>NC_133120.1:46617750-49308693 GCF_033568475.1 Henckelia pumila | reverse complement strand
TGATATGAGTTATATCGTATTGAACTGCTGTCTGCATTTTTGGTTTGTTCAGTTTATAGCCGTTATGCCGTCGGTTTGAGTTTTGGAGATTTCGAACCATTTTTGTATTGATTGAAGCTTTGGCTTGTGAGTGATCATGGTTGTTGATCAACTCTTGTATTCGTACAGATTCGTTGGAGTTTGTCGAGCCCTGTGTTAGCAGCATTGTTCGTCGAGAGTTGGACGAAGAACGATAAAGGGATTTCCTTGAACCGTTGTTTGTTGTTTAGGTTGTATAGTTGTTGATACAATCTTTTGTTGTAGCTTGTCCGGAGTTGGATCTACGACATTGAAAGGTAAAAGCAGTCATCGTAGCGGGATAGCATACTCGGGACTGTTGGTTCTCGAGTTTCCCCTTTTCAAATCACATATTGCATCTACACTTGTTCTAGCATGAGGAACTTGTGTCTTGTTGATTGATTTTGCTTTTGACTATGTGGCTTATGTTTTATGTTTCTGTTATGCATTCATCTTAAGCCTACGTTGATTCAGCGGGCAGAACCGCCCTTTTGTTTGGACGTTTGGGAACTATGATTGAGTGGCCTAGGTCGTAGTCGTATCGCCTAGTGCTAGCATACTCATTATGGTTGCTCAAAGTCTAGAGGAGTGAGATATGTGGCACCACCTCGATTGGAAGAGTCGCTGAGTCGTCACATGATCTCATCCTCGGGATCCCAAAAGCACAGTAGCAATCCTTCGTTTATCAGATTTGATATCCCGGTTTAAAGACATGCATTTCATTACGTTGTTATTGATTGTGTTGTTGTCTTGAAAACATGTTTATTGTTGTATTACTTGATATGTTGCTTTTACTGGGATTATCATTCTCACCGGTTTATTCGGCTGTTGCTTTGTTTTGTATGTGCACTTGGCAACAGGAATTGAGGGCAGGATCAAGTCAGCATAGACCTGGTTAGCGTCCAGATCAAGAGATAGAAGTGAGACTCGTTTAGAAGTCGAATCAGCATGTCAACCTAGTTATGTTTTGCAAACATATTTAGTCATTCGAACTTCTCGTATTTGTTTTGTAAGCAAGAATCGATGTAGGTACTACCGTATTGAATGTTTCTCTTCCCTAAACCTTACTTGTATTGTTATTGGCATGTCAAATACTTTTAATGCAAGTGTTTTAGGTTTTGATTGAGTTTATTTCAGTGCCTTAACTCTTTTGGGCGAGAGGACGGCGCGGGCGCGCGGCCTCTTTGCGAGGTATGGGCGCGGGCGCGCTAGTTTTTTGCGCAGCATCAGCGCGGGCGCGCTGGTTTTTAGCGGAGCTTAGGAGCGGGCGCGCTGATGTCAGCGCGGCGCGCGAGCCTTCTTTTAATAAAAAAAAAAATATTATTGGTTTCTTGTTTACTTATCGATTGTTGTTTGATATTAGTTGATTAGAAACGAGGTTTCACAGTAAGCCTAGCTCCCACAAGGGCTGGACAAACAGATATTTCTTTGTCAAACCAAACCAGCCCTGGGAATGTCGATCCAACTGGGCGATGAATTTCACAACTCCTGAGCCCCCAGCTCTCTCCACTCATGACTTTATAAACTTTATCAACACAATGTCCGCGCAAAACTTTGATATCGAGAGCCTGATTTAGGATGATCTGCTCTGTCATTACGGCTTCAGTGGTAAAGGAGTAGAGATCCAAGGGGATGTAGGTAGTATCCCTGTACCCGTACTACCTTTATTGAAACTTTTGTAGGCTTATTTATTTATTGCATTTTTTTTTGTGTTTAGACAACATAATCAGATCTGTCACCATGCCTGCCAATTTCAGAGCTGCTTTAAAGAATCTAAAAAGGAAGAAGCCTGAAGATGCAGAGGCTAGCTCTTTCCCCGAGCAAGTTACCACTTCCCACTCCAAAAAGAAATCCTCCAAATCCAAAGAGCAAGAGCGAACTGCGGCTACCGAGCTCCCGCCACAACATCCAACTTTACCATCCCAAGCCCATGGTAAAGGCCCTGTAGAGGAGTTTGAATCTCTACCAGACGCCGAGCCTCGGGGTTATAGCGCTCCAGCCCGGGACACCCAATATGTCCTTCTTTTCGCAGCCCGACCCCCAAGGGAGCCTGGGCATAATGCAAAACTTGATCTCTCGATCTGACGTAAAAATCATACAAGCTGTGCCCAACCTGGAAGCTGAACAGAACTTTGCTTTGGCCTTCATGAAGGTATGTTACTATTTTTCAATTCCTAACTTGCACGCCGAGCACCATTATCCTTATATATTATCATAGGCTCTAGCATGGAGAGGAGAAATCACCAGTCGAGCTTTCAAAGCCCGGGAGGAACATACCATGAACCAGGAGGCCTTTGTAGCTCGGATTTCTGAACTCACGCGGAAGACCCGTGAGATGAAGAAGGAACACGAGGAAGAACAGGCCGGGATGAAGGCTGAGACTGAGTCATGCCGTACTGCCCTGGAGACTGCTAACACTAAAATTGCTAAGTTGGAGGTGGATAAAATCAAATTAGAAAGCCAAGTGCGGGCCCTGACCAAAGAACTTGAAGCTGCCAAGGACGTCGGGAAAAAGGAGTTCCTGAATTCAGCGGATTTTGCTAACTCCGTAGCGGAGAAGGCGACTACCTTCTTTGATGAAGGTTTTAAGGGGTGCCTAGACCAGTTCAGGGCTAATGGGTACTCAGAGACCGATCACCCTGCCCTTTTCCTGGATTGTACCAAGTCTCTTGATGACATATTGGGCGTCCCGGAGAAAACAACAGATCCCGACCAGAGCTCCAAGCCCCATGTGCCCCTGCTTAATTATTTTTGGTTTTTTGAACAACATGATCTATATTATAGACCCTGCACGGTCATTGATTTTGGTTGTTGCCCAGGTCGGGCTGATACATTGCTTGTTACTGTTTTCCATGAATGAATATTTTTGACCGGTTCGGACTTCTACAATGATACTTATATTCTAACATGCTTTTACTATCATGAATGCGAATGACAGTCAAGCCTAAATTTATTAAGTGTAAATCATTAAGGGCCCGACCTACATGTATCCGGACTGGCCAAATGACAGTTAAGCCACAAAATTTATTAAGTGTAAATCTTTAAGGGCCCGACCTACATGTATCCGGACTGGCCAAATGAAAGTTAAGCCACAAAATTTATTTTAAATATATAAGGGCCCGACCTACATGTATCTGGACTGGCCAAATGACAGTTAAGCCACAAAATTTATTAAGTGTAAATTTTTAAGGGCCCGACCTACATGTATCCGGACTGGCCAAATGACAGTTAAGCCACCAAATTTATTAAGTGTAAATTTTTAAGGGCCCGACCTACATGTATCCGGACTGGCCAAATGACAGTTAAGCCACCAAATTTATTAAGTGTAAATTTTTAAGGGCCCGACCTACATGTATCCGGACTGGCCAAATGACAGTTAAGCCACAAAATTTATTAAGCGTAAATTTTAAGGGCCCGACCTACATGTATCCGGACTGGCCAAATGACAGTTAAGCCACCAAATTTATTAAGTGTAAATTTTAAGGGCCCGACCTACAAGTATCCATACTGGCTGAATGAAAGTCAAGCCACAAAATAAAGCTATTTAAGCCTTACTGCAGTCTTTGAGATCGAACCAAACTTGTACTTTTAAGTACCATCAATGTGGGTTTTTGACACCAGTCCTGCCTAAGCTTTTAATACTACTGATATGGATTTGATGTGCCAGACCTGCTAGGCCTTTAGGTTTCAGCCCTGCCTGGGCTTTGAGTACCACAGATGTGGGCCACTGATGTGGACTTTGAGTGCCAGACCTGTGACGCCTAAAATCCAATTTACTAAATTACATGCATTAATTTAATAAATATTATGATTATTATTTTTACGTTTAATTGATTTAAATTCTTTATTTTAAATTATGTGCTAATAAAATATTTTATTATTTGTTCAAATGATTTTTATTGTACTAACTATTTAATTAATGTTTTTTTATTTTTGTTTAAGATTATTTGTCTAAACGATTTTATTGTGCAATTTATTTGTTTTTAATATTTTAAAGGTTTAAGTTTGCTTATTTAAATAATTTTAATTGTTTAGTTTATTCATTTAAATAACTTTAATTGTTTAGCTTATTTGTTTAAATATTTTCGAGTGCCAACTTATTTATTTTAAATAGCATAAGTTTTTTTTTTTTTTTTTTTTAAAAAAAAACACCGCCGGGAGCGGGGGGTTAGGCAGACCCCTACCTGTATATAAACATAAAAAAGCGATACAAATAAAACCTAACGGAGGAGGGGGACTAGGCCAAGACCTCCCCAAAAGGCTATACAAAGGTAATAAGAACATCAGAACAGCTAGGGTATCGAAATATACAACCAAAGCATCCCTAGGAAATAAGTATAAACAAATAACATCAAAGATAGCTAACTAAATCAACGTCAGCAGGCATCCTGAGCAGCAAAAGCTAGAAGAGAGCCACAGCTCGGCCCAGCAAAATCAAAAACGGACACTGAGACGCGAAGAGTGGCTGGTATCAGCATGTGCAGTAAAACCTAGAGGAGATCCACAACTCCAGGCCAGCAAAATCAAATCCGACACTAAAGCGCGAAAAGAGGCTGGCACCATCCAGAGCTGAACAACAGATCAAAGCTATGCAAGAAATATGCCAAAAGTCATGATCAGCTGGGAAGTCACTATACATAGGCCGCGAGGAAAAAGAGGAGCAACCGCAAACCAGCAGACCCAGAGCAAAAAAGCAGGAGAATGGCGAAGGAAACTCAAGCCATAACCTAACTCCCAAGAAGACTACAGCAAGAACCAGGCAAGGGGAAGCACAGAGAACGCCTGATGATCCATCACCCTGAAGAAAGCAAAGCAAGCGACAGGGGAACAGACTAACTCCAAAAACTCTGGAAAAGGGCCGGAGAGCTGTACCTGCAAAGAAAAATAAATAGCTACATATATCTAAATCTAGGATGACCTAGACCAAAAAGGAGAGCAAACAAAGAAAAAGAAAGCCCAAGAGAAACGGCTATAAGCGAGCGTGAGGCTCTAAGAAAACCTAGATCTAAGGTAAGGAAGCCCGGAAGAGTCAGAACGGGCCAACGCAGCGATGGGAGTGGTTAAAGAAACACCAATCTCCAACAAACACTGCCTATGATCATGAGCCTTCCGCGCCAACGCATCCGCAACCGAATTCCCTTCCCGATAGATATGCGAGAAATGAATCGGCCTATTCCGCACCAAAACACGCGTCCTCGAAACAATATGGTCCAAATCCCAACGGCACCTCCGAGATCTAAGAATCTGAATAGCAATCTGGGAATCAGTTTCAATCCAAAGGGAAAAAAGGCTAAGGTCAGAACAGAGAAGAATACCCCTCCAAATCGCCCAGAGTTCTGCACGGACATTGGACCCCAAACCAATGAACTCACTAAAAAACGCCAAGACCCTACCAGAAGAATCCCGGACAACCCCCCCCACAGACGACTCACCCGGGTTACCTCTCGAGCTCCCATCCACATTGAGCTTGAAGGACCCAGGTGGAGGCCTCAACCAACGGACGATCGCAGTCTTGTGAATCTGTTGGAGGCCGACCGAGATGCCCATCTTCCTCGCAGCCTGCAAAGCCCCCAGCCAAAGACGGGGCTTGATAACAGTTGCGGAATGAGCAAGTCTCAAATAAGACAAAATTTGGAACTTAACCTTCTCCGCAGAGTAGGGTAAGTGACGGTGCTTAGTATCATTGCGTGCAGTCCATAGGAACCAAAGCACGACAAAAGGAATGAATTCCCTCACATTACCCCCCGGAGACCACTCGCGACCCCTTTTCCAAGCACTGAGAAACAGACTGAAGTTCTCAGTGGCAGGGATGCGAACTCTAAAGATAGCCCCAAAGAAATGCCACACAGAGCGGGCGATGGGACCGTCGATGAAAATGTGAGTAAATGTCTCCGACATCTCACAGCACTGGCACTTGGACACAAGGGAGAAACCTCGCTGCTGGAGCACCTCATCCACAGGCAACCACCGATGCCAAAACCTCCACAGAAAGAAGGACATGGTGGGCCTCATCCAGCGACCCCAACAGGGAGTAAAGATATCCGAGACCGAGCCTCTCGGTCTGACCTGCTCCCAAGCAGATCTCACAGAAAAGGCACCATCGGTGCTGTGGATCCAGATAGTCGCATCCGGTTCATCCACCAAAACAGGAATTTGAACGATCTCCTCCGCCACCGAGGGAGCGACGACAGCGCAAAGGAGATCAAAATCCCAGTCTCCCTCCAAAAGGAAGCTGAAAACACGCACACACCGATCCCCTCTGACATTACACCTGCTCGACAAAGGGGCATCACCCAACCAAGTATCATCCCAAAAAGAGACATCCCCAAGACCAATCCTCCACCGGATACCAGGCTCCGCACGAGGTCTAATCTGGAGCAAGCGCCTCCAAGTGAGGGAAATGGCTCCACGAGAAGGAGCACAAATAGGGCTGACAGTCCGGCAATACTTCCTCGAAAGGAATCTCGCCCAGAGAGAGGAACCCTGCCGAAATCTGACCACAGCTTCATGGAAAAGCTATCAACAATGTCCTTGAGCCTGCGAAAACCCAGACCTCCTTCTTCCACAGGGAGACAGGCGCGAGACCAGCGGGCCCAGTGCCACTTCTTTTCTAAGGGTCTGGAGCCCCAAAGAAAAGCATTGAAAATACGCTCCAATTTCTCCAAAACAGCCAAAGGAGACTGGATCACCTGGCAGAGATAGATCGGGATCGAAAGGAGCACACTGCGGATCAGCGTCATCCTACTCCCAGGAGCAAGGGAACGGGACTCCCAGCCCTCCAGCTTTTTCCGGACCGACTGCAGAAGAGGCTCAAAGAGAGAGCACTTGCGGTTCCCACGGAAAAGCGGAGCTCCAAGGTATTTCAAGGGCAGCTGCCCTTCCGCAAATCCAGTGATTTGCAGCAAACGGGAGCGGCGACGAGCGGTCCAGCCCGGAGGAAAGATCATAGCACTCTTGGCCACATTAACGAGCTGGCCCGAGCAATTTTCATAGTGAGCCAGAAAATCTTTGAGACGCTGAAGACCACGGGATCCCCCATTGGCAAAAATAATGACATCGTCAGCATAGGCCAAATGGGAAATCGGCAAATCACACCCAGACCGATACCTCAAATCAGCATGCTGGAGGAACAACCGGTCCAAGCCACGGGACAGATACTCCGCTCCAAGAATAAAGAGGAGGGGAGATAAAGGGTCACCCTGTCTCAGGCCTCTCGAGGAAGCAAAGAAACCAGCAGGGGTACCATTGACATTAACCGAGAACTTGCAAAAAGAAATGCAAGCCCTCACCATTCTCACAACCTGCTCCGAAAAACCAAACCTTCGGAGGACATCCAGAAGAAAAGACCATTTGACTCTATCATAGGCCTTAGCCATGTCCAATTTCAGAATGACATTACCACCACGGGCAGGGAGATTAAGACTGTGAGTGAGCTCATGCGCGAGAAGGATATTGTCAGCAATCATCCGCCCCGGCACAAAGCCACTCTGACTCTGAGAAACGAGTCTCCCCACCACCGACCGCAAACGAGAGTATAAAAGCTTCGAGATAATCTTGTTGGAAACATTACACAAGCTGATGGGACGGAAGTCCGTCCAAGCTTGCGCACCCTCGACTTTGGGAATCAAAGTGATCGTGGTGGCAGTGAAGCCCTGGGGCATAAGAGAGCCCCGAAAAAAATCAAGGACAGCATCCATGACATCATGCTGCACAAAATCCCAGCAGCTCTGAAATAAAACCGAAGAAAACCCATCGGGGCCCGCCACACTATCCCGAGGGATGGAAAAGACGACATCACGTACCTCCTCCAAGGAAGGTGCGGCGGCAAAGCTATGGTTCTCCTCCTCCAAAATCTCCGAGGAGAAGCCAAAAAAATCCGGAAGATCCAGGACAAAAGGATCTCCAGTGAGGAGGCGCTCAAAATAGGCAGCCCCAGACTGCTTGATGAGACCAGGAGAGGTGAGGCAATTACCATCCTCCCAAATACGAAAGATCTTATTAACCACATTCTTCTTTTTCACCATGTTGTGGAAAAGCTTCGTATTTCTCTCCCCGTCCTCAAGCCAATTACAAGCAGCTTTCTGCTTCCAAAAATCCGCTTCCATAGCGGTGACTCTATACAGCTCCTCATTGCATCTGGACAAGAGGGTCCAGCTATGCTCAGAGGGATCCGCTTCACAGGCAGCCTCAGCCAGTCTAACCGACCTCTCCGCCTCAGCAATCTTATCAAAAAGGTTCCCAAAAACATCCCGGTTCCACCACTTGAGGTGGCCCTTCAACCGTTTCAGCTTGGCAAAGAGCCTGGGCATGCCTTGCAAAGAGCAGGGCATGTTCCAGTTCAGCCTGACGGTTTGAAGGAACCCCGAGTGCCGAGTCCACATGCTCTGGAACCAAAACGAGCTCGGCCCTCGAGCAAAGACAGGAGCAGACACCAAAAGAGGAAAATGATCCGAAACCGTGCGACTGAGGTGTTCAACCCTGATAGAGTTGAAATGGTCACCCCAATCCACAGAAACAAAAACTCTGTCAAGACGCTTCCAAATGGACTTATTCGTCCAGGTGAACGAAGAGCCCTCAAAACCAGCGTCAACCAGCGCAGAATCCAGAACAAAATGATTAAACTCGTCCATGGGGAGCTGCCTCCCACCAGAAGAGCCAAGACACTCGGAGGCATCCCTCACGACATTAAAATCCCCCCCGACAAGCCAAGGACCACCAACAGTCTTGACCTGCAGCAAAGAAGCCCACTAGTCGCGTCGTAAAGTGTAGTCACACTTGGCATACACGAAAGAGCAAAAAACATGGGTCGGCAAAAAGGGAGCCGCCACGCGAAGATGGAGGAACTGAGCGTGATCAAGGACACACTCCGCCTTCACATCGTCCGCCAAAAAAACCCAAATATGACCAGAGACATTCGACAGAACTCTCTAGAAACCAAGGCGACGGGTCATGAAGCGCTGGTCAAGTGCAATCATCGGCTCCAAGATAGCCAAGATCTTGACACGCTTCTCTTTCACCAAGGCATGAAGCCTCTCCTGGGACTCAGAGCTCCTGAGTCCCCTGATGTTCCAAATTAGGCACTGCATTTGGAACGGGTGGAGTAAGGCCCCGTCTTCTTTCTAGACTCCTGGCGAATCTGCTGTCGCTTCGTGTCAGAACGAAGCGTTCTCTTAGAGGGTGAGACAGAGAAATCAAAATCCTCATCATATCTCCCAAAATCTCTCCCATCACACGATTCAGTCCCACAGAAGGAACTTGAGTCGTCCTCGCTGACAAACTCAGTGATCGGATCAACGTCCTGACAATAAGTACCCTGCTGAGAGACAAGCCCCTCAAAGGACGGGGCGGAGGACTCCACAGGAGTCCCAGGAAGCGAGGGGATGGAGTGGCTACTGTGATTCAGAGTGCAGGTATCAGTAGCCTCCACGGAACGCACAGGAACAGCTTGCGGAAAACCAAGATCCATCTCACCGACCCCTGAAGAAGCACCAACCTCTTCCTCCACCTGACGAGCCCAAGAAAGGGCCAAGCCGAGGTCAGGTCCCTCGTGGGGAGCGACAACTGACTGCGGGGCGGGAGCACCAGCATCACCTCCCATCGTAGCATCACTACACCCAGAAGCAAGGTCCTTAACAACATCTCCATCCACAGGGAGATCTGGACTCTGCTCAGCAGACTCAAAAGGAGCCTCAGTCCTCAACTCAGAGCGACAAAGATCAGGCTCCTCGGGTAAAGACTCAAGAACTTGGAAGACATTCTGAGTACGCGGGGCAGCCTGAGGAGGTGGCCGCCGCTGCTGGTTACGTCTTCTCTTTTTTGTGGTCCAAGTGCCCGCACCAGGGGCAAAAGGAGCAGGGCCACCCGGGTCACTGAGGGACCTGCATCCTGAGGCTGCGGAGGAGGGTTCTCGATCACAACCTTTTCCTTCCCAACGGAGGGCTTTGGACGAGGAGGTCTTGGGTTTTTCCCGTGGGAATAGCACATTCCCAACATCTTGCAATCAGTGCAGAAGGACGAGACCTTCTCATAAACTACCTCAATCTCTTGGGTGTGCTCACCCCATCCAACCCACACGTGCTTAATTCGCTCGTCAAGCACGTTCATTTCCACACAAACCCGGGCAAAAGCCCCTCTCGATCTCTCCGCCGTATGCTCATCCAATTTAATTGGATTCCCAAGAATTCTGACGATAACATACAGACTCTTCTTGTTATACAAGTGCAAGGGAAGCTCAGGAAATCGAACCCAGACTGGGGCAATAGGCGACTCAGCCTCGAACTTGAATTCAGGGGTCCACTTGGAAAATCGGATCCCAACTGCTCCCACAAAATTCCCTCCCTTCGTCCAAAGACGAGCAAAATCCTCTTCACAAGAAAGAGTGATGACCAAATATCCCCGAAGGAGGAATTTCAGAGTAAAAGAAGTCTTAAAACCCATTTTAGAGAAAGCAGTGGAAATCATGCTATTGGGAGCAGTGGACCGATTCCCCGTAATTTTGCCCACCAAGGCAAACTTAAAAGGCTCAACAAGGGATGAAATTACCTCATCCGGGAATTGAATACCCGGTTTTCCATCCCGAAAAGTCGGCTCCGGAAGATCCTCCATCGAATTGATTACATTTGCAAAGCTCTTCCTCGAAGCTCGAGGAGATGGAGGCGCTAAAGCATCCCGAAAAGAAACAGGGACAGAATCAGCAAATTTGGAGCTAGAGTTGACTGGCTGGTCAACAATTTTGACTTGAACATCATTAATTTGGACTTGAGGATCCAAGTCAACCATTTGAAGGTCAACATCACCAATTTTGACTTCAGAGTCAACAATTTTGACCGGGTTGACCACATGGTCAACAATTTTGACTGCGACCGGGGTCAACAATTTTGACCGGAATGTCAAAGTCAACCATTTGACTTGACTCAACTCCAAATTTGACCGCTGAGTCAACGATTTTGACTGGGTTGACCACGAGTTGACCAGCTGAGTTGACATAGTGAGTACGAACGTATGACTCGTCCGAGTTGACTCTCGAGTCACCGGTCGGAGTACCACCGAGGGCCGGCGAGGTGGTGGAGAACACGAATTTGGGGTCTATGTGTGCAGACTCGGGCATTTGAGGGGTAGGAAATGAGTGACTCGGTGCGTGACTCACCGGAAAACCTTGGAATTGGGCGTTTATCATCGACGGCGAGGATCCAGAAATTGAAGGCATGGAAAGGAGCGTAGGGGATAATGCAATCTTCGGCTGAGAAGGATTGAAAAAAGGTTGAGGCACGGTTGAGTAATTGGAGAAGAAGACCATCGGAGCTAGGGTTTCCGACCCACGATCAATAGATCCAATTTGCAGCTCCGATGACGAAGGAATAGGAAACGGGCCTGGGTGCATTTGGAACGAAATTTGATGAGGATTCCATATCGGGGCTTGATTTGAACAATAGACGCCTGAGCTCGCCGGAAACTGGGAAACAAATAACGGGCTCGACTTGATCGTTGGTTGCGGGCATTCGGAAGCAGATTCCGACAAGCACAGGGAAGAAGGAGGAACGGGGGAGGTCGGAAAATGATCAGGAGGAAAAGGCGCTTCAAATGCATGTATGGGAGTGCCGGAAAAAAGGCTGGCCGTGAAACTGGTCGGAGAAGGTGACGGATCCGTAACTTCAGGTGACGATTTGGCCGGCCAAATGACGTCCGATTGGCCTGAGATTTTGAGCGTAGTGACCGGCTAAATCGGTGTGATATAAATCTACTGGCAAGCGCACCAGGTCAAGTAATAGTAAAGTGGACTGAGAGTCCAAGTATCGATCCCACAGAGACTGCAGTCAATTTTCAAGAATTAATTATTTTACTTAATCTAGACAAAATAATAGAAGGATTTTGAATTAAATAAAATAAGAATATAAAATAAAAACTGATTAACAAATAAGAATAAAAATAACTGAAGATAAAAATAATCAAGACAAAGACAACCAAGACACACGTAGGTACCGAACAAATCACGTAACATGTAGTCGATTCAGGACTCAGATTTAATCTTAATTCACGGGAATTCTCCTAATTTGTTCAAAGGTCTATTTCTAGAACAATCAAACCTATTCAAATATTGATGAACTAATCTTTCGTAATTCTAATAAAATTTGAATGCATTAAATATTTGTGAAAATTCAGTTTATACCTAAACCGCACACTGAAACCGAATTCTATTTCTAGTCGGTTTTACAATATGTTAATTATCAGAGTGATCAAAATCAAAACCTCCTCTGTCGATTTGGAATTGATTAACATGCAAGCAAACAGTTGATCAGACTATTCACAAGACAACTATAAATCTGACAATCAATAAAATAAAATCAACTCTAAAAAATCCCAAACAAACATCCAAGTTTTCTACATAAATTTGTTCGGCCCAATCACGCCGTCTTGGTTGAAAATAAACTACTCAATAATTAAAAATAATAATTCAAAAATAAAAATAAAAAGAAGAAAAGAAAGAAGAAATCTTCTCTCCCAAGCCTTGTAGCCGCCTCCTCTTGCGTTGTCTGCGCTCTGGAGCTTCCGAAAACCTAAAAAATATGTTATATCTTCTATATATATGGTCCGGAACGCCTACCAGTTAATTTTCTCCACAAAATAAGACTTTTCGGAGCACATATGACCCCCGAACACGCGCGCGCGCGCGGCATAGGCCTCGCGCGCGCGCAGAAGTTAAAAACAGAGATCTGATCACGAAACTCGCGCGCGCGCGAGCTTGATTCTCGCGCGCGCGCAGTACAAGTTTTCTGCACCGAGCGACGATTTTCAAAAATTCATATCTCAAGATCTAGCCGTCGGATTGAGCTGCAATTTGGACAGCAGCTTCAAAACATCGTGAGCTTTAATCTGATTGGTGGAGATCGGATTTGGAGCTCTATAAAATTAAATGTGATTTTTTGAACAAAGCTGGTCCGCAATTCACTCTTCAACAATATATTTTCCTACAAAATTAACCCAAGGAGTGAAATACACACACATGCACTAAAACACATAAAAACACATAAAAATAATATGAATGCACACAAAATAGACATAAAAATAACATGAAATAATGCATACAAAATGCACTTATCAACACCCCCATACTTAAACCTTGCTCGCCCTCGAGCAAGACATGAAAAAACAAAATGCAAACAAAAACATAAGTAAGGATGATTCATGAGAGTGCACAGCCTCCGAGAAGTTTAATCACAAAACATAAAACACAGACATGCTCTTAACTTTTCATAATACACCTTCGGTTGAACGTGAACGTGTGTGTGTGAAATGTCATTCCAGTTTCATACAACTTAGACCGAGTTCGTCTCAAATCTGCTTAGCGACCTATGACAAATTAGTACAAGTTTAACTCTTCAAGTGCTCATTCCTTCCAACGACCTCTAGAAAAACCCACCTCCCTTGAGATAATGAATTACACACCTCCGGATTTTGCACCTGGTATTGCATTAGCCCCAATAATTACCCGCTGACTTAGCTATAACTGGCTAGGGTACGAAAAATCATTCTATTTTTTCTTTCTAATCCCCTCGTCTATAGCCCGGATGGAGCATCAATCCCATTGAATCCGCATACTTAGCCTTAAATTTGATTTTTTTTTTTTTAGGATTTTAATCCTTTCAAAGCCCGGATGGAATTGTATATAAATTTTTCTAGGTGCGCCCAAGATCATAAGTGTAAACTAGAGCCTCATCAAAATTCATAGAACACAATCAAGATCCACAAACCACCTATTATCGTGCAATGGTCAAACAGACAGAAACTTCATCAAATCTTTCGCTACAATTCACTGGTCTAACATTAGTGCTTAAAAATATTCACGGTTCAACCTACAGTTTCTCATGTCCAGTCAAGAGCAAAATTTTTCAAAATTTTTTTTTTTTTCAACATAACTTCATCATCATTGGCTATCATGACTCATCCTACTCATGCAATGCAAACAACAACAAAAACACACTATATGCAAACAGACATGAAACGAACTTTATGCAACACAAACACAAAACATAATGAAATAAACTAGTCTACCCCCCATACTTATCCAAAGCATTGCCCTCAATGCTTCAGACAAATGAACAGAATTCAAAACGAACAAAAACACAATGAAAACAGAAATAACACTCCCCTGGTTTTCGTTTCATTCTCTTCCTTCTTGACGGCATCAGCTGGGACAGTAGCATCAGTCTAGATATATCGGCAGGCATGACCAACTGGCATGGGAAAGAAAACAAAATCAAATCAAAACAAAATATAAAAAAAAACAAAATAAAAACAAACGCAAAAACACTGGGTTGCCTCCCAGTCAGCGCTAAAATTATAGTCTATAGCCCGACTATGCAACAGCCACCATCAAAGAGCGGCTGCCGCCCGTAGTAAGAATCATACGATTCTTCGTATGGGTTTTGAATTTCTTCGCCCTCAAGCTTGGCGTGATATTTGCAGTTTAAGCTTGTCGGTCCAACAGTACTCGGCATGAAATTTTTCCTTTGGAAAGAGACTCTGATTCTAGGCTGAAGCTCAAAGAGGATGTAATACTGTGGAGGTGGCGTCAATGGCAAAAAAGTATCTTCTAACGGTGTACATAAAACGACCACTGACGAGGTAAAATCTCTCTCCTTGTATAGTTCTTCCTCCTCCACTATTACGTTTGGCTCTTCTTCACAAGAAGATTCCTCAAAAATGATTTCTTCATGCTCTGGCTCAGTTACTTCACTCAATTGGCAGATATCCAAAATTGGTTCTCTAATAAGCGCAATCTGTTCATCCAAAAGACTTATGCGGCTTTCTAAAAATTGATTTGACTCTGTCTGCTGTCGCACAAGATTTTCCAACTGAGCCACATAATCTTCGGAACGCCCTATGCACTCTTCTTGATGCTCCGGTGGCTGGTTCGCAAAATTTTTAGAGTTGATATCTGGAGGATATTGGTGACTCCAACCCTGCAGTGAAGGATCACAATGCCAATGGTAGTCAAAATCTGCCATATCATTTAACAAGTGCATCGCACTGTCTTCATCTCTTCTAAACAATTGACTGCCAGTGGCCAACGCTCCATAATCCACCCAACTTCTTGTAATCTCATCCAAACCACCATAAAAAAATTGAGTGAGGGTGTAGCTCGAAAATTTATGGCATCGAAATCTGTTCGCCAAATCATTGAATCTCCCCCAAACAGCATAGAATGGCTCCAAGTATTGCTGGCCAAATCTTGTGAACACCTGATGATGATCCATCTCCAAGTACCTCACAAGCAAAAGAAAAGAAAAAAAATCAAAATTAAAATAAAATAAAAAAAAATGAAAAGATAGAAATAAAAAAAAATGTCTAGCCTCAAGCAAATAATCTATCCTAATATCAACTAAACAGTCCCCGGCAACGGCGCCAAAAACTTGACCGGCTAAATCGGTGTGATATAAATCTACTGGCAAGCGCACCAGGTCAAGTAATAGTAAAGTGGACTGAGAGTCCAAGTATCGATCCCACAGAGACTGCAGTCAATTCTCAAGAATTAATTATTTTACTTAATCTAGACAAAATAATAGAAGGATTTTGAATTAAATAAAATAAGAATATAAAATAAAAACTGATTAAGAAATAAGAATAAAAATAACTGAAGATAAAAATAATCAAGACAAAGACAACCAAGACACACGTAGGTACCGAACAAATCACGTAACATGTAGTCGATTCAGGACTCAGATTTAATCTTAATTCACGGGAATTCTCCTAATTTGTTCAAAGGTCTATTTCTAGAACAATCAAACCTATTCAAATATTGATGAACTAATCTTTCGTAATTCTAATAAAATTTGAATGCATTAAATATTTGTGAAAATTCAGTTTACACCTAAACCGCACACTGAAACCGAATTCTATTTCTAGTCGGTTTTACAATATGTTAATTATCAGAGTGATCAAAATCAAAACTTCCTCTGTCGATTTGGAATTGATTAACATGCAAGCAAACAGTTGATCAGACTATTCACAAGACAACTATAAATCTGACAATCAATAAAATAAAATCAACTCTAAAAAATCCCAAACAAACATCCAAGTTTTCTACATAAATTTGTTCGGCCCAATCACGCCGTCTTGGTTGAAAATAAACTACTCAATAATTAAAAATAATAATTCAAAAATAAAAATAAAAAGAAGAAAAGAAAGAAGAAATCTTCTCTCCCAAGCCTTGTAGCCGCCTCCTCTTGCGTTGTCTGCGCTCTGGAGCTTCCGAAAACCTAAAAAATATGTTATATCTTCTATATATATGGTCCGGAACGCCTACCAGTTAATTTTCTCCACAAAATAAGACTTTTCGGAGCACATATGACCCCCGAACACGCGCGCGCGCGCGGCATAGGCCTCGCGCGCGCGCAGAAGTTAAAAACAGAGATCTGATCACGAAACTCGCGCGCGCGCGAGCTTGATTCTAGCGCGCGCGCAGTACAAATTTTCTGCACCGAGCGACGATTTTCAAAAATTCACATCTCAAGATCTAGCCGTCGGATTGAGCTGCAATTTGGACAGCAGCTTCAAAACATTGTGAGCTTTAATCTGACTGGTGGAGATCGGATTTGGAGCTCTCTAAAAGTAAATGTGATTTTTTGAACAAAGCTGGTCCGCAATTCACTCTTCAACAATATATTTTCTTACAAAATTAACCCAAGGAGTGAAATACACACACATGCACTAAAACACATAAAAACACATAAAAATAATATGAATGCACACAAAATAGACATAAAAATAACATGAAATAATGCATACAAAATGCACTTATCACGTAGCTTCGTCTCGACGAGGCGCTTCCGGTGGTGGGTCAGGCCGGCCGGGAACCGGCGGCGACATGGCGGCGACGGCAGCTGCTATTTTAAGAAAGTTGAGGGGCAATTTTGTTTTAAATTATTTTAAGTTATTTTAGAATGTCTAGATTATTTATTTAAATCCTTTTTAATTGTCCAAATCATTTTAAAGGTTTTTTATTTCCGCTTGTGTGTTTATTTAAATTGCTTTTACAAAAAGTCTAATTTTTTTAAATTATTTTAAATCGCTCTGCTTGATAGTTAAATATTTTACTCGTTGCCGTGACATCGAAATATCTAAAGAGTTTAATTCTTGATTTTTCGAGCTTGTGTTTTATTTAGTGCATTTTAATTCATAGTCTTACTTGCTAAGTTTGGTCTAGCATTTCTTAAAAGTGGGTAGCACATTTGTCTAAAATGCATACACTCACATTTCCTATAGATACACCTATACATACACACTCAACCTTATCCTTAGAATTAAATCTAACCCTAGCATCAAACTCTTTACACTCTCATTCTCACCCTGAACTCACGCACATACTTTCACACACTAAGAGAATCAGCCGATTTCTTCCCCTGTTTCTTCAAGGAGTCCACCGACTTCACTCTCCACTCCCATTAAGCTCCACTACCTTAATTTTCCTCTCCGGTGGATCACTCCTAGCTAGCTGGATGATCTGGTTAATCCCTTTGGAGCTCGGGTTTAGCTCATATTAGCTTCTAGCAGCTCACGCCCTAATGTTGGAGAACGGCGGCGATCAGATCAATCAGAATTCATACCCGGTGCAGCGGAAGTTTAAAAATTTTATATGAAACGATTCCATAGTAGGTATCAAAACCTTACGATTAAATTGTGTGTGTAAAAATTAAATAACAATTATAAATTTTTACCTTTAATCTCGAATCGAGATTTTTGGACACCAACAGATTGCTCTGCTCTTGTTGTATATCCCTGGAACTGATGGACGAACTGTTCTTCAATCAGGTCCACGAACGGATATTTAATCCCTCTGATAGATTGCACTAGAAAATCTATCAGAAGTTTCTACGAAGAGATTAACAAATTTGATCCGTTAAACCAGACTGTAATTCAAAATTCACAGACTGGATTTTACTGAGCAGAAGGGAAAAGGGGGCGGCCACTTCAGAGGAAAAATACTAGGGTTTTTCGAAAATTTTGTGACCTGTTGTGTGTAATTTTTGTACTGCAATAAATTATTTATAATGTAGGCCGCTAACAGCTTAGGGCCCATTAGTCATAAGTTCAAGCCCGACAAGCAAAGCCCGCATGTTCAGAAATTAATATAAAATTCATCGTGACTCCGATTGATAAAATAATTTCACCAATGTGTACAGAAACCATTTCTGTACCTTTCAAAGTCAAGATAAATTTTTCTGAATCCGAATTCAGTGGTTTCCAAAAATGCCCATCCCTATGTCATTTTAGGAAATCTCACTCCTCTACTCATAATTAAGAAGACCAACTTCTTTTTTCATTAAATTTAACTCTTTAAATTTAACTATCTCAACGGGGATTAAAAATACATTACTCTGTGTGACCCTCAATGGTTCAGGGATACAGCTAGCCGTGGGCTCACAACTCCTTGTGACTCGGAACAACAATTTCCGACTTGCCCATCGAATCATGGTATGAGCGCCTAGCAACATCGCCCCATGATTCCCTAGGTATCACTGATAGTGCCTGCAAGAACCAATAGATTTTGGTTAGCGTACAGTACGGTCCCTTCATCCATATATCCCGATCGAATCAACAACCATTGGTATATCAAGAGTCGTTCGAGATTCGATAACTATGCAATACATCTTGAAGATCAAATAGTGACATCGCATGTGTTACTAAGAAACCATTTCTTAAAACACATCATGTACTCTGGCCAGAGATTCGTCACACTAATATCTCCTCAGATCGCATATGATATCCACACTCGTAAGTATGTGGTGAATCCTTGACAACAAAGCATCGACTCCTATATGTGTTGTAACTGTACCCAATCCCGACACCTGATGACCCCTATAGAGTCGGTAAACGAGTCAAAGCACAGTACTAGCATATAGAGTCTCAATGATGTTTCAAGTAGTAAGGACTAATGGTGTACAACCAAAACCGCGAACTTTTTCCACTCGATAAGTGATAACCACTTGGAAAGTCCGGATAGGGTAGTTCGATCATTCATCGTATGAATATCCATTTGCATGCTTCGAACATCTCCATGTTCCTTACCAATGAAACGTGGTACTCTGCATCGCAAATGCTAGTCTCAAACTCGAGCGATCCTTATCCTTATTATCGGACGGCTCAATCGACTAGGAACAGTTTAGAATATACAGTGACTATAAGATGTGTTTCATGATAGACATCCCCATGTTCTACCACATCTTACATACACTATAGTATATTCAAGGTCTTTATCAAAACAACAATAGTATATCACAATATAACAATATGAAGAAAGATAAAGTCATTGCCATTAATAAAAGTGTAAATTATATTAAACAAAAGATTGTTTATACAAAGAGTCATCAAAGCCCTTAGCCACAAGTTGGCTCACCGGGCACCCACTCTTTCAATCTCCCACTTGCCCTAAAGCCAACTAGTCATACTACGTAGACCCATTGCTTCGCGATGTTTGTCAAATAATGGTCCTGGCAAGGGCTTAGTATGTGGATCAGCGATATTGTCTGCAGAGGCCTCTCTTTCGACAGTGATGTCTCCTCTTTCCACAATCTCCCGGATGTGGTATTTCCTCAGTATGTGTTTGGATCTTTGATGAGACCTTGGTTCCTTTGCCTGAGCAACGACACCTGTGTTGTCACAGTACACCGGGACTGGACCAACAACTTCAGGAATGACGCCCAACTCTTGGACGAAATTCCTCATCCAAACGGCCTCTTTAGCAGCAGCTGATGCTGCAATGTATTCTGCCTCAATGGTGGAATCCGCTGTGGTGTCCTGCTTGGAACTCTTCCAAGAGACAGCACCGCCATTGAGCATGAACACAAATCCAGAGGTTGACTTCGAGTCATCCACGTCACTTTGGAAGCTAGAGTCGGTATAGCCTTCCAATTTTAGTTCTCTTCCTCCATATACCATGAACATATTCTTAGTCCTTCGTAAGTACTTAAGAATGTCCTTCACGGCTTTCCAATGCATTTGACCGGGATTAGCTTGATATCTGCTCGTGACACTCAGAGCAAATGCTACATCCGGTCTGGTAATATCATCCCATACATCATACTACCTATGACTGACGCATATGGTACATGTGTCATTTTCTCTATCTCTTCATCCGTCTTGGGACACATAGACTTGGATAGAGAAACTCCATGACACATGGGTAGATGTCCTCTCTTGGACCCATCCATTGAAAACCGTTTCAATATGGTGTCGATGTAGGTTGATTGAGTGAGTCCTATCATTCTCTTAGATCTATCTCTATAGATCTGTATCCCTAGAATATAGGATGCCTCACCCAAATCCTTCATCGAGAATCTACCTGATAACCATATCTTTGTTGACTGCAACATCCCTACGTCATTCCCAATGAGTAGGATGTCATCAACATAAAGTACTAAGAATGTCACAGCATCCTTAACTACTTTCTTGTACACGCATGGTTCCTCCGGGTTCTTGATGAAACCAAAATCCTTTATTGTTTCATCAAATTTCTGGTTCCAACTTCTTGATGCTTGTTTTAGACCATAAATTGATCTCTGAAGCTTGCATACCTTATGCTCGCTTCCCATGGATGTGAACCCCTCAGGCTGCTTCATATAGATTTCTTCCTCAATGTCTCCATTAAGAAAAGCAGTCTTCACATCCATTTGCCATATCTCATAGTCATACCAAGCAGCTATGGCAATAAGGATTCTTATGGACTTGAACATTGCAACTGGTGAAAGGTTTCATCATAGTCAACTCCTTGTCTTTGAGTATAACCTTTCGCCACCAATCGCGCCTTGTAGGTCAATACCTTACCATCAGGCCCAAGCTTTCTCTTGTAGATCCATTTACACCCTATTGGAACAATTCCATCGGGAGGATCTACTAAAGACCAAACTTGGTTTGTATGCATCGAATCTATTTCCGACTGCATAGCTTCAAGCCATAAATTTGAATCCGCATCAGAAATTGCTTCCTTGAAGTTTCTTGGATCACATCCAACATCGGGTTCATCTTGATCCCCTTCAAGAAGAAGACCATATCGAATAGGAGGTCTAGAAGTCCTCTCGGATCTTCTAGGTACAGGCGTGTCTATCAATGGTTCCTGAGGTGTAGGATCGTTATTTTGTATTTCGGGTTCTTCTCGAATTTCTTCGAGTTCCATCATCTCGCCTTTCTTATCCAATAAGAACTCCTTCTCCAAGAAGGTGGCATTCCTTGAAACAAACACCTTTGTTTCAGCAGGATAATAAAAATAATATCCGATTGAATTCTTCGGATACCCTACAAAATAACATAAGCTGGATCGACTATCCAACTTATCTCCCACTGTCCGCTTCACGTAAGCAGGACATCCCCAAATCCTCAAGTACGAATACTTAGGAGTTTTGCCATTCCATAACTCGTATGGTGTTTTGTCCACTGCTTTGGTGTGGACGTTGTTCAACAACAATACCGCCGTTTCAAGCGCATAGCCCCAAAACGAAGGTGGAAGCTCAGTGAAGCTCATCATGGACCGAACCATGTCCAACAAAGTTCGATTACGACGCTCCGATACACCATTAAGCTGTGGTGTCATAGGAGGAGTCCACTGAGAGAGAATCCCATTCTCTTTTAGATAGTCCAAAAACTCGGTACTTAAGTATTCTCCACCTCGATCCAATCGAAGTGCTTTAATACTTTTACCTAGCTTGTTTTCTACTTCAGCCTTGAATTCTTTGAACTTTTCAAATGCTTCAGACTTATATTTCATTAAATATAAATACCCATACCTCGAATAATCATCAGTAAAGGAAATGAAGTAGGTGTGGCCATATTGAGTACCAACTCTAAATGGACCACAAACATCTGTATGGATCAAATCCAACAGATTTTGACTACGCTCAGGTTTCCCCTTAAAAGGAGATTTAGTCATTTTTCCTTTTAGGCAGGATTCACAAGTAGGCAGAGAGTTAATATCAGACATATCAAACATGCCCTCTCCCACTAGCTTGTTCATCCTCCTTGAGGAAATATGACCAAGCCTAGCATGCCAAAGGTTTGCCGGGTTTTGGCTATCGATTTTCCTTTTGTTTGTTGTTGCCGGTTTATCAACATAATTTATTGGAACGTCTTTTAGTTTTAAGTTGTATAGATCGTTTTCAAGTTGTCCATTTCCAATCAAACATTCATTCTTGTAAATATTGCAAATCCCATTCACAAAATTGCAAGAATAACCATCTCTATCAAGCATAGAAACAGAAATAATGTTTTTAATCAAATCCGGAACAAATAAAACATCTCTCAAAAGTAACTTAAAACCGTTCTGCAAAAATAAATAAACATCTCCCACAGCTTTAGCTTCAACTCTGGAACTATTTCCGAGCCTCAGCTGGGTCTCACCCATTCTAAGCCTGCGACTTCTTGTCATCACCTGCAAATCATTGCAAATGTGAGATCCACATCCGGTATCCAATACCCAAGAAGTAGTATTAAGTGAAACATTTATTTCAATATAGAACATACCCTTCGCAGTTCGCAACTGCTCTAGATATTCTTTGCAGTTACGCTTCCAATGACCGGGCTTCTTGCAGTAATGGCAAACATCCTTGGACTTTTCCATGTTTGAAGCCTTTGTCTTGTACTTCTTCTCGGGTTCGATTTTCTTGGGTGGGGTAGAACGTTTCTTACCCTTTGTACTTGGCCCCTTCTTAGCAGAAGAAGAGGAGCCCACCAAGAAAGCCGGTTTATCCTTCTTTAATGTGGATTCATATGTCACAAGCATATTGACCATCTCTTCAAGGGAGGCCTCTATCTTGTTCATATTGAAATTCACCACAAATCCATCAAACGAAGAAGGAAGAGACAGAAGTAGTAAGTCCACGTTGAGTTCATGCTCCAACACCAAATCAAGGGTTACTAACTTCTGTATGAGCCAAATCACTCGTACCCCATGATCACGGACCGAAGTCCCTTCACGCATGCGACACGTCATTAGCTCCTTTACAGTAGCGAACCTTTCAGCCCTCTATTGAGCCCCAAAAAGTTCCTTGAGTTGTACGTGAATGTCAGCAGCATTCACGGTGTCCTCAAATCGCCTCTGGAGTTCATCAGACATCGAGGCTTGCATATAGCATTTGGCCTTGATATCATGGTCCCACCATGTATCAAGTTTGGCTAACTCTTCCGGACTTATGTCAGCTGGTGCTTCCTTCGGAGGAGATTTTTCTAACACGTAGAGCATCTTCTCCGAAGTCAAGACAATCTTCAACTTACGGAACCATTCCGTATAGTTTGCGCCAGTCAACTTATTTTGTTCGAGGATCGAGAAAAGTTGATTACGCGAATTCATCTTTATGAAATACTGAAAAGAAACAGACAAATATCAGTGATTGTTTAAGCAATTTACTAAGACATAAAATAGGCGAAATTTATTTTATGAATCTCACTCCCACTATTTTAACGATTTCACTACCCTCTAGTGAAAACGGAAAACTGTTTTCTTTAGTGAGAACATGGAGTCCAATTGACAAACTATGGTCCCGAATAATATCAGCCAACCATAATTTTCAAAAGGTAGAGCCCAATTGCTTCCAAAGCAACCTCCACGTTTTTACCTCATGTCCAATAAGGGCCCAATAATATGACGCCGTTTATTGTGACATGTCAAGATGACCCATCAATATTAAGTTGTGATGGACGGTCGCCATGTGGATCCCCCAATAATATGAGCCAATCTCATGGGAGTTCCACCCAACTTACAACATGTGTCGATCCAATGTACAGCTTTTCGACGAACGGGCCCCCCCAATAATATGAGCCGGACCGTATCCGCGGGTAGCATCTCATACATTGATCGTTGATGGAAGGTAGGAACATTTAAACAAATTTAAATTTCCTTTATTTATCTTGATATCAATTTTAAATCATATTTAAAATGAGGGATTTTATTTTTAAAAATTTGTCTCATCATTTTTAAAATTTTGTATGCTTGTCGGATTCACACAATTTTGTCTAAAACATGCATACAACTATAATATCACATATTATATAGGATGATCGATTCCATTTCTAATCGACCCGTGGTTGCCAATCACGAGTCTTAGTCCAATCCTAGGTAATATGCAGTATGCAATGCAATCCTATTACATTGAGCTTCCAATTTACATTTCTTCTGTCTTTATTGTCTGCTGGGCCCACCACCGTCTTCAAATCTTCATCTCCCACTAAATCTAATGTATTTACAATAAATAACAATGACAAGTAGGGGATACATTTTTAAGGGGTAAGAACGGGCCATAAACCAAGCCCACTTTTATTACATATGACAATTCATACTGGGCCATAAACCAGACCCATTAATAAATCCAACAACAATAAAAACAAATGTAAATTCATAACATACACCTACAAAATTGGTCAAGGCAATCGATCATCCTTATCCAATAACATTTAATTCAAAATTAATTTATTGGATAACATGCAATGGCAATTTAAATTTAAAAGGATAAAATCATATTCCATATATAAAATATTATTTTACATACAAAATCATATTTTATCTTTTTATCAAATAAAATCATATTTTATCTATAAAATCCAATTTTATACATAAAATCATATTTTACTCAATATATCCATAAGATCATATCTTATCATCAATTGTACCAAAAATAATTAATTTCAAAATTCAATTTAACGGATAAAATATTTAAATTTTCCAAAAATTCAAATTTATCCAAAAATCAATTTTAAAATTTTCGGACTCGAACAATTCGATCCGACGCCTCGTGGACCAATCTAAAACAATTTTCGACCGGACCAAAAATAGAATTTTAACATATTAAAATTTAATATAAAAATTAAAAAAAAATTAATTTTTCCGCGGGCCGCATGGGACATTCCCGGGCTGCCCGCGCCCCCTAGGGCTCGGGCCGGGCAGCGATCCAATCGCTGCCCGGGTTTTTTGCCCGGAAATTTTTTTTTTATTTTTAAATATTTATTTTGTTTAAAAAATAGAGGCCTAAATTTTTTTTTACAATCGATTAATTTAATCGCTTGATCTGAGCAACCTGTCTCTGATACCACTGTTGGAGAACGACGGCGATCAGATCAATCAGGATTGATACCCGGTGCAGCGAAAGTTTAAAAATTTTATATGGAACGATTCCATAGTGGGTATCAAAACCTTACGATTAAATTGTGTGTGTAAAAATTAAATAACAATTATAAATTTTTACCTTTAATCTCGAATCGAGATTTTTGGACACCAACAGATTGCTCTGCTCTTGTTGTATATCCCTGGAACTGATGGACGAACTGTTCTTCAATCAGGTCCACGAACGGATATTTAATCCCTCTAATAGATTGCACTAGAAAATCTATCAGAAGTTTCTACGAAGAGATTAACGAATTTGATCCGTTAAACCAGACTGTAATTCAAAATTCACAGACTGGATTTTACCGAGCAGAAGGGAAAAGGGGGCGGCCACTTCAGAGGAAAAATACTAGGGTTTTTTCGAAAATTTTGTGACCTGTTGTGTGTAATTTTTGTACTGCAATAACTTATTTATAATGTAGGCCGCTAACAGCTTAGGGCCCATTAGTCATAACTTCAAGCCCGACAAGCAAAGCCCGCATGTTCAAAAATTAATATAAAATTCATCGTGACTCCGATTGATAAAACGATTTCACCAATGTGTACAGAAACCATTTCTGCACCTTTTAAAGTCAAGATAAATTTTTCTGAATCCGAATTCAGTGTTTTCCAAAAATGCCCATCCCTATGTCATTTTAGGAAATCTCACTCCTCTACTCATAATTAAGAAGTCCAACTTCTTTGTTCATTAAATTTAACTCTTTAAATTTAACTATCTCAACGGGGATTAAAAATCCATTACTCTGTGTGACCCTCAATGGTTCAGGGATACAGCTAGCCGTGGGCTCACAACTCCTTGTGACTCGGAACAACAATTTCCGACTTGCCCATCGAATCATGGTATGAGCGCCTAGCAACATCGCCCCATGATTCCCTAGGTATCACTGATAGTGCCTGCAAGAACCAATAGATTTTGGTTAGTGTACAGTACGGTCCCTTCATCCATATATCCCGATCGAATCAACAACCATTGGTATATCGAGAGTCGTTCGAGATTCGATAACTATGCAATACATCTTGAAGATCAAATAGTGACATCGCATGTGTTACTAAGAAACCATTTCTTAAAACACATCATGTACTCTGGCCAGAGATTCGTCACACTAATATCTCCTCAGATCGCATAGGATATCCACACTCGCAAGTATGTGGTGAATCCTTGACAACAAAGCATCGACTCCTATATGTGTTGTAACTGTACCCAATCCCGACACCTGATGATCCCAATAGAGTCGGTAAACGAGTCAAAGCACAGTACTAGCATATAGAGTCTCAATGATGTTTCAAGTAGTAAGGACTAATGGTGTACAACCAAAACCGCGGACATTTTCCACTCGATAAGTGATAACCACTTGGAAAGTCCGGATAGGGTAGTTCGATCATTCATCGTATGAATATCCATTTGCATGCTTCGAACATCTCCATGTTCCTTACCAATGAAACGTGGTACTCTGCATCGCAAATGCTAGTCTCAAACTCGAGCGATCCTTATCCTTATTATTGGACGGCTCAATCGACTAGGAACAGTTTAGAATATACAGTGACTATAAGATGTGTTTCATGATAGACATCCCCATGTTCTACCACATCTTACATACACTATAGTATATTCAAGGTCTTTATCAAAACAACAATAGTATATCACAATATAACAATATGAAGAAAGATAAAGTCATTGCCATTAATAAAAGTGTAAATTATATTAAACAAAAGATTGTTTATACAAAGAGTCATCAAAGCCCTTAGCCACAAGTTGGCTCACCGGGCACCCACTCTTTCACCTAACTCATTGAGCTTCCATCTGTTCCTTCGAGTTTTGTAGCTAGGCAAGGATGATGGTTTTCTTCCTTCAATATGTGGAATAATATAATTTGTGTGATGCATTTCTTGTCAAATTTTAGTTTATATGCTATGCCCTGCTCTTCTAAAATTTTGAGGAATTTCTTCCATTTGCTTGTATCGGGTTGCTGCTATGTCTTGCAAATTTATGTCATGAGTTCAAATGTCCTGTTTTTCCTCCATGCCTTTTTGTTCGAAATTTCAGATTGTTTCTCCCTTAGCATGTTGGCTCGAGAAATTTCCAGATTTCGTGTCATGGTGTGAAGTTAGAAATTTCAGAGTTGATACCATGAACATGAGTTCAAAATTTCCAGATGTTTTTGCTTCCATGCTATGTGTTCAAAATTTATTTCACTCTCACGATGTTGGTTCGAGCATTTCCAGCTTTATTCATATCTTAGTTGTTCGAAACCTCCAGGTTGTTCATGGCATGTGCTCGAAAACTTTCCAGATTTCTATTCATGCCTGTGGTTCGAACTTTTCAGATTGTTTACCTATCTTGTTGGTTCTAAAATCTTGTGCTTTGTTGGTGTTGAATGAGATGGTGATTGAGGAGCTACCATGGGTGAAATGTAGTTCACATGGTAGTGCTTAGGATGACTTGAAATTAGAGTGGGATTTGGAGTTTGAAGAAGCTTTGAATTTGGTTAGAGGTTGGGTTCGATTTTGAGGTGTGTAGAGGCTGCCACTTTCTGAGCTAAGTCAAGGGGTTTGGGCGAGTTATTTTGGCGCTTGGGATGAGCCTAAGGGTTGTACTTGATCCTAGTCTAGTAGCTTGGAATTTGGGAGTTTCATTGTAATGCCCCGATTTTATTATAATTGAGTTTAATTGAGATAATCAGAGTTTTCAGTAATGGAGGGACGTTTTGATATTTCTCAGGGGTCATTTTGCAAACTTTGGAGTATTGAGGAACTAAAATGCAAAACTTGGATTTATATATATTATTACCTTGCAAGTTGACCAAGTCACCATCACTCTCCCATTTCCTTTCCCAATTCGTACGTACTGAGTCGGAGGCCATGGAAGACGATTCTTCAAGCTTTTCTTCCGTCTGATTTGCCCGATCCGACTATCAGATTTTAGTACCGAGTTGAGATTCACAATCATCGCAACGAAGGCTTCGTTTTGACGTAATTTTTGCTACGATCCTCGAACTTTGATTTTTGTTGGGTCGTCAGAATTTGATAATCTTTGAGTATGTCGTGCTTGAGCTAGCATAGATCGTGTATTCGAAGTTGGTTTGGAAAAAGAACGAAGTTTGGATTTTATATGATTTTTGAGGCATAATTTCGAAAATGGGGTTTTGGATTTTGGTTGGATTTTGATTGTTTTGTTGGTTTAGAAGATGATATGGGTTGTTTGGAGTTGTTTGATGATGTTGGAGATTTTTGGTTTGACCGTTTATAGCCGTTATGCCGTCGAAATCGAGTTTGGATTATCGGTTGTTTTGTTTCGGTTTGATTTCTGGGTTTGGTTTGAATTAGTAGATTGATATCGAATCCGTATATTCTTCATTTTCAGATTTGGATTGAAGTTTCGGGTTTGGATCAAACTTGGGAGTTGAATCGATTTGAGAGTTGAAGACGGTATATTGTTGAGCTTCTCCGCTTCGATTCATTTTGATTCGATTGATTATTGATTTGAATTCGTTGTTATTTTCAGATTGAATCCTCGACGAACTTGAAAGGTAAAAGATGACATTGAATATGAATGGGGTAGAATACAAGAGTTCGATTGATTCTCGAGCCCCGAAAATCACATACTACATGTTATTTGCTTGTGTGAACTTTTTTGATTATTTCATTTACACTTGCATTCATATTGAGCCGATTATTCAATTCGTTTTTGAAATTAGACGATTTAGGGAGCTATATTGAAGTGGCTTTGGATTTTGAGTTTTTCCAAGTGCTAGAATACTTCTTATAGTTGCTCTGAAGTCTAGGGGTTGAGTTGAGCGACATCCACCCCGAATGGGTGTGTCAGTGAGTTGTTCGTGAAGACTTGGCCCCGGGATCCTAACCGAGTACCGATTGATATTTCGATTATCTGACTTGATAATCCCGAGTTTTGAAGTCATGCATACATTTATTCTCATTTTGATTTGTTATTGATTGATACATTTCGATATGAGATGTTTAATTGATATCGTATGCCTGTCTCTTTTACTTAGAAATTATATTTCTAACCGGTTTATCCGGCTGTTGTTTTTGTTTGTATGTGTACTTAACAACAGGAGGATCAGGAGCTGGACCGAGTCGTTTGGGTTAGCTCGGGGTGAGAATGTTAGAAGTGAGACACCATGTGTCGTAGGGTTGTGCCTTTTGAACTTGGATATTTTGATTAGTCGATTGATTGATATCATCGAACTTAGATTGTATTCGACTTGTATTGTATTGTAATATGCATGTGGAGTTTGTAATGCATGTTTATGTTTTGAATGGATTGAATGGAGTTGGATAGCCTTATTTTGCGGCCTGTTGATTTGAGGCAGTAACTTGGCATTTTTGGGTGCGCTCGATCCCACGAGTTCGTAGGATCGAGCGCAGCCCTTGTTTTTCTCGGGCAGCGCCTGGCACTTTTGTGGTGCGCTCGATCCTAAGAACTCGTAGGATCGAGCGCGACACTATTCATCCGAAAAAAAAATAAAAATTTTGATTCGTTTTTTCGCGGCTCTTCGTGTTCGATTGTGGTTAATTATTCGAGATTAGAAGATTAGAAACGAGGTCTCACATTAAGTGGTATTAGAGCGATAAGATTCTTGGATTTGAACTAGAGTGAGCGGGGTAGATCGAGTCCCGTGAATTGAATTCTCGCATGTGATTGATTTATTTAAATGATTATTTTAAATACGTGCGAGCATGCTTTATTGATTCTTGAATTAATTTAATTACATGAGTTGTGATTTAATTTATAAAGCATGAATTATGTGATATTTATCTGCCTTGTGCTATTATATGTTTTCGAATATCGTTGAGATTCATGAGTACTCAGAGCAGAGTTTTGACACAGAGGTTATGAGATTGAGATTGAGTTTGAGATATTGTGTCCTAACCCTTTGATATCAGATGACACCTCGACGATCTATGAGAAGGAATCAAGCACCTTTGGTACCTCCTTCTACTGAGAATCCGTAGCCAGTAGTAACTCCTCCGAATGATCAGGGTAGTACTGAAGTGGATCAGTTTGATGCAACCGCGACCCCGATGGAGACTCTATTGAAGAGATTTCGATCGTTCCGACCGCCTACCTTGACGGGTACCGAGAACTCCGTGGACTGTGAAAGTTGGCTAAAGGACATTGATCAGCTTTTTGATTCTCTTGACTATACCGATGACCGCAGAATCAGGTTAGTCATTCACCAGCTACAGGGTGTTGCGAAGAATTGGTGAACCACAACCAAGAGAGCAAATGAGAATCGAGGCACCGTTGTCACTTGGAGTTTGTTCAAGACTGAATTTTACAAGCGGTTCTTTCCTGTCTCGTATCGTAAGGAAAAAGGTGCCGAATTTGCGAATTTGAAGCAAGGGAATTTGAGTATCGAGGAATATGTAAGCAAGTTTGAAAGTCTCTTGAGGTTTGCACCTCACATCGCAGATCACGAGGAGGCCAAAGCCGATCATTTCATCAACGGCTTGAATCCTGAGATCTTTAATTTGGTCAATACCGGGAGACCCAACAACTTTGCAGATGCTATGGATCAGGCAAAGGGAGCCGAAGCTGGACTTTTGATGCAATGAGGAAATCAGACAGCTCCTCAGCAGCAGCAGAGATCTTTTCAGAATCAGCCTGTTCAGTTTCAGCCTCAGCAGTCCCAGTATCAGTACCAACCTTCTCAGCAGTCAAATCAGTCTCAGAGGGTTGAGGGAGGCAACAGTGGCAAAAACAGGCGAGATCAGTATCGACCGAAAGGGAAGCAATTTAAGAAGTCTGGGAGCAGTTCATCGAGTTCCAGTGGCTCTAGACAGTTCAGTCCTGGGCAGAATTCTGGGTTTTCAGGAGCATCGTGCAGTAAGTGTGGAGGACGTCACCCAAGTGATCAGTGTCGAAGCGTGTTTGGTAGTTGCAATATCTGCCAGCAGCCAGGTCACTTTGCTAGAGTCTGTCCTCAGCGAGGATCCGATAGAGCTCAGAGCGGCAGTTCTTCAGGATCGCCAGCTCATCCCGAGAGATCAGCTTCTGTAGTCCATTACTTTTATCCCCAGCAACAGTCTCGTCAGGGAGGTAATCAGATTCAGAATCAGCCTTCTCGACAGCAGGAGAGGGTGTTTTCTTTGACAGAAGATCAAGCCAATGCAGCTCCAAATGATGTGATAGCAGGTAACTGTTTGATTTTTGGTTATCCTGCGTATGTTTTGATCGATACGGGTGCTTCTCACTGTTTTATTTCTGAAAGATTTGTCGTGATGCATAATTTAATTGTTGAGCCATTATCTGATGTCGTTTCTATCACTTCACCTTTGGGTGGGGAAACTGTTTCGGTGAGATTGGTCCGAAATTGTGTGTTAGAATCCGAAGGGAATTCGATTGAGATTGACTGCATTGTACTTGGATTATCTGATTTTGACTGTATTGTCGGGATTGATGCTCTGACCAAGTATAGGGAGACAGTAGATTACTTTCAGAAAGTGGTCCGATTCAGACCTGAGATGGCAGATGATTGGAAGTTTTTCGGTAAGGGTTCTCGATCCAAAATTCTTTTGATTTCTGTGTTATCCATGTCTCGCTTGCTACAGAGAGGAGCAGAGGGATTCTTGATTTATGCAGTGGATGTTCAGAGGTCTAGCCCTGAGTTGACCGAGATACCGGTGGTTAGCGAGTTTCTGATGTATTTCCAGACGAGATTCCTGGTTTGCCGCCTATTCGAGAGATCGAATTTAACATCGAACTTGCACCAGGTACTCAGCCTATTTTAAAAGCGCCTTATCGAATGGCTCCGTTAGAATTGAAGGATTTGAAGGAGCAGTTAGAAGATTTGATTGCCAAGGGATACATCCGACCTAGCGTATCGCCTTGGGGTGCTCCAGTGCTCTTCATGAGGAAGAAAGACGGTTCTATGCAACTCTGCATCGACTATCGTCAGTTGAATCAAGCGACGGTCAAGAACAAGTATCCTCTACCCAGAATTGACGACCTTTTTGATCAACTGCAAGGTTCTTCAGTGTATTCGAAGATAGATCTGAGATCAGGGTATCATCAGCTGAGAGTACGCAACGAGGATGTGCCTAAGACAGCTTTCAGAACCAGATATGGGCATTTTGAGTTCATAGTCATGCCGTTTGGTTTGACCAATGCTCCAGCCATTTTTATGGATCTGATGAATCGTATCTTTCAGCGGTATTTAGATGAGTTTGTCATTATCTTTATTGATGATATTCTGATCTATTCGAAGAACCGTTCAGACCATGCAGAGCATCTGAGGATTGTATTGCAGATTTTGCGAGCCTAACAGTTGTATGCTAAGCTATCAAAGTGCGAGTTCTGGTTGGACCGAGTTGTTTTTCAAGGCCACATTATCTCGAGAGATGGAATTTCTATGGACCCCAGTAAGATCGAGGCAGTTATGAATTGGCCGAGACCGACATTAGTGCCAGAAATCTGAAGCTTTATGGGTTTAGCAGGGTATTATCGCCGATTTATCAAGGAATTCTCTGTTATTGCAAAGCCGATTACTCAGTTGACCCAGAAGAATGCACCGTTTGTTTGGTCCGAGGAGTGCGAGGCCAGTTTCATTGAACTGAAGAAGAGGTTGACCAGCGCTTTGATCTTGTCTATTCCATCAGGTACGGGAGGTTTTTTTGTTTACTGTGATGCTTCTCACCGTGGTCTTGGATGCATTCTTATGAAGAGGAAGCATGTCATAGCTTATGCTTCAAGGCAGCTGAAGCCGCACGAGACTCGTTATCCGATCCATGATCTTGAACTTGATGCGATCGTCTTTGCTTTGAAGACCTGGCGCCATTACCTTTATGGCGAGTCGTTTGAGATATTTTCTGACCACAAGAGCCTGAAATACTTGTTTTCCCAGTCCGAGCTGAATATGAGACATAGGAGATGGATGGATTTGCTTAAAGACTTCGACTGTGAGATCAAGTATTATCCTGGAAAGTCGAATGCAGCTGCAGATGCTCTTAGTCGGAAGCTTTGTTCTTTATCTCTTACTACGATTGGTGTCTCTCAATTGATTGAAGACTGTTGTACTTCTGGTTTGGAGTTTGAGACCGATAGGAGATCCATTAGAGTTTTTGCGATTCAGGCAGAACCAGAGTTGTTTCAGATGATTAGAGAGGCTCAGAGATCTGATCCGAGCAGTCAGAGTTCGATAGAGAAGGTTAGATCAGGTCATCAGTCAGAGTTTCAGGTCAGGGATGATGTCCTATTTGTGAATAACCGTATTGTTGTGCCCGATGTTTATGAATTGAGACATCGTATTCTTCGAGAGGCGCATTGCATTCGGTTTAGTGTTCGTCCCGGAGGCCGGAAGATGTATAACGACTTGAAGACTCAGTTCTGGTGGAAACAGTTGAAGGGAGACGTCACGAGGTTTGTGTCCCATTGTCTGAATTGTCAACAGGTGAAAGCCGAGAGGAAGAAACCAGGTGGATTATTGCACAGTTTGCCAGTTCTGGAATGGAAGTGGGATCACATCTCTATGGATTTTGTCACGAAGCTACCGCGTTCAGTCAGAGGTTGTGATGCGATTTGGGTAGTGATTGACCGGTTGACGAAATCTTCTTGTTTCATTCCATACAAGATGACATACCGTCACCATCAGATGGACGAGTTGTATGTCAGAGAGGTTGTGAGATTGCACGGCGTGCCGAAGTCAATAGTATCAGACAGAGATCCGAGATTCACTTCTCACTTTTGGCACAATTTGTAGGAGGCATTGGGTACTCGTTTGCACTTGAGCACAGCGTATCACCCTCAGACCAACGGTCAGTTCGAGCGTATGATCCAGACTTTGGAGGATATGCTTCGAGCAGTAGTGCTTGATTTTGGATCAGGTTGGCAGGAGTCTTTGCCTCTAGTGGAATTTTCGTACAATAACAGCTTCCAAGCGAGTATTGGAATGACACCTTTCGAAGCGTTGTACGGGAAGAAGTGCAGATCTCCGTTATTTTGGGATGAGATTTCAGAATCACCTGAGTTGGGTCCAGATATGATTCATCACATGGCAGAGCAGGTGAAATTGATTCGAACCAGAATGAAGACAGCCCAAGATCGACAGGCAAGTATGCGAATGTCAGACGCAGACCACTGTGTTTTGATCAGGGAGACCGAGTGTTCCTGAAGATTTCTCCGTTTCGAGGCACTGTCAGATTCGGAAAAAGAGGAAAGTTGTCGCCGAGATTCATTGGTCCATATGAGATTTTGGATAAGATAGGCGATCTTGCCTATAGGATTGCTCTTCCTCCGTCTCTTTCAGGCATCCACGATGTATTTCACATTTCGATGTTGCGGAAATATCATCCGGATCCGTCCAATGTTCTTCAGCCAGACGAGGCAGAACTTGATGAGACTCTGAGTTACTTCGAGAGACCGATTCAGATTCTTGACAGGAAAGAGAAGCAGCTCAAAAACAAGTCGATTCCATTGGTGAAGATTCAGTGGAGTCGTCACGGAGTTGAAGAGGCAACTTGGGAGACCGAATCTGATATGAGGAAGCGATTCCCAGAGTTATTCGATTGATGTGAGTTTTCTTCAGTTTGATTCTTTCTTGTTTTCAGTTGCGATCTGCCAGATTTCGAGGACGAAATCGAATCTTAGAGGGGGAGAATTGTAATGCCCTGATTTTATTATAATTGAGTTTAATTGAGATAATCAGAGTTTTTAGTAATTGATCAGGGCCGTTTTGATATTTCTCAGGGGTCATTTTGCAAACTTTGGAGAATTGAGGAACTAAAATGCAAAACTTGGATTTATATATATTATTACCTTGCAAGTTGACCAAGTCACCATCACGCTCCCATTTCCTTTCCCAATTCGTACGTACTGAGTCGGAGGCCATGGAAGACGATTCTTCAAGCTTTTCTTCCGTCTGATTCGCCCGATCCGACCGTTAGATTTTAGTACCGAGTTGAGATTCACAATCACCGCAATTAAGGCTTCGTTTTGACGTAAGTTTTGCTACGATCCTCGAACTTTGATTTTTGTTGGGTCGTCAGAATTTGATAATCTTTGAGTATGTCGTGCTTGAGCTAGCATAGATCGTGTATTCGAAGTCGGTTTGGAAAAAGAACAAAGTTTGGATTTTATATGATTTTTGAGGCATAATTTCAAAAATGAAGTTTTGGATTTTGGTTGGATTTTGATTGTTTTGTTGGTTTAGAAGATGATATGGGTTGTTTGGAGTTGTTTGATGATGTTGGAGATTTTTGGTTTGATCGTTTATAGCCGTTATTCCGTCGAAATCGAGTTTGGATTATCGGTTGTTTTGTTTCGGTTTGATTTTCGGGTTTGGTTTGAATTAGTAGATTGATATCGAATCCGTATATTCTTCATTTTCAGATTTGGATTGGAGTTTCGGGTTTGGATCAAACTTGGGAGTTGAATCGATTTGAGAATTGAAGACGGTATATTGTTGAGCTTCTCCGTTTCGATTCGTTTTGATTCGATTGATTATTGATTTGAATTCTTTGTTATTTTCAGATTGAATCCTCGACGAACTTGAAAGGTAAAAGATGACATTGAATATGAATGGGGTAGAATACTCGAGTTCGATTGATTATCGAGCCCCGAAAATCACATATCCCTTGTTATTTGCTTGTGTGAACTTTTTTGATTATTCGTTTAAACTTGCATTCATATTGAGCCGATTATTCGATTCGTTTTTGAAATTAGACGATTTAGGGAGCTATATTGAAGTGGCTTTGGATTTCGAGTTTTTCCAAGTGCTAGAATACTTCTTATAGTTGCTCTGAAGTCTAGGGGTTGAGTTGAGCGGCATCCACCCCGAATGGGTGTGTCGGTGAGTTGTTCGTGAAGACTTGGCCCTGAGATCCCAACCTAGTACCGATTGATATTTCGATTATCTGGCTTGATAATCCCGAGTTTTGAAGTCATGCATACATTCATTCTCATTTTGATTTGTTATTGATTGATACATTTCGATATGAGATGTTTAATTGATATCGTATGCCTGTCTCTTTTACTTAGAAATTATATTTCTAACCGGTTTATCCGGCTATTGTTTTTGTTTGTATGTGTACTTGACAACAGGAGGATCAGGAGCTGGACCGAGTCATTTGGGTTAGCTCGGGGTGAGAATGTTAGAAATGAGACACCGTGTGTCGTAGGGTTGTACCTTTTGAACTTGGATATTTTGATTAGTCGATTGATTGATATCATCGAACTTAGATTGTATTCGACTTGTATTGTATTGTAATATGCATGTGGAGTTTGTAATGCATGTTTATGTTTTGAATGGCTTGAATTGAGTTGGATAGCCTTATTTTGCGGCCTGTTGATTTGAGGCAGTAACTTGTCGTTTTTGGGTGCGCTCGATCCCAAGAGTTCATAGGATCGAGCGCAGCCCTTGTTTTTCTCATGCAACACCTGGCACTTTTGTGGTGCGCTCGATCCTACGAACTCGTAGGATCGAGCGCGGCACTATTCAACCGAAAAAAAATAAAATTTTGATTCATTTTTCCGCGGTTCTTCGTGTTCGATTGTGGTTAATTATTCGAGATTAGAAGATTAGAAACGGGGACTCACATTCATAGTAGAGTTTTTGATTAGGAACAAGAAGTAGGTTTGAGCAGATTTTTGTTGAAATGTTGAGCTGCCCTGAAATATAAGACTAAGACAGGTTAAAAGTGGAATTTTGTTATGGGATCGGGTCTGGAACTTTTCATAGATGTTGGGAATATGTCGGTTCAAGAGGGATTTAATTCGGTTAAGTTTTGGTCGAGTTCTAGATTTTTAATTGATTAGGTACAGAATTTTTGAAGCAAAACAGGGCTGCTGCCCGGAATTGTGTTTTTTGTAAAATGATCGCTTAGGAAATAAATCCCGAGGATGATCTCCCTACTTAGTTCTAAGTGTCATGGAGTCGTGGTTTTAGGCGGAATCCTTTTTGGTTAAGAAGCGAGCAAGTTATAAATTTTACGGGCAAATCGCTCGAATTTGTCGTTAGTGCAATTTATGGGTTAAATTTTCCATTCTATGGTTTGGTTCCTAAATCACCATCCCGATCATCCATGTGTGAGTCATATGCATGATTATCGATTAATATTTACATGTACATCATATTTACATATTCATGCTAAGTCTCATATTCAAGAATGAAAGGAAAATTACTTTTTACGAACGAAGTGAGATGATTGTAACTATATTTATTTACGTGTATGTGTGGGGTTGGGAGACTTTCTGGCCTACCTTACCACCTGACGTGTATGTGTGGGGATGAGAGACGTTTTGGCCTACCTTACCAATTATTTACGTGTATGTGTGGGGTTGAGAGAAATCTTGGCCTCTCTTACCAAGTATGGGCAAGATGGGTTGGGAAATACCTGACCTCCTTGCGGCATAGTGCAATGCAGCCATGATCATTATCGAAATCAGAGAGTCACAATCAAGGATCTAAGTTCACAGTTACAGTTCACAGTTTGATGACTACGTTTCAGTACAGTTTATGCAGTTACATTGATTATAAATGACTTAACCATGCATATGTTATATTCATGTTCTCTCATTTTAGAAATATATTTTATTCAAAACAAGGGCACAAAGTATTTTATTATCAAGCTATTTTTAATCTGCGTGTGCTTGTAATTACGTAGTACTTGTTATCCCCCCCATATTCTTGCTGAGTCTGTTAGACTCACTACACTTATTGTTTTCAGGTGTGGAGTATTTCATTTAGATCGAGGTGCAAAACTATCGAGTGGACTGCGATGCGGACACGGCACATCCCTCCGACCTATGCTCGTATTCCGCATAGTTACTAGAATTTATATGTTATGAAGCATTTATTTTGCTTATTTGTCAAATGTATATGTAATGTTTAGTTAGAATTGTTTTGGGCATGTAAACATTAGTTTTTTTTAAACACTTTTGGATATTTGTTATGTCGAATCTCTTCCTTGGGTTCTCATTCTTTTCTCGGTTTAGTTTACTTGTGTCGTCGGTGGTTTATTTATTTCATTTTATTTTGTTTGTTGTCTGAGACAGGCGGGTTTTCACTTAAACAAATAGGTCATACCAAAATTTTTATAATTTTTTTTGAAAAATCCGCATTTTATTTAATTATTACTTATGTTGAGTCAGGGTTGTTTCAAGACCTGCCTGGGCTTTGAGTATTACTGATGTGGGCCACTAATGTGGACTTTGAGTGCCAGAACTGCCTGGGCTTTGAGTTCCACTGATGTGGGCCACTGATGTTGATTTTAGTGCTAGACCTACCTGGGCTTTGAGTTCCACTTATGTGGGCCACTGATGTGGACTTTGAGTGCCAGACCTGCCTGGGTTTTGAGTTCCACTGATGTGGGCCACTGATGTGGAATTTGAGTGCCAGACCTGCCTGGGCTTTGAGTTCCACTGATGTGGGCCACTGATGTGGAATTTGAGTATCAGACCTGCCTGGGCTTTGAGTTCCACTGGTGTGGGCCACTGATGTGGACTTTGAGTTCCAGACCTGCCTGGGCTTTGAGTTCCACTGATGTGGGATTTGAGTGCCAGACCTGCCTAGGCTTTGAGTTCCAATGATGTGGGCCACTGATGTGGACTTTGAGTTCCAGACCTGCCTGGGCTTTGAGTTCCACTGATTTGGGCCACTGATGTGGACTTTGAGTGTCAGACCTGCCTGGGCTTTGAGTTCCACTGATTTGGGCCACTGATGTGGACTTTGAGTGTCAGACCTGCCTGGGCTTTGAGTTCCACTGATGTGGATGGGACCCCGGGCTCGACTACTAAAAATACCATAATAAAAGAATTACAGTATTTAAAAGAAGCAGCACAAGAACTAATTTTTTTTTTATAAGATGACCCTCGCTCGATCGGTAGAACTTCACCGATCGAGCGAGCAAGAATTGCCAATTGTCGGGTTTAAGCAAAAATAGGCCCCGCTCGATCGGTAGAACTTTACCGATCGAGCGGCCAAGCCTTGTTCGAAATTCTGCAGATTTTCTTGTGCTGTCCTTTGCTCTTTTCTTGCTATCTTATAACCTAAACTTCAAGGTAAACAATACTAAACATACAAATGCTATATACACTTACCCAAAACCATGGTCCAACAACACATAATCTAAACAACTCTAGACTATGCAAAGCTATACAATACAAAAGTTGGATACCATCCAAACTCAACATGGTTTAAAAATAAGTTTTCCACAACAAGCTACAACACAACCCGGAGCACCACTTCTAAACTCTTCCCAATGCTCATGGCCTCCTATAACCTGGCCCTGAAACACCTGTTGCAATGCACACACAAAAACAAAGCAACAACCGGAAAATCGGTAAGTATAAAGACTTAGTATGAAAGACGGAACATATAAATAATCACAAGTAGTCATAGCATGCATTTCAAATCATAATAACACCTTATGAAATACAGAATAAATTAAATGGCTAAGAAGGAATAAGGCTCAAAGGCGACACCGGTTTAGATGCTAAAACACATCACTCACCATCAATGCTAGAACTCCTCATTGATGTTATAAACCCGGCTTTAAGTATCAATGCTCGAATCTCATCACTGATACACGATATCGATGTTTAAAACTCATCAACGATATCAAGGCAAAACTAGAAGAACGTTTAGACTCAACGGGATGACACCATAAACAATCACCTCCTACATAGCCTAACAAACATGCCATCACTCAAGAACTCAAGTAAGGCAATCAAAGCACATAACTCACATAAAGCATAGTAAAGCACATAAACACATAAAATAGAAACTATTGTGTGATTTAAGGGATCTAGAGATCAAACACATCTCGATTCTCATTCCCTGCTTTGGTCATCGTCGAATCATACCTTCCAATCGTAATAGCTAAGTAGCTCCAATCCTCAAGCTACAATACACACCAAGCTTGTATCAACTCACTAGATAGAATGATAGAAATATCAAAGCTAGCAACTCAAACCTTGACCAATCTTCAATTGATTCGAATCGGTGCGAACTCGAACTCGATATATTCTTGAACAATCTGAAATTCATATCAAGTCATTAAATATTGCATTCAACTCATTCTGAAGCTCAACAACTCAAGGCTTGCTAATTTGATCGAAATTCAAACCGGCGACGTAACGGTTCGAAACCGATAATTATAACAACTCAAACATCATCTAAACATTGATATATAACTCATATCAATATCATTTCATCACTTAATTTCGAAATCCAGCAGCATATATTTCCAGAATTTATCAAACATAAATTGACGGCGTAACGGTACAAATTCGGTAACCGAAACTTAAAACTATCAAAACTTTCAATCATAACAACTCATATCCACTTCATATCAGCTTATATATCAACTTATACCAGCATATCAAAAAGTTCAAGCATTCGAAACATATTCTGAAAATCATAACAATTGCATATGTTGTCCGTTCTTCGTTCCGGCTTCGATATCGGAAAGCTTATATCATCAAGAACACTAACACATACTTAAATTCTGATTTTTCCCAACATCATAACATCATAATTTCGAGACCTAATGAATCTTAGAGATACTTACATCAATGGATAGCTATTCTTGCAAGGATTCCAAAACTATGCTCGGTTTTGAAATCGGACGGCCGGATCTTGAACAATCGAATTTTGAAGATGAAAATCCAATGAAGAATTGAAGCTCTTGGTTTTTTTAGCTGAACAAATCTGAAATCTGATGATAAAACATGCATTTACACTTTCATATACAGCCAAATGACAAGTGTCCCACTCAAAATCTGATATTTGCACTTTGGCCCCCGAATTGTCCAATATTTGCAATTCGGTCCCTGCTCGAGTTTCTTCTTCAAATTAAATCCTCTTTAATTCTCAAACTCGTAATTTCAATCTTAATCCCATAAATATTTAATTCAAATATTTTTAAATTTTAATTTAAGAATCTCGGACTTTAAATCTCAATATCCGTAAATTCTCAAATTAAATATTTTTAGCTCGGAAATTAAAGCTCTAATTTCCATAATTTCTCCAATTAATATATTCCAAAATTCGGAATTTAAATCTCTAATTTCGTAATTAATAACTTAATATTTTCGGGGCCTTACAATTCTCCCCCTCTAAGACATGATTTCGTCCTCGAAATCGCTGACAAATATACCGAAAAAAAAAAGTGCTGAATAAACGACTGAAGTAAAAACCTCTCTTCAGTGACATAGCTTAGGATATCATATCTCAATCTCAATGTCATGGGTTGAATGCATACTGAAACAGTGTCACTTTTGGTAGTTTTCTCAACACTTTATATATACTGTTGCACATAACCTAGTTTAAAATCTCATCCAGTTATATCTCACTTGGATAGAATACATAGAAAGTATTTAACTCATACTTCCCCACAACAACATGTATAACACTTCGTGTATTATGGATAAAGTTAAAGAGAAATTTAATCCCTCAACTGGGTGCGTTCCGTAACTTGCTCTTGTCCGAAGACTCATAATTATACTCTGTCTTGCTCCGCTTCATTCTAGACTGAATTAATCGAATTGCATCCGACATTTCTCATGATTGATATTTGTGTTTTTGTTGCATTTGTTAGTATCATTTTTGTTGTTGTTTTGCATTAGTTGCATGTTTTATTTTAGCATTTTGTTCGTATTGCATTTTCTGTGTTTGCATGATGGGATTCTTGTTTTTGTGGTTAGGTCGCTTATTTTGCGGACTAAGATGGAACCTCGGAGGAAGGGAGATTTGAAGCAAGGGAAATTCAAGCCAAATTCTGGAAAGGCTCTCTCGCTCGATCCGCAAGAGTATGCTGATCGAGCGAGCACTTATTTTATGAAGACAGTAGGATGGAACTTTTCTCTCGCTCGATCCGCAGATGTATGCAGATCGAGCGAGACCCTTTTTACGCGAGGCAGAGAGTTACGCATTTTCTCTCGCTCGATCCGCAGAATGTTGCGGATCGAGCGGGCATCGTTATTCCAAAAAAAAAAAATATATTTTTGGAAACTTTGTTAATTTAGTTCCTAGCCTTTATTAGACTATTATTCTGTTTTAGGAGGATTATTATCAGACTTGGAGAGACACATTGGAGGCTAGGTTTTTCTTCTAAAATTCTTAATTCTAGTTTTCTTCTTTTTCTTTGAATTTTGTGAATTTTGCTATGAATCATTGTAGCTAAACTCTTTTACATGGTTGAGAGAGACGAACCCTTGGTATATTTCATTTATGAGATTTGATTTGTAGTGTTTTAATCTTTATTAAGTATCAATATTTGATCTGTTTTATTTTATGTTTGTATGCGAGATTTTAGGATTGACCATCTTAGGATTTTGTATTGCAAGCAATAGCTAAATTAGAATTCAAATCCGTAATTTTTTGAAACCTCTAATTTTCGAAGCAACTACGTGTGATAATTTCTGCTGTTGAATTTATTATCTCGTAGGGTCAATTATTGGATAGGCTAAATATAACCGCTGGTGTTGTGTTGTCTAGTTTCGTCAGTTTTACTAGTTTGAATGCTACCGTGGATTTAAATCTAGATTGCTGTTATCGGGTTGGTCCATTGGTAAGGGTTAATTAAGAATGCTGTTTTCTAATTAACTAATATTACGGTGAAACAGGAATTGAATTTTCAATGACGAATATTTAATAAGATTAATTATTTAAAGAATCGAGGATTGAATGAATGAATATCAAGGGTGTAGTCGACCGATACCAAGTCTCGTCTCTTATTGAATTTCTCCAGTCTTTTATTTAAATTTTGCATGCTAGTGAATTTTAATTGTTTAAAGTTTTTAGTAGTTAATCCAAACTCCAACCCCCCCATTTATTTTATTTAGAACACATTGAATTTACCTTTCCTCGTGGGTGAAAGAGTGGGTGCCCGGTGAGCCAACTTGTGGCTAAGGGCTTTTATGACTCTATGAATAAACAATCTTTTGTTTAATATAATTTACACTTTTATAATGGCATTTACTTTATCTTTTATCATATTATTATGTTGTGACATACTATAAGATGTTTAGATGAAGACTTTGAATATACTATAGTGTATGTAAGATGTGGTAGCACATGGGAATGACTATCATGAAACACATCTTATAGTCACTGTATATTCTAAACAGTTCTTAGTCGATTGAGCCGTCCGTAAATAAGGATAAGGATCGCTCGAGATTGAGACTAGCATTTGCGATGCCGAGTACCACGTTTCATTGGTATGGAACATAGAGATGTTCAAAGCATGCAAATGGATATTCATATGATGAATGATCGAACTACCCAATCCGGACTTTCCAAGTGGTTATCACTTATCGAGTGGATAAAGTCTGCGGTTTTGATTGTACACCATTAGTCCTTACTACTTGAAACATCATTGAGACTCTATATGCTAGTACTGTACTTTGACTCGTTTACCGACTCTATTGGGGTCATCAGGTGTCGGGATTGGGTACAGTTACGACACATATAGGAGTCGATACTTTGTTGTCAAGGATTCACCACATACTTGCGAGTGTGGATATCCTATGCGATATGAGGAAATATTAGTGTGACGAATCTCTGGCCAGAGTACATGATATATTTTAGGTTACTCGGTGTTCCTAGTAACACATGCGATGTCACTATTTGATCTCCAAGATGTAATGCATAGTTATCAAATCTCGAACGACTCTCGATTTACCAATGGTTGTTGATTCGATCGGGATATATGGATGAAGGGACCGTACTGTACGCTAACCAAAATCTATTGGTTCTTGCAGGCACTATCAGTGATACCTAGGGAATCATGGGGCGATGTTGCTAGGCGCTCTTTCCATGATTCGTTGGGTAAGTCGGAAATTGTTGTTCCGAGTCACAAGGAGTTGTGAGCCCACGGCTAGCTGTATCCCTGAACCATTGAGGGTCACACAAGTAATAGATTTCTAATCCCCGTTGAGATAATTAAATTTAAAGAGTTAAATTTAGTGGATAAAGAAGTAGGATTTCTTATTTAAGAGTAGAGGGAGTAAGATTTCCTAAAATGACATAGTGATGGACATTTTTGGAAATCACTGAATTCGGATTCAGAAAATTTATCTTGACTTTAAAAGATGCAGAAATGGTTTCTGTGCACATTGGTGAAATTGGTTTATCAATCTGAGTCACGATGAATTTTATATTAATTTCTGAACATGCGGGCTTTGCTTGTCAGGCTTGAACTTATGACTAATGGGCCCTAAGCTGTTAGCAGCCCACATTATAAATAAGTTATTGCAGTGCAGAAATTACATAACACAAGGCTTAATTTTCGAAAACCCTAGAGAATTTCTCTCTAGTTTCGGCCGTCCCCTTCCCTCTGTCTATGAGATTTTTCAGTCTGCAAATTTCGAATTTGCAGTCTGAATTAGCAGATCAAATCTGTTATTTTTCTTCGTAGAAACTTCTGATAGACTTTTTAGTGCAGTCTATCAGAGGGATTAAACTTCTGTTCGTGGACCTGATTGAAGAAAAGTTCGTTCATCAGTTCCTGGGATATACAACAAGAGCAGTTTAATCTGTTGGTGTCCATAATCTCGCTTCGAGATTTTAAGGTAAAATTTATATTGTTTAAATTTTATGTTATCAATTTTAATCGTAGGAATTTGATACCCATGAAATGGAATCGTTCCATATAAAATTTTAAAACTTCTGCTGCACCGGGTATCACTTTCTTTTTTGATCCGGAGAACGACCATGTTCCAACAGTGGGAACGATCCCTACTCACACTACTACATTTTCAGTGATTATCTGCTTGAGTTGTGTAATTTGGGCGTGACACGATAAGCGCTACCAAATTTTGGCGCCGTTGCCGGGGAACGGTGTTAATTTTTTTGTGTTCTTTTATTTTGTTTTATTTTGCTTTATTCTGTTATTCTCACTCCTTTTTTTTTCTTTTCTCTGGTTCTAGCTTTCTCTAGTTCATGCTTTCAGGTGATCTTGTTGAAGAGGATTTTTTCTACGATCCAGAGATCGAAAGAACTTTGCATAGGCGAAGGCGAGAACTCCGTAGGCAAAAACAAGAAGCCGCTGCTAGAGCTGCTTTTCCAGAAGAAGAGATGGCTGCTAATGCTAACCTGAGTCTCAGACAATTGGGCACTCCTGATCCCAATCAACAACCTTTATGCATTACTTTTCCTACATTAGAAAATAATGCTACTTTTGAACTTAAATCTGGTTTAATTCACTTACTACCTGCTTTTCATGGTCTTGCAGGTGAAGACCCGAACAAACACTTGATGGAATTCCACGTGGTTTGCACTAGTATGAAACCCCATGGAGTGACGGAGGAGCAGATTCAACTGAGGGATTTTCCTTTCTCTTTGAAGAGTGCTGCTAAGGATTGACTATATTACTTGCCCTCTGGCTCTATCACCACGTGGACGAAGATGAAAAGGATCTTTCTGGATAAATTTTTTCCAGCCTCTCGAGCTGCGAACATCCGGAAAGAAATTTATGGCGTCAAGCAATATTCAGGGGAATCACTGCACGAATATTGGGAGCGGTTCAAGAAGCTTTGCGCTAGTTGTCCGCAACACTAGATAAGTGAAAACCAGTTGATTCAATTATGCTATGAAGGTTTGTTGCCTCATGACAGAAGCATGTTGGATGCGGCGAGTGGAGGTGTTTTCATGGACAAAACGCCGGTACAAGCACGGAATTTGATTGAAAATATGGCTGCCAATTCTCAACAATTTGGCACCATAAGGAATGATCATCCACCACGGAAGAACAACGAGGTAAATGTTTCTTCCCTTGAACAACAATTAATTGAATTGACGACTCTTGTGCGTCAGATGGCTGTAGGGAATGGACAGACTGCAAAGGCATGTGGCATTTGCGCTGCAATAGGACACTCCACTGATATGTGTCCTACACTTCAAGAGGACTCAGTTGAACAGGTAAACGCTACTGGTGGATTTCCTGGACCACCACAACGGAAGTATGATCCTTATTCCAACACATTCAATCCTGGTTGGAAGGATCATCCAAATCTAAGATATGGGAATCCTCAAGCAAGTCAATCGGGGCCTCAAGCACCACCACATAATCAAACTTATAGGCCGCCGTACCCTCAACAGCAATAGCAGAGACCTCAGATACCAACTCCAGGTGAGTTTCTCGAAAATATAGTTAAGGAACTTGCCACTAACACTGCATCTTTTCAACAGGACACCCGGGCAAGTATACAAAACTTAACCACTCAAATGGGACAGCTAGCCACAGCAATCAACAAGATGGAATCACAAAATTCCAGCAGTTTGCCATCTCAAACTATGGTGAATCCAAGAGAGAACGCAAGTGCGATAACTTTAAGGAATGGGAAGGAGTTGAAAATGAAGGAGAAAGAAGTTGAGGTTGAGCCCAAAGAGAAGCTGAAAGAAGAAGAAGAGCAAAAGGTAAGTGAAGAAAAATCATCCAAGGATGATTCGCCAAGAGGTAAGTTTCCTCCTTTATCTGAATATAAGCCTATTGCCCCTTTTCCCTTAGCACTTAAGGACTTTAGAAAAGGTGAGGGGATTAAGGAGATCTATGAAACTTTTTGTAGATGTGAGGTTAATATTCCATTGCTAGATGCGATTAAGCAGGTACCTCGATATGCAAAGTTTTTGAAGGAGTTGTGCACAGCAAAGAGGAAGCAGACATTGAAGGGCTTTCAAAAAGTGGAACTTGGTGAGAATGTATCTGCAGTGATCCAAAGGAAACTACCCGCAAAATGTAAGGATCCAGGTATATTTTCTATCCCATGCACTATAGGGAATGTTAAACTTGAGAAGGCCATGCTAGATCTAGGAGCATCAATTAATGTTATGCCTTATTCTATATATGCATCCTTAAAACTTGGCCCATTGAACAAAACTGGAATTGTCATACAGTTAGCGGACAGGTCTAATGCATACCTTAGGAGAGTAGTAGAAGATGTGTTGGTGCAAGTAAATGAATTAGTGTTCCCTGCATATTTTTATGTGCTAGACATGGAAAACGGTGATCATAATAGTCCTATTTTGTTAGGCAGACTGTTTTTGAAAACTTCCATGACGAAAATTGATGTTCACAGTGGCACACTTACTATGGAATTCGATGGCGAGGTTGTAAAATTTAATATTTATGATGCCATGAAATTCCCTGATAGTGATGATTGCGTGTTTTCTGTTGATATTGTGGATTTATTGGCACAAGAGTATTGTGAGCATGCAGGGAAAGATGATCTAGAGGTGGCTATTATAACACCCATTATGCAGACGGAAGATGGAATTCGATGCAATCAAGAAATAGAAGAGATTGAGAAATTTCTGAATAGTTCGCCTGAGCTACCTCAGTCCGGTAATGTCTCTTACTTAGCTTTGCCAGTTTCTAATACCAGGCGTCTTCCATCTGTTTTGCATGCACCAGAGGTCGAATTGAAGAAACTTCCAAACCATCTAAAGTATGTTTTCCTTGGTAAAGGAGAAACATTACCGGTTATCATCTCCAACAGCATGGAAGTTGATCAAGAGGAGCGATTAGTCAAGGTGTTACAAGAGCACAAGACTGCTATTGGGTGGACCATAGGAGACATTAAGGGAATTAGCCCGTCGACATGCATGCACCGAATTTTGATGGAGGAAGGAGCAAACCCCTCACGTCAGCCGCAACGCAAACTGAATCCACCGATGATGGAGGTGGTAAAGGCTGAGATTCTGAAGCTACTTGAAGTTGGGGTTATCTATCCAATTTCTAACAGTCAGTGGGTCAGTCCGGTCCAAGTGGTACCCAAAAAAACCGGAATCACCGTTGTGAAGAATAAGGATGACGAGATGGTTTCCACCCGTATTCAAAATGGGTGGAGGGTTTGTATTGACTATAGGAAGCTGAATGCCGGAACCCGAAAGGACCACTTTCCTTTACCTTGTATTGATCAAATGATTGAAAGGTTAGCGTGTCATCCTTACTATTGTTTTCTTGATGGATATTATGGTTATTTTCAGATTGCTATCACGCAGAGGATCAGGAAAAAACAACATTCACATGCCCGTTTGGCACTTTTGCTTATCGACGGATGCCCTTTGGACTTTGCAACGCACCGGTCACTTTCCAACGGTGTATGGTTAGTATATTTTCAGACTTTGTTGAGCATATCTTAGAAGTTTTTATGGATGACTTCACTGTCTATGGTGATTCCTTTGAAAACTGTCTATCTAACCTTGCACTTGTCCTTAAGAGATGTATCGAAACCAACCTCATTTTGAATTCTGAAAAATGTCATTTTATGGTTGGGCAAGGTGTGGTTTTGGGTCATGTTGTGTCATCAAAGGGGATAGAGGTAGATAGAGCTAAAATTGATATCATTCAATCTCTACCTTACGCCACATGTGTGCGGGAAGTGCGTTCTTTTCTTGGCCATGCAGGTTTTTACAGGAGGTACCTTCATGATTTCGCCAAGATTGCATCCCCCATGTGCAGGCTATTACAAAAAGATGTGTCATTTGAGTTTGATGAGTCACGCAAGTCATCCTTTGACAAATTAAAGAATTCCTTGACATCTGCACCAATAATCCATCCACCGTATTGGAGCAAGCCCTTTGAGATTATGTGTGATTCCAGTGACTATGCCGTCGGCGCTGTCTTAGGCCAGAAAGTTGGGAAAGCATCGCATGCTATCTACTACGCTTTGCGCATTCTGAACGATGCCCAACGAAACTACTCCACTACTGAAAAGGAGCTTTTAGCAGTAGTTTTTGCTTTAGATAAGTTTCATTCATATTTACTTGGTGCTAAGGTTATTGTTTATTCTGACCATGCAGCTCTTCGTTTTCTGATGGCGAAGAAAGAGGCAAAACCAAGGCTGATCCAATGGATACTTCTGCTGAATGAATTCGATATATACATTAAAGACAAAAGAGGGGCCGAGAATCTAGTTACTGATCACTTGAGTCATCTAGTTCAAATTGATGAGGAGCTGAATTTGCGTGACGAATTTCCTGATGAACAGCTGTTCTCGACGACCACCGAATTACCATGGTACGCAAATATTGTGAATTATTTAGTTACTAATGGTTTCCCCTCTGAATTTTCTAAGGCACAAAAAGACAAAGTGAGAAGTGATGTGAAGTATTATGTGTGGGATGATCCATATTTGTGGAAGCACTGCGCTGATAAAGTTATACGACGATGCGTTCCCACGAGCGAGGTAATCCCTATTCTCACGTTTTGTCATTCCTATGCATGTGGTGGCCACTTTAGTCCGAGAAGGACATCGAGGAAGGTTTTGGACAGCGGATTCTTTTGGCCCTCCTTATTTCGAGACGCCTACCTGTTCTGTAAGTCGTGCGCCCAATGCCAAAAGACAGGTAACATCTCCCAACGAAAGGAGATGCCCCAACAACCCATTCTAGTTTGTGAGATCTTTGATGTTTGGGACATCGAATTCATGGGACCCTTTCCGAATTCACATGGTTATATTTATATATTACTTGCTGTGGATTATGTCTCGAAATGGGTGGAAGCAAAGGCCACCCGTACTGACGATTCTCAAGTTGTTGCAGAATTTATCAAGCATCACATTTTCTCTAGGTTTGGAATTCCTAGAGCCCTCATCAGTGATAGAGGCACACACTTCTGCAACCTAACCGTGGCGAGTCTACTGAAGAAATATCATGTGACGCATAGGATTTCCACGGCATATCATCCACAATCCAACGGTCAAGCTGAGGTATCCAACAGAGAAATCAAATCTATCCTAGAAAAGACCGTGAATCCTACGAGAAAAGATTGGAGCTTGCGATTGGATGATGCCTTGTGGGCATATAGAACTGCGTTCAAAACGCCGATTGGAATGTCACCATATCGGTTAATTTTTGGGAAAGCCTGTCATCTGCCAGTCGAATTGGAGCATAGAGCCTATTGGGCTATAAAGAATTTCAACATGCAGATGGATGAGAGCGGCGAACATCGAAAGCTGCAGTTGCAAGAATTGGAAGAGATCCGCAATGATGCTTATGCCAGCTCTAAAATTTACAAAGACAAAACTTCCAGGTAAGTTACGTTCGCGTTGGAATGGACCTTTTGTTGTCACTAACGTCTTTCCTCATGGTGCAGTTGAAATTCAAAGTTTGGACATATCCAAAACATTCAAGGTGAATGGCCACCGGCATAAGCACTATTATGAAGGAGTCCAAGTGAACGTCGGAGTGGAAGAGCACGATATCACTCTCGATGCTCCGCCAAATGTCGAATAAATCATGGCATGCAGTCGAGCTATAGACTGACTGCAAATTTAGCGCTGACTGGGAGGCAACCCAGTGTTTCTTTCCTTTTTACTTCTGCTCGTTTTTATTTCTTTTACTTTCTTTAGTCTTAATTTTATGTTTATGTTGTTTCTTGTTTTTCTAAAATTTTGAAAAATCCAAAAAAATTTAATTTTTGTTGTCTCGCTCGATCCGCAGTATCTTGCAGATCGAGCGAGAGCTTTTTTGATCAGGACAGTAAGTTACATATTTTGGCTCGCTCGATCCGCAATATCTTGCAGATCGAGCGAGAGCATTTTTAGTCGGGACAGTAAGTTGCATATTTTGGCTCGCTCGATCCGCAACATCTTGCGGATCGAGCGAGAACACTTTTTCCTTAATAAACACGCCGACTCCCTTCCCCTTCCTTTCTTTCTTTCCTTATTATTCTCTCTTTTCTCTCTTGTGTCTCCCTAAAACCCCACCTTTCGTTTTTAGCTAATTTTCCTCCCTAATTTCATATTTCCTTCTTTTAATTCGCAGGCAAATCTCTCGGAAGTTCTACAACAACTCTTCGGACGCCATCTTTTCCGATCATCTTCTCCGGCCTCTCTTACGTCGGACCTCACGTCCACCGCCGGTCACCATCCTCAATTTTTTGTCGTCGTGGGTTATTTTCGTCGAGCTTTTCTCCTTAGGCATCTCCCAGACGTAGTTCTTAATTGTTGATCTTGTGTTTTTCAAGGGGTTGCCGGACTATTCTTCGCACGCAAGGTGTTCGACGAATTGCACCTACCACTTTTACTCTCATCTCCCTACTATTCATGGGTCCCAAACGCACCCGACACCAAGGCGAATCCTCTTCTCAGGCTTCTGATCGGATTTATGCCAAGTTCGTCGGCCACTTTGTCAATGACGCCGCTCATCATCGGTACTTCGACGCCAAGGTAAGTCGTTCACCCATCCCTGAGCGTGGTTTTGAAGAAAACTTGGCTTATCCAGATATTGTCCATACTATTCATGAGCGTGGGTGGACGAAATTCTGCGAGGATCCTCCGCCAGCTGTAGTGCCGCTTGTCCGCTAAATCTATGCAAATGCAGCTGAACGAACAGTTAGCAAGGCATTTGTTTGGGGGAAACTAATCTCTTTTCTGCCCCATGAGCTGAATGCTTTATTGGAAATACCGGAGGTGGACGACTCGCTCTACCAAAGCATGCAAAACGGCCCACATTTGGATGAATTACTTAAACAACTAGCGCACCCCGGTGCTACATGGATCAATCTAGCTTCTATTTTGAACTTCAACGAGCGGTTCTTGCGTGTCATTCCTGCAACATGGTATGCTTTTGTGATTTGGCGTCTGATGCCGATCTTGCATTCAAGCGACGTCGGTCTAGAGCGCGCCACCATTCTTTATGCGCTGGAAGTAGGAGCACCCATTAATGTGGGGCGAGTTCTTCATAGCGAGATCCAAAAGTCCATCCATAATGTCACCGTGGGTCTCTATTTCCCCATGATCATCTCCTGTTTATGCTTACGCACTGGCATTTCAGTTCGAAATGATGAAGAGTGGTTGTAACCTCAGTGACCACTCGACTCCGCTTTCATCGAAGAAAAAAGGGCGCATCGTGTCAAGCATTTTATGCAGGATGGTCACTTTCAACCACCACCGCAAGCCCAGCCAAGGCCACCTCATCCTCCTCGGCGATCTCAAGCTGATGCCATCCGCGAACTCACGGCTTTTTCCCAACATCATAATGCATACAGTACAGTGGCGGTGCATAATTCGCAGGCTTTGGATTCTTTGTTGCGCAATCTGACAATCCACCATGGTCTTGATCCAAATGCTGTGCCAGCCGCTCTGCCGTATCCACCACCTTTCCCATTCCAATACGCCGCCCCTTTCCTTCCTTCGGAGGCTGAAGAGGAAGATGCCGCAGACCTGTGAACCAGGGGAGTCCCGTTTTGTGTTCTTGCATTTCATTCTGTTTCGTTGTTTGGTTGTGTTTTTCTTTTGTTTTTGCATTGTGGACAATGTGTTGTTTAAGTATGGGGGGTTGCATTACATGCATTTTGTTTCGTTGTTACATTTTCTTGTGTTGTTTATGCATCGTATTGTTGTTATTTTTGTTTGTGTTATCCAACTGCATGAGTTGAGGATGAAATCATTAGCCTATGATGAGATAGTTGAAAAATTATGAATTTTTGAAAAAAAAAAAAACAAAAATTTTTTACTCTTGATTGGATATGAGAAACCGTAGGTTGTTTGTTGAATATTCTTAAGCACGCATGTTTAACCGGTGAAGTGTAGCGATGTATTAGATATCGTGGATGTCTGTTGGACCATTGCACGACAATAGGTGTTTGTGGAACTTGATAGTGTTTGAATCTTGATGATTTCTTTGATATGGCATAAACGATCTTGGGCGCACCTAAAAAAAAAAAAAAAAAATAATTTTACAAATCCATCCGGGCCTGAAAAGGATTGAAATCCTAATCCTAAAAAAATCAAATTCAAGGCTAAGTATGCGGATAAAATGGGGTTGATGCTCCATCCGGGCTATAGACAAGGGGATTGAAATTTTAATCCTGTCTTAGTTGTAGCTAAGTATGCGGGTAATTATTGGAGCTATTGCAATACCGGGTGTAAAATCCGGAGGTGCGTAATTATTCTCAAGAAAGTTGTGTTGTGTTGAAGGATTGTTGGGAGGAGAGTTCTTGATGGTGTAGCTTACACTGAATTGTTATAGGTCGGAGAACAGTCTTGAAACTTTGTTCTTTTGAAGTTGAATGTAACTGGGGTAACATGACACACACACACGTTCGCATTCGATTGTAGGTGTATCATTGATAATTGAGAGTTGCTATGAGCTTATTTTAGATGAAAATGGTTTTCTCTAAGGCTATGAATTATGTGATTCATCCTTGCTTACATGTTTGTTCTGTTTCATTTTGTTTTTGCATAACTTGCTCGAGGGCGAGCAAGGGTTAAGTATGGGGGTATTTGATAGTTGTGTTTTGTTGAATTTGTTAGTATCATTTTTGTTGTTGTTTTGCATTAGTTGCATGTTTTATTTTAGCATTTTGTTCGTATTGCATTTTCCGTGTTTGCATGATGGGATTGTTGTTTTTGTGGTTAGGTCGCTTATTTTGCGGACTAAGATGGAACCTCGGAGGAATGGAGATTTGAAGCAAGGGAAATTCAAGCCAAATTCTGGAAAGGCTCTCTCGCTCGATCCGCAAGAGTATGCAGATCGAGCGAGCACTTATTTTATGAAGACAGTAGGATGGAACTTTTCTCTCGCTCGATCCGCAGATGTATGCAGATCGAGCGAGACCCTTTTTACGCGAGGCAGAGAGTTACGCATTTTCTCTCGCTCGATCCGCAGAATGTTGCGGATCGAGCGGGCGTCGTTATTCCGAAAAAAAAAATATTTTTGGAAACTTTGTTAATTTAGTTCCTAGTCTTTATTAGACTATTATTCCGTTTTAGGAGGATTATTATCAGACTTGGAGAGACACATTGGAGGCTAGATTTTTCTTCTAAAATTCTTAATTCTAGTTTTCTTCTTTTTCTTTGAATTTTGTGAATTTTGCTATGAATCGTTGTAGCTAAACTCTTTTACTTGGTTGAGGGAGACGAACCCTTGGTAAATTTCATTTATGAGATTTGATTTGTAGTGTTTTAATCTTCATTAAGTATCAATATTTGATCTGTTTTATTTTATGTTTGTATGCGAGATTTTAGGATTGGCCATCTTAGGATTTTGTATTGCAAGCGATAGCTAAATTAGAATTCAAATCCGTAATTGTTTGAAACCTCTAATTTGCGAAGCAACTACGTGTGATAATTTCTGTTGTTGAATTTATTATCTCGTAGGGTCAATTATTGGATAGGCTAAATATAATCGCTGGTGTTGTGTTGTCTAGTTTTGTCAGTTTTACTAGTTTGAATGCTACCGTGGATTTAAATCTAGATTCCTATTATCGGGTTGGTCCATTGGTAAGGGTTAATTAAGAATGCTGTTTTCTAATTAACTAATATTACGGTGAAACAGGAATTGAATTTTCAATGACGAATATTTAATAAGATTAATTATTTAGAGAATCGAGGATTGAATGAATGAATATCAAGGGTGTAGTCGACCGATACCAAGTCTCGTCTCTTATTGAATTTCTCCAGTCTTTTATTTAAATTTTGCATGCTAGTGAATTTTAATTGTTTAAAGTTTTTAGTAGTTAATCCAAACTCCAAACCCCCCATTTATTTTATTTAGAACACATTGAATTTACCTTTCCTCGTGGGAACGATCACTACTCACACTAATACATTTTCAGTGATTATCTGCTTGAGTTGGGTAATTTGGGCGTGACACGATAAGCGCTACCAGGCCTCTGCTCTGCCATCTCTCAGGCTCTGCTCTGGCCCAGCCATACTCATGATCTTCTCCCCACCTGGAAAGGGGAGTTTCATGCCCTCCCCAAGACTCGAACATGCACCACCAGGCTTTAAGTGCATATTATTTCGGAGTACCAAGACTCTGAAAGAATATGCACTTAAAGCCTGGTGGTGCATGTTCGAGTCTTGGGGAGGGCATGAAACTCCCCTTTCCAGGTGGGGAGAAGATCATGAGTATGGCTGGGCCAGAGCAGAGCCTGAGAGATGGCAGAGCAGAGGCCCAGTCCATTACATTATGATTATGATGTATTGTTGTTGTTGATTGTATGGTCTCAGTATAACATGTACGTCTCCTTGTTATGCAAGAAATTGTATGCTCTTCAGCTTAAAGAGTAATGATAAATTGAAATCATGATTATGTAATAGTTGTTGTATACTGTGATTGCTTCAGATTAATCATGATTCTTTGAGTGGCTGCATGAGATGTTGATGCAGGTGTTGTAGGAGATAGATACGAAAGAGCTATATCAGAACTCGATGCATTTGGCTAGTGATGATATGAGATTGACAGGACAAAGATGAAATCTATTCTCGAGGATATTGAGTTATCATTCCCTAAGACCTGCTGTGGACGGAATTGAGTGAGGTAAGATCTGATATTGTGATATCTATCGATGAGTGAATTGATTTTATCAGATAACATCGAGCAAAACAGAGATAAATCCTCGATATGATGGATTTCAGACTAGTCCAGGGAATTGATCAGATTAGATCAGTGACTGAAATATGGCGGTAAGAATTCTTGAGGTTAGAATTATATGGTTTGATTTCGATTTTTCAAGAATGGGTTATAAGCTTTGTGCTAGTGTGGTAAACACTTTGAGATCAAAGCTAGAATTGTTTATAACCTTCTAAAGGTAGATGAATCGATATAGCGGTAATGCTAAGTTTGATTCATTGATCTAGTAGAACTGATTTAGTGATCCAAATGTACCCTATAAGAACATTGAGTTTATGATATCTTTTGGGTTGAAGAGTATGCTAATGACATTAGTGTTTTGGGATTCAGAATTCAGTTACAGTTGAGCCTTCCTTCGATTATTTTGCTGATATTCGAGTTTTATCGTAGTCATGTATTCTTGATTCACATGACATTGAATTTTATGATTCTTGTCATTTGATCTTGATTGTTCTCTGAGTAGGAACTTGGGAATTTATATTCTTGATATTTGAATTTTTAGTTCTGGACCTTGATATTGAATTTGGTGAATTTTTATTGGATTCCATGGTGATCTACTTGTCTTTGTGCAATAATTTAGAATGCTTAGAACTATGTTCTAATTGATACGCGGTGTAGATATCTCATCATAAAGCCACGCTATCAACCCTGATTTGGGGTATTGTATAATATTGCATTATTGATGAATTGGTCACCAGTTATGTTTATTATTTATTGGCCCGTATTCCTTAGTTTTCGAGCTTGAATTGAAGCATCCATCCTAGTATTGAAATGCAAGTGAGTTGTTCCCACATTGCAATGATTAGTGTCTAGAATTTCCTGTATATTGTTGATCATGATTTGAGCAATTATCTTCGAGACTATCTGATGTTGAATTAGAGAATCATATACTTGGAAGTGATGGCTCATAACTGATAGAGATTGATAGTCACAGAATATGTTAGATCGGGTTTTTCTGCTTTGAAGTTTTCTGGTGCTAGTTGGTAAGAAGGAAAATGGGTCGATGAGATTATATTTCAACTATAGCCTATTGAACAGGACTACAGTAAAGTAGAAGTATCTATTGCAGTGAATAGACGATTTGTTTAACCAGTGGCATGGTTCTTTTGTCTATTCAAAGATTGTTTGAGTTTAGATATCATCAAGTGAAAATCAGTGAGGTAGTTGTGCCTAAGACCTGATTATGCTGTTGGTGTGATGAATACTTCAGCGATGTTCATGAGTTTAATGAACAGAATATTTCGGAGATTTATTGGTGAATTTATTGCGTTATTTAGCGATGATATCTTGAGTTAGTTGATGAATGAGCCGAAGTAAACAGAGAAATTGTATTCCAAACTATCCAGGTGTGAATTTTAACTGGATAGAGTTGTGATTCTTGGCTATGTTGTTTCAAAGAACGGGATTGTGATGAATCCTAGCAAGGTTGAGACAGTGAATAACTAAGTGAAAATCAGATTTAGACATGAGTTTGAGTATCACTTGAGTATGGATGAAGTTTGGTGTCTGCAAATACAGGTATTATTGTGCATAGTATTTCAGAAGTGAGATAATAAATTCTGAAAGAGGCACATTACAATAAATTTTTTATCCTTCCAGGTCAGAGTATGAAAGAAAATATGATAGAATTTGTGTTCCGATACCTAAACTGTCAGTAATGAAAGCAAAACGAAAGCGATCAAGTGGTCTATTGTACAGTTTAGCGTGTTCAGAATAATAATGGGATCAAAACACGATGAAATGTGTCACGAAACTACCGAAATCCTCGAGAGGATATGATGCAATAAGGTAGTTTATGACAGATTGAATAAATTTGATAGAGTATTCCTTATCAGATGCTATTCCGACATGACCATCTGATCACTTTGTATGACAGAGCTGTTGTGAAAGGGCATGTTGTGCCGACGTTTGCTATCTCTAATGGAGATCTTCGATTTATTTTGTATTCTTGGCACATTCTGAAAGAAGCTTTGGGTACTCGTTTTCTTGAGAGTACAATGTAACATCCTCAGATTGATTGGCAATTAAGATAATTGATCTAGATTCGAGAGGATGTATAGACTGGCTCTATGTATATTCTCGCAGCATTGATGATGAGTATCGATGATGAGTTATAGCATTGATACCGTGATTCTGAGATATGACATCCATGATGAGTTACAACATTGATGTCAGGATGCCGAGTGTTAGCATCTACATGAGCTCAGCGAGAGAATTTGAGGTTCAAGATTACTCTTATGTGGTAAGCTTATTTACCATTTATAGATTCCTACAAGAACGCTCCTAAGCAAGCATGATAGTGATTTTGTTGTAGCGTTCTGAGGTAGAAAGTAATGATTTTTCTGGTGGTGGAATGATTTGTTCTGTTGCTTCAGTAGTAGGAGATGCATAGTTTTCTTATCTGAGACGAGATTTAAGCAGCATGAATGATTGAACCAGAATGATCATTGGTAACGCTTATCGTGTCACGCCCAAATTACCCAACTCAAGTAGATAATCACTGAAAATGTAGTAGTGTGAGTAGGGATCGTTCCCACGAGAAAAGGTAAATTCAATGTGTTCTAAATAAAATAAATGGGGGGTTTGGAGTTTGGATTAACTACTAAAAACTTTAAACAATTAAAATTCACTAGCATGCAAAATTTAAATAAAAGACTGGAGAAATTCAATAAGAGACGAGACTTGGTATCGGTCGACTACACCCTTAATATTCATTCATTCAATCCTCCATTCTCTAAATAATTAATCTTATTAAATATTCGTCATTGAAAATTCAATTCCTGTTTCACCGTAATATTAGTTAATTAGAAAACAGCATTCTTAATTAACCCTTACCAATGGGCCAACCCGATAACAGCAATCTAGATTTAAATCCACGGTAACATTCAAACTAGTAAAACTGACGAAACTAGACAACACAACACCAGCGATTATATTTAGCCTATCCAATAATTGACCCTACGAGATAATAAATTCAACAGCAGAAATTATCACACTTAGTTGCTTCGTAAATTAGAGGTTTCAAACAATTACGGATTTGAATTCTAATTTAGCTATCGCTTGCAATACAAAATCCTAAGATGGTCAATCCTAAAATCTCGCATACAAACATAAAATAAAATAGATCAAATATTGATACTTAATAAAGATTAAAACACTACAAATCAAATCTCATAAATGAAATATACCAAGGGTTCGTCTCCCTCAACCAAGTAAAAGAGTTTAGCTACAACGATTCATAGCAAAATTCACAAAATTCAAAGAAAAAAAAGAAACTAGAATTAAGAATTTTAGAAGAAAAACCTAGCCTCCAATGTGTCTGTCCAAGTCTGATAATAATCCTCCTAAAACGGAATAATAGTCTAATAAAGGTTAGGAACTAAATTAACAAAGTTTCCAAAAATATATATTTTTTTTCCGGAATAACGACGCCCGCTCGATCCGCAACATTCTGCGGATCGAGCCAGAGAAAATGCATAACTCTCTGCCTCGCGTAAAAAGGGTCTCGCTCGATCTGCATACATCTGCGGATCGAGCGAGAGAAAAGTTCCATCCTACTGTCTTTATAAAATAAGTGCTCGCTCGATCTGCATACTCTTGCGGATCGAGCGAGAGAGCCTTTCCAGAATTTGGCTTGAATTTCCCTTTCTTCAACTCTCCCTTCCTCCGAGGTTCCATCTTAGTCCGCAAAATAAGCGACCTAACCACAAAAACAAGAATCCCATCATGCAAACACAGAAAATGCAATACGAACAAAATGCTAAAATAAAACATGAAACTAATGCAAAACAACAACAAAAATGATACTAACAAATGCAACAAAAACACAACTATCAAATACCCCCACACTTAATCCTTGCTCTCCCTCGAGCAAGTTATGCAAAAACAAAATGAAACAGAACAAACATGTAAGCAAGGATGAATCACATAATTCATAGCCTCAGAGAAAACCATTTTCATCTAAAATAAGCTCATAGCAACTCTCAATTATCAATGATACACCTACAGTCGAATGCGAACATGTGTGTGTGCCATGTTACCCTAGTTACATGCAACTTCAAAAGAACAAAGTTTCAAGACTGTTCGCCGACCTATAACAATTCAGTGCAAGCTACACCATCAAGAACTCTCCTCCCAACAATCCTTCAACACAACACAACTTTCTTGAGAATAATTACGCACCTCCGGATTTTACACCCGGTATTGCAATAGCCCCAATAATTACCCGCATACTTAGCTACAACTAAGACAAGATTAGAATTTCAATCCCCTCGTCTATAGCCCGAATGGAACATCAACCCCATTTTATCCGCATACTTAGTCTTGAATTTGATTTTTTTAGGATTAGGATTTCAATCCTTTTCAGGCCCGGATGGAGTTGTAAATTTTTTTTTTTTTTTTTTAGGTGCGCCCAAGATCGTTTATGCCATATCAAAGAAATCATCAAGATTCAAACACTATCAAGTTCCACAAACACCTATTGTCGTGCAATGGTCCAACAGACATCCACGATATCTAATACATCGCTACACTTCACCGGTTAAACATGCGTGCTTAAGAATATTCAACAAACAACCTACGGTTTCTCATATCCAATCAAGAGTAAAATTTTATTTTATTTTTTCAAAAATTCATAATTTTTCAACTATCTCATCATAGGCTAATGATTTCATCCTCAACTCATGCAGTTGGATAACACAAATGAAAATAACAACAATACGATGCATAAACAACACAAGAAAATGTAACAATAAAACAAAATGCATGTAATGCAACCCCCCACACTTAAACAACACATTGTCCACAATGCAAAAACAAAAGAAAAACACAACCAAACAACGAAACAGAATGAAATGCAAGAACGCAAAACGGGACTCCCCTGGTTCACAAGTCCGCGGAATCTTCCTCTTCAGCCTTCGGAGGAAGGAAAGGGGCGGCGTATTGGAATGGGAAAGGTGGTGGATACGGCAGAGCGGCTGGCACAACATTTGGAACAAGACCATGGTGGATTGTCAGATTGCGCAACAAAGAATCCAAAGCCTGCAAATTATGCGCCGCCACTGTATTGTATGCATTATGATGTTGGGCGAAAGCCGTGAGTTCGCGAATGGCATCAGCTTGAGATCGCCGAGTAGGATGAGGTGGCCTTGGCTTGGCTTGCGGTGGTGGTTGAAAGTGACCATCCTGCATAAAATTCTTGACACGGTGCACCCTCTTTGCTTCGATGAAAGCGGAGTCGAGTGGTCGCTGAGGTGACAACCACTCTTCATCATTCCGAACTGAAATGCCGGCGCGTAAGCATAAACAGGAGATGATCATGGGGAAATAGAGACCCACGGTGACATTATGGATGGACTTTTGGATATCTCTATGAAGAACCCGCCCCACATTAATGGGTGCTCCTACTTCCAGCGCATAAAGAATGGTGGCGCGCTCTAGACTGACGTCGCTTGAATGCAAGATCGGCATCAGAAGCCAAATCACAAAAGCATACCATGTTGCAGGAATGACACGCAAGAACCGCTCCTTGAAGTTCAAAATAGAAGCTGGATTGATCCATGTAGCACCGGGGTGCGCTAGTTGTTCAAGTAATTCATCCATATGCGGGCCGTTTTGCATGCTTTGGTAGAGCGAGTCGTCCACCTCCGGTATTTCCAATAAAGCATTCAGCTCGTGGGGCAGAAAAGAGATTAGTTTCCCCCGAACAAATGCCTTGCTATCTGTTCGTTCAGCTGCATTTGCATAGAATTCGCGGACAAGCGGCACTACAGCCGGCGGAGGATCCTCGCAGAATTTCGTCCACCCACGCTCATGAATAGTATGGAAAATATCTGGATAAGCCAAGTTTTCTTCAAAACCACGTTCAGGGATGGGTGAACGACTTACCTTGGCGTCGAAGTACCGATGACGAGCGGCGTCATTGACAAAGTAGCCGACGAACTCTGCATAAATCCAATCAGCAGCCTCAGAAGAGGATTCACCTTGGTGTCGGGTGCGTTTGGGACCCATGAATAGTAGGGAGATGAGAGTAAAAGTGGTAGGTGCAATTCGTCGAACACCTTGCGTGCGAAGAATAGTCCGGAAACCCCTTGAAGAACACAAGATCAACAATGAAGAACTGCGTCTGGGAGATGCCTAAGGAGAAAAGCTCGACGAAAATAACCCACGACGAAAAAAAATTGAGGATGGTGACCGGCGGTGGACATGAGGTCCGACGTAAGAGAGGTCGGAGAAGATGATCGGAAAAGATGGCGTCCGAAGAGTTGTGGTAGAACTTCCGAGAGATTTGCCTGCAAATTAAAAGAAGGAAATATGAAATTAGATAGGAAAATTAGCTAAAAACAAAAGGTGGGGTTTTAGGGAGACACAAGAGAGAAAAGAGAGAATAAGAAGGAAAGAAAGAAAGGAAGGGGAAGGGAGTCGGCGTGTTTATTAAGGAAAAAGTGTTCTCGCTCGATCCGCAAGATGTTGCGGATCGAGCGAGCCAAAATATGCAACTCACTGTCCCGACTAAAAATGCTCTCGCTCGATCTGCAAGATATTGCGGATCGAGCGAGCCAAAATATGTAACTTACTGTCCTGAGCAAAAAAGCTCTCGCTCGATCTGCAAGATATTGCGGATCGAGCGAGACAAAAAAAATTAAATTTTTTTGGATTTTTCAAAATTTTCAAAAAACAAGAAACAAAATAAACATAAAATTAAGACTAAAGAAAGTAAAATAAATAAAAACGAGCAAAAGTAAAAAGAAAAGAAACACTTGGTTGCCTCCCAGTTAGCGCTAAATTTGCAGTCAGTCTATAGCTCGACTGCATGCCGTGATTTATTCGACATTTGGCGGAGCATCGAGAGTGATATCGTGCTCTTCTACTCCGACGTTCACTTGGACTCCTCCATAATAGTGCTTAAGCCGGTGGCCATTCACCTTGAAAGTTTTGGATGTGTCCAAACTTTGAATTTCAACTGCACCATTAGGAAAGACGTTAGTGACAACAAAAAGTCCATTCCAACGTGAACGTAACTTACCTGAAAACAACCAAAGTCGTGAATGATATAGCAGAACTTTCTGACCGACTTCGAAGTTCCGTCGAGAGATCATCTTGTCATGGAATGCCTTTATTTTGTCTTTGTAAATTTTAGAGCTGACATAAGCATCATTGCGGATCTCTTCCAATTCTTACAACTATAGCTTTCGATGTTCGCCGCTCTCATCCATCTGCATGTTGAAATTCTTTATAGCCCAATAGGCTCTATGCTCCAATTCGACTGGAAGATGACAGGCTTTCCCAAAAATTAACCGATATGGTGACATTCCAATCGGCGTTTTGAACGCAGTTCTATATGCCCACAAGGCATCATCCAATCGCAAGCTCCAATCCTTTCTCGTAGGATTCACGGTCTTCTCTAGGATAGATTTGATTTCTCTGTTGGATACCTCAGCTTGACCGTTGGATTGTGGATGATATGCCGTGGAAATCCTATGCGTCACATGATATTTCTTCAGTAGACTCACCACGGTTCGGTTGCAGAAGTGTGTGTCTCTATCACTGATGAGGGCTCTAGGAATTCCAAACCTAGAGAAAATGTGATGCTTGATAAATTCTGCAACAACTTGAGAATCGTCAGTACGGGTGGCCTTTGCTTTCACCCATTTCGAGACATAATCCACAGCAAGTAATATATAAATATAACCATGTGAATTCGGAAAGGGTCCCATGAAGTCGATGCCCCAAACATCAAAGATCTCACAAACTAGAATGGGTTGTTGGGGCATCTCCTTTCGTTGGCAGATGTTACCTGTCCTTTGGCATTGGGCGCACGACTTACAGAATAGGTAGGCGTCTCGAAATAAGGAGGGCCAGAAGAATCCGCTGTCCAACACCTTCCTTGATGTCTTTCTCGTTCCAAAGTGGCCACCACATGCATAGGAATGACAAAACGTGAGAATAGGGATTACCTCGCTCGCGGGAACGCATCGTCGTATAACTTGATCAGCGCAGTGCTTCCACAAGTATGGATCATCCCACACATAATACTTCGCATCACTTCTCACTTTGTCTTTTTGCGCCTTAGAAAATTCAGAGGGGAAACCATTAGTAAGTAAATAATTCACAATATTTGCATACCATGGTAATTCGGTGGTCGTCGAGAACAACTGTTCATCAGGAAATTCGTCACGCAAATTCAGCTCCTCATCAATATGAACTAGACGACTCAAGTGATCAGCAACCAGATTCTCGGCCCCTCTTTTGTCTTTGATTTCTATATCGAATTCATTCAGCAGAAGTATCCATCGGATCAGCCTTGGTTTTGCCTCTTTCTTCGCCATCAGAAAACGAAGAGCTGCATGGTCAGAATAAACAATAACCTTAGTACCAAGTAAATATGAACGAAACTTATCTAAAGCAAAAACTACTGCTAAAAGCTCCTTTTCAGTAGTGGAGTAGTTTCGTTGGGCATCGTTCAGAATGCGCAAAGCGTAGTAGATAGCATGCGATGCTTTCCCAACTTTCTGGCCTAAGACAGCGCCGACGGCATAGTCACTGGCGTCACACATAATCTCAAAGGGCTTGCTCCAATCCGGTGGTTGGATTATTGGTGCAGATGTCAAGGAATTATTTAATTTGTCAAAGGATGATTTGCATGACTCATCAAACTCAAATGACACATCTTTTTGTAATAGCCTGCACATGGGGGATGCGATTTTGGCGAAATCTTGAATGTATCTCCTGTAAAAACCTGCATGGCCAAAAAAAGAACACACTTCCCGCACACATGTGGGGTAAGGTAGAGATTGAATGATATCAATTTTAGCTCTATTGATAAGTGTATTTTATACACTTAATTTATATATGATTTTAATTATTAATTATTTGTTTCGAGAAGATTTATGTGGGTGTTTTGTTGTTTTTGTGTTTGTAGAGAATTATTGAATTATTGTGAAAAAGAGAAGAAAAATGAATTAAAGAGAAAATGGAGAAAAGGAATTAAAGGATAAAAGAAAAGAAAGAAGAAAGAAAAGAAGGAGAAAAAAAAAGAAACGTACAGTAAAGAGAGGTTAATGGGCTTTCTTAATGGGCCTCTTATCAGCGCTCCTTGTTAGCGCTTCTTCAAGAGCTAACGCGCAGAGTGTTGAAGATTGAAGTATTGGAATCTGCGAAATTAAGGCGCGCCCGCGCCTTCACTTGGAGCGCCCGCCCCGTCGCTGTGATTTGGAAATTTTATTATATCGGAAAATAATTTTCTTGGGCTTTTTGTGGGCTTTTTCTAAGCAATATAAAAGGATTTTTGTCAGACAACTTGGAGAGAGCCGCCACACACATCCACTGCAGATCAGAGAATTAATCGTGAGATTTTGCTGAGGATTTCTGGAGCTCAACTGAAGAACGAAGACGGAGTTCGATAGTCCGGACACGGCGTCAACGACGGATTTGATTTCTTACTTTTATTTTATTTTAAATATGTTTGGATTTTTGAATATGAATTGTTTTATTCAGAATTTGATTATGAACTAATTTTTTAGAGTCTAGAGGTCGGATGGAACCTGGTGTAGACGCTTTCATGAATTCTTGATTTTATTGGATTGAATTTCTTCTAAATTAATTGTTTTTTTTAGAATTGATTGTCTTTTCAATTATCTGATTAATAATTGATTTGTAATATTTATTTGAAATCATTGCTCGGGAGAGGGGATTTTGAATAGGACATTAGAACTACACTGTTAATTATTTATACAGCTCGAGAGAGTGTATGATTTTAACAGAGCTTTTAAAAAAAGAACATTGTTTTGTGATAGATCACTGCGATAAATTTTTAATAGGGATATTGGAATTTAATTGTAGTTGATAAACATTATTTGTTGCTCGGGAGAGGGAAATAATATACGTAAGTGTTTTTGGCTATTAATTGATTGGAATTCATGAAGATTAATCATTTAGGATTGACTGTTGTTGAAACCAGGTGAAATCTATACCTCTAGACCATTTTTCTCTGATTGATTATTCCTGAAAGTTGTGTGCGTGCTATCTAAAATCATCTGATTATTTATTTTATTGCGAAATTCTCAAAGTTTGATTTTCTAGATAAAGTTTAGACTATTCTAATTACAAGTACTAAATATTTTCATTTTACTCCATGTGGGATCGATATCTGAATTATTCACTATATTTAAACTTGACACTCGTATGCTTGCGAGGAATTTTCACAAGAAGTTTTTGGCGCCGTTGCCGGGGAGTAATTTTGATTAATTTTTCAGTCTTGTTACCAATTAGTCTAGATTTTAATTTAGAGTTTTATTTATTTTATTTTAAGTTACTAATTAAATTATTCTTAATTTTAATTGTAGTTTATGCGACGATCTCAAAGTGCAAATTCTCTACTTTTTGATCCGGAGATCGAACGAACTGCACGTGCTTTGAGAAGAGCGAGAAGAGAAGAAATTAATAACATGGTTGAAGAGAATGTGAATCAAGCTCCCCTGATGCCTATCAGAGATCACTTCAGGCCGACGATCCAGGCTCACTACTCTGGAATAGCTCGAGGAACAATCAATGCCAACAATTTTGAGCTAAAGCCGGCCTTGATCAATATGGTTCAATCGAACCAATTTAATGGGAGTTCCACAACTGATCCTCACTTGCATCTCAGGACCTTTCTAGAAATTACTGATACGGTAAAATTTAACGGTGTTACTGAGGATATTATTCGTTTACGCTTGTTTCCGTTTTCTCTCAGGGATCAAGCCAGAAGTTGGTTGCAATCACTGCCGCTTGGAAGCATCACTACTTGGGAGGGGATGGCAAAAAAATTTCTTGCTAAATATTTTCCACCTGCCAAGTCCACCCAGTTGAAGATCGAGATCAGCACTTTCAGGCAGATGGATTCTGAACAGCTTTACCAGGCATGGGAAATGTACAAAGAACTACTTAGACATTGTCCTAACCACAATTTTGCAGATTGGAAACAGATCGAGTGGTTTTACAACGGACTAAATGCGCCTACGAGGATGAACGTGGATTCTGCTTCTGGAGGAACTATTTTTGCAAAGGACCCCGCTCAAGCTTATGATATGCTGGAACAGATGACGATAAACAGTTTTCAATGGCCCTCTGAGCGTGTGAGAGTCAAGAAGCCAGCTGGAGTGTATGCAGTGGATCCTCTCACATCCATCACTGCTCAATTATCTGCACTGACTACACAGGTAGCTTCTTTGAATAAGATTCAAGTTGCAGATTCAACTGGAGTTGAAGGGTCACATGCCATAGAGGAAGTTAATTATATTAATCCTAATGGCTATCGAGGTTATGGAGCTTATAAAGGTAATACGGTTCCTAATGTTGGAGAACACGGCGATCAGATCAATCAGAATTGATACCCGGTGCAGCGGAAGTTTAAAATTTTTATATGGAACGATTCCATAATGGGTATCAAAACTTTACGATTAAATTGTGTGTGTAAAAATTAAATAACAATTATAAATTTTTACCTCCAATCTCGAATCGAGATTATGGACACCAACAGATTGCTCTGCTCTTGTTGTATCTCCCTGGAACTGATGGACGAACTGTTCTTCAATCAGGTCCACGAACGGATATTTAAACCCTCTGATAGATTGCACTAGAAAATCTATCAGAAGTTTCTACGAAGAGAATTAACGAATTTGATCCATTAAACCAGACTGTAATTCAAAATTCACAGACTGGATTTTTCCGAGCAGAGGGGAGGGGGGCGGCGGCCACACTTAGAAAAATAGGGTTTTTCAAAAATAATTTTGTGACCTGTTATGTCCAATTTCTGTACTGCAATAACTTATTTATAATGTAGGCCGCTAACAGCTTAGGGCCCATTAGTCATAAGTTCAAGCCCGACAAGCAAAGCCCGCATGTTCAGAAATTAATATAAAATTCATCATGACTCCGATTGATAAACCGATTTCACCAATGTGCACAGAAACCATTTCTGCACCTTTTAAAGTCAAGATAAATTTTTCTGAATCCGAATTCAGTGGTTTCCAAAAATGCCCATCCCTATGTCATTTTAGGAAATCTTACTCCTCTACTCTTAAATAAGAAGTCCAACTTCTTTGTTCATTAAATTTAACTCTTTAAATTTAACTATCTCAACGGGGATTAAAAATCCATTACTCTGTGTGACCCTCAATGGTTCAGGGATATAGCTAGCCGTGGGCTCACAACTCCTTGTGACTCGAAACAACAATTTCCGACTTGCCCATCGAATCATGGTAAGAGCGCCTAGCAACATCGCCCCATGATTCCCTAGGTATCACTGATAGTGCCTGCAAGAACCAATAGATTTTGGTTAGCGTACAGTACGGTCCCTTCATCCATATATCCCGATCGAATCAACAACCATTGGTAAATCGAGAGTCGTTCGAGATTCGATAACTATGCAATACATCTTGAAGATCAAATAGTGACATCGCATGTGCTACTAAGAAACCATTTTTTAAAACACATCATGTACTCTGGCCAGAGATTCGTCACACTAATATCTCCTCAGATCGCATAGGATATCCACACTCGCAAGTATGTGGTGAATCCTTGACAACAAAGCATCGACTCCTATATGTGTTGTAACTGTACCCAATCCCGACACCTGATGACCCCAATAGAGTCGATAAACGAGTCAAAGCACAGTACTAGCATATAGAGTCTCAATGATGTTTCAAGTAGTAAGGACTAATGGTGTACAACCAAAACCGCGGACTTTATCCACTCGATAAGTGATAACCACTTGGAAAGTCCGAATAGGGTAGTTCGATCATTCATCATATGAATATCCATTTGCATGCTTCGAACATCTCTATGTTCTCTACCAATGAAACGTGATACTCTGCATCGCAAATGCTAGTCTCAAACTCGAGCGATCCTTATCCTTATTAACGGATGGCTCAATCGACTAGGAACAGTTTAGAATATACAGTGACTATAAAATGTGTTTCATGATAGACATCCCCATGTTCTACCACATCTTACATACAATATAGTATATTCAAGGTCTTTATCAAAACAACAATAGTATATCACAATATAACAATATGAAGAAAGATAAAGTCATTGCCATTAATAAAAGTGTAAATTATATTAAACAAAAGATTGTTTATACAAAGAGTCATCAAAGCCCTTAGCCACAAGTTGGCTCACCGGGCACCCACTCTTTCACCTAATGCTTATCACCCTAGTTTGAGGAATAATGAAAATTTTTCATATGCTAACAATACTAATAAGGGTGATGGTAAGTTGTCTTTGGAGGATGTGGTTAGTACTTTTGTGCAGGAATCAGGTAAGAGGATGGCAAGAACTGAGTCTCGCCTTGACAGCTTGGAGACGCACATGGCCAACATGGGTGCTGTGTTGCAATCCATGGAGACTAGCATAGGGCAATTGGCGAACGCACTGAAGGATAATAACAGAGGCCAGTTTCCTAGCAATACTGAGGTGAATCCCATAGAACAGTGTAAGGCCATAGAGTTGAGGAGTGGAAAAGAAGTTGGAGTCCAGGAACATGCAGCTGATGTCGAGAAAAAGAAGGAACTCGAAGAGAAGGAGCTTAAAACTGAGCCGAAACCGATGTACAAGCCTCCACTTTCCTACCCGCATAGGTTCAAGAAGAAGGCGTTGGATGAGCAGTTCTCCAAATTCTTGGAGATTTTCAAGAAAATTCACATCAACATCCCCTTTGCTGAAGCTTTGGAACAAATGCCGAACTACGCAAAATTCATCAAGGAGATGATGTCCAAGAAAAGGAGATTGCTAGAGAATGAGGTTGTCAATCTGACTGATGAGTGCAGTGCGGTGCTTCAAAAGAAAATGCCACAAAAGCTTAAGGATCCAGGGAGTTTTACTACTCCTTGTTCCATTGGTGGTTCTTATTTTAATAATGCACTTTGTGATTTAGGGGCCAGTATTAATTTAATGCCGTTATCTATTTATAGGTCCTTGGAGTTGGGAGACATGAAATCGACTAAGATTTCATTGCAATTGGCGGATCGGAGCATTACATATCCCCTTGGCATTGTTGAAAATGTTCTAGTCAAGGTGGATAAATTTATCTTCCCAGCGGATTTTGTGATCTTGGATATTGAAGCGGATCATGAGACTCCGTTGATTTTTGGACGTCCATTTTTGGCTACGGCTAATGCAAAAATTGAAGTGAAAAAGGGTGAATTGTCGATGGGTGTGGAGTGCGAACGAGTGATTTTTAATCTATTTATGAAAGCACCTAATCCACCCATCGAAGAATTATGCTTAATTGAGCCGGTTGTGAAGCTAGAGGGCTGTCAAAGAGCTAATATTGTGGTTGAATCGTCAAAGAAGAAAAAGCCAAATTTACCACCAATGAAGGCCACAAAAAAGAGAGCAAAACTTAAAACGGCGGATCGTGGAATTTATTTGGCATGTGAAGGAAAAAGGGAAGATCTAACACCGGTGAAAGTCGGGCTGACGACTTTAAACCAAGCGCTGCTTGGGAGGCAACCCAAGCATTTTTATTTTATTTTATTTGCTTTTATTTTTAGTTTATTTTATTTTATTTTTTTATTTAATTGTTTTAAGTTTTTTTTTATTTTTCAATTTTTTGAGCTTAATTTTTCTTAATTTTCAAAAATTTTCAGGCTCTAGAAATCTCAAAGTCGAGCAGACGGCGCGCCCGCCCCATTTATCTGAGCGCCCGCGCCTTACCTGGACGAAATGGGAGTAATTTTGCGACTTAAAGGCGCGCCCGCGCCACCCCTGCTGAGCGCCCGTGCTTCCTTTGCGCCACACTTATTCAAGAACAGCGCACTACCTAGCGCTATCGCGCAACTCAAAGGCGCTACATGAAGCGCTATCGCGCTACCACAATCCCCAACAGCCCTCAACCAAGCGCTATCGCGCCAATCACTCCCATCTGCGCTACTTCCATGCGCTATCGCGCTTCAAAACCCCACCAACAGCGCGCCCTGTAGAGCTAACACGCACATCCCAGCCCCAACAACACATGCTTAGGAGCTATCGCGCGAGAGAATCACACTTAAGCGCTATCGCGCAATTTATGCTTCAGAAATTTAAAAGCCCACTCCAGAGTCTGCTCCTTCCAAACTTCAGAAATCACGATCTCTCGTTCGAGTCCATCTTTAAATCTCACATACTGGCACGATCATCGTAAATCTTCCACTCAACAAAATATCATCATCTCAAGGATTTTGATCTTCATTACAAGGTAGAGATTCTCAGAATTCGTCTTGCTCCATCCACGCTTGTCGAGAAAGGGGAATTTGGAGGATTTGGAAAATTTTCTTCTTGAACGGTACAAAAGCTGAAATTTTATCTATTACATTTTATCCGTGATAAATGTTGTGATTTGAGGCTATTGGGTTGTCTGAGCTATGGTGTAGAGTACGTTTGATGCAGTGAATTTCTATATCATTTTCTTCGTGCCTACCAAGTGTTTGTTGAATTGCTTGGGTTGTATTTGAACGTTGCTGGAATTGTTTGGAGTTTAGTGCATTGTTTGAGGCATTTGATTTGAGTTGAATTATTGAGTTACAATGCCACCGAAAACCAAAGGAAAGGGTGCAATTTCTTCATCCTCTGCTGGTTCATATGATAGACACAGATTTTGGAATACCACAACAGAGGAGTATTGTTTTGATGTAATGGAGAGAGGGATGCACAAAGAAAGGGGATGAGCTTGAGAGAATGTAATGCTCCGGTTTTAATTGAAGCTAAGAGAAGGGGTTGGGAGACATTTGTTAGGAGTCCACCAGATGCTTTTATATCATTGATTCATGAGTTTTATGCAAATTTGATGGTCAAAGACGTGAATCTGAAAGTTCGAGTTCGAGGAAATTGGTGCCTTTTGATAAGAGTACAATTAACAGTCTCTATGAAATGCCGGATTTGGACATTTCAGATGATGAGTATGAGGTATTTAAGAATGAGTCATATCCAGATAATATTGTAATTCAGACTTTGTGTCATGATGGGGCGGAATGGAAGAGGAATGCAAAGGATGAAGCTGTTACATTTCCATCCATCTTTCTTAGAAGAGAAGCGAATAATTGACATGAGTTTGTGGATGCCAGAATTTGCCATCTGGGCATACATCCGATGTGACTAAGGTTAGAGCTGGTCTTGTGTACTGTATTGTCACTGGAAAATCTGTTGATGCTGGGAGGGTGATTCAGGAGTCTATTATTGCTGCAGTTAGGGGTTCCTCGACTATCAGTTTACCCCACTCGTCTTTGATTACTCAACTTTGCCGGTTAGCTGGTGTTGTGTGGGATGATACGGAGCAGATTCTTCCAATTCGAGGTCCTATAAGAATTAGTGGTGCACTGAGACGGGACAAGAAGAAGAAAGCAGCCAGTACTTCTGAACAGGCAGCTGAACCACCACAGCCCTCTGAGCCACTACCATACTTTGAGCCAGCACCTTCCCATTTGGAAGGACCTATGTCACTACCGACGCATCCGGCCACTGAGTATTCTACTCGTGATGATTCTACGGCCGTGCTTACTCAGATGAAGAAGCAGTGGAAGATGATGCGAGCACATATGACATACATGCATGACTTCACTGCCGCTCTCGCCCAGAATTATCCTCCCACTATTGTGCCATATCCACCTCCTCCGCAGTGGTCTTCTGATGATACTGTTGATGTTGCTCCGTATTTCCATGGAGATGATGATGATGACGCCGAGTACTGAAGCTCAAGGTCAAAGGTATGAGTCTCTTGTTCTTTTTATTGTTTTTAATCATTAGGGACAATGATTACATTAAGTTTGGGGGGTGAATCAATGTTTGATTTAGTTGTTTGGTTGAAAGTTGAGTTTTGAATTTCATAGATAAAATTTTTGTTGAGTTTAGTTGTTGTTGTTAGTTGAGATGAATTGAGTCGAGAAAGAATTGGATGCATGGCTGATGAAAAAATATTTTTTGTGCTATAACTGAAATCCATGATTGTCTGTCTATCTGACAAATATTTTTGAGAAAATGGAACCAAGTGAATAAACAATTTTCTATATACTCTGTGATTAATACTTGAATCTGATTTTTGAAACATACAAACATAGAGATGATTGAGGCATTCTTTGAAATTTTGGGCCTAATTTTCATTGAAATAATTTATCCTTAGTTGCCCATTTGAGCCTACACGTTTATTAGTACATTGAGGAACGAGAAAATTCTGAATTTGTTGTGAAAATCATCTTTAACTGGTGATGATTGTTCTTTTTTTGCACTGATTGATATTTGTATGAATTAATTGTGGATTGAGACTTGTCTAGAACTAGTTCGGACACTCTTCGAGGCGAATTACGGGCAATACTGAGATTAGGAATGATTTAGGCAATTTTTCTGAATCGTTTGAGCCTTTCAAGCTACCTATTATATATGTTATCCCTAGTACCTTGTTTGAGCTTTATTGAAAATCGAATGGCATGCGTCTAAACGTGTGATTAAACCCCATTCGTCATTATTTCAAGGTCCTACGTTAACTACCTGAATAGCTTATATACTATTTCCTACCTTTAAGGGAGTAATTTGAATGCTAAATTATTATATGCTCCTAGTTTTTATTTGTGAAAAATGGAATAGTGTAGTGGATGAATGGAAATGAGGAAGGTGGTAGAAAAAAAAATGAGTTGAAAAATTTGTGGTTGAAAAAGTTGTGAAAAAAAAGTTGTGAAAAAATTGAAAAAATCAATGAAGTGAAATAAGTGTGAAGTTGTGAATGAAAAGGAGTTGAAATTAGAGGTTGAGCATAAATGCGAATTACTCCTTATTTGAATTCTTTTCCTTCATTTGTAGCCATGGGCCAGGCCTTGCATTATAAGCTTATTAAGTCCTATTGACCGAGTCTCAGTTGCCCAATATACTAGTGGAGAAGAGTTGCGAGAATTTAACTTATGGACTGTTGATTGATGCTTTTAATGATTATGAATTTTGATCGAAACACGCACACACTATTATTCTTTGCATTTACCTATTTGTGAGTGTTTTTTATTTATATCCTATATTTGATCCTATGGTATCCTTGAAAAGTCCTCATGATCTATGAATGTTTGAATTGAACTTGAATAATGGTGTTTTGAACGTGAGTTGCGGAGATTGTGAGTTTATGCGGTTATTTTGTTGTGACTGGAACTTTCAAGTGTTAGTTGGGTGTGATATGATTGGATTTGAAAATTCTTTGAAATCATTGCTGAGGCCATTGCTCCATAATATTTCTTGACTATTCTTGTAAGTTTATGATGATTTGAGTTTTTGGAAGTTATTGTTTTGAATAGTTTTGCTCGGGACTAGCAAAAGTCTAAGTTTGGGGGTATTTGAAAAGTGTATTTTATACACTTAATTTATATATGATTTTAACTATTAATTATTTGTTTCGAGCAGATTTATGTGGGTGTTTTGTTGTTTTTGTGTTTGTAGAGAATTATTGAATTATTGTGAAAAAGAGAAGAAAAATGAATTAAAGAGAAAATGGAGAAAAGGAATTAAAGGATAAAAGAAAAGAAAGAAGAAAGAAAAGAAGGAGAAAAGAAAAGAAACGTACAGTAAAGAGAGGTTAATGGTCTTTTTTAATGGGTCTCTTATCAGCGCTCCTTGTTAGCGCTTCTTCAAGAGCTAACGCGCAGAGTGTTGAAGATTGGAGAATTGGAATCTGCGAAATTAAGGCGCGCCCGCGCCTTCACTTGGAGCGCCCGCCCCGTCGCTGTGATTTGGAAATTTTATCATATCGAGAAATAATTTTCTTGGGCTTTTTGTGGGCTTTTGCTGAGCAATATAAAAGGATTTTTGTCAGACAACTTGGAGAGAGCCGCCACACACATCCACTACAGATCAGAGAATTAATCGTGAGATTTTGCTGAGGATTTCTGGAGCTCAACTGAAGAACGAAGACGGAGTAGACACGGCGTCGACGACGAATTTTATTTCTTACTTTTATTTTATTCTGAATATGTTTGGATTTTTGAATATGAATTATTTTATTCAGAATTTTATTATGAACTAATTTTTTAGAGTCTAGAGGTCGGATGGAACCTGGTGTAGACGTTTCATGAATTCTTGATTTTATTGGATTGCATTTCTTCTAAATTAATTATTTTTTCTAGAATTGATTGTCTTTTCAATTATCTGATCAATAATTGATTTGTAATATTTATTTGAAATCATTGCTCGGGAGAGGGGATTTTGAATAGGACATTAGAACTACACTGTTAATTATTTATACAGCTCGGGAGAGTGTATGATTTTAACAGAGCTTTTAAAAAAAGAACATTGTTTTGTGATAGATCACTGCGATAAATTCTTAATAGGGATATTGAAATTTAATTGTAGTTGATAAATATTATTTGTTGTTCGGGAGAGGGAAATAATATACGTAAATGTTCTTGGCTATTAATTGATTGGAATTCATGAAGATTAATCATTTAGGATTGACTGTTGTTGAAACCAGGTGAAATCTATACCTCTAGACCATTTTTCTCTGATTGATTATTCCTGAAAGTTGTGTGCGTGCTATCGAAAATCATCTGATTATTTATTTTATTGCAAAATTCTCAAAGTTTGATTTTCTAGATAAAGTTTAGACTATTCTAATTACAAGTACTAAATATTTTCATTTTACTCCCTGTGGGATCGATATCTGAATTATTCACTATATTAAAACTTGACACTCGTACACTTGCGAGAAATTTTCACAACATCTATCTACCTCTATCCCCTTTGATGACACAACATGACCCAAAACCACACCTTGCCCAACCATAAAATGACATTTTTCTGAATTCAAAACGAGGTTGGTTTCGACACACCTCTTAAGGACAAGTGCAAGGTTAGATAGACAGTTTTCAAAGGAATCACCATAGACAGTGAAGTCATCCATAAAAACTTCTAAGATATGCTCAACAAAGTCTGAAAATATACTAACCATACACCGTTGGAAAGTGGCCGGTGCGTTGCAAAGTCCAAAGGGCATCCGTCGATAAGCAAAAGTGCCAAACGCGCATGTGAATGTCGTTTTTTCCTGATCCTCTGGCGTGATAGCAATCTGAAAATAACCAGAATATCCATCAAGAAAACAATAGTAAGGATGACACGCTAACCTTTCAATCATTTGATCAATAAAGGGTAAAGGAAAGTGGTCTTTTTGGGTTCCGGCATTCAGCTTCCTATAGTCAATACAAACCCTCCACCCATTTTGAATACGGGTGGGAACCATCTCGTCATCCTTATTCTTCACAACGGTGATTCCGGTTTTCTTGGGCACCATTTGGACCGGACTGACCCACTGACTGTCAGAAATTGGGTAGATAACGCTTCAGAATCTCAGCCTTTACCACCTCCATCATCGGTGGATTCAGTTTGCGTTGTGGCTGACGTGAGGGGTTTGCTCCTTCCTCCATCAGAATTCGGTGCATGCATGTCGACGGGCTAATTCCCTTAATGTCTGCTATGGTCCACCCAATAGCAGTCTTGTGCTCTTGTAACACCTTGACTAATCGCTCCTCTTGATCAACTTCCAAGTTGTTGGAGATGATAACCGGTAATGTTTCTCCTTTACCAAGGAAAACATACTTTAGATGGTTTGGAAGTGTCTTCAATTCTACCTCTGGTGCCTGCAAAACAGATGGAAGATGCCTGGTATTAGAAACTGGCAAAGCTAAGTAAGAGACATTACCTGACTGAGGTAGCTCAGGCGAACTATTCAGAAGTTTCTCAATCTCTTCTATTTCTTGATTGCATCGAATTCCATCTTTCGTCTGCATAATAGGTGCTGTAATAGCCACCTCTAGATCATCTTTCCCTGCATGCTCACAATACTCTTGTGCCAAGAAATCCACAATATCAACAGAAAACACGCAATCATCACTATCAGGGAATTTCATGGCATCATAAATATTAAATTTTACAACCTCGCCATAGAATTCCATAGTAAGTGTGCCACTGTGAACATCAATTTTCGTCATGGAAGTTTTCAAAAATGGTCTGCCTAACAAAATAGGACTATTATGATCACCGTTTTCCATGTCTAGCACATAAAAATCTGCAGGGAACACTAATTCATTTACTTGCACCAACACATCTTCTACTACTCCCCTAGGGTATGCATTAGACCTGTCCGCTAACTGTATGACAATTCTAGTTTTGTTCAATGGGCCAAGTTTTAAGGATGCATATATAGAATAAGGCATAACATTAATTGATGCTCCTAGATCTAGCATGACCTTCTCAAGTCTAACATTCCCTATAGTGCATGGGATAGAAAACATACCTGGATCCTTACATTTTGCGGGTAGTTTCCTTTGGATCACTGCAGATACATTCTCACCAAGTTCCACTTTTTGACAGCCCTTCAATGTCTGCTTCCTCTTTGCTGTGCACAACTCCTTCAAAAACTTTGCGTATCGAGGTACCTGCTTAATTGCATCTAGCAATGGAATATTGACCTCACATCTACGAAAAGTTTCATACAGCTCCTTAATCCCCTCACCTTTTCTAGAGTCCTTAAGTGCTAAGGGAAAAGGGGCAACATGCTTATATTCAGATAAAGGAGGAAACTTACCTCTTGGCGAATCATCCTTGGATGATTTTTCTTCACTTACCTTTTGCTCTTCTTCTTCTTTCAGCTTCTCTATGGGCTCAACCTCAACTTCTTTCTCCTTCATTTTCAACTCCTTCCCATTCCTTAAAGTTATCGCACTTGCGTTCTCTCTTGGATTCACCATAGTTTGAGATGGCAAACTGCTGGAATTTTGTGATTCCATCTTGTTGATTGCTGTGGCTAGCTGTCCCATTTGAGTGGTTAAGTTTTGTATACTTGCCCGGGTGTCCTGTTGAAAAGATGCAGTGTTAGTGGCAAGTTCCTTAACTATATTTTCGAGAAACTCACCTGGAGTTGGTATCTGAGGTCTCTGCTATTGCTGTTGAGGGTACGGCGGCCTATAAGTTTGATTATGTGGTGGTGCTTGAGGCCCCGATTGACTTGCTTGAGGATTCCCATATCTTAGATTTGGATGATCCTTCCAACCAGGATTGAATGTGTTGGAATAAGGATCATACTTCCGTTGTGGTGGTCCAGGAAATCCACCAGTAGCGTTTACCTGTTCAACTGAGTCCTCTTGAAGTGTAGGACACATATCAGTGGAGTGTCCTATTGCAGCGCAAATGCCACATGCCTTCGCAGTCTGTCCATTCCCTACAGCCATCTGACGCACAAGAGTCGTCAATTCAATTAATTGCTGTTCAAGGGAAGAAACATTTACCTCGTTGTTCTTCCGTGGTGGATGATCATTCCTTATGGTGCCAAATTGTTGAGAATTGGCAGCCATATTTTCAATCAAATTCCGTGCTTGTACCGGCGTTTTGTCCATGAAAACACCTCCACTCGCCGCATCCAACATGCTTCTGTCATGAGGCAACAAACCTTCATAGCATAATTGAATCAACTGGTTTTCACTTATCTAGTGTTGCGGACAACTAGCGCAAAGCTTCTTGAACCGCTCCCAATATTCGTGCAGTGATTCCCCTGAATATTGCTTGACGCCATAAATTTCTTTCCGGATGTTCGCAGCTCGAGAGGCTGGAAAAAATTTATCCAGAAAGATCCTTTTCATCTCCGTCCACGTGATGATAGAGCCAGAGGGCAAGTAATATAGCCAATCCTTAGCAGCACTCTTCAATAAAAAAGGAAAAGCCCTCAGTTGAATCTGCTCCTCCGTCACTCCATGGGGTTTCATACTAGTGCAAACCACGTTGAATTCTATCAAGTGTTTGTTCGGGTCTTCACCTGCAAGACCATGAAAAGCAGGTAGTAAGTGAATTAAACCAAATTTAAGTTCAAAAGTAGCATTATTTTCTAATGTAGGAAAAGTAATGCATAAAGGTTGTTGATTGGGATCAGGAGTGCCCAATTGTCTGAGACTCAGGTTAGCATTAGCAGCCATCTCTTCTTCTGGAAAAGCAGCTCTAGCAGCGGCTTCTTGTTGTTGCCTACGGAGTTCTCGCCTTCGCCTATGCAAAGTTTTTTCGATCTCTGGATCGTAGAAAATATCCTCTTCAACAAGATCACCTGAAAGCATGAACTAGAGAAAGCTAGAACCAGAGAAAAGAAAAAAAAAGAGTGAGAATAACAGAATAAATCAAAATAAAACAAAATAAAAGAACACAAAAAAATTAACACCGTTCCCCGGCAACGGCGCCAAAATTTGGTAGCGCTTATCGTGTCACACCCTAATTACCCAACTCAAGCAGATAATCACTGAAAATGTAGTAGTGTGAGTAGGGATCGTTCCCACGAGGAAAGGTAAATTCAATGTGTTCTAAATAAAATAAATGGGGGGTTTGGAGTTTGGATTAACTACTAAAAACTTTAAACAATTAAAATTCACTAGCATGCAAAATTTAAATAAAAGACTAGAGAAATTCAATAAGAGACGAGACTTGGTATCGGTCGACTACACCCTTGATATTCATTCATTCAATCCTCGATTCTCTAAATAATTAATCTTATTAAATATTCGTCATTGAAAATTCAATTCCTGTTTCACCGTAATATTAGTTAATTAGAAAACAGCATTCTTAATTAACCCTTACCAATGGACCAACCCGATAACAGCAATCTAGATTTAAATCCACGGTAGCATTCAAAATAGTAAAACTGACAAAACTAGACAACACAACACCAGCGGTTATATTTAGCCTATCCAATAATTGACCCTACGAGATAAGAAATTCAACAGCAGAAATTATCACACGTAGTTGCTTCACAAATTAGAGGTTTCAAACAATTACGGATTTGAATTCTAATTTAGCTATCGCTTGCAATACAAAATCCTAAGATGGCCAATCCTAAAATCTCGCATACAAACATAAAATAAAACAGATCAAATATTGATACTTAATAAAGATTAAAACACTACAAATCAAATCTCATAAATGAAATATACCAAGGGTTCGTCTCCCTCAACCAAGTAAAAGAGTTTAGCTACAACGATTCATAGCAAAATTCACAAAATTCAAAGAAAAAGTAGAAAACTAGAATAAATAATTTTAGAAGAAAAACCTAGCTTCCAATGTGTCTCTCCAAGTCTGATAATAATCCTCCTAAAATGGAATAATAGTCTAATAAAGGCTAGGAACTAAATTAACAAAGTTTCCAAAAATATATATTTTTTTCCAGAATAACGACGCCCGCTAGATCCGCAACATTCTGCGGATCGAGCGAGAGAAAATGTGTAACTCTCTGCCTCGCGTAAAAAGGGTCTAGCTCGATCTGCATACATCTGCGGATCGAGCTAGAGAAAAGTTCCATCCTACTGTCTTCATAAAATAAGTGCTCGCTCGATCTGCATACTCTTGCGGATCGAGCGAGAGAGCCTTTCCAGAATTTGGCTTGAATTTCCCTTGCTTCAAATCTCCCTTCCTCCGAGGTTCCATCTTAGTCCGCAAAATAAGCGACCTAACCACAAAAACAAGAATCCCATCATTCAAACATAGAAAATGCAATACGAACAAAATGCTAAAATAAAACATGCAACTAATGCAAAACAACAACAAAAATGATACTAACAAATGCAACAAAAACACAACTATCAAGGCCCAGTCCATTACATAAAAGGGCGCCCTTTTATGTAATGGACTGGGCCTCTGCTCTGCCATCTCTCAGGCTCTGCTCTGGCCCAGCCATACTCATGATCTTCTCCCCACCTGGAAAGGGGAGTTTCATGCCCTCCCCAAGACTCGAACATGCACCACCAGGCTTTAAGTGCATATTCTTTTGGAGTCTTGGTACCATTGAGGAGATCTCTCAGGCTCTGCTCTGGCCCAGCCACACTCATGGTCTTCTCTCCACTTGGAAAGGAGAGTTTCATGCCCTTCCCAAGACTCGAACATGCACCACCAGGCTTTAAGTGCATATTATCTGGCTGTTTGTCTTTGTTTGTATGTGTACTTGGCAACAGGTGGAGCAGGTACCAGTCAAAGACCACGTGGATAGAGGATCGAGAGATTATAAGTGAGGCTTGGTTTTTAGTAGTCGAATGTATTCAAACTTTTGATGTTTTGTAATGCATGCGAATCTAGTTATGTTTTGAAGTAATTACTAGACTCAAACCTTGGTTGTATCTTGTTGTATCGAGTAGTCGAGATTATGTTTGAATTTGGATTGATGCATGTTGTTTGATTATTGTTGGATTGAGTTTGCAAGGAAAGGCATTCCATGTTCTGAAATTTTTTGGGCAAGGGGATGCGCTCGATCCTAGGTTATTGCAGGATCGAGCGCGGCCCCTGTGATTTCCGAGGCATAGAGTTTCACAAAATGGTGCGCTCGATCCTGGCTTTTTGCCGGATCGAGCGCGACACACTGCTTTTCTTGGCAGAGAGTTTTAAAATTTGGTGCGCTCGATCCTGGACTTTAATAGGATCGAGCGCAGCACTGTTCACCAAAAAAATAAATTTTTTTTTATTTGTTGCCTTATCTTATAGATGGTGCATGATAATTGTTTATATTATCTTAAGAATAGAAGATTAGAACCGAGGCCTCACATTTAGTGGTATCAGAGAGATAAGTTTCTGGATTTTATTTCTAGAAGTGAGCGGGGTAGATCGAGTCCGCTTGACCTTAATTTATCGCATGTGCTTGATTAATTCTCTGATTAAAGAATATGCGAGCATGCTTTATTAATTGAAAATTATTTGAATTACTTGACTCGGTGATTTAAATAATAAAGCATGAGTTAATTGAGATATGAACTGTATTCATGCATTTGATCTGAGTTCCATCTTTGAATCGAATAAGAAGATCAGAGGTTTTGAGACACTGAAATGATGAGATGTGAATTGAATTATCCGTGTTCTAACCCTGTCAATTTATATGGGTACTCGAAGAAGGCTAGACATGAATACTCCACCAATTATCCCTACGACAGAAACTCCACCGGTTACGACTCCTCCGTTGGTTTTGGGTAATAGAGCGGTGGTACAGATGGATGATTCGATCACGCCTATGGAAGCCTTACTGAAGAGGATCCAATCTTTTAGGCCGCCGTATTTGAATGGGAAGGAAAATCTGGTCGATTGCGATAGTTGGTTGGAGGATATTGATCAGCTCTTTGAGTCGCTTGACTACTCGGATGACCGCAGAACTAGACTGGGAATTCATCAACTACAGGGAGTGGCAAAGAGTTGGTGGATGACTACCAAAAGAGCCAAAGAGAATAAAGGTACGAGAATTACTTGGGCACTTTTCAGAGCAGAGTTCTATAAGAGATTCTTTCCGGTTTCCTATCGAAAGGATAAAGGTGCCGAGTTTGCAAATTTGAGGCAAGGTACCATGAGTATTGAGGATTATGTTATAAAGTTTGACAGTTTGTTGACGTTCGCTCCGCATATTGCCGACAACGAGGAGGCAAAAGCAGACAAGTTCATTAATGGTTTGCACCCTGATATCTTTATTCTGGTAAATACTGGGAGGCTAGATAATTTTTCTGATGCGATGGATCAGGCTAAGGGAGCGGAAGCGGGACTGATGAGAAAGAGGGAGAATCAGTACCAACCTCAACAGCAGCAGCAGAGGCAGTATCAGAATCAACCACAGATGAATGAGGGTGGTAGCAGTGGTGGTAGTAAGAAGAACTATTTCTGTCCCAAGGGGAAGCAGTTCAAGAAGTCGGGAAGCACTTCTTCGAGCTCGAGTGGCTCGAGACAGTTCAGTTTTGGACAGGGTTCAGGATCATCTGGAGATTTGTGTAGCAAGTGTGGAGGACGGCACTCCAGTGAGCAATGCAGAGGAATTTTTGGGAACTACTACATCTGTCAACAGACAGGACATTATGCCAGACAGTGTCCTCAGAAAGGTTCTGACCAGACTCAGAGTGGGAATGCCTCTCGATAGTCATCTCAGCCTGGGAGACATGCTACTGCAGTTCACTCCTTCCAACCAAAACAGCAGAACCGTCAGGGAGGTAATCAAAGTTCAAACCAACCTTCCCGACCGCAAGCTAGAGTGTTTGCTCTAAACGAAGATGAGGCTCAAGCTACACCGAATGATGTGATTACAGGTAACTGTAAGATTTTTGGTTATCCTGCATTTATTCTGATAGATACAGGTGCATCTCATTCTTTCTTATCTGAGAACTTTATTGTGATGCATGCCTTGCCTGTGGAGCCTATGTCTGCTTTTGTATCTGTACTTCACCTTTGGGTGAAGGTTTTGTGTCGAAGAATTTGGTTAGGAACTGCGAGTTGAGTTTTGATGGGAATTCGATTAAGTGTGACTGTATTGTACTTAGTCTGTCTGATTTTGATTGCATAGTTGGAATAGATGTGTTGACTAAATACAGGGCTACCGTGGACTGTTTTTAGAAAAAGTAGTTCGGTTCAGACCCGTTATGACAGATGAATGGAGATTCTTCGATAAGGGTTCTCGTTCTAAAATTCCTTTGATATCTGTCTTATCTCTGACTAGATTATTACAGAGAGGAGCCGAAGGATTTCTTATTTATGCGATCGATATTCTGAAGTCTAGCCCTGAGCTGAACGATGTACCAGTGGTTAGGGAATTACCTGATGTGTTTGCAGATGAAATTCCGGGATTGCCACCGATTAGGGAGATTGAATTCGGCATTGATTTGACGACAGGTACTCAGCCAATTTCGAAAGCTCCGTACCGAATGGCTCCGATCGAATTGAAAGAACTGAAGGAGCAATTGGAAGATTTGATTGCCAAGGGATACATTAGACCAAGTGTGTCGCCTTGGGGTGCTCCTGTTCTGTTTGTGAGGAAGAAGGATGGCTTTATGAGACTCTGCATCGACTACCGCCAACTGAATCAAGCGACGGTGAAGAACAGGTATCCTTTACCGCGTATCGATGACCTTTTTGACCAGTTGCAGGGTTCTTGTATCTATTAAAAGATAGATTTGAGGTCTGGGTATCATCAACTAAGAGTTCGTGAAGAGGATGTTCCTAAGACTGCGTTTCGAACGAGGTATGGACACTTTGAATTTCTTGTCATGCCGTTTGGTTTGACTAACGCCCCAGCAGTCTTTATGGGATTGATGAACCGAATCTTTCAGCGTTTTCTTGATGAGTTTGTGGTTATTTTCATTGATGATATCTTAATCTATTCTAAGAGTCGTACCGAGCATGCAGAGCATCTGAGAACAGTTTTGCGGATTTTGAGGACAGAACAGTTATTCGCCAAGCTTTCGAAGTGTGAGTTTTGGCTTGACAGAGTTGTCTTTCTGGGGCACATTATTTCAGGAGAGGGGATTGCTGTTGATCCCAACAAGATAAAAGCAGTAATGAACTGGCGAAGGCCGACTTCGGTGCCTGAGATCCACAGCTTTATGGGTTTAGCAGGGTACTATCGCAGATTTATTCAGGGTTTTTCTTCTATTGCGAAGCCTATTACCCAGCTGACTCAGAAGAATGCTCCTTTTCTGTGGACAGATGATTGTGAAGCCAGTTTTGTTGAGTTAAAGAAGAGATTAACCAGTGCTCCGATTCTTTCTATTCCATCTGGTTCTGGAGGTTTCACAGCTTATTGCGATGCTTCTCATCTAGGTCTCAGATGTGTTCTTATGCAGAAGAAGCACGTGATAGCATATGCGTCGAGGCAGTTGAAACCGCACGAGACTCACTATCCAGTTCACGATCTTGAACTCGTTGCTATTGTTTTTGCCTTGAAGATCTGGCGTCACTATTTGTACGGTGAGTCTTTTGAGATTTTTTCTGATTATAAGAGTCTTAAGTACTTATTTTCACAGTCTGAGTTGAATATGAGACAGAGGAGATGGCTAGATTTATTGAAGGACTTCGACTGCGAGATTAAGTTTTACCCAGGTAAGTCGAATGCAGCTGCCGATGCTTTGAGTCGCAAGCTTTGATCTTTATCTCTTTCGACGATCGGTGTTTCTCAGTTGATCGACGACTGTTGCACTTATGGGTTGGAATTTGAGTCAGATAGAAATCCGATCAGATTTTGTGCGATTCAGGCCGAGCCAGAGTTGTTTGTGTCGATCAGAGAAGCACAGAAATCAGATGAGAGTATTCAGAATTCGATAGAAAAGGTGAGATCAGGACACCAGTCTGCGTTTCAGGTCAGAGATGATGTTTTATTTGTGAATAGCCGTATTGTTGTGCCTGAGATTGATGAGTTAAGACATCTTATTCTGAGAGAGGTGCATTGTAGTCGGTTCAGTGTTCATCCCGGAGGCCGAAAGATGTATAACAACTTGAAGAGTCAGTTCTGGTGGAAGAAGTTGAAGAAGGATGTGGTGAGGTTTGTATCCCATTGTTTGAACTGTCAGCAGGTTAAAGCCGAGAGAAAGAGACCAGGTGGGCTTCTGCATAGTCTGTCTATTCCAGAATGGAAGTAGGATCACATTTCGATGGATTTTGTCATGAAACTACCCCGATCGGTTCGAGGATGCGATGCTATTTGGGTAGTGATTGATAGGTTGACGAAGTCTGCTTGCTTCATTCCTTATCGGATGACGTACCGCCATGATCAGATGGCCGATTTCTATGTCAGAAAAATTGTCAGATTTCACGGGGTACCGAGATCGATTGTTTCTGACCGAGATCCTCGGTTTATTTCTCATTTTTGGCATAGCCTGCAAGAGGCTCTTGGTACTAAGTTGCATCTAAGTACATCTTATCATCCTCAGACCTACGGTCAGTGTGAACAGACGATTCAGACTTTGGAGGATATGTTACGAGCAGTGGTGCTTGACTTTGGCACTACTTGGCAAGATTATTTGCCTCTCGTCGTGTTTTCGTACAAGCTTCCAGACGAGTATAGGAATGGCACCCTTTGAAGCATTGTACGGAAAGAAGTGCAGATCTCCTCTATACTGGGATGAGATGTCTGAGTCCCCAGATTTGGGACCAGATATGATTCGTGATATGGCTGAGCAGGTGAAGATTATTTGGTTGAGAATGAAGACTGCTCAGGACCGACAAGCGAAGTATGTAAATATCCATAGCAGACCTCTATCTTTTGATCAGGGAGACCGAGTATTTTTGAAGATTTCTCCGTTTAGAGGCACTGTTAGATTTGGGAAGAGAGGGAAGTTGTCACCAATATTCATCGGCCCGTATGAGATTTTACAGAAGATAGGCGATCTATCCTACCGATTAGCACTTCCTCCTTCTTTATCTGGTATTCACGACGTCTTCCATGTCTCTATTCTGCGGAAGTATCATCCAGATCCTTCTCATGTTCTATAACCTGATGAAGCCGAACTTGATGAAACTCTGAGTTATTTCGAGAGACCGATTCAGATCCTTGACAGAAAGGAGAAACAGCTCAGAACCAAAACGATTCCTTCGGTGAAATTTCAGTGGAGTCGTCACGGAGTCGAAGAAGCGACTTGGGAGACAGAATCTGATATGAGGCAGAGATTTCTGGATTTGTTTATCTGATGTGAGTTCTTACTTCTATTCTTGAATTCTTAATTTTCTTCTTATGAGTTGATATTGATGATTTCGAGGACGAAATTTTTTCTTAGAGGGGGAGAATTGTAATGCCCCGTCTTTATCTTAATTGATGTTATTTGAGATAATCAGTGATTTCAGAATTCAAGATTGGACTTTTTATTAATCAGGGACCTTTTTGCAATTTTCGGAAATTTCAGGGACTAGAACGCAAAAAGTGGATTTGTTATATATTAGACTTGTTGACTAAGTCTTTCTTCCTTACCTTCATCACCTCCAAGTCGCCCCTTCACCATTTTAGGCGATCAAAAAGCTTCCGAGCTTTTGTGATTTCGATTCTAGCTCAATCCGTCTGATAGAATTGAAATCTGACTTGATATCTACGATCACAGCGACGAGTGCTCCGTTTGGAAGTAAGTATATCTTAATTCTGGAAAGTTTGAATTTTTCGATGTTGTTAGAATTTGTTTATAATCGGAGAGGATGATTATGAGTTAGCAGTGATCGTATATCTAAGACGGTTCAAAGGTCTAACGACGATCGGAATTGGTATGATTTTTCTAGTTATTTTCGAAAACCTTGATTTTGTGATGTGTTGGGATTGTGTTGAAATTGAGGTTTGAGGATTGGAATGAGTTTATTGAGTTGTTGTTTTGCTGTCTGCATTTCCGATTTGATCAGTTATAGTCGTTATGCCGTCAGTTTGAGATTTAGATATCGGTTTGATGTTTTGAGTTATACCGAGTTTGATATGAGTTTTGATATCAATTTTGATCACTATGACTTCTTCTGATAGATTGATTTGAAGTCCTGGAAGTTGAGAGGCTTACAGCTTTGATCAGTTGGAAGAGTTGAGCCAGTATAGTGTCGATGTTATTCTTTATTTCTCGATGGATTTGGATAGATTTTGATTGAAGGAACTCTGATTGAGAATTGTTGTTTTACAGATCGACGACTGTGAACAACACGAAGAAAGGTATAAGATGACTTTGGAATGGAATAGGACGGTTAACTCGAATTCGGATTGATTCGAGTGTCCTAGAAGAAATCACATATTGCATGTTTATGTGCTTATGTGCTTATTTGAATATATGTCTGAATTCTTATTTGAATGCATTAGATTCATGTGCATTCATATTGAGCCGAATTGATTATTCATTTTGAATTAGACGATCTAGAGATTGTAGTCGAGTGACTTGGTAGGAGATTTACTACTTCTTTGTTTAACTCACTAAAATGCTTTGGATTCTAGAGGATTAAAATATGTCTCGTCCACCTCGAGAGGGAAGTCGGTGTGATTGTAGGATGTTTTAACCTCGGGATCCCAAACCAAAGAAAGAAAGAAAGAATAGAAGAATTCCATTCGATTATCTGAGTCTGATAATCCAGAAGTTTTAAAGACATGCATATCATTTTAATTCAGTACTTGATTGGATTAATTGATTATATGAAGAATGAGTTCATATATGACTTGATATGTTTATTTGATAGCATGTTAGTCTCTTTTACTGGGAATGTCAATTCTCACCGGATTATCCGGCTGTTTGTCTTTGTTTGTATGTGTACTTGGAAACAGGTGGGGCAGGTACCAGTCAGAGACCACGTGGATAGAGGATCGAGAGATTAGAAGTGAGGCTTGGTTTTTAGAAGCCGAATGTATTCGAACTTTTGATGTTTTTTAATGCATGCGAATCTAGTTATGTTTTGAAGTAATTACTAGACTCAAACCTTGGTTGTATCTTGTTGTATCGAGTAGTCGAGATTATGTTTGAATTTGGATTGATGCATGTTGTTTGATTATTGTTGGATTGACTTTGTAAGGAAAGGCATTCCATGTTCTGAAATTTTCTGGGCAAGGGGGTGCGCTCGATCCTAGGTTATTGCAGGATCGAGCGCGGCCCCTGTGATTTCCGAGGCAGAGAGTTTCACAAAATGGTGCGCTCGATCCTGGCGTTTTGCCGGATCGAGCGCGGCACACTGCTTTTTCTCGGCAGAGAGTTTTAAAATTTGGTGCGCTCGATCCTGGACTTTTATAGGATCGAGTGCAGCACTGTTCACCAGAAAAATAAAAAAAAAATTTTATTTGTTGCCTTATCTTATAGATGGTGCATGATAATTGTTTATATTATCTTAATAATAGAAGATTAGAACCGAGGCCTCACACAATCCACAGTCGCCCTATACTTGGTTAACATGTCTATGCCAATAATATAATCAAAATCTGATAATCCAAGTACTATGCAATCCAAATCTATCACATTCACATCATATTGTAGTGTACAGTTTCGAATCAGTCTAACAGAAACAATGCCTTCACCCAAAGGTGAACAAATAGAAACAACAATAGGCAATGGCTCAGAAGAAATAGAATGCAACATAGAAAATTTCTCAGATATGAATGTATGTGATGCACCTGTATCTATCAAAACATATGCAGGATAACCATAAATAGAGCAGTTACCTGCTATGACATCATCAAGTGCTGCCTGAGCCTGATCCTCAGTCAGTGCAAATACTCTTGCCTGTTGCCTAGGAGGTTGAGTCACATTCTGGCTTCCTCCTGCTCTGGTCTGTTGCTGTGGTTGAAATGAATGCACTGATTGCCTTTCTGCCTGAGGTAATGGGTCGAGAAGAACTTGCACCAGTTGCTCGTTCTGTTGTTCTTTGGGGACATACTTTGGTATAGTGACCTGGTTGGCAACAAATATTACAGCTACCTGGTACACCTCTGCACTGATTAGTAGCATGTCGTCCACCACACTTACCACAAAATATTCCCGACTCACTGGACCTCTGACCTGCACCATACTGCCTCTGGCCACTAGAACTAGATGAACTACTGCCAGACTTCTTAAATTGTTTAACTTTCGGCCTGAATCTCGAATCCTTTCTGCCACTGCTTTCACCCTAAAATATGAGAGATGGTTTCTGAAACGGTGGCGGATTCTGAGGTAATACTGAGGGTACTGACTATGGAAATAGTTGTGGAATGAAAGGTGATCCTATCTGCCTCAACTGTAGTGACCCTTACCGAGATCACCTACTAAACAGAACTTAGGCATGCAATTAACTTAATCAAAACAGTAATCAGAATTAAACTGCGGAAACTAAAAACATTATACAATCCCAAGGAAAGGAATCTGTAAATACCCAAATATTATACAACCAGATCGAACAGTGTATAAACCCAATACAATAGAATAAAAACCTAGACGAAGCTCCAGCTGGCCAAACACTGCCTAGCCCCTCTTGGATCCACCTGCCTCGTCCAATCGCAAACCTGCCCCAAGGAAATAAGGTATCCAGAAACACAGAGTACGAGACGTGAGCATAAAACGCTCAGCACGAGAGTATGAGTATACATGCATGCAATTGAACTCCCTAAAACTCGAGGTCAAGGATCAGATAACAAAGACAGACCGGGCCCTGGTATGTAGCACAATGTGCCGTCGCTTCAGGAGGTGGCTCACATACCAAAATACCAGTGGATATGCTGGACCCCAATCGATGGAAGTCCATCCACTAACAGGATAGGGTAAACCCTACTAACAGACATCTCAATAGAGATAGCTCAAGATGTAAATGTATGCAGCATAAAATCATTGCATATAAATCATGCAGTCACATAGTACATGCATACTCAGTCAGGATATTTCGAACAGTACTTTCGTACCTCAAATACTAGGCGCGCTCTACCAGCTCTATTTCTATGCCTATAATCCGCACTACACTGCCAAATGATACTAATATAATTAAAGTGCTCTAAAAGCCTTAACTAAGCTATTGCATACTCCTAAATATTTTTAGGAAGCAAAAGCTATACCTTCGTCTGTTTTTAGCCCTTTGCTGTCGATTGCCTCAAAACTAGACCACAGCTCCGCTACGACGCCTGGATCGCTATGCCACTCCCGGATTCCCAATGGGACGCATAGAATTCCCTAGATTTGAGTTAGAAGGCTAAGGAATCAAGAGAGAAGAGATGAAAGGTGTGCTCAAATGTGAGCCTCGGTACCCCTATTTATAGACAACGAACATTGCGTCCGTTCCTCCATCGTTGCGTCCGTTCTGCCTGACGAACGTTGCGACCGTTCACCATCGTTGATTCCGATGGTGCCAATGTCACATCAAGTACGCAAGCAGTGACGCATTTCTGATGGAACGAATGTTGCATCCGTTCCTAGAACGTTACTTCCGTTCTGCCTGACCCTCCGGACCATTTCTGATCATTCTGGGTCTAATCTCGGGCTCCGTTAATCCATTAGAAGTCTTCTTAATCAAGTTTATCAGTTTAATTAGCAATTACTTACTAAAACTGGGTACGAGTTACTACATTCTCCCCCACTTAAGATATTTCGTCCTTGAAATCAGATCTTAAGTACCGAATATAAAACAAGGTGCAGAAACATTCTCTTATTCAGATTGCAAAATTTACAGAGTTTATAAAAAAATCCTACCACTTCTACGGAATTTTTTTTATTTTTTTTTATAATGCTAAGTAAAATAAATGTACATACATGCCCATACATATATGCACAACAATAAACAGATTTAAAAATAACTTAAATAAAAATGCAACAGTTCATACTTAAATATATGAGTCAAACTTAAATAAACTACTGTCAAAATAATTAACTTAAAAGTTTGCATGCAATAAACTTTCTTAATAAAAATAGTATTAAAATTCGCCATTGAAAAGACTTAAGAGAAATAAACAAATAACAGAGTTTAAAATTCTTAAAGTATCCATAATGACTCAGACGACGGCCACGGGGGATCACTTCCTGTCTGTTCATACGTCCTCGCCGCCGGTAGGTACTACATCATCCTCTACATACTCACCTGCACCATATAAGTGTAGTGAGCCTAGAGGCCCAACATGCTAACATAACAAGGATTTAAAATAATTTAAGTCACTGAAATACTAATACATAACATATACATGAATGGGCATGCTTAAAAATCATGAATCATAACTTAAAATCTTGCTTAAACTTGATCTTGAATTTAATCATATAATACATACATAAACATTGTTGAGCATAACATTTTTCTAACATCGCATGGTCATATCCATAGTGTAACCTTAAACTTAAATGGTTCGACTGATCAATCTCTTATAACCAATGTACGCGGCGGTGACGAATCACCTCTTGCTGGTAGTAAACTACCCTTAAATTGACAGTAAACTGCCCTTAACATGTGGGGACTTGTCCCCCTTAAATTGTCACACTACTTCAACTTCCAACATAAAATTATTTTCAAGTTCAACCTTAAACATTAAATCATGCCATAAAAATTATTTCATGAATGCATGTACTTAAATAAAAATGTGTGTCCTTCATATATATTTAATTTAATTTTTTATACTAACATATAAATACTAAAATAACTTTCATGCATAAAATAATTAAATATATAATTAGAACACATGCAATTTCTCATGGTTAGTACAGAACTGTTGGCCCTAACACTCAAGCCCATTTTCTTAAATTCTGGACCATTAACAATGAGACTAGTTCATCAACATACTTAAGCCCGTTAACACATTTCTAAGCCCAACAAATTAATTAAAGCCCATTTGCACATACTTGGCCCAATAACAATTAAATTCATTCCAAATAATTAAATGGAACCCAATTAAATTTTTGGGATTTAATTAGGCCCATTTAACACTTAATTAAACTTAAAAATTAAAAAATTAAAAATACCCGAGCCCGACTCACTTAACCCGGACCCGGACCCAACAACCCGACCCGGATCCACTATAAACCCTAAACCCGAACACCCCTCTTCCCTATACTGCTGTGGCTGTGAGCAGTTGCAAAGAACGCCGGCGGCCGCCCTGCTTCGGCCACCCACCGGCCGGATAACCACACCTAGAACCTAGCCCACATCTAAAGGGTTCAAACCCAACACACCACGCATCAAACCATGGCCTGAGGAAGGAGAACGAACCTCTCTTGCTCGGAACCCTAAACCTGCGCGAGTTTCTGCATACTCGAACCAGCGCCTGTCTTGGCTTATTTGGCTCGACCCACTCGAGCCACTCAAGTCTAGACCACCCTCATGCGACCTAGGGACCCCTGACCAGCAGCTGGACGCACCATGGATGAAGAAAACGTGAGCATGGTCAAGCAACATACATGAACAAGATACAAGCGTCAAAACCGATTCCTTTTCTGAAAGTTCTTGAAGAATTTTGATGCACACACAACACACACATATAACACTGATATGGTACGAGAAAGGAGAAATAAAAACATGCCTATCACCGACGATGAGAGCTAGAATGCGTAGGTGATGATTCCGCGACGACGGGACGACGACAACCATTTGAAGCTTCAACAAAAATCGGCTATGGTGACTTAGGGCCTGCTGGCCGATTGGGAAGGTGATGGAGGCGGCTGTGGGCGCTTAGGGTGAGTAGAAGATGGAATGAGCGTGTGATAGGGGATTTGGGCGATGGTTTGGGTAGTTTAGGATAATAATTTTGGAAAAATAGATAATCTAGGAGATAATAACATAATTACAAAGGTTCCTAAGTTTTTAATATATTGATAACTTAAATAAAATATCACAAATCTCGAAATATTAAATTAGGGGATTTTTAAAGATAATAAAAAGTCAATAACATGGCTTAATTTGGGTAAAAACGGACTCCTAAAGTTATATAAAATTAAATACTGATAATTTTGAGGGCATAAAACTCAAAATAATATTTTTGGGCTCTAAAAAGACTCATAAAATAATTTGGGTAGAAAGTTGTCATCTCGTCCGTCCACGGTCCCGTCTACGCAATAAAATAACTAAATTTCCATAAATCATGAAAAATCTCTAATTATGGGTTAAATACTTAAAAATAACTTAAAACATGCACAAATAATTTCACATAATTATTTAACCCATAAATTTAAAATTCTAAATAAATAAAATTCCTAATTATGCATGCGAATTTACGTACTAAAAATACTGGGTGCTACAATTCTCCCCCCCCCCCCCCCCTTAATTTGAATTTCGTCCTCGAAATTAAGGTACTTACCCAAACAACTCCGGGTAGCGAGTCCTCATGTCTGCCTCGGTCTCCCAAGTAGCTTCCTCCTCTGAGTGATTCAGCCACTGGACTCTGACCATCGGTATGACCCGCGTCCTCAATCTGCGCTCCTCCCTAGCCAAGATCCGTATAGGCCTCTCCTCAAATGCTAACTCCGGTGTCAACTGAAGAGGCTCAAAATCCAACACATGTGACGGGTTCGAGATGTATCTCCAAAGCATGGATACATGGAATACATTGTGCACTGCCGCTAGCCCTGGTGGTAGAGCTAAACGGTAGGCCAACGTGCCAACTCTCTCCAAGATCTCGAATGGCCCTATATATCTAGGGTTAAGCTTGCCCCTCCGGCCAAATCGTACTACTCCCTTCATAGGTGACACCTTCAGGAATACGTGATCACCTACAGCGAACTCCAAATCTCGTCGTCGAGTATCTGCATAACTCTTCTGACGACTCTGAGCAGTCCTCATGCGATCCCGAATCTGAGTCACAATATAAGCAGTCTGCTGCACTATCTCAGGACCCAATAGGATCCTCTCTCCAACCTCATCCCAATGAAGAGGAGATCTGCATCTCCTCCCATACAAAGCTGCATAAGGAGCCATACCTATAGACGCCTGGAAGCTGTTGTTATAGGTAAACTCCACTAACGGCAATGTCGTCTCCCATGAGCCCTGAAAATCGATGACACAGGCTCTCAGTAATTCCTCAAGAATCTGTATCACCCTCTCAGACTGACCATCTGTCTGGGGATGAAAAGCTGTGTTGAACAGTAGTCGAGTTCCCAATGCTGTATGTAAACTCTTCTAGAACGCAGACGTAAATCTCGGATCTCTGTCTGACACCATCGACACTGGTATGCCATGCAGTCTAACAATCTCCTTGATGTAAAGCTCTGCATACTGTGTCAATGAGTAAGTAGTCCTCAACTGGCAAGAAATGAGCTGACTTGGTGAGTCTATCCACGATCACCCAAATAGCTGTGCAACCTCTGGCACTCCTCGGTAAACCAACTACAAAGTCCATCGTAATGTTCTCCCATTTCCATTCCAGAATAGGAAGAGGTCTATGAAGTCCTGCTGGACGTTGATGCTCTTCCTTGACTGCTGACAAGTCAAGCACTCTGACACAATTCTCCTGATGTCTCTCTTCATCCCGGGCCACCAATACAATAGCTGTAAATCTCGATACATCTTCGTACTTCCGGGGTGAATGGAGTACGGAGATGTGTGAGCCTCTGCTAAAATCTCAGCTCTCAACTGATCGACATTCGGTACCCACATCCTACCACGGTACTGAACAATGTCATCCACAACTGTATAAAGAAGACCACCCTTGGCCTCATCTCTCTGCCTCCAACGCTGTAACTCCTCATCAGTAGGCTGTCCATCTCTGATCCGATCTCGTAGAATCGGTTGCACCGTCAACACTGACAAGCTCGGTGCATGACCACTCGAGTAAAACTCCAAATCAAACCTCTGAATCTCGCTCTGCAGTGGTAACTGCACTATCAAACACAATACCACTGACGACTTCCGACTCAAAGCATCGGCCACTACATTAGCTTTACCTGGATGGTAGCTAATGTCACAGTCGTAATCCTTCACCAACTCCAACCATCTCCGTTGCCTCATGTTCAACTCCTTCTGAGTGAAGAAGTACTTGAGACTCTTATGATCAGTGAAAATCTTGCACTTCTCGCCATACAGATAGTGCCTCCAGATTTTCAAAGCGAAGACCGCTGCTGCTAACTCCAAGTCATGTGTCGGGTAGTTCTGCTCATGAATCTTCAACTGCCTCGATGCATAAGCAATAACCTTACCACACTGCATAAGTACTGCGCCTAAACCTAGTTTAGACGCGTCGGTGTACACCACTAACTCCTCGTGTGGTATTGTCATCGCCAAAACCGGTGCGGTAGTGAGTGCTTCCTTCAGCTGATCGAAACTCCTCTGACAGTCTGAACTCCAAATAAACTTCGCATTCTTCTTGGTTAAGGAAGTCAAGGTACTGCAATAGAGGAAAAACCCTTGATGAACTTCCTATAATATCCTGCCAAACCCAAGAAACTGCAAATCTCCGAAGAATTCCTCGGAATACCCCATTTCTGCACTGCCTCAAACTTCGACTGATCCACTGCAATCCCATCTCTCGAAATAATGTGGCCAAGAAATGCCACCTGCTCAAGCCAAAACTCGCACTTGCTGAACTTGGCATACAAACGATGCTCCCTCAAAGTCTGCAAGGCTGTCTGTAAATGATGCCTATGCTCCTCGATGCTCCTAATGTAGATCAAGATATCATCAATGAAGACTATGATGAACTGATCAAGATACGGCTGAAATACCCGGTTCATGAGATCCATGAAAACCGCTGGAGCATTGGTCAGCCCAAATGGCATCACTAAGAACTCGTAATGCCCATAACGTGTCCGGAAAGGAGTCTTGGACACATCTGCTTCTCTAACTCGCAGCTTATGATAACCAGATCGCAGGTCGATCTTGGAGAACACCGCAGCTCCCTGCAACTGATCAAATAAATCCTCTATCCTCGGCAGTGGGTACTTATTCTTCACTGTGACCCTGTTGAGCTCTCGGTAATCGATGCACAGTCTCATACTGACATCCTTCTTCTTCAAAAATAATACTGGAGCTCCCCATGGAGAAAAGCTAGGACGAACAAAGCCTTTCTCTAATAACTCCAGAATCTGCTCCTTCAACTCTTTCATCTCGGTAGGAGCAAGTCGGTATGGTGCCTTTGAAATAGGCACGGTGTCTGGCACTAAGTCGATACTGAACTCTACATCTCTCACTGGTGGAATTCCTGCAACATCCTCCGGAAAGACATCAGGAAAATCACGAACCACCTCTATCTCTGATAATGATCTGCTAGATGGTTCTGAAGCCGTGACAATACTCGCTAGAAAACCTCGGCAACCCCGTCTCAACAGCTTCCTCGCCTGAATATAAGATATCACCTGAGGAATATCACTGTTCTGAGATGCATGGAAAGTGAACGGGTCGCCTTCTGACGGTTTCACTGACACTGTCCTCCAACAAAAATCAATCAAAGCTCCATTGACTGTCAACCAGTTCATACCCAATATCAAATCAAAACCGCTCAACGGCAAAACCACTACATCTGCGCGAATGGAGTGCCCCTGTAGCTCCAACTCCAGCTCTCGGATGACGCTACAGGTAGTAATAACCTGTCCTGACGGCATAGTGACATCATAACCACTGTCGGCTATCTTGGGTGTGATGCCTATCCATCTGTTAAAACTCCAGGGAGATAAACGAGTGCGTAGCCCCTGAATCTAGCAATGCAAACGTGGAGTTGCCTCCAACTAGAATTCTCCCTGCACGCCGAAGAATCCCAAAAACTTCATACCACTACTAAACTTTTCCCCAAATATGAGTCACTAATAACCCTTAATTCTAATCACAAGTAAAACATGCTTCTTATTCTAACATGCAGATAGGTAGCCCAAATAACAAATTATTCCACAAAATCAAAATTCTTAACCAAAAGAAGAAATCATAAAATACTAGGGGTAAGATATACCAGTGATCAAGGAGGTATATGGGTCTGCCTCCTCAGCATGCATCACGAACACTCTCCCTGTAGTGTTCTTCTTCCTCGGGCAATTGGTCATCTGGTGCCCTGGCTCTTTACAATGAAAACAGACGCTTGCTCCTAGAAGACATGGTCCCAGATGCATCTTCTGGCACTTCGGGCAAGTAGGATGTCCTCTAGTATTAGGGGCCCCGCCCCTAGGCTGCTGTCTCTGCTGCTGTGGCTTCTGCTGGTTCGGGCCCTTAGAAGGCCCAGTAAACTGCTTCTTCATAGGAGGCTGCGAAGATGGTCGCTGATACCCAGACTGAAACTGCCTCTTACTCTGCTGCTCCCTCTGGATCTCTCTCCTACCCTCCTCAGAATGCAAGGCTCTACTGACTGCAGCCTCATAAGTAGGGACGTCCGCCATGCGAACGTCATGCTTGATTTTTGCCCTGAGCCCCTCAATAAACTGTCTCATCTTCTCAGGTGCACTGTCAACAATCAATGGCACCAGGTGACAGCCCCTCTCAAACTGTTGGATGTACTCCACAACTGTCTTGTCTCCCTGCCGGAGACTCATGAAATCTCGAATCATGCTGCTGCGCACGTCCTGCGTGAAATACTTGGAGTAAAACATCCTCCGGAAGTCTGCCCATAGCATAGTAGTCAGATTCACTCCCCGTGATGCACTCTCCCACCATAAGTCTGCATCACCCTTCAGCATGTACACTGCGCACCTCACCTTGTCCGCATCAGTCAACCTCATATAAGCAAAGATGCTCTCCAAGGAATGGATCCACCCCTCAGCAACGATTGGATCTGTGGCACCTGCAAAGTCCTTCGGTCCCTTCTTCCAGAACCTCTCAGACACGTCCTCATCATGGGACAGTCTCGGACGTGCCGCCTGCTGCTCCAAAAGAGCAGTAATTCCTGCCATCATATTTGCATTGGCTTGCTCCAATGCTGAAAGAGGGTTCTGTGGAGGTGGGGATTCCCCACGCCTGTTAACTGGTCTCGGAGGCATTCTGCACCACCACATATTTCTTTACGTAAATCGACATGCATAACTAAGTGTTGGAACACGGTCGTTCTCCAGATCGAAAAAGAAAGCGATACCCGTTGCAGCGGAAGTTTTAAAATTTTATATGGAACGATTCCATATGGGTATCAAATTTCTACGATTAAAATTGATAACATAAAATTTAGGCAATGTAAATTTTACCTTAAAATCTCGAAGCGAGATTATGGACACCAACAGATTAAACTGCTCTTGTTGTATATCCCAGGAACTGATGAACGAACATTTCTTCAATCAGGTCCATGAACAAAAATTTAATTCCTCTGACAGACTGCACTAGAAAGTCTATCAGAAGTTTCTACGATGAGATAGAACAGATATGATCTGTTAAATCAGTCTGCAAATTCAAATCACAGACTAGATTTTCGAACACTGTGAGAGAGGGGGGCGGCCGAAATCCTTGAGAGAAAGCTCTCTAGGTTTTCGAAATTATGACCTTGTGTTGTGTGTAATTTCTGCACTGCAATAACTTATTTATAATATGGGCTGCTAACAGCTTAGGGCCCATTAGTCATAAGTTCAAGCCTGACAAGCAAAGCCTGCATGTTCAGAAATTAATATAAAATTCATCGTGACTCAGATTGATAAACCAATTTCACCAATGTGTACAGAAACCATTTCTGCATCTTTTAAAGTCAAGATAAATTTTCTGAATCCGAATTCAGTGATTTCCAAAAATGTACATCCCTATGTCATTTTAGGAAATCTTACTCCCTCTACTCTTAAATAAGAAGTCCCACTTCTTTATTAACTAAATTTAACTCTTTATATTTAATTATCTCAACGGGGATTAGAAATCCATTACTTGTGTGACCGTCAATGGTTCAGGGATACAGCTAGCCGTGGGCTCACAACTCCTTGTGACTCGGAACAAAAATTTCCGACTTGCCCATCGAATCATGGTAAGAGTGCCTAGCAACATCGCCCCATGATTCCCTAGGTATCACTGATAGTGCCTGCAAGAACTAATAGATTTTGGTTAGCGTACAGTACGGTCCCTTCATCCATATATCCCGATCGAATCAACAACCATTGGTAAATCGAGAGTCGTTCGAGATTCGATAACTATGCAATGCATCTTGAAGATCAAATAGTGACATCGCATGTGCTACTAGGAAACCAAGTAACCTAAAACACATCATGTACTCTGGCCAGAGATTCGTCACACTAATATCTCCTCATATCGCATAGGATATCCACACTTGCAAGTATGTGGTGAATCCTTGACAACAAAGCATCGACTCCTATATGTGTCATAACTGTACCCAATCCCGACACCTGATGACCCCAATAGAGTCGGTAAACGAGTCAAAGTACAGTACTAGCATATAGAGTCTCAATGATGTTTCAAGTAGTAAGGACTAATGGTGTACAACCAAAACCGCGGACTTTATCCACTCGATAAGTGATAACCACTTGGAAATTCCGGATAGGGTAGTTCGATCATTCATCATATGAATATCCATTTGCATGCTTTGAACATCTCTATGTTCCATACCCATGAAACGTGGTACTCGGCATCGCAAATGCTAGTCTCAATCTGAGCGATCCTTATCCTTATTAACGGACGGCTCAATCGACTAGGAACTGTTTAGAATATACAGTGACTATAAGATGTGTTTCATGATAGCCATCCCCATGTGCTACCACATCTTACATACACTATAGTATATTCAAGGTCTTCATCTAAACATCTTATAGTATGTCACAACATAATAATATGATAAAAGATAAAGTAAATGCCATTATAAAAGTGTAAATTATATTAAACAAAAGATTGTTTATACATAGAGTCATAAAAGCCCTTAGCCACAAGTTGGCTCACCGGGCACCCACTCTTTCAATCTCCCACTTGCCCTAAAGCCAACTAGTCATACTATGTAATCCCATTGCTTCGCGATGTTTGTCAAATAATGGTCCTGGCAAGGGCTTAGTAAGTGGATCAGCGATATTGTCTGCAGAGGCCACTCTCTCGACAGTGATGTCTCCTCTTTTCACGATCTCCCGGATGATGTGGTATTTCCTTAGTACGTGTTTGGATCTTTGATGAGACCTTGGTTCCTTTGCCTGAGCAACGGCACCCGTGTTGTCACAGTACATCGGGACTGGACCAACAGCTTCAGGAATAACGCCCAACTCTTGGACGAAATTTCTCATCCAAATGGCCTCTTTAGCAGCAGCTGATGCCGCAATGTATTCTATCTCAGTGGTGGAATCCGCTGTGGTGTCCTGCTTGGAACTCTTTCAAGAGACAGCACCGCCATTGAGCATGAACACAAATCCAGAGGTTGACTTCGAGTCATCCACGTCACTTTGAAAGCTAGAGTCGGTATAGCCTTCCTATTTCAGTTCTCTTCCTCCATAAATCATGAATACATTCTTAGTTCTTCTCAAGTACTTAAGAATATCCTTCACGGCTTTCCAATGAATTTGACCGGGATTGGCTCGATATCTGCTCGTGACACTCAGAACAAATGCCACATCCGGTCTAGTAGATATCATCCCATACATGATACTCCCTATGGCTGACGCATATGGTATGTGTGTCATTTTCTCTATCTCTTCGTCAGTCTTGGGACACATAGACTTGGATAGAGAGACTCCATGACACATAGGTAGATGTCCTTTCTTGGACTCATCCATTGAAAACCTTTTCAATATAGTGTCGATGTAGGTAGCTTGAGTAAGTCCTATCATTCTCTTAGATCTCTCTATAAAAATCTGTATCCCTAGAATATAGGACGCCTCACCCAAATCCTTCATCGAGAATCTACCTGATAACCATATCTTTATTGACTGCAACATCCCTACATCATTCCCAATGAGTAAGATGTCATCAACATAAAGTACTAAGAATGTCACAGCATCCTTAACTACTTTCTTGTACACTCACGGTTCCTCCGGGTTCTTGATGAAACCAAAATCCTTTATTGTTTCATCAAACTTCTGGTTCCAACTTTTTGATGCTTGTTTGAGACCATAGATCGATCTCTGAAGCTTGCATACCTTATGCTCGCTTCCCATGGATGTGAATCCCTCGGGCTGCATCATATAGATTTCTTCCTTAATGTTTCCATTAAGAAAAGCAGTCTTCACATCCATTTGTCATATCTCATAGTCATACCATGCTGCTATGGCAATAAGGATTCTTATGGACTTGAACATTGCGACTGGTGAAAAAGTTTCATCATAGTCAACACCTTGTCTTTGAGTATAACCTTTTGCCACCAATCGTGCCTTGTAGGTCAGTACCTTTCCATCAGGCCCAAGTTTTCTCTTGTAGATCCATTTACACCATATTGGAACAATTCCATCGGGAGGATCTACTAAAGACCAAACTTGGTTTGTATGCATCGAATCTATTTCCGACTGCATAGCTTCAAGCCATAAATTCGAATCCACATCAGAAATTGCTTCCTTGAAGTTTCTTGGATCACATCCAATGTCGGGTTCACTTTGATCCCCTTCAAGAAGAAGACCATATCTAATAGGAGGCCTAGAAGTCCTCTCAGATCTTCTAGTAATAGATGTGTCAATCAACGGTTCCTGAGGTGTAGGATCATTATTTTGTATCTCGGGTTCTTCTGGAATTTCTTCGAGTTCCATCATCTTGCCTTTCTTATCCAATAAGAACTCCTTCTCCAAGAAGGTGTCATTCCTTGAAACAAACACCTTTGTTTCAGTAGGATGATAGAAATAATATCCGATTGAATTCTTCGGATACCCTACAAAATAACATAAGGTGGATCGACTATCCAACTTATCTCCCACTGTCTGCTTCACGTAAGCAGGACATCCCCAAATCCTCAAGTACGAATACTTAGGAGCTTTGCCATTCCATAACTCGTATGGTGTTTTGTCCACTGCTTTAGTGTGGACATTGTTCAACAACAATACCGCCGTTTCAAGAGCATAGCCCCAAAACGAAGGTGGGAGCTCAGTGAAGCTCATCATAGATCGAACCATGTCCAACAAGGTTCGATTGCGACGCTCCGAAACACCATTCAGCTGAGGTGTCATAGGAGGAGTCCACTGAGAGAGAATCCCATTCTCTTTTAGATAATCTAAGAACTTGGTACTTAAGTATTCTCCACCACGATCTGATCGAAGTGCTTTAATACTCTTACCTAGTTTGTTTTCTACTTCAGCCTTGAATTCTTTGAACATTTCAAATGATTCAGACTTATATTTCATCAAATATAAGTACCCATACCTAGAATAATCATCAGTAAAGGTAATGAAGTAGGTGTGACCAAATTTTGTACCAATACTAAATGGTCCGCAAACATCTGTATGGATCAAATCCAATAGATTTTGACTACGCTCTGGCTTCCCTTTGAAAGGAGATTTAGTCATTTTTCCTTTGAGGCAAGATTCACAAGTAGGTAGAGAGTTAATATCAGACATATCAAACATGCCCTCTCCCACTAGCTTGTTCATCCTCCTTGAAGAAATATGACCTAGCCTAGCATGCCAAAGGTTTGCCGGGTTTTGATTATCAATTTTCCTTTTATTTGTTGTTACCGGTTTATCAACATAATTAATTGAAACGTCTTTTAATTTTAATTTATATAGATCGTTTTCAAGTTGTCCACATCCAATTAAACATTCATTCTTGTAAATATTGCAAATCCCATTCACAAAATTGCAAGAAAAACCATCTCTATCAAGCATAGAAATAGAAATAATGTTTTTAACCAAATCTGGCACATATAAAACATCTCTCAAAAATAACTTAAAATCATTCTGCAAAATTAAACAAATGTCTCCCACAGCTTTGGCTTCAACTCGAGAACCATTTTCGAGCCTCAGCTGGGTCTCACCCATCCTAAGCTTGCGACTTCTTGTCATCACCTGCAAATCATTGCAAATGTGAGATCCACATCCGGTATCCAATACCCAAGAAGTAGTATTAAGTGAAACATTTATTTCAATATAAAACATACCCTTCGCAGTTCGCAACTGCTCGAGATATTCCTTGCAGTTACGTTTCCAATGACCGGGTTTCTTGCAGTAATGGCAAACATCCTTGGATTTTTCCATGTTTGAAGCCTTTGTCTTGTTCTTCTTCTCGGGTCCGGTTTTATTGGATGGGGCAGAACGTTTCTTACCCTTTGTACTTGGCCCCTTCTTAGCAGAAGAAGAGGAGCCCACCAAGAGAACCGGTTTATCCTTCTTTAAAGTGGCTTCATAAGTTACAAGCATATTGACCATCTCTTCAAGGGAGGCCTCTATCTTGTTCATATTGAAATTCACCACAAAACCGTCAAACGATGAAGGAAGAGAGAGAAGTAATAAGTCCACATTGAGTTCATGCTCCAATACCAATTCAAGCGTTACCAACTTCTGAATGAGCCAAATCACGCGTACCCCATGATCACGGACCGAAGTCCCTTCACGCATGCGACACGTCATTAACTCTTTTACAGTAGCGAACCTTTCAGCTCTCGATTGAGCCCCAAAAAGTTCCTTGAGTTGTGCGTGAATGTCAGCAGTATTCACGGTATCCTCAAATCGCCTCTGGAGTTCATCAGACATCGAAGATTGCATATAGCATTTGGCCTTGATATCATGGTCCCACCATTTATCAATTTTGGCCAACTCTTCCGGACTTATATCAGCTGGTGCTTCCTTCGAAGGAGATTTTTCTAACACGTAGAACCGAGGTCAAGACAATCTTCAACTTACGGAACCATTTCGTATAGTTTGCGCCAGTCAGTTTCTTTTGTTCGAGAATAGAGAATAGTGTATTGCGCGAATTCATCTTAATGAAATACTGAAAAGAAACAGACAATAATCAGTGATTGTTTAATTAATTTACTAAGACATAAAATAAGGCGAAATTTATTTTATGAATCTCACTCCCACTATTTTAACGATTTCATTATCCTCTAATGAAAACGAGAAACATTTTTTTTAGTGGGAACATGGAGTCCAATTGACAAACTATAGTCCCGAATAATATCAGCCAACCATAATTTTCAAATGGTAGAGCCCAATTGCTTCCAAAGCAACCTCCATGTTTTTACCTCATGTCCAATAAGGGCCCAATAATATGACGCCGTTTATTGTGACACGTCAAGATGACCCATGAATATTAAGTTGTGATGGACGGTCGCCATGTGGATCCCCAATAATATGAGCCAATCCCATGGGAGTTCCATCCAACTTACAACATGTGTCGATCCAATGTACAGCTTTCCGACGAACGGGCCCCCCCAATAATATGAGCCGGACCATATCCGCGGGTAGCATCTCATACATTGATCGTTGATGGAAGGTAGGAACATTTAAACAATATTTAAATTTCCTTTATTTATCTTGATATCAATTTTAAATCATATTTAAAATGAGGGATTTTTAATTTTGAAAATTTGTCTCATCATTTAAAATTTGTATGCTTGCGGGATTCATACAATTTAGTCTAAACATGCATACAACAATAATATCATATATTATATTTTAGGATGATCGATTCCATTACTAATCGACCGGTGGTTGACAATCACGAGTCTAAGTCCAATCCTAGGTGATATGCAAGTATGCAATGCAATCCTATTACATTGTGCTTCCAATTTACATTTCTTCAGTCTTTATCATTGCTTGCTGGGCCCACCTCCATCTTCAAAATCTCCCACTATTTCTAGTGAATTTACAATAAATTACTATGACAAATAAAGGGATACATTATAGGGGTGGGAACGGGCCATAAACCAGGCCCACTTTTATTACAAATGATAAAATCAAATTGGGCCATAAACCAGGCCCATTAATAAAACCCAACAATCAATAATAAATCCAAATGTAAACAACCTAACATACACTTATAACATTGGTCATGGCAATCGATCATCCTTATCCAATATTTAATTCAAAAATTAATTTATTGGATATCATGCAATGACAATAAATATAAATAGATAAAATCATATTTCAATAATAAAATATTATTTTATATATAAAATCATATTTTATCTAGTTTATCCATAAAATCATATTTTACATATAAAATCCAATTTTATACATAAAATCATATTTTATTATTAATTGTACCAAAATTAATAATTAAAGATTTAATTTATTGGATTAAATTTATAAATTTCCAAAATTCAAAATTTATCCAAAAATTAATTTTCTTAAAAATTTTGGGCTTAAACAATTTTGACCCATTGCCTCGTGGACCAACTGAAACAATTTTCAATCGGGCTAAAAACTGGGCCCGATAACAATTAACGGGCTGAAATTCAAATTTTCAAAAAATAAAATTTTAATTTTTCTGGGCTGCCCGGGACGATCCTGGGCAGTCCCCGACAATCGGGCCGGCGGCCCAACTGCGCGCTGGGCTGCTAGGCCGCATCCGCTGCCCAGCTGCGCGCAGGGCAGCGGGCAGTCTCCCAGGAAAATTAAATTTTTTTTTTTCGTTTTATTTTTCTGAAAAATAGAGGCTTGTACAATTGAACAATATTTTAATCGTAAAATCCGAGAACAGCCTGTCTCTGATACCACTGTTGGAACACGGTCGTTCTCCAGATCGAAAAAGAAAGTGATACCCGTTGCAGCGGAAGTTTTAAAATTTTATATGGAACGATTCCATATGGGTATCAAATTTCTACGATTAAAATTGATAACATAAAATTTAAACAATGTAAATTTTACCTTGAAATCTCGAAGCGAGATTATGGACACCAACAGATTAAACTGCTCTTGTTGTATATCCCAGGAACTGATGAACGAACATTTCTTCAATCAGGTCCACGAACAGAAATTTAATCCCTCTGACAGACTGCACTAGAAAGTCTATCAAAAGTTTCTACGATGAGATAGAACAGATATGATCTGTTAAATCAGTCTGCAAATTCAAAAATTCACAGACTGGATTTTCGAACACTGTGAGAGAGGGGGGCGGTCGAAATCCTTGAGAGAAAGCTCTCTAGGTTTTCAAAATTATGACCTTGTGTTGTGTGTAATTTCTGCACAGCAATAACTTATTTATAATATGGGCTGCTAACAGCTTACGGCCCATTAGTCATAAGTTCAAGTCTGACATGCAAAGCCGGCATGTTCAGAAATTAATATAAAATTCATCGTGACTCAGATTGATAAACCAATTTCACCAATGTGTACAAAAACCATTTCTGCATCTTTTAAAGTCAAGATAAATTTTCTGAATTCGAATTCAGTGATTTCCAAAAATGTACATCACTATGTCATTTTAGGAAATCTTACTCCCTCTACTCTTAAATAATAAGTCCCACTTCTTTATTCACTAAATTTAACTCTTTAAATTTAATTATCTCAATGGGGATTAGAAATCCATTACTTGTGTGACCCTCAATGGTTCAGTAATACAGCTAGCCGTGGGCTCACAACTCCTTGTGACTCGGAACAACAATTTCCGACTTGCCCATTGAATCATGGTAAGAGCGCCTAACAACATCGACCCATGATTCCCTAGGTATCACTGATAGTGCCTGCAAGAACCAATAGATTTTGGTTAGCATACAGTACGGTCCCTTCATCCATATATCCTGATCGAATCAACAACCATTGGTAAATCGAGAGTCGTTCGAGATTCGATAACTATGCAATGCATCTTGAAGATCAAATAGTGACATCGCATGTGCTACTAGAAAACCAAGTAACCTAAAACACATCATGTACTCTGGCCAGAGATTCGTCATACTAATATCTCCTCATATCGCATAGGATATCCACACTTGCAAGTATGTGGTGAATCCTTGACAACAAAGCATCGACTCCTATATGTGTCGTAACTGTACCCAATCCCGACACCTGATGACCCCAATAGAGTCGGTAAACGAGTCAAAGTACAGTACTAGCATATAGAGTCTCAATGATGTTTCAAGTAGTAAGGACTAATGGTGTACAACCAAAACCGCGGACTTTATCCACTCGATAAGTGATAACCACTTGGAAAGTCCGGATAGGGTAGTTCGATCATTCATCATATGAATATCCATTTCCATGCTTTGAACATCTCTATGTTCCATACCAATGAAACGTGGTACTCGGCATCGCAAATGCTAGTCTCAATCTCGAGCGATTCTTATCCTTATTAAAGGATGGCTCAATCGACTAGGAACTGTTTAGAATATACAGTGACTATAAGATGTGTTTCATGATAGCCATCCCCATGTGCTACCACATCTTACATACACTATAGTATATTCAAGGTCTTCATCTAAACATCTTATAGTATGTCACAACATAATAATATGATAAAAGATAAAGTAAATGTCATTATAAAAGTGTAAATTATATTAAACAAAAGATTGTTTATACATAGAGTCATAAAAGTCCTTAGCCACAAGTTGGCTCACCGGGCACCCACTCTTTCACTAAGTACTTAAAAATTTTCTGCTAACATAAATGCTTAAGTCTTAAACATGATACTACTAAATCATACTAAAAGCAATTAAAACTTACATACCTGTAGCGTAGATTTCTGAGCTCGCATAGCAGTGATGACCCCTCCAAGAACGTGGCTTTGATACCAATTGAAACATCCTACCACTTCTACGGAAATTTTTTTTTTTTTTTAATGCTAAGTAAAATAAATGTACATACATGCCCATACATATATGCACAACAATAAAATGATTTAAAAATAACTTAAATAAAAATGCAACAGTTCATACTTAAATATCTGAGTCAAACTTAAATAAACTACTGTCAAAACAATTAACTTAAAAGTTTGCATGCAATAAACTTTCTTAATAAAAATAGTATTAAAATTCGCCACTGAAAAGACTTAAGAGAAATAAACAAATAACAGAGTTTAAAATTCTTAAAGTATCCACAATGAATCAGACGACGGCCACGGGGGATCACTGCCTGTCTGCTCATACGTCCTCACCGCCGGTAGGTACTACATCATTCTCTACATACTCACCTGCACCATATAAGTGTAGTGAGCCTAGAGGCCCAACATGCTAACATAACAAGGATTTAAAATAATTTAAGTCACTGAAATACTAATACATAACATATACATGAATGGGCATGCTTAAAAATCATGAATCATAACTTAAAATCTTGCTTAAACTTGATCTTGAATTTAATCATATAATACATACATAAACATTGTTGAGCATAACATTTTTCTAACATCGCATGGTCATATCCATAGTGTAACCTTAAACTTAAATGGTTCGACTGATCAATCTCTTATAACCAACGTACGCGGCGGTGACGAATCACCTCTTGCTGGTAGTAAACTACCCTTAAATTGACAGTAAACTGTCCTTAACATGTGGGAACTTGTCCCCCTTAAATTGTCACACTACTTCAACTTCCAACATAAAATTATTTTCTAGCTCAACCTTAAACATTAAATCATGCCATAAAAATTATTTCATGAATGCATGTACTTAAATAAAAATGTGTGTCCTTCATATATATTTAATTTAATTTTTTATACTAACATATAAATACTAAAATAACTTTCATGCATAAAATAATTAAATATATAATTAGGACACATGCAATTTCTCATGGTCAGTACTGAACTGCTGGCCCTAATACTCAAGCCCATTTTCTTAAATTCTGACCCATAAACACTGAGACTGGTCCATTAACATACTTAAGCCCGTTAACACATTTCTAAGCCCAACAAATTAATTAAAGCCCATTTGCACATACTTGGCCCAATAACAATTAAATTCAACCCAAATAATTAAATGGAACCCAATTAAATTTTGGGATTTAATTAGGCTCATTTAACACTTAATTAAACTTAAAACTTAAAAAATTAAAAATGCCCGAGCCCGACTCACTTAACCCGAAACCGGATCCAGCTAACATAACCCATGACTTTCCAGACCCGACCCGGACCCAACAACCCGACCCGAATCCACTCTAAACCCTAAACCCGAACACCCCACTTCCCTATACTGCTGTGGCTGCGAGCAGTTGCAAAGAACGTCGACGGCCGCCCTGCTCCGGCCACCCACCGGCCGGATAACCACACCTAGAACCTAGCCCACATCTAAAGGGTTCAAACCCAACAAACCACGCATCAAACCATGGCCTGAGGAAGGAGAACGAACCTCTCTTCCTCGGAACCCTAAACCTGCGCGAGTTTCTGCATACTCGAACCAGCGCCTGTCTTGGCTTATTTGGCTCGACCCACTCGAGCCACTCAAGTCTTGACCACCCTCACGCGACCTAGGGACCCCTGACCAGCAGCTGGACGCACCATGGATGAAGAAAACGTGAGCATGATCAAGCAACATACATGAACAAGATACAAGCATCAAAACCGATTCCTTTTCTGAAAGTTTTAGGAGAATTTCGATGCACACACAACACACACATATAACACTGATATGGTACGAGAAAGGAGAAATAAAAACATGCCTATCACCGACGATGAGAGCAAGAATGCGTAGGCGACGATTCCGGGACGACGGGACGACGACAACTACTTGAAGCTTCAACAAAAATCATCTATGGTGACTTAGGGCCTGCTGGCCGATTGGGAAGGTGATGGAGGCGGCTGTGGGCGCTTAGGGTGAGTAGAAGATGGAATGAGCGTGTGATAGGGGATTTGGGCGATGGTTTGGGTAGTTTAGGATAATAATTTTGAAAAAATAGATAATCTAGGAGATAATAACATAATTACAAAGGTTCCTAAGTTTTTAAAATATTGATAACTTAAATAAAATATCACAAATCTCGAAATATTAAATTAGGGGATTTTTAAAGATAATAAAAAGTCAATAACATGGCTTAATTTGGGTAAAAACGGACTCCTAAAGTTATATAAAATTAAATACTGATAATTTTGAGGGCATAAAACTCAAAATAATATTTTTGGGCTCTAAAAAGACTCATAAAATAATTTGGGTAGAAAGTTGTCATCTTGTCCGTCCACGGTCCCGTCTACGCGATAAAATAACTACATTTCCATAAATCATGAAAAATCTCTAATTATGGGTTAAATGATTAAAAATAACTTAAAACATGCACAAATAATTTCACATAATTATTTAACCCATAAATTTAAAATTTTAAATAAATAAAATTCCTAATTATGCATGCGAATTTACGTACTAAAAATACTGGGTGCTACAGTTTACAACTGAATACAATTCGAAAATGAAATCAAAATAACTCAGGATGTTTTGTGCGCATCCTGCTTTCGAGCTCCCAAGTGGCTTCTTCAGTTCCTCGGCGCTGCCACTGAACTAAAACCAGAGGAATGACTTTATTCCGCAAGACCTTATCCCTATGATCTGGAATACGAATAGGTTTCTCAACATAGGTCAAATCCTTATCCACCTGAACCTCAGACCGCTGTAGAATATGAGACGGATCTGCCACATACCGTCGCAACAGAGATACGTGGAACACGTTGTAAATACTGGACAGATACGGTGGCAAGGCTAGCCGATAAGCCAAATCGCCAATGCTCTCCAAGATCTCAAACGGACCGATAAACCTGGGAGACAACTTGCCCTTAAGGCCAAATCTGAGAATCCTGCGGAAAGGTGACACTCTCAGAAACACTTTCTCCCCAACATCAAACTGCAGAGGCCTACGCTTATTGTTAGCATAGCTGGCCTGACGATCCTGTGCAATCTTAATCCGTTTCTTGATCTGATCAACAACATATACTGCCTGCTGGATAAAATCCGGTCTCTCAACCTACCTCTCCCCCACTTCTTCCCAGAAAAGTGGAGTACGACAACGTCACCCGTACAACGCCTCAAAAGATGCCATCCCAATGCTAGTATGCTAGCTGTTGTTCTATGCGAACTCAATCAATGGCAAATGATCATGCCAGGCTGTACCAAAGTCCATAGTGCAAGCTCGAAGGATATCCTCCAAAGTACGGATAGTGCGTTCTGACTGACCATCTGTTTCCGGATGATAGGCAGTACTCAAGCTGATAGTAGTGTCCATCGCACGCTGAACACTCCCCCAGAACCTATAAGTGAACCTGGGGTCTCGATCGCTGACAATGCTCACAGGCACTCCATGAAGTCGAACGATCTCCTGAACATACAAATGGGTCATACGATCCACGGTGTACTCTCGGCTATAGGCAATGAAATGCGCTGACTTGGTGAGTCGCTCCATCACAACCCAGATAGCATCACAATTCCTCGAGGACATCGGCAAATGGGTCACAAAATCCATCGTGATAAACTCCCATTTCCACTCCGGAATAGGAAGACTGTGAAGCAAACCTCCATGTCGTCGGTGCTCTGCCTTGACCTGCTGACACACCAAATATCTCAAAACATACTGATACACGCTGCGTTTCATCCCTTTCCACCAAAACCGAGTACGTAGATCCTTGTACATCTTGTTGCTCCCCGGATGAATACTCAACTTGGTGCGATGTGCCTGAGACAAGATCTCCTCTCGCAACTCTTCATCCTGCGGAATCACAAGTCTACCAGACAAACAAAGAAAACCATCTGACTGATAGTGAAATCCAGACGTACTACCCTCGTTGGCTAGACGAGCCAAACGCTGGGTCTTTGAATCCGACATCTGAGCATCTCGAATTCGCGAATACAAATCTGGCTCGGATAATATCGCAAACATCTGGATACTCTGCTTACCTTTCTTGTGCTTGAAGGTATACCCTGAAGAACAACAATAACCGATTGCACTAGACATAGAACAAGTCTGAAGCGCGGACAGTCGCACCTTGCGACTCAAGGCATCAACAGTGAGATTAGCAGCTCCCGGATGGTACTTAATCCCGCAATCATAGTCCTTAAGCAAGTCCATCCAACGTCTCTGCCTCATGTTCAACTCCGTCTGAGTGAACAAATACTTGAGAATCTTGTGGTCGGTGAAGATCTCAAATTTCTCGTCATACAGATAATGACGCCAGATCTTCAAAGCGAACACAATAGCTGCCAACTCCAAATCGTAAACTGGATAGTTTTCCTCGTGCAACTTCAACTGTCTAGAAGTGTATGCTATCACATGCCCATTCTGAGTCAGGACACAACCTAACCCCTGAAGAGAAGCATATGTGTAAACCACATACCCTCCAGATCCTGACGGTAAAGCCAACACCGGCGCAAAAGTCAACCGCCGTCGAAGCTCACAAAAGTTCTCTTCGCACTCGGAGGACCACTCGAAATCCATACCCTTGCGGGTAAGCTGCGTCAACGGTCAAGCTAGCTGAGAGAACTTCAGAATGAAATGACGATAATATCCTGCTAGACCCAAAAAGCTACGGATCTCAGCGACCGTCGTTGGACGCGACCAATTAAGCACAGCTTCAATCTTGTTCGGATCAACAGAAATCTCATCCCTGGATATGATATGGCCAAGAAAAACCACTCGATCCATCCAGAACTCACACTTACTCAGTTTGGCGTACAACTGCTCATCCCGAAAAGTCTGCAGTACCAATCGCAAGTGAGAAACATGCTCGTCCGCATTACACGAATACACCAGAATGTCGTCAATGAAGACCACGACAAACTTGTCCAAGTACTCCCTGAAGACACGGTTCATCAGATCCATAAACATAGCCGGCGCATAAGTCAAACCAAATGGCATCACTAGAAACTCATAATGCCCATAGCGCGTGCGAAATGCAGTCTTGGCTATGTCCAGATCTCGGACTCTCATCTGATGATACCCAGACCGCAAGTCGATCTTGGAGTAAACCGAAGTACCCTGCAGCTGAACAAACAAGTCATCGATACGAGGCAAAGGATACTTGTTCTTCACAGTAACTCGGTTCAACTAACGATAGTCAATGCATAGCCGCATAGACCCATCCTTCTTCTTCACGAAAAGAACAGGATCTCCCCAAGGAGATACACTAGGATGGATGTACCCCTTGTCCAAAAGATCCTGTAACTGATTCTTCAACTTCACATCTCTGATGGAGCCAGACGATACGGTGCTCGAGAAATAGGCGAAGTACCCGGCATCAACTCTATGCCAAACTCAACTTCCCTAGCAGGAGAAAAACCTGGAATCTCATCAGGAAATACATCTGGGAATTCATCCACAACCGGAACACTTTCTAACCCAACGCTCTCAAAGGTCAAATCAACTGCATAGATGAGGTAACCTTCCCCGCCAGACTCCAGAGCTCGACAGGCTCTCAAAGCTGATACCAACGGCATCGGGGGTCGCGCTCCCTCACCATAGAAAAACCAGTTATTACTCCCCTCCAGATGAAAGCGTACTAATCTCTGATAGCAGTCCACTGAAGCTTGATAGGTAGTTGATGGGCATATTTGTGTTGCATATTTTAATATCATTGTGTTGTTGTTTTGCATGAATTTATGTGTTATAATTAAGCATTGTGTTCATATTTCATGTATCGCATCTACATTACATTCTCCCGTGTTTATTGTATAGGACATATCATTTTGTCGAGGAAAAGATGGAAAAGCTTTTGCGCGAGAATGAATTACGGAGCAGCAATGATCCAAAAATCATATTTAATTTTATATAAGTCGAAATATGATCTTTACTGTCCAGAATAAAGTTCAAGATGTTTTGAAGCATCTGTCCAAATTTCAGCTCAATCCGACGGCTAGATCTCCGGATATGAATTTTGAAAAATCGCTGCTCGCTGGGAGAAAAGTTGCTCGCTCGATCCGCAACATCTTGCGGATCGAGCGAGACGTGCTGTTCGGGAAAAAATCTGTAATTTAGGAATTTTTATTATTAAGGACTCTAGCCTTAATTAAAATAGATATCTCGAATTTTAGAGTGAAAAGGATGATTCTGAAGAACTCTTGACGGCTTGGAACGCGAAGAACAATCTGGCGGCTAGGTTTTATCTTTCTTGTTCTTAGATTTTAATTCTTTTTGTTTTTAGTACTTGATTGAGGAAGACAAAACCCTTGATTTAGTTTATTCATGAGATTTTGATTTTCAATGTTTGATTTTTATCAAGTATCAAGAATTATTCTGAATTGATTGATATGCTTGTGTATGAGATTTTTAGAATTGCCATCTTAGGATTTCATTATACAAACAAAAGCTAAATTAGAATTCAAATCCGTAATTGTTTGAAACCTTTAATTTGCGAAGCATCTGCGTGTAATATTTTCTGCTGTTGAATTTATTATTTCGTAGGGATAATAATTGACTAGGCTAAATACAACTGCTGGTGTTTGTGTTGTCTAGTTTCGTCAGTTTTACTAGTTTGAATGCTACCGTGGATTTAAATCTGATCGCTGGTATTGGGTTAGTTTATGGGGTAAGGGTTAACTTAGACTGCTGTTGTCTAGTTAACTAAAATTAAGGTGAGACTGGAATTAAATTTCTAATGACGAATATTTGATGAGATTAATTATTATTTTAGTGAATCGATGATTGAATGAATGAATATCAAGGGTGTAGTCGACCGATACCAAGTCTTCTTTTGTATTGATTTCCTCAGTTAATTTTTAATCTTGCATGATAGTGATAATTTAATTATTTAATTGCTAAAATTTTTAGTAGTTAATCTCAACCCAAAACCTCCTTTTATTTTAAAGAACACTTTTAAATTTACCTTTCCTCGTGGAAACGATCCCTACTCACACTACTGCATTATTTGTTTATCTGATTGAGTCGGGTAATTTGAACGTGATACGACTAAGCGCTACCAAATTTTGGCGCCGTTGCCGGGGAAAGGCGTTTAATTTATTTGTGTTTTTTTATTATTTATTTTTATTCCTCCTAGTGCTACTCTGGTTTGTTTGTGCGTGCAGGTGAATCTTCGGAAGAAGAAGAATTTTCATACGACCCAGAGATAGAAAGAATTTTGCTTAGGCGAAGGTGGATTCTTGCGGTGTAATACTTTGAGATGTCAAATCAACAAGTATTCCCAAGTTTTATCCAACAACATGGAGAGCCATTCTACGCAGCATGGGGGAGATTCAAGGATTTGGCAACCATCTTTCGGTATCGTGATTTTTCTAACTATTCTCTCCTAACATATTTTCTTGGTGGTTTGGATGCAGTGACAAGAAGATGGGTAATTGATGGAGCTTTCACAGCCCGTGTTTCAATATTTTGCCGAGATGATGATACCATGAGACACCTGTTAGTTGATATGGCAGAGTTGGACTATTACTGGTATTCACAATCTCAATACCCAGATTTTACAGACCAACCATTCGAGCTTCAAAAGGAGGAGGGAAGTTGTTCGCAGTTGATCTTACATCCGCTAGAGGATATCATGAGAAAACTTGTGTCATCGACTGTGGAAACTATAGAAGATCTGAAAAAGTCTAGATGCGAACTTGCGGAGCACATGGAGAATATCAAGAGATCACTCGTCCATGAATATCGAGAATAAGAGGTGAAGCTAGATACTCAAGCAGTGACCAACCCAATTTGGCTCGATGATGATGATTCAGAGAACCAGGACTGGGAGTGCGAATCAATTCCTGCTGAAGATTTAGAGGTGCTTGAGTCTTCTCTTATTATTGAACCTCAGCTGGAAGATGTACTGGAAGAAACAGCATATGATGGAGTACCAGTTTCGAAATATTTTGGTTTACAAGTGCCTACAGAGATATTCTCTTCCCATGTTTTCCAGCTTCAGAGTGTTGTTGACGTGACGAGCTTAATCTGTTTACATCTAGCCAAGATTGAGGGCATATGGAACCAAGACCCATTTGTGGTGTCATATGACACTTACTTTGGGCGTCAGCCGCTCTTTGAGCAGTGATTCTGAGAGTCAAGCCGATGACTGAAAATCAAGCGCTGGATGGGAGGCAACCCAGTGTATTTTACATTTATTTCATCTTTGTTTGTTTTGTTTTGTTTTGTTTTATTTACCTTGTTTTTCAAAACCTAGCCACCCCATCTGTTGTCCAAAGTTTCAATAGGAATCTTCCGTTATTCAGCCAGATATCGCAGAGGAAAACGTCGACACTTAAACCAGGGGAGTATTGTTTTTCTTTTTTGCTTGCATTTTCATCTTGTGTTTGCATTTTTGTTGTTAGTGCTAGAGCATTGAGGGCAATGTTTTGGTTAAGTGTGGGGAGAGTTGCATTCTTGTTTGTCATTTTGTTTGCATTTGTTTTGTTGCGTACTTGCATATAGTTCGTTTCGTATCATTTTTTAATTTGTTAGTTTTTGTCTTGTTACATAAGTAGGATGGAAATTGATAGCCTATGAATAGATTGTGAGAAAATAGTTTTTTGTGAAAATTTGCTCTTGATTGGATATGAGAAACTTGAGGTTGAGTAGTGAATATTCTTAAGCACACATGTTTGACCAGTGAACTGTAGCGAGGTATTAGACGAGTTGGTGTCTGTTGGACCATTGCACGGCAATAGGTGTCTGTGAAACTTGATAGTTTCTTGAACCTTGATGATTTTTTGATGTGACACCTACGATCTTGGGCGTACCTAGAAAAAAAAAATTACAATTCCATTCGGGTCTTGACAGGATTGAAATCCTAAAAGAGCAAGATCAAGGCTAAGTATGCGGAGTAAATGGGGTTGATGCTCCATCCGGGCTATAGACGAGGGGATTAGAAAGAAAAAATAGAATGATTTTTCATATCCTAGCCAGTTATAGCTAAGTCAGCGGGTAATTATTGGGGCTATTGCAATACCGGGTGCAAAATCCGGAGGTACATAATTTTATCTCAAGAGAGTTGTGTTGTGTTAAAGGGTTGTTGAGAGGAGGGATTCTTGAGGGTGAAACGTACACTGAAGTGTCTTAGGTCGGCGAACAGTCTTAAAACTTTGTCTTTTGAAGTTGCACTAGCTGGAATAACATGGCACACACACACGTTTGCGCTTAACTGAAGGTGGATTGTAGAAAATCAAGAGTGTTCGTAGTTTTGAATTTTGGATTTTTCTGAGGCTACGATGTCAAGATCCATACTTACTTATGTTGTTTTTTTTTGTTTGCATATTGTTTTGCATAACTTGCTCTAGGGCGAGCAAGGAGTGAGTGTGGGGGTATTTGATGGGCATGTTTGTGTTGCATATTTTAATATCATTGTGTTGTTGTTTTGCATGCATTTGTGTGTTTTAATTAAGCATTGTATTCATATTTCATGTATCGCATCTACATTACATTCTCCCGTGTTTATTGTATAGGACGTAGCATTTTGTCGAGGAAAAGATGGAAAAGCTTTTGCGCGAGAATGAATTACGGAGCAGCAATGATCCAAAAATCATATTTAATTTTATATAAGTCAAAATCTGATCTCTATTGTCCAAAATAAATATCAAGATGTTTTAAAGCAGCTGTCCAAATTTTAGCTCAATCCGACGGCTAGATCTCCGAATATAAATTTTGAAAAATCGCTGCTCGGGAGAAAAGTTGCTCGCTCGATCCGCAACATCTTGCGGATCGAGCCAGCCCAAAAAATATGAAAACAGTAGGTTCGGAATTTTTGCTCGCTCGATCCGCAACATCTTGCGGATCGAGCGAGACGTGCTGTTCGGGAAAAATTCTGTAGTTTAGGAATTTTTATTATTAAGGACTCTAGCCTTAATTAAAATAGATATCTCGAATTTTAGAGTGAAAAGGATGATTCTGAAGAACTCTTGACGGCTTGGAACGCGAAGAACAATCTGGCGGCTAGGTTTTATCTTTCTTGTTCTTAGATTTTAATTCTTCTTGTTTTTAGTACTTGGTTGAGGAAGACAAAACCCTTGATTAGGTTTATTCATGAGATTTTGATTTTCAATGTTTGATTTTTATTAAGTATCAAGAATTATTCTGAATTGATTGATATGCTTGTGTATGAGATTTTTAGATTGGTCATCTTAGGATTTCATTATACAAACAAAAGCTAAATTAGAATTCAAATCCGTAATTGTTTGAAACCTCTAATTTGCGAAGCATCTGCGAGTAATATTTTCTGCTGTTGAATTTATTATTTCGTAGGGATAATAATTGACTAGGCTAAATACAACCGCTGGTGTTTGTGTTGTCTAGTTTCGTCAGTTTTACTAGTTTGAATGCTACCGTGGATTTAAATCTGATCGCTGGTATTGGGTTAGTTTATTGGGTAAGGGTTAACTTAGACTGCTGTTGTCTAGTTAACTAAAATTAAGGTGAGACTGGAATTAAATTTACAATGACGAATATTTGATGAGATTAATTATTATTTTAGTGAATCGATGATTGAATGAATGAATATCAAGGGTGTAGTCGACCGATACCAAGTCTTGTTTCGTATTGATTTCCTCAGTTAATTTTTAATCTTGCATGATAGTGATAATTTAATTATTTAATTGCTAAAATTTTTAGTAGTTAATCTCAACCCAAAACCTCCTTTTATTTTAAAGAACACTTTTAAATTTACCTTTCCTCGTGGGAACGATCCCTACTCACACTACTGCATTATTTGTTTATCTGATTGAGTCGGGTAATTTGGGCATGATACGACTAAGCGCTACCAGTAGTCAACATGTGTATCCCCAGAATACAATCGAAGTCGTCCATCGCCAGGACCATGAGATTCGCTAACAAAATGTTACCCTCGAACTATAATGGGCAACCCATCACTAGACGCTTAGCCAAAGCAGATTGACCCGTCGGAGTAGAAACAAAAACTACTACGTCTAGTGTAATGCATGGTAACTTATGCCTCTTAACAAAACGTGCAAAAATGAAGGAATGAGATGCACCAGTATCAATAAGTACAAGAGCAGGTATGCCATATAACATAAATGTACCTGCGATGACCATCTCATTCTCCTCCACTGTCTTGTCGTGCCTCAAGGCAAACACCTGGCCAGAAGCCCGCGGCCTCAAATGAGAACTCCCAGCAGGCTGTCCCTGCGACCTCTGCTGAACGGTGGCCTGAGAACCAGATCCTGAACCAGAGCCAGTGTAACACCCGGTATTTTTAATTACGTAAATCCGCATGCATAATTAGGATATTTAATTATTTAAATTTTAGATTTATGGGTTAAATAATTATGTGAATTAATTGTGCATGATTTAATTTATTTTTAAGCATTTAACCCATAATTAGTGATTTTACGATTTTTAGTATTTTAATTGTTTTGATCGCGTAGACGGGACCGTGGACGGACGAGATATCAAAATATTTAGCCAAAAATATTTTTATACGTTTTTGAGCCTTAAAATATTATTTTAAGACTTTTTGCCAAGAAAAGCTTAGTATTTATTTAGGTATTTATTTAATGGCCTATTTTTAGCCAAAATAAGTCCTTTTGTTGACTTTTATTAATTTTTATAAATAGCCTAAATGATTATTTCGAGATTTCCTAATTATTATCAGATTTGTACGTATTTTTAAAGTTTAAAAGTTTGTGTTTTTATGGTATATTATCTATCAAAATTTAATTATATCAAATCATATCTTAATTATCCTAACCATCTACCCAAAAATCACTCCCTAATCCCACGACCCAAACCCCTAGCCGCCACCATCAGAATCCTCCTCCACCATCCTCACGTTTCAGCAGACATACAAGCCTCCATAGCCGTGTTCCTTGGAGCTTTCTTGGAGATTCTTCACCGTCCCGTCGTCCCGAGGCCCGTACACGCGTTTATCTTTGAAAAAAAAAAATAAAAGGCATGTTTCTTTTCATTTTTAATGTGCCATGTTAGTGATTATGTGGGTGTGTGCGTGATCAGTAGGATTTTTCAAAGAATTTTTCAGAAAACTCGGTGGGTTTTGTTGGATTGAAGCATGTGTATTCGTTGCTAATTCATCTCACGTTTTGCCCTTCATGGATCGTTCCTAGCTGCTGGTTACTGTCGTTAAGTGGTCTAGGTTGGGTCTAGGCTCGAGTGGCTCGGGTGGCTCGAGCCAAACGAGCCCAGAAAAATGCCAAGGAGGGTTCGGCCGAGGAGACGCGCAGAGTAGGGTTCGTGGGAAGGAGGCTCGGTAGTGATGGCTGGGGCTGCATGGTTTGGGTTTAGGGGATGGGTTCGAACCGCCCAGACGTTGGCTACGTCTGGGCGGTGGCGCTCCGGCCAGGGGCGGCCGGAGCAGGCCGGCAGCAGCCAAGGAGTGGCTGCTGCTCTTGGCCGCGGCAAAAACGGGAGCTGGGTGGGGGTTCGGGCTAGGGTTGCAGATAGGTTCGGGCCGGGTTCGGTGGTCCGGGTCGAGTCCTTGGGTCATGGGTCAAGTTAGCTGGGTCCGGGTTAAGTTAGTTGGGCTCGGGTATTTTTATTTTTAAGTTTTTAAGATTAATTAAAGGTTTAATGGGCCTATTTAAATCTTAAAATTTTATTAGGCTCAATTTAATTATTTTGGGTTAAGTTTAATTTATTTGGGCTTAATTAAATTAATTAAGTGAGTTCAATAATTTTTATGGGCTTTAGGGCCCGTGAAAGTTATTGGGCCAGTCTTTGGGCTTTTGGGCCCATTGGGCCAATTTGAGTTGTTATTGGGCCTAGAGTGTTTTAATGGGCTTTATTAATTTAATTGGGCTTAGAACAATTTTATTGGGCTTAAGCATATTAATGGGCCAGGCTCAGTGTTAATGGGCCAGATTTAAGTAATTGGGCTTGAGAGTTAGGGCCAGTAGTCCAGTACGATCCATGAGAAATTTGCATGTGTCCTAAATATATATTTAATTATTTTTATGCATTTAAGTTATTTTAATATTTATATGTTAGTAATAAATTAAATTAAATATATATGAAGGACACACATTTTATTCAAGTACATGCATTCATGAAATAATATTTTATGCATGATTTAATGTTTAAGGTTGAGCAAGAAAATATTTTATGTTGGAAGTTGAAGTAGTGTGACAATTTAAGGGGGATTCGTCCCCATATGATTGAAGGGCAGTTTACTGCCAATTTAAGAGGTGATTCGTCACCGGCCACGTACGTTGGTTTCCACGCTGATCAGTATTTAATGTATGATTTAAGGTTACACTATGGATACAACCATGCTATGTTAGAAAATTAATTTGCTCAACAATGTTATGTATTATGTTATTTAAGTTTATTTAAGTTAAGTTATGTTATGTAATTTTTAAGCATGCTCATTCATGTATATGTATGTATTAGTATTTAGTTGTTTTAAATTATTTTCAAACCCTTGTTATGTTAGCATGTTGGGCCTCTAGGCTCACTACACTGGTATGGTGCAGGTGAGGACGTTGAGGATGATGTTGTACCCACCGGAGGCGAGGATGTATGAGCAGCCATGCAGTGACCCCGTGACCGTGATAGATGTCTGAGTCACGTGCATGTTTATTATTGTCAGCATACTACATTTTATATTATTTTTCAGTGGTTGGGAATTTTGAATATTTTATGGAATATTGTTAGTGCATGCAAATTTTAATCATTTTATTTATGCAGTACTTTTAATTAAATATTTGACTCAGATATTTATTTTATTTTAAAGAATGCACTTTTATTTAAGTATTTAGTTGTTTATTTATTTATTTATTTATTTTAAAACTTTTTATTCTGTGCATATATGTATGGGCATATATGTACATATTTTACTTAGTAAGTATATAAAAAAAAAAAATTTCCGCATATTTATTTATTAATTATAGATTTAGGGTCGTTTCAGTTGGTATCAAAGCACGGTCCTTGGAGGGGTCATTACTGCTATGCGAGCTCAGAAATCCACGCTACCGGTCTGTAAGTTTTAAGTGTTTATAGCATGATTTAATTTTTAGAATTTAAGTTAGCATTAAATTTTAAACAACTTAGTTATGCATGGCGATTTACGTAAATAAATATGTGGTGGTGCAGAATGCCTCCGAGACCAGCTAACAGACGTGGGGGACCTCCACCTCCACCTCCACCTCCACCTCCACCTCCACAGAACCCTATCGCAGCATTGGAACAGGCCAATGCAAATATGATGGCAGGGATTACTGCTCTGTTAGAGCAGAAGGCTACTCGTCCTAGGTTGTCCCACGAGGAGGACGTTGCTGAGAGGTTCCAGAAGAAGGGACCCAAGAAGTTTGTGGGGACCACCGATCCTTTGGTGGCGGAGGGATGGATTCGCTCTCTGGAGTTCATCTTTGCTTATATGGGGATCACAGACGCCGACAGGGTGAACTGTGCGACGTACATGCTGCGGGGTGATGCAGCGCTCTGGTGGGAGGGTGCAGCCAGGGGAGTTCACCTTCCTACACTGACCTGGGCAGAGTTTAGGCGTATCTTCTACGCCAAGTACTTTACTGAGGATGTGCGCAGTCGCATGATCCGTGAGTTTATGAGTCTCCGTCAGGGGGACAAGGCCGTGGTTGAGTATGTGAGGCTGTTCGAGAGGGGTTGTCACTTTGTGCCCTTGATTGCTGATAGTCCGCAGGAGAAGATGAGACAGTTTGTGGAGGGCCTGAAGGCTGATATCAGGCATGATGTTCGTATGGCAGACGTCCTTACTTATGAGTCTGCAGTCAGTAGAGCCTTGCGTTCCGAGGAGGGTCGGAGAGAGATCCAGAGAGAGCAGCAGGGGAAGAGGCAGTTTCAGGCTGGGTACCAGCGACCATCTTCGCAGCCTCCTGCAAAGAAGCAGTATACAGGGCCGGCTAAGGGCCCGAATCAGCAGCAGAGGCCACAGCAGCAGAGGCCGCAGCAGCAGAGGGGCGGGGCCCCTAATGCCATAGCTTATCCTACCTGCCCGAAGTGCCAGAAGATGCATTCGGGACATTGTCTTTTGGGAGCGGGAGTGTGCTACCATTTTCGGGAGCCAGGGCATCAGATAGCTAAATGCCCGAGGAAGAAGAACACCGCTGGTAGGGTGTTTGTGATGCAGGCCGAGGAGGTAGATCCAGACACCTCCTTGATCACCGGTATATCTTATCCCTAGCATTTTAATAATTTTTCTTTGGTTAAAAATTTAGTCTTTAATTTGGAATTATTGTTATTTGGGTTATTTAACTGCATGTTAGAATAGGAAGCATGTTTTACTTGTGATAAGAATTAAGAATTTGTAGTGACTCGTTGGGGAAAAATTTAGTAGTGGTATGAAATTGTTGGGAATTTTCTGCGTGCAGGGAGAATTCTAGTTGGAGGCAACTCCACGTTTGCGTTGCTAGATTCAGGGGCTACGCATTTTTTTTTCTCCCTGGAGTTTATCAGGCGGGTAGGCATCACACCTGAGAGTAGTGACAGTGGGTATGATGTTACTATGCCGTCAGGGCAGATTATTTCTACCTCGAAGGTTATTCGAGGACTGGAGTTAGAGCTGCAGGGACACTCCATTCGAGCAGATGTAGTAGTTTTGCCTTTGAGTGGTTTTGATCTTATTTTGGGTATGGACTGGTTGACAGTCAATGGAGCTTCGATAGATTTTCGTCGGAGATCAGTGTCAGTGAGACCTGCAGTGGGCGAACCGTTCACTTTTCATGCATCTCAGAGCAGTGATATTCCTCAGGTGATATCTCATATTCAGGCGAGGAAGTTGTTGAGACGGGGTTGCCAGGGGTTTCTAGCGAGTATTGTCACGACTTCAGAGCCATCTAGCAGCTCATTATCAGAGATAGAGGTGGTTCGTGACTTTCCGGATGTTTTTCCAGAGGATGTTGCCGGAATTCCACCAGTGAGAGAGGTGGAGTTCAGCATCGACTTAGTGCCAGACACTGTGCCTATCTCTAAGGCACCGTACAGACTTGCTCCTACCGAGATGAAAGAGTTGAAGGAGCAGATTCAGGAGTTGTTAGAGAAAGGCTTTGTTCGTCTTAGCTTTTCTCCGTGGGGAGCTCCGATGTTATTTGTGAAGAAGAAGGATGGCAGTATGAGACTGTGCATCGATTACCGAGAGCTTAACAGGGTCACAGTGAAGAACAAGTATCCACTACCGAGGATAGAGGATTTATTTGACCAGTTGCAGGGAGCTTCAGTGTTCTCCAAGATCGATCTGCGATCTGGTTATCATCAGTTGCGTGTTAGAGATACAGATGTGTCCAAGACTGCTTTCAGGACACGATATGGGCATTACGAGTTCTTAGTGATGCCATTCGGGATGACCAATGCTCCAGCGGTTTTCATGGATCTCATGAACCGAGTTTTTCAGCCGTATTTAGATCAGTTCATCATAGTCTTTATTGATGATATCTTGATCTATTCTAGGAGCATCGAGGAGCATAGACAGCATCTTCAGACAGCCTTGCAGACTTTGAGGGAGCATCGGTTGTATGCCAAGTTCAGCAAGTGCGAGTTTTGGCTTGAGCAGGTGGCATTTCTTGGCCACATTATTTCGAGAGATGGGATTGCAGTTGATCAGTCTAAGGTTGAGGCAGTGCAGAATTGGGGTATTCCGAAGAATGCTTCAGAGATTCGCAGTTTCTTGGGTTTGGCAGGATATTATAGGAAGTTTATCAAGGGTTTTTCCTCTATTGCAGTACCCTTGACCTTGACCAAGAAGAATGCGAAGTTCATCTGGAGTTCAGCCTGTCAGAGGAGTTTCGATCAGCTGAAGGAAGCACTCACTACAGCACCAGTGTTAGCGATGACAGTACCACACGAGGAGTTAGTGGTGTACACCGACGCGTCTAAACTAGGTTTAGGCGCAATGCTTATGCAGTGTGGTAAGGTTATTGCGTATGCGTCGAGGCAGCTGAAGATTCATGAGCAGAACTACCCGACGCATGACTTGGAGTTAGCAGCAGTGGTTTTCGCTTTGAAAATCTGGAGGCACTATCTGTATGGCGAGAAGTGCAAGATTTTCACAGACCACAAGAGTCTCAAGTACTTCTTCACACAGAAGGAGTTGAACATGAGACAGCGCAGATGGTTGGAGTTGGTGAAGGACTATGATTGTGACATTAGCTACCATCCGGGTAAAGCTAATGTAGTGGCCGATGCTTTGAGTCGGAAGTCGTCAGTGGTATCATGTTTGACCATACAGTTACCACTACAGAGCGAGATTCAGAGGTTTGGCTTGGAGTGTTATCCGAGTGGTCGTGCACCGAGCTTGTCAGTGTTGACGGTGCAGCCAGTTCTGCGAGATCGGATTAGAGAGGGACAGTCTACTGATGAGGAGTTGCAGCGATGGAGACAGAGAGATGAGGCTAGAGGTAATCTCTTGTATACAGTGGAGGATGGTATCGTTCAGTACCGTGGTAGGATGTGGGTACCGAACGTCGATCAGTTGAGAGCTGAGATTTTGGCAGAGGTTCACACATCTCCGTACTCCATTCACCCCGGAAGTACGAAGATGTACAAAGATTTACAGCTATTGTATTGGTGGCCCGGGATGAAGAGTGACATCGGGAGAGTGGTGTCAGAGTGCTTGACTTGTCAGCAAGTCAAGGCAGAGAATCAGCGTCCAGCAGGACTTCTTAGACCTCTTCCTATTCCGGAATGGAAATGGGAGAATATTACGATGGACTTTGTGGTTGGCTTACCGAGGAGCGCCAGAGGTTGCACAGCGATTTGGGTGATTGTGGATAGACTCACCAAGTCAGCTCATTTCTTGCCGGTGAAGACTACTTATACTTTGACACAGTATGCAGAGCTTTACATCAGAGAGATTGTTAGATTGCAAGGCATACCAGTGTCTATTGTGTCAGACAGAGATCCGAGATTCACATCAGCGTTTTGGAAGAGTCTGCACACAGCTTTGGGGACGAGGCTTTTGTTCAGTACAGCGTTTCATCCCCAGACTGATGGTCAGTCTGAGAGAGTGATCCAGGTTCTCGAGGATCTTCTGAGAGCTTGTGTCATTGATTTTCGGGGCTCTTGGGAGACTAGACTACCATTAGTGGAGTTTACCTATAACAACAGCTTTCAGTCGTCTATAGGTATGGCTCCGTATGCAGCATTGTATGGGAGGAGGTGCAGATCTCCTGTGCATTGGGATGAAGTTGGTGAGCGGATTTTGCTGGGTCCTGAGATTGTGCAGCAGACAGCTGACATAGTGACTCAGATTCGAGATCGGATGAGGACAGCTCAGAGTCGGCAGAAGAGTTACGCAGATGCCAGACGACGAGATTTGGAGTTCGCTGTAGGTGATCACGTATTCCTGAAGATGTCACCTATGAAGGGAGTAGTGCGTTTTGGCCGGAGAGGCAAGCTTAATCCTAGGTATATAGGGCCATTCGAGATCTTGGAGAGAGTTGGCATGTTGGCCTACCGTTTAGCTCTACCTCCAGGGCTAGCGGCAGTGCACAACGTTTTCCATGTATCCATGCTTCGGAGATATGTCTCCAACCCGTCGCATGTGTTGGATTTCGAGCCCTTACAGTTGCCACCAGATCTAGTGTATGAGGAGAGGCCAGTGCGGATCTTGGCAAGGGAGGAGCGGAGGCTTAGGACGCGGGTCATACCGATGGTCAGAGTCCAGTGGCTGAATCACTCAGAGGAGGAAGCTACTTGGGAGACCGAGGCAGACATGAGGACTCGCTACCCGGAGTTGTTCGGGTAAGTACTTTAATTTCGATGACGAAATTCAATTTAAGGGGGGGAGAATTGTAACACCCGGTATTTTTAATTACGTAAATCCGCATGCATAATTAGGATATTTAATTATTTAAATTTTAGATTTATGGGTTAAATAATTATGTGAATTAATTGTGCATGATTTAATGCTCTGATACCACTTGTTGTGGGGGACCTCGGGTGCTAATCTCATCTTAAGGGGCAATTAGAAGTAAAAATCATTAACTAATAATTATCAACCAAGCATGCACAAAGTGGAAACCAAATTTTTTTTTTTACTAGGGTGGCTCGCTCGAGCGAGCCTAGGTTGCGCTCGAGCGAGCACCACTCGGGTCTAGGACCCCCTTGGCTTGCTTGAGCGAGCCCAAGCTGCGCTCGAGCAAGCTGAGTTCTGCCCGGCCTACTGAATTTCTACTCTGTTGCTGATCTTGGTTGATTTTCTGATGTGAATGCATCTATACATGCTATAAATGATGTTCTAAAGGAAACACATTAAAACACAAACTTAACATGTATTGCAATCTCAATCTTTCTAAAGTTGGTACCAAACATAAATAAATGCTAGATACAATCATAACCAAGTGTTCTTCAAGGTTTATTCTATGTACAAGGAAGTTCCAACTAAAAGCAATACAAGGTTTGACAACAACTCTAATCATAGCCCGAAGTCACCACGTGCTAATCTTGCTATCTCGAGCTATTCACGACCTCTCTGTCCAGCTCCTGCCCCACCTATTGCCATGCACACATACAAAACATAGGAATAACCGGATAACTCCGGTGAGAAATACAATTCCCAGTAAAATACATAACATGCGAGATAATAAACATGAATGCAATGCATGTTTCAAAGTTAGGCTATCAAGTCTGATAACAATAGAATTTCGGTTCTTGTGATCCCGGGGAATAAAATCTCAACCAATCACCAACTCACCAATAGAGGTGATGTCAATTATCTCGTTTCCCCTGACTTTGGTGCAACTATACTGAGTCATCTAGCTCTGAAAGTAATTCTACATTCCGTGCCACTCAACTATAGCCCTCCAAACGTCATCTGCACTCTAGTCCTTTCAGCCCTCTGTGCTTTTTAGGCTGGAGTTCAAGATGAATGCAACATAATCTGTAAGCATTTAAGACTGTAAAGCATCTTGAACAGTCAAATCAAGTCATCAAGTCATCAAGACAAGCAATACAATCATCAAAATCACATAAGACATAAAAACAAGCAAGTATGTGATTTACAAGGGGATACTCGAGAATCATATCTATCTCGAGTGTTCTATCCCATCTGGATATGTTGTCATTTATACCTTTCAATGTCGAGTCTAAAAGCACTTCAAATCTGAAAACATAACATGACGAACATATATCAAAATCTGCTCGAATTCGTTTCAAGTCAATCAATCAAACTACTTCAAACCTTCTTCAATCTTTCTCGGTTTGAAATCTAACTTCTCTAGTCGTCAAACTTCGATACAAAGCTAAAATATAGTGTTTGGCATAATGAATATCATCTTCACAAAACGATTTCAGCATCGCTAGCTAAACAAATTCAAAAGTGTAGCAATTCTGGAATTAGCGGCATAACGGCTAAAAACCGACGATCCAAACCATATGCAACTCAGTCCAACAGTCATATAGATCATAATTGTTGGAACACGGTCGTTCTCCGGATTGAAAAAGAAAGTGATACCCGGTGCAGCGGAAGTTTTAAAATTTTATATGGAACGATTCCATATGGGTATCAAATTCCTACGATTAAAATTGATAATATAAAATTTAAACAATATAAATTTTACCTTAAAATCTCAAAACGAGATTATGGACACCAACAGATTAAACTGCTCTTGTTGTATATCCCAGGAACTGATGAACGAATAATTCTTCAATCAGGTCCACGAACAGAAGTTTAATCCCTCTGATAGACTGCACTAGAAAGTCTATCAGAAGTTTCTACGAAGAGATAGAACATATATGATCTGTTAAATCAGTCTGCAAATTCAAAAATTTACAGACTGAATTTTCGAACACTATGAGAGGGAGAGGGAGGGGTCGGCCGAAAACCCTAAGAGAGAGCTCTCTAGGTTTTCGAAATTATGACCTGTGTTATTTAATTTCTGTACTGCAATAACTTATTTATAATGTGGGCTGCTAACAGCTTAGGGCCCATTAGTCATAAGTTCAAGCCTGACAAGCAAAACCCGCATGTTCAGAAATTAATATAAAATTCGTCGTGACTCAGATTGATAAACCAATTTCACCAATGTGCACAGAAACCATTTCTGCATCTTTTAAAGTAAAGATAAATTTTTTGAATCCGAATTCAGTGGTTTCCAAAAATGTCCATCACTATGTCATTTTAGGAAATCTTACTCCCTCTACTTTTAAATAAGAAGTCCCACTTCTTTATTCACTAAATTTAACTCTTTAAATTTAATTATCTCAACGGGGATTAGAAATCCATTACTTGTGTGACCCTCAATGGTTCAGGGATACAGCTAGCCGTGGGCTCACAACTCCTTGTGACTCGGAACAACAATTTCCAACTTACCCATCGAATCATGGTAAGAGCGTCTAGCAACATCGCCCCATGATTCCCTAGGTATCACTGATAGTGCCTGCAAGAACCAATAGATTTTGGTTAGCGTACAGTACGGTCCCTTCATCCATATATCCCGATCGAATCAACAACCATTGGTAAATCAAGAGTCGTTCGAGATTCGACAACTATGCAATACATCTTGAAGATCAAATAGTGACATCGCATGTGCTACTAGGAAACCAAGTAACCTAAAACACATCATGTACTCTGGACACAAATTCGTCACACTAATATCTCCTCAGATTGCATAGGATATCCACACTCGCAAGTATGTGGTGAATCCTTGACAACAGAGCATCGTTTCCTATATGTGTCGTAACTGTACCCAATCCCGACACCTGATTACCCCAATAGAGTCGGTAAACGAGTCAAAGTAAAGTACTAGCATATAGAGTCTCAATGATGTTTCAAGTAGTAAGGACTAATGGTGTACAACCAAAACCGCGGACTTTATCCACTCGATAAGTGATAACCACTTGGAAAGTCCGGATAGGGTAGTTCAATCATTCATCATATGAATATCCATTTGCATGCTTTGAACATCTCTATGTTCCATACCAATGAAACGTGGTACTCGGCATCGCAAACGCTAGTCTTAATCTCGAGCAATCCTTATCCTTATTAACGGACGGCTCAATTGACTAGGAACTGTTTAGAATATACAGTGACTTTAAGATGTGTTTCATGATAGCCATCCCCATGTGCTACCACATCTTACATACACTATAGTATATTCAAGGTCTTCATCTAAACATCTTATAGTATGTCACAACATAATAATATGATAAAAGATAAAGTAAATGTCATTATAAAAGTGTAAATTATATTAAACAAAAGATTGTTTATACATAGAGTCATAAAAGCCCTTTGCCACAAGTCGGCTCACCGGGCACCCACTCTTTCAATCTCCCACTTGCCCTAAATCCAACTAGTCATACTACGTAGTCCCATTGCTTCGCGATGTTTGTCAAATAATGGTCCTGGCAAGGGCTTAGTAAGTGGATCAGCGATATTGTCTGCAGAGGCCACTCTCTCGACAGTGATGTCTCCTCTTTCCACGATCTCCCGGATGATGTGGTATTTCCTCAGTACGTGTTTGGATATTTGATGAGACCTTGGTTCCTTTGCCTGAGCAACGGCACCCGTGTTGTCACAGTACACCAGGACTGGACCAACAGCTTCAGGAATAACTCCCAAATCTTGGACGAAATTCCTCATCCAAACGGCCTCTTTAGCAGCAGCTGATGCCGCAATGTATTCTGCCTCAGTGGTGGAATCCGCTGTGGTGTCCTACTTGGAACTCTTCCAAGAGACAGCACCGCCATTGAGCATGAACACAAATCCAGAGGTTGACTTCGAGTCATCCACGTCACTTTGGAAGCTAGAGTTGGTATAGCCTTTCAATTTCAGTTCTCTTCCTCCATAAACCATGACTACATTCTTAGTTCTTCTCAAGTACTTAAGAATATCCTTCACGGCTTTCCAATGCATTTGACCGGGATTGGCTTGATATCTGCTCGTGACACTCAGAGCAAATGCCACATCCGGTCTGGTGGATATCATCCCATACATGATACTCCCTATGGCTGACGCATATGGTATGTGTGTCATTTTCTCTATCTCTTCGTCAATCTTGGGACACATAGACTTGGATAGAGAGACTCCATGACACATAGGTAGATGTCCTCTCTTGGACTCATCCATTGAAAACCTTTTCAATATAGTGTCGATGTAGGTAGCTTGAGTAAGTCCTATCATTCTCTTAGATCTATCTCTATAGATCTGTATCCCTAGAATATAGGACGCCTCACCCAAATCCTTCATCGAGAATCTACCTGATAACCATATCTTTGTCGACTGCAACATCCCTACATCATTCCCAATGAGTAAGATGTCATCAACATAAAGTACTAAGAATGTCACAACATCCTTAACTACTTTTTTGTACACGCACGGTTCCTCCGGGTTCTTGATGAAACCAAAATCCTTTATTGTTTCATCAAATTTCTGGTTCCAACTTCTTGATGCTTGTTTGAGACCATAGATCGATCTCTGAAGCTTGCATACCTTATGCTCGCTTCCCATTGATGTGAATCCCTCGGGCTGCATCATATAGATTTCTTCCTTAATGTTTCCATTAAGAAATGCAGTCTTCACATCCATTTGTCATATCCCATAGTCATACCATGCTGCTATAGCAATAAGAATTCTTATGGACTTGAACATTGCGACTGGTGAAAAAGTTTCATCATAGTCAACTCCTTGTCTTTGAGTATAACCTTTTGCCACCAATCGTGCCTTGTAGGTCAGTACCTTTCCATCAGGCCCAAGTTTTCTCTTATAGATCCATTTACACCCTATTGGAACAATTCCATCGGGAGGATCTACTAAAGTCCAAACTTGGTTTGTATGCATCGAATCTATTTCCGACTGCATAGCTTCAAGCCATAAATTCAAATCTGCATAAGAAATTGCTTCCTTGAAGTTTCTTGGATCACATCCAATGTCGGGTTCACTTTGATCCCCTTCAAGAAGAAAACCATATCTAATAGGAGGCCTAGACGTCCTCTCGGATCTTCTAGTAATAGGCGTGTCAATCAATGGTTCTTGAGGTGTAGGATCATTATTTTGTATCTAGGGTTCTTCTCGAATTTCTTCGAGTTCCATCATCTTGCCTTTCTTATCCAATAAGAACTCCTTCTCCAAGAAGGTGGCATTCCTTGAAACAAACACTTTTGTTTCAGTAGGATGATAGAAATAATATCCTATTGAATTCTTCGGATACCCTACAAAATAACATAAGGTGGATCGACTATCCAACTTATCTCCCACTGTCTGCTTCACGTAAGCAGGACATCCCCAAATCCTCAAGTACGAATACTTAGGAGCTTTGCCATTCCATAACTCGTATGGTGTTTTGTTCACTGCTTTAGTGTGGACGTTGTTCAACAACAATACAGCCGTTTCAAGAGCATAGCCCCAAAACGAAGGTGGGAGCTCAGTGAAGCTCATCATGGATCAAACCATGTCCAACAAAGTTCGATTGCGACGCTCCGAAACACCATTAAGCTGAGGTGTCATAGGAGGAGTCCACTGAGAGAGAATCCAATTCTCTTTTAGATAGCTCAAAAACTCGGTACTCAAGTATTTTTCACCTCGATCCGATCGAAGTGCTTTAATCCTTTTACCTAGTCTGTTTTCTACTTCAGCCTTGAATTCTTTGAACTTTTCAAATGATTCAGACTTATATTTCATCAAATATAAGTACCCATACCTAGAATAATCATCAGTAAAGGTAATGAAGTAGGTGTGAACAAATTTGGTACCAATACTAAATGGTCCGCAAACATCCGTATGGATCAAATCCAATAGATTTTGACTATGCTCAGGTTTTCCTTTGAAAGGAGATTTAGTCATTTTTCCTTTCAGGCAGGACTCACAAGTAGGTAGAGAGTTAATATCAGATATATCAAACATGCCATCTCCCACTAGCTTGTTCATCCTCCTTGAGGAAATATGACCTAGCCTAGCATGCCAAAGGTTTGTCGGGTTTTGACTAAGGATTTTCCTTTTGTTCGTTGTTACCGGTTTATCAACATAATTTATTGGAACGTCTTTTAATTTTAAGTTATATAGATCGTTTTCAAGTTGTCCATTTCCAATCAAACATTCATTCTTGTAAATATTGCAAATCTCATTCACAAAATTGCAAGAAAAACCATCTCTATCAAGCATAGAAACAGAAATAATGTTTTTAATCAAGTCTGGAACAAATAAAACATCTCTCAAAAGTAATTTAAAATCGTTCTGCAAAATTCAATAAACGTCTCCCACAGCTTTGGCTTCAACTCTAGAACCATTTCCGAGCCTCAGCTGGGTCTCACCCATTCTAAGCTTGCGACTTCTTGTCATCACCTGCAAATCATTGCAAATGTGAGATCCACATCCGGTATCTAATACCCAAGAATTAGTATTAAGTGAAACATTTATTTCAATATAAAACATACCCTTCGCAGTTCGCAACTGCTCTATATATTCCTTGCAATTACGTTTCCAATGACCGGGTTTCTTGCAGTGATGGCAAACATCCTTGGACTTTTCCATGTTTGAAGCCTTTTTCTTGTTCTTCTTCTCGGGTCCGGTTTTCTTGGATGGGGCAGAACGTTTCTTACCCTTTGTACTTGGCCCCTTCTTAGCAGTAGAAGAGGAGCCCACCAAGAGAACCGGTTTATCCTTCTTTAAAGTGGCTTCATAAGTTACAAGCATATTGATCATCTCTTCAAGGGAGGCCTCTATCTTGTTCATATTGAAATTCACCACAAAACCGTCAAACGATGAAGGAAGAGAGAGACGTAATAAGTCCACATTGAGTTCATGCTCCAATACCAATTCAAGCGTTACCAACTTCTGAATGAGCCAAATCACGCGTACCCCATGATCACGGACCGAAGTCCCTTCACGCATGCGACACGTCATTAACTCTTTTACAGTAGCGAACCTTTCAGCTCTCGATTGAGCCCCAAAAAGTTCCTTGAGTTGTACGTGAAAGTCAGTAGCATTCACGGTATCCTCAAATCGCCTCTGGAGTTCATCAGACATCGAAGCTTGCATATAGCATTTGGCCTTGATATCATGGTCCCACCATCTATCAAGTTTGGCCAACTCTTCCGGGCTTATATCAGCTGGTGCTTCCTTCGGAGGAGATTTTTCTAACACGTAGAACATCTTCTCCGAGGTCAAGACAATCTTTAACTTACGGAACCATTCCGTATAGTTTGTGCCTGTCAGTTTTTTTTGTTCGAGAATTGAGAACAGTGGATTGCGCGAATTCATCTTAATGAAATACTGAAAAGAAACAGACAATAATCAGTGATTGTTTAATTAATTTACTAAGACATAAAATAGGCGAAATTTATTTTATGAATCTCACTCCCACTATTTTAACGATTTCACTATCCTCTAGTGAAAACGAGAAACATTTTCTTTAGTGGGAACATGGAGTCCAATTGACAAATTATAGTCCCGAATAATATCAGCCAACCATAATTTTCAAAAGGTAGAGCCCAATTGCTTCCAAAGCAACCTCCATGTTTTTTACCTCATGTCTAATAAGGGCCCAATAATATGACGCCGATTATTGGGACATGTCAAGATGACCCATCAATATTAAGTTGTGATGGACGGTCGCCATGTGGATCTCCAATAATATGAGCCAATCTCATGGGAGTTCCATCCAACTTACAACATGTGTCGATCCAATGTACAGCTTTCCGACGAACGGGCCCCCCCAATAATATGAGCCAGACCGTATCCGCGGGTAGCATCTCATATATTGATCATTGATGGAAGGTAGGAACATTTAAACAATATTTAAATTTCTTTTATTTATCTTGATATCAATTTTAAATCATATTTAAAATGAGGGATTTTTAATTTTGAAAATTTGTCTCATCATTTAAAATTTGTATGCTTGCGGGATTCATACAATTTAGTCTAAACATGCATACAACGATAATATCATATATTATATTTTAGGATGATCGATTCCATTACTAATCGACCCGTGATTGCCAATCACGAGTCTAAGTCCAATCCTAGGTGATATGCAAGTATGCAATGCAATCCTATTACATTGTGCTTCCAATTTAAATTTCTTCAGTCTTTATCATTGCTTGCTGGTCCCACCTCCATCTTCAAAATCTCCCACTATTTCTAGTGAATTTACAATAAATTACTATGACAAATAAAGGGATACATTATAGGGGTGGGAACGAGCCATAAACCAGGTCCACTTTTATTACAAATGATACAATCAAATTTGGGCCATAAACCAGGCCCATTAATAAAACCCAACAATCAATAATAAAGCCAAATGTAAACAACCTAACATACACCTATAATATTGGTCATGGCAATCGATCATCCTTATCCAATAGTATTTAATTCAAAAATTAATTTATTGGATATCATGCAATGGCAATAAATGTAAATAGATAAAATCATATTTCATACATAAAATCTTATTTTATATATAAAATCATATTTTATCTAGTTTATCCATAAAATCATATTTTACATATAAAATCCAATTTTATACATAAAATCATATTTTATTATCAATTGTACCAAAATTAATAATTAAAGATTTAATTTATTGGATTAAATTTATAAATTTCCAAAATTTAAAATTTATCCAAAATTAATTTTCTTAAAAATTTTAGGCTCAAACAATTTTGACCCATTGCCTCGTGGACCAACTGAAACAATTTTCAATCGAGCCAAAAAATGGGCTCGATAACAATTAACGGGCTGAAATTAAAAATTTCAAAAAAAATAAAATTTTAATTTTTCTGGGCTGCCCGGGACGATCCCGGGCAGTCCCCGACAATCGGGCCGGGGGCCCAGCCCTTCGCTGGCCGCTCGGCGTGGCCCAACTGCGCGCTGGGCTGCTGGGCCGCATCCGCGGCCAAGCTGCGCGCAGCGTGCTGCGCGGCCGCTGCCCTTTCAGGCAGCGGGCAGGCCCCCCGGAAAATTAAAATTTTTTTTTTTTCGTTTTATTTTTCTGAAAAATCGAGGCTTGTACAATTGAACAATATTTTAATCGTAAAATCCGAGAACAACCTGGCTCTGATACCACTGTTGGAACACGGTCGTTCTCCGGATTGAAAAAGAAAGTGATACCCGGTGCAGCGGAAGTTTTAAAATTTTATATGGAACGATTCCATATGGGTATCAAATTCCTACGATTAAAATTGATAATATAAAATTTAAACAATATAAATTTTACCTTAAAATCTCGAAACGAGATTATGGACACCAACAGATTAAACTGCTCTTGTTGTATATCCCAGGAACTGATGAACGAACAATTCTTCAATCAGGTCCACGAACAGAAGTTTAATCCCTCTGATAGACTACACTAGAAAGTATATCAGAAGTTTCTACGAAGAGATAGAACAGATATGATCTGTTAAATCAGTCTGCAAATTCAAAAATTTACAGATAGAATTTTCGAACACTGTGAGAGGGAGAGGGAGGGGTCGGCCGAAAACCCTAAGAGAGAGCTCTCTAGGTTTTCGAAATTATGACCTGTGTTATTTAATTTATGTACTGCAATAACTTATTTATAATGTGGGCTGCTAACAGCTTAGGGCCCATTAGTCATAAGTTCAAGCCTGACAAGCAAAGCCCGCATGTTCAAAAATTAATATAAAATTCATCGTGACTCAGATTGATAAACCAATTTCACCAATGTGCACAGAAACCATTTCTGCATCTTTTAAAGTCAAGATAAATTTTCTGAATTTGAATTTAGTGGTTTCCAAAAATGTCCATCACTATGTCATTTTAGGAAATCTTACTCCCTCTATTTTTAAATAAGAAGTCCCACTTCTTTATTCACTAAATTTAACTCTTTAAATTTAATTATCTCAACGGGGATTAGAAATCCATTACTTGTGTGACCCTCAATGGTTCAGGGATACAGCTAGCCGTGGGCTCACAACTCCTTGTGACTCGGAACAACAATTTCCGACTTACCCATCGAATCATGGTAAGAGCGCCTAGCAACATCGCCCCATGATTCCCTAGGTATCACTGATAGTGCCTGCAAGAACCAATAGATTTTGGTTAGCGTACAGTACGGTCCCTTCATCCATATATCACGATCAAATCAACAACCATTGGTAAATCGAGAGTCGTTCGAGATTCGACAACTATGCAATACATCTTGAAGATCAAATAGTAACATCGCATGTGCTACTAGGAAACCAAGTAACCTAAAACACATCATGTACTCTGGCCAGAGATTCGTCACACTAATATCTCCTCAGATTGCATAGGATATCCACACTCGCAAGTATGTGGTGAATCCTTGACAACAAAGCATCGAATCCTATATGTGTCGTAACTGTACCCAATCCCGACACCTGATGACCCCAATAGAGTCGGCAAACGAGTCAAAGTAAAGTACTAGCATATAGAGTCTCAATGATGTTTCAAGTAGTAAGGACTAATGGTGTACAACCAAAACCGCGGACTTTATCCACTCGATAAGTGATAACCACTTGGAAAGTCCGGATAGGGTAGTTAAATCGTTCATCATATGAATATCCATTTGCATGCTTGAACATCTCTATGTTCCATACCAATGAAACGTGGTACTCGGCATCGCAAACGCTAGTCTTAATCTCGAGCGATCCTTATCCTTATTAACGGACGGCTCAATTGACTAGGAACTGTTTAGAATATACAGTGACTTTAAGATGTGTTTCATGATAGCCATCCCCATGTGCTACCACATCTTACATACACTATAGTATATTCAAGGTCTTCATCTAAACATCTTATAGTATGTCACAACATAATAATATGATAAATGATAAAGTAAATGCCATTATAAAAGTGTAAATTATATTAAACAAAAGATTGTTTATACATAGAGTCATAAAAGCCTTTAGCCACAAGTTGGCTCACCGGGCACCCACTCTTTCAATAATTCCCCAACATATCAGCATGCATATACACGACCAAACATAATTCAGAATGGAAGGTTTTCGAATAAAGCTTCTAAAATTTATAAGAATTCCGAACAACAGTCTTTTTCCGATCCGTCTGCGAATACGTAACCGATACTAGCTCATGAACATATGTAAATCATAATAATCAAACTCCATCTTCAACATAAAATTCAAGTAAAAGAAAACTCAATAAAATTTATACCAGAACTTAGCTCTCAGAGTAGTGATCGCAGATATATATTCGATTCTGAAATCTGATGGCCGGATCAAAAGAAATCGAAGGTTTCAAGGGTCAAAAATGGTGTGATTCTTGCTGCTGTTCGTTTCCCCCGTTTCTTATGTTGATTACACGTTAAAATGGTAAGAAATCAAGTGGGTTTGATGATAACTATAGCTTATTTACACTTTAGTCCCTCTACTTTTGACTATTTGCAATTCAGTCCCCAGAAAAGCAATTTAATCAATTTCAATCCTTATTCATTTAAGAATATTAGAATTTAATTCTAAACTCTAAATATTCCCAAATTAAATATTTTTGGATTAAAATTAAATAATCCCGGGCCTTACACTATTCACCCAGGCAGTATGAAGATGTATAAGGATCTACGAACAAGATTCTAGTGGATAGGAATGAAGCGCATCGTATATCAGTTTGTGTCTTGATGCCTTGTGCGTCAGCAGGTCAAGGCAATATTTGGATGACCTGGTGGTTTGCTTCAGATTTTAGAGATTCCTGAGTTAAAGTGGGAGCATGTGACGATGAATTTTGTCACTCACTTGTCGTTGTCTTCCATGAATTGTGATGCGATTTGGGTTGTAGTTGATTGATTGTCGAAATCCCTGCATTTTCTTCCTTATAATCAGGATTTCACTTTTGATCGGATGACACGGTTGTATGTGCAAGATATTGTTCGTCTGCATGGGATTTCGTTGAGCATCATTAGCGACAGAGATCCGAGGTTTACCTCTATATTTTGGGGTAGCTTCTAGCATGCTCTTGGTACTACATTGAGCTTGAGTACCGCGTATCATTCGAGGACTGATGGACATACTGAGAGGATGATTCGTACTCTTGAGGATATGCTTAGAGATACGGTGATGGATTTTGGTCTAGCTTGACATGACCATATGGAGTTGGTTGAGTTTGCGTACAATAACAATTATCATCTCAGCATTGGCATGGAACCGTTTGAGGTTCTCTATGGACGTCGCTGTTGTATACCTTTATTTTGGGATGAGGTTGGCGAGAATCAAGTTGAAGGTCCGGATTTAGTTCAGCAGATGAATGATACGGTAGAGTTGATCAGGCGGAGGATCAAGGTTTCTCAAGATCGACAAGCTATGTGGGGACCTCGGGTTGCTAATCTCATCTTAGGGAAATTAATGAACAATTAACATTCATTAAACATCAATTAAATAAACCAAGAGCCAAGTAAAAAAAAAAATTTAAAATTTCAGTGTCTCGCTCGATCGGGGAAAAACACCCGATCGAGCGAGAACAATTGCTCAGCTCTCGGATGGAAGTACAATTTGGCCTCGCTCGATCCGTCAACTTCTGCGGATCGAGCGAGCCAAAAACTCAAATCTCTGTTTTGTAAAATACAGGGCTTGCTCGATCCGTCAACTTCTGCGGATCGAGCGGGCTTCAAATTCAGAAATCTGAAGAGAAGTTCTTGTGCTGTCAAAACCATGCACCATCAATACCAATCACCAAATTCGATCCCAATCATGATATATCAAGTCCAAAACATGCATATACTCATAAACAAGGTCATAAGCATTTATACATACATTTCATTACATCAACGAGTCGCTAAAGATCGGTAAACGACATCAATTATCTCAAACTTTATACATGTAATTCAAAACCAACTAGACTAAAGTTTCATGCTTCTAAAGTTCAAGACATCATCTACAACCCGAGTCCTCATGTGCTAGACTCTCTCCCAGCTGTCAATGACATCGATGACTAGCTCCTGCCCCTTCTGTTGTCATGCACACATACAAAACAAGACAACAGCCGGATAAACTCTGGTGAGAAACAATTCTCAGTATAACCAACATATAGAAAGCGTTAAATACATCATCTTGACTCTATTTAAACTCGACTCGACAAATAGAGTACGTAAACGCTTTACATACGAATTGATTCACATAACTTCAGAGCCATCAAGATTCATAACTGATCTTGACATGGATATCCATCTAACGAGTTCGTAACCGACTCGCAAATCAGGTTAACAGCAACCTTGGCATAGAATCAATTCAATATAGCATAATATCAACTCGAATCTAAAGATCCACTACCTGAGATGGATCGACAACATCACAATCAAATCAAAAACATAAACAAGTATGTGGTTTTTGCGGGCCAACTCAAAATAGTCGTTTTTGAGCTTCAAAGTCCCTACTTCGCAATGTCGTCATTATACCTTCGTTTATCTCGGTTCTGAACTCTTTAATCTGAAATATAACAACCAACATACTTATATCAAACTTCATTCAAGATTATTATTTCAGAAACGAATCAAAACCATTAATTGATCGTCAATCAAACTCATTTCAAACCTCAACTCTTTCTTCTTCGGTTCAAAGTCGTTGTCTCGAGTCGTTGGCCTTCCAAACTCAACTGAAACTGAAGAATAAAATTCTATAACATTCACATCATCAAGATAAGTGTTTCAACTTAGCTGTCGAATATCAAAACAGTTCAAAAACTCGACTAAACGGCGTAGCGGTTGAAAATCGATAACCGACGTAAATCCCGACTTCGAAACTTGTAACTCAAATTCATATATCAGCATATATCATATAAAACTCAATCACATAACATCATATCAGCAGCTAAACTCATCGATATACATGCTATAAGTCATATCCACAACATTCAATCATCCAACTTTGATCCGGTTTCGAAAATAGAAGCGATACAATTCAAAAAACATGATCAATGATTCAAAATCTGATATCTGCCCTTTATTGATTTCGAAATCCATATAACACAACATAACACTTACACGAGATCGAAGCCCTCGTCGTAAGGATTCCAGAACAATTTACGGAATCAAAATCGGACAACCGGTTCAAAAGTTACGAAACTTTGAAGATTGCAAATCCAAAAGAAACGAAAGGATCTCGGCCTCTCTGATTCAACTTTGCTGAAGAAATTCTATTTCCTACACGTATCATTCTGATAAGTATAATTAAAATCAGATAACTTCAGCCCAAATTGCAATTTAGTCCCTCAATTCTTCAATAATTGCAATTCGGTCCTCGGTCCTTATTTTTAATTCAATTTCAATCCTAAATAATTTAAGAATATTATAATTTTAATCAAAACTCTAAATATTCCCAAATTAAATATACTCGGATTAAAATTAAATAAGTCGGATTAATATAATTAATCTCGGGCCTTACATTTCTCCCCCACTAAGACATGAGTTCGTCCTCGAATTCATAAACAGTATAGATATGCAGTCCGCATGCTCATAAGAATAAAGAATAATTGAAAACTGAATAAGAACTCACATCAGTGGAATAGATAAGGAAATCGTTGCTTCATATCTTCTTCGACTTCCCACGTTGCTTCTTCAACTCCGTGTCTGCTCCATTGAATCTTCACCAATGGAATTGTCTTCGTTCGGAGTTGATTCGTCTTCCTATCAAGAATTTGAATAGGTCGTTCAAAGTAGCAAAGAGTATCATCCAACTCAGCTTCATCGGAGCGAATCACATGAGATGCATCAGATATGTACTTCCTCAACATCGATACATGAAAGACATCATATATCCCGGATAAATACATAGGAAGAGCGAGTCGATAAGCTAGATTGCCTATCTTCTCGAGAATCTCATACGGCCCAATATACCTCGAAGATAATTTTCCTCGTTTGCCAAATCGAACTGTGCCCCTGAACGGTGAAATCTTCAGAAACACTCTATCTCCCTGATCAAAAGATAATGGCCGTCGTCGTACATTTGCATATCTCGTCTTTCTATGCTGCGCTGTTCTCATTCTTTGCTGTATCAATTTCACTTTCTCAGTCATCTGTCTGATCATATCTGGCCCTAACTCAGGTACCTCAGAAACATCATTCCAATACAAAGGCGATTGACACTTCTTCCCATATAATGCTTTGAATGGGGCCATCTCTATACTCGTCTGATAACTGTTGTTATAAGAAAATTCCACGAGTGGTATAGAATTTTGCCATGTAATGCCAAAATCAAGTACTACAGCTCTAAGCATATCCTCAAGCGTCTGAATAGTTCGTTCAGATTGACCGTCCGTTTGAGGATGATAAGCAGTACTCAAATGTAAACGCGTACCTAGAGCTTCCTATAGGCTATGCCAAAAGTGCGAAGTAAACCTCGGATCTCGATCGGATACAATCGACTTTGGCACACCATGTAGTCTTACCACTTCTCGAATATAGAGATCCGCCATTTGATCATGATGATAAGTCATTCGATACGGAATAAAGAACGTAGATTTCGTCAATCTGTCGATGATCACCCAAACAGCATCGCATCCTCGAGATGATCGTGGCAATTTCGTTACAAAGTCCATGGAAATATGATCCCATTTCCATTCAGGAATCGATAAACTCTGTAATAAGCCACCTGGTTTCTTTCTTTCAGCCTTCACCTGTTGGCAATTCAAACATTTAGATACAAATTCAGTCACATCAGACTTCATTTGTTTCCACCAGTACTGACTCTTCAAGTCGTTGTACATCTTTCTACCTCCAGGGTGAACACTAAAGCGACTACAATGGGCTTTTTTTAGAATATTCTGTCTCAAATCTGCAATATTGGGAACAACTATTCGGTCATTCACATACAAGATATCATCATCACTAACCTTGTACTCAGACTGGTGTCCTGATCGAATCATTTCAATCGATTTCTGCACCTTCTGATCGGCTTTTTGTGCTTCTTTGATACGAATCAATAACTCTAGCTCAGCACTGATTGCATACACTCTCATCGGCCTTCTATCTGTCTCAAATACATACCCAGAACTACAACAATCTTCAATCAAATTAGATACACCTATCGTAGACAAGGATAAAGCACATACCTTTCTACTTAGGGCATCCGCTGCTGCATTAGATTTTCCTGGATAGTATTTGATTTCACAATCAAAATCCTTCAATAAATCAAGCCATCGTCGTTGTCTCATATTCAATTCAGATTGTGAGAACAGATACTTCAGACTTTTGTGATCAGAAAAGATTTCAAACTTCTCGCCATATAAGTAATGTCTCCAGATCTTTAATGCAAAGACGATTGCAGCCAATTCAAGATCATGAATCGGATACCTGACTTCATGTGATTTTAGTTGTCGAGAAGCATAGGCGACAACATGTCCTTTCTGCATTAAAATACATCCCAAACCCTGGTGAGAAGCATCACAATAAACAATAAAATCACCAGTACCTGTAGGGATTGTTAAAATTGGCGCTGTCGTCAATCTCTTCTTAAGTTCGATAAAACTTCTTTCACACGCATCAGACCATATAAATGGTGCATTCTTCTGTGTAAGCTGTGTAATAGGCTTCGCTATAGATGAAAAATCTCGAATGAATCGACGGTAATAACCTGCCAAGCCCATAAAACTTCAAATTTCTGGCACAGATGTCGGTCTCTGCCAACTGATATCAGCTTCAAATTTACTCGGATCCACTGAAATTCCATCTCCTGAAATTACATGACCAAGAAAAACAACTCGCTGCAACCAAAACTCACATTTGGATAACTTGGCATACAATTTCTCTTCTCTTAATATTCTCAATACAGTTCGGAGATGATCAGCATGTTCACACAGATTCTTAGAGTATATCAAAATATCATCGATAAATATAATCACAAAGTCATCTAAATATCTTTGAAATACTCTATTCATCAATCCCATAAAAACTGCTGGTGCATTCGTTAGACCAAAAGGCATGACTATGAATTCATAATGGCCATACCTGGTTCTAAACGCAGTCTTAGAAATGTCTTCATCTCTAACCCTCAGTTGATGATATCCGGATCGTAAGTCAATCTTCGAATATACTGACGATCCCTGCAATTGATCAAATAAATCATCGATACGAGGTAAAGGATAGCGATTCTTTACCGTTACTTTGTTCAATTGCCGGTAGTCAATACATAATCTCATTGATCCGTCTTTCTTTCGAACAAATAATACCGGAGCACCCCATGGGGATACACTCAGTCTAATATATCATTTGGCCAACAAATCTTCAAGTTGGTCTTTCAGTTCTTTCAGTTCAATCGGTGCCATTCGGTAAGGTGCTTTTGATATCGATTCTGTACCTGGAATCCATTCAATACCGAAATCTACCTCTCTGTACGGTGGCAATCCTGGAATCTCATCAGGGAATACATCTGCAACTCACTCACCACCGGTATATCAGTCAATGTCGGACTAGTCTTCAGTATATCGACTGCATAAATAAGAAATCCTTATGCCCCTTTCTGTAACAAGTCAGTCATAGAAAAAACAGATATCAAAGGAATTCTAGCTCGTGATCCCTTACCATAGAATTTCCATTCATCAGTCATATCAGGTCTGAACTTCACAATCTTCTGAAAACAGTCCACTGTTGCTCTGTACTTGGTTAGCATATCGATACCGATTATGCAATCAAAATCAGATAAACCAAGAACGATACAGTCAAGCTCAACTTCATTACCTTCATACTGTAGTACACAATTTCTTACAGCCTTCACTGATACTATACCTTTTCCCAACGGTGAAGATATAGACACTACAGTATCTAATGACACAATAGGCAATGAATACAATGTAACAAATTGCTCAGAGATGAAGGTATGCGATGCACCCGTATCAAATAAGACATAGACAGGATAACCATAAAGAGAACAGTTACCTGCAATCACATCGTCTGGTGCTGCTTGTGCTTGCTCTTCAGTCAATGCAAACACTCTTGCTTGTTGCCTCGGAGGTTGATTCACCGTCTGACCTCCTCCTCTACTCGGTGCTGCAGGCTGTGGTTGAAAAGAGTGAACAGAAGATGTAGATTGACCTACCGGTCTCGATGATCCGGTACCTTGTGCACCCTCAAATCCTTGTTGTGGACACACTCTTGCAAAATGTCCCATCTTGTTGCAAATGTGGCAGCTTCCAAATACACCTCGGCATTGTTCACTGGTATGGCGTCCACCACACTTGGTGCAATACACATCAGACTTCTATCCAGCCCTAGATTGTCGGGAACTACCTGAACTCGAAGAGCTACTACCACCAGATCTTTTGAACTGTTTACTCTTGCCCTTAAAGAAGTTCTTCTTTCCACTAATGCTACCTCCAGCTTCAAATCGAGGTGGCGGTGGAATCTGTGACTGTTCTTGGGACTGTCTCACTGGCTGTGGCACAAACTGTGCTCCTCGTTGTTTCAGTATCCCTGCTTCTGCACCCTTTGCTCGATTCAGAGCATCAGTAAAGGTATTTGGTCATCCCGAATTCACAAGTGTAAACACTTCAAGATTCAAACCATTGATGAATTTATCGGCTTGAGCTTCATCATTAACAGCGATATGTGGAGCAAACTTCAACAGGCTAGTGAATTTGGCAACATATTCTTCAATATTCAACTGCCCCTGTTGCAGACTTGCAAACTCTGCTCCTTTGTCCTTGTGATAAGACACAGGAAAGAAACGCTGATAGAAAGCAGTTCGAAATATAGACCAGGTAATAACAGTACCTTGGTTCTCCAATGCTTTCTTCGTCGCTATCCACCAACTCTTGGCAAGGCCATGCAGTTGATGAATTACCAGTCTCACACGATGATCATCTGTATAATCAATAGACTCAAATAACTGCTCAATATCTTCCAGCCAGTTCTCACACTCCACAGCATTCTCTGTTCCTTGCAACTTCGGTGGTTGGAATGACTGGAATCGTTTCAGAAGTTTCTCCATCGGATTAGCATCACTAAACTCATCAGTAGACGTACTACCCTGTCCATGTTCAGACACTATCACCGGGACCTGTGCAGCATTTGTCTGTTCAGGCTGATTCGTAGCCAACGTCTGTCTAACTCTCGGTGCTGGTCGGGGAGGCATATCTGATAATCAAACAGATTAGTGTACAGTTCAATCTCAATTACAACAAGTCTGTTGCAGTCCACATTGCCTTTATAAAAGATCGAGTTTCGATTCATCCTCATAATACAGGCTAGTACGTCAATCAAATAACCAGATAGCATGTAATTCAAACCATTGTATAGCATATTCTTCGCAAATTATCACAGCATCATGTGACAATTTAATATCTGTAATCAATAAATCATATACCATACAATTATGAAAGCAATAAATAAATCAGAACAAAAGACTTGATCTACCCCGCTCATCTAGTCTCAATCCAAGAAACTTATGCTATGATACCACCTGTTGTGGGGACCTCGGGTTGCTAATCTCATCTTAGGGAAATTAATGAATAATTAACATTCATTAAACATCAATTAAATAAACCAAGAGCCAAGTAAAAAAAAAATTTAAAATTTCAGTGTCTCGCTCGATCGGGGAAAAACACCCGATCGAGCGAGCACAATTGCTCAGCTCTCGGATGGAAGTATAATTTGGCCTCGCTCGATCCGTCAACTTCTGCGGATCGAGCGAGCCAAAAACTCAAATCTCTGTTTTGTAAAATACAGGGCTCGCTCGATCCATCAACTTTTGCGGATCGAGCGGGCTTCAAATTCCAGAAATCTGCAGAGAAGTTCTTGTGCTGTCAAAACCGTGCACCATCAATACCAATCACCAAATTCAATCCCAATCATGATATATCAAGTCCAAAACATGCATATACTCATAAACAAGGTCATAAGCATTTATACATGCATTTCATTACATCAACGAGTCGCTAAAGATCGGTAAATGACATCAATTATCTCAAACTTTATACATGTAATTCAAAACCAACTAGACTAAAGTTTCATGCTTCTAAAGTTCAAGACATCATCTACAACCCGAGTCCTCACGTGCTAGACTCTCTCCCAGCTGTCAATGATGTCGATGACTAGCTCCTGCCCCTTCTGTTGTCATGCACACATACAAAACAAGACAACAGACGGATAAACTCCGGTAAGAAACAATTCTCAGTATAACCAACATATAGAAAGCGTTAAATACATCATCTTGACTCTATTTAAACTCGACTCAACAAATAGAGTACGTAAACGCTTTACATACAAATTTATTCACATAACTTCAGAGCCATCAAGATTCATAACTAATCTTGACATGGATATCCATCTAACGAGTTTGTAACCGACTCGCAAATCAGGTTAACAACAACCTTGACATAGAATCAATTCAATATAGCATAATATCAAATCGAATCTAAAGATCCACTACCTGAGATGGATCGACAACATCACAATCAAATCAAAAACATAAACAAGTATGTGGTTTTTGCGGGCCAACTCAAAATAGTCGTTTTTGAGCTTCAAAGTCCCTACTTCGCGATGTCGTTATTATACCTTCGTTTATCTCGGTTCTGAACTCTTCAATCTGAAATATAACAACCAACATACTTATATCAAACTTCATTCAAGATTATTATTTCAGAAACGAATCAAAACCATTAATCGATCGTCAATCAAACTCATTTCAAACCTCAACTCTTTATTCTTCGGTTCAAAGTCGTTGTCTCGAGTCGTTGGCCGTCCAAACTCAACTGAAACTGAAAAATAAAATTCTATAAAATTCACATCATCAAGAAAAAGTGTTTCAGCTTAGCTATCGAATATCAAAACAGTCCAAAAACTCGATTAAACGACGTAGCGGTTGAAAATCGATAACCGACGTAAATCTCGACTTTGAAACTTGTAACTCAAATTCATATATCAGCATATATAGTATAAAACTCAATCACATAACATCATATCAGCAGCTAAACTCATATATATACATGCTATAAGTCATATCCACAACATTCAATCATCCAACTTTGATCCGATTTCGAAAATAGAAGCGATACAATTCAAAAAACATGATCAATGATTCAAAATCTGATATCTGCCCTTTATTGATTTTGAAATCCATATAACACAACATAACACTTACACGAGATCGAAGCCCTCGTCGTAAGGATTCCAGAACAATTTACGAAATCGAAATCGGACAACCGGTTCAAAAGTTACGAAACTTTGAAGATTGAAAATCCAAAAGAAACAAAAGGATCTCGGCTTCTCTAATTCAACTTTGCTGAAGAAATTCTATTTCCTACACGTATCATGCTGATAAGTATAATTAAAATCAGATAACTTCAGCCCAAATTGCAATTTAGTCCCTCAATTCTTCAATAATTGCAATTCGGTCCTCGGTCCTTATTTTTAATTCAATTTCAATCTTTAATAATTTAAGAATATTAGAATTTTAATCAAAACTCTAAATATTCCCAAATTAAATATACTCGGATTAAAATTAAATAAGTTCGGATTAATATAATTAATCCCGGGCCTTACAGGCTAGCTATGCTAACACGCATCGTAGACCATTGCAGTTCCAGCCAGGAGAGCATGTTTTTCTGAGGGTTTTGCCTTTTCGGAGAGTGACGAGGTTTGGGCTGAAGGGTAAGTTATCGCCGATATTCATTGGACCATTCGAGATTCTTGAGAAAGTTGGAGATGTGGCCTATCGTTTAGCCTTGCCACCTTATCTTTATGGAATTCATGATGTGTTTCATGTTTTTTTGCTGAGGCAGTATGTTTTGGACGAGTCACATGTGTTGCATCCGTCAGAGATTCAGTTAGATCAGGATCTTTTGTACTTGGAGATACCTCTCAGGATCCTTTACAGGAAGGAGAAGGTACTTCGTAATAAGCGCATACCGATAGTTATGGTTCAGTGGCAGCGCAGAGGTACCGAGGAAGCGACTTGGGAGCTAGAGAGCCGGATGCGTGTAGAGCATCCAAAATAGTTTTGAGCCTTGTATTTTCTTTTGGATAGTGTTGTAATCCTTGAGAATCAGATGTAACAAAGAATTCTTTTATGGTTTGTCTGCTTTATTCCTCAAGTTTGAATTTCGGGAAAGAAATTTCTTAAGTGGGAAAAAATGTAGTGACTCATACCCAAATTAAGTAATTAACTTGGTAATCATGATTAAATTTGGGTAAAACTTGATTAAGGGATTTTCAAATGAATCTAAGGAGTTCAAAAATAAATTCAGAACGCTCAAAAATGGCCCGAAAGGTTCCAAGCAATCGGGTAGTTTGGAAGCACAGTTTAGGATCGGAAGCTCCGAACGTGGTTCGGAATCTTCGAACTCTACTTGAGGTTAGTTGTCATGGATGAGGTCAGCATTGATAACGTCATGTGATCAGAAACTCTGAAGAGGTGATCGGAAGCTCCGGTCGACTGTCGGCAGCGAGCTATTGAACGACACGTGGTTGGCGGAGAGAGATCGGAAACAAGGGATAGGACGTTCTGATCTGATCGAAAGTTCCGATCATGCGATCGGAAAATTCTATAAATATGGGATGCAAGGCTCACTTTTCATTTGCCAATTCACCTCTTCTCTCTCTATTCTAGTCCCTTTTAGTCGATTATAGGGCTTTCTTGGCATCTTACTGGAAGTCTGGGAGTGGCGGAGCGCTTCGGGGATAGTAGAGGATCTGTGCCTAAATTTTGATGTAGCGACCCTGTGACGCCCGGGGCTGAAGAGGCAGGGAGTGATCGCCGGTGCCAAGAGGTTGCACGGACAATGAGCGGCTCCTGGTAGGCTTCTAGGCGGAGGGAGACATGAATGAACCGATCCCGTGCCGGAATGAGAGGGATTCTGAGACTGTGTAGGTATGGGACTACATGGTTGAGGAGGGGTTAAAAGATTTCATATGTGCTACTCATATCAAGAAGGTGCATCTTCTTTTCGGAAGCTCATCACATAAGAACTCCAAAGTTAAGCGTGCTTGACTTGGGGCAATTATAAGATGGGTGACCCCCTGGAAAGTTTCTCAGGGTGCGTGTGAGTGAGGACAAAGCACGCTGAAAAGACCCGTCTTGATACATTAAGGCGTTATAAATCCCATACCTACACAGTCTCAGAATCCCTTCTCATTCCGGCACGGGATCGGTTCATTCATGTCTCCCTCCGCCTAGAAGCCTACTAGGAGCCGCTCATTGTCCGTGCAACCTCTTGGCACCGATGATCACTCCCTGCTTCCTCAGCCCCGGGCGTTACTTAATTTAAAATAAAAATACACAAAAAATACAATAAAGGTACACGCATGCAATTAAATACTTAAAACTAATTACTAAATAATAATTTATAAGAATGTCATAATAAAATTCCTAAATAATATTTCTTTCACAAAAATTCATGAAAACTTAGAAAATAATTACTTAAATGTAAAATCCATGCATATACTAAAAATCTATAATAATAATAATACATATGTGGAAATATATGTTCTAGTCTCAACATAAAAATCATCTTAGAGCAATGGTCACGGGTTATAGCCGCCTGGATACTCATATGCCCTCGCCACCAGTCGGGAACACATTAACTTCATTAACATTCTGCTCACCTGCACCATTTAAATCTAGTGAGCCTAGAGGCTCAGCACGTTTTATCCTTATATAACAAAATGAAACCACACACAAGCACACATCATATAAAATACGTGAATAATAATTATACGTGCATGCTCTTAAAATATTATGCATATAAACATGAATAAATAATTATAATGCTTCATCATCATGCTAAACATAAACATCATATTTAATAAATCTCATAAAATGTCTTATCATAATTTCTTAGTTCTCAACAGGTCGTATCCATGTCGGTGGCATCATACTGAGCGATTGATCAATCTATAAACCAACGTACGCGGCGGTGGGGTTTTCACCTCTGTGCTGCCACTTCACCAGCCCTCTCAGCTGGATCCATAAGCTCATCATACTTATACATCATTAGGAAGGTCATCGGGCCCAGGTATCCCGGCCTCCAACCACATCACTTTCCACCTTCACTTCAACTTCCATAAAAATATATTTTTCTTAACATACATTTAAACTTATCATAAAAATTCTTACATGATGCATGAACTTAAAAAAATATCATTTATTTCTTTATTTCATGAAAATTTGTCCGTAAATATATATTTAATTCATGCATGCATTTTTATTAGATATAATTATGTTGATATGAGTAGCACATATGAAATCTTTTAACCCCTCCTCAACCATGTAGTCCCATACCTACACAGTCTCAGAATCCCTCTCATTCCGGCACGGGATCGGTTCATTCATGTCTCCCTCCGCCTAGAAGCCTACCAGGAGCCGCTCATTGTCCGTGCAACCTCTTGGCACCGGCGATCACTCCCTGCCTCTTCAGCCCCGAGCGTCACAGACCCAACCTGGATCCACTATTAATCAGATATTAAGGCTTAATTAAGCATGAAATTTAACAAAATCAAAGATATGCTACGGAAACCCAAATAAATGCTAGACCGGCGAAATACAACCGGTTAAACAAATTCGATAAATATAATCCAATCGAATTAATGTAAATAAATCCTACAGCTAATCTTGCTGTCTCTTTCTGATCACTGACTACTCTAAGTCTCTGGGCGCAGTACCTGCACCTCCAACTGCCCCGTCGAATGGGGTGTCCAGAAAACCGAAAACACTAGACGTGATCTCTAAAGCCCAATACGCTAGTACGGGTAAACATACAGACATGATGCATGCATGATGAAATGTCCGGGTATCCGTATCTGGGATAACTGTATCAAAACTGCTCAAACTGGTGCCTAGGACATGTGCTCGTCACAACGGGGAGTCAAACCACTGTGTGCGACCACTCACTTCAAACTGGACGTGGACCTGGGATCCCTCGATGTCAGTGTCGGCTAGTTCGGTCAGCGGGGCCCTCGACATCAAACGTTCAAACAGGGCTGAGCAACCCTACTGAGCCATCTCAAAATATGTACAGGCATAATATGATATGCAAATGCCGCATAAATAATCCATGCAATCATGACACATAAATGCAACATGTAAGCATGCATACCCTGCTGGTAATCTCAGTCAATACTCACGTACCTTACTAAGGCAGTCCTATAAGTCATGTCTAGGTTCCAAGCCTATTGACCATCCTACTGCGTCTACAATGCAAAATACCCATGCATCACTATTTAAGATCTAAAAGCCTTAACTAAGCTATAGCATAATTCTTAATATTTTTAGGATCCCAAAGTTATACCTGCGTCCATCGTCAACCCTTTGCTGTTGAATGTACCAAATCCTAGACACAGCTCCGCTGCAACTTCCGGAACTCCTCGCCAACTTTTGGGGTACGCCTAAAAGCTATGAAATGGCCAATATGGACTAAGAAGCAAGAGGAAAGGAGGGAACTCGGTGCAAGAAATGAGCTCTCAGACCCTCTATTTATAGACTGCGATCGGAGCATCCGATCACGCCATCGAAGCATCCGATCTTCATCGGACCGTCCGATCCATGCATCGGACCGTCCGTTCTCTGCCACACGTCAATCCATTTACATGCAACTATACACCTATCCCGGGTACATATCGGACCATCCGATCCATGCATCGGAGCGTCCGATGTCCTCTCATGATGTCAGCAATGACGTCATCATGCTGACCAACTTGATGATGTAATCCCTAGTCAGATCGAACAGTCCGTTTACCTGATCGGAGCGTCCGATCTCGCGTACTTCGGATGGTCCGTTCTCTGATCGGATCGTCCGATCCTACCCGATAGTTTAAACCCTTCGGGCCATTTTCGGACGTCCTGAATCCGATTCTCAATTTCTTAATCCCTTTTAGGAATTCCCTAAATCATGTTTTATTTAATCTAAATATGATTACTGAATTAAGTGCTAATTACTCATTAATTCTGGATACGGGTCACTATATTTGAGGCAGTCTCCATCAGTGGGCTGACGACGGACGCAGGTATAACTTTGGGTCCCTAATAACTTTAGGGAGTTTCTAATAGTCTAGTTAAGACTTTTAGAGCACTTTAAGTGATATAGCGACTACATGATTATAGGCTTAGAATAGAGAGCAGGACTTGCTAGTTTGCTCTTATTGTTGAGTTTGAGGTATGTAAGTACTGACCGAGATAGCCGGCATAATATATACACATTTATGTTGATGGTATGTGCCATGTTTTACGGTTTTATTGTTTAAGCACATGCATGATTATTCTATATTGCATCTCGTAAGAGGTGGGTCAGGTGAGGGGAGGCTCAGCCCCGTTTTGTTTTGTCAATCACCGGGAGACGCCGCGACGTCGGAGACTCACGCTACGGTCATAGGGAGAGTATGTGAATGTACCCCGCGGAGTCGCTCTCCAGTCGGTTGTGCATATTCAATTGGCAACCCTGAGCAGAATGAGTTTTACTGGCTTTTAAATCATTTTTGCATGGTACTTGTTTATATATAATTGCTTTCGTATTGAGCGTAGTTGCTCACGTCTAGTATTTCTGTATTTTATGGACACTCTATTCGACGGGACATGTCTTAGATTGGGCGACGCCGGAGGATCGCGGCAAGGCGGAGACCCGGATCCAGGGTTCCAGTGAGTTTCCCTTAGTTAGGGATTTGATACACTGTTCGACTTGGTAGTATTATACAGTGTTTATTTATGGGTTTTCTGTCGCTTGTATTCTGCTGACTGCATTTTGATTTAGATTCTTTACTTTTCTGTTGTTAAATTCTGATTATATTTTGCTTAAGTTAAATGCAAGCTTAATTAGCTTCTGATTAGTAGCGGATGTTGGTTGGGTCGTTATAAAAATAGAAGGGGAAAATAAGTATGTGAGGGATTTCAGAATAAGTTTTTTTGAGGGACCGGGCACTCATTTATGTTTTTGGTTAGAGATTTATCGCCAATTTGCCCTTAAAAGTTAAAAGTATCTTTACTTTAATCATAGAAAATACGATTGTCAAGAATCTCTTCGTGTAGTAGCAAATGTGAAAGCCTTAAGATCCGAGAGGTTTCGGTCTAGAATATCACTAGCTGGGTTGTCTTATATATCGTCTGTTGTATGCATTTAGGTACACGTACTGTCGAATACGTTAAATTTGCTTTTATCCTTCTGATTGACAAACTGTGTGTGTCCTTTGGTTGTGTAATTTTGTCATCAAGTGGACTCCTCTACGCCTTCCTATATCTGTCCTGCGACTTGAGGAAGATTAACACTAACTTTTATGTGAAAAGTAACAAAATTTGCAAGAATGGAATCTAGAATTGCAAATAAAAAGCTAGTTTCGATACAACTTCTACCAAACAAAAACAAGCAAAAACACAAGAATTAAATATGTTCACGTTCAGAAAGCTTCAATTCTGTGTGCTACTGGGGTCTGTATGACTTGCAGTATTTGCACCACTTCTGCCATGGAAGGCCTGCTTGAAGGTATCTGAGAAGTGCACACCAAGGCCAGTTTAAGTACTGGAAGAACCTCCTCTTCGGGATACTCCCCCATGCCCGGATCCACACAATCCAACACGTTTCCTTGTTCCAGCAAAACTCTAACATGATCACTCAATATCACCACGTTATCTTCTCCGTACTCCACCGGCCTCCTGCCTGTCACCAGCTCAAGAATCAGCACACCGAAGCCATATACGTCGCATTTTTCGTTGACCCTTAAGCTCTGGCATGCTAATTCTGGGGCCACGTATCCAGGTGCACTCTGAAACCGGTTGCTCACGACATGCTTATCGAGCTTGGTTAGAAGCCTTGCCAGTCCAAAATCGGAAATTTTTGGGTTCAGGTTCTCGTCTAGGAGAATGTTGCTAGGTTTTATGTTGTAGTGTATGATTGGTGGACGGAACGAGTGATGCAAATAGGCGAGACCCTTCGCTGTTCCTAGCACTATCTTGAACCGGTGAGGCCATAAAAGTGGGATGAAAGACGACGTCTGCTCGTGTAATTTGCCCTGTAAGCTTCCTTCCGCTGCATAATCTGATACAAGAAGCTGCAAATGTGGCGTCCAGTAATATCCTCTAAGTGAAATCAGATTGGGATGTCTTGCCTTTCCAATAATTCTTACTTCTCTGTCGAATTCTTCTTGATACTGAAGTGTATTGGCTGTCACCAGTTTCTTGATTGCCACAACTGTTCCTTCACTCCCCAACGAAGCCTTGTACACCGAACCAAATACCCCTTCGCCAATTTCGATGGCCTTGTTTAGTATCAGTTCAATACTAGTACTCAGCCAATCAGGTGTCGATTTTGAGTCCAAAAGAACGAGTTTTCCAGTTGCCAAGTTCGCTGATCTTGTGGAGCTTGAACACATGCTTTCTAAAGCATTCTCTATATAGGAAATTTTCCTCCGAGCCGAAGCATTCAACAAGCTTATCACCATTACCCCGACAGCAATCACAGCTGCAGCTGATATTGCCACCAAAGATGAAACACTAAGGAACCTGTGATGCCTAATGTTTGTGGAATCAGTACCACTCGGGTGTTGGCGATCGTTATTGTCTCGATCCCCTCCTTGATTGCCATAAGCATATGGATCAAGAACCAAAGGCTTTGGGACATTAAGCTTGCACGGCCCCTTCAATAAGGGTGAGCAAATACCCAAATTACCCTGGATCGCACTCGCATCTAACGTTTGGAAAATGCCTCCAGAAGGCAGTCGACCCACAAGCCGATTGTAGGATACATTAGCAATCAAGAGATTTTCAAGTTTTCCAAGATCTTGAGGTATTTCTCCACTCAATTCGTTGAACTCCAACTTCAGAATCTTGAGCTTGTTTAGCATTGACATTGTTCTGGGAATTCGACCACTCAAATTGTTATGGGACAAGCTCCTGTATTACAATTAACGATCTCGTCAAACATATAAAAAAAAAGGCCAAAATCATGGTCCCGAATTGCGATATAAACAACAAAACTTCTAGAACTCACAGCAAGTAGAGAGAAGTGCAGTTGCCTATTTCTTCAGGAATTGGACCTGTCAATGAATTTCCATCAAGCTGTAGGATAGCCAAGCTACCAGAATCACATATATCACCAGGAACCGATCCAATTAAGCCATTGTTTCTGAGATCCAACACACTCAAATTCTGAAAATACCCGAGCTCAGGTGGCATTCTCGATTCCAAATGGTTCCAAGACAGATTCAAGTATCCTAGCTTGGCGGAAAGGCCTATTTCTGCTGGAATTTCTCCAGTGAGACTATTATCCGATAGATCCAGTATCTGAAGGGACTCAAAGATTTTACTGGAAGCAGAAGGAATCGGACCCGTGAGCTCGTTTCGTGAAAGATCCATTTCGTCTAAGTTCATGTCAAATAACCCCTTTGGAATACTGCCATTGAAGCCATTTCTTCTCAACCTGATTATAGTTAAGGTCGAGTAATCTCCCATGGACTCTGGAATGGTTCCACTCAACTTGTTCTCAGAAAGACTCAGAAATTTTAAAGATTTCAAGTCTCCCATTGACATTGGAAAAGATCCCATCAAATCATTTCTTGAAAAATCAAGGTATTCCAGGCTGCTCAATTTACTGATCCATTGAGGGAAATCTCCTGTAAGCAAGTTCTTGGATAAATTCAAATACGTAAGAGCTGTAAGGCTTTGCAAACTATCTGGAATCCCTTCTGTAAAGAGATTATTGCTGAAGTCCAACGTATTTAGATGTGGGCATAACCCAATATCAGCTGGCAAGGATCCGGAAAATTGATTTCCATTTAAAAACACCCGTTTCATGTTATGTATACCAGCAATACCAACAGATAGTGGTCCGGATAAGGCATTGTTCGAAAGATCCAACGTTCGAAGCCTTGTTAGCAACCAAATTCCCCCAGAAAAATTCGGGTTCCCAGAAAAACGATTGTTCGACAAGTTAAGATGATTCAGAACAGCACATCTAGCAACAGAGCCTGGAAATTGCCCTTGAAGAAAATTTCCAGCTAAAGATAAAAACCGAAGAGCGGGACAATTATCAAAAATGGTATCAGAAACAGTCCCAGATAAAGAATTCTGTGACAGATCAATGAACTGAATCGAACTCATGTTATCAAGAAACGAAGGGATTATCCCCGTAAGATTATTATTGCTGAGATTCAGCCTCTCAAGACTTGAGACAAGAGCCAACTCTGGATTTACACTACCCGAAATTTTGTTATTGGACAAAGAAAGTACCTTCAAGAAACCCAACTTCTCCAGGCCCCTACCAAACTTCCCCGACAAACCCAACCCGTCGAGTGAAATCTCCATAACACGGCCATTTCTGGAGTTGCATTTCACGAATTTCCATCCACAGGGGGAGTTGTCATCTTCATTCCACGAGTCCAGGTTCCTCCAAGGATCTTGAAGAGCTGATTTGAACACAAGGAGGCCTAAAACATCGTCGTTAAGTTGCAGAGTCTCTTCACCCAAACAACCTATCAGAAACGCTGCTGACACAAATGTAGCCAAGATTAACACCGCAAAAGACTTCATTTTGATCATCAAATCTTGACACAAAGGAAGAATGGCTAGCTATCCATTCCTAAACAGGGAAGGATTTGGCCAAGAAAAAGAATAACATAATTTTTTTTCTTTCTTTTTTCAGTGGAAATGGCTAGATCTTGAGGTGGGATCGTTGGATTCTGCGCAGAAATGGCTGTGATAGTGTGCTAACGTGAGAGTGTGGGAAGTAGCAATTTGTGGTTGTTGTGTACATGAAAATGGATTCATTTATCTTTTGATGAAGTCATGGAAAATTGGAATCTATGCAGAATGTTTTGGCAGTGTGGTGTGTTTGTCATGTTTCGTCTTTCAAAATCTGGTTTATCTCAACAATTTATTTATTTAACGATTAAAATCATTTTCCCTTGATACATCAACTATTCATAAAATATGAAATTAATATATAAATTATGAAAAATGATTTTATTGATACTTGATCAAGTTATCAAATCACTTTTATCTTTTGTTTAAATTATTTTAAACTCCAATATTTTTGTTAAATTGAAATAGATATACAATTACACATTTGATTTTTTCAAAATTATTTTATTCATACGCATACATTTATATTTATTTTAATTATATATAAAAAAAAAGAGATCCCACTCATTTTAAGGAAACATTATAAATATTAATTAATACAACCATAGACATACACACGTATATGTATATAAAAATTAATAAATTAGATTCAAAAAACAATAAAATTGATAAATTATATATTCAAAAATAGTTTAGTTTAAAAAATATATATAATAAAATGATTTATTTCCCTTTATCTATTTTATAATATTATCATTTATATTAATAAAATTACAATTCATCAATAAATCAGAATATACACAACTAAAATATAATTTATTATATCTACAAATATTTTTATATTTAAATATTTAACTAAAAATACCATTAAAAAACACATGTAATTTTTCAGAAATTTCTAAACCAAATACAAAAATTTTTGACAATTATAATTATGTAAATCGAGATAATAAGCAAGATCCACATGATGTTGTGTTGTTTTCCCGACATTCCAACGATATTTTTTACAAATAGATATACATGTGTGCGTTTTTTCATTTATAATATACAAATTTTATTTTAAATATTTTTCGGATGCATAGAATACAAATTTATTTTTATAGTATAATACATATGAATTTTTTAAATAACTTTTAATCAATAAAATAATTTAAAAATTAAAATATATATCTAATTGAATTTAATAATAATGTTGGACTTAAGAGTAATTTAAGTAAGTAAAAATTTGACTTTTGACTTTGATTATATACTAAATAAACCATTTTCAATCGTTCATGTACCAATTTGACATTTTATCAATAGTTCATATATCAAAATAATCTTAACTCTTTATTTAATACATGTTTTTAAAATAAATTTTTCAAAAATTAGCATTTTTTTATAATTCTTGCTAGATTAATTAATAATAATAATGGGTATGTTTTAAAATAAACTATTTATTTTTATTATGAACAAATATAAATTCAGAACGATGTAGTCATATAACATTTCATTCCTATATCACCACAAATTTAGGATATTATGATTTTTATGGGTCTTACATATATTTATCTTTAGTCCTTTTATTCTTCGTAAACCTCACTTATATATATATATATATATATATATATATATATATATATTCTCATAATATCATTATCTGTTTAAAAATCATTATTAAAATTAGAATAAGCAATATGTTAATTTATATAGTTTCCATTTAAAAGAGTAAATTAAAAATCAAATATAAAACACAAAAACTCATATAATATATATGATCTCACAAATCATTATCCAATTCGAATAATAAAAAATATTAATTTTATAACAAAATATTTCTTTTCTCAGTACATTTAAATTAGATCAATCTGTTTCATAATTTCTCGTAAAAATGAAAAAAAAAAAAAAAAAAAACTTAAAACGAAAAAATGAGGATCCAAAAAAATTACAAATTCCATTTATTAATCCAGTGAATCAACTTTCTGACACTGACACATACCCTTCAATTTCCCAAGGCCACCCCATTTTTAAATAAAATATGCATACATACATGCATATAGATGTATTGTAGAATAATTTAGGGATTCCTATTATAATATATGTTTCATTTTTGATTTTTTTGTGCGACGTTTTAAATGGCATCTGCTCTTTTGTTCTTTCCCTTTCACTTGAAATGGACTTCACATTTCCCTTTCTTGTGATATATGGTCCATATTTCATTTTATTACTTTTTTCCCAATTTTTTCGCATTATTACCTTTGTTTTGTATAAAATTATGACCATTTTTTTCTTTCTATTATTGAATTTCGCTTATAAGCCTATATGTGCTTATTATATAGAAAATTGAATTTCATGTCAACATTATTTTGGGTGATTTACACATCATTAACACTTTGAAATTTGAGTAGAAGATTAAAACCTATTTTCATTTTTTCATATTAATTATGGGTAACAAAGAAATACTTTTTGGAGTAACTCGATTCCCATTTTAAGATAATTATTAATTAAACATGATCAGAAGTTATTCATTTAAACAAATCAATTGCATATTTGAGTTCAGAAATTAATTTCTGGCTTGAACCTTTCGAACTCCCACGTGTATGTGTTTAGTTGACACATCAAACTCTGCATGGCCTAACCTAGTTCGGAGGTTCTAATCCCAGTTCGAATCTTCCAAACTCTGCCTTTGCTTCGGATCTTCCGAAATATTCGAAGAGTCCGGAGCCTGAAATTAATTTCTGAACTCAAATAAGCAGTTAATTTGTTTAAATTAATAACCGTTGATCATGTTTAACTTTTAATTATATTAAAATGAGAATCGAGTTACTACACTTATATTGGGTATACATGTAATATTTATTATCCTATATCATTTAGTGTGAAGTTCTTAGGTAACCACTTTAAATATACCAAAAAATAGAAAAAAAAATCATGTGAGATTATCTCATGATTTTATTTTGTGTGACGGATTTTTGATTCGACCCAACACATGAAGAGTATTTCTTTTTATGTCAAAATTATTACTTTTCATTTCATGCATGAACCGGATCGACCCGTCTCATAATAGAAAAACTCTAAAAAAATACCAAAATTTCCCCCAAAATAGTTTTCTTTGTTATAAGATCAAAAAAAATTAAATATACTTAATATTACATTTTGTATTAAATTTAGTTATATGCATACATAAAGTGCTGCAGGATGATAATGATAGTAACCATCAAATATCCTAGTATAATCGGGTGAGAATATAATTCACGATCATTTTTATCGGACAAACAAATTTAAATTTAATACCTAATTTAAAAAATATATAATTTATTTTTAAAATTACTTTAAAATTTTGTCGTTGAGTAAAATTAGAACAATTACTAGTAGTACCTGTTGTTTTGTGAAGGGTTACATAAAATTTATTTTGTATACAAAAAGAAAAAAAAATTTGAATTTTCTTTTTTTAATTTTGGTGATGACAAAATAATTAAAATAACTTCACATGATGCAATAAGGAAAGTCACGGGTGGCCTTAATGCCCTGTTGTGGAGCTGAGAAACTTTTGGGCCCACACCCAATTCTTGGTTTTATTTTTTGACATAATTTTTGGTTTTATTATGCTGTCCACAATAAAAAATATTGGCCCATGCATTCATAATTTTCATGCAATTATTTCACTTTAGCACATTTTTGTGAGATAATTATTAAAAAGGTCCCTATAGTTTTATACAATTATTAATTATATCTATTTTCTTTCATCATTCTCAAATATGTCCTTCATATATTAAAATAATATCCTAAATTATCACTCAAGCTAAAAAACACTCAAAAAATTTCTAAAACCACCCTAGTTCATAATTATATATATTGGGCCATGAAAATAGAATAAGAGCCTAGGTATTTTATTTCAGACATACAAATTATTAATATTCTGTAACTTGGTAGAAGAGAAGTTTTCTTATCAAATCATGGATCTGAACATATGTTCGTGATGTACTAAAAAAAACATATGTTCGAGATTTTTAATTTTCAGGATTTATTCAAAAAATTTTGAATATTTTAAACAAGAAGATCTAACTAATGTTAGATATCATGAAGAATTGGAAATCAATCAGAATACTAAGGTAAATTATGATTCAAAGTCATAAATTCTTAGAAATTATTCTGGATTCATCTAAGATCACGGGAGATCTTAAAAATTCAAAAGACAGTACAAAATTATGGCAACCAGCTATATCACGTACCACAACAAATTGAAGGTATCCTTAAAAACAAAGAATAAATTTTGGAAACTTTAAATCATATTCAAACAAGGATCCAAAACCTAGAATAACAAACTAGTTCTATTCAAAGGGTCACGGGGGAAGGTAATCTCCATCATTTGGTATAGAACCTCTTTTACATCAGAGTTAAAAGCCAAAGTGGTGTATAAAATTCTAACTGACGAAAAAAGATTGATCAATCTTATCAAAATTATCTCAGAAAACAAAAACTGATGAAAACTATAGAAAAGATTGGTTTTGAGGATCTATAAGACCTAGCAGAATCATTTAAAAATCTCAGTGTCGTATATCTAAAAATGAACACAAATGATGGAGATCAATTCCTAGTAATTTCACAAAGATAAGAATGTGTGGGATCCCATAACACAAATATACGAGAAAATCATATGGAATTCCAAACAGGAGGAGAATCACACCTAGCAGGGAGAAGGTCAAGAAGGAATCAAATTACCTTGCACAACACCCTATGGGAAAACTGTTTTAGAACCAATATGTAGTCCTATGGGAAAACTGTTTTAGAACCAATATGTAGTGAAGCTACCCAGATCCACTATCTAATCAGAGTTAATTAGCGCATGCAATAAAATATTAAAAGCGTAAAGAGCGGATAATCAAATTACAACAAATCCAATCGGCAGAATACAACCGACGATAACAAAAGTGTATAAATATCATTATACAACCAAATCGAAGGTTCAGGGTAAACTGATCCCTACCCTCTAAAACCTCACACTCTCGGATCCTCAATCCTACTAAGAGCCGCCTGGACCGTCCAGCCTCAAACCTGCCCCACCACAAGGTACATCACAATACCCAAACACAGGGGCGTGAGCGACAAAGCTCAATACATAAGCAATAATATATGTACAAATATGCGCACACAAATGATTTAAAATCTCAGGTAAAACACTTGCTCATGGCGCCAGGAATATACAGTACCGGCTAGAAAACGACTCCGCGGGGTACTCGTATATTCTATATCAGGGCTGAGCCAACCCCATCCTGACCCGAATCCAAAACAGGATACAAGTCCCATATGGAAACTGTCATACCTGACTCGAGTCTAACATGAGATCACTGTTCCCTATGGATGAAAGAGTGGGTGCCCGGTGAGCCAACTTGTGGCTAAGGGGTTTTATGACTTTATGTATAAACAATCTTTTGTTTAATATAATTTACACTTTTATAATGACATTTACTTTATCTTTTATCATATTATTATGTTGTGACATACTATAAGATGTTTAGATGAAGACCTTGAATATACTATAGTGTATGTAAGATGTGGTGGCACATGGGGATGGCTATCATGAAACACATCTTATAGTCACTGTATATTCTAAACAGTTCCTAATCGATTGAGCCGTCCGTTAATAAGGATAAGGATCGCTCGAGATTGAGACTAGCATTTGCGATGCCGAGTACCACGTTTCATTGGTATGAAACATAGAGATGTTCAAAGCATGCAAATGGATATTCATACGATGAATGATCGAACTACCCTATCCGGACTTTCCAAGTGGTTATCACTTATCGAGTGGATAAAGTCCGCGGTTTTGGTTGTACACCATTAGTCCTTACTACTTGAAACATCATTGAGACTCTATATACTAGTACTGTACTTTGACTCGTTTACCGACTCTATTGGGGTCATCAGGTGTCGGGATTGGGTACAGTTACGACACATATAGGAGTCGATGCTTTGTTGTCAAGGATTCACCACATACTTGCTAGTGTGGATATCCTATGCAATCTGAGGAGATATTAGTGTGAAGAATCTCTGGCCAGAGTACATGATGTGTTTTAAGAAATGGTTTCTTAGTAGCACATGCGATGTCACTATTGATCTTCAAGATGCATTGCATAGTTATCGAATCTCGAACGACTCTCGATTTACCAATGGTTGTTAATTCGATCGGGATATATGGATGAAGGGACCGTACTGTACGCTAACCAAAATCTATTGGTTCTTGCAGGCACTATCAGTGATACCTAGGGAATCATGGGGCGATGTTGCTAGGCGCTCTTACCATGATTCGATGGGCAAGTCGGAAATTGTTGTTCCGAGTCACAAGGAGTTGTGAGCCCACGGCTAGCTGTATCCCTGAACCATTGAGGGTCACACAAGTAATGGATTTTTAATCCCCGTTGAGATAATTAAATTTAAAGAGTTAAATTTAGTGAATAAAGAAGTGGGACTTCTTATTTAAGAGTAGAAGGAGTAAGATTTCCTAAAATGACATAGTGATGGACATTTTTGGAAACCACTGAATTCGGATTCAGAAAATTTATCTTGACTTTAAAAGATGCAGAAATGGTTTCTGTGCACATTGGTGAAATTGGTTTATCAATCTGAGTCACGATGAATTTTATATTAATTTCTGAACATGCGGGCTTTGCTTGTCAGGCTTGAACTTATGACTAATGGGCCCTAAGCTGTTAGCAGCCCACATTATAAATAAGTTATTGCAGTACAGAAATTAAATAACACAGATCATAATTTCGAAAACCTAGAGAGCTCTCTCTTAGGGTTTTCGGCCGACCCCTCCCTCTCCCTCTCACAGTGTTCGAAAATTCTGTCTGTAAATTTTTGAATTTGCAGACTGATTTAACAGATCATATCTGTTCTATATCTTCGTAGAAACTTCTGATAGACTTTCTAGTGTAGTCTATCAGAGGGATTAAACTTCTGTTCGTGGACCTGATTGAAGAATTGTTCGTTCATCAGTTCCTGGGATATACAACAAGAGCAGTTTAATCTGTTGGTGTCCATAATCTCGTTTCGAGATTTCAAGGTAAAAAATTAATTGTTATTTAATTTTTACACGCACAATTTAATCGTAAAGTTTTGATACCCATGATATGGAATCGTTCCATATAAAATTTTAAAACTTCCGCTGCACCGGGTATCAATTCTGATTGATCTGAACACCGTTTTAAAACAGTGGTATCAGAGACAGGTTGCTCAGATCAAGCGATTAAATTAATCGATTGTACAAAAATTTTTAAGCCTTGGTTTTTTGAAACAAAAGAATTTTAAAAATTTAAAATTAATGGGCAAACCCGGGGCAGCGATGGACTCGCTGCCCAGCGACGGGCTGCCCGGCCCGAGCCCCTTTTGGGGCGCGGGCTGCCCGGGAAAATTAATTTTTATTTTTAATTAAAATTTTAATATGTTAAAATTCTATTTTTGGTCCGATCGAAAATTATTTTTGATTGGTCCACGAGGCGTCGGATCGAATTGTTCGAGTCCGAAAATTTTAAAATTGATTTTTGGATAAATTTGAATTTTTGGAAAATTTATAGATTTTATCCGTTAAATCAGATTTTATGAAATTAATTATTTTTGGTACAATTGATGATAAGATATGATCTTATGGAAATATTGAGTAAAATATGATTTTATATATAAAATTGGATTTTATATGTAAAATATGATTTTATTTGATAAAAAGGTAAAATATGATTTTGTATGTAAAATAAGATTTTATATATGGAATATGATTTTATCCTTTTTAATTTAATTGCCATTGCATGTTATCCAATAAATTAATTTTGAATTAAATATTATTGGATAAGGATGATCGATTACCATGACCAATTTTGTAGGTGTATGTTAGGGAATTTACATTTGTTTTTATTGTTGTTGGATTTATTAATGGGCCTGGTTTATGGCCCAATATGAATTGTCATATGTAATAAAAGTGGGCCTGGTTTATGGCCCGTTCCCACCCCTTAAAATGTATCCCCTACTTGTCATAGTTATTTATTGTAAATACATTATACTTAGTGGGAGATGAAGATTTGAAGACGGAGGTGGGCCCAGCAGACAATAAAAACTGAAGAAATGTAAATTGGAAGCACAATGTAATAGGATTGCATTGCATACTTGCATATCACCTAGGATTGGATTTAGACTCGTGATTGGCAACCACGGGTCGATTAGTAATGGAATCGATCATCCTAAAATATAATATATGATATTATCGTTGTATGCATGTTTAGACTAAATTGTATGAATCCCGCAAACATACAAATTTTAAATGATGAGACAAATTTTCAAAAATTAAAATCCCTCATTTTAAATATGATTTAAAATTGATATCAAGATAAATAAAGGAAATTTAAATATTGTTTAAATGTTCCTACCTTCCATCAACGATCAATGTATGAGATGCTACCTGCGGATACGGTCCGGCTCATATTATTGGGGGGGCCCGTTCGTCGGAAAGCTGTACATTGGATCGACACATGTTGTAAGTTGGATGGAACTCCCATGGGATTGGCTCATATTATTGGGGATCCACATGGCGACCGTCCATCACAACTTGATATTGATGGGTCATCTTGACATGTCACAATAAACGGCGTCATATTATTGGGCCCTTATTGGACATGAGGTAAAAACATGGAGGTTGCTTTGGAAGCAATTGGGCTCTACCTTTTGAAAATTATGGTTGGCTGATATTATTCGGGACTATAGTTTGTCAATTGGACTCCATATTCCCACTAAAGAAAATGTTTCTCGTTTTCACTAGAGGGTAGTGAAATCGTTAAAATAGTGGGAGTGAGATTCATAAAATAAATTTCGCCTATTTTATGTCTTAGTAAATTAATTAAACAATCACTGATTATTGTCTGTTTCTTTTCAGTATTTCATTAAGATGAATTCGCGCAATCCACTATTCTCTATTCTCGAACAAAATAAACTGACTAGCGCAAACTATACGGAATGGTTCCGTAAGTTGAAGATTGTCTTGACCTCGGAGAAGATGTTCTACTTGTTAGAAAAATCTCCTCCGAAGGAAGCACCAGCTGATATAAGTCCGGAAGAGTTGGCCAAACTTGATAAATGGTGGGACCATGATATCAAGGCCAAATGCTATATGCAAGCTTTTATGTCTGATGAACTCCAGAGGCGATTTGAGGATACCGTGAATGCTGCTGACATTCACGTACAACTCAAGGAACTTTTTGGGGCTCAATCGAGAGCTGAAAGGTTCGCTACTGTAAAAGAGTTAATGACGTGTCGCATGCGTGAAGTGACTTCGGTCCGTGATCATGGGGTACGCGTGATTTGGCTCATTCAGAAGTTGGTAACGCTTGATTTGGTATTGGAGCATGAACTCAATGTGAACTTATTACTTCTCTCTCTTCCTTCATCGTTTGACGGTTTTGTGGTGAATTTCAATATGAACAAGATAGAGGCCTCCCTTGAAGAGATGGTCAATATGCTTGTAACTTATGAAGCCACTTTAAAGAAGGATAAACCGGTTCTCTTGGTGGGCTCCTCTTCTTCTGCTAAGAAGGGGCCAAGTACAAAGGGTAAGAAACGTTCTGCATTATCGAAGAAAATCGGACCCGAGAAGAAGAACAAGACAAAGGCTTCAAACATGGAAAAGTCCAAGGATGTTTGCCATCACTGCAAGAAACCCGGTCATTGGAAACGTAACTGCAAGGAATATCTAGAGCAGTTGCGAACTGCGAAGGGTATGTTTTATATTGAAATAAATGTTTCACTTAATACTACTTCTTGGGTATTGGATACCGGATGTGGATCTCACATTTGCAATGATTTGCAGGTGATGACAAGAAGTCGCAAGCTTAGAATGGGTGAGACCCAGCTGAGGCTCGGAAATGGTTCTAGAGTTGAAGCCAAAGCTGTGGGAGACGTTTATTGAATTTTGCAGAACGATTTTAAGTTACTTTTGAGAGATGTTTTATTTGTTCCAGACTTGATTAAAAACATTATTTCTGTTTCTATGCTTGATAGAGATGGTTTTTCTTGCAATTTTGTGAATGAGATTTGCAATATTTACAAGAATGAATGTTTGATTGGAAATAGACAACTTGAAAACGATCTATATAACTTAAAATTAAAAGACGTTCCAATAAATTATGTTGATAAACCGGTAACAACGAACAAAAGAAAAATCGATAGTCAAAACCCGGCAAACCTTTGGCATGCTAGGCTGGGTCATATTTCCTCAAGGAGGATGAACAAGCTAGTGGGAGAGGGCATGTTTGATATGTCTGATATTAACTCTCTACCTACTTGTGAATCCTGCCTGAAAGGAAAAATGACTAAATCTCCATTCAAGGGGAAACCTGAGCGTAGTCAAAATCTGTTGGATTTGATCCATACAGATATTTGTGGTCCATTTAGAATTGGTACTCAATTTGGCCACACCTACTTCATTACCTTTACTGATGATTATTCAAGGTATGAGTATTTATATTTAATGAAATATAAGTCTGAAGCATTTGAAAAGTTCAAAGAATTCAAGGCTGAAGTAGAAAACGAACTAGGCAAAAGTATTAAGGCACTTCGATCGGATCGTGGTGGAGAATACTTAAGTGCCGAGTTTTTGGACTATCTAAAAGAGAATGAGATTCTCTCTCAGTGGACTCCTCCTATGACACCACAGCTGAATAGTGTTTCGGAGCGTCGTAATAGAACCTTGTTGGACATGGTTCGATCCATGATGAGCTTCACTGAGCTCCCACCATCATTTTGGGGCTACGCGCTTGAAACGGCGGTTTTGTTGTTGAACAACGTTCACACTAAAGCAGTGAACAAAACACCAAAAGAGTTATGGAATGGCAAAGCTCCTAAGTATTCGTACTTGAGGATTTGGGGATGTCCTGCTTACGTGAAGCAGACAGTGGGAGATAAGTTGGATAGTCGATCCACCTTATGTTATTTTGTAGGGTATCCGAAGAATTCAATTGGATATTATTTCTATCATCCTACTGAAACAAAAGTGTTTGTTTCAAGGAATGCCACCTTCTTGGGGAAGGAGTTCTTATTGGATAAGAAAGGCAAGATGATGGAACTCGAAAAAATTCGAGAAGAACCAAGATACAAAATAATGATCCTACACCTCAGGAACCATTGATTGACACGCCTATTACTAGAAGATCCGAGAGGACTTCTAGGCCTCCTATTAGATATGGTTTTCTTCTTGAAGGGGATCAAAGTGAACCCGACATTGGATGTGATCCAAGAAACTTCAAGGAAGCAATTTCTGATGCAGATTCGAATTTATGGCTTGAAGCTATGCAGTCGGAAATAGATTCGATGCATACAAACCAAGTTTGGACGTTAGTAGATCCTCCCGATGGAATTGTTCCAATAGGATGTAAATGGATCTATAAGAGAAAACTTGGGCCTGATGGAAAGGTACTGACCTACAAGGCACGATTGGTGGCAAAAGGTTATACTCAAAGACAAGGAGTTGACTATGATTAAACTTTTTCACCAGTCGCAATGTTCAAGTCCATAAGAATTCTTATTGCCATAGCAGCATGGTATGACTATGAGATATGGCAAATGGATGTGAAGACTGCATTTCTTAATGGAAACATTAAGGAAGAAATATGATGCAGCCCGAGGGATTCACATCCATGGGAAGCGAGCATAAGGTATTCAAGCTTCAGAGATCGATCTATGGTCTCAAACAAGCATCAAGAAGTTGGAACCAGAAATTTGATGAAACAATAAAGGATTTTGGTTTCATCAAGAACCCGGAGGAACCATGCGTGTACAAGAAAGTAGTTAAGGATGCGGTAACATTCTTAGTACTTTATGTTGATGACATCCTACTCATTGGGAATGACGTAGGGATGTTGCAATCAACAAAGATATGGTCATCAGGTAGATTCTCGATGAAGGATTTGAGTGAGACATCCTATATTCTAGGGATACAGATCTATAGAGATAGATCTAAGAGAATGATAGGACTCACTCAAGCAACCTACATCGACACTATATTGAAAAGGTTTTCAATGGATGAGTCCAAGAGAGGACATCTACCTATGTGTCATGGAGTTTCTCTATCCAAGTCTATGTGTCCGAAGACTGACGAAGAGATAGAGAAAATGACACATATACCATATGCGTCAGCCATAGGGAGTATCATGTATGGGATGATATCCACCAGACCGGATGTGGCATTTGCTCTGAGTGTCACAAGCAGATATCAAGCCAATCCCGGTCAAATGCATTGGAAAGCCGTGAAGGATATTCTTAAGTACTTGAGAAGAACTAAGAATGTATTCATGGTTTATGGAGGAAGAGAACTGAAATTGGAAGGCTATACCGACTCTAGCTTCCAAAGTGACGTGGATGACTCGAAGTCAACCTCTGGATTTGTGTTCATGCTCAATGGCGGTGCTTTCTCTTGGAAGAGTTCCAAGCAGGACATCACAGCGGATTCTACCACTGAGGCAGAATACATTGCGGCATCAGCTGCAGCTAAAGAGGCCGTTTGGATGAGGAATTTCGTCCAAGAGTTGGGCGTTATTCCTGAAGCTGTTGGTCCAGTCCCGGTGTACTGTGACAACACGGGTGCCGTTGCTCAGGCAAAGGAACCAAGGTCTCATCAAAGATCCAAACACGTACTGAGGAAATACCATATCATCCGAGAGATCGTGGAAAGAGGAGACATCACTGTCGAGAGAGTGGCCTCTGCAGACAATATCGCTGATCCACTTACTAAGCCCTTGTCAGGACCATTATTTGACAAACATCGCGAAGCAATGGGACTACGTAGTATGACTAGTTGGCTTTAGGGCAAGTGGGAGATTGAAAGAGTGGGTGCCCGGTGAGCCAACTTGTGGCTAAGGGCTTTTATGACTCTATGTATAAACAATCTTTTTTTTAATATAATTTACACTTTTATAATGGCATTTACTTTATCTTTTATCATATTATTATGTTGTGACATACTATAAGATGTTTAGATGAAGACCTTGAATATACTATAGTGTATGTAAGATGTGGTGGCACATTGGGATGTCTATCATGAAACACATCTTATAGTCACTGTATATTCTAAACAGTTCCTAGTCGATTGAGCCGTCCGTTAATAAGGATAAGGATCGCTCAAGATTGAGACTAGCATTTGCGATGCCGAGTACCACGTTTCATTGGTATGGAACATAGAGATGTTCAAAGCATGCAAATGGATATTCATACGATGAATGATCGAACTACCCTATCCGGACTTTCCAAGTGGTTATCACTTATCGAGTGGATAAAGTCCGCGGTTTTGGTTGTACACCATTAGTCCTTACTACTTGAAACATCATTGAGACTCTATATGATAGTACTGTACTTTGACTCGTTTACCGACTCTATTGGGGTCATCAGGTGTCGGGATTGGGTACAGTTACGACACATATAGGAGTCGATGCTTTTTTGTCAAGGATTCACCACATACTTGCTAGTGTGGATATCCTATGCAATCTGAGGAGATATTAGTGTGACGAATCTCTGGCCAGAGTACATGATGTGTTTTAATAAATGGTTTCTTAGTAGCACATGCGATGTCACTATTTGATCTTCAAGATGCATTGCATAGTTATCGAATCTCGAACGACTCTCGATTTACCAATGGTTGTTGATTCGATCGGGATATATGGATGAAGGGACCGTACTGTACGCTAACCAAAATCTATTGGTTCTTGCAGGCACTATCAGTGATACCTAGGAAATCATGGGGCGATGTTGCTAGGCGCTCTTACCATGATTCGATGGGCAAGTCGGAAATTGTTGTTCCGAGTCACAAGGAGTTGTGAGCCCACGGCTAGCTGTATCCCTGAACCATTGAGGGTCACACAAGTAATGGATTTTTAATCCCCGTTGAGATAATTAAATTTAAAGAGTTAAATTTAGTGAATAAAGAAGTGGGACTTCTTATTTAAGAGTAGAGGGAGTAAGATTTTCTAAAATGACATAGTGATGGACATTTTTAAAAACCACTGAATTCAGATTCAGAAAATTTATCTTGACTTTAAAAGATGCAGAAATGGTTTCTGTGCACATTGATGAAATTGGTTTATCAATCTGAGTCACGATGAATTTTATATTAATTTCTGAACATGCGGGCTTTGCTTGTCAGGCTTGAACTTATGATTAATGGGCCCTAAGATGTTAGCAGCCCACATTATAAATAAGTTATTGCAATACAGAAATTACACACAACTTACACTCAAATTTTCGAAAACCCTAGCCTCCAGTCTAGGAATTTCGGCCGCCCCCTCTCTCTCTGTCTTAGAGAATTTTCAGTCTGCGAATTTCAAATTTGCAGTCTGAATTAGCAGATCATATCTGTTCTATATCTTCGCAAAAACTTCTGATAGACTTTCTAGTGCAGTCTATCAGAGGGATTAAACTTCTGTTCGTGGACCTGATTGAAGAATTGTTCGTTCATCAGTTTCTGGGATATACAACAAGAGCATTTTAATCTGTTGGTGTCCATAATCTCGTTTTGAGATTTCAAGGTAAAAATTTAATTGTTATTTAATTTTTACACGCACAATTTAATCATAAAGTTTTGATACCCATGATATGGAATCGTTCCATATAAAATTTTAAAACTTCCGCTGCACCGGGTATCAATTCTGATTGATCTGAACACCGTTTTACAACAATGGAGACTGTCAATGACTCACATCTCTCAGGATGCAGTCACACGTAAAATCATGTATGTGCTAAGGCGGTAAAACATACTAAAACATGATAAAACATATAGCACATACTCATGCAACATACATGCAAATATATCATGCCGGCTATCTCGGTCAGTACTTACGTACCTCTAACACTGCTGGTTAAAACCTAGCTCCGCTGGTCTAGACTCCAAGCCTACTAGTCCAGTCTACTGCTACTACAATGCAATTACCCATGCAACATTAATTAAGCTCTAAAAGCCTTAACTAAGATATTGCATACTCCTAAATATTTTTAGAAAGCCAAAGTTATACCTGCGTCCGTCGTTAGCCCTTTGCTGTCGATAGCCTCAAAACTAGGCCACAGCTCCGCTACGATGTCTAGATTGCTGCGCCTTTTCCGGAATCCCGATAGGACGCCTAGATCTCCCTAGATCTGAGTTAAAAGGCCTAGGAATCGAGAGAGAAGAGAGGAGAGAGGTGCGAGAAATGAGCTCTCGGACCCTCTATTTATAGACACGGAATGAAACGTCCGTTCTACATTGTTGCATCCGTTCTGCCTGACGAACGTTGCGTTTGTTCCTATTCATTGCTTCCGATGTCCCATCAAGTGCGTAAGCAATGACGTCATCTTGCTGACGTCACGGATGACATCAACTGCCAGAATGTTGCTTCCGTTACATGAACGTTTCTTTCGTTCCTGGTCACCCTTCGGGCCATTTTCGATCATTCTGAATCCATTTCTGAAGTCCGTTAATCCAACCGAAACTTCTTTAATCATGTATTAATAAATCAAAACATGATTTTACGATTAATATACTCATTAATCGTTAATTATAGATACGGGTCACTATATTCTCCCCCACTTAAGAAATTTAGTCCTCGAAATTTAAGTCTTAGAGGTAAAACATGAATAGTCAACCAAATGTTCTTTATTACAACTGAACAAGTACAGATTCGATACAAAGAAGTACAAAATCTCAAAATAACTCGGGGTGCTCGGCTCGCATCTAGCTCTCTAACTCCCAAGTAGCTTCCTCTGTACCTCCACGCTGCCACTGTACCATAACCAATGGTATACGCTTGTTACGAAGTACCTTTTCCTTCCTGTCTAGGATCCGTAGGGGCCTCTCCACATATGACAGATCCTGATCTAATTGCACCTTGGTCGGATGCAAAATGTGCGACTGATCTGCCACGTACTGTCTCAGCAAAGACACGTGGAACACATCATGGATCCCTGAAAGATCTGGTGGCAATGCTAGACGATAAGCCACGTCCCCAACCTTCTCGAGAATCTCAAAAGGACCAATAAATCTCGGTGTCAGCTTACCCTTGCAACCAAACCTCATAACCTTCTGGAAAGATGACACATACAAGAATACATGCTCTCCTACCTCAAAGTGTAATGGCCTCCGGTGAGTGTTCGCGTAGCTAACCTGTCGATCGTGGGCCGCCTTAATCCTGCATCAGATCAACTCCACTGCATCAGTCATCTGTTGAATCATCTGAGGACCCTCAACCTGACGCTCGCCAACCTCATCCCAAAACAGAGGTGTACGACAACGACGTCCATAAAGAGCCTCAAATGGTGCCATGCCAATGCTGCGATGGAAACTATTGTTGTAAGCGAACTCCACCAATGGTAAATGATCATGGCATGCTGGACCAAAATCCATCACTGATGCGCGAAGCATATCCTCTAAAGTGCGAATAGTACGCTCGGATTGTCCGTCTGTCTCTGGATGATAAGCCGTACTCAAGCTCAAAGTAGTACCAAGGGCTCACTGGAAACTACCCCAAAATCTTGAGGTGAATCTCGGATCTCTATCACTGACAATGCTGAGTGGAATGCCATGCAATCGAACGATCTCCCGCACATACAATTGTGCCATCCTATCAAAGGTATAATCGCGGTTATAGGGAATAAAATGCGCTGACTTCGATAGTCAATCCACGACAACCCAAATAGCATCACAATTCCTAGAAGACATAGGCAAGTGTGTGACAAAGTCCATCGTCACATGCTCCCACTTCCACTCAGGAATCTCTAAGTTGTGAAGTAATCCTCTGGGTCGTCTAAACTCTTTCTTGACCTGCTGACACACAAGGCATCGAGATACAAACTGATAAATGCTGCGCTTCATCCCCTTTCACCAAAATCGAGTGCAAAGATCCTTATACATCTTTATGCTGCCTGGATGTACAGAAAATCTACTGCACTGAGCTTGTGATAAGATCTCATCCCCCAAAGCAGAATCCTCAGGTACTACAACTCGACCAGAACGACACAACAGACCATCTTCTTGCAGATGAAAACCATAAGTATTACCACTCTCAGCCAAACGGGCTAACTTCTGAGTCTTCAGATCAGAATTTTGAGCTTCCCGAATTTGTCGATACAATGCTGGCTCTGCAAGCATAGAAGAAACATATGAGACCTCGATTCTAATCATCTAATCTCAGGATAAACAATAATAAAGCATACAAGATTACAAGTAATGAAATTTTTCTTTTATAAACACATGCACGGTCCCCGTGCACACATCCGTGCACGGGTTCGTGCCTACAATTTCAAGAACACACGGACCCCGGGTCAAGTCCGGAAGGGGGTCCGTGCAAAACATAAAAAATAGCCAATTCTCTGCCAGCCTACACGGACCCTTACACATAAAGGGGCACGGGGTCCATGCATGCACAAAAAACCAAGATTCTGAAATGCGAGGAGGCACGAACCCTTACACAAAAGAGGCACGGGGTCCATGCTCTGCTACACCAGAAAAACTTCAGCAAATACAGAGCCGAAATCAAGCAATAAAACTCCCAAATTTTCATCAAAACATAATCATGCATTAAATCACAATCTCTCCAAATAAGACAAGAAGTTCTAGAGTTGTTCAATGCTCAAAAGAATAGAACATGCATCGGTTCTAGCTATTACAATCCGAATACAAAACATAACAAGTTCGATTACATAATCGACTTCTAAAACACCAAGGACTCACTCTATCAACTCGACCATCTAACCATGCGATCTCTGACTCGGTCCTGCCCTACCTGTTGCCAAGCACACATACAAAGACAAGACAACAGCCGGATAATCCGATGAGAATAATATTCCTAGTAAAAGAGACTAGCATATAATAACATGTAAATATATCAAAACATGATATCAAATCAAATTCCACATATTCCTCAAGTAATTCATTCAATTGCGGAATTAAAATGATATGCATGACTTTAAAACTTCTGGATTATCAGACTCAGATAATCAAATGGAATTCTTCTTTCTTTCTTTCTTCGGTTTGGGATCCTGAGGTTAAAATATCCAACGATCACACCGAACTCCCCTTTCGAGGTGGACGAGGTATATTTTAATCCTCTAGACTCTAGGACATTATAGTGAGTTAATCAACACTTGTAGTAAATCGCCTACCAAGGCCACTCAACTATAATCTCCAGATCGTCTAATTCAAAATGAATAATCAATCGTCTCAATATGAATGCATATGTAATCTCATGCATTCAAATATAAATTCAATCATAAATTCATATAAGAATATAAACATGCAAGTATGTGATTTCTTCTAGGACACTCGAATGAATCCGGATTCGAGTTAATCGTCCTATTCCATTTCAAAGTCATCTTATACTTTATTCGTTTCGAAGGTACTTCAATCTGAAAAATCAATAATAATGATAATAATCAATATCCAATCAAATTCATTCAAAACTCAATCAAACTTCTTCGATCGATAAATAAGAAAATCGATACTGTACCGACTTCAATCTTCCAAACTGTCCAAAGCTGCTATCTCGCAACTCTGCTGACTTCAATTCAATCTATCAGAATGAGTCATAAGGATCAATATCGACATCAAAAGCTCACTCAAACTCGATACAATCAAAACATAGAAACGATATCCAAAACTCAAACTGACGGCATAACGGCTATAAACTGATCAAACCGGAAACGCAGACAGCAATATATCATTTCAATAAACTCAATTCAATCAATTCATATCATTTCCAATCCAATCCCAACACATCTTAAAACTCCAATTTTCGAAAATAACTAGAAAATTCATATCAATTCTGATCGTCGTTAGATCTTCAAACCATCTTAGATATAATATCACAGCTATCTCATAATCATCCTCTCCAAATATAAATCAATTCTAACAACGACCAAAAATTCAAACTTCTCAGAATTAAGATATACTTACTTCCAAACGGAGCACTCGTCGCTGTGATCGTAGATATCCAGTCAGAAATCAATTCTATCGGACGGATCGATCAAAAATGGAAATCCCAAAGCTTGGGAAATGAAATGGGGCGGTTTCCATGGTGGGAGGCGGTGGAGGGGAAGAGGTTGGAGTGGAAAAAGAAATCAATTGCCTCTTAAATATCTAACAAATCCCAAAATTGCGTTTTAGTCCCTAAAAATTCCAAAAATTTTATTCTAGTCCCTGATCAAAATCGAATCGGCCCTCGACTTCTAAAATCTCTGATTATCTCAAATAAAGTCCATTAAGATAATTTTGGGCCGTTACAATTCTCCCCCTCTAAGAATCGATTTCGTCCTCGAAATCAATCACTGTTCTATCACAAGGTCGAGGCTAGAATCAAAGGACTGCAATAAGAATTTACATCTCGGAACTAAGTCCAGAATCTGCTTCCAATCTAACTCTGAATCGTTCGTCTCAATCAGTTCGGCATCTCAACAAATAGAGAAAGTCAGAAACTCTAGTCGATTAATTCATCAACACTCCGTCTGTCTATCAAAAGTCAACTCATCCTCGTCAGAAAAATCCTTCTAATTTCTGTCACAATTCGAATCATCTTTCGTTCTAACTCATGTGACACAGAAAGTTCATCTCGAAAATGAAGGAGATCTTCATCTCTCCTCGTACAACTTCTAGAGAGGTGTTTTCCATATATCATTAGATCGTTGCCGTTGTACGAAGTCTCCACAAAAATCAAGAATTCTGCCAACTAGTGCTAAGTCGAGCACTACAACTCATGGAAATTCCTCTAAAGTTCGACTCATCTGATCTGGTTGTACGTTGTTCTGAGGGTATCGAATCTAAACAAGTTGAATCAACAACAAAAATTCTCTTCAAAGTATATGCCGAGAGAACAATAACATCAAGGATCTCTGTCGAGACTGACAGACTTCGGCAATTCATGACATCTGACAACCTCTGACAAGATATCAATCCTCTATTATTCATCAAATCATTCTGAACAAAAAACTATAACGGATTCCCTCAATCTACCAATCAAAACAGAAATTAGATAAAATAAGGATAAATTCTTCGGTTCGAAACATCAGTTGCTGCATTCACTCCTTCAGTTAAAAAAATTCAAATCAGAAATTCCATCATCAAATAATAAGATCGAAGAAATTCATTCGGTCCAATCAGAATTTCAAACATCGAGATTAGTCTACAACTGATCGGCATACAATTCTGAAAAGATTGTCGAAAGCTCTGTACGATCAGTACAATTCTCATAACCAGAAAACAAGAAATTCATCAATAACAATTCCTAATTTCAACTAATACTTCTGAGAGATTCGGTCAACAGAAAATTCTTCAACAATACAGGATTATTCTTCAAATCAAACGGCCTGTTCAAAGTTCAAAACGGCCTTACCTCATTTCGCAAATGATTCTGAGAAAGCTCACTTCACCAACCCCTTGTAGATAAAAATCGGATCCCCATACAGTTTCAAACTCATTCTGACAATCGGGACCAATCTAGAAGTTCATTCCGAACAACTTCAGTCGTTCAATAACCACTGGCACATCAACCAGTTCAGGTTACAATCCAATACATCAACTGTAAAGCTTCGAGAGTTCGTTCATACTATTCTGTAACAACAGTCATTCAACAAAAAATCAAGAATTCTTAGAATCGAGAATTCTTAACGGAGGATTCCGTCCCTCGTTCATTGAGACTCAATTAACATCTCATCTCGGACTCAACAAGGAAGCCTTGCTACGAAAATCATCAAATTATGATCCCAATTCCACTCTGAATCAGAATAGACTGTACAACTAAAAATCGGATCATTCTCTCTCTGACTGATGACAGTTCAAAACATCAGAAGCCATACTTCGAACCTCATACTTCCTCGTCCTCTATTCGATCTGATTCCTCAATTCATCAAACATCTTCCGATCATCTGGAAGAACACTGAATGGACTTCAAAGTGCCAATCTCCTGATACTCTGTCTCAAACCGAAACATCTCGCACAACAAAAGTTATTCGCTAATAAGGCATCAATAAAAACCTGAAACTCAGATTATACTCAGATCAGATCTATCTTCATCGGATTCTGAAAGGTCGAATCAGGTTCCAAAGCTTTCTCAATCTTCTCAATCAACTCTGGTTTGAAGTCGAATGAAGGAGTCAAGACAAATGTTCCATCTGTTCCCGACTCTAATAGAAGTGCATCAATCATCTGTCAAAGAGGACAACTGAAGTAGATAAAATAAGAACAAATCATTCAGCTTAAATTCTTAGCTGTTACAATCAATTCTCCGGATAACAATAGAATTCGCAGTCAGATTAATCGTCCTCTAAAACTCTCTCTCCCAACTCATAATCATTTTGGACTGCGACGATCAACTTCTATCTTCCAAGATCAGAACAGATTATGGAAATCTTCCAAGCAAGAAAATGATGCTTGATCTTTCGAGCAATAAGATCTCTGTGAGGCTCAAATCGGAAACTAACATTGCGTCTCGAGCGTCTTCAACTTCGTCGAGGATCAAGTTAACAAGGAGTTCTTCTGAACAGGAATAAGTCTCAACTCTCAAAAAGAAGGAGTGCAAAGCACCGAAAGGTCATCAATACCGAAGAAATCAATAATACTGAGGTACTGATCAATCTCTCCTTCAATTCAATAAGAACTAGTCTCAAAGATACAATCTAAACAGAAGAACATAATCTGTTGAGTAAATGTCTTCCCAACAATAAGAATTCTCAAAGGATTCGCGATAGAACACGCTAAATCCTAGAATCTTCAAATTTCAGATAAGGACGTCAATCCAGATCAATTCATAACAACTCCAGTCTTGAGGTGTTCTATAAAATTCCATCTTCCTAGAGAAAAGATAGAGGAAAAGACAACTCGGTCTAAACAAGATTCAGACGTCAAAAGAATAGCATAATTGATCGGCATGCAAATCTGCGAACAATTCTTAAAGAATCTGAAAGATCAATATGGCTCTTCGAAGGATAAGAGATTCATCGATAAGAATACTCAAGAACTCATCTACAAATCTCTGAAAGATTCGGTTCAAAGGACTCATAACATTGCAGATGCAATTCCAATTCAATTTGTACGCTAAAATTCAAGTCGGTCATACCTCATTCCAAATTCGATCTCTGAAACCTCTTCCCTTCAGATTATCAGTCGATGATGTCTGATCTAAAATTAATACTGAACTCATCCTCTCACTCGGAGGCAAACCTAGAATCTCAACTAGAACAACATCAGCAAACTCAACAAATCTGTTGAATCAATCAACACGGCTGATTGAAGACATCATCTGCATACCTCAAACATTCCTCCGCACCTTTCTGTAACAAACGGTAATCGACAAACTACAAGAAGGAATTCTTAATTCCGGAATTCTTACCAGAGGAAAAATCCATTCGTCTATCATCTTGGATCCGAATCTGGCAACAATCTGAAATTAACCTTGGTTGCCCTGTACTCGGTTAATATACTACATCGATAATATAATCAAAAACTGATAACCGAAAATAGTACTGTTCAGTACAATCAACTCCCATTGAAACAAAATTCACAATTTTGAACTAAACTCATCGCAACTAATTCAGATACTCAAAAGTAGAGGAAGCATCAATCTCACTTCTCCACAAGAAGAAAAGTTGCATCAATATCTAACAGCAAAAGATTCGAAAGACTAAAATCAAACAGTTACCTGCTTCGTCATCATCAGGAGCAGTTAGAGTCTATGAATCCTTGGTAAAAGCAAGTACTAAAGTCTGTCGCAGAAACTCGGATTTAACAAACTCTACGAAACGACCAAACCTTGTTTCTCTAAGGCTTTCTTCTTTGATATCCACCAACTTTTCGCAATGTCTTGCAGTTGGTAACCAACTAACTGAATCCGTCATTCGTCGGTGTAGTCTAAAGAATCAAACAACTGATCGATCTCTTCTAATCAGCTTTCACACCCAAACTCATTCTCAGAACTCCTCAGAGTTGAAGGTTAACAGACTAAAATCTCATCAGTAATGCTTCCATCAATGTCGGAGTGAAATCCATCAGTCCAGTCACAGAACAATTCAGTACAATCGGGTTTGCTACTAGTTGAATCCTGTTTAAAACTTGCCGAGTAGAAAATCTAATTCAAGAGGATTAGGACACAACATCTCAAATACATCTATCCGGTGTCCAACAACCTCAGCTCGACATACTCATTCGATCTCAAGAGTATTTAATGCAACCAGTAACCCGAAATAGTTCGTATCTCAATTAATTCATGCTTTAAAATTTAAATCACATATCCAAGTAATTCAAATAATTCTCAATCATAAAGCATGCTCGCATATTCTTCAACCATAGAATTAATCAATCACATATGAGAATTCAATTCATGCGGACTCGATCTACCCCGCTCGCTTCTAAATTTGGTTCAAGATCTTATCTCTCTGATACCACTTAATGTCAGACCTCGATTTTAATCATCTAATCTCAGGATAAACAATAATAAATCATACAAGATTACAAGTAATGATTTTTTTTTTTTTATAAACACATGCACGGACCCCGTGCACACATCCGTGCATGGGTCCGTGCCTACAATTTCAAGAAAACATGGACCCCGGGTCAAGTACGAAAGGGGGTCCGTGCAAAACATAAAAAATAGCCAATTCTCTGCCAGCCTACACGGACCCTTACACATGAAGGGGAACGGGGTCCGTGCATGCACAAAAAACCAAGATTCTGAAATGCGAGGAGGCACGGACCCTTACACAAAAGAGGCACGGGGTCCGTGCTCTGCTACACCAGAAAAAACTTCAGCAATTACATAGCCGAAATCAAGCAATACAACTCCCAAATTTTCATCAAAACATAATCATGCATTAAATCACAATCTCTCCAAATAAGACATGAAGTTCTAGAGTTGTTCAATGCTCAAAAGGATAGAACATGCATCGATTCTAGCTATTACAATCCGAATACAAAACATAACAAGTTCGATTACATAATCGACTTCTAAAACACCAAGGCCTCACTCTATCAACTCGACCATCTAGCCATGCGATCTCTGACACGGTCATGCCCCACCTGTTTCCAAGCACACATACAAAGACAAGACAACAGCTGGATAATCCGGTGAGAATAATATTCCCAGTAAAAGAGACTAGCATATAATAACATGTAAATATATCAAAACATGATATCAAATCAAATTCCACATATTCCTCAAGTAATTCATTCAATTGCGGAATTAAAATGATATGCATGACTTTAAAACTTCTGAATTATCAGACTCAGATACAAAAATGGAATTCTTCTTTCTTTCTTTCTTCGGTTTGGGTTCCCGAGGTAAAATATCCAACGATCACACCGAACTCCCCTTTCGAGGTGGACGAGGTATATTTTAATCCTCTAGACTCTAGGGCATTATAGTGAGTTAATCGACACTTGTAGTAAATCGCCTACCAAGGCCACTCAGCTATAATCTCCAGATCGTCTAATTCAAAATGAATAATCAATTGTCTCAATAAGAATGCATATGTAATCTCATGCATTCAAATATAAATTCAATCATAAATTCATATAAGCATATAAACATGCAAGTATGTGATTTCTTCTAGGACACTCGAATGAATCCGGATTTGAGTTAATCGTCCTATTCCATTTCAAAGTCATCTTATACCTTATTCGCTTCGAAGGTACTTCAATCTGAAAAATCAATAATAAGGATAATAATCAATATCCAATCACATTCATTCAAAACTCAATCAAACTTATTCGATCGATAAATAAGAAAATCGATATTGTACTGACTTCAATCTTCCAAACTGTCCAAAGCTGCTATCTCGCAAGTCTACTGACTTCAATTCAGTATATCAGAAGGAGTCATAAGGATCAATATTGACATCAAAAGCTCACTCAAACTCGATACTATCAAAACATCGAAACGATATCCAAAACTCAAACTGACGACATAATGGCTATAAACTGATCAAACCGGAAATGCAGACATCAATATATCATTTCAATAAACTCAATTCAATCAATTCATATCATTTCCAATCCAATCCCAACACATCTCAAAACTCCAATTTTCGAAAATAACTAGAAAATTCATATCAATTCCGATCGTCGTTAGATCTTCGAACTGTCTTAGATATACTATCACAGCTATCTCATAATCATCCTCTTCGAATATAAATCAATTCTAACAACGTCCAAAAATTCAAACTTCTCAGAATTAAGATATAATTACTTCCAAACGGAGCACTCGTCGCTATGATCGTAGATATCCAGTCAGAAATCAATTCTATCGGATGGATCGATCAAAAATGGAAATCCCAAAGCTTGGGAAATGAAATGGGGCGGTTTCCATGGTGGGAGGCGGTGGAGGGGAAGAGGTTGGAGTGTAAAAAGAAATCAATTGCCTCTTAAATATCTAACAAATCCCAAAATTGTGTTTTAGACCCTGAAAATTCCAAAAATTTCATTCTAGTCCCTGATCAAAATCGAATCGGCCCTCGACTTCTAAAATCTCTGATTATCTCAAATAAAGTTCATTAAGATAATTTTGGGCCGTTACAAAACACGAATCCCTTGTTGTTCTTTCTTATGACGGAATGTAAATCCCAAAGAACAACACTCCTCCACTGCCTTTGAAACTGAACTGGTAAGGGAACTCACATAGACTTTGCGACTAAGCGCATCAGCAACAGGGTTTGAAGAACCTGGATGGTACATGATCTCACAATCATAATCCTTCAACAGATCCATCCAACGACGCTGCCGCATATTCAACTTGGTCTGAGTAAACAGATATTTCAAACTCTTATGATCGGTGAAGATCTCAAATCTTTCTCCGTACAAATAATGACGCCATATCTTCAGAGCAAAGACAATGGCTGCAAGCTCAAGTTCATGTACGAGATAGTTCTCCTCGTGAGTTTTCAACTGTCTGGAAGCATACGCGATCACGTGGCCATTCTGAGTCAACACGCACCCCAAACTCTGGAGAGAAGCATCAGTGTAGACCACAAACCCACCTGATCCAGACGGCAAAGCAAGAACTGGAGCTGTCATCAAACGACGTCTCAACTCACAAAAACTATCCTCACACGCATCAGACCACACGAAAGAAGCATTTTTCTTTGTCAGCTGTGTCAAAGGCCTAGCTATCTGAGAGAAGTTCTCCACAAAACCCCTGTAGTATCCTGCCAAACCAAGGAAACTACGAATCTTAGAAGCTGTAGTCGGACGCGACCAATTCAGAATAGCATCTGTCTTGCTAGGGTCAATAGATACGCCCTCTTGAGAAATGACATGACCAAGGAATACAACTCGGTCAATTCAGAAGTCATACTTGCTCAACTTTGCATACAATTGCCTCTCACTCAAAACTTGGAGTACAGTGTAGAGATGGTAGGCATGTTCACCCATGCTGCGAGAATAAACCAAGATATCATCGATGAACAATACCATGAACTTATCCAGAAAGTCGCGGAACACCCTGTTCATCAGATCCATAAAAACAGCTGGAGCATTCGTCAGACCAAACGGCATCACTAGAAACTCATAGTGTCCATACCTTGTACGAAATGTTGTCTTAGGAACATCCCCCTGCCGAACTCGCAACTGATGATACCCAGACCGAAGATTAATCTTCGAATAGACAGAAGTACCGTGCAACTGATCAAAGAGATCATCTATCAGCGGAAGAGGATACTTATTCTTCACTGTCACTTGATTCAACTGACGGTAATCAATACACAACCGCATCAAACCATCCTTCTTCTTGACAAACAGCACTGGGGATCCCCACGGTGAAACACTGGGTCGAATGTAGCCCTTATCCAGAAGATCTTGCAATTGCTTCTGCAGCTCTTTCATTTCTGATGGCGCTAAATGGTAAGGAGCTCTGGAAATCGGTGCAGTCCCTGACAGTAACTCAATGCCAAATTCGATCTTCCTCACTGGTGGTAAGCCTGGAATCTCCTCCGGAAAAACATCTGGAAAATCACGACCACTGGTATCTCCCGGATATCTGGTTCCCCTAAGGATGCGTCAATGGCGTAGATAAGGTAGCCTTCCCCGCCAGACTCTAAAGCACGTCGGGCCTTCAAAGCAGAAACCACTGGCATCGGGGGTCGCACGCCCTCACCATAGAAATACCAAGACTCGCTATCCTCTGGTCGGAACTGAACAAATCTCTGATAGCAATCCACTATCGCGCGGTAGGTAGTCAAGAGATCTATCCCAATGATGCAATCAAAATCCTCCATAGCTAGAACCATCAGGTTAGCACTAAGCTTATTCCCCTCGAAATCCAAAACACAACCCACAACTAGACGCTTGGCTAAAACCTCGCTACCCATAGGAGTAGAAACTACTAGCAAGACGTCTAAAGGAATGAATGGCAACTTATACTTCTTACCAAAATGTGCTGATACGAAAGAATGCAATGCACCAGTATCAATCAACACATATACAGGAAAACCACACAAAATACAGGTACCTTCGATCATCCGATCATTGTCAGCCTCTTCCTGTACCTGGTTAAGCGCAAAGACCCGACCCTGGGCACGTGGCCGCAAATAAGAATGACCCCGAGAAGGAGTCTGAGTAGGCTTTTGCTGAGACTGCTGCTGCTCCTGACGCTGTTGTGAATACTGCTGCTGATAAGGTGACTGCTGTGTTAGAACCTAATGGGGGGGATTTAGGTTCTATTGGCAACTTTAGCAATTTAAAGCGATTATGCTAGTACGCAAGCGGAAGACTTAAAGCAATCAAATATAAGTGCAGTAAATAAATGCGTAATGTAAATAAAGCAGTAAAAAGGATAAGAGATGTTTATGGAAGTTCGACGATAAATCGTCTACGTCTCCCCTTCTTGATTAATATCGATTAACCAAGGATCCACTACCACTTCAATGTCTTGGCCTTGATGGCTCCAAGGATAGCCGTACAACTCAACACGATCACCGCGCCGATACAACTCAAACATTTGGCCTTAAGGGCTCCAAGGATAGCCACAATACTCGCAAAATACACTTGGCTTCACACACAAGTGTTTACAATAACCGAGCAACCAACTCACGAAATGAACTTATACAAACAACCCTCGATTTTTAATATAACACACAAATATTTCTTGAACTTTTGAAGGAGATGATCTTGCTTGAAAAGAGAGATGAGAGTGAATTGGTGTGTTGAAATGGCTTCAAATGACATGTATTTATAGTTGCCAATCCGAACTGGTTCGGAGCCTCCAAAGATGTCTTCGGGTCGTCCGATCGTTGTCTGGTTGAAATTCAAATTTTTACGGCTGGTGAACTGTTCGGGTGGTCCGAACTCATCTTCGGGTCGTCCGAACGGCTGCATTAAATTTATTCCTGCAAATTTCTTTCGACAAAATCTTCGGTGGCCGTAAAGTAGTTCGGGTCCTCCGAACTCGTCTTTGGGTCGTCCGAAGTGTGCATTTCGTTTCCTCCGAGAGTGCCTCTGATCAATATTAAAATCCAGGAAATTCTTCCCGCCGTCCGAACTGGCTTCGGATCGTCCGAACTAGTCTTCCGTGCCCTCCGAGCCTGTCCTCCAATCTTTATTTAATTCTGGAAAAGCTTCGGGTCATCCGAACCATTCTTTGGGTCGTCCAAACCTGGGCAATTTCGAACCTTTAAAATTTAGCTCCAATTTTTTATTATCGGTTCTTGCTTCCAATATTGTTCATACACAAAAGTATTATAATCTGCAATTTTCTCACTTTAAACTGTTAGTAATGATTAACCGAGTTTTGTAATCATCAAAACATATTAATTTGAGATTTTTTAATGCATTAAAAACATTAATCTCAATACACAAGATTTGTATGCGTTTAAGGCGTAACAATCTCCCCTTTTTTGATGATCACAAAACTTGGTTAAATAGGAGAAATAAAAAATAATAAATATAGGAAAAATAATGTATTTAAACAATTAATCAAATATTTGTTTAACCATTAATTATTAAAACTCCCCCTCAATTTAATAATTAATAATTTAACCAAATTAATTCTCTTCCTTTTTGCGATAATCAAAAAGCAATTAATAAAAGACAAGAAAATTAAAATACACAATAATTTCATTTAAACTAATTTTGAATTTTACATAGAAAGCATAAACATGTACAACTTAAAAAGCAAAATAAAATCTAAGAGTCATCATCGTGCTGCGGCGGAGGATAGTGGGAAAGAAAGTCATCAAATCAAGTCTCCAATGAGGCAACTCTCATAGTCAAGGCATCCATGGAAGTAGTAGAATATGCAAAGTGGCTGGCTAGATTCCCTTCAATGCGCTGAAGAGTCTCAAAAAGACGATCAGGCTGATGAGCGGGGGTAGCAGGAATCTCGGGAATCTCAAATGGAAGCTTGCTAAGATTGGCTGGAAAGGACTGAAAGCCAGAAGAAGAAGGTCCTCCTTCTTCTGCAGGCGGCCCATTGGGAAAGCCCTTAGCCTGAGAAGTGGGTGAAAGACTTGAATAGGGAAGTAAAAAATGTTTGTTCGGAAGATATTTTTAAGTCACGAGTTGGGTCATTAACCCAACAAAAAAGGGCAGGATTCCAAGATAGTTCCATCTTGGTAATCATAGAATGGTTGAAAGTGTGGAAATCAGAGATGGAAAATCAGTTAAGCCATCAAAAGAAATGTCAAAATGAGTCAATATGCGGTTGATGATACGAGCAAAAGGTAGAGAAACTTTCCTCGTGGCTTTAGCCGCATTATGCATAGCCTGCATAATGAATCGAGGAAGGTTGAAAGGATGGGAGGAAACGATATGATAGAGAATATAGAGGTCAAGATATTTGCAGGTGGAGGAGTCTCCACTGCGCGGAATGATGGAAGTGGTGATCAATTTCTGAATAATTTGGAAGTCGGGACGGAGTTGCTTCAAAACAAGACGATCGTCGGCAGCAGTAGCTGGACGACCAAGAATGGTAGAAAGGACCTCATCTCGATCAAAAGTAGGATCATCAGTGGGCCATCCCTGACCAAAATAGTTGTTGGGTCCCACCGTAGGAAGATCAAACCACTCAGCAAAGTTGGAGACAGAAAAGCGAACATGCCATCCCTGGACAATCATGACGATATGGAGCTCCTCGCCAAGTTTGAGTTCGAGGTTGGCATAGAACTCGTAAAGTAACTATGGGAAAATAGAATCAGGAATGGAAGGCTGGAAAAAGGATTCCCAATGTTGGGCCGCAATGAGAGGCAACAACAGCAGATGAGATATCGCAAGATAGGCAACATCGAAAATACGACCGGGTAGAATAGGTCGAGTGGGGTAATCGTCCGAGATAGGACATGAAATAGCAGGTAGGTTGGGATCATGGATAGGGATAGGGCGACTGGAACTGTCTTGATCACGATGGAGTTTGGCAGGCATTTTGTAGGCTAGATTTCGGACTATAAAGGAGAAAAGAAGGATTTTAGTGGTGAATAAATCGGATGGCCCAAGGGGGTATATATAGCCGAGGGTTCGGACGGTCCGAACCTGATTAGCGAGGTGATAATTTTGACAATCTGTGAAAGAGTTCGGAGGGCCCAAAGAGTGTTCGGAGCGTCCGAACAGTTCATTTTCAGTTCGTGACGTCCGAATAAATTCGGAGGGCCCGAAGATTAGGCGGTCAAAATTCAAAGTTTTACCGCTAAGAGTTCGGACGACCCGAAGCTAAGTTCGGAGGGCCCAAACTAATCATTTCGGAGGAAATTTTGAAAGTTTTATACTGATAGGGTGCGAGGCAGTTCGAACGATCTGAACTATGGTTCGGGTGGTCCGAACCGGCCGAAATCAGAAACTCAAAAAATGACCTTAAATTTTAAATTTTGCATTTTAAGTAAGAGATCAAATAATTCAGATAAAAATGTGAGCTTTTTAATTTTGAATAAATACAATTGATTTATATTATTCAAAATTAATTTGCTCGAATTTGATATTAAGCTCCCCCTTAATATGACATTAAATTTATTTATGTCCACAAGTGATTACAACTCAATCATGCCAAGTTCACCACGCAAACGAATAAAAGTATTTTCATCTAGTGATTTTGAAAAAATATCAGCAATTTGATTTTGAAAGAGTGGGTGCCAGGTGAGCCAACTTGTGGCTAAGGGCTTTTATGACTATATGTATAAACAATCTTTTGTTTAATATAATTTACACTTTTATAATGGCATTTACTTTATCTTTTATCATATTATTATGTTGTGACATACTATAAGATGTTTAGATGAATACCTTGAATATACTATAGTGTATGTAAGATGTGGTGGCACATGGGGATGGCTATCATGAAACACATCTTATAGTCACTGTATATTCTAAACAGTTCCTAGTCGATTGAGCCGTCCGTTAATAAGGATAAGGATCGCTCGAGATTGAAACTAGCATTTGCGATGCCGAGTACCACGTTTCATTGGTATGGAACATAGAGATGTTCAAAGCATGCAAATGGATATTCATACGATGAATGATCGAACTACTCTATCCGGACTTTCCAAGTGGTTGTCACTTATCGAGTGGATAAAGTCCGCGGTTTTGGTTGTACACCATTAGTCCTTACTACTTGAAACATCATTGAGACTCTATATGATAGTACTGTACTTTGACTCGTTTACCGACTCTATTGGGGTCATCAGGTGTCGGGATTGGGTATAGTTACGACAAATATAGGAGTCGATGCTTTGTTGTCAAGGATTCACCACATACTTGCTAGTGTGAATATCCTATGCAATCAGAGGAGATATTAGTGTGACGAATCTCTGGCCAAAGTACATGATGTGTTTTAAGAAATGGTTTCTTAGTAGCACATGCGATGTCACTATTTGATCTTCAAGATGCATTGCATAGTTATCGAATCTCGAACGACTCTCGATTTACCAATGGTTGTTGATTCGATCGGGATATATGGATGAAGGGACCGTACTGTACGCTAACCAAAATCTATTGGTTCTTGCAGGCACTATCAGTGATACCTAGGGAATCATGGGGCGATGTTGCTAGGCGCTCTTACCATGATTCGATGGGCAAGTCGGAAATTGTTGTTCCGAGTCACAAGGAGTTGTGAGCCCACGGCTAGCTGTATCCTTGAACCATTGAGGGTCACACAAGTAATGGATTTCTAATTCCCGTTGAGATAGTTAAATTTAAAGAGTTAAATTTAATGAACAAAGAAGTAGGACTTCTTATATCAGAGTAGAAGAGTAAGATTTCCTAAAATGACATAGGGATGAGCATTTTTGGAAATCACTGAATTCGGATTCAGAAAATTTATCTTGACTTTAAAAGATGCAGAAATGGTTTCTGTGCATATTGGTGAAATTGGTTTATCAATCTGAGTCACGATGAATTTTATATTAATTTCTAAATATGCAGGCTTTGCTTGTCAGACTTTAACTTATGACTAATGGGCCCTAAGCTGTTAGCAGCCCACATTATAAATAAGTTATTGCAGTACAGAAATTATACAACAGAAGTCTCATAATTTTCGAACACTAGGGTTTTGAGACCTAGAGTGGCCGCCCCCCTCTCTGTGTTTTCTCTCTGAAATCCAGTCTGTGAATTTCGAATTTGCAGTTTGGTTTAACGGATCAAATTCGTTAATTCTCTTTGTAGAAACTTCTGATAGATTTTCTAGTGCAATCTATCAGAGGAATTCGAATTCTGTTCGTGGACCTGATTGAAGAATTGTTCGTCCATCAGTTCCTGGGATATACAACAAGAGCAGAGTTATCTGTTGGTGTCCATAATCTCGTTTCGAGATTCAAGGTAAAAATTTAATTGTTATTTAATTTTTACACGCACAATTTAATCGTAAAGTTTTAATACCCATGATATGGAATCATTCCATATAAAATTTTAAAACTTCCGCTGCATCGGGTATCAATTCTGATTGATCTGAACACCGTTATCCAACAGATTTGTCATGTCAACATATTGAAGTTCAACTTCATTTCGTTCGATGTGGTCGCGAATAAAATGATGACGAATGTCAATATGTTTGGTGCGCGAATGTTGAATCGGATTCTTTGTAAGACATATGGCGCTATTGTTGTCACAGAAAATAGGAATTTTTGAAAAAGATACACCATAGTCGAGCAATTGATGCTTCATACAAAGCATTTGCGCACAACAACTACCGGAAACAATATATTCGGCTTCGGTCATTGACAATGCAACACAATTTTTTTTCTTTGAAAACCAAGAAACTAAACAATTTCCTAAAAAGAAACAAGTTCCACTAGTGATTTTCCTGTCCACCTTATATCCACCAAAGTCGGCATCACAATACGCTTTTAAATCAAAAAAAGAATTTTTCTAATACCACAAGCCGAGATTTGGAGTATTTGAAATATATTTGAAAATGCGTTTTAAGGCGAACAAATGTGATTCCTTTGGACATGATTGAAATCGTGCACACAAGCAAACACTAAATATAATGTCCGATCTACTAGCAGTAGCATATAATAAGGAGCCAATCATACTACGAAAGGAAGATTGATCTACAGATTTACCATTTTCATCCTTGTCGAGTCTGATTGCTGTGCTCATCGGTGTGGATGATGATTTTGTGTTCTCCATCCCAAACTTCTTCAGAATCTCCTTGATGTATTTGTTTTGGTTCACAAAGAATCCATCTGTGCACTGTTTGATTTGCAATCCGAGGAAATAATTAAGTTCACCCATCATGCTCATCTCAAAGTGTTCCTGCATAAGCTTGGAGAAATCTTGACAGAGAGTTTCGTTAGTAGAACCAAAAATTATGTCATCAACATAAATTTGCACAATCAATAAATCATCTTTGACATTTTTGGTAAATAAGGTAATATCAATCTTTCTTCTCGAAAAATCATTTGAAAGAAGTAAAGTTGATAATTTTTCATACCAAGCTCGAGGAGCTTGTTTCAAACCATACAATGCTTTGTTTAGTCTATACACATGATCAGGCAATAATCCATCAACAAAGCCATCAGGTTGTTCAATGTAAACTTCCTCTTTCAATTCACCATTAAGAAATGCACTTTTAACATCCATTTGAAATAACTTAAAACTTCTAGAGCAAGCAAAAGCAAGTAGCATGCAAATAGATTCTAGTCTAGCAACAGGCGCATAAGTTTCATCATAATCTATGCCTTCTTTTTGACTATATCCTTTCGCTACTAGCCTAGCTTTATTTCTAGTGATAGTACCATGCTCATCAAGTTTATTCCTAAAGACCCATTTAGTACAAATAATATATCTATCATGAGGCCTAGGAACAAGACACCAAACATCATTGCACTTGAATTCATTTAATTCATCTTGCATAGCAATAATCCAGGAATCATCTAATAAAGCATCATCAATGCACTTAGGTTCAACATGCGAAACAAAAACAAGATGATTGCAAATATTATTAAGTGAAGAGCGAGTGGTTACTCCCTTCGAAGGAATACCAATGATAAGATCCATACATTGATCTTTGTGAAGCGTCCAATCCTTCCGAAGTGGTGTTTCCTCAACAGAAACATCTATATCATTTAAGCTTGATGAAGCCATCTCTTCTTCGAGTAATTCTACATCATCATTGTTAGTGCGAGAAACTATAGATATAGATTCATCAAATACAACATGCATTGATTCTTCAACAAGTAAAGTGCGTTTATTAAATTCTCTAAAAGCCTTACTCGTAGTAGAATATCCAAGAAAAATACCTTTGTCAGATTTGACATCAAATTTGCCAAGGTTGTCCTTACCATTATTATAAATGTAGCATTTTGATCCAAAAGCCCGAAAGTATGAAATTTTAGGCTTTCTCCCTCTCCATAATTCATATGGAGTTTTCTTGAGAATTGACCTTATTGATACACGATTGATAATGTAACAGACAGTGTTCATTGCTTCAGCCCAAAAATATTTTGGTAGAGAATGCTCACAAATCATGGTCCTTGCAATCTTTACAAGTGTCCTATTTTTCCTCTCAACGACCCCGTTTTGTTGAGGAGTCCTAGGATAAGAAAAATTGTGACCGGCCTTTTTCTTCACAAAAATTTGTTAAAACTCTCATTTTGAAATTCAGTTCCGTGGTCACTATGGATCTGTTTGATAGAAAGATTTTATCATTCTCAACTCATTTGACAAAAGTTTTAAAATAATCAAAGACATCATTTTTGTGGGCTAAAAATAATGTCCACGTGAAACGTGAGAAATCATCCACAATGACAAATGCATAAAGCTTCCCTCCTAGGCTAGCGTTCCTCGAGGGACCACATAGATCTAGGTGAAGAAGTTCAAGGGGCATAGAAGTTGATACAAAATTTTTGCTTTTAAGAGATTCTCTTGTATGTTTGCCAAGTTGACACGCATCACAAACAAAATCTAATTTCAAATTGAGTTTTGGCATACCAACAACTAAGTCAAGTTTAAAAAGTTTTTCAATGGTACTAGGACCAACATGACCTAATCGTCTATGCCAAAGAATGTTGTCATCAACATTCAAGGATACAAGACTTTTAATATTTGTCAAAGATAAATTATTTAAAGAAACCTTGTAAACATTTTCACTTCTATATCCTTTGAAATTTATGGATTTGTCAGATGTGAGTGATATAGTGAAGTGTTGAGGAGTGAATTTGACTTCATAACCTCTATCGCACAATTGACTTATGCTTAGTAGATTATTCTTAAGTCCTTTCACTAGGAATACATCATCAATCAAGCAGGATTTAGAAATACCTATTGAGCCGATTCCTTCAATAACTCCTTTGTTGTTGTCTCCAAAGGTGACAATTCCTTTTTCCTTTGGTTTGACCGATTGGAGTAGTTCTTTGTTCCCTGTCATATGTCTAGAAAATCCACTGTCTAGATACCATATGCTAGGGAGAACAGTTTTCCTATTTCCCTGCAAGAATTGGTTTTGGTACCCTTTAGTTCTTTTGGGTCCACAGTGTTAGAAAAGAGAGATACAAAAAGGACTTCTAAGAGTTCAGTCTCTCATAGCAACATCATCGCCATTTTCCAAGAGTGCTCCCAGTAGTAGGTAGGGCTTTGGCCTATTTAAAAACCTATTTTCTTGGACAGAGCAGCGTTCATCAGGAAGATCAGTCGCAAGTCAAGGCAGTTTAAACCGGTCTATGATGAACTCCCTTAGATCATGATCTTATAATGCCAACTGATTATTTGTTATGTACTCTTAGGCCTCCATTTCATATAGCTCTTTTGATCATATTGATATTTCAAAGATCTACATTTATGTCTAGCATGACCTATTTTACAGCAGTAAGAGCATATATGGGGTGATCTCATTTTTGCTTTAGCGATCAGGCTAGCAAAGTCTATAGATTTCTTATCATACCCTATTCCACCCTTATCAAAACTACATTTCTGCATGCTTAGTAAATTATTCAATTTATTACTACTAACATTGAATCTATCAAATGATTTTTCTAAGTGAGCTATGTCATCCTTTAATCTTAGGTTTTCATGCTCCTTAGTTTCTAATTTATTTTTGAGGTTTCTATTTTCCTTTCTAAGTGATTTAGCCATATCAAACATATGTTTATATGCATGTAGTAATTCATCATAGGAAGGTACCTCATCATCGTCGTCAGAGACGATGTCATCACTCCTAGCCATGAGGCAGATGTTAGCTTCCTCCTCGTCATCATCGCTGTCGCTCCAAGTGGCTATGAGCGCTTTCTTCTTGCCTTTGTCAAATTTCTTCTTGAGAGGGCACTCATTTGCATAATGCCCTTGTTGTTGACAGTTGTAGCACGTCACTTCCTTGTCCGTCTTTTTCTTGAAGTTGTTTCCTCGCATAAATCTTTTGAATTTTCTTGCGAATAGTGCCATATCATCATCATCATCATCATCTTCAACTTGAGTGGATAAGGCAATCCCCTTTGCCTTGGTATTTTCATCCTCCTTCTTTGATTCTTTCCTTGTGGATACTTCCAACTCATGGGTTTTTAGTGTCCCATGGAGTTGATCAAGATCATAGGAAGCGTTGTCACCTTTGTTGGATTCAATGATGGCAGTCTTCTTGGCATCCCACTCCTTGGGTAAGGCGCGTAGAGCTCTCCTCCACACTTACTTGGTTGGATATTGTTCTCCAAGTTGGGCTAGCTCATTGATGATTTGAGAAAGCCTTCGGAACATTGTGTCAATATCTTCATTGGATTCCATCTCAAATGTCTCTTATTTGAGTTGTAGTAGATCGATCTTTGTATCTTTGACTTGATTGGTTCCTTCGTGGCATATCTCCAATTTGTCCCAAATCTTTTTTGCGGATGAGCACATTGAGATCCAGTTTTACTCGTTCATATCTAAAGAACAATGAAGAATATTCATAGCTTTAGAATTTTGAGATATCAATTTCATATCCTCCTTTGAAAAGTCGTCCATTCCCTTAAGAATTTTGACTCACTCAATCTCTTTCATAGGTATGTAGGGACCTTTCACAGTTACTTTCCAAAGGTCATAATCTATGGATTGGATATATAGGGACATTCGATTATTCCAATATCCATGTTTATGTCGTTGAAAAGAGGAGGACGATTGGTTGATTGCCCTTGAGCATAATCGCTAGCTAGATTTTTCATAGAGCCTTTTTGAAAATATTTTGTAAAAAGGTGGCTCTGATACCACTTGTTAGAACCTAATGGGGGGGGATTTAGGTTCTATTGGCAACTTTAGAAATTTAAAGTGATTATGCTAGTACGCAAGAGGAAGACTTAAAGCAATCAAATATAAGTGCAGTAAATAAATGCGTAATGTAAATAAAGCAGTAAAAGGGATAAGAGATGTTTATGGAAGTTCGACGATAAATCGTCTACGTCTCCCCTTTTTGGTTAAGATCTATTAACCAAGGATCCACTAGCACTTCAATCTCTTGGCCTTGATGGCTCCAAGGATAGCCGTACAACTCAACACGATCACCGCGCCGCTACAACTTGAACACTTGGCCTTAAGGGCTCCAAGGATAGCCACAATACTCGCAAAATACACTTGGCTTCACACAAAAGTGTTTACAATAACCGAGCAACCAACTCACGAAATGAACTTATACAAACAACCCTCGATTTTGAATATAACACACAAATATTTCTTGAACTTTTGAAGGAGAGGATCTTGATTGCAAAGAGATATGAGAGTGAATTGGTGTGTTGAAATGACTTCAAATGACATGTATTTATAGTTGCCAATCCGAACTGGTTCGGAGCCTCCGAAGATGTCTTCGGGTCGTCCGATCGTTGTCTTATTGAAATTCAAATTTCTACGGCTGGTGAACTGTTCGGGTGGTCCGAACTCATCTTCGGGTCATCCGAACGGTTGCATTAAATTCATTCCGGAAAATTTCTTCCGACAAAATCTTCAGTGGCCGTAAAGTAGTTCGGGTCCTCCGAACTCGTATTCGGGTCGTCCAAAGTGTGCATTTCGTGGCCTCCGAGAGTGCCTCCGATCAATATTAAAATCCAAGAAATTCTTCGGGCCGTCCGAACTAGTCTTCCGTGCCCTCCGAGCCTGTCCTCCGATCTTTATTTAATTCTGGAAAAGCTTCGGGTCGTCCGAACCTGGGCAATTTCAAACCTTTAAAATTTTATCTCTAATTTTTGATTATCGGTTCTTGCTTCCAATATTGTTCATACTCAAAAGTATTATAATCTGCAATTTTCTTACTTTAAACTGTTAGTAATGATTAAACGAGTTTTGTAATCATCAAAACATATTAATTTGAGATTTGTTAATGCATTAAAAACATTAATCTCAATACACAAGATTTGTATGAGTTTAAGGCATAACAAGAAGATCTTGCAATTGCTTCTGCAGCTCTTTCATTTCTGATGGCGCTAAACGGTAAGGAGCTCTGGAAATTGGTGCAGTCCCTAGCAGTAACTCAATGCAAAATTCGATCTCCCTCACTGGTGGTAAGCCTGGAATCTCCTCCGGAAACACATCTGAAAAATCACGAACCACTGTTATCTCCCGGATATCTGGTTCCCCTAAGGATGCGTCAATGGCATAGATAAGGTAGCCTTCCCCGCCAGACTCTAAAGCACGTCGGGCCTTCAGAGCAGAAACCAATGGTATCGGGGGTCGCGCGCCCTCACCATAGAAATACCGGGACTCGCTATCCTTTGGTCGGAACTGAACAAATCTTTGATAGCAATCCATTATCGCGTGGTAGGTAGTCAAGAGATCTATCCCAATGATGCAATCAAAATCCTCCATAGCTAGAACCATCAGGTTAGCACTAAGCTTATTCCCCTCGAAATCCAAAACACAACCCACAACTAGACGCTTGGCTAAAACCTCTCTACCCATAGGAGTAGAAACTACTAGCAAGACGTCTAAAGGAATGAATGACAACTTATACTTCTTAGCAAAACGTGCTGATACGAAAGAATGCAATGCACCAGTATCAATCAAAACATATGCAGGAAAACCACACAAAATACAAGTACCTGCGATCATCTGATCACTGTTAGCCTCAGCCTGTTCCTGGTTAAGCGCAAAGATCTGACCCTGGGCACGTGGCCGCAAAGAAGAATGACCCCGAGAAGGAGTCTGAGTAGGCTATCGCTAAGACTGCTCCGGCTGCTGACACTGCTGCGAATACTGCTGCTGATAAGGTGAGTGCTGATACTGAGGTGGCTGGACAGATTTCTGAGAACCTCCTGAACCACCCGCTGCTCCAATCAGCATCGGACAATCCCTCTTCATGTGACCCTCCTGTCCACATTCAAAACACGCACTGGTCGATCAACCACACTGTCCTGGAGGATGCCGACATCTGCATTGACTACATCGGTTCGTTCTCTGTCCACCAAAACGATGCACTCCACCAGATCCAGAAGAAGAAGAAGAAGCACCTCCTTTCTTCTTAAAAGACTGGCCCTTCGGACCCAAAGGACTAGAACTCGCTGGCCTGGAAAAAGAAGAGAAGAGTCCCCTGTTCCTCCGAATACTGTCCTCCGCCTGACGACAACGGTCCACCAAGCCCTCGTAGGTCATATCACTGCCCACAACAACCATCCAATGAATCTCAGGGTTCAGACCCTCAAGGAAATGATCGTACTTCGCCATAGAACTATAAGCAATGTGAGGACAATAAGGTAGCAGATCAAAAAACTTCTGCTGGTACTCCTCGATCGTCATCGTACCCCCTGTCGCAGACTCAGTAACTCACTGGCTTTAGCCTGTCATAGTGCTGAAGGGAAATACAGTCTTTGAAAAGCTGTACGAAACTCGCCCCACATAGCTACTCCTCTCGCTGCTATGAATGGTGCGAAAGAAGATCTCCACCACATCCTCGCTCGTCCCTCAAGCATAAAGGCAAGAATCTCCATCCTATCCTCGTCTGTGCAACAGAACTCTTGAAAACAATGCTCCATCCTCTCGAGCCAATCCTCCGCCTCCTCACGCGTCTCACCACCTGTCAAGGGCATCAGGCTAACCTCCTTAAATCTGTGCATGCTCACTCGTTTGCACTCCTCAGGCTGGCCTCGACGACGTCTACGATCATTCGGATTGCCCCATAGACCACCGCCTCCACAATCGTGGCTCTCATCATAATCTGCCATCTGTTGCACAAGAACAGATAATTACTTAGTCCGCTTTACGTAATTCCCAGTGCAATGCGCTCTGATACCAAAAAGTGTAGTGACCCTACCCAGATCCACTATCTAATAAGAGTTAATTAGCGCATGAAATAAAATATTAAAAGCGTAAAGAGAGAATAATCAAAGTACAACAAATCCAATCGGCAGAATACAACCGACGATAACAAAAGTGTATAAATATCATTGTAAAATCAAATCGAAGGTTCAGGGTAAATAGATCCTTACCCTCTAAAACCTCACACTCTTGGATCCTCAATCCTGCTGAGAGCCGCCTGGATCGTCCAGCCTCAAACCTTCCCCGCCACAAGGTGTAACACTCTCAATCGATGAAGATGTTACAAACTAACATGACGTTAAAACTAGTTTGGAAAAGAAAATTTTTGAAATATGTATGTGTAGTAGCCCGTAACCAAAATCAGTAATTAAGGAATTAATCATAATTACTTGGGAAGAGTTTGGAAGCTCCGAAGGTGAGTTCGGAAGCTCAGAACAGGATCGGAAGCTTCGATGCAGGATCAGAAGCTCCGATGGTATTACGTCAGGCATGACGTGTGGCAGGATCGGAAGCTCCGATCACCCCTATCCGAAGTCAACAAGTGATATTTTGACACGTGGCAGATCAGGATCTTCGGAAGCTCCGATGGCAGGATCGGGCGTTCTGATCAAGGTTCGGACGTTCCGATCGAGGATCGGAGGCTCCGATCGTTGTCTATAAATAGAAGGCCGAGAATTCATTTTCAATTGCCAATTCCGGATTTCCTCTATACTCTAGCCATATTCGAGTTGTTCTAGCCTTCCTAAGCTTGACCCGAGAGTCGTCGAGGCGTTCGATAGTCGTAGCGGAGTTGTTCCCAAGTTCTGGAGGCATCAACATCAAAGGGCTAACGACGGACGAAGGTATAGCTTTTGCTTCCTATAAATATTTAGGAGTATGCAATAGCTTAGTTAAGACTTTTAGAGCACTATGATGATAGTAGTATCATTTGGCAGTGTAGAGCAGACTATAGGCGTGGACCTAGAGTTGGTAGAGCTTGCACTGATTTGAGGTACGGAAGTACTGTTCGAGATATCCTGACTGAGTATGCATGTATTATGTGACTGCATGGTTTATATGTCATTGATTATGCTGCATTCATTTGCATACTGAGCTATCTCCTTCGAGATGTCTGTTAGTAGGGTTTTTCCCTATCCTGTTAGTGGTTGGACTTCCATCGATTTGGGTCCGGCATATCCACTTGTATTATGGTATGGGAGCCACCTCCTGAAACGACGGCACAGCGTGCTACAAACCAGGGCCCGGTCTGTCACTGTTATCTGATCCTTGACCTCGATTTTATAGGGAGTTCACTTTGCATGCATGTATACTCATACTCTCGTACTGAGCATTTTATGCTCACGTCTCGTACTCTGTGTTTCTGGACACCCTATTCCATGGGACAGGTTTGCGATTGGACGAGGCGGGTGGTTCCAAGAGGGGCTAGGCAGTGGTTGGCCAGCTGGAGCTTCGTCTTGGTTTATTTCAGTTATTATTTGGATTAATACAGTTGTTCGATCTGGTTGTATAATATTTGGGTATTTACAGATTCCTTTACTTGGGATTGTATAATGTTTATGGTTTCCGCAGTTTTATTCTGATATCCGTTTACTTAAGTTAATTGCATGCCTAAGTTCTGTTTATTAGGTGATCCAGGTAAGGGTCACTACATTTATGGTATCAGAGCATGCATAGTATTCTTGGGATTTAGACTCTGCATAAGGTAATCATGAGATGCTTTTGTAGATGGCGAACTACGATGACCAGAGTAGCCATGGTAGTAGAGGTGGACGCTGGGGAGATGACGATCGTGAGCATCGTCGGGACCGTCATCATCGTCGTCGTGATGAGGATCGTTTCACTGTACGTCGATTTTTGCAGATGGGACCTAAGCCCCTTGTTGGAGGTGAGTCTCCGGAAGATGCGGAGAACTGGTTAGACCGTATGGAGACGACTTTTCAGACCTACCACTGCACCGAGGAGCAGAAGATGTAGACCCTTGGCTATCTTCTGGATGGGCGAGCCCGTAGGTGGTGGAGGTTTACTTCTGCACCCTTTATTGCGGCGAGAGGAGTGGCCACCTGGGCCGAGTTCTGCACAGCTTTTCAGAAGCTGTATTTTCCTCCTGCACTCCATCAGTCAAAGGCAGGTGAGCTTCTGAGTTTGCGACAGGGAGCCATGTCCATTGATGAGTATCAGCAGAAGTTCTTTGATCTGCTATCCTATTGCCCCGAGATTGCTGACAGCTCTGGGATGAAGTATAATCTGTTCCTTCAGGGCCTTAACCCTGAGATCCATGACCGTGTGGCGGTTTGCGACGACATGTCCTACGAGGGTTTGGTGATCCATTGTCACCAGGAGGAGGACAGCATTCGGCGGAACAGGTCTTTCCCTCAGTCAAGGCCTGCTAGTTTTTTGGGTCCCCATGCCCAATCTTTCAAGAAGTCTGTATCTACTTCTTCCTCTGGGTCTGGAGGTGTTATCCGTTTTGGTAAGAAGGACAAGTGTGATCATAGTGGGAAGAACCATCCGACCGACCGTTGCCGCAGAGCTTCTGGAGCTTGTTTCCGTTGTGGAGAGACTGGTCATATCCGGAGGGATTGTCCACTATCTGGGGGAGGAGGTTCTGGTTCTGGTTCAGGATCTGGTTCTTAGGCCACCGTTCAGCAAAGGACGCAGGGACAGCCTGCTGGGAGTTCTCATTTGAGGCCACGAGCTTCTGGTCAGGTGTTTGCCCTGAGACATGATCAGGCAGTGGAGGAGAATGAGAAAGTCGTCGCAGGTACATTTCTGCTTTATGGTATATCTGCTCTTGCACTTATTGACACTGGTGCATCTCATTCCTTCATTTCCGCACGTTTTGTTAAGAGGCATAAGTTACCATGCATTGCACTAGACGTAGTGATGTCTGTTTCTACTCCGACGGGCCAATCTGCTTTGGCTAAGCGTCTAGTGATGGGTTGCCCTTTAGAGTTCGAAGGGAACATTCTGTTAGCGAATCTCATGGTCCTGGCGATGGACGACTTTGATTGCATTCTGGGAATAGATATGTTGACTACCTATCGAGCTTCAATGGACTGCTATCAGAGATTAGTACGCTTTCATTCGGAGGGGAGTGAGAGTTGGTTTTTCTATGGTGAGGGAGCGCGACCCTCGATGCCTTTGGTATCAGCTTTGAGAGCCTGACGAGCTCTAGAGTCTGACGGGGAAGGCTAACTTATCTATGCAGTTGATTTGTCCGCGGAGAGCATTGGGATAGAGAGTATTCCTGTTGTGGATGAATTCCCAGATGTTTTTCCTGATGAGATTCCGGGTTTTCCTCCTGCTAGGGAAGTCGAGTTTGGCATAGAGTTGATGCTGGGTGCTTCTCCTATTTCTCGAACACCGTATCGTCTGGCTCCGTCAGAGATGCGTGAATTGAAGAATCAGCTACAGGATCTTTTGGACAAGGGGTACATTCGTCCTAGTGTATCTCCTTGGGGAGCTCCTGTTTTTTTTGTAAAGAAGAAGGATAGGTCGATGCGGCTGTGCATTGACTATCGGCAGCTGAATCGAGTCACTGTGAAGAACAAGTATCCGTTGCCTCGTATTGATGACTTGTTTGATCAGCTGCAGGGCACTTCAGTTTACTCCAAGATCGACTTGAGATCTGGGTATCATCAGTTGAGAGTCCGTGATCAGGACGTAGCCAAGACTGCATTCCGTACTCGCTATGGGCATTACGAGTTCCTAGTGATGCCATTTGGTTTGACTAACGCGCCGGCTATGTTCATGGATCTGATGAACCGCGTCTTCAGGGAGTATTTGAACAAGTTTGTCGTGGTCTTCATTGAAAACATCTTGGTGTATTCGCGTAATACGGAAGAGCATGTTTCTCACTTGCGGTTGGTACTGCAGACTCTTCGAGATGAGCAGTTGTACGCCAAGCTGAGCAAGTGTGAGTTCTGGATGGATCGAGTGGTCTTTCTTGGCCATATCATATCCAGGGAGGGGATTTCTGTTGATCCAAGAAAGATTGAAGCGGTACTTAATTGGTCGCGTCCGACGACAGTTGCATAGATCCGTAGCTTTCTGGGTCTAGCAGGGTATTATCGTCGCTTCATTCTGAACTTCTCTCAGCTAGCTCGACCTTTGACGTAGCTTACCCGCAAGGGTGTTGATTTCGAGTGGTCCTCCGAGTTTGAGGAGAACTTCTGTGAGCTTCGACGGTGGTTGACTTCTGCGCCGGTGTTGGCATTACCGTCAGGATCTGGAGGGTATGTGGTGTACACTGATGCTTCTCTGCAGGGGTTAGATTGTGTCCTGACTCAGAATGGGCATGTGATCGCATACGCTTCTAGACAGCTGAAGCTTCACGAGGACAACTACCCAGTCCATGATTTGGAGTTAGCAACCATTGTGTTCGCTTTGAAGATCAGGCTTCATTATCTGTATGGCTAGAAATTTGAGATCTTCACCGACCATAAGAGTCTCAAGTATTTGTTCACTCAGGCGGAGTTGAACATGAGGCAGAGACGTTAGATGGACTTGCTTAAAGACTATGATTGCGAGATTAAGTACCATCCGGGAGCTGCTAATCTCACCGGTGATGCTTTGAGTCGCAAAGTGCGACTATCCGCACTTCAGACTTGTTCGATGTCTAGTGCAATCAGTGACTGTTGTACTTCAGGATATTGTTGGAAACGGCGTTCAGATCAATCAGAATTGATACCCGGTGCAGTGGAAGTTTTAAAATTTTATATGGAACGATTTCATATCATGGGTATCAAAACTTTACGATTAAATTGTGCGTGTAAAAATTAAATAACAATTAAATTTTTACCTTGAATCTCGAAATGAGATTATGGACACCAACAGATAACTCTGCTCTTGTTGTATATCCCAGGAACTGATGGACGAAAAATTCTTCAATCAGGTCCACGAACAGAAGTTTAATCCCTCTGATAGACTGCACTAGAAAGTCTATCAGAAGTTTCTACGATGAGATAGAACAGATATGATCTGTTAAATTAGTCTGCAAATTCAAAAATTCACAGACTGGATTTTCGAACTTTGTAGGGGAGGGGGGGCGGCCGAATTCTCAAGAGAGGAGGCTCTCTAGGTTTTCGAAATTATGACCTCTGTTGTGTGTAATTTCTGTACTGCAATAATTTATTTATAATGTAGGCTGCTAACAGCTTAGGGCCCATTAGTCATAAGTTCAAGCCTGACAAGCAAAGCCCGCATGTTCAGAAATTAATATAAAATTCATCGTGACTCAGATTGATAAACCAATTTCACCAATGTGCACAGAAACCATTTCTGCATGTTTTAAAGTCAAGATAAATTTTTCTGAATCCGAATTCAGTGGTTTCCAAAAATGTCCATCACTATGTCATTTTAGGAAATCTTACTCCCTCTACTCTTAAATAAGAAGTCCCACTTCTTTATTCACTAAATTTAACTCTTTAAATTTAATTATCTCAACGGGGATTAAAAATCCATTACTTGTGTGACCCTCAATGGTTCAGGGATACAGCTATCCGTGGGCTCACAACTCCTTGTGACTCGGAACAACAATTTCCGACTTGCCCATCGAATCATGGTAAGAGTGCCTAGCAACATCGCCCCATGATTCCCTAGGTATCACTGATAGTGCCTGCAAGAACCAATAGATTTTGGTTAACGTACAGTACGGTCCCTTCATCCATATATCCCGATCGAATCAACAACTATTGGTAAATCGAGAGTCGTTCGAGATTCGATAACTATGCAATGCATCTTGAAGATCAAATAGTGACATCGCATGTGCTACTAAGAAACCATTTCTTAAAACACATCATGTACTCTGGCCAGAGATTCGTCACACTAATATCTCCTCAGATTGCATAGGATATCCACACTAGCAAGTATGTGGTGAATCCTTGACAACAAAGCATCGACTCCCATATGTGTCGTAACTGTACCCAATCCCGACACCTGATGACCCCAATAGAGTCGGTAAACGAGTCAAAGTACAGTACTAGCATATAGAGTCTCAATGATGTTTCAAGTAGTAAGGACTAATGGTGTACAACCAAAACCGCGGACTTTATCCACTCGATAAGTGATAACCACTTGGAAAGTCCGGATAGGGTAGTTCGATCATTCATCGTATGAATATCCATTTGCATGCTTTGAACATCTCTATGTTCCATACCAATGAAACGTGGTACTCGGCATCGCAAATTCTAGTCTCAATCTCGAGCGATCCTTATCCTTTTTAACGGACGGCTCAATCGACTAGGAACTGTTTAGAATATACAGTGATTATAAGATGTGTTTCATGATAGCCATCCCCATGTGCACACCACATCTTACATACACTATAGTATATTCAAGGTCTTCATCTAAACATCTTATAGTATGTCACAACATAATAATATGATAAAAGATAAAGTAAATGCCATTATAAAAGTGTAAATTATATTAAACAAATTATACATAGAGTCATAAAAGCCCTTAGCCACAAGTTGGCTCACCGGGCACCCACTCTTTCAATCTCCCACTTGCCCTAAAGCCAACTAGTCATGTTACGTAGTCCCATTGCTTCATGATGTTTGTCAAATAATGGTCGTGACAAGGGCTTAGTAAGTGGATCAGCGATATTGTCTGCAGAGGCCACTCTCTCGACAGTGATGTCTCCTCTTTCCACGATCTCCCGGATGATGTGGTATTTCCTCAGTACGTGTTTGGATCTTTGATGAGACCTTGGTTCCTTTGCCTGAGCAACGACACCCGTGTTGTCACAGTACACCGAGACTGGACCAACAGCTTCAGGAATAACGCCCTACTCTTGGACAAAATTCCTCATCCAAACGGCCTCTTTAGCAGCAGCTGATGCCGCAATGTATTCTGCCTCAGTGGTGGAATCCGCTGTGGTGTCCTTCTTGGAACTCTTCCAAGAGACAGCACCGCCATTGAGCATGAACACAAATCCAGATGTTGACTTCGAGTCATCCACGTCACTTTGGAAGCTAGAGTCGGTATAGCCTTCCAATTTCAGTTCTCTTCCTCCATAAACCATGAATATATTCTTAGTTCTTCTCAAGTACTTAAGAATATCCTTCACGGCTTTCCAATGCATTTGACAGGGATTGGCTTGATATCTGCTCGTGAAACTCAGAGCAAATGCCACATCTGGTCTGGTAGATATCATCCCATACATGATACTCCCTATGGCTGATGCTTATGGTATGTGTGTCATTTTCTCTATCTCTTCGTCAGTCTTGGGACACATAGACTTGGATAGAGAGACTCCATGACACATAGTTAGATGTCCTCTCTTGGACTCATCCATTGAAAACCTTTTCAATATAGTGTCGATGTAGGTTGCTTGAGTGAGTCCTATCATTCTCTTAGATCTATCTCTATAGATCTGTATCCCTAGAATATAGGATGCCTCACCCAAATCCTTCATCGAGAATCTACCTGATAACCATATCTTTGTTGACTGCAACATCCCTACGTCATTCCCAATGAGTAGGATGTCATCAACATAAAGTACTAAGAATGTTACCGCATCCTTAACTACTTTCTTGTACACGCATGGTTCCTCCGGGTTCTTGATGAAACCAAAATCCTTTATTGTTTCATCAAATTTCTGGTTCCAACTTCTTGATGCTTGTTTTAGACCATAAATTGATCTCTGAAGCTTGCATACCTTATGCTCGCTTCCCATGGAGGTGAATCCTTCAGGCTGCTTCATATAGATTTCTTCCTTAATGTTTCCATTAAGAAATGCAGTCTTCACATCCATTTGCCATATCTCATAGTCATATCATGCTGCTATGGCAATTAGGATTCTTATGGACTTGAACATTGCGACTGGTGAAAAAGTTTCATCATAGTCAACTCCTTGTCTTTGAGTATAACCTTTTGCAACCAATCGTGCCTTATAGGTCAACACCTTGCCATCAGGCCCAAGTTTTCTTTTGTAAATCCATTTACATCCTATTGGAACAATTCCATCAGGAGGATCTACTAAAGACCAAACTTGGTTTGAATGCATCGAGTCTATTTGCGACTGCATTGCTTCAAGCCATAAATTAGAATCCGCATCAGAAATTGCTTCCTTGAAGTTTCTTGGATCACATCCAATGTTGGGTTCACTTTGATCCCCTTCAAGAAGAAAACCATATCTAATAGGAGGCCTAGAAGTCCTCACGGATCTTCTAGTAATAGGCGTGTCAATCAATGGTTCCTGAGGTGTAGGATCATTATTTTGTATCTTGGGTTCTTCTCGAATTTCTTCGAGTTCCATCATCTTGCCTTTCTTATCCAATAAGAACTCCTTCTCCAAGAAGGTGGCATTCCTTGAAACAAACACTTTTGTTTCAGTAGGATGATAGAAATAATATCCGATTGAATTCTTCGGATACCCTACAAAATAACATAAGGTGGATCGACTATCCAACTTATCTCCCACTGTCTGCTTCACGTAAGAAGGACATCCCCAAATCCTCAAGTACGAATACTTAGGAGCTTTGCCATTCCATAACTCGTATGGTGTTTTGTTCACTGCTTTAGTGTGAACGTTGTTCAACAACAATACCGCCGTTTCAAGAGCATAGCCCCAAAACGAAGGTGGGAGCTCAGTGAAGCTCATCATGGATCAAACCATGTCCAACAAAGTTCGATTGCGACGCTTCGAAACACCATTAAGCTGAGGTGTCATAGGAGGAGTCCACTGAGAGAGAATCCCATTCTCTTTTAGATAGCTCAAAAACTCGGTACTCAAGTATTCTCCACCTCGATCCGATCGAAGTGCTTTAATCCTCTTACCTAGTTTGTTTTCTACTTCAGCCTTGAATTCTTTGAACTTTTCAAATGATTCAGACTTATATTTCATCAAATATAAGTACCCATACCTAGAATAATCATCAGTAAAGGTAATGAAGTAGGTGTGACCAAATTTTGTACCAATACTAAATGGTCCGCAAACATCCGTATGGATCAAATCCAATAGATTTTGACTACGCTCAGGTTTTCCTTTGAAAGAAGATTTAGTCATTTTTCCTTTCAGGAAGGACTCACAAGTAGGTAGAGAGTTAATATCAGACATATCAAACAAGCCCTCTCCCACTAGCTTGTTCATCCTCCTTGAGGAAATATGACCTAGCCTAGCATGCTAAAGGTTTGCCGGGTTTTGACTATCGATTTTTCTTTTGTTCGTTGTTACCGGTTTATCAACATAATTTATTGGAACGTCTTTTAATTTTAAGTTATATAGATCGTTTTCAAGTTGTCCATTTCCAATCAAACATTCATTCTTGTAAATATTGCAAATCCCATTCACAAAATTGCAAGAAAAACCATCTCTATCAAGCATAGAAACAGAAATAATGTTTTTAATCAAGTCTGGAACAAATAAAACATCTCTCAAAAGTAACTTAAAATCGTTCTGCAAAATTAAATAAACGTCTCCCACAGCTTTGGCTTCAACTCTAGAACCATTTCCGAGCCTCAGCTGGGTCTCACCCATTCTAAGCTTGCGACTTCTTGTCATCACCTGCAAATCATTGCAAATGTGAGATCCACATCCGGTATCCAATACCCAAGAAGTAGTATTAAGTGAAACATTTATTTCAATATAAAACATACCCTTCGCAGTTCACAACTGCTCTAGATATTCCTTGCAGTTACGTTTCCAATGACCGGGTTTCTTGCAGTGATGGCAAACATCCTTGGACTTTTCCATGTTTGAAGCCTTTGTCTTGTTCTTCTTCTCGGGTCCGGTTTTCCTGGATGGGGCAGAACGTTTCTTACCCTTTGTACTTGGCCCCTTCTTAGCAGAAGAAGAGGAGCCCACCAAGAGAACCGGTTTATCCTTCTTTAAAGTGGCTTCATAATTTACAAGCATATTGACAATCTCTTCAAGGGAGGCCTCTATCTTGTTCATATTGAAATTCACCACAAAACCGTCAAACGGTGAAGGAAGAGAGAGAAGTAATAAGTCCACATTGAGTTCATGCTCCAATACCAAATCAAGCGTTACCAACTTCTGAATGAGCCAAATCACGCGTACCCCATGATCACGGACCGAAGTCCCTTCACGCATGCGACACGTCATTAACTCTTTTACAGTAGCGAACCTTTCAGCTCTCGATTGAGCCCCAAAAAGTTCCTTGAGTTGTACGTGAATGTCAGCAGCATTCACGGTATCCTCAAATCGCCTCTGGAGTTCATCAGACATCGAAGCTTGCATATAGCATTTGGCCTTGATATCATGGTCCCATCATTTATCAAGTTTGGCCAACTCTTCCGGACTTATATCAGCTGGTGCTTCCTTCGGAGGAGATTTTTCTAACACGTAGAACATCTTCTCCGAGGTCAAGACAATCTTCAACTTACGGAACCATTCCGTATAGTTTGCACCAGTCAGTGTATTTTGTTCGAGAATAGAGAATAGTGGATTGCACGAATTCATCTTAATGAAATACTGAAAAGAAACAGAAAATAATCAGTGATTGTTTAATTAATTTACTAAGACATAAAATAGGCAAAATTTATTTTATGAATCTCACTCCCACTATTTTAACGATTTCACTACCCTCTAGTGAAAACGAGAAACATTTTCTTTAGTGGGAACATGGAGTCCAATTAACAAACTATAGTCCCGAATAATATCAGCCAACCATAATTTTCAAAAGGTAGAGCCCAATTGCTTCCAAAGCAACCTCCATGTTTTTACCTCATGTCCAATAAGGGCCCAATAATATGACGCCGTTTATTGTGACATGTCAAGATGACCCATCAATATTAAGTTGTGATGGACGGTCGCCATGTGGATCCCAATAATATGAGCAAATCCCATGGGAGTTCCACCCAACTTACAACATGTGTCGATCCAATGTACAGCTTTCCGACGAACGGGCCCCCCCAATAATATGAGTCGGACCGTATCCGCGGGTAGCATCTCATACATTGATCGTTGATGAAAGGTAGGAACATTTAAACAATATTTAAATTCCCTTTTAATCTTGATATCAATTTTAAATCATATTTAAAATGAGGAATTTTAATTTTAAAAATTTGTCTCATCTTTCATTTTATGTATGCTTGCGGGATTCATACAATTTAGTCTAAAACATGCATACATCAATAATATCATATATTATTTAGGATGATCGATTCCATTTCTAATCGACCCGTGGTTGCCAATCACGAGTCTAAGTCCAATCCTAGGTAATATGCAAGTATGCAATGCAATCCTATTACATTGAGCTTCCAATTTACATTTCTTCAGTCTTTATTGTCTGCTGGGCCCACCTTTGTCTTCAAATCTTCATCTCCCATTAAGTATAATGTATTTACAATAAATAACTATGACAAGTAGGGGATACATTTTAAGGGGTGGGAACGGGCCATAAACCAGGCCCACTTTTATTACATATGACAATTCATATTGGGCCATAAACCAGGCCCATTAATAAATCCAACAACAATAAAAACAAATGTAAATTCCCTAACATACACCTACAAAATTGGTCATGGTAATCGATCATCCTTATCCAATAATATTTAATTCAAAATTAATTTATTGGATAACATGCAATGGCAATTAAATTAAAAAGGATAAAATCATATTCCATATATAAAATCTTATTTTACATACAAAATCATATTTTACCTTTTTATCAAATAAAATCATATTTTACATATAAAATCCAATTTTATACATAAAATCATATTTTACTCAATATTTCCATAAGATCATATCTTATCATCAATTGTACCAAAAATAATTAATTTCATAAAATCTGATTTAACGGATAAAATCTATAAATTTTCCAAAAATTCAAATTTATCCAAAAATCAATTTTAAAATTTTCGGACTCGAACAATTCGATCCGACGCCTCGAGGACCAATCAAAAACAATTTTCGATCGGACCAAAAATAGAATTTTAACATATTAAAATTTTAATTAAAAATAAAAATTAATTTTCCCGGGCCACCCGGGACGATCCCGGGCAGCGCCGTGCGCTGCCCTGGGCAGCGATTGGATCGCTGCCCAGGCAGCGATGGAATCGCTGCCCTTGGGCAGCGATCGGCTTGGCAGCGACGTTCACTGCCCCGGGTTTGCCCATTAATTTTAAAATTTTAAAATCCTTTTGTTTCAAAAAAACAAGGCTTAAAAATTTTGTACAATCGATTAATTTAATCGCTTGATCTGAGCAACCTGACTTTGATACCACTGTTGGAAACGGTGTTCAGATCAATTAGAATTGATACCCGGTGCAGCGGAAGTTTTAAAATTTTATATGGAACGATTCCATATCATGGGTATCAAAACTTTACGATTAAATTGTGCGTGTAAAAATTAAATAACAATTAAATTTTTACCTTGAATCTCGAAACGAGATTATGGACACCAACAGATAACTCTGCTCTTGTTGTATATCCCAGGAACTGATTGACGAACAATTCTTCAATCAGGTCCACGAACAGAAGTTTAATCCCTCTGATAGACTGCACTAGAAAGTCTATCAGAAGTTTCTACGATGAGATAGAACAGATATGATCTGTTAAATCAGTCTGCAAATTCAAAAATTCACAGACTGGATTTTCGAACTCTGTAAGGGAGGGGGGGGGGGGGGCCGGCCGAATTCTCAAGAGAGGAGGCTCTCTAGGTTTTCGAAATTATGACCTCTGTTGTGTGTAATTTCTGTACTACAATAACTTATTTATAATGTGGGCTGCTAACAGCATAGGGCCCATTAGTCATAAGTTCAAGCCTGACAAGCAAAACCCGCATGTTCAGAAATTAATATAAAATTCATCGTGACTCAGATTGATAAACCAATTTCACCAATGTGCACAGAAACCATTTCTGCATCTTTTAAAGTCAATATAAATTTTTCTGAATCCGAATTCAGTGGTTTCCAAAAATGTCCATCACTATGTCATTTTAGGAAATCTTACTCCCTCTACTCTTAAATAAGAAGTCCCACTTCTTTATTCACTAAATTTAACTCTTTAAATTTAATTATCTCAACGGGGATTAAAAATCCATTACTTGTGTGACCCTCAATGGTTCAGGGATACAGCTAGCCGTGGGCTCACAACTCCTTGTGACTCGAAACAACAATTTCCGACTTGCCCATCAAATCATGGTAAGAGCGCCTAGCAACATCGCCCCATGATTCCCTAGGTATCACTGATAGTGTCTTCAAGAACCAATAGATTTTGGTTAACGTACAGTACGGTCCCTTCATCCATATATCCCGATCGAATCAACAACTATTGGTAAATCGAGAGTCGTTCGAGATTCGATAACTATGCAATGCATCTTGAAGATCAAATAGTGACATCGCATGTGCTACTAAGAAACCATTTCTTAAAACACATCATCTACTCTGGCCAGAGATTCGTCACACTAATATCTCCTCAGATTGCATAGGATATCCACACTAGCAAGTATGTGGTGAATCCTTGACAACAAAGCATCGACTCCCATATGTGTCGTAACTGTACCCAATCCCGACACCTGATGACCCCAATAGAGTCGGTAAACGAGTCAAAGTACAGTACTAGCATATAGAGTCTCAATGATGTTTCAAGTAGTAAGGACTAATGGTGTACAACCAAAACCGCGGACTTTATCCACTCGATAAGTGATAATCACTTGGAAAGTCCGGATAGGGTAGTTTGATCATTCATCGTATGAATATCCATTTGCATGCTTTGAACATCTCTATGTTCCATACCAATGAAACGTGGTACTCGGCATCGCAAATGCTAGTCTCAATCTCGAGCGATCCTTATCCTTTTTAACGGACGGCTCAATCGACTAGGAACTGTTTAGAATATACAGTGATTATAAGATGTGTTTCATGATAGCCATCCCCATGTGCCACCACATCTTACATACACTATAGTATATTCAAGGTCTTCATCTAAACATCTTATAGTATGTCACAACATAATAATATGATAAAAGATAAAGTAAATGCCATTATAAAAGTGTAAATTATATTAAACAAAAGATTGTTTATACATAGAGTCATAAAAGCCCTTAGCCACAAGTTGGCTCACCGGGCACCCACTCTTTCAGATATACCTTCAAGCATAAGAAAGGTATGCAGAGTATCCAGATGTTTGCGATATTATCTGAGCCAGCTTTGTATTCGCAGATTCGAGATGCTCAAATGTCTGATTCAAAGACCCAGCGTTTAGCTCGTCTAGCTAACGAGGGTAGCTCGTCTGGATTTCATTATCAGTCAGATGGCTTTTTGTGTTTATCTGGTAGGCTTGTGATTCCGCAGGATAAAGAGTTGCGAGAGAAGATTTTGTCTTAGGCGCATCGCACTAAGTTGAGTATTCATCCTGAGAGCATCAAGATGTACAAGGATCTACGTACTCGTTTTTGGTGGAAGGGAATGAAACGCAGTGTTTATCAGTTTGTTTCGAGATTTTTGGTGTGTCAACAGGTCAAGGCAGAGCACCGAAGACCTGGAGGATTGCTTCACAGTCTGCCTATTCCTGAATGGAAATGGGAGTTTATCACAATGGACTTTGTGACCCATTTGCCGCTATCCCCGAGGAACTGTGATGCTATCTAGGTTGTGGTGGACCGACTCACCAAGTCAGCGCATTTCATTGCCTATAGCCGGGAGTACAATGTGGATCGTATGACTCGGTTGTACATTCAGGAGATCGTTCGACTTCATGGAGTGCCTGTTAGCATTGTCAGCGATCGGGACCCCAGGTTTACTTCTAGATTCTGGGGGAGTGTTCAGCGTGCGATGGGTACTACTCTCAGTTTGAGTACTGCCTATCATCCGGAGACTGATGGTCAGTCAGAGTGCACTATCCGTACTTTGGAGGATATGCTTAGAGCGTGCGTCATGGATTTTGGTTCAGCCTGGCAGGATCATTTGCCATTGATCGAGTTCGCGTACAACAACAGCTATCATACTAGTATTGGGATGGCACCTTTTGAGGCGTTGTATGGGCGACGTTGTCGTACTCCACTCTTTTGGGAAGAAGTGGGGGAGAGACAGGCTGAGGGATCGGAGTTTATCCAACAGGCGATAGACATTGTTGATCAGATCAAGAAACGGATTAAGACTGCATAGGATCGTCAGGCCAGCTATGCTAATACCAAGCGTAGGCCTTTGCAGTTCGATGTCGGGGAGAAAGTGTTTCTGAGAGTGTCACCTTTCCGCAAGATTCTCAGATTTGGCCTTAAGGGCAAGTTGTCTCCCAGGTTTATAGGTCCGTTTGAGATCTTGGAGAGCATTGACGATTTGGCTTATCGACTAGCCTTGCCACCGCATCTTTCCAGTATTCACAATGTGTTCCACGTATCTCTGTTGCGACGGTATGTGGCGGATGAGTCTCATATTCTGCAGCGGTCTGAGGTTCAGGTGAGTAAGGATTTGACCTATGTTGAGAAACCTATTCGTATCCTGGATTATAAGGATAAGGTTTTGCGGAACAAAGTCATTCCTCTGGTTTTAGTTCAATGGCAGCGCCGAGGCACTAAGGAAGCTACTTGGGAGCTTGAGGACAGGATGCGTGAAGACCATCCTGAGTTGTTTTGATTTCATTCTTAAGTTGTATTCAGTTACAAACTCTGTAAACGTTTGATTTGAATAAAGAATGTTTCTGATTTCTGTATTATATTCAGTACTTAAGATCTGATTTCGAGGACGAAATATCTTAAGTGGGGGAGAATGTAGTAGCCCGTAACCAAAATCAGTAATTAAGGAATTAATCATAATTACTGGGAAGAGTTCGGAAGCTCCGAAGGTGAGTTCGGAAGCTCTGAACAGGATCGGAAGCTCCGATGGTATTACGTCAGGCATGACGTGTGGCAGGATCGGAAGCTCCGATCACCCCTATCCAAAGTCAACAAGTGATATTTTGACACGTGGAAAATCAGGATCTTCGAAAGCTCCGATAGCAGGATCGGACGTTCCGATCGAGGATCGGAGGCTCCGATCGTTGTCTATAAATAGAAGGCCAAGAATTTATTTTCAATTGCCAATTCCGGATTTCCTCTCTACTCTAGTCATATTCGAGTTGTTCTAACCTTCCTAGGCTTGACCCGGGATTCGTCGAGGCGTTCAATAGTCGTAGCGGAGTTGTGCCCAAGTTCTGGAGGCATCGACATCAAAGGGCTAACGACGGGCGAAGGTATAGATTTTGCTTCCTATAAATATTTAGGAGTATGCAATAGCTTAGTTAAGGCTTTTAGAGCACTATAATGATAGTAGTATCATTTGGCAGTGTAGAGCAGACTATAGGCGTGGACCTAGAGTTGGTAGAGCTTGCACTGATTTGAGGTACGGAAGTACTGTTCGAGATATCCTGACTGAGTATGCATGTATTATGTGACTGCATGGTTTATATGTCATTGATTATGCTGCATTCATTTGCATACTGAGCTATCTCCTTCGAGATGTCTGTTAGTAGGGTTTTTCCCTATCTTGTTAGTGGTTGGACTTCCATCGATTTGGGTCCGGCATATCCACTTGTATTATGGTATGGGAGCCACCTCCTGAAGCGACGACACAGCGTGCTACATACCAGGGCCCGGTCTGTCTCTGTTATCTGATCCTTGACCTCGAGTTTATAGGGAGTTCACTTTGCATGCATGTATACTCATAATCTCGTACTGAGCATTTTATGCTCACATCTCGTACTCTGTGTTTCTGAACACCCTATTCCATGGGGCAGGTTTGCGATTGGACGAGGCGGGTGATTCCAAGAGGGGCTAGGCAGTGGTTGGCCAGCTGGAGCTTCGTCTAGGTTTATTTCTGTTGTTATTTGGATTAATACAGTTGTTCGATCTGATTGTATAATATTTGGGTATTTACAGATTCCTTTACTTGGGATTGTATAATGTTTATGGTTTCCACAGTTTTATTTTGATATCCATTTAATTAAGTTAATTGCATGCCTAAGTTCTGTTTAGTAGGTGATCCAGGTAAGGGTCACTACAGTATGCATACATAAAACCTTACTTAAAACATTTCAGAATAGTTTACAAACCAAATCATGACAATTTGAAACATAAAGCGTATTTTCTTCAATCAACATAACAACATTTAGTTCATTAACTTGACACCAACACACTCAACACATAACACACTCATGCATCGCTCGCCGGTCCGACTCCTTGCTCTTCTTCATTCCCGGCATTGAACTCGTCGACATATGCATAAATGTCATCCTCATTACATTCACCATTCAAGTATAGTGAGTCTAAAGACTCAGCAAGAGTATGCAGTAAAAATCATGAGATTTTAATTATCATTTAAACGTAACATAACATAACATAAACTTATCGTTTGGTGACGAATTATGCGAAATTGTGGCAACCGTCATTATGGGCACATTCATCTTTTCCTGTTGATCAAAAATCATATGGCATTACGCCTCGTAATATTCGTTCATTCATTTTCCGAGGCCCCTCTGCAGCTCATCCCGGAGGACCTAACCCGTACATTGAGCCGTATTTGGGAGGGACCCTCCGGAGCCCAAACTGGAGTACCGTTCCCGTATTGCCACCACAAAGACACATAAGACATCAAAATATTTTCATGCATCGACATATCATTCATTTTTTATATCATATCATTATCATTTCATCATAACATTCCATCTTTGTATGACAAGTATGTCATAAAACATTCATCATAACATCATGATTCCTTTCATAAACTTTTATGTCGTGATCTTAAAAATTTACTCGATAAATTCATGCATATCATACATGATTAAAATCATACTTGCATATTGAATATAGCTTTCATGAACGAACATAAACATGTACATGCATCACATAACGTAATCGGTCCACGTAAGTCGTTCTTTTCGTTCTTGATGTAAAACTTGAAACTGTTTGCATAGGAACTCTTAAACATACTTAAAACACCTTAATACATCATAATCATGCATTTAGAACTTAAAAACATGCATGGAAATATTTTTAGGACAGAACCATCCTCGCTCGAGCGGCACTAACTCTCGCTCGAGCGAGACCTGTTCTGGAGAAGCATGTTGTATGCACTGAAACTATATTTGTAGTTCGGGATTTGGAAACCTAGTAAACATGAAAGTTGTAGACCTTGATCATGGATTTCTAATGCCGAAAACCTCACCTCAATTGGATTTTTCAGTAAAATGTTATGCTCATTCTACCGAGATATATTAGTACCGGAAATTCAAACCACTCGACACACTTCGGGGCAATTTTGGCCAATCTTCCAAAATGATTTTGAGAAAACTTAAAACATGAAAGTTGTAGATAAATAAGCTATATTTCATATAAAATTGGCCTCATCTCATTTGGATTAATACATTTGACTTAATCCACAAAATTGAAACAAGTGTCTCTAATCCAAGACAACCTAGCACATGCAACGTTTCAAAGATTTAACTCAAACTAACTCAACACTTCAAAATTCAACACACACCTTAAAAATCAGTCCTTTTCCAACTCTAAACCATAAGAATCTATCAACACACATTATTTATCAAGAATTTCACAAGAACGACTTACATATCACGATATCATAAATATCATGCTTTTATGTTTCTCAAATCTTTAAAATCATGCATAAAACTCATCAACACACATCATTTCTTATCAAAATAGATATATCTTGAATGGTGGTTTAAAAATTCTTTAAAAACTTGCCTTGAATGGAGGAGGAGTTGATCCGGAACTTCGGTGACGAGCTAAACCTTGGACGAACTAAAAACTGGTACCAAAAAGTCACTTGAATCTTGAAGGATTTGATGAAGGAGATGATGAATAGTGAGGGGGAGGAGAAAAACGTGTAAGGGATAGAAGGATAATAGAGAAATCTGATAGAATATGTCAAGGGAATCACTAACATGTAGGGTATAAGGTTGTTAAGTGTAGTTTTCACAATTAATTCATATCGTGTATTGATTGCTTAAAATGCAGTCAAAGAAACACATCTCGAATCGTCTGATAAAAATGCTATCTTTTGACTCGTTTATAAAAAAACGTAACAATATCATACTTAAAATACTCGTAAAAATGTACTCTATTATCTCGTTCATAGGTTAGGCTCGTCCCGCGAGTCCAGAATCGAACTCTACCTGGAATCATTTACTTAATCAAAATTGTTAAATGTAAGATAAACATAATCATGAAATCATAATCATTAAATCATAACTCAAACAATTTAAGGCATAAAATCATTAAAAATTTATTTTTAAATAATCGTGAGCAAGTTTAATGGATTTTTGGACTTTACAATTCTACCCTCCTTAAAAGAATTTCGTCCTCGAAATTCGACTTACCAAATAATTATGGGTATCGGCTATGCATATCTTTTTTGGTCTCCCAAGTAGCCTCTTCCACTAATTGATTGCGCCATAAGACCTTTACCATCTTGATCTCTTTGTTTCTCAGCTTCCGGACTTGTGTATCCAAAATTTGGATAGGTATTTCTTCATAAGACAAGTCTGGTGTCCATAGAACTGGCTTGTGGCGAATGACGTGGGAAGGATTTGAGATATACTTTCTCAACATTGAGACATGGAATACGTTGTGTACACCTTCCAAGTTTGGAGGCAATGCTACTCGGTAAGCTCTTGTTCCAATCTTGTCTAGGATCTCAAAATGTCCTATATATCTTGGGCTCAACTTTCCTTTCTTCCCAAATATTAAGACTCCTTTCCAAGGTGACACCTTCAAAAACACGTGATCACCTACTTGGAACTCCAACTCTCTACGCCTCTGATCGGCATAGCTTTTCTGTCAACTTTGAGCTGTCAACATTCTGTCCTTGACTTTTGCTATCATATCAACTGTATGTTGCACTATTTCTTGCCCTAATAAAGCTCTTTCTCCCACTTCATCCCAATGCAATGGAGTCCTACAATTTCTACCGTACAAAGCCTCATAAGGAGCCATTCCAATAGTAGCTTGATAACTATTGTTATATGTGAACTCCACTAAAGGCAATTTCGATTCCCAATTATTTCCAAAGTCAATCATGCAAGCCCTGAGTAAATCCTCCAATATCTGAATCACTCGCTCAGATTGTCCATCTGTCTGCGGATGAAAAGCTGTAATAAAAGCTAGCTTTGTTCCCAATCCATGATGTAAACTCTTCCAAAAGTTTGAAGTGAACCTAGGATCCCTATCAGAGACTATCCTTGCTGGAACTCCATGAAATCTAACTACGTCTCGAATATACAACTCTGCATATTGATTCATCGAAAAGTTGTTTCTAACTAGTAAGAAGTGAGCTGACTTTGTCAACCTTTCAACTATTATCCATATTGAATTCATTCTTCGTTGTGTAATTGGCAGTACAATAACAAAGTCCATGGTGACGTCTTTCCATTTCCAAGTGGGAATGGGTAATGGTAAGAAGTCCTGCTGGCCTTTGATGTTCAACTTTCACCTGTTGACATGTCAAACATTCGCTAACAAACTTAACGATGTCTTTCTTCATACCTGGCCACCAGTATAGCATACGAGGTACTTGTGATTTGGTGTCACCAGGCTGAGGAAAGTATTCGCCATAAAAAATCCTTCATTTCCTCTAGACCCGCGAGTTCTTTGGGTCCCCGTGCTCAATCTTTCAAGAAGTCTAGTTCTACTTATTCTTCCTCAGGATCTGGTGAGGTGATGATCTTTGGCAGAAAGAATCAGGGTCCTTCCAAGCATTGTGGCGGGAATCATCCTGCCAACAATTGCCGGAAGGTTTCAGGGGCATGTTTCCGATTCGGAGAGATTGGCCACCTGAAGAAGGATTTTCCACGGGCCGGGAGAGCTGGTTCTGGCTCAGGTTCTGGTTTTCAGGCTTCAGTGTAGCAGGGACCACAGGGACAGTCTACAGGGGGTTCTAATCTGAAACCTCGTGCTTTCAGCCAAGTGTTTGCCTTGAGGCATGATTAGGCAGTGGATGAGAATGAGAAAGTTATAGCGGGTATGTTCATGTTATTTGATATACCTGATTTTGCACTCATTGATACTGGTGCATCTCATTCTTTCATTTTTGCACGTTTTGTTAAGAAGTATAAGTTTCCATACATCTCACTAGACACAGTGGTTGTTGTCTCTACTCCGACGGGTCAGTCTGCATCGGCTAAGCGTCTAGTGCTGGGCTGCCCTTTAGAGTTTGAAGGGAATGTCTTGATGGTGAACCTTATGATATTAGCAAGGGAGGATTTCGATTGTATTCTGGGAATCGATGTATTGACTACATACCGTGCTTCAGTGGCTTGTTACCAAAGATTTTTAAGATTTCATCCAGTTGGTGGAGACAGTTGGTTCTTCTATGGTGAGGGAGCGCGACCACAGATGTCGTTGGTATCAGCTTTGAAAGCCCGTCGAGCTTTGGAATATAGCGCGAAAGGCTACCTCATTTATGTAGATGATACATCCGCTGGAAATGTTGGTATTGAGTATATTCCAGTTGTGAATGAATTCCCAGATGTATTTCCAGATGAGATTCCAGGGTTTCCTCCAGTGCGCGAAGTTGAGTTCGGCATAGAGTTGATACCAGGGACTTCACCTATTTCTCGAGCACCGTATCATCTGGCTCCATCAGAAATGCGTGCGTTGAAGCAGCAGCTTCAGGATCTATTGGACAAAGGGTACATTCATCCTAGTGTATCTCCATGGGGAGTGCCTGTTATGTTCGTGAAGAAGAAGGATGAGTCTATGCGTCTGTGCATTGATTGTCGCCAGTTGAACAGGGTAACAATCAAGAATAAGTATCCTTTGCCTCGTATAGATGATCTGTTTGATCAATTGCAAGGTACTTCGGTTTACTCGAAGATTGATTTGAGATCAGGATATCATCAGATGCGAGTCCGAGATCAGGATATAGCCAAGACAGCATTCAGGACCAGGAATGGTCATTATGAGTTCCTAGTAATGCCATTTGGTTGACTAATGTGCTGGTTGTATTTATGGATCTGATGAATTGAGTATTTCGGGAATTTCTGGACAAGTTCGTCATTATATTTATTGATGATATCTTGGTGTGTTCACATGATGTGAATGAACACGCGTATCATCTCAGGCTTGTGTTGCAGACTCTGAGGGATAGACAGTTGTACGCTAAGTTGAGTAAGTGTGAGTTCTGGCTGGATCGGGTGGTATTTCTTGGCCACATTATATCCATTGATGGAGTTTTCGTGGATCCGAGAAAGATTGAGGCAGTAATGAACTGGTCGAGTCCGATGACGGTAGCTGAGATCCGTAGTTTTCTGGGTCTAGCAGGATATTATCGTCGCTTTATCGAAAATTTCTCGCAGCTAGCTCGACCTTTGACACAGCTTACTCGGAAGGGCGTGAAATTTGAATGGTCTTCTGAATGTGAAGATAATTTCAGTGAAATTCGTAGACGGTTGACTTTTGCGCCTGTGTTGGCTTTTCCGTCTAGATCTGGAGGGTATGTGGTGTACACGAATGCTTCTTTTCAGGGACTGGGATGTGTCCTGACTCGGAATAGGCATGTGATTGCATACGCCTCTAGACAATTGAAAGTTCACGAGAATAATTACCCAGTGCATGATCTGTAGTTAGCAGCTATTGTATTTGCATTGAAGATCTGATGTCATTATGTCTATGGCGAGAGATTTGAGATTTTCACAGACCACAAGAGTCTCAAGTATTTGTTCACTCAGGCGAAGTTGAACATAAGACAGAGACGTTGGATGAATTTGCTTAAGGATTATGATTGTAAAATCAAGTACCATCAAGGAGCTGCTAATCTCACTGCTAATGCCTTGAGTCGCAAGGTGCGAGTGTCTGCACTTCAGGTTTGTTCTATGGTAAGTGCAATTGAAGATTGTTGTTCTTCAGGGTATACCTTCAAGCATAAGAAAGGTATGCAAAGTATCCAGATGTTTGCGATCTTATCTGAGCCTGCTTTATATTCTCGGATACAAGATGCTCAGATGGTTGATCCGAAGACCTAGCGTTTGGCTCGTTTAGCCAGAGATGATAGTACGTCTGGATTCCACTATCAGTCATATGGTTTTCTCTGTTTATCTGGCCGTATTGTTGTTTCGGAGGATGATACTCTAAGGGAGGAGATTTTATCCCAAGCTCATCGTTCTAAATTGAGTATTCATCCGGGGAGCAACAAGATGTACAATGATTTGCGTACTAGGTTCTGGTGGAAAGAAATGAAGAGGAGTGTGTATCAGCTTGTTTCCAGATGTTTTGTGTGTCAGCAGGTCAAGGCAGAGCACCGATGACCTAGAGGGTAGCTTCACAGTTTACCTATTCCTGAGTGGAAATGGGAGTTGATCGCGATGGATTTCATGATCCATTTACCGTTGAGCTCGAGGAATTGTGATGCTATCTGGGTTGTGGTGGACCGACTCACCAAGTCTGCACATTTCATTTCTTATAACTGGGACTACAGTTTTGACAAGATGGCATGTTTATACATCCAGGAGATTGCTCGATTGTACGGAGTGCCTGTGAGCATAGTCAGCGATCGATACCCCAGGTTTACTTTCAGGTTCTGGGGGAGTCTTCAGCGCGCTATGGGTACTACTCTCAGTTTGAGTACAGCTTATCACCCAGATACTGACGGACAGTCAGAGCGCACTATTCGTACTCTTGAAGATATGTTGCGAGCATTTTCTTTGGATTTTGGTACAGCTTGGAAAGATCAGTTGTCATTGGTTGAGTTCGCGTACAACAACAGTTATCATTGCAGTATTAGGATGGATCCATTTGAGGCGTTGTACGGGCGACGGTGTCCTAGTCCACTGTTCTGGGAGGAAGTGGGGGAGCGACAGGTAGAGGAACCAGAATTAGTCCAGCAAGCTGTTGATATTGTTGGACATATTAAGAAGAGAATCAAGATTGCGCGGGATCGACAGGCTAGCTATGCGAATGTCAGGCGCAGACCTTTGCAGTTCGAAGTGGGAGAGAAAGTGTTCATGAAATTCTCCCCATTTTGCAGGATTTTGAGATTCGGTCTCAAGGGTACGCTATCTTCTAGGTACATCGGTTCATTTGAGATCCAGGAAATCGTGGGAGATTTGGCTTACAGATTGGCTTTACCGTCGTATTTGTGGAGTATCCACGACGTGTTCCATGTTTCACTATTACGACGGTATGTGGCAGATGAGTCTCATATCATACAGCTGTCTGAGGTACAGTTGGATACGGATTTGACATATGTGGAAAGACCTTTGCATATTATTGATCACAAGGATAAGGTATTACGCAACAAGATCATTCCTCTGGTTCTAGTTCAGTGGCAGCGCCGAGGCACTGAGGAAGCCACTTGGGAACTTGAGAGTCGTATGCGTATAGATTATCCAAAGTTGTTTTGAATTGTTGTATTTTCAGTTATATCTTTTAAAATGAATCAGTTTGAATAAAAGATGTTTATTCAGTATTTTATTGCATTCCGTACTTAAGATTGTTCGAGGACGAAATATCTTAAGTAGGGGGAGAATGTAGTATCCCGGCTCCATTTTACAAGATTAAAGAACCTAAACATGATTAAGGGAATGATTAAGGACTAAATTGCAATTAAGCTCGAGCAGTATCGGAGCGTCCGATCCAGGAACAAAGTGTACGATCGCTCCTTGTGAGGTGTCAAGCCGGAGTTGACACGTGGTGCAGATCGGACCGTCTGATGTGCAGTCCCAACAGATGTCACAAGATCGTGACACGTGGCAGGGCAGATCGGAGCGTCTGATCTTGCCTTATAAATAGGGGTTCCGAATTTCATTTTCTTCACACCATTTCCAAGTTTCTCTCTAGGTATTTAGGCCTTCTAGGTGATTTTCAGCCTTCTTAGGCTTGGTCCGGAGGTTGGAAAAGCGCTCCGGGGTTGCTACGGAGAAGTGCCCAAAGTTCTGGGGCAGTCGTCATCAGCGGGCTGACGACGGACATAGGTATAGCTTTGGATCCTTATAGTAAATAGAAAGTATGCTATAGTCTAGTTAAGGCTTTTAGAATAAGGTTATAATGCATGAGTACTTTGCATTGTAGTGCGTTTATAGGCTTGGACATAGAGGTGGTCTAGCTTGCCTAGTTTATGAGGTACGGAAGTATTATTTGAGATATCCAGATGAGTATGCATGTATTATGTGCTTGCATGTATTATGTGATTGCATGTTTATATACCTTTAAATACAGCATGTCATGACTGTATGTTGCATTCATATGCATATTGAGCTTTATTACCTTAGAGGTAACCTGTAGTAGGGCGCTCATCCTACGAGTCGTGGATGGTTGAATACGTAAGTCTTGTGTCATGTCATCATGATTGGTTGAACACATGTACTAGTATCAGGTCACCATTATCCATTGGGTATATCAGCCACCTCCTGAGGCGACGGCGCAGCGTGCTATATACCCTAGGCCCGGTTTATGAGCATTTCTTGACCTGAGTATCTTGGTACCCAGTCTCACTTGCATACATGCACATAGGGCTGAGCGACACTACTCAAATGGCTATCACGAATGAGATTCGGCTCAACATGGATATTGACACTCCAACAAAAGAGAATTGTTGGGACGCGAAAGATTTTCCGGCGTGACCACTCCGATTCTTAAGTCAACAAAGTGTACATAGAAAATCAAGAAAGAATGTAGAGATTATATGTCAAAAGATGAAGTGAACTCCCTGTTATACCTCTGCGTGAGGTATTTATAGGACAGCGAAGTTGGGTCCCTTTCGTGATTCTCAGGCAGTGGCCACGATGTGGAATCGTGGACCACGATTTGGTCATACCCGAGTGGGTGATTACGGAAGAGAACGCGCCCTTGGAATATCGATGGATATGGCCCACGAAGTCGACTCAGTCTTCTCATCAGAGCAATTTTCATTTCCGGGCTATCGCCCTTCCCTAATTTTTTCTCTCCCCGACTAGTTCCTTCTTGTTATGCCCGGGTCCCCATAATCTCACCTCGGGGACATTTGTGTCCCTAGACTGTTTTGTTCTTTCCCTGAGATTATCCATACCCGACCCAGGTCCGGTGATGACCATCAAAACTCTCGAATTCTCAGTTCCAATAAATTATTGTTTAGTTATTGCTAAATAAACCAGCAAGTGAAATCAGTAAGGATCTGTTCACCTAATAGCAAAGATAAAAGAAGTAACACAGTGACAATGAAAAACAAAAAATATATTACAATAGCATATGTACATTACAAAGAAGAGGGAAAATGAAACATCTAAGACTCTTTAAACTTAAATGCGGAATTTTTTTTTTAAAATAATAACAATACATATATGCCCATACATATATGTATCACATTTAAAATAAAATACTACTTCTTAGTAGTAACTTAAATAAAAATAAACAAATAAATAATTAAAAAAAGGTTTCATGCATGAAACAAAAATAGTAAATAATACATGTTTGAAACTCTCATATGGGAAAATAATAAAATAGAAATATGCAACTTGTTTTATAAACTCAACGTCATAAAAATAAATGTATCTTAAAACATCATCTAAAAACAGCAACGGTCACGGGGCCACTGTTCGGTGAGCTCATACGTCCTCACCACCGGTAGGAGCTACATAAGTATCATCTGACTCACCTGCACCATATAAGAGTAGTGAGCCTAGGGGCTCAACATGTCTAAACTTGGATATCAAGGTTTAAACTAATGCATCACATAATCATACTAATACATATAAATGATACATGAGCATGCATGAAAACATTTTTCATAACATAAATGCTGAATCATAAATCTTAAGCATAAACATCATCTTTCTTCATCATACATAACATAGTTGAGCATGGTATTTTTGAAACAATCTATGGTCCTATCCGTAAGTGTGACGCTTATCTGTGCCGACTGATCAGTTTCATGAACTAACGTACGTGGCGGTGATAAATCACCTCCTATGATAGTAAACTACCTCAAAAATCATATATCATATGGTGGATAACCACCCTTATGTCACATTACTTCAATTTCCATCAAGAAAATATTTTTGCTCAACTCATACATAATCATAATCATATCATATAAAATTTCATGAATGCATGCACTGAAAATTTGTCCGTAATATATATTTAATTGATTTTTTCATAATAAATATACTTATACTTAAAATATAAACTTCATGCATAAAAATAATTAAATATATATTCCGGACATAGTTATTTTTCATGGGTTGGTCCAGACTGCTGGTCACTCACTCTAAGCCCATTAAACTTAAATAAGAGCCCATTTATCATATTTTAGCCCAAATAACTTAACTAAACTTAACTGGGCCTAAATAAAAATATTTAAGTCCATTAACTTAAATAAACCCAATAAGACACTAGACTGGCCCAAAAATCCTCTGACTGACCCAAAAATTCCCATGGGCTCCCAAGCCCATAAAAATCATTGGGATAACTTAAATAGATTATTTAAAGCCCAAAATAAAATTATTTGGAAACCCAAATAATTTTATTTTTAATTAATTGGCCCAAAAACCAATTAAAACCTTAAACACTTAAAAATTAAAAATACTCGAGCCCGGCCCACCTAACCCGGACCCAGACCGACCTGAACCAATCCACAAATTACCAGACCCGATCCAAGCCCCAAGACCCATCCCGGACCTACCCAAAACCCTAAACCCGTTTCCCTCTTGTTTCTTACTCTTGGCTGCGACCAGCTTCTGTTCAGAGGCATCGGCCACCCTACTCTGGCCACCAAATGGCCAAAGCACCACCACCTACACCTAGAAGACTTTAAGACATTTCCAGAAAGCTAAAAACCAGCCCAAACGGAGTCCTAACGAAGGAGAACGAGCCAAAACAAAATCTGCCTAATTTCTGCTTGTGCACTGCGCGCGACGCCGGACTTCCGGCCGTTCGGCCGCTCAACTCCGACCATCACTGGCTAGAGAACTACCTGAGGTAACTTCCTCTATGTCTTGGGGTTCGAACCCAATTGGAATCACCCTCAAACCCATCCTATACAGTGCACACGAACAATTCTCCCAAAACCGCTCAAACTGCGACCTTCTATGCAACCAGAAGATATTGTTTCGGTTCAGACCAACCTTGGCTCAAACCACTCAAACCACTCAACCCTAAGGCACCCTAGGAAACCCCTTGACCGAGCCCCAGCCTCTGGACCATACCATGCTTGGCAAAAACGTGAGTCATGACCAATCAAGCAAGAACATGCATCAATACAAGGCATACATGCATAAACTCGAAATTTCCATGAAAAATCTGAAATAAAACACATCATGCAAGAGTAATAGCTTATATGATGGCCAAATAAAAGTTTTAGACATGCCTTGATAATTTTTGAACGAAGGAGAATGCGTATTCGGGGCTCCGGGACGACGAGACGACGAAGAACACTGAAAATCCACAAGGGATCGGCTATGGGGCTGCTGGGAGGCTGCTGAAACGTGATAGTGGGGTGAGGGAAAGTTGGGGTCGGCTGAATGGAGTTAGGGTAGGGTAGGTTTTAGTTTTAAATTTTGATAATTAGGATTAATTTAGGATAATAACTAATATAAATTAATGAGGTAGATAATATAACATAAATATAAGATTTTAAACTTTTAAAAATACCTACTAATCTGATATATAATAATAAATCCCGAAATATAATATTAAAGGATTTTTAAAGATCAATAAAAGTCATTAACATGACTTATTTTGGCCAAAAATCAATTCTTAAATAAATATATAAGTAAATACTAAAATTTTCTTGAAAAAATACCTTAAAATATTATTTAAAGGCTCATAAAACTCATAAAATATTTTTGGCTAAGAATTTTGGTATCTCGTCTGTCCGCGGTCCCGTCTACGCGATCAAAATATTAAATTCCTTAAAAATCTAGAATTTCCATAATTATGGGTTAAATGCTAAAATAAATTAAATCATGCATATAAATCACATAATATCACATAAATACATTTAACCCTTAATTAAAAAATTAATTTCTCCTAATTATGCATGCGGATTTACGTTTTAAAATTTCCGGGTGTTAAAATTCTCCCCCCCCCCCCCCCCCCCTTAAATTGAATTTCGTCCTTGAAATTAAAGTACTTGCCCGAATAGCTCCGGGTAGCGAGTCCTCATGTCTGCCTCGGTCTCCCAAGTGGCTTCCTCCTCGGAATGATTCACCCACTTGACTTTGACCCTCGGTATGACCCGCGTCCTCAATCTCCGCTCCTCTCTAGCTAAGATCCGAACAGGCCTCTCCTCAAACACTAGATTCGGTGCTAACCGCAAAGGCTCGTAATCCAATACATGCGACGGGTTCGTGATGTATCTCCGTAGCATGGATACATGGAAGACGTTGTGCACTGCCGCAAGCCCCGGGTGGTAAGGCCAAACGGTAGGCCAACGTGCCAACTCTCTCCAAGATCTCAAAAGGCCCAATATACCTCGAATTCAGCTTACCTCTTCGAGATCCCGTCGTCGAGTATCAGCATAACTCTTCTGACGACTCTGAGCAGTCCTTATACGATTTCGAATCTGAATCACAATGTCTGCAGTCTGCTGTACAATCTCGGGACCAAGTAGAATCCTCTCGCCAACCTCATCCCAATGCACGGGAGATCTGCATCTCCTCCCGTAGAGAGCTGCATAAGAAGCCATACCTATAGATGCCTGAAAGCCGTTGTTATAGGTAAACTCCACCAACGGCAATCTAGTTGTTGGAGAACGCGGCGATCAGATCAATTAGGATTGATACCCGGTGCAGCGGAAGTTTAAAAATTTTATATGGAACGATTCCATAGTGGGTATCAAAACCTTACGATTAAATTGTGTGTGTAAAAATTAAATAACAATTATAAAATTTTTACCTTTAATCTCGAATCGAGATTTTGGACACCAACAGATTTCTCTGCTCTTGTTGTATATCCCTGGAACTGATGGACGAACTGTTCTTCAATCAGGTCCACGAATGGATATTTAATCCCTCTGATAGATTGCACTAGAAAGTCTATCAGAAGTTTTCTACGAAGAGATTAACGAATTTGATCCGTTAAACAAGACTTTAATTCAAAATCACAGGCTGGATTTTTCTCGAGTAGAGGGAGAGAGGGGAACGGCCACCTTTTTAAAATAAACTAGGGTTTTCGAAAAATCCTTGTGACCTGTTGTGTGTAATTTCTGTACTGCAATAACTTATTTATAATGTAGGCCACTAACAGCTTAGGGCCCATTAGTCATAAGTTCAGGCCCGACAAGCAAAGCCCGCATGTTCAAAAATTAATATAAAATTCATCGTGACTCCGATTGATAAACCGATTTCACCAATGTGCACAGAAACCATTTCTGCACCTTTTAAAGTCAAGATAAATTTTTCTGAATCCGAATTCAGTGATTTCCAAAAATAGCCATCCCTATGTCATTTTAGGAAATCTTACTCCTCTACTCTTAAATAAGAAGTCCAACTTCTTTGTTCATTAAATTTAACTCTTTAAATTTAACTATCTCAACGGGGATTAAAAAATCCATTACACTGTGTGACCCTCAATGGTTCAGGGATACAGCTAGCCGTGGGCTCACAACTCCTTGTGACTCGGAACAACAATTTTTGACTTGCCCATCGAATCATGGTATGAGCGCGTAGCAACATCGCCCCATGATTCCCTAGGTATCACTGATAGTGCCTACAAGAACCAGTAGATTTTGGTTAGCGTACAGTACGATCCCTTCATCCATATATCCCGATCGAATCAACAACCATTGGTATATCGAGAGTCGCTCGAGATTCGATAACTATGCAATACATCTTGAAGATCAAATAGTGACATCGCATGTGCTACTAAGAAACCATTTCTTAAATCACATCATGTACTCTGGCCAGAGATTCGTCACACTAATATCTCCTCAGATCGCATAGGATATCCACACTCGCAAGTATGTGGTGAATCCTTGACAACAAAGCATCGACTCCTATATGTGTAGTAACTGTACCCAATCCCGACACCTGATGACCCCAATAGAGTCGGTAAACGAGTCAAAGCACAGTACTAGCATATAGAGTCTCAATGATGTTTCAAGTAGTAAGGACTAATGGTGTACAACCAAAACTGCGGACTTTATCCACTCAATAAGTGATAACCACTTGGAAAGTCCGGATAGGGTAGTTCGATCATTCATCATATGAATATCCATTTGCATGCTTCGAACATCTCTATGTTCCTTACCAATGAAACGTGGTACTCCGCATCGCAAATGCTAGTCTCATGCTCGAGCGATCTTTATCCTAATTAACGGACGGCTCAATCGACTAGGAACAGTTTAGAATATACAGTGACTATAAGACGTGTTTCATGATAGACATCCCCATGTTCTACCACATCTTACATACACTATAGTATATTCAAGGTCTTTATCAAAACAACAATAGTATATCACAATATAACAATATGAAGAAAGATAAAGTCATTGCCATTAATAAATGTGTAAATAATATTAAACAAAAGATTGTTTATACAAAGAGTCATCAAAGCCCTTAGCCACAAGTTGGCTCACCGGGCACCCACTCTTTCAATCTCCCACTTGCCCTAAATCCAACTAGTCATACTACGTAGACCCATTGCTTCGCGATGTTTGTCAAATAATGGTCCTGGCAAGGGCTTAGTAAGTGGATCAGCGATATTGTCTGCAGAGGCCACTCTTTCGACAGTGATGTCTCCTCTTTCCACAATCTCCCGGATTATGTGGTATTTCCTCAGTACGTGTTTGGATCTTTGATGAGACCTTGGTTCCTTTGCCTGAGCAACGGCACCCGTGTTGTCACAGTACACCGGGACTGGACCAACAACTTCAGGAATGACGCCCAACTCTTGGACGAAATTCCTCATCCAAACGGCCTCTTTAGCAGCAGCTGATGCTGCAATGTATTCTGCTTCAGTGGTGGAATCTGCTGTGGTGTCCTGCTTGGAACTCTTCCAAGAGACAGCACCGCCATTGAGCATGAACACAAATCCAGAGGTTGACTTCGAGTCATCCACGTCACTTTGGAAGCTAGAGTCGGTATAGCCTTCCAATTTTAGTTCTCTTCCTCCATATACCATGAACATATTCTTAGTCCTTTGTAAGTACTTAAGAATGTCCTTCACGGCTTTCCAATGCATTTGACCGGGATTAGCTTGATATCTGCTCGTGACACTCAGAGCAAATGCTACATCCGGTCTGGTAGATATCATCCCATACATGATACTAGATGTCCTCTCTTGGACCCTAAACACAACAATCACACTATGCCAAAACTTGACTGATTTTATATGCTTATACACTCTACTTATCAATCCTCCAACATTCGTGAGCCGAAATTTTGTTCCCAAGTTTACTTATTAAAGCATACGATTACAATATCAACCCCAATAAATTCAACTTGTAAAGCTTATCCACACTCTAGTTTTCTATAACAAGTTAAACATCTTTGAGTCTAACATCTGCCATTCATCGTAATTTTCTTCAACTTATCCATTTACCACTACACTTTCAACTATCGAACGCTTGAAAATCTTAAATCTCGAGTGCTATAAATCCATGAAACCCAAAAAGTGAATTTAGTGTCAAACGTCATGCACAACATAAATTCTCCTAACGTCAGGAATATGCTTAAAATATATGAATTCTAATTCTGCGGTTAGTTTAGGCTTAAAGAACTTAGATTCTCCTATTGGAGGAGTGAAATTTCCCGAATAGTATTTACATGTCATCGTCTCTAAATAGCATAATAATATAACATTCAATAGTTAATTCCATATCATTTCCTAGTTGCCTCTATTTATAGTCCATGGAATCTGAACTCCTCAAAATAAAAATACTAAGTCAATTACCTAAAAAACTAAATAATCCGCTCACAAGTAATACATGTTGGTCCCATGTACAGTCAAAACACAACCAGTACCTTTTTGCTCATGCATCCCAAAAATCTTGGTGGAGACACTCCTATAACATGACCCAATAATTCAAGTTTATACAACTCAAGGATATTGAAAGAACATCCATACAAATACTTATATACAATTAACCCCAACGTAAAACGAAAGTATCGAGATAACAGTTATAATATCAAGTCATTGTGTTGACTCGTGATTATTTCAAGTGCTTCAACTACCCATATAAGCGTAGAACCAACAACCCAAATTTTCAAATGACTCAACTCTTAACAAAAGAACTCACTCCATAAAATATATATATATATCGTCAACTCTTAGGTCATATCTAAAGCTTATATTACACTTGACATCGAAACCAAAATTTTATAACAAGTGTTATGCCACACCTGACCAATTACACAAGCCTATAAAAATTTACACCTTCATCATTCGGTCATCACAACATCTATAAGTCAGGTTGACAAGTTCCAAAACCTATTTATTTAAATGTAGTGACTTGAACGTCAAACCCAATATAGTTTACTTGGTAACACCAACCATGCGACCCTTAAGTATTATAAAAAATTATCCAATTCTTTATCAAACTAACTCCACTGTTATTCTTCTTCTCAAAGATTCAAGAACCTAATACAAAACATACTTATCATCAATTTATACCTCATATAATTAAGAGTACAAACTTAAAATCACAAACCATCAAACTATAACATTATGGTACAAGTGTCATCTCCAAGAAAATCATGACTTTTTTTAAAAAAAAAACCTTAATAGTTAAATGAATGACAATACGGTATCTATGAACCCAACTAGCATAATTTGATACATGCAAACTTAATTTCCAAAAATATATACTAGACTCTATAAAGTAACATTTTAAATTCACCAAAGAAGAAAATGATACAACCCTCGATTAATCATTCTTGCGAAGAATCCTACTCTTGCTTCAAGAAATAATTCTATTGCTGTCTCAAAAACTTAATACCTCTTATTGGAATTTACCTTTATTGTTCTATTTATCGCTACACCTTTATAAAAATTTCCTAGATAGGCCCGCTACCTCTTACCATCACCAACCCAATAATTTACCAATGAAATCATTCTAACTTAAAATCAATAAGTTACTACAAAAAAAATTCAAGTGACAACCTAAATATCAAACTTAGTTTCAACAAAATAAAACTAAATTCCCAAATTCAAAATTCCTTGAGGTCAACCTGTCGTATAACATGTCTTGGGGAATACTGCATCACCACATATTCTCCACGTAAATCGCAATGCATAACTAAGTATTTTAAAACTCTACTAACATGAAATCTTAAATCATTACATATGCTCTTTATAGATCATAAGAAAAACAATTTAAAACTTACAGACCGATAGTGAGATTTTTGAGCTTCACGTGGCAGATGGACACCCTCCAAGAACCTGGCTTTGATACCAATTGAAACATCTAAGACTCTTTAAACATAAATGCGGAATTTTTTTTTAAAAAATAATAACAGTACATATATGCCCATACATATATGTATCACATTTAAAATAAAATACTACTTCTTAGTAGTAACTTAAATAAAAATAAACAAATAAATAATTAAAAAAGGTTTCATGCATGAAACAAAAATAGTAAATAATACATGTTTGAAACTCTCATATGGGGAAATAATAAAATAGAAATATGCAACTTGTTTTAAAAACTCAACGTCATAAAAATAAATGTATCTTAAAACATCATCTAAAAACTGCAACGGTCACGGGGCCACTGTTCGGTGAGCTCATACGTCCTCACCACCGGTAGGAGCTACATAAGTATCATCTGACTCACCTGCACCATATAAGCGTAGTGAGCCTAGGGGCTCAACATGTAAAAACTTGGATATCAAGGTTTAAACTAATGCATCACATAATCATACTAATACATATACATGATACATGAGCATGCATGGAAACATTTTTCATAACATAAATGCTGAATCATAAATCTTAAGCATAAAAATCATCTTTCTTCATCATACATAACATAGTTGAGCATTATATTTTTGAAACAGTCTATTGTCCTATCCGTAAGTGTGACGCTTATCTGTGCCGACTGATCAGTCTCATGAACCAACGTACGTGGCGATGATAAATCACCTTCTATGGTAGTAAAATACCTCATAAATCATATATCATATGGTGGATAACCACCCTTATGTCACACTACTTCAATTTCCATCAAGAAAATATTTTTGCTCAACTCATACATAATCATAATAATATCATATAAAATTTCATGAATGCATGCACTGAAAATTTGTCCGTAATATATATTTAATTGATTTTTTCATAATAAATATACTTATACTTAAAATATAAACTTCATGCATAAAAATAATTAAATATATATCCGGACTTAGTTATTTTTCATGGGTTGGTCCAAACTGCTGGTCACTCACTCTAAGCCCATTAAACTTAAATAAGAGCCCAATTATCATATTTTAGCCCAAATAACTTAACTAAACTTAACTGGGCCTAAATAAAAATATTTAAGTCCATTAAATTAAATAAACCCAATAAGACACTAGACTGGCCCAACAATCCTCTAACTGACCCAAAAATTCCCATGGGCTCCCAAGCCCATAAAAATCATTGGGATAACTTAAATAGATTATTTAAAGCCCAAAATAAAATTATTTGGAAGCCCAAATAATTTTATTTTTAATTAATTGGCCCAAAAACCAATTAAAACCTTAAACACTTAAAAATTAAAAATACTCGAGCCCGGCCCACCTAACCCGGACCCGGACCGACCTGAACCAATCCACAAATTACCAGACCCGATCCAGGCCCCCAAGACCCGTCCCGGACCTGCCCAAAACCCTAAACCCGTTTCCCTCTTGTTCCTTACTCTCGGCTGCGACCAGCTTCTGTTCAGAGGCATCGGCCGCCATACTCCGGCCACCAAATGGCTGGAGCACCACTACCTACCTAGAAGACTTCAAGACGTTTCCAGAAAGCTAAAAATCAGCCCAAACGGAGTCCTAACGAAGGAGAACGAACCAAAACAAAATCTGCCTAATTTCTGCTTGCGCGCTGCGCGCGATGCCGGACTTACGGCTATTCGGCCGCCCAAATCCGACCATCACTGGCTAGAGAACTACCTGAGATAACTTCCTCTATGTCTTGGGGTTCTAACCCAATTGGAATCACCCTCAAACCCGTCCTATACAGTGCACACGAACCATATTCCCAAAATCGCTCAAACTACGATCTTCTATGCAACCAGAAGATATTGTTTCGGTTCAGACCAACCTTGGCTCAAACCACTCGAACCACTCGACCCTAAGGAACCCTAGGAAACCCCTTGACCAAGCCCCAGCCTCTTGACCATACCATGCTTGGCAAAAACGTGAGTCATGACCAATCAAGCAAGAACATGTATCAATACAAGGCATACATGCATAAACTCGAAATTTCCATGAAAAATCTGAAATAAAACACATCATGCAAGAGTAATAGCTTATATGGTGGCCAAATAAAAGTTTTAGACATGCCTTGATAATTTTTGAACGAAGGAGAATGCGTATTCGGGGCTCCGGGACGACGAGACGACGAAGAATACTGAAAATCCACAAGGGATCAGCTATGGGGCTGCTGGGAGGCTGTGAAACGTGATAGTGGTGTGAGGGAAAGTTGGGGTCGACAGAATGGAGTTAGGGTAGGGTAGGTTTTAGTTTTAAATTTTGATAATTAGGATTAATTTAGGATAATAACTAATATAAATTAATGAGGTAGATAATATAACATAAATATAAGATTTTAAACTTTTAAAAATACCTACTAATCTGATATATAATAATAAATCCCGAAATATAATATTAAAGGATTTTTAAAGATCAATAAAAGTCATTAAAATGACTTATTTTGGCCAAAAATCAATTCTTAAATAAATATATAAGTAAATACTAAAATTTTCTTGACAAAATACCTTAAAATATTATTTTAAGGCTCATAAAACTCATAAAATATTTTTGGCTAAGAATTTTGGTATCTCGTCCGTCCGCGATCCCGTCTACGCGATCAAAATATTAAATTCCTTAAAAATCTAGAATTTTCATAATTATGGGTTAAATGCTAAAATAAATTAAATCATGCATATAAATCACATAATATCACATAAATACATTTAACCCTTAATTAAAAAATTAATTTCTCCTAATTATGCATGCGGATTTACGTTTTAAAATTTCCGGGTGTTACAATTCTCCTCCCCCCCCCCTAAATTGAATTTCGTCCTCGAAATTAAAGTACTTGCCCGAATAGCTCCGGGTAGCGAGTCCTCATGTCTGCCTCGGTCTCCCAAGTGGCTTCCTCCTCGGAATGATTCACCCACTGGACTTTGACCCTCGGTATGACCCGCGTCCTCAATCTTCGCTCCTCTCTAGCTAAGATCTGAACAGGCCTCTCCTCAAACACTAGATTCGGTGCTAACCGCAAAGGCTCGTAATCCAATACATGCGAAGGGTTCGTGATGTATCTCCGTAGCATGGATACATGGAAGACGTTGTGCACTGCCGCAAGCCCTGGGTGGCAAGGCCAAATGGTAGGCCAACGTGCCAACTCTCTCCAAGATCTCAAAAGGCCTAATATACCTCGGATTCAGCTTACCTCTTCGACCAAATCTCATCACCCCTTTCATAGGTGATATCTTCAGAAACACATGATTGCCAACAACAAATTCGAGATCCCGTCGTCGAGTATCAGCATAACTCTTCTGACGACTCTGAGCAGTCCTCATACGATTCCGAATCTGAATCACAATGTCTGCAGTCTGCTGTACAATCTCGGGACCAAGTAGAATCCTCTCGCCAACCTCATCCCAATGCACGGGAGATCTGCATCTCCTCCCGTAGAGATCTGCATAAGAATCCATACCTATAGATGCCTGAAAGCCGTTGGTATAGGTAAACTCCACCAAAGGCAATCTAGTCTCCCAAGAGCCCTGAATGTCGATGACACAAGCTCTCAGTAGATCCTCAAGAACCTGGATCACTCTCTCAGACTGACCATCTGTCTGGGGATGGAACGTTGTACTGAATAATAATCTAGTCCCCAATGCTGTGTGCAAACTCTTCCAAAAAGTAGATGTAAATCTCGGATCCCTGTCTGATACTATCGACACTGGTATGCCATGCAGTCTAACAATCTTCTTGATATAAAGTTCTGCATACTGTGTCAACGAGTAAGTAGTCCTCACCGGCAAGAAATGAGCTGACTTGGTGAGTCTATCCACGATCACCCATCTAGTTCCCAAGTTTCAGTATCCCAAAAGTCATGCTTCTGCTGCGTACTCTGATAAACAAAATATTAACTTTACTAATCATTTTTTTCTAAACACAACAATCACACTATGCCAAAACTTGACTGATTTTATATGCTTATACACTCTACTTATCAATCCTCCAACATTCGTGAGCCGAAATTTTGTTCCCAAGTTTACTTATTAAAGCATATGATTACAATATCAACCCCAATAAATTCAACTTGTAAAGCTTATCCACACTCTAGCCTTCTATAACAAGTTAAACATCTTTGAGTCTAACATCTGCCATTCATCGCAATTTTCTTCAACTTATCCATTTACCACTACACTTTCAACTATCGAACGCTTGAAAATATTAAATCTCGAGTGCTATAAATCCATGAAACCCAAAAAGTGAATTTAGTGTCAAACGTCATGCACAACATAAATTCTCCTAACGTCAGGAATATGCTTAAAATATATGAATTCTAATTCTGCGGTTAGTTTAGGCTTAAGGCACTTAGATTCTCCTATTGGAGGAGTGAAATTTCCCGAATAGTATTTACATGTCATCGTCTCTAAATAGCATAATAATATAACATTCAATAGTTAATTCCATATCATTTCCTAGTTGCCTCTATTTATAGTCCATGGAATCTGAACTCCTCAAAATAAAAATACTAAGTCAATTACCTAATAAACTAAATAATCCGCTCACAAGTAATACATGTTGGTCCCATGTACAGTCAAAACACAACCAGTACCTTTTTGCTCATGCATCCCAAAAATCTTGGTGGAGACACTCCTATAACATGACCCAATAATTCTAGTTTATACAACTCAAGGATATTGAAAGAAAATCCATACAAATACTTATATACAATTAACCCCAACGTAAAACAAAAGTATCGAGATAATAGTTATAATATCAAGTCATTGTGTTGACTCATGATTATTTCAAGTGCCTTAACTATCCATATAAGCGTAGAACCAACAACCCAAATTTTCAAATGACTCAACTCTTAACAAAGAACTCACTCCATAAAATATATATATATATCGTCAACTCTTAGGTCATATCTAAAGCTTATATTACACTTGACATCGAAACCAAAATTTTATAACAAGTGTTATGCCACACCTGACCAATTACACAAGCCTATAAAAATTTACACCTTCATCATTCGGTCATCACAACATCTATAAGTCAGGCTGACAAGTTCCAAAACCTATTTATTTAAATGTAGTGACTTGAATGTCAAACCCAATACATCTTACTTGGTAACACCAACCATGCGAGCCTTAAGTATTATAAAAGATTATCCAATTTTTTATCAAACTAACTCCACAGTTATTCTTCTTCTCAAAGATTCAAGAACCTAATACAAAACATACTTATCATCAATTTATACCTCATATAATTAAGAGTACAAACTTAAAATCACAACCCATCAAACTATAACATTATGGTACAAGTGTCATCTCCAAGAAAATCATGACTTTTTTTTAAAAAAAAAACCTTAATAGTTAAATGAATGACAATACGGTATCTATGAACCCAACTAGCATAATTTGATACATGCAAACTTAATTTCCAAAAATATATACTAGACTCTATAAAGTAACATTTTAAATTCACCAAAGAAGAAAATGATACAACCCTCGATTAATCATTCTTGCGAGGAATCCTACTCTTGCCTCAAGAAATAATTCTATTGCTGTCACAAAAACTTAATACCTCTTATTGGAATTTACCTTTATTGTTCTATTTATCGCTACACCTTTATAAAAATTTCCTAGATAGGCCCGCTACCTCTTACCATCACCAACCCAATAATTTACCAATGAAATCATTCTAACTTAAAATCAATAAGTTACTACAAAAAAAATTCAAGTGACAACCTAAATATCAAACTTAGTTTCAACAAAATAAAACCAAATTCCCAAATTCAAAATTCCTTGAGGTCAACCTGTCGTATAACATGTCTTGGGGAATACTGCATCACCACATATTTTTCACGTAAATCGCAATGCATAACTAATTATTTTAAAACTCTACTAACATGAAATCTTAAATCATTACATATGCTCCTTATAGATCATAAGAAAAACAATTTAAAACTTACAGACCGATAGTGAGATTTCTGAGCTTCACGTGGCAGATGGACACCCTCCAAGAACCTGGCTTTGATACCAATTGAAACATCTAAGACTCTTTAAACTTAAATGCGGAATTTTTTTTTTTAAAATAATAACAATACATATATGCCCATACATATATGTATCACATCTAAAATAAAATACTACTTCTTAGTAGTAACTTAAATAAAAATAAACAAATAAATAATTAAAAAAGGTTTCATACATGAAACAAAAATAGTAAATAATACATGTTTGAAACTCTCATATGGGGAAATAATAAAATAGAAATATGCAACTTGTTTTAAAAACTCAACGTCATAAAAATAAATGTATCTTAAAACATCATCTAAAAACTGCAACGGTCACGGGGCCACTGTTCGGTGAGCTCATACGTCCTCACCACCGGTAGGAGCTACATAAGTATCATCTGGCTCACCTACACCATATAAGCGTAGTGAGCCTAGGGGCTCAACATGTCTAAACTTGGATATCAAGGTTTAAACTAATGCATCACATAATCATACTAATACATATACATGATACATGAGCATGCATGGAAACATTTATCATAACATAAATGCTGAATCATAAATCTTAAGCATAAACATCATCTATCTTCATCATACATAACATAGTTGAGCATGGTATTTTTGAAACAGTCTATTGTCCTATCCGTAAGTGTGACGCTTATCTGTGCCGACTGATCAGTCTCATGAACCAACGTACGTGGCGATAATAAATCACCTCCTATGGTAGTAAACTACCTCATAAATCATATATCATATGGTGGATAACCACCCTTATGTCACACTACTTCAATTTCCATCAACAAAATATTTTTGCTCAACTCATACATAATCATAATCATATCATATAAAATTTCATGAATGCATGCACTGAAAATTTGTCCGTAATATATATTTAATTGATTTTTTCATAATAAATATACTTATACTTAAAATATAAACTTCATGCATAAAAATAATTAAATATATATTCCGGACTTAGTTATTTTTCATGGGTTGGTCCAGACTGCTGGTCACTCACTCTAAGCCCATTAAACTTAAATAAGAGCCCAATTATCATATTTTAGCCCAAATAACTTAACTAAACTTAACTGGGCCTAAATATAAATATTTAAATCCATTAACTTAAATAAACCCAATAAGATACTAGACTGGCCCAAAAATCCTCTGACTGACCCAAAAATTTTCATGGGCTCCCAAGCCCATAAAAATCATTGGGCTAACTTAAATAGATTATTTAAAGCCCAAAATAAATTTATTTGAAAGCCCAAATAATTTTATTTTTAATTAATTGGCCCAAAAACCAATTAAAATCTTAAACACTTAAAAATTAAAAATACTCGAGCCCGGCCCACCTAACCCGGACCCAGACCAACCTGAACCGATCCACAAATTACCAAACCCGATCCAGGCCCCCAAGACCCGTCCCGGACCTGCCCAAAACCCTAAACCCGCTTCCCTCTTGTTCCTTACTCTCGGCTATGACCAGCTTCTGTTCAGAGGCATCGGCCGCCCTACTCCGGCCACCAAATGGCTGGAGCACCACCACCTACCTAGAAGACTTCAAGAAGTTTCCAGAAAACTAAAAACCAGCCCAAACGGAGTCCTAACGAAGGAGAACGAACCAAAACAAAATCTGCCTAATTTCTGCTCGCGTGCTGCGCTCGATGCCAAACTTCCGGCTGTTCGGCCACCCAACTCTGACCATCACTGGCTAGAGAACTACCTGAGATAACTTCCTCTATGTCTTGGGGTTCTAACCCAATTGGAATCACCCTCAAACCCGTCCTATACAGTGCACACGAACCATTATCCCAAAACCGCTCAAACTACGGCCTTCTATGCAACCAGAAGATATTGTTTCAGTTCAGACCAACCTTGGCTCAAACCACTTGAACCACTCGACCCTAAGGCACCCTAGGACACCCCTTGACCGAGCCCCAGCCTCTGGACCATACCATGCTTGGCAAAAACGTGAGTCATGACCAATCAAGCAAGAACATGCATCAATACAAGGCATACATGCATAAACTCGAAATTTCCATGAAAAATCTGAAATAAAACACATCATGCAAGAGTAATAGCTTATATGGTGGCCAAATAAAAGTTTTAGACATGCCTTGATAATTTTTGAACGAAGGAGAATGCGTATTCGGGGCTCCGGGACGACGAGACGACGAAGAACACTGAAAATCCACAAGGGATCGGCTATGGGGCTGCTGGGAGGCTGCTGAAACGTGATAGTGGGGTGAGGGAAAGTTGGGGTCGGCTGAATGGAGTTAGGGTAGGGTAGGTTTTAGTTTTAAATTTTGATAATTAAGATTAATTTAGGATAATAACTAATATAAATTAATGAGGTAGATAATATAACATAAATATAAGATTTTAAACTTTTAAAAATACCTACTAATCTGATATATAATAATAAATCCCGAAATATAATATTAAAGGATTTTTAAAGATCAATAAAAGTCATTAAAATGACTTATTTTGGCCAAAAATCAATTCTTAAATAAATATATAAGTGAATACTAAAACTTTCTTGACAAAATACCTTAAAATATTATTTTAAGGCTCATAAAACTCATAAAATACTTTTGGCTAAGAATTTTGGTATCTCGTCCGTCCGCGGTCCCGTCTACGCGATCAAAATATTAAATTCCATAAAAATCTAGAATTTCCATAATTATGGGTTAAATGCTAAAATAAATTAAATCATTCATATAAATCACATAATATCACATAAATACATTTAACCCTTAATTAAAAAATTAATTTCTCCTAATTATGCATGCAGATTTACGTTTTAAAATTTCCGGGTGTTACAATTCTCCCCCCCCCCCCTTAAATTGAATTTCGTCCTCGAAATTAAAGTACTTGCCCGAATAGCTCCGGGTAGCGAGTCCTCATGTCTGCCTTGGTCTCCCAAGTGGCTTCCTCCTCGGAATGATTCACCCACTTGACTTTGACCCTCGGTATGACCCGCGTCCTCAATCTCCGCTCCTCTCTAGCTAAGATCCGAACAGGCCTCTCCTCAAACACTAGATTCGGTGCTAACCGCAATGCGACGGGTTCGTGATGTATCTCCGTAGCATGGATACATGGAAGACGTTGTGCACTGCCGCAAGCCTCGGGTGGCAAGGCCAAACGGTAGGCCAACGTGTCAACTCTCTCCAAGATCTCAAAAGGCCCAATATACCTCGGATTCAGCTTACCTCTTCGACCAAATCTCATCACCCCTTTCATAGGTGATATCTTCAGAAACACATGATCGCCAACAACAAATTCGAGATCCCGTCGTCGAGTATCAACATAACTCTTCTGACGACTCTGAGCAGTCCTCATACGATTCCGAATCTGAATCACAGTGTTTGCAGTCTGCTGTACAATCTCGGGACCAAGTAGAATCCTTTCGCCAACCTCATCCCAATGCACGGGAGATCTGCATCTCCTCCCGTAGAGAGCTGCATAAGAAGCCATACCTATAGATGCCTGAAAGCCGTTGTTATAGGTAAACTCCACCAACGGCAATCTAGTCTCGCAAGAGCCCTGAAAGTCGATGACACAAGCTCTCAGTAGATCCTCAAGAACCTGGATCACTCTCTCAGACTGACCATCTGTCTGGGGATGGAACGTTGTACTGAATAATAATCTAGTCCCCAATGCTGTGTGCAAACTCTTCCAGAAAGCAGATGTAAATCTCGGATCCCTGTCTGATACTATCGACACTGGTATGCCTTGCAGTCTAACAATCTCCTTGATATAAAGCTCTGCATACTGTGTCAACGAGTAAGTAGTCCTCACCGGCAAGAAATGAGCTGACTTGGTGAGTCTATCCACGATCACCCATCTAGTTCCCATGTTTCAGTATCCCAAAAGTCATGCTTCTGCTACGCACTCTGATAAACAAAATATTAACTTTACTAATTATTTTTTTCTATACACAACAATCACACTATGCCAAAACTTGACTGATTTTATATGCTTATACATTCTACTTATCAATCCTCCAACATTCGTAAGCCGAAATTTTGTTCCCAAGTTTACTTATTAAAGCATATGATTACAATATCAACCCCAATAAATTCAACTTGTAAAGCTTATCCACACTCTAGCCTTCTATAACAAGTTAAACATCTTTGAGTCTAACATCTGCCATTCATCGCAATTTTCTTCAACTTATCCATTTACCACTACACTTTCAACTATCGAACGCTTGAAAATCTTAAATCTCGAGTGCTATAAATCCATGAAACCCAAAAAGTGAATTTAGTGTCAAACGTCATGCACAACATAAATTCTCCTAACGTCAGGAATATGCTTAAATATATGAATTCTAATTCTGCGGTTAGTTTAGGCTTAAGGCACTTAGATTCTCCTATTGGAGGAGTGAATTTCCCGAATAGTATTTACATGTCATCGTATCTAAATAGCATAATAATATAACATTCAATAGTTAATTCCATATCATTTCCTAGTTGCCTCTATTTATAGTCCATGGAATCTGAACTCCTCAAAATAAAAATACTAAGTCAATTACCTAATAAACTAAATAATCCGCACACAAGTAATACATGTTGGTCCCATGTACAGTCAAAACACAACCAGTACCTTTTTGCTCATGCATCCCAAAAATCTTGGTGGAGACACTCCTATAACATGATCCAATAATTCTAGTTTATACAACTCAAGGATATTGAAAGAACATCCATACAAATACTTATATACAATTAACCCCAACGTAAAACGAAAGTATCGAGATAACAGTTATAATATCAAGTCATTGTGTTGACTCGTGATTATTTCAAGTGCTTCAACTATCCATATAAGCGTAGAACCAACAACCCAAATTTTCAAATGACTCAACTCTTAACAAAAGAACTCACTCAATAAAATATATATATATATATATATCGTCAACTCTTAGGTCATATCTAAAGCTTATATTACACTTGACATCGAAACCAAAATTTTATAACAAGTGTTATGCCACACCTGACCAATTACACAAGCCTATAAAAATTTACACCTTCATCATTCGGTCATCACAACATCTATAAGTCAGGCTGACAAGTTCCAAAACCTATTTATTTAAATGTAGTGACTTGAACGTCAAACCCAATACAGCTTACTTGGTAACACCAACCATGCGACCCTTAAGTATTATAAAAGATTATCCAATTCTTTATGAAACTAACTCCACAGTTATTCTTCTTCTCAAAGATTCAAGAACCTAATACAAAATATACTTATCATCAATTTATACCTCATATAATTAAGAGTACAAACTTAAAATCACAAACCATCAAACTATAACATTATGGTACAAGTGTCATCTCCAAGAAAATCATGACTTTTTTTTTAAAAAAAAAACCTTAATAGTTAAATGAATGACAATACGGTATCTATGAACCCAACTAGCATAATTTGATACATGCGAACTTAATTTCCAAAAATATATACTAGACTCTATAAAGTAACATTTTAAATTCACCAAAGAAGAAAATGATATAACCCTCGATTAATCATTCTTGCGAGGAATTCTACTCTTGCCTCAAGAAATAATTCTATTGCTGTCACAAAAACTTAATACCTCTTATTGTAATTTACCTTTATTGTTCTATTTATCGCTACACCTTTATAAAAATTTCCTAGATAGGCCCGCTACCTCTTACCATCACCAACCCAATAATTTACCAATGAAATCATTCTAACTTAAAATCAATAAGTTACTACAAAAAAAATTCAAGTGACAACCTAAATATCAAACTTAGTTTCAACAAAATAAAACCAAATTCCCAAATTCAAAATTCTTTGAGGTCAACCTGTCGTATAACATGTCTTGGGGAATCCTGCATCACCACATATTCTTCACGTAAATCGCAATGCATAACTAAGTATTTTAAAACTCTACTAACATGAAATCTTAAATCATTACATATGCTCCTTATAGATCATAAGAAAAACAATTTAAAACTTACAGACCGATAGTGAGATTTCTGAGCTTCACGTGGCAGATGGACACCCTCCAAGAACCTGGCTTTGATACCAATTGAAACATCTAAGACTCTTTAAACTTAAATGCGGAATTTTTTTTTAAAAATAATAACAATACATATATACCCATACATATATGTATCAAATTTAAAATAAAATACTACTTCTTAGTAGTAACTTAAATAAAAATAAACAAATAAATAATTAAAAAAAGTTTCATGCATGAAACAAAAATAGTAAATAATACATGTTTGAAACTCTCATATGGGGAAATAATAAAATAGAAATATGCAACTTGTTTTAAAAACTCAACGTCATAAAAATAAATGTATCTTAAAACATCATCTAAAAACTGCAACGATCACGGGGCCACTGTTCGGTGAGCTCATACGTCCTTACCACCGGTAGGAGCTACATAAGTATCATCTGACTCACCTGCACCATATAAGCGTAGTGAGCCTAGGGGCTCAACATGTCTAAACTTGGATATCAAGGTTTAAACTAATGCATCACATAATCATACTAATACATATACATGATACATGAGCATGCATGGAAACATTTTTCATAACATAAATGCTGAATCATAAATCTTAAGCATAAACATCATCTTTCTTCATCATACATAACATAGTTGAGCATGGTATTTTTGAAACAGTCTATTGTCCTATCCGTAAGTGTGACGCTTATCTGTGCCGACTGATCAGTCTCATGAACTAACGTACGTGGCGATGATAGATCACCTCCTATGGTAGTAAACTACTTCATAAATCATATATCATATGGTGGATAACCACCCTTATGTCACACTACTTCAATTTCCATCAAGAAAATATTTTTGCTCAACTCATACATAATCATAATCATATCATATAAAATTTCATGAATGCATGCACTGAAAATTTGTCCGTAATATATATTTAATTGATTTTTTCATAATAAATATACTTATACTTAAAATATAAACTTCATGCATAAAAATAATTAAATATATATTCCGGACTTAGTTATTTTTCATGGATTGGTCCAGACTGCTAGTCACTCACTCTAAGCCCATTAAACTTAAATAAGAGCCCAATTATCATATTTTAGCCCAAATAACTTAACTAAACTTAACTGGGCCTAAATAAAAATATTTAAGTCCATTAACTTAAATAAACCCAATAAGACACTAGACTGGCCCAAAAATCCTCTGACTGACCCAAAAATTTCCATGGGCTCCCAAGCCCATAAAAATCATTGGGCTAACTTAAATAGATTATTTAAAGCCCAAAATAAAATTATTTGAAAGCCCAAATAATTTTATTTTTAATTAATTGGCCCAAAAACCAATTAAAACCTTAAACACTTAAAAATTAAAAATACTCGAGCCCGGCCCACCTAACCCGGACCCGGACCGACCTGAACTGATCCACAAATTACCAAACCCGATCCAGGCCCCCAAGACCCGTCCCGGACCTGCCCAAAACCCTAAACCCGTTTCCCTCTTGTTCCTTACTCTCGGCTGCGACCAGCTTCTGTTCAGAGGCATCGGCCACCCTACTCCGGCCATTAAATGTCTGGAGCACCACCACCTACCTAGAAGACTTCAAGACGTTTCCAGAAAGCTAAAAACCAGCCCAAAAGGAGTCCTAACGAAGGAGAACGAACCAAAACAAAATTTGCCTAATTTCTGCTTGCGCGCTGCGCGCGACGCCGGACTTCCGGCTGTTCGGCCGCCCAACTCTGACAATCACTGGCTAGAGAACTACCTGAGATAACTTCCTCTATGTCTTGGGGTTCTAACCCAATTGGAATCACCCTCAAACACGTCCTATACAGTGCACACGAACCATTCTCCCAAAACCGCTCAAACTGCGACCTTCTATGCAACCAGAAGATATTGTTTCGGTTCAGACCAACCTTGGCTCAAACCACTCGAACCACTCGACCCTAAGGCACCCTAGGACACCCCTTGACCGAGCCCCAGCCTCTGGACCATACCATGCTTGGCAAAAACGTGAGTCATGACCAATCAAGCAAGAACATGCATCAATACAAGGCATACATGCATAAACTTGAAATTTCCATGAAAAATCTGAAATAAAACACATCATGCAAGAGTAATAGCTTATATGGTGGCCAAATAAAAGTTTTAGACATGCCTTGATAATTTTTGAACGAAGGAGAATGCGTATTCGGGGCTCCGGGACGACGAGACGACGAAGAACACTGAAAATCCACAAGGGATCGGCTATGGGGCCACTACAAGAAAAATGCACAAACACAACCCCTAAAAGACAACGCTTTTAGTGAAAAGTGTTGTAATTTTTTGAAAGACACTAGTAGAATTTCTGCATATTACTTCGCTATTTTTTACTTCGGTGATCACTATTACCGAAGTAATACATAGTTATTTACTGCGGTTATAAAATTACCGAAGTAAAATATACTTTAGACTTCATCAATTAAAAAACCGGGCTTCACTTAAATTTTTATTCGACTTTTTACTTCATCAAATTAAATTTGATGAAGTAGAAAGATGAAAATAAAATTTTTAATTTATATCTCGTGAAGTAATAGGTCTTGTTTTCTCTGTTAACTTATAATCTTCGTCAAACCATCTTTCTCTCGATCTCCTTAGTTTTCTCTCAATCTGGATTCTATTTTCTTGATGCTTCCTCGAGATCCAGAAGCCTCAAGATTCACGATCCTTTTCAATTTTGATGGGTATGCGCATCTTTTCCCCTTCTTTTAAACTTCACGATCTCTTCGAATTTTTTTTTTTTTTTTCAGATTTAGGCTTTTCTTTCGATTATTCCAACTCTATCCCTGCAAGTATGGGAGCCGCGTATGACACGACGAAGAGCGGTGTTGGGGTGGCATCCATGGGTGTGATGCGGCTGAACACCCCATCATTCGTCTCATTGGAAGCTAGCGACGCCGCTGCAGACTCGCCGCCTCCCTATTTTCGAAAAGGTGGTTATTATTATTGCTCTGTTTCCTGTTATTTTCCTACTAGTAGCTGAATACTTTTTCATTTTTTGTGATTTTATGACTCGATTTTTGGCTATTTGTGTAACATGACTGTGAGATCTTGAAATTGATTTGTGCGCAGATCTACTTTTACCTTATTTGTTCGAGATTTTTATTTGAAAGGATTGGTAATTTTGAAGAAATCGACTACGCTTGACTCGGATATGACGTTTATGTCGTCATAGTTTTTATTGATCTGTTTTTATTTTTATAGATCTGAATTTATTTTGATTTTTTTTTCGTTGTTTTGTTTGAAATGATCTAGTTTAATTGATGTTTTTGGATATGAGTGGATAAGTTCATACTTGATGTGTGTTTTATATATCAGACTACTTAATTGAATGTCCTGTTATTTTTAAGGAAAAATGATTTGTATTGACTTGGTTTCTTGTATTTATATTTTTCGTTTTGCACAATATATTATCTCGATTTCTCTGTACCTTCTTGTTAAAATTTCAACTTCATATTATTCTGGAGTTTGATTCTTATAATTTTGCACCTCTAGCTTCACCCTTGCTTCACATCAAGGAATCATGCTAAAAAATGATAATTCTTATGTTTGGATCAATTGTATCCTTGTTGTGTAGATGATGATTTTTTTTACATGTCTTATTCATGCCTTTAGGTTTGTTCCTCAGATGATGAGTGCAGATATGCTAGAGTAAGTGAACTATTTGTGTATGATAAATTCAGTAGAGTTCCTGCCGAAACGATAGAGGTTGGCGATAGTTGTGCCGTTTGTGGAATCGATGATATTCAGGTAGGGTCAAATTAGTATAAGGAGAATTTATTTGTCTCTCGTCTTATGTATTTTCATATTCTGCTATCGTGAAAATCATGACAATAAATTTCTTTCATCGATCCAGATTGGGGAGACAATTGCAAACAAAACTTTTGGGAAGCCATTACCCTCTATAAAGGTGGAAGAACCGACAATGGCTTTCTCTATCAATAATTCACCTTTTGTCGATCCTGAGGTAAGGTTATAAGTTTTCATCCCTTGTTAATCTACTGATAAAAGTAAATGATGACAAATCTTCTATCTTTTCTTGAATTTTCTGTACTTTAATTTAAGGTGCATTAAGAAATACCCCCAGCCATGTGCAGTAATACAACTGCGGAGTCTCATTATGCCTCAAGCCTGGCAGCGTGAAAAATATTGGATTTTTGTTTAACATAAAAGTATAGAGAAGATATTTTCTGCTCATAATATATACTGATGTCTAGTCAGTTTAGAAATGGGATCCCTTTCAATTTGTTTCTGCTCATTAATGGATTTTATGTTTCAAATCTCAGATACGAGAATTGATCGGTGGTTTGAAGGATTATGTTTCTCTAGCTAAGGTTTGTTTCAATTTTTCAGTTATTTTTAAATCTTGTATATCTTTGTTGAACATATATTTTTAGTAATATTCCTGTGTCTGTTAATGGAGTTCGATATTTAAGAACTGTGAACACGGGCCTTTTCTTTCTAGGGAGTTGATTGATACAGAAATCCTATGGTGCCTGATTCTTGGGAAACTTTATTCCTTACACTTGGAATTTGTACAACCGCAGCCTTAATGATAAATGTGATTGAAATTGTATGTGTTTAGCAAGAAATAACACCCCATAATCCTATCATGGCCCTAATTCTGGAAAGTTTTGCTGCTGTGAAATAAAACTCGTGATTTTTCTCCAGCCACTTGGCGTTTTCCATTGCTGCTTCACCTTAAGTATAATTTTGTAGAGTATTGATAATCTGTGATATTGTAATGGTTGTGTATTTTTCAGGTAGAGTTATTGAGTTTCTGGATTTCAGGTGTATTTTTCTCCCTTTTGTTGTGCATCACTTCAACTCTGCAACATCGGAACGAGGTCTCGACTGCCCTGTACCTAGCCACGACCCAAAGCCCTAAATCCAAGCTCTGAATTGTAAGTGTTGGGTGAGTTTTGCTGTTGCATTTTTCATTCAAAAAAACTTAGATCCTAAAATCCATGTTATAGCTCGAAGTTGGGCGAGTTTTGTTACTGCATTTTTCATTAAAATGCAGATCCTAACAGACTGTTTCAGATGTGTATCAGCCCTTTTCCGAAGATACTTAGCTACGTTAACAATCTCTGCATTCCAGCCTTTGTTACTTAAATTCTAACAAGTTTGGAAGGAGAAAGATCTAATTAGTTGCAACAAGTTTCAAATCCTGAAGTTTTGCGTTGAAATTACGACTCTGTAGCTGATATTTGGAGTGTGGCGGGAGTGATGCTCTATATTTTACTCAGTGGTGTTCCACCTCTCTGGGGAGGTATCATTTTTTTATATATATATATGTTCAGTCACTTCTTATTTGGTTATTAAACATAGGATCATAAATATGAAGCTGGGGAAATTAAATGTTCCACCTCTCTGCATTCTAGTTTTCTTTGACCTGTTTTAAAGTTCGATGTTGCAGTAAAACGTGCATTTAATTTTTCCGGATGAGATGCAAATATTTGTAAATTAGAGGTAGCTGTTGAGCTTCTTCCCTTTCATGATCGTCAAATCGTCCTTCCCCTCAGGAAAACACTTTTTTGGAGGCTTGTATAGAAAATAATACAAAATCTAATCTATGCATGGACCAAGTTGAGTTTGAGCCAGCACAGAATTGGACTGCAACAGTGCTCAAAGCTGATAGTCACCTTTCGGAACGCAATCTATTGACGAGGTGATTTTGAAAATTATTCTAATTAATTCGCAATCTTGGTTTTTTATTCTTTTTAATGGTTTAATTTAACCATTTAAGTATGTACTTATATAACTTGGTGTTGGCATCACCTTCTTTATAGTAGTTAAAGTGAACACTAGATTGTTTTGGCAGAAAAGTGTTTAAGGAACCCATTCTCATTAGAGCTGGAGGAGGAATTTACAACTATCTCTATCAGTTAAGGTTGTCATCACAGGACAGTGCACGAGTGAAACTTGAGGGAAGTAATATTCTTGGTAAGCTTCAGATAACATGGCGAACAAATTTGGGCGAACCTGGTCGCCTGCAGACTCAAAATATTCTAGGAAATGTAAGTTGATTTTTTTTATTGGTTTTTTACTTTAAAATTTTGACATGTATTGAATTCTAACTTTTATCCCCCTGCTGACTAGATACATCTGAAATGACAAACATTATTTAAAATGAAATCTTTTCACTGATATCTAATTCAATAATTAGAAGTCAACACTAATGGAATTGTCTATTGTAATTTGACCATATTTAGGGTCTGAATACTTTGGTTTTGGTGTGAAGGGCTGATTCAGTAAAGTATATATTTTAATATATATTCTTTTGGATAAGAAACGATGATATATTAATATAGTAAGTTAATGGTTACAAAAGGCGGGCAAGAAATCCGCAGCAGACAAAAGGGTAAACAAATGCCCTAACAAAAGAGTTAATAACGTAGATTTTTTTAGTATCACATTTTTCTATTCTTACCGCTATCATTATTTACTCCTTTGCAGCCCATCACACGCAAGGAGATTGAATTGCAAGCTATTGAGGTGCCTTCCGTCATTATAATGGAGAAACCTTTTGTGGTAACCTCCATACTTTTCTAGATATGGTCGTATGCATTTATTGAACTTCTTACTTAATTCATATTTGGTCCCCCTTTTGTGAAGAAATGTCCTCATGCCTTTGCTATTTTTAAATAATGACTTATGATCGAGCTATTTTATTATGAAGAACAACATCAATTATATTTTTATCCCGCTGAAGGATAAAGCTTGGATTTCCCGTTTGTTTTGGTAGTCACAAAATGAGCATTCTCACAGAAAAGTGGCCCTTAGGATTGTCCTTCTGTTTATTAGAGTTTGCCTGCTAAATTATGTAAATGGTGGCCTCAAGAGTGCTGATCACAACTGTACCATTGCCAAGTGAGGTCGCTGGAAATTTATATTCTTTTAGCCATGCACAAAACACAGTATAAGTTATTTTTTTTAATGCATGATTCACTATGTCTAAGCTTAATCATTCACATTCTTGATATCCTTATTTAGGCACGCTTGAATCTCGTAAACCAGACTGAAAGAGTTCTTGGGCCCTTTGAAGTATGGTTATCAGAAAGTAATACACTTGATGAGAAGATAGTAATGGTAAATGGTCGTCAGACAGTGGTGAGTCTTTTAAAATGGCTTGATTTGTTGCAACCCTAAGTTTCAAACACTGATTCCATCCTGAACATGATAGGATGAGATTGTCTCTTTATTCCAGGTGTAATGCTTCTCCTATTACATGTGGATAAGCTAAAGGATTCTAATTATTTATGTTTTGAACAAATCTATTTTAAAAGTGTCAATATAATCATTTAATTTCAACCGTGTATGGATTGTTTTAAGCAAAGATGATCTTGAACAACAATTTTTGTGGCAAGTTTTAAAACCCATAACTAGCTGATCATACATGTCAACATGCATACCAAATAGATTGTTGCTTATTCTTTGTTTTGGATTTCATTTTGCAACTGCTGCCTTGTTGGTTTACCGTGACATTCCTATATTTTTTTGAATGTCAGTTTGCAGGATGCATCAAGAATCAGTGTTACAGTCAAGAACAATTTGAAGAAGTTAGAAGTGAATGGAGTGAATTTGTCTACTCGCATGTAGGTGCTTAAATATGTCATTCACGTTGGGATATTAAATTCTTTTGAGGAAATACGTGTGGATGTGTACACGTTTAGTTTTGAGAAAGTACGTGTGGATATGTGCATATAATTTCGCGTTATTTTGGTAGATAGACTTGTTGACTTATGTATGCTTGTCGTTTTGGGATGAATTTATTATTAGTGTATTTTAAGTTTCAAAAATATATTTATGGCATTATTGTACCTAAATTTTAATTTACAAGCAATGTGTTCTATTAATTCAGCAATTTTAGTATCAACGTAGTAAATCGAAGAATTTACTTCATTGTTGATTTAAATGCTGCAGTCATATGTATTTTATTGCTTCGGCAATTTTAGTAATCGACAAATATGGAAGTAAATCATTATCTTCTACTTCGTATATTAATCAAAATACCGAAGTAAAACAAATTTTATTACTTCGGCAATTTTATTAATAGACGAAGTAGAAGAATGCATTTTACTACGGTAATATAGAAAATTAACGAAGTAAAAGATATTATATCACTTCGTCTGTTAATGAAATTGATGAAGTAAAAAACTATTCTATGGCTTCAGTAATTTCATTAATAAGCGAAGTAGAAGATTGCATTTTACTTCGGTGATAAAATAAATTAACGAAGTAAAACACAATCTTTCACTTTGTATACCATCCGAAGTATAATCATAGTTGTTACTTCATTAAATTCATTAATTACCGAAGTAGAAGCATATGTTTGACTTCGTAACTTATGAAATAAGCGAAGTAAAATATATGTTTTTACTTCGGCATCGGTCCAATTCTGCCTCCAAAAAATGACCAAAGACTTCGGTAATTTAAGGTATAAGACTTCGGTGATTCAGCGAAGTAAAAAAGTACCCTATTACTTCACGTGACACTACTTTGGTAATTAAGTTCCTACGACTTCGGTTAATAACCGAAGTCTTATGCGATTTTTCTACTAGTGAGACAACGCTTTTTACTAAAAGCGTTGTCGTTATATGTTTTTTATTTAAGAAAGACAACGCTTTATTTACAAAGCGTTGTGGAATAGACTTTTTTTGGGGTCAAAGACAACGCTTTTAAAAGCGTTGTCTATTAGCGTTTTTTTTTCATGTATAACAACCCTTTTTAAATAGTGTTGTAGAAAATGTATTATTTTTATTTAAAATAAATCATAAAATAAATAATATTAACCAGATCCCCAAATCAAACGCTTCCCGATTCCTTCTCTTCTCGCGTCTGATCCCTAGCCTTTCTCCTTTTCTCTCTTTCAATTGAAAATCCCATGTCAATTTTTGCTCGATTCTTAGACGAATTTTGAAGTGATCTCCGACAAGCCTTCTCCAAGAGCTCTAAATTTGCAATCGATTTCCTCGGCTTCTTTTATTTCTTGAGGGAACAACCACCAGTGGAAGAGCTCTAATTTCCTTCCAACTTGGGTTTATATGCGTATACCCTCACGGGACTCACCTCCAAGAGTCGCGAATCCAACGCAAGTGCTGGCAAGAATTTGGTGAGTAGAATGCCTTCTATCTGTTTGAGAATTTTACTCTTGTCGCATTTTAATGAGTATGTTTGTTTGTTTATTTGCCATTGTTTCTCTTTGGAGAATTGGTTTCCTCAAAGTATGTGGAAACTTTTATCGTATTTTGTTCCCTTTGATTTTGTATTCTAAAATCTGGCATTTTTCAGTGAGTGTATTGCAGGCTTCGTACAAAACTATGTTATCTATTCGTCCCAAATCCCCAAATCAGACTTCTCCCCCTTCTCGATTACGATCCCTTTCTCTCCTTCTTGATTTATAAAATTTTGTGTCTCACTGTTTATGAACAATCCTGTTTCGCCTTTTTGATTTCCTTTGTTGTTGTAGAGTAGGTGTTTGTGGGTTGCAGGGAAAATAATTTATTTCCTTGATCTTTTTTAGATAAATTCTCTCGATTGTTTCATTATTTAGTGAATGCTTGTTGCAATTGATCTTCCTTCTGCAGCTAGTTCTTCCTTAAATTCCTCAAAGAGTGTCAACATGGTGGAATAAAGTGGTTTCATATACTCCGGCAGTAGATCAATCTCTTTAATATCCCACCTGAAACAACCAACAATGAATTAATTATTAAGCTAGCAATTGGGATGAATTGGTCTTAGCAACCATGAGCAATGGTTAAGTGACACAAACTATAAACATGACCATAATATTGTCAAGTAGATACGATTTATGTTTATTACTTACTAGAGCTATTTATGCTTTCTTTTACCTTTGAATTGCCTTGGTAAAGGCTTCTAATTCTTCCTTTGTACCATAAACGTCAAATGTGTCGTCGAGTACAGATAGCATTTTCAAGTTTTTCGTCAACATGACTCGGCCTCGAGAATACTTAGGCAAATGATATGTTCCCACAGCCCAAAAGTAACACTCAACAAGTCTGTCTCTAGCATAAGGAAGTTTAGATGTAAGGTTCAATTCTTTCCACCACCTGTGAAACAAATTAAAAAATATATAATTAACCTAATGTATTTCAATTTCAAAGTTGATTTAAAATCAAACTATTGCCGTTCAGCTCCTGAACATGATTGCCAACATTTCTGATATATAATAAGAGAACTAAACACGCAGATAGCTCATAAATATGAAAATTTTCATCCGAAGGTATTCCTCTCCCACGGTTAGTTGCATGTTGTGGCCAGATTTAATTTGCACTAATTGTCATTACGTTATTGAGAGCAATGTTACCTCGAGAGTTCACAGAGTTCTTTTTTGTGCAGCATTTGCAATGCATTGTAGTCCAATTTGGCAAACTTGAGAAGCGATTCATCCCTCAAGTATTCATATTCTTCATAGACACAAATGTAATGGTACAACTCAAATCTTAGATACCCGAAATGTAAAGCTTGGACAAGGGCATGTTCTACTTGTTTCTTGAGGGGAGAATGCTTGAGGTTTGGTGCCATGGATTTGAGGCAGTTTTTAGTGAAAACAAGGGCATCTTCTAGTATGGCCAACCTCGGATGAAAGATTGTTGCTTCACACTTTGTTTTGGTACACGTTTTCATCTGCCTTTTCTTGCTGTGATAGTGTGATGTGGTTGCTGCCAATTTTTTTTTTTTTATTTTCTCGTCAAAGTTTATGTATTTACCAAAACTTTAGCAATTTTTCGAGGAAGCTTTGATATTCCAATCATTCATGATAACCAACCTGTATAATATTTGGGAAGACAGGGCAGTGATTACAGCAAATAAACTACATAAATTTTTGTTCTTCAGAGAAATAATACAATTACTTTAAATTTTCCTTCACAGAATTTCAAAATTCTATAATGGAAGAACAGAAAGCAGTTCCTAGAAGAAAATCCCTGACACTACTTTAATCCAGAGAAACATGGCTGTGATTACATCAAAAATTTGTTAATATAGAAACTGAGATTATGATTTTGTATTGGTATATTCTGTTGGTTTTCTTGAATCCATATGATTATAGAATCAATTTTCGTAAAGAAAAAAAATTAATGAAAAACTGTTGTTAACACTTGGCTTCCCAAAATTGTAGAGCCAAAGGGGCGTCCACTAGCTTTGTTGAGACCGAGTGCTCCACTTAGTATAGCATTGAATTTATTAATTCAAGGTAGTCAGTAAACTTTAGAATTGCGAGTTCTATGGAAAAATGGAGATCCCCTTAAATGGGTCCATGTCCTTCAATCATTGCATTTATTCAATCTTTTATTAGAAGCATGTGAGACTTGATTTTGTTCCATGGTAGTAGCTTGAATATCCAGTAAATTATTTACTTATTTGTGATGAATTTATCTTTTTATGAACCTAGACCATTCAAAGTGAATTCTCTTAAACTGAGTTATCCAAATGGCTGAGAAGGAATGAGTAAACATAAATGTGACTTCTTTTTGGAATTTTTCAATCTGACTTATCACTTTAACTGTTGATTCTTTTTCTTTATGATGTCCACTCATTTATATCCATGATTTTCTGTATGAATTCTTGTCTCAAAACCATATTCTTTTTCTGCAGAAAAATCATATTTATACATCAGGAGCTTCATGTACTAATATTGCCGTAATCAGAGGAGCTCTTCGTGCTAAAAAACCAGAGCTGCTCACTGTCATATTGCCGCAGAATTTGAAAAAGCAACCCCCAGAAAGTCAAGAGTTACTGAATCTGCATTTTCTTTGGTAAGAATTGAGGATTGATTGTCATTGGAATTATCAAAACCACAAGGTTTGCTGTAGCTAAAGTTTCATATACATTTTTGTTTAAAATATATGTTCCCACTATGCAAAATATCAATCTACTGCTCTAAGATGCCTTCATATGTCTCAGATTCTTCACCCTTTCATGAGTTTATGTGCCTAGAAAGATGGTCTAGGAAAACTTGTACAACAGATGATAATGATGCAATGATTTATGGATTTCCAGGTACAAAATGTGATAGAAAAACCACACAATGATCATCTTCCATTGATAGAGGCCAGCAGGTATGCTTGTTTTGCTTTTGAGGAAGCACGCTTAATTTCCCATTGTCCTGTTTCTTATTTCCATATGGAGATTAAAATTTAAAGGAGCATCATTAGAAATCAATTTTGATGATTAACTTAATGTCGTGGATTTGATTCAAGTTGGTTTAAATTATGATTTCTTTTCCATTAACATATAATTTTTTTTGTTTGCATGGGTTGACATTAACTTTTCCATTAACTTTTGTGTTTAAGAGATCTTTCTGTTGATTTAAAATATGAAATTCAAGAAGGTACCCTTCTGTTTAGACATTTTATTTCTTCCAATATTTGGCGATTCTGTAGCCAACTCTATGAACTGCTTTATCTTGTTGCTGACCATTAAGCTGACTATTAAAATTATTTTTTAATTCTTTATTTTGTAGTTTAAATGTGGATGCTTATTTATTTTCTGGTTCATGCTGACATGATAAAAACCGTAGAATATATTATGCCTGAACATGCAAGGCAACTGTTTTAAATTGGCATAACAGCCTTTTTGTTTTTTTTTTGGTGATGATCTTTGAGTTATACCTCATTTTTCTCACCAAATTACTACCAACTCCAGCTGATGGCTATTCTAGTTAATGTTTGGCTAACCTATGTAATTATTTGTTTTCTATTTAAATGAATATGCTTCTCAATTGGTGAAACAGAAGATGGATTATTTGTTTTGCGTTCCCTGAAATTGCCAATGATATGTATAAAAATCAGAATCAGAAAATACTAAAGCTCTTTAAGAAGTTCCCTGAAATTGCCAATGATGTGCTTTGCGTCCCCTGAAATTGACAAAGAATGGATGCCAAAGTCTTGGTTATCATCAGCTTGAAAATATACATATTAACATTATATATTTTATTCTCTATAGTGTTACTTACTAAAAGAATGGATGTCAAAGTCTCGGTTATCAAGGGAATATGAGCATGGAGTAGAGTCTTTCTTGAAATTTGCAATAAAAAATGCCGAGGATCGGGAAGCAATATCTTGTCCATGTACAAAATGTGGTAATCTGAAGAAGAAAAAGGTAGAGACTATAAGGGCACACGTGTATTTTAATGGTATAGATTTGACATATCATACTTGGATATGGCATGGTGAAAGGTCTGCGATGAAGAACTCAAATAATGATCGTGATCAAGAAAGGGAAGATGTACCAAAGTTTGATGCCGAGGAACCAATAGATATGGTGCATGCTGCATTTGATAGTTATGCTGAGAATCCAACCACATTCAAAAATCTACTTGAAGATGCTGAGAAACCTTTATATCCTGGATGCAGTAAATTTACAAGGTTATCTGCAGTTGTAAAATTATTCAACTTGAAAGCCAAATATAGTTGGAGTGACAAAATTTGCACCGACCTACTCAATTTGTTAGGAGAAATGCTTCCAGATGACAACGAATTGCCTTTATCTTTCTACGATGCAAAGAAAAGCTTGTGTGCATTAGGGATTACTTATGAGAAAATCCATGCTTGTCCTAATGATTGCATCTTATACCGGAAGAAGTATGAGGACATGAACAGTTGTCCTACTTGTGGGATGTCAAGGTGGAAGATGGGCCAAAAAGATACGATAAAGGAAGGAGTTCCTGCAAAGGTTCTATGGTACTTCCCTCCAATTCCGAGATTTGTACGAATGTTTTGGAATAAGGAGTTTTCCAAGGAGCTGACTTGGCATGCTGATAAAAGACTTAATGACGGATACTTACGCCATCCAGCTGATGCACCTTCTTGGAAATTAGTAGATCACAAGTGGCCAAATTTTGCTGCTGATTCAAGAAATCTTAGATTGTCCATTTCAGCTGACGGGATCAATCCCCATGGTATGATGAGTTCTACATATAGTTGTTGGCAAGTTTTAATGATCACTTACAATCTTCCCCCGTGGTTGTGTATGAAGAGAAAATTTATGATGCTCACAATGTTGATTTCTGGTCCCAAACAACCAGGAAATGATATCGATGTTTACTTAGCACCTCTAATCGATGACTTGAAATTCCTATGGGATACAAGTGTTGAAGCATATGATGCATATAGACAAGAAACCTTCTCGCTCAGAGCTGTCTTGCTGTGGACCATCAATGACTTTCCTGCATATGGAAACATGTCAGGATGTATTGTGAAAGGATATCACGCATGTCCGATTTGTGGTGAAGAAACATATTCAACAAGGTTGAAACATAGCAGGAAAATGTCGTACACAGGCCATAGAAGGTTTCTACCTGCAAATCATCCTTATCTAAGGCAAAGAAAGGCATTTAATGGGTACCAAGAGTTCAACCCTGCACCCAAACCATTGAGTGGCGATGAAGTGTTAAAAAAAGTCGATGGAATTCATTGTCATTGGGGAAAAATGAGAAAGAAGATTCAGTCCACGAAGGATTATGTAAAACCATCCTTCAAAAAGAAATCAATTTTCTTTGAACTTGAGTATTGGAAACATCTATATGTTAGACATGTTCTTGATGTGATGAATATAGAAAAGAACGTCTATGAAAGTCTTCTCGGTACGTTGCTTGACATTCCGGGAAAAACAAAGGATGGAATTGCAGCTAGATTAGACCTTGCTGAAATGAATTTGAGGACAGATTTGGCTCCAGTGATGGGGGAGAAGAAATCTTTTCTGCCAGCAGCATGTTATACACTTACAAAAGATGAGAAAAGAAAGATTTTGAATTCTTTGTGTGGAATGCAATTACCTACATGTTACTCATCCAACGTTAAAAACTTTGTTTCGATGAAGGACTTGAAACTTGTTGGCCTTAAGTCACACGACTACCACACTTTAATGCAGCAATTACTTCCAGTGGCCATACGTGGTGTCTTGCCCAAACATGTCAGAGACTCTATCACTCGTTTGTTCTTCTTCTTCAATGAGCTATGTAATAAAGTGATGAATCCCTCAAAGTTGGATGAGCTGCAGAGAGAGATTGTGATCATATTGTGTTTACTTGAAAAGTATTTTTCACCTTCGTTTTTTGACATAATGATTCATTTAACAGTTCATCTTGTGCGAGAGGTGAAATTATGTGGCCCAGTTTGGTATAGGTACATGTATCCCTTTGAAAGATACATGAAGATTTTGAAAGGTTATGTGCGAAATCGCAATAGACCGGAAGGTTGCATGGCTGAATGTTATATTGCTGAAGAGGCGGTTGAATTTTGCTCAGACTATCTTGGTAGTTTGCACACAATTGGGATCCCTACAAGTCATCGACAAATAGAACTTACTAAACCTTTGTCGGTTGCAATTGTGCAATCCATTGCTGAGGATGAGTTGAAACAAGCACATCGTTATGTATTGGAAAATGATGTTGACACTGATCGCTATATTGAGTAATTTCTTCCACTTACTAATATGTTCATTAAGTTTTCTTAAATCTACATGTTTGCTTACTCGTAATAATAATTTGAATAGGGAACACATGGCATATTTGAATGCAAGATTTCCACAAAGGGCTAAGTCCAAGAGGTGGTTACAGGATGAGCATAACCGAACGTTTAGTACCTGGTTGCTTGATCGTGTGAGTTCATTTATTATCACAATTGGCGTACATTTATTATCATGATTGTGCATAAATAATAAGTTATCACATAAATAATATAGGTTGCACGTGTTGATGATCATTCCACTTATCAAGTACCCGAAAGATTAAAGTGGATGGCGCGTGGACCTTCCAAGCAAGTCTTAAAGTACTCTAGTTATTTGATTGATGGGGTTACTTATGCTACAAGAGAGCGTGATGATATGCGAGTTGTTCAAAACTCCGGAGTCAGCTTAGTTGCAAAGACAATGCAAGTTTCTAGTGCAAAGGATAAACATCCTATCGTGTCAGATATGGTTTTTTATGGAGTAATACAAGAAATATGGGTGGTTGATTACCACAAATTTCAAATTCCGATGTTTAAATGTAATTGGGTGGAGAATAGTAATGGTATCAAGGTAGATGATCTTGGATTCACGTTGGTCAACCTCCATAGAATTGGATACAAATCTGATTCATTTATTTTAGCGAGCCAAGCGAAGCAAGTTTTTTACATTGAAGCTCCTGAAGATCCTTTATGGAGTGTTGTACTTGCGACTCCAAGTAGGGAGTACTTTGAATACACAAAGGGTGAAGAGTTGGAAGAAACTGCAATGCATTATCAGTCTTCTAGCAGAGGGTTAGCACCAATGGATGTTGATGTTGCAGATGACAATGAACCATGCATTCGTGAAGACTGTGATGGGATTTGGGTTGAAAATAATTAAGTACTTAAGTTTCACATTTGAGATGAATTTGTAAAAAATTTACATTGAGATGTTATTTACGCTTTGAAGATGCTTGTTTGACATTGTTAGTTATGATCAGATATTTTTTGACATTCAGTAATCGAACAATGGCAAATTAGTAGTTCTTGGATATTGAGAGTACTTCTATCTTACATGAATTGTTCTTATTTTTTGTTGTTGCCTATATTTCTTTCTTATTTCTAGACAATGCATTTATTTGTGATTACATAATGCATCTAAAAGTTTACAGGAAAGAGTTCGACAACTAGCGAATACTTATCAGTGCTTGTATTTGCTGTAGGTTTTGGCTTCTGAAAAGCTGTTGGAGAACAAATATAAAGCTGCCCAACGAAGCAAAGCAGTTCCTGATTAGCGTCTGCTGTTTCAAAGTTTTTTCTGCTTTTTTGGGGCTAAATCTGGTTTGAACTGTAGAATAGCAAGCACTTATTTTCAATATATTTTATTTGATTTAACGGTTTAATTCATCTTTTAATTTCTGTCCACTGTCTTTGATTTGAAAACAGGCCATCGACAAAGTTCCTTTACTCCCAGGTTTTCTTGAGCTCGTAGGGATAGTGTATTCATCTGTGAGTATCTTTATTTTTGTGAATGGCTTATCTCTGTAGTTTATACCAGTAATGTTGCATACTCGTTGGTTTTCCCTAAATTAATGTAATTTTGGTTTTTTTCTTTTAATGTGGATATCCATATATCCTTCGGGACAAGCCCTTAGATGATTGGCAAGGCCCCACAGTAATACTTTGTATATTGCATGGATCGATGTCAGCTGAGTGGAGATAAGTTGAGCAGGGAAATGTCCCAGCTCAGTTTGATCCTTTAATTCCAGTTGAGCTGAAAAACTCAACCCAGATGATACCTTGAACTTAGTTGAGGAACTCCTTAGCTCAGCTCTTTCTTTTATCCCTACGAATTTGTGATGACTAGAAAGGTGGCTTGCAATACAAAGAGTTGCACCATCAGCCAACAATTAGTATAAAAATTAGGTCTGCTTATGTTTTGTGCTGAACTTTTTCATCTTATATTGATGTTAAATCTATCTGTTATGTGCCATTCGTCTCATAGATTCTATTAACTTCAGTCTTGTTAAAACTTTTTGTTAGAATCACTCACTTTGCTAATGGCAGATTAAATTTTTTGCAGAATCAGATTAGTGAAGTTGGTTCTGCCCTCTACAATTGCAAACAATAAATATTAGTGAAAGAAGCAAAAATGGGAGAAGCTGCTATTGGAATGCAGAGTTACATTGGCATGGTTGCACGGGAAAAGGTCAAGATTTCTTACAAGACATGGAAGCAAGTTCCAATAGATGTTAAAGAATTGATATGGGATTCGGTTAATGTAAGTAATTTATCATGTATTAAAATATAGGATATATTTAATATTATTATGTTATTAATTTCTAATGTATTCTCGCTTTTGTTATTTGTAGTTGTCATATAATGTTGACGCAAAGTGGAAGAAGGGTTGTTTGAGATCAGCAAACATTAAGTGGCGTCAATACAAAGCCCATCTTACGCAGACGTTTATTTTAGGCAAGCTTGATAAACCTGAGGAGTTGTATGAGCCACCTGCTGGTCATGGTATACCAAAAGATGATTGGAGTGCGTTTGTCATCAGTCGTATGTCTGGAGACTTCATTGTAAGATTTTTTATTATTTTATAATTTGTACATAATCAACCAAAAGTCCTTCTTTAACTATTATTCAAATTTGACTTGTCGCATATTTGAAATGACTAGAAACTAAGTGAGCAACAAAAAGATAGAAGAAAACAAAACGTATATCCTCATCGGCTTTCACGCAAGGGATATGCATGATTTGCGTCTGAAATAGTAAGTATTTCTTTACAAACCATCCAAATTATTCACATACAATTTATTCACATGTGTTATTTTATTTTTCTTCCTTGTAGGCGGCTGAATTAGGTGACGATGATGACATTAACAGGGCTATTATGTGGAAGAAAGGACGAGCCAACAAAGCAGGAGACTTTGAAGGGGAGGATTTGACGCAAAGAGTACAAAAGATTGTAAGTGAATTCACATTTTAGAAAATCAGCATGTTTTTTGAAATGACAATTGTTTTAGTAATTATTCTTTTAATTTGCATGACATGATGATTATATCCAACAAAAAAGAGATGGTGTGCTGAGAATTGAAGGGACAAAAGAGGATATCCTTACAAAAGCACTTGAGACCAAAGAATATGATGGGCGTGTGAGGGGGATTGGAGGTCATGTCACTCCAACCTTATATTTCAATGCTGGCAGAACATTGAAGAGCAGTGGAGTTCCCACAGATGTACTCGTGGAGCATGAAATGAAGTTGATGGAAGCAAATAGAATAATTTCTGAACAAGGTGCACGCTTACAAAGACTTGAGGAAATGATGCATAACATGGGTGCACGCGACATTTTAATGGATGACAAAGGCAGTTGCTCAGTGAAAAATCAAGTTAACCAAGCCAAGATGGAAGACAATGATTATGAAGACGTGCTGATTTTGAGCAAAGTCGATGCTTTACAGGTATGACAATAGTTTGAGTCATATTAAATAGATGTAATAAAACTTATTGACATGTCTATTTGTCTTTTTTAGGGTAAATCAGCTGCATTAACTTTGGAATCTAGCACAAATATTGTTGCTTATGGTACAATTATTTGTGTTGATCCTCAAAAGTTGCTTCATGGGGTTCCATTACCAAAGAATTGCTACCGAGTCTCTATTGATGTAGTAGTTGATAAATCAGCGCCTTTGCCATTTTCTATTGCAAATGAATGTGAAGTAGTGGGCGATGCTCTTGGAACCCATGTGGCTTGGCCACAACACTTGATAGTGGAGCAAGATAAGGTATATGTGATATTGCAACTTTATTCATTATTCAACCTATCTAACTTGTATGTATTTACAATTAATAGAAGCCTCGAAAGAAGGATTTGGCACCACCCAAAGAGAAACATGTTGTGTCACCTTCTGTCCCACTGTCACTACATATGATGTATTGTTATAGCAAGCATGCTTTGGGTGAAGGAAGATTTATATCACTGCGTTTAGATCGTGAGGTGTTCGATGATGATTGTGTAATTCTTTTGCACTGTGAGGACATTGATGGTTTGTATCATGTTGGGCCAATATCAGGCAATTGTGTAATTGCCTATATATGGTAAGTTTTTTGGGTTTTAAGCTAAGTAATACATCAACTTCATATTTTTGCTTACATTCATTTTTATTTTATTATATTTACAATGAAAGGTATCTTTACAAAAAAATGTTGGAAGATAACAAGGAAGGAAAATTCAGATTTGTGAATCCACACAGAATCTCGGATATGGGAGAAACTACACATGACAAAAAGAGTAAGCTTGAAAGGTTGAACCAAAGGGCGAGTGCTTTAGCAGATAGACTGAGTGGTGCATCGGTTGATCAACTAGTTTTGGCGCCATGTAATATCGGGTAAGTAAAAATTTAAATATCAATTTGGTTGCTTTATTTCGATTATTTATTGAATTAGAAGCACTAATTATGTTTTTTTTGCGTAGCTATAATTGGATTCTCACTGTTATTCAACCATACAAGGATGTTATTTATGTGTTGGATTCCTTAAGTCACCGCATTCGTGATGATGATTGGAAATATGTAGTGGATATGTGAGTTTATATTTATTTATTTTTATCAAATATTTATTTCACTCATACAAAAACTCATATATCAAGTATATTGAAGGGCCTTGCGATTGTTTAACTCAAACAAAGGAAGGAAGGGTAGAAAGAATGCTATGTGGGTAGTAGTACAGGTATGCATAATTTATGTTTAATATATTATGTTTAAATATCTAAATTTGTCACCAAAAATTTTTCTCTACTACCATAGGGTCCTCGGCAGCCAGATGCAAAACAATGTGGTCTTTATGTGATGAGATATATGAGACAAATTATTCAAGAAGTTGAGAATATCGAGAACGTTTCACTACGATCAATAGTAATCTTTCTTAACTCAAATAATTACAACTAAATTGTTTTAAATTTGCAAAGTTATTGTTATATGATTTTTTATTAACATAATATATATGTGACAGTTCTCAAAAGGTGAGTACTCGTTAGAAGAAATTAAAGAGGTGCTTTCAGAGTTGACAGAATGTATACAAGAACACGTTTATGAATAGGTATGCACATGTATTTTATGTCTTGAATAATGCAACAACTATCATAATGCATGGATGCATTGAATTAATTAAAGCCTCGAGTGCATGGAGTACATGCGTGAATTTGGTGGTTTGGGCACATGCAACTACTGTCCATATTTTTTTTTCAAGCAGACAGTAGGCGAGGCCTTCTGAAACTGGTTCGAATGTGTGTTGTTTACGTTATTTTCATGCTTCTTTTTCCTTTGCGTCTGTGATTCCCTTAGCGGTTCCTAGTGCGATATTATACCTATACTCCCAATTCAAATGCTTCCCAGATTGCTCCTCAGAGGTGAATAGAAACTTTTATAAAGAACTGTTTCTCATAAACTCATATACTAATAGCCTATGCCTCCCTTCTGATCAGAATCCTATCAATCTCATCAGATTCAACTGGTGGGTGCTACTGATCGTCGCCACCTCCATTCTGAACTGTTTCTCGCCTTGCTCGATCCCCTCCAACTGCTTGACTGCCATAACAGTTCTATTAGCAAGAACCCCTGCTATCCATTTGATCGATTAAGTAAAAATTCATATAATTAGTTGCTGCGCATGCATGATATAATTAATGTTCTAGACAGTAGGCGAGGCCTGCAGCAGGCTTATCTTATCTTTTGAATCATCATTGATTTTCTTCTTGTTCTTGGTCATGATTGACTAAAGGGTCCAATAATATTCCCAGTAATAAAATGTAAAAATCTTATTAATGTGTGATGAACTGTAAATTTACATAAAAATGAAAGCAGCCCATGTTATGAGGTTTACATTTGTTAGTCTATTTTCTGTTTCATGATGTTTGATATGCTTCCACTGTGTTGTCATTTATAAATTTATGGTTAGATTTATATGGTTTGATATGATGTTATATTTAACATGTGTTATCTAATGTTGTATTTCAGAAGTCTGGTTCTTACTGGTGGCGGAGATCGTCTGGTTCTTACTGGTGGCGGAGATCGTCGCTAACTGTGGTCGCATTCAGAAAAATTGCATTGTTAGGAACAATTTTCTTTCAATATTGCAGCACCATCTTTGTGGAGATAGCTAGCGTTAAATGCTTGTTGATACTTTGCAATTTCAATATATTGCAACACAATGACTCTATACTTTTTTATAAGAATATTTTGCCACAGATTTGCAATTTCATGTATTTTAATAGTGTTATTTATATAGAAATTTAAATTTGAAAAAAAAATCAAAAACAACGTTCTTAACGACAACGTTTTTTATTGGTAGCACAATGATTTTTTAAGCAACATCTGCCAAGCACAACGCTTTTTTACACGGAGAAAGCGTTGTCGTAGCTTCAATCCACAACGCTTTATCTGCGTTGTGATTTCTACAAACAACAACGCTGCAAAAGCGTTGTTGTTTGTAGAAATCACAACGCATATAAAGCGTTGTGGATTGAATCTACGACAACGCTTCCTCAGTGTACTAAAGCGTTGTAATATCAAAATACCACAACGCTTTTAATAGATACGACAACGCTTTTTAAGCGTTGTCGTATCCAAATACCACGACGCTTTTTTAAGCGTTGTTTTTTCCGAAAACCACAACGCTTTTTCCGCGTTGTCTTTGAGCGTGGTCTTTTACAACACTGGCTACGACAATGCTTTTTTGGGGTCATTAACAACGCGAAAAAAGCGTTGTCGTAGGCCATTTTTCTTGTAGTGGGCTGCTGGGAGTCTGCTGAAACGTGATAGTGGGGTGAGGGAAAGTTGGGGTCGACTGAATGGAGTTAGGGTAGGGTAGGTTTTAGTTTTAAATTTTGATAATTAGGATTAATTTAGGATAATAACTAATATAAATTAATGAGGTAGATAATATAACATAAATATAAGATTTTAAACTTTTAAAAATACCTACTAATCTCATATATAATAATAAATCCCGAAATATAATATTAAAGGATTTTTAAAGATCAATAAAAGTCATTAAAATGACTTATTTTGGCCAAAAATTAATTCTTAAATAAATATATAAGTAAATACTAAAATTTTTTTGACAAAATACCTTAAAATATTATTTTAAGGCTCATAAAACTCATAAAATATTTTTGGCTAAGAATTTTGGTATCTCGTCCGTCCGCGGTCCCGTCTACGCGATCAAAATATTAAATTCCTTAAAAATCTAGAATTTCCATAATTATGGGTTAAATGCTAAAATAAATTAAATCATGCATATAAATCACATAATATCATATAAATACATTTAACCCTTAATTAAAAAATTAATTTCTCCTAATTATGCATGCGGATTTACGTTTTAAAATTTCCGGGTGTTACAATTCTCCCCCCCCCCCCCCCCTTAAATTGAATTTCGTCCTCGAAATTAAAGTACTTGCCCGAATAGCTCCGGGTAGCGAGTCCTCATGTCTGCCTCGGTCTCCCAAGTGGCTTCCTCCTCGGAATGATTCACCCACTGGACTTTGACCCTCGGTATGACCCGCGTCCTCAATCTCCGCTCCTCTCTAGCTAAGATCCGAACAGGCCTCTCCTCAAACACTAGATTCGGTGCTAACCGCAAAGGCTCGTAATCCAATACATGCGACGGGTTCGTGATGTATCTCCGTAGCATAGATACATGGAAGACGTTGTGCACTGCCGCAAGCCCCGGGTGGCAAGGCCAAACGGTAGGCCAACGTGCCAACTCTCTCCAAGATCTCAAAAGACCCAATATACCTCGGATTCAGCTTACCTCTTCGACCAAATCTCATCACCCCTTTCATAGGTGATATCTTCAGAAACACATGATCGCCAACAACAAATTCGAGATCCCGTCGTCGAGTATCAGCATAACTCTTCTGACGACTCTGAGCAGTCCTCATACGATTCCGAATCTGAATCACAATGTCTGCAGTTTACTGTACAATCTCGGGACCAAGTAGAATCCTCTCGCCAACCTCATCCCAATGCACGGGAGATCTGCATCTCCTCCCGTAGAGAGCTGCATAAGAAGCCATATCTATAGATGCCTGAAAGCCGTTGTTATAGGTAAACTCCACCAACGACAATCTAGTCTCCCAAGAGCCCTGAAAGTCGATGACACAAGCTCTTAGTAACTCAAGAACCTGGATCACTCTCTCAGACTGACCATTTGTCTGGGGATGGAACGTTGTACTGAATAATAATCTAGTCCCCAATGCTGTGTGCAAACTCTTCTAGAAAGCAGATGTAAATCTCGGATCCCTGTCTGATACTATCGACACTGGTATACCATGCAGTCTAACAATCTCCTTGATATAAAGCTCTGCATACTGTGTCAACGAGTAAGTAGTCCTCACCGGCAAGAAATGAGCTGACTTGGTGAGTCTATCCACGATCACCCATCTAGTTCCCAAGTTTCAGTATCCCAAAAGTCATGCTTCTGCTGCGCACTCTGATAAACAAAATATTAACTTTACTAATCATTTTTTCCTAAACACAACAATCACACTATGCCAAAACTTGACTGATTTTATATGCTTATACACTCTACTTATCAATCTTCCAACATTCGTGAGCCGAACTTTTGTTCCCAAGTTTACTTATTAAAGCATATGATTACAATATCAACCCCAATAATTCAACTTGTAAAGCTTATCCACACTCTAGCCTTCTATAACAAGTTAAACATCTTTGAGTCGAACATCTGCCATTCATCACAATTTTCTTCAACTTATCCATTTACCACTACACTTTCAACTATCGAACGCTTGAAAATCTTAAATCTCGAGTGCTATAAATCCATGAAACCCAAAAAGTGAATTTAGTGTCAAACGTCATGCACAACATAAATTCTCCTAACGTCAGGAATATGCTTAAAATATATGAATTCTAATTCTGCGGTTAGTTTAGGCTTAAGGCACTTAGATTCTCCTATTGGAGGAGTGAAATTTCTCGAATAGTATTTACATGTCATCGTCTTTAAATAGCATAATAATATAACATTCAATAGTTAATTTCATATCATTTTCTAGTTGCCTTTATTTATAATCCATGAAATCTGAACTCCTCAAAATCAATTGTGAAAAGATACCCGATGAACACCTAAAGTGACGACCGTGAGTTTTGTCGTTACTGAAAAAAAATACTGAAAACCAACTGTGAAGTGGCTATGCTTTTTTTATAAGTTTTTTAGACTTTAACGTCTCCAAGTACCCAACTAAAATGACAACAATAAAATAGTCTCAAGATTTCGGCCCCATATTTCAAGTCCAGTTCAATTATTAGCATATTTAATTATAAACAATTTTTTTTCACGGCATCATTCACTGTCGCTGACAGTAAAGCTCCATGGATGCATTATAGATAAAATAGTGAAATTGTGTAAAATAGTTTGTATTAATACATCAAGGCAAGCGAAATACACTTTGTTTTACAGTTTTCTATTAAAATATTTGTTTATTCTTAATAATTTCTTCTTAAAACTTTTGGTCCATAAAATTAAAAAATGTACAATAATTAGTTATTGTTGTTAATTTTATGATGATTTGGTTTAACGGTAGATAATAATAATTTAAGGAGAAATTAGAAACATGGATTAACAAATTTTAGCTAAAAAAATTAATGCTTGTTCATAGATGCAACACACGTACACTTTTTCTAGTATATTCAAACGACACGTTTAGCTGTTTCATTTATGTCAGTTCGATATTTGATTATCAAACAAGATTCATCTCCTTTAATTTGTTGCCACTTCTAAAGAGTAAGATCGTTACTTCTGAGCTCACCTCAACTGTCCACAATATTATTCAAGATGCTCACAAAGATAAAAGAAACAAAATGTCAAGACTTAAGAGTGGGTAATTCCTACTTCTGAACAGTAGACATTTGTGACCCAAAACACACTGTAAATAAATCAAGAAATGGATACATGTACATGCTACCCACAGCCAACCAGAAAAATACAAGTGAACCAAAAACCTATAGCTTACATCATGACTGGACATGCACATTCATGAATGACTCATTTTGTCAACAAACAATTGGAAAATTTACCTTCACAATTCTCACTGATGATTCACAGTGGCTCAAAATCATTAGTAGCCACCCCTGTATGGTCGTTGACTATAATTGCCTGTCCCCATCATGGGATTATAACTTCCAGGTGCGGTGGACGCAGAAGGAAATCCTGCTTGCTGTTGCATGGCTATTCCTTGGGCCATACCCACGTTCATTCCCCGCACCATCGGTTGGCTTAATTGATAACTTCCTGCCATACCCATGCCAGCACCTCGAACGCCGCCAGTATTCATATTTACACCAGAACCCATCATGTTTGGTGAAGGCCTTGGGACTCCAGCAGCAGCACGACCCATACCAGAACCAGATCCCATAGCCTTACCCATAGTTATGCTAGATGTTACCGTCGCTGTCATAGGTTTTTCCATCCTCCTCTCCTTCCGATTTAGGGCATCAAAATCAACTCCAATGTCAGCTAGTGGATTTGTTTTAGCTACACAAGAAAATCTTTAGATCAGTTGAGTGGTGTTACGAAGAAACATAATAAGACATTACTAAAATTAGAAACACTCACATCCAGATATATTCAAATTGACCAGTCCCCGGCTCAGAGTGTCAGCCCAAACAGTGGATTTTGTCTCAAACTTGTCTTTTGATGGATGAGGAATCACAGCAGAAGACCCTCTCGAAGCTGGTATAGATGGCATACTTGGTCGCCCATGAGGAGCTGGAGGACCAGATTGTGAAGCTCCAGGAACTGCAGAAACAATATGTGAATGTAAATTGTGCTGCATGGTGGGTCTAATAGAACTAGGAGGAACCATGTTGGCAGCGTCAGGACCTGTTGACGCCATTTGCGACTGGTAAGACCCATAGAAGTTTGGATTCAGAGTATATGACTGCGCAGACTGACCCCCAACCGGAGCCTGAAAACCAGCCTGTGAAGAAGCCATTTGAGCTGGAAACTCTGTAGGGTAAGTGGGTTGAACACTCTGAGGAGCACTCATCTGTAATTGGGGAGGATGACTTGTTTGTGATGAAGGCAGGCCAAGTTGAGTAGGAAAACCTGCAGTGGCAACAGATGACGAGATGGATAGCGGAAGGATATCTGCTAATATATCATCATCTGGGTTGAGGGTAGACAAATCCTGTTGCACAGACAGCTGGTTCCGAGGAAGAGGTTGTACACCAGAAGGATCAGATGGCATGTAACTCGAATCACCCGGAAATTCAGTCTCTGCCTTTTGAGGTACTGGCTGTTGCATATCTGAGATTTGACTGGGGTTGGAATTGAAAGAATTTGTGGATGAAGCCTGGTATTGTTGACCTTCTACACGATACATAGAAGGGACAGCTTTAAATGGACCATCCCCAAAAGGATCATCAAAAGGCTGAAAAAGAGTTACATGTAGTTAAAGACACAAGAAAGAGAGAATGAGGAACCAAATAAATTTGTCAAAAGCAACTTATTTTGTATTCCCACTGGTCTAAATGTTAGCTACAGAGAAATGGTATAATACAATACTTATTTTCCAACTTTTTGTACATGCGACTGTACAGTGAGATGAGGGCGACATGTAGTTGGAGTAGGAGAGGGTGCATGTAACCATGGGATAACTGTGTCATACTTCGTTAGGTGTGAATCAACACAGATTCATAAGGTTCAATTTAATTGTAAACGAAAATGTTACAGATGAATACATGGAAATTGGCTTATGGGTAAAGATATAGATTTTGGTTTGGATATCTGGATAACAATGTCATTTTCCTTTTTAGGTTTTCTTTCTTACAAAAAGAGTTGAATTACTTATTAAAAGAAAGAGAGAGTTGAACGAGGAACACTAGAACAGTCATCTTATCACTTTCATTAAAATTAACATCAACTTTATTGCACTGTGATTTTTCTAAGAATGCAACTAAAACACAAGGAAAAACATACTAAATGGTCAATGTACTCAGATCCGTCATCTTCCAAGCCAAAAAAATCTTTAGTGAATAAAGAACCAACCTTTCCCATTATAGTAAGTATAGAAAACTAGAAGGAATAACAAACGTTACTGTTCCATGAAAATACTACAGAAGATACACTACCTGATCCGTGATAGAAGATGCCGATGGCACGGCAGCAAATGTGGCTTCAGAAGTGAAGGTTCCCCCAGCCATTGCATCAGGGTCCATGGTAGATTGAGTAACAGGAACAAGAGCCAATGAAGCTAGTAAATCCATTTTTGTATGAGCAGAAGTCGAGGAAGCAATAACATTTGAACTAGTTGGGGCAGCTATAGAAAGATTTAAATAAATTCGCGTTAAAAAAATCTGGCAGAGTATAAAAAATAACTCAACAAAAGAAATGAAATTCTACCTGAAACCACACAGAGAATTATGTTTCAACATGTTTATGATTTTAATGAAAAAGACGGACAATTAATAAAGGCGTTTGATAGAGCTGGAAGGTTGTGACAGAATGATAACTTTCATACCCCCACCACAGTATAGTGACAACTAAGCTCGACCGAGTTTTGTTCCATACTAATACAGCTTCAGCATGAAAGCCCTCATTTCCCACAGCATTCGATTGAAAAGAAGCTCGCAGAAAAAGTATCAAAGATTTGCGTGAATGAAAGTCACAAATTTTACATGGAAGTGGTTGGTCAGGTAGAGTTTTCCTTCAGGCACTCAACTCATTGTTGATTATAAATCAATAGAGCAATAACTTAACATCAGCAGAGCACTTCATTGGAGACCAAAAAAATCACACAAAATAATAAAAAACAGAAAAAAAAATTAAAAAAAAAAGGTTAAGAACCCAACAAATTATAGTTTAATATCAGATTCTGCTTCTAAATATCTCAGATTTACATAGCATAACTATAAGATTCGATGACTATCCTCACTGTATCAAGACTAGCCTTTCCAGCGTGCTTATGTCCTCACTCACACGCACCCTGATAAACTTCCCAGGGGGTCACCCATCCTATAATTGCCCCAAGTCAAGCACGTTTAACTTTGAAGTTCTTATATGATGAGCTCCTGAAAAAAAGATGCACCTTCTTGACATAAGTAGTACCTATCAAATCTTTTAAGCCCTCCTCAACCGTGCAGTCCTATACCTACACAGTTTCAGAATCCCTCTCATTCCGGAATGGGCTCGGTTCATTCATGTCTCCCTACGCCTAGAAGCCTGCCAGGAGCCGCTCATTGTCCGTGCAACCTCTTGGCACCGGCGATCACTCCACGCCCTCTTCAGCCCCGGGCGTCACAATAAATTATATGAATGACTTCAAGGTTGCCAATAGCAATCCAAACTGGGTAAGTGTTGATGGTTTGTAAAACCCAAACACTCGATAAATAATAAATTTAAGCTATCTCCTATATCATGAATAAGATACTGACTTTACATTAGATAATTTTTTTCTTTAAAAAAAAAAGAGTAGATCAATGGAGAATAGGTATGTCTCTTATTCTGACTTATTACAGCAGATTATAATCATTGAGGTGACTGATTTGCAAATGTTGCAAGGAGAACAAATGTAGATTTATAATACTAAATGTTAAACGGCATTGCCTCTTTCACCACTCATGCATGCAAAGAGTCAATCCACTAGTGTACAAATTATCAAATAATCAACAAAAATGAACTAATTATAAACAATTCCTGGGATTCAAATTACTTTACCAGAAAACAGCACTGCAAACTCAGCAGTGTCGATGGTTTGGAAAACCCAAAAGCTCAAGAAATAATGAATTGAATGATCTCCTATATTATGAATAAGATGGCCACTTAATGTTCGATAAATTTTTTTTTTTAAATAGTAGATCAATGGACAATAAGTACGTCTCCAATTCTGACCTATCACAGCAGATTATAATCATGAGGTGATTGCTTTGGGAATGTTGCAAGGAGAACAAATGTTCATTATAATACAAAATGGTGAAAGGCATTGCCTCTATCACTACTCATGTATGCAGGGCGTCAACCCACTGGTGTGAACAAACTATCAAATAATTCTAAATCAACAAAAATGCACCAATTACAAACTCCTGGGATTCAAATTACTTTACCGGAAAATGAACCGCGTGGATCAAATTCATCGAAGCCATCCACCTCTTTGTCACTGTCTGGAACGGTAGCTCCCGCAGCTAGAGTGGGTGGTGAAGCAGGGGCTAGTGATGGGGCAGCTGCAGTTGCATGGCTGGGACTAGCCGCTATGGAAGGAGAGAATGCTCTTGGGGCAGACACCATCGAATTTTCTGAATCCCTGCCAATGATGAAAAATTAGGACTTATGACTGAAGACTAAGCCAGTTCAGAAACATTCAAATGGAATACGGGTAATCGATATAAGCCTGGCAGATGTTACCTCTCACTATTAGTTGGAATGCATGTAGCATTAACGGCCTCCTCATAACTAGGGGGAACACTGAGATTTTGCTCAGAATATTTACGGTCAAGCCTCTTCCCCATAGTGCTATGTGATAATGAAACGGTAGTATAAATTAGACTTATATTTGTTTAAAAGGCTAAGCACAAAATCCGTACTCCAAACAAGCACATTTAAAGTACCTTCCATCTTGAGGTTGATCATCAGGTTTGGCACCACTTCCTCTGCATTATGGAAAAAACTTAGCGCTTCCAAATCAAATTATAGTAGTTTAACAAAATTTGGAATAAAATTCTAAAAATGGAAAATTGTTCACAGTAAATATAATTCAAAATAAAAATTGTTCACAGAAAATATAATTCAAAATATGTCAGACAAATTTATACTAAACAAATATCATTCTAGGATTATGCGAAGAAAAACTGGAATTTGGCCCTCTCAAACAGTTTAATAGTGATCCTGCTTATAGAAGATTGAAACATTAACCACTTCAAACTAAACCCTCAAACTATGTTGTTGACATAGTAAATAAATTGAATTCACCAAAAAAATAAAAATTAGTACTCTTGAATTTGCGAAACATGATGGGAGCTGCTTCAAAAGCTTCATCATTTTCAGTTTTCTCTTTGCTTCTATGCTAAAATATTACAATCATTATTATATTATAATGGTATAGGACACAAGAGAGGGTTGTAAGATGGTGAGATCCCACTCAGTTAACTAGATCAACAAATATGTTATTAATATTAGAATATTTGTTCCTTTTGGTTTGGGGACTCAAAATAGAAGTTGCTGCACAATTTTGTAATGGAGTCATACTGAAGCTTTATTAGAAATTTAGTTTTTGAATTATTCAAACTGTTTGCTCTCAATTCCAGTTACTGGAGTGAATTTACGAAATCAAATTATACACAAAGATATTCAGAAAGAAATAGCTACAAAGGCAAGTAAAATGATGTTCTTTTATAAATTTTATTTTATACGCAAATATGTCAAACTTGAAGCAATATTTTCTGGTGCTGGATCTTTGTATATTACCACAGTTAGTGATACTTCCTAAGCAATTCACCACATACATCTTAAACCTTTCCATATTGTAATACAGACCATCGTGACAATATTGTATTCTGGAAGTAAAACCATTTTTGAATAATAAACCACATAATTTGAATAGGCTTTCAGAAAACGTAAAATAAACAAACCTGGAAGAATACTGGCCATCATCTTCATAAGAACGATCCCTGCCTGGATCAGCACTTCTACTTCTTGACCCATAAGCATATTCGTCAATCCTTTGACCTCTTCCTCGATCGTAATCATCTCTAAAGCCATCTCGATTATAGCGGTCCTCGTAATCCCTGCCATATCTGTCCCCTTCACGACCATATGAACCTACATAATTAGCATCTCTATCATCACCATACTGAAATTCTCTGTCTCTCCCATATCCACTGCGATCATCGTCTCTGTATCCATATCGACTTTCATAGCGATCATCATCATATTTATCTCCATATCCTCCTGAGCTTGAGAAAGAACCAGGTCGATTCAAATTGTCCATTGATGAGCCGCGGTACCTATTGAAACTTTCATTTTAAAAATGTACTAGAACTTGTCCAAGATAAAATCTGTCTTGTTTGCTGATTGCCAAGAATGACATACTTGCAAAAAGAAGCAAGATAATAGATTATAGAACACAATAGAACAATAGAGAAACTTTGATCGGTTCCACGGGATGCTTAAAATCTCAAGACATGAAACAGTATAAAACATACAAAAATTACAAATGTTTCAGAAGACAACAATTAATGTAATTGCAAGTGTTAATCAAAGGCCTTAGTTAAAAAACCTAAACGCATAAAGTTGAGCCTAGATATTAATATGTAGCAAGTTGCAATGGCACCGATTTCGTAATAATGATCTGTAGTTCCTACAAACTCCACTGATAGAATATTTGGAAACCTTAGAACAAATTGTTATGCCCGAGTCCCGACAAGAGACTATTCACAAGAAAAAGTATACCATGAACAGAAATCATCTATTAACATATTTAATAAAGGCATGGCGATGTCAAAATATGAGCATATAATTTCAAAAGAAAATCCATCGATTTTTATTCATAGATTATTAAGAGGATGCATAAGAATGTGCAGTTACGAAAGTTGATAAATGCAGACTTCAAACATAATTGCAGCAAATCATTATCTATCTGATTTCAAAAAATTAAATACAAAAAAGATCAGAAACGAAGCAAATCAGATACAACAATAGTTATTGGTCCAAGTACTAGCGAACAAATGACATGCAATTACGAAACCTTCCAAACACCTACTTGTCTCTGTTCGCAGCAGCTTTTTGACGAACTTCTTGTATTCGTTCCTTGTCATTTACAAGAGCCACGATACTCTGAGATTTCTTTCTTACATTGTTCCCCTGGTCTCTCCCACTGGAATCAATATATTGAAAATCGGACAATGTCTACCAGAAAAGAAAATATTTCAAACTCCAGCAGAAAGCCTCTAAAGAAAAGGGGGAGACGAAGAAACTAACCGATATTTGATATGCATGCTCTCTAATCTCATCAATGACACGCTCTGATCCATGGGCTACCAAGTACTCCAAAACAGTTAAACCCTGGACAAAACAACAGGAAACTGTCATTTGCATGTTCAAAATATAACAGGAAGCACCTTAACAAGATGCAATAACATTAAACCAAATATGGAGTAAACCCAAACTCAAGAGATGATATTTAATTGACTTGAAAACTACAACACCAGATTCCTTATATGGGATATTATTCTACAGAAACATGCAAAAATGATCAAACACACACACAAACACATATATATATAATCTTGATCCCCTGCACCATCGGGTATCGGATTTGTGGTCGTCAATAGAAACCCTGCACACTAGGGTGCGGGGATCAAAATTATATATGTGTGTGTGTATATATATTATAACTTAAGAGAACAAGATGGTATATAATTTGGAGTTCTAACAGAAGGAAAACAAACCTTGTATACATGGCGCCAATTTTTTCCAGTATCATTAATTCGTTTCCATATAATCCCCATGATCATCTGATTATCATGACTGGAAAAATTTTGAAAATTAGTAATTTCTAAATAAATAACAATGCGAAGTATGCCATAAGTCATTCCTTTTTAGACTCACTAGTTTCTCGTTGCCTGTGCAATATCAGCTAGAAGTGATCCATGAGGACCCCATGGTTCATTGCTAGTTGCATCTAGAATCTGAAAACAGAAACCTAACACTGCTTAAAAGCTTTTTGGCTCAACTCATAAGTTGAATATAACATCTTTTAGATGCTTAGAAACTTTTGAGAAGCCTGCAAGTGTTGGCCGTTGGGTAAAAACCTAAAGATCTGACAATATTTTAAAAGAAGCTATCGAAGGCCTATAAGATATTTTAAGAAAGGTAAGACAATACCAACTTACGTTCATAAAAACCTTTTTCTAACCACAAATCTGCAGCACTTGCCAATGTATCCTAGATCGTTTTCAAATCGATTTTCTTTCCCTATTTTTTCTCTCCCCCACTTGTTTGATCTGATTCTCTTCATTTCCGATTTTTTTTAATGCCGACTTTTTTTATCCAAACACTTAAGAAGGTAATTTTAAAATAATATATAAGAGGTTATAAATATTAAAACATGAAATTAATTCTAAAATCTTATAAGATAAGACAGCCATAACCAAGAAAGCTCTAAAGCTGATAAGAAAGAAAAAAAAAACAAAATATGGGCCATTCTCCCAATATCCTGTCATTTCTTGCCCCTGGGGCATCAAATCAATGTACCTGATGATAGCATCAACATGTAAGGAAAATACATCAATTGAAAGAAAGAGAGAATCACCTTTTGTTCAATTGAAGGGACTTTAAGAACTTTCTTATTAACCTCTCTTTTACTGCAAGACATCAAACATTCATAAGAAGTTCTTGATGTGTAAACCAAAACAGGATACAAGATCCTACCTTTGGAACCAATCCATGCAAATATAAGCATAAAACTAAGCAGGGAAACACAAAAGAGTTAATCCAGACTCATCCACAGATTGTAAATTTCATTCTAATCATTAAATATCAAACCACACCTCTGAAGAATGTAGGCCTTCATTCACTAGTGAAGATAACATATTAAATGCATAATGAAAATTTTCACATTTGGAAAGAAATTATAGCTAAAACGGAAATCCTTACATGTCACGAACGGTTTGATCAAAAGCCTTCTTCATTTCAGCCTAGTCCTGGTAGTATAAATCAGGGAAAAAAACTTCTCGAATGTAGCACAATCTATCAAAGAATAGAGAAAAATGATCATTTACGAGCAGTGCAGGTCATTCCTAGTTATCAGATCATGTCATCATCAATTTACGGCGATATTTTTTCCGTTTGCAATTAGTCTCTTCAATTCATCAGGATATGTTCAATCGCAAAATGTCTACGTAAACAAGACATTGTCAATCCTAAAGCATACACCAAGTCCAGCAAATGATAAAGTCATGAAAAACTAAGAGGTAGCTTAGGCATGAATGGCTTGAAACTTTGTAATTGGAATTATAAATACTTCTAGACAGACTTTAAATATAAGAAGACACTTCATCAATTCCATTTGTGCATGCTTCATTTTATGGAACCAAAACAATAAAATACATCAATTGTCCCACAAAAAACAAGCATCGTACAAGACCCAAAAAGTATCCCCAAAGAGTAAACTTACTGCAACCTGAAATTGCCATTTAAATGTTAATAAAATTAGACCCCAACAAAAAGCTGGGCCTCGAAAGTAATTTTAAAAGCTGAATGTCGAAAAATTACGGAAAAGGGTGGTTGAATTTCATAAATTGGTAGCAGAAAGCAGATCTCGAAAAATTTAAAAATAGCATATCACACCAATTATCATATGATCGAAACAAAAATCAATAATAGAACAAATACATAAACTGTTCTTTAAATATGAAGGTAACCCAGGACCCACCAAAAAAATTCCAAAGCAATCTTTTTGCGACCTGATACGCCATCTAAATATCAACACAACTAAAACCCAACAGAAAGAGTTCTTCAAACACAACAGTCTTCTACGTACAGGAAACAATTTGGGCAAAAGGGTATCTGATATTCTCATCAATAGGCAGTAGAAACATATCCAAATAAAATCAAGAAACTTATGATCCAAACAAACTACGACAAATTCCAAGAAATAGTGCATACCCAATGAAGCTTAAGAGCTTCCTCCACAGCAGGCCAGATCTAGGACAGAAGAAAAGGGGGAGAAATGGGGTAAACAGACGTACGAAATCGCGGATAAAAGCGAAAAGAGAACAATTGAGAAAAAAGGGTTGTTGGAAGAGGAAGAAAATTCAACAAGAAATGGTAAGAGCTGTCGTCGGCTGGAGATTATATTATATAAGCATAGGAATTGTTGTGTTTATTTAAAGTTAAACCCATCAACTTTGAACAATAATTTGGATTAGTTGAATATGGTGGATGGATCAAGCTAACCAAGTCTGGTGAGTGGTGATGGTCATGAGTTAAACCCATCAACTTTGAACAATAATTTGGATTAGTTGAATAGGGTGGATGGATCAAGCTAACCAAGTCTGGTGAGTGGTGATGGTCATGAGTTGGCTTCGCATTAATTTGGGTTATATGCCTCAACAACTCGAGTCTTTTTCTTAGATTTGGGTTATTAAATTTAATACAAAGATTAGGTTTTTTCTTTCAAAATAAGTTTAGGTTTTTAGTATCGTCGATCCATTTTAGTTTTTTGGAGTTATTTGCACCAACCTCCGTTAAAAATTGAAAATATACGGTTCTCTCCGCGAAATTTTAACAGTCACATAATTCCTTAACCTTTCAAAAACTTTGCATACGTGCGCCAGACACAAACACATGGTCAAAATAGTTGGCATTTTACCAAATTATCCTCGTTTATTATTTAATTTTTTATTTTAATTTATATACAGATTAACTAATTTTTTAGTAGGTTGGTTATCCCCTCATCGTCTTCACTCTGTTTGTACGTACTTTGTTCTCTCCCTTCTTTGCCCTAACTTTCAAATCCAAGAAATCTTACACCAACGAAGGAGAAATCGATACGTGAGAGGTAAATCTCTGTTTTATTATGATTTTCGTTTTGTTCTCCATTTCCAGCCCAAGATAGCAATCCATTTCTCTCTTCTTTGTTTCCTACCTCGATTCTGAATACTTTGGATATACATCGCAGATTACATGTCATTGAATTTTTTAGGTGTTATGGTGTTGTTTTCGTTTAAATTTGAGAACTTGAATGAGTTAGGGCAGAAGTATAGATATCGCTGGAACTTTTTGTCCAATACATTTAATTTACTTAACTTACCCTGTGATGTTCTATTTTATTCCAAAATTTAGAGTCTTCCTGAGTTGAGTTGCATATGGGTCACATAAACTTCTATTAAGAATTATTTGTCTGATCAAATTTTTTTTTTTTCTTTTTAAGATCCTACCAATGGTTGTCGGAGATGAGAATAATGCACCCCAACTTGAGCATAATGAGCTGGGAGAAGAAACTAATGAACAACAGCTTGGCACAATTTTTGTAAAAGTTCAATAAAAAACTAATGTTAGATGATTTCTCTTGGGATGATATAGATCAAGGTGGATTAAGTGATCGTAGTGAATTTGATTACTCCTCTGATCAAGATTACAAACAATCAAAAGAATCAAAAGATGATGAAGAATCTGCAGGTTCTGTTATTCCAAGTGATTTGTTAGTGGATGATGATGATGATGTGTTGGGTGAGGAAACTAGTAAGGACATGCAAGGAACCAATAATAATGAGTTGGTTGTAACAAGTGATTGGTGCGATGACGTTATTACAGATGATGATGATGCTCTGATTTATGAATGCTCGGATGAGGAAGGTCCTAGAAGGTCCTAGACACCCAATTTTAAGAGAGGGCCAAGACATGAGTAAATATAAATTGGTTGTAGGAATGAGATTTAGAGATGCCAAGCAATGTAGGGATGTTTTGACTGATGTAAGAATTCAAGAGGGGTTTGAATTAACCTTTGTAAAAAATGAGAAGAGTAGAATCAAGGCGAAATGTAAGGACAATTGTGGTTGGAGATTTCATGCCTTCATAGTGATGGGTGGTCCTACTATTCAAATCAAGACATTGGAAGGGAAGCATACAGGTCCAAGAGCTCATACAAATTGGAGAGCAAACTACAAATATTGGCTGGTAAAATTGAAAGGGATGTAAGGGAAAATCCAGGCATGAAGGTAGATCAGATTTCACAGTATATCAGTAGAGAGTGTGGTGTGGATGTCAGTAAATGGACTGTGTATAGGGCTAAGAACCATGTTATGCAGAAAATTTAGGGGGTTGACAGTGTTCAATTTGCTATACTTAGAGATTATTGTGAGACTATTTTAAAATTTAACCCGGGAAGCTATACTATAGTCTATTTGGGCTGAAAATGAATTTCTTGAGTGCTTGTAGACCTATCATAGGACTAGATGGTTGTTTCCTTAAGACAGCTTTCGGAGAGCAGTTGCTTTCAGCTATTGTCAGGGATGGCAATGATGGAATGGTCCCTATTGCAATTGATGTGATAGTGTAAAGACACAATACGAAATCAGCTACTAACAAAGGCTTAAGCATGTAATTAAAATTTAAATTACAATAATTAGATAAAACTGCGAAAACTTAAATCAAATACTAATCCAACATAATACAACCGATAAATAATTGCAACCCAAATAATATACAACCCGAATACAAAAAGGTCGAGTCTGTCTAATAATGATGACATCAACTTAGTTCTCAACTCTCCGATTGCCAACAACACACTGGTCCCCGAACCTAGAAAACCTGCAAATTCCCCATCGAAAGGGGTGTCCAATAAAAATATACGGACGTGAGCAAACAATACTCAGCACGAAGGTATGAGTATACACATACTATAAATGCAAATACAAATGCACATGAATGGGTACCAGGAACCTATCATCGATACGACACTGCTCAGCCAAAGACGCCATGATATGTAGTACGTTGGACCGTCGCATCAGGAGGCACTCCCATATCATAAACAATGGACATATCCGGATCCAAATCCATGTCATCCATCCACAAAATATAACAGGTCTAAGAGATCCCTCTACTGGTAACATCAATGGAAAAACAGTATCAATGTGACAATGAATGCAGCATAATATCCGTGAAATAATAAATGAACATATAATCAATGCCACATAAAACATGCATACTCAACCAAGGTATCTTGGATAGTAAGTGCGTACCTCAAATCATGCTTCTCAAGCAACCTAGCCACCGGAGTACTCAAGTACAAGCCTATAAGCTTATAATCACTATATAATTTATAGTTTACTAAAAGCCTTAACTATACTAATAGATACTCACTTAAGCTATTTCAAGTCTAGTATTATATATGTGTCCGTCTTCAGCCCTCTTATGGTGATGACCCCAAAACTTGGGCACAACTTTGCCGAAACCTGATCGGATCGTACGATCCTTTGCAATCAACCCCCACCGAACACGTGTCCTGACAGCTGCCGACACCTGATCGGATCGTCCGATCTCCTGGTCCAATCAAATTAAAGCCCATACTTCTTATCCGAACGCGATCGGATCATCCGTTCCTGACTTCGGATCATCCAATCGCACCCTCTGCCTCCGAACTCAAACCATGCTTCCAAATTGATCGGATGGTTCGATCTCTTGCTAATATCAGGTTCAGATCTTCCGAACCTGAACACTTGGAACTCTCTCGGGCCATTTTCGAACGTCATGGATCCAATTTTTCTCTCCTTTAACCCATTTGAGAATTTCTTAATCATGTTTTAACCATTCTAAACATGTTTAATCTTTATAATTACTAAAAACAGAAATCGGGTTACTACATTCTCCCCACCTTTAGAGATTTTTGAAATCAGGTCTTGGTCAACCCTGAGAATGTATCCTCAACAAAATTCCCAAAACCGCGGATCAATCCTTGATCTGAACCACAAGAAATTTTAACTTTTAATAACCAAAATACCCTGTCGAATACACCTGCGACAACCCATATGTCTTGACGAGAAACATATCAGATCCGATCCCTTACCAGACTATGAAATTTCTCAGTGCTAATCATAGAACTTAGTCTAATCCCATCTCAAAATATCCTTGGGATTGTACCGTATCTGGAACTGAATTCTCTCTTGATAAGCACTTCCTTTCTAAAGACTCACGATGTATTCTGTTTACTGCATAGCTAAGGCTAGCAAGTACGTTAACTTAAAATTCCTTGTCCATTCATCATATGCAAATTCCATCTACATAAGTAGAACTTGCTTACTCCAGTTCTGAACAAATCTACCTTGAGCTATACTATTGCATCCCAAGGCTTATGCTAAACTTCTAGCACTCTATAATGTTCAAGCCATAAGAATCATTGTCCGGGTTAACAAAACACAATCATCGAATTACTTAGTCATGTGGTCGAATTCAATGACAATCTAGTTACCCAATACCTTAGCAATTACACAAAATTGGTCTCTTTCCTGGATACCAATAAGTCACGTAAAAATTTTGTCAAACCACTAAGCATTATCTTGAAATCCCAATAAATCCGTGAAAGATTCTGACAACCACTAATTGATCTCTTGAAATCTTAACAGACCTCAATGCACTTGAATTTTGATCACTATAGCTAATACCATGCTCTAAAGCACAAATTTGAGATTCCTCTGATATATAATTCATACACCAATGATAAACGGTGATGTTGTCTACTAGACTGTACCAAAATAATCTCATCTGTTTTGCAATATTATGCCTAGTAATACCATCCCTTTGCACAATCAACAGACAACACGAATAGTCCTTCTAACAACTCACATGATACCTTCTCCTACTGAAGGAACAACACTGGCTTGCGAATATGAGTTACTGCAACTCAACTATCCACAGAACACTCTTGTGTAATTGCAATCATCCATTGCAACTAATCATTTAAACAATCCTAGAAACACACGGTTTCCGTGAAATTCCCTTAAGGGTATTCTACATTCAACTATCATTTGTCGATATCAAGAAAATAGACATGATACAAACTCCACTGTATCACCTTTTTCTGCTCTGCCACTGTTCATGATATCTCTAGTGTAAATTCGCGACTTGAAAATGTCTACAATCTTTCCTATTGACTAACCATGCCAAAACTCTTATCCCGGAGTCAAAATCTCCGAGTAAACTATTTCCCTAAAATAAAACCAAGTTACTCCTAATACTGTAGGTTAATTCATTATACCCCAAAAAGGTACCATCATTGCGAAAATGACAAGTCTCAGTCAAATTACTCGTATCATGACAACGTCGTTGTCCACCAGCTCACCTGTCTCTTCAGACAGAAATATTCAAGTTCATACTCTGAAAATATAATCTATAAAACTGTTGGGTATTTGATGTCGATTTGTACATCCTCTGATACAAATATTCCAAATAGGATGGTTTTATCTTTCTCGCGACTTAAGACAGTAGTCTCAGTTTTTAACGCAAGAATACAGTTCTTTCCTTACTGGCAAGAATAAGTCTCATCAAATCCTGACTCAATTGTCTAGATGACATATACTGAGACATCCGATATTGCAAAGTCCTCAAGATTTTTGTCGTAATCTAATTTACTTCCAAAGCGAATCTGTCCAAATAGTCACGTAAATGGTTTAGCACATCAAAAGACACACAAGAAGTCAGCGACAATAATCCCGCCAAACCCAAGAACTGTAGGTTTTAGCTACTATCATTTCCCACGCCTGATCACTTAATGCTATCCTGCTAGAGTCCATTGAAAACACTTACTCTTGTTCTAATTATACCCTAGCTCCAAGTCCCTCGAAGGGACTGCAAGAATGTTCTCTCTTCAAAGAGCAAACCATTCCTCGAATGAACTAATAAATCTCTCACGGCTAGTCTTGAAAATACCAGCCCATTCATCAGTGTATTGATCTGAATCATTGTCAAAACAACTAATATCACTGCAATTCATAAAGTCTTACCTCAAACAGAATACAACTCAAAGTATCTAATCTGATCGTACTAAAGTTCCCGGCCACGATCAAAACAACTCTTCCTTTATCCATAACAAGGGTATTCATATTCTGCCAATTATACGAACTACTGAAGCCTCTTGAGTGTAAATACTCTAGCTATATTCTTTAACGGTCTTCTAAGGGTAATCTTCCCTTGACAAGTCCTAAAGCACAACCGGTGCCCAGAACTCTGACCAACGTCGTTAGTATCTACATCTCACTACGACAGAACTGCAAGTCATCTTAATGCAACTGTATCATCTATTGATAACAATTAACTTCGGTTCGTACTCAGCCTCAAAATATTGATTAAGTTACACCAACCGCTTCCAGTCCCTTATTCCTTTTGGAATCTAACATTATGAATCGATATACTCTGAACTTAGAGTTTCTCTCGATCAATTCATGGAATCACAATTCAATCAAGTATCACAAATCCCCAAGAATGTTGGAATCACAGAAATCTTACTCCAAAGATTTACCTTTCCTATCTCTGACAAAGTCAGCCGATAAACACAAACAATCACCAGCACGGACCCTGCACTAGATCGAATCTAATCACCAGAATCATCCAGTCCTATCTACAATAGATGCTGAATCATACTTAGTTCTGAACTTACTCTGATCAAGGAAAAATATTCTATTTCAGACAATACCGTAAAATAAAACATCAATCCATATCTTTGATGAAATAAGATGATAATATACTAAAGTCCCTTGGCACTTATCCAGTACCAAAGCTAAATCTAATGAATTGAGCTATCACTGAAAAATCTTCTGGTAGTTATACCCCTTGCTACGGCTACGTAAAACATCAAGACTGAGGTTTCCTTATTTGAAAGCCTATATGGAATAAACCCTCCCAGAAAACACCGGCATAGGGTGGCGCTTCCTCACCCATCTTAATCAACCAACACAGTCCAAAGCACCTGGTATAAACCATTACCGTTCCCCTGATGAAACACATCATCACTTGGCAACAACCAAAAAGGTCAATAAATAAACCAACTGGTCTAGAAAAACTGCCCAGATCAAATCATACAACAAACCAGTATGAGCCATGCCCCTAATGAAATGCAGCATCCTTAGCATTAACCTCAAAGTCACATACTAAGCAAACTATTCTAGGGAAACACCTAGAAGTAATCACATGGCAAGTACTTACGGTTAGATTACTCAAAAAATTTATTATTCACTGCAGTTGAACACTAATCAACTAGAAACAATTACTGGAATCATCGGATTGATCCAACACTGCTAATCAAACATTAAACCATTGAAACAGGTTAAAAATAATTTTTATTACAAATCCTTAGTTGCAACCACTAAAAAATTCCCAAAAGTCTGGAATCAATAATACAATGATTTAATTTTTTACAGCAAAAATACTTACAATCTGACTGAATGCGGAAATCTTACATTTCGTCTACGATACCCCATACAACTTGTCGGCGTATGCATCTTGGTATCTACTGATCTTGAACGTGAGGTTTCCAACTGTCCCTACCAGGTGTCCATGTAGACTCCTGGCAGAACCCCTTCCACACAAGATCTACAAAGATCATACCAATCTACCAGATCCTTCCAATATTGTGGGGTCCATTATCTAGTAGATGAGGCATAATTTTCATGAAAATCTCTCCAACTTCTTGTAGAGAATCTTCATAAAAACTTGATTCTAGTAGACATGGAAAAGCCCATAATCACTATGCATGAAGAAAGAAGAAACAAGATGATAAAAATGATACAAATGAGGAAAATGAGCAGGGAATAATACAGTGGGAATATATGTCCATATATATTGAAAATGATTCAAAAAGCCCAAAACACTTCTAGGAGTTGTTTTTCAATATATTCTGGTGAGGAAGAGTATCAGATCCAATATGTAAATGGATTTGGTGTTTTGGACCAGTTTCTTGTGAAATTAAAGGATAAGTCATGCACTTGTGGTTTTTTCCAGCTGCGCGGATACCCTTGCTGCTATTAGAATCAAATAAGTGTGTAGAGGGGGGGGGGGGGATGGTTAATTCACACTCATAATATTTCAAAATATTTTTCAAACTTTTCACGAGCAATATTATTAGGGTTAACTAATAAGGCTATATTCTTTATCCTCAAAATCAGTTCGGACTACTAAAATAATGCGGATAAACAGTCCAAATAATTTTGTGATATTTTTATATTCAAGCAATAAAAATAAGTGAGCACTTAAAGTAAATAAGAAAAGATATATGGAAGTTCGAAGAAAATTGTTTCTACGTCTCTCCTTCTTACACTTAAGGAAGGAATTCACTAGAAGATTTTGGTTTATACAACGTCTTGTATACAACCCACTCCAATACTAGGAATTATCTTTTGCCTGGATCGAAACTCCTAGTATCCACCACAAGTTAAGACAATAAGTCTTAAAAGCAACACGTGAAATAAGTTTAGTTTGAATGAATCCTTAGACTCAAAATGATGAGCAACTCCTTTTGATGATCTTGAAAATGAGCAGTTTGGAGTTGGATCTTTGCCCATTTTGATCTTTCGATAGATCTGATCTGTATCTTGTATATGCGGGTTGTTGCGTAATTTTGTACTCGCAAGTGCACGGTATCAAGTTTTAATATTTAGTGAGTAAAGTGTCGATCTCACGAGGAGTAATAGTGAAAATTATTTAGTGCTTGTAATTAAAATAGGCTAAACTTTATTTAAAAAATTTAAATAAAAGTATTTTGATTTTCAAATTTAATTAAGCAATAAAAATAGCAAAGCATGCAAACAACTTAGAAAATTATCAAGGAGAGAAAAATGTCTAGAGGATTTGATTTCACCTGATTTAAAATACAACTACTTCTAATTAATTTATTTTCATGAATTCTATTCAATTAATAGCCAAGAACACTTAAATATTTTATTTCCCTCTCTCGAGCAATAAATAAATTGCATCAAATAAGATTCGATTTCAATATCTATATTAAAAATCTAGGCTTAATGATATATAAAAAGCGATGTTCTTTCAAAAAGCTCCGTTAATGTTATATACTCTCCCGAGCTATATAAATATTAACATTGTATTTCCTAATGTCCTATTCAAAATTTCCTCTTCCGAGCATCGATTTGAAATAAATATAACAATTCAATCTAGGGACAGTAAATTGAAAAGACAATCAATACTAAAAAAAACAATTAATGTAGGAGAATTCAATTCAATAAAATCAAGAGTTGTAAAAGTCGTCTCTACCAGGCTACATCAACCTCTAGACTGATAAAATTTAGTTCATAATCAAATTCTAATAAACAAAATTCATATTTAAAAATCCAGACATCAATTCAATAATAATGAGTTCAAAAGAAAAAAACAAATCCGAATATGCGATGTCGTGTCCGGTCGATCGATCTTCGTATTTGTTGTTTGATGTTCTTCACGTCTTTGTCCAGATTTCTTCTTCCAATTTCCTCTTCTGATCTCACGATTATGCTCTCCAATTTCTGAAGTATGCGACGGCTGCTTCCCCCTTCTCACGTTAAAAATGTAATTTTATATGTGATTATGAAAGCCCAATATCAAGCCCAAAAATCACGTCTCCAAAATTTCTAAAACTACGAGTTTTTTTTTTAAAAAAAAATATGCATCAGCGCAGATGCACTTTTTTTGTTTCTTCAATTCCCAGCAATAGTGCAGACACGCATTCCTTGCTCTGCAGCTGTGCCTCCTATTTCTCTCTTGCATGCGCAGATGCATCTTTGATTTCTTCAATTGCGCAGAAGCGTCCATTGGTGTGCAGATGCGCATATTCAATTCTTCATGCTTCTGGAATTAAGCGTAGCTTCTTGATTTCTCTTGCGCTTGTAGTGACCAGCACCATGACCACCTACTAATCAGAAGCTTAAGCATGAATTTAACTTAATAAATCAATAATCAGAAATAAACAGCGGAAACCATAAACAACAATTAAAATATTGTTTACAACCATATCGAATAACCAAGTGTATTAACCCAAATACATCAGAAACAAAAGCTTAGACAAATATCCCTGCAGGCCATCAGTCGCCTAAGCCCTCCTGAACCACCCGCCTCATCCAACCGCAGACCGCCCCATGGAATAGGGTGTCCAGAAATAACAAGGTACGAGACGTCGATCATAAAAAGCTCAGTACGAAAGTATGAGTATTGTAAGAGTGGGTGCCCAGTGAGCCAACTGTGTGGCTATGGGCTTTGTTGACTCTTTGTATAAACAATCTTTTGTTTAATATGATTTACACTTTTATGGCAATGACTTTATATTACTTCATATTGTTATATTGTGATATACTATTGTTGTTTTGATAAAGACCTTGAATATACTATAGTGTATGTAAGATGTGGTAGAACATGGAGATGTCTATCATGAAATACATCTTATAGTCACTGTATATTCTAAAACCGTTCCTAGTCGATTGAGCCGTCCGATAATAAGGATAAGGATCGCTCGAGTTTGAGACTAGCATTTGCGATGCGGAGTACCACGTTTCATTGGTAGGGAACATGGAGATGTTCGAAGCATGCAAATGGATATTCATAGGATGAATAGTCGAACTACCCTATCCGGACTTTCCAAGTGGTTATCACTTATCGAGTGGATAAAGTCCGCGGTTTTGGTTGTACACCATTAGTCCTTACGACTTGAAACATCATGGAGACTCTATATGCTAGTACTGTGCTTTGACTCGTTTACCGACTCTGAGGGGGTCATCAGGTGTCGAGATTGGGTACAGTTACGACACATATAGGAGTCAATGCATTGTTGTCAAGGATTCACCACATACTTGCGAGTGTGGATATCCTATGCGATCTGAGGAGATATTAGTGTGACAAATCTCTGGCCAGAGTACTTGATGTGATTTAAGAAATGGTTTCTTAGTAGCACATGCGATGTCACTAATTTGATCTTCAAGATGTATTGCATAGTTATCGAATCTTGAGCGACTCTCGATATACCAATGGTTGTTGATTCGATCGGGATATATGGATGAAGGGACCGTACTGTACGTTAACCAAAATCTACTGGTTCTTGTAGGCACTATCAGTGATACCTAGGGAATCATGGGGCGATGTTGCTAGGCGCTTTACCATGATTCGTTGGGCAAGTCGGAAAGTGTTGTTCCGAGTCACAAGGAGTTGTGAGCCCACGGCTAGCTGTATCCCTGAACCATTGAGGGTCACACAGTGTAATGGAGTTTTAATCCCCGTTGAGATAGTTAAATTTAAAGAGTTAAATTTAATGAACTAAGGAGTTGGACTTCTTAAATAAGAGTAAGGGAGTAGGATTTCCTAAAATGACATAGGGATGGACATTTTTGGAAACCACTGAATTCGGATTCAGGAAAATTTATTTTGACTTTAAAACGTGCAGAAATGGTTTCTGTGCACATTGGTGAAATCGTTTCATCAATCGGAGTCACGATGAATTTTATATTAATTTCTGAACGAGCGGGCTTTGCTTGTCGGGCCCCAGCTTATGACTAATGGGCCCTAAGGTGTTAGTGGCCTGCATTATAAATAAGTTATTTCAGTACAGAAATTACACACAACAGGTCATTATTTTGAGAGCAATAATTTCGAAAACCCTAGCCCCTATCTCTCTCAATTCGGCCGATCACCCTCCCACTCTGTCAGAGAAATTCCGGTCTGTGATTTTGAATCGCAGTAAGGAATAACGAATCAAATTCGTGTATTCTCTTCGCAGAAAACTTCTGATAGATTTTCTAGTGCAATCTATCAGAGGGATTAAACCTCTGTTCGTGGACCTGATTGAAGGCGTTCATCGGTTCCAGGGAGAGACAACAAGAGCAGAATTGTTCTGTTGGTGTCCATTAATCTCGTTGCGAGATTTGAGGTAAAATTTATTTAATTGTTATTTAAATTTTACACACACGTAATTCAATCGATGAACGGTTGATACCCATACCATGGAAACGTTCCATGAAAAATTTTTAAACTTCCGCTGCACCGGGTATCAATCGTAATTGGTCTGGGAACTCGCCAGTTTTCCAACAGTGGTATCAGAGCCAGGTTGCTCAGATCAATCGATTGAATAATCAATTGTACAAAATTTTTGAGTCTCGGTTTATGAAACAAAATAAATATTTTTAATAAAAAAATTTTTTTCGGGGCAAAACCCGGGCAGCGATTGGATCGCTGCCCGGTGGGGCAGCAATTGTTGCTGCCCCGGGCGGCGCACGGCGCCGCCCAAAGGGGGCGCACGGCGCCGCCCAAGGCGGCGACTGTCGCCGCCCAGGGCGGCGCACGGCGCCGCCCAGGGCAGCGCTGTGCGCTGCCCAGCGCAGCGCTGGGCGCTGCGCAGGGCAGCGCTCGGCGCTGCCCAGGGGCGGCGCTCGGCGCCGCCCAGCGCAGCGCTGGGCGCTGCGCAGGGCGGCGCTCGGCGCCGCCCAGGGCAGCGCACGGCGCCGCCCAGGGGCGGCGCCAGGCGCTGCCCTAAAGGGGCAGCCGGGCTGCCCCCGGCCCGCGCCCCGGGTGCGGGCCGGCCCGGAAGTGTCCCGGGCGGCCCGCCAAAAAAATTATATTTTAATTTTTAATATTTAAAATTTTATTTTTGGTCCGGTCAAAAATTGTTTTTGATTGGTTCACGAGATTTCGGATCGAATTGTTCGAGTCCGTAAATTTTAAAATTGATTTTGGATAAATTTGAATTTTTGGAAAATTTTAATATTTTATCCGTAAATTGAATTTTGAAATCAATTATTTTGGTACAATTGATGATAAGATATGATCTTATGATATATTAGATAAAATATGATTTTATTTGTAAAATTGGATTTTATAGATAAAATATGATTTTATTTGATATGGAGATAAAATATGATTTTATATGTGAAATGTGATTTTATATATAAAATATGATTTTATCTTGTTTAAATTTGAATTGCCACAGCATGTTATCCAATAAATTAATTTTGAATTAAATGTTATTGGATAAGGATGATCGATTGCCATGACCAATTTTGTAGGTGTATGTTAGGAATTTACATTTTGTCTTTATTGTTGTTGGTTTTATTAATGGGCCTGGTTTATGGCCCGATATGAATGTCATATGTAATAAAAGTGGGCTTGGTTTATAGCCCGTTCCCACCCCCTAAAAATGTATCCCCTACTTGTCATTGTTATTTAATTGTAAATACATTAGATTTAGTGGGAGATCAAGATTTGAAGATGGTGGGCCCAGCAGACAATGAAGACTGAAGAAATGTAAATTGGAAGCATATGTAATAGGATTGCATTTGCATACTGCATATTACCTAGGATTGGACTAAGACCCGTGATTGGCAACCACGGGTCAATTAGAAATGGAATCGATCATCCTATATAATATGTGATATTATGATTGTATGCATGTTTAGACATAAATTGCGTGAATCCGGCAATGCATGCAATAAATTAAATATGATGAGACAAATATTTTTATAAATAAAATCCCTCATTTTAAATATGATTTAAAATTTATATCAAGATAAATAAAGGAAATTTAAATATTGTTTAAATGTTCCTACCTTCCATCAACGGTCAATGTATGTGATGCTACCCGCGGATACGGTCCGGCTCATATTATTGGGGGGCCCGTCCGTCGGAAAGCTGTACATTGGATCGACAAATGTTGTAAGTTGGGTGGAACTCCCATGGGATCGGCTCATATTATTGGGGGATCCACATGGCGACCGTCCATCACAACTTAATATTGATGGGTCATCTTGACATGTCACTTTAAACGGCGTCATATTATTGGGCCCTTATTGGACATGAGGTAAATACATGGGGGTTGCTTTGGAAGCAATTGGGCTCTACCTTTTGAGAATTATGGTTGGCTGATATTATTCGGGACCATAAGTTTGTCAATTGGACTCCATGTTCTCACTAAGGAAAAAGTTTCCCGTTTTCACTAGAGGGTGGTGAAATCGTTAAAATAGTGGGAGTGAGATTCATAAAATTAAATTCGCCTATTTTATGTCTTAGTAAATTGTTAAACAATCATTGATATATGTCTGTTTTTCCTTTTCAGTATTTCATACAATGAATTCGCGAAATCCTTTATTCTCGATCCTCGAACAAAACAAGCTGACTGGCGCCAACTATACGGAATGGTTCCGGAAGTTGAAGATTGTCTTAACTTCGGAGAAAATGCTCTACGTGTTAGAGAAAGCACCTCCGAAGGAAGCACCAGCTGACATAAGTCCGGAGGAATTGGCCAAACTTGATGCATGGTGCGACCATGACATCAAGACCAAATGCTATATGCAAGCCTCGATGTCTGATGAACTCCAGAGGCGATTTGAGGACACGGTGAATGCTGCTGACATTCACACGCAACTCAAGGAACTTTTTGGGGCTCAGTCGAGGGCTGAAAGGTTCTCTACTGTTAAGGAGTTGATGACGTGCCGCATGCGTGAAGGGACTTCGGTCCGTGATCATGGGGTACGAGTGATTTGGCTCATACAGAAGTTAGCGACCCTTGATTTGGTGTTGGAGCATGAACTCAATGTGGACTTGCTGCTTCTATCTCTTCCTTCTTCATTTGATGGATTCGTGATAAATTTTAATATGAACAAGATAGAGGCCACCCTTGAAGAGATGGTCAATATGCTCGTTACATATGAATCCACACTTAAGAAGGATAAGCCAGCTTTCTTGGTGGGCTCCTCATCTTCTGCTAAGAAGGGGCCAAGTATGAAGGGCAAGAAACGTTCTGCCCCACCCAAGAAAGTGGAACCCGAGAAGAAGCAAAAGACAAAGGCTTCAAACGATGGAAAATCCAAGGATGTTTGCCATTACTGCAAGAAGCCGGGTCATTGGAAGCGCAACTGCAAGGAGTATCTTGAGCAGTTGGGAACTGCAAAGGGTATGTTCTATATCGAAATAAACATGTCACTTAATACAACTTCTTGGGTATTGGATACCGGATGTGGATCTCACATTTGCAATGATTTGCAGGTGATGACAAGAAGTCGCAGGCTTAGAATGGGTGAGACCCAGCTGAGGCTCGGGAATGGTTCCAGAGTTGAAGCTACGGCCATTGGAGATGTTTGTTTGATTTTGCATAATGGTTTTAAATTATTGTTGAGAGATGTTTTATTTGTGCCAGATTTAATTAAAAACATTATTTCTATTTCTATGCTTGATAGAGATGGTTATTCTTGTAATTTTGTGAATGGGATTTGCAGTATTTACAAGAATGAATGTTTAATTGGAAATGGACAACTTGAAAACGATCTATATAATTTAAAACTAAAAGACGTTCCAGTGAATTGTATTGACAAACCGGCGACAACAAACAAAAGGAAAATCGATAGTCAAAACCCGGCAAACCTTTGGCACGCTAGACTAGGTCATATTTCCTCAAGGAGGATGAACAAGCTAGTGGGAGAGGGCATGTTTGATATGTCTGATATTAACTCTCTACCTACTTGTGAATCCTGCCTAAAAGGGAAAATGACTAAATCTCCTTTTAAGGGGAAGCCTGAGCGTAGTCAAAATCTGTTGGATTTGATCCATACAGATGTTTGTGGTCCATTTAGAGTAGGGACTCAACATGGCCACACCTACTTCATTACCTTTACTGATGATTATTCTAGGTATGGGTATTTATATTTAATGAAATATAAGTCTGAAGCATTTGAAAAGTTCAAAGAATTCAAGGCTGAAGTAGAAAACAAGCTAGGTAAAAGTATTAAAGCACTTCGATCGGATCGAGGTGGAGAATACTTGAGTACCGAGTTTTTGGACTATCTGAAAGAGAATGGGATTCTCTCTCAGTGGACTCCTCCTATGACACCACAGCTTAATGGTGTATCGGAGCGTCGTAATCGAACTTTGTTGGACATGGTTCGATCTATGATGAGCTTCACTGAGCTTCCACCTTCGTTTTGGGGCTATGCGCTTGAAACGGCGGTATTGTTGTTGAATAACGTCCACACTAAAGCAGTGGACAAAACACCATACGAGTTATGGAATGGCAAAGCTCCTAAGTATTCGTACTTGAGGATTTGGGGATGTCCTGCTTACGTGAAGCGGACAGTGGGAGATAAGTTGGATAGTCGATCCAGCTTGTGTTATTTTGTGGGGTATCCGAAGAATTCAATCGGATATTATTTCTATTATCCTGCTGAAACAAAGGTGTTTGTTTCACGGAATGCCACCTTCTTGGAGAAGGAGTTCTTATTGGATAAGAAAGGCGAGATGATGGAACTCGAAGAAGTTCGAGAGGAACCCGAAATACAAAATAACGATCCCACACCTCAGGAACCATTGCTGGACACGCCTGCACCTAGAAGATCCGAGAGGACTTCTAGACCTCCAGTTCGATATGGTCTTCTTCTTGAAGAGGGTCAAGATGAACCCGACATTGGATGTGATCCAAGAAGCTTCAAGGAAGCAATTTCTGATGCGGATTCGAATTTATGGCTTGAAGCTATGCAGTCTGAATTGGATTCGATGCATACTAACCAAGTCTGGTCTTTAGTGGATCCTCCCGATGGAATTGTTCCAATAGGGTGTAAATGGATCTACAAAAGAAAGCTTGGGCCTGATGGTAAGGTATTGACCTACAAGGCGCGATTGGTGGCTAAAGGTTATACTCAAAGGCAAGGAGTTGACTATGACGAAACCTTTTCACCAGTTGCAATGTTCAAGTCCATAAGAATCCTAATTGCCATAGCTGCATGGTATGACTATGAGATATGGCAAATGGATGTGAAGACTGCTTTTCTTAATGGAGACATTAAGGAAGAAATCTATATGAAGCAGCCTGAGGGGTACACATCCATGGGAAGCGAGCATAAGGTATGCAAGCTTCAGAGATCAATTTATGGTCTAAAACAAGCATCAAGAAGTTGGAACCAGAAATTTGATGAAACAATTAAAGACTTTGGTTTCATCAAGAACCCGGAGGAACCTTGCGTGTACAAGAAAGTAGTTAAGGATGCGGTGACATTCTTAGTACTTTATGTTGATGACATCCTACTCATTGGGAATGATGTAGGGATGTTGCAGTCAACTAAGATATGGTTATCAGGTAGATTTTCGATGAAGGATTTGGGTGAGGCATCCTACATTCTTGGGATACAGATCTATAGGGATAGATCTAAGAGAATGATAGGACTCACTCAATCAACCTACATCGATACCATATTGAAACGGTTTTCAATGGATGGGTCCAAGAGAGGACATCTACCCATGTGTCATGGAGTTTCTCTATCCAAGTCTATGTGTCCCAAGACTGATGCAGAGATAGAGAATATGACACATGTACCATATGCGTCAGCTATAGGTAGTATCATGTATGGGATGATATCTACCAGACCGGATGTAGCATTTGCTCTGAGTGTCACGAGCAGATATCAGTCTAATCCTGGTCAGATGCATTGGAAAGCCGTGAAGGACATTCTTAAGTACTTGCGAAGGACTAAGAATATGTTCATGGTTTATGGAGGACGAGAACTCAAACTGGAAGGCTATACCGACTCTAGCTTCCAAAGTGATGTGGATGACTCGAAGTCAACCTCTGGATTTGTGTTCATGCTCAATGGCGGTGCTGTCTCTTGGAAGAGTTCCAAGCAGGACACCACAGCGGATTCCACCACTGAGGCTGAATACATTGCAGCATCACTGCTCTGCTAAAGAGGCCGTTTGGATGAGGAATTTCGTCCAAGAGTTGGGCGTCATTCCTGAATTTGTTGGTCCAGTCCCGGTGTACTGCGACAACACGGGTGCCGTTGCTCAAGCAAAGGAACCAAGGTCTCATCAAAGATCCAAACACGTACTGAGGAAATACCACATAATCCGGGAGATTGTGGAAAGAGGAGACATCAGTGTCGAACGAGTGGCCTCTGCAGACAATATCGCTGATCCACTTACTAAGCCTTTGCCAGGACCATTGTTTGACAAACATCGCGAAGCAATGGGTCTACGTAGTATGACTAGTTGGCTATAGGGCAAGTGGGAGATTGTAAGAGTGGGTGCCCAGTGAGCCAACTGTGTGGCTATGGGCTTTGTTGACTCTTTGTATAAACAATCTTTTGTTTAATATGATTTACACTTTTATGGCAATGACTTTATATTACTTCATATTGTTATATTGTGATATACTATTGTTGTTTTGATAAAGACCTTTAATATACTATAGTGTATGTAAGATGTGGTAGAACATGGAGATGTCTATCATGAAATACATCTTATAGTCACTGTATATTCTAAAACCGTTCCTAGTCGATTGAGCCGTCCGATAATAAGGATAAGGATCGCTCGAGTTTGAGACTAGCATTTGCGATGCGGAGTACCACGTTTCATTGGTAGGGAACATGGAGATGTTCGAAGCATGCAAATGGATATTCATAGGATGAATAGTCGAACTACCCTATCCGGACTTTCCAAGTGGTTATCACTTATCGAGTGGATAAAGTCCGCGGTTTTGGTTGTACACCATTAGTCCTTACGACTTGAAACATCATGGAGACTCTATATGCTAGTACTGTGCTTTGACTCGTTTACCGACTCTGAGGGGGTCATCAGGTGTCGAGATTGGGTACAGTTACGACACATATAGGAGTCAATGCATTGTTGTCAAGGATTCACCACATACTTGCGAGTGTGGATATCCTATGCGATCTGAGGAGATATTAGTGTGACAAATCTCTGGCCAGAGTACTTGATGTGATTTAAGAAATGGTTTCTTAGTAGCACATGCGATGTCACTAATTTGATCTTCAAGATGTATTGCATAGTTATCGAATCTTGAGCGACTCTCGATATACCAATGGTTGTTGATTCGATCGGGATATATGGATGAAGGGACCGTACTGTACGTTAACCAAAATCTACTGGTTCTTGTAGGCACTATCAGTGATACCTAGGGAATCATGGGGCGATGTTGCTAGGCGCTTTACCATGATTCGTTGGGCAAGTCGGAAAGTGTTGTTCCGAGTCACAAGGAGTTGTGAGCCCACGGCTAGCTGTATCCCTGAACCATTGAGGGTCACACAGTGTAATGGAGTTTTAATCCCCGTTGAGATAGTTAAATTTAAAGAGTTAAATTTAATGAACTAAGGAGTTGGACTTCTTAAATAAGAGTAAGGGAGTAGGATTTCCTAAAATGACATAGGGATGGACATTTTTGGAAACCACTGAATTCGGATTCAGGAAAATTTATTTTGACTTTAAAACGTGCAGAAATGGTTTCTGTGCACATTGGTGAAATCGTTTCATCAATCGGAGTCACGATGAGAATTTTATATTAATTTCTGAACGAGCGGGCTTTGCTTGTCGGGCCCCAGCTTATGACTAATGGGCCCTAAGGTGTTAGTGGCCTGCATTATAAATAAGTTATTTCAGTACAGAAATTACACACAACAGGTCATTATTTTGAGAGCAATAATTTCGAAAACCCTAGCCCCTATTCTCTCTCAATTCGGCCGATCACCCTCCCACTCTGTCAGAGAAATTCCGGTCTGTGATTTTGAATCGCAGTAAGGAATAACGAATCAAATTCGTGTATTCTCTTCGCAGAAAACTTCTGATAGATTTTCTAGTGCAATCTATCAGAGGGATTAAACCTCTGTTCGTGGACCTGATTGAAGGCGTTCATCGGTTCCAGGGAGAGACAACAAGAGCAGAATTGTTCTGTTGGTGTCCATTAATCTCGTTGCGAGATTTGAGGTAAAATTTATTTAATTGTTATTTAAATTTTACACACACGTAATTCAATCGATGAACGGTTGATACCCATACCATGGAAACGTTCCATGAAAAATTTTTAAACTTCCGCTGCACCGGGTATCAATCGTAATTGGTCTGGGAACTCGCCAGTTTTCCAACAAGTATACGGTATTATATGTGCATGAATGCAAATGAAATGGGTATCAAGACACTCAGGTAAAGAATCAAGCTCATAGACCGGGCCCAAGATATATAGCACGCTGCATCATCGCCTCAAGAGGTGGCTCATATACCCAGTGGATAATGCTGACCTGATACTAGTGCAAGTGTATCTAGAATAATACTTACGTATCTCATATACTAGGCAAGCTAAACAACTCTATGTCCAAGCCTATTATCCGCACTACAATGTAAAATACTTATGCATTATAATCTTATTCTAAAAGCCTTAACTATACTATAGCATACTTCCTATTTACTACAAGGATCCAGAGCTATACCTGCGTCCGTCTTCATCGTCAGCCCTCTGATGACGACTGCCCCAGAACTAGGGCACCACTTTGCAGCAACCCCGGAGTACCTTGCCAACCTCCGGACCAAGCCTAGGAAGGCTGGAAATCACTTAGGAAGCCTTAAAACCAAGAGAGAAAGAATGATTTGGTGTGAAGAAAATGAGGCCTCAAATGGCCTATTTATAAGCGGAGTTCGGACGCTCTGATCGGGGAGATCGGACGCTCCAAACCTTGCATGTGAAACACGTAACTACATGCATAGTTTGGACGCTCCGATCTCTACTTCGGACGCTCTGAACTGCTAGGTGTTTGGACAGTCTTGGCACCTCAACCCTTGCATGGCCTAACTGGGTTCAGACGGTCCGATATGGGTTCTGACGGTTTGATCTGGACGTAGCCTCCGATCCTAGGTCATGCCTCCGAAGTGGTTCGGATCCTCCGAACTCACCTTGGTCAAATTTCCAAAAATTTTATAATTAAATAAAAAATTAAGCTCTTAATCCATGCTTAACCATTTTTACTTAATTAATCTTGCAAAATGAAGCCGGGCTACTACATTCTCCCCCTACTTAAGATATTTCGTCCTCGAACAGTCTTAAGTATTGAATGCAGTAAATTACTCATCTTGAAATACAACAATTTTAAAAAAAATTTGGATAATCTGTACGCATACGACTCTCAAGTTCCCAAGTGACATCTTCAATGCCTCGGTTAGAGATGGCGATGGGTTGGGTCTAAACCCGACCCGCATTGAACCCGACCCGGCGGGAAGGGTTTAGACCCGGCCAAGCGGATCTAGATGCGGGTCCGAGGTGTATAAATATAAATTATATATGTATATATATTAATAATATATAATTATATTATTTATATTACATAATCAATACTTTATCCCTAATTTAAGTTTATAATATTTTGAATTTAAATAATTTTAATATATTTTTAATATGAAAATATATTATTATGATTTTTCCTTAGTTATTAATTATTATTTAAATTAAAATGATACATTTTAACTTATAAAACATTTTTTTTATCTTAAAATTATTAATATAAATTTGAAAAATAAATTTAATAATAATTTGTTAATTTTTTAACTTATTTAAAATTTTTATTTAATATAATTTTAAATTATATTTAACTTGGCGGGTCCAACGGGTCTAACCCGGATTGGACCCACCGGGTCCACGATGCGGGGCGGGTCTCGGGTTTACCCAAAACCGCCCCGAACCCGTGCCGTTGCCATCCCTAGCCTCGGCGTTGCCACTGAACTAGAACAAGAGGAATAATCTTGTTGCGAAAGAACTTATCCTTATGACCTATGATACGCAAAGGTCTCTCCACGTACGTCAAATCTGTATCCAACTGTACTTCAGACGGCTGTAAGATATGAGACTCATCTGCCACATACCTCGAAATAGTGAAACATGGAACACATCGTGGATACTCGACAAATACGGCGGTAACGCCAACCTGTAAGCCAGATCTCCAACACTATCCAAAATCTCTAATGTACCAATGAACATGGGAGATAGCTTACCCTTGAGACCGAATCTCAAAATTCTGCGAAATAGTGAGACTTTCAAAAACACTTTTTTGCCCACTTCGAACTGCAGAGGTCTGCGCTTAACATTCGCATAACTAGTCTGCCGATCTTGCGCAATCTTAATTCTTTTCTTGATCTGTCCAACAATATCAACAGTCTGCTGGACTAACTCTGGTCCCTCTATGTAATGCCCCGAAAAATATTAAATTTAATAAATTATGGGAATTTAGAATAAATTCCTAAGTTTTATAAATTGAAGGACTGAAATTGAAGTTGGAAATTAAGCAAGGACTAAATTTAAAATTTTGAAATCTCCATGGAGTAAAACGGAATTATGGGCAATCATTGGTAAATAAACAAATGGAAAGGGAGACTTGTTGTCTCCCTAATCATTTCCCCCATTCCAATCACACGAAAGAGAGAGAGAGAGGAGAGAAGTAAGAGAATTCACATCATTTTCGTTCCATTTCAAGCTTCGATTCAAGAAAATCCGACAGGTAGAATTTTGATTTGAGCACGGTTTTGGAATCCTTGAGTCAAGAGCTACATTTCTACGTAAGTATTACGAAATTCTATCAAGTTCTAAATTTTGGGATATTGTTGGATTCGAGTTTTGATGATATAACTATGTTCTTGAGATAATAGAGATGCTATATCTAAGACAGTTTAAGAAAATACCATCGTTCTAACATGTTTTGATTTTTGAAGGCTTTTCGGAATTCCTGGATATTTTGATGATGATATTGTGTTGGAATTGTGATAATATTGCTGTTGAGAATTTTGGAAATACCAGAATTGTAGACGTAATGCCATCGGGTTGAATTTTGAAGAAATTGTTAAAGAGTTGATTTAACAAGAAATTGATATGAATTTTGTATTGATGTAGATTTTAAGACTTGAGCATTCCGGACTTGGAATTGAGGTATGGATAGACAATGAAGAGCTTGAGATTGAGTCCTCAAAAAAATTATGAGATTCTCGATCCCAATAAAATCACACTCTTATTTGCTAATATTATTTGAATTATATGAATTGATTGAATAACATGAAATTATGAATTTGATTTTATTCGATGATTATCGATATATAACTCATGCTATTGATTTGATATATGAGATGAGATCTCAGATTGAGCAAAGATTTTGATATATTGAATTGCATCATCTCATTCATATTGAACCAGATTTTGTTCAGACTTGATGGCAGACTTTCCTAGATTGCAGCGAACGTTTGAGTCTCTATTTGAGTGGCATGGAATGTAAAACAACTTCCGTGACCAGAATACTCTATATAGTAGTGTCAAATTCTGGGGTTGAGAACCTCAACGCCCACCCCGATTGAGAGAGTAGGTGGTGACGTTGTGTTTTCTTTTCCCTTGGGATCCCTAAGATCGAGATTCAGATTGGATCCAAGAATTGATAACCACAGTTTGTTGAGCATGCATTTCATCCACACATTATACATTTGAGACTACTTATGTATTTATATTGATGTCATTGAAATGCATAACTGATTATTTGTTCTGTCATTCATACTGGGTTTCGTACTCACCGGTTTTCTGGCTGTTGCTTTGTCATGTGTGTGTGCATTGCAACAGGTAATCCAAGGTCGAGTCATAGAGGGCCATGAGTTCTTGGAATGAATTTAGAAGTGGAACTCCGGGTGGTTTTTAATGGGTTGTGTTGATTTTACCCCAAAGAGCCAAATACTTGTATGATGAAGAATAATGTATTTTAATCTCATTTTTATGGTTTGACACTTATTTTGGATTGTATAATTTAACCATGTTTGAGATTTAGAATTTTTCCGGGTTTTTGAGTATTTTGACAAATTTCAGAAAAATGGACAGAATAGAGAAATTCCTGGGCAGATCAGAGCGCCAGATGATACGCTGCTGGGCAAGAATGCGAACGCAGAAGCGCATGAGCATATTTTTTAAAAAATAAATAAATATATTTTTTTTGGCGACGTGTTTTCGCGTCGCCAAATGTAAGACATGCGTCGCCAAATGTCATATTGATTATTTTTATGTATTTTCACCCAGGGTCGCCACACTCTACGTGTTGCTCCCCCACTTCTTCCCAAAACAGTGGAGTACGGCATCGTCACCCATACAACGATTCAAACGGAGCCATCCCAATACTGCGATGGTAACTGTTTTTGTATGAAAACTCAATCAATGACAACTGATCTTGCCATGCTGGACCAAAATCCAAAGAACATGCTTGCAACATGTCTTAAAGAGTACGAATCATGCGCTCTGGCAGCCCGTCAGTCTCTTGGTGATAAGCAGTACTCAAACTGAGAGTAGTACCCATAGCGTGCTAAAGACTCCCCCAGAACCTAAAAGTAAACTCGGGGTCTCGATCGCTGACTATGCTCACAGGAACTCCGTGCAATCGAACAATCTCCTGGATGTACAAACGTTCCATCCTATCAAAACTATAGTCTTGGTTATAAGTAATGAAATGTGCTGACTTGGTGAGTCGGTCTACCACAACCCAGATAGCATCACAATTCCTTGAGGTCACCGGTAAATGGGTCACGAAGTCCATCGTGATCAACTCCCATTTTCACTCAAAAATAGATAAACTGTGAAGCAACCCTCCAAGTCGTCGGTACTCTGCATTGACCTGCTAACACACCAAATGTAAGATCCAAAATCCACTAAACTCGTTCACGATGATTTAAAATGACTTTAGAAATCTTATTACTTTAAATTGTTTAAGATATGATTATACAATAAGATTTCATGATAAGATTTTTGTATGTTTAACGTTTTTGTTTAAGCTGTGGTGTTAGGTTGAGTTTGTTTCTGGACTCACGGGACGAGGCTAACCAATGAACGAGGTGATATAGTACATTTTTATGAGCGTTTTAAGTATAATATTGATATGCTTATTATGTATTAGTCGGGGGATAGTATTTTTATCAGACGATTCGGGACAGGTGAGTGACTGCATTATAGAGATGAACACACGCTATGTATTGAATGATCATTATCCTATCTATCTACTAGGTTCCCCACCCCATTACTTTCCATGTCCCCTTGACTCTCACTTTCTTCCCCCTCATCTACACTGCTCCTCCCCCTTCTCTCTATTATCTCATATTCTCCTTATTGTTTCTTTCTTGAATCTTCACGGTTCTTCAAGATTTTGGTAAGCTAAAATTCCAAATCTCGTTCTTTGCGTGGTTAGCTCGTTGCCAAGACTCTGAATCAACTTCGTCTCCATTTCAAGGAAAATATTTTAAAGGTTTTGAAATCATCATTCAAGGTATAATTATTTTGATATGAAAATATGTGTTTTGAAGTATTTTGTGCATGAATTTAAGATTTTAGTGTTTTGAAGTTAGTTAATCCAAGTTTAATTGCAAGAAAATGAGTTTTTATGATTTATGTAGTTAGGATTTTGAGTAAAGGAAGTTTATGTTTGAAGTTTGAAGTTTGAAGTATTGAAGTAGTGTTGAGATATTGTTGGGAGATTTGTTTTGATGCAAAGTTGTTCAAGTCATAGTATTTCTTTTAATCCAATGCTTTGTAAAACTTGATAATTGATGTTGGAAATGATTTTTAATGTGTTGAGTGTTGATGTTTCAAGTTTAGTTAAGGCATTGAGGTGTTTTTAATGCAAGGAATTTAAAGGATCAGTTTTTGTAATTTTCAAGTTCCTCCATTATGTCTTGGGCAGAAGTAAACTAGTCACAAGGCGTGCCCACACCTTGTGCAAAAACCTCTTCTGATTTTTACTCTTAAATTTTGGCACGCCCATGCCTTGTGCAAAGACCTCTTCCGATTTCATGAAATTTTATTTTCACAAATGATGTTCTAAATTCACTTTTAAGGTGTTTAAATTATTTTAAAACCTTTTTATGTATAGAGTTCAAGTTTTAAAGTCAAGAAAGATTACGTGGATCGGTTGAATTATGTGATGCATTATATGATATGATGTACTCATGAAAACTATGTTCAATATGTAAGCATGATTTTAATCATGCATGTAGTTATCGAGTGAAGTTTATGTTCATGAAATGAAAGTTAAGACAAAAATTACAATGTTTCAATGATGATTCATAATGAATGATATGTTATGATGCTACAATGATAAGATGATGAAATTATATGATGAAAGATGTAAGATGAAGCATGTGTAAGAGTGGGTGCCCAGTGAGCCAACTGTGTGGCTATGGGCTTTGATGACTCTTTGTATAAACAATCTTTTGTTTAATATTATTTACACTTTTTAATGGCAATGACTTTATATTACTTCATATTGTTATATTGTGATATACTATTGTTGTTTTGATAAAGACCTTGAATATACTATAGTGTATGTAAGATGTGGTAGAACATGGAGATGTCTATCATGAAATACATCTTATAGTCACTGTATATTCTAAACTGTTCCTAGTCGATTGAGCCGTCCGATAATAAGGATAAGGATCGCTCGAGTTTGAGACTAGCATTTGCGATGCGGAGTACCACGTTTCATTGGTAGGGAACATGGAGATGTTCGAAGCATGCAAATGGATATTCATAGGATGAATAGTCGAACTACCCTATCCGGACTTTCCAAGTGGTTATCACTTATCGAGTGGATAAAGTCCGCGGTTTTGGTTGTACACCATTAGTCCTTACGACTTGAAACATCATGGAGACTCTATATGCTAGTGCTGTGCTTTGACTCGTTTACCGACTCTATGGGGGTCATCAGGTGTCGAGATTGGGTACAGTTACGACACATATAGGAGTCGATGCATTGTTGTCAAGGATTCACCACATACTTGCGAGTGTGGATATCCTATGCGATCTGAGGAGATATTAGTGTGACAAATCTCTGGCCAGAGTACTTGATGTGATTTAAGAAATGGTTTCTTAGTAGCACATGCGATGTCACTAATTTGATCTTCAAGATGTATTGCATAGTTATCGAATCTTGAGCGACTCTCGATATACCAATGGTTGTTGATTCGATCGGGATATATGGATGAAGGGACCGTACTGTACGCTAACCAAAATCTACTGGTTCTTGTAGGCACTATCAGTGATACCTAGGGAATCATGGGCGATGTTGCTAGGCGCTTTACCATGATTCGTTGGGCAAGTCGGAAAGTGTTGTTCCGAGTCACAAGGAGTTGTGAGCCCACGGCTAGCTGTATCCCTGAACCATTGAGGGTCACACAGTGTAATGGAGTTTTAATCCCCGTTGAGATAGTTAAATTTAAAGAGTTAAATTTAATGAACTAAGGAGTTGGACTTCTTAAATAAGAGTAAGGGAGTAGGATTTCCTAAAATGACATAGGGATGGACATTTTTGGAAACCACTGAATTCGGATTCAGGAAAATTTATTTTGACTTTAAAATGTGCAGAAATGGTTTCTGTGCACAGTGGTGAAATCAGTTCATCAATCGGAGTCACGATGAATTTTATATTAATTTCTGAACGAGCGGGCTTTGCTTGTCGGGCCCCAGCTTATGATTAATGGGCCCTAAGGTGTTAGTGGCCTGCATTATAAATAAGTTATTTCAGTACAAAAATTACACACAACAGGTCATAATTTTTGAGACAGAGAAAATTTTCGAACCCTAGCTCTCTCTCTCTGTTCGGCCGACCCCTCCCCCTCTGCCCGAGATTTTCCGGTCTGTGATTTTGAATCGCAGTAAGGAATAACGAATCAGATTCGTTTATTCTCTTCGCAGAAAACTTCTGATAGATTTTCTAGTGCAATCTATCAGAGGGATTAAACCTCTGTTCGTGGACCTGATTGAAGGAGTTCATCGGTTCCAGGGAGAGACAACAAGAGCAGATAAAATCTGTTGGTGTCCAGTAATCTCGTTGCGAGATTGAAGGTAAAATTTAATAACTGTTATTTAAATTTTACACACACAATAATTTAATCGTTGAACGGTTGATACCCACACTATGGAATTGTTCCATAACAAAATTTTAAACTTCCGCTGCACCGGGTATCAATCGTGATTGATCTGACCGCCAGTTTTCCAACAGTGGTATCAAAGCCAGGTTGCTCAGATCAAACGATTAAATTAATCAATTGTACAAAATTTTTGAGTCTCGGTTTTTGAAACAAAATAAATATTTTTAAATAAAAAAAAAAAAAATTTTCGGGGCAAAACCCGGGCAGCGATTGGATCGCTGCCCGGTGGGGCAGCAATTGTTGCTGCCCCGGGCGGCGACCGTCGCCGCCCAGGGCGGCGCACGGCGCCGCCTAGGGAAGCGCTGTGCGCTGCCCAGCGCAGCGCTCGGCGCCGCCCAGGGCAGCGCACCGCGCCGCCCAGGGGCGGCGCCAGGCGCTGCCCTAAGGGGGCAGCCGGGCTGCCCCCGGCCCGCGCCCCGGGTGCGGGCCGGCCCGGGAGTGTCCCGGGCGGCCCGCGGGAAAAATTATATTTTTATTTAAAAATTAATTTTAATATTTAAAATTTTATTTTTGGTCCGGTCAAAAATTGTTTTTGATTGGTTCACGAGATTTCGGATCGAATTGTTCGAGTCCGTAAATTTTAAAATTGATTTTGGATAAATTTGAATTTTTGGAAAATTTTAATATTTTATCCGTAAATTGAATTTTGAAATCAATTATTTTGGTACAATTGATGATAAGATATGATCTTATGATATATTAAGTAAAATATGATTTTATTTGTAAAATTGGATTTTATAGATAAAATATGATTTTATTTGATATAGAGATAAAATATGATTTTATATGTGAAATGAGATTTTATATATAAAATATGATTTTATCTTGTTTAAATTTGAATTGCCACAGCATGTTATCCAATAAATTAATTTTGAATTAAATGTTATTGGATAAGGATGATCGATTGCCATGACCAATTTTGTAGGTGTATGTTAGGAATTTACATTTTGTCTTTATTATTGTTGGTTTTATTAATGGGCCTGGTTTATGGCCCGATATGAATGTCATATGTAATAAAAGTGGGCTTGGTTTATAGCCCGTTCCCACCCCCTAAAAATGTATCCCCTACTTGTCATTGTTATTTATTGTAAATACATTAGATTTAGTGGGAGATCAAGATTTGAAGATGGTGGGCCCAGCAGACAATGAAGACTGAAGAAATGTAAATTGGAAGCATATGTAATAGGATTGCATTTGCATACTGCATATTACCTAGGATTGGACTAAGACCCGTGATTGGCAACCACGGGTCAATTAGAAATGGAATCGATCATCCTATATAATATGTGATATTATGATTGTATGCATGTTTAGACATAAATTGCGTGAATCCGGCAATGCATGCAATAAATTAAATATGATGAGACAAATATTTTTATAAATAAAATCCCTCATTTTAAATATGATTTAAAATTTATATCAAGATAAATAAAGGAAATTTAAATATTGTTTAAATGTTCCTACCTTCCATCAACGGTCAATGTATGTGATGCTACCCGCGGATACGGTCCGGCTCATATTATTGGGGGGGCCCGTCCGTCGGAAAGCTGTACATTGGATTGACAAATGTTGTAAGTTGGGTGGAACTCCCATGGGATCGGCTCATATTATTGGGGGATCCACATGGCGACCGTCCATCACAACTTAATATTGGTGGGTCATCTTGACATGTCACTTTAAACGGCGTCATATTATTGGGCCCTTATTGGACATGAGGTAAATACATGGGGGTTGCTTTGGAAGCAATTGGGCTCTACCTTTTGAGAATTATGGTTGGCTGATATTATTCGGGACCATAAGTTTGTCAATTGGACTCCATGTTCTCACTAAGGAAAAAGTTTCCCGTTTTCACTAGAGGGTGGTGAAATCGTTAAAATAGTGGGAGTGAGATTCATAAAATTAAATTCGCCTATTTTATGTCTTAGTAAATTGTTAAACAATCATTGATATATGTCTGTTTTCCTTTTCAGTATTTCATACAATGAATTCGCGAAATCCTTTATTCTCGATCCTCGAACAAAACAAGCTGACTGGCGCCAACTATACGGAATGGTTCCGGAAGTTGAAGATTGTCTTAACTTCGGAGAAAATGCTCTATGTGTTAGAGAAAGCACCTCCGAAGGAAGCACCAGCTGATGTTAGTCCGGAGGAATTGGCCAAGCTTGATGCATGGTGGGACCATGACATCAAGACCAAATGCTATATGCAAGCCTCGATGTCTGATGAACTCCAGAGGCGATTTGAGGACACGGTGAATGCTGCTGACATTCACGCGCAACTCAAGGAACTTTTTGGGGCTCAGTCGAGGGCTGAAAGGTTCTCTACTGTTAAGGAGTTGATGACGTGCCGCATGCGTGAAGGGACTTCGGTCCGTGATCATGGGGTACGAGTGATTTGGCTCATACAGAAGTTAGCGACCCTTGATTTGGTGTTGGAGCATGAACTCAATGTGGACTTGCTGCTTCTATCTCTTCCTTCTTCATTTGATGGATTCGTGATAAATTTTAATATGAACAAGATAGAGGCCACCCTTGAAGAGATGGTCAATATGCTCGTTACATATGAATCCACACTTAAGAAGGATAGGCCAGCTTTCTTGGTGGGCTCCTCATCTTCTGCTAAGAAGGGGCCAAGTATGAAGGGCAAGAAACGTTCTGCCCCACCCAAGAAAGTGGAACCCGAGAAGAAGCAAAAGACAAAGGCTTCAAACAATGGAAAATCCAAGGATGTTTGCCATTACTGCAAGAAGCCGGGTCATTGGAAGCGCAACTGCAAGGAGTATCTTGAGCAGTTGGGAACTGCAAAGGGTATGTTCTATATCGAAATAAACATGTCACTTAATACAACTTCTTGGGTATTGGATACCGGATGTGGATCTCACATTTGCAATGATTTGCAGGTGATGACAAGAAGTCGCAGGCTTAGAATGGGTGAGACCCAGCTGAGGCTCGGGAATGGTTCCAGAGTTGAAGCTACGGCCATTGGAGATGTTTGTTTGATTTTGCAGAATGGTTTTAAATTATTGTTGAGAGATGTTTTATTTGTGCCAGATTTAATTAAAAACATTATTTCTATTTCTATGCTTGATAGAGATGGTTATTCTTGTAATTTTGTGAATGGGATTTGCAATATTTACAAGAATGAATGTTTAATTGGAAATGGACAACTTGAAAACGATCTATACAATTTAAAACTAAAAGACGTTCCAGTGAATTGTATTGACAAACCGGCGACAACAAACAAAAGGAAAATCGATAGTCAAAACCCGGCAAACCTTTGGCACGCTAGACTAGGTCATATTTCCTCAAGGAGGATGAACAAGCTAGTGGGAGAGGGCATGTTTGATATGTCTCATATTAACTCTCTACCTACTTGTGAATCCTGCCTAAAAGGAAAAATGACTAAATCTCATTTTAAGGGGAAGCCTGAGCGTAGTCAAAATCTGTTGGATTTGATCCATACAGATGTTTGTGGTCCATTTAGAGTTGGGACTCAACATGGCCACACCTACTTCATTACCTTTACTGATGATTATTCAAGGTATGGGTATTTATATTTAATGAAATATAAGTCTGAAGCATTTGAAAAGTTCAAAGAATTCAAGGCTGAAGTAGAAAACAAGCTAGGTAAAAGTATTAAAGCACTTCGATCGGATCGAGGTGGAGAATACTTGAGTACCGAGTTTTTGGACTATCTAAAAGAGAATGGGATTCTCTCTCAGTGGACTCCTCCTATGACACCACAGCTTAATGGTGTGTCGGAGCGTCGTAATCGAACCTTGTTGGACATGGTTCGATCCATGATGAGCTTCACTGAGCTTCCACCTTCGTTTTGGGGCTATGCGCTTGAAACGGCGGTATTGTTGTTGAACAACGTCCACACTAAAGCAGTGGACAAAACACCATACGAGTTATGGAATGGCAAAGCTCCTAAGTATTCGTACTTGAGGATTTGGGGATGTCCTGCTTACGTGAAGCGGACAGTGGGAGATAAGTTGGATAGTCGATCCAGCTTATGTTATTTTGTAGGGTATCCGAAGAATTCAATCGGATATTATTTCTATTATCCTGCTGAAACAAAGGTGTTTGTTTCTAGGAATGCCACCTTCTTGGAGAAGGAGTTCTTATTGGATAAGAAAGGCGAGATGATGGAACTCGAAGAAGTTCGAGAAGAACCCGAAATACAAAATAACGATCCTACACCTCAGGAACCATTGCTGGACGCGCCTGAACCTAGAAGATCCGAGAGGACTTCTAGACCTCCTATTCGATATGGTCTTCTTCTTGAAGGGGATCAAGATGAACCCGACATTGGATGTGATCCAAGAAACTTTAAGGAAGCAATTTCTGATGCGGATTCGAATTTATGGCTTGAAGCTATGCAGTCAGAATTGGATTCGATGCATACAAACCAAGTTTGGTCTTTGGTAGATCCTCCCGATGGAATTGTTCCAATAGGGTGTAAATGGATCTACAAAAGAAAGCTTGGGCCTGATGGTAAGGTATTGACCTACAAGGCGCGATTGGTGGCGAAAGGTTATACTCAAAGGCAAGGAGTTGACTATGATGAAACCTTTTCACCAGTTGCTATGTTCAAGTCCATAAGAATCCTTATTGCCATAGCTGCATGGTATGACTATGAGATATGGCAAATGGATGTGAAGACTACTTTTCTTAATGGAGACATTAAGGAAGAAATCTATATGAAGCAGCCTGAGGGGTTCACATCCATGGGAAGCGAGCATAAGGTATGCAAGCTTCAGAGATCAATTTATGGTCTAAAACAAGCATCAAGAAGTTGGAACCAAAAATTTGATGAAACAATTAAAGATTTTGGTTTCATCAAGAACCCGGAGGAACCTTGCGTGTACAAGAAAGTAGTTAAGGATGCGGTGACATTCTTAGTACTTTATGTTGATGACATCCTACTCATTGGGAATGATGTAGGGATGTTGCAGTCAACGAAGATATGGTTATCAGGTAGATTTTCGATGAAGGATTTGGGTGAGGCATCCTACATTCTAGGGATTCAGATCTATAGAGATAGATCTAAGAGAATGATAGGACTCACTCAATCAACCTACATCGATACAATATTGAAACGGTTTTCAATGGATGGGTCCAAAAGAGGACATCTACCCATGTGTCATGGAGTTTCTCTATCCAAGTCTATGTGTCCCAAGACTGATGAAGAGATAGAGAATATGACACATGTACCATATGCGTCAGCTATAGGTAGTATCATGTATGGGATGATATCTACCAGACCGGATGTAGCATTTGCTCTGAGTGTCACGAGCAGATATCAGTCTAATCCTGGTCAAATGCATTGGAAAGCCGTGAAGGACATTCTTAAGTACTTGCGAAGGACTAAGAATATGTTCATGGTTTATGGAGGACGAGAACTCAAACTGGAAGGCTATACCGACTCTAGCTTCCAAAGTGATGTGGATGACTCGAAGTCTACCTCTGGATTTGTGTTCATGCTCAATGGCGGTGCTGTCTCTTGGAAGAGTTCCAAGCAGGACACCACAGCGGATTCCACCACTGAGGCTGAATACATTGCAGCATCAGCTGCTGCTAAAGAGGCCGTTTGGATGAGGAATTTCGTCCAAGAGTTGGGCGTCATTCCTAAATTTGTTGGTCCAGTCCCGGTGTACTGCGACAACATGGGTGCCGTTGCTCAAGCAAAGGAACCAAGGTCTCATCAAAGATCCAAACACGTACTGAGGAAATACCACATCATCCGGGAGATTGTGGAAAGAGGAGACATCACTGTCGAACGAGTGGCCTCTGCAGACAATATCGCTGATCCGCTTACTAAGCCCTTGCCAGGACCATTGTTTGACAAACATCGCGAAGCAATGGGTCTACGTAGTATGACTAGTTGGCTATAGGGCAAGTGGGAGATTGTAAGAGTGGGTGCCCAGTGAGCCAACTGTGTGGCTATGGGCTTTGATGACTCTTTGTATAAACAATCTTTTGTTTAATATTATTTACACTTTTTAATGGCAATGACTTTATATTACTTCATATTGTTATATTGTGATATACTATTGTTGTTTTGATAAAGACCTTGAATATACTATAGTGTATGTAAGATGTGGTAGAACATGGAGATGTCTATCATGAAATACATCTTATAGTCACTGTATATTCTAAACTGTTCCTAGTCGATTGAGCCGTCCGATAATAAGGATAAGGATCGCTCGAGTTTGAGACTAGCATTTGCGATGCGGAGTACCACGTTTCATTGGTAGGGAACATGGAGATGTTCGAAGCATGCAAATGGATATTCATAGGATGAATAGTCGAACTACCCTATCCGGACTTTCCAAGTGGTTATCACTTATCGAGTGGATAAAGTCCGCGGTTTTGGTTGTACACCATTAGTCCTTACGACTTGAAACATCATGGAGACTCTATATGCTAGTGCTGTGCTTTGACTCGTTTACCGACTCTATGGGGGTCATCAGGTGTCGAGATTGGGTACAGTTACGACACATATAGGAGTCGATGCATTGTTGTCAAGGATTCACCACATACTTGCGAGTGTGGATATCCTATGCGATCTGAGGAGATATTAGTGTGACAAATCTCTGGCCAGAGTACTTGATGTGATTTAAGAAATGGTTTCTTAGTAGCACATGCGATGTCACTAATTTGATCTTCAAGATGTATTGCATAGTTATCGAATCTTGAGCGACTCTCGATATACCAATGGTTGTTGATTCGATCGGGATATATGGATGAAGGGACCGTACTGTACGCTAACCAAAATCTACTGGTTCTTGTAGGCACTATCAGTGATACCTAGGGAATCATGGGGCGATGTTGCTAGGCGCTTTACCATGATTCGTTGGGCAAGTCGGAAAGTGTTGTTCCGAGTCACAAGGAGTTGTGAGCCCACGGCTAGCTGTATCCCTGAACCATTGAGGGTCACACAGTGTAATGGAGTTTTAATCCCCGTTGAGATAGTTAAATTTAAAGAGTTAAATTTAATGAACTAAGGAGTTGGACTTCTTAAATAAGAGTAAGGGAGTAGGATTTCCTAAAATGACATAGGGATGGACATTTTTGGAAACCACTGAATTCGGATTCAGGAAAATTTATTTTGACTTTAAAATGTGCAGAAATGGTTTCTGTGCACAGTGGTGAAATCAGTTCATCAATCGGAGTCACGATGAATTTTATATTAATTTTTGAACGAGCGGGCTTTGCTTGTCGGGCCCCAGCTTATGATTAATGGGCCCTAAGGTGTTAGTGGCCTGCATTATAAATAAGTTATTTCAGTACAGAAATTACACACAACAGGTCATAATTTTTGAGACAGAGAAAATTTTCGAACCCTAGCTCTCTCTCTGTTCGGCCGACCCCTCCCCCTCTGCCCGAGATTTTCCGGTCTGTGATTTTGAATCGCAGTAAGGAATAACGAATCAGATTCGTTTATTCTCTTCGCAGAAAACTTCTGATAGATTTTCTAGTGCAATCTATCAGAGGGATTAAACCTCTGTTCGTGGACCTGATTGAAGGAGTTCATCGGTTCCAGGGAGAGACAACAAGAGCAGATAAAATCTGTTGGTGTCCAGTAATCTCGTTGCGAGATTGAAGGTAAAATTTAATAACTGTTATTTAAATTTTACACACACAATAATTTAATCGTTGAACGGTTGATACCCACACTATGGAATTGTTCCATAACAAAATTTTAAACTTCCGCTGCACCGGGTATCAATCGTGATTGATCTGACCGCCAGTTTTCCAACAGCATGATGACATGATACGATGAAGCATGTAAAATATTTTGATGTCTTATGTGTCTTTTTGGTGGCAATATGGGAACGGTACTCCGGTTTGGGCTCCGGAGGGGCCCTCCCAAATACGGCTCAATGTACGGGTTAGGTACTCTGGGATGAGCTCCGGAGGGGCCTCCAAAAATGAATGAATGAATGTTACGAGGCGTAATGTCATATGATTGTTGATCAACAAGAAAATATGAATGTGCCCATTATGACGGTTGCCACAATTTCGCATAATTCGTCACCAAATAATAAGTTTATGTTATGTTATGTTACGTTTAAATGATATTTGAAATCTCATGATATTTACTGCATACACTTGCTGAGTCTTTAGACTTACTATACTTGAATGGTGCCGGTAACGAGGATGACATTTATGCATATGCCGAAGAGTTCAATGCCGGGCATGAAGAAGAGCAAGGAGTCGGAACGGCGGGCAATTCATGAGTGTGCTATGTGCTGAGTGATTTGAAACTTTATGATGTATTTTAAATGTTGAAAACAAGTTTTATAATTTTTAAGGTTTGAATTTGGTTGTAACCTTTTGTATTATGTCAAGACGATTAAGTGTATTTGTGTGAAAAGAAATTTTTTTATCACTTCCGCTTAACTTGAAGTCATGTTATTTGAGTAATGTTCTCATTGGTTTGAGGGCGTTACAATTTGGTATCAGAGCAGTTCGTTCTGGGTTTTTTTGAAACACTCATGCATACTCGCCACGACTTCAACGCTCCGTCTTCATGTCTGTAAGTTATAAGTTTTATGTGATTATGTGTTTGATAATTTAATGAGATATATGTATGCATGTTATATGTTAAAGTATATTCACGTTTTGAATCGTGACTGAGCGGTGTGAATAATATTGGACTTTAGGACTATGGCATCATGTAAGGGAAACAACACCAACTCCTATGCCAATGCCGCTAACAACAACCATGGTGATTGCGGGCCGGATAGTGAGAACAATCAAAACAACCAGTTTTTGGCGGGATTAACTCCTTTGCTTCAAGAGCAAATCCGTGTTCAAGGAGCTCAGATTCAATAGTTGCTTCAAGCCCAGACGGCTAATGCTGGTGCTAGTCAGAACCCTATCTACAAGAGGTACTTAGAGTTGCGACCACCCGAGTTCAAAGGAGAGACTGTTCCTTTGATATCGGAACAATGGTTCCAAGCTATGGAGACTGCTTTTGAATTCATGCAGATCACGGATGCGGATAGATTGAGATGTGCTACCTATATGTTCCGCGACGACGCTTGTGTTTGGTGGAATGGAGGCAAAACATCGTATAGAAATCCTTTTTCTATTACTATACTAATATATTCCCTTGTTTCCTACTTGTTAGAATCGATTCCTAATTGAGTAGTATACCAACGAAGGGAACTATTCCGATTTCATTGAAGTTTCAGAATTGATGATCTTTTAACAATACCCTCGAAGAGATGGTTAGTTCAAGATGCTGAACAACAAAGTTTGATTTTGGAAAAACACTATTATTTTGGGAATGTACACGCAGTAGAAAAATTACGCCAATCCATTGAAATATGGTATGCCACAAGTGAATATTTACGACAAGAAATGAATCCTAAGGCGGGTGGCACAGCTTGCTTTTTTTTTTTTAGAAATAGATCATTTAGCATGCCCCCCAGGGACTGAAGGTTATATTCTCTTTCCTTCTGTCGGCCCCCGAAGAATTTATCCCTAATGAGTGGCGAAAAATCCCATTCGTCTTCGATATAAATCGTTTTTAGTTCAGCTATTATCTTATTTTTCAACCTAACCACCCTTACTTGGAATGGATTCAAGGATGTGTTCTACGACAAGTATTTCACAGTGAGCACCCGAACCAGGTTGGCCAGAGAGTTTTTGGAGCTCCGCCAAGGAAACATGTCGATTGCGGAGTATGTGAAAAAGTTTGAAAGGGGAAGATACTTTGTACCGATGATTTCTAGTGATCTTGCTGAAGAGTTGAAACATTTATGGAGGGGTTGAATGCCTCCATCAGAAAGGATTTTAGAATAAATGGAGCGGTCACTTACAAAGATGCGGTGAATCAAGCCATGCTGTCCAAAAAGGACAGAAAGGACATTATTAGAGAGTCACAAGCAAAGAGGTCTAGTTATCAGGGTCGAGACCAGCAAGGAAGTTCTAAAAGAAAGAGGCCATATCAAGCCCCACCCCAACACTGACCGTAACAACAACAGCAGCCTCGACCTCAGGGGAAGAAACAATTGGCTCTAGCTGCACCGAAACCGGCAAGTGCACCAACAGCTTGTCAAAAATGTGAAAAACTTCACTCAGGTCAATGCATGGTAGGGACTGGAGTATGTTTCCTTTGCAAAAAGCCAGGGCACTATCGAAAAGATTTCACTCAATCCAAAGAACAGGTAAGAGGACGATTTTTTGAAATGGCACATGATCAAGTGGATCCAAATACAGCCATCGTCACAGGTATGATTAATGTTTCCAGTAATCCAGCTCATGTCTTAATTGATACTGGAGCTACTCATTCATTCATATCTATTGAATTTATTAATAATTCGGGTTTGGTACCAGATAAGTCAGTTTCGGGGTTTAGTATATCTTTGCCTTCGGGGGAAGAATTGAGTAATGATTTGATTATCAAAGGATGCAGTATACAGATCCAGGGTAATGAGTTGCATGCTGATCTTATTATCCTAAATATGTCTGACTTCGACGTGAAATTTGGGATGGATTGGTTTTCTCGATAAGAGGCTACCATAGACTATAAACGGAGAACAATTTCTTTGAAAACTATGAATGGAGAACCGTTTCTATTCCATGCCACACCAAAAAATAATTCATCTCTTTTAATTGCAATGGGTATGGCATGGCAACTGTTGAGTAAAAGATGTGCAGGTTTCCTTGCAATTGTCACTTGCGACCAAGAATTACCTTGACCGAAACTTGAAGAAGTCAAGGTAGTGAGAGATTTCCCAGAAGTATTCCCTAATGATATTGCAGGATTACATCCAGATAGAGAGGTAATGGACAAAGCAGCTGCGCCATTCACTTCCTTAATTTCTCTCATACTCTGTTTAAAATTCTTCACGATTTCTTCTTTTCTCCAACAAATAACAATTCACCTACACAACATAAACAACAACTAAAACACATAAATCCGCTCAAAACACATCACAACTCAGTTAAAATCATAAATAATTAAAGTGTATAAAATATACTTATCAGCGAGTATGCATGTTTATGTGTTGCATTATTATGTGTTACATTATTATCTGACATGAGATGCATGATATTGTTGTTCATGATTTATATGCGGCATTGGAATATCACATTGAGCCTGTGTATTCTTTCGAGATAGTCTGTTGTTCTAGGGTCGCTCAGACTCTAGAGTTTCTTTGTACGATTGGGTACCGTGTGATACCCACTGTATCGATGGAGCAGCGTGTATGGTTTTTACTCAGGACGGTGATGGTACAAGGTCAGAGGTCATTATATGTGGCACCTAATGTATCTTTGGAGCAGCGTGCAAGTTGGAACACGTTTTCAGATCAGTCAGATCTGATATCCGGAGCAACAGAAGTTTAAAGAATTTTATTTTCTGATCTGGAACGATTCCAGATCATGGACATCAAATCCTTACGATTAAAATTAAACAAGTAAAATAATAATAACAATTATAATTTTACCTCTTCAAGCTATGACTTGATTTATGGACTCCAACAGATTAAATATGCTCTTGTTGTAAATCCAGGAACCGATGACTCGCTCGATCAACTACTAAATTAGGTCCACGAATAGAAAACTAAAACCCTCTGATTGATTGCACTAGAAATCAATCAGATGTTTATCGAAGAGATTTACTGATTTGATCTGTCAATTCAGAATGTAATTTTCGAAAAATCACAAACTGAATTCTCTCAAAAAGGGAGACAAGATTTTTGAAAATTCTAGCTTGGAATAAACTGTAGAATTTTCGAAAACTGCAAGTATGTTCGAAAATCCCATCATCTACTATATATAATTTATGTACTGGACTAACTTATATGTCTAATAGGACACTAGCACCTTAGGGCCCATTAGTCATAACTTAAGCCCAACAAGCCAAGCCTGTTATTATAGAAATTAATATAAAATTCATCATGACTCCGATTGATAAACTGATTTCACCAATGTACACAGAAACCAATTCTGCACCTTTTAAAGTCAAGATAATTTTTCTGAATCCGAATTCAGTGATTTCCAAAAATGTTCACCCCTATGTCATTTTAGGAAACCTTACTCCCTTTTTTTTTTTATTATAAGAAGTTCAACTTCTCTTTCGCCAAATTTAACTCTTTAAATTCAACTATCTCAACGGGAATTAGAAATCCATTACTTGTGTAACCCTCAATGGTTCAGGGATACAGCTAGCCGTGAGCTCACAACTCCTTGTGACTCGGAACAACAATTTCTGACTTACCCATCGAATCATGGTAAGAGCGCCTAGCAACATCGCCCCATGATTCTCTAGGTATCACTAATAGTTCCTGCAAGAAACAGTAGGTTTTGGTTAGCGTACAGTACGGTCCCTTTATCCATATATCCCGATCGAATCAACAACCATTGGTACATCGAGAGTCGTTCGAGATTCGATAACTATGCAATACATCTTGAAGATCAAATAGTGACATCGCATGTGCTACTAGGAAACCAAGTAACCTAAAGCACATCATGTACTCTGGCCAGAGATTTGTCACACTAATATCTCCTCAGATCGCATAGGATATCCACACTCGCAAGCGTGTGGTGAATCCTTGACAACAAAGCATTGACTCCTATATATATCGTAACTGTACCCAATCTCAACACCTGATGACCCTCATAGAGTCGGTAAACGAGTCAAAGTACAGTACTAGCATATAGAGTCTCCATGATGTTTCAAGTAGTAAGGACTAATGGTGTACAACCAAAACCGCGGACTTATCCACTCAATTAATGATAACCACTTGGAAAGTCCAAATAGGGTAGTTCGATCATCCATCATATGAATATCCATTTGCATGCTTCGAACATCTCTATGTTTCATACCAATGAAACGTGGTACTCAGCATCGCAAATGCTAGTCTCAATCTAGAGCGATCCTTATCCTTATTTGCGGACGGCTCAATTGACTAGGAATTGTTTAGAATATACAGTGCTTATAAGATGTGTTTCATGATAGTCATCCATGTATACTATCACATCTTACATGCACTCTAGTATATTCAAGGTCTTTATCTAAACATTGTATAGTACGTCACAACATAATAATATGATAAAAGATAAAGTAAATGCCAATATAAAAAATGTAAATTATATTAAACAAAGATTGTTTATACATAGAGTCATAAAAGCCCTTAGCCACAAGTTGGCTAACAGGGCACCTACTCTTTCATTCTCCCACTTGCCTTAAAGCCAACTAGTCATACTACGTAGTCCCATTGCTTCGCGATGTTTGTCAAATAATGGTCCTGGCAAGGGCTTAGTAAGTGGATCAGCGATATTGTCTGCAGAGGCCACTCTCTCGACAGTGATGTCTCCTCTTTCCACGATCTCTCGGATGATGTGGTATTTCCTCAGTATGTGTTTGGATCTTTGATGAGACCTTGGTTCCTTTGCCTGAGCAACGACACCAGTGTTGTCACAGTACACCGGGATTGGACCAACAGCTTCAGGAATGACCCCCAACTCTTGGACAAAATTCCTCATCCAAACGGCCTCTTTAGCAGCACCTGATGCTGCAATGTATTCTGCCTCAGTGGTGGAATTTGATGTGGTGTCCTGCTTGGAACTCTTCCAAGAGACAGCACCTCCATTGAGCATGAATAAAAATCCAGAGGTTGATTTCGAGTCATCCACGTCGCTTTGGAAGCTAGAATCGGTATAGCCTTAAAATTTCAATTCTCTTCCCACATAAACCATGAATACATTCTTAGTCCTTCTGAAGTACTTAAGAACATCCTTCACAGCTTTTCAATGCATTTGACCGGGGTTGGCTTGATATCTGCTAGTGACACTCAGAGCATAGGCCACATCCGGTCTAGTAGATATCATCCCATACATGATACTCCCTATGGCTGACGCATATGGTATGTGTGTCATTTTCTCTATCTCTTCGTCAGTCTTGGGAGACATAGACTTGGATAGAGAAACTCTATGGCACATAGGTAGATGTCCTCTCTTGGACTCATCCATAGAGAACCTCTTCAATATGGTGTCGATGTAGGCTGCTTGAGTGAGTCCTATCATTCTCTTAGATCTATCTCTATAGATCTGTATTCCTAGAATATAGGACGCCTCACCTAAGTCCTTCATTGAGAATCTACCTGATAACCATATCCTTGTTGACTGCAACATTCCTACATCATTCCCAATGAGTAGGATGTCATCAACATAAAGTACTAAGAATGTCACAACATCCTTAACCACTTTCTTGTATACGCACGGTTCCTCCAGGTTCTTGATGAAACCAAAGTCCTTTATTGTTTCATAAAATTTTTGGTTCCAACTTCTTGATGCCTGTTTGAGACCATAAATTGATCTCTGAAGCTTGCATACCTTATGCTCGCTTCCCATGGATGTGAATCCCTCGGGCTACATCATATAGATTTCTCCCTTAATGTTTCCATTAAGGAATGCAGTCTTCACATCCATTTGCCATATCTCATAGTCATACCAAGATGCTATGGAAATAAGGATTCTTATGGACTTGAACATTGCGACTGGTGAAAAAGTTTCATCATAGTCAACATCTTGTCTTTGAGTATAACCTTTTGCTACCAATCGTGCCTTGTAGGTCAGAACCTTACCATCAGGCCCAAGTTTTCTCTTGTACATCTATTTACATCCTATAGGAACAATTCCATCGGGAGGATCTACTAAAGACCAAACTTGGTTTGTATGCATCGAGTCTATTTCCGACTGCATAGCTTCAAGAAATAAGTTCGAATCAGCATCAGAAATTGCTTTCTTGAAGTTTCTTGGATCACATCCAATGTCGGGTTCACTTTGATCCCCTTCAAGAAGCAGATCATATCGAATAGGAGGTCTAGAAGTCCTCTCGGATCTTCTAGGATGTGGCGTGTCATTTTTTGGTTCCAGAGGTGCGGGATCGTTATTTTGTATCTTGGGTTCTTCTCGTAACTTCTTCGAGTTCCATCATTTTGCCTTTTCTATTAAGTAAGAATTCCTTCTCAAGGAAGGTGGCATTCCTAGAAACAAACACTTTTGTTTCATTAGGATGATAGAAATAATATCCGATCGAATTCTTCGGATATCCTACAAAATAACATAAAGTGGATCGATTATCCAACTTATCTCCCACTGTCTGCTTCACGTAAGCAGGACATCCCCAAATCCTCAAGTACGAATACTTAGGAGTTTTGCCAGTCCATAATTCATATGGTGTTTTGTTCACTGCTTTAGTGTGGACATTGTTCAACAACAATATCGCCGTTTCAAGTGCATAGCCCCAAAAAGAGGGTGGGAGCTCAGTGAAGCTCATCATAGATCGAACCATGTCCAACAGAGTTCGATTACGACGCTCTGCTACACCATTAAGCTGAGGTGTGGCAGGAGGAGTCCACTGAGAAATAATTCCATTTTCTTTCAGATAGTCCAAAAACTCGGTACTTAAGTATTCACCGCCTCGATCAGATCGAAGTGCTTTAATACTTTTACCTAGCTGGTTTTCTACTTCATTCTTAAATTTTTTGAACCTTTCAAACGATTCAGATTTATATTTCATTAAATATAAATATCCATACCTAGAATAATTATCAGTAAAGGTAATGAAGTAGGTGTGACCATATTTAGTACCAATACTAAATGGGCCACAAACATCTGTATGGATCAAATCCAATAGATTTTGACTACGCTCAGGTTTTCCCTTAAAAGGTGTTTTAGTCATTTTTCCTTTCAGACAGGACTCACAAGTAGGTAGAGAGTTTATGTCTGACGAATCAAACATTCCTTCTCCCACTAGCTTGTTCATCCTTCGTGAGGAAATATGACCTAGCCTAGCATGCCAAAGGTTTGCCGGGTTTTGACTATCGTTTTTCCTTTTAATTGTTGTTGCCGGTTTATCAACATAATTAACTGATACGTCTTTCAATTTCAAGTTATATAGATAATTTTCAAGTTGTCCACATCCAATTAAACATTCATTCTTGTAAATATTGCAAATCCCATTCACAAAATTGCAAGAAAAACCATCTCTATCAAGCATAGAAATAATGTTTTTAATCAAATCTGGCACAAATAAAACATCTCTAAAAAATAGCTTAAAATTGTTTTTGCAAAATTAAACAAACGTTTCCCACAGCTTTGGCTTCAACTCTGGAACCGTTCCCGAGCCTTAAACGGGTCTTACCCATCCTTAGCCTACGACTTCTTGTCATCATCTGTAACTCATTGCAAATGTGAGAACCAAATCTGGTATTCAATACCCAAGAAGTAGTATTAAGTAAAACATTTATTTCAATATAAAATATATCCTTTGCAATTCGTAACTGCTCGATATATTCTTTGCTGTTGCGCTTCCAGTAACCGGGTTTCTTTCAGTTATGGCAAACTTCTTTAGACTTGTCCAGCTTTGCATGTAACATTTGGCCTTGAGATCATGGTCCCACCATTTCTCTAGTTCGGCCAACCTTTCTGAAGTTACATCAGCCGGGGCTGTTTTCGGAGGAGCCTTTTCTAGCACGTAGAAAATCTTCTCCGAACTCAGGACAATTTTAACTTACGTAACCAATCCGTATAGTTTGCGCCAGTCATTTTATTTTGTTTGAGAATTGAAACATGTGGATTGCGCGAATTCATCATAATGAAATACTAAAAAGAAACAGACAATAATCGGTGATTGTTTAATTAATTTACTAAGACATAAAATAAGGCGAGATTAATTTTATGAATTGCACTCCCACTATTTTAACGATTTCACCACCCTCTAGTGAAAACGAGAAACTGGTTTCCATAGTAGGAACATGGAGTCCAATTGACAAATCATAGTCCCAAATAATATCAGCCAACCATAACTTTCAAAAGGTAGAGCCCAATTGCTTCCAAAGCAACCCTCATGTTTTTACCTCATGTCCGATAAGAGCCCAATAATATGACGCCGTTTATTGTGACATGTGAAGATGAACCATCAATATTAAGTTGTGATGGACGGTCGCCATGTGGATCCCCAATAATATGGGCCAATCCCATGGGAGTTCCACCTAACTTACAACGTGTGTCGATCCAATGTACTGCTTTTCGACGAACGGGCCCCCCAATAATATGAGCCGGACCATGCCCGCGGGTAGCATCTCATACATTGATCGTTGATGGAAGGTAGGAACATTTAAACAATATTTAAATTTCCTTTTGTTAATCTTGATATCAAATTTAAATCATATTTAAAATGAGGGATTTTAATTTTGAAAATTTGTCTCATCATTTAATATTTGTATGCTTGCAGGATTCATGCAATTTAGTCTAACATGCATACAACAATAATATCAAATATTATATAAAGGATGATCGATGCCTAGATCTAATCGACCCGTGGTTGCCAATCTCGAGTCTAAGTCCAATCCTAGGTGATATGCAAGTATGCAATGCAATCCTATTACATTGAACTTCCAATTTACATTTTTTCGGTCTTTATTGTCTGTTGGGCTCACCATTGCCTTCAAATCTTTATCTCCCACTAAGTCTAATAAATTTACAATAAATTTCGATGACAAGTAGGGGATACATATTTAAGGGTGGGAACGAGCCATAAATCAGGCCCATTTTTATAACAAATGACAAATCAAATTTGGGCCATAAACCAAGCTCATTAATAATACCCAACAACAATAATACAAACCAAATGTAAACAACCTAACATACACCTAAAAAATTGTTAATGGTAATCGATCATCCTTTTATCCAATAATTAATTTAATAATTAAATCATTGGATAACATGCAATGACATCATAATTAAAAAGATAAAACCAAATTTTATCTTATATCTCCATAATATCATATCTTATTATCAATTATACCAAAATAATTAATTTTATAAAATATAATTTAACGGATAAAACTTATAAATTTTCCAAAAATTCAAATTTATCCAAAAATCAATTTTAAAAATTTCGGGCTCAAACAATTTAACCCGATGCCTCGTGGTCTAATCAAAATAATTTTCGATCGGAAAAAAAACTAAAATTTCAAAAATTTAAAATTCTAAAAAAAATTTAATTTTCCAGGCTGCCCGGGACATTCCCGGGCAGCCCCTCCTCCACGTGGGGCAGGTCAGCCCCCACGTGGGGGGTTGGGCATCCCGACGCTGCCCTGGGCAGCGATCGGCGCTGCCCGTGTTGCCCATAAAATTTATTTTTAAAAATTTTGTTTTGTTTCCCGAAAACCGAGGCCAAAATTTTGTACAATCGATAAATTTTAATCGTTTGATCTGAGAACAACCTGTCTCTGATACCACTATTGGAACACGTTTTCAGATCAGTCAGATCTGATACCCGGAGCAGCGTAAGTTTAAAAAATTTTATTTTTTGATCTGGAACGATTCCAGATCATGGGCATCAAATCCTTACGAATAAAATTAAACAAGTAAAATAATAATAACAATTATAATTTTACCTCTTCAAGCTATGGCTTGATTTATGGACTCAAACAGATTAAATCTGCTCTTGTTGTAAATCCAGGAACCGATGACTCGCTCGATCAACTCCTGAATTAGGTCCACGAATAGAAAACTAAAACCCTCTGATTGATTGCACTAGAAATTAATCAGATGTTTATCGAAGAGATTTACAGATTTGATTCTGCCAATTCAGAATGTAATTTTCGAAAAATCACAGATTGAATTCTCTCAAAAAGGGAGACAAGATTTTCGAAAATTCTAGCTTGGAATAAACTGTAGAATTTTTCGAAAACTGCAAGTGTGTTCGAAAATCCCATCATCTACTATATATAATTTCTGTACTGGACTAACTTATATGTCTAATTGGACACTAACACCTTAGGGCCCATTAGTCATAACTTAAGCCCAACAAGCCAAGTCTGTTATTATAGAAATTAATATAAAATTCTTCATGACTCCAATTGATAAACTGATTTCACCAATGTGCACAGAAACCAATTCTGCACCTTTTAAAGTCAAGATAATTTTTCTGAATCCGAATTCAGTGATTTCCAAAAATGCCTATCCCTATGTCATTTTAGGAAACCTTACTCCCTTTGTTTTATTATAAGAAGTCTAACTTCTCTTTCGCCAAATTTAACTCTTTAAATTCAACTATCTCAACGGGGATTAGAAATCCATTACTTGTCTAACCCTCCTTGGTTCAGGGATACAACTAGCCGTGGGCTCACAACTCCTTATGACTCGAAACAACAATTTCCGAATTACCCATCGAATCATGGTAAGAGTGCCTAGCAACATCGCCCCATGATTCCCTAGGTATCATTGATAGTGCCTGCAATAACCAGTAGGTTTTGGTTAGCGTACAGTACGGTCCCTTCATCCATATATCCCGATCGAATCAACAACCATTGGTACATCAAGAGTCGTTGGAGATTCGATAACTATGAAATACATCTTAAAGATCAAATAGTGACATCGCATGTGCTACTAGGAAACCAAGTAACCTAAAGCACATCATGTACTCTGGCCAGAGATTTGTCACACTAATATCTCCTCAGATCGCATAGGATATCCACACTCGCAAGCGTGTGGTGAATCCTTGACAACAAAGCATTGACTCTTATATGTGTCGTAACTGTACCCAATCTCGACACTTGATGACCCTCATAGAGTCGGTAAATGAGTCAAAGTACAGTACTAGCATATAGAGTCTCCATGATGTTTCAAGTAGTAAGGACTAATGGTGTACAACCAAAAACGTGGACTTATCCACTCAATTAATGATAACCACTTAGAAAGTTCGAATAGGGTAGTTCGATCATCCATCATATGAATATCCATTTGCATGCTTCGAACATCTCTATGTTCCATACCAATGAAATGCGGTACTTAGCATCGCAAATGCTAGTCTCAATCTTGAGCGATCCTTTTCCTTATTTGCGGACGGCTCAATTGACTAGGAACTGTTTAGAATATACAGTGCTTATAAGATGTGTTTCATGATAGTCATCCAAGTATACTATCACATCTTACATGCACTCTAGTATATTCAAGGTCTTTATCTAAACATCATATAGTACGTCACAACATAATAATATGATAAAAGATAAAGTAAATGCCAATATAAAAAATGTAAATTATATTAAACAAAGATTGTTTATACATAGAGTCATAAAAGCCCTTAGCCACAAGTTGGCTAACAGGGCACCTACTCTTTCAGTGCACATACTAGTGGCACCTGTGTTCTTAGCATGATGTTCCAGAGCTTGACCCAAGTGTACCATAACATTCATTAATTCATGTTTCATGCATTATATATACTTGTATACTTGTACTTTACATTTTGGGCGTTAGAGCTCACGTTCTTGCTTTTATCTCGAACATCCCGTTCGATGGGATAGGTTTGCAGGTGGATTAGAAACGAGACCAGCGGTTGATCAGTGACCAGGGCTTTGGTAGCAGGGGTCACCAAAGGTTTCTAGTTTATGACTTTATTTCAGCATTTATTCTTCGATTGGGTTGTATTATCTTAATGATGGGTTTCCAGTGTTTCAACGGTTGTATTTTTCTGTCGGTCTTAGTATTTGGTTTAAGTTTTCCATAGTTTCTCTAATTATCGTTGTTTAAGTTTTAACTGCATGCCTTAAGTATGATTAGTAGGTAATTTTGGAGTGGGTCACTACACTCAGGTTGGGCGAGGCTAGTGGTTCGAGGCAGGGTTGAGAGCTAGACCAGTGGTTTCAGTATGGTGTTATCCAGTTTCAGGGTTTGTTTCAATTGATATGTTACTGGTATTTGATTTGGTTGTATAAGACTATTTCTACTTTGGGATTTTAGTCACCGGTTGTGTACTGTGGTTTGGGTTGTAACTCGTTATATTCCATTTCTTGATTATTGTTTTAGGATTATCTTTAATTGCATGCTTAATAAGTTAATTATTAGGTGATCCGGGCTGGTTCCTTATATTTATGGTATCAGAGCATGCATGGTATTTTAGGAATTAGTGTGGAACTTTGGGTTTTTGATGCGCGCTACTTCTTTCCGATGGTTGGTAGAGACGACGAGAGCCGCGTCTGTTATGGTTCTTTGAGGAGACGATGATGCTCCTAGACGTCACCATGGTCATCTCCATTACTGCTCGGATAGAAGCAATTTTTAGATGCACAGATTCCTTCAAATAACGCCAATAATTTGGCGGGAGGAGAGACTTTGGAGGTTGCGGAGAATTTGTTGGAGCGGATGGAAGACTTCTTCCGTGCTTTTGACTGCTCAAAGGAGCAGAATATGGAGGCGACAAATTTTCTGTTGGAGGGTAGTTCTTGCAAGTGGTGGAGATCGATGTCCGCAAAGTTGCTCTAGGAGCAAGTACATGTTCTATGGGCTGATTTCCGTAGGCCATTCATGAAGTTGCATTTTTCTCCAGCCCTTCGTAAAGAAAATTCTATGGACTTTCTCAATCTGTTGTAGGGATCCATTTTGATTGACCAATATCAACAGAAGTGAAAGAGTGGGTGCCCGGTTAGCCAACTTGTGGCTAAGGGCTTTTATGACTCTATGTAAAACAATCTTTTGTTTAATATAATTTACACTTTTATAATGGTATTGACTTTATCTTTCTTCATATTGTTATATTATGATATAATATTGTTGTTTTGATAAAGACCTTGAATATACTATAGTGTATGTACGATGTGGTAGCACATGGGGATGGCTATCATGAAACACATCTTATAGTCACTGTATATTCTAAACTGTTCCTAGTCGATTGAGCCGTCCGCAAAAAAAGGATAAGGATCGCTCGAGATTGAGACTAGTATTTGCGATGCCGAGTACCATGTTTCATTGGTATGGAACATAGAGATGTTCAAAGCATGCAAATGGATATTCATATGATGAATGATCGAACTACCCTATTCGGACTTTCCAAGTGGTTATCACTTATCGAGTGGATAAAGTCCGCGATTTTGGTTGTACACCATTAGTCCTTATTACTTGAAACATCATTGAGACTCTATATGCTAGTACTATACTTTGACTTGTTTACCGACTCTATTGGGGTCATCAGGTGTCGGGATTGGGTACAGTTACGACACATATAGGAGTCGATGCTTTGTTGTCAAGGATTCACCACATACTTGCGAGTGTGGATATCCTATGCGATCTGAGGAGATATTAGTGTGACGAATCTCTGGCCAGAGTACATGATGTGTTTTAGGTTAATGGGTTATCCTAGTAACACATGCGATGTCACTAATAGATCTCCAAGATGTTATGCATAGTTATCGAATCTCGAACGACTCTCGATATACCAATGATTGTTGATTCGATCGGGATATATGGATGAAGGGACCGTACTGTACGCTAACCAAAATATACTGGTTCTTGCAGGCACTATCAGTAATACCTAGGGAATCATGGGGCGATGTTGCTAGGCGCTCTTACCATGATTCGATGGGTAAGTCGGAAATTGTTGTTCCGAGTCACAAGGAGTTGTGAGCCCACGGCTAGCTGTATTCCTAAACCATTGAGGGTTACACAAGTAATGGATTACTAAAACCCCGTAGAGATAGTTAAATTTAAAGAGTTAAATTTAATGAAAGAGAAGTTGGACTTCTTAACTAAAGGGAGTGAGATTTCCTAAAATGACATAGAGATGAGAATTTTTGGAAATCACTGAATTCGGATTCAGAAAAATTATCTTGACTCTAAAAGATGCAGAAATGGTTTCTGTGCACATTGGTGAAATCAGTTTATCAATCGGAGTCACGATGAATTTTATATTAATTTCTATAACAACGGGCTTGGCTTGTTGGGCTTAAGTTATGGATTGTGGGCTTTAAGGAGTTAGAGTCCTGATACAATTATAACTAGAAATTATCTATAAATAGAGGTATTGGGTTCGAAAATCAAACACATTGTGTCTTATAATTTTCGAAATTACACTCTAAATATTTGAAGGGGATTTTCGAAATCCTCTGTCCCTTTCGGAGAAAATTCGGCTTGTGATTTTTATGAAAAATTACAATCTGAATTAACAGATCATATCTGTTTATTCTCTACGCAAACTTCTGATTGATTTCTAGTGCAGTCAATCAGAGGGTTTTGTTTTCTATTTGTGGACCTGATTGAAGAAACGTTCGTTCATCAGTTCCGGGGATATACAACAAGAGCAGATTAAATTCTGTTGGTGTCCATAATCTCGCTTCGAGATTTTAAGGTAAAATATTTAATTGTGATTATTTATTTTACTTACACAATTTAATCGTAAAAGTTTTGATACCCAGATATGGAATCGTTCCATATTAATAAAATAAAATTTTAAACTTTCGCTGCACCGGGTATCAATTCTAATTGATCTGAACACAGTTTTCCAACAAGAAGTTCCTCGATATCTTACCGTTTTACCCGCATCTTGGCGCCAATTCCGAGGCAAAGTATGATAACTTCTTGCAGGGTCTGAATCACGAGATCTACGACCGAGTCACTTTCTGTGATGATCCCACTTCTTATGAGGCTAGTGAACCAGTGCCGACATGTAGAGGCCAGTGTTAACCGCGTGAAGTTGTATCAATCTTCTCGTTCTGCTAGTTTGCTTGAGCCTCGTGCACAGTCATTCAAGAAGCATGCCTTTACATCATTTTCCTCTAGTTCTGATGGTGTCTTTTGATTTGGGAATAAGATTATGGAAGGCCGTTGTGAGCACTGTGGGAGGAAGTACCCATATGATGAGTGTTGCCAAGTGATGATACTTGGGAAAATTGGGTAGGCTAAGTGGGCAGGGTAAAATGTGTGTCATGAGTAATATCTATTTTGTATAGGTATCATGATTAGGATGAGCATGGGTATTCATGACGGGGTATTTTGAGCATAGGTACCCCTGACGGAGTAGTCTGGGCATGGGCACCATTGACTGGGTAGTCTGAGCATGAGTAACTTTGACTGGGCAGTCTGCGAATGGGTACCCTTGACTGGGTAGGATGGGCCTAGGCACCTTTGACAGAGTAGTGTGAGCATGAGAACCCTTGACTAGGTAGGACGAGCCTGGGTTGGATGGTCTGAACACACTCCAACAAGAAATGTTAAAGGACCGTCGGAAAGATTTTTGGCGTGGCCACTCCAACTGTAACGTCCCAAAGCTCAAGGATACTGCTAACATCATTCTTCAAAGTTTGGGAAAAATTTTGCGGAATTAAAAATCTTTAATTAAAACGAATACTTATGCACCATCAATAAAATGAAATAGTTCCCAACAAAACCAACCGTTAACATGAGTAAAACTTGTTTTCCTTCCAACTAAAATAAAAGTAAAATGTGCACAATAAAACTATTCTTATGACATAGCACTCATGCATCACTCGACGGCCCAACCGTCTGATTCTCTTCAAGTCCGACTCCATATTCATCAATAAAGTCATCAAGAGCGTCATTACCTACACCATTCAAATATAATAAGTCTAAAGACTCAGAAAGAAAATGCATAAAAAATTCGTATATAAATCTTGAAACGTAAAATAATGGCATAACATGAACATGAAACAAAAATTTGTCATTTAGGGTGATGAGATACATGCAGTTGTGACAACCATCATTATGAGCACATCATTGTTTCGCGTGATCACGAATTCATTGTACAAATTCCATATAACATCAGCCATTTATACTTTCATTCTTTGGAAAGGTTCTCCCCGAGGCTCATTCCAGGACGCCAGTCCTATCATTCCGTCTCATGAGCACAAAGTTTGTAAAAGCCCCTTCGGAGCTCAATCCGGAGTACCAATCACGTATTGCCACCGCAAATGCACATACAACATCAAAATATTTTCATGCATCATCAACATCATAACTTCATCATACATTTCATAACTTCATCATGTCATGCTCTTAAAACTTTTGTGGTAAACTTCATGCATGATAAAACTGATATAACCTCAATTATGCGCATGATACTTCATAATAATTCATGACTTTCATGGTAAAATAGATTTCATATAGAAATATCACATATAGATGCATTACATAACTTAACCGATCTACATTAGTCGTTCCGTCTGTCCCGAACATCCGAATTTGAAACTTTTTCCAATAGAAAATTTTAAAGCTTAAAATATCATAAAATTGAATTTTAAACTTCAAATGCGGAAATAATTTTCTGCCTCGACGCAACCCAGGTCGCGGGGGCGTATAACACTGGCGCCCCTGCGCTCCCCCAGCTGCTGCCTGCGTATGTAGGTAGCGGCATAGAGTGTCGTTACTGATTTCTTGAACTCTTCCGGTCCTTTTTGACCCATTTTTTATAAAATACTCACCCATATTTTGAAAAAAACGATTACATGTCATAAAAACTTCAAAACAAGAAAGAATCCATCAAAACAATCCATCTTTTAAAAAGTTTGACTAAAAACCTCCATATACACAATACACACACCATAAAAAAATCTGAATCTTCACATCTATATCCATAAATCTAAATAAACTTTCACAAAGGACATCAGGAACGATTCACACATTACGATTCTACATCATACTCTTAAAAATCCTCAAAAATCAAGTATCAAACAACATATATACATTAGGGTGAGTATAAAAATTATCAATACTCTTGAATGGAGGTTTCAAAACGTTGAAAACTTTCCTGATCATTGTCGTTTGGATTTAACCTGTACTTTGGGAGCGATCTAGCCTCGAACAAACAAGAATCTTGCCTAGCCTTGGGTGCAATTTTTGAATGTGAGAAAGGGAGATGGATAGAAGTCGATGTCTAGGAGGGAGAAAGAAAAGAGCTGAAAAGTTTTTGACGCTTGATTAGTTTGTGACTAATGGGCATAAAATTCAGCCCATTAGTTGCAAACAAAACTTTTAAAAATTAATTCACCCAACTCATAAAATAATACTTCCCCAAATTTAAATTTAATTTAAACATAATACATTTTTATTAACTTTTTGAAGGTTTGCCTCGTTCCTCCAGTCCAGTATTTAACTCCAAACTTGAAAACATTAAACTAACTTTCAAAATATTAAATATCAGTCATATCATATCATCATATAACTTAAACATAACCTTTAAAATTTCATAAATAAAATGCATAAATCATATAAATCATTTAATATTTTTTCATGATTGAGCTAGTGAACTTTTGGACCTTACAACTCTACCCTTTTAAAAGAATTTTGTCCTGAAAATTCAACTTACCAAACAGCCCAGGATAGCGACCACGCATATCCTTCTCAGTATCCCACATAGCTTATTCTACTAGTTGGTTATGCCACTGTACTTTCACCATCTTTATCTCTATATTTCTCAACTTCGGATTTGACTGTTCAAGATTTGAATGGGTATCTCCTCATAGGACAAGTCTGATGTCCACTCCACTGGCTCGTGAAAAATCACATGGGAAGGATTCGCAACATACATACTCAACATGGAGATATGAAAGACATTGTGTACACCTTCCAAGTTTGGAAGCAACGCTACTCGATAAGCTCGAGCCCCAACTTTCTCTTGAATCTCAAAAGGTCCTATGTACCTTGGACTTAGCTTTCCCTTCTTTCCAAACCTCATCACTCCTTTCCAAGGTGACACCTTCACGAAAAAATGGTCACCTACTAATCAGAGATTGGTGCTGAATTAAGCATGTAATTAACATAATCGGACTACGAAAAACCAAATACATACTGGACCGGCAGAATACAACCGGTTAAACGAATCCAAATAATACAACCCAATCGAATGAAACTTAAAAATAAAATATAACCTCACAGCTAATCCTGCTGTCAAGCCCTGGTCCCCAACTACTCCAAATCTCTAGGAGAACTACTTGCAACTGCCTCGTCAAATGGAGTGTTCAGACAACACAGAAAATATTGGACATGAGCATAAAGCTCAGTATGCTAGTACGAGTAAACATATAAACATGATGCATGCATAAAGAAATGTTTGCGTATCCATATCTAGAATATACTGATCCAAACTGCTCAGACTGACGTCTAGGATATGAGTTTTAGCCTCGGATAATCAAACCACTGGACCCAACCACTCACTCCTAACAGAACGCAGACCTAGGTTTCCCTGGATGTCAGTGCCCGCTCGACATGTCGGTCATTGTGGCCATCAACATCAAACTTCCAAATAGGGCTGATAAGTGCATTTTATGCACTTAATTTATATATGATTTGACTTGGATTTTGTGATGTATCGAGTGAAAATTATGCGTATTTGTTGTTGTTTTTGTGAGTTGCAAGGATTTGAAGAAAAGTAGCAAGAAGAAGCGGAAAGACGAATTACGGAATAGCAAACTTCAGAAAATTACTGGGAATGTTACAGATATATAAATCCGATCTTCACCGTTCAAATTGAAGTTTAGGATGTTTTAAAGTTGCTGTCAAAATTTTAGCTCGATCCGACGGCTAGAACTTAAGTTATGATTTTTACAAAAATGCTGCGCAGATGATGAAATGGAAGAACAAGTAGCGCCCCAGCTCTAGTTTTCCAGCGCTCCAGCGCCCGTAAATTCATGTCCAGAGTGCCCCAGTGCCGAATTAGTAGCGCTCTAGCGCTGCGCAGTCTCCAAAAATATGGAAAGTCTTTAATCGAGTTTTAAAAGGGATTTTATGACTTATTCTGGAGGATACGAGGGTTTAGAGAGTTTTCAGAGCATAGAGACAACTATTGAGAGTTTTGAAGTGCACAAGAGCTCGAGAATTTGATACGAAGACAGAAGACGGCGGCATCCGGCGACGAAAAAGCTTAATTTTACTTCGTTCTAGTTTTCCTTTAAACTCTATTTTTCTAGTTTGATGGATTATTTGAAGAACAAGTTTTGTTTGATCTTTGAATTTGTTATGAACTAATTTCTTAGTCTAGAGGTAGACGGATCTTGACTGAAAACCATGATTGACATATTTTGATTTATATATTTAAATTTCTTCGCACAGTTTATTTGTGTTTTTCTGATCTTAATGCTTTCAATTTACTGGCCATAGATTGAATGATATTTTAATTAGAATCTATCACTCGAGAGAGGAGATTTTGAATACGACATAATAAAATACATCTTTGGTGTTTATACTGTTCGAGAGGCATATAACTCCATAGACTTCATTAGAAAAATTCTTGTGCTATTTACCGGATTTAATAATTGAACTTTGATAGAGATATTGAGTTTGTTATTGAACACGAATTTCTGCTTGACACTCGAGAGAGGTAGTAAAAAATAATAGGGATTCTTGGCTAATAAACTAGAAGAATTGATAATTAAACAATCATTAAAAATAAATTGTGGTAGACAGTCAAGTGAAGTCGAACCTATAGCATTCATTGCTTATTGAATTTTTCTCTCGTGAACTCGTGGTTATTTAGTTTAGTTTCTTGCAAATTTTAGTTTTATAAAAATCAAACCATTTTCGTAGCTCTACATAGGATTAGAATTTTATTAGTTGCAAATATTTGATATAATATCATTTATTCATTCTCCGTGGGATCGACTTGGACTTAATTCCTATATTATAACTTGACATCGTGTGCTTGCGAGCGAAAAACACGCAACAAGTTTTTGGCACCGTTGCCGGGGATTGAATTTTATTTGATTTATATTAAATTGTGTTAATTAGTCTTAATTTTGATTTAGAGCATTTTATTTTATTTTGTTGGTTCTAATTTTAAATCTTTCCTCTCTATGCAGTTTATGCGAAAAAGCCAAAGTTACGACTCACTGCTCTTTGATCCGGAAATTGAGAAAACTGCTAAAGCTTTGAGAAAAGCTAGAAGAGAAGAGTTGCAACAAATGGCTGAAGAAAGAGAAAGAGAAAGAGTTGTCAATAATTCCCCGGTGCCGATCAGAGATCACTTTCGATCGGTTATCAATACTCATTATTCTGGGATAGCTAGGCAGAATATCACGGCAAATAATTTTGAGTTGAAGCCAGCTCTGATTAATATGGTGCAGCAAAATCAGTTCAGGGGTGCAGCTACTGAAGATCCAAATTTGCACCTGCGTACTTTTCTGGAGATTGCTGACACAGTAAAGATTCATGGTGTTACTGAGGACACCATCAAACTACGATTGTTCCCGTTCTCTCTTAGGGACAATGCTCGTAGTTGGTTGCAATCACTACCTCTTGGAAGTATCACTACATGGGAGGATATGGCTTCCAAATTTCTGGCTAAGTATTTCCCACCTGCTAAGTCGGCTCAGTTGAAAATAGAGATCAATACATTCAAACAGCAAGATTTTGAGCAACTTTATGAAGCTTGGGAGAGGTACAAGGAGTTTCTTAAGAAGTGTCCAAACCATAATTTTCCGGACTGGGAACAGATTGAGTTATTCTACAATGGTTTGAATGGGCCAACTCGTATTTCTGTGGATGCTGCAGCTGGAGGTTCAATATTTTCTAAATTTCCTGAACAGGCTTATGAGATGCTTGAGCAAATGACTGTTAACAGTGATCAGTGGCCGAGTGAGAGATCTGCAATAAGGAAACCTGCTGGAATTCATGAGGTTGACGCATTCACTGCTTTGACTGCTCAGATGACTACTATTTCTACACAGTTGGCTGCACTGACCAAAGGGAATCAAAGTTCTAATGAGACAGCATCGCTGGCGACTGCCGTAAATTCTGCTGATGGATTTGAGAGTGTGGAGCAAGCTCATTATGTGAACAACAGGAATTACAACAATTATCGAGGTAATCCTTTACCCAATCAGTATCATCCTAGTTTGCGTAATCATGAAAATTTTTATCTATGCAAACAATAAGAATGTGTTGAATCCTCCACCGGAGTTCAATACTCAGAATGGTGAAGATAAGGCATTGTTGGAAGATTTGGCGAGTAATTTTATTGCAGAATCATACACAAGATTTAAGAGGAATGAAAATAGGCTTGATAGTATGGAGACACACTTGACCAATGTGAGCGCTTCTATGAAAAATATTGAAACACAAATTGGTCAACTTGCGAATGCATTGAATAATCAGCAGAGAGGTGTGTTTCTTAGCAATACTGAGGTTAATCCAAGGGAGCAGTGCAAGGCTATCACCCTTAGAAGTGGTAAAGAACTTGGGGTTGATGACCCAAAGGAAGTAGATGATGAAGAGGCTGAAGAGATTGTGGTGGAGTCTGAAAAATCTGTTAGCAAAAATTCCAGCAATTCTGCAGTTGTGCCTGAGAAACCGCCTGTACCAAAAGCTGTTCTGCCATATCCTCAGCGGTTCAAGAAAAAAGCATTGGATGAGAAGTTTTCTAAGTTTCTTGACATCTTCAAGAAAATTCATATTAATATTCCATTCGCTGATGCTTTGGAGCAGATGCCGCATTATGCAAAATTCTTGAAGGAGGTGATGTCTAAGAAGAGGAAGCTGGAGGAGTTCGAGACTGTCAACCTGACTGAAGAGTGGAGTGCTATCCTGCAAAAGAAGCTACCACAAAAATTAAAAGATCCAGGGAGTTTTACGATTCCTTGCATTATTGGTTCTTCTAATTTTAATAAAACACTTTGTGATTTAGGAGCTAGCATTAACTTAATGCCTTTGTCTGTTTTCAGGAGTTTGGGACTTGGACAGGTGAAAACCATGACAATCGCATTGCAGCTAGCTGACAGATCTATCAAATATCCGTTTGGAATCATTGAGGATGTACTGGTAAAAGTAGATAAATTTATTTTTCCTGCGGATTTTGTTGTGCTAGATATGGAGGAGGATGCAAATATGCCATTGATTTTGGGGAGACCATTCTTGGCTACTGCTGAAGCCAAGATTGATGTGAAGAAAGGTGAGTTGACGATGGGAGTTGATGGTGAGAAGGTGATCTTTAATGTTTATAAGGAGGTTAAAAATTCATCCATGGAAAAAGTGTTTATGATTGAACAATCAAAGAAGATGGAATGTTGCTGCAAAGTTGTTAGTGCTGTAGAATTTCCAAGAGAGAATGATCCGAAGGTAGCAAAGAAGAAGAAGAGAAAGAAAGCAAAGATCAAGAAGATTGTTGAATATGTTTGGAGGGTGAAAGAAAAGGAAAAGACCTCCAACAAAGTGGAACCGGGCTAGAATCAGAATATAGTCGGGCTATGGACTATAAACTAAGCGCTTCTTGGGAGGCAAACCAAGCGATTTTTTTTTATTTGCTTTATTGTTTCTTTTATTTTAGTTGTTTTTCTTTTTATTATTTTTTATCATGAGGAAACTAGACATCAATAATGATTTTGAATTGTATAGGATAAAAATTATGGAGCTGAAAGAGTTTAGGAGCCACCCCTGATGAAGCGTTTTGAGTGATTAAGATGGTGCCGAGTACTGACGCTGGGTGCCTAAGGTATGTTTGTTGAAGAACGCGGCGATCAAATCAATCAGAATTGATACCCGGTGCAGCGGAAGTTTAAAAATTTTATATGGAACGATTCCATAATGGGTATCAAAACTTTACGATTAAATTGTGTGTGTAAAAATTAAATAACAATTATAAATTTTTACCTCAAATCTCGAATCGAGATTATGGACACCAACAGATTGCTCTGCTCTTGTTGTATATCCCTGGAACTGATGGACGAACTGTTCTTCATTCAGGTCCACGAACAGAGATTTAATCCCTCTGATAGATTGCACTAGAAAATCTATCAGAAGTTTCTACGAAGAGAATTAACAAATTTGATCCGTTAAACCAGACTACAAATTCAAAATACGCAGGCTGGATTTTCCTGAGCAGAGGGGAAGGGGGCGGCCACTTCAGAGAAAAATACTAGGGTTTTTCGAAAAATTGTGACCTGTTGTGTGTAATTTTTGTTCTGCAATAACTTATTTATAATGTAGGCCGCTAACAGCTTAGGGCCCATTAGCCATAAGTTCAAGCCCGACAAGCAAAGCCCGCATGTTCAGAAATTAATATAAAATTCATCGTGACTCCGATTGATAAACCGATTTCACCAATGTGCACAGAAACCATTTCTGCACCTTTTAAAGTCAAGATAAATTTTTCTGAATCCGAATTCAGTGATTTCCAAAAATGCCCATCCCTATGTCATTTTAGGAAATCTTACTCCTTTACTCTTAAATAAGAAGTCCAACTTCTTTGTTCATTAAATTTAACTCTTTAAATTTAAATATCTCAACGGGGATTAAAAATCCATTACTCTGTGTGACCCTCAATGGTTCAGGAAAACAGCTAGCCGTGGGCTCACAACTCCTTGTGACTCGGAACAACGATTTCCGACTTGCCCATCGAATCATGGTAAGAGCGCTTAGCAACATCGCCCCATGATTCCCTAGGTATCACTGATAGTGCCTGCAAGAACCAATAGATTTTGGTTAGCGTACAGTACAGTCCCTTCATCCATATATCCCGATCGAATCAACAACCATTGGTATATCGAGAGTCGTTCGAGATTCGATAACTATGCAATGCTTCTTGAAGATCAAATAGTGACATCGCATGTGCTACTAAGAAACCATTTCTTAAAACACATCATGTACACTGGCCAGAGATTCGTCACACTAATATCTCCTCAGATCGCATAGGATATCCACACTCGCAAGTATGTGGTGAATCCTTGACAACAAAGCATCGACTTCTATATGTGTTGTAACTGTACCCAATCCCGACACCTGATGACCCAATAGAGTCGGTAAACGAGTCAAAGCACAGTACTAGCTGAAAGAGTGGGTGCCCGGTGAGCCAACTTGTGGCTAAGGGCTTTGATGACTCTTTGTATAAACAATCTTTTGTTTAATATAATTTACACCTTTTATTAATGGCAATGCCTTTATCTTTCTTCATATTGTTATATTGTGATATACTATTGTTGTTTTGATAAAGACCTTGAATATACTATAGTGTATGTAAGATGTGGTAGAACATGGGGATGTCTATCATGAAACACATTTTATAGTCACTGTATATTCTAAACTGTTCCTAGTTGATTGAGCCGTCCGATAATAAGGATAAGGATCGCTCGAGTTTGAGACTAGCATTTGCGATGCAGAGTACCACGTTTCATTGGTAAGGAACATAGAGATGTTCGAAGCATGGAAATGGATATTCATATGATGAATGATCGAACTACCCTATCCGGACTTTCCAAGTGGTTATCACTTATCGAGTGGATAAAGTCCGCGGTTTTGGTTGTACACCATTAGTCCTTACTACTTGAAACATCATTGAGACTCTATATGCTAGTACTGTGCTTTGACTCATTTACCGACTCTATTGGGGTCATAAGGTGTCGGGATTGGGTACAGTTACAACACATATAGGAGTCGATGCTTTGTTGTCAAGGATTCACCACATACTTGCGAGTGTGGATATCCTATGCGATCTGAGGAGATATTAGTGTGACGAATCTCTGGCCAGAGTACATGATGTGATTTAAGAAATGGTTTCTTAGTAGCACATGCGATGTCACTATTTGATCTTCAAGATGTATTGCATAGTTATCGAATCTCGAACGACTCTCGATATACCAATGGTTGTTGATTCGATCGGGATATATGGATGAAGGGACCGTACTGTACGCTAACCAAAATCTACTGGTTCTTGTAGGCACTATCAGTGATACCTAGGGAATCATGGGGCGATGTTGCTAGGCGCTCATACCATGATTCGATGGGCAAGTCGGAAATTGTTGTTCCGAGTCACAAGGAGTTGTGAGCCCACAGCTAGCTGTATCCCTGAACCATTGAGGGTCACACAGTGTAATGGATTTATAATCCCCGTTTAGATAGTTAAATTTAAAGAGTTAAATTTAATGAACGAAGAAGTTGGACTTCTTATTTAAGAGTAGAGGAGTAAGATTTCCTAAAATGACATAGGGATGGCCATTTTTGGAAACCACTGAATTCGGATTCAGAAAAATTTATCTTGACTTTAAAAGATGTAGAAATGGTTTCTGTGCACATTGGTGAAATCAGTTTATCAATCGGAGTCACGATGAATTTTATATTAATTTCTGAACATGCGGGCTTTGTTTGTCGGGCTTGAACTTATGACTAATGGGCCCTAAGCTGTTAGTGGCCTACATTATAAATAAGTTATTGCAGTACAGAAATTACACACAACAGGTCACAAAATTTTCGAAAACCCTAGTTGATTTTCTATAAGGTGGCCGCCCCCCTCTCCCTCTCTACTCGAGAAAAATCCAGCCTGTGATTTTGAATTACAGTCTGGTTTAACGGATCAAATTCGTTAATCTCTTCGTAGAAAACTTCTAATAGATTTTCTAGTGCAATCTATCAGAGGGATTGAATATCCGTTCGTGGACCTGATTGAAGAACAGTTCGTCCATCAGTTCCAGGGATATACAACAAGAGCAGAGAAATCTGTTGGTGTCCAAAATCTCGATTCGAGATTAAAGGTAAAAATTTTATAATCGTTATTTAATTTTTACACACACAATTTAATCGTAAGGTTGATACCTATTATGGAATCGTTCCATACAAAAATTTTAAACTTCCGCTGCACCGGGTATCAATCCTAATTGATCTGATCGCCGGGTTATCCAACAGTGGTATCAGAGCCAGGTTGCTCAGATCAAGCGATTAAATTAATCGATTGTACAAAAATTTTTGAGCCTCGGTTTTTGAAACAAAATAAATATTTAAAAATAATAAAAAAAAAATTTCGGGCAAAAATCCGGGCAGCGATTGGATCGCTGCCCGGGAGGGGCAGCGATGGTCGCTGCCCCGGGCAGCACACGGCGCTGCTCTACGCAGCGCTGGGCGCTGCCCATGGGCAGCCGGGCTGCCCGGCCCGAGCCCTACGGGGCGCGGGCAGCCCGGAAAAGTCCGGGGCGGCCCGCGGAAAAATTAAATTTTAATTTTTAAATTAAATTTTAATATGTTAAAATTCTATTTTTGGTCCGATCGAAAATCGTTTTTGATTGGTCCACGAGGCGTCGGATCGAATTGTTCGAGTCCGAAAATTTTAAAATTGATTTTTGGATAAATTTGAATTTTTGGAAAATTTTAATATTTTATCCTTTAATTGAATTTTGAAATTAATTATTTTTGGTACAATTGATGATAAGATATGATCTTATGGATATATTGAGTAAAATATGATTTTATGTATAAAATTGGATTTTATAGATAAAATATGATTTTATTTGATAAAAGATAAAATATGATTTTGTATGTAAAATAAGATTTTATGTATGAAATATGATTTTATCCTTTTAAATTTAAATTGCCATTGCATGTTATCCAATAAATTAATTTTGAATTAAATGTTATTGGATAAGGATGATCGATTGCCATGACCAATTTTGTAGGTGTATGTTAGGAATTTACATTTGGTTTATTGTTGTTGGTTTTATTAATGGGCCTGGTTTATGACCCAAATATAAATGTCATATGTAATAAAAGTGGGCTTGGTTTATGGCCCGTTCCCACCCCTTAAAAATGTATCCCCTACTTGTCATTATTATTTATTGTAAATACATTAGATTTAGTGTGAGATCAAGATTTGAAGATGGAGGTGGGCCCAGCAGACAATAAAGACAGAAGAAATGTAAATTGGAAGAAAATGTAATAGGATTGCATTGCATACTGCATATTACCTAGGATTGGACTAAGACTCGTGATTGGCAACCACGGGTCGATTAAAAATGGAATCGATCATCCTATATAATATGTGATATTATAGTTGTATGCATGTTTTAGACATAATTGTGTGAATCCGACAAGCATACAAAATTTTTAAAAAATGATGAGACAAATTTTTATAATTAAAAATCCCTCATTTTAAATATGATTTAAAATTGATATCAAGATAAATAAAGGAAATTTAAATTTGTTTAAATGTTCCTACCTTCCATCAACGATCAATGTATGAGATGCTACCCGCGGATACGGTCCGGCTCATATTATTGGGGGAGCCCGTTCGTCGGAAAGCTGTACATTGGATCGACACATGTTGTAAGTTGGGTGGAACTCCCATGGGATCGGCTCATATTATTGGGGGATCCACATGGCGACCGTCCATCACAACTTAATATTGATGGGTCATCTTGACATGTCACAATAAACGGCGTCATATTATTGGGCCCTTATTGGACATGAGGTAAAAACATGGAGGTTGTTTTGGAAGCAATTGGACTCTACCTTTTGAAAATTATGGTTGGCTGATATTATTCGGGACCATAAGTTTGTCAATTGGACTCCATGTTCTCACTAAGGAAAACAGTTTCCCGTTTTCACTAGAGGGTAGTGAAATCGTTAAAATAGTGGGAGTGAGATTCATAAAATAAATTTCGCCTATTTTATGTCTTAGTAAATTGCTTAAACAATCACTGATATTTGTCTGTTTTTTTTCAGTATTTCATAAGATGAATTCGCGTAATCCACTTTTCTCAATCCTCGAACAAAATAAGTTGACTGGCGCAAACTATACGGAATGGTTCCGTAAGTTGAAGATTGTCTTGACTTCGGAGAAGATGCTCTACGTGTTAGAAAAATCTCCTCCGAAGGAAGCACCAGCTGACGTAAGTCCGAAGGAGTTAGCCAAGCTTGATACATGGTGGGACCATGATATCAAGACCAAATGCTATATGCAAGCCTCGATGTCTGATGAACTCCAGAGGCGATTTGAGGACACCGTGAATGCTGCTGACATTCACGTTCAACTCAAGGAACTTTTTGGGGCTCAATCGAGGGCTGAAAGGTTCGCTACTGTAAAGGAGCTAATGACGTGTCGCATGCGTGAAGGGACTTCGGTCCGTGATCATGGGGTACGAGTGATTTGGCTCATACAGAAGTTGGTAACCCTTGATTTGGTGTTGGAGCATGAACTCAACGTGGACTTACTACTTCTGTCTCTTCCTTCTTCGTTTGACGGATTTGTGGTAAATTTCAATATGAACAAGATAGAGGCCTCCCTTGAAGAGATGGTCAATATGCTTGTGACATATGAATCCACATTAAAGAAGGATAAACCGGCTTTCTTGGTGGGCTCCTCTTCTTCTGCTAAGAAGGGGCCAAGTACAAAGGGTAAGAAACGTTCTGCCCCACCCAAGAAAATAGAACCCGAGAAGAAGTACAAGACAAAGGCTTCAAACATGGAAAAATCCAAGGATGTTTTCCATTACTGCAAGAAGCCCGGTCATTGGAAGCGTAACTGCAAGGACTATCTAGAGTAGTTGCAAACTGCAAAGGGTATGTTCTATATTGAAATAAATGTTTCACTTAATACTACTTCTTGGGTATTGGATACCGGATGTGGATCTCACATTTGCAATGATTTGCAGGTGATGACAAGAAGTCGCAGGCTTAGGATGGGTGAGACTCAGCTGAGGCTCGGAAATGGTTTCAGAGTTGAAGCAAAAGCTGTGGGAGATGTTTATTTAATTTTGCAGAACGGTTTTAAGTTACTTTTAAGAGATGTTTTATTTTTTCCGGATTTGATTAAAAACATTATTTCTGTTTCTATGCTTGATAGAGATGGTTATTCTTGCAATTTTGTGAATAGGATTTGCAATATTTACAAGAATGAATGTTTGATTGGAAATGGACAACTTGAAAACGATCTATACAACTTAAAACTAAAAGACATTCCAATAAATTATGTTGATAAACCGGCAACAACAAACAAAAGGAAAATCGATAGCCAAAACCCGGCAAACCTTTGGCACGCTAGGCTAGGTCATATTTCCTCAAGGAGGATGAACAAGCTAGTGGGAGAGGGCATGTTTGATATGTCTGATATTAACTCTCTACCTACTTGTGAATCCTGCCTAAAAGGAAAAATGACTAAATCTTCTTTTAAGGGGAAACCTGAGCGTAGTCAAAATATGTTGGATTTGATCCATACAGATGTTTGTGGTCCATTTAGAGTTGGGACTCAATATGGTCACACCTACTTCATTACCTTTACTGATGATTATTCAAGGTATGGGTATTTATATTTAATGAAATATAAGTCTGAAGCATTTGAAAAGTTCAAAGAATTCAAGGCTGAAGTAGAAAATAAGCTAGGTAAAAGTATTAAAGCACTTCGATCGGATCGAGGTGGAAAATACTTGAGTACCGAGTTTTTGGACTATCTAAAAGAGAATGGGATTCTCTCTCAGTGGACTCCTCCTATGACACCACAGCTTAATGGTGTATCGGAGCGTCGTAATCGAACTTTGTTGGACATGGTTCGATCCATGATGAGCTTCACTGAGCTTCCACCTTCGTTTTGGGGCTATGCGCTTGAAACGGCGGTATTGTTGTTGAACAACGTCCACACTAAAGCAGTGGACAAAACACCATACGAGTTATGGAATGGCAAAGCTCCTAAGTATTCATACTTGAGGATTTGGGGATGTCCTGCTTACGTGAAGCGGACAGTGGGAGATAAGTTGGATAGTCGATCCAGCTTATGTTATTTTGTAGGGTATCCGAAGAATTCAATCGGATATTATTTCTATTATCCTGCTGAAACAAAGGTGTTTGTTTCAAGGAATGCCACCTTCTTGGAGAAGGAGTTCTTATTGGATAAGAAAGGCGAGATGATGGAACTCGAAGAAATTCGAGAAGAACCCGAAATACAAAATAACGATCCTACACCTCAGGAACCATTGCTGGACACGCCTATACCTAGAAGATCCGAGAGGACTTCTAGACCTCCTATTCGATATGGTCTTCTTCTTGAAGGGGATCAAGATGAACCCGATGTTGGATGTGATCCAAGAAACTTCAAGGAAGCAATTTCTGATGCGGATTCAAATTTATGGCTTGAAGCTATGCAGTCGGAAATAGATTCGATGCATACAAACCAAGTTTGGTCTTTAGTAGATCCTCCCGATGGAATTGTTCCAATAGGGTGTAAATGGATCTACAAAAGAAAGCTTGGGCCTGATGGTAAGGTATTGACCTACAAGGCGCGATTGGTGGCGAAAGGTTATACTCAAAGACAAGGAGTTGACTATGATGAAACCTTTTCACCAGTTGCAATGTTCAAGTCCATAAGAATCCTTATTGCCATAGCTGCATGGTATGACTATGAGATATGGCAAATGGATGTGAAGACTGCTTTTCTTAATGGAGACATTAAGGAAGAGATCTATATGAAGCAGCTTGAGGGGTACACATCCATGGGAAGCGAGCATAAGGTATGTAAGCTTCAGAGATCAATTTATGGTCTAAAACAAGCATCAAGAAGTTGGAACCAGAAATTTGATGAAACAATAAAAGATTTTGGTTTCATCAAGAATCCGGAGGAACCATGCGTGTACAAGAAAGTAGTTAAGGATGCTGTGACATTCTTAGTACTTTATGTTGATGACATCCTACTCATTGGGAATGATGTAGGGATGTTGCAGTCAACAAAGATATGGTTATCAGGTAGATTTTCGATGAAGGATTTGGGTGAGGCATCCTATATTCTAGGGATACAGATCTATAGAGATAGATCTAAGAGAATGATAGGACTCACTCAATCAACCTACATCGACACCATATTGAAACGGTTTTCAATGGATGGGTCCAAGAGAGGACATCTACCCATGTGTCATGGAGTTTCTCTATCCAAGTCTATGTGTCCCAAGACTGATGAAGAGATAGAGAAAATGACACATGTACCATATGCGTCAACCATAGGTAGTATCATGTATGGGATGATATCTACCAGACCGGATGTAGCATTTGCTCTGAGTGTCACGAGCAGATATCAAGATAATCCCGGTCAAATGCATTGGAAAGCCGTGAAGGACATTCTTAAGTACTTACGAAGGACTAAGAATATGTTCATGGTATATGGAGGAAGAGAACTAAAATTGGAAGGCTATATCGACTCTAGCTTCCAAAGTGACGTGGATGACTCTAAGTCAACCTCTGGATTTGTGTTCATGCTCAATGGCGGTGCTGTCTCTTGGAAGAGTTCCAAGCAGGACACCACAGCGGATTCCACCACTAAGGCTGAATACATTGCAGCATCAGCTGCTGCTAAAGAGGCCATTTGGATGAGGAATTTCGTCCAAGAGTTGGGCGTCATTCCTGAAGTTGTTGGTCCTGTCCCGGTGTACTGTGACAACACGGGTGCCGTTGCTCAGGCAAAGGAACCAAGGTCTCATCAAAGATCCAAACACGTACTGAGGAAATACCACATCATCCGGGAGATTGTGGAAAGAGGAGACATCACTGTCGAAAGAGTGGCCTCTGCAGACAATATCGCTGATCCACTTACTAAGCCCTTGCCAGGACCATTATTTGACAAACATCGCGAAGCAATGGGTCTACGTAGTATGACTAGTTGGCTATAGGGCAAGTGGGAGATTGAAAGAGTGGGTGCCCGGTGAGCCAACTTGTGGCTAAGGGCTTTGATGACTCTTTGTATAAACAATCTTTTGTTTAATATAATTTACACCTTTTATTAATGGCAATGACTTTATCTTTCTTCATATTGTTATATTGTGATATACTATTGTTGTTTTGATAAAGACCTTGAATATACTATAGTGTATGTAAGATGTGGTAGAACATGGGGATGTCTATCATGAAACACATTTTATAGTCACTGTATATTCTAAACTGTTCCTAGTCGATTGAGCCGTCCGATAATAAGGATAAGGATCGCTCGAGTTTGAGACTAGCATTTGCGATGCAGAGTACCACGTTTCATTGGTAAGGAACATAGAGATGTTCGAAGCATGCAAATGGATATTCATATGATGAATGATCGAACTACCCTATCCGGACTTTCCAAGTGGTTATCACTTATCGAGTGGATAAAGTCCGCGGTTTTGGTTGTACACCATTAGTCCTTACTACTTGAAACATCATTGAGACTCTATATGCTAGTACTGTGCTTTGACTCGTTTACCGACTCTATTGGGGTCATAAGGTGTCGGGATTGGGTACAGTTACAACACATATAGGAGTCGATGCTTTGTTGACAAGGATTCACCACATACTTGCGAGTGTGGATATCCTATGCGATCTGAGGAGATATTAGTGTGTCGAATCTCTGGCCAGAGTACATGATGTGATTTAAGAAATGGTTTCTTAGTAGCACATGCGATGTCACTATTTGATCTTCAAGATGTATTGCATAGTTATCGAATCTCGAACGACTCTCGATATACCAATGGTTGTTGATTCGATCGGGATATATGGATGAAGGGACCGTACTGTACGCTAACCAAAATCTACTGGTTCTTGTAGGCACTATCAGTGATACCTAGGGAATCTGAAAGAGTGGGTGCCCGGTGAGCCAACTTGTGGCTAAGGGCTTTGATGACTCTTTATATAAACAATCTTTTGTTTAATGTAATTTACACTTTTATTAATGGCAATGACTTTATCTTTCTTCATATTGTTATATTGTGATATACTATTGTTGTTTTGATAAAGACCTTGAATATACTATAGTGTATGTAAGATGTGGTAGAACATGGGGATGTCTATCATGAAACACATCTTATAGTCACTGTATATTCTAAACTGTTCCTAGTCGATTGAGCCGTCCGATAATAAGGATAAGGATCGCTCGAGTTTGAGACTAGCATTTGCGATGCGGAGTACCACGTTTCATTGGTAAGGAACATAGAGATGTTCGAAGCATGCAAATGGATATTCATATGTTGAATGATCGAACTACCCTATTCGAACTTTCCAAGTGGTTATCACTTATCGAGTGGATAAAGTCCGCGGTTTTGGTTGTACACCATTAGTCCTTACTATTTGAAACATCATTGAGACTCTATATGCTAGTACTGTGCTTTGACTCGTTTACCGACTCTATTGGGGTCATCAGGTGTCGGGATTGGGTACAGTTACAACACATATAGGAGTCGATGCTTTGTTGTCAAGGATTCACCACATACTTGCGAGTGTGGATATCCTATGCGATCTGAGGAGATATTAGTGTGACGAATCTTTGGCCAGAGTACATGATGTGTTTTAAGAAATGGTTTCTTAGTAACACATGCGATGTCACTATTTGATCTTCAAGATGTATTGCATAGTTATCGAATCTCGAACGACTCTCGATATACCAATGGTTGTTGATTCGATCGGGATATATGGATGAAGGGACCGTACTGTACGCTAACCAAAATCTATTGGTTCTTGTAGGCACTATCAGTGATACCTAGGGAATCATGGGGCGATGTTGCTAGGCGCTCTTACCATGATTCGATGGGCAAGTCAGAAATTGTTGTTCCGAGTCACAAGGAGTTGTGAGCCCACGGCTAGCTGTATCCCTGAACCATTGAGGGTCACACAGAGTAATGGATTTTTAATCCCCGTTGAGATAGTTAAATTTAAAGAGTTAAATTTAATGAACAAAGAAGTTGGACTTCTTAATTATGAGTAGAGGAGTAAGATTTCCTAAAATGACATAGGGATGGACATTTTTGGAAACCACTGAATTCGGATTCAGAAAAATTTATCTTGACTTTAAAAGGTGCAGAAATGGTTTCTGTGCACATTGGTGAAATCGGTTTATCAATCGGAGTCACGATGAATTTTATATTAATTTATGAACATGCGGGCTTTGCTTGTCGGGCTTGAACTTATGACTAATGGGCCCTAAGCTGTTAGTGGCCTACATTATAAATAAGTTATTACAGTACAGAAATTATACACAACAGGTCACAAGGATTTTTCGAAAACCCTAGTTCCTTTTTCAAAAGGTGGCCGTCCCCCTCTCTCCCTCTGCTTGAGAAAAATCCAGCCTGTGATTTTGAATTACAGTCTGGTTTAACGGATCAAATTCGTTAATCTCTTCGTAGAAAACTTCTGATAGATTTTCTAGTGCAATCTATCAGAGGGATTAAATCTCTGTTCGTGGACCTGATTGAAGAACAGTTCGTCCATCAGTTCCAGGGATATACAACAAGAGCAGAGAAATCTGTTGGTGTCCAAAATCTCGATTCGAGATTAAGGTAAAAATTTTATAATTGTTATTTAATTTTTACACACACAATTTAATCGTAAGGTTGATACCCATTATGGAATCGTTCCATACAAAAGTTTAAACTTCCGCTGCACCGGGTATCAATCATAATTGATCTGATCGCCGCGTTCTCCAACAGTGGTATCAGAGACAGGTTGCTCAGATCAAGCGATTAAATTAATCAATTGTACAAAAATTTTTAGGCCTCGGTTTTTGAAACAAAATAAATATTTTAAAAATAAAAAAATTATTTTTTTTCAAGCAAAAACCCGGGCAGCGATCGTCGCTGCCCTAGGGGCAGCCGGGCTGCCCGGCCCGGGAACGTCCCGGGCGGCCCGCGGGAAAAATTATTTTTTTTAATTTTTTAAATTAAATTTTAATATGTTAAAATTCTATTTTTGGTCCGATCGAAAATTGTTTTGATTGGTCCACGAGGCGTCGGATCGAATTGTTCGAGTCCGAAAATTTTAAAATTGACTTTTGGATAAATTTGAATTTTTGGAAAATTTTAATATTTATCCTTTAATTAAATTTTGAAATTAATTATTTTTGGTACAATTGATGATAAGATATGATCTTATGGATATATTGAGTAAAATATGATTTTATGTATAAAATTGGATTTTATAGATAAAATATGATTTTATTTGATAAAAAGATAAAATATGATTTTATATGTAAAATAAGATTTTATGTATGAGATATGATTTTATCTTTTTAAATTTAAATTGCCATTGCATGTTATCCAATAAATTAATTTTGAATTAAATGTTATTGGATAAGGATGATCGATTGCCATGACCAATTTTGTAGGTGTATGTTAGGAATTTACATTTGTTTTATTGTTGTTGGTTTTATTAATGGGCCTGGTTTATGGCCCAATATGAATGTCATATGTAATAAAAGTGGGCTTGGTTTATGGCCCATTCCCACCCCTTAAAAATGTATCCCCTACTTGTCATTGTTATTTATTGTAAATACATTAGATTTAGTGGAAGATCAAGATTTGAAGATGGAGGTGGGCCCAGCAGACAATAAAGACAGAAGAAATGTAAATTGGAAGCAAATGTAATAGGATTGCATTGCATACTGCATATTACCTAGGATTGGACTAAGACTCGTGATTGGCAACCACGGGTCGATTAGAAATGGAATCGATCATCCTATATAATATGTGATATTATAGTTGTATGCATGTTTTAGACATAATTGTATGAATCCGGCAAGCATACAAAAATTTTTAAATGATGAGACAAATTTTTATAATTAAAAATCCCTCATTTTAAATATGATTTAAAATTGATATCAAGATAAATAAAGGAAATTTAAATTTGTTTAAATGTTCCTAACTTCCATCAACGATCAATGTATGAGATGCTACCCGCGAATACGGTCCGGCTCATATTATTGGGGGGGCCCGTTCGTCGAAAAGCTGTACATTGGATCGACACATGTTGTAAGTTGGGTGGAACTCCCATGGGATCGGCTCATATTATTGGGGGATCCACATGGCGACCGTCCATCACAACTTAATATTGATGGGTCATCTTGACATGTCACAATAAACGGCGTCATATTATTGGGCCCTTATTGGACATGAGGTAAAAACATGGAGGTTGCTTTGGAAGCAATTGGGCTCTACCTTTTGAAAATTATGGTTGGCTGATATTATTCGGGACCATAAGTTTGTCAATTGGACTCCATGTTCTCACTAAGGAAAACAGTTTCCCGTTTTCACTAGAGGGAAGTGAAATCGTTAAAATAGTGGGAGTGAGATTCATAAAATAAATTTCGCCTATTTTATGTCTTAGTAAATTGCTTAAACAATCACTGATATTTGTCTGTTTCTTTTCAGTATTTCATAAGATGAATTCGCGTAATCCATTTTTCTTGATCCTCGAACAAAATAAGTTGACTGGCGCAAACAATACGGAATGGTTCCGTAAGTTGAAGATTGTCTTGACTTCGGAGAAGATGCTCTACGTGTTAGAAAAATCTCCTCCGAAGGAAGCACCAGCTGACGTATGTCCGGAGGAGTTAGCCAAGCTTGATACATGGTGGGACCATGATATTAAGACCAAATGCTATATGCAAGCCTCGATGTCTGATGAACTCCAGAGGCGATTTGAGGACACCGTGAATGCTGCTGACATTCACGTACAACTCAAGGAACTTTTTGGGGCTCAATCGAGGGCTGAAAGGTTCGCTACTGTAAAGGAGCTAATGACTTGTCGCATGCGTGAAGGGACTTCGGTCCGTGATCATGGGGTACGAGTGATTTGGCTCATACAGAAGTTGGTAACCCTTGATTTGGTGTTGGAGCATGAACTCAACGTGGACTTACTACTTCTGTCTCTTCCTTCTTCGTTTGACGGATTTGTGGTGAATTTTAATATGAACAAGATAGAGGCCTCCCTTGAAGAGATGGTCAATATGCTTGTGACATATGAATCCACATTAAAGAAGGATAAACCGGCTTTCTTGGTGGGCTCCTCTTCTTCTGCTAAGAAGGGGCCAAGTACAAAGGGTAAAAAACGTTCTGCCCCACCCAAGAAAATCGAACCCGAGAAGAAGTACAAGACAAAGGCTTCAAACATGGAAAAATCCAAGGATGTTTGCCATTACTGCAAGAAGCCCGGTCATTGGAAACGTAACTGCAAGGAATATCTAGAGCAGTTGCGAACTGCGAAGGGTATGTTCTATATTGAAATAAATGTTTCACTTAATACTACTTCTTTGGTATTGGATACCGGATGTGGATCTCACATTTGCAATGATTTGCAGGTGATGACAAGAAGTCGCAGGCTTAGAATGGGTGAGACCCAGCTGAGGCTCGGAAATGGTTCCAGAGTTGAAGCTAAAGCCGTGGGAGATGTTTATTTAATTTTGCAGAATGGTTTTAAGTTACTTTTAAGAGATGTTTTATTTATTCCGGATTTGATTAAAAACATTATTTCTGTTTTTATGCTTGATAGAGATGGTTATTCTTGCAATTTTGTGAATGAGATTTGCAATATTTACAAGAATGAATGTTTAATTGGAAATGGACAACTTGAAAACGATCTATACAACTTAAAACTAAAAGACGTTCCAATAAATTATGTTGATAAACCGGCAACAACAAACAAAAGGAAAATCGATAGCCAAAACCCGGCAAACCTTTGGCACGCTAGGCTAGGTCATATTTCCTCAAGGAGGATGAACAAGCTAGTGGGAGAGGGCATGTTTGATATGTCTGATATTAACTCTCTACCTACTTGTGAATCCTGCCTGAAAGGAAAAATGACTAAATCTCCTTTTAAGGGGAAACCTGAGCGTAGTCAAAATCTGTTGGATTTGATCCATACAGATGTTTGTGGTCCATTTAGAGTTGGTACTCAATATGGCCACACCTACTTCATTACCTTTACTGATGATTATTCGAGGTATGGGTATTTATATTTAATGAAATATAAGTCTGAAGCATTTGAAAAGTTCAAAGAATTCAAGGCTGAAGTAGAAAACAAGCTAGGTAAAAGTATTAAAGCACTTCGATCGGATCGAGGTGGAGAATACTTAAGTACCGAGTTTTTTGGACTATCTAAAAGAGAATGGGATTCTCTCTCAGTGGACTCCTCCTATGACACCACAGCTTAATGGTGTATCGGAGCATCGTAATCGAACTTTGTTGGACATGGTTCGGTCCATGATGAGCTTCACTGAGCTTCCACCTTCGTTTTGGGGCTATGCGCTTAAAACGGCGGTATTGTTGTTGAACAACGTCCACACTAAAGCAGTGGACAAAACACCATACGAGTTATGGAATGGCAAAGCTCCTAAGTATTCGTACTTGAGGATTTGGTGATGTCCTGCTTACGTGAAGCGGACAGTGGGAGATAAGTTGGATAGTCGATCCAGCTTATGTTATTTTGTAGGGTATCCGAAGAATTCAATCGGATATTATTTCTATTATCCTGCTGAAACAAAGGTGTTTGTTTCGAGGAATGCCACCTTCTTGGAGAAGGAGTTCTTATTGGATAAGAAAGGCGAGATGATGGAACTCGAAGAAATTCGAGAAGAACCCGAAATACAAAATAACGATCCTACACCTCAGGAACCATTGATAGACATGCCTGTACCTAGAAGATCCGAGAGGACTTCTAGACCTCCTATTCGATATGGTCTTCTTCTTGAAGGGGATCAAGATGAACCCGATGTTGGATGTGATCCAAGAAACTTCAAGGAAGCAATTTTTGATGCGGATTCAAATTTATGGCTTGAAGCTATGCAGTCGGAAATAGATTCGATGCATACAAACCAAGTTTGGTCTTTAGTAGATCCTCCCGATGGAATTGTTCCAATAGGGTGTAAATGGATCTACAAGAGAAAGCTTGGGCCTGATGGTAAGGTATTGACCTACAAGGCGCGATTGGTGGCAAAAGGTTATACTCAAAGACAAGGAGTTGACTATGATGAAACCTTTTCACCAGTTGCAATGTTCAAGTCCATAAGAATCCTTATTGCCATAGCTGCATGGTATGACTATGAGATATGGCAAATGGATGTGAAGACTGCTTTTCTTAATGGAGACATTAAGGAAGAAATCTATATGAAGCAGCCTGAGGGGTACACATCCATGGGAAGTGAGCATAAGGTATGCAAGCTTCAGAGATCAATTTATGGTCTAAAACAAGCATCAAGAAGTTGGAACCAAAAATTTGATGAAACAATAAAGGATTTTGGTTTCATCAAGAATCCGAAGGAACCATGCGAGTACAAGAAAGTAGTTAAGGATGCTGTGACATTCTTAGTACTTTATGTTGATGATATCCTACTCATTGGGAATGATGTAGGGATGTTGCAGTCAACAAAGATATGGTTATCAGGTAGATTCTCGATGAAGGATTTGGGTGAGGCATCCTATATTCTTGGGATACAGATCTATAGAGATAGATCTAAGAGAATGATAGGACTCACTCAATCAACCTACATCGACACCATATTGAAAAGGTTTTCAATGGATGGGTCCAAGAGAGGACATCTACCCATGTGTCATGGAGTTTCTCTATCCAAGTCTATGTGTCCCAAGACTGATGAAGAGATAGAGAAAATGACACATGTACCATATGCGTCAGCCATAGGTAGTATCATGTATGGGATGATATCTACCAGACCGGATGTAACATTTGATCTGAGTGTCACGAGCAGATATCAAGCTAATCCCGGTCAAATGCATTGGAAAGCCGTGAAGGACATTCTTAAGTACTTACAAAGGACTAAGAATATGTTCATGGTATATGGAGGAAGAGAACTAAAATTGGAAGGCTATACCGACTCTAGCTTCCAAAGTGACGTGGATGACTCGAAGTCAACCTCTGGATTTGTGTTCATGCTCAATGGCGGTGCTGTCTCTTGGAAGAGTTCCAAGCAGGACACCACAGCGGATTCCACCACTGAGGCAGAATACATTGCAGCATCAGCTGCTGCTAAAGAGGCCGTTTGGATGAGGAATTTCGTCCAAGAGTTGGGCGTTATTCCTAAAGTTGTTGGTCCAGTCCCAGTGTACTGTGACAACACGGGTGCCGTTGCTCAGGCAAAGGAACCAAGGTCTCATCAAAGATCCAAACACGTACTGAGGAAATACCACATCATCCGGGAGATTGTGGAAAGAGGAGACATCACTGTCGAAAGAGTGGCCTCTGCAGACAATATCGCTGATCCACTTACTAAGCCCTTGCCAGGACCATTATTTGACAAACATCGCGAAGCAATGGGTCTACGTAGTATGACTAGTTGGCTATAGGGCAAGTGGAAGATTGAAAGAGTGGGTGCCCAGTGAGCCAACTTGTGGCTAAGAGCTTTGATGACTCTTTGTATAAACAATCTTTTGTTTAATATAATTTACACTTTTATTAATGGCAATGACTTTATCTTTCTTCATATTGTTATATTGTGATATACTATTGTTGTTTTGATAAAGACCTTGAATATACTATAGTGTATGTAAGATGTGGTAGAACATGGGGATGTCTATCATGAAACACATCTTATAGTCACTGTATATTCTAAACTGTTCCTAGTCGATTGAGCCGTCCGATAATAAGGATAAGGATCGCTCGAGTTTGAGACTAGCATTTGCGATGCGGAGTACCACGTTTCGTTGGTAAGGAACATAGAGATGTTCGAAGCATGCAAATTGATATTCATATGATGAATGATCGAACTACCCTATTCGGACTTTCCAAGTGGTTATCACTTATCGAGTGGATAAAGTCCACGGTTTTGGTTGTACACCATTAGTCCTTACTACTTGAAACATCATTGAGACTTTATATGCTAGTACTGTGCTTTGACTCGTTTACCGACTCTATTGGGGTCATCAGGTGTCGGGATTGGGTACAGTTACAACACATATAGGAGTCGATGCTTTGTTGTCAAGGATTCACCACATACTTGCGAGTGTGGATATCCTATGCGATCTGAGGAGATATTAGTGTGACGAATCTCTGGCCAGAGTACATGATGTGTTTTAAGAAATGGTTTCTTAGTAACACATGCGATGTCACTATTTGATCTTCAAGATGTATTGTATAGTTATCGAATCTCGAACGACTCTCGATATACCAATGGTTGTTGATTCGATCGGGATATATGGATGAAGGGACCGTACTGTACGCTAACCAAAATCTATTGGTTCTTGTAGGCACTATCAGTGATACCTAGGGAATCATGGGGCGATGTTGCTAGGCGCTCTTACCATGATTCGATGGGCAAGTCGGAAATTGTTGTTCCGAGTCACAAGGAGTTGTGAGCCCACGGCTAGCTGTATCCCTGAACCATTGAGGGTCACACAGAGTAATGAATTTTTAATCCCCGTTGAGATAGTTAAATTTAAAGAGTTAAATTTAATGAACAAAGAAGTTGGACTTCTTAATTATGAGTAGAGGAGTAAGATTTCCTAAAATGACATAGGGATGGACATTTTTGGAAACCACTGAATTCGGATTCAGAAAAATTTATCTTGACTTTAAAAGGTGCAGAAATGGTTTCTGTGCACATTGGTGAAATCGGTTTATCAATCGGAGTCACGATGAATTTTATATTAATTTATGAACATGCGGGCTTTGCTTGTCGGGCTTGAACTTATGACTAATGGGCCCTAAGCTGTTAGTGTCCTACATTATAAATAAGTTATTGCAGTACAGAAATTATACACAACAGGTCACAAGGATTTTTCGAAAACCCTAGTTCCTTTTTCAAAAGGTGGCCGTCCCCCTCTCTCCCTCTGCTTGAGAAAAATCCAGCCTGTGATTTTGAATTACAGTCTGGTTTAACGGATCAAATTCGTTAATCTCTTCGTAGAAAACTTCTGATAGATTTTCTAGTGCAATCTATCAGAGGGATTAAATCTCTGTTCGTGGACCTGATTGAAGAACAGTTCGTCCATCAGTTCCAAGGATATACAACAAGAGCAGAGAAATCTGTTGGTGTCCAAAATCTCGATTCGAGATTAAAGGTAAAAATTTTATAATTTTTATTTAATTTTTACACACACAATTTAATCGTAAGATTGATACCCATTATGGAATCGTTCCATACAAAATTTTAAACTTCCGCTGCACCGGGTATCAATCATAATTGATCTGATCGCCGCGTTCTCCAACAAAATCATGGGGCGATGTTGCTAGGCGCTCATACCATGATTCGATGGGCAAGTCGGAAATTGTTGTTCCGAGTCACAAGGAGTTGTGAGCCCACGGCTAGCTGTATCCCTGAACCATTGAGGGTCACACAGTGTAATGGATTTTTAATCCCCGTTGAGATAGTTAAATTAAAAGAGTTAAATTTAATGAACGAAGAAGTTGGACTTCTTATTTAAGAGTAGAGGAGTAAGATTTCCTAAAATGACATAGGGATGGCCATTTTTGGAAACCACTTAATTCGGATTCAGAAAAATTTATCTTGACTTTAAAAGATGCAGAAATGGTTTCTGTGCACATTGGTGAAATCAGTTTATCAATCGGAGTCACGATGAATTTTATATTAATTTCTAAACATGCGGGCTTCGCTTGTCGGGCTTGAACTTATGACTAATGGGCCCTAAGCTGTTAGTGGCCTACATTATAAATAAGTTATTGCAGTACAGAAATTACACACAACAGGTCACAAAATTTTCGAAAACCCTAGTTGATTTTCTATGAGGTGGCCGCCCCCTCTCCCTCTCTACTCGAGAAAAATCCAGCCTGTGATTTTGAATTACAGTCTGGTTTAACGGATCAAATTTGTTAATCTCTTCGTAGAAAACTTCTGATAGATTTTCTAGTGCAATCTATCAGAGGGATTGAATATCCGTTCGTGGACCTGATTGAAGAACAATTCGTCCATCAGTTCCAGGGATATACAACAAGAGCAGAGAAATCTGTTGGTGTCCAAAATCTCGATTCGAGATTAAAGGTAAAAATTTTATAATCGTTATTTAATTTTTACACACACAATTTAATCGTAAGGTTGATACCTATTATGGAATTGTTCCATACAAAAATTTTAAACTTCCGCTGCACCGGGTATCAATCCTAATTGATCTGATCGCCGGGTTATCCAACACTAGCATATAGAGTCTCAATGATGTTTCAAGTAGTAAGGACTAATGGTGTACAACCAAAACCGCGGACTTTATCCACTCGATAAGTGATAACCACTTGGAAAGTCCGAATAGGGTAGTTCGATCATTCATCATATGAATATCCATTTGCATGCTTCGAACATCTCTATGTTCCTTACCAATGAAACGTGGTACTCTGCATCGCAAATGCTAGTCTCAATCTCGAGCGATCCTTATCCTTATTATCGGACGGCTCAATCGACTAGGAACAGTTTAGAATATACAGTGACTATAAGATGTGTTTCATGATAGACATCCCCATGTACTACCACATCTTACATACACTATAGTATATTCAAGGTCTTTATCAAAACAACAATAGTATATCACAATATAACAATATGAAGAAAGATAAAGTCATTGCCATTAATAAAAGTGTAAATTATATTAAACAAAAGATTGTTTATACAAAGAGTCATCAAAGCCCTTAGCCACAAGTTGGCTCATCGGGCATACACTCTTTCAATCTCCCACTTGCCCTATAGCCAACTAGTCATACTACGTAGACCCATTGCTTCGCGATGTTTGTCAAATAATGGTCCTGGCAAGGGCTTAGTAAGTGGATCAGCGATATTGTCTGCAGAGGCCACTCTTTCGATAGTGATGTCTCCTCTTTCCACAATCTCCCGGATGATGTGGTATTTCCTCAGTACGTGTTTGGATCTTTGATGAGACCTTGGTTCCTTTGCCTGAGCAACGGCACCCGTGTTGTCACAGTACACCGGGACTGGACCAACAACTTCAGGAATGACGCCCAACTCTTGGACGAAATTCCTCATCCAAACGGCCTCTTTAGCAGCAGCTGATGCTGCAATGTATTCTGCCTCAGTGGTGGAATCTGCTGTGGTGTCCTGCTTGGAACTCTTCCAAGAGACAGCACCGCCATTGAGCATGAACACAAATCCAGAGGTTGACTTCGAGTCATCCACGTCACTTTGGAAGCTAGAGTCGGTATAGCCTTCCAATTTTAGTTCTCTTCCTCCATATACCATGAACATATTCTTAGTCCTTCGTAATTACTTAAGAATGTCCTTCACGGTTTTCCAATGCATTTGACCGGGATTAGCTTGATATCTGCTCGTGAAACTTAGAGCAAATGCTACATCCGGTCTGGTAGATATCATCCCATACATGATACTACCTATGGCTGACGCATATGGTACATGTGTCATTTTCTCTATCTCTTCATCAGTCTTGGGACACATAGACTTGGATAGAGAAACTCCATGACACATGGGTAGATGTCCTCTCTTGGACCCATCCATTGAAAACCGTTTCAATATGATGTCGATGTAGGTTGATTGAGTGAGTCCTATAATTCTCTTAGATCTATCTCTATAGATCTGTATCCCTAGAATATAGGATGCCTCACCCAAATCCTTCATCGAGAATCTACCTGATAACCATATCTTTGTTGACTGCAACATCCCTACGTCATTCCCAATGAGTAGGATGTCATCAACATAAAGTACTAAGAATGTCACAGCATCCTTAACTACTTTCTTGTACACGCATGGTTCCTCCGGGTTCTTGATGAAACCAAAATCCTTTATTGTTTCATCAAATTTCTGGTTCCAACTTCTTGATGCTTGTTTTAGACCATAGATTGATCTCTGAAGCTTACATACCTTATGCTCGCTTCCCATGGATGTGTATCCCTCAGGCTGCGTCATATAGATTTTTTCCTTAATGTCTCCATTAAGAAAAGCAGTCTTCACATCCATTTGCCATATCTCATAGTCATACCAAGCAGCTATGGCAATAAGGATTCTTATGGACTTGAACATTGCAACTGGTGAAAAGGCTTCATCATAGTCAACTCCTTGTCTTTGAGTATAACCTTTCGCCACCAATCGCGCCTTGTAGGTCAATACCTTACCATCAGGCCCAAGCTTTCTCTTGTAGATCCATTTACACCCTATTGGAACAATTCCATCGGGAGGATCTACTAAAGACCAAACTTGGTTTGTATGCATCGAATCTATTTCCGACTGCATAGCTTCAAGCCATAAATTTGAATCCGCATCAGAAATTGCTTCCTTGAAGTTTCTTGGATCACATCCAACATCGGGTTCATCTTGATCCCCTTCAAGAAGAAGACCATATCGAATAGGAGGTCTAGAAGTCCTCTCGGATCTTCTAGGTATAGGCGTGTCTATCAATGGTTCCTGAGGTGTAGGATCGTTATTTTGTATTTCGGGTTCTTCTTTAATTTCTTCGAGTTCCATCATCTCGCCTTTCTTATCCAATAAGAACTCCTTCTCCAAGAAGGTGGCATTCCTTGAAACAAACACCTTTGTTTCAGCAGGATGATAGAAATAATATCCGATTGAATTCTTCGGATACCCTACAAAATAACATAAGGTGGATCGACTATCCAACTTATCTCCCACTGTCTGCTTCACGTAAGCAGGACATCCCCAAATCCTTAAGTACGAATACTTAGGAGCTTTGCCATTCCATAAATCGTATGGTGTTTTGTCCACTGCTTTAGTGCGGACGTTGTTCAACAACAATACCGCCGTTTCAAGCGCATAGCCCCAAAACGAAGGTGGAAGCTCAGTGAAGCTCATCATGGATCGAACCATGTCCAACAAAGTTTGATTACGACGCTCCGTTACACCATTCAACTGAGGTGTCATAGGAGGAGTCCACTGAGAAAGAATCCCATTCTCTTTCAGATAGTCCAAAAACTCGGTACTCAAGTATTCTCCACCTCGATCCGATCGAAGTGCTTTAATACTTTTACCTAGCTTGTTTTCTACTTCAGCCTTGAATTCTTTGAACTTTTCAAATGCTTCAGACTTATATTTCATTAAATATAAATACCCATACCTAGAATAATCATCAGTAAAGGTAATGAAGTAGGTGTGGCCATATTGAGTACCAACTCTAAATGGACCACAAACATCTGTATGGATCAAATCCAACAGATTTTGACTACGCTCAAGTTTCCCCTTAAAAGGAGATTTAGTCCTTTTTCCTTTCAGGCAGGATTCACAAGTAGGTAGAGAGTTAATATCAGACATATCAAACATGCCCTCTCCCACTAGCTTGTTCATCCTCCTTGAGGAAATATGACCTAGCCTAGCATGCCAAAGGTTTGCCGGGTTTTGGCTATCGATTTTCCTTTTGTTTGTTGTAGCCGGTTTATCAACATAATTTATTGGAACGTCTTTTAGTTTTAAGTTATATAGATCGTTTTCAAGTTGTCCATTTCCAATCAAACATTCATTCTTGTAAATATTGCAAATCCCATTCACAAAATTGCAAGAATAACCATCTCTATCTAGCATAGAAACAGAAATTTTGTTTTTAATCAAATCTGGAACAAATAAAACATCTCTCAAAAGTAACTTAAAACCGTTCTGCAAAATTAAATAAATATCTCCCACAGCTTTAGCTTCAACTCTGGAACCATTTCCGAGCCTCAGCTGGGTCTCACCCATTCTAAGCCTGCGACTTCTTGTCATCACCTGCAAATCATTGCAAATGTGAGATCCAAATCCGGTGTGAGACCTTGATTCTAAACCACTAATCTCGGATTAAACAACGAGTAAGCGAACAAGAATCCAAGAGTAAAACAATTCAAGGTTTTTTTTTTTTTTTTTTTTTTAAAAGGCCCGCGCCCGCGCGAGGTACCAAGCTCGCGCGCGCGCGGGCAAACGATTCAGAGGCCCAATGGAGGCCTCGCGCGCGCGAGGAACGCCTCGCGCGTGCGCGGAAGGCCTGGGCAGAAATGCTCAGGCTGCAGAAAAAAAGAAAAGAAAAAAAAAAAAACCTTGAATTGTTTTACTCTTGGATTCTTGTTCGCTTACTCGTTGTTTAATCCGAGATTAGTGGTTTAGAATCGAGGTCTCACATTAAGTGGTATCAGAGCGTTAAGATTCTTGGTCGAACTAGAGTGAGCGGGGTAGATCGAGTCTGTGTGTAATGACTCCTCGCATGTGTATGAATTATTTAATTGTGTACTTAATTCCATGCGAGCATGCTTTATTGTTTAAGCATTATTTGAATTACATGGTTGTGTGATTTAAATTAATAAAGCATGATCTACTTGAGATATAACTGTTTCTGTTCTCGACTGGTTTTCGGTATTCCAAGTGGTTGTAAGGGCATTGATGGTAGCGATTGAGATATCTCGTGTGCTAACCTTTGATTATCAGATGGGTCCTCGTCGAGTGATAAACAGAAACACACCACCAGTTATCCTTGCGACTGAACAAGCTAGCACTGAGGTTGATCAGTTGGATGCTTCAGCAACTCCTATGGAAACCTTGCTGAAGAGGTTTCAGTCGTTCAATCCGCCATTGTTGATGGGTTCAGAAAATCCAGTTGACTGTGAGAGTTGGTTGGATGATATGGATCAGTTGTTTGATTCCATTGACTACACAGATGACCGCCGAATCAGGTTAGTAATTCATCAGCTGCGTGGTGGTGCTATACAGAGGTTACTTGGACTCTTTTTAAATCTGAATTTTATAAGCGGTTTTTCCCTATCTCGTATCGTAAGGATAAGGGAGCAGAGTTTGCAAATCTGAGACAAGGGAATCTGAACATTGAAGAGTACGTGGCTAAGTTCGATAGTCTGTTGCGTTTTGCACCGCTAATTGCCGGAGATGAAGAAGCTAAGGCAGATCAGTTCATCAACGGGTTGAACCACGATGTCTTCACGTTGGTTAACACCAACAGGCCTAGCAACTTTGCGGATGCCATGAATTACGCAAAGGGAGCAGAAGCAGGCTTGTGGAGGCAAAGAGGTAATCAGGGGGCACCTCAGCAGCAGAGGCAGTATCAGAACCAACCATCTCAGTACCAGAATCAGCCACCTCAACATCAGAACCAGCAGCAGAGGTATGAAGGTGGAAACAGTGGGGGAAACAGAAAGGACCAGTACAAGGCAAGAGGTAAACAGTTCAAGAGACAGGGGAACAGTTCGTCCAGTTCCAGTGGTTCGAAGCAATTCGGTTCAGGACCGAGTTCTGGGTCATCATCCTTGTACTGCAGCAAGTGTGGAGGAAGACACTCACCGGATCAGTGTGTGGGAGTCTTCGGCAATTGTAACACATGTCAGCAACCGGGACACTTCTCTAAAGTGTGCCCTCAACGTAATAGAGATAGAGCTCAGAGTGGGAGTTCGTCTAGACCTGCAGCTTAGCCGAAGAGGCAGTCTTCTGCAGTGCACTCTTTCCAACCCCAGCAACAGCAGAACAGACAAGGAGGTAGCTCTAGTGCAAATCAGCCTCCGAGACAGCAAGCACGAGTCTTTGCATTGATAGAGGATCAGGCTCAGGCAGCACCTGACGATGTCATAGCAGGTAACTGTTCGATTTTCGGTCATTCTGCTTATGTCTTGATAGATACAGGTGCTTCCCATTCCTTTATCTCTGAGAAATATGTGTTATTGCATGCTTTGCCAACTGAATTGTTGCCTACAGTAGTAGCTGTTACTTCACCTTTGGGTGGAGGAATTGTTTCTGTCCGACTAGTCAGGAACTGTGAATTTTGTTTCGAGGGGAATTGGTTAGAATTCGACTGTATTGTGCTTGGGTTGTCAGATTTTGATTGTATTGTCGGTATAGATGCTTTGACCAAGTACAAGGCAACAGTTGATTGCTTTCTGAAAGTTGTCAGGTTCAGACCTGAAATGGCAGACGAGTGGAAATTCTTTGGTAAGGGTTCTTGATCTAGAATTCCTTTGATTTCAGTGTTATCTATGACTCGTTTGTTACAGAGAGGTGCAGAAGGATTTTTGGTTTATGCGGTTGATGTACTGAAATCTAGCCCAGCTTTGGTTGACTTACCAGTGGTTAGAGATTTTGCTGATGTGTTTCCGGAAGATGTTCCTGGATTGCCACCCATTCGAGAGGTTGAATTCAGCATTGACTTAGTGCCAGGTACTCAACCTATTTCAAAAGCTCCTTATCGTATGGCACTTGTTGAATTGAGAGAGTTGAAGGAGCAACTTGAGGATTTGATTGCCAAGGGATACATCAGACCTAGTGTATTGCCTTGGGGTGCTCCTGTTCTATTCGTTCGGAAGAAGGATGGTTCTATGCGGCTCTGTATCGACTACCGTCAATTGAATCAGGCTACAGTTAAGAACAGGTATCCTTTACCCCGAATGGATGACTTGTTTGATCAACTACAGGGTTCTTCTGTCTACTCTAAGATTGATCTGAGGTCAGGCTACCATCAGCTGAGAGTGCGAGAGGAAGATGTTCCTAAGACCGCATTCAGAACGAGGTATGGTCACTTTGAGTTTATAGTCATGCCGTTCAGTTTGACTAACGCTCCAGCTATTTTTATGGGTTTGATGAACCGTATCTTTCAGCGTTATTTAGATGAGTTCGTCATTATTTTCATCGATGATATTCTTATCTACTCGAAGAACCGTACTGACCATGCAGAGCACTTGAGAATCGTCTTGCAGATTTTACGAGTTGAGCAGTTGTTTGCCAAGCTATCGAAATGCGAATTCTGGTTAGATCGAGTTGTCTTTCTCGGTCATATTATTTCTGAAGATGGGATTTCTGTCGATCCCAGCAAGATCGAAGCGGTTATGAATTGGCCTAGACCGACATCAGTACCTGAGATCCGAAGCTTCATGGGTTTAGCTGGTTATTACCGTCGTTTCATCGAGGGTTTCTCGTCTATTGCCAAGCCTATTACCCAGCTGACTCAGAAGAATGCGCCTTTTGTCTGGACTTCAGATTGTGAGGCTAGCTTTGTTGATCTGAAGAGGAGACTGACCAGTGCTCCAATTCTTTCTATTCCGAAGGGTACTGGAGGTTTCACAGTCTATTGTTATTCTTCTAACCGAGGCTTGGGTTGTGTTCTTATGCAGCATAAGCATGTGGTGGCGTATGCATCAAGGCAGCTGAAACCGCATGAGACTCGTTATCCTGTTCATGATCTTGAACTTGCAGCGATTGTATTTGCTTTGAAGATCTGGCGTCACTATCTTTATGGTGAGTCTTTCGAGATCTTTTCTGATCATAAGAGTCTTAAGTACTTGTTTTCACAGGCAGAGCTGAATATGAGACAGAGAAGATGGTTAGATCTGTTGAAGGATTTTGACTGTGAGATCAAGTATTATCCAGGGAAGTCGAATGCAGTTGCAGATGCCTTGAGCCGAAAGCTTTGTTCTCTATCTCTTTCAACTATCCGTGTTTCTCAGTTGGTCGATGATTGTTGCACTTCTGGTTTAGAGTTTGAAACAGATAGGGAGACTATCAGAGTGTTTGCTATTCAAGCCGAGCCGGAGTTGTTTGTTGCAATCAGAGAAGCACAGAAGTCTGAGCCGAGCATTCAGGTTTTGGTACAGAAAGTCAGAACTGGGCATCAGTCAGAATTCCAGGTTAGAGATGACGTTTTGTTTGTGAATAACCGTATTGTTGTGCCTGATATTTCGGAGTTGAGACAGCGTATTCTCCGAGAGGCTCATTGCAGTCGGTTTAGCGTTCATCCTGGAGGTCGTAAGATGTACAACGATCTGAAGAGTCAGTTCTGGTGGAAGAGAATGAAGGACGATGTTGCAAGATTTGTATCTCGGTGTTTGAATTGTCAGCAAGTGAAAGCAGAGCGGAAGCGACCAGGTGGTCTTTTGCACAGCCTATCTGTTCCTGAATGGAAATGGGATCACATTTCTATGGATTTTGTCACGAAACTACCACGATCCGTTCGAGGATGCGATGCTATTTGGGTGGTGATCGACCGATTGACGAAGTCTGCGTGTTTTATTCCGTACAGGATGACGTATCGTCATGATCAGATGGCTGAGTTGTATGTTAGCAATGTTGTGAGATTGCATGGTGTGCCGAAGTCGATCGTTTCAGACAGAGATCCTAGATTCACTTCTCACTTCTGGCACAGTCTTCAGGGGGCACTTGGTACTCGATTGCATCTGAGTACAGCTTATCATCCTCAGACAGATGGACAGTCAGAACGGACCATCCAGACGTTGGAAGATATGCTGCGAGCGGTAGTGCTAGACTTTGGCACTAGTTGGCAGGATTCTTTGCCTCTTGTCGAGTTTTCTTACAACAACAGCCTTCAAGAGAGTATCGGTATGGCGCCTTTTGAGGCTTTGTATGGTAGAAAGTGCCGATCTCCGTTGTTTTGGGATGAATTGTCCGAGTCACCAGATTTGGGACCGGAGATGCTTAGAGATATGGCAGAGCAGGTTAAGATCATTCAGACCAGAATGAAGTCAGCTCAAGATAGACAGGCGAAGTATGCGAATGTCAGACGTCGACCTCTGAGTTTTGAGCAGGGAGACCGTGTATTCCTTAAGATTTCTCCGTTCAGAGGCACCGTCAGATTCGGTAAGAGAGGAAAGTTATCTCCGAGATTCATCGGTCTGTACGAGATTCTCGAGAAGATAGGCGATCTTGCCTACAGACTTGCACTTCCTCCGTCTTTATCTGGTATTCACGACGCTTTTCAAGTCTCTATGCTGCGAAAGTATCAACCAGATATTTCTCATATCCTTCAGCCTGACGAAGCCGAGTTAGACGAGACCCTGAGCTATTTTGAGCGACCGATTCAGATCCTTGATCGGAAAGAAAAGCAACTCAGGACCAAGTTGATTCCGTTAGTGAAGGTGCAGTGGAGCCGTCACGGTGTTGAGGAAGCGACTTGGGAGACAGAGTCTGACATGAGTCAGCATTTTCCAGAGCTATTCGGATGACGTGAGTTCTTCTTACTGTCTTTTGATTCCTTATTCTATCTTTGAGTTGTGGTTCTCGTTGATTTCGAGGACGAAATCTCTTCTTAGTGGGGGAGAATTGTAACGCCCCGTTTTTATCTTAAATGAGTGTATTTGAGTTAATCGGAGATTGCAGAGTTCACGAGCCGACTTGATTTTGATCAGGGTCCTTTTTGCAAATTTTGGAAATTTCAGGGACTAAAGTGCAAATTTGGAGTTTAATATATTATCTACACTTAGAATTCATTTGACTTGGTCTCTTTTCCTTCCTCTCCTTCCCTTCCATCGGCTAGACTCCATTGAAGACGCCTCTTGGAGCTTTTGAGCTTTCAAAATCCAGTCCGAGCTCGATCCGTCCGTTAGAAATTAATTCTGAAGGCAGATTATCGATCACTGCAGTGAGAGCTCTGTTATATTGTAAGTATTTCTCCGATCGGATATGTTTTGTTTTTTGGAGGTTGTTAGAATCGATTTAGATTCTAGTATGTTGTTCTAGACAGAGTTCTGATCGTTTATTATCTGTCGGTCTTGAATTAGAGCGACGTCCGGATTTGTTATGATTTTTGGAAGCCATTTTCGAAAATGTGGATTTTGAGATTGATGGGTTTGCTTTGTTATTGTTGTTTTGGGCATTGAATTGAGTTGTTATCAGTATTGAACTGCTGTCTGCGTTGCCGGTTTGTTCAGTTTATAGCCGTTATGCCGTCGGTTTGAGTTTTGGGTTTTCGAATCGTTTTTGTATTGATTGAAGCCTTGGCTTGTGAATGATCGTGATTGTTGATCAAATCTTGTATTCGTACAGATTCGTTGGAGTGTGTCGAGCCCTGTGTTAGCAGCATTGTTCGTCGAGAGTTTGACGAAGAACGGTAAAGATATTTCCTTGAACCGTTGTTTGTTGTTTAGGTTGTCTAGTTGTTGATACAATCTTTTGTTGTAGCTTGTCCGGAGTTGGATCTATGACATTGAAAGGTAAAAGCAGTCATCGTAGCGGGATAGCATACTCGGGACTGTTGGTTCTCGAGTTTCCCTTTTTAAATCACATATTACATTGATACTTGTTCTAGCACGTGGAACTTGTAATTGTTGATTGATTGAGTTTTGTTATGTGGCTTATGTTTATGTTTCTGTTATGCATGCATCTTGAGCCTACTTTGATTTCAGCGGGCAGAACCGCCCTTTTTGTTAGACGTTTGGGAACTATGATTGAGTGGCCTAGGTTGTAGTATTTCTCCTAGTGCTAGCATACTCATTATGGTTGCTCAAAGTCTAGAGGAGTGGGATACGTGGCACCACCTCGATTGGGAGAGTCGGTGAGTCGTTACGTGATCTCATCCTCGGGATCCCAAAAGCAGAGCAATACTCCCGTGTTTATCAGAATCGATATCCTGGTTTTAAAGACATGCATATCATTAACTTCGACTTGAATATGTGGTTTGATAGCATGTTGTATATTCATTACTTGATATGTTGTTTTTACTGGGATTATCTTTCTCACCGGTTATCCGGCTGTTGCTTTGTTTTGTATGTGTACTTGGCAACAGGTGGGGCAGGAACAAGTCAGAAGAGGCATGGTTAGCTTCGAGGGCAAGTAGTAGAAGTGAGACTCGGTTTAGAAGTCGAATTAGCATGTTTATCTAGTTTAAGATTGAAGCATGTTAGAACTCGAACTTGATATGTTTTGTTATTCGAATTAGTTTGTATTCGGATTGTAATCTGAAATCGAAGTATGTTGTTGCTGTATCGATTTAGACTTCTGGTTGTTTTTAGGCCTTCTGAAAGCATGACTTGTTATGGCATGTTTCCCTACACCCTGTTATTGCATTTGTATTTGAAGGCATGTCGGACCAAGCGCGGAATTCTTTTCTTTTTTTCTGCAGCCTGAGCATTTCTGCCCAGGCCTTCCGCGCGCGGGCGAGGCGTTCCTCGCGCGCGCGTGAGGCCTCCGTTGGGCCTCTGAATCGTTTGCCCGCGCGTGCGCGAGTTTGGTACCTCGCGCGGGCGCGGGCCTTTTAAAAAAAAAAAAAAAAAAAAACCTTGAATTGTTTTACTCTTGGATTCTTGTTCGCTTACTCATTGTTTAATCCGAGATTAGTGGTTTAGAATCGAGGTCTCATTTAGGTTGTCTAGTTGTTGATACAATCTTTTGTTGTAGCTTGTCCGGAGTTGGATCTACGACATTGAAAGGTAAAAGCAGTCATCGTAGCGGGATAGCATACTCGGGACTGTTGGTTCTCGAGTTTCCCTTTTTAAGTCACATATTGCATTGATACTTGTTCTAGCACGTGGAACTTGTAATTGTTGATTGATTGAGTTTTGTTATGTGGCTTATGTTTATGTTTCTGTTATGCATGCATCTTGAGCCTACTTTGATTTCAGCGGGCAGAACCGCTCTTTTTGTTAGACGTTTGGGAACTATGATTGAGTGGCCTAGCTTGTAGTATTTTGCCTAGTGCTAGCATACTCATTATGGTTGCTCAAAGTCTAGAGGAGTGGGATACGTGGCACCGCCTCGATTGGGAGAGTCGGTGAGTCGTTACGTGATCTCATCCTCGGGATCCCAAAAGCAGAGCAATACTCCCGTGTTTATCAGAATCGATATCCTGGTTTTAAAGACAAGCATATCATTAACTTCGACTTGAATATGTGGTTTGATAGCATGTTGTATATTCATTACTTGATATGTTGTTTTTACTGGGATTATCTTTCTCACCGGTTATCCGGCTGTTGCTTTGTTTTGTATGTGTACTTGGCAACAGGTGGGGCAGGAACAAGTCAGAAGAGGCATGGTTAGCTTCGAGGGCAAGTAGTAGAAGTGAGACTCGGTTTAGAAGTCGAATTAGCATGTTTATCTAGTTTAAGATTGAAGCATGTTAGAACTCTAACTTGATATGTTTTGTTATTCGAATTAGTTTGTATTCGGATTGTAATCTGAAATCGAAGTATGTTGTTGCTGTATCGATTTAGACTTCTGGTTGTTTTTAGGCCTTCTGAAAGCATGACTTGTTATGGCATGTTTTCCTACACCCTGTTATTGCATTTGTATTTGAAGGCATGTCGGACCAAGCGCGGAATTCTTTTCTTTTTTTCTGCAGCCTGAGCATTTCTGCCCAGGCCTTCCGCGCGCGGGCGAGGCGTTCCTCGCGCGCGCGCGAGGCCTCCATTGGGCCTCTGAATCGTTTGCCCGCGCGCGCGCGATCTTGGTACCTCGCGCGGGCGCGGGCCTTTAAAAAAAAAAAAAAAAAAAAAAACCTTGAATTGTTTTACTCTTGGATTCTTGTTCGCTTACTCGTTGTTTAATCCGAGATTAGTGGTTTAGAATCGAGGTCTCACATCCGGTATCCAATACCCAAGAAGTAGTATTAAGTGAAACATTTATTTCAATATAGAATATACCCTTCGCAGTTCGCAACTGCTCTAGATATTCCTTGCAGTTACGCTTCCAATGACCGGGCTTCTTGCAGTAATGGCAAACATCCTTGGATTTTTCCATGTTTGAAGCCTTTGTCTTGTACTTCTTCTCGGGTTCGATTTTTTTGGGTGGGGCAGAACGTTTCTTACCCTTTGTACTTGGCCCCTTCTTAGCAGAAGAAGAGGAGCCCACCAAGAAAGCCGGTTTATCCTTCTTTAAAGTGGATTCATATGTTACAAGCATATTGACCATCTCTTCAAGGGAGGCCTCTATCTTGTTCATATTGAAATTCACCACAAATCCGTCAAACGAAGAAGGAAGAGATAGAAGTAGTAAGTCCACGTTGAGTTCATGCTCCAACACCAAATCAAGGGTTACCAACTTCTGTATGAGCCAAATCACTCGTACCCCATGATCACGGACCGAAGTCCCTTCACGCATGCGACACGTCATTAGCTCCTTTACAGTAGCGAACCTTTCAGCCCTCGATTGAGCCCCAAAAAGTTCCTTGAGTTGTACGTGAATGTCAGCAGCATTCACGGTATCCTCAAATCACCTCTGGAGTTCATCAGACATCGAGGCTTGCATATAGCATTTGGCCTTGATATCATGGTCCCACCATGTATCAAGTTTGGCCAACTCTTCCGGACTTACGTCAGCTGGTGCTTCCTTCGAAGGATATTTTTCTAACACGTAGAGCATCTTCTCCGAAGTCAAGACAATCTTCAACTTACGGAACCATTCCGTATAGTTTGCGCCAGTCAGTTTATTTTGTTCGAGGATCGAGAAAAGTGGATTACGCGAATTCATCTTTATGAAATACTGAAAAGAAACAGACAAATATCAGTGATTGTTTAATTAATTTACTAAGACATAAAATAGGCGAAATTTATTTTATGAATCTCACTCCCACTATTTTAACGATTTCACTACCTTCTAGTGAAAACGGGAAACTGTTTTCCTTAGTGAGAACATGGAGTCCAATTGACAAACTATGGTCCCGAATAATATCAGCCAACCATAATTTTCAAAAGGTAGAGCCCAATTGCTTCCAAAGCAACCTCCACATTTTTACCTCATGTCCAATAAGGGCCCAATAATATGACGCCGTTTATTGTGACATGTCAAGATGACCCATCAATATTAAGTTGTGATGGACGGTCGCCATGTGGATCCCCCAATAATAAGAGCCGATCCCATGGGAGTTCCACCCAACTTACAACATGTGTCGATCCAATGTACAGCTTTCCGACGAACGGGCCCCCCCAATAATATGAGCCGGACCATATCCGCGAGTAGCATCTCATACATTGATCGTTGATGGAAGGTAGGAACATTTAAACAATTTTAAATTTCCTTTATTTATCTTGATATCAATTTTAAATCATATTTAAAATGAGGGATTTTAATTTTGAAAATTTGCCTCATCATTTTAAAATTTTGTATGCTTGTCGGATTCACACAATTTTGTCTAAAATATGCATACAACTATAATATCATATATTATATAGGATGATCGATTCCATTTCTAATCGACCCGTGGTTGCCAATCACGAGTCTTAGTCCAATCCTAGGTAATATGCAGTATGCAATGCAATCCTATTACATTGAGCTTCCAATTTACATTTCTTCTGTCTTTATTGTCTGCTGGGCCCACCTTCATCTTCAAATCTTCATCTCCCACTAAGTCTAATGTATTTACAATAAATAACCATGACAAGTAGGGGATACATTTCAAGGGGTGGGAACGGGCCATAAACCAGGCCCACTTTTATTACATATGACAATTCATATTGGGTCATAAACCAGGCCCATTAATAAATCCAACAACAATAAAAACAAATGTAAATTCCTAACATACACCTACAAAATTGGTCATGGCAATCGATCATCCTTATCCAATAACATTTAATTCAAAATTAATTTATTGGATAACATGCAATGGCAATTTAAATTTAAAAGGATAAAATCATATTCCATATATAAAATCTTATTTTACATACAAAATCATATTTTATCTTTTTATCAAATAAAATCATATTTTATCTATAAAATCCAATTTTATACATAAAATCATATTTTACTCAATATATCCATAAGATCATATCTTATCATCAATTGTACCAAAAATAATTAATTTCATAAAATCTGATTTAACGGATAAAATATATAAATTTTCCAAAAATTCAAATTTATCCAAAAATCAATTTTAAAATTTTTGGACTCGAACAATTCGATCCGACGCCTCGTGGACCAATCAAAAACAATTTTTGATCGGACCAAAAATAGAATTTTAACATATTAAAATTTTAATTGAAAAATTAAAAATAATTTTTTTTTTTCGCGGGCCGCCCGGGATACTCTTGGGCTGCCCGCGCCCCAAAGGGCTCGGGCCGGGCAGCCCGGCTGCCCCTAGGGCAGCGACGATCGCTGCCCCCCCCCCCCCCCGGGCAGCGATCCAATCGCTGCCCGGGTTTTGCCTGAAATTTTTTTTTTATTTTTAAAATATATATTTTATTTCAAAAACCGAGGCTTAAAAATTTTTGTACAATCGATTAATTTAATCGCTTGATCTGAGCAACCTGGCTCTGATACCACTGTTGAAGAACGCGGCGATCAGATCAATCAGAATTGATACCCGGTGCAGCGGAAGTTTAAAAATTTTATATGGAACGATTCCATAATGGGTATCAAAACTTTACGATTAAATTGTGTGTGTAAAAATTAAATAACAATTATAAATTTTTACCTCCAATCTCGAATCGAGATTATGGATACCAACAGATTGCTCTGCTCTTGTTGTATATCCCTAGAACTAATGGACGAACTGTTCTTCAATCAGGTCCACGAACAGAGATTTAATCCCTCTGATAGATTGCACTAGAAAATCTATCAGAAGTTTCTACGAAGAGAATTAACGAATTTGATCCGTTAAACCAGACTACAAATTCAAAATTCGCAGGCTGGATTTTCCTGAGCAGAGGGGAAGGGGGCGGCCACTTCAGAGAAGGGTTTTTCGAAAAATTGTGACCTGTTGTGTGTAATTTTTGTACTGCAATAACTTATTTATAATGTAGGCCGCTAACAGCTTAGGGCCCATTAGTCATAAGTTCAAGCCCGACAAGCAAAGCCCGCATGTTCAGAAATTAATATAAAATTCATCGTGACTCCGATTGATAAACCGATTTCACCAATGTGCACAGAAACCATTTTTGCACCTTTTAAAGTCAAGATAAATTTTTCTGAATCCGAATTCAGTGATTTCCAAAAATGCCCATCCCTATATCATTTTAGAAAATCTTACTCCTCTACTCTTAAATAAAAAGTCCAACTTCTTTGTAAATTTATCTCTTTAAATTTAACTATCTCAACGGGGATAAAAAATCCATTACTCTGTGTGACCCTCAATGGTTCAGGGATACAGCTAGCCGTGGGCTCACAACTCCTTGTGACTCGGAACAACGATTTCCGACTTGCCCATCGAATCATGGTAAGAGCGCCTAGCAACATCGCCCCATGATTCCCTAGGTATCACTGATAGTGCCTGCAAGAACCAATAGATTTTGGTTAGCGTACAGTACGGTCCCTTCATCCATATATCCCGATCAATCAACAACCATTGGTATATCGAGAGTCGTTCGAGATTCGATAACTATGCAATGCATCTTGAAGATCAAATAGTGACATCGCATGTGCTACTAAGAAACCATTTCTTAAAACACATCATGTACTCTGGCCAGAGATTCGTCACACTAATATCTCCTCAGATCGCATATGATATCCACACTCGCAAGTATGTGGTGAATCCTTGACAATAAAGCATCGACTCCTATATGTGTTGTAACTGTACCCAATCCCGACACCTGATGACCCAATAGAGTCGGTAAACGAGTCAAAGCATAGTACTAGCATATAGAGTCTCAATGATGTTTCAAGTAGTAAGGACTAATGGTGTACAACCAAAACCGCGGACTTTATCCACTCGATAAGTGATAACCACTTGGAAAGTCCGGATAGGGTAGTTCGATCATTCATCATATGAATATCCATTTGCATGCTTCGAACATCTCTATGTTCCCTACCAATGAAACGTGGTACTCTGCATCGCAAATGCTAGTCTCAATCTCGAGCGATCCTTATCCTTATTATCGGACGGCTCAATCGACTAGGAACAGTTTAGAATATACAGTGACTATAAGATGTGTTTCATGATAGACATCCCCATGTACTACCACATCTTACATACACTATAGTATATTCAAGGTCTTTATCAAAACTACAATAGTATATCACAATATAACAATATGAAGAAAGATAAAGTCATTGCCATTAATAAAAGTGTAAATTATATTAAACAAAAGATTGTTTATACAAAGAGTCATCAAAGCCCTTAGCCACAAGTTGGCTCACCGGGCACCCACTCTTTCAATGTTTCCCTTGTTTTTAATAAATACTGTACATTGAGGACAATGCACAATTTAAGTTTGGGGGGGTGTTTAAAAATTGTGAAAATTTGAAATTTTTTATGAGTTAGTTGGAGTTGAAGGCATGATGTTGTAATTGTGTTGGCCTATGATGAAAATAAATTTTGTGTGCTGAAAAAGTTTATGTTAGCTATATTTAATCTGGAGTTCTCACATTTATGCACGAATGCCATGATTTTCGATACTCCTAGCAATTAGAAAAAAATTATGTGGATTTGTGATGTGGATTAGAGGATTTGATTCTTAACTCTTGTGATTTTTATTTGAAACTGAGGTAGATTTTTAAGATCACAGAAGTGATTTAGGCATTTTTTTTTCGAATCTATTGAGTGTTTTTTAGCCATTCTATATTCATGAAAAATCCAAAACAAATTGAGTAACTAAAAAGTTCAAAGAAAAGTAATGGAGGAGAAAGTAAGGTGAGGGGAGGACTTGAAAAGAAAAAAAATGGATTGAAATTCTAGTCCAAATACAAGGCATAAAGATGGAGATGTATGGAGTAGAAGAAAGCCAAGACTAATGTCTGGCATTGCAAATAAAAAATTTTTAGCTACTCATAATCATGCACAAATTTAAAATATTCAATTCCCTTTGCTTTGCATCATGAGTCCTTGTTTGCATTGATATATATATGGATGCTTATCTCCTGCTGATTATGCCTGAGACTAATATTAACCGAAAAAGTCCTGTTGATCTGTGTGAGTAAAAGTTGAACTTGGTTGAGAGTATTTTGAAACTTGAGGGCGGAGTTAATGATTTTATGAAGCTTACGGATTGCATGATTTTACCGAAAGTTAGGTGGGTAGATGAGATTGGCAAATCACACACACACGAGAACTCTAGAGAAAATTAGCAGGCATGTGTATTGAATCTTGAAATGTAAAAATTCAGAGGTCGACTATATTGCTCATTATTGTTTTGCTCGGGACTAGCAAAAGTCTAAGTTTGGGGGGATTTGATAAGTGCATTTTATGCACTTAATTTATATATGATTTGACTTGGATTTTGTGATGTATCGAGTGAATATTATGCGTATTTGTTGTTGTTTTTGTGAGTTGCAAGGATTTGAAGAAAAGTAGCAAGAAGAAGCGGAAAGCCGAATTACGGAACAGCAAACTTCAGAAAATGACTGGGAATGTTACAGGCATTTAAATCCAATCTCCACCGTTCAAATTAAATTTACGATGTTTTAAAGTTGCTGTCAAAATTTCAGCTCGATCCGACGGCTAGAACTTAAGTTATGATTTTTACAAAAATGTTGCGCAGATGGTGAAATGGAAGAACAAGTAGCGCCCCAGCTCTAGTTTTCGAGCGCTCCAGCGCCCGTAAATTCATGTCCAGAGCACCCCAGCGCCGAATTAGTAGCGCTTTAGCGCTGCGCAGTCTCCAAAAATATGGAAAGTCTTTAATCGAGTTTTAAAAGGGATTTTATGACTTATTCTATAGGATACGAGGGTTTAGAGAGTTTTCAGAGCATAGAGACGACTATTGAGAGTTTTGAAGTGCAAAAGAACTCGAGAATTTGATACGAAGATAGAAGACGGCGGCATCCGGCGACGGAAAAGCTTAATTTTACTTCGTTCTAATTTTCCTTTAAACTCTATTTTTCTAGTTTGATGGATTATTTGAAGAACAAGTTTTGTTTGATCTTTGAATTTGTTATGAACTAATTTCTTAGTCTAGAGGTAGACGGATCTTGACTGGAAACCATGATTGACATATTTTGATTTATATATTTAAATTTCTTCGCACAGTTTATTTGTGTTTTTCTGATCTTAATGCTTTCAATTTACTGGCCATAGATTGAATGATATTTTAATTAGAATCTATCACTCGAGAGAGGAGATTTTGAATACGACATAGGAAAATACATCTTTGGTGTTTATACTGTTCGAGAGACATATAACTCCATAGAAGTCATTAGAAGAATTCTTGTGCTATTTATCGGATTTAATAATTGAACTTTGATAGAGATATTGAGTTTGTTATTGAACACGAATTTCTTCTTGACACTCGAGAGAGGTAGTAGAAAATAATAGGGATTCTTGGCTAATAAACTAGAAGAATTGATAATTAAACAATCATTAGAAATAAATTGTGGTAGACAGTCAAGTGAAGTCGAACCTCTAGCATTCATCGCTTATTGAATTTTTCTCTCGTGAACTCGTGGTTATTTAGTTTTGTTTCTTGCAAATTTTAGTTTTATAAAAATCAAACCATTTTCGTAGCTCTACATAGGATTAGGATTTTATTAGTTGCAAATATTTGATATAATATCATTTATTCATTCTCCGTGGGATCGACTTGGACTTAATTCCTATATTATAACTTGACATCGTGCGCTTGCGAGCGAAAAACACGCAACAAGGGCTAAGCCACCCTACACTCGCTTATCTCAAAGGAGATATAGGCTCAATATGATATGCACATGCAGCATAATATCTTAAAGCAGTAACATGAAATCATGGCACATAAATGCAACACATAAGCATGCATACCCTCTGGCAATCTCAGTCAGTAGTCAGTACTTACGTACATTACTATGGCAGTCCTAGAAGCAACACTCTAGATTTCAAGCCTACAAGTTAATATAACCATGCATCACTAATCATGATGTAAAAGCTTTAACTAAGCTACTGAATAGTCCCTAATACTTTTAGGGATCTTGGACCATACCTGCGTCTGTCGTCAGACCTTTGATGGCGATGGCCCCACTACTTGGGCACAACTCCGCTACTATCCAGGAGACAACCCGCAAACTCCTAGATCTGCTTAGGTGGCTAGAAACACCTCTGCTACTATCCAGGAGACGACCTTCAAACTCCCCAAGTTAGGATTGTCTGATCTCCATAGATCGCCACGTGTACTTAAAATGTGACATTTGTCCGAACAACACATTGGATGATCTGATCTAGCATTTCGGATCATCCAATCTCGCCATGTGACTTCGTCTTGATGATCTCATCTTTGGACACCTGGCTGGATACTTCGGATCGTTCGATCTCCAGCTTCGGACGGTCCAATCTCAGGCCACGCATCCCACTCAAATGCATGAATATCATACACTTGTCCTGGTGAGACATCGGATGGTCCGATCTTGCTCTTCGGATCGTCCAAATCCTCCAAAAATATATCATCCATGACGTCATCACGTTTATTGGTCTTGGACACCTGTCCACCTTGAGTTCGGATCGTCCGAACGTTCGATTGGATCGTTCGATCTCACCCACTTCCAAACTTGATCAAAGACTCCGAACTAAGCATCTTCGGATGATCCCATCTTGGGGTTCGGATCATCCGATTCACGCCAACACTTGGAACCCTCCGAGCCATTTTCAGACGTCCTAAATCTGATTCTGAACTCCTTAATCTCATTTGGAGATTCCTAAATCATGTTTTACCCAATTTTAACATGATTACTACATTAATCGCAATTTAATTATTAATTCTGGATCTGGGTCACTACATTCTTCCCCCCTTTAAAAAATTTCATCCCCGAAATCTAGTGCAATCCCAAGAAATGTCACGCAAAATCCTACTTATCACATTCATATTCATTTGTAGCTCCTGATCATAACCAACACATCTGGTCGAAATAGCTTTCGACGTTCCAGACCCCACCCAAAACTTGCATGGTTTGTCCCTTACTGAATCACATCAAAACTCAAAGTCAAACTTAGAACTTAACCCCGGTTCTATCTCCACATATCCCTATCAAGAAACCCAAGCTAACGCTGGAGTTCTCTTCCTGACAAGTGTATACTGTTTGCTAGTCCACTATCCATTGGAAACTTATGCATCTCAATTATAAAAATATTATGTCTGAAAAATGATTCTAAGGAATCTACTTTTTCAAATAACAAAATCAGTCTGACTAATGCATCCCAAGACTGATACTGAATCCTGGTCTTTCCTAAAGTACAAGTTTAAACATCGTTGATTTTTCAATCATCGAAATCCTAATATTTTGGCAACTTTGAATGGCAGTTTAAACCCCCAACAGCTCCAAGTGCTATTGGTTAATATCATTACGGTTATCTGGATATTCAAGATCCCTCTGATATCTAACCTGATATCAACTACATCTAACCATATCAGTTCGCAACAAGAGAAAGAATGATATAAATTGATAAGTGTATTTTATACACTTAATTTATATATGATTTTAATTATTAATTGTTTGTTTCGAGCAGATTTATGTGGGTGTTTTGTTGTTTTTGTGGTTGTAGGAATTTAGTGAAGTTATGTGGAAAAGTGAAGAAAAATAAGAATTTGAGAAGAGAAAAGAATAAAATGGAGAAAATAAAATAAGAAGAATAAAGAAAGAAAAGAATAGAACAGGAGGAAGAATCGATAAAGGCTAGTGGGCTTTTCTACATTGGGCTTTATTATTAGCGCTACTCTTAGCGCTAAAGATTTCCTAAATAAAGAGCTATCGCGCTATGCCTGGGAGCCTTGAAGATTTGAGAAGCGGACTTGAGGCGCGCTCGCGCCTTCACTTGAGCGCCCGCCTCGTTGCTGGATTGGAAAGTTTTATTATTTCGGTCAAGTATTTTATAGGCTTTTTGGATGGGCTTTTTCACACGATATAAAAGGGAATTTAATTCCATCAGAAGGGAGAGCTGCCACACACCACACGCATATCAGAGAATCAAAGATTGATCATGAGATCGTTGGGAAGATTTTCTTAGGAATTTTGTGCTTTACTTGAAGAACGAAGACGGAGATCAATAGACCGGACACGGCGTCACATCGACGAATTTGTTTCCTTTATCTTTTATTTATTTAATTCTGAATTCATGTCTAGATTTTTGAATATATTTTGGTTTTATTTGAATTTAGTTATGAACTAATTTTTTAGAGTCTAGAGGTCGGATGGAACCTGGTGTAGACACTTTCATGAATTTTTGATTTTATTGAATTGAATTTCTTCTAGATTAATTGTTTTTTCTAGAATTTATTGTCTTTTCAATTATCTGATCAATAATTGATTTGTTATATTTATTTGAAATCATTGCTCGGGAGAGGGGATTTTGAATAGGACATTAGAAAATACACTGTTAATTATTTATACAGCTCGGGAGAGTGTATAATTTTAACTGAGCCTTTAAAAAGAACATTGTTTTGTGATAGATCACTGCGATAAATTTTTAATAGGGATATTGGAATTGAATTGTAGTTAAAAATTATTTGTTGCTCGGGAGAGGGAAATAATAAACTTAAGTGTTCTTGGCTATTAATTGAATGAAATTCATGAAACTAAATTGATTAGGATTGATCGTTGTTGAAACCAGGTGAAATCTATACCTCTAGACCATTTTTCTCTGATTGATTTTATCTGAAAGTTGTGTGCGTGCTTATCAAAACTCATTGATTATTTATTTTCTGCGAAATTCTGAAATATTGATTTTCTAGATAAAGTTTAGACTATTTTAAATACAAGCACTAATTATTTTCATTTTACTCCCTGTGGGATCGATATCTGAATTATTCACTATGTTAAAACTTGACACTCGTACGCTTGCAAGGAAATTCCACAACATAAATCTATATTGTATCACTTACCTGATCCAATACTAATATGCTTCCCCAGTAAAAACACCAGATTGCCAACTATACAACTTGAGATTATGACCCAAAGGTTAAATCTCCAAGAATCCTCTCCTCTGAGTACATACTCGAATTATTATATCTCAACACTAGAGATAACATCCTAATGATAATACTGGTTATCTTACCATGGTAACCCCAAATTCTAGTCAAATATAGACTAACCCAACGAAATGAACAGACTGGTTCACCATAATCAGTTTTGAATCACTATCACTTAACAAGTACTGATCAACAATTCCTGATTCCCACGATATGACTCTGCAATAGTCATCAAATTCCCATACTTGGAATCACGTAATTCCCAAGCTGAATCAATATACCTATCTCTGACTGCGTCAAAAGATAGCTAAGAGTAATCACCAATATAGATCCTGTACCAATACAGACTTACTACCAATGCTCCCAATCGGAAATGGACACTAGATTACTTACCAATTCCTATACTATTATCCAAACAAGAATCAACCCCTACTCTGGACAATCACTGTCACAAGGTAAACCTCAAGTTGAATTACTCACGAAACCAGAAGATACTCTAACTGGTCAATGATAATCGTCAATCCACCTACTAGATCTATTCATCTAGAAATTTCCAATATCCAAACACAACCACTCTGTGCAGAATTAACACTCATCAAGGAACATCCGTTCTAGAACTATTTTGACCACAGAAAACTAACCCTATATCTTTGACTGAGTCAGACAATAACAAATCAAATCCCTTGGAACTAGCCCAGTACCAAAACCATAGAATGATCCTTCTGACATGAGTCAATTTCACGTGTTTTTATTGCATGATTTTTATGTGATTTGCATTCGTTTCGTGTCATTTTGTTTGTTTTAATATAATATTGTTTGCATTTAGTGTTTTCCCTTGCATTTTGTTCACTCCTCTTGATTGGTGGTTGATTTGGCAGGAAAACAAGCAACATTACATATTTTGGGAAAAAATCAGAGTGCACTCGGGCTGCAAATTTCTACCGCCCAAGCGCGACGTTGAAAAAAACAAAACAGTGAGTCAGAGAGGGTAGCCCAGCGCGTAATTTGGAAACTTTTAATTTTGGATGTTTACCATGGAAAGGACTCTGTGGGCAATATAAATAGAAAAATTTCAAACGCTTTGAGGGTTCGAAACACAAAGGTTTCAAGGCACGGCGGCTGCGAAGATATTGGAGGATTCTTCTTCTCGTTTTGATTTTTTTCTTCAAAACTCTGATTTTTATGTTGAAAAACTTTGTTTATTATGAATTTCTGTAGCTAAACTTTATTTTGTTGGAATCTAGGGGATCCTACCCCCGAAACACTTTTGTGTGATTGAATAATTTGGACGAATTGAGTTTACTTTATATGATTATTTGATTTTGTCATGATTTTATTATTCTATGTTGAGGAGTAGCTAAATTTAACATAGTTTCGTATGTTGTGAATTATTATCGAGAGATAAATTCATAATTAGAACGAGGGACAGGATCCAAGGACTTAAAATATGCATAGAGATATGATATTTAGTACATGTTGATAAACATAGACCACCAGGTTGAAATTTAAGGGAATTCAAAGAGCGCAAGGCAATCGGTAATGATAAATAATCAGAGAAATTTGATTATTTCATTAACTTGAATTAGATTGGCATAACTTGATAAAGAGTGTCGATGTATGAGGAATTCTCGTCAAAAATAAGTGTATAAAAGTGAATCTCAATCGTCCAATTCAATTAGGGGGAAGGTGAAACGAAGTTCCGACAATTGTCTTCATTATTTATTATTCTTCAAACAATATTTTCATTTATTTTAATTTAAGTGATTTTAATTTATTTTGTTAGTTTAAAATTTTAGTTACAATCAGTCTCAAAAATTTGTTACTTTGGATAGAGAAATAAAATAAATGAATTATTGTTGAAATAGTCCCTGAGGACGATACTCGTACTAAGTACACTTTACTATAACTTGATTCATGCACTTGCGATAATTTCGAGCAGAAGTGAGGAATAATTGTATTGATTTTAAGTGTAAGTATTTGCTCGATCAAGTTTTTGGCGCCACTGCCGGGACTATAAATTACTTTAATTTGTTTTATTTAAATTTATTCATTCCAATTTTAATCACTATTTTCATCTGTGAACTGCAGGATATTCTTGCAGTGCATGCAACATCCACTTGATTTGGAACTCATCCCTTTTGATCCTGAAATCGAAAGAACCTTTCGCAGGAGAATAAGGCAACAAAGAGAAGCAATGGCAGAAGAGGAACAACGAAGGCTGAATGATGGGGAGACTGAAGATAATGCACCACCTGTATACAGTGAAAGAGTGGGTGCCCAGTGAGCCAACTTGTGGCTAAGGGCTTTTATGACTCTATGTATAAACAATCTTTTGGTTAATATAATTTACACTTTTATAATGGCATTTACTTTATCTTTTATCATATTATTATGTTGTGACATACTATAAGATGTTTAGATGAAGACCTTGAATATACTATAGTGTATGTAAGATGTGGTAGCACATGGGGATGGCTATCATGAAACACATCTTATAGTCACTGTATATTCTAAACAGTTCCTAGTCGATTGAGCCATCCGTTAATAAGGATAAGGATCGCTCGAGATTGAGACTAGCATTTGCGATGCCAAGTACCACGATTCATTGGTATGGAACATAGAGATGTTCAAAGCATGCAAATGGATATTCATATGATGAATGATCGAACTACCCTATCCGGACTTTCCAAGTGGTTATCACTTATCGAGTGGATAAAGTCCGCGGTTTTGGTTGTACACCATTAGTCCTTACTACTTTAAACATCATTGAGACTCTATATGCTAGTACTGTACTTTGACTCGTTTACCGACTCTATTGGGATCATCAGGTGTCGGGATTGGGTACAGTTACGACACATATAGGAGTCGATGCTTTGTTGTCAAGGATTCACCACATACTTGCAAGTGTGGATATCCTATGCAATCTGAGGAGATATTAGTGTGACGAATCTCTGGCCAGAGTATATGATGTGTTTTAGGTTACTTGGTTTCCTAGTAGCACATGCGATGTCACTATTTGATCTTCAAGATGCATTGCATAGTTATCGAATCTCGAATGACTCTCGATTTACCAATGGTTGTTGATTCGATCGGGATATATGGATGAAGGGACCGTACTGTATGCTAACCAAAATCTATTGGTTCTTGCAGGCACTATCAGTGATACCTAGGGAATCATGGGGCGATGTTGCTAGACGCTCTTACCATGATTCGATGGGCAAGTCGAAAATTGTTGTTCCGAGTCACAAGGAGTTGTGAGCCCACGGCTAGCTGTATCCCTGAACCATTGAGGGTCACACAAGTAATGGATTTTTAATCCCCGTTGAGATAATTAAATTTAAAGAGTTAAATTTAGTGAATAAAGAAGTGGGACTTCTTATTTAAAAGAAGAGGGAGTAAGATTTCCTAAAATGACATAGTGATGGACATTTTTGGAAATCACTGAATTCGGATTCAAAAAATTTATCTTGACTTTAAAAGATGCAGAAATGGTTTCTGTGCACATTGGTGAAATTGGTTTATCAATCTGAGTCACGATGAATTTTATATTAATTTTTGAACATGCGGGCTTTGCTTGTCAGGCTTGAACTTATGACTAATGGGCCCTAAGCTGTTAGCAGCCCACATTATAAATAAGTTATTGCAGTACAGAAATTAAACAACACAAGGTCATAATTTTCGAAAACCCTAGAGCTCTCTCTCTAGAGAATTCGGCCGCCCCCCTCCCCTACTGTGTTCGAAAATTCAGTCTGTGAATTTTTGAATTTGCAGACTAATTTAACAGATCATATCTGTTCTATCTCTTCGTAGAAACTTCTGATAGACTTTCTAGTGCAGTCTATCAGAGGGATTAAACTTCTGTTCGTGGACCTGATTGAAGAATCGTTCATTCATCAGTTCCTGGGATATACAACAAGAGCAGTTTAATCTGTTGGTGTCCATAATCTCGCTTCGAGATTTTAAGGTAAAATTTATATTGTTTAAATTTTATGTTATCAATTTTAATCGTAGGAATTTGATATCCATATGGAATTGTTCCATATAAAATTTTAAAACTTCCGCTGCACCGGATATCACTTTCTTTTGATCCGGAGAACGACCGTGTTCCAACATACAGATCCATGATGGATAGAGCCTTGCCATCCATTGAGGACGTTAGACCGAGAATCATCAGGCCAACAATAGCAGCATACCAGTTCGAGATAAAGCTAGCTATTATTCAAATGATTTAGAACTCAGTTCAGTTCGGAGGGACAACAGTGGACGACCCAAACACTCATATTGCAAATTTCCTAGAAATTTGTGACACTTTCAAGCAACAAGGAGTTTTTGATGATGCCATTCATTCACGATTATTCCCTTTTTAACTAAGAGATAAAGCCAAAGTGTGGCTAACAAATCTACCTGCAAGTTCAATTACTACATGGGATGATCTGGCAAAGGCCTTCCTCACCAAATACTTCCCTCCGTCAAAGTCAATGAAGTTGAGGATAGAAATAATTACGTTAGCCCAAGGCGAGCAAGAATCACTCTACGAGGCATGTGAACGCTATAAGGAGCTATTAAGGAGATGCGCACACCACAAATTACCCAATTGGCTTGTGGTACAAATTTTTTATTATGTCCTTCCTCATGATAATCGCACTATGTTAGATGCAGCTGCAGCTGGAAATTTGTTAAGAAAATCACCAGAAGAAGGATGTGAGTTGATTGAAGAGATGGCATCTTGCAGTTATAACCCTCAGTCTGAAAGGAATATTTTGCGGAAGTCCGCAGGAATGCATCAGGTAGACGCGTTTACTTCAGTGGCAGCTCAACTTGAGGTAATGAATAAGAATATTTATGAGCTAAGTTTGGTGAATTCTGCAATGCGTATTCAAGAAGTGGGGTGCGAAAAATGTGGTGCTGAACATTTTACTAAAGACTGTCAGACTGGAAATCCTCACCATCAATCGGAGGGAGTTATGGCTAACCATATCGGAAATCAAAATTGCCCTAGGAATGATCCTTTCTCGAATACATATAATCCAGGGTGGAAACAACATCCAAATATTTCATGGTAAGGACAGAACAGCTTGCCGTATGGGAACCAGAATTATAAAAAACAACTTCAGGAAGAGAATTCAAGCATGGAGCAGATGATGCAGAAGTTCATATCATGCACTGAAACCAGAATGAAGAATTAGGATGCGTCGATAAATAATTGGAGAATAAAATAGGGCAGTTGGCTAAAGCGATGTCCAGCAGAGATCCGGGTACTTCGCCAGGCTACACTAAAAAGAACCCAAAAGAGCAAGTGAAAGCAAACAAATTTAGAAGTGGGAAGAAAGTGGAGACTGAGCAGCAGAAACAACAAAAGACAAAGGTCGTCACTGTACCGGAAAAAGAAGTAGGTAAGTTTTATAATTCTACACCTCCACCCACATCATAGTAAAATTTTTTTATTCCACCACCTTTCCCTGCAGCTCTTCAGAAGTCCAAGTTAGATGCTCAGTTTGCCAAATTCTTGGATGTATTCAAGAAATTGAATATAAACATTCAATTCGGAGATGCATTGATGCAAATGCCCAGCTATGCAAAGTTCTTGAAGGAGGTTCTCTGTGAGACCTCGGTTCTAAACATCTAATTAAGGAGTAAACAAAAACTAAGCAACCAAGATCTAAGAACTAAAAGCAAAGCAAAGGAAAAAAGAATTTTTTTTTTTAAAAGAGGGCCGCGCTCGGGCGGCCAAAAACCACCGCTCGAGCGCGCCCTGGGCAGAGGCGCTACTGATCTCAGAGTGGGGTGCGCTCGAGCTGCTAAAAATTGCAGCTCGGGCGCCCCCTACAACAGAAACAGAACAGCAGAAAAACATGCTTGCCACTCCATCTAAAACTATTCCAATGCAATCCAAATCAACACATACATTATAAATGCAGTTCCTCCGATTAATACATGAAGTTCTAGAGTTTAACAACTACTCCAAAATAGAACATGCCATGATAACAACACGGCAAAGCTTGCATGTCAATACAACATAAAAACGAAGTTCGATATCTAAACATGTTCTAACAACACTAGGTAGACATGCTATCCCGCTACGATGACTGCTTTTACCTTTCAATGCAGTAGCTTCCAACTCTGGATACGCTACAAAAGAGACTGTATCAACAACTATACAATCTAACAACAACAAGGCAACGGTTCAAGGAAATGCTCTATACCGTTCTTTGTTCACATCTCGGAAACGATCAAACAGCTACTAACTCTAGGCTTGATACCTCCAAACGAATCTGTACGGAGACAAATGAATGATCAATAACCAAGATCAACTTATAAGCCAAGTTCCAACAACTCAAATATGGTTCGGAATCCCCAAAACTCAAACCGACGGCATAACGGCTATAAACTGAACCAACGGCAATGCAGACAGCAGTTCAATACCGATATCAACTCAACTCAATGCTAATACAACAACAACAAGGCAAACCCAACACATCTCAAAACTCACATTTTCGAAAATAGCTTCCAAAAATCATAACAATTCCGAACGTCGCTCTATTTCAAAACCGACAGATAATAAATGATCAAAACTCTGCCAAGAACAACATACTAGAATCTAGATCGATTCTAACAACATCCAAAAACTAGAATGTATCGGATCGAAGAAGAACTTACGATATAACGGAGCTCTCACTGCTGTGATCACTAATCTTCCTTCAGAATTAATTTCCAACGGCTGGATCGAGCTCGGACTGAAATCCCAAAGCTCAAAAGCTCAAGAAGGCGTCTACAATGGAGGCTCTCGGTTGGAGGAGGAAGGAGGATGCTTTGAATAGTCAACACAAGTGTAGATAATATATAAAACTCAATAATTGCGTTTTAGTCTTTGAAATTTCCAAAATTTTCAAAAAGGACCCTGATCAAAATCAAACTGGCTCGAGAACTCTGTAATCTCTGATTAACTCAAATAAACTCATTTAAGATAAAAACGGGGCGTTACAATTCTCCCCCACTAAGAAGAGATTTCGTCCTCGAAATCAATGAGAACCACAACTCATAAGATAGAATAAAGAACTAAAGACAGTAAGAAGAACTCACGTCATCCGAATAGCTCTGGAAAACGCTGTCTCATGTCAGACTCTGTCTCCCAAGTCGCTTCCTCGACTCCGTGATGGCTCCACTGCACTTTCACCAACGGAATCAACTTGGTTCTGAGTTGCTTTTCTTTCCGATCAAGGATCTGGATCGGTCGTTCAAAATAGCTCAGAGTCTCGTCTAACTCGGCTTCGTCAGGCTGAAGGATATGAGAAGAATCTGGATGATACTTTCGCAGCATAGAGACGTGAAAAACGTCGTGAATACCAGATAAAGACGGAGGAAGTGCAAGTCTGTAGGCAAGATCGCCTATCTTCTCGAGAATCTCGTACGGCCCGATGAATCTCGGAGATAACTTCCCTCTCTTACCGAATCTGACAGTGCCTCTGAAAGGAGAAATCTTATGGAAAACACGGTCTCCCTGCTCAAAACTCAGAGGTCGACGTCTGACATTTGCATACTTTGCCTGCCTATCTTGAGCTGACTTCATTCTGTTCTGAATGATCTTAACCTTCTCTGCCATATCTCTAAGCATATCCGGTCCCAAATTTGGTGACTCGGACAAATCATCCCAAAACAACGGAGATCGGCATTTCATACCATACAATGCCTCAAAAGGCGCCATACCGGTACTCGCTTGGAAGCTGTTGTTGTAAGAAAACTCGACAAGAGGCAAAGAATCCTGCCAACTAGTGCCAAAATCTAGCACTACCGCTCGCAGCATATCCTCTAACGTCTGGATAGTCCGCTCTGACTGTCCATCGGTCTGAGGATGATAAGATGTACTCAGATGCAATCGAGTACCAAGTGCCCCCTGAAGACTATGCCAAAAGTGAGAAGTGAATCTAGGATCTCTGTCTGAAACGATCGACTTCGGCACACCATGCAATCTCACAACATTGCTAACATACAACTCAGTCATCTGATCATGACGATACGTCATCCTGTACGGAATAAAACACGCAGACTTCGTCAATCAGTCGATCACTACCCAAATGGCATCGCATCCTCGAACGGATAGTGGTAGCTTCGTGACGAAATCCATAGAAATGTGATCCCATTTCCATTCAGGAACAGATAAGCTGTGCAATAGACCACCTGGTTGCTTCCGCTCTGCTTTTACTTGCTGACAGTTCAAACACCGAGATACAAACCTCGCAACATCGCCCTTCATTCTCTTCCACCAGAACTGACTCTTCAGATCGTTGTACATCTTACGACCTCCAGGATGAACACTGAACCGACTGCAATGAGACTCTCGGAGAATACGCTGTCTCAACTCTGAAATATCAGGCACAACAATACAGTTATTCACAAACAAGACATCATCTCTAACCTGGAATTCTGACTGATGCCCAGATCTGACTTTCTCTACTGAAACCTGAATGCTCGGCTCAGACTTCTATGCTTCTCTGATTGCAATAAACAACTCCGGTTCGGCTTGAATAACAAACACTCTGATAGTCTCCCTATCTGTTTCAAACTCTAAACCAGAAGTGCAACAATCATTGATCAACTGAGAAACACCAATAGTAGAAAGAGATAAAGAACAAAGCTTTCGGCTCAACGCATCTGCAACTGCATTCGACTTCCCCGGATAATACTTGATCTCACAGTCGAAATCTTTCAACAGATATAACCACCTTCTCTGTCTCATATTCAGCTCTGCCTGAGAAAACAAGTACTTAAGACTCTTATGATCAGAAAAGATCTCGAAGGACTCACCATAAAGATAGTGACGCCAGATCTTCAAAGCAAAGACGATCGCAGCTAGTTCAAGATCATGAACCGGATAACGAGTCTCGTGCGGTTTCAGCTGCCTCGATGCATACGCTATCACATGCTTATGCTGCATAAGAACACAACCCAAGCCTCGGTTAGAAGCATCACAATAGACTGTGAAACCTCCAGTACCCTTCGGAATAGAAAGGATTGGAGCACTGGTCAGTCTCCTCTTCAGATCAAGGAAGCTAGCCTCACAATCTGGAGTCCAAACAAAAGGCGCATTCTTCTGAGTCAGCAGGGTAATTGGCTTAGCAATAGACAAGAAACCCTCGATGAAACGACGGTAATAACCAGCTAAACCCATGAAGCTTCGGATCTCAGGTACTGATGTCGGTCTAGGACAATTCATAACCGCTTCAATCTTGCTGGGATCGACAGAAATCCCATCTTCAAAAATAATATGACCGAGAAAGACAACTCGATCTAACCAGAATTCACACTTAGACAGCTTGGCAAACAACTGCTCAACTCGCAAAATCTGCAGTACGGTCCTCAAGTGCCCTGCATGGTCAGTACGGTTCTTTGAGTAGATAAGAATATCATCGATAAAGATAATGATGAACTCATCTAAATAACGCTGAAAGATACGGTTCATCAAACCCATAAAAACTGCTGGGGCGTTGGTCAAACCGAACGGCATGACTATAAACTCAAAGTGACCATACCTCGTCCTGAATGCTGTCTTAGGAACGTCTTTCTCTCGCATTCTCAACTGGTGATAACCTGACCTCAGATCAATCTTAGAATAGACAGAAGAACCCTGCAGTTGATCAAAAAGGTTATCTATTCTGGGTAAAGGATACCTGTTCTTGACTGTAGCCTGATTCAATTGGCGGTAGTCGATACAGAGTCGCATAGAACCATCCTTCTTCCGAACGAATAGAACAAGAGCACCCCAAGGCGATACACTAGGTCTGATGTATCCCTTGGCAATCAATTCCTCAAGTTGCTCCTTCAACTCTCTCAATTCAACAAGTGCCATACGATAAGGAGCTTTTGAAATAGGTTGAGTACCTGGCACCAAGTCAATGCTGAATTCGATTTCTCGAATAGGCGGCAATCCAGGAACATCTTCCGGAAACACATCCACAAAATCTCTAACCACTGGTATATCGACCAAAGCTGGGCTAGATTTCAGTACATCAACTGCATACACCAAAAATCCTTCTGCACCTATCTGTAACAAACGAGTCATAGATAACACTGAAATCAAAGGAATTCTAGATCGAGAACCCTTACCAAAGAATTTCCACTCGTCGGCCATTTCAGGTCTGAACCGGACAACCTTCAGAAAACAATCGACTGTTGCCTTGTACTTGGTCAAAGCATCTATACCGACAATACAATCAAAATCTGACAACCCAAGCACAATACAGTCGAATTCTAACAAATTCCCCTCAAAACAAAGTTCACAGTTCCTGACTAGTCTGACAGAAAAAATTCCTCCACCCAAAGGTGAAGTAACAGCTACTACTGTAGGCAACAATTCAGTTGGCAAAACATGCAATAACACAAATTTCTCAGAGATAAAGGAATGGGAAGCACCCGTATCTATCAAGACATGAGCAGAATAACCGAAAATCGAACAGTTACCTACTATGACATCGTCAGGTGCTGCCTGAGCCTGATCCTCTGTAAATGCAAAGACTCGTGCTTGCTATCTCGGAGGCTGATTTGCACTAGAGTTACCTCCCTGTTGGTTCTGCTGCTGAGGCTGGAAAGAGTGCACTGCAGAAGACTGCCTCTCAGGCTGAGCTGCAGGTCTAGATGAACTCCCACTCTGAGCACTATCTCTGTTACGTTTAGGGCACACCTTAGAGAAGTGTCCCGGTTACTGACAGGTGTTACAATTGCCGAAGACTCCCACACACTGATCCGGTGAGTGTCTTCCTCCACACTTGCTGCAGTACAAAGATGAGGACCCAGAACTCGGTCCTGAACCGAATTGCTTCGAACCACTGGAACTGGACGAACTGTTTCCTTGCCTCTTAAACTGCTTACCTCTTGCCTTGTACTGATCCTTTCTATTTCCCCCACTGCTACCACCTTCATACCTCTGCTGCTGGTTCTGATGTTGAGGTGGCTGATTCTGGTACTGAGATGGTTGGTTCTGATACTGCCTCTGCTGCTGAGGTGCCCCCTGATTACCTCTTTGCCTCCACAAGCCTGCTTCTGCTCCCTTTGCGTAATTCATGGAATCCGCAAAGTTGCTAGGCTTGTTGGTGTTAACCAACGTGAAGACATCGGGGTTCAACCCGTTGATGAACTGATCTGCCTTAGCTTCTTCATCTCCGGCAATTAGCAGTGCAAAACACAACAAACTATCGAACTTAGCCACGTACTCTTCAATGTTCAGATTCCCTTGCTTCAGATTTGCAAACTCTTCTCCCTTATCCTTACGATACGAGATAGGGAAAAACCGCTTATAAAACTCAGATTTAAATAGAGTCCAAGTAACCTCTGTACCTCTACTCTCAAATGCTTTCTTTGTCATGACCCACCAGCTTTTAGCACCACCACGCAGCTGATGAATTACTAACCTGATTCGGCGGTCATCTGTGTAGTCAATGGAATCAAACAACTGATCCATATCATCCAACCAACTTTCACAGTCAACTGGATTTTCTGAACCCATCAACAACGACGGATTGAACGACTGAAACCTCTTCAGCAAGGTTTCCATAGGAGTCGCTGAAGCATCCAACTGATCAACTTCAGTGCTAGCTTGCTCAGTCGCAGGGATAACTGGCGGTGTGTTTCTGTTTATTACTCGACGAGGACCCATCTGATAATCAAAGGTTAGGACACGAGATATTTCAATCGCTACAAACAGTGCCCTTACAACCGCTTGGAATACCGGATACCAGTCGATAACAGAAACAGTTATATTTCAAGTAGATCATGCTTTATAAATTAAATCACAAAACCATGTAATTCAATAACTCTCCATAATAAAGCATGCTCGCATGGAATTAAGTACACAGTTAAAATAATTCAAACACATGCGAGGAGCCAATAAACGCAGACTTGATCTACCCGCTCACTCTAGTTCAACCAAGAATCTTAACGCTCTGATACCACTTAATGTGAGACCTCGGTTCTAAACATCTAATTAAGGAGTAAACAAAAACTAAGCAACCAAGATCTAAGAACTAAAAGCAAAGCAAAGGAAAAAAAAAAAAAAATTTAAAAGAGGGCCGCGCTCGAGCGGCCAAAAACCACCGCTCGAGCGCGCCCTGGATAGAGGCGCTAGTGATCTCAGAGTGGGGTGCGCTCGGGCGCCCCCTACAGCAGAAACAGAACAGCAGAAAAACATGCTTGCCACTCCATCTAAAACTATTCCAATTCAATCCAAATCAACACATACATTATAAATGCAATTCCTCCGATTAATACATGAAGTTCTAGAGTTTAACAACTACTCCAAAATAGAACATGCCATGATAACAACACGGCAAAGCTTGCATGTCAATACAACATAAAAACGAAGTTCGATATCTAAACATGTTCTAACAACACTAGGTAGACATGCTGACACGACTTCTAAACCGAGTCTCACTGCTATAACTTTCTCTTGGAGCTAACCATGCCTCTTCTGACTTGATCCTGCCCCACCTGTTGCCAAGTACACATACAAAACAAAGCAACAGCCGGAAAACCGGTGAGAACAACATTCCCAGTAAAATCAACATAACAATTTATACAACAATCAACATGCTTTCAATACAACAATTAAATTAATAACAACGTAATGAATGCATGTCTTTTAAACCAGGATATCAATCTGATAAACGAGGGATTGCTGTTGTGCTTTTGGGATCCCGAGGATAAGATCACGTAACAACTCACCGACCCTCCCAATCGAGGTGGTGCCACATATCCCACTCCTCTAGACTTTGAGCAACTATAATGAGTATGCTAGCACTAGGAGAAATACTACAACCTAGGCCACTCAATCATAGTTCCCAAACGTCTAAACAAAAAGGGAGGTTCTGCCCGCTGAAAACAAGATTGGCTCAAGATGAATGCATAACATAAATATAACACATAAGTCATTTAACAAAAGCCAATACAATCAAACAAGACACAAGTTCCTCATGCTAGAACAAGTGTAAATGCAAGTATGTGATTTCAAAGGGAAAACTCGAGAACCACAGTCCCGAGTATGCTATCCCGCTACGATGACTGCTTTTACCTTTCAATGCAGTAGCTTCCAGCTCTGGATACGCTACAAAAGAGACTATATCAACAACTATACAATCTAACAACAGCAAGACAACGGTTCAAGGAAATGCTCTATACCGTTCTTTGTTCAAATCTCGGAAACGATCAAACAGCTGCTAACTCTGGGCTTGATACCTCCAAACGAATCTGTACGGAGACAAATGAATGATCAATAACCAAGATCAACTTATAAGCCAAGTTCCAACAACTCAAATACGGTTCGAAATCCCCAAAACTCAAACCGACGGCATAACGGCTATAAACTAAACCAACGGCAACGCAGACAGCAGTTCAATACCGATATCAACTCAACTCAATGCTAATACAACAACAACAAGGCAAACCCAACACATCTCAAAACTCACATTTTCGAAAATAGCTTCCAAAAATCATAACAATTCCGAACGTCGCTCTATTTCAAAACCGACAGATAATAAACGATCAGAACTCTGCCAAGAACAACATACTAGAATCTAGATCGATTCTAACAACATCCAAAAACTAGAATGTATCGGATCGAAGAATAAATTACGATATAACGGAGCTCTCACTGCTGTGATCACTAATCTGCCTTCAGAATTAATTTCCAACGGCTGGATCGAGCTCGGACTAAAATCCCAAAGCTCAAAAGCTCAAGAAGGCATCTACAATGGAGGCTCTCGGTTGGAGGAGGAAGGAGGATGCTTTTAATAGTCAACACAAGTGTAGATAATATATAAAACTCAATAATTGCGTTTTAGTCCCTGAAATTTCCAAAATTTGCAAAAAGGACCCTGATCAAAATCAAACTGGCTCGAGAACTCTGTAATCTCTGATTAACTCAAATAAACTCATTTAAGATAAAAACGGGGCGTTACATTCTCTCCAACAAGAGGAAATTGGAGGAACATGTGTTGGTTAGCTTAACAGAAAACTGTTCTGCACTGGTTCAAAATCAGATTCCACCAAAGCAAAAAGATCCAGGGAGTTTCTCTATCCCTTGCATGATTAGTGATGTAAATTTTCAAAAAGCTTTGTGTGATTTAGGTGCTAGTATAAATCTAATGCAATATTCTGTTTTCAGGAAACTGGGTTTGGGGGAGCCAAAACCCACCAGGATTTCGTTGCAATTAGCTGACAGGTCTATAAAATATCCAAAAGGGATAATAGAGGATGTCCTGGTGAAAGTAGACAAATTCATCTTCTCGGTGGATTTTGTCGTACTCGACATGGAATAAGATTTGGATATGCCACTTATTCTAGGATGACCTTTCCTGGCAACAAGAAAAGCACTGATAGAAAATTTCCTTTGATGTTTTTAATGCACTCAAATGTTCACAACTTGATGAGGAATGTTTTCAAATTGATGTTGTTGACTCAATTGTTTATAATTATGTGCAGGAGACGTTCTAGGAACCTTTAGAAGCTGCACTTGCATCCCCTTCCCATGAGTACAAAATCCATATAGGAAAAAAAGAGATGACTACGTTCTTGAACGATAATCAGCTATGGCGAAAAGGTGGCAAGATTATACTTGAAAATCTAGGTGACCGGAAGGATTTAGTCCTCTAGAAACCGAGCCTTGAGGAACCACCGACTGTTGAATTGAAACCACTACCAACTCATTTGAAATATGTATTTCTTGGTGAGAATAACAATTTACCTGTCATAATGTCTTCTTCTTTGACAGATTCCATGGAAGTCAAACTGCTGGATGTTCTCAAAAATCACAAGAGTGTGTTTGCCTGGAAGGTGGCAGATATCAAAGGGATCAATCCATCAATCTTCATGCATAAGATCCTAATGGAAGATAACATCAATCCTCTGGTCCAGCCACAGAGAAGATTGAATCCCAAGATGCAAGGGGTAGTGAAGGCCGAAATGATTAAACTTCTAGATGCAGGTATTATTTATCCAATTTTTGATAGTGCATGGGTGAGTCCTGTTCAGTGTGTGCCGAAAAAGGCGGGATAACTATGATTAAAAATGAGCAAAATGAATTAATACCTACTAGGACAGTTACTTGTTGGCGTGTGCATATATAATAGGAAACTAAATGACGCAACCTGTAAGGACCATTTTCCCCTCCCCTTCATTGACCAAATGCTAGAAAGACTTGCTGGGTATGAATTTTATTGTTTTTTAGATGGGTACTCAGGTTATAATTAGATTTTGATTGCACCTGAAGACCATGATAAGACCACTTTCACTTGCCCATATGGTACTTTTTCTTATAGACGTATGCCCTTTGGTCTTTGTAATGCTCCTGCAACCTTTCACAAATGCATGACTTCAATCTTTCATGACATGGTTGAAATTTTTTTAGAAATATTTGTGGATGATTTTTCAATCTTTGGTCAATATTTTGATTCTTGTCTGAATAACCTGAATACTATTTTGGTGAGATATGAGGAAACAAATTTGGTGCTGAATTGGTAGAAATGTCATTTTATGGTTAGAGAAAGAATTGTGTTAGGCATCGAATTTTTGAACAGGGAATCTAGGTGGACAGGGCCAAGGTGCGATTTATTCAGAATTTTCCTCCACCGACGACAATTAAGGGAGTCAGAAGTTTTCTAGGCCATGCCGGGTTTTATCGGCGGTTCATCCAAGATTTTTCAAAAATTGCAAAACCTCTTTCTTCCTTATTCATGAAAGATGCACCATTTGAATAAGACTCACATTGTTTGCAGGCGTTCGAGACCCTGAAAGAGAAATTGGTAACTGCACCAGTGCTAACATCACCAAATTGGGATCTTCCCTTTGAGGTAATGTGTGATGCAAGCGATTCAGTCGTTGGCGCTGTACTTGGCCAAAGAATAGACAAGGTATTTCGTACTATCTACTATGCTAGCAAAACCTTGAATGAAGCTCAATTGAATTATGCTACCACTGAAAAGGAATTGCTAGCTATAATTTTTGCTTTTGACAAGTTTCATTCATACCTTGTGCTCTCTAAAGTCACTGTATACACTGATCACTCTGAGATAAGACATTTGTTAGCAAAGAAAGATGCAAAACTAATATTGATTAGGTGGATCCTGCTCTTACAAGAATTTGATTTAGAGATTAAGGATAAGAAAGGGGTAGAAAATGTTGTAGCTGATCACTTGTCTAGGTTAGAATGCATTCTTGATTGTTCACAGAATAATACTGAGGAAATAGATGGTTGTTTTCCAGATGAAAAATTGTTTGCAATAGAAAATTTTCCTTGGTATGCAAATTTTGCAAATTACTTGGTCCAAGGCACACTTCCACATAACTTGTCTTTTCATCAAAAGAAAACGTTTCTGTCAGATGTTAAGAATTATTTTTGGGAAGAAACTTTTTAGTTCAAAATTTGTGCTGACTCGATGATACGGAGATGTGTGGCGGAAGGAGAGATGAGAAGTATCCTCAGTCACTGTCATGACCGTGAGGTAGGAGGCCACAATGTGCCAATCAAGACAACAGAGAAGGTACTTGAATGTGGCTTTTATTGGCCAAATATTTTTAAGGATGCTCGTGCTTATGTCATTGCTTGCGATAGATGTCAGCGTACAATTAATATCTCAAACCGTCATGAAATGCCTTTGAATAATATCATTAAAAGTGAGATATTTGATGATTGGGGAATCGACTTTATGGGACCATTTTCAAATTATTTTACAAAAAAATACATTTTGGTCGCCGTTGATTATATTTCTAAATGGGTGGAGGCTGAAGCTTGTGCAACTAATTATGCACGGGTAGTTACGAAATTTTTGAAGAAAAATTTATTTAACCGGTTTGGTACACCTCGTGCTATCATTAGTGATGGTGGCAGCCATTTTTTCAACAAACTTTTTTAAAACTTTTTGAAGAAATATGGTGCCAAGCACAAAATTTTTACACCCTATCATCCCCAAACAAGTGGCCAAGTAGAAGTGTCCTGGTATCGCTTAGTCGTATCGCGCTCAAATTAACCCAACTCAACTCAAACAAATAAATATAAAGTAGCAAGAGTAGGGATCATTCCCACGAAGAAGGTGCAATTTATTGTGTTCTTAAAAATAGTGAAAATAAATAGAAAGGTGATTTTTGGATTCTAAAATTAACTACTAATAATTAAAATCAAATTAAATAAATTTTATTAACTAGCATGCAAGAATTAAAATTATGAAAAATCAATTTATTAACGAGCCTTGGTATCGGTCGACTACACCCTTGAAGTTATTCACTCGATCATCGATTCCCTAAAAATAATTAATTCTCATTGAATATTTACCATTGGAAATTTAATTCCTATCTCACCTTAATTTTAGTTAATTAGACGCAAGCGTTCTAAATTAACCCTTACCAATAAATCAACCAAGATACAAGTGATCAAGATTTAAACCTATGGTAGCATTCAAATTAGTGAGACTTAAGAATCTAGACAACACAAGCACAAACGGTTGTATTTAATCTAGTCAATTGTTGTTCATACGAATTAACAAATTCACAAGCGGAAAATATTAATCATAGTTGCTTCAAAAATTAGATGGATCAAATAATTACAGATTTAAATTCTAATTTAGCAGTAGATTGTATAGCGAAATCCTAGGGTGATCAATCCAAAATTTCACATACAAGCATGAAATAAATCAGAACAACTTTTGATACTCAATAAAAATCAAACAATGAAAATATGTGTAGTAACCCGTATCCAGAATTAGCGATTAATGAGTAATTAATCAAGTAATCATGTTTGGATTAAGTAAAACATGATTAAGGAAATTCCAGAAGGGTTAACAGAGTTCATAAATGGATCCAGGACACTCGAAAATGGCTTAGAAGGCCCCAAGACTCGAGTGGGATCGGAGCTTCCGATCTTGGTGACATCGGAACCAAATCGGAACTATATCGGAAGCATGGAGATCGGAACTTCCGATCAGCAATCGGAGCTTCCGATCGGCTGTCGGTGACAGGTGTGTGGTTGCATGTGGTTGGGTTTGACACGTGGCATCGGAGCTTCCGATCGGAGGAACGGAGCTTTCGATCTACACGTTCGGAGCTTCCGATCAGGAACGGAGCTTCCGATCGTTGTCTATAAATATAGGTGCGAGGGCTTCATTTCAAAGCGCACCGAATTCCTCTCCTTCGCCCTCGTGGCTCTATTTTAGGGCTTTGGGTACTCTTATTTTAGAGTTGGAGTAAGGAATATATTTTAGTATAGTTGGACAGTGTCTGACATAGTAGCGGAGTAGTGCTCGTGTAGCGGAGCAGTGCTCAAGGCTGTGGAGCTGCAGCAGGGGTGTACCCCTAGTTGCGAGATAGTTGCCATCAGCGGGCTGACGACGGACGCAGGTATAGCTATGGTCTCCTTAAATTATTTAGGAGTATGCAATAGCTTAGTTAAGGCTTTTAGAGCTTAATTATTGATGCATGGGTATTTTCATTGTAGAGCTGATGTAGGCTTGGAACCTAGAGTGGGACTGCTAGGAACTGCCTATAGTAAGGTACGTAAGTACTGACTGAGATAGCCAGCGGGTTTGCATGCTTATATGTTGCATTTGTGTGTCATATTATTATGCAGCATGTGCATATCATATTGTGCCTGTCCATCTTGTGAGATGAGCCATGTAGGGCCGCTTAGCCCTGTCTGGATGGGTGATGTATAGTGCCCAGTGACTGACGGGTCATGGGTGATTAGCATCGGGGGACACAGTCCATGTCTTATAGGAATGAGCAGTGTCGATAGGGTTTGCTCCCCGGGTTGTACCACTCATATCCTAGGCGCCATTACTGAGCGGTTATATACAGTTATCCCAGATATGGATACCCTATCATTTGAATGCATCATATTTGTATGTTTTACCCAGTGCTTTCGTATTGAGGTTAGAGCTCACGTTCAGTCTTACTAGACACCCCATTCGACGGGGCATGTGTAGGTGCAGGATTGAGCACCAGGAGCTTGGAGTAGCCAGTGACCAGGGAAGACAGCAGGATTAGCTGTAGGTTATGCCTTTAGGTTATTTATTTGATTTGGTTGTATAAATCGAATTGGTTTAACCGGTTGTATTCTGCCGGTCTATTTTTATTTAAGTGTTTCGCAATGATTTATTTAATGCATGTTTAATTATGCTCTTAACTCTGATTAGGTAATGGATCCGGGTAGGGTCACTACATTTATTGGTATCAGAGCATATGCATGCAAGAGACTTGGGATATAGTAATGAGACTTTGGGTTATCCTTGTAGGATGGATGAGACCTTGGAAGAGGTGATGATGCGGCAATTAAGTTGCCCGAATACTATCATCATCGGCAGGATTTTTGAAGATTTGGCTTATGGGATTCCAGCAAGTGCGGACAGGAGTGATGGATCGTGTTCGAGTTTTCAAGATTTCTACTCAGGAGGATCCTAGTTTTGGATCAAGTACCGGATGCCAGAGGCAGTGGCAGAGCATTGGATGGGACGCACTTGATGCTTGCATCTGTATCATCCATACCATGATAACACTACTCTAAAAATTCTCCAGTCGTAGATGGAGAGATTGTCAGATAGACCTTCACCAGAGAATGCCTTGAGTGCCTAAAGCATGACAGGTTTCGAACGTGAGGTCTTTAACCTCATGCAGAACATGGTTTTGCCGGTATGCTTGTATCGATGCTTTCGATAGGCACACGGGAAACTTCATGTTCAAAAGCATGATTTGGTTACATGAAGAACGCTGATGGTAGATCGTGAGCAGAAGGGGTGGGACATGCACTGACGCAGAGCATAGCTGGTTGGCTATCACGAGCCATTTCTCCAGAGTTCTTCGTAGGAGGACATGTAGAGAGACTTGGTCGGGAGTATGCTTGTATCGATGCATGTGTCGATTAGAAGCTTCATGCTCAAGAAACGAAGACTAGTACGATGATTTAAATACTGTATTGATGTAGTTGTAAACAGTATTTCAATTGTAATGAATCATCATACTATGGTTGTATCATTTTAAGTTCGATTGTACATTTCATTGTATTTTGAATACTGTATGTATTACATGGGATTGTAATTGCGAAATTGTACATAAATGGAAGCAATGATACATGTTTTATTTATCCAGCAATTCGTGAATGATTGCAAGTGATTTTGCTAGGATTGGCATTGTTTTAGTTGATTAGTGTTCAACTGCTGTAGCTCATGGGATTTGAGTGGGCCGACTGTGACGGTTTGACTTGTGGTTAGTCTAGGCGTTTTCCTAGGATTGACCTAGTTAGTCAGTGGACTATGTTAGTACCAGCGATGAGTGGACTCATCTAGAGTCATTAAGGGTATTGTTCGATTTAGAACATTTGGGCTTTGTTCTAGGTTGTTTCCTTAGAACAGTAGGCTGTCTGACCTTCGTTAGGTTGAGACTTGTGATGATGGGTTTTCATCAGGATGCCAGGTCCAGTATATGCCGAGAGTTGTGGACCATGACCAGGACTAGACGTGATGGGGCGCGACCCTATGCCAGTGTTACTCAGGGAGTCCTTGTACTTCAGAGGTTACCTGGGAGCCTTGTGCTTCGGGATTGGCGGTGGGGAGGCTACTCAGTCTAGGGATTTGGTGATAGTCACGACAGGGTATGACCTTGGATTAGATATCAGGTTTGACATTGATGATATCGTCTGGTGTGCCAGAGATATTGATTATGTTCTGCTGTGGGAACTAGTCTTGGAGGGATTTCCTTGATAAGTGTGTATTCTGAGCAGTTAGATTTTAACCTTTGGATTACTGCTAGATGTGTGGATCTAGTAGGTGGATGGATTCTACCAGCGATGGCTGTGGGTTGTCATCAGAGTTGTGGTTAGAATTTCCCTGTGATAGGAATTATCCAAGATACTGGATGGAATTTTGTTTTAAGACTTAGACTCGAATACGAGGACTACTCCATGATGAATGACTTCATCTGCGAGAGATTATATCAGATGTTGAGGATTGTACATGACTATTTGAGATGTGAGGGAAGCATGGCCTATGCCCGTGAAACCTTGGTGGTTGTCCAGGCGGGTTATTGAGGTAAGCTACCTTAGTCTTGAACTGTTGCACAATCTTAACAAGGGATATGATCAGGAGAGTGTTCGAAGATTGTGGAAATCTTTAGGATTCTTTAGTTATTCTTCTTGGACTTGACGAGCCGTGGTGTTCATTCTGAATGAACGAGGTAAGGATAGTGAGTCCAGTGGTTGCGCTAAGTACTGTATGATATTATCAGAGATTGAGCGTAGGATTTTCCATGGGATGGAATGGGCTTAGTTTATGTTTGCCTTGGGTGAACCAGACAACGATTAGTAGTGCTAAGGTGGCACGGGATCTGTGCTAGTGACTACTAGTGGTTATTGGGTAACTCTATCAGAGTTAGGATGATTAAGTTCAGAATACGAAGCAGCGGTTAGTAGTGCTGAAAAGGCGCAGAACTTGTGCCAAGTAAACTACTTATGTACTATGATCTGACACCGTTTGGAAATGGTTCTTTGTGGCAGCTGAGTCATAGTTATTGACCGAGCCATGCAGGTTGAATGATCAGTAGTCGTCTGACCAGATGTGTGCGAGCTTAAGTAGATCGACGAATTCGATTGGTTGAGCCAATCAGGGTTGATCAGGATGTAGCAATTAAGTAATACTTGAGATAGTATTTTGTCGAGTAATGCTTATGGGTTGAGTACTGAATACCATCTCAGAGAAATCGGAGATTTGAGTTATTTGGTCTCAATGATCGTCAGAGATGAATCTTCTGGGATTGCTGTAATCAGGAACGATTGCAAGTGGACTTGTATGATCAAGTTGGGTGCTAACTTGACAGTGAAAACAAGCAAAGGAGTTGGTAGTTTCCAGTATAGTGCATTCTTGTTAAGAAAGAAACTGATATTGATCCAATCAATTGCTTAGTGATAGCAATAGGTCAGGAAAGGATCATGTTATTGTTTCATGTGAGAGTTTTCCATTGAACAAACAATAGTGAAGATTGTTGACCGGAAATTTCGGTTAAGTGAGGGCATCTATGTGTACCATTGGGTTGAGATTCAACGAGGAATGTGTACTTGTATGGACATCGGTTGTTTAATTGTGAGGTGTGACATTTGCTGAGACCTAGTTCTCGAGATCCGGCAGGGTGTGTCACAAATTTTCATCGTATGGTGCTTAAGATCATTGTGATGATCGAGGCAGTCGTAGGTCGACTTAGTAGCCAACGAGGTTTGCCTTTGGGATCGAAGATTTCGCAAGATCGTGACAGATCGAAATTGTTCTTTCGAGTCAGTGAGTCACATCTATGCGGATTATTTTGTCTAGAATATTGCGCATTAGCAATGATCGATATCTGGATGTGCGTCAGGTGACAAGTAATTTGGTAAGAAGAGAATTGCTATATTCCAGGGATGACGTGTTCATCAGGAATCTTCATCTTTTCAGTGCTAAAGATAATGTGTTCAGCAAGGGAGCGATTTGACTATTGAGAATCCGTTGGGATTTAGTTTCCAGGATCAGTATGTTCAACCTTAGGAGATTGGTATGAGCTGATGGTTTTATCAGAGACTCTGAGTTGAGTTATACCAGGTGCAATGATTGTCGAGTTTCGAGACAGAATAGGAAACGTTTCCATATGTCTGTGCACTGTGGAATGTCCCAGTCGAGCATATTGGTGGGAACTTGCCTTAGTCTTGATGTTTGTACAGTGATTGCGAGTATGTATAACTAACCAGAGGATGTCCAACGATTGGAATTCATGAGGAGAATAACCTATGATCGAGATAATGTAGATCATCAGAGGCGTGATGACTTCCATTTGCAATGTATGCGTGATTTCCCAGGCCAATGGCTAGGAGATGACTTCGCGTCGTTATGTACGAGCGATGATAGTTCTCATCAAGGCATAGTGTTGAGTTATACTGAGAAACGTGAACTGAGATTTACACTGGACATGGTATTGAATTCCCCGTATTGTTTAGGAAGCTCGTTCGCTTCTGTAGGGCATGGGAAGGATGACCAGTCTAGAATCATGTGAAACAGTTATGTTGTAGTATGACCTTGTGTCAACTAAATTCTCTTGAGGAGAATTCAAGCTTTGTTGTGTCAGCACAGTGTTGGGATTAGTGTTTTCTAACTAGAGGTGTTGAGCACCGAGAACTTTTGGAACCATTAGATGGTTAATTTGATTAGTGAATCAACGATTGTCGTAAACCAATCAGGTTATGATTTGGTTTTTGTCAGCCTAAGACTTTTCCTTCGGACAATGATCTCGATCAAACGGGTGTTTGTATCCTTCGTGATCAGGGAGATCTTGGTCAGGATGGAAGGCGTATCAGTGTTGTGATATACTAGTGCTAGAGGAGTTCGACTGTCGACCAGTAGCGAAGTAATTTTCAGCTGGGAAAATGTTAATGCGGTTCAGCATTAATGAAGCTTGCAGAGAATTCGACGGGAGTCTGAGTGTGTCAGAGGATATATCGACCAGACACTCGAGCAAGGGTTACTAGTACGTTCTTGAGGTTTTACCCTAGATTTCGAGGACGAAATCTTTTAAGGGGGGGAGAATGTAGTAACCTGTATCCAGAATTAGCGATTAATGAGTAATTAATCAAGTAATCATGTTTGGATTAAGTAAAACATGATTAAGGAAATTCCAGAAGGAATAAACGGAGTTCATAAATGGATCCAGGACACTCGAAAATGGCTTAGAAGGCCCCAAGACTCGAGTGGGATCGGAACCACCGATCCAGGATCGGAGCTTCCGATCTTGTTGACATCGGAACCAAATCGGAACCATATCGGAAGCATGGAGATCGGAACTTCCGATCAGCAATCGGAGCTACCGATCGGCTGTCGGTGACAGGTGTGTGGTTGCATGTGGTTGGGTTTGACACGTGGCATCGGAGCTTCCGATCGGAGGAACGGAGCTTCCGATCTACACGTTCGGAGCTTCCGATCAGGAACGGAGCTTCCGATCATTGTCTATAAATATAGGTGCGAGGGCTTCATTTCAAAGCGCACCGAATTCCTCTCCTTAGCCCTCGTGGCTTTATTTTAGGGCTTTGGGTACTCTTATTTTATAGTTGGAGTAAGGAATATATTTTAGTATAGTCGGACAGTGTCTGACATAGTAGCGGAGTAGTGCTCGTGTAGCGGAGTAGTGCTCGTGTAGCGGAGCAGTGCTCAAGGCTGTGGAGCTGCAGCAGGGGTGTACCTCTAGTTGCGAGATAGTCGCCATCAGCAGGCTGACGACGGACGCAGGTATAGCTATGGTCTCCTTAAATTATTTAGGAGTATGCAATAGCTTAGTTAAGGCTTTTAGAGCTTAATTATTGATGCATGGGTATTTGCATTGTAGAGCTGATGTAGGCTTGGAACCTAGAGTGGGACTGCTAGGAACTGCCTGTAGTAAGGTACGTAAGTACTGACTGAGATAGCCAGCGGGTTTGCTAGCTTATATGTTGCATTTGTGTGTCATATTATTATGCAGCATGTGCATATCATACTGTGCCTGTTCTTCTTGTGAGATGAGCCATGTAGGGCCGCTCAGCCCTATCTGGACGGGTGATGTCTAGTGCCCAGTGACTGATGGGTCATGGGTGATTAGCATCGGGGGTCACAGTCTACGTCCTATAGGAATGAGCAGTGTCGACAGGATTTGCTCCCCGGGTTGTACCACTCATATCCTAGGCGCCATTACTGAGCAATTATATATATTTATCCCAGATATGGATACCCTATCATTTGCATGCATCATATTTATATGTTTTACCCAGTGCTTTCGTATTGAGCTTAGAGCTCATGTTCAGTCTTTCTGGACACCCCATTCGACGGGGCAGGTGTAGGTGCAGGATTGAGCACCAGGAGCTTGGAGTAGCCAGTGACCAGGGAAGACAGCAGGATTAGCTGTAGGTTATGCCTTTAGGTTATTTATTTGATTTGGTTGTATAAATCGAATTGGTTTAACCGGTTGTATTCTGCCGGTCTGTTTTTATTTAAGTCTTCCGCAGCGATTTATTTAATGCATGTTTAATTATGCTCTTAACTCTGATTAGGTAATGGATCCGGGTAGGGTCACTACAATATGAATCTCACAAGATGAATAAAATTCAAAGGATTTGTCTTCCTCTACCAAGGATTAAAACTTAGAAAAATTGAAGAAAAGATTGAATCTAAGAACAAGGAAGATAAAACCTAACCGCTAGATTTCTTCTCACGTTTTTGGCCGTCCAAAGATCCCCGATGTTTTATCTTCTATTTATATGGCTTGGAAAGCCCACAAAATAAATCCCGAAAAGTCAAGGATTTTAATTCCCAAAAATTCCAATTTCTGAGTCTGTGCGACGCCTTGCTCGATCGGTTAAATTTTGCGGATCGGGCGAGCAACTTTCTGTCCAAAAAAAATATTTTTCCAGCCCAGATCTTGCTCAATTGGTAAAACATTACGGATCGAGCGAACAAGTTTCTGTCCAGCGCGTAGCGTTTTTTAAAAATTCATATCTGGAGTTCTAGGCATCGGATCGAGCCGAAATTTGGACAGCAGCTTCAAAACATCTTGAACTTCAATTTGAATGGTGGAGACCGGATTTGAAGCTTTTTAAAATTAAATATGATATTTTGATCATTGCTGCTTTGTAATTCATTCTTGCGCAATAGATTTTCCATCTTTTCCTCTCAAATTCATCTACGTTTTGCTCATTCTCCTTCTCCTAAATCCAACCAAAAACAATAAATAAGAATTAAAAAATGAATTAAATCAATGGAAATTCTCCTAATCATATTGAATTAACCCAAATAATCATAATAAAATATCACCACATCAAACTTCCCCATACTTAAACCTTGTTCACCCTCGAGCAACACAAAATCAAAAATAAGTTCGAGCTCATGATCCATAATGAAGAATAACCATGATTTACACATTTTTGCCTCAAGAATTAACTCAATTCATGATCAAAAAAGACGTTAAAATGCTAACAACGGAACAAGTTCAATATCCAGACATTTCAACTAGAGATATAGCCCCAAACGTGTGTGTGTATATGGTCATTAGCAAGTGTCATGCACAATCCAAAAATCCATTCAATGTAAAACCCCACAATAGGTCAAGTTGCACACCAACAAATCAAATTAAACCATTGAGAAGTTTTATAGACTTTTCACCTTTCCGGGTAATTGCACCCGGTTATCCTTAACTCCGTACATTCTCCTCCATATTTCGCTCTTGGAATTTGTAGGACTAGAATTTCTATCCTCATTCCAATTCCTCCCCTCACCTTACTAACCCCATTATTTTCTCTCTTTTTTTCCGATTAAGCTCAAAAGGGAGGTTGATAGGCTAACGACTTTCTAAGACTATCAAAAGGTTCACACGACCTTTACTATGTCATATGTCATATACAATTCACAAGTCATGACTCATGCATGCTAAAGAATATTCAAGAACCATATCAAAGTCTAATTTGCATTGGATATCAGTGTTCCAAGGTTAGAAAATCATCTATTTTCAAAATCATGCTTGTCAAAAATTAGATATCATCATGGGCTAGTGAATTTCAACAGTCAAATTCATCACAAACTATGAGCTCTAAATTTTTTTTTCTCATAAAAACGGCTAAATTCTCTCAATGACTGGCTAAGTCCTCTCTCCCATAATTAAAATCTTACATTGTCCCCAATGTAAGTAAAAATAACACTAAAGAAAAAAAATATATATAAAATATGTGGAAGAAAATACTCCCCTTGGGTTGCCTCCCAAGCAGTGCCTAATTTTCAGTCTTCAGCTTGACCCTCAGAAGCACTTCTCAAAGAGCGGCTGATGCCCAAAATAAGTGTCATATGACACCACAAATGGGTCTTTGTTCCATGTGCCCTCAAGCTTGGCTAGCTAGATGTATAAAGTTTAAGCTCGTCACATCAACAACACTCCATAGTAGTTGGTAAACATGGGAAGAGAACATCTCCGTTGGCCCTCGGAAACCAAAATCTTTTGAAATTGGTATTGATGGAAGGAAAGGATCTTGGGGATATGTGTATGATAATACTATTGATGAGCTCAAATCGATAGAATCTTGAACTCCGTCATCCTCAAACTTGAGTAGCAATATATTTCCATCATACCATATTTCTTCCAAAGCATCTTCCGATTGAGGTTCAATAATAAGAGAAGACTCAAACACCTCTAAATCTTCAGCATGATTTGATTCACACTCCCAATCCTGGTTCTCTGAGTCATCATCATTGAACCAAATTGGGTTGGTCACTGCTTGAGTATCTTGCTTCACTTCCTGTTCTTGGTGTTCATGAAGGATTGATCTCTTGATATTCTTCATTTGCTCCACAAGGTAGCATTTAGAATTGATTAGATCTTATATATCTGCCTTAGTCGATACCACAAACTTGCTCATTATATCTTCTAACGGATGTAAGATCAATTTCAAACAACTTACCTCCTCTCTTTGAAGATCGAATGGTTGGTGTGTAGAATTCGGGTACTGAGTATCTTGTGGGTATTGGTGGCTCCATACCTGTGGTGTAAGACCCCAATATCGGGGATAGTCAAATTCTGCCATATCATCCAACAGGTGTATCATACTATCATCATCTTGGAAAAATAGTGGAGTACCCATTGTGAAAGCTGCATCAATTACCCATCTTCTTGTAACTGCATCCAAACCCTCAAGAAAAAATGTAAGGAAAGAATGGTTAGTAAAATCATGATACCTGGAGATGGTTGCCAAATCCTTGAATCTCTCCCATGCTGCGTAGAATGGATCTCCGTGTTGCTGAATAAAACTTGTGAATACTTGTCGATTTGACATCTTGAAGTGTTACACCATAAAAAAATTCTTGCAAAAACAGAAAAAAAACGGTGAATAAAATAAAAACAAAAACACAAATCAATTAAACGCCTTCCGCGGCAACGGCGCCAAAATTTTGTAATGCTTAGTCGTATCGTGCCCAAATTAACCCAACTCAACTCAAAAAAATAAATATGTAGTAGCAAGAGTAGGGATCATTCCCACGAGGAAGGTGCAATTTATTGTGTTCTTAAAAATACTGAAAATTAATAAAAAAAGGGTATTTTTGGATTTTGAAATTAACTACTAATAATTAAAAGCAAATTAAATAAATTTTATTAACTGGCATGCAAGAATTAAAATTATGAAAAAGCAATTTATTAACGAGCCTTGGTATCGGTCGACTACACCCTTGAATTTATTCACTCGATCATCGATTTCCTAAAAATAATTAATTCTCATTGAATATTTACCATTGGAAATTTAATTCCTATCTCACCTTAATTTTAGTTAATTAGACACAAGCTTTCTAAATTAACCATTACCAATAAATCAACCAAGATACAAGCGATCAAGATTTAAACCTATGGTAGCATTCAAACTAGTGAGACTGATGAATCTAGACAACACAAGCACAAGCGGTTGTATTTAATCTAGTCAATTTTTGTTCCTACGAATTAACAAATTCACAAGTGGAAAATATTAATGATAGTTGCTTCACAAATTAGATGGATCAAACAATTACGGATTTGAATTCTAATTTAGCAGTAGATTGTATAGCAAAATCCTAGGGTGATAAATCCAAAAATCTCACATAAAAGCATGAAATAAATCAGAATAACTTTTGATACTCAATAAAAATCAAACAATGAAAATCTGAATCTCACAAGATGAATAAACTTCAAAGGGTTTGTCTTCCTCTACCTTGAACTTAGAAAAATTGAAGAAAAGATTGAATCTAAGAACAAGGAAGATCCTAGCCGCCAGATGTCTTCTCACGTATTTTGCCATACAAAGATCCCCTCATCTAATGTTTTATCTTCTATTTATATGGCTTGGAAAGCCCACAAAATGAAGCCCAAAAAGTCAAGGATTTTAATTTCCGAAAATTCCTATTTCCAAGTCTGTGCAATGCCTCGCTCGATCGGTTAAATGTTGCGGATCAAGCGAGCAACTTTCTATCCAAAAACAAAATATTTTTCCAGCCCAGATCTCGCTCGATCGGTAAAACATTACGGATCGAGCGAGCAAGTTTATGTCCAGCGCGCAACGTTTTTTAAAAATTCATATATGGAGTTTTAGCCGTCGGATCGAGCCGAAATTTGGACAACAGCTTCAAAACATCTTGAATTTTGTTTTGAACAGTAAAGATTGGATTTGAATTTCTCCAAAATTAAAAATGATTTTTTGATCTTTGCTGCTTTGTAATTCATTCTTGCGCAATAGCTTTTCCATTTTTTCCTCTCAAATTCATCTACCTTTTGCTCATTCACCTTCTTCTCCTAAATCCAACCAAAAACAATAATTACGAACTATAAAATTAATTAAAACAATTCAAATTCTCCTAATCATATCAATTTAACCCAAATAACCATAATAAATTATAACCACATCATGTCCGTCCAATCTTGAAATTAAGCAAATTTTTGAAAATAGTGCGAGCACCAACAGAAAGGATTGGGCACTTTGACTTGATGATGCTTTATGGGCCTATAGAACAACATTTAAAACTCCTATAGGTACTTCAGCGTATAGGTTGTTGTTCGGTAAGGCATGCCATTTGCCAGTTGAATTAGAGCGTAGAGAATATTGGGCTATCAAAGCACTAAATTTTGAATTTGTTGCTACAGGTGAGAAGAGATTGCTAGAGCTGAACCAACTAGAGGAGTTTCGAGATCACACATACGATATAGCGGTGTCATACAAGGAGCGGACCAAGAGAATACATGACCGACGCATTCGCCACCGAGAATTCAAAGAAGGAGACGTTGTCCTTTTATTTAACTCTCGGTTGCGGCTTTTTTCAGGAAAGTTGAAGTCTAGGTGGTCTGGCCCTCACAAAATCACCAAGGTGTATCCATCGGGGGCCATTGAGATAAAATATGCACAAAACGAGTCTTTCACAGTCAATGCTCGGAGGCTAAAACACTATGTGGGGGTGATGTCGATTCCATGCCATTCATCACCACACTCACTGAAAAAGACTAGTTTGGGGAGGAAAATAGTCGAGCTCTAGACTCTAAATTGAGAACTACTCTCTCAACTCTCTTTTATTTAATTTATTTTGCTCGAGACATTTTGTTCTTCTCTTTGTTCATTTTATCTTTATCTTTTTCAATAAAAAAAGCATAGGGTGCGCTCGGGATGTAAAATCTTGCAGCCTGAGCGCCAAAGTGCACTGTCCTGTGCCAATATTTTCAAACGGGTGTGTGCTCAGGTGGTTAAAAACAGCAGCCCAAGCGCAAAAGTTTTGTTTAATTTTTTTTAAATGGGGTGCGCTCGGGCGGTAAAAAACTGTAGCCCGAGCGCTTCGTGATACCCGAGTTTTTAAACCCAGATCCCCTTTTTTTTTCTTCTTCATTTTTTTCCCTTTCTCGTTCCCAAACCCTACTCCCCTTTCTATTATATCCTAATTCTAGCTTCTTCTCTTCCAAATCGCATGTACTTCTCCACTCATCAAATCGCAGGTGCTCTAACCCATCTCTCAAATTTGAAACAATATGCCTTCGAAGAAAGCAAAGATTGCCTCATCTAGGGCTTCTACTTCTTCTTCCTCCACCATAATTGACGGCAAGTTCATCTCTGAGGAAGCCAAAGAAAGATACAAAGCGGCCAAGATCAATACGAATCCAATCCCCAATAGAGGAATCAAATTATCAGAGGAACACACCATCTCCCTCGGCATCCATCAACGCGGGTGGTGGAATTTAGCCGTCAACCTCAAGCAATCATTGTGCCCTTGGTGCAAGAATTTTACGCCAATGCCCCGGAGAAAACCGACAGCAAAGCTTTTGTTTGGGGTAAGTTGGTTCCTTTTGACCCAAAAACTCTTAATACATTATTGCAAACACCTGCGGTGGATGATAGCCAATTCCAGGCATTCAAGGCTAGTCCCGATTTTAATCTTGTCACTACTGAATTGTGTTATGACGGGAACGTGTGGAAAGACCCGGTAATTTTTTTTTCATTTAAAGAAAAATATTTGCGGATGGAACCGTCTCTTTGGTATGCTTTTCTCACTCATAGAATGATAACGGTCTCCCACACGAATGACGTGGTGACTAGCAGGGCGATGTTGTTGTTTGCCTTGCACAAGAAATGGCCGATTAATGTAGGTAAACTCATCAACAAGGAGCTTTATACGTCCATACGCACACCAAACATTGGCATGTTCTTCCCATCCATTATTTCCGCACTTTGTGTTCAAGCTAGAGTTGTTGTTAGAGATGATGAATAATGGCAACATCCTATGCATTCGGTGCACAATTCCCTTGTGAGGACCAAAAGGACTTTCAGAAAAAAAGATTTACATCGAGCGGACAGGAGAGTTCCGGGGCCGATCAATCTTCGAGGCATGTACCAAACCACATCCCAATTGGTGCCCCAGCACTGAGACGATTAATGAATTATCTGCTTAGGCTCAATACCAAAATGAGTGCCAACACATCACCTTTTCTTATATGGACTCAATGCATGCCATGATGCTAGGTTTGTGCGCCAATGCTGGTTTGGACCCCGCCGCCTTTCCAGCACCACTATTGTATCCACCTCCATTCTATTTCCAATATGCTGCACCAATACGTGATATGCCTAACAATTCAGATGAAGAGCCAGCTGGAGACGACGAGGACCACTATTCAGGGGAGTTTTTGTTTTATTTTCTGTGTCTTTATTTTCTTTTCATTGTTTGTGTTCGGTGTTGCTTTTAGGAGTTAGTTGTTGTCTGTTTAGGATTGGAGACACTGCTCGTTTTAAGTTTGGGGAGGGTATATTTTCTGTTTGTGCGCATAATGTTAGCTCTTGAATTTAGTTTTCGTTTCGTCTTGTTGAATATGGAGGATTTCAGAAAATCCTATGATGATGATATTAGGAAAAAGTTTTGTGAAATTATAACCTTTGGATTGATTGTGAATATCTCATTGCACTATAGTTCAACCGGTGAAGTGCACTAAGAAAGATAAAGTTTCAGTGGCTTGATCATTGCACGATACTAAGGGTTTTTCGAACTCGAATTGATACTTTGTGATTTTAGTTAACGCTACTAATGCACTAATATTTGGAAAAAATGAATGATTCACAGCGCACTCAAAAAATTTTATTTCATGATGTTCCATCCGGGCTTGATTAGGAATTGAAATCTTAATTCCTGAATCTAAGCTAAGTTTGCGGATTAAATGTGGTAAAAAACCATATTTCTTGCAAAAAGAGATCCAATCATTTGAATTACGGTACTCCATCCGTGATATAGACGAGGGGATTGAAATTCGAATCCTATCAAAGTTATAACTAAGTTTGCCGATTAAATGGGGTATGAATTTATTTTTTTTAATAATTCCATCCGGGATTTATTAGGGATTGAAATCCTAATTTCTTTAAGCTAAATTTTTGGAACAAATGGGATTAAGAATTACCGGATGTAAAATCCGATGATGTGTAAAATAATATCTATGGATCATTCATTGGTTTTCTGAAAACACCAAAAGAGGTGAAAAGGTGGACCTATCTGAGAGCATGGGTGTTCAAGGGGAAGATTTACCATGATGTGTCATTTAGATCTGTTGGCCCAAGTAAACTGAGTCTCTTCGAGGTGCATAAAACTGGAGCCACTATCCAAGTTCAGTAAGTGTGAATTTTGGCTTGAACAGATTGCATTTTTGGAAAACTTAGTTTCAGCGAAGGGAATAGAGTTTGATCTGTCAAAAATAGAAGCAATTAAAAATCGGGTTACTCCAAAGAATGCTACAGATATACGAGTTTCTTGGGATTAGCGGGCTACTATAGGAGATTCATTCAGGATTTCTCCAATATAGCGCTGCCACTAACGCCATTAACTCGCAAAAGTGCGAAGTTTGAATGGTTTGATCAGTGTGAGAAAAGCTTTCTAGAGTTGAAGGAAAAGTTGATGACAACACTAGTGCTATCCATACCAGAAGGCTCAGGTTGATTCGTAATTTATACAGATGCTTCCAAGTGTGGATTAGGGGCTGTTTTGATGCAAGATGGAAAAGTAATAGCATATGCTTTACGACAACTGAAGATTCATGAAAAGAATTACCCTACCCATGACCTCGAATTGGAAGCAGTTTTCTTCGCAATAAAACTATGGATACATTAACTTTATGGTGAGAAGTGTCAGATTTTCACCGATCATAAGAATCTGAATTACTTCTTCACCCAAAAAGAGTTGAACATGAGGCAGAGAAGATGGCTCGAATTGGTGAAAGATTATGACTGTGACATTAGCTACCACCCGGGTAAAGCTAATGTAGTAGCTGATGCTTTGAGTCATAATTCTACGAATTTGAACATAATGACAACTCAACAGGAGTTGATTGCAGATTTTGAACGACTCAGATTGGAAGTAATTGAACCGATGGAGGTTTGTACCATATCATCTTTAATAATGGTTCCAAGTTTGCTCGACAAGATTCGAACAGGTCAGGCTTCAGACCAGCAATTATTAACTTGGAAACAAAAATATGAAACCAAGGGTGGTGTCTTGTATACCGATAAGGATGGAATTGTGCTTCATAAAAGGCGAATGTGGGTGCCAGCAGTAAATTCACTAAGGGAAGATGTGATGACTGAAGCTCACACAGTACCGTATTCCATTAATCCGAGGAGTACAAAGATGTTCAAGGATTAGCAAATTTTCTACTGGTGGCCAGGTATGAATAAAGACATCGTTAAATTCCTTAACGAATGTTTGACGTGTCAGCAGGTAAAAGCTGAACATCAAAGGCCAGCAGGATTTCTGAAACCATTGCCTATTTCAACATGTAAATGGGAAGATGTCACTATGGAATTCGTAGTTGGATTGCCAATTACACCTCGGAAAATGAATTCAATATGGGTGATAGTTGATAGGTTGAAAAATTCAGCTCATTTCCTACCAGTCAGAAACAATTTCTCGATGAATCAGTATGCAGAGTTGTATATTTGAGAAATAGTTAGATTGCATGGAGCAAAAAAGGATAGTATCTGACAAAGATCATAGGTTTACTTCGAATTTCTTTCATCCGTAGATAGATGGACAATCGAAGCGAGTGATTCAGATACTGGAGGATTTACTCAGGGCTTGCATGATTGATTTCGGAGGAAATTGGGAATCGAAGTTGCCTTTAGTGGAGTTCACCTACAATAATAGTTATCAAAACACTATTGGGCTGACTCCTTATGAGGCTTTGTATGGGAGGAAATGTAGGACTCCATTGCATTGGGATGAAGTGGAAGAAAGAGCTGTTTTAGGACCAGAAATAGTGTAGTAGACAGTTGACATGATAGCTAAAATCAAGGACAGGATGTTGATAGCACAGATTTGTCAGAAAAGCTATTCCGATCAAAGGCATAGGGATTTGGAATTCCAGGTAGGTGACCACGTGTTCTTGAAGATGTCACCTTGGAAGGGAATCTTGAGATTTGGAAAGAAAGGGAAGCTGAGCCCGAGATAAATAGGGTCTTTCAACATCCTATACAAGGTTGGAGCAAGAGCTTACCGAGTGGTATTGCGTCCAAATCTGGAAGGAGTACACGACGTCTTCCATGTCTCGATGTTGAGGAAGTATATCTCAAATCCTTCCCATGTAGTTCGTCATGAGCAGTCCAGTGGAAGCCAGACTTGTCGTATGAAGAGGTACCTGTTCAGATTTTGGATAGTCAAGTCCAGAAGTTGAGAAATAAAGAGATTAAGATGGTGAAAGCCTTGTGGCACAATCAACTTGTGGAAGAGGCTACTTGGTAGACCGAACAAGATATGCGTAGCCGATACCCAAAATTATTTGGTAAATCGAATTTTGAGGACGAAATTCTTTTAATGAGAGTAGAGTTGTAAGGTCCAAAATCCACTAAACTCGTTCAAGGTGATTTAAAATGACTTTAGAAATCTTATCCCATTAAATTGTTTATGTTATGATTATACAATAAGATTTCATGATATGAGTTTTATGTTTAACGTTTTTGTTTAAGCTGTGGTGTCAGGCTGAGTTTGATTCTAGAATCACGGGACGAGGCTAACCAATGAACGAGGTGATAGATTAAATTTCTATGAGCGTTTTAATGATAATATTGATATGCTTATTATATATGAGTGGAGGGATAGTATTTTTATCAGATAAGTCGGGACGTGTAACTGACTGCATTTTAGAGATGAACACATGCTACGTATTGAATGATCATTAACCTATCTATCTACCCGGTTCCCCACCCCATTACTTCCCATGTCCCCTTGTTCCCTTGACTCTCACTTTATTCCACCTCATCTACACGGTTCCTCCCCCTTCTCTCTATTATCTCATATTCTCCTTCTTGTTTCCTTCTTGAATCTTCACGGTGCTTCAAGATTTTGGTAAGCTAAAATTCCAAATCTCGTTCTTTGCGTGGTTAGCTTGTTGCCAAGACTCCGAATCAACTTTGTCTCCATTTCAAGGCAAGTATTTTAAATATTTTGAAACCATCATTCAAGATATAATTATTTTGTTATGAAAATATGTGTTTTGAAGTATTTTGTGAACTAATTTAAGATTTTATTGTTTTGAAGTTAGTTAGTCCATGTTTAATTGCAAGAAAATGAGTTTTGATGATTTATGTAGTTAGGATTTTGAGTAAAGGAAGTTTATGTTTGAAGTTTGAAGTATTGAAGTAGAGTTGAGATATTGTTGGGTTGAGTTGTTTTGATGCAAAGTTGTTCAAGTCGTAGTATTTTTTTAATCCAACGCTTTGTAAAACTTTATAATTGATGTTGGGAATGATTTTTAATGTGTTGAGTGTTGATGTTTCAAGTTTAGTTAAGGAATTGAGGTGTTTTTAATGCAAGAAATTTAAAGGATTAGTTTTTGTAATTTTCAAGTTCCTCCATTAAGTCTTGGGCAGAAGTAAACTAGTCACAAGGAGTGCCCACGCCTTGTGCAAAAACCTCTTCTGATTTTTACTCTTAAATTCTGGTGCGCCCATGCCTTGTGCAAAGACCTCTTATGATTTCATGAAATTTTATTTTCACAAATGATGTTCTAAATTCACTTTGAAGATGTTTTAATTATTTTTAAAACCTTTTTATGTATAGAGTTCAAGTTTTAAAGTAAAAAACGATTACGTTGATCGGTTGAATTATGTGATGCATTATATGATATGATGTACTCATGAAAACTATGTTCAATATGTAAACATGATTTTAATCATGCATGAAGTTATCGAGTGAAGTTTATGTTCATGAAATGAAGGTTAAAACAAAAATTACAATGTTTCAATGATGCTTCATAATGAATGATATGTTATAATGATACGATGATAAGATGATGAAATTATATGATGAATGATGTAAGAAGAAGCATGATGACATGATACGATGAAGCATGTAAAATATTTTGATGTCTTATGTGTCTTTGTGATGGCAATATGGGAACGGTACTCCGGTTTGGGCTCCGGAGGGGCCCTCCCAAATACGGCTCAATGTACGGGTTAGGTACTCTGGGATGAGCTCCGGAGGGGCCTCCAAAAATGAATGAACGAATGTTACGAGGCTTATTTCCATATGATTGTTGATCAAAAAGAAAATATGAATGTGCCCATTATGACGGTTGCCAAAATTTTGCATAATTCGTCACCAAATAATAAGTTTATGTTATGTTATGTTACGTTTAAATGATATTTGAAATCTCATGATTTTTACTGCATACACTTGCCGAGCCTTTAGACTCACTATACTTGAATGATGCAAGCAATGAGGATGACATTTATGCATATGTCGACGAGTTCAATGCCGGACATGAAGAAGAGCAAGGAGTCGGACCGACGGGCGATGCATGAGTGTGCTATGTGTTGAGTGATTTGAAACTTTATGATATATTTTAAATGTTGAAGACAAGTTTTATAATTTATAAGGTTTGAATTTGGTTGTAACCTTTTGTATTATGTCAAGAGGATTAAGTGTATTTGTGTGAAAAGAATTTTTTTTTATCACTTCCGCTTAACTTGAAGTCATGTTAGTTGAGTAATGTTCTCATAGATTTGAGGGCGTAACACCAAACATCTAGAAACATACTGATACACACTTCTCTTCATTCCCTTCCACCAGAACCTTGTACGCAAATCCTTGTACATCTTGTTGCTTCTCGGATGAATACTCAACTTTGAATGATGAGCCTGGGATAAAATCTCCGCCCTCAGAGTATCATCCTCTGGAACAACAATACGGCCTGACAAATAGAGAAAACCATCTGACTGATAGTGGAATCCATATGTACTATCATCTCTGGCTAAACGAGCCAAATGTTGGATCTTAGGATCAGACATCTGAGCATCTCTAATCCGAGAATACAAAGCTGGCTCAGAAAAGATCGCAAACATCTGGATACTCTTCATACCTTTCTTATTCTTGAAGGTATATCCTAAAGAACATCAATATTCAATTGCACTTACCACAGAACAGGTCTGAAGTGCGGACACTATCACCTTGCGGCTTAAGGCATCAGCAGTGAGATTACCAGTCCCTGGATGATACTTAATTTCACAGTCATAATCCTTAAGAAAATCCATCCAATGTCTCTTTCTCATGTTCAACTCTGCCTGAGTGAACAAATACTTGAGACTCTTGTGGTCTGTGAAGATCTCAAATCTCTCGGCATAGAGATAATGATGCCAGATCTTCAACGCAAAAACAATGGCTTCTAACTCAAGATCATGCACTGGGTAGTTATTCTCGTGAACTTTCAACTATCTATAGGCGTATGCAATCACATGCCCACTCTGAGTCAGGACACATCCCAGTCCCTGAAGAGAAGCATCTGTGTACATCACATATCCTCTAGATCCAGACGGTAAAGCCAACACAGGCGCAGAAGTCAACCGTCTACGAAGCTCACAGAAATTCTCTTCACATTATGAGGACCACTCAAAATTCACGCCCTTCCAAGTAAGTTATGACAAGGGTCGAGCTAGGTGCGAGAAATTCGCGATAAAGCGATGACAATATCCTGCTAGACCCAAAAAACTACGGATCTCAACAACCGTCGTCGGATGCGACCTGTTCAATACTTCCTCAATCTTGCTCGGATTCACAGAAACTCCATCCTTGGATATAATGTGGCTAAGAAATACCACCCGATCTAGCCAGAACTCACACTTACTCAACTTAGCTTACAACTGCCTTTCCCTCAGTTTCTGCAATACAAGCCTCAGATGATAAGCGTGTTCATTCACATCATGTGAATATACTAAGATATCATCAATGAACATGATGACAAAATTTTTGAGAAATTCCCGGAATACTCGGTTCATCAGATCCATAAATACATCCGGTGCATTAGTCAACCCAAATGACATTACTAAAACTCATAATTCCCATACCTGGTCCTAAATGTTGTCTTGGCTATATCCTGATCTCGGACTCGCATCTGATGATATCCAGATCTCAAATCAATCTTCAAGTAAACTGAAGTACTCTGCAACTGATCAAACAGATAATCTATACGGGGCAAAGGATACTTATTCTTGATTGTTACCCTATTCAATTGGCGATAGTCAATGCACAAACGCATAAACCCATCCTTATTCTTCACAAACAGAACAGGCGTTCCCCAAGGTGAAATGCTGGGACGAATGTAGCCCTTGTCCAATAGATCCTGAAGCTGCTGCTTCAACTCATGCATCTCTGATGGAGCCAGACGATACGGTGCTCGAGAAATAGAAGAAGTCCCTGGCACCAAATCTATGCCTAAATCGACTTCACGCACTGAAGGAAATCTTGGAATCTCATCTGGAAACACATCTGGGAAGTCATTCACAACTGGAATATTCTCAATACCAACACTTCCAACGGATGTATCAACTGCATAGATAAGGTAGCCTTACGCACCAGATTCCAAAGCTCTACAAGCTTTCAAAGCTGATACCAAAGGAATCTGATTTCGCGCTCCCTCACCGTAGAAGAACCAACTATCATTACCAACCGGAAGAAATCTTACCAATCTCTGGTAACAGTCCAATGAAGCTTGGTATGTAGTCCACACATCAATTCCCAGAATGCAATCGAAATCTTCTATTGCTAATATCATGAGATTCACCATTAAAGCATTCCCTTCAAACTCCAAAGGGCAACCCAATACTAAACGCTTAGCCGGCGTAGACTGACCCGTTGGAGTAGAGACAATAACCACTGTTTCTAGTGAGATATAACAAAACATGCAGAAATAAAAGAATGAGATGCACCAGTGTCAATGAGTGTTAAAGCAGGTATATAAAATAACAGGAACGTACCCGCTAAAACCTTCTCATTCTCATCCACTGCCTGATCATGCCTCAGGGCAAACACTTGGCTGGAAGCATGGGGTTTTAGATTAGAACCCCCTGTCGATTGTTGCTGTGGTCTCTTGTAGTGACCCTTACCGAGATCACCTACTAATAAAAAACTTAGGCATGCAATTAAATTAATTAAAACAGTAAGCCAGAATAAACTGCGGAAGCAATAAACCTTATACAATTCCAAGGAAAGAAATCTGTAAATAACTAAATAGTTATACAACCAAATCGAACACTGTTTAATCCCAATACATCAAAATAAATCCCTAGGCGAGATCCCAGCTGGTCATCCACTGCCTAATCCCTCCTGGATCCACCCGCCTCATCCAAACGCAAACCTGCCTCATGGAATAGGGTGTCCAGATATACAAAGTACGAGACGTGAGCATAAAACGCTCAGCACGAGAGTATGAGAATGCTGTATCATATAAGTGCATGAATGCAAGTGTACGTCCTACTGAAACTAGAGGCCAAAGATCAAATAACAAAGACAGACCGGGCCTTGGTATGTAGCACACTGTGCCGTCGCCTCAGGAGGTGGCTCCCATACCGAATACCAGTGGATAATCCGGACCCAAATCGATGGAAGTCCATCCACTAACAAGATAGGGTACGACCCTATAATATTCGAATAATATAGCTCGAAATGTAATATGCATGCAGCATACAATCATGTCATAAGATATGCACATAAAATCAAGCAAGCACATAATACATGCATACTCAGTTAGGATATCTCGAACAGTACTTTCGTACCTCAACTACTAGGCAAGCTTTACCAGCTCTCTAGGTCCACGCCTATAGTCCGCACTACACTGCAAAATGATGCTACTATCATTAAATTACTCCAAAAGCCTTAAATAAGCTATCGCATACTCCTAAATATTTTTAGGAAGCAAAAGCTATACCTGCGTCCGTCGTCAGCCCGTTGTTGTCGCTTGCCTCAAAACTAGGCCATAGCTCCGCTACGACACCTGGATCGCTATGCCACTTTTGGATTTCCCAAAGGAAGCCTAGAATGCCCTAGATCTAAGCTAGAAGACTAAGGAATCGAGAGACGAGAGGTGATTGGTGCGTCTAAAAATGAATCTCAGCACCTTTATTTATAGACAGAGTTCAGACCATCCGGACTGGCTTTGGAGCATCCGATCTGGAATTCGGGTCGTCCGATGTCCCATCCACACGTTAGCCATGACGTCACTTTGCTGATGTAGTCAATAACGTAATATTTGATCCCGATCGGACCGTCCGAACCTGCCGACAGAGCGTTCAAAAACGTTCGGAGCCCCCGATCCTGGCTTCGGATCATCTGTTCTCCTTCGAAGCCTCCGATCCTTCCCTTTGGGGCGTCCGAACCTAGGATTCTTGATTGAGATTATTTTCATAATCACCTTATTTTGTTACGGGCTACTACTTTCTCCCCCACTTAAGATATTTCGTCCTCGAAATCAGATCTTAAGTACCAAAATAAAATAACATATGTTGAAACATCCTTTATTCAAATAAAACATCATAAAACTGAATACAACACTGGAAAAAAATCAAAATAACTCAAGAAGTTCTGAACGCATCCTGCTCTAAAGCTCCCAAGTGGCTTCTTCAGTTCCTCAGCGCTGCCACTGAACTAGAACCAAAGGAATAACTTTGTTCCGCAATACCTTATCCTTATGATCTTGGATACGAATCGGTCTCTCTACATAAGTCAAATCAGGAATAACTTTGTTCAAACGACTGCAAAATATGAGACTGATCTGCCACATATCGTTGCAATAGGGATACGTGGAACACGTCATGGATACAGGAAAAATATGGTGCAAGGCTAACCAATAAGCCAATCACCAATGCTCTCTAAGATTTCAAACGGACCAATGTATCTGGGAGACAGCTTACCCTTGAGACCAAATCTGAGAATTCTGCGGAAAGGTGAGACTCTCAAAAACACTTTTTCCCCAAAATCGAACTGCAGAGGTCTACGCTTGGTATTAGCATAGCTGGCCTGACGATCCTGTGCAGTCTTAATCCGTTTCTTGATCTGATCAACAATATCTACGGCCTGCTTGAATTTCTCTGGTCCCTCGGCCTGTCTCTCCCCCACTTCTTCCCAGAAGAGTGGAGTACGGCAACGTCGTCCGTACAATGTCTCAAAAGGTGCCATCCCAATGCTATGATGGTAACTGTTGTATGCAAACTCAATCATTTGCCAGACTGAACCAAAATCCATTGCACACGCCCGAAGCATATCCTCTAAGGTACGGATAGTGCGCTCAAACTGTCCATCAGTCTCCGGGTGATAGGCAGTACTCAAACTGTTAGTAGTGCCCATCGCACGGTGAACACTCCCCCAGAATCTGGAAGTAAACCTGGGGTCTCGATCGCTGACAATGTTCACCGGCACTCCATGAAGTCGAACGATCTCCTGAATTTACAACCTTGTCATACGATCAACGGTGTACTCTTGACTATAGGGAATGAAATGCGCTGACTTGGTAAGTCGGTCCACCACAACCCAGATAGCGTCACAATTCCTCAAAGATACCGGCAAATGGGTCACAAATTCCACCGTGATAAGCTCCCATTTCCACTCCAGAATAGGCAGACTGTGAAGCAAACCTCCAGGTCATCGGTGCTCTGCCTTGACCTGCTGACAAACCAAGCATCTCGAAAAATACTGATACATGCTGCATTTTATTCCTTTCCACAAAAACTGAGTACGCAAACCCTTATACATCTTGTTGTTCCCCGGATGGATACTCAACTTAGTGCGGTGTGCCTGAGACAAAATCTCCCCTGCAGATCCTCATCCTCCGGAATCACAAGCCGACCCGATAAACATAGAAAACCATCTGACTAATAGTGAAATCTAGACGTACTACCCTCGTTGGCTAGATGAGCCAAATGGTGGGTCTTCGAATCAGACATCTGAGCATCCCGAATCCACGAATACAAAGCTGGCTCAGATAATATTGCAAACATCTGGATACCCTGCATACCTTTCTTGTGCTTGAAGGTATACCTGGAAGAACAACAATCCTCGATCGCTCGAGACATCGAACATGTTTGAAGTGCAGATAATCGCACCTTGCGACTCAAGGCATCAGCAGTGAGATTAGCAGCTCCCGGATGGTACTTTTTCGCAATCATAGTCCTTCAGCAAGTCCATCCAATGCCTCTGCCTCATGTTCAACTCCGCCTGAGTGAACAAATACTTGAGACTCTTGTGGTCGGTGAAGATCTCAAATCTTTTGCCATACAAATAATGACGTCAAATCTTCAAAGCGAACACAATAGCTGCCAACTCTAAATCGTGAACGCACTACAAGAAAAAAGGCCAACAACAACGCTTTTTTTGCGTTGTAGTTGTCCCAGAAAAAGCGTTGTCATAGGCAGTGTTGTAAAAGACTGCAGTCAAAGACAACGCAAAAAAAGCATTGTGGTATTTGGAAACGACAACGCTTAAAAAGCATTGTGGTAGTTGGCAAAGACAACGCTTTAAAAATGGTTGTAGATTAATGCAATGACAACACTTTAAAAGCGTTTTGGTATTTGAAAAACACAACGCTTAAAAAGCGTTGTAGATTTATGAAAGGACAACGCTTTAAAAGCGTTGTGGTATTTAGAAAAGACAACGTTTAAAAGCGTTGTAGATTGAGTAAAAAGCATTGTAGATTGAAGCTACGACAACGCTTATTAAATGTAAAAAAGCGTTATGATTTCTAGAGATGGATTAAAAAAGCGTTGCGCTTCGTTGTTAATTTGGGCGAAAACAACCAATAAAAAACGTTGTTTTTGACTTCTTTTTTTTGCAAATTTAAATTTCTATATAAATAACATCATTAAAATATATGAAAGTGCAAAGCCGTGGGGCAAAATATTCTCATAAAAAGTACAAGATATGTACCCAAATCACACTAAAACACATTTCATACAGAAAATCTATGTAATATTTGTCCCAATCCTTAAGCATGAAAAAAAATTGTGATTTCCGCACAAAACAAGTTACTACAGAAGGAAAGGCCCAAGGGAATTCCCACCATAGTCAGCGACGATCTCCGCCACCAGTAAGAACCAGAATTCTGAAATACGACATTAGATAACACATGTTAAATATATAACACAACAGGGGAAAACAAAATTTGAAATAATTGATAAGGTAGGAAAATCAAAGATGAGTGGCAAACAACATAAAAGAAATTGAAATTGAGTACATAAAAAATAACTGGAAGAATATGCTAGCATGAATCTATAGTTAAAACATTAAAGAAAGCCACAGATAACGAGTAAACGAGTGCATTTAGCTTCCACCAAATGAAATTGAGGAAGATTCCTTCGAGATACTTCGAATATATTTAGGTTCAAGCAAAGGCATTAGGTGGGCCACTATGCATAAACCTAGTCGAAGAAGGAAATGCAAATCAAATGGAACGAATTTATCAGACAAATATAAAGCTCTTTCATTTAATATTAGATACCCGTCCTACATAAAATCACCAATAAAATCAAATGGAACGAATTTACATGAAAGGCACACTCAATCATGACCAAAAGGAAACAACGAAAAGTCATGCCACAAGAACAAAACACCACGGTCAATCGACCTGCTCTTAAAACTCATCTGTCCATCAACTTCGATATGATCTCAGTACTTGATAAACACTATTGCTTAGATATATATATATAAAGTCATAGTGGAAATCTAAATTTAATGATCATAAGAAAATTGAAAAACTGCCAACCAATCACAATCAAATATTTTATCGTACTCATAGAGATTAATGTCCCCCAAGATTACAACAATAACAATACTCGAAAAGACTTTGAAGGTTCATACCTCTCCCTAAAAGCAATGCCTGCACCTTTATACCATAGTATCCTTTGCCACCAAATGCTGGAAGAAGTGATGGATGAATGTTCAATATCAATTTTGGAAAAGCTCGGATCAGCTCAGTGGGAATAAGTTTGAGATAACCAGCCAAAAGAACAAAGTCTAGCTTGTAGGATTTGTTCATAGGAAATATGAAACTAAACTCGGTAAGATAAATCACCAGAAAAAGGAATGTAAATTCTTGACGATATTTTGCTAGAAGAGGGGATGAAAATCAGTTTCTGCTTTCCCTCGAGATGGTAATAATACATACTAGTATGCCAAAAGAATAAAAATACAACAAAAAACACATGGAGACGACATGATTGTTCTAATTAAAGCAAGAAAAATAAAAAATGACGTCGTGACTGGAAACATCGGACTTGGTGGCTGCATCTCTACACCTTTAATTTCCTGCTCAATTAAAACCACAAACCTTAATTGTTCTGATTAAAGAAAGAAAAATAAAAAATAAAACAATGTACAGTATGAAAAACCTTCAAGGATTTAGCAGAAATCAGATTTCATCTAAAGACAACATACAAGAGAGGTTGTTCATTCTTACCCAGATCATTATTTATTTCTAAGATTGCTGGATTCGCATCATAAAGTTGTTCCTTGTTCTTGCAAATTTTTTTCACATAATTATACTTTAACATGCATGATACCCACAAAAGTTAGAACATAGAGCTGTAGTCAAAACATATATATTTTTGCCATAGAAATCCAAGACATCACGCATGCCAGCTGACCCAGGCAAAAAAACCCATCGAAGTTCTTCCCTGTGGTGCCTCCAATCACGATAGCCATAACCATGTTCCAAAGAAGTTTTCAGATCTCCTGAAAATAAAAACAAAATTTGCTGATGGATACCAACATGAATTGAAAGGCAAAACGAAGGACGAACAAAATATATTTCAGTCTTCATTTATCCTGACGACTAAATTAGACATGGCAGTCTAGTCATAAACGAAAGAACTAGGAGCATTCATTACAAGTTTAATTCAACAACATTTTTATCTTCTAAAAAAAAAAAGCAGCTTATCAAAATTCCTTTGGTGCTCCAGACTTCAAACATTCATTTAAAGTTTAAAAAATCAAGGCTAAATGTTTAAGCAATATCATCAAACATCAAATAACTTGCAGTCTCACAAAGAATGGTGCTGACATTGTCCAGAAACTTCTTTACCAATAAATTCAAATTTCGAGCAATAGCATATTTTATATTATCTCACACACTTCAAAAAGACAGATTTTTCTTTATATTATATTGGAAGTTCTTAAGATCGAATCACTTTTAGCAGCCAGGGGGGCTTGTTGCATCAAATAGGAGAAACATATATCTGACTCTTTGACTCTCTTCACAGAAAAAGGGCCAGAAATTCTTCAATTTACAGACTATCTAGTTTGACACCACGCTATCCTTGACAAATTCTTTAAAGAAAAACACAAATTCAACTAAATGATTTTTGGACACTAATTAAAGGAATTCATGAAATCCCTCGGTGATGTGAATTCTACGAGACCAAGGCAAGAAAGTTGTTACAAAATGGATCTCATGATCTTCTAAGGCCGATGATTTATTATGCTTCATCCAATAAGATTCAAATTCCATGCCACTTTTAGTGGTCGTTTTGAACAAACCAGGAAGGTGGCCAATTTCAACTCTTCGGAAGTATATTTCTTTTACATATTTTCTGTGTACCTTAAGAAACAAAAAGGAAATAATCCTTCAAATAGAAAAAAAAGGAAATAAACCTAATGAAAATCAGGTACACTAGATCCAAAACTAGCCAAACACAAAACAGGAAAGTACCTGAAAAGGCCATAACCTAAGTGCTTTTAACCCCCTGTCATTTCCATTTCTTCAAAATAAATGATAACCTGAAATATGTCACAAACAGGAGAAATGGAGACCAAATAAATTAAACCAACTCATGTATTCCAGGACATGCATTAAATTTAAATACAGAACTCTACTAGAGTTATCTTCTTGCTCGAAATAGAATAATATAATAACACAGGTGAATTATATTTCTCCACTCTGAACAATTTTTACCTCATGATACACGAACCACTTAACCTTAAGAATTAATTCAGAACACTGTCTGAGTTCTCTTCTTGCTCAAACCCGAGGTCGAAATTTGGCAGGGAAAACACATAAATGAGAAGGAATATATATATATATATATATATATATATATATATATATATATATATATATATAGATATAGATATCATGAATATGCATACTTGAAGATGGCTGGAAATGTTGTGGCGAGTGAGACAATCGATTCCCATAAGCTCCAAAATCCTCGGAGGAACAGCCTTATCCACGCCATGCTGCTCCACTGCTTGAACAAATCTTCTGTGAAGTTCTGGTGTCCAATCCACCTAAACACACATTTCAAGAAATATCTTCATATAATTATATATGTAATCATTTCAGATTCTTTACCAAATCAAATCCACACCACTGTGTGTAAGTAAGCTTTTAATAACTTGAAAAATAGTTACATTTATCTGTTCATAGGATCGGTTTTAATAGAAAGCACCCCAGATTCACGTGACTTTTGGCTCCCATGATTTGTGTCACAAATCCATGATAACAAAGGAAAAAAGACCCGAAACTGTTCCTTAGTGGATAAAGCTTATTTCACAGTAAATTGAGCTATTTAACACTACAAACCTAGTCTTTACAACACATCACGTAATATAAAGATCTGAATCTGCTAATTAATATAGATTTAATTAACGATACCTTAACTTTCCACTTGCCCAAAGGATTTGTGCTCAAAACCATAACACAGAGTTAACAAATGGAAGAAAACTAGAAGGAAAACCCGTTTTAAACAAAACAAAACAAAACAAAACTCAAATCTGCAAACATAATCACAATTTACAAAGAACCAAACGCAAATCTAAGAGCACAGATGACGTTGTACAGCGTGAGAAGCAAACAAAAGGAAAAAAAAAACAGAAGAAGAAACTTGCCCGAACATCGGAAGGTCGGTTAGTGAAATCCTAAGCAAAACCCAAAGCATGCGTAGAACACAGATAGATCGGAAATTCACTCGAAAAATCTGACCAAGAGTGGAGAGATTTCTATACAAGAGTAAACCATAACCATTAAAAGAAATAGGAATTCAGAAAAATGCATAACCGCATAACACAATTGAATCTAGTAAATCCAATGCAAGGCCAAGAGTTATCTGCAGTAGTTTCAATCGATGAATCTCATGCTGAAGTGTCTTCGATCGTGCGCTTAAACGAGAGAAAAGAAGATTAATTTCTCTGCAAAAATGTTGTCTGAAAACCCCCAAAATGCAAGAAATCTTGATTCTCCATCACTGGCTCCAATGGCTGCATCAAACTTAGATTAGATCTTCATGATAGCATTAATTTTTCTAATTTTTCCACTGTTATTTTCGAGAGTAATGCACAACCTAAAATTTAGTAATCAAGAATCAAAGGACCACTTTTTGATCCTTAACCTATTGGTCCACTGAGAATAATAAAAAAATGCATTGCAACGGAAATCAATAGATCAAAGTGGTGATTTGCAAGAATACAAGCAAAGCATTACTAAAATTATTACAATAAAAAAAGGTACGACCAGCTTAAAAAATAATCAAGCACTCACTCTTGCTCTGGAACTGACACCAATGTGAGGATATTTCAAGACGGTCCAATCAAATACATAGTCGAATTGGTAACCTACACAAAAATTGCTTACTTTAATTGCCAAAAACTGGAAATCCTAAACAAATGACAGTTAAACTTTCAGTACCTTCACGAATAAATAAGTCCCGGAAGAGCCTTTTCAAGTAAGAATAATCCGGTTTGTCTTCAAATCTTAACGATCGGCAATAATGAAAATATGATATGAATTCTGATGGATATGATTTGCATAACACCTGTAGCAATTGCAAATCGAATGACCTTGCAGCAACTTTTATAATGAAGAAAACCTAAGAATCCAGGAGGGACACTGGCCAAAATGTTATAATCAGGTAACAGGTTATGCAAATAAAACTAGCAAGGTTTCTGCTGTTTTCAAGTCAAATCTTAACCCTAGAACGTATGTTTCAAACATGACACCACCATGGCAAAGAATACAAATTATACATAAATTTTTTAACCTCTATAGGAGTTCTTTTCACTAATCTTGTCGTATTTCTGCTTTTTGGTGCTAGCTTTGAGTCCCTGCCAGGGTAGACTAGAAAACATTTCCTAGTGAGTACAGGATAAAAAGATTTGTGATCATGTTAGAGATATATAAAATTATACATGGCCAAAATCCCACGTGTTCAACCGACCCCTCTAAGAAAATACATTAGGACATAACCAAGGGATTCCAAATCATCTCTTCGGCTTTGTTCTGCAATCATAATTAAATCAGAAACAGATAAAGGAAAATAAATCGTATCAGCCGCTAAGAAAACCTACTTTCTGGATAGGGAACACTCATATGATGCATCACTTACCAACACCAAGATGTGTATTGACACTAGCATAGCGAGCAGTGCCAGTTAGGTTCTTGTTTTCCCTGAAATAAGAGGTGAAGAAATTCATCAATTATTATATCCAAGTTAGCTAAATTGCAAGAAACTCTCAGATGAACATGACCACATTATAAGAGCAAACCATCACCGACTGACATAGTTAACACTCATGAAACTCCATGGGATCTGCAAAATTCATAGACCCACAAAGGAAGTAGTCTAATGGCTACAAAGAAGAATGTTCAACTCATGCTTTTGTCACATCTCGAGTATGATGGAACCATGGCATGAAAGTGAATGATGTTAAACTATCCTTGTAAGCCTTAAAACCAAAAACCAAGTGAAATTATGGGTCTGTAGATCCCTATATTTTTTGGCAAGACCAAAATCAATGATGTAGATCTGTAACAATTACCTCAAGCATCAATAAAAATGATATCAACACCATGCCAAAAGCAATGAGGTGAACGCATTAATTGTACTGCATCATTAGTATTTAACATTCACAAAAGCAAAAGTCAAGATAGCCAGTAGTTTGGAATGATAGGAAAGACATTTTCTTGTCAATTATTCAAAGAATAAACTAAACACAAAAATCCTAGCAACGAAACCAAATGAAATAGCTCTTATAGCTTCACACGAAATGTATTGTAGAAATTACACCTCAAATTAAAACTGAAATTGATCCATTGCAGCATTTAAGAGTATATTCAATGTTCTTTATCCAACATTCATTGTTGTGTGGGAAAACAGATGGAGCAGCAGAACTACCTCAAACAACAAAATGAGTGTATGAGAAGACACGGGTTTGTATATTCAAAAAATCACAAAATTCAAAAAAACCAGAAACAAATCACTAAAAGCGTTCACTAATATATGAAACTCACTCTTTATTTTCCGCAACTATCGAAGCAATAACACCTGAAGAACGAATAACAACAACTCGCACAAGTATGGTCTAATAGGGGCGACAAATTCGAAGCTTCAGGTCATGATTTCTTGCTAGATTGGCATCAAAACGAAGCTTAGGATGAGCTATAACCAAATTCTAGCTCCAATAACAGATTTCCGATGCCCATGGCAGCGAATCGAAGACAAGAAATGGGTGGCTAGGGTTGGGTCATAGTGGAGCCGTGAGAGCACGAGAGAGAATGATTTTTCTTATCCTAAGATGGGCTTCTCAGAGGTCACTTGAAAAATCTTCTATTGAATCGAGCAAGACAACAGATTTTGATTTGAAAGAGAGAAAAAAGAGAGAGGGGTTGGAGAAGGTGATCGAGAAGAAGTGTGGGGATTTTGGGTATATTTCTCACGTAAAGGCATGTGCAATAATATTTATTTTAAGTTTTTATTTTAAATAAAAATAATAGTTCTTCTACAACACTTTTTAAAAAGTGTTGTCATACATAGGGAAAAAAACTCTCATAGAAAACACTTTTAAAAGCATTGTATTTGACCTAAAAAAATACTAATAGAAGCGTTGTCTTTGATGAATAAAAAATATATAACGACAACGTTTTTCACTAAAAGCGTTGTCTTTTAAAAAACGACAACACTTTTCACAAAAAGCGTTGTCTTTTAAGTGTTGTGTTTGTGCATTTTTGTTGTAGTGACGAGATAATTATCTTTGTATAACTTCAACTTTCTAGAGGCGTATGCGATCACATGTCCATTCTGAGTCAGGACACAACCTAAACCCTGAAGAGAAGCATCTGTGTAAACCACATACCCTCCAGATCCCGACAATAATGTCAACACAGGCGCAGAGGTCAACCGACGTCGAATCTCACAAAAGCTCTCCTTGCACTCTGAGGACCACTCGAAATCAACACCCTTGCGAGTAAGCTGAGTCATAGGTCGAGCTAGCTGAGAGAAATTCGCAATGAAGCGACGATAATATCCTGCTATACCCAGAAAACTGCGGATCTCAGCAACCGTCGTCGGACGCGACCAGTTCAACACAACCTTAATTTTGCTCGGATCAACAGAAATCCCATCCCTGGATATGATATGGCCAAGAAAGACCACTCGATCCATCCAAAACTTGCACTTACTCAATTTGGCGTACAACTGCTCATCCCGAAGAGTCTGCAGCACCAACCGTAGGTGAGAAACATGCTCATCCGCATCTCGCGAATAGACCAGAATGTCATCAATGAAAACCACTACAAAGTTATCCAAAAACTCCCTGAAAACACGGTTCATCAGATCCATGAATATAGCCGGTGCATTAGTCAGTCCGAAAGGCATCACTAGAAACTCGTAATGCCCATAGCGAGTACATAATGCAGTCTTGGCTACATCTTGATCTCGGACCCTCATGTGGTGATAACCAGATCTCAAATCAATCTTGGAGTAAACCAAAGTACCCTGCAACTGATCAAACATATCATCAATACGAGGCAAAGGATACTTGTGCTTCACAGTAACTCGGTTCAGCTGCCGATAGTCAATGCACAACCGCATAGACCCATCTTTCTTCTTCACAAAGAGAACAGGAGCTCCACAAGGACGAATGTACCCCTTATCCAAAAGATCCTGCAACTAATTCTTCAACTCTCGCATCTCTGAAGGAGCCAGACGATACGGTGCTCGAGAAATAGGCAATGTGCCCGGCATTAACTCTATGCCAAACTCGACTTCTCTAACAGGTGGAAAACCCAGAATCTCATCAGGAAATACATCTGGGAATTCATTTACAACTGGAATACTTTCTATACCAACGCTCTCAGCGGAAATATCAACTGCATTGATGAGGTATCCTTCCCTGCTAGACTCTAGAGATCGACAGACTCTCAAAGCTGACACCAACGGCATCGGAGTTCGCGCTCCCTCACCATAGAAAAACCAGCTATCACCCTCAATCGGATGAAAGCAAACCAACCTCTGATAGCAGTCCATTGAAGCTCGGTAGGTAGTCAATACATCGATCCCTAGAATACAATCAAAATCTTCCATCGCAAGAACCATGAGATTCGATATCAGACTTTTCCCTTCAAACTCTAAAGGGCAACCCATCACTAGACGTTTAGCCAATGAAGATTGGCCCGTCGGAGTAGAAACAGAAATAACTACGTCTAGTTCAATGCATGGCAACTTATGCTTCTTAACAAAACGTGCAGAAATGAAGGAATGAGATGCACCAGTGTCAATGAGTACAAAAGCAGGCATGCCATATAACAGAAATGTACCTGCGATGACCCTCTCATTCTCCTCCACTGCCTGATCATGCTTCAAGGCAAACACCTGACTAGATGTCCGCGACTTTAGATGAGAACTCACAGCAGACTGTCCCTGCGATATCTGCTGAACGGTAGTATGAGAACCCGATCCTGAACCAGAACCAGAACCACCTCCTCCAGCAAGTGGACAATCCCTCCGGAGATGACCAACCTCTCCACATCGAAAGAATGCTCCAGAAGCTTTACGACATTTGCCCGTTGGATGATTCTTCCTGCAATGTTCGCACTTCTCTTTCTTCCCAAAATGGGTGACGCCATCAGAACTAGAGGAAGAAGAGGATCCAGACTTGTTAAAAGACTGTGCACGGGGACCCAAGGAACTCGCAGGCCCAGACTGAGAGAAAGACCTGTTACGCCGAATGTTATCCTGCGCCTGGTGACATCGACTCACCAGCCCCTCATAAGTCATGTCATCACCAACCGCCACCCGATCATGAATCTCTGGGTTAAGGCCTTGAAGAAACAGATTATACTTCATCTCTGAGCTATCAGCAATCTCAGGGCAATAGTAAAACAAGTCGAAGAACTTCTACCGGTACTTGTCAATCGACATAGCTCATCGACTTAGACTCAACAACTCACTCGCCTTCGTCTAACGAAGTGCATGAGGAAAATACGGTTTTTGAAAAGCTGTGCGGAACTCGGCCCAAGTAGCAACTCCTCTTGCGGCAATGAATGGTGCAAAAGTGGACCTCCACCACTTACGGGCTCGCCCCTCCAAGAGATAACCAAACGTCTCCATATTTTGCTCCTCGGTACAGCGGTATGTCTGAAAACAACTCTCCATGCGCTCTAGCCACTTCTCAGCATCCTCTGGAGTCTCGCCTCCAACCAAGGGTTTAGGAACCATCTGCATGAACCGATGCATACTGAAACGACGATGGTCCTCACGATGACGATGATGGCGCTCCCGACAACGATCATGATCATCATCTCCTCAGCGTCCACCTCCACTACCATGGCTACTCTAGTCATCGTAATTTGCCATCTACAAATATTACCCCACGGTTATCTTATCCGGAATCTAAATCCCAAGATTACTATGCATGCTCTGATACCATAAATGTAGTGACCCTTACCGAGATCACCTACTAATCAAAAACTTTAGTATGCAATTAACTTAATTGAAACAGTAAGCCAGAATAAACTGCGGAAGCAATAAACATTATACAATTCCAAGGAAAGAAATCTGTAAATACCCAAATAGTTATACTACCAATCGAACACTATTTAATCCCAATACATCAAAATAAATCCCTAGGCGAGATCCCAGCTAGTCATCCACTGCCTAATCCCTCCTGGATCCACCCGCCTCATCCAAATGCAAACCTGCCCCATGGAATAGGGTGTCTAAATATACAAAGTACGAGATGTGAGCATAAAACGTTCAGCACGAGAGTATGAGCATGCTGTATCATATAAATGTATAAATGCAAGTTTACCGCCTACTAAAACTAGAGGCCAAAGATCAGATAACAAAGACAGACCGGACCCTAGTATGTAGCACGCTGTGCCGTTGCCTCAGGAGGTGGATCCCATATCGAATACCAGTGGATACTCCGGACCCAAATCAATGGATGTCCATCCACTAACAGGATAGGGTAAGACCCTATAATATTCCAAGAATATAGCTCGAAATTTAATATGCATGCAGCATACTATCATGTCATAAGATATGCACATAAAATATTGCAAGCACATAATACATGCATACTCAGTCAGGATATCTCGAACAGTACTTTCGTGCCTCAACTACTAGACAAGCTCTACCAGCTCTCTAGGTCCACGCCTATAGTCCGCACTACACTGCGAAATGATGCTACTATCATTAAATTACTCCAAAAGCCTTAACTAAGCTATCGCATACTCATAAATATTTTTAGCAAGCAAAAGCTATACCTGTGTCCGTCGTCAGCCCGTTGTTGTTGCTTGCCTCAAAACTAGGCCACAGCTCCGCTACGACGCCTAGATCACTTTGCCACTTTCGAATTTCCCAAAGGAAGCATATAATGCCCTAGATCTAAGCTAGAAGACTAAGGAATCGAGAGAAGAGAGGTGATTGATGCGTATGAAAATGAATCTCGGCACCTCTATTTATAGACGGAGTTCGGACCATCCGAACTGGCTTCGGAGCGTCCAAACATGATTGGACCTTTCGATCTGGACTTCGGGTCGTCCGATGTCCCATCCGCACGTCAACCATGATGTCACTTTGCTGATGTAGTCAATGACGTAATATTTGATCCCGATCGGACAATACAAACCTGCCGACGGAGCGTCCGAACATGTTCGGATCCCCCGATCCTGGATTTGGATCATCTGATCTTGTTCGGAGCCTCCGATCCTTTCCTTCGGGGCGTCCGAACCTAGGATTCTTAATTGAGATTATTTTCTTAATCACCTTATTTGGTTACGGGATACTACATCTCTGCTGCACTGAATCCTGAGAACCAGAACCTGAGCCAGAACTAGCTCCCCCGCCCTGTGGACAATCCTTATTTAGGTGGCCAATCTCCCCGCAATGGAAACATGCCCCTGAAACCTTCCGGCACCTGTTAGTAGGATGAATCCCACCAAAATGTCTACAAGGGCCCTGATTCTTCCTGCCAAAGCGCATCACATCTTCGGATCCTGAGGAAGAAGAAATAGAACCAGACATCTTGAACGACTAAGCACGGGACCCAAAGAACTTGCGGGTCTAGACGAAAAGAAGAATCTATTACGGCGGATGCTATCCACAGTCTGGTGACATCAACTAACTAATCCCTCGTAAGTCATGTAATCTCCCACAGCAACTCGATCATGGATGTCCGGATTAAGGCCCTGGAGGAACAGATTATACTTCGCCTCCGTGCTATCAGAAATCTGGGGACAATAAGGCAGCAACTCAAAGAATTTCAGCTGCTACTCATTGATCGTCATCGATCCTTGCCTCAAACTCAGCAACTCGCTCTCCTTCGCCTGTCGAAGAGCAGGAGGAAAATACAGCTTATGGAAAGCTGTGCGGAACTTTTCCTAGGTAGCAACTCCTTGGGCTGCAATAAAAGGTGCAGAGGCAGAATGCCACCACCTCCGAGCTCGTCCTTCTACCAGGAAATCAAGATTATCCATCTTTTGTTCCTCAGTGCATTGAAACTCCCGGAAACAAACCTCCATATGCATTAGATAGTTCTATGCATCCTTCGGTGCCTCACCTTCGACTAAGGGTTTCGGACCCATCTGCATAAACCTATGCGTACTGAAATTCCTGCGATCATCATGGCGTTGGAGATGACAGCCCTGACGATGTTCTCGATCGCCCTGATCACCCCAGCATCCAGCCACGCTGCTACACTCTTCACCATGACCTGCCATCTACATGATGATTAAAGTTTAATCCCATTTCCAACAAACTAAATCCCATGATTACTATGAATGCTTTGATACCATAAATGTAGCGACCCGCACTGTGATCACCTACTAATCAGAAGCTTAAGCATGCATTTAACTTAAAAAATCAATAATAAAAAATAAACAGCTGAAACCATAAACAAGAATTAAAATATTGTTTACAACATATCAAATAACCAAGTGTATTAAACCAAATACATCAGAAAAAAGAAATTAGACAAATATCCCTGCTGGCCATCAGTCGCCTAAGCCCTCCTGGAACCATCAGCCTCATCCAACCGCAGACCTAACCATGGAATAGGGTGTCCAGACACAACAAGGTACGGGACGTGAGCATGAAAAGCTTAGTACGAGAGTATGGGTATACGGTATTATATATATGCATGAATGCAAATGAACTGGGTATCAAGACACTCAGGTCAAGAATCAAGCTCATAGACCGGGCCCAAGGTATATAGCACGTTGTGCCGTCGCCTCAGGAGGTGGCTCATATACCCAGTGAATAATGGTGACCTGATACTAGTATAAGTGTCCAACCATCATGGTGACCTGACACAAGACTTACGTATCCAACCATCCACAAACTCGTAGGGTGAGTGACCTACTACAGGATATGTAAGACTCTGAAAATATTAAGTTATTAATGAAGGAATTTGAGATTTTAATTCCGAATATTGGGAAATATTGATTGGAGAATTTATGGAAATTAGAGAATTAATTTTCGAGTTGAGAATATTTAATTTGAAAATTTACGGATTTTGAGATTTAAATTTCGAGATTCTTAAATTAAAGGATTGAATATTTGAATTGAATATTTTGGAATTTAAGATGGAAATTCCATGTTTTAGGAATTAAAGAGGATTTATTTAGAAGGTGAAACCTGAACAGAGTCTGGATTGCAAAAATCAAAGTTTCAAGGGCTAGAATGCAATTTATCTTTTTAATTTTAATCCAATGATATTTAATTTGATAATTTTGGAGTTTAGATTTCAATTCTAATATTCTTAAATTATTTGGGATTGAAATTGAATTAAAAAGATTGGCCGAGGATTGATTTGCAATTACTAAATAGTTCAGGGATTAAAGTGCAATTGGGCTAATATATATCTTCAACCCACTTGATTTTATCAGATTACACGTGTATATTCAGTCCCAATATCAAAAAAGTGACCGAGAGGGAGAAGAAAAGGGGCTCCAAGGTTAATTTTGATCATTCAAGCTCCGATATCTTTTGATCTGGCTATCCGATTTCAATTCCGAATATAGAACTGCAATCCTTGCAAGAAGGACTACGATTTGATGTAAGATTTCTTATGATTCAGACCGTTTCAAGATGTTATATGTTGGGGAAATTAGATCAGGAATATGAATTTATGTTCTTGAACTAGTTGCGTTTATATATTTGAAACCGGATCGAAGAACGATCACCATTTTGATTTGATATCCTTTTTCAGCTTGTGTTCGATATGTACACCTTCTGATTTGTTGGTTTAATGATGATATTTTTTTGATATGTTGAAGATATTTATTGGATATGATTGTTTGAGTTGATAGAGTTGAGTTTTGGTTACCGAGTTTGTACTGTTACGCCGACAGTTCAATAATTTGTTTGAGTTTAATGGAGCTGGATATTATATGAGTTTATAGCTAACACTTATAGATTGTTATACTTCATTTTCAGCTTTGATAAGAGGTTATAGAACTAGAGAATCTAAACTTTGAATCGAGCAAGAATTGAGTAAGAATTGTAAAGAAGAAATTCGGACTCGATAATTCAGCTGTTGAAACGGGATTGAATAGCTCAAGGTTGAAGTTATTTCACTTGACGCTGGAATAGTGAACATGAGCTGAATTTTGATATTAGTTTGTTGTGTTGATTGTCCAGATTGGATAGCAGCTAAAACGACTTAAAGGTATAAGACGACATCGAGAGTCAGGGATTTTGAAACTCGAGAATGATGATTCTTGTGTTATACCGATAAATCACATACTTGTTGAGTATTGTTCTTTCTTTAGAATTTGATGTTTTTGATCCATCACAGGTAGTGGATCTTTTATTTTGATATGATATGATATATGAATTGATTTTAATGCCAAGGTTTGATGAACCTTATTTTCGAGTCAGATGTGACTACGATAGATGAAAATCCATGTCAAGATCGTATACGAATCTTGATGGCAGTGATTTGATATTAATCAATTCTTGATTTAAGGGCGCTATATAAATATATTGATTTGAAGATTTAATTTGATATGTTTAGGTTTGAATTTGAATTGATATGACTTCGTTATGTATATGCCTTTTATATTAGGAATTATATTCTCATCGGAGTTATCCGGCTGTTGTCTTGTTTTTTATGTGTGCATGACAACAGATGGGGCAAGATCTAGTCAAAGAAGACATTGATAGCTCGAGAGAGAGACTTAGCATGTGTGGACTCGGGTTGTAGCGCAAATGATGAATAGATCCTTGATGAACCTACTAGAAGACTTAAGTGTAGTTGAAGAACTCTTATTAATTCATGCTTTTATAGCTATTTGATGTACTTTAAGGTACTTGTTAGACATAACAATTGATTGGAATCATGAAGAGAACTTCTTGTATAGATCAATGCATGTTTTAGACTTGTTAGACCGCGAATTGAAAGGAGTTGAAGGATCAAGTTTTGCTGTAGAAAAACAGAGTATGCTCTGCCCTGAGAAGCGCCCTCGCCGCTGATTTTTGCAGCCCGCGCGCAGCCTGAAATTTTGTTACTATTTTGGTAACAAGGGGCGCACCCGAGCGGTTGTTTTTGACCGCACGAGCGTGACCCATTTTAATTAAAACAAAAAAATTTGTTGTTGTATTTACCTTTGATCTTTTGTTACTTAATCATGTTTAGTGATTAATTGCCCCATGATTTGATTAGCAACCCAAGGCCCCACAACAGGTGGTATCAGAGCGTAAGTTCTGGACTATTTAGAAATGTGTGAGCGGGGTAGATCGAGTCGCATGTTTTTATAGTATTGCATGATTAATGCTTTACTTAAATTGCTGAATTGTATGCGAATATGATCTACTATTTGTTTTTGTATCTCCCCGATGAATTTTGAAGTTTCTTATAAATTTTGTTATTGAATAAAACAGTGTTCTTGGGTGATGTAAGCACCCCAGATTGAATAGAACAACGTTTTATTTCTGGTGAGGTAAGCACCCTAGACTGAACAGGACAGTAGGCTTCATACGAAGTAAGTATCTCAGATTGAGCAGAACTGTATATGTGATGTGATGGTATTTTCCTATGTTTGATTGAGTTAAATTGTGAGGATTAGGTGCGTTTTGATTGATTAAATTCATGTTATAGTTCATAATCATTGTATGTGATTTGATATAGGAAAAGAGAAGAAATGGAGCTAAAGATGGAAGGAAAGAGAAAGATAAGAAAATAATTACAAAGCAGCAATGGTCAGAAAATCATTTTTAATTTTAGAGAAATCCAAATCCGATCTTCATTGTTCGGAATATAGTTCAAGATGTTTTAAAGCAGCTGTCCAAATTTTATCTCACTCCGATGGCTAGATCTCCGGATATGAATTTTTTAAAATTGCTGCTTGCTGGAAAAAAAGCTGCTCGCTCGATCCGCAAAGTTTAACCGATCGATCGGGAGCAGAAACAATATCTGGACAGAAAGTGGACAGTTTTATGCTCGCTCGATCCGTCAACTTCAACCGATAGATCGGGCGAAATGAAAAGTCGGGAATTTATATTTTAAATAGGAAACTTTCTTGGGAAGGACTCTATACTTTAAATATCATCTAGAACTCAAAAATAGATCATCTTTGGACGGTATAAAGCTTGAAGAACTCTCTTGGCGGCTAGGTTTCTTCTCTTTTCTTAGATTTAATTTTCTTTCATGAATTTTTCTACAAAATTCATGAATATGTTTGGCTAAGTTTTAGTACTTGGTTGAGGAAGACGAACCCTTAAGTTATTTTATTTGTGAGATTCGAATTTCTCATTGTTTAATTCCAAATTGCGTATCAAGAGTTGTTTTGGATTGATTGTCATGCTTGTATGTGAGATTTTATGATTGATCACCTTAGGATTTTGCTATACAATCTATTGCTAAATTAGAACTAAAATCCGTAATTGTTTGAATCATCTGATTTGTGAAGCAACTATGATTAATATTTTCTGCTGTTGAATTTGTTAAATCGTAGGAACAACAATAGACTAGATTAAATACAATCGCTGATATTGTGTTGTCTAGATTCATCAGTTTTACTCATTTGAATGCTATCGTGGATTTAAATCTAATCACTGGTATTTGGTTAATTTATGGGGTAAGGGTTAACATAGAACGCTGGTTTCTAGTTAAATAAAATTAAGGTGAAACAGGAATTAAATTTCCAATGATGAATATTCAATGTGAATTAATTATTTTTAGGGAATCGATGATCGAATGAATAATTTCAAGGGTGTAGTCGGACGATACCAAGTCTCGTTAATTTATTGATCTTTCTTATTTAATTATTGCATAGTAGTTAATTTCAAATCAAAAAACCTCTTTTATTATTTTCAGTATTTTAAGAACACTATTTAAATTTCACTTTCCTCGTGGGAACGATCCCTTCTCACACAATTGCATATGTTGTTATCTGAGTAATTTGGGCGTGACAAGACTTAGCGTTACCAAATTTTGTCGCCGTTGCCGGGGAAAGGCGTTTAATTTATATGTGTTCTTGTTTTTATTTTTATTTCTATTTTTTTTTGCCCTGTGCTACTCTGGTTTGTTCATGCTTTCAGGTGACTCTTCAGACGGGGAGATAGACAGGAATTTCCATCGTCGGCAGACAGAAGCTCGACATAAATTGGAGGAGGACGAGTTGCAGACTGAAATTACTGAGGAAGAGATGGCTGCCAACGCCAATCTGAGTTTGATACAACTGGGAACTCCTGACTTGAATCAACAACTTTTATGCATTACTTTTCCTACCTTAGAAAATAATGCTACTTTTGACTTAAAATCTGGGCTAATTCACTTATTACCTTCGTTCCATGGTCTTGCAGGTGAGGACCCGCACAAGCACTTAATGGAATTCCATGTGGTATGCACAAGAATGAAACCCCATGGAGTAACAGAGAAGCAAATCCAGCTGAGAGCTTTTCCATTTTCATTGAAGAACGCTGCGAAAGATTGGCTATACTATTTACCCTCTGGATCCATCACCACCTGGATAGGGTTGAGGAGGTTATTTCTAGAGAAGAACTTTCCAGCTTCAAGAGCAGCAACCATCAGGAAAGAAATCTATGGGTGCAAGCAATTTACAGGGGAATCACTGCACGAGTCTTGGGAGCGGCTCAAAAAGCTTTGCGCTAGCTGCCCACAACACCAGATAAGTGAAAATCTTTTAATCCAATATTGCTATGAAGGTTTGTTACCTCATGACAGGAGCATGCTAGACGCGGCCAATGGAGGAGTATTTGTGGATAAAACTCCAGTGCAAGCAAGGAATTTAATTGAGAGCATGGCTGCAAATTCTAAGCAGTTTGGCACCAACAGGAATGATTCTTCACCCATAAGGAATAACAAGGTAAATGTTTCTTCCCTTGAGCAACAATTAATTGAACTGATGTCTCTTGTGCGTCAGATGGCTATAGGGAATAGACAGATGACAAAGGCATGTGGAATTTGTGCTGCAGTGGGACATGCAACTGACATGTGTTCCACACTTCAAGAGGGATCTACTGAACAGGTCAATGCTACTAGCGGATTTCCTGGACCACCACAGCAGAAGTATGATCCTTACTCTAACACATACAATCCAGGTTGTAAGGATCACCCCAATATGAGATATGGAAACCCTCCAGTGAATCAATCGAGTACTCAAGCTTACAGGCCACCATATCATCCTCAAAAACAACGTCCTCAAATTCCTACGCCTGGTGAGTATCTAGAAAACATTGTTAAGGATCTTGCTACTAATATTATAACCTTTCAACAGGAAACGAGAGCAATTATCCAACACTTGAACACTCAAGTGGGGCAGCTGGCAACAACAATTAATAGGTTGGAGACACAAAATTCTAGCAGCTTACCATCACAGACAGTGGTGAATCCAAAGGAGAATGTGAGTGCAATCACTTTGAGGAGTGGGAAGGAGGTGAAAGAACCGATAGAGAATGAAGATGAGGAGAAATCCAAGGTAGAAGAGAATGAAATAGTTCAGAAGGACGCACCAAAAGGTAAGTTCCCTCCCCTCTCTGAATATAAAACTGTAGCCCCTTTTCCCTTAGCATTGAAAGAATCTATGAGGGATGAAGGAATTAAGGGAATGTATGAAATTTTTCGTAGATGTGAGGTCAATATTCCACTATTACATGCTATTAAACAATTACCTCGTTATGCTAAATTTTTAAAAGAATTGTGTATTGTGAAGAGAAAACAAAAACTGAAGGGGTGTCAAAAAGTTGAATTGGGAGAGCAGGTCTCTGCTGTCATTCAAAGAAAGGTACCTACAAAATGCAAGGACCCAGATATGTTTTCAATTCCTTGTAAGATAGGAGATGTTCAGCTTGATATGGCCATGCTAGATTTAGGAGCATCGATTAATGTCATGACATACTCTGTTTATGCTTCCTTAAATCTTGGGTCTTTGACTAAAACTGCAATTGCTATTTAAATGGCTTATAGATCTACTATTTTTCCTAGAGGTGTGTTAGATGATGTTCTTGGGCAAGTGGGTAATTTGATTTTTTCTGCTGATTTCTATGTGCTTGATATGAAAAATAATGATTTGAATAGCCCAACTTTGCTCAGGAGTCCATTTTTGAAAACTTCAAAGTCCATTATCGATGTTAGCAATGGCACTCTCACTATGGAGTTTGATGGGAAGATTGTTAAGTTTCATATTTTTGATACCCTGAAAATTCATGGTTGTGAAAGTGTTGTTAATAATATTGATGATAATGATCACTTGTCACAAGAATACACGAAAGATGTGAATGAGTGTAAGTTGAAGGAATTTATTGCAAAACTTGATAAAAATTCTATTGCTGAAATTTTTCTCTGATTTGCAGGCATCTAAAACTGTGCCGAAACTTCCTTCGGATCGATTAAAAGGAATCCCCAAGAAATCAAAGCAGAGGAAGCATGAGACGAAATTAACTGGAAAATTTCTCAAGTGGGTGAAGGTGGACAAGGGAACTTGTAAGGCCCGGGATTAATTAGAAATTAATCCGAATTTAATTTGATTTTAATCCGAGTATATTTAATTTGGGAATATTTAGAGTTTTGATTTAAATTCTAATATTCTTAAATTATTTAGGATTGAAATTGAATTAAAATAGGGGTCGAGGACCAAATTGCAATTATTGAAAAGATGAGGGACTAAAGTGCAATTTTGGTTGAAAGTTATCTGATTTAATTCTAACACTCAGCTTGCAACATGTATATTGAGGAATGAATGCAGATTTTTAGAACAAAGCCTTTCCCTCATCGTTTTTCTTTGAAAGTTCGAGTTTCAATTTGCCGTAACTTTTGAACCGGTTATTCGATTTCGATTCCGTAAATTGTTCTGGAATCCTTACGACCAGGGCTTCGATCTCATGTAAGTTTTATGTTATGTTATTTGGATTTCGAAATCATTATGGACAGATATCAGTGTTGAGTTTTCGATTATGTTTATCGACGTTTATACGATTCTATATCGAAACCGGATTGATGAGTTTGTGTTTTTTGTATCCAATCTTGATTCCAGCATGTTCATCGATTGTTATAGCTATTGAGATGAAGTTTTGAATGATATATCAGCTGGTTTTCTTGATTGAGAACACGTACATATGGTTTGAAGTTAGAAATGGTTTCGGGATTACGTCGGTTAACGATTTTCAATCGCTACGCCGTTTAATCGAGTTTTTGGACTGTTTTGATATTCGATAGCTAAGCTGAAACACTTATCTTGATCATGTGAATATTATAGAATTTTATTCTTCAGTTTCAGTTGAGTTTGGAAGGCCAACGACTCGAGACGCCGACTTGAACTAACAAAGAAAGAGTTGAGGTTTGAAATGCGATTGATTGATGAATTCTTGATGGTTTTGACTCGTTTCTGAAATGATAGATTGAAATTAAGTTTGATATATGTATTTTGGTTGTATCTTTTAGATTTGAAAAGTTCAGAACCGAGATAAATGAAGGTATAATGATGACATCGCGAAGTAAGGACTTTGAAACTCAAGAACGACTAATCTTGAGTTGGCCCGCAAAAACCACATACTTGTTTATGTTTTTGATTTGATTGTGATGTTGTCGATCCATCACAGGTAGTGGATCTTTATATTCGAGTTGATATGATGCTATATTGAATTGATTCTATGCCAAGATTGCTGTTAAACTTATTTGCGAGTCGGTTACGAACTCGTTAGATGGATATCCATGTCAAGATCAGTTATGAATCTTGATGGCTTTGAAGTTATGTGAATCAATTCATTTGTAAAGCGTTTACGTACTCTATTTGTTGAGTCGAGTTTAAATAGAGTCAAGATGATTTATTTAACGCTTTCTATATGTTGGTTATACTGAGAATGTTTTCTCACCGGAGTTTATCCGACTGTTGTCTTGTTTTGTATGTGTGCATGACAACAGATGGGGCAGGAGCTAGTCATCGACATCATTGACAGCTGGGAGAGAGTCTAGCACGTGAGAACTCGGGTTGTAGATGATGTCTTGAACTTTAGAAGCATGAAACTTTAGTCTAGTTGGTTTTGAATTTCATGTATAAAGTTTGAGTTAATTGATGTTGTTTACGATCTTTAGAGACTTGTTCGATGTAAATAAATGCATGTATAAATGCTTATGACCTTGTTTATGAGTATATGCATGTTTTGGACTTGATATATCATGATTTGGATCGAATTTGGTGATTGGAAGTGATAGTGCTCGAGTTTGACAGCAAAATGTATTTCTACAGATTTCTGGAATTTGAAGCCCGCTCGATCCGCAGAAGTTGACGGATCGAGCGAGCCCTGTATTTTGCAAAACAAAGAATTTAGTTTTTGGCTCGCTCGATCCGCATAAGTTGACGGATCGAGCGAGGACAAATTGTTTCCAGACCGAGAGTTGAGAAATTGTGCTCGCTCGATTGGGTGTTTTTCACCGATCGAGCATGACACTGAAATTTTTAAAAAAAAAAAAAAATTTTACTTGGCTCTTGGTTTATTTAATTGATGTTTAATGAATGTTAATTGTTCATTAATTGTCCTAAGATGATATTAGCAACCCGAGGTCCCCACAACTGAAAGAGTGGGTGCCCGGTGAGCCAACTTGTGGCTAAGGGCTTTGATGACTCTTTGTATAAACAATCTTTTGTTTAATATTATTTACACTTTTATTAATGGCAATGACTTTGTCTTTCTTCATATTGTGATATTGTGATATACTATTGTTGTTTTGATAAAGACCTTGAATATACTATAGTGTATGTAAGATGTGGTAGAACATGGAGATGTCTATCATGAAACACATCTTATAGTCACTGTATATTCTAAACTGTTTCTAGTCGATTGAGCCGTCCGATAATAAGGATATGGATCGCTCGAGCTTGAGACTAGCATTTGCGATGCAGAGTACCACGTTTCATTGGTAAGGAACATAGAGATGTTCGAAGCATACAAATGGATATTCATATGATGAATGATCGAACTACCCTATCCGGACTTTCCAAGTGGTTATCACTTATCGAGTGGATATAGTCCGCGGTTTTGGTTGTAGACCATTAGTCCTTACTACTTGAGACATCATTGAGACTCTATATGCTAGTACTGTGCTTTGACTCGTTTACCGACTCTATTGGGGTCATCAGGTGTCGGGATTGGGTACAGTTACAACACATATAGGAGTCGATGCTTTGTTGTCAAGGATTCACCACATACTTGCGAGTGTGGATATCCTATGCGATCTGAGGAGATATTAGTGTGACGAATCTCTGGCCAGAGTACATGATGTGATTTAAGAAATGGTTTCTTAGTAGCACATGCGATGTCACTATTTGATCTTCAAGATGCATTGCATAGTTATCGAATCTCGAGCGACTCTCGATATACCAATGGTTGTTGATTCGATCGGGATATATGGATGAAGGGACCGTACTGTACGCTAACCAAAATCTACTGGTTCTTGTAGACACTATCAGTGATACCTAGGGAATCATGGGGCGATGTTGCTAGGCGCTCATACCATGATTCGATGGGCAAGTCGGAAATTGTTGTTCCGAGTCACAAGGAGTTGTGAGCCCACGGCTAGCTGTATCCCTGAACCATTGAGGGTCACACAGTGCAATGGATTTTTAATCCCCGTTGAGATAGTTAAATTTAAAGAGTTAAATTTAATGAACGAAGAAGTTGGACTTCTTATTTAAGAGTAGAGGAGTAAGATTTTCTAAAATGACATAGGGATGGCCATTTTTGGAAATCACTGAATTCGGATTCAGAAAAATTTATCTTGACTTTAAAAGGTGCAGAAATGGTTTCTGTGCACATTGGTGAAATCGGTTTATCAATCGGAGTCACGATGAATTTTATATTAATTTCTGAACATGCGGGCTTTGCTTGTCGGGCTTGAACTTATGACTAATGGGCCCTAAGCTGTTAGTGGCCTACATTATAAATAAGTTATTGCAGTACAGAAATTACACACAACAGGTCACAAGGATTTTTCGAAAACCCTAGTCTATTTTTAAAGGTGGCCGTCCCCTCCCCTCTCCCTCTACTCGAGAAAAATCCAGCCTGTGATTTTGAATTACAGTCTGGTTTAACGGATCAAATTCATTAATCTCTTCGTAGAAAACTTCTGATAGATTTTCTAGTGCAATCTATCAGAGGGATTAAATATCCGTTCGTGGACCTGATTGAAGAACAGTTCGTCCATCAGTTCCAGGGATATACAACAAGAGCAGAGAAATCTGTTGGTGTCCAAAATCTCGATTCGAGATTAAAGGTAAAAATTTTATAATCGTTATTTAATTTTTACACACACAATTTAATCGTAAGGTTGATACCCATTATGGAATCGTTCCATATAAAAATTTTAAACTTCCGCTGCACCGGGTATCAATCCTAATTGATCTGATCGCCGTGTTTTCCAACAATGGTATCAAAGTCAGGTTGCTCAGATGAAGCGATTAAATTAATCGATTGTACAAAAAAAATTTTAAGGCCTCGGTTTTTTGAAACAAAATAAATATTTAAAAATTAAAAAAAAAAAATTTCGGGCAAAAACCCGGGCAGCGATGGTCGCTGCCCTAGGGGCAGCCGGGCTGCCCGGCCCGGGAACGTCCCGGGCGGCCCGCGGGAAAAATTATTTTTAATTTTTTAAATTAAATTTTAATATGTTAAAATTCTATTTTTGGTCCGATCGAAAATTGTTTTGATTGGTCCACGAGGCATCGGATCGAATTGTTCGAGTTCGAAAATTTTAAAATTGATTTTTGGATAAATTTGAATTTTTGGAAAATTTTAATATTTTATCCTTAAATTGAATTTTGAAATTAATTATTTTTGGTACAATTGATGATAAGATATGATCTTATGGATATATTGAGTAAAATATGATTTTATGTATAAAATTGGATTTTATAGATAAAATATGATTTTATTTGATAAAAAGATAAAATATGATTTTGTATGTAAAATAAGATTTTATGTATGAAATATGATTTTATCCTTTTAAATTTAAATTGCCATTGCATGTTATCCAATAAATTAATTTTGAATTAAATGTTATTGGATAAGGATGATCGATTGTCATGACCAATTTTGTAGGTGTATGTTAGGAATTTACATTTGTTTTTATTGTTGTTGGTTTTATTAATGGGCCTGGTTTATAGCCCAATATGAATGTCATATGTAATAAAAGTGGGCTTGGTTTATGGCCCGTTCCCACCCCTTAAATATGTATCCCCTACTTGTCATTGTTATTTATTGTAAATACATTAGATTTAGTGGGAGATCAAGATTTGAAGATGGAGGTGGGCCCAGCAGACAATAAAGACAGAAGAAATGTAAATTGGAAGCAAATGTAATAGGATTGCATTGCATACTGCATATTACCTAGGATTGGACTAAGACTCGTGATTGGCAACCACGGGTCGATTAGAAATGGAATCGATCATCCTATATAATATGTGATATTATAGTTGTATGCATGTTTTAGACATAATTGTGTGAATCCGACAAGCATACAAAATTTTAAAAATGATGAGACAAATTTTTATAATTAAAAATCCCTCATTTTAAATATGATTTAAAATTGATATCAAGATAAATAAAGGAAATTTAAATTTGTTTAAATGTTCCTACCTTCCATCAACGATCAATGTATGAGATGCTACCCGCGGATACGGTCCGGCTCATATTATTGGGGGGGCCCGTTCGTCGGAAAGCTGTACATTGGATCGACACATGTTGTAAGTTGGGTGGAACTCCCATGGGATCGGTTCATATTATTGGGGGATCCACATGGAGACCGTCCATCACAACTTAATATTGATGGGTCATCTTGACATGTCACAATAATCGGCGTCATATTATTGGGCCCTTATTGGACATGAGGTAAAAACGTGGAGGTTGCTTTGGAAGCAATTGGGCTCTACCTTTTAAAAATTATGGTTGGCTGATATTATTCGGGACTATAAGTTTGTCAAATGGACTCCATGTTCTCACTAAGGAAAACAGTTTCCCGTTTTCACTAGAGGGTAGTGAAATCGTTAAAATAGTGGGAGTGAGATTCATAAAATAAATTTCGCCTATTTTATGTCTTAGTAAATTGCTTAAACAATCACTGATATTTGTCTGTTTCTTTTCAGTATTTCATAAGATGAATTCGCGTAATCCACTTTTCTCGATCCTCGAACAAAATAAGTTGACTGGCGCAAACTATACGGAATGGTTCCGTAAGTTGAAGATTGTCTTGACTTCGGAGAAGATGCTCTACGTGTTAGAAAAATCTCCTCCGAAGGAAGCACCAGCTGACGTAAGTCCGGAGGAGTTAGCCAAGCTTGATACATGGTGGGACCATGATATCAAGACCAAATGCTATATGCAAGCCTCGATGTCTGATGAACTCCAGAGGCGATTTGAGGACACCGTGAATGCTGCTGACATTCACGTTCAACTCAAGGAACTTTTTGGGGCTCAATCGAGGGCTGAAAGGTTCGCTACTGTAAAGGAGCTAATGACGTGTCGCATGCGTGAAGGGACTTCGGTCCGTGATCATGGGGTATGAGTGATTTGGCTCATACAGAAGTTGGTAACCCTTGATTTGGTGTTGGAGCATGAACTCAACGTGGACTTACTACTTCTGTCTCTTCCTTCTTCGTTTGACGGATTTGTGGTAAATTTCAATATGAACAAGATAGAGGCCTCCCTTGAAGAGATGGTCAATATGCTTGTGACATATGAATCCACATTAAAGAAGGATAAACCGGCTTTCTTGGTGGGCTCCTCTTCTTCTGCTAAGAAGGGGCCAAGTACAAAGGGTAAGAAACGTTCTGCCCCACCCAAGAAAATTGAACCCGAGAAGAAGTACAAGACAAAGGCTTCAAACATGGAAAAATCCAAGGATGTTTGCCATTACTGTAAGAAGCCCGGTCATTGGAAGCGTAACTGCAAGAAATATCTAGAACAGTTGCGAACTGCGAAGGGTATGTTCTATATTGAAATAAATGTTTCACTTAATACTACTTCTTGATTATTGGATACCGGATGTGGATCTCACATTTGCAATGATTTGCAGGTGATGACAAGAAGTCGCAGGCTTAGGATGGGTGAGACCCAGCTGAGGCTCGAAAATGGTTCCAGAGTTGAAGCAAAAGCCGTGGGAGATGTTTATTTAATTTTGCAGAATGGTTTTAAGTTACTTTTAAGAGATGTTTTATTTGTTTCGGATTTGATTAAAAACATTATTTCTGTTTCTATGCTTGATAGAGATGGTTATTCTTGCAATTTTGTGAATGAGATTTGCAATATTTACAAGAATGAATGTTTAATTGGAAATGGACAACTTGAAAACGATCTATATAACTTAAAACTAAAAGACGTTCCAATAAATTATGTTGATAAACCGGCAACAACAAACAAAAGGAAAATCGATAGCCAAAACCCGGCAAACCTTTGGCACGCTAGGCTAGGTCATATTTCCTCAAGGAGGATGAACAAGCTAGTGGGAGAGGGCATGTTTGATATGTCTGATATTAACTCTCTACCTACTTGTGAATCCTGCCTAAAAGGAAAAATGACTAAATCTCCTTTTAAGGGGAAACCTGAACGTAGTCAAAATCTGTTGGATTTGATCCATACAGATGTTTGTGGTCCATTTAGAGTTGGGACTCAATATGGCCACACCTACTTCATTACCTTTACTGATGATTATTCAAGGTATGGGTATTTATATTTAATGAAATATAAGTCTGAAGCATTTGAAAAGTTCAAAGAATTCAAGGCTGAAGTAGAAAACAAGCTAGGTAAAAGTATTAAAGCACTTCGATCGGATCGAGGTGGAGAATACTTGAGTACCAAGTTTTTGGACTATCTAAAAAAGAATGGGATTCTCTCTCAGTGGACTCCTCCTATGACACCACAGCTTAATGTTGTATCGGAGCGTCGTAATCGAACTTTGTTGGACATGGTTCGGTCCATGATGAGCTTCACTGAGCTTCCACCTTTGTTTTGGGGCTATGCGCTTGAAACAGCGGTATTGTTGTTGAACAACGTTCACACTAAAGCAGTGGACAAAACACCATACGAGTTATGGAATGGCAAAGCTCCTAAGTATTCGTACTTGAGGATTTGGGGATGTCCTGCTTATGTGAAGCGGACAGTGGGAGATAAGTTGGATAGTCGATCCAGCTTATGTTATTTTGTAGGGTATCCGAAGAATTCAATCGGATATTATTTCTATTATCCTGCTGAAACAAAGGTGTTTGTTTCAAGGAATGCCACCTTCTTGGAGAAGGAGTTCTTATTGGATAAGAAAGGCGAGATGATGGAACTCGAAGAAATTCGAGAAGAACCCGAAATACAAAATAACGATCCTACACCTCAAGAACCATTGCTAGACACGCCTGTACCTAGAAGATCCGAGAGGACTTCTAGACCTCCTATTCGATATGGTCTTCTTCTTGAAGGGGATCAAGATGAACCCGATGTTGGATGTGATCCAAGAAACTTCAAGGAAGCAATTTCTGATGCGGATTCAAATTTATGGCTTGAAGCTATGCAGTCGGAAATAGATTCGATGCATACAAACCAAGTTTGGTCTCTAGTAGATCCTCCCGATGGAATTGTTCCAATAGGGTGTAAATGGATCTACAAAAGAAAGCTTGGGCCTGATGGTAAGGTATTGACCTACAAGGCGCGATTGGTGGCAAAAGGTTATACTCAAAGACAAGGAGTTGACTATGATGAAACCTTTTCACCAGTTGCAATGTTCAAGTCCATAAGAATCCTTATTGCCATAGCTGCATGGTATGATTATGAGATATGGCAAATGGATGTGAAGACTGCTTTTCTTAATGGAGACATTAAGGAAGAAATCTATATGAAGCAGCCTGAGGGGTTCACATCCATGGGAAGCGAGCATAAGGTATGCAAGCTTCAGAGATCAATTTATGGTCTAAAACAAGCATCAAGAAGTTGGAACCAGAAATTTGATGAAACAATAAAAGATTTTGGTTTCATCAAGAATCCGGAGGAACCATGCGTGTACAAGAAAGTAGTTAAGGATGCTGTGACATTCTTAGTACTTTATGTTGATGACATCCTACTCATTGGGAATGATGTAGGGATGTTGCAGTCAACAAAGATATGGTTATCAGGTAGATTCTCAATGAAGGATTTGGGTGAGGCATCCTATATTCTAGGGATAGAGATCTATAGAGATAGATCTAAGAGAATGATAGGACTCACTCAGTCAACCTACATCGACACCATATTGAAACGGTTTTCAATGGATGGGTCCAAGAGAGGACATCTACCCATGTGTCATGGAGTTTCTCTATCCAAGTCTATGTGTCCCAAGACAGATGAAGAGATAGAGAAAATGACACATGTACCATATGCGTCAGCCATAGGTAGTATCATGTATGGGATGATATCTACCAGACCGGATGTAGCATTTGCTCTGAGTGTCACGAGCAGATATCAAGCTAATCCCGGTCAAATGCATTGGAAAGCCGTGAAGGACATTCTTAAGTACTTACGAAGGACTAAGAATATGTTCATGGTATATGGAGGAAGAGAACTAAAATTGGAAGGCTATACCGACTCTAGCTTCCAAAGTGACGTGGATGACTCGAAGTCAACCTCTGGATTTGTGTTCATGCTCAATGGCGGTGCTGTCTCTTGGAAGAGTTCCAAGCAGGACACCACAGCGGATTCCACCACTGAAGCAGAATACATTGCAGCATCAGCTGCTGCTAAAGAGGCTGTTTGGATGAGGAATTTCGTCCAAGAGTTGGGCGTCATTCCTGAAGTTGTTGGTCCAGTCCTGTGTACTGTGACAACACGGGTGCCGTTGCTCAGGCAAAGGAACCAAGGTCTCATCAAAGATCCAAACACGTACTGAGGAAATATCACATCATCCGGGAGATCGTGGAAAGAGGAGACATCACTGTCGAAAGAGTGGCCTCTGCAGACAATATCGCTGATCCACTTACTAAGCCCTTGCCAGGACCATTATTTGACAAACATCGCGAAGCAATGGGTCTACGTAGTATGACTAGTTGGCTATAGGGCAAGTGGGAGATTGAAAGAGTGGGTGCCCGGTGAGCCAACTTGTGGCTAAGGGCTTTGATGACTCTTTGTATAAACAATCTTTTGTTTAATATTATTTACACTTTTATTAATGGCAATGACTTTGTCTTTCTTCATATTGTGATATTGTGATATACTATTGTTGTTTTGATAAAGACCTTGAATATACTATAGTGTATGTAAGATGTGGTAGAACATGGAGATGTCTATCATGAAACACATCTTATAGTCACTATATATTCTAAACTGTTCCTAGTCGATTGAGCCGTCCGATAATAAGGATAAGGATCGCTCGAGCTTGAGACTAGCATTTGCGATGCAGAGTACCACGTTTCATTGGTAAGGAACATAGAGATGTTCGAAGCATGCAAATGGATATTCATATGATGAATGATCGAACTACCCTATCCGGACTTTCCAAGTGGTTATCACTTATCGAGTGGATATAGTCCGCGGTTTTGGTTGTACACCATTAGTCCTTACTACTTGAGACATCATTGAGACTCTATATGCTAGTACTGTGCTTTGACTCGTTTACCGACTCTATTGGGGTCATCAGGTGTCGGGATTGGGTACAGTTACAACACATATAGGAGTCAATGCTTTGTTGTCAAGGATTCACCACATACTTGCGAGTGTGGATATCCTATGCGATCTGAGGAGATATTAGTGTGACGAATCTCTGGCCAGAGTACATGATGTGATTTAAAAAATGGTTTCTTAGTAGCACATGCGATGTCACTATTTGATCTTCAAGATGCATTGCATAGTTATCGAATCTCGAGCGACTCTCGATATACCAATGGTTGTTGATTCGATCGGGATATATGGATGAAGGGACCGTACTGTACGCTAACCAAAATCTACTGGTTCTTGTAGGCACTATCAGTGATACCTAGGGAATCATGGGGCGATGTTGCTAGGCGCTCATACCATGATTCGATGGGCAAGTCGGAAATTGTTGTTCCGAGTCACAAGGAGTTGTGAGCCCACGGCTAGCTGTATCCCTGAACCATTGAGGGTCACACAGTGTAATGGATTTTTAATCCCCGTTGAGATAGTTAAATTTAGAGAGTTAAATTTAATGAACGAAGAAGTTGGACTTCTTATTTAAGAGTAGAGGAGTAAGATTTCCTAAAATGACATAGGGATGGCCATTTTTGGAAATCACTGAATTCGGATTCAGAAAAATTTATCTTGACTTTAAAAGGTGCAGAAATGGTTTCTGTGCACATTGGTGAAATTGGTTTATCAATCGGAGTCACGATGAATTTTATATTAATTTCTGAACATGCGGGCTTTGCTTGTCGGGCTTGAACTTATGACTAATGGGCCCTAAGCTGTTAGTGGCCTACATTATAAATAAGTTATTGCAGTACAGAAATTACCCACAACAGGTCACAAGGATTTTTCGAAAACCCTAGTCTATTTTTAAAGGTGGCCGTCCCCCCCCCCCCCTCTCCCTCTACTCGAGAAAAATCCAGCCTGTGATTTTGAATTACAGTCTGGTTTAACGGATCAAATTCGTTAATCTCTTCGTAGAAAACTTCTGATAGATTTTCTAGTGCAATCTATCAGAGGGATTAAATATCCGTTCGTGGACCTGATTGAAGAACAGTTCGTCCATCAGTTCCAGGGATATACAACAAGAGCAGAGAAATCTGTTGGTGTCCAAAATCTCGATTCGAGATTAAAGGTAAAAATTTTATAATCGTTATTTAATTTTTACACACACAATTTAATCGTAATGTTGATACCCATTATGGAATCGTTCCATATAAAAATTTTAAACTTCCGCTGCACCGGGTATCAATCCTAATTGATCTGATCGCCGTGTTTTCCAACAACAACAGGTGGTATCAGAGAATAAGTTTCTTGGACTGAGATTAGATGAGCGGGGTAGAACGAGTCTTCTATTCTGATTTATTTATTGCTTTTATAATTGTATGGTATATGATTGATTGATTTCAGATATTAAATTGTCACATGATGCTGTGATAATTTGCGAAGAATATGCTATACAATGTTTTTAGTAACATGTTATCTGGTTATTTGATTGAAGTACTAGCATGTATTATGTGGATGAATCGAAACTCGATCTTTTATTAAGGCAATGTGGACTGTAACAGACTTGTTGTAATTGAGATTGAACTGTACACTAATCTGTTTGATTATCAGATATGCCTCCCCGACCAGCACTGAGGGTTAGACAGACATTGGCTACAAATCAACCTGAACAGACAAATGTTGCACAGGTCCCAGTGACAGTGTCTGAACATGGACAGGGTAGTACGTCTACTGATGAGTTTAGTGATGCTAATCCGATGGAGAAACTTCTGAAACGATTCCAGTCATTTCAACCACCAAAGTTGCAAGGAACTGAGAATGCTGTGGAATGTGAGAATTGGCTGGAAGATATTGAGCAGTTATTTGAGTCTATTGACTATTCAGATGATCGTCGTGTGAGACTGATTATTCATCAACTGCATGGCCTTGCCAAGAGTTGGTGGATAGCGACGAAGAAAGCATTGGAGAACCAAGGTACTGTTATTACCTGGTCTATATTTCGAACTGCTTTCTATCAGCGTTTCTTTCCTGTGTCTTATCGCAAGGACAAAGGAGCAGAGTTTGCGAGTTTGCAACAGGGATAGTTAAATATCGAGGAATATGTTGCCAAATTCAATAGCTTGTTGAATTTTGCTCCACATATCGTTGTTAGTGATGAAGCTCAAGCCGATCAATTCATCAATGGCTTGAATCCTGATGTGTTTACACTTGTGAATTCGGGAAGACCGAATACTTTTGTTGATGCTCTGAATCGAGCAAAGGGTGCAGAAGCAGGGATACTGAAACAACGAGGAGCACAGTTTGTGCCACAGCCAGTGAGACAGTCCCAAGAATAGTCACAGATTCCACCGCCACCTCGATTCGAAGCTGGAGGTAGCAGTAGTGGAAAGAAGAACTTCTTCAAGGGCAAGAGTAAACAGTTCAAGAGATCTGGTGGTAGTAGCTCTTCGAGTTCAGGTAGTTCCCGACAGTCTAGAGCTAGACAGAAGTCTGATGTATATTGCACCAAGTGTGGTGGTCGCCATACCAATGAACAATGCCGAGGTGTATTTGGAAGCTGCCACATTTGCAACAAGATGGGACACTTTGCACGAGTGTGTCCACAACGAGGTTCTGAAGGTGCACAGGGTGCAGGATCATCGAGACCAGTAGGTCAATCTACATCTTCTGTTCACTCTTTTCAACCACAGCCTGCAGCAACGAGTAGAGGAGGAGGTCAGACAGTGAATCAACCTCCCAGGCAACAAGCACGAGTGTTTGCATTGACAGAAGAGCAAGCACAAGCAGCACTGGACGATGTGATTGCAGGAAACTTTTTTCTTTCTGGTTATCCTGCCTATGTCTTATTCGATACTGGTGCGTCACATACCTTCATATCTGAACAATTTGTTACGTTGTATTCATTTCTTATTGAGTCATTAGCTACTGTAGTGTCTATATCTTCACCGTTGGGAAAAGGTATAGTATCAGTGAAGTCTGTTAAAAATTGTGTACTACAATACAAAGGTAATGAAGTTGAGCTTGACTGTATTGTTCTTGGTTTATCTGATTTTGATTGCATAATCGGTATCGATATGCTAACCAAGTACAGAGCAACAGTTGACTATTTTCAGAAGATTGTGAAGTTCAGACCTGATATGACTGATGAGTGGAAATTCTATGGTAAGGGATCACGAGCCAGAATTCCTTTGATATATGTTCTTTCTATGACTGACTTGTTACAGAAAGGGGCAGTAGGATTCCTTATTTATGCAGTCGATATACTGAAGACTAGTCCGACATTGAATGATATACCGGTGGTGAGCGAGTTTGCAGATGTATTCCCTGACGAGATTCCAGGATTGCCACCATACAGAGAGGTAGATTTCGGTATTGAATTGATGCCAGGTACACAACCGATATCGAAAGCACCGTACCGAATGGCACCAATTGAATTGAAAGAACTGAAGGACCAACTTGAAGATTTGTTGGCCAAGGGATATATCAGACCGAGTGTTTCCCCTTGGGGTGCTCCGGTATTATTTGTTCGAAAGAAGGACGGATCGATGAGATTATGTATTGACTACCGGCAATTGAACAAAGCAACGGTAAAGAATCGCTATCCTTTACCTCGTATCGATGTATCAATTGCAGGGATCGTCAGTATATTCGAAGATTGATCTACGATCCGGATATCATCAACTGAGGGTTAGAGACGAAGACATTCCTAAGACTGCATTTAGAACCAGGTATGGCCATTATGAATTCATAGTCATGCCTTTTGGTCTAACGAATGCACCAACAGTTTTTATGGGATTGATGAATAGAGTATTTCAAAGATATTTAGATGACTTTGTGATTATCTTTATCGATGATATTTTTGATATACTCTAAGAATCTGTGTGAACATGCTGATCATCTCCAAACTGTATTGAGAATATTAAGAGAAGAGAAATTATATGCCAAGTTATCCAAATGTGAGTTTTGGTTGCAGCGAGTTGTTTTTCTTGGTCATGTAATTTCAGGAGATGGCATTTCAGTGGATCCGAGTAAGGTTGAAGCTGTGATCAGTTGGCAGAGACCGACATCTGTGCCAGAAATTCGATGTTTTATGGGCTTAGCAGGTTATTATCGTCGATTCATTCGAGATTTTTCATCTATAGCGAAGCCTATTACACAGCTTACACAGAAGAATGCACCATTTATATGGTCTGAGGCTTGTGAAAGGAGTTTTACTGAGCTAAAGAAGAGATTGACTACAGCGCCTGTTCTAATAATCCCTACAGGTACTGGTGATTTTGTTGTTTATTGTGATGCTTCTCACCAGGGTTTGGGATGTATTTTAATGCAGAGAGGACATGTTGTCGCTTATTCTTCTCGACAACTGAAACCACATGAAGTCAGGTATCCGATTCATGATCTTGAATTGCCTACAATCGTCTTTGCATTGAAAATCTGGAGACATTATTTATATGGCGAGAAGTTTGAAATCTTTTCTGATCACAAAAGTCTGAAATATCTGTTTTCACAATCTGAGTTGAATATGAGACAACGAAGATGACTTGATTTGTTGAAGGATTTTGATTGTGAAATCAAATACTATCCGGGAAAATCTAATGCAGCAGCGGATGCCCTAAGTAGAAAGGTATGTGCTTTATCCTTGTCTACGATAGGTGTATCTAATTTGATTGAAGATTGTTGTATTTTGGGGTATGTATTTGAGACAGATAGAAGGCCGATGAGAGTGTATGCAATCAGTGCTGAGCCAGAGTTATTGATTCGTATCAAAGAAGCACAAAAAGCCGATCAGAATGTGTAGAAATCGATTGAAATGATTCGATCAGGACATCAGTCTGAGTACAAGGTTAGTGATGATGATATCTTGTATGTGAATGACCGAATAGTTGTTACCGATATTGCAGACTTAAGACAGAATATTTTGAAAGAAGCCCATTGTAGTCGCTTCAGTGTTCACCCTGGAGGCAGAAAGATGTACAACGACTTGAAGAGTCAGTACTGGTGGAAACAAATGAAGTTTGATGTGACGGAATTTGTGTCAAAATGTTTGAATTGCCAACAGGTGAAAGCTGAAAGAAAGAAATCAGGTGACTTATTACAGAGTTTATCGATTCCTGAATGGAAATGGGACCATATTTCCATGGACTTTGTAACGAAGTTGCCACGATCATCTCGAGGATGCGATGTTGTTTGGGTGATCATCGATAGATTGACGAAATCTGCGTGCTTTATTCCTTACCGAATGACTTATCGTCATGATCAAATGGCGGATCTCTATATTCGAGAAGTGGTAAGACTACACGGTGTTCCAAAGTCGATTGTATCTAACCGAGATCCAAGGTTTACTTCGCACTTTTGGCATAGCCTACAGGAAGCTCTAGGTACGCATTTACATTTGAGTACCGCTTATCATCCTCAAACTGACGGTCAATCTGAACGAACTATTCAGACGCTTAAGGATATGCTTAGAGCTGTAGTACTTGATTTTGGTGTTACATGGAAAATTTCTATACCACTTGTGGAATTTTCTTATAACAACAGTTATCAGACGAGTATAGAGATGGCACCATTTGAAGCATTATATGGGAAAAAGTGTCGATCGGCTTTGTATTGGGATGATGTTTCTGAGGTACCTGAGTTAGGGCCAGATATGATCAGACAGATGACTGAGAAAGTGAAATTGATACAGCAGAGAATGAGAACAGCGCAGCATAGACAGACGAGATATGCAAATGTGCGACGATGACCATTATCTTTTGATCAGGGAGATAGAGTGTTTCTTAAGATTTCACCGTTCAGGGGCACAGTTCGATTTGGCAAACGAGGAAAATTATCTCCGAGGTATATTGGGCCGTATGAGATTCTCGAGAAGATAGGCAATCTTGCTTATCGACTCGCTCTTCCTATGTCTTTATCTGGGATACATGATGTCTTTCATGTATCGATGTTGAGGAAGTATATATCTGATGCATCTCATGTGATTCGCTCCGATGAAGCTGAGTTGGATGACACTCTTAGCTATTTTGAGCAACCTATTCAGATTCTTGATAGGAAGACAAAGCAACTCCGAACGAAGACTATTCCATTGGTGAAGATTCAATGGAGTAGACACGGAGTTGAAGAAGCAATGTGGAAAGTCGAAGAAGATATGAAGCAACGATTTCCTTATCTATTTCACTGATGTGAGTTCTTATTCACTTTTCAGTTATTCATTATTCTTATGAGCATGTGGACTGCATATCTATACTGTTTATGAATTCGAGGACGAACTCATGTCTTAGTGGGGGAGAAATGTAAGGCCCGGGATTAATTAGAAATTAATCTGAATTTAATTTGATTTTAATCCGAGTATATTTAATTTGGGAATATTTAGAGTTTTGATTTAAATTCTAATATTCTTAAATTATTTAGGATTGAAATTGAATTAAAATAGGGGTCGAGGACCAAATTGCAATTATTGAAAAGATGAGGGACTAAAGTGCAATTTTGGTTGAAAGTTATCTGATTTAATTCTAACACTCAGCTTGCAACGTGTATACTGAGGAATGAATGCAGATTTTTAGAACAAAGCCTTTCCCTCATCGTTTTTCTTTGAAAGTTCGAGATTCAATTTGCCGTAACTTTTGAACCGGTTATCCGATTTCGATTCCGTAAATTGTTCTGGAATCCTTACAACGAGGGATTTGATCTCGTGTAAGTTTTATGTTATGTTATTTGGATTTCGAAATCAGTATGGACAGATATCAGATGTTGAGTTTTCGATTATGTTTATCAACGTTTATACGATTCTATATCGAAACCGGATTGATGAGTTTGTGTTATTTGTATCCAATCTTGATTCCAGCATGTTCATCGATTGTTATAGCTATTGAGATGAAGTTTTGAATGATATATCGGCTCGTTTTCTTGATTGAGAACACGTACATATGGTTTGAAGTTAGAAATGGTTTCGGGATTACGTCGGTTGCCGATTTTCAATCGCTATGCCGTTTAATCGAGTTTTGGGACTGTTTTGATATTCGATATCTAAGATGAAACACTTATCTTGATGATGTGAATATTATAGAATTTTATTCTTCAGTTTCAGTTGAGTTTGGAAGGCCAACGACTCGAGACGCCGACTTGAACTAACGAAGAAAGAGTTGAGGTTTGAAATGCGATTGATTGATGAATTCTTGATGGTTTTGACTCGTTTCTAAAATGATAGATTGAAATGAAGTTTGATATATGTATTTTTGTTGTATCTTTCAGATTTGAAGAGTTCATAACCGAGATAAACGATGGTATAATGACGACATCGCAAAGTAGGGACTTTGAAACTCAAGAACGACTAATCTTGAGTTGGCCCGCAAAAACCACATACTTGTTTATGTTTTTGATTTGATTGTGATGTTGTCGATCCATCACAGGTAGTTGATCTTTATATTCGAGTTGATATGATGCTATATTGAATTGATTCTATGCCAAGGTTGCTGTTAACCTTATTTGCGAGTTGGTTACGAACTCGTTAGATGGATATCCATGTCAAGATCAGTTATGAATCTTGTAGGCTTTGAAGTTATGTGAATCAATTCGTTTGTAAAGCGTTTACGTAATCTATTTGTTGAGTCGAGTTTAAATAGAGTCAAGATGATTTATTTAACGCTTTCTATATGTTGGTTATACTGAGAATGTTTTCTCACCGGAGTTTATCCGGCTGTTGTCTTGTTTTGTATGTGTGCATGACAACAGATGGGGCAGGAGCTAGTCATCGACGTCATTGACAGCTGGGAGAGAGTCTAGCACGTGAAGACTCGGGTTGTAGATGATGTCTTGAACTTTAGAAGCATGAAACTTTAGTCTAGTTGGTTTTGAATTTCATGTATAAAGTTTGAGTTAATTGATGTCGTTTACGATCTTTAGCGACTTGTTTGATGTAAATAAATGCATGTATAAATGCTTATGACCTTGTTTATGAGTATATGCATGTTTTGGACTTGATATATCATGATTTGGATCGAATTTGGTGATTGGAAGTGATAGTGCTCGAGTTTGACAGCAAAATGTATTTCTGCAGATTTTTGGAATTTGAAGCCCGCTCGATCCGCAGAAGTTGACGGATCGAGCGAGCCCTGTATTTTGCAAAACAGAGAATTTAGTTTTTGGCTCGCTCAATCCGCATAAGTTGACGGATCGAGCGAGGCCAAATTGTTTCCAGACCGAGAGTTGAGCAATTGTGCTCGCTCGATCGGGTGTTTTTCACCGATTGAGCGAGACACTGAAATTTTTTTTTAAAATTTTTTTTTTTACTTGGCTCTTGGTTTATTTAATTGATGTTTAATGAATGTTAATTGTTCATTAATTTCCCTAAGATGAGATTAGCAACTCGAGGTCCCCACAGAACTAGATATGAACCACCATGAGGATCTGAAGCATACAATCGAGCCGACGACTGTAAATAGAGGCGCTGCTTGGGAGGCAACCCAAGGGGAGAATTTTTCTTTCATTCTTAGTTTTTTTTTTTTTTTTTTTTTTTGCATTTTCACTTACATTGGGGACAATGTACGATTTTAAAGATAGGGGAGAGGACTTAACCAGTCATTGAGAGAATTTAGCCGTTTTTTGAAAAAAACAAATTTAGAGCTCATAGTTTGTGATGAATTTGACTGTTGAAATTCACTAGCCCATGATGATATCTAATTGATGACGTGCATGCTTTTGAAAATAAATGATTTGCTAACCTTGGAGCACTTTGATCTCCAATGAAAATTAGACTTTGATATGGTTGTTGAATATTTTTTTTAAGCATACATGAGTCATGGCTTGTGAATTGTATATTACATAGTGAAGGTCGTGTGAGCCTTGTGGTAGTCTTAAGAAGTCGCTAGCCTATCAACCTCCCTTTTGAGCTTAATCGAAAAAAGAAAAATAAAAAGAGTAAATAATGGAGTTAGTAAGGTGAGGGGATGCATTGGAATGGGGATTGAAATTCTAGTCCTATAAATTCCACGAGCTAAATATGGAAGAGAATGTATGGAGTTGAGGATAACCGGGTGCAATTACTCGGACAAGTGAAAAGACTATAAAATTTCTCAATAGTTTAATTTGATTTGTTGGTGTGCAACTTGAGCTATTGTGGGGTTTTACATTGTATGGATCTGTGAAGTGTGCATGACACTTGCTAATGACCAAACACTCAAACACACACGTTCGGGGCTATATCTCTAGTTGAAATTTCTGGATATTGAACTTGTTCCGTTGTTAGCATTTTAGCGCCTTTCTTGATCATGCATTGAATTTATTCATGAGGCACAAATGTGAAGATCAGGGTTATTTTTGTTATGGATTATGAGTTCAAACTTTTTATTTGTTTTGTATTGCTCGAGAGAGAGCAAGGATTAAGTAGGGGGAGTTTGATGTGATGGTATTTTTCTATGTTTGATAGAGTTAAATTGTGAGGATTAGGTGTGTTTTGATTGATTAAATTCATGTTATAGTTTCTAATCATTGTATGTGATTTGATATAGAAAAAGAGAAGAAATGGAGCTAAAGATGGAAGGAAAGAGCAAGATAAGAGAATAATTACGAATCACAATGGTCAGAAAATCATTTTTAATTTTAGAGAAATCCAAATTTCAACTCAATCCGACGACTAGATCTCCGGATATGAATTTTTCAAAATCGCTGCTCGCTGGAAAAAAAGCTGCTCGCTCGATCCGCAAAGTTTAACCGATCGATCGGGAGCAGAAACAAAATCTGGACAGAAAGTGGACAGTTTAATTCTCGCTCGATCCGTCAACTTCAACCGATCGATCGGGCGAGACGAAAAGTCGGGAATTTATATTTTGAATAGGAAACTTTCTTGGGAAGGACTCTATACTTTAAATATCATCTAGAACTCGAAAATAGATCATCTTTGGACGGTAGAAAGCTTGAAGAACTCTCTTGGCAGCTAGGTTTCTTCTCTTTTCTTAGATTTAATTTTCTTTCATGAATTTTTCTACAAAATTCATGAATATTTTTGGCTAAAGTTTAGTACTTGGTTGAGGAAGATGAACCCTTGAGTTATTTTATTTGTGAGTGTAGTGACCCTTACCGAGATCACCTACTAAACATAACTTCGACATGCAATTAACTTAATCAAACAGTAAACCAGAATAAGCTGCGGAAACCATAAACAATAATACATTCCCAAGAAAAGGAATCTGTAAATATCCGAATAGTTTATACAACCAAATCGAAAGCTGTATGAACCCAATAACAACAGAATAAAAACCTATACGAAGCTCCAGCTGGCTAACCACTGCCTAGCCCCTCTTGGATCCACCCGCCTCGTCCAATCGCAAACCTGCCCCAAGGAATAGGGTATCCAGAGACATAGAGTACAAGACGTGAGCATAAAACGCTCAGCATGAGAGTATGAGTATACATGAATTCAAGTGTACCGCCTACTGAATAGTGGTCAAGAATCAGATAATGAAGACAGACCAGGCCCTGGTATGTAACACGCTGTGCCATCGCTTCAGGAGGTGGCTCACATACTGAAATAGTAGTGGATACGCCGGACCCAAATCGATGGAAGTCCATCCACTAACAGGTGAAAGAGTGGGTGCCCAGTGAGCCAAATTGTGGCTATGGGCTTTGATGACTCTTTGTACAAACGGTCTTTTGTTTAATGTAATTTACACTTTTATTAATGGCAATGACTTTATCTTTCTTCATATTGTTATATTATGATATACTGTTGTTGTTTTGATAAAGACCTTGAATATACTATAGTGTATGTAAGATGTGGTAGAACATGGGGATGTCTATCATGAAATACATCTTATAGTCACTGTATATTCTAAACTGTTCCTAGTCGATTGAGCCGTCCGATAATAAGGATAAGGATCGCTCGAGTTTGAGACTAGCATTTGCGATGCGGAGTACCACGTTTCATTGGTAGGGAACATGGAGATGTTCGAAGCATGCAAATGGATATTCATAGGATGAATAATCGAACAACCCTATCCGGACTTTCCAAGTGGTTATCACTTATCGAGTGGATAAAGTCCGCGGTTTTGGTTGTACACCATTAGTCCTTACTACTTGAAACATCATGGAGACTCTATATGCTAGTACTGTGCTTTGACTCGTTCACCGACTCTATGGGGGTCATCAGGTGTCGGGATTGGGTACAGTTACAACACATATAGGAGTCGATGCATTGTTGTCAAGGATTCACCACATACTTGCGAGTGTGGATATCCTATGCGATCTGAGGAGATATTAGTGTGACGAATCTCTGGCCAGAGTACTTGATGTGATTTAAGAAATGGTTTCTTAGTAGCACATGCGATGTCACTAATTTGATCTTCAAGATGTATTGCATAGTTATCGAATCTTGAGCGACTCTCGATATACCAATGGTTGTTGATTCGATCGGGATATATGGATGAAGGGACCGTACTGTACGCTAACCAAAATCTACTGGTTCTTGTAGGCACTATCAGTGATACCTAGGGAATCATGGGGCGATGTTGCTAGGCGCTTTACCATGATTCGTTGGGCAAGTCGGAAATCGTTGTTCCGAGTCACAAGGAGTTGTGAGCCCACGGCTAGCTGTATCCCTGAACCATTGAGGGTCACACAGTGTAATGGAGTTTTAATCCCCGTTGAGATAGTTAAATTTAAAGAGTTAAATTTAATGAACAAAGAAGTTGGACTTTTTAAATAAGAGTAAGGGAGTAGGATTTCCTAAAATGACATAGGGATGGACATTTTTGGAAACCACTGAATTCGGATTCAGAAAAATTTATCTAGACTTTAAAATGTGCAGAAATGGTTTCTGTGCGCATTGGTAAAATCGGTTTATCAATCGGAGTCACGATGAATTTTATATTAATTTCTGAACGTGCGGGCTTTGCTTGTCGGGCCTCAACTTATGACTAATGGGCCCTAAGCTGTTAGTGGCCTGCATTATAAATAAGTTATTGCAGTACAGAAATTAGACACAACTGGTCATTAATTTGAGAGACAGAAATCGAAAAACCCTAGCTCTCTCTCATAACAATTCGGCCGCCCCCCTCCCTTCTCTGCGTGAGAAATTCCGGTCTGTGATTTTGAATTGCAGTCTGGAATAGCGAATCAAATTCGTTTATTCTCTTCGTAGAAAACTTCTGATAGATTTTCTAGTGCAATCTATCAGAGGGATTAAACCTCCGTTCGTGGACCTGATAGAAGGAGTTCATCAGTTCCTGGGAGATACAAGAAGCGCAGAGAAATCTGTGTGGTGTCCAATAATCTCGCTTCGAGATTGAAGGTAAAATTTAATAATTGTTATTTAATTTTACACACACTAATAATTTAATCGTTAAACGGTTGATACCCACACTATGGAATTGTTCCATAATAAAATTTTTAAACTTCCGCTGCACCAGGTATCAATCGTGATTGATCTGAACGCCAGTTTTACAACAGTGGTATCAGAGCCAGGTTGCTCAGATCAAACGATTAAATTAATCGATTGTACAAAAATTTTTGAGTCTTGGTTTTTAAAACAAAATAAATATTTTAAATAAAATTTTTTTTTTTCGGGCAAAACCCGGGCAGCGATTGGATCGCTGCCCGGTGGGGCAGCGACGGTCGCTGCCCCGGGCGGCGCACGGCGCCGCCCAAAGGGGGCGCACAGCGCCGCCCACGGCGACGCACGTCGCCGCCCAGGGGCGGCGCTCAGCGCCGCCAGGGCAGCGCTCGGCGCTGCCCAGCGCTGCCCAGGGGCGGCGCCAGGCGCCGCCAGGGCAGCGATTGTCGCTGCCCCGGCCCGCGCCCATGGGTGCGGGCTGCCCCGGCCCGCGCCCACGGGTGCGGGCCGGCCCGGGAGTGTCCCGGGCGGCCCGCGGGAAAAATTATTTTTTTTTATTTAAATTAATTTTAATGTGTTAAAATTTTATTTTTGGTCCGGTCAAAAATTGTTTTTGATTGGTTCACGAGGCATCGGATCGAATTGTTCGAGTCCGAAAATTTTAAAATTGATTTTTGGATAAATTTGAATTTTTGGAAAATTTTAATATTTTATCCTTAAATTGAATTTTGAAATCAATTATTTTTGGTACAATTGATGATAAGATTTGATCTTATGTATATATTAAGTAAAATATGATTTTATCTATAAAATTAGATTCTGTAGATAAATTATGATTTTATTTAATAAAAGGTAAAAAATGATTTTATATGTAAAATATGATTTTATATATAAAATATGATTTTATCCTGTTTAAATTTAAATTGCCATATGCATGATATCCAATAAATTAATTTTGAATTAAATGTTATTGGATAAGGATGATCGATTGCCATGACCATTTTTGTAGGTGTATGTTAGGAATTTACATTTGTTTTATTGTTGTTGGTTTTATTAATGGACCTGGTTTATGGCCCAATATGAATGTCATATGTAATAAAAGTGGGCTTGGTTTATGGCCCGTTCCCACCCCTAAAAATGTATCCCCTACTTGTCATTGTTATTTATTGTAAATACATTAGATTTAGTGGGAAATCAAGATTTGAAGATGGTGGGCCCAGCAGACAATAAAGACTGAAGAAATGTAAATTGGAAGCACATGTAATAGGATTGCATTGCATACTGCATATTACCTAGGATTGGACTAAGACTCGTGATTGGCAACCACGGGTCAATTCGAAATGGAATCGATCATCCTATATAATATATGATATTATGATTGTATGCATGTTTAGACATAATTGCGTGAATCCGGCAAGCATGCAATAAAATGATTATGATGAGACAAATTTTTATAATTAAAAATCATAAACGGTTGATACCCACACTATGGAATTGTTCCATAATAAAATTTTTAAACTTCCGCTGCACCGGGTATCAATCGTGATTGATCTGAACGCCAGTTTTACAACAACAGGATAGGGTAAAACCCTACTAACAGACATCTCAAAAGAGACCACTCAAGATGCAATTGTATGCAGCATAAAATCATGTCATATAAATCATGCAGTCACATAATACATGCATACTCAGTCAGGATATCTCGAACAGTACTTTCGTACCTAACACCGAAGTTTGAACTAAGCTGGAAGAAGACAACCCCTAGCTGTCTTAGGTCCAAGCCCCGACCCGACCTAGTATCAAGACTGACCCGACCTGGTCTCTAAACTGACCCGACCTGGTCTCTCCCTTGGAGCTTGACTTGAACTGCACCTGGTCAAGTCCGACCTGAGCTGCACCTTGTCAAGCCCGAGCTGAACTGCTCTTGGTCAAGTCCGACTTGATCCGCGCCTTGTCAAGTCCGACCTGAACTGCTCCTGGTCAAGCCCCGAGTTAATCCTTCCCGAACTCCCGAGCTACTCCTCGGTCTGAGTAGAACTATGATGTGAGATAAAATGGGTAAAAATAACCGAACCCTCGACTCCTATTTATAGAGGATGAGTCGGGACAGGTGTAAACCGAGTGCATGACACCTGGCAGGACACTAATCATGCCTTAGCTCCAGCCACGTGTTCCTTCCCGACCTGAATACCATGTGCTCTTCCATGACCAAACACTACCTTGGCCTTGCACAATACTATCTTGAGCACCCTGAGCGCCGACCCGAGCCACTCATGACCGACCCGAGCCATGTTCTTCCTTAGCCGAGCCCCTCATGTTCGAACCCTATCTTGTTTTTCATCATGACCGACCCGAGCTCCAAAGGAAAGACCCGAGCTCAAACCAAGCTCCATACCCAAGCCAAACACATACACATGACCGAGCCCTAGCTCCATGCCCGAGCCCTAGTTGATCACCCATGACAGACTAGAGCTACTCATGACCGACCCGAGCCCATGGTCAAATCCATCAACCCTTGATCATTCTCATGCAATGTGTTCTTGTTAATAAAATATTTATTAGATCTAAACATAATTAACCATTTAATCTTGTAAATTGAAACTGGGGTACTACATTCTCCCTCACTTAAGATATTTCGTCCTCGAAATCAGATCTTAAGTACTGAATGTAAAACAAGATGCAGAAACATTCTTTTATTCAAATGCAAAATTTACAGAGTTTACAACTGAATACAACTCAAAAATGAAATCAAAATAACTCAGGATGTTCTGTGCGCATCCTGCTTTCAAGTTCCCAAGTAGCTTCTTCAGTTGCGCCGGTGCGTTGCCGCTGAACTAAAACAAGATGAATGACTTTATTCCGCAAGACCTTATCCTTATGATCCAGGATACGAATAGGTCTTTCAATATAAGTCAAATTCTTATCCACATGAACCTCAAACCGCTGCAGAATATGAGACGGATCTTCCACATACTGTCGCAACAAAGATACGTGGAACACGTCGTGAATACTGGACAGATACGGTGGCAATGCTAGATGATAAGCCAAATCGCCAATGCTCTCTAAGATCTCAAACGGACCGATGAACCTAGGAGACAACTTTCCCTTAAGGCCAAATCTGAGAATACTGCGGAAAGGTGACACCCTCAGAAACACTCTCTCCAACATCAAACTGCAGAGGCATACGCTTAGTGTTAGCATAGCTGGCCTGACGATCATGTGCAGTCTTAATCCGTTTCTTGATCTGATCAACAACATCTACTGCATGTTGGATAAATCCGGTCCCTCAGCCTGTCTCTCCCCCACTTCTTCCCAGGAGAGTGGAGTACGACAACGTCGCCCGTACAACGCCTCTGCCTCATGTTCAACTCCGCCTGAGTGAACAAATACTTGAGACTCTTGTGGTCGGTGAAGATCTCAAATTTCTCACCATACAGATAATGACGCCAGATCTTCAAAGCGAACACAATGGCTGCCAACTCCAAATCATGAACTGGATAATTTTCTTCATGCAACTTCAACTGTCTAGAAGCGTAAGCGATCACATGCCCATTCTGATTCAGAACACAGCCCAACCCCTGAAGAGAAGCATCTGTGTAAACCACATACCCTCCAGATCCTAATGGTAATGCCAACATCGGCGCAAAAGTCAATCGCCGTCGAAGTTCACAAAAATTCTCCTCGCACTCGGAGGACCATTGGAAATCAACACCCTTGCGGATAAGCTGCGTCAACGGTCGAGCTAGCTGAGAGAAGTTTAGAATGAAATGACGATAATAACCTGCTAGAACCAGAAAACTACTGATCTCAGCGACCGTCGTTGGACGCGACCAATTAAGTACAACTTCAATCTTGCTCGGATCCACAGAAATCCCATCCCTGAATATGATATGGCCAAGAAAAACCACTCGACCCATCCAAAACTCACACTTGCTCAGTTTGGCGTACAACTACTCATCCCGAAGAGTCTGCAGTACCACTCGCAAGTGAGAAACATGCTCTTCTGCATTACGTGAATACACCAAGATGTTGTCAATGAAGACCACGACAAACTTGTTTAAATACTCCCTGAAGACATGGTTCATCAGATCCATAAATATAGCCGGCGCATTAGTCAATCCAAATGGCATCACTAGAAACTCATAATGCCCATAGCGAGTACGGAATGCGGTCTTGGCTATGTCATGATCTCGGACTCTCATCTGATGATACCCAGATCTCAAGTCAATCTTGGAGTAAACTAAAGTACCCTGCAGCTGATCAAACAAGTCATCAATACGAGACAAAGGATACTGGTTCTTCACGGTAACTCGATTCAGTTGATGGTAGTCAATGCACAACCGCATAGACCCATCTTTCTTCTTTACAAAAAGAACAGGAGCTCCCCAAGTAAATATACTAGGACGAATGTACCCCTTGTCCAAAAGATCCTGTAACTGATTCTTCAACTCTCGCATCTCTGACGGAGCCAGACCATACGGTGCTCGAGAAATAGGCGAAGTACCCGACATCAACTCTATGTCAAACTCGACTTCCCTAGCAGGAGGAAAACCCGGAATCTCATCTGGAAATACATCTAGGAATTCATCCACAACAGGAATGCTCTCTATCCCAACGCTCTCAGCGGACAAATCAACTGCATAGATAAGGTAGCCTTCCCCGCCTGACTCTAGAGCCCGACATGCTCTCAAAGCTGATACTAAAGGCATCGTGGGTCGCGCTCCCTGACCATAGAAAAACCAGCTATCACTCCCATCCGGATGACAGCGTACTAATCACTGATAGCAGTCCACTGAAGCTCGATAGTGTTGGAAAACTGTGTTAAGATAAATTAAAAATTGATACCCGGTCCAGCGAAAGTTTAAAATTTTATTTTATTATATGGAACGATTCCATATATGGGTATCAAAAACTTTTACGATTAAATTTGTTGAAGTAAAAATAAAATAACAATAAAATTTTTACCTCGTCAAGCAAAGGCTTGATCGTGGACTCCAACAGAATTTAATCTGCTCTTTTTGTAAATCCCGAGAACCGATGACAGTCACGATCTAACTCCGAAATTAGGTCCACAAATGAAAAATAGAAACCCTCTGATTGACTGCACTAGAAATCAATCAGAAGATTTACGTAGAGAATAAACAGATATGATCTGTTAATCCGATTTGTAATTTTTCACAAAAATCACAAGTCGAATTTTCTCTAAAAGGGACAGAGGAATTTTCGAAAAACCTCTTGAATAATATAGACTGATTTTCGAAAATTGCTAGACTGAAAGCTTGTGTAATTTTCGAACACAGTACATATATTTATAGATAATTTCTAGTTATAATTGTATCAGGACTCTAACTCCTTAAAGCCCACAATCCATAACTTAAGCCCAACAAGCCAAGCCTGTTGTTATAGAAATTAATATAAAATTCATCGTGACTTCGATTGATAAACTGATTTCACCAATGTGCACAGAAACCATTTCTGCATCTTTTAGAGTCAAGATAATTTTTTTGAATCCGAATTCAGTGATTTCCAAAATGCTCATCCCTATGTCATTTTAGGAAATCTCACTCCCTTTTAATTAAGATGTCCAACTTCTCTTTCATTAAATTTAACTCTTTAAATTTAACTATCTCTATGGGGTTTTAGTAATCCATTACTTGTGTAACCCTCAATGGTTCAGGAATACAGCTAGCCGTGGGCTCACAACTCCTTGTGACTCGGAACAACAATTTTCGACTTACCCATCGAATCATGGTAAGAGCGCCTAGCAACATCGCCCCATGATTCCCTAGGTATTACTGATAGTGCCTGCAAGAACCAGTAGATTTTGGTTAGCGTACAGTACGGTCACTTCAACCAAATATCCCGATCGAATCAACAACCATTGGTGCATCGAGAGTCGTTCGAGATTCGATAACTATACATAACATCTTGGAGATCTATTAGTGACATCGCATGTGTTACTAAGAACACCAAGTAACCTAAAACACATCATGTACTCTGGCCAGAGATTCGTCACACTAATATCTCCTCAGATCGCATAGGATATCCACTCTTGCAAGTATGTGGTGAATCCTTGACAACAAAGCATCGACTCCTATATGTGTCGTAACTGTACCCAATCCCGACACCTGATGACCCCAATAGAGTCGGTAAACGAGTCAAAGTACAGTACTTGCATATAGAGTCTCAATGATGTTTCAAGTAATAAGGACTAATGGTGTACAACCAAAACCGCGGACTTTATCCACTCGATAAGTGATAACCACTTGGAAAGTCCGAATAGGGTAGTTCGATCATTCATCATATGAATATCCATTTGCATGCTTTGAACATCTCTATGTTCCATACCAATGAAACGTGGTACTCGGCATCGCAAATGCTAGTCTCAATCTCGAGCGATCCTTATCCTTATTTCGGACGGCTCAATTGACTAGGAACTGTTTAGAATATACAGTGACTATAAGATGTGTTTCATGATAGCCATCCCCATGTGCTACCACATCTTACATACACTATAGTATATTCAAGGTCTTTATCAAAACAACAATAGTATATCATAATATAACAATATGTAGAAAGATAAAGTCAATGCCATTATAAAAGTGTAAATTATATTAAACAAAAGATTATTTTATATAGAGTCATAAAAGCCCTTAGCCACAAGTTGGCTAACCGGACACCCACTCTTTCAATCTCCCACTTGCCCTAAAGCCAACTAGTCATACTACGTAATCCCATTGCTTCGCGATGTTTGTCAAACAATGGTCCTAGCTAGGGCTGAGTAAGCGGATCAGCGATATTGTCTGTAGAGGCCACTCTCGACATTGATGTCTCCTCTTTCCACGATCTCCCGGATGATGTGGTATTTCCTCAGTACGTGTTTGGACTTCTGATGAGACCTTGGTTCCTTTGCCTGAGCAATGGCACCCGTGTTGTCACAGTACATCGGGACTGGACCAACAGTTTCAGGAATTACACCCAACTCTTGGATAAATTTCCTTATCCAAACCGCCTCTTTAGCAGCAGCTGATGCTGCAATGTATTTTGCCTCAGTGGTGGAATCCGCTGTGGTGTCCTGCTTGGAACTCTTCCAAGAGACAGCACCGCCATTGAGCACGAATGCAAATCCAGAGGTTGATTTCGAGTCATCCACGTCACATTGGAAGCTAGAGTCGGTATAGCCTTCCAACTTCAATTCTCTCCCTCCATAAACCATGAATAAATTCTTAGTCCTTCGCAAGTACTTAAGAATATCCTTCACGTCTTTCCAATGCATTTGACCGGGATTGGCTTGGTATCTGCTCGTGACGCTCAGAGCATAGGCCACATCCGGTTTGGTAGATATCATCTCATACATGATACTACCTATGGCTGACGCATATGGCACGTGTGTCATCTTCTCTATCTCTTCGTCAGTCTTGGGACACATAGACTTGGATAGAGAAACTCCATGACACATAGGTAGATGTCCTCTCTTGGACTCATCCATAGAAAACCTTTTCAATATGGTGTCGATGTAGGTTGATTGAGTGAGTCCTATCATTCTTTTAGATCTATCTCTATAGATCTGAATTCCTAGAATATAGGATGCCTCACCTAAATCCTTCATCTAGAATCTTCCTGATAACCATATCTTTGTTGACTGCAACATCCCTACATCATTCCCCATGAGTAGGATGTCATCAACATAAAGTACTAAGAATGTTACCGCATTCTTAACTACTTTCTTGTACACGCATGGTTCCTCCGGGTTCTTGATAAAACCAAAATCCTTTATCGTTTCATCAAATTTTTGGTTCCAACGTCTTGATGCTTGTTTGAGACCATAGATTGATCTCTAAAGCTTGCATACCTTATGCTCGCTTCCCATGGATGTGTATCCCTCAGGCTGCATCATATAGATCTCTTCCTTAATGTTTCCATTAAGAAATGCAGTCTTTACATCCATTTGCCATATCTCATAGTCATACCATGCTGCTATGGCAATAAGGATTCTTATGGACTTGAACATTGCGACTGGTGAAAAGGTTTCATCATAGTCAACTCCTTGTCTTTGAATATAACCTTTTGCCACCAATCGTGCCTTGTAGGTCAATACCTTTCCATCAGGCCCAAGCTTTCTCTTGTAGATCCATTTGCACCCAATTGGAACAATTCCATCGGGAGGATCTACTAAAGACCAAACTTGGTTAGAATTCATCGAGTCTATTTCCGATTGCATAGCTTCAAGCCATAAATTCGAATCCGCATCAGAAATTGCTTCCTTGAAGTTTCTTGGATCACATCCAATGTCGGGTTCACTTTGATCCCCTTCAAGAAGAAGACCATATCTAATAGGAGGCCTAGAAGTCCTCTCGGATCTCCTAGTAATAGGCGTGTCTTGTGGTGATTCTTGAGGTGTAGGATCGCTATTTTATATCTCGGGTTCTTCTCGAATTTCTTCGAGTTCCATTATCTTGCCTTTCTTATCCAATAAGAACTCCTTCTCCAAGAAGGTGGCATTCCTTGAAACAAACACTTTTGTTTCAGCAGGATGATAGAAATAATATCCGATTGAATAATTTTGATACCTTACAAAATAACATAAGGTGGATTGACTATCCAACTTATCTCCCACTGTCTACTTCACGTAAGCAGGACATCCCCAAATCCTCAAGTACGAATACTTAGGAGCTTTGCCATTCCATAACTCGTATGGTATTTTATTTACTGCTTTAGTGTGGACGTTGTTTAACAACAATACCGCCGTTTCAAGCGCGTAGCCCCAAAACGAAGGTGGGGGCTCAGTGAAGCTCATCATGGATCGAACCATGTCCAAAAAAGTTCGATTGCGACGCTCCGAAACACCATTAAGCTGAGGTGTCATAGGAGGAGTCTACTGAGAGAGAATCCCATTCTCTTTTAGATAGTCCAAAAACTCGATACTTAAGTATTCTCCACCTCGATCCGATCGAAGTGCCTTAATACTTTTACCTAGTTTGTTTTCTACTTCAGCCTTGAATTCTTTGAACCTTTCAAATGATTCAGACTTATATTTCATTAAATATAAATACCCATACCTAGAATGATCATCAGTAAAGGTAATGAAGTAGGTGTTGCCACATTTAGTACCAATCCTAAATGGACCGCAAACATATGTATGGATCAAATCCAACAGATTTTGACTACGCTCAGGTTTCCCTTTGAAAGGAGATTTAGTCATTTTTCCCTTTAGGCAGGACTCACAAGTAGGTAGAGAGTTAATATCAGACATATCAAACATGCCCTCTCCCACTAGCTTGTTCATCCTCCTTGAGGAAATATGACCTAGCCTAGCATGCCAAAGGTTTGCCGGGTTTTGACTATCGTCCTTTCTTTTAATTGTTTTTACCGGTTTATCAACATAATTAATTGGAACGTCTTTTAATTTTAAGCTATATAGATCGTTTTCAAGTTGTTCATTTCCAATCAAACATTCATTCTTGTAAATATTGCAAATCTCATTTACAAAATTGCAAGAAAAGCCATCTCTATCAAGCATAGAAATAGATATAATGTTTTTGACCAAATCCGGAACATATAAAACATCTCTCAAAAATAACTTAAAATTATTCTGCAAAACTAAATAAATGTCTCCTATAGCTTTGGCTTCGACTCTAGAACCATTCCCGAGCCTTAGCTGGGTCTCACCCATCCTTAGCTTACGACTTCTTGTCATCACCTGCAAATCATTGAAAATGTGAGATCCACATCCAGTATCCAATACCCAAGAAGAAGTATTAAGCGAAACATTTATTTCAATGTAAAACATACCCTTTGCAGTTCGAAACTGTTTGAGGTATTCCTTGCAGTTACGTTTCCAATGACCGGGTTTCTTGCAGTAATGGCAAACGTTTTCATCTTTTATCCCATTTGAAACCTTGGCCTTTCCCTTCTTATTTGGTACAATCTTCTTGGGCGGGGAAGAACGTTTCTTACCCTTTCCACTTGGTCCTTTCTTAGAGTTAGAAGAGGAGCCAACCAAGAGTACCGGTTTATCCTTCTTTAGTATGGCTTCATATGTGACAAGCATATTGACCATCTCTTCAAGGGTGGCCTCTATCTTGTTGATATTGAAGTTCATCACAAAACCGTCAAACGATGAATGAAGTGATAGAAGCAACAAGTCCGCGCTAAGTTCATGCTCCAAAGTCAAGTCGAGTGTTACCAACTTTTCAATGAGCCCAATCATGTGCACCCCATGCTCACGGACCAAAGTCCCATCTCGCATGTGGCTCGTCATGAGCTCTCTGACGGTGGCATACCTCTCCGACCTTGACTGAGCTCCAAAGAGTTCTTTGAGGTTCTTGTGAATGTCAGCAGCATTCACGGTATCCTCGAATCTCCTTTGAAGCTCATCAGACATCGAAGCCTGCATGTAGAATTTGGCCTTGATATCATGGTCCCACCATAAATCAAGTTTGGCCAACTCTTTCGGGGCGGCTTCTCTAACACGTAGAAAGCTTTTTCCGAAGTAAGAATAATTTTCAACTTACGGAACCATTTCGTATAGTTTGCGCCAGTCAATTTGTTTTGTTCGAGAATTGAAAACAGTGGATTGCGAGAAGTCATTGTAATAGTATACTGAAAAGGAAACAAACAATAATCAATGATTGTTTAATTAATTTACTAAGACATAAAATATGGCGAATTTTAATTTTATGAATTACACTCCCACTATTTTAACGATTTCACTACCCTCTAGTGAAAACGGGAAACTGTTTTCCTTAGTGAGAACATGGAGTCCAATTGACAAATCATGATCCCGAATAATATCAGCCAACCATAATTTTCAAAAGTAGAGCTCAATTACTTCCAAAGTAACCCTCATGTTTTTACCTCATGTCCAATAAGGGCCCAATAATATGACACCGTTTATTGTGACATGTCAAGATAACCCATCAATATTAAGTTGTGATGGACGGTCGCCATGTACATTCCCAATAATATGAGTCAATCCCATGGGAGTTCCACCCAACTTAGAACATGTGTCGATCCAATGTACAACTTTCCGACGAACGGGCCCCCCCAATAATATGAGCCGGACCGTATCCGCGGGTAGCATCTCATACATTGATCGTTGATGGAGGGTAGAAATATTTAAACAATATTTAAATTCCCTTTTTATTAATCTTGATATCAATTTTAAATAATTTTTAAAATGAGGGATTTTAATTTTGAAAATTTGTCTCATCATGCAATTTATGTATGCTTGCGGGATTCATACAATTTAGTCTAAACATGCATACATCAATAATATCATATATTATTTAAGGATGATCGATCCCATTAACTAATCGACCCGTGGTTGCCAATCACGAGTCTAAGTCCAATCCTAGGTGATATGCAAGTATGCAATGCAATCCTATTACATTGTGCTTCCAATTAACATTTCTTGGGTCTTGATTGTCTGCTGGGCCCACCATTTCTTCAAATCTTTGTCTCCCACTAAGTCTAATAAATTTACAATAAATTTTGATGACAAATATGGGATACATTTTTAGGGGTGGGAATGAGCCATAAACCAGGCACACTTTTATTACATATGACAATCATATTGGGCTATAAACCAAGCCCATTAATAAACACCAACAACAATAAGACAAATGTAAATCACCTAACATACACCTAAAACATTGGTCATGGCAATCGATCATCCTTTATCCATTAATTAATTCAATAATTAAATAATTGGATAAACATGCAAAGACATCATAATTTAAAAGATAAAATCATATTTTATCTTATCCATCCATAAGATCATATCTTATCGTACCAAAATAATTAATTTTATAAAATTTAATTTAATGGATAAAATTTATAAATTTTCCAAAAATTCAAATTTATCCAAAAATCAATTTTAAAATTTTCGGACTCGAACAATTCGATCCGATGCCTCGTGAACCAATCAAAAACAATTTTCGATCGGATCAAAAACTAGAATTTCAATAAATTAAAATTTTAATTAAAAATTAAAAAATAATTTTTCCGGGCTGCCCGGGACAATCCCGGGCAGCGATCAAATCGCTGCCCATGGGCAGCGCCGTGCGTTGCCCTGGGCAGCGATGGACTCTCTGCCCTTGGGCAGCACCCAACGCTGCCCTGGGCAGCGATCCAATCGCTGCAAGGGGCAGCGAGCGTCGCTGCCCAAAGGCAGCGATTGGATCGCTGCCCGATATGCCCATTAAAATTCAATTTTAAATTTTCATTTTGTTTCAAAAAACCGAGGCTTAAAAATTTTGTACAATCGATTAATTTAATCGTTTGATCTGAGCAACCTAGCTCTGATACCACTGTTGGAAAACTGTGTTCAGATCAATTAAGAATTGATGTCCGGTGCAGCGGAAGTTTAAAATTTTATTTTATTATATGGAACGATTCCATATATGGGTATCAAAAACTTTTACGATTAAATTTGTTCAAGTAAAAATAAAATCACAATTAAATTTTTACCTCGTCAAGCAAAGGCTTGATCGTGGACTCCAACAGAATTTAATCTGCTCTTCTTGTAAATCTCGGGAACCGATGACAGTCACGATCTAACTCCGGAATTAGGTCCACGAATGAAAAACAGAAACCCTCTGATTGACTGCACTAGAAATCAATCAGAAGTTTTACGTAGAGAATAAACAGATATGATCTGTTAATCCGATTTGTAATTTTTCACAAAAATCACAAGTCGAATTTTCTCCAAAAGGGATTAGGAATTTTCGAAAAACCTCTTGAATAATATAGACTGATTTTCGAAAATTGCTAGACTGAAAGCTTGTGTAATTTTCGAACACAGTACATATATTTATAGATAATTTCTAGTTATAATTGTATCAGGACTCTAACTCCTTAAAGCCCACAATCCATAACTTAAGCCCAACAAGCCAAGCCTGTTGTTATAGAAATTAATATAAAATTCATCGTGACTCCGATTGATAAACTGATTTCACCAATGTACACAGAAACCATTTCTGCATCTTTTAGAGTCAAGATAATTTTTCTTAATCCGAATTCAGTGATTTCCAAAATGCCCATCCCTATGTCATTTTTGGAAATCTCACTTCGTTTTAATTAAGATGTCCAACTTCTCTTTCATTAAATTTAACTCTTTAAATTTAACTATCTCTACGGGGTTTTAGTAATCCATTACTTGTGTAACCCTCAATGGTTCAGGAATACAGCTAGTCGTGGGCTCACAACTCCTTGTGACTCGGAACAACAATTTCCGACTTACCCATCGAATCATGGTAAGAGCGCCTAGCAACATCGCCCCATGATTCCCTAGGTATTACTGATAGTGCCTGCAAGAACCAGTAGATTTTGGTTAGCGTACAGTACGGTCACTTCAACCAAATATCCCAATCGAATCAACAACCATTGGTGCATCGAGAGTCGTTCGAGATTCGATAACTATGCATAACATCTTGGAGATCTATTAGTGACATCGCATGTGTTACTAGGAACACCAAGTAACCTAAAACACATCATGTACTCTGGCCAGAGATTCGTCACACTAATATCTCATCAGATCGCATAGGATATCCACACTTGCAAGTATGTGGTGAATCCTTGACAACAAAACATCGACTGCTATATGTGTCGTAACTGTATCCAATCCCGACACCTGATGACCCCAATAGAGTCGGTAAACGAGTCAAAGTACAGTACTAGCATATAGAGTCTCAATGATGTTTCAAGTAATAAGGACTAATGGTGTACAACCAAAACCGCGGACTTTATCCACTCGATAAGTGATAACCACTTGGATAGTCCGAATAGGGTAGTTCGATCATTCATATATCATATGAATATCCATTTGCATGCTTTGAACATCTCAATGTTCCATACCAATGAAACGTGATACTCGGCATCGCAAATGCTAGTCTCAATCTCGAGCGATCCTTATCCTTATTTGCGGACGGCTCAATTGACTAGGAACTGTTTAGAATATACAGTGACTATAAGATGTGTTTCATGATAGCCATCCCCATGTGCTACCACATCTTACATACACTATAGTATATTCAAGGTCTTTATCAAAACAACAATAGTATATCATAATATAACAATATGAAGAAAGATAAAGTCAATGCCATTATAAAAGTGTAAATTATGTTAAACAAAAGATTGTTTTACATAGAGTCATAAAAGCCCTTAGCCACAAGTTGGCTAATCGGGCACCCACTCTTTCAGATAGGTAGTCAGCATGTCTATCCCCAGAATACAATCGAATTCATCCATCGCAAGAACCATGAGATTCGCTATCAAAATGTTTCCTTCGAACTCTAAATGGCAACCCATCACTAGACGCTTAGCCAAAGCAGATTGACCCGTCGGAGTAGAAACAGAAATTACTACGTCTTCTGCAATGCATGGTAACTTATTCCTCTTAACAAAACGTGCAGAAATGAAGGAATGAGATGCACCAGTGTCAATAAGTACGATAGCAGGTATACCATAAAGTAGAAATGTACCTGCGATGACCTTCTCATTCTCCTCCACAGCCTGATCATGCCTCAAGGAGAACACCTGGCCAGAAGCCCGCGTTCTCAAATGAGAACTCCCAGCAGGTTGTCCCTGCGACCTCTGCTGAACGGTGGCCTGAGAACCCGATCCCAAACCAGAACCAGAACCACCTCCCCCAGACAATGGACAATCCCTCCAAAGATGACCAACCTCTCCACATCGAAAACAAGCTCAAGAAGCTTTGCGGCATCGGTCGGTCGGATGGTTCTTCCCACAATGATCGCACTTATCCTTCTTCCCAAAACGGACAACACCAGCAGAACTAGAGGAAGAATAAGTAGATCCGGACTTCTTGAAAGTCTGAGCACAGGGACCCAAAGAACTCGCAGGCCTAGACTAAGAGAAAGACCTGTTCCGCCGAATGCTATCCTTCGCCTGGTGACAACGGCTCACCAAACCCTCGTAGGTCATGTCATCATCAACCACCACACGGTCATGAATCTCAGGGTTAAGACCCTGAAGGAACAAATTATACTTCATCTCAGAGCTGTCAGCAATCTCAGGGCAATAAGACAACAGATCAAAGAACTTTTGCTGATACTCGTCAATAGACATGGATCCCTGTCGCAGACTCAGTAGCTCTCCCGCCTTCGACTGACGGAGTGCAGTAGGAAAATACAGCTTCTGAAAAGCTGTGTGGAACTCTTCCTAGGTGGCCACTCCTCTTGCCGTAACAAAGTGTGCAGAAGTAAACCTCCACCACCTACGGGCTTGCCCATCCAGAAGATATCCTAGCGTCTCCATATTCTGCTCCTCAGCGCAGTAAAAAGTCTGAAAAGTCGTCTCCATATGGTCTAACTAGTTCTCCGCATCCTCCGGAGAATCGCCTCCGACCAAGGGCTTAGGACCCATCTGCAAGAATCGGCGCACGCTGAAACGATCCTCATCACGACGACGATGATGACGTTCCCGACGACGCTCACGATCATCATCTCCCCAGCGCCCACCCCCACTACCATGGTTACTCTGGTCATCATAGTTCGCCATCTACAAAAGTACCTCACGCTTATCTTATGTAGAATGTAAATCCCAAGAATACTAAGCATGCTCTAATACCATAAATGTAGCGACCCTTACCGAGATCACCTACTAAACAGAACTTAGGCATGCAATTAACTTTATCAAACAGTAAACCAGAATAAGCTGCGGAAACCATAAACAATAATACAATCCCAAGAAAAGGAATCTGTAAATATCCGAATAGTTTATACAACCAAATCGAAAGCTGTATCAACCCAATAACAACAGAATAAAAACCTAGACGAAGCTCCAGCTGGCTAACCACTGCCTAGCCCTTCTTAAATTCACCTGCCTCGTCCAATCGCAAACCTGCCACAAGGAATAGGGTATCCAGAAACACAGAGTACGAGATGTGAGCATAAAACGCTCAGCACGAGAGTATGAGTATACATGAATGCAAGTGTACCGCCTAATGACTAGAGGTCAAGAATCAGATAACGAAGACAGACCAGGCCCTAGTATGTAGCACGCTATGTCGTCGCTTCAGGATGTGGCTCACATACCGAAATAGTAGTGGATACGCCGGACCCAAATTGATGGAAGTTCATCCACTAACAGGATAGGGTAAAACCCTACTAACAGACATCTCAAAAGGGACCACTCAAGATGCAAATGTATGTAGCATAAAATCATGTCATATAAATCATGCAGTCACATAATACATGCATACTCAGTCAGGATATCTCGAACAGTACTTTCGTACCTAACACCGAAGTTTGAACTAAGCTTGAAGAAGACAACCCCTAGCTGTCTTAGGTACAAGCCCCGACCCGACCTGGTCTCATGACTGGCCCGACCTGGTCTCTAGACTGACCCGAACTGGTCTCTCCCTTGGAGCCCGACCTGAACTGCACTTGTTCAAGTCTGACCTAAGCTGCACCTTGTTAAACCCGACCTGAACTACTCCTGGTCAAGTCCGACTTGATCTGCACCTTGTCAAGCCCGACCTGAACTGCTCCAAGTCAAGCCCAGAGCTACTCCTTCCTGAACTCGCGAGCTACTCCTCGGTCCGAGTAGAACTATGAAGTGAGATAAAATGGTGTAAAAATGACCGAACCCTCGACTCCTATTTATAGAGGATGAGTCGGGACAGGTGTCAACCGAGTGCATGACACCTAGCAGGACACTAATCGTGCCTTAGCTCCAGCCATGTGTTCCTTCCTGACCTGAATACCATGTGCTCTTCCATGACCGAACACTACATTGGCCTTGCACAACACTATATTGAGCACCCTGAGCCCCGACCTGAGCCATGTTCTTCCTTAGCCGAGCCCCTCATGTCCGAACCCTATCTTGGTTTTCATCATGACCGACCCGAGCCCTAAGGAAAGACCCGAGCTCAAACCAAGCTCCATACCCAAGCCAAACACATACACATGACCAAGCCCTAGCTCCATGCCCGAGCCCTAGTTGATCACCCATGATCGACCTGAGCTACTCATGACCGACCCGAGCCCATGGTCAAATCCATCAACCCTTGCTCATTCTCATGCCATGTGTTCTTGTTAATAAAATATTTATTAGATATGAACATAATTAACCATTTAATCTTGTAAATTGGAACTGGGCTACTACAGTGAGATTCGTATTTTTCATTGTTTAATTCTAAATTGCATATCAAGAGTTGTTTTGGATTGATTGCCATGCTTGTATGTGAGATTTTAGGATTGATCACCTTAGGATTTTGCTATACAATCTATTGCTAAATTAGAACTCAAATCCGTAATTGTTTGAATCATCTGATTTGTGAAACAACTATGATTAATATTTTTTGCTGTTGAATTTTTTAAATCGTAGGAACAATAATTGACTAGATTAAATACAATCGTTGGTATTGTGTTGTCTAGATTCATCAGTTTTACTCATTTGAATGCTACCGTGGATTTAAATCTAATCGCTGGTATTTGGTTAATTTATGGGGTAAGAGTTAACTTAGAACGCTGGTTTCTAGTTAACTAAAATTAAGGTGAAACAGGAATTAAATTTCCAATGATGAATATTCAATGTGAATTAATTATTTTTAGGGAATCGATGATTGAATGAATAATTTTAAGGGTGTAGTCAACCGATACCAAGTCTCGTTAATTTATTGATCTTTCTTATTTTAATTCTTGCATAGTAGTTAATTTCAAATCAAAAAAACCCTTTTATTATTTTCATTATTTTAAGAACACTATTTAAATTTCGCTTTTCTCGTGGGAACGATCCCTACTCACACAACTTCATATGTTGTTATCTGATTTGAGTTGGGTAATTTGGGCATGACACGACTTAGCGTTACCAAATTTTGGCTCCGTTGCCGGGGAAAGGCGTTTAATTTATATGTGTTCTTGTTTTTATTTTTATTTCTATTTTTTTTGCCCTGTGCTACTCTGGTTTGTTCATGCTTTCAGGTGACTCTTCAGACGGGGAGATAGACAGGACTTTCCATCATCGGCAGAGAGAAGCTCGACAGAAATTGGAGGAGGACTAGTTGCAGACTGAAATTCTTGAGGAAGAGATGGCTGCCAATGCCAATCTGATTTTGAGACAACTGGGAACTCCTGACTTGAATCAACAACTTTTATGAATTAATTTTCCTACCTTAGAAAATAATGCTACTTTTGAGTTAAAATCTGGGCTAATTCACTTATTACCTTCGTTCCATGGTCTTGCAGGTGAGGACCCGCACAAGCACTTAATGGAATTCCATGTGGTATGCACAAGCATGAAACCCCATGGAGTAACAGAGGAGAAAATACAGCTGAGAGCCTTTCCATTTTAATTGAAGAACGCTGCGAAATATTGGCTATACTATTTACCCTCTGGATCCATCACCACCTGGTCAGAGTTGAAGAGGTTATTTCTAGAGAAGTACTTTCCAGCTTCAAGAGCAGCAACCATCAGGAAAGAAATCTATGGGTGCAAGCAATTTACAGGGGAATAACTACGAGAGTATTGGGAGTGGCTCAAAAAGCTTTGCACTAGCTGCCCACAACACCAAATAAGTGAAAATCTTTTAATCCAATATTGCTATGAAGGTTTGTTACCTCATGACAGGAGCATGCTAGACGCAGCCAGTGGAGGAGTATTTGTGGATAAAACTCCAGTGCAAGCAGGGAATTTAATTGAGGGCATGGCTGCAAATTCTCAGCAATTTGGCACCAACAGGAATGCTTCTGCACCCAGAAGAAATAACGAGGTAAATGTTTCTTCCCTTGAGCAACAATTGATTGAAATGACGTCTCTTGTGCATCAGATGACTTTAGGGAACAGACAGATGGAAAAATAATGTGGAATTTGTGCTGCAGTGGGACATGCAACTGACATATGTCCCACACTTCAAGAAGGATCTACTAAACAGGTCAATGCTACTAGCAGATTTTTTGGACCAGCAATGCAGAAGTATGATCCTTACTCTAACACATACAATCCAGGTTGGAAGGATAACCCCAATATGAGATATGGAAACCCTCTAGTGAATCAATCGAGTACTCAAGCTTACAGGCCACCATATCATCCTCCACCACAACGTCCTCAAATTCCTGCGCCTGGTGAGTTTCTAGAAAACATTGTTAAGGATCTTGCTACTAATACTATAACCTTTCAACAGGAAACGAGAGCAAGTATCCAACACTTGAACACTCAAGTGGGGCAGTTGGAAACATTAATTAACAGGTTGGAGACACAAAATTCTAGCAGCTTACCATCACAGATAGTGGTGAATCCAAAGGAGAATGTGAGTGCAATCATTTTGAGGAGTGGGAAGGAGGTGAAAGAACCGATAGAGAATGAAGATGAGGAGAAATCCAAGGTAGAAGAGGATGAAATAGTTTAGAAGGACGCACCAAAAGGTAAGTTGCCTCCCCTCTCTGAGTATAAACCTGTAGCCCCTTTTCCCTTAGCATTGAAAGAATCTACGAGGGATGAAGGAATTAAGGGGATGTATGAAAATTTTCGTAGATGTGAGGTCAATATTCCACTATTAGATCCTATTAAACAAGTACCTCGTTATGCTAAATTTTTAAAAGAATTGTGTAGTGTGAAGAGAAAACAAAAACTGAAGGAGTGTCAGAAAGTTGAATTGGGAGAGCAGGTCTCTGCTGTCATTCAAAGAAAGGTAACTAAAAAATGCAAGGACCCAGGTATGTTTTCAATTCCTTTTAAGATAGGAGATGTTCAGCTTGATACGGTCATGCTAGATTTAGGAGCATCGATTAATATCATGCCATACTCTGTTTATGCTTCCTTAAATCTTGGGCCTTTGACTAAAACTGCAATTGTTATTCAAATGACTGATAGATCTACTATTTTTCCTAGAGGTGTGTTAGAGGATGTTCTTGTGCAAGTGGGTAATTTGATTTTTCCTGCTGATTTCTATGTGCTTGATATGAAAAAAAATGATTTGAATATCCCAACTTTGCTTGGGAGACCATTTTTGAAAACTTCAAAGTCCATTATAGATGTTAGCAATGACACTCTAACTATGGAGTTTGATGGGGAGATTGTTAAGTTTCAAATTTTTTATACCCTGAAAATTCCTGGTTGTGAAAGTGTTGTTAATAATATTGATGATAATGATCACTTGTCACAAGAACACACGAAGGATGTGAATGAGTGTAAGTTGTAGGAATTTATTGCACAACCTGCTAAAAATTCTATTGCTGAAATTTTTATCTCTGATTTGCACGCATCTAAAACTGAGCCAAAACTTCCTCCGGATCGATTAAAAGGAATCCCCAAGAAATCAAAGCAGAGGAAGCATGAGACGAAATTAACTGGAAAATTTCTCAAGTGGGTGAAGGTGGAAAAGGGATCTAGATATGAACCACCATGAGGATCTAAAACATACAGTCGGGCCGAAGACTATAAACAGAGGCGCTGCTTGGGAGGAAACCCAAGGGGAGTAATTTTCTTTCATTATTAGTTTTTATTTATTTTTGTTTTGCATTTTTACTTACATTGGGGACAATGTACGATTTTAAGTATGGGGGAGAGGACTTAGCCACTCATTGAGAGAATTTAGCCGTTTTTTGAAAAAAAATAATTTAGAGCTCATAGTTTGTGATGAATTTGACTGTTGAAATTCACTAGCCCATGATGATATCTAATTTATGACGTGCATGCTTTTGAAAATAGATGATTTGCTAACCTTGGAACACTTTGATCTCCAATGCAAATTATACTTTCATATGGTTGTTAAATATTTTTTTTAAGCACGCATGAGTCATGGCTTGTGAATTGTATATGACATAGTGAAGATCGTGTGAGACTTGTGATAGTCTTAAGAAGTCGCTAGCCTATCAACCTCCCTTTTGAGATTAATCGAAAAAAGAAAAAAAGAAAAAGAGTAAAGAATGGAGTTAGTTAGGTTAGGGGATGCATTGGAATGGGGATTGAAATTCTAGTCCTATAAATTCCAAGAGCTAAATATAGAAGAGAATGTATGGAGTTGAGGATAACTGGGTGCAATTACTCGGACAAGTGAAAAGATTATAAAATTTCTCGATGGTTTAATTTGATTTGTTGGTGTGCAACTTGAGCTATTGTGGGGTTTTACATTGAATGGATCTGTGAAGTGTGCATTACACTTGCTAATGACCAAACACACACACATACACACGTTCGGGGCTATATCTCTTGTTGAAATGTCTGGATATTGAACTTGTTCCGTTTTTAGCATTTTAGCGTCTTTCTTGATCATGCATTGAATTTATTCCTGAGGCACAAATGTGAATATTAGGGTTATTTTTGTTATGGATTATGAGTTCGAACTTATTATTGGTTTTGTGTCGCTCGAGGGCGAGCAAGGATTAAGTAGGGGGAGTTTGATGTGATGGTATTTTCCTATGTTTGATAGAGTTAAATTGTGAGGATTAGGTGCGTTTTGATTGATTAAATTCATGTTATAGTTCCTAATCATTGTATGTGATTTGATATAGGAAAAGAGAAGAAATGGAGCTAAAGATGGAAGGAAAGAGCAAGATAAGAGAAGAATTACGAAGCAACAATGGTCAGAAAATCATTTTTAATTTTATAAAAATCCAAATCCGATCTTCACTGTTCAGAATAAAGTTCAATATGTTTTGAAGCAGCTGTCCAAATTTCAGCTCAATCCGACGGCTATATCTCCGGATATGAATTTTTCAAAATTGCTGCTCGCTGGAAAAAAAGCTGCTCGCTCGATCCGCAAAGTTTAACCGATCGATCGGGAGCAGAAACTAAATATGGACAGAACGTGGACAGTTTTATCTGATTTGAGTTGAGTAATTTGAGCGTGACACGACTTAGAGTTTCCAATATGATTTAACTAAAGAATGCTTATCTTGATGGAGATAATATTGACGAGTTTTTAGACATACTATCCGGCAACTATGAAAGGTACAGATGATGCCAGTGCATGCAGAAGTTGATTTATGGGGCTTGATCACTTGTTGAGTAGTTGAAATATTCAGATTAATGTAGAATCAGGTTGATGGTTTCTCAACTTCCAGATTAGGCAAAAAGCTGGTAGATTGTTACGAGGAAATTCGTCGAGAGTCGAGGTATGTTATTTACTTGGAAGATGTTGAGAACAGATTTGTTTTATCAGTGATTTCTTCCGCATCAAAAAGAAAAGATATGTGAATAGAATATGCCAAGAAAGTAGAATATGCTAATGAGAAGTAGAACAATTTAAATATTGAGGAATACGAAAATAGATCCTCAAGCTTGTTGCGAGGTGTTCCTTAATTTGTTGATAAAGAAGCAACTCAAGATGAACTTTTTATAAAAGGCTTGAATTCAGACATTTCTGACTAGGTAAATGTTGGCGACCAAAGATTTTACGGAAGCCATAGAAATGGCCAAGAAAGCTGAAGCTAGTTTTTTGAAGTAAAAAGGGAAATGGAGATATGCCACGGTAGGTGAGATAACTACCACCTCAGCCGCAAATTACACAACAGATTAGATTGGAGGCTAGAGATAGTGGCATTCACATCAAAGAGTCAACAGGTTAAGAAAGATGAGAAAAGTTCTTTTAGCTCTAGTGGACTGGGACAGATTGGTTTAAGTCTGAATGCAGTATGTGCTAATGATTCTTGCACTATTTGTGGAGGGAGATCTCCTAGCCATTATTGTAAAGGATTTGCAAGAAGATTAAGGAGGTGCAAGCAAATGAATGAGTTTTCTAGAATGCATCTTAATAAAAGTAAATTCCGAGAAAATCAGAAGGAGGAATAATCCCAGAAAGACACAGAGGATCAGACATAAATTGCACCTAAGAGAATGAGATTACAGGTAACCAATTATTTTGTTTAGATAACCTGTTTATGTTATCGGTGCAAGAAATATATTTTGATAGCTGAAAGCTTTGTTTTGTTATGATCTTTGTATAAGAAGAGAGAATTCGTGAATTTGATTGAAGAATTGAGTGCTTATTTTGACGAGATATGATTGAATATGATTTTGTTCGTACTTGGATATTTAATGATGTATGCATGATAGATGATGATGCACTAACCAAGTACAGAATATTAGAAGATTGATTCTCTGAAATGATTAAACTGGAATAACTAGAATAGAAAGTGCATATGCATATGATGATATGGTATGGAATCTAGAAGTTAGATTCTCTTATTTCGGTTTATGATTACAGAAAAGTTCCGAAATGCGTATATTCTGTGCACTAGATATATTCAAGAACTAAACAAGAATTTGTAGAAGTGCCAATGGGTGAAGTTTGCAATTTGCAATTCGGTTCCAGGTGAGAGGTTCGACTTTAGTTTACGTTGTGAACTGGAATTTCATAGAGAAGTGAGAAGATTACGGAATGACTATTGCAATTGAGAGTGTTTAGAGGAGATATAGATAAAGAAATGAGTTAGAGTTGAGTCTTTTCTTTGATTATGATGAAATTATTACATCAGATTGGAAATATGATACTTGAATTATGTGGTATGGATTGGCTCTCATTGGTTTCCTCATAGAGCCTAAGTTGATTCAATCGTTTGGATATATGAGATGCAAGTGAGTTGTTTTCACTTAGCAGAGTTTGTTATCCAGAAGATTTAATTTTGGATGACCTTGATTGAGAGATTTTCTCAATCTTGATTTATGTCTTTTGATTTCAAGAATTCTTGATCCTTCGATGGTTATTTCAACGTAATTTGAGTTGTTGGTTCGTAACTGATTGTAAGATTAGAGTATCATCTGAATTTTGGGTTAATTATATGATTTTCGTTCGGTAATTGGGAAACAAAAAGGGAGAATTTGATGGACACATGAGTAATTGATTTCATATGTTTATGTGTTCTGACTTGAATTTTTCAGACAAAGGTATGCTCAACCAGAAATTCTCATTTGTTAATGAGTCAGTATTGTTTGAAGATGATCGAGGACATACAGAATTAAGATTAAAGCAGTTTGAAATCAGTAACGAATACCAAATCACGAGATGAACTGAAGACAAAATATTAGAGTAGATGAATTTTGCAGTGAATAATCAGTGGATTATGCTAAATATTCTAGATATAAAATATCTGAATTTGAAAGAGGCACACTACAACAGATTTAATATCCATCTAGTTGTTTGAATATGTATGAACTATTTTGGAAATCAGTATTGATGACAAAAAATAGAAGCAGAGACGACAGAATTGAATTTTCGATATCTGAATTTCCAATGGAAGAAACAGAAAAGAAAAGATCAAGTGGTCTGTAGTAGCCCGTGCCCTAATTGAGTAATTAAAGAATTAATGCTAATTAATTAAATTAGGCATCGGACGGATCGGAAGCTCCGAAGGCACGATCGGAAGCTCCGAACAGGATCGGAAGCTCCGATGAGCGATCGGAGGCACCGATCGATATTACGTCAGGCATGACGTGTGGTTGGATCGGATGCTCCGATCAGGACCGGAAGCTCCGATCACCCCTATCCGGAGTCGGCAAGTGATATTTTGACACGTGGCAGATCAGGATCTTCGGAAGCTCCAATGGCAGGATCGGACGTTCCGATCGAGGTTCGGACGTTCCGATCAAGGATCGGAAGTTCCGATCGTTGTCTATAAATAGAAGGCCGAGACTTCACTTTCATTTGCCAATTCCAAGTTCTCCTTTCCTTTCTAGTCCTTTTGGAGCTGTTCTAGTCTTCTTAGGCTTGGTCCGGAGGTCGGAGAGGCGTTCGGTAGTCGTAGTGGAGTTGTGCCCAAGTTCTGGAGGCATCGACATCAAAGGGCTAACGACGGACGAAGGTATAGCTTTTGCTCCCTATAAATATTTAGGAGTATGCAATAGCTTAGTTAAGGCTTTTAGAGCACTTTAATGATAGTAGTATCATTTGGCAGTGTAGAGCAGACTATAGGCGTGGACCTAGAGTTGGTAGAGCTTTCACTGTATTGAGGTACGAAAGTACTGTTCGAGATATCCTGACTGAGTATGCATGTATTATGTGACTGCATGATTTATATGCCATGATATTATGCTGCATTCATTTGCATCTTGCTGTATCTCCTTCGAGATGTCTGTTAGTAGGGTTGTACCCTATCCTGTCAGTGGATGGACTTCCATCGATTTGGGTCCGGCGTATCCACGGTTATCTCGGTATGGGAGCCACCTCCTGAAGCGACGGCACAGCGTGCTACATACCAGGGCCCGGTCTGTCTCTGTTATCTGATCCTTGACCTCGAGTCTATAGGGAGTTCACTTTGCATGCATGTATACTCATACTCTCGTACTGAGCGTTTTATGCTCACGTCTCGTACTCTGTATTTTCTGGACACCCTATTCCATGGGGCAGGTTTGCGATTGGACGAGGAGGGTGGATCCAGGAGGGGCTAGTCAGTGGTTGGCCAGCTGGAGCTTCGTCTAGGTTTTATTACTGTTGTTTGGGTTTATACAGCTATTCGATTTGGTTGTATATTATTGGATAATTACAGATTCCTTTACTTGGGATTGTATAATGTTATTGGTTTCCGCAGTTTTATTCTGATATATGTTTTAATTAAGTTAATTGCATGCCTAAGTTCTATTTAGTAGGTGATCCGGGTAAGGGTCACTACATTTATGGTATCAGAGCATGCAAAAGATTTCTTGGGATATAGTCTCATCTTGAGGTATTTTTGTAGATGTCAAATCGTGACGACCAGAGTTCTCATGGCAGTGTTGGTGGGCGTTGGGGTGATGTCGACCGGGAGCCTCGTCGAGAACAGCGTCATCGTCATCATGACGACGAGCGTTTCACTGTGCGTCGATTCTTAGCTATGGGTCCTAAGCCCTTAGTTGGAGGTGAGTCCCCGGAGGATGCGGAGAACTGGTTAGACCGCATGGAGATGACTTTTCAGACTTTCCAATGCACCGATGAGCAGAAGGTGGAGACCCTTGGCTATCTTCTGGATGGGCGTACGCGCAGGTGGTGGAGGTTTACTTCTGCACCTTTTGTTACGGCGAGAGGAGTGGCCACCTGGGCCGAGTTTCGCACAGCTTTCCAAAAGCGGTATTTTCCTCCTGCACTCCGTCAGTCGAAGGCAGGCGAGCTACTGAGTCTGCGACAGGGAGCCATGTCTATCGATGAGTATCAGCAGAGGTTCTTTGATCTGCTATCCTATTGCCCCGAGATTGCTGATAGCTCAGAGATGAAGTATAATCTGTTCCTTCAGGGCCTTAACCCTGAGATCCATGACCGTGTGGCGGTTGGCGACGACATGTCCTACGAGGGTTTGGTGAGCCGTTGTCATCAGGCAGAGGACAGCATTCGGCGGAACAGGTCTTTCCCTCAGTCGAGGCCTGCTAGTTCTTTGGGTCCCCGTGCCCAAACTTTCAAGAAGTCTGGATCTTCTTCTTCCTCTGGTTCGGGAGGTGTTGTCCGTTTCGGTAAGAAGGAGAAATGTGATCACTGTGGGAAGAACCATCCATCCGACAAGTGCCGTAGAGCTTCTGGAGCTTGTTTCCGTTGTGGAGAGACTGGTCATATCCGGAGAGATTGTCCAATGTCTGGGGGAGGCGGTTCTAGTTCTGGTACAGGATCGGGTTCTCAGGCTACCGTATAGCAGAGGTCGCAGGGACAGTCTGCTGGGAGTTCTCATTTGAGGCCACGAGCTTCTGGCCAGGTGTTTGCCCTGAGACATGATCAGGCTGTGGAGGAGAATGAGAAAGTCATCGCAGGTACATTTATGCTTTATGGTATACCTGCTCTTGTACTTATTGACACTGGTGCATCTCATTCCTTCATTTCTGCACGTTTTGTTAAGAGGCATAAGTTACCATGCATTGCACTAGATGTAGTGATGTCTGTTTCTACTCCGACGGGACAATCTGCTTTGGCTAAGCGTCTAGTGATGGGTTGCCCTTTAGAGTTCGAAGGGAACATTCTGTTGGCGAATCTCATGGTCCTGGCGATGGACGACTTTGATTGCATTCTGGGAATAGATATGCTGACTACCTATCGAGCTTCAGTGGACTGCTATCAGAGATTAGTACGCTTTCATCCAGAGGGGAGTGAGAGTTGGTTTTCTATGGTGAGGGAGCGCGACCCCCGATGCCTTTGGTATCCGCTTTGAGAGCCTGTCGAGCTCTCGAGTCTGGCGGGGAAGGCTACCTTATCTATGCAGTTGATTTGTCCGCTGAGAGTATTGGGATAGAGAGCATTCCTGTTGTGGATGAATTTCCAGATGTGTTTCCTGATGAGATTCCAGGTTTTCCTCCTGCTAGGGAAGTCGAGTTTGGCATAGAGTTGATGCCGGGTACTTCGCCTATTTCTAGAGCATCGTATCGTCTGGCTCCGTCAGAGATGCGTGAGTTAAAGAATCAGCTACAGGATCTTTTGGACAAGGGGTACATTCGTCCTAGTGTATCTCCTTGGGGAGCTCCTGTTCTCTTCGTAAAGAAGAAGGATGGGTCGATGCGGCTGTGCATTGACTATCGGCAGCTGAATCGAGTGACTGTGAAGAACAAGTATCCGTTGCCTCGTGTGGATGACTTGTTTGACCAGCTGCAGGGCACATCAATTTACTCCAAGATTGACTTGAGATCTGGGTATCATCAGTTGAGAGTCCGTGATCAGGACGTAGCCAAGACTGCTTTTCGTACTCGCTATGGGCATTACGAGTTCCTAGTGATGCCATTTGGTTTGACTAATGCGCCGGCTATATTCATGGATCTGATGAACCGTGTCTTCAGGGAGTATTTGGACAAGTTTGTCGTGGTCTTCATTGACGACATCCTGGTTTATTCGCGTAATATGGAAGAACATGTTTCTCACTTGCGGTTGGTACTGCAGACTCTTCGAGATGAGCAATTGTACGCCAAGCTAAGCAAGTGTGAGTTCTGGATGGATAGAGTGGTTTTTCTTGGCCATATCATATCCAGGGAGGGGATTTCTGTTGATCCAAGCAAGATTGAAGTAGTACTTAATTGGTCGCGTCCGACGACAGTTGCTGAGATCCGTAGTTTTCTGGGTCTAGCAGGGTATTATCGTCGCTTCATTCTGAACTTCTCTCAATTAGCTCGACCGTTGACGCAGCTTACCCGCAAGGGTGTGGATTTTGAGTGGTCCTCCGAGTGTGAGGAGAATTTCCGTGAGCTTCGACGGCGGTTGACTTCTGCACCGGTGCTAGCATTACCGTCAGGATCTGGAGGGTATGTAGTTTACACGGATGCTTCTCTTCAGGGGTTAGGTTGTGTCCTGACTCAGAATGGGCATGTGATCGCATACGCTTCTAGACAGCTGAAGCTTCACGAGGAAAACTACCCAGTCCATGATTTGGAATTGGCAGCCATTGTGTTCGCTTTGAAGATCTGGCGTCATTATCTTTATGGCGAGAAATTTGAGATCTTCACCGACCATAAGAGTCTCAAGTATTTGTTCACTCAGGCAGAATTGAACATGAGACAGAGACGTTGGATGGACTTGCTTAAGGACTATGATTGCGAGATTAAATACCATCCGGGAGCTGCTAATCTCATCGCTGATGCTTTGAGTCGCAAGGTGCGACTATCCGCACTTCAGACTTGTTCAATGTCTAGTGCGATCAGTGACTGTTGTACTTCAGGTTATACCTTCAAGCATAAGAAAGGTATGCAGAGTATCCAGATGTTTGCGATATTATCTGAGCCAGCCTTGTACTCGCGGATCCGAGATGCTCAGATGTCTGATTCAAAGACCCAGCGTTTAGCTCGTCTAGCTAACGAGGGTAGCTCATCTGGATTTCATTATCAGTCAGATGGCTTTCTGTGTTTGTCTGGTAGGCTTGTGATTCCACAGGATGAAGAGTTGCGAGAGGAGATTTTATCTCAGGCACATCGCACTAAGTTGAGTATTCATCCTGGGAGCAACAAGATGTACAAGGATCTTCGTACTCGTTTCTGGTGGAAGGGAATGAAACGCAGTGTTTATCAGTTTGTTTCGAGATGTTTGGTGTGTCAACAGGTCAAGGCAGAGCACCGACGACCTGGAGGATTGCTCCACAGTCTGCCTATTCCTGAATGGAAATGGGAGTTTATCACTATGGACTTTGTGACCCATTTGCCGGTATCCCCGAGGAACTGTGATGCTATCTGGGTTGTGGTGGACCGACTCACCAAGTCAGCGCATTTCATTGCCTATAGCCGAGAGTACTCTGTGGATCGCATGGCACGGATGTACATTCAGGAGATCGTTCGACTTCATGGAGTGCCTGTGAGCATTGTCAGCGATCGGGACCCCAGGTTTACTTCTAGATTCTGGGGGAGTGTTCAGCGTGCGATGGGTACTACTCTCAGTTTGAGTACAGCCTATCATCCGGAGACTGATGGTCAGTCAGAGCGCACTATCCGTACGTTAGAGGATATGCTAAGAGCGTGCGTCATGGATTTTGGTTCAGCCTGGCAGGATCATTTGCCGTTGATCGAGTTCGCTTACAACAACAGCTATCATACTAGTATTGGGATGGCACCTTTTGAGGCGTTGTATGGGCGACGTTGTCGTACTCCACTCTTCTGGGAAGAAGTGGGGGAGAGACAGGCTGAAGTACCGGAGTTTATCCAGCAGGCGATAGACATTGTTGATCAAATCAAGAAACGGATTAAGACTGCCCAGGATCGTCAGGCCAGTTATGCTAATATCAAGCGTAGGCCTTTGCAGTTCGAGGTCGGGGAGAAAGTGTTTCTGAGAGTGTCACCTTTCCGCAAGATTCTCAGATTTGGCCTTAAGGGAAAGTTGTCTCCCAGATTTATCGGTCCGTTTGAGATCTTGGAGAGTATTGGCGATTTGGCTTATCGACTAGCATTGCCACCGCATCTATCCAGCATTCACGACGTGTTCCACGTATCTCTGTTGCGATGGTATGTGGCGGATGAATCTCATATTCTGCAGCAATCTGAGGTTCAGGTAGACAAGGATTTGACTTATGTTGAGAAACCTCTTCGTATCCTGGATTATAAGGATAAGGTTTTACGGAACAAAGTCATTCCTTTGGTTTTGGTCCAGTGGCAGCGCCGAGGCACTGAGGAAGCCACTTGGGAGCTTGAGGACAGGATGCGTAAAGACCATCCTGAGTTGTTTTGATTTCATTCTTTAAGTTGTATTCAGTTGCAAACTCTGTAAACGTTTGATTTGAATAAAGAATGTTTCTGATTTCAGTATTTGCATTCGGTACTTAAGATCTGATTTCGAGGACGAAATATCTTAAGTGGGGGAGAATGTAGTAGCCCGTGCCCTAATTGAGTAATTAAAGGATTAATGCTAATTAATTAAATTAGGCATCGGACGGATTGGAAGCTCCGAAGGCACGATCGGAAGCTCCGAACAGGATCGGAAGCTCCGATGAGCGATCGGAGGCACCGATCGATATTACGTCAGGCATGACGTGTGGTTGGATCGGAAGCTCCGATCAGGACCGGAAGCTCCGATCACCCCTATCCGGAGTCGGCAAGTGATATTTTGACACGTGGCAGATCAGGATCTTCGGAAGCTCCGATGGCAGGATCGGACGTTCCGATCGAGGTTCGGACGTTCCGATCAAGGATCGGAAGTTCCGATCGTTGTCTATAAATAGAAGGCCGAGACTTCACTTTCATTTGCCAATTTCGAGTTCTCCTTTCCTTTCTAGTCCTTTTGGAGCTGTTCTAGTCTTCTTAGGCTTGGTCCGGAGGTCGGAGAGGCGTTCGGTAGTCGTAGCGGAGTTGTGCCCAAGTTCTGGAGGCATCGACATCAAAGGGCTAACGACGGACGAAGGTATAGCTTTTGCTCCCTATAAATATTTAGGAGTATGCAATAGCTTAGTTAAGGCTTTTAGAGCACTTTAATGATAGTAGTATCATTTGGCAGTGTAGAGCAGACTATAGGCGTGGACCTAGAGTTGATAGAGCTTTCACTGTATTGAGGTACAAAAGTACTGTTCGAGATATCCTGACTGAGTATGCATGTATTATGTGACTGCATGATTTATATGCCATGATATTATGCTGCATTCATTTGCATCTTGCTGTATCTCCTTCGAGATGTCTGTTAGTAGGGTTGTACCCTATCCTGTCAGTGGATGGACTTCCATCGATTTGGGTCCGGCGTATCCACGGTTATCTCGGTATGGGAGCCACCTCCTGAAGCGACGGCACAGCGTGCTACATACCAGGGCCCGGTCTGTCTCTGTTATCTGATCCTTGACCTCGAGTCTATAGGGAGTTCACTTTGCATGCATGTATACTCATACTCTCGTACTGAGCGTTTTATGCTCACGTCTCGTACTCTGTATTTTCTGGACACCCTATTCCATGGGGCAGGTTTGCGATTGGACGAGGAGGGTGGATCCAGGAGGGGCTAGTCAGTGGTTGGCCAGCTGGAGCTTCGTCTAGGTTTTATTACTGTTGTTTGGGTTTATACAGCTATTCGATTTGGTTGTATATTATTGGATAATTACAGATTTCTTTACTTGGGATTGTATAATGTTATTGGTTTCCGCAGTTTTATTCTGATATTTGTTTTAATTAAGTTAATTGCATGCCTAAGTTCTGTTTAGTAGGTGATCCGGGTAAGGGTCACTACATGGTCGATCTTACAGTTTAGCCACTTTAGAGTCAAAATGCGAACAGTTATTCGACGGATTTGTAATTCAAAACTATTCAGATCATCATGAGTTTGCGATTTGAACTAACATAGAGTTCGACAAAGTCTTGAATACACTGTATTTTGGATAATACAAATATGATTTGGAAGATAGATATGTGTGAAAGAACAGGAATGATTGAAATCTATTGTTGAGATGGAAACTTTAGATTTCTTGTGATAGATTGTGACATTGATTATCAGAGATTCTAAGTGATTGGTTATACGTGATTGTCCTATACCATCCTCTGATTGATGGATTGTCTGCGGTGACTATCCAGATTTTGAGAAGATACTCAGAACTCTAGTACCTGATTTGGTACCAAATGATTGATCCCAATTCCACTGAAAGATTCAATTCAGTCAGCTTGGCTTTTTCTCTAGTTTGCCTTTTGCGGGTTGAGAGTTGGAACGAACGTATAACAAGAATTCTTGGAATGCCGTGGGCATTCTTGATTGGTGCTGAGGTTGATTTTAATTCCCGTGACAGATATCTGACAGATAGTGAGATAGTGTGTTGATTATGCGAGGAAACGAAAATCAGAGTTCTTGTGTTGAGATAGTATCTCTGCACTATGAAGTATCAAATCAGATGTGATTTGAGAAAAGACAGAAAATGTGAGGATTGATCTGTGCAGAATGAGAGACGAACAATGTATGATAGATACAGATCGCGAAATGATAATCAACATGATAGGGTAGACTTGATATATGTTATGTGCCAAGAATAAAACGATATAGGAAAATAAACATGTCGTCACGACATCTGAATTGTACTGTATGAGATTTTCAATACAGTTAATGAGTTCATTGACAGATATAGTCCTTCCAACATTGATAAGAGAGATCAGATGTTATCTATGTGTTTACGCTAAAGAATCAGTTAGATTCTTTTGATGTACTTTCGTCAGCAGAGGTAGAATTTGATAAGAGTTTTAGTGAATTCAAGTATCCGAAATAGATACTAAATCTGAAAGAGAAATAGCTCAGAAATAAATCAAAGTCCAGTCAGGTAACTAAGTACAATAGAATAGACGAAAAATTATCTTGAAGAGGTAGATGCAGATGTAAGCTTAGAAATTAGAGTTATATGGTTGAGGTAAGAATTACTTCAGCTAAGCTTTTACCTGTGAACTATAATCAGGTGAGGTTGATAAGATTTTGAACTGATCAGAATGATTGATACATAGTGTGATCACGAGGAAGAGCAGCTTAGATGTAAGTTAGTTCAGTGATTACAAAAGAATTGAAGAAGTGATCAGAAGAAAAAATACGACAATGTGTCAGAAAGATATCTAAAACTTACAGAAGTGAAGTAAGCACTACTTCAGTAAGTTTCTCACTGATAAGATTCAGTAGTAAGATTGTTTGTGATTTCGAGGACGAAATTATTCCTTAGAGGGGAGGAATTTTAAGGCTATGAAAATATTAAGTTATTAATGAGGAAATTTGAGATTTTAATTCCGAATATTGGGAAATATTGATTGGAGAATTTATGGAAATTAGAGAATTAATTTTCGAGTTGAGAATATTTAATTTGAGAATTTACGGATTTTGAGATTTAAATTCTGGGATTCCTAAATTAAAGGATTAAATATTTGAATTGAATATTTTGGAATTTAAGATGGAAATTCCATGTTTCAGGAATTAAAGAGGATTTATTTAGAAGGTGAAACTCGAACAGGGACTGGTTTGCAAAAATCAAAGTTTCAAAGGCTATAATGCAATTTATCTTTTTAATTTTAATCCAAGGATATTTAATTTGAGAATTTTGGAGTTTAAATTTCAATTCTAATATTCTTAAATGATTTGGGATTGAAATTGAATTAAAAAGATTGGCCGAGTACTGATTTGAAATTATTGAAAAGTTTAGGGATTAAAGTGCAATTTGGCTAATATATATATCTTCAAACCCACTTGATTTTATCAGATTACACGTGTATATTCAGTCCCAATATCAGAAAGTGGCCGAGAGGGAGAAGAAAATGGGCTCCAAGGTTAATTTTGATCATTCAAGATCCGATATATTTTGATCCGGCCATCCGATTTCAATTCTGAATAAAGTTTTGCAATCCTTGCAAGAAGGACTACGATTTGATGTAAGATATCTTATGATTCAGACTGTTTCAAGGTGTTATATGTTGGGGAAATGTAAGGCCCGGGATTATTTGATTTAATCCGAGTATACTTAATTTGGGAATATTTAGAGTTTCAATTTAAATTCTAATATTCTTAAATTATTTAGGATTGAAATTAAATTAAAAAGAGGGTCGAGGACTGAATTGTAATTTTTGAAGTTTCAGGGGCTAAATTGCAAATATGACAATACATATCCGATTATTACGTGAATTATCAGCATGAATACGTGTAGCTTTCTTAATGATATTCAGAAATTGAACAGAGCAAGCCGAGATCTTATTCGTTTTCTTGATATTTCAATTTTCAAATCCTCGTAACTTTTGATCCGATTGTCTGATTTTAATTCCGAAAATAGCACTATGATCATTACAATGAGGGCTTCGATTTGGTGTAAGTATCTTCTTGATTCAATCTGTTTTGAGATGATGTATGTTGGAGAAATCAGATTATGTGTATACATATGTGTTTTTGCACTTTTATACATTCCGATATCGAAAGCGAATCAAATATTGAATCTCATATGAAGTTATGATTATTTTCAGAAGTATATTCGATTATTATAGCTGCTGATATGAGGATTATGATGGTGTTTTGCAGATTGAATATGCGTATGAATTGTATTGAAGTTGGAAATGGTTTAGATATTTTGTCGGTTACCGATTTTCAATCGCTACGCCGTCGATTCATGTTTTGTGACCGTTTTGATCGACTACGTTTGAGCTAAGATGTTATTTGAGATGTTATTGATGTTGTAGCATTTATATTCTTCAATTTCAGACTAGTTTTTAAGGCTAACGACTCAAGAACTCTGATTTCAAACCGAAGAAGAAGAAGTCGAGATTTGAAGCGTTCAAAACCGAGAAAATACGAAGGTATAAGACGACATCAAAAATTAGGGAGTTGAAACTCGAGAATGAAGCTTCTTAAGTTGTCCCGCCAAAATCACATACTTGTTTATTGTTTTGATTTGTTTTTGATGTTGTCGATCCATCTCAAGTAGTGGATCTTTGAGTTTGAGTCGATACGATGATGATATGATATGATATTGAATTGATTCTATGCCGAGGTTTGAGGCAACCTTATTTTCTAGTCCAGAATGACTACGATAGATGGATATCCATATCAAGATTAATTACGAATCTTAATGGCAACGACGATATATGAATCAATTCTTGATCGATATATGCGTTATTTACTCTATTGTTGAGTCGATTATGATTTAGAGTTGATATGATTTATTTAACGCTTTTTATGTCGATTATACTGGGAATGATTTCTCACCGGAGTTTATCCGGCTGTTGCTTTGTTTTGTATGTGTGCATGGCAACAGAGGGGGCAGGAGCTAGTCAAAGACGTCATTGACAGCTTGGGAGAGAGATGTAGCAAGTGTGGACTCGGGTTATAGCTGAACTTTTATGTCTAGAAGCATCAAACATTATAGAACTTTTGTGGTTTGAAGTTTATGTATAATTATTGATGTCGTTGTGACTTTTATCGCGTTTTGAACGACTAGTTTGATGTAATAAGCACATGGTTTGATGCTAGGGACTTAATACATGTATGTATGCATGTTTCCAGATTTTATAACATGTTTAGAATCCATGTTTGATGATGAATCATGCCAGGTTCCAAGTTTTGACAGTAACAAAATCTGTTATGCAGATTTTCTGGAAATGGAGCCCGCTCAATCATGTGAACTCCTCCGATCGAGTGCGGCCTGTGAATTTGAAAACCCGAGAGACATGTTTTTGGGCTCGCTCGATCGGACGAATTCACCCAATCGAGCGAGGCCAAAAATATTGCAGACGCGAGAGCTTGGATTCCTAGCACGTTCGATCGGCTGAATTTGCCCGATCGAGCGAGGTGCTGGGTTTAAATTTTTTATTTTTTTTTGTAGCTCTTGGTTTGAATATTATTTTAATTTTTTGATTAATTGTTTCATTAATCATTAATTTTTCTAAGATAAGATTAGCAACCCGAGGTCCCCACAACAGGTGGTATCAGAGCTTAAGTTTCTCGGACTGAGAATAGATGAGCGGGGTAGACCGAGTCTTTTTTATTGATTTATTTAATGATTGCATACTCGTATGGTACATTCTTTACTATTTTCCGACTTTATTATCGCATGATTATGTGCTTAAATGGTAAGAGCATGTATTGAATTAGTATGAATCAGAACTCGATCTTTTGACGACGCATGAAAGTGCTAATCAAAGGAGGGACTAAAACAGAATTGTGTATATGATATATTGAATTGTGCACTAATCTGTTTGATTATCAGATATGCCTCCCCGACCAGCACTGACTACTAGACGTACTTTGGCAGTGAATCAGCCAGAGCAGACTAATGCAGCACAGAAAAGGCCACAGGTACCAGTGATAGCACCTGAACTAGGACATGATAGTACTTCCGTTGATACGATGAGTGGTGATCCAAATCCGATGAAAAAACTGCTGAAACAATTTCAATCCTTCAAACCACCGACATTACAAGGAACTGAGAACTCTGTTGATTGCGAGAATTGGCTGGAGGATATCGAGCAGTTATTTGAATCTCTCGACTATACAGATGATCGACGTTTGAGACTGGTGATCCATCAATTACATGGCCTTGCAAAGAATAGGTGGGTAGCGACGAAGAAAGCGTTTGAAAATCGAGGTACAGTGATCACATGGACTGCATTTAAAACTGCTTTCTATCAATGTTTCTTTCCTGTTTGTAAGGCCCTGAAATTAATTATTTTGTGATTAGCAGAGTTGATTATTAATTATTTCTGAATTAATAGAGATTTATTGAGCCGGGATTGAATTGATTTAAATTGGAATTCAGGGACCGAGTTGCAAATTGAGGAGTTGGACTTAGTCAAAAACATTGACTTATTATTATTATTATTATTATTATTATTATTATTATTATTATTATTATTATTATTATTATTATTATCATCATCTACCTATCTCATCACCATCACTCATTCCCTTCTCCTCCACTCTCTCTCACGCAATCCCTCTCTCCTCCATTGAACCCGAGACCAAGCTTTTCCAAGCTTTGGGATTTCACTTCGAGCTCAATCCGACCGTTGGAATTTAATTTCGAAGGCAGATTCACGATCACCGTAACGAGGGCTTCTTTTGGACGTAAGTTTTGCTACGATCCATGAACTTTTATTTTTGTCGGGTTGTCAAAATTTGATAATTTTCGAGTATGATGTTCTTGATCTAGCATAGATTGTGTATTTGAAGTCGGTTCGGAAAAAAGATCGATGTTTGGATTTTATATGATTTTTAGGCTTAAATTCGAAAATGGGTTTTGTGATTTTGGTTGGATTTGGTTTTTTTTGATGGATTGGAAGATGATATGAGTTGTTTGCAGTGTTGATGATGGTTTATTGATTTTTGGTTTGACCGATTATAGCCGTTATGCCGTTGAAATCGAGATTTGGATTATCGGTTGTATTGTTCGGTTGATTTCCGGGTTTGTTTGAATTAGTGGATTGATATCGAATCCGTATGTTCAACATTTTCAGATTTAGGTTGAAGATTCGGGTTTGGAACGAACTTGGGAGTTTGAACCGATTCGAGAGTTGAAGACGATTTGAATCCTCGACGAACTTGAAAGGTAAAAAGACGACAATTGAATGAATGGGACGATTGACTCAAATTTGAATTAGTTCGAGTGCCCAAAAGAAATCACATACTTGTATGCAATTTGAATTATTTTATTTTTTAATTGAATGAGTTTAATTTAACTTGCATACATCTTGAGCCGAAGATTCGATTCGTTTTGAACTTAGACAATTTAGAGAGATATATTGAAGTGGCCTTGGATTTCGAGTTTTTCCAAGAGCTATAATACTTCTTATAGTTGCTCTAAAGTCTAGGGGATTGAGTTGTACGACATCCACCTCGAATGGGAGTGTCGGTGGGTTGTTCGTGATGACTTGACCCTGGGATTCCAACCGAGTACCGATTGATATTCGATTATCCGATTAGATAATCCTGAGTTTTGAAGTCATGCATTGCATTTTAATGCATTTCGAGTTGAGTGCTGATATGCCTTTTTGAATTGATTGACTCATTGTTTTATATAACATGATTTGATATATTATTTGAATTGCTTGATTTGTCTATTTTACTGGGAATTATATTCTCACCGGATTGTCCGGTTGTCATTTTGTTTGTATGTGTACTTGACGGCAAGTGGGGCAAGATCGAGTTAGAAGCTGCATGACTAGATCGAGTTGGAAGTGATAGAGTAAGACACTGTCTAGAAGTTTGTTCTTTTAACAATCTTGTATTATAGGGTAGATGAAATTTCATGTCTTGAATCATGTTTAGGAAACTAGAATTTATTTGACTTGTCGAATGACCCTATCATCGAACATTGATTGTATTTGACTTGTATTGTATTGTATATGCATGTGGAGTTGTAGTGGATATTTATATTTTGAAGTATTGCATGGCTTGAATGGAGTTGGTTAGCCTTAATTTCTGTTCTGTTGTTTTCTGGGCAGAGGGCGCGCTCGATCCCACCAGTTCGTAGGATCGAGCGCGGCCTGTTGATTGTTGAGGCAGTAACCTCGCATTTTTGAGTGCGCTCGATCCTACGAGTTCATAGGATCAAGCACAGCTCTTTAATTTCTCGGGCAGCATCTAGAGCATTTGTGGTGCGCTCGATCCTACGAACTCGTAGGATCGAGCGCGGCACTATTCATCCGAAAAAAAAAATTTGTTTCGTTTCCTTGGCTTTTTGTGTTTGATTGTAATTAATTATTCGAGATTAGAAGTTTAGAAATGGGGTCTCACATTAAGTGGTATCAGAGTGATAAGATTCTTGGAATTGAACGAGAGCGAGCGGGGTAGATCGAGTCCGCATGAATTGAATTCTCGCATGTGATTGATTTATTTAAATGATTTATTTAAGATATGTGCGAGTATGATATATTGATTCTTGAATTAATTGAATTACATGATTTATGATTTAATTTTCGAAGCACCATTACTTGATTTGATTGAAAGCATGTTTTATTATTTATGAGTTACTTGGAATTACATGATTATGTGATTTAAATTTTAAAGCATAAATTACTTGAAATATGAAATGTAATTTTTTTTTATTTCGGATCCGAGTTCCACCTTCTGTTTGAGCTAGCAGATCAGAGATTGTTTGCGATGTGCATTAGAATTTGATTGAGATCCAAAATTCAGTGATTTGTAGTAGAACAAACTTATAGAACAGAGATGTGGAACACCGAATTTTGAGATGGAGATTTGGTATCCTTTTCATACTAATATCAGAATTGTCTCCTGAAGAATTTTAGAAGACGACAACCAGCAGTAACTCCTTTGACTGATCTAGATCGTACCACTACTACTCTAACAGATGTCACTCTGACACCGATGGGAGTACTACCGAGGGGGTTTTAGTCGTTTAGATTACCGATTTTGAAGAGTACCGAGAACGCTGTTGGATGCAGAAGTTGAATAGAAGAGATCGATCAGTTGGGTGATTCTCTGAACTACACAGATGGCCAAAGAATTTGGTTAGTGTGGTACCAACTTAGAGGATTGATAAAGGTTGGCAGAATTTGAAGAAGAGAGCATTATGGGAATCTCCTTGTGTCTTTAGCTCCGACAAAGATACTAGCCGTTTCACTTGCTCCTTTCGGCCGCAATAACAGAATCTATGAGAACTTAATCATATGAAGAAACAATCTTCGATGCAACAGATTCTAGTTGTACTCTTATCGAGGATCAGACTTAGATTTCTTCGATGATGACCGCAGGAAACAGTAGAGTATGGTTTCTATCCTTATTCTGATATGATTGGTTACACACCTTATTTTTCTTCTTATTGATATTTATCGATGCATCTCGGTTTGTTGAATTTTGATTAACAGTAGTCGCAATTATTTGAATTGATGGGATAAGTTGGAACCGAACAGTATTGTGTTTCAGATTCTGATTTGATTGAGATTTTGACTTGATTGTGACTGAGCAGTATCGTACTTCAGTTATCAAATTTTGATTTGATTGTTTGTTAGCTGCGTTATCCAGTACAGGACTACTGTGGATTGTTTCAGGAAGTTGACAGATTCAGATCCGAGTCAATAGACGAACGGAAATCCTTTGGTAAGGATTCTCGATTCCAGGATTCTCTGTTAGTTGATATGCCGAAATGACCTTCTGATTTCAAGATTTCGCGGAGGAATTCTCTTGTTCACAGCTGATGTCCTAGTGTCTAGCTTGAATTGGTAGATAAACCAGTGGTTAGAGAATTGCTGTTACCATCCAGATGAGATTTCTGGATTACCTCTAAGTCATGGGGTTAGATTCAGCAATGACTTGAGATCAGACATCATCAGCTGAGAGTTTGATAGAAAGAAGTATTGAAGACTGAACATGGATCGAGGTATGACTGCTTTGGAGTATAGTCGTACCGTTTGTAGTGAAACTCGTCTACAATATTGTAGATCTTTTGAACTGAATCTATCAGAGGTATTTAGATGAAATTAGAAATTCTTATCAATCTTTTCGGTTTTGCTCGAAGAATAGTACTGATCATACAGAGTATTGGAGAATGGTCTTACAGAATTGCATGTCGAGACGTTGCATACTATGCTAATGAAGTCTGAATTTTGATTGTATCGAGATGTCCTTTCCTCAATCATATTAGTTCTAGAGCTGGAATTTCTGTGATCATTGCAAGACCGAAGCTATTTTGATTAAAGCCAAACCGACATATGTACCTTAGAATTGAAGATTTTGAGTTCTATAGCTGATTTTCGAGAGATTCTTATTGTCGTGGAGCCGATTTCTCATCTAACTTTAGAGAATGCAGTTGTACCTGAACCGAATCTTATGAGATCAGTTTGTTTGGCATGAAGAAGAAATCGACCCGAGCTCTAGTATTTCTTATTTCCTCTGTACTGATAATCTTCAGTGCATTGCATCTTATGTCCTTTCCTCAATCATATTAATTCTAGAGCTGGAATTTCTGTGATCATTGCAAGACCGAAGCTGTTTTGATTAAAGCCAAACCGACATATGTACCTTAGAATTGAAGATTTTGAGTTCTATAGCTGATTTTCGAGAGATTCTTATCGTCGTGGAGCCGATTTCTCATCTAACTTCAGAGAATGCAGTTGTACCTGAACCGAATCTTATGAGATCAGTTTGTTTGGCATGAAGAAGAAATCAACCCGAGCTCTAGTATTTCTTATTTCCTCTGTACTGATAATCTTCAGCACATTGCATCTTCTTATCCAGATTCTGGAGGTATTCTTATTCAGAGGAAGTCTGTGATAGCTCAGTCATAGTAGCAGCTGAAGCAGTACGAGACTCAACATCTGATTCGTGATATTGAATTGGCAATGGTCTTATTGCTTGTTAGATCGGGCATCACTATCTCCAGTGAAATTTTTGAAGTCTTTTCTGAACTAAGAAGTCAAAGTATGAGTTTCACAACCGAACTGATTTTGAGATTGAGGGAAAGATTGGATATGATGAAGAATCTGATGGTGAATTCCAGTATGATCCGAAGTAATACAATGCATCAACTGAAGTTTGAACAGAATGATCTATTATTATTTTATCTACTACTGTTATTCTCTTGGAGCCGATGGATCTGTTCTTATTTTATCTACTATCCTTGACTTCGCCGACTGATGAATGTTGCTCTTCTGATTTAGAGTCTGGAACAAATAGGAAGTCTATCAGAATTATTTTATCTGAACTGATCCAGAATTGATTTAGAAGATGGAGTTAGCGCAGAAAACAGATTCGAATTGGAGAATTTAATGAAGAAGAGTCAGAACTGGGCACAGTCTGAGTTTCAGGACAGTGACGATACCTCAGTTGTGAGTAATTGTTTCGTCGTGCCAAAGATTTTGATTGAGACAGAGTATCTTGAAATTGACACTTTGCAGTTATTCATTATTCTTTCAGATGACCGAAAGATATTCAGAGGATTGAAGAATCGACCTTTATAGGAATAGATGAAGAATGAGGTTTGAAGTATGATTTCGTAATTGCTAGTCTGTCCACATTTGATAGCTGATAGAGAGAAGGAACCGACTGTTTGTGGTACAGTTATTTGTCAGAATGAAAAGAATATTACTTTTTGACGAATACCTTTCTGAAGCTATCGATCAGTCTGGAAATTTGAAGTCATCTGAGCTTTATCAGACAGATTGCAGAGATCTTCTACTGTATTCCGTACGGAATGAATTCTAGACTCGACCCAATGTTGAGAAGTTGGACAGAAAGAATTTCAGATTGCTTTGCTCTGTCGCAGTTTATCTGTGGAGAATAGAATTGGGAGTGTTCGGCATGTGGTCGCGGAGGTATAGAACTGTCTGATTTGGAGATGATATCTGATTATAATCGAGATATTACTGTAGTCTGCTTCTGTTTCCGTACAGAATGGATTTCAGACACGACAATATGATTGGGATTGTTGTCAGGAGGATTTTCAGATAGTTGACTTGTCAAAGTCTGTCCTTTCAGAATGATATTTTGAGTTAACTCTCACCTTAAACTCAGTCTTTGAGAGACTTTTGTTATTTGGATTATAATTGGGTTCAATTTATTACCCTCAGAATGACGGACAGCCAAGAATAAGCGATATAGACTTTAAGAGGATATGCTGAGATGTAGTGCTTGATTTTGGCACTGATGGATTTCTCATATTTTGCAAAGTCTCTGTACAACATCTATCAGACGAGTATCTTTATATCAATTTTTGTAAATGAGTTGTACGAGAAGTAATGAGAATCCCAATCGGATTGGGATGATTTTCTGAGTTCCCTGACTTGGGATCAGATTTGATTCGAGGTTCGATAGACGGATGAAGATATCCTGTCTAGGATGAAGATGACTTGAGAAGAAGAATGAACGAAGTATTTGGATTCCGACGCAGATCTCTGTACTTATGTTCAGGGAGACCGAGTAATTCAGAAGATTTCTCCTTTTAGAGGTTGTGGCAGCTCCTTAGCAAAATCGATTCAGTTGGATTTGTGCAGTTGAGCCGATACGGAATTGAAGAAACGATGAAAGAAGAAGAATTTGATTAGAACCGTGATTTCAGAATTATTTTGGAGAGAAGAATTATTATAGCAGTCTTTGAACTTTATCTTGTTTTTATGAGATTGAACTGCTTTGATTTCGAGGACAAAATCGATTTTTAGTGGGGAAGAATTGTAAGGCCCTGAAATTAATTATTTTGTGATTAGCAGAGTTGATTATTAATTATTTTGGAATTAATAGAGATTTATTGAGCCGGGATTGAATTGATTTAAATTGGAATTCAGGGACCGAGTTGCAAATTGAGGAGTTGGACTTAGTAAAAAACATTGAATTATTATTATTATTATTATTATTATTATTATTATTATTATTATTATTATTATCTACCTATCTCATCACCATCACTCATTCCCTCCTCCTCCACTCTCTCTCACGCGATCCCTCTCTCCTCCATTGAAGCCGAGACCAAGCTTTTCCAAGCTTTGGGATTTCACTTCCAAGGCAGATTCACGATCACCGCAATGAGGTCTTTGTTTGGACGTAAGTTTTGCTACGATCCATGAACTTTGATTTTCTTGTCAGAATTTGATAATTTTCGAGTATGATGTTCTTGGGTTAGCATAGATCATGTATTCGAAGTCGGTTCGGAAAAAGATCGAAGTTTGGATTTTATATGATTTTTGAGGCTTAAATTCGAAAATGGGTTTTGAGATTTTGGTTGGATTTGGTTGTTTTTGATGGATTGATTGGAAGATGATATGATTTGTTTGAAGTGTTGATGATGGTTTATTGATTTTTGGTTTGACCGTTTATAGCCGTTATGCCGTCGAAATCGAGTTTTGGATTATCGGTTGTATTGTTCGGTTGATTTCTAGGTTTGTTTGAATTAGTGGATTGATATCGAATTCGTATGTTCAACATTTTCAGATTTGGGTTGAAGATTCGGGTTTGGAATGAACTTGGGAGTTTGAACCGATTCGAGAGTTGAAGACGATTTGAATCCTCGACGAACTTGAAAGGTAAAAAGACAACAATTGAATGAATGGGACGATTGACTCGAATTTGAATTAGTTCGAGTGCCCAAAAGAAATCACATACTTGTATGCTATTTGAATTATTTTATTTTTAATTGAATGATTTTAATTTCACTTGCATACATCTTGAGCCGAAGATTCGATTCGTTTTGAACTTAGACGATTTAGGGAGCTATATTGAAGTGACCTTGGATTTTGAGTTTTTCCAAGAGCTAGAATACTTCTTATAGTTGCTCTAAAGTTTAGGAGATTGAGTTGTACGACATCCACCCCGAATGGGAGTGTCGGTGGTTGTTCGTGATGACTTGACCCTAGGATCCCAACCGAGTACCGATTGATATTCGATTATCCGATTATATAATCCTGAGTTTTGAAGTCATGCATTGCATTTTAATGCATTTCGAGTTGAGTGCTGATATGCCTTTTTGAATTGATTGACTCGTTGTTTTATATAACATGATTTGATATATTATTTGAATTGCTTGATTTGTCTCTTTTACTGGGAATTATATTCTCACCGGATTGTCCGGCTGTCGTTTTGTTTGTATGTGTACTTGATGGCAGGTAGGGAAGGATCGAGTCAGAAGCTGCATGACTAGATCGAGTTTGAAGTGATAGAGTGAGACACCGTCTAGAAGTTTGTTCTTTTTTCAATCTTGTATTATAGGGTTGATGAAATTTCATGTCTTGAATAATGTTTAGGAAACTCGAATTTATTTGACTTGTCGAATGACCCTATCATCAAACATAGATTGTATTCGACTTGTATTGTATTGTATATGCATGCGGAGTTGTAGTGCATATTTATATTTTGAAGTATTGAATGGCTTGAATGGAGTTGGTTAGCCTTAATTTCTGTTCTGTTGTTTTCTGGGCAGAGGGCGTGCTCGATCCCATGAGTTCGTAGGATCGAGCATGGCCTGTTGATTGTTGAGGCAGTAACCTTGCATTTTTTAGTGCGCTCGATCCTACGAGTTCATAGGATCGAGCACAGCTCTTGAATTTCTCGGGCAGCACCTAGAGCATTTGTGGTGCGCTCGATCCTACAAACTCGTAGGATCGAGCGCGGCACTATTCATCCGAAAAAAAAATTGTTTCGTTTTCTCGGCTCTTTGTGTTCGATTGTAGTTAATTATTCGAGATTAGAAGATTAGAAACGGGGTCTCACACTGTTTCTTATCGAAAGGACAAGGGAGCGGAGTTTGCAAGAATGCAACAATGGCATATGAATATTGAAGAATATGTTTCAAAGTTCACCAGCCTATTGAAGTTCGCTCCTCATATTGCTGCAAGTGATGAAGCTCAAGCCGATCAGTTTATAAATGGCTTGAATCCAGATGTGTTCACTCTTGTAAATTCGGGACGACCGAATAATTTTTCTGATGCTCTTGATCGTGCAAAGGGAGCTTAAGCAGGGATACTGAGGCGACGAGGAGTAGAGTTTGTGCCACAGCCGGTGAAACAACCGCAAGAGCAGTCACATATTCCACCACCACCTCGATTTGATGCTGGAGGTAGCGGTAGTGGTAAGAAGAATTTCTTTAAGGGAAAAAGAAAATAGTTTAAGCGTCCAGGTAGTAGCTCTTCGAGTTCAAGTGGATCCAGACAGTTTAGAGGTGGACAGAAATCCGGTACTTCTGACGTCTATTGTTCCAAATGTGGAGGACGCCATACCAATGAACAGTGTCATGGAGTGTTTGGCAGCTGTCACATTTGCCAACAACCGGGTCATTTTGCGAGAGTATGCCCACAATGAGGTTCAAGAAGTGCACAAGGTGCTGGATCATCTCGAGCAGTGACATAGCTAGAGAGACAAGCATCCTCAGTGCATTCATTCCAACATCAGTCATCATCACAGAGCCATGCTGGAGGAAGTCAAGCTGGGAGTCAGCAGCAGAGGCAACAAGCTCGAGTGTTTGCACTGACCGAGGAGCAAGCACAAGCCTCACCAGATGATGTGATTGCAGGTAACTGCTTGATTTATGGTTATCCAGCGTATGTGTTATTTGATACTGGTGCATCACACACCTTTATTTCTGAGCAATTTGTTGCATTAAATTCATTACCTGTTGAACCCTTAGCTACTGTAGTGTCGATTCCATCACCGTTGGGAAAATGTATAGTATCTGTGAAGTCTGTCAGGAACTGTGTACTGCAGTATGAAAGTAATGAGATTGAGCTGGACTGTATTGTTCTTGGTTTATCTGATTTTGATTGTATTATCGGTATCGATATGTTAACCAAGTACAGAGCTACAGTTGACTGTTTTCAAAAGATTGTAAGATTCAGACCTGACATGACTGACGAATGGAAATTCTATGGTAAGGGATCACGAGCCAGAATTCCTTTAGTATCTGTTTTGTCTTTGACTGATTTATTGCAGAAAGGAGCGGAAGGATTTCTGATTTACGCAGTTGATGTCCTGAAAACTAGACCACAATTGGCTGATTTTCCAGTGGTTAGCGAATTTGCTGATGTCTTTCCTGACGAGATTCCGGGATTGCCTCCGTTTCGAGAGGTAGACTTCAATACAAAATTGATGCCAGGTACACAACCGATATCGAATGCACTTTACCGTATGACACCAATTGAATTGAAAGAGTAAAAATAGCAACTTGATGATCTGTTAGCCAAAGGATATATCAGACCGAGTGTTTCTCCTTGGGGCGCTCCGGTTTTGTTTGTCAGAAAAAAAGACGGATCGATGAGATTATGTATTGACTACCGACAATTGAACAAAGCAATGGTAAAGAATCGATATCCTTTACCTCGTATAGATGATTTATTTGATCAATTGCAGGGTTCGTCAGTATATTCAAAGATTGATTTACGATCCGGCTATCATCAATTGAGGGTAAGAGACGAGGATATCCCTAAGACTGCATTTAGAACCAGGTATGGCCATTACAAATTTATACTCATGCCTTTTGGTCTAACGAATTCACCAGCAGTATTAATGGGATTGATGAATAGAGTATTTAAAAAATATCTAGATGACTTTGTGATTATCGTATTGATGATATTTTGATTTACTCTAAGAATCTGTGTGATCATGCCAACCATCTCAGAACTGTATTAAGAACTTTGCGAGAAGAGAAATTGTATGCCAAGTTATCAAAATGTGAATTTTGGTTGCAGAGAGTAGTTTTTCTTGGTCATATAATTTCAGGAGATGGTATTTTCGTCGATCCAAGTAAAGTTGAAGCTGTGATTAGTTGGTAGAGACCGACATCTATGCCAGAAATTTGAATTTTTATGGGCTTAGCTGGATATTATCGTCGATTTATCAGAGATTTTTTGTCTATTGCAAAGCCTATTACACAGCTTACACAGAAGAATGCACCGTTTGTGTGGTCTGAAGCATGTGAATCTAGTTTTCTTGAACTAAAGAAAAGATTGACTATAGTGTCAGTCTTGACAATCCCTTCAGGTACTGACGATTTTGTTGTGTATTGTGATGCCTCTCACCATGGTTTGGGATGTGTTTTAATGTAGAAAGGACATGTTGTCGCTTATGCTTCACGACAACTGAAGCCACATGAAGTCAGGTATCCAATTCATGATCTTGAATTGGCAGCTATCGTCTTTGCATTAAAGATCTGGCGACATTATTTGTACGGTGAGAAATTCGAAATATTTTCTGATCATAAGAGTTTGAAGTATCTGTTTTCACAATCTTAGTTGAACATGCGACAAAGAAGATGGCTTGATTTATTGAAATACTTCGATTGTGAAATCAAATATTATCCAGGAAAGTCGAATGCAGCAGCAGATGCCCTAAGTAGGAAGGTATGTGCTTTATCCTTGTCTACTATAGGTGTATCTCATTTGATTGAAGATTGCTGTATTTCTGGATTAATATTTGAGAAAGATAGAAGACCAATGATAGTTTTTGCTATCAGTGCTGAGCCAGAACTGTTGATTCGAATCAAAGAAGCACAGAAATCTGATGTTAATGTTCGGAAGTCGATTGAAATGATCAAATCAGGGCATCAGTCTGAGTATAATGTCAGTAATGATGATATCTTATATGTGAATAACCGAATTGTTCTTCCCGATCATTCATATTTGAGACAGAATATCTTGAAAGAAGCCCATTGTAGTCGATTCAGTATTCATCCTGAAGGCTGAAAAATGTACAAAGATTTGAAGAATCAGTACTGGTGGAAACAACTGAAGTCTGATGTGACTGAATTTGTATCAAAATGCCTCAATTTCCAACAGGTGAAGGCTAAGAGAAAGAAACCAGGAGGCTTATTGCAGAGTTTATCTATTCTTGAATGGAAATGGGGCCATATTTCCATGGATTTTGTGACGAAATTTCCACGATCATCCCGAGGATGTGATGCTATTTGGGTGATTATTGACAGGTTGACGAAATCTGCCTGCTTTATTCCCTATCAAATGACTTATCGTCATGATCAGATTGCAGATTTGTATGTTCGAGAAGTGGTGCGATTACATGGTGTGCAAAAGTCAATTGTATCTGATCGTGATCCAAGATTTACTTCACATTTTTGGCATAGCCTACAGCAAGCTCTAGGTACGCGTTTATATTTGAGTACCGCTTATCATCCTCAAACCGACGGTCAATCTGAACAAACCATTCAGACTCTCGAGGATATGATTAGAGATGTGATACTTGATTTTGGTATTACATGGCAAGATTCTATACCACTTGTGGAGTTTTCTTATAATAACAGTTATCAGACTAGTATTGAGATGGCTCCATTTGAAGCACTATATGGAAATAAATGTCGATCACCACTGTATTGGGATGATGTATCAGAGGTACCTGAGTTGGGACAGGATATGACCAGATAGATGACTAAGAAGATGAAGTTAATTCAGCAGAGAATGAAAACAGCAGAGCATAGACAATCCAGATATGCGAATATTTGACGAAGACCGTTATATTTTGAACAGGGAGATAGAGTGTTCTTGAAAATTTCACCGTTCAGGGGCACAGTCAGATTTGGAAAGCGAGAAAAGTTATCTCCACGATTTATTGGGCCGTATGAGATACTCGAAAAGATAGGCAATCTTGCTTATCGACTTGCTCTTCCTACATCTTTATCTGGTATCCACGATGTATTTCATGTCTCGATGCTTCGAAAGTATCAACCTGATGAATCTCATATCTTACAACCTAATGACGCTGAATTAGATGAAACTCTTAGTTACTTTGAAAAGCCTATTCAGATACTTGATAGGAAATAAAAGAAACTCTGAACGAAGACCATTCCATTGGAGAAGATTCAATGGAGTCGGCGCGGAGTTGAAGAAACTACTTTGGAGTTAAAGATAATATGAGACAGAGATTCCCAGAGTTATTCCACTGATGTGAGTTCTTATTCAGTTTTCTGTTATTCTTTATTCTTATGTGTATACAGACTGCATATCTATATTGTTTATGAATTCGAGGACGAACTCATGCCTTAGTGGGGGGAGAAATGTAAGACACGAGATTATTTGATTTAATCAAAGTATACTTAATTTGGGAATATTTAGAGTTTCAATTTAAATTCTAATATTCTTAAATTATTTAGGATTAAAATTGAATTTAAAAGAGGGCTGGGGACTGAATTGCAATTTTTGAAGTTTCAGGGGCTAAATTACAAATATGACAATACATATCCGATTATTATGTGAATTATCAGCAGGAATACGTGTAGCTTCCTTAATGATATTCAGAAATTGAACAGAGCAAGCCGAGACCTTCTTCGTTTTCTTGATATTTCAATTTTCATATCCTCGTAAATTTTCAACCGATTGTCCGATTTTAATTCCGAAAATAGCGCTACGATCCTTACAATGAGGGCTTCGATTTGGTGTAAATATCTTCATTATTCAATCTGTTTTGAGATGATGTATGTTGGATAAATCAGATTATGTGTATACATATGTGTTTTTGCGCTTTTATACATTCCGATATCAAAAACGAATCGAAGATTGAATCTCATATGAAGTTATGATGATTTTCAGACGTATATTCGATGATTATAGCTGCTGATATGAGGATTATGATGATGTTTTGCTGATTGAATATGGATATGAATTGTATTGAAGTTGGAAATGGTTTCGATATTTTGTCGGTTACCGATTTTCAATCGCTATGCCGTCGATTCATGTTTTGAGACCGTTTTGATCGACTATGTTTGAGCTAAGATGTTATTTGAGATGTTGTTGATGTTTTAGCATTTATATTCTTCAGTTTCAGACTAGTTTTGAAGGCTAACGACTCAAGAGCTCTGATTTCGAACCAAAGAAGAAGAAGTCGAGATTTGAAGAATTCAAAACCGAGAAAATACGAAGGTATAAGACGACATCGCAAATTAGGGAGTTGAAACTCGAGAATGAAGCTTCTTGAGTTGTCCCACAAAAATCACATACTTTTTTATTGTTTTGATTTGTTTTTGATGTTGTCGATCCATCTTAGGTAGTGGATCTTTGAGTTTGAGTCGATACGATGATGATATGATATGATATTGAATTGATTCTATGCCGAGGTTTGAGGCGACCTTATTTTCTATTCCAGAATGACTACGATAGATGGATATCCATATCAAGATTGGTTACGAATCTTGATGACAACGACGATATATGAATCAATTCATGATCGATATATGCGTTATTTACTCTATTGTTGAATCGATTATGATTTAGAGTTGATATGATTTATTTAACATTTTTTATGTCGATTATACTGGGAATGATTTCTCACCGGATTTTTTCCGGCTGTTGCTTTGTTTTGTATGTGTGCATGAAAATAGAGGGGGCAGGAGCTAATCAAAGACATCATTGACAGATTGGGAGAGAGATGTACCAAGTGTGGACTCGGGTTATAGCTGAACTTTTATGTCTAGAAGCATAAAACATTATAGAACTATTGTGGTTTGAAGTTTATGTATAAGTATTGATGTCGTTGTGACTTTTATCGCTTTTTGAATGACTAGTTTCATGTAATAAGCGCATGGTTTGATGCTAGGGACTTAATACATGTATGTGTGCATGTTTCCAGATTTTATAACATGTTTAGAATCCATGTTTGATGATGAATCATGCCAGGTACCAAGTTTTGACAACAACAAAATCTGTTCTGCAGATTTTCTGGAAATGGAGCCCGCTCGATCGGGTGAACTCCTCCGATAGAGCGTGGCCTGTGAATTTTAAAACCCGAGAGACATGTTTTGGGCTCGCTCGATCGGACGAATTCACCCGATTGAGCGAGGCCAAAAATATTGCAGACCCGAGAGCTTGGATTCCTAGCTCGCTCGATCGGCTGAATTTGCCCGATCGAGCAAGGTGCTGGGTTTAAAAAAAATATTTTTGTAGCTCTTGGTTTGAATTTTATTTTAATTGTTTGATTAATTGTTTCATTAATCATTAATTGCCCTAATATAAGATTATCAACCCGAGGTCCCCACAGGAAATCAGATCAGAACTATGAATTTATGTTCTTGAACTAGTTGCGTTTATATATTTGAAATCGGATCGAAGAACGAACACCGTTTTGATTTGATATCCTTTTTCAGCTTGTGTTCGAGATGTACTCCTTCTTATTTGTTGCTTTAGTGATGATATTTTGCTGATATGTTGAAGATATTTATTGGATATGATTGTTTGATTTGATAGAGTTGAGTTTCGGTTACCGAGTTTGTACCATTACGCCGCCGGTTTCAATAATTTGTTTGAGTTTGATGGAGCTGGATATTATATGAGTTTATAGCTGACACTTATAGATTGTTATACTTCATTTTCAGCTTTGATAAGAGTTATCGAACTTGAGAATCTAAACTTCGAATCGGCCAAGAATTGAGCAAGAATTGTAAAGAAGTAATTCGGACTCGAGAATTAAGCTGTTGAAACGGGATTGAATAGCTCAAGGTTGAAGTTATTTCACTTGACGCTGGAATAGTTAACTTGAGCTGAATTTTGATATTAGTTTGTTGTGTTGATTGTCCAAATTGGGGAGCAGCTCAACCGACTGAAAGGTATAAGACGACTTCGAGAGTCAGAGATTTTGAAACTCGAGAATGATGATTCTTGAGTTATCCCGATAAATCACATACTTGTTGAGTATTGTTCTCTCTTTAGAATTTTATGTTTTTGATCCATCACTGGTAGTGAATCTTTGATTTTGATATGATATGATATATAAATTGATTCTAATGCCAAGGTTTGATGAACCTTATTTTAGAGTCAGATGTGGCTACGATAGATGGATATCCATGTGAAGATCGTATAGGAATCTTGATGGCAGTGATTTGATATGAATCAATTATTGATTTAAGCGCGCTATATAAATATATTGATTTGAAGATTTAATTTGATATGTTTAGGTTTGAATTGGAATTGATATGACTTCGTTATGTATATGTCTTTTATACTGGGAATTATATTCTCACCGAAGTTATCCGGTTATTGTCTTATTTTGTATGTGTGCATTACAACAGATGGGGCAAGAGCTTGTCAGAGAAGACAATGATAGCTCAAGAGAGAGACTTAGCACGTGTGGACTATGAATAGATCCTTGATGAACCTACTAGAAGACTTAAGTGTAGTTGAAGAACTCTTATTACTTCATGATTTTATAGCTATTTTGATGTACTTTAAGGGACTTGTGAGATATAACAATTGATTGGAAACATGAAGAGAACTTCTTGTATAGATCAATGCATGTTTTAGACTTGTTAGACCATGAATTTAAAGAAATTGAAGGATCAAGTTTTGCTGTAGAAAAACAGAGTATGCTCTGCCCTGAGAAGCGCCCTCGCCACTGATTTTTGCAGCCTGCGCGCAGTCTGCAATTTTGTTACTGTTTTGGTAACAAGGGGCGCGACCGCTCGAGCGCGACCCATTTAAAAAAAATATTTGTTGTTCTATTTACCTTTGATCCTTTGTTACTTAATCATGTTTAGTGATTAATTGCCCCAAGATTTGATTAGAAACTCGAGGCCCCACAGGATACCTCTAGAATAAAGGCTTAATATGCTCATGTATGCAACACACACTCATGAAATGCTGTATATAAAGGCATATAAAACATGCAATCACATAATCCATGCAAACACATAATACATGCATACTCAATTTGGATATCTCGAATAATACTTCCGTACCTCATAAACTAGGCAAGCTAAACCAGCTCTATGTCCAAGCCTTTTATCCACACTACAATGCAAAGTACTCATGCATTATAATATTATTCTAAAAGCCTTAACTATTCTATAGCATACTCCTTATTTACTACAAGGAGCCAGAGCTATACATGCGTCCATCGTCAACCCTCTGATGACGACTGCCCCAGAACTAGGGCACCTCTTTGCAGCAACCTCGGAGTACCTCGCCAACCTCCAGACCAAGCCTAGGAAGGCTGGAAATCACTTAGGAAGCCTTAAAACCGAGAGAGAAAGAATGATTTTGTGTGAAGAAAATGAGGCCTCGAATGGCCTATTTGTAGGCGGAGTTCGGACGCTCCGATCAGGGAGATCGGACGCTCCGAATCTTGCAAGAAAAACACGTCACTACATGCATAGTTCGGACGCTCCAATACCTACTTCAGATGCTCTGAACTGCTATGTGTTTTTCCAGTCTTGACACCTCTACCCTTGCATGGCCTAACTAGGTTCGGACGGTCCGATCTGGACGTAGCCTCCGATCCTAGGTCATGCATCGAAATTGGTTCGGAACCTCCGATCCTGGTTCAGACGCTCCGAACTCACCTTGGTCAAATGTCAAAAAATTGTATAATTAAATCTAAAATTAAGCTCCATATCCATGCTTAACCATTTTTACTTAATTAATCTTACAAAATGGAGACGGGCTACTACAACGCTTTTGATCTTTTTTCCCTCCATCAGGCGCAGATGCGCTTCTTCTCTTTCATTCCCGTCCAGGTGCTGATTTTAGGTGCAGATGCGCCTCATTCTTGCGCAGCCGCGCTACTGCTCTCTTTCAGCTAAGCAACATTTTTCAAAAAATCATTTATCACAATCTAACCATCGGATCGAACTGAAATTTTGACAACAGCTTTAGAACATCTTATACTTCATTACGAATGGTGAAGATTGGATTAGATATCTCTAGCATCCCCAGTAATTTTCTGAAGGATTCTGTCCGTAATCCATTCATCCGCTTTTTCTCAATACTTTTTCTCTAATCCTTGCATCTCACAAAAACAACAACAAATACGCATAATATCCACTCGATACTTCACAAAAGCCAAGACAAATCATATGTAAATTAAGTGCGTAAATTGCACTTATCAAATTTTCCTAAACTTAGACTTTTGCTAGTCCCGATAAAAACAGTAATGAGTAATATAGTCGGCCTCCGAATTTTATATTCCAAGATTTCATCCGCATGTCGGCTAATTTTCTCAAGAGTTCTTGTGTGTGTGTGATTTGCCAATCTTTTCTATCATCCTCGCTTTCTATACAGTAATGCAACAAGTTTGTTTTATAGATTCATCAATTCCACTCTCTAGTGTCAAAACACTCTCCACCAAGTTCAACTTCTACTCACTAAGATAAAAAGGACTTTTCAAGGTATATCAAATTTTTTTAATATCAATGCCGGATTTTGCACACGGGTTTGTTTTAACCCCATAAATTACCCGCAAACTTAGCTATAACTAAAGATAGGATTTGGATTTCAACCCCCTCGTCTATAGTCCAGGTGGAGCATCTACACCATATTGTCCGCAAACTTAGCCATAGATTGGTGATTAGGATTTCAATCCCTTTCCAGGCCCGGATTGAGTTGTTAAAATTTCTTTTTTTTTTCTGTTGTTTTTGCCTAAATCATTTCTAAAAAGGTTCAATGAATTCAATAAAATTGCCTAAATCATTTCTAAGCTCAAGATTAAATATAGCTAACACTGACCTTTCAACACAAAAAATTATTTTCATCATAGGCCAACACAATTACAACATCATACCTTTAACTCAAACTAACTCATCAAAAAATTTCAAATTTTCACACATAACCAAAACTTAAATTGTGCATTGTCCTCAATGTACAAAAATAAAATAAAAACAAGGACACATACCTTGGGCACCAAGCATCAGTACTCGATACCATCTTACTCATTCAATGGTCTTCTTCAGGGGTAACACCGAAACTCTTGGGGCTCCAAAATTTTCACCTACACAACTCAAAATTATTATTGATGTATAGTCTCATCGTGCACAAAAATATAATAAAATAAAAAAACTAAAATAAAATAAAAATAAAGCAAAGTTTCACCTTGGGTGCACATAAATATAAAGCGCACAACAAATCCACTTTGAAGTTGACTTATTCGCAAGTTTCGCCATCAAGAGAGGGAAGAGCCTTTACTTTAGGTTAGGCCGGACCACCATTTCTCTTAAAGCATGGTTCTTGCTAAAAAATACTAGCTTGGGTTGCCTCCCAAAAAGCACTTAGTTTAAAGTCCATAGCCCGACTATATTGCAATTTTAGCCTGATTCCACTTTGTTGGAGGTTTTTCCTTTATCTTTCACCCTCCAAATATACTCAATAATTCTATTAATCATATATTTCTTTTTCTGTTTCTTCTTCTTTGCCACCGTCGGATCAGCCCCCCTTTGAAATTTTACAGCACTAACAGCTTTGCAACAACATTCTATCTTATTTGATTGTTCAATCATTAACACCTTCTCCATGGATGGATTTCCAGCCTCCTCCATATTAAAAATCACATTCTTGTCGTCTACACCCATCGTCAACTTACCTTTCTTTACATCTATCTCGGCGTCAGCAGTAGTCAAGAAAGGTCTCCCCAATATCAGTGGCATATTTCCATCCTTCTCCATATCTAACACAACAAAATCCGCAGGAAAATTAAATTTATCTATTTTTACCAGAACATCCTCAATGATTCAAGCGGATATGTGATAGATCTGTTAGCTAGCTGCAACACGATTGTTAAGGGCTTCACATCGCCAAGTCCTAAAATCCCGAAAACAGACAAAAGGCACTCTTCAGTCAAGTTCGTTGTCCTAAATTCCTCCAATTTCTGCTTTCTAGACATCATCTCTTTCAAGAATTTTTCATAATTCGGCATTTGGAGCAAAGCATCGGCGAACGGAATGTTAATGTGAAGATTCTTGAAAATCTCAGGAAATTTAGCAAACTATTCATCTAATACTTTATTCTTGAACCTCTGTGGATACGGAAGTTTTGGCTTAAACATGGGTTTCTTATCATATTCATCCTTCAACTCCATAGGCTCTTTCTCACTAACTTCAACCTCTTCAACTTTCTTCCCCTCCTTCTCCACTTCAAATTTTGACTCATTGACTCCAAACTCTTTTCCGATTTTCAACTTGATGGCTTTAAGTATTCTAATGGATTCACCTTAGTATTACTTGGGAACTGACCTATATTATTATCTTTCAATGCATTTTCCAGCTGCCCAATTTGTTTCTCCATGGATTTCATCATAGCTCCCATGTTGACTGGTAGCGTTTAGTCGTATCACACCCAAGTTAATCCAACTCAGTTCAACTAAATAAATTATGCAGTAGCGAGAGTATGGATCGTTCCCACGAGAAAAGTGAAATTGAAGTGTGTTCTTAAAAATACTGAAAATAAATAAAAGGGGGTTTGAGTTTTGAAATTAACTACTAAAAATTTAAAGCAATTTAAAATGAAATTCTATAGCATGCAAGATTCAAAATTATGAGAAATCAATAAATTAACAAGCCTTGGTATCGGTCGACTACACGCTTGAAATTATTCATTCGATCATCGATTATCTAAAAATAATTAATTGTAATTGAATATTCATCATTGAAAATTTAAGACCTGTTTCACCTTAACCTTAGTTAACTAGACACAAACATTTTAAATTAACCCTTACCAATGAATTAACTCAATACAAGCGATTAGATTTAAATTCAAGGCAGCATGCAAACTAGTAAAACTGATGAATCTAGACAACACATGCACAAGCGGATGTATTTAATCTAGTCAATTGTTGTTCCTACAGATTAATAAATTCACAAGAGAAAAATTATTAATGGCAGTTGCTTCACAAATTAGATGATTCAAACAATTACGGATTTGAATTCTAATCTAGCAGTAGATTGTAAAGCGAAATCCTAGGGTGATCAATACAAAAATCTCACATACAAGCATAAAATAATCCAAAACAACTTTTGATACTCAATAATAATTAAACACTGAACATTCTAATCTCACAAATAAATAAATTCAAGGGCTTGTCTTCCTCAACCAAGTTCTAAAGCCTAGCCACAAATATTCATGAAATTCACAAGAAAAATCAAAAGAAGAGAAGAAGTCTAAGAAAAGTTAGAATAAAACCTAGCCGCCAAGGAATACTTGGTGTTCTACACATCTAAGTTTGATGCTAAGTCCCAAAAATCGGAATATATCTTTTATTTAAGGCTAGAGTACTTCAAAATAAAATTTCCTAATTTAAAGATTTCTTCCCGAACTACGCAGCTCGCTCGATCGGTTGAACTTGATAGATCGAGCGAGCAAAACTCTGTTTCAACTCCTACTTTCCTTCTTTTGGCCACTCGATTGGTTGAATATGGCAGATCGAGCAGAAAAATTTCTGTCTAGCAATCTTCTCTTCTATATAGTGCCCGCTCAATTGGTAGAAAGATGCGGATCGAGCGGCCAAACTTCGGACTCAAATTTTCCAGCCAAAATGCTATGTCCTATACAATAAACCCTGAAGCATGTAATGTAGACATGATATATGAAATATGAACAAAATTCTTAATTAAAACACACAAGTGCATGCAAAACATGTAGTAACCCGTATCCAAAAGTAATGATTAATAGGTAATTAATCAAGTGATCATGTTTAAATTTAATAAAACATGATTAAAGAAATTCCAAATGGATTAACGGAGTCCGAAAATAGATCTAGAACACTCAAAAATGGTGGGCATGGCTCGGGAGGTTCGGACGCTCCGAACTGGTGTTCGAAGGACCCGAACGTGATCGGAGTCAAGATCGGAGGCCCGAGGAGTTCGGACGATCCAAAGAGGAGTTCGGAGGGTCCGAAGAGGATCGGAGGCTCCGTCGGTGGAATCGAAGGACCCGAACAAGGTTAGGGCTTACGTCATCAATTACATCAGCAAGGTTACGTCATGGCTGACGTCACTGATGGGATTTTGGAGGACCCGAAGTTAGGATCGGACGATGCGATCATGTTCGGACGATCCAAAGTCATGATCGGAGGATCCGAACTAGTTCGGAGGGCCCGAATCCGAGTTCGGACGGCCCGAACGCCGCCTATAAATAGAGGAGCCGAGGTTCATTTGTGAATCGCTCATTTCCTCTCTTCTCTCTCAATTCCTAAGCCTTTTGACTCATATATAGGGAGATCTAGGCGTCCTATGGGAAATCCGGAAGTGGCTTAGTGATCTAGACGTCGTCGCGGAGCTGTGACCTAGTTTTGAGGCTATCAACAGCAAAGGGCTAACGACGGACGCAGGTATAGCTTTGGCATCCTAAAAATATTTAGGAGTATGCATTAGCTTAGTTAAGGCTTTTAGAGCTTTATTGTTGATGCATGGATATTTGCATTGTAGTAGCTGTAGACTGGACTAGTAGGCTTGGAGTCTAGACCAGCGGAGCTAGTTTTTGACCAGCAGTGTTAGAGGTACGTAAGTACTGACCGAGATAGTCGGCATGATGTATTTGCATGTATGTTGCATGAGTATGTGCTATATGTCTTATCATGTTTTAGCATGTTTTACCGCCTTGGCACATGCATGATTTTACGTGTGACTGCATCCGGAGAGATGTGAGTCATTGACAGTCTCCATAGGGAACAATGATCTCATTTTGGACTCGAGTCAGGTATGACAGTTTCCATATGGGACTTGTATCCTGTTTTGGATTTGGGTCAGGATGGGGTTGGCTCAGCCCTGATATGGAATGTACGAGTACCCTGCGGAGTAGCTCTCTAGTCGGTACTGTATATTCCCGGCGCCATGAGCAAGTGTTTTCACTTGAGCTTTAAATCATATTGTGTGCGCATATTTGTATTTATATCATTGCTTTCATATTGAGTGTTTTCGCTCACGCCCCTATGTTTGGGTATCGTGGTATACCTTGTGGCGGGGCAGGTTGGAGGCTGGACGGTCCAAGCGGCTCTCTGCAGGATTGAGTTTGGGAGAGTGCAAGGTTGTAGAGGGTAGGGATTTGTTTACCCTGAACCTTCGATTTGGTTGTATAAAATTATTTATACACGATTGTTATCGTCGGTTGTATTCTGCCAATTGGATTTATTGTATTTTAATTATCCGCTCCTTACGCTTTAAGTTTTAATTGCATGCACTTTTATCGTAACTCTGATTAGTTAGTGGATCCGGGTTGGCTCACTACATTTATGGTATCAGAGCGCATTGCACTGGGAATATTGTAAAGCGGATTAGTGATTATCTGTTATTGTGTAACAGATGGCAGATTACGATGAGAGCCACGATAGCAGAGGCGGCGGTCATTGGGGTGATCCGAATGATCGTAGACGTCATCAAGGACAGCCTGAGGAGCGCAAGAGAGTGAGCATGCGCAGATTTAAGGAGGTTAGCCCGGAGCCTTTGACGGGAGGTGAGACAGCTGAAGAGGCGGAGGATTGGCTTGAGAAGATGGAGCAGTGTTTCCAGGAGTTCCGTTGCACGACCGAGGATAGGATGGAGATTCTTGCCTTCATGCTTGAGGGACGAGCGAGGAAGTGGTGAAGATCTACTTCCGCACCGTTCATAGCAGCTAGAGGAGCAGGTACATGGGTAGAGTTCTGTGCTGCTTATCAAAAGTTGTATTTTCCTCCAGCTCTTCATCAGGCAAAAGCCAGTGAGTTGCTGAGTTTGCAACAGGGGACGATGACGATCGAGGAGTACCAGCAGAAGTTCTTTGATCTGCTACCTTTTTGTGCTCATGTTGCTGATAGTTCTATGGCAAAGTTTGACCATTTCCTTCAGGGTTTGAATCCTGATATTCATCGGATGGTTGCTGTGGGCGGCGATGGGACCTATGAGGATTTGGTGGACCGTTGTCACCAGGCTGAGGACAGTATTCGGAGGAACAGGGGACTTTACTCTTCTTCTACCAGGTCAGCGACTGCCAGTGCTTTGGGCCCTAGGGGACAATCTTTCAAGAATCCAGGAGGTACTTCTTCTTCTTCCTCTGGATCTAGTGGAGTGCATCATTTTGGCGGACAGAGACCGAACTGATGTAGTTAGTGCAGACGCAGACATCCGCCAGGGCAGTGTGGTTGATCGACCAGTGCATGTTTCCAGTGTGGCCAGGAGGGTCATATGAAGAGGGATTGTCCAATGTTGTTTGGGGCAGCGAGTGGTTCCGGAGATTCTCAGGCATCTGTTCAGCCACCTCAGTACCAGCAGCCACCTTTCCAGCAGCAGTTTTTGCAGCAGCCGCAGCAGTCTCAGCGACAGCCTACTCAGACTCTCTCTCGGGGTCATTATTCTTTGAGGCCACATGCCCAGGGTCAGGTCTTTGCGCTTAACCAGGAGCAGGCAGAGGCTGACAGTGATCGGATGATTGCAGGTATCTGTATTTTATGTGTTTTTCATGCATATGTTTTAATTGATACCGGTGCATCGCATTCTTTCGTATCAGCACGTTTTGCTAAGAAGTATAAGTTGTCATATATTCCTCTAGACGTGTTATTAGTGGTTTCTACTCCTATGGGTAGCGAGGTTTTATCCAAGCGTCTAGTTGTGGGTTGTGTTTTGGATTTTGAGGGGCATCAGCTTAGTGCTAACCTAATGATTCTAGCAATGAAGGATTTTGATTGCATCATTGGGATAGATCTATTGACTACCTACCGAGCGATAGTGGATTGCTATTAGAGGTTTTTTCAGTTTCGACCAGAGTATGACGAGTCATGGTATTTATATGGTGAGGAAGCACGACCTCCGATGCCAGTAGTTTCTGCTCTGAAGGCCCGACGTGCTTTAGAGTCTGGCGGGGAAGGCTACCTTATCTACGCCATTGACGCATCCTTGGGAGAGCCAGATATCCAAGAGATACCCGTGGTTCGTGACTTTCCAGATGTATTTCCGGAGGAGATTCCAGGTTTGCCACCAGTAAGGGAGATTGAGTTTGGCATCGAGTTACTGCCAGGGACCGCACCGATTTCCAAAACTCCTTATCATTTAGCGTCATAAAAAATGAAAGAACTGCAGAAGAAATTACAAGATCTTCTTGATAAGGGTTATATTCGAGCTAGTGTTTCGCCGTGGGGAGCCCCAGTGCTGTTTGTCAAGAAGAATGATGGTTCAATGCGGTTGTGTATTGATTACCGTCAGTTGAATCAAGCGACAGTGAAGAATAAGTATCCTCTTCCGCGGATAGATGATCTCTTTGATCAGTTACAGGGTACTTCTGTCTATTCGAAGATTGATCTTTGGTCTGGGCATCATCAGTTGCGAGTTCGGCAGGAGGATGTTCCTATGACAACATTCCGTACGCGGTATGGACACTATGAGTTTCTAGTGATGTCGTTTGGTCTGGCGAATGCTCCAGCTATTTTTATGGATCTGATGAACAGAGTTTTTCGCGATTTTCTGGATAAGTTCATGGTAGTGTTCATCGATGATATTTTGGTGTATTCTCGCAGCATGGATGAGCATGCCTATCATCTTTACACTGTACTGCAAGTCTTGAGAGAGAGACAGTTGTACGCAAAGTTGAGTAAGTGTGACTTCTGGATTGAACGAGTTGTGTTCCTTGGTCATGTCATTTCTCAGAAGGGCGTATCTGTGGACCCTAGCAAGTTAAAGGCTATTCTGAATTGGTCGCGTCCGACTAAAGCTTCTGAGATTCGTAGTTTCCTTGGTTTAGCAGGATACTACCGACGTTTTGTGGAGAACTTCTCTCAGATAGCTAAGCCTTTGACTCAGTTGACGAAGAAAGATGTTTCTTTTGTGTGGTCTCATGCTTGTGAAGACAGTTTTCGTGAGTTGAGACGTCGTTTGACGACAGCTCCAGTTCTTGCTTTGCCGTCTGGATCAGTTGGTTTTGTAGTCTTCACTGATGCTTTTCTCCAGGGTTTGGGGTGTGTGTTGACACAGAATGGTCACGTGATTTCGTATGCTTCTAGACAGCTGAAGACTCACGAGGAGAACCATCCCGTACATGATCTAGAGCTTGCAGCCATTGTCTTTGTTTTAAAGATATGGCGTCACTATTTGTACAGAGAAAGATTTGAGATCTTCACCGATCATAAGAGTTTGAAGTATCTGTTCACTCAAGCTGAGTTGAACATGCGGCAGCGTCGTTGGATGGATCTGTTGAAAGATTATGACTGTGAGATCAAGTACCATCCAGGTTCTTCTAACCCCGTTGCTAATGCGCTTAGTAACAAATTCTATGTGAGTTTCCTTCGTACCAGTTCAGTTTCGAAGGCAGTAGAGGAGTGTTGTTCTTTGGGATTCACATTCCGTCATAAGAAAGAACAACAAAGAATTTGTGTTTCTTCTGTGCTTCCAGAGCCAGCATTGTATCGACGAATCCGTGAAGCTCAGAGTTTTGATCTGAAGACGCAGAAGTTGGCCCGTCTGGCTGAGGGTGATAATACTTCTAGTTTTCATCTGCAGAGAGATGGTCTGTTGTGTCTTTCTGGTCAAGCAGTTGTACCCGAGGATTCTACTTTGAGGAATGAGATCTTATCGCAAGCTCACCGCAGTCGATTCTTTGTATATCTAGGCAGTATGAAGATGTATAAGGATCTTCGCACTCGATTTTGGTGGAAAGGGATGAAGCGCAGCGTTTATCAATTTGTGTCCCGATGCCTTGTGTGTCAGTAGGTCAAGGCAGAGTTTAGACGACCCGGAGGGTTACTTCACAACTTAGAGATTCCTGAATGGAAGTGGGAGCATGTGACGATGGACTTTGTCACCCACTTTCCTATGTCTTCCAGGAATTGTGATGCTATTTGGGTTGTCGTGGACCGGTTGTCGAAGTCAGTGCATTTTTTTCCTTATAACCGTGATTATACCATTGATAGGATGGTGCAATTGTATGTGCGGGAGATTGTTCGATTGCATGGGATTCCATTGAGCATTTTCAGCGATAGAGATCCGAGATTCACCTCGAGATTTTGGGGTAGTTTCCAGCGAGCCCTTGCTACTACTTTGAGCCTGAGTACGGCTTATCATCCAGAGACGGATGGACAATCCGAGAGTACTATTCGCACTTTAGAGGATATGCTTCGCGCAGTGGTGAAGGATTTTGGCCTAGCGTGGCATGATCATTTACCCCTAGTGGAGTTCACTTATAACAATAGTTTCCATCGCAGCATTGGCATGGCACAATTTGAGGCTCTTTATGGACGTCATTGTCGCACACCTTTGTTTTGGGACGAGGTTGGCGAGCGTCAGGTTGAGGGATGTAGGATGATTCAGCAGATGACTAATGCAGTGGAGTTGATCCGACGCAGGATTAAGGCAGCCCAGGATCGACAAGCTAGTTACGCGAACACTCACCGGATTCCGTTACATTTCGAGGTGGGAGAGCATGTGTTCTTGCGTGTGTCACCTTTCTGGAAGGTGATGAGATTTGGTTGCAAGGGTAAAGTGTCACCAAGATTTATTGGTCCTTTCGAGATTCTCGAGAAGGTTGGGGATGTGGCTTATCGTTTGGCCTTGTCACCCGATCTTTTGGAGAATCACGATGTGTTCCACGTGTCCTTGTTGAGGCAGTACGTGGAGGACGAGTTGCATATTTTGCATACGACCGAGGTAAAGGTAGATCGGGATCTATCATATGTGGAGAAACCCCTGCGGATTCTATACAGGAAAGACAAGGTACTTCATAACAAGCGTATACCGTTGGTGATGGTACAGTGGCAACGCAGAGGTACAGAGGAAGCTACTTGGGAGTTGGAGAGTCGGATGTTAGCCGAGCACCCCGAGTTGTTTTGAGATTGTGTACTTTCTTATATTATGTTTGTACTTGTTCAGTTGTAATAAAGAACATTTGTGTTAAGTTTCGTTCTTTTCCTCTGACTTTAATTTCGAGGACAAAATTTCTTAAGTGGGGGAGAATGTAGTAACCCGTATACAAAAGTAATGATTAATAGGTAATTAATCAAGTGATCATGTTTAAATTTAATAAAACATGATTAAAGAAATTCCAAATGGATTAACGGAGTCCAAAAATAGATCCAGAACACTCGAAAATGGTGGGCATGGCTCAAGAGGTTCGGATGCTCCGAACTGGTGTTCGGAGGACCCGAACGTGATCGGAGTCAGGATCGGAGGCCCGAGGAGTTTGGACAATCCGAAGAGGAGTTCGGAGGATCCGAAGAGGATCCGAAGATGATCGGAGGCTCCGTCGGTGGAATCGGAGGACCCGAACAGAGTTAGGGCTTACGTCATCAATTACGTCAGCAAGGTTACGTCATGGCTGACATCACTGATGGGATTTCGGAGGACCCGAAATTAGGATCGGACGATCCGATTGTGTTCGGACGATCTGAAGTCATGATCGGAGGATCCGAACTAGTTCAGAGGGCCCAAAGCCGAGTTCAGACGGCCCGAAGACCGTCTATAAATAGAGGAGCCGAATTTCATTTGTGACTCGCTTATTTCCTCTTTTCTCTCTCAATTCCTAAGCCTTCTGACTCATATCTAGGGAGATCTAGGCATCCTACGGGAAATTCGGAAGTGTCTTAGTGATCTATACGTCGTCGTGGAGTTGTGACCTAGTTTTGAGGCTTTCAACAGCAAAGGGCTAACGACGGACGCAGGTATTGCTTTGGCATCCTAAAAATATTTAGGAGTATGCATTAGCTTAGTTAAGGCTTTTAGAGCTTTATTGTTGATGCATGGATATTTGCATTGTAGTAGCAGTAGACTGGACTAGTAGGCTTGGAGTCTAGACGAGCGGAGCTAGGTTTTGACCAGCAGTGTTAGAGGTACGTAAGTACTGACCGAGATAGCCGGCATGATATATTTGCATGTATGTTGCATGAGTATGTGCTATATGTCTTATCATGTTTTAGCATGTTTTACCGCCTTAGCACATGCATGATTTTACGTGTGAATGCATCCGGAGAGATGTGAGTCATTGACAGTCTCCATAGGGAACAATGATCTCATTTTGGACTCGAGTCAGGTATGACAGTTTCCATATGGGACTTGTATCCTGTTTTGGATTCGGGTCAGGATGGGGTTGGCTCAGCCCTGATATGGAATATACGAGTACCCCGCGGAGTAGCTCTCTAGTCGGTACTGTATATTCCCGGCGCCAAGAGCAAGTGTTTTAACTTGAGTTTTAAATCATATTGTGTGCGCATATTTGTATTTATATCATTGCTTTCGTATTGAGCATTTTCGCACACGTCCCTGTGTTTGGGTATCGTGGTGTACCTTGTAGCGGGGCAGGTTTGAGGCTGGATGGTCCAGGCGGCTCTCAGCAGGATTGAGTTTGGGTATCGTGGTGTACCTTGTACCCTGAACCTTCGATTTGGTTGTATAATAATATTTATACACGATTGTTATCGTCGGTTGTATTATGCCGGTTGGATTTGTTGTATTTTAATTATCCGCTCCTTACGGTTTAAGTTTTAATTGCATGCGCTTTTATCGTAACTCTGATTAGTTAGTGGATCCGGGTTGGGTCACTACAAAACAACAGTAAAATGACATTAAAAAAATGCAATACAAACACGACTATCGAATTCCCCAACAATTAATCCTTGCTCGCCCTCGAGCAAGTCATGCAAAAACAAAATGAAAACAAAACAAAAACAGAAGCAAGGACAAATCATGCATATCATAGCCTCAACAAAGTTTCTCCCACAAAAACAAGATTACGAATACTCTCAATTTTCCATGATACACCTCCAGTCGAATGTGAACGCATGTGTGTCATGTTATTCTAGCTACATGAAATTTCAAAAGACATATTTTCAAGATTGTTCGCCGACCTATAACAATTCAGTGTAAGTTTCACAATCAAGAACCCTCCTCCCAACAATCCATTAACACAACACAACTTTCTTGAGATAAAATTATGCACCGTCGGATTTTGCACCCGACATTTTTAAAGTCCCAATAATTACCCGCATACTTAGCTATAACTTTGATATGGTTAGAATTTCATCCCCTCGTCTATAGCCCGGATGAAACTACAATCCCATTAGATCCGCAAACTTAGCTATGGAATAGTGACTAGAATTTCAATCACTTTCCAAGCCCGGATGGAATTTTTATTTTAAATTTTTCAAAAGTTAACCCCATTCAGTCCGCATACTTAGTCAAAAGCAAGATGATTATGATTTCAATCTTCTTGCTTATAACCCGGATGGAGTTAATTGGATTTTCATAAAATTTCAAAAAAACACAAATTATTTCAACACGTGTGCCCAAGATTGTATATTTTATATCAAAGAGATCATCAAGATTCAAGAAACTATCAAGTTTCACAGACACCAATTGTCGTGCAATGGTCCAACAGATACAAACATCATCAATTACTTTTTTAAATTTCATTGGTCTAACATGTGTGCTTAAGATTATTCACAATTAAACCTACGGTTCTCATGTCCAATCAAGAGTAAAATTTTCACAAAAATTCAATTTTTTTTCAACTTCATCATCATAGGCTAACAATCTCCATCCTCAACTTATGCCTACGAAACACATGAAACAAAGACAAAACAAATCACGAACTATATGCAAATATGCAACAAAAACAAATGCAAAATAATGAATGCACCCCCACACACTTAGCTAAAGCATTGCCCTCAATTCTTCAAAACACAAAACATAAAACAAAACAACACAAATAACTAAATGACAATGCAATGCAACTGTAAAACAAAACTCCCCTGATTTAAGTGTTGGCGTTGTCATCCTCGTCAGCCTCAGGAGGTAGGATAAGATTGGCATACTGAAACTAGAAGGGCGGAGGGTAGGGTAAAGCAGCCGGAACAGATGCTAGATCAAGGCCAAGATGCATAGAGATTCCCCGAAGGAGAGCATCCACTGCTTGAGAATTATGTGCATCCATAGAATTGGACTCGTTATGGTGATGGGCAAAGGTTGTGAGCTCGCGGATAGAATCAGCATGGGAGTGACAAGAATTGAACTTGACCATCGTGAAAAAATTCTTGACCCGGTAGGCTTTTTTAGCGTCAATCGTAGCTTTATCCACGGGGCGCATGGGCTGCAACCATTCCTCATCGGAGCGAGTGGAAACCTCTGCACGGATACACAGGGCGAAAATGATCATCGGAAAGTAGAGGTCCAAAGCGGAGGAGTATATCGACCGGCGGATCTCGCTGTGTATCATGCGGCCCACAATATTGGCCAACCCAAATCAATAGCGTAGAGAATTAAAGCACGCTCAAGGTTGACATCACTCGTGTGAAATATCGGCATCATTCGTTTGGTCAGGAAGATGTACCATTTAGCCGGGTTCAATTTCAAATATCGCTCTTGAAAAATCTAGGAGGAGACAGGATGATGCCATGAAGCTCCATCGTAGGCCAGTTGGGCGATAACCTCTTCCAAATCCGAGTCAATCTTGAAATTTTGATAAAGGTTTTCATCGACGTCCTGAGTCTCAAGTAGAGAATTTAACTCATTCGGCTAAAAAAATATCAGTTTGCCTCAAACAAAGGCTATCCCATCGGTCCTCTCCGCAGCATTAGCATAAAATTCACGCACAATAGAGACGATAGCGGCTTGAGGTTGTTTACAAAATATTTTCCAATCACGTTGTGCAATATCACGATAAATCTCGCTATCAAAAAAATGGAGTTAAATTCCGCGTTCGGGGATAGGAGAATGATGTACCTTGGCGTGATCGTATCTATCATGTGCCACCTGGCTAACGAATTTACCGGCGAGGGCTTGTGAAGAAGCGGGTGACGCGGATCGTGGAGTAGAAGACTCGCCGGTGAGACGAACGTGGGTCCCATGATCAAGCAAAAGTGGAGATACGTCCAAATACCGGGCAAACTCGGAATGCTTGAAGAACAGGGGGCCAAACTCCTGACTCAAATTTTCCAGCCAAAATGCTATGTCCTACACAATAAACCTGGGAGCATGTAATGTAGACATGATATATGAAATATGAACAAAATGCTTAATTAAAACACATAAGTGCATGCAAAACAACAATAAAATGACATTAAAAAAATGCAACACAAACAAGACTATCATTGACCATATGCGTCTCCAAGCTATAGAGACAAGACATAGTTTTTGCCATCCTTTTTCCAGATTAAGTGACAAAAGTGCTTACTACATCTTCCAACGACGGTTTTCCTTCACACTTATTTGTATTGAAACCCAGAGGAGGATTCAACACATTTTGATTGTTTGCATATGAAAAGTTTTCATGGTTACGTAATCTTGGGTGATAAGTATTGAGAATAGGATTACCTCTGTAGCCTCCATAACCTCTTTGATTGATGTACTGAGCTTGTTCATGAGGTTGCAACTCTTCAATGGCCACCGAGACACCTTCTGATCCTGATATGCTTACTTTGTTCAATGCAGCCACTTGTGTAGTCAAGGCAGACAGTTGGGCAGATATAGAAGTGATAGGATCAACTGCATAAACTCTTACAGCTTTCTGGACTCCCATTCTCTCAGAAAGCCATTGAAAGCTATTAATATTAATCTGTTCTAGCATATCATGGGCCTGAATAGGGTCCTTAGAAAAAATTGTACCTCCAGCAGCAGAGTCCACTGACATATGTGTAGGCGCATTTAACCCATTATAGAATAGCTCAATTTGCTCCCAATCTACAAAATTATGATTAGGACAACGCCTCAGCAAGTCCTTGTATCTCGCCCATGCTTCATACAACTGCTTTGAATCATTCTGCCTAAAAGTGTTGATTTCGATCTTCAGTTGGGTGGACTTGGCAGGTGGAAAATATTTTGCAAGGAACTGGACTGTCATGTCCTCCCAAGTAGTAAGGCCTCCCAATGGCAGTGATTGCAACTAACATCTAGCCTGATCCCTAAGAGAAAAAGGAAAAAAAAAATGCAGTCTAATTATGTCTTCAGAAACTCCATTAATTTTTACCGTGTCTGTTTGATGAGTGCATTTTGTATGCATTATTTCGTGATATTTTTATGTCTATTTTGTGTGCATTCATATTTTTTTATGTTTTTTTTATGTGTTTTAGTGCATGCATGTGCATTTCACTCTCCGGGTTAATTTTGTAGGAAAATGGATTTTTGAAGAATGAATTACGGAGCAGCCTTGGTAAAAAAAATCATTTCTAAAGATTGAAAAAACCAAATCCAATCTATACCATTTAGAATAAATTTCAAGATGTTTTAAAGTTTATGTCCAAATTTCAGCTCGATCCGACAGCTAAAACTCCGGATATGAATTTTTAAAAAACATTGCGCGGAGCAGAAAAATTCACTCGCTCAAGCGAGATTTGCACTCGCTTGAGCGAGCGAGACGTGCCAAGAAATCCTCCGGAACAGAGTCATGCTCGCTCGAGCGAGCGGAGCGTAAAGAATTTATATTTTTGGAAACTCTTGTTCAAGAAGGATACCATTTTTTGAAGACCCTTGGGCATATAAATACGAACTTAATCATCAGAATAAGGGTTCCATAACGCAGAGAACAGAGGAGGCGGCTAGTACAACTTGGGAGAGAAGATTTCTCGTTTTATTCTTCTTTTCTTATTTTTAGTTAATGATTAAAAACTTGTTTGGATCATGATTTTGTTTATTTATTAGTATTTTCTTTCGATCAAGGCCACGTGATTGGGCCGGACAATTTATGTAGATATATGTAGAAAACTTGGATGTTTATTTGAGAATTTTCAAACTTGATTTTATTTTATTGATTGTCGAATTTATATTTGTCTTGTGAATTACCTGGCCAGTTATTTGCTTGCATGTTAATAGATTCCAAGTCGACAGAGGAGGTTTTGATTTTGATCACTTTGATAATCAACATATTGTAAAACCGACTAGAAATAGAATTCGATTTCATTTTGCGGTTTGGGTGTATACTGAATTTTCAACGTTCGTCATGCATTCAAATTTGAGTAGAATTTGAAATATTAATCCGTAAATATTTGAATAGGTTTGATTGTTCTAGAAATAGTCCTTTGAACAAATTAGGAGAATTCCCGTGAATCAAGATTAATTCTGAGTCTTGAATCAACTACTTGTTACATAATTTGTCTGGTACCTACGTGAGTCCTTGATCGAGCTTTTTCCCTATCAAATTTAATCCAAAAATCTCTGCTGTGTTTTGAGTTGAATTTTATTTGCAATTTAATTTCTTAGTTTAAAATCTGAAATCACTCTTTTTGATTAGTCTAGACTAAGTAGAAATAATTATATTCTGGTAGTCATATTTATACAGTCCATGTGGGTTCGACATCTGATTCTATTCTCTATCTATAACTTGACCTGATACGCTTGCCAGTAGATTTTTAATCACACCGATTTAAGCGGTCAAGTTTTTGGCGCCGTTGTCGAGGACTGTTTGATATCAGAATTTTTATTTCATTTGAGATTAGACATTTTTTATTTTATTAAATTCTGAAATTTTCTTATTTTCTTTGTGATTTTCAGGTACTCATCTTCTAGTGCATGCGCCGATCTCGACTATTCAAAAGTATCCTACCACTTGATTTGGAGATAGAACGCACACTTAGCAGTTTTCGAAGAGCTTGGAGAGATATTAATCTGGAACACGATTCAAAGTCAGAAGAAGAGATGGCGAACAACCGTACTGTATGGGATTTGATTAGGACTCTAGTTGAAGGTTATGGATCTAGCATAGTTCATCCCGCTGTTGAGGCTAACAATTTTGAGCTGAAACCCTCTAATATTCAGCTGATCCAACTGCAAGCAAGATTTGTGGGTACATCTGTGGAAGACCCCTATGCTCATCTGGAGAATTTTGTGTCGATCTGCGACACGTTCAATGTTAATGGGGTAACATCTGATGTAGTGCGACTGTGGTTATTCTTATTCTCACTACAAGGCGAAGCTATGGAGTGACTAGATGATTTGCCTGTGGGTTCCATCACTACTTGGACCCAACTTGTTCAAATTTTTTTGAACAAGTATCTCCCTCCTACGAAGATGGCAAAGTTGTTCTCTGATATTATCTCATTCAGACAGACGGAGGGGGAATCTCTTCATGCGGCTTGGACCCGATTTAAAAAGATGTTGAGGATGTGTCCTCAACATAATCTTACTCAGAGCCAGCAGACTCAGACTTTATACAATGGGGCTGATCAGTCAGTTTGATCTATGATGGACACTGCTGCTAATGGATGCTTATTCAGAAAGACGCCAGCAGACGCTTGGGAGATTATTGGAAACATGGCGGAAAGCAACATTGGGTGGCCGGATGTGAAGAAGGAGAATAAGGCTGGAGTTCTAGAGGTCGATGCTTTAATGTCCATGAATGCTAAGATCGACGCTCTGACACACCATATGGAACTTATGAAAACTGCTCCAGTTAATCAAATACAGGGACATAAGCTAGAGGAACAACAATTGTTTGAAGTTGAAGCAGAAAATTTTTCATGAAATCAAGGACGGCAGCCATACAACTCATACAACAACACATACAATCAGAACTAGCATAGTCAACCTAAGAAAGATGTGCAGAAGCCGAGCTTTGAGGAAATTATGATGAAGTATGTAGCGGGTACTGAGACTCGCTTGAAAAATCAAGAAGCAATGTTGCAGAGGTTGGAAACACAAATGGCTCAGATAGCAACACAACTGTCAACCAGGCCAGAAGGGTCATTGCCTAGCAACACTGAACCAAATCCAAGAGGAATGAATGCTATTATGGTTGTGACTAGAGTACAGTCTGAGGTGCAGCAGAGGGGCGAAGAAAACATTATGGAGGGGCCGAAAAATTCAGATTCCAAGGAGGTGCGTGCTGAAAATTCCTCCATGGCAGGTAAGAAAGGTAAAACTTCAAAATTTGAGGTTAATGCTGATGTTGATATATCTACTTTACCTTTCACCCAAAGAGCTAAGCAGTTATTGTTTGATCATCAATTTAAAAAGTTTCTTGAAATTTTCAAGAAACTACATATTAACATACTTTTTACAGATGCATTAGCTCAGATGCCGAACTATGCCAGATTTTTGAAGGATTTACTGAGGAATAAAAAGAAGTTGAATGATGTGACGCAGGTCAAAATTAATGGGGGATGCTTGGCAGTGTTGAAAAATAAGTTTCCACGAAAATTTCAAGATCCAGGGAGTTTTTCTATACCTTGCCAAATTGGAAGTTTATCAGTTGATAATGTTTTGTGACTTAGGATCGAACATAAATTTGATGCATCATGCACTTGCTAAGAAATTGGGTATATGCAACATTGAACCAGCAAATATTTCTCTTAAATTTTCTGATGGATCTATTAAATACCAAAGAGGGGTAGTTGAGAATGTCCAAGTCAAGATAGATAAGTTTATTTATCCTGTTGATTTTGTTATTCTTGACATGGATGAGGATTGTGAGGTGCCTCTGATTTTAGGGCGTCCATTTTTAGCCATCAGTAGGGCTGATAAGTGTGTTTAGTATGCATTAGTTTATAGCATTTCATGTTTAGTTTGCATGCATTTAAGTGATTTTTGTAAGTTTTGTTAGCATTTTATGTTATGTGTTTGATTTGGATTCACCTGGTTGAATTTTGTAGGAAATGAAAGAAAATTTGGGATTTCTGTGCGTCCAAACCGCGCGCGCGCGAGAAAGAGTCTCACGCGTGCGCAGAAGGAAAAGTCAGAGGTTTCCAGGGCGAGGCGCGCATGGGCGAGCTCAAGTCCCGTGCGTGCGCCGAAGAAATTTCCATAGAATCTCTAGAGAAGTTGCGCGCGCGCGAGCTCTTTCCTCGCATGCGCGCGAGGCATTTGAAGTCACTGTTCTTTTAAGCTGCGCGCGCGCGAGACTGCTCAGGCGCGCGCGCGTGCCCGTGATCTAGTTTTCGAATTTAATATTATTTTGAAGGAATTTTATTGGGCGCGGTCATATATAGAGAATTTGGATTCCTTTGTTAAAGAGTTTGGATCTTTTTGGAGTACGGGAAAATCTTGCGGCAGCTAGGGAGCAAAGTTCTTCAGATTTTCTTTTATTCTAATATTTTTTTACTTTATGTTTTAAAACTTGGTTTATTGAATCATGTTTATTAGTGAGTAGTTTCTTCTTTCGATCAAGGCCACGTGATTGGGCCAGACAGTTTATGTAAAAACTTGGTTTATTTATTTGAGATTTTCAGACTTAATTGATTTTATTGATTATCAAATTTATCTTCGTCTTACAAATTTCTTGGCCAGTTATTTGTTTGCTTGTTAATCGATTCCAAGTCGACAGAGGAGGTTTCGAATTCGATCACTTTGATTTTCAACATAGTGTAAAACTGACTAGAAATAGAATTCGGTTTCATTATGCGGTTTAGGAGTTAACTGAATTTTCACAGTGATTATGCATTCAAATTTGATTAGAATTACGAAAGATTAGTTCATCAAGATTTGAATAGGTTTGATTGTTCTAGAAATAGTCCTTCGAACAAATTAGGAAAATTCCCTTGAATTATGATTAAGTCTGATATCTTAGATCGATTGCTTGTTGCATGAATTGTCTGGTACCTACGTGTGTCCTTGATCGAACTTTTCCAAAATTTTAAGCAATTCAAAGTTTCCAACTGCGTTCTAATTTGCGTTCTAATTAATTTGATATTATTTCAATTTTATTATTTTTATCTAAAATCTGAAATCATCTTTATTCATTAGTCTAGATTAAGTAGAGATAAATAGATTTTGGTAATCATATTTTTACAGTCCCTGTGGGTTTGACATCTGGACCTTAGTCCACTTTATTATAATTTGACCTGGTTCGCTTGCCAGTAGAATTTATTCATACCGAAAAAGCCGGTCAAGTTTTTGGCGCCGTTGCCGGGGACTGTTTTTTATATCAAAATTTTTATTTCACTTGAGATTAGACATTACTTACTTTCTTAAAAGTCTGACCTTAATTTCTTGGTGATCTTCAGGTACCTTCTGTTGTGTATGCATAAAACTCGATCAAAGACATTACTACCACTTGATTTGGAGATCGAGCGCACACTTAGCAGGATCCAAAAAGCTAAGAAATCTTTCAATATTGAACTAGATTCAGAATCTGAATCTGAAGTAGAGATGGCAGAAAACTGTACTGTATGGGATATTATCCGTCCGCCAACTGAAGGTTATGGATCTAGCATAGTTCGCCCCGCTGTTGAGGCAAACAATTTCGAGCTGAAGCCCTCTACTATTCAGCTGATTCAATTGCAAGCTAGATTTGGGGGTTCATCTGTAGAAGACCCTTACGCTCATCTGGAGCATTTTCTGTCGATCTGCGACACGTTCAAGGTGAATGGGGTATCATCTGATGGAGTGCGACTGCGGTTATTCCCATTCTCTCTACAAGGAGAAGCTGCTAAATGGCTAGATGATCTGCCTGCTGGCTCTATTACTACATGGGATCAACTTGTTCAGATCTTTCTGAATAAATATTTTCCGCCCACAAAGATGGCAAAACTGTTCTCTGATATCATATCATTCAGGCAGAAGGAAGCTGAATCGTTAAATACTGCTTGGACTCGATTCAAAAAGATGTTGAGGATGTGTCCTCAACATAATCTCACTCAAAGCCAGCAGACTCAGACTTTCTACAATGGGGCTGATCAATCTGTTCGATCCATGTTAGATGCTGCTGCCAACGGAAGCCTATTCAGAAAGACACCGGCAGAGGCATGGGAAATTATAGGAAATATGGCTGAGAGCAACATTGGATGGCCAGATGCTAAAAAAGAGAGGAAAGCTGGAGTTCTTGAAGTCGATGCACTAACATCACTTAATGCCAAGATCGATGCACTTACCCATCAGATGGCAGTTATGCAGACATCTTCATGTTGGAAAACTGGCGAGTTCCCAGACCAATTACGATTGATACCCGGTGCAGCGGAAGTTTAAAAATTTTCTCATGGAACGATTCCATGGTGTGGGTATCAACCATACAACTATTGAATTATTGTGTGTGTAAAATTTAAATAACAATTAAATAAATTTTACCTCAAATCTCGCAACGAGATTAATGGACACCAACAGAACAATTCTGCTCTTGTTGTCTCTCCCTGGAACCGATGAACGCCTTCAATCAGGTCCACGAACAGAGGTTTAATCCCTCTGATAGATTGCACTAGAAAATCTATCAGAAGTTTTCTGCGAAGAGAATACACGAATTTGATTCGTTATTCCTTACTGCGATTCAAAATCACAGACCGGAATTTTCTCGGGCAGAGGGAGGAGGGTTCGGCCGATTTGTTGAGAGAGAGGCTAGGGTTCGATTTTTGCTCTGTCTCAAAAATTATGACCTGTTGTGTCTAATTTCTGTACTGAAATAACTTATTTATAATGCAGGCCACTAACACCTTAGGGCCCATTAATCATAAGCTGGGGCCCGACAAGCAAAGCCCGCTCGTTCAGAAATTAATATAAAATTCATCGTGACTCCGATTGATGAACTGATTTCACCAATGTGCACAGAAACCATTTCTGCACATTTTAAAGTCAAAATAAATTTTCCTGAATCCGAATTCAGTGGTTTCCAAAAATGTCCATCCCTATGTCATTTTAGGAAATCCTACTCCCTTACTCTTATTTAAGAAGTCCAACTCCTTAGTTCATTAAATTTAACTCTTTAAATTTAACTATCTCAACGGGGATTAAAACTCCATTACACTGTGTGACCCTCAATGGTTCAGGGATACAGCTAGCCGTGGGCTCACAACTCCTTGTGACTCGGAACAACACTTTCCGACTTGCCCAACGAATCATGGTAAAGCGCCTAGCAACATCGCCCCATGATTCCCTAGGTATCACTGATAGTGCCTACAAGAACCAGTAGATTTTGGTTAGCGTACAGTACGGTCCCTTCATCCATATATCCCGATCGAATCAACAACCATTGGTATATCGAGAGTCGCTCAAGATTCGATAACTATGCAATACATCTTGAAGATCAAATTAGTGACATCGCATGTGCTACTAAGAAACCATTTCTTAAATCACATCAAGTACTCTGGCCAGAGATTTGTCACACTAATATCTCCTCAGATCGCATAGGATATCCACACTCGCAAGTATGTGGTGAATCCTTGACAACAATGCATCGACTCCTATATGTGTCGTAACTGTACCCAATCTCGACACCTGATGACCCCCTCAGAGTCGGTAAACGAGTCAAAGCACAGTACTAGCATATAGAGTCTCCATGATGTTTCAAGTCGTAAGGACTAATGGTGTACAACCAAAACCGCGGACTTTATCCACTCGATAAGTGATAACCACTTGGAAAGTCCGGATAGGGTAGTTCGATTATTCATCCTATGAATATCCATTTGCATGCTTCGAACATCTCCATGTTCCCTACCAATGAAACGTGGTACTCCGCATCGCAAATGCTAGTCTCAAACTCGAGCGATCCTTATCCTTATTATCGGACGGCTCAATCGACTAGGAACGGTTTTAGAATATACAATGACTATAAGATGTATTTCATGATAGACATCCCCATGTTCTACCACATCTTACATACACTATAGTATATTCAAGGTCTTTATCAAAACAACAATAGTATATCACAATATAACAATATGAAGTAATATAAAGTCATTGCCATAAAAGTGTAAATAATATTAAACAAAAGATTGTTTATACAAAGAGTCATCAAAGCCCATAGCCACACAGTTGGCTCACTGGGCACCCACTCTTACAATCTCCCACTTGCCCTATAGCCAACTAGTCATACTACGTAGACCCATTGCTTCACGATGTTTGTCAAACAATGGTCCTGGCAAGGGCTTAGTAAGCGGATCAGCGATATTGTCTGCAGAGGCCACTCGTTCGACAATGATGTCTCCTCTTTCCACAATCTCCCGGATTATGTGGTATTTCCTCAGTACGTGTTTGGATCTTTGATGAGACCTTGGTTCCTTTGCTTGAGCAACGGCACCCGTGTTGTCACAGTACACCGGGACTGGACCAACAAATTCAGGAATAACGCCCAACTCTTGGACGAACTTCCTCATCCAAACGGCCTCTTTAGCAGCAGCTGATGCTGCAATGTATTCAGCCTCAGTGGTGGAATCCGCTGTGGTGTCCTGCTTGGAACTCTTCCAAGAGACAGCACCGCCATTGAGCATGAACACAAATCCAGAGGTTGACTTCGAGTCATCCACATCACTTTGGAAGCTAGAGTCGGTATAGCCTTCCAATTTGAGTTCTCGTCCTCCATAAACCATGAACATATTCTTAGTCCTTCGCAAGTACTTAAGAATGTCCTTCACGGCTTTCCAATGCATTTGACCAGGATTAGACTGATATCTGCTCGTGACACTCAGAGCAAATGCTACATCCGGTCTGGTAGATATCATCCCATACATGATACTACCTATAGCTGACGCATATGGTACATGTGTCATATTCTCTATCTCTTCATCAGTCTTGGGACACATAGACTTGGATAGAGAAACTCCATGACACATGGGTAGATGTCCTCTTTTGGACCCATCCATTGAAAACCGTTTCAATATGGTATCGATGTAGGTTGATTGAGTGAGTCCTATCATTCTCTTAGATCTATCTCTATAGATCTGAATCCCTAGAATGTAGGATGCCTCACCCAAATCCTTCATCGAAAATCTACCTGATAACCATATCTTCGTTGACTGCAACATCCCTACATCATTCCCAATGAGTAGGATGTCATCAACATAAAGTACTAAGAATGTCACCGCATCCTTAACTACTTTCTTGTACACGCAAGGTTCCTCCGGGTTCTTGATGAAACCAAAATCTTTTATTGTTTCATCAAATTTCTGGTTCCAACTTCTTGATGCTTGTTTTAGACCATAAATTGATCTCTGAAGCTTGCATACCTTATGCTCGCTTCCCATGGATGTGTACCCCTCAGGCTGCTTCATATAGATTTCTTCCTTAATGTCTCCATTAAGAAAAGCAGTCTTCACATCCATTTGCCATATCTCATAGTCATACCATGCAGCTATGGCAATAAGGATTCTTATGGACTTGAACATAGCAACTGGTGAAAAGGTTTCATCATAGTCAACTCCTTGCCTTTGAGTATAACCTTTCGCCACCAATCGTGCCTTGTAGGTCAATACCTTACCATCAGGCCCAAGCTTTCTTTTGTAGATCCATTTACACCCTATTGGAACAATTCCATCGGGAGGATCCACTAAAGACCAGACTTGGTTTGTATGCATCGAATCCAATTCTGATTGCATAGCTTCAAGCCATAAATTCGAATCCGCATCAGAAATTGCTTCCTTGAAGTTTCTTGGATCACATCCAATGTTGGGTTCATCTTGATCCCCTTCAAGAAGAAGACCATATCGAATAGGAGGTCTAGAAGTCCTCTCGGATCTTCTAGGTTCAGGCGTGTCCAGCAATGGTTCCTGAGGTGTAGGATCGTTATTTTGTATTTCGGGTTCTTCTCGAACCTCTTCGAGTTCCATCATCTCGCCTTTCTTATCCAATAAGAACTCCTTCTCCAAGAAGGTGGCATTCCTAGAAACAAACACCTTTGTTTCAGCAGGATAATAGAAATAATATCCGATTGAATTCTTCGGATACCCTATAAAATAACATAAGCTGGATCGACTATCCAACTTATCTCCCACTGTCCGCTTCACGTAAGCAGGACATCCCCAAATCCTCAAGTACGAATACTTAGGAGCTTTGCCATTCCATAACTCGTATGGTGTTTTGTCCACTGCTTTAGTGTGGACGTTGTTCAACAACAATACCGCCGTTTCAAGCGCATAGCCCCAAAACGAAGGTGGAAGCTCAGTGAAGCTCATCATAGATCGAACCATGTCCAACAAAGTTCGATTACGACGCTCCGATACACCATTAAGCTGTGGTGTCATAGGAGGAGTCCACTGAGAGAGAATCCCATTCTCTTTCAGATAGTCCAAAAACTCGGTACTCAAGTATTCTCCACCTCGATCCGATCGAAGTGCTTTAATACTTTTACCTAGCTTGTTTTCTACTTCAGCCTTGAATTCTTTGAACTTTTCAAATGCTTCAGACTTATATTTCATTAAATATAAATACCCATACCTTGAATAATCATCAGTAAAGGTAATGAAGTAGGTGTGGCCATGTTGAGTCCCTACTCTAAATGGACCACAAACATCTGTATGGATCAAATCCAACAGATTCTGACTACGCTCAGGTTTCCCCTTAAAAAGGAGATTTAGTCATTTTTTCTTTTAGACAAGATTCACAAGTAGGTAGAGAGTTAATATCAGACATATCAAACATGCCCTCTCCCACTAGCTTGTTCATCCTTCTTGAGAAAATATGACCTAGCCTAGCGTGCCATAGGTTTGCCGGGTTTTGACTATCGTTTTTCCTTTTGTTTGTTGTAGCCGGTTTATCAACATAATTCATTGGAACGTCTTTTAGTTTTAAGTTGTATAGATCGTTTTCAAATTGTCCATTTCCAATTAAACATTCATTCTTGTAAATATTGCAAATCTCATTCACAAAATTGCAAGAATAACCATCTCTATCTAGCATAGAAACAGAAATAATGTTTTAATTAAATCTGGAACAAATAAAACATCTATCAAAAGTAACTTAAAACCGTTCTGCAAAAAATAAATATTTCCCATAGCTATGGATTTAACTCTGGAACCATTCCCGAGCCTTGACTGGGTCTCACCCATCCTTATCCTATTACTTCTTGTTATCATTTGCAACTCATTGCAAATATGAGATCTACATCTGGTATCCAATACCCAAGAAGTAGTATTAAGAAAAACATTTATTTCAATGTAAAACATACCCTTTGCAGTTCGCAACTGCTTGGGGTATTCCTTGCAGTTACGTTTCCAATTACCGGGTTTCTTGCAGTGATGGCAAACTTGTTTAGACTTGTCCAATTTTGCATGTAACATTTGGCCTTGAGATCATGGTCCAACCATTTCTCTAATTCGGCCAACCTTTCGGCAGTTACATCAGCCGGGGCTGTTTTCGGAGAAGCCTTTTCTAACACTTAGAAAATCTTTTTCCGAACTTAGGACAATCTTAACTTATGGAATCATTCTGTATTGTTTGCGTCAATAAGTTTGTTTTGTTGGAGAACAGAAACATGTGGATTACTGAGATAAAACAGACAATTATCGATGATTGTTTAAATAATTTACTAAGACATAAAATTGGCGAATTTTATTTTATGAATCTCACTCCCACTATTTTAACGATTTCACCACCCTCTAGTGAAAACGGGAAACTTTTTCCTTAGTGAGAACATGGAGTCCAATTGACAAACTTATGGTCCCGAATAATATCAGCCAACCATAATTCTCAAAAGGTAGAGCCCAATTGCTTCCAAAGCAACCCCCATGTATTTACCTCATGTCCAATAAGGGCCCAATAATATGACGCCGTTTAAAGTGACATGTCAAGATGACCCATCAATATTAAGTTGTGATGGACGGTCGCCATGTGGATCCCCCAATAATATGAGCCGATCCCATGGGAGTTCCACCCAACTTACAACATTTGTCGATCCAATGTACAGCTTTCCGACGGACGGGCCCCCCCAATAATATGAGCCGGACCGTATCCGCGGGTAGCATCACATACATTGACCGTTGATGGAAGGTAGGAACATTTAAACAATATTTAAATTTCCTTTATTTATCTTGATATAAATTTTAAATCATATTTAAAATGAGGGATTTTATTTATAAAATATTTGTCTCATCATATTTAATTTATTGCATGCATTGCCGGATTCACGCAATTTATGTCTAAACATGCATACAATCATAATATCACATATTATATAGGATGATCGATTCCATTTCTAATTGACCCGTGGTTGCCAATCACGGGTCTTAGTCCAATCCTAGGTAATATGCAGTATGCAAATGCAATCCTATTACATATGCTTCCAATTTACATTTCTTCAGTCTTCATTGTCTGCTGGGCCCACCATCTTCAAATCTTGATCTCCCACTAAATCTAATGTATTTACAATAAATAACAATGACAAGTAGGGGATACATTTTTAGGGGGTGGGAACGGGCTATAAACCAAGCCCACTTTTATTACATATGACATTCATATCGGGCCATAAACCAGGCCCATTAATAAAACCAACAACAATAAAGACAAAATGTAAATTCCTAACATACACCTACAAAATTGGTCATGGCAATCGATCATCCTTATCCAATAACATTTAATTCAAAATTAATTTATTGGATAACATGCTGTGGCAATTCAAATTTAAACAAGATAAAATCATATTTTATATATAAAATCACATTTCACATATAAAATCATATTTTATCTCTATATCAAATAAAATCATATTTTATCTATAAAATCCAATTTTACAAATAAAATCATATTTTACTTAATATATCATAAGATCATATCTTATCATCAATTGTACCAAAATAATTGATTTCAAAATTCAATTTACGGATAAAATATTAAAATTTTCCAAAAATTCAAATTTATCCAAAATCAATTTTAAAATTTACGGACTCAAACAATTCGATCCGAAATCTCGTGAACCAATCAAAAACAATTTTTGACCGGACCAAAAATAAAATTTTAACATATTAAAATTAATTTTTAATAAAATATTAATTTTTCCCGCGGGCCACCCGGGACACTCCCGGGTTGGCCCGCACCCGGGGCGCGGGCCGGGGCAGCCCGGCTGCCCCCTTAGGGCAGCAACGCTTGCTGCCCTGGCGGCGCCTGGCGCCGCCGCTGGGCGGCGCCGAGCGCTGCCCTGCGCAGCGCCCAGCGCTGCGCTGGGCAGCGCCGTGCGCCGCCCTGGGCGACGACGGTCGCCGCCCTGGGCGGCGCCGTGCGCCCCCTTTGGGCGGCGCCGTGCGCCGCCCCTGGGGGCAGCGACCATCGCTGCCCGGGTTTCGACCCCGGAAAAAAAAATTTTTTTATTAAAAATATTTATTTTGTTTCAAAAACCGAGACTCAAAAATTTTGTACAATTGATTAATTCAATCGATTGATCTGAGCAACCTGGCTCTGATACCACTGTTGGAAAACTGGCGAGTTCCCAGACCAATTACGATTGATACCCGGTGCAGCGGAAGTTTAAAAATTTTCTCATGGAACGATTCCATGGTGTGGGTATCAACCATACAACTATTGAATTATTGTGTGTGTAAAATTTAAATAACAATTAAATAAATTTTACCTCAAATCTCGCAACGAGATTAATGGACACCAACAGAACAATTCTACTCTTGTTGTCTCTCCCTGGAACCGATGAACGCCTTCAATCAGGTCCACGAACAGAGGTTTAATCCCTCTGATAGATTGCACTAGAAAATCTATCAGAAGTTTTCTGCGAAGAGAATACACGAATTTGATTCGTTATTCCTTACTGCGATTCAAAATCACAGACCGGAATTTTCTCGGGCAGAGGGAGGAGGGTTCGGCCGATTTGTTGAGAGAGAGGCTAGGGTTCGATTTTTGCTCTGTCTCAAAAATTATGACCTGTTGTGTCTAATTTCTGTACTGAAATAACTTATTTATAATGCAGGCCACTAACACCTTAGGGCCCATTAATCATAAGCTGGGCCCGACAAGCAAAGCCCGCTCGTTCAGAAATTAATATAAAATTCATCGTGACTCCGATTGATGAACTGATTTCACCAATGTGCACAGAAACCATTTCTGCACATTTTAAAGTCAAAATAAATTTTCCTGAATCCGAATTCAGTGGTTTCCAAAAATGTCCATCCCTATGTCATTTTAGGAAATCCTACTCCCTTACTCTTATTTAAGAAGTCCAACTCCTTAGTTCATTAAATTTAACTCTTTAAATTTAACTATCTCAACGGGGATTAAAACTCCATTACACTGTGTGACCCTCAATGGTTCAGGGATACAGCTAGCCGTTGGCTCACAACTCCTTGTGACTCGGAACAACACTTTCCGACTTGCCCAACGAATCATGGTAAAGCGCCTAGCAACATCGCCCCATGATTCCCTAGGTATCACTGATAGTGCCTACAAGAACCAGTAGATTTTGGTTAGCGTACAGTACGGTCCCTTCATCCATATATCCCGATCGAATCAACAACCATTGGTATATCGAGAGTCGCTCAAGATTCGATAACTATGCAATACATCTTGAAGATCAAATTAGTGACATCGCATGTGCTACTAAGAAACCATTTCTTAAATCACATCAAGTACTCTGGCCAGAGATTTGTCACACTAATATCTCCTCAGATCGCATAGGATATCCACACTCGCAAGTATGTGGTGAATCCTTGACAACAATGCATCGACTCCTATATGTGTCGTAACTGTACCCAATCTCGACACCTGATGACCCCCTCAGAGTCGGTAAACGAGTCAAAGCACAGTACTAGCATATAGAGTCTCCATGATGTTTCAAGTCGTAAGGACTAATGGTGTACAACCAAAACCGCGGACTTTATCCACTCGATAAGTGATAACCACTTGGAAAGTCCGGATAGGGTAGTTCGATTATTCATCCTATGAATATCCATTTGCATGCTTCGAACATCTCCATGTTCCCTACCAATGAAACGTGGTACTCCGCATCGCAAATGCTAGTCTCAAACTCGAGCGATCCTTATCCTTATTATCGGACGGCTCAATCGACTAGGAACGGTTTTAGAATATACAGTGACTATAAGATGTATTTCATGATAGACATCCCCATGTTCTACCACATCTTACATACACTATAGTATATTCAAGGTCTTTATCAAAACAACAATAGTATATCACAATATAACAATATGAAGTAATATAAAGTCATTGCCATAAAAGTGTAAATAATATTAAACAAAAGATTGTTTATACAAAGAGTCATCAAAGCCCATAGCCACACAGTTGGCTCACTGGGCACCCACTCTTACACTTCAGCCAATCATGTGCAAGTCCAACAGCCTGACGAACAACAAGTATTTGAAGTTGATGCAGCGAACTTTATGGAAAATCAAGGGAGACAACAGTACAATCCATACAGCAACACTTACAATCCTGGCTGGAAAAACCATCCAAACTTCGCTTGGAAAGCTGCAGATCCTACAGCTAACACATCGAAGCCAGTAGAGAAGAAGCCCTATTTTGAAGAAATTATGATGAAATATGTAGCTGGTACTGAGATCCGTCTACAGAATCAAGAGGCAATGTTACAGAAATTAGAGACACAGATGAGTCAGATAGCTACACAGCTATCAACTAGGCCAGCAGGATCGTTGCCTAGCAATACTGAGAGGAATCCAAAGGATGTCAATGCTATTCTGGCGGTAACTAGATCGCAAGCAGATACTGATGCAAAGAATACTGAGGATGAAGAAGCAAGTGACCTAGTCAAGGAAAAAGAGCTGGATGAAGCACCAAAGCAGGCAGACTCCATGCCTACAGGCAAGAAAGGTAAGTCCTCTCACTCATCTATTATTGAGAAGATTGACTTGAGTAAACTTCCCTTCCCCCAGAGAGCAAAGCAAATGCAATTGGATAATCAATTTGCAAAATTCCTAGAGATTTTCAAAAAGCTTCATATTAATATTCCCTTTGCAGATGCTTTAGCTCAAATGCCTAGTTATGCAAAATTTTTAAAAGAGATTTTGTCTAACAAAAGAAAACTTGTGGATTTTGAAATTGTTAAGTTGTCGGAGGAGTGTTCTGCCATTTTACAAAATAAACTCCCTCCAAAACTTAAGGATCCCGGTAGCTTTTCAATTCCATGCACTATTGGAAAATCATTTTTTAATAAGGCTTTATGTGATCTAGGTGCAAGTATAAATCTTATGCCTTATTCATGTTTTGAAAAGCTAGGAATTGGTGAAGTTAAGCCACTACTATTTCCCTACAATTAGCTAATAGATCTATAAAATATCCAAGGGGAATTGTAGAGGATGTGTTGGTAAAGGTTGATAAGTTTATATTTCCAGTAGATTTGTTGTGCTTGATATGGAAGAGGATCGTGAGATACCTCTTATTTTGGGTAGACCATTTTTAGCCACTGGAAAGGCTTTGATTGATGTGCATAAGGGAGAATTGATATTGCGTATGAATGATGAGAAAGTAATTTTTAATGTTTTTCATGGCATTCGATATCCTGTAGACAATTCTGATTGTTTCAGAATTGATGTTACTGATGATTTGGTTGAGGGTTCTATGCAGGAACAGTTGTCGGTGGATCCATTAGAAATATATTTGACAGGTACAACTGATGAAGAACAGGTTAGTGAGGAAGTTCATGAAGTAGCACGGTATTTGGATTGGAGTATACCCTTCGACAGACTCATCAATACCAAGATGGGAGAGCTCAACCATACTCCAAAACCGCTAAAGCCATCCATCGAGGAGCCCCCTACTCTTGAACTTAAACCACTTCCATCTCATTTGAAGTATTTGTATTTATTAAAGAACGATAAACTGCTAATAATTTGTTCATCTTCTTTGACAGGTTGCGAGGAGGAAAAGTTGCTGCGTGTGATCCGAGAACACATATCCATAGGTTGGAGTTTGGCCGATCTCAAGGGTATTAGTCCAACCATGTGCATGCACAAAATCTTGATGGAGGCGGAGCATAAGACATCGACTCAACCACAGAGGCGACTTAACCCAACAATGCAAGAGGTAGTGAAAAAGGAGGTAATCAAGCTCCTTGATGTAGGTATTATCTACCCTATATCTGATAGTGAATGGGTGAGTCCAACTCATGTAGTGCCTAAAAAGGGAGGGATGACTGTAATTAAAAATTCCAACAATGAATTGATTCCTACAAGAACTGTTACGGGGTGGCGGGTTTGCATAGATTATAGGAAATTGAATGATCAGATGGTTGAGCGACTTGCAGGGCATGCATTTTATTGTTTTTTGGATGGTTATTCCGGATATATGCAAATTCCTATAGCACCTGAGGACCAACACAAAACCACTTTTACTTGTCCCTATGGTACTTTTGCATATAAACGGATGCCATTTGGGTTGTGTAATGCCCCTGCCACTTTTCAGCGATGTATGATGGCTATTTTTCATGATATGGTTGAAAAGTTCATAGAAGTGTTTATGGATAATTTCTCTGTGGTAGGATCATCTTTTGATGCATGTTTGTTTAATCTGAAAAAAGTGTTGCAGAGATGTGAGGAGAGCAATTTGGTATTGAATTGGGAAAAATGCCACTTCATGGTGAAAGAGGGCATTGTTTTAGGCCATAAGGTGTCTGAGTTAGGTGTGGAAGTGGACAGAGCAAAACTTGAAGTAATTGAAAAACTTCCACCTCCCGCAAATTTGAAGGGCATTAGGAGTTTTCTTGGGCATGCTAGTTTCTATAGGAGATTTATTAAAGATTTTTCTTCTATTGCTAAACCCCTGACTAATCTGTTAATCAAAGAGGTGCCTTTTAATTTTTCCGCTGAGTGCTTGCAGGCTTTTAAAATTTTGAAGGAGAAATTAACAACTGCACCGGTGATAGTAGCACCTGATTGGAATCTGCTGTTTGAGTTGATGTGTGACGCCAGTGACACCGCATTGGGAGTCGTGCTTGGACAAAAGAGGGACAAGGCACTTCATGTGATTTACTACGCCAGTATCACCCTGTCAGCCGCCCAACTGAATTACACGACTACTGAAAAAGAGCTTCTCGCAGTCGTATTCGCCTTGGATAAGTTCAGATCTTATTTGGTGGGGAGCAAAGTCATAGTTCACACGGATCACTCGGCCTTGAAGTATTTGATGAGCAAAAAGAATGCTAAACCCAGGTTAATTCGTTGGGTTTTACTGTTGCGAGAATTTGATTTAAAAATTGTTGACAGGAAAGGAGCTGAAAATCAAGTTGCGGACCACCTTTCTCGATTGGAAAATAAAGGCGCTGAAACGCAAGTGATCCATGATGATTTTTCAGATGAGCAGTTGTTTGAGGTATCCAACCTACCATGATATGCAGATATCGTTAACTATCTATCAAGTAAGTTTATTCCCGCGCATTTAACTTATCAACGGAAGAAGAAATTCTTCTCTGAGTTGAAATATTTTTTGTGGGAAGACCCGTTTTTGTTTAAGATTTGTGCAGATGGTATCATTCGTAGGTGTATTCCAGCAGAAGCGGTAAGATCTATACTTTCACACTGTCACACAGGTCCGACTGGAGGTCACTTCGGTGCGGGTCGTACCGCCACCAAAGTACTTCAGTCGGGATTTTATTGGCCTTCATTAATTAAGGATGCTTTTGCCTATGTGATTTCTTGTGATGCTTGTCAGAAGGTTGGTAATATCTCTAGGAGACATGAGATGCCTCTCAATAATATTCTTGTATGTGAATTTTTTGATGTGTGGGGTATAGATTTCATGGGACCGTTTCCTGTGTCTGAAGGGAACAAGTATATTTTGGTTGCGGTCGATTATGTGTCTAAGTGGGTTGAAGCACTAGCTTGTAGGACGAATGACTCTAAGGTGGCTATAAAATTTTTAAAAAAATTCATATTTTCTAGATATGGTACCCCTAGAGCCATAATCAGTGATGGAGGAACCTACTTTTGTAACCAGCAATTTGAGAAGCTTTTGACAAAATATGGGGTTACTCACAAGGTGGCAACACCTTATCACCCCCAGACTAGTGGGCAAGTTGAAATTTCTAATAGGGAATTGAAAAGAATTTTGGAGAAAACTGTGAATGCGAACAGGAAAGAGTGGTCAAATAAATTAGATGACGCGTTATGGGCCTATAGAACTTCTTTTAAAACACCTATGGGAACTTCTCCATTTAGGTTGTTATATGGTAAAGCATGTCATCTTCCTGTTGAACTTGAACATAGAGCACTATGGGCTACTAAATTTCTGAATTTTGATGTGCAGGCTACAGATGAAGAACGGTTACTACAATTGAATGAACTTGAAGAGCTCAGGTTGGAGGCCTATGAAAATGCCAGAATCTACAAAGAAAAGACCAAGAAGTGGCATGATCAGCGCATTGTCCCACGTGAATTCGAGGTAGGCCAAGATGTTTTATTATATAACTCACGCTTAAAGCTCATGCCAGGAAAGCTTCGTTCGAGATGGTCAGGACCGTATACTATCAAGCAAGTGATGCCATATGGTACGGTAGAAATTTTTAGTCCGGCCACAGGAGCATTCAAAGTTAACGGACATAGGATAAAAATTTATCGAGGTGGTATCGTGGATCAGACACAGACCTCTGTCGACTTGCAAGACCCGACAAATTAAAGAGGTAGGTAGAGTTGGGCTATAGACTATAAATTTAGCGCTGGCTGGGAGGCAACCCAGTGTTTTAATTTTATTTATTTATTTATTTATTTTTTTATTTTTTTTGTTTTGGTATTTTTAAGTTGTGTTCTTATTCTTGCGAGGCATAGAGATTCTGCAATTTTGTACCGAGCACGCGCGAGCCCCTGTCTCGCGCGCACGCAGGCTCGCGCTCCATAGAATTCTAAAGGAATAGCGCGCGCGCGCAAGTCAAGCGGCCAGAGACTAATATTGAAGTCTCGCGCGCGCGCGAGAGGCGCAGATGAAAACAAATCGGGGCCTCTTCTTTTCTCTCCCACTTTCTTCTCCTTCTAATCTTCTTCTTCTCTCCAATAAACCCTAAATCCCCAAATCTTTCCTCTCAAATTTCTCCATTGATTCTTGACATTATTGATCTTACATTGCAGATTTGTGGAGTTTATTATCGCGCTCAAGTTTAGGCCAGGAAATTTCTAAGGGAATCATTCATTTGTGCACTCCTCTTTACATCACCGCCGCCCGCCGCCTTTGCTCCGGCCGACCACCACCATGCCTGCCAAAAGATTCCGTTCATCCGGACTTATCGTCCCTAGCTCTTCATCCTCCGCTCAATTATCCAACAAGTTCGTCTCTTTGGAAGCCCAAGAAAGGTACGAACATGCTCGACTAAATCGAAATCCTATTGCTGAGCGGGGTATAACTATGGATTGTAATGAATTTGTTGCCTTGGGGATTATCAAGAGGAAATGGACCCTGTTTTGCAAAGAACCCGAACCAGCCATTATTCCGGTGGTTCGGGAATTTTATGCGAATGCCCCTGCTCGCGAGGATTCGAAAGTTGTTGTTAGGGGGAGACTTGTATCGTTTGATGCCGAATCATTGAATAGGTTGTTTGATACCCCCGTAGTGGATGATAGTCAATTTAGAAGTTTTAAGGCGAACCCAGATTATCCTTTGATGTTGAGAGAGATGTGTCATGCGGGTGTTCGTTGGCACGACCCCCTCCGGGTCACTCATTTCCCAGAGCGTTTTCTAAAAATTGAGTCGGCGTTGTGGTATGCATTCATTGCCCGACGGTTTTTACCCGTGCTACACACCGTTGACGTGCAAGCCGATAGGGCTATTCTTGTTTATGCTATTACGAAGAGGTGGCCGGTTGATGTGGGCACTCTTGTCCACGATTCCATTCAGTATTCGATGCGGAATCCGATGGTGGGCCTCTACTTCCCCCACACCATCACAGCCTTATGTCGCCAGGCGGGCGTTCCGATTAGTCCCGATGAGGAGTGGCTCCCGGCATTCAAAACCGTCGATGAGAAGCTTGCTACTTCAAAGCAAGCAAAGCGAAATTTGTAATTCTATGGCAGTCAGCCGCATGTCGGGAGTTCTTCTAGCAGTCAAAAACCGCCTCAGCTCACTCCTCCTCGTCGTACCGCGCAGGACATGGCTATTGAGAGCTCGGCTTTTGATCACTATTCCATGGGTTATTTTCAGGCTTCTTCCACTCATTTACATAATGTGGAAGACATTATGCGCAGCATGGCGACACAATTGGGACTTGATACATCGGGTTTTTGTGCGGCACCGCAATATCCACCTCCATTCCCGTTCCGGTCTTCCGTCTCTTCCCAGTATGCTCCACCAGCCCCACAGGACACTTATGTTCCACAGCCTCCTCCAGAATACGAGGAGAATCCTGATGCTTTTGCACAACAGTAGACCAGGGGAGTCCCTTTTGCATTTTGCTTTCTATTTTGCATTGCATATGTTCGTTGTCTCTTAGTTGTTTTTGTGTTTGTGTATCTCTGAAGCATTGTGGACAATGCTTTATTTAAGTTTGGGGGTGTTTAGTTATTTAGTTTCGTGTTTTGTGGCATTCTGTTTGCATTCATTCTGTCGTTAGTTGCATCTAATTCGTAAACATAGCATTTCATTTTGTAGTCAAGAAAGAATTGGATAGCATGGCCAATGATGCAACTTTTGGATACCTGTCTGACCAATTTGAACTGGTGAAACCAATTAGATAAATGATCTCTGATAGACTCTGTCACTTGTGCTAGAATCTGAGTTTGAAAAATGCAAACATATAGATGATTGAGGCGTTGTTGGAATTTTTTTGGGCCTAATTTTCTTTCAATTAATTATCTCTAGTGCCCCTTTTTGAGCCTACACTTATATGAGTACTTGAGGTACATTTCCTGGTATTTGTGAAGATCATCATTCCTTGTTGATGATTTTTGAGTCTATGCACTGATTGAATTTGTATAAGTTGATGGTGAATTGAAACTTGTCTAGAACTAGTTCGAACACTCTTCGAGGCGCAATACGGGCAAAACTTTGATTAGGGATGATTTAGAAAATTTTTCTTTGAATCGTTTGAGCCTTTCAAGCTACCCATTAATACATTCTATCCCTAGTACCTTATTTGAGCTTTAATGAAATCGAATGGCATGCGTTAAAACGTGTGATAAACCCCCATTCGTCATTTTTTTTCATGACCCGCCTTCACTACCAATTACGAGCTTAAACACTAATTCCCACCTTGACAGGAGTAAATTGCATGTTTGAATGATATATCCTCCGGAATTTGAATGTGAAAAGTGGAATTATGTGAAAAAAAAAATTAGTAATAGCGTGGGTTAAGAAGGGAAATCTGGGAATGTGAGAATCAATGGTATGATGAAGTGATTTGGAATGAGAAAAGAAGAAGGAGGTGAAAAATAATATCGTAGTCATAATTTACTCCTTGCTTTGAATTTGTATCCTTCATTTGTAGCCATAAGCCAGGCCTAACATTATAAGCCTATTAAGACCTCTTGACCGAGTCACAGTTGCCCAATATACTAGTGGAGAAGAGTTGTTAGAATTTAGCATATGGATTGTTGATAGACACTATTGATGAATATGAATTTTTAATCAAAACACGCACACACTATTTTTCTTTGTATTAAGCTAATTGTGAGTGTGTCGTTACCTTTTTTTTGATCCCCTTGCTACCTTAAGAAGTCCTTTTGATATATGAATGTATGGATTGAATTTGGAAGAAGGCCCTTGAAACATGAGTTGAAGAGATTATAAGTTTATGCGGTGAACTAGTTTATTTATAAACTTTTATGTGTTAGTAGGTTTGATGAGATTTGATTTTAAAATTTTGTTTTCTTTCAGAGGCCATAGCTCCATAGTAGTTCTTGATTCTTATTGTGTGTTTGTGTAGTCTTGCTCGAGGGCGAGCAAGTTTTAAGTTTGGCGGTGTTGATAAGTGTATTTAGTATGCATTAGTTTATAGCATTTCATGTTTAGTTTGCATGCATTTAAGTGATTTTCGTAAGTTTTGTTAGCATTTTATGTTATGTGTTTGATTTGGATTCACCTGGTTGAATTTTGTAGGAAATGAAAGAAAATTTGGGATTTCTGTGCGTCCAAGCCGCGCGCGCGCGAGAAAGAGTCTCGCGCGTGCGCAGAAGGAAAATTCAGATGTTTCTAGGGCGAGGCGCACGTGGGCGAGCTCATGTCCCGCGCGTGCGCCGAAGAAATTTCCAGAGAATCTCTAGAGAAGTCGCGCGCGCGCGAGCTCTTTCCTCGCATGCGCGCGAGGCATTTGAAGTCACTGTTCTTTTAAGCTGCGCACGCGCGAGACTGCTTAGGCGCGTGCGCGCGTGTCCGTGACCTAGTTTTCTAATTTAATATTATTTTGAATGAATTTTATTGGGCGCGGTCATATATAGAGAATTTGGATGCCTTTGTTAAAGAGTTTTGGATCTTTTTAGAGTACGGGAAAAGCTTGCGGCGGCTAGGGAGCAAAGTTCTTCAGATTTTCTTTTATTCTAGTATTTTTTTACTTTATGTTTTAAAACATGGTTTATTGAATCATGTTTATTTGTGAGTAGTTTCTTCTTTCGATCAAGGCCACGTGATTGGGCCAGACAGTTTATGTAAAAACTTGGTTTATTTATTTGAGATTTTCAGACTTAATTGATTTTATTGATTATCAAATTTATCTTCGTCTTACAAATTTCTTGGCCAGTTATTTGTTTGCTTGTTAATCGATTTCAAGTCGACAGAGGAGGTTTCGAATTCGATCACTTTGATTTTCAACATAGTGTAAAACTGACTAGAAATCGAATTCGGTTTCATTATGCGGTTTAGGGGTTAATTGAATTTTCATAGTGATTATGCATTCAAATTTGATTAGAATTACGAAAGATTAGTTCATCAAGATTTGAATAGGTTTGATTGTTCTAGAAATAGTCCTTCGAACAAATTAGGAAAATTCCCGTGAATTATGATTAAGTCTGATATCTTAGATCGATTGCTTCTTGCATGAATTTTCTGGTACCTACGTGTGTCCTTGATCGAACTTTTCCAAAATTTTAAGTAATTCAAAGTTTCCAACTGCGTTCTAATTTGCGTTCTAATTAATTTGATATTATTGCATTTTTATTATTTTTACCTAAAATCTGAAATCATCTTTATTCATTAGTCTAGATTAAGTAGAGATAAATAGATTTTGGTAATAATATTTTTACAGTCCCTGTGGGTTCGACATCTGGACCTTAGTCCACTTTATTATAATTTGACCTGGTTCGCTTGCCAGTAGAATTTATTCATACCGAAAAAGCCGGTCAAGGGCCTTAGTGGATGTTGAAAAAGGGAGAGTTAGTGTTGACATTGAATGATGAGTAAGTCGTGTTTACTATGTTTAAGTCGGCTAGCGATAGCTCAAATTTAAAATCTTGCTCTGCTGTCAATCTTATTGATGTGATTCATGATGTTGAGGAATGTCAGCAGGTTCATCTCTCCGAAGGAATTTGTCTCTTACAAAATCTCTATAGAGGTAAAGCATGTAGTTGCAGGATTGATCTGAGTTTTTCCGTGATGGTAGATAAACCACCTTGAATGTCGCCACTCAAGAGAGGAATATAGTCGGGCTATAGAATATAAATTTAGCGCTGACTTGGAGGCAATCCAGTGTTCTTTACCTTTTTTTTAGTTTATTTTTGCGTAGTTTTATTTTTGTCTTTATTTTATTTTTCTTCTTTCCCATGCCAGTTTGCCGTGAATGTCGATTCACCCACTTTGCTACTGTCACCACAAAAGATGTCGCTGCTAGAGTGTGAAGAGGAAGAGAACGATGGAGATGCCAGCGAATTAAAAAGGGGAGTTTCAGTTTTTTGTTTCATTTTGTTTTTGTTGTTCATCTTGCATTTGTTCTTTGTTTGTGCATACTGTTTGTGTTTCTAGAGCATTGAGGGCAATGCTTTAGATAAGTATGGGGTGTTATTTAGTTTTGTTTCATTCATCATTGTGTTTTGCATTCATATGGTCTAGTTTATTGCATATAGTTTGTATTCATGCATATCATTATGTTTTGTGTTTGTGTTTTGTGAATAAGTAGAGTGATGGATCTTAGCCGATAATGATAGAGTTAAAAAGAAAATTGTTTTTTTGGGACAAAGTTGCTTTTGATTGAACATGAAAAGCTGTTGGTTGAATCTTGAATCTTTTTAAGCACGCATGTTAGACTAGTGTAGTGTAGCGAAGTAATTGATGAAGTTCGTGGTTGTTTGACCATTGCACGGCAATAGATGGTTGTTGATCATGATAGTGTCTTTGGATTTTTGATGATTGTTAGACATTGCATGTATGATCTTGGGCGTACCTATAAAATTCTTTTGAAAAATTTTGGTTGAAATTTAAATTAATTCCATCCGGGTTACGAGTAGGGGATTGAAATCCTAATCCCTTGTTCTTGACTAAGTATGCGGATTCCATGGGGTTAAAAATTTTAAAACTTTAAAATAACAATTCCATCTGGGCTTGGAAATTGATTGAAATTCTAATCAATTTTCCGTTTGCGGGTTCAATGGGATTGTCGATCCATCTGGGCTATAGACGAGGGGATTGAAATTCGAATCCTATCTTAGTTATAGCTATGTTTTTGGGTAATTATTGGGGCTTAAAAATATCGGGTGCAAAATCCGGAGGTACGTAATTAATCTCAAGAAAGTTCATGTTTTTGTTTGGGACTTTTGGGATGAAAGAGTGCTGGATTGTGACCCTTGCACTGAATTGTCATAGGTCGCTAAGCATTCTTAGGACAGATTCTTTTGAAGTTGCACGAAACTGAAATGACATGACACATACACACACGTTTACGATAAACTGACAGTGTATTGTGAATAATCAGAAGTTTGTGGTTTTTAGTTGTTGAAGTTGAAACTTGTCGGAGGTTATGTTGTTCATGATTCATTCTTACTTGTGTCTATTTTGTGTGCATTCATATTGTTTTTATGTGTTTTTATGTGTTTTAGTGCATGCATGTGCATTTCACTCTCTGGGTTAATTTTTTAGGAAAATGGATTTTTGAAGAATGAATTACGGAGCAGCCTTGGTAAAAAAAATCATTTTTAAAGATTGACTGATCCAAATCCAATCTTCACCATTCAGAATAAATTTCAAGATGTAAATAAAGCTGCCGTCCAAATTTCAGCTCGATCCGACGGCTAGGACTCCGGATATGAATTTTAAAAAAACATTGTGCGGAGCAGAAAAATTCACTCGCTCGAGCGAGCGAGACGTGCCACAAATCCTCCGAGACAGAAAATTTCTCGCTCGAGCGAACAAAGTGTGCCAAGAAATCCTCCGGAACAGAGTCATGCTTGCTCGAGCGAGACCTGTGCTCGCTTGAGCAAGCGGAGCGTAAAGAATTTATATTTTTGAAAACTCTTGCTCGGGAAGGATACCATCTTTGAAGACCCTTGGGCATATAAGTACGAACTTAATCATCAGAATAAGGGTTCCAAAACGCAGAGAACAGAGGAGGCGGCTACTACAACTTGGGAGAGAAGATTTCTCATTTTATTCTTCTTTTTTTATTTTTAGTTCATGATTAAAAACTTGTTTTGGATCATAATTTTGTTTATTTAGTAGTCTTTTCTTTTGATCAAGGCCATGTGATTGGGCCAGACAATTTATGTAGATATATGTAGAAAACTTAGATGTTTATTTGAGAATTTTCAGACTTGATTTTATTTTATTGATTGTTGAATTTATATTTGTATTGTGAATTACCTGACCAGTTATTTGCTTGCATGTTAATCGATTCCAAGTTGACATAGGAGGTTTTGATTTTGATCACACTGATAATCAACATATTGTAAAATCGACTAAAAATAGAATTCGATTTCATTATGCGGTTTGGGTGTATACTAAATTTTCAACGTTCATCATGCATTCAAATTTGATTAAAATTACGAAAGATTAATCCGTCAATATTTGAATAGGTTTGATTGTCCTAGAAATAGTTCTTTGAACAAATTAGGAGAATTCCCATGAATCAAGATTAATTCTGAGTCTTGAATCAACTACTTGTTACATAATTTGTCTGGTACCTACGTGAGTCCTTGATCGAGCTTTTTCCCTATTGAATTTAATCCAAAAATCTCTACTTTTTTTTTAGTTGAATTTTATTTTCAATTTAATTTCTTAGTTTAAAATCTGAAATCACTCTTTTTGATTAGTATAGATTAAGTAGAAATAATTATATTCTGGTAGTCATATTTATACAGTCTCTGTGGGTTCGACATCTGATTCTATTAACTATCTATAACTTGACCTGGTACGCTTGTCAGTATATTTTTAATCACACCGATTTAAGCGGTCACTGTTATCTCCAGGAAAGTGTTAGAGTAGGTGCCCATAAGGCCAACTGTTGGCAAGACATTATTGACTCTATGTACAAACAATATTTATTTAATACAATTTATCTTTTGTATATGGAAATCTTTATCTCTATACCCATGCAAGCTGCATTGATAAAGACCTTGAATATACTATAGTGCATGAAAGATGAGATATCATTGGATGATAGTCATGAAACACATCTTTATTCCACTGTATATTCTAAACATAGTTCATAGTCGATTAAGCCGCCAAAAAGAAGGATAATGGTCGCTTGAGATTGAGACTATCATCTGTGATGTGGAGTACCATGTTTCATTGGTAATGGACATAGGATGTCCCAAGCATACAGGTGGTGACACATAGGATGTGTTCATTGAACTACCCTCGTAGGACTTTCCAAGTGGTTATCAGTTTTCAAGTGGATGAAATCCTGATTATGGTTGTACACCATTAGTCCTTATGACCTGTAGTGACCCGTATTCGTAATTAATGATTAATGACTATATTAATCGTGTGATCATGTTTTGAATTATTAATACATGATTAAGGAAGTTTCTGTTGAGTTAACGGACTTCGGAAATGGATTCAGAATGATCGAAAATGGCCCGAAGGGTGACTAGGAATGGAAGCAACGTTCTTGAACGGAAGCAACGTTCTGGCAGTAAAGTCATCTGTGACGTCAACAATATTACGTCATTGCTTACGCACTTGATGGGACATCGGAAGCAACAAAAAGGAACGGACGCAACGTTCGTCAGGCAGAATGGACGCAACAAACCCGAACGGAAGCAACGATCCGTGTCTATAAATAGAGGAGCCGAGATTCATTTCAACTCGCACCTTTCTTCTCTTCTCTCTCAATTCCAAGGCCTTCTAACCCAGATCTAGGGAGTTCTAGGCATCCTATGGGGAATCCGGAAGTGGCATAGCGATCCAGGCGTCATAGCGGAGCTGTGGCCTAGTTTTGAAGCAATTGTCATCAGTGGGCTGACGACAGACGCAGGTATAGCTATGGTCTCCTTAAATTATTTGGGAGTATGCAATAGCTTAGTTAAGGCTTTTAGAGCTTAATGAATGATGAATGGGTATTTACATTGTAGATTTGATGATAGGCTTGGAACCTAGAGTAGGACTGCTAGGATTGCCTGTAGTAAGGTACGTAAGTACTGACTGAGATAGCAAGCGGGTTTTGCATGCTTATATGTTGCATTTGTGTGTCATATTATTATGCAGCATGTGCATATTATATTGTGCATGTCCATTTTTTGAGATGAGCCATGTAGGGCCGCTCAGCCCTGTTTGGACGGTTGATGTCTAGTGCCCAGTGACCGACGGGTTATGGGTTACTAACATCTGGGGGACACGGTCCATGTCCAGTAAGAATGAGCAGTGTACGCAGGATTTGCTCCCCGGGTTGTACCACTCATATCCTAGGCACCATTACTGAGCAGTTGTATACAGTTATCCCATATATGGATACCTTGTCATTTGCATGCATCATGTTTGTATGTTTTACCCATGCTTTCGTATGGAGCTTAGAGCTCACGTCCAGTCTTTTCTGTGTATCTGGACACCCCATTCGATGGGGCATGTGTAGGTGCAGGATTTAGCACCAGGAGCTTGGAGTAGCCAGTGACCAGTGAAGATAGCAAGATTAGCTGTAGGTTTTTGCCCTTTAGGCTTATTTATTCGATTGGGTTGTATAATCGAATTTTTTTAACCGGTTGTATTATGTCGTTCTGCTTTTATATAAGTCTTCCACTATGATTTATTTAATGCATGTTTAATTATGCTCTTAAATCTAATTAGGTAGTGGATCCGGGTTGGGTCGCTACATTTTATTGGTATTAGAGCATGCATGCAAGAGACATGGGATATAGTATTAAGACTTTGGGTTATCCTTATAGGATTGATGAGACCTTGGAAGAGGTGATGATGCGGCGATTAGTTTGCCCGAATACTATCATCATCGGCAGGATTTCGAAAGATTTGGCTTATGGGATTCCAGCAAGTGCGGACAGGAGCGATGGATCGTGTCCGAGATTTCGAGATTTCTACTCATGTGGATCCTAGCTTTGGATCAAGTACAGGATGCCAGAGGCAGTGGCAGAGGATTGGTGGGGACTTACTTGATGTTTGCATCTGTACAGTCATTACGATGATGACACTACTCTGAAGATTCTCCAGTCATAGTTGGAGAGATTTTCAGATAGACCTTTACCAAGGAATGCCTCGAGTGCCTAAGGCATGACAGGTTTCGAGTGTAAGGTCATTAAACTCATGCAGAACATGGTTTTGCCGATATGCTTGTATCGATGCTTTTGGTAGGCATACGGGAAACTTCATGTTCAAAACATGATTTGGTTACAAGAAGAAAGCTGACGGTAGATCGTGAGCAGAAGAGGTCGGCTGACAGGCACTGATGCAGAGCATAACTGGTTAGCGAGCTCGAGTTAATTTCTTTGGATGTCTTGGCGGGATAAGATACCGAGAGAGCCAAGATGGAGTATGCTTGCATCGATGCATGTGTCGATTAAAAGCTTCATGCTCAAGAAACGAAGACTAGTGCGATGATTTAAATACTGTATTGTTGTAGTTGTAAACAGTATTTCAATTGTAATGAATCATCATACTTTGGTTGTATCATTTCAAGTTCGGTTGTACATTTCATTGTATTTTCGGTATACTGTAAATGTATTATATGAGACTGTAATAAAGAGAATTGTACATAACTTGAAGCAATGATACATGTTTTATTCAGCAATTCGTGAATGATTGCAAATGATTTTGCTAAGATTGGCTTGTCTTTAGTTGATTAGTGTTCAACTATTGTAGCTCATGGGATTTGAGTGGACTGATTGTGACTGTTTGACTTGCGGATAGTCTAGGAATTTTCCTAGGATTGACCTAGTTAGTCATAAGGCTAAGATAGTTCCAGTGATGAGTGGACTCATCTAGAGGCATTAAGGGTATTGTTCGGTTTAGAACATTGGGCTTTGTTCTAGGTTGTTTCCTTAGAACAGTAGGCTGTCTGACCTTTGTTAGGTCTAGACTTGTGATGATGGGTTTTCATCGAGATACCAGGTCTAGTATATACCGAGCGTTGTGGACTATGACCATGACTAGACATGATGGGGCACGACCCTATGCCAGTGTTACCTGGAAGTTTTGCGCTTCAGGGGATGGCGGTGGGAAGGCTACTCAGTCTAGGGATTTGGCGACAGTCACGACAGGGTATGACCTTGTATTAGATATCAGGTTTGATATCGACAGTTTGATATCTTTTGGTGTGCCAGAGATATAAGTGAAGTATTCTGCTGTGGAAACTAGTCTTGGAGGGATTTTCTTGACGAGTATGTCTTCTAAGAAGATGAGTTTTAACCTTTGGGTTACTGCTAGATGTGTGGATCTAGTAGGTGGACGGATTTCTAACAGCGATGGCTAAGGGTTGTCATCAGAGTTGCGGTTAGAGTTTTCCTTGTGGCAGGAGTCATCCAAGAACTTGGATGGGATGTTGTTTTAAGACTTCGACTCGAATACGAGGACTACTCCATGATGATTGATTTCATCTGTTATGGATTATATCAGATGTTAATAATTGTACAGGACTATTTGAGATGTGAGGGAAGCGTGGCCTATGACCGTGAAGCCTTGGTGTTTGTCCAGGTGGGTTACCGTGGTAAGCTACCTTAGTTTCGAATTGTTGAACAATCTTAGCAAGAAATATAATCAGGAGTGTGTCCGAAGATTTTGAGAATCTATGGGATTCGTTAGTTATGATTCTTGGACTTGACGAATCGCGATGTTCATCCTGAATGAACGAGGTAAGGATAGTGAGTCCAGTGATTGCGCTAAGTATTGCTTGATATTTTTAGAGGTTGAGCGTAGGATTTTCTATAGGATGGAAATGATCTAAGTGGATAGATTAGGAGCACTTCTTGGGCTTAGTTCGTCTTGATGTTTGCCTTGGGCGAACAAGACAACGATTGGTAGTGCTAAGGTGGCATAGTGATTGTGCTAATGACTACTAGTGGCAATTGGCTAACTCTTTCAAAGTTAGATTGATTAAGTTCAATATACGAGGCCGCTGTCAGTAGTAAGGCACGAGATTGTGTCGATGTGCTACTAATAGCTATTTTCTGGTTATTAATTATGGGTGTGTTGAAACCAGAGCGATATGGGTATTCCAAGTGTTTGGAAATAGTTCTTCGTGGCAACTGAGTCATGGTTATTGATTGAGCCACATAGGTTTAGATGATCAGTGGTTTTCTGATCAGACTAGTGTGAGCTTCAGTAGTTCGACGAGATCGATAGAGTAAATCCAATCAGTGATGATTTGGATATAGCAATTAAGAAATACTTGGGATAGTATTTTGTCTCATAGTGCTTAGGAGATGAGTACTTGGTACAGTTTTGGAGCAGGTGATGCTTTGGAATCTCTAGGTTTGCCAGAGACGAATCTACTGAAAGACTACATTGACTTGTATGGTCAAGTTAAGTGTTAACTTGAGAGGAGAAACAAGAGAAGGAATTGGTAGCTCACCGGATAGTGTTCTTGTGATGATGTCTTAGTATACCGTTGGGTTTGAGATTCAACGAGAATTGTGTATCGTATGGACATCAGTTGTCTGATCGTGAGGTGTGACATTAGCTGGGATCTAGTTCTTGAGATCTAGCAGAGTGTGTCACTAATTTCCAGAGGCAGTCGTTGATCTACTTAGTGGTCAACAAGATTGTTGTGGGGAATCAAAGATTTCGCAAGATCGTGACGGATTGAATTTGTTCTTTTGAGTCAGTAAGTCACATCTATGCAGACTGTTTGTCAAAGATATTGCATTTTAGCAATGAACGACAATTAGAAGCGTTTTGTGTGACAAGTTACTTCGAGCGTAAGTGTTTCCCGGAGTAGCTAGGGAATCGATGAATTAGTCTTTTCAGTGCTAAGGCTGATGCGTTCAGCAAAGGAGTGATTTGACTCTGGAGAATTCGCTGGGATTCAGTTTCCAGGATCTTTATGTTCTACCTTGGGAGGTTGGGACGAGCGATGATGGTATCATCAGAGGCTTCGAGGTGAGTTATACCGGGTGCAATGACAGTCGAGTTCCAAGACAGAATAAGAAGAGTTTCCATATGTCTGTGCACTGTGGAATCTCCCAGTCAAGCATATTGGTGGGAGTTTGCCTTAGTCTTGATGTGTGTACAGTGATTGCGAGTATGTATGACTACCAGGAGGATGTCATCGATTGGAATTCATGAGGTGAATAACCTATAGTCGAGATGATGTAGATCATCAGGGGAGTGATGAATTCCATTGGAGTACGCGTGGCTTCGCAGGAAAATGACTAGGTGATGACTTAGCGTCATTATTGGCGAGCGGTGATAGTTTTCATCAGGACACAGTGTTGAGTTATACTAAGAAACATGAACTGTGATTCGCACTAGGCATGGTGGACTGAATTCCCAGTATTGCTTGGGAAGCTCGTTTGCATCGGTGGAGCATGGGAAGGATGACCAGTCTAAGGGTTCGTGTTAAGCAGTTACATTGGTGTATAGCTTTGTGTCGACTGAATTCTCTTGGGGAGAAATTCGGAATTTGTTGTATCAGCACAGTATTGGGATTGGTGTTTCCTGATTAGAGGTGTTAAGCACAGAGAACTTCTGGAACCATTAGATGGTTAGATTCGATTAGTGATTCGATGAATGTCATAAACTAGTCAGGTTTTTACTTTGTCTTTGTCAGTCTAAAGATTTTCCTTGGGACCATGATCGCGATCGAGCAGATGTAGGTATCTTTCGTGATCAGAGAGATCGTGGTCAGTATGGAAGACGTATCAGTGTTGTGATACATTAGTGCCAAGGGAGTTTGAAGGTCAACCAGTAGCGCAATAATTTTCAGTTGGGAGAATGTTAATGCGGTTCGGCATTAAAGGAGCTTACAGGGAATTTGACAAGAGTCTGAGTTGTCGGAAGCTATTTCGACCAGACACTCAGGCAAGTGTCTGTAGTATGTTCTTGAGGTTCTACCCTAGATTTCGAGGACGAAATCTTTTAAGGGGGGGAGAATGTAGTGACCCGTATCCGTAATTAATAATTAATGACTATATTAATCGTGTGATCATGTTTTGAATTATTAATACATGATTAAGGAAGTTTCTGTTGAGTTAACGGACTTAAGAAATGGATTCAGAATGATCGGAAATGGTCCGAAGGGTGACCAGGAATGAAAGCAAAGTTCTTGAACGGAAGCAACGTTCTGGCAGTGATGTCATCCGTGAAGTCAGCAATATTATGTCATTGCTTGCGCACTTGATGGGACATCGGAAGCAACGAAGAGGAACGGACGCAACGTTCGTCAGTCAGAACGGACACAACGAACCCGAACGGAAGCAACGATCTGTGTCTATAAATTGAGGAGCCGAGATTCATTTCAACTCGCACCTTTCCTCTCTTCTCTCTCAATTCCTAGGCCTTATAACCCATATCTAGGGAGTTCTAGGCATCCTATGGGGAATCCGGAAGTGGCATAGCGATCCAGGCATCGTAGCAGAGCTGTGGCCTAGTTTTGAAGCAATTGTCGTCAGTGGGCTGACGACGTATGCATGTATAGCTATGGTCTCCTTAAATTATTAGGGAGTATGAAATATGCTTAGTTAAGGCTTTTAGAGCTTAATGAATGATGCATGGGTATTTGCATTGTAGAGTTGATGATAGGCTTGGAACCTAGAGTGGGACTGCTAGGATTGTCTGTAGTAAGGTACGTAAGTACTGACTGAGATAGCCAGCGGGTTTTGCATGCCTATATGTTGCATTTGTGTGTCATATTATTATGCAGCATGTGCATATTATATTGTGTCTGTCCATCTTTTGAAATGAGCCATGTAGGGCCGCTCAGCCCTGTTTGGACGGTTGATGTCTAGTGCCCAGTGACCAACGGTTTATGGGTTACTAACATCTGGGGGACACGGTCCACGTCCAGTAGGAATGAGCAGTGTACGTAGGGTTTGCTCCCCGGGTTGTAACACTCATGCCATAGGCGCCATTACTGAGCAGTTGTATACAGTTATCTCAGATATGGATACCTTGTCATTTTCATGCATCATGTTTGTATGTTTTACCCGTGCTTTCGTATTGAGCTTAGAGCTCACGTCCATTCTTTTCTGTGTATTTGGACACCCCATTCGATGGGGTAGGTGTAGGTGCAGGATTGAGCACCAAGAGCTTGGAGTAGGCAGTGACAAGTGAAGACAACAGGATTAGCTGTAGGATTTTGCCCTTTAGGATTATTTATTCGATTGGGTTGTATAATCGAATTTGTTTAACCAGTTGTATTCTACCGGTCTGCTTTTATATAAGTCTTCCGCAGCGATTTATTTAATGCATGATTAATTATGTTCTTAAATCTGATTAGGTAGTGGATCCGGGTGGGGTCGCTACATGACTCGAGACAACACTAGGCTCTGTGTAATAATACTGCACTTTGATCAGTTTAATGGCTCCAAGAGAGCACCACAGTGGCATGGTTGGGTGTAGCTATGACATACATGGGAGTCAGTGGTTGTAGTCGGAAATTCACCGCACGTTTATGAAATGTGGATATCCTATATGATCTGAGGAAATGATAGTGTATTCAGTCTCAGGCCAGAGCATGATATATGTTTTAGAGAAATGGTTTCTCTAGTTACATATACTATATTACTATGCATTATCCAAGATGATATAATATAGTTATCGAATCGTAGGCAACTCTCGATATACCAATGGTTGTTGATTCGATAATGATATAAGAGATGAAGGGACTGTACTGTACGATAACCATAATCGACTGGTTCTTGCAGGCACTATCCGTGATACCTAGGGAATCATGGGGCGGTGCTACTTGACGCTCTTACCATGATTCGATCAAATCAAAAATGAGTTCTGACATTTTATGATCAAGAGGTTGATACATAAAATTGGGCTAATAAGTGTAAGCCCAAATAAAGGAAAATGTCAATCACAAAGAGTTGTGAACCCACGTCTAGCTGTATCCCTGATCCATTGAGGGTCACACAAGTACTGGTTTTCTTGTTCCCGTTGAGATAATAAATTCAAAGAGTTGAATTTATGATAAACAAATTTGACTAGATCGATAGATAAGCTTATAAATGGTTTATAAGAGTTATAGAAATTTTGAGAGCTAAATTAATTAAAAGGATTTAATTAATTTTTTCGAGTTGGACTTGGATTTAAGGACTCACACAATATATATAAATGCATATATATATATAAGGATATATATAATATATATATTTATGATTGTGGGAGCTTATGTTTATATTAATATATATATATTATATTATTATAATATTTAAAAAAAATTGAATTGAATTGAATGAGTTGTCTGCCGACAACTCATTTGATTGAGGGGAATGATAGCATTGATTCAATGCTCTCAGAAAAAAAAAATTGAACGAAGAAAAAAGTTTTCTTCTCTGCTCGTAGTTCTTCTCACGACCAGTCGTATTCTTCTTTTTCTCAACGCAAAATTTCTTCTTCTTCTTAAGTGTGATTTAGAAGAGGAACAGGAAATCTCGTCGTGTACCTGATTTGTAGAAAGGAGAAAAAATCCAGTTGATTGTTCGTAGGGATATACAACAAGAGCTATTTTCGATTTTTCGAAATAGTTGGAGTCCAGTGAATTCGTTCACCGAAGGTATAACTTCATAAACTCCCTACGGATAACTATTAACCATACGAGTGTCCAAGCATATTTTGAATGTCAAAATAAATTTTTTAAACTTCCACTGCGTCTTGGGCAGGAGAGATCTGGTATCCCAACAGTGGTATTAGAGCCGGGTTCTCTATATCGTATAGTTATATATATATATATATATATATATATATATATATTATAATAATATATATATTTTGTAGTTCACAAATTTCTTTTGAAAAGCAATTTGTGAACTTTAATTTGTAATTGTGAATTGCAGGCTGTCCGAAGTGTTCGGGAGCATATGGGCATAGAGACGGGCTGTCCGAAAAAGTTTTGGGCAGCCTAGTCCATATTTTTCGAAAAAGTTTCGAACTCGATGCGATTTTTATTTTTCTTATAAAATAAATAATTAAAATGTGATTTTAATTATTTATAGTAAAAAGGTTTTACAAGAAAATCAATTATTACTGAATTAATTAGAAATTAAATAAAGGAGTTTATTTAATTTGTTAATTCATATAATAATTGTGGCTTTTAGTGATAAAATTACAAGATACATGAATTGATGGATTATATAATATATGATATTATTATTCCGTGGATGATCGAGAGCCATGACCAATGTGCTAGGTAAATGCTAGGATTTATTTTTCATTCGATTTTGTAATAATGAATTATCATTGCATAATGAGCGTTTGTTCTATAGCTCAATCCCCACCCCTTGTGATGGTTCCATTTATGTGCCATGGAATTTTAATGTATGACATTAGGAGCTCGAAGACGATGCAGATGATAATTAAAACTGAAGACCGAAGATGTGTAAAATAAATGATACAATGTAATAGGATTGCATTGCATACCTGCATTACCTAGGGTATGACCTAGATCCTTGTCTCGGTAAAACAAGGTTCGACATAGCTCTCGGTGATCGATCATCCTAAATATTTATGATATATATGCGATATATATAAAAAAAATCAGTATGTGTGTTATACGATAACAAAATTGCATGAATCCGACAAACATACTACAAACATGGCACGATTTTGAAATGTTCAAAAGATGAGATAAATTTCAAAATTAAAATCCCTTATTTTGAGTATGATTCAAAATTTATATCAAGACCGTTAAAGAGAAAATTAAATTGTTTAATGATTCCTGACTTCCATCAACGGTGGTTGCAGGATGAATGCTACACATTATCATGTCTGACTCATATTATTGGGTAGGCCTGGACATCGAAAAGTTGTGACTTCTACTGACATACGTGATGTTAGTTAGGTGGAACTCCCATGACTTCGGCTCATATTATTGGGGGATCTTATGGGACCATCCACAGTAACTCGACATTGATGGGTTGGTTTGACATGATATTTATATGAGGCGTCATATTATTGGGCTCATATATAATCATGAGTCGAATAACATGAAGGTTACATTGGATGTAATTGGAAACTACCTTTGGAAATTGAGATCGGCTGATATTATTCAGGGATCAAAATTAGCCAGTTGGACTTCATGTTCTAACTGAGGAAATATGATTTCTCGTTTTCATTAAAGGGTGGTGAAAATGTGAAAACAGTGGGAGGGTAATTCATAAAATAAAAGACCATATTTTATGTCTTATTAAATTGATTAAATAATCAGTAACATTTTATATGTTTCTAATTTCAGTAAAAATTTCGAATATGACTCATTGCAATCCACTATCTATTATCCTCGATAACAAAAAACTTACTGAACCAAATTACTCTGATTGTCTAAGAAACCTAAAAATCATACTCGCGTCGGAGAAGTTAACATACGTACTAACAAAAGCACCTCCAAAATAGGCATCTAAAGACATCAGCCCTGATGAGCTAAAGAAGCTTGAGACGTGGTGGGACCATGATCTTAAAGCAAAGTGCTATATGTTGGCTTCGATGTCAAATGAATTACAAAGGCGATTTGAGGAGGCTATGAATGTTGCTAGCATTCACCTACACCTACAAGAGTTGTATAGTGCACAAACAAGAGCTGAAAGGTTCACAACCGTAAAGGCACTCATGACTACAAATATGCAAGAAGGGACTTCGGTTCATGAGCATGGTGTCCGTATGATTGGGTACATTGAGCGGTTGGTAATCCTAGACATGGTTCTTCCCCATGAGCTTTTAGTTGACGTCCTGATATTGTCTTTACCAGATTCATTTGATGGGTTTGTGGTAAACTTCAATATGAATAAGATTGAGGCCACCCTTGAAGAGTTAGTCAACATGCTTACTTCATTTGAAACAACCATTAAAAAGGAGAAACCGGTTCTCCTAGTTGGCTCTTCGTCTCGTGCAAATAAATGGCCTAAAGGAAAGGGCAAGAAACGTTCTGCCCCAACCCGAAAAAACAAACCCAACAAGAAGCATCTGTTGAACGCTCCCAAATCCGACAAGAAAGACAATGTATGCTATCATTGCAAACAGCCAGGACATTGGATGCAAAACTGTAAGGATTATCTAGCTCAGAAACGTTCTGAAAAAGGTATATTCTACATTTAAGTAAACGTTTCAATTAATTCTTATTCTTGGGTATTAGATACCGGATGTGGTTCTCATCTATGCAATGATTTACAGGTGATGACAAGAAGCAAGAGGCTCCGAGAAAGTGAGACTTTCTTGAGATTGGGCAATGGAGCAAGAGTTGCTGCAAAAGCCATTGGAGATGTTTATTTACTGTTGAATAATAATTTCAATTTGTATTTGAAAGATGTTTTATTTGTCCCCGATCTTGTAAAGAACATCATTTCCAATTCTATGCTAGATAGAGATGGATTAACTTGTATTTTTGCGAAAGGGTTTTGTAAAATATACAAGAATGAATGTTTGGTTGCAAATGGGAAATTGGAAAAAGATCTATACAACTTAGAAATTAAAGAAATCCCATTGAACAATATTCAAAAAACAAAAAGAAAGGTTGATAGTCTCAACCCCGCACACTTATGGCATGCTAGACATGGACATATATCCCAAGGAAGGATGAATAGGCTAGTTGGAGCGGGCATATTTGACATGACCGATATAAGCTCTTTACAAACCTGTAAATCTTGTCTTAAAGGAAAAATGGCCAAGTTACCATTTGATGGTAAAGTCGAACGTGCACATAACCTATTGAATTTGATCCATACAGATGTGTGTGGTCCACTTAGTATTGGTACTAAGTATGGACATACTTATTTCATTACCTTTATCGATGATTATTCAAGGTACGGGTTTGTGTTCTTGATGAAACACAAATCTGAATCTTTTGGAAAGTTCAAAGAATTCAAAAATGAAGTTGAGAAGCAACTTGGTAAAAATATTAAAACTCTTCGATCTGATCGAGGTGGAGAATATTTAAGTACCGAGTTTCAAGACTATCTAAAAGAGAATAGAATTATCTCTCAGTTAACTCCTCCTGGCACACCACAATTAAATGATGTTGCAGAACGTAGAAATAGGACATTGATGGATATGATCCGATCAATGATGAGTTTCACTGAATTACCTTCTTCATTTTGGGGCTATGCGCTTGAAACGACAATGTTGTTGTTGAACAATGTTCATACTAAAGCAATGAACAAAACACCATATGAGATATGGAAAAGAAAGGTTCCTAAATATTCTTACATGAGAATATGGGGATGTCCTGCTTATGTAAAGAAGGAAGTGGAAAATAAATTGGATAGTCGATCTATTTTATGCTACTTCATAGGGTATCCAAAGAATTCTATTGGATACTATTTCTATTATCCTAAAGAAACAAAGGTGTTTGTTTCTAGGAATTCCACCTTCCTCGATAAGGAGTTTCTATTGGATAGAAAAGGCAGTGTAATAGAACTTGAAGAGGTTCAAGTACAACCTATAGAAGATCTTACACCCCAACGGCCAATCAAAGATATACACACAATAAGAAGATCCGAAAGGACCTCTAGACCACCTATGAGGTATGGTCTGCTTCTTGAGAATGATCACTTAGGACCTGATATTGGATGTGATCCAAGAACTTTCAAGGAAGCTATTTCTGATGTCGATGCATCCAAATGGCTTGAAGCTATGCAATCAGAGTTTGACTCGATGCATTCCAACCATGTTTGGACCTTGGTAGATCCTCCTAATGGAATCGTTCCCATAGGTTGTAAATGGATTTACAAAAGGAAACATGGGGTGGATGGGAAGGTATTGACCTTCAAAGATCGACTGGTGGCAAAAGGTTATACTCAAAGGCCAGGAATTGACTATGAAGAAACTTTTTCACCAGTAGCTATGTTCAAGTCCATTAGGATACTATTAGCCATAGCAGCATGGTATGACTATGAAATATGGCAAATGGATGTAAAGACAGCTTTTCTTAATGGCAACATTAAAGAAGAAATTTATATGTCTCAACCAGAGGGTTTTACATCCATAGAAAGTGAGCATAAGGTATGCAAACTTCAGAGATCTATTCATGGTCTCAAACAGGCATCAAGAAGTTGGAACTTCAGATTTGATGGCACTATCAAAGAGTTTGGTTTTGTTAAAAATCCTGAAGAACCATGTGTGTATAAAAAGGTTAATAGGGATGCAGTAACATTCCTAATACTTTATGTTGATGACATTCTACTCATTGGGAATGATGTAGGAATGATGCAATCAACTAAATGTTGGTTGTCCAGTAAATTCTTGATGAAAGATATGGGTGAAGCATCCTATATTTTGGGTATAAGGATCTATAGAGATAGATCAAAAAGGATGTTGGGTTTGACCCAAGCTACCTATATAGATACCATACTGAGGGGTTCTCTATGGAAGAGTCCAAGAGAGGACATCTACCAATGTGTCATGGAGTTTCTCAATCTAAGTCAATGTGCCCTAAAAATGACGAGGAGATAGAGACGATGACACGCGCACCGTACGCATCAGCCATTGGTAGTGTCATGTATGGTATGATTTCAACAAGGCCTGATGTTGGATTTGCTCTGAGTGTCACGAGTAGATATCAGGCAAACCCAGGTCCAATGCATTGGAAAGCTGTGAAAGATATTCTGAAATAATTGCAAAGAACTAAGGATATGTTCATAGTATACAGGGGTGGAGAATTAAAATTGGAAGGCTATTCCAACTTTAGCTTCCAATCGGATGTGGATGATTCGAAATCAACCTCTGGATTTATATTCAAGCTAAATGGTGGCGCTGTCTCTAGGAAGAGTTCCAAGCAAGACACCGTGGCAGATTCCACCACTGAGGCAGAATATATAGCAGCATCGGATGAAGCTAAAGAGGCCGTTTGGATGAGGAATTTCATCCAAGAGTTGGGTGTTATTCCATGTGATTTTGATCCAGTCCCGGTATACTGCGACAACACTGGTTCCGTTGCGCAAACAAAGGAACCCAGATCTCATCACAGATCCTAACATATACTAAGGAAGTTCCACATCATACGGGAGATTGTGGGAAGAGGAGACATCATTGTTGAGAGGGTAGCCTCTACATATAACGTTGCTGGTCCGCTTACTAAGCCCCTGCCAGGACCATTGTTCGAAAATCATCGCGAAGTAATGAGTTTAAAACTAATGAGTAGTTGGCATTAGGGCAAATGGGAGATTGTTAGAGTAGGTGCCCATAAGGCCAACTGTTGGCAGGACATTATTGACTTTATGTACAAACAATCTTTATTTAATACAATTTATCTTTTGTATATGGAAATCTTTATCTCTATACTCATGCAAGCTGCATTGATAAAGACCTTGAATATACTATAGTGCATGAAAGATGAGATATCATTGGATGATATTCATGAAACACATCTTTATTCCACTGTATATTCTAAACATAGTTCATAGTCGATTAAGCCTTCCAAAATAAGGATAATGGTCGCTTGAGATTGAGACTATCATCTGTGATGTGGAGTACCATGTTTAATTGATAATGGACATAGGATGTCCGAAGCATACAGGTGGTGACACATAGGATGTGTTCATTGAACTACCCTCGTAGGACTTTCCAAGTGGTTATCAGTTTTCGGGTGGATAAAGTCCTGATTATGGTTGTACACCATTAGTTCTTACTGGCTCCAGGAGAGCACCACAGTGACATGGTTGGGTGTAGCTGTGACATACTTGGGAGTCAGTGGTTGTATTCGGAAATTCACCGAACGTTAATTAAATGTGGATATCCTATATGATCCGAGGACATGACTAGTATTCAGTCTCTGGCCAGAGCATGATATATGTTTTAGAGAAATGGTTTCTCTAGTTACATATACGATATTACTATGAATTATCCAAGATGATATAATATAGTTATCGAATCATAGGCAACTCTCGATATGCCAATGGTTGCTGATTCGATCAGGATATATGAGATGAAGGGACTGTACTGTACGTTAACCATAATCGACTGGTTCTTGCAGGCACTATCAGTGATACCTAGGGAATCATGGGGCGGTGCTACTTGACGCTCTTACTATGATTCGATGGGTCAAATCAAAAATGAGTTATGACATTTTATGATCAAGGGGTTGATACATAAAATGGGGCTAATAAGGGTAAGCCCAAATAAAGGAAAATGTCCTGAATTACAAAGAGTTTTGAACTAAGGTCTAGCTGTATCCCTGAACCATTGAAGGTCACACAAGTACTAGTTTTCTTGTTCCTGTCGAGATAATAAATTCAAAGAGTTGAATTTATGATAAACAAATTTGACTGGATTTATATAAGCTTATAAATGGTTTATAAGAGCTTATAGAAATTTTGAGAGCTAAATTAATTAAATGGATTTAATTAATTTTTTTAATTAATTTTTTCGAGTTGGACTTGGAGTTAAGGACTCACACAATATATATATAAATGCATATATGGATATATATAATATATATATATTTATGATTATGGTGGGAGCCTATGTTTATAATAATATATATATATATATATATATATATATATATATATTATATTATAATTGTTAAAAAAAATTGAATTGAATTGAATGAGTTGTCTGCCGAAACTCATTCATTTTCCCTCAATTCTTCTTCTTTAGTTGGTATGCTTCAGATTTTTGCTCTTCTTCAGCCCTCGATCTCTCTCTTTTTGTGCGTGTGATTTTCCTTCTCAAGTGTGGGCTTCCTCTCCCAATTTGCGTCCTTGAAGTCCCTTTTATATGTGCTTGAAGCCCGCCGAATAAAAGCCCAAAAACTATCACAAGTTTCCATCTTTAAAAATCTGAAATTTTTTCCATCACGGCAGTGCAGGAGTGCCCGAAAAACAGCGCAGATGCGCTGGTATTTCGCATATTTTATTATTATTTTTTGCACAGCTCAAAATCCTAGGCTCTACTGCAGCCTTTCTTTCGCGCATAATTCTTTAAAAATTCATAACTGGAGTTATAACCATCGGATCGGGCTGAAATTTTAACTGCCGCTTTAAACATCCTAAAATTCAATTTGAACACTAGAGATAGGATTTCGATGTCTCTAGCATCCCAGATAAGTTTTTGAAGGTTTGTTGCTTTGTAATTCATTCTTCCGCCTCTTCTTGGTACTTTTTCTCCAATCCTTTCATTTCACAAAAACAAAAACAAATACATATAAAATTTACTCAATATATCACAAAAGTCAAGTCAAATCATATGTAAATTAAGTGCATAAATTGCACTTATCCAATCCCCCAAAACTTATACTTTTTCTAGTCCCGAGAAAAACAATAATGAGTAATATAATTGGCCTCCGAATTTTTTATATTCCATAATTTAATCCATATGTCCGCTAATTTTCTCAAGAGTTCTTGTGTGTGTGTGAGTTTCCAATCTCATCTACCCACCTAATTTTTGATAAAATCATGAAATCCGTAAGCTTCATAAAATCATTAACTCCGCTCTCAAGTTTAAAAATAATCTCCTCCATGTTCAACCTTTATTTGCACAAATCAAAAGGACGTTTTCGGTTAATTTTTTAGGCACAAGCATATTAGCAAAAGATAAGTTCGAGATATGTATCAATGGTAATCAAGAACTCAGGATTCAAGCAAAGGGATTGAATTTTTTCAATTTGGGCAGTATTGAGTAGTATGAGTAGCTTAAATTTCAATGCAAGATAATTCCATCTAGGCCTCCTCTACTCCATACATTCTCCTCCATTACATGTTTTTCTTTGAACTTTAAACTTTTTAGCTGTTCATTTTTGGTTTTGAAATTTTCATATCAAGGCTTACAAATGAATAATGGCTAAAAAGTCTCAATGATTCAAAAACTCCTAAATCACTTCTGTGTTCATAAAAATCTACCTCAATATCAAGCAAAAATCACAAGAGTTAAGAATCAAATCTTCTAATCCATGTCACAAATCCACATAATTTTTCTGTAATTGCTAGGAGTATCAAAAACCATGGCATTCATGCATATGTGTGAGAACTCAAGATTAAATATAGCTACCACTGACTTTTTTTTCTTTCAAAAAATTCATTTTCATCATAGGCCAACATCTTTACACATCATGCCTTTAACTCAAACTAAATCATCGAAAACTTTCAAATTTTCACACACCTTCACAAACTTAAATATGTGCATTGTCCTCAATGTACAATAGTAAATAAAAACAAGTACATGTACCTTGGGCACCAAGCGTCAGTATTCGGCACTATCTTGATCATTCATAGCTCTTTTTTCAGAGGTGGCACCAAAACTCTTGCAGCTTAACATTTTTCACCTACACAACTCAAAATTATTATTGATGTCTAGTCTACTCATGGACAAAAAATATAGTAAAAAGAAAAACAACTAAAATAAAATCAAATATAAAGAAATAAAAATACTAGCTTGGGTTGCCTCCCAAGAAGTGCTTAGTTTAAAGTCAATAGCCCGACTATCACCGTTCTATCATGTTTCCACTGTATTGGAGGTTTTTCCCTTCTATTTCACCCTCCAAACATATTTAACAGTCCTATTAAACTTTTCTTTCCTTTTCTTTTTCTTCTTCTTTAGCACCGGCAGATCCTTCTCCCTTGGCAATTCTACATCACTAACATTTGCACGACAACTTTTCATCCTCTCTGCTTATTCGATCATGAAAACCTTCTCCATGGATGGATTTTTAGCCTATTTGAATAAATTAAAAATCACCTTCTCACCATCAACTCCCATCGAAAACTCTCCTTTCTTGTCATAGATCTCAGCATCAACAGTAGCCAAGAATGGTCTCCCTAAAATCAATGACATATTTCCATCCTCCTCCATATCTAACACAACAAAATCCGCAGGAAAAATAAACATATCTATTTTTACCAGAACATCCTCAATGATTCCAAGAGGATATGTGAGATATCTGTCTGCTAACTGTTGTGCGATTGTTGTTGGCTTTACCTCACCAAGTCCTAAAATCCTGAAAATAGACAAAGATATTAAATTAATACTAGCTCCTAAATCACAAAGTGTATTATTAAAATTAGAAGAACCAATAGTGAAAGAAATAGTAAAACTCTCTTGATATTTTAATTTATGTCGTATCTTTTTTGAAGTAATGCACTGCACTCCTCAGTCAAGTTCACCATCTCAAACTCCTCAAACTTCTGCTTCTTAGACCTCACCTTCTTCAAGAATTTAGCATAATTAGGCATTTGCAGCAAAGCATCGACGAATGAAATATTAATGTGAAGTTTCTTGAATATCTCAAGAAATTTAGCAAACTATTCATCCAACATTTTTTTCTTGAATCTGTGTTGGTATGGAAGTTTCAGCTTAAATATAGGTTTCTCTTCAGGCTCACTCTTCAACTCCATAGGATCAATATCTCTAAATTAAGCCTCTTTAACCACCTTCTCCTTTTGTACTTCAGCTGTAAGTTCATGGATTCCAACTTCTTTTCCCCTTCTCAATGATATGGCTTTACAATGATCTATTGGATTCACCTCAGTATTACTTGGGAACTGACCTCTGTTGTGATATTTTAATGCATTCGCCAGCTGCCCAATTTATGTGTCCATAGATTTCATCATAGCACCCATATTAACCATATGCATCTCCAAGCTATCAAGGCGAGACTCACTCCTTTCCATCCTTTTGCCAGATTCCGCAAAAAAGTACTAACCACGTCCTCCAAAGATGGCTTCCCCTCTCCCTTATTTGTATTAAATCCCGGAGGATGATTCAACACATTCTTATTGTTTGTATACGAAAAAGTTTTATTATTACGCAGTCCAGAATGATAAGTATTAAGAACAGGATTACCTCGTTATCCTCCATAGCCATTGGGATTGATATAATGAACTTCATCAAGAGGATGAGATTCTTCAATAGTAACTCTCACACCATCTGAATCTGCTATGCTTACCTTTTCTAAGGCAGCTACTTGTGTAGTCAAGGCCAATAGTTGAGCAGATATAGGCGTTAGAGGATCAACTGCATAAACTCCTATAGATTTCTTGACACCAACTTTCTCTGACGGCCACTGGAAACTGTTGATTGTCATTTGCTCCAACATCTCATAGGATTGAATAGGATCCTTAGCAAATATGGTACCTCCAGCAACATAATTTACAGACATCCATGTAGGCGCATTCAATCCATCATAAAATAGTTAAATTTTCTCCCAGTATGCAAATTTGTGATTAGAACACCACCTCTGCAAATCTTTGTATCGCTCCCATGCCTCATACAACTGCTCAGAATCATTCTGCCTGAAAGTGTTGATCTCTATCTTCATTTGGGTAGACTTAGCAAGTGGAAAATATTTTGCAATAAACTTGACTGCAATGTCCTCCCATGTAGTTATGCTCCCCAACGGCAGTGATTGTAACCAACATCTAGCCTGATCACTGAGAGGAAAAAAAATAAATGCAGTCTAATTATATATTTAGAAACTCCATTAATCTTTATCGTGTCTGTTTTCTCCAGGAACATCCTCAAGTGCAGGTGAGGATCATTAGTAGCACTTCCATTGAACTGATTCTGCTGCACCATGTGTATCAAAGAAGGCTTTAGCTCTAAATTATTCGCATTGATGTTTTCACGAGCTATTCCAGAGTAGCGAGCCTGGACTACGAGCCTGAAGTGGTCTCTATTTGGCACAAAGAGATGTTGATCATTTTCATCCATCTCTTTCAATTTTTCTTTTCTTGATTTCCTCAAAGCTCTTACAGTTCGCTCAATCTCCGGATCGAAAAGTAAAGAATCAACGCTTTGAGAGCCTCGCATACACTGCAATTCAGAAGAATAAAAATAAATCAATAACTAAAAATAAAATAAAGAAATCTCTAAATTAAAATCTAGACTATTTGGTAACAAGACTAATATAATTCAATAAAAATACTTCCCGGCAGTAGCACCAAAAACTTGTTGCATATTTTATGCCCGCAAGCGCACGATTTCCAAGTTTTAATATATGATAAGTAGAATATCGTTCCCACGAGGAGTATAGTTGAAAATTATATCAATGATTATAATTAAATAGGCTAAAATTTATTTAGAAAATTAAATATAGAATTTTTCTTTCAACTTTAAGTAATTAATAAAACTAGCAAGCCAACCACCCAATTTAGAGGATTATGAATGAGAGAAAACTGTCTAGAGGATTTGATTTCACAAATTTCAACAACGATTACTTCTAATTAATTAATTCTCGTGAATTCCTTTCATTTAATAGCCAAGAATACTTAATTGTTTTTATTTCCCTCTCCCAAGCAACAAATAAAATGTATCAATTAAGATTCGATTCCAATATCCTTATTAAAAATCTAGACTTAATGATATGTGATAAACAATATTCTTTCAAAAGCTCGGTTAAAGTTATACACTCTACCGAGCTATATAATAATTAAAAGTGTATTTTCTAATGATCTTATTCAAAATCTCCTCTCCCGAGCATTGATTTAAAATAAATATGACAATTAAATTATTGATCAAGTAATTGAAAGACAATCAATTCTAGAAAACACAATTAAATTATGGAAATTCAATTACATAAAATCAAAAAGTCGTAGAAGTTATCTATACCAAGCTACATCATCCTCTAGACGTAGAAATTTAGTTCATAATCAAAATAGTGCAAAAACAAATCATTTTTTTCAAACTAAACAACAATTTAGAAATTTAAGAAGAAAATATAAAAGATAGAAGAACAAATCCAAAAGACTATGCTTTGTCACCAGGTTGCATTTTATTTTTTGTCTTCGTTTGCTGCCGTTCTTCTTCTTCTTCAATTGGTATGCTTTAGATTTTTGCTTTTCTTCAGCCGTCGTACTCTTTTTTTTTTTTGCGCGTTTGATTTTCCTTTTCAAGTGTGCGGCTTCTTCTCCCAATTTTTGTCCTTGAAATCCATTTTATATGTGCTTGAAGCCTACCGAATAAAATCCCAAAAACGCGCACAATTTTCCGTCTTTAAAAATCTGAATTTTTTCCATTGCGGCTGCGCAGGGGATCATAAACAACAGCGCAGGTGAGCTGGTATTTTGCACTATTTTTTTTTCGCATAGCTCAAGTGCCTAGGCGTTGCATATTGGCGCCTAGGTGCTACTGCAGCCTTTATTTTGCGCAGAATTCTTTAAAAAATCATAACTTGAGTTATAACCATTGGATCGAGCTGAAATTATTACAACAGCTTTAAAACATCCTAAATTCAATTTTAATGGTGGATATCAGATTTCGATGTCTCTAGTATCACATATAAATTTTTAAAAGTTTGTTTCTTCATAATTCATTATTTCCCCTCTTCTTGGTACTTTTCCTCCAATCCTTGCATCTCACAAAAACAACAACAAATATGCATTAAATCCACTCGATACATCATAAAGTCAAGTTAAATCATGTGTAAATTAAGTGCATAAATTGCACTTATCAGTCTTCATAAATGTGAGACAAGATCTTTGACCAAGATGAGTAAGATTAAATCTTGCGGCTCTTTAATGCTTTTTACGGCTTGTCTATTTTATTGATCTTTGAGCTTTGTTTCCTTAGAGCAGTCTTGACTTTAATATTTATAAATAACTTTGTCTTAGAATCTTTTTTGAGATCTTCAATTAGTTCAATGAATCTTTTGGAGCAGTTTAGAATCTTCAAGTAGTTCGAATATTCATCTTGATTCTTCTGAACTGTTCCGAGAATCCTGTAGAGCAGTCGGAGATCTTCTACCTATTTTACATTTCTTGGCAGTTCAGTTTTTAATCACCAAAACTTAAGGATCCAACAATTTTCTCCTTTTTGGTGATGACAAAACCTATGGTTCCCCTTCTAAAATTTAAGAGATGAATAACAGTCCTAAATTTTTCAAAGATGAGAATAATAAAGCAATTATGTAGCAAGTAGTTTAAATACATCTTCAAAATATAAGAGGTTAGTGAAAAATTAACTATTTTTGAAACTATGAGGCTCCACTGCTTTCTTTTTTTCTTTTTATCTCCCTCATTTTTCTTTTCTTTTCGTTTTCTATCCTCTTCTTCAGCCTATTTTCTGGTTTCTTCTTCCCCCTTTTTGACATCATTTTTTTGTAAGTGTAATATGATTTCATGCAACTGGGTGCCAAAATTAGCTTCCAATTGACTAATCTTATCCGTAATCCTTTTCTCTGATTGATGAATTTGAGTAGATAAATCAACAGCAGTTAGAGCTGTTTGAGTTGCAATTGTGTCAATCTTAGCTTTAATGTCAATCGCCATAGACACCAATTTGGTTAGATCCCTCTCAATTGTCCGTCAAAAATTTTTTATAGCATAAGAATCAAAACCGTTTCTTGTTTTTGTATCTTTAACTAGACCACGAATAGCTTCTAATTGAGAGTAGATAGTAGCATAAATTTTATTATCATCAGTTGGAGAGTCAGGAACGGTTTCCATAAAAATACGATGAGATAACAACTATTTACATGTACTTGAACCTATTTTTTGGACGTTTTGGGATTCTCTGTTTGTCGGAACTTAGGAGGAGATGATATTTTAGGAGAAGCAACCCTAGTTAGTTCCAGTTCAGGAGAAGGATCTCTTTCTGATTCAAATATTGGTGATTGAATAATCATTGATTGGACTAGATGGAGATGTTTCAGTTTACCCTGTGTCTGTTTCCATGTGGTCGGCTTGTTTTTCTGGAATCTCTAATTCAATTAAAGATCGGACAAATTTGTCCATAACAGTCATTGATACTTCTGAAATTTATATCCCAACAAGTACAATGGATGTACAGTGATAGTCGTGTTTGTGTTGCATATTTTTAATGTCATTTTACTGTTGTTTTGCATGCATTTGTGTGTTTTAATTAAGCATTTTGTTCATATTTCATATATCATGTCAACATTACATTCTCCCGGGTTTATTGTGTAGGACATAGCATTTTGTTGGAAAAAAAGGAATCAGAGTTATGCTCGCTCGATCCGCATCTTTCTACCGATCGAGCGGCTGCAAGCAAGAAGGAAGGATTTGGACAGAAATATTTTCGCTTGATCGGTAAGTTTCTACCAATCGAGCGAGTCGCGCAGTTCGAGAAAAAATATTTAAATTAAGAAACTTTATTTTTAACTCTAGCCTTTAATTAGTCTTTTATTCCCAATTTTACCTATCTTTCATCAGACATGGACGTTTGGAAGCAGAAGAACTTCTTTGGCGGCTAGGTTTTCTTATAATTTTTCTTAGACTTCTTCTTTACTTTTTAATTTTTCTTTAGAATTTCATGAATATTTGTGGTTAGGCTTTAGAACTTGGTTGAGGAAGACGAACCCTTGAGTTTATTTATTTGTGAGATTCAGTTTTTCTTTGTTTAATTCCAATTGCATATCAAAAGTTGTTTTGGATTTATTTCATGCTTGTATGTGAGATTCTATGATTGATCACCCTGTGATTTTATCATACAATCTACTGCTAAATTAAAATCAAATCCGTAATTGTTTTATTAATCGAATTTGTGAAGCAACTACAATTAATAATCTTCCACTTGTGAACTTATTAATTTGTAGGAATAACGATTGACTAGATTAAATACATCCGCTTGTGTATGTGTTATGTAGATTCATCAGTTTTACTAGTTTGAATGCTACCGTGGGTTTAAAACTTAATCGCTTGTATTTGGTTAATTCATTGGTAAGGGTTAATTTAGAACGCTTGTGTCTAGTAACTAAAATTAAGGTGAGATAGGAATTAAATTTTCAATGGTGAATATTCAATGAAAATTAATTATTTTTAGGGAATCGATGATCGAATTAATAATTTCAAGGGTGTAGTCGATGATAAGTGCATTTTGTGCACTTAATTTGTGTTGATATTATTGGATAATTGTCTGGTTTCGAGCGAAATTATGTGGTATTTGTTGTTGTTTATGTTAGATGTCAGGAAATACAGGAAATGTTGAAATTATGATGGATGGAATCAAAGGAGTCAAGAAAAGGGCGAAGCAAGCGAAGATGGTTCGTGATTTTGAAGAGTAGATGAAGATGGGACAGAATGCCATGCGCGCCTGCGCCTGGATCTCGCGCGCCCGTGCGTCGTCTGAAGAGAAGAGTTGGAAAATTTCCAGAGAGCTATGTGCGCTCGCTCCATGAATGATGTGCGCCCGCGCGTGATAGAGACAGTTGAATTATCGAGACAGAGAGCTATGCGCGCCCGCGCGTCGCTTAATATTTGACGGGTTGTTTTTATAATTTTGGAAACTTTAGGATATCTTTGGAATTATTTTAGACGAATTTTAAGGGAGTATTTAAGGGATTTTTCTGACCTAATGAAGGGATTATCTAGCCGCCAATACACAATAATCTTGAGAGCACTTTTGTGAGATTTTTGGGATCAAGATTTGAAGATTGCTTGGAACGAAGACGAAGACTTTTCAACCGGACACGAAAGAAAGACTACGACTTTGTTATTCCTTCTTTATTTATTTCTTTTGATTGTTGAATTATGTTTGAATTCTTAAACATGATTTGGGTTGTTATGAATTTTGCTATGAACTAAAATTTTTAAGTCTAGAGGTTGATGTAGCCTGGTCAAGACATATTTATGAATTATTGATTTTAATGATTTGAGTTTTTATAAATTAATTGTGATTCTAGTTTTGAGAGTCTTTTCAATTTACTGGCCATAAATTGATTTGTCATATTTATTCAGAATCCGGCACTCGGGAGAGGGAATTTAGAATAGGATAAATGGAATTCACACTATTAATTGTTTATATGACTCGGGAGAGCTTATAGCTTTAATAGAGCCTAGAAAGAACATTGTTTTACACATATCATTACAAGTAGATTTTTAATAGGGATATTGGAATCGATCTGTAATTGATACATTCTATTTGATACTCGGGAGAGGGAAATAGTATAATTTATGTGTTTTTGGTTATTAATTGAAATGAACTCATGAAAATAGATTGATTAGGAATGAATATTGTCGAGACCAAATGAAATCAAACCTCTAGACTATTTTTCTCTGATTGATAATCTCGTAAGGATTGTGTGTGCGCGTGCTTTACAACCTTCTTTATTTATTTAATTTGTCATCAAACCTCTAAAGTTCAATTTTCTAAATAAAATTAAGACTATTTTAATTACAAGTATTGAATATTTTCAATTTACTCCTTGTGGGATCGACACTCTCTCTATCACTATATTAAAACTTGACACTCGTACGCTTGCGAGTAATTTTCACAACAGTCGACCGATACCAAGGCTTGTTTTTAATTGATTTCTTTTTTAAAATTTAATCTTGCATGATAGTTGATATAATTTCATTTTAAATTGCTTTTAATTTTTGGTAGTTAATTTCAAAAACCCAAAATCTCCTTTTATTTATTTTTAGTATTTTAAGGAACACTATTAAATTTCACTTTTCTCGTGGGAACGATCCCTACTCTCACTACTACATAATTTATTTATCTAATTTGAGTTGGGTAATTTGGGTGCAATACGATTGAGTGTTACCATACAGGCAGTCGAAACAGCAACAGTCAGAATTTCTCCCGCTGAGGAACTTTCACCAATAGATAAGATAACAGATATTTGAGGTGGAACATGTACCTGATCATTAGAAGTTTGTAGAGCGATTGGAGAGGAGTTTGATGTTGATAATGACTAAAAATTTTCATATGTTGTTGGTTGTACTTCCTCTTCTGATTCAGTTTGATTAGAATCAGAAAATTCTTCTTCAAATTCTTTCATAATCACTTCACCTTCATCATTTACAACTTCAAGATGTCCATCAAGCTTAAGATTTGTTAATTTAAAATCATTTCTCATCATTTGAATGACTATGGAAATGTGACGAGCATCCATTTCTAATTGAGAAATAACTGCAGCATCATCTGAATCAGTTTGATTTGTTGAAACAAAATTTTCTCTCTTTCTCCGAATCACCATGCAAAGAAGGCTTTCTCTAATTTGTTGGTAAATAAAGTATCATCTAAGCATAGCTTCTTTCACCTTCTGGGTTTCTGCCCATTTGAGTAACAGATCTTCTAGCTTACTTAGGCGCCAAATTAGCCTTTCTTTTTGAATGGTTGAGTAAAGAGTGTTGTTCCTGTGATCAACCCATGTATCAAATAGCGACATTTGCTTTTCTACAGATTTATCTATCAAAGAAATATCAAGATCAATAGCTGTTTGAACTGTGGAAGTTTTTATTGGACTATCTTCAACATTTTCTTTGCCTTTGCCCTTTAATTCTGGCAGATCGGAATCTAAAGTAGTGATATTTTCTTCAACAATTCTAATACCTGTGAGAGATGTACTGGCAGGGATAAGAGCAAGTCTGATTGGTTCTTTGATATGCTTAATTAACTTAAGCTTCTTGGTTGACAAATTTTGGACTGGTTTAGCACTAGTTGGCTTTTGAGAAACGAGTGTAGACTTGGAAATTACATGAACAGTTGCAGCAGTTTTCTGAGGTGTCTTTTGTTTGGAGAAAACATGAATAAGAGGAGTGTTTTCAAAATTCTCTTCTTCTTCATCTGACACTATCAAAGCAAATTTTCTTTTAACTGGTCCTTTTTTCTTTTTGGATATTTTTGATGGACCAATTTGAACCTTAGAATGGGCAATTAGTTTTTCACCTTCCTTAATTTTGACTTGAATGAATTCTTCAGTGGTCAACGTATTTTTCTTGACAAAGCTCGTGATGAATGCATCTTTCATTATTTTAGCATGAGCTCGTGATTCATCCATAACCACGTTTGCACCAAATAATTTCAAAAGATAACAAATTTGAATTGCGAAACCTTGAGATTGGTGCTTACCTCGCACCATTTTGGAGAAGATGTGAAAAAGAACATCGGACTAACTTACTTGGATCTTTGAGGCAATAAGAACCATAGCTTGAAGTTTTTCGAGTAATTTTCTCACATGTTCCAGCTTTTGCCAATAGACTCTTAGTCACAATATTTACAAGCCATCGGTATTCCATTTTCAAATCCATTTTGTAGCCGGGAGTTTGAAATGAGCACCTATGAGAGAGAATTGTTGTGACCATATGTCCATTTCTCCATCAAGGACATCATAGAATTTCTTAGATATGGAGTAATTTTCTCCCAAAACATTGCCATAGATGCATCCATGCTGTACTGAGGCATTTTTGAAGAACTCAATAACTAAATTTAGAGTAATTTGATTCGAAAGTCAGAAAATGTATCAATATTGAGGCTTCAAGAATGTCCAAGACATTGTTGATGTTTTCATTCTTAACACTCCCGATTCTTTCAAAATCAAAAGATAGATCGTTTGAGTGAAAAGTCATCTCTGAATTTATGTAAAAGAAATAAGAACAAGTGCACACAAGGTGTTTGATAAAGTGTAATATCGGAAAGTAAGAAAGTAAACACAATATGTTAGCGTAAAAAGGTTATTTGAAATTTGATTTGAATATATATAGGATTTGATGGGCCACACAGTGACTTGTGATAGTGTTTCAAAAATTTCAAAATTTCAAAAACTAAAATGCGCTTAAATAAGTTTTGGATTGCTTTAAAAATTTAATGACCCAAAATAAATCCTTTAATTATAATAATGAGAAGATTTAATGATTTTCTATATTGATAAAATCATAATTTTTCAAAAGATTTTCTTTTGAAGAAAATCAATGTACTTGATGATATATAAGTTTTATTGGGTAAATCACAAATGTCCTTCAATAATTGGTGTAAAAACAATGATTTTAAGACATGTTGCTCCGGCAGTTCGTTTTTTGAGAAACAATGTGTCTCTTTGTATTTTGCAGTCTGGAAGTGACACAATGGACTGATGGAGACTAACAGTCGAACAACTATTTAATTTCAAAAATTTTGGCTATAAAAGAGAAGCAACTGCCTCTTTGTTTTAAAACCATAAAATTTATAAACACATAGAAATTTAAAGATGAATGGTTACAGTTTTTCATCGGGTGATCTTGATGGTGCTTTCAACCAAGCTGTTCTGGAAAGCCAAAAGGATAGGTACCGAGCAATCATCTTTTGGATTGGTCGCGACCTATGACAGCTTCCGATATTCGTAGCTTTTTGGGTTTAGCAGAGTATTACCATCGATTTATCGAGAATTTCTCACAAATTTCTAGACCATTGACACAGCTGACTAGGAAAGATATTACTTTTGTCTGGTCAAGCGAGTGTGAGCAGAAATTTGACGAGTTGAGGAGTCGACTGACTACCACGCTTGTTCTTGCATTACCATCTGAAACCGGAGGCTATGTGGTTTACACCGATGCATCTGTTCAAGGGTTGGGTTGTGTGTTGATACAGAATGAGCATGTTATTGCATATGCTTCAAGACAGTTGAAGACCCACAAAGGGAATTACACAGTACACGATCTAGAACTTGTAGCGATCGTGTTTTCACTAAAGATTTGGCGTCATTATCTGTATGGCGAACGATTTGAGATCTTTTTGGACCACAAGAGTTTGAAGTATTTTTTCACTCAAGCAGAGTTGAACATGCGACAACATCGTTGGATGGATCTTCTCAAGGACTATGATTGTGAGATTAAGTACAATCCGGTTACTGCGAATCCAGTGGCAGATGCACTTAGCCGTAAGGTGAGTATTAGTGCTCTATGCACTAGTGCAATGGCTAGTACAGTTCAGGAGTGTTGTTCTTTAGACTTTATGTTTCAACATAAGAAAGGACAATAGAGGATCTGAGTATTTTCAGTGCTAGCTGAGCCATCTTTGTTTTCCTGTATCCAAGAAGTGTAGTTTTCTGATCAGAAGACACAAAAGTTAACGAGACTTGCTCAGGGAGACAACACGTCTGGTTTCCATTTTCAGATAGACGGGTTGTTGTGTTTGTCCGGTAGAGTGGTTGTACCTAACGATTCGACCTTACGAGATGAGATTTTGTCTCAGACTCATCGTAGTAGATTCGCCGTGCACCTGGGCAGTGCCAAGATGTATAAGGATCTACGTACCAGATTCTGATGGAAAGGTATGCAGCGTAGAGTTTATCAGTTTGTATCTCTATGTCTTGTTTGTCAGCAGGTCAAGGCTGAGCATTGTTGACCAGGTGGTCTGATGCAGAGCTTGGAGATTCCAGAATGGAAGTGGGAGCATGTAACGATGGATTTTGTCACCCACTTGCCAATGACTTGTAGGCAATGTGATGCTATTTGGGTTATGGTGGATAGGTTGTCCAAATCTGCTCATTTTCTTCCATATAACTGATATTTCACTTTTGATCGCATGACAAGGTTATACATTCAAGAGATAGTGTGATTGCATGGAGTTGCTTTGAACATATTCAGCGATAGAGATTCAAAGTTTACGTCATGTTTTTGGGGTAGCTTTCAGAGAGATTTGGGTATTACTCTGAATTTGAGTACTACGTATCACCGAGAGATGGATGGTCAGTTCAAGCGGACTATTCGGACATTGGAAGATATGCTGAGAACTTCAGTGATGGATTTTGGGTCATCCTGACAGGATCACTTGCCATTGATAGATTACGCCTACAACAACAGCTATCATCGTAGCATTGTCATGGAACCATTTGAGGCTCTTTATGGTCACTGTTTTCAGACGCCATTATTTTGGGACGAGGTAGAGGAACGACAGGTTGAAGGACCTAAATTGATCCAGCAGAACGTTGACAAAGTTTAGTTGATCAAGAAGAGGATCAAACGGCACAAGACAGGCAGGCTAGTTATGCCAACACTAAGTGCGGAACATTGCATTTCGAAGCAGGAGAGTATGTTTTCCTGCGCGTATCGCCTTTTTGGAAGGTGATGAGGTTCGGCCTGAAGGGCAAGTTAGCGCTTGGATTCATTGGTCCATTCGAGATATAGAGAAGGTCGGAGATGTGGCTTACCATTTGGCGTTACCATCGTATCTCTCCAAAATTCACAATGTATTCCACGTATCATTACTCCGTCACTATGTTGTGGATGAGTCGCACATTTTGCATCCGACAGAGGTTCAGCTTGAGCATGATTTGTCGTACATGGAGACACCACTCAGAATTCTCGACAGGAAGGACAAGGTATTCCGGAATAACACATTCCTCTAGTCATGATTCAATGGTAGTGTTGAGGCATCGAGGAAGTGACTTGGGAGATAGAAATCCATATTCTTTATAAACATCAGAAGTTTTTTTTTATTGTGATTACGTGTGTATTTTAGTTGCATCATTGTAATAAAGTTGTTTTCAATTATGTTTTGTTCTGATTATCCTAGTTTAGATTTCGAGGATGAAATCTCTTAAGTTGGGAAGAATGTAGAAGCCTGACTAATATTTAATCTAATCTACTGCTTAAACATGATTAAGGGATTCTCAATTGAGCTTAAGGAGTTAAAAATTGGATTCAAAACGATAAAAAAAAATGGTTCCAAGGGTTTCTTGTACTTGGATAGTTCCGATGTTATAAAGTATAGTTCGAAAGCATCGAATAGGTTCGGAATCTAGAGTTATTGTTTGGAAGTTGCGAGCAGTTCAGAAGATCCAAAATTGAGATCGGTAGTTCCGATCAAGTGACAGTCAGACAAGGTATGGGTTTTGATTGGGCGATTGGACTTGAGAGAGTTCAGAAGCTCCGAACTAGAGTTTGGTAGTTCCAAACTACTGTCGACAACCATTTTGTCCAATCAAAGACACACGTTTGGAGGAGGATGTTCGGAAGGACGATCGAAAGCTCCGAAGTGCGTTCTATATATAGTTGCAGTCGTGAGTTTGGTAGTTCCGAACTTGGTCTATATATAGGCAACCGAGCTCATTTATTCCTTGCTCATTTCCAGCTTTTCTCTCCTGATTCTAGCTAGCTTTTAGTGAGTTTTTGGCATTATTTTGGAGGCCAATCAATAGCGAGGTGCTACCAAGATCGTAGCGGAGTTGTGCCTAAGTTTTACGGACGCAGGTATATCGCTAGACTTTGATTAGCTTTAGCGAGTGGTTATTATTCTTGTTAAGACTTTTAGTATGCAATAAGTAATATGGTGATTATCTTCTTATAGGCTTGGACTTGAGTACCCGAGAGGCTAGGTTTCTTGAGTTGTTGATTTTGAGGTACAGACGTACTATCCGAGATACCTTGGTTGAGTATACATGTTCTATGTTTGGATGTTTTATGTCGCATTACTGTTATGTGCATATATTATGTCACGGATATTATGCTGCATGTATTTTTATATTGAGCTTTTGACATTTTTATAACCAGTAGAGGGGTTGCTCAGCCCCAAAATATTTTGTAGATGGATGTCATGGTTTTGGATCCGATTATTTCCACGATTTATGGTATGGGAGACACCTCCTGATGCAACGGCCCAACGTGCTACATACCATGATGCCTTTGACTGAGTAGTATTCTTTATGGATAGGTTTCCCGGTACCTTTCACTTAAATTTAGCATTCATAGCATGTGTATACTCATATGTTCGTACTAGGCATTATAATTTGCTCACGTACTCGGTTTTGTTCTGGACACCCCATTCCACGGGACAGGACTCAGGTTGGACGGACTGGATGATAGCGGTCGTTGAGCAACAGGGTGGAGTGTACTGTACCACGTTTATAGTTATAAGTTTTAGAAATATTTTCGATTGGGTTGTAGAAGCATATTTCATTATTTGTCTTTGGGACCAGTTGTATTCTGCCGGAGTTGAATTATTTAAGTTTTCGCTGGATTTTCTGATTATTGCATTTAAGTTATTTTTAATGCTTAAGATTTGATTAATTAGTGATTCCAGAACGGGTCACTACACAAAATGACGTGGACCGGGTAACTGGGTTAACAAGAAATTCATGCTCAGACTGAAGGCGCCAAGGAATCTAGTGTCACTCGGAAGTACCCCCTCTAGACTTCTAGCATAACAACCGGAAGTGGATTGGGAATATCCTGGAAACATCACAACCCTCCGTGTCCGTTGGCCATGTGACTCGTGACATCCAATCGTCCACAATATAGGGCTGAGCAGCCCAACTAACTATGGCTATTTCAAATGAAATACGGCTCAATGTGATAAAAGATCATGTGTCATATGAACAGTAAATACATTCATGTCATGACAGTTAAAATGCAACATATAAGAATGCATACTCAGCTGTTAATATGAATCTGGTTGATTAACGAAAAATCAACACGAAAATAATCCAATTCGTGCCCTCAGATCAATTAAACACAAGACTCAATGGATGTTTTTCGATCTTTTTAAGACAAGTATAATCTCGCAAAAATTAACAAAAGATAAAAGTGAATTTTCACCTTTAATCGATGAACAATTAACAATAAAAATTAAAAAAAATTTAATTCAATGAGACCTTTAGATAACTTGTATCTGACAATCTTCAATGAAAAACAATTGACAAACGCCACAAAGTTAAGAACTTTGATAGTTTGATTTTGAGCAAAGACAAAGCTTCAATAAAAATTCTTGAGAGAATCTCAATCAATAATATGAAAAAAATTGAAAAACTATTATTAATTAATAAGAACAATGTATTTATAGTTACAACTCAAAAATAAAAGATAACGCAAAATATTGCAAAAATACAAAAAGTTATGACTTAAAAGTTTCCTAATAAACTTAAAAGACTAAAAAATATGAAAATATCATAAAAGATAATCTAAATACTTGAACACACACTAACACTCCGAGTGTGTGTTTTTCTCAAAAAAATTCGCTCCCTCTAGCGGTAAGAACATGCGCTCGAGCGTACAATTTTCTGCCCGAAAAAATTCCTGCGCTCGAGCAAGAAGTCCTTTGTCTCCAAACATCTTTCAAGGCTTGCTCGAGGGGTAAGAACTTGCGCTCAAGCGAGAAGGTTTCTGTCTTGCATCTCAAACATCTTCTTTCTCAAGGTCTTTTTGCACTTCAACGACCATAAAACATCCTCCAAAATGTCCACCAATAACTCCAACATCCTCTTGATAATTTAGCATCAATTTTTTAAGAGCTTCCTTGAACTGTTTAGCTAGTCGTCTTTTTATCGGCTCTTTTGGCAGCTCTAATAGATCTAGAATATTCTCTGCAATACAATCCACATGCGATTTGTCCACGTTCGCATCAGCCTGGGAGTGGCGGAGCGCTGCGGGGATAGTAGCAGAGCAATACCTACGTTTTGAGGCAGTCACCATCAGCAGGCTGACGATGGATGCAAGTATAACATTGGATCCCTAAAGAGATTAGGGAGTATATAATAGTTTAGTTAAGAATTTTAGAGTATTATAAGTTATATGGTAATGATTGCTTATAGGCTTGGACTTTGAGTACATGGACTGCTAGATTGCTAGGGTGCTTAATTTTTTGGATAGAAGTACAGACGTATTATCCAAGATATCAGGTTGAATATACATGTATTATGTTTGCATTTTTTCTATGGAATTTATATATGCATTGATATTATGATTCATACATGAACATGCTGAGCTTTATGCCTTGATTTGCATAGTCGTAGTAGGGGTCGCTCAGCCCCATATTTTTAGTGGATGGATTCCATAGATTTGGGTCCAGGATATATCTACAGTTTTATTGTGTGGGAGCCACCTTCTTACGCAATGACCCAGCATGCTGCATACCATGGAGCCTTGACTGAGCAGTTTTATGGATAGGTTTTTCCATTACCCCATCATATTGCATGTTCATGCATGGTATATTTATATTTGTACTAGCGTACTGAGCCTTATACTAACGTCCAGTATTTTTTGTGTTGTCTACACACCCCATTCGATGGGGCAGATGCAGTTGCTGGTAGTTCACCCAAAGACTTGGAGTAATCGGGAACCAGAGAGGCACAACAGGGTTAGCTATTAGGTTGCATTATGTTTTATTCGATTGGGTTGTATATTATTGGATTTATTTAGCCGGTTGTATTCTTTCTGGTTCAGCATTTATTTATTTTTCCGCAATTATCTCTGATTATTGCAAATTGCATGCTTGATTAAGCTTTAACTTCTGATTAGTAGTGGATGCAGGTTGGGTCTCTACACTTTCTAAGGGAAAAGCCAGATACCCTTGATGCCTTTAAAAAATGCTTAAAAGGATTGTAAACTTGCACAAAATGAAGGTGACCAGAATTCGCATTGATCATGGTAAGGAGTTCAAAAATTCTTATTCTGCAAAATTTTTTGATAAAAAAGGTATCTCTCATGACTCCCCAATAGAATGATATTGCTGAGAGAAAGAATAGAACTTTGTAAGAAATGAACAGGGTGATGTTCACTTCTAAAAATATCTCAAAATGTTTTTGGACAGAAGCTTTAAACACATCATGTCACATTTCAAATAGAGTTTATTTAAAGAATGATTCTACTATGACCTCCTATGAAATTTTCATGGGAAAGTGGTCGAACCTTAAATACTTTCATGTTTATGGCTGCGTATGTTACGTTTTAAATGATAGAGATCACCTTGAAAATTTTGACTCTAAGAGTGATAATTTTTTGTTCTTAGGTTATGCCTTGAATAATGGTGTTTATCGGACGTTTTCTTAAAAACAAAAACAATTTTTGAGTCTATTAATGTTATTTATATTACTTTGCATATCTTAAGAGAAAGACTACTAAATATGAAGTTGAAGATCTAATGGAACATTTCGCACCGCATGAAAGTTCAGATGTTGTCCCAGATGTCACAACATTTGACACAACACATTCATTAACCCCACCAGAAACAGATTTTGATCAGCCCGCTGATGATGTTGATAAGGAAAATGGTGAAGTAAATGAAGATGGAAAGAATATCCCAAGCAAAATCCAAAAGAACCATCCATCTTCACAAATCATTGGAGACATACATGAAACTATGCAAACCTGAAGGAAAAAAGGTGGATTACAAGAAGATGATTGGATTGTTCTGCATGCGCTCCACAATCTCACATGTAAGGCATTCGTTCTTTATTTCAAACATTGAACCCAAAAATGTAACTGAAGATTTAAAAGAAGAATTTTGGGTCAATGAAATGCATGAAGAGTTTGAACAGTTTGCTCGATACGATGTTTGGTACTTGGTATTTTCATCTGATCATGGTAACGTAATAGAAACAAAATGGATTTATAAAAATAATACCAATGAATCAGGAAAAATTGTGAGAAATAAAGCTAGGTTGGTAGCTCAATGGTACACGGAGGTAGACAGGGTTGATTTTGATGAGACCTTCTTTCCTGTAGCCCGCATTGAGTCTGTCCAACTTTTTCTTGCCATATCATGTCATATGGGAATGGAACTTTTTCAAATTGATGTAAAAAGAGCATTTTTTAATGACATTTTAAGTGAAGAGGAGTATGTGAGAAAACCCAAGGGGTTTGAGGATCCACAACACCTAGATCATGTGTATATGTTGAAAAAGGCGATGTATGGATTGAAGCAAGCCCCTCGTGCTTGGTATGAAAGGCTTTTAGAGTACTTGCTCAATCTTGGATTCAAGAGAGGTGACGTAGATAAGATATTTTTTGTGCAAAAAGCTCAAGGTAATATTCTCATTTTCCGCATCTATGTAGATGACATAATATTTTGTACTTCTTTTGACAAGCTTGTGAATGAATTTTTTTTCGATGCATGTCTTCTACTTTCGAAATGAGCATGGTTGGTGAGTTAAGTTATTTCTTGGGGTTGCAAGTCAAACAAATGCATGATGGTATCTTTTTGTGTAAAAGCAGGTATGCTGGAAATCTTGTGAAAAAGTTCTTGAATGATAATTCTAAACACATGCGAACACCGATGAGGTCAAGTGAAAAACTATGTAGAGACGATGTTGCGGAAGGTGTTGACAACACCATCTACCAAAGCATCATTGGAAGTCTCTTGTATTTGAGTGCTACTAGGACAAATATCATGTTTAGTGTATGTTTTGTGCTAGATACCAGTCTAACCATAAGGTCACACAACTAAAAGCTGTGAAAAGACTATTGAAATATTTGGCAAGGACTTTGGATTTGGGTTTGTGGTACACTAAAGAAACCAACACAAATTTGGTAGGATTTAGTGATGAAGACTGGGCAAGGGATCTTGATGAGTGAAAGAGCACCACGGGTGGTTTTTTCTACTTGGGTAATAACTTAGTGTCATGGTACAGTAGAAAACAAATATGTGTATCTCTTTCTACTGCTGAATCAGAATATGTAGCAGCTAGAAGTTGTTGTTCACAACTCATGTGGATGAATCAAATGTTAAAAGATTATGAAATTAAAAGTGAAACTCCCATAGTGTACTGTGGTAATTTAAGTGCTATTGATATATCCAAAAATCCAGTACAACACTCTCGGACCAAACATATAGAAATTCGTCATCACTTCATTCGAGATTTGGTTGAGAAAGACATGATCTGTATGAAGTTTATTGGAACGAATTACTAATTAGCAGATATATTTACCAAAGCATTGGACTTTGAGAGATTTTCCAACTTTAATAAGTCTCTCAGCATATGTGCACTATAATCATACATAGATCATGTCTCCAGTTTTGACAACACTTGTAAAAACACCAATCATGCATGAACATTCTTAGGATCCCTTAGACATATTGCATTCATGCACAGATACTATTTTGTTAAGTGTTTTATATTTTGTAACTATTGGTCATTATACACTCAGTGTACGTGTAAAATTATTTTTACAGCCTATAAATTGTTCATTGAACTCTGAATAAATCATTGAGTAGTTGAGAGATGTTCGCGTATTGCATGAACTTGTTCCATGTGAAAAGTGATTTCACAAATTCTAAAGCTCACCTTGATGAATATCTCAATGACGCTCATCTTGATCATTGAGATTGAATAAAAAAAGCTAGCTAAAGGGGTCCAATGAAGACCATTCGTTTAGTGTGCATGCTTCCACTTCTGTAGAAACAATTCCAAATGGCTGACTGTTTGATAAAAATTTATGAAAACTTGAGTGTTGTTGTAAGATGTAGCAAACATTGTGGATAACACTTCACCCGTAAACATTCATATTCATGTATTAGCATTTTATTTCAATTTTACATTATGTTTTAGGAATATTTAAAACATGAATATTTATTTTAATGGTGAATATATCATGTTGAAAATTTTGAAGTTCAAGATAAGTAAAATTCAATGACTTGCCCTATCCACTAAAGTTTTGAATTGCTTCGTGATTGAAAGTGTTCCTAGTGGAGTTTTATTTATGGAAATTTTTAGAAAATCAATTGGCTGATTTATTGCCTTAATTCGGAAATTTGTTGAAAATTGATTTTCAAAATTCCTTTTTAACAGTTGGGATTTTATTACCGTGGGAATAATTACTGAGGCCTAGTAAGTGGGGGGTGTATGGTTTGTTGTTTAGATTTATTCTTATCATCAGATTTTATCCTTACCCTCACCACAATCTCAATTCTACAGTTCTCTCTCGGCCCTATCCCTCTCGTGTAAAACCCCTCTTTTCGATTCTAATCCTTCATAATTTCAATGGCAGGCAAGGGTTTCAACTCACACAATATCCGTACAGAGATGGGATTCACGAAAGATGTTGGGCAAGATGAGCCAACACCTCCTTCACCACAATCAAAATTACAGAAGTCTTTGATTCCAGGGCTTGAACAACCAGTGCCCTTGGAGTTAATTGCACCAAGAGAGCCCGGTAATGGGCTGTATGTGGAGAATCTATGAGATCTATCTCTTTTGAAGAAAGTATTTTCCCCAAAACCGATGACTTTTCGATCCAAGTGACAGGCGAGGTACAATACCGACTTTACTCCATCAAAGAGATTTCGAGGAAAAGGGCAGCCATCATGCCTCTCTCTTTTGGACATTGAGTTTTCATCTGATGATGACTCTGCTGATGAAGATTTTGAGATAGTGGCTCCACCAAAGAATCCAAAGCTCTCGGATGTCACTGTTGAGTCCAATAAAGCAACTGAATCGTCTGATGATTCTATTTTTGATGATAGTGACTCATGCCTACTCTTTCTACTATACCCAGTGGTGGTGACCTGAAGTTTGTCTACTCTGATGATGAGGAAGCATCCATCACCAAGTTTTTGGCTAATTTGAAGCAAAACAAGGCGCACGTGTCTTGTTTATCTCCTTTCCCCTGTGATGAAGAACCCGATGAGGAGATGCTACAAGAGTTTGCTGATAATCGCCCTACATTGTCTGATAGTTCCTCGTATAACTCTAGTGAGGAGTCTGATGAAGAAGATGAATCTGTCTTAGAGGAGATGTTGAGCCAGATGTTGCTGACATCCCAGACAACATCCTGGATGAAGAGTACTTTGTAATTCAGTCTTTCTCATCTTCGTTTTACACCAAGAGTGCTGCAAAATATTGAAAACACTATGCCAATCTCGAGTTCTTTGAAGTGCGAAATATCGATATGGAGTAATATCAATCTCAAAATATGGTAGAGTTCTTCAAACTCCAGAACTTACTGGCTACTGTTACTTCTGCTACACTTTTTTGTAGAAAGCCAATGTTAGAATTTTATGAAAACTTGAATGTTGCTGTGAAAAACCCTCTATCTGCTAAGTTTGGGAAGATTTATGTGAGGGGGAAAGTCTTTTATTTTAGTCCAGCTGTGATTACTGGGTTCTTTCATTCCCCTGATGTGGACGATGCTGCCCAGCCTACTCTGGATGAGATCACCTGTGTCATAACAAGTGGTCGTGTAAGCCACTTTCCTACTCATCCCCAAAAGTTGTCTGCAAGAAATCTTACCTCTCTGTATTTTGTTTTTCACAAGACTTCCGTGAAGACTTGGACACCGTCTACCAATTCCACCAGTGTTAAAAAAACAACAGGCTGCGGTTTTATTTTTTGTAGGGACTGGAGCTAAATTTAAATTTGGAAGACTTGTATTTAATACAACGTTGCAATATACAAACTGTGAGTTGGTCTCTTACAAGCACCCGTTTCCTTCTCTGATCTATGCCATGTTGGTGTCTCAAGGTTTTGAGAAGGATGATGATGAAACTTTATGTGCTGTTGTGGAAGTACTGAAACTTGCACCTGCTCTCGTTAGGGGACAAAGAAAGTTGGATCTCTCGTGGATAGATTCAGATGTTGGCAACACTGAACCTGTCACTATTACCTCAATACCATCCACTTCTACTCTACAACTGGACTCGGCTTCAATCCAAGTCCAGATGCTGCATGCTGAACATAATATCTTACAAGCCAAGACAAACATTTCTTACTATGAATCTTTACTGGCTCAATATAGAGGTCTGCTTGGTGTTGGCACTTCTGGACAAAAAGATGGAGAAAAAGATGGATCTGGCTCTGATGGAGAAGATGAAGAAGACAATGGCTCTTTTGAGAGCAATCAGTTTTAATATATTTTGTTGTTTTACCCTCCTTGTTCTTGTTTAGTTCGTTTAGGTTTTTTTCTATGCAATATTATCTGTGTTTGTTGTGTTATGTTTTGTTGTTCATTTTCAATGAGCAATGTGACAACATATTTTTGATCTGAACAGGAATTTAATGAGTGTTGTGTGCACATGTTGACAACACCTTTGACAACACTCATAATTGAAAGACCAAATTCAGGTGGAGAATTGATTTGATAAGTTTGAACCTAGGGGGATTTCTGAGAATTAAATTTCAGAGAGAGTTGTTGAGTTTTTTTTTTTTTTATGGTTTTGTCCAAAAAGATAAAAAGAGGGAGATTGAAAAGAATAATTATTCCTTAATATCTCTCCATGTTTTAAAAGATTATCTTTAAGTATTTTTCCTTTCAAGGATTGATAATCAAGATAAAGTTTCCTATCTGAATGATTGATATATTTTAAACTAGAAATGATCTCGACTTGAGTTAAAAGAATATAAAATTCTTAATGCTTAAATTACGTGAGATTGGGTTAGTTATTTATCTATCTCCTAATTTAATTATATTTCTTTATCTTTGCAGGGATTTGTTTTTCACGTTTGAAATGGAAACAAGATAAAAATAATTGGAGATATGATAATGACGCTTAAAAGAGAAGAGGCGATCAAGAATAGGTGAGACAGAAAAATAGAGAGAAAGAGAGTGATATAATTTAGAGACATGAAAGGCAGCATTATTGAGATCTCTGAAGCATTTAAGAAATATAAGTTTTTCTACGGCTGTGGTTTCGGGCTTCCCTTGTTACCTTGGAGTGTTGAGGGAACTTGTTGTGTTTCTCTAGTTTTGGCAACTAGGGTCATCTCCCTTTGGTTTTATGATTCTTTCTTTAGTTGATTTTTAAGGAGTTATTTTATTTATGTTTTTGTTTGTGTGTGTTTTTGTTTCTCACTTGTTTAGTTGTTTTTAAAGAAAATTGATTTTTTATATCATTCGCTAGTATTGAGTTTTTGTAAGATAATTTACAATTTTTCTAATGAAGATTTTTTTTTGAGTCACCGCACAAGTATACTTGTGCATAATCATTCTTGATTATTTAATTATTCATTTTTGTTTTTATTTATGCTTTAAATATTTTCGCTGCATGTTGTGTTGGATGTTGACAATATCCAGAGACAACATCTATTATATATCTGATTTTTGTGCTTTGTATATTCTTGTCAAGGGAAGAAACCACCCAACATAGTCGTTTGATTGAATTTAATTTTATGCGCACTGTATTTTTACCTATGAACTCGACTCATGTTTTACAAAAAAGAAAAATTATTCAACATTTTTTTCATTTTTTAAGCATGAATGATAAATACGTGACATATCACCACGAGTATTAAAGTTCACATTCTATTAGATACAATAATGCTAAAACAACTTCAATCCTTATTTAATTAGATCACTTTCACGTGCTAACCTTATTTGACAGTCTGCAATACATAATTATTTATATATAAATCTAACGTTGGATTATGATCAACAATATGTGTATATTTATTTATACTTAAAGAACAAAAAAATTCCAAGAATAAAACGAGTAGGGAATTTGATGATATATGTTTCGATTCCAAACAACAAATTCCAACTATATATGGAATAAGCATCTTTTTATAATCTTGTTTTCCCATTAGGCAGGAAATGTTAATGTTTATGCTGCCTACGGCGAGATTCTTTAAACTTATGCATTACAATCGATCGATAAAGTATCGCCAAATAGTGGGAAGTAACGCATGTGTCGTACAAATTGAATGAAAATATTATTAGGCAATTTTTTATCCACGAGGTACATGTGGTTTTCGGATGTTTTGAACCTCAAAATGACAGGTTGAGCTCAACCTACTTATAAGACATTGTTCAGATCGAGCGTAGCCTATATTCCTTTGGAAAAATGTAATTTAAGTCTTGTAAGTTGGTTTATTTTTTGTTTTAATTCTATAACTTTTCAAAGTTTTATATTAGTCCAATAACTTATATTTGTTTTTTAGTTTTGGTCTTTTTCAATCGAAAACCACTAAATCAATCGAATATTACTTATCTTTCGTCGTTGTTCTTTTATGAAACTCGTGTGGTTAGAATTAAGCTTATATTACATGTATTTAATATATAAATAATAAAAAAACAAAACTACAAGTTTTTTTTCTCTCGATTTGTGAACATTGGGTATTGTTTTTTCTTTCTTTTATCCATTTATTTTTGTGTAATGTATTTTAATATGTTTAATATAAGCTTAATTAATTCTAACCACACGAGTCTTATATACCTAAATAAGTAATATTCAATTTATTTAATGACTTCTAACGAAAAAAAGACCAAAACCCGAAAAAAGATCCAAGTACTAGATTAAGACCAAACTTTAAAAAGGTTATAGGACTTAAACAAAAAATAGGCTAATTAACTTAAATGACAAAAATTGTAAATTTCCATTCATTAATGATCTAGATTTTCTCTTACGTGTGATGTTCATGTTTCTCCGGTAGAATAGTACTCTACATTAAGAATCAATATGATCATTTTGATCCATTGTTAGAATAATATGATAAAGGATCAATCTCATTAGCTGAAAGTGAGATGCGATATGTAGTTAATGAGATGCGATATGTATTAACCACACGATGATATATATTGTAAGCGTTATTGTGTTTTCCTACTCAAAATACTGTTTTGTTCTAAAACATTCATTTGTCGATTGTTTGAGATGAGCGGTTTGTAAGATCAACTTAGTTTGAGAGCTCGGGAAGTCGGAATCATAGGTCGGGCGAGACTAGAGCTTCGGGGTTCCATCGAAAAGAACATAGAAATTTATGATCAGTTTTCCAAACTGTTTAAGAAAAATTATTTATGTTCCTGGAATCCCAAAATCATACTCGAAAACCATCGACCTATAGGGTTCGAAATTCCGATAGCGATGGGGCATCACATTTCTACCCATTTGAATTTTGAGTTCGATCCCATGAATCAATACATGGGATTCGAAATTTTTTTTGTCTTATAATAAATGCTATATTGCTTTATCCAGATTGTAGAAACTCTCGAGGTATATAGGCCCAATATAATGGAGACTAACGATATGTTCTAATTCTAGTTATTTAAAAAATAAAATTTAACTATAACTTTATTAGTGACTGATTTTATAGTTTATTTTTTCTTGTGACCAATACACTTAAATTGTAAATTAATGATTTGGTAATAATATTTTTTTTATATCTTTAATAATAAATAAGATGGTTGATACCTCGGGAAGCGTACATGTTATTCTTGGAGCTAGGCCGGGAAGAGAGAACCCGGGGTGCAGAGCTTGAGTACGTAGATCGGATGGCCGGGAAGAAGAGCCTTGGGAAGCCAGGGACTAAGGGAGTTTGGGTGACAGGGACAACTAGTTGGGTAGTGTAGTGACTTGCACCGAAATCAACTACTAAACAAACCATACGCATGCAATTAAATCTTAAATGTCAATAATCAGATGAATTAGCGGAAAATAGAGTACAAACCCAAATTGAAATAACAGTCTAAAATGATGATTAGGGTACAACCAAATCGAATAACAGTGTATCAAACCAAACCATAAATAACAACCACTAAACCAGACAGTCGAGAATCTCAACGACGCTACTGCTCGCCTCGGTGCTCACTCTTGCCGGTGTCATCCAACCCGATAAAAACACAGGGACGTGAGCACTAACACCCAGTGTAACGCCCCGTTTTTATCTTAAATGAGTGTATTTGAGTTAATCGGAGATTGCAGAGTTCACGAGCCGACTTGATTTTGATCAGGGTCCTTTTTGCAAATTTTGGAAAGTTCAGGGACTAAAGTGCAAATTTGGAGTTTAATATATTATCTACACTTAGAATTCATTTGACTTGGTCTCTTTTCCTTCCTCTCCTTCCCTTCCATCGGCTAGACTCCATTGAAGACGCCTCTTGGAGCTTTTGAGCTTTCAAAATCCAGTCCGAGCTCGATCCGTCCGTTAGAAATTAATTCTGAAGGCAGATTATCGATCACTGCAGTGAGAGCTCTGTTATATTGTAAGTATTTCTCCGATCGGATATGTTTTGTTTTTCGGAGGTTGTTAGAATCGATTTAGATTCTAGTATGTTGTTCTAGACAGAGTTCTGATCGTTTATTATCTGTCGGTCTTGAATTAGAGCGACGTCCGGATTTGTTATGATTTTTGGAAGCCATTTTCGAAAATGTGGATTTTGAGATTGATGGGTTTGCTTTGTTATTGTTGTTTTGGGCATTGAATTGAGTTGTTATCAGTATTGAACTGCTGTCTGCGTTGCCGGTTTGTTCAGTTTATAGCCGTTATGCCGTCGGTTTGAGTTTTGGGTTTTCAAATCGTTTTTGTATTGATTGAAGCCTTGGCTTGTGAATGATCGTGATTGTTGATCAAATCTTGTATTCGTACAGATTCGTTGGAGTGTGTCGAGCCCTGTGTTAGCAGCATTGTTCATCGAGAGTTGGACGAAGAACGGTAAAGAGATTTCCTTGAACCGTTGTTTGTTGTTTAGGTTGTCTAGTTGTTGATACAATCTTTTGTTGTAGCTTGTCCGGAGTTGGATCTACGACATTGAAAGGTAAAAGCAGTCATCGTAGCGGGATAGCATACTCGGGACTGTTGGTTCTCGAGTTTCCCTTTTTAAATCACATATTGCATTGATACTTGTTCTAGCACGTGGAACTTGTAATTGTTGATTGATTGAGTTTTGTTATGTGGCTTATGTTTATGTTTCTGTTATGCATGCATCTTGAGCCTACTTTGATTTCAGCGGGCAGAACCGCCCTTTTTGTTAGACGTTTGGGAACTATGATTGAGTGGCCTAGGTTGTAGTATTTTGCCTAGTGCTAGCATACTCATTATGGTTGCTCAAAGTCTAGAGGAGTGGGATACGTGGCACCACCTCGATTGGGAGAGTCGGTGAGTCGTTACGTGATCTCATCCTCGGGATCCCAAAAGCAGAGCAATACTCCCGTGTTTATCAGAATCGATATCCTGGTTTTAAAGACATGCATATCATTAACTTCGACTTGAATATGTGGTTTGATAGCATGTTGTATATTCATTACTTGATATGTTGTTTTTACTGGGATTATCTTTCTCACCGGTTATCCGGCTGTTGCTTTGTTTTGTATGTGTACTTGGCAACAGGTGGGGCAGGAACAAGTCAGAAGAGGCATGGTTAGCTTCGAGGGCAAGTAGTAGAAGTGAGACTCGGTTTAGAAGTCGAATTAGCATGTTTATCTAGTTTAAGATTGAAGCATGTTAGAACTCGAACTTGATATGTTTTGTTATTCGAATTAGTTTGTATTCGGATTGTAATATGAAATCGAAGTATGTTGTTGCTGTATCGATTTAGACTTCTGGTTGTTTCTAGGCCTTCTGAAAGCATGACTTGTTATGGCATGTTTCCCTACACCCTGTTATTGCATTTGTATTTGAAGGCATGTCGGACCAAGCGCGGAATTCTTTTCTTTTTTTCTGCAGCCTGAGCATTTCTGCCCAGGCCTTCCGCGCGCGGGCGAGGCGTTCCTCGCGCGCGCGCGAGGCCTCCGTAGGGCCTCTGAATCATTTGCCCGCGCGCGCGCGAGCTTGGTACCTCGCGCGGGCGCGGGCCTTTTAAAAAAAAAAAAAAAAAAAACCTTGAATTTTTTTACTCTTGGATTCTTGTTCGCTTACTCGTTGTTTAATCCGAGATTAGTGGTTTAGAATCGAGGTCTCACATTAAGTGGTATCAGAGCGTTAAGATTCTTGGTCGAACTAGAGTGAGCGGGGTAGATCGAGTCTGTGTGTAATGACTCCTCGCATGTGTTTGAATTATTTAATTGTGTACCTAATTCCATGCGAGCATGCTTTATTGTTTGAGCATTATTTGAATTACATGGTTGTGTGATTTAAATTAATAAAGCATGATCTACTTGAGATATAACTGTTTCTGTTCTCGACTGGTTTTCGGTATTCCAAGCGGTTGTAAGGGCACTGATGGTAGCGATTGAGATATCTCGTGTGCTAACCTTTGATTATCAGATGGGTCCTCGTCGAGTGATAAACAGAAACACACCACCAGTTATCCCTGCGACTGAACAAGCTAGCACTGAGGTTGATCAGTTGGATGCTTCAGCAACTCCTATGGAAACCTTGCTGAAGAGGTTTCAGTCGTTCAATCCGCCATTGTTGATGGGTTCAGAAAATCCAGTTGACTGTGAGAGTTGGTTTGATGATATGGATCAGTTGTTTGATTCCATTGACTACACAGATGACCGCCGAATCAGGTTAGTAATTCATCAGCTGCGTGGTGGTGCTAAGAGCTGGTGGATCATGACAAAGAAAGCAATTGAGAGTAGAGGTACAGAGGTTACTTGGACTCTTTTTAAATATAAATTTTATAAGCGGTTTTTCCCTATCTCGTATCGTAAGGATAAGGGAGCAGAGTTTGCAAATCTGAGACAAGGGAATCTGAACATTGAAGAGTACGTGGCTAAGTTCGATAGTCTGTTGCGTTTTGCACCGCTAATTGCTGGAGATGAAGAAGCTAAGGCAGATCAGTTCATCAACGGGTTGAACCCCGATGTCTTCACGTTGGTTAACACCAACAGGCCTAGCAACTTTGCGGATGCCATGAATTACGCAAAGGGAGCAGAAGCAGGCTTGTGGAGGCAAAGAGGTAATCAGGGGGCACCTCAGCAGCAGAGGCAGTATCAGAACCAACCATCTCAGTGCCAGAATCAGCCACCTCAACATCAGAACCAGCAGCAGAGGTATGAAGGTGGAAACAGTGGGGGAAACAGAAAGGACCAGTACAAGGCAAGAGGTAAACAGTTCAAGAGACAGGGGAACAGTTCGTCCAGTTCCAGTGGTTCGAAGCAATTCGGTTCAGGACCGAGTTCTGGGTCATCATCCTTGTACTGCAGCAAGTGTGGAGGAAGACACTCACCGGATCAGTGTGTGGGAGTCTTCGGCAATTGTAACACATGTCAGCAACCGGGACACTTATCTAAAGTGTGCCCTCAACGTAATAGAGATAGAGCTCAGAGTGGGAGTTCGTCTAGACCTGCAGCTCAGCCGGAGAGGCAGTCATCTGCAGTGCACTCTTTCCAACCCCAGCAACAGCAGAACAGACAAAGAGGTAGCTCTAGTGCAAATCAGCCTCCGAGACAGCTAGCACGAGTCTTTGCATTGACAGAGGATCAGGCTCAGGCAGCACCTGACGATGTCATAGCAGGTAACTGTTCGATTTTCGGTCATTCTGCTCATGTCTTGATAGATACAGGTGCTTCCCATTCCTTTATCTCTGAGAAATATGTGTTATTGCATGCTTTGCCAACTGAATTGTTGCCTACAGTAGTAGCTGTTACTTCACCTTTGGGTGGAGGAATTGTTTCTGTCCGACTAGTCAGGAACTGTGAATTTTGTTTCGAGGGGAATTGGTTAGAATTCGACTGTATTGTGCTTGGGTTGTCAGATTTTGATTGTATTGTCGGTATAGATGCTTTGACCAAGTACAGGGCAACAGTTGATTGTTTTTTGAAAGTTGTCAGGTTCAGACCTGAAATGGCAGACGAGTGGAAATTCTTTGGTAAGGGTTCTCGATCTAGAATTCCTTTGATTTCAGTGTTATCTATGACTCGTTTGTTACAGAGAGGTGCAGAAGGATTTTTGGTTTATGCGGTTGATGTACTGAAATCTAGCCCAGCTTTGGTTGACTTACCAGTGGTTAGAGATTTTGCTGATGTGTTTCCGGAAGATGTTCCTGGATTGCCACCCATTCGAGAGGTTGAATTCAGCATTGACTTAGTGCCAGGTACTCAACCTATTTCAAAAGCTCCTTATCGTATGGCACTTGTTGAATTGAGAGAGTTGAAGGAGCAGCTTGAGGATTTGATTGCCAAGGGATACATCAGACCTAGTGTATCGCCTTGGGGTGCTCCTGTTCTATTCGTTCGGAAGAAGGATGGTTCTATGCGGCTCTGTATCGACTACCGTCAATTGAATCAGGCTACAGTTAAGAACAGGTATCCTTTACCCCGAATAGATGAATTGTTTGATCAACTGCAGGGTTCTTCTGTCTACTCTAAGATTGATCTGAGGTCAGGCTACCATCAGCTGAGAGTGCGAGAGGAAGATGTTCCTAAGACCGCATTCAGAACGAGGTATGGTCACTTTGAGTTTATAGTCATGCCGTTCGGTTTGACTAACGCTCCAGCTGTTTTTATGGGTTTGATGAACCGTATCTTTCAGCATTATTTAGATGAGTTCGTCATTATTTTCATCGATGATATTCTTATCTACTCGAAGAACCGTACTGACCATGCAGAGCACTTGAGAATCGTCTTGCAGATTTTACGAGTTGAGCAGTTGTTTGCCAAGCTATCGAAATGCGAATTCTGGTTAGATCGAGTTGTCTTTCTCGGTCATATTATTTCTGAAGATGGGATTTCTGTCGATCCCAGCAAAATCGAAGCGGTTATGAATTGGCCTAGACCGACATCAGTACCTGAGATCCGAAGCTTCATGGGTTTAGCTGGTTATTACCGTCGTTTCATCGAGGGTTTCTCGTCTATTGCCAAGCCTATTACCCAGCTGACTCAGAAGAATGCGCCTTTTGTCTGGACTTCAGATTGTGAGGCTAGCTTTGTTGATCTGAAGAGGAGACTGACCAGTGCTCCAATTCTTTCTATTCCGAAGGGTACTGGAGGTTTCACAGTCTATTGTGATGCTTCTAACCGAGGCTTGGGTTGTGTTCTTATGCAGCATAAGCATGTGGTGGCGTATGCATCAAGGCAGCTGAAACCGCATGAGACTCGTTATCCTGTTCATGATCTTGAACTTGCAGCGATTGTATTTGCTTTGAAGATCTGGCGTCACTATCTTTATGGTGAGTCTTTCGAGATCTTTTCTGATCATAAGAGTCTTAAGTACTTGTTTTCACAGGCAGAGCTGAATATGAGACAGAGAAGATGGTTAGATCTGTTGAAGGATTTTGACTGTGAGATCAAGTATTATCCAGGGAAGTCGAATGCAGTTGCAGATGCCTTGAGCCGAAAGCTTTGTTCTCTATCTCTTTCAACTATCCGTGTTTCTCAGTTGGTCGATGATTGTTGCACTTCTGGTTTAGAGTTTGAAACAGATAGGGAGACTATCAGAGTGTTTGCTATTCAAGCCGAGCCGGAGTTGTTTGTTGCAATCAGAGAAGCACAGAAGTCTGAGCCGAGCATTCAGGTTTTGGTAGAGAAAGTCAGAACTGGGCATCAGTCAGAATTCCAGGTTAGAGATGACGTTTTGTTTGTGAATAACCGTATTGTTGTGCCTGATATTTCGGAGTTGAGACAGCGTATTCTCCGAGAGGCTCATTGCAGTCGGTTTAGCGTTCATCCTGGAGGTCGTAAGATGTACAACGATCTGAAGAGTCAGTTCTGGTGGAAGAGAATGAAGGACGATGTTGCGAGATTTGTATCTCGGTGTTTGAATTGTCAGCAAGTGAAAGCAGAGCGGAAGCGACCAGGTGGTCTTTTGCACAGCCTATCTGTTCCTGAATGGAAATGGGATCACATTTCTATGGATTTTGTCACGAAACTACCACGATCCGTTCGAGGATGCGATGCTATTTGGGTGGTGATCGACCGATTGACGAAGTCTGCGTGTTTTATTCCGTACAGGATGACGTATCGTCATGATCAGATGGCTGAGTTGTATGTTAGCAATGTTGTGAGATTGCATGGTGTGCCGAAGTCGATCGTTTCAGACAGAGATCCTAGATTCACTTCTCACTTCTGGCACAGTCTTCAGGGGGCACTTGGTACTCGATTGCATCTGAGTACAGCTTATCATCCTCAGACAGATGGACAGTCAGAACGGACCATCCAGACGTTGGAAGATATGCTGCGAGCGGTAGTGCTAGACTTTGGCACTAGTTGGCAGGATTCTTTGCCTCTTGTCGAGTTTTCTTACAACAACAGCTTCCAAGCGAGTATCGGTATGGCGCCTTTTGAGGCTTTGTATGGTAGAAAGTGCCGATCTCCGTTGTTTTGGGATGAATTGTCCGAGTCACAAGATTTGGGACCGGAGATGCTTAGAGATATGGCAGAGCAGGTTAAGATCATTCAGACCAGAATGAAGTCAGCTCAAGATAGACAGGCGAAGTATGCGAATGTCAGACGTCGACCTCTGAGTTTTGAGCAGGGAGACCGTGTATTCCTTAAGATTTCTCCGTTCAGAGGCACCGTCAGATTCGGTAAGAGAGGAAAGTTATCTCCGAGATTCATCGGTCCGTACGAGATTCTCGAGAAGATAGGCGATCTTGCCTACAGACTTGCACTTCCTCCGTCTTTATCTGGTATTCACGACGTTTTTCACGTCTCTATGCTGCGAAAGTATCAACCAGATATTTCTCATATCCTTCAGCCTGACGAAGCCGAGTTAGACGAGACCCTGAGCTATTTTGAGCGACCGATTCAGATCCTTGATCGGAAAGAAAAGCAACTCAGGACCAAGTTGATTCCGTTAGTGAAGGTGCAGTGGAGCCGTCACGGTGTTGAGGAAGCGACTTGGGAGACAGAGTCTGACATGAGTCAGCGTTTTCCAGAGCTATTCGGATGACGTGAGTTCTTCTTACTGTCTTTTGATTCCTTATTCTATCTTTGAGTTGTGGTTCTCGTTGATTTCGAGGACGAAATCTCTTCTTAGTGGGGGAGAATTGTAACGCCCCGTTTTTATCTTAAATGAGTGTATTTGAGTTAATCGGAGATTGCAGAGTTCACGAGCCGACTTGATTTTGATCAGGGTCCTTTTTGCAAATTTTGGAAATTTCAGGGACTAAAGTGCAAATTTGGAGTTTAATATATTATCTACACTTAGAATTCATTTGACTTGGTCTCTTTTCCTTCCTCTCCTTCCCTTCCATCGGCTAGACTCCATTGAAGACGCCTCTTGGAGCTTTTGAGCTTTCAAAATCCAGTCCGAGCTCGATCCGTCCGTTAGAAATTAATTCTGAAGGCAGATTATCGATCACTGCAGTGAGAGCTCTGTTATATTGTAAGTATTTCTCCGATCGGATATGTTTTGTTTTTCGGAGGTTGTTAGAATCGATTTAGATTCTAGTATGTTGTTCTAGACAGAGTTCTGATCGTTTATTATCTGTCGGTCTTGAATTAGAGCGACGTCCGGATTTGTTATGATTTTTGGAAGCCATTTTCGAAAATGTGGATTTTGAGATTGATGGGTTTTCTTTGTTATTGTTGTTTTGGGCATTGAATTGAGTTGTTATCAGTATTGAACTGCTGTCTGCGTTGCCGGCTTGTTCAGTTTATAGCCGTTATGCCGTCGGTTTGAGTTTTGGGTTTTCGAATCGTTTTTGTATTGATTGAAGCCTTGGCTTGTGGATGATCGTGATTGTTGATCAAATCTTGTATTCGTACAGATTCGTTGAAGTGTGTCGAGCCCTGTGTTAGCAGCATTGTTCGTCGAGAGTTGGACGAAGAACGGTAAAGAGATTTCCTTGAACCGTTGTTTGTTGTTTAGGTTGTCTAGTTGTTGATACAATCTTTTGTTGTAGCTTGTCCGGAGTTGGATCTACGACATTGAAAGGTAAAAGCAGTCATCGTAGCGGGATAGCATACTCGGGACTGTTGGTTCTCGAGTTTCCCTTTTTAAATCACATATTGCATTGATACTTGTTCTAGCACGTGGAACTTGTAATTGTTGATTGATTGAGTTTTGTTATGTGGCTTATGTTTATGTTTCTGTTATGCATGCATCTTGAGCCTACTTTGATTTCAGCGGGCAGAACCGCCCTTTTTGTTAGACGTTTGGGAACTATGATTGAGTGGCCTAGGTTGTAGTATTTCGCCTAGTGCTAGCATACTCATTATGGTTGCTCAAAGTCTAGAGGAGTGGGATACGTGGCAACACCTCGATTGGGAGAGTCGGTGAGTCATTACGTGATCTCATCCTCGGGATCCCAAAAGCAGAGCAATACTCCCGTGTTTATCAGAATCGATATCCTGGTTTTAAAGACATGCATATCATTAACTTCGACTTGAATATGTGGTTTGATAGCATGTTGTATATTCATTACTTGATATGTTGTTTTTACTGGGATTATCTTTCTCACCGGTTATCCGGCTGTTGCTTTGTTTTGTATGTGTACTTGGCAAAAGGTGGGGCATGAACAAGTCAGAAGAGGCATGGTTAGCTTCGAGGGCAAGTAGTAGAAGTGAGACTCGGTTTAGAAGTCGAATTAGCATGTTTATCTAGTTTAAGATTGAAGCATGTTAGAACTCGAACTTGATATGTTTTGTTATTCGAATTAGTTTGTATTCGGATTGTAATCTGAAATCGAAGTATGTTGTTGCTGTATCGATTTAGACTTCTGGTTGTTTTTAGGCCTTCTGAAAGCATGACTTGTTATGGCATGTTTCCCTACACCCTGTTATTGCATTTGTATTTGAAGGCATGTCGGACCAAGCGTGGAATTCTTTCCTTTTTTTCTGCAGCCTGAGCATTTCTGCCCAGGCCTTCCGCGCGCGGGCGAGGCATTCCTCGCGCGTGCGCGAGGCCTCCGTTGGGCCTCTGAATCGTTTGCCCGCGCGCGCGCGAGCTTTGTACCTCGCGCGGGCGCGGGCCTTTTAAAAAAAAAAAAAAAAAAAACCTTGAATTGATTTACTCTTGGATTCTTGTTCGCTTACTCGTTGTTTAATCCGAGATTAGTGGTTTAGAATCGAGGTCTCACACCCAGTATAATAAACACGAGTATACAAAATTATATGTGCATGCAAAATGACGTCGGGTAACTGGATCAACAAGAAACTCATGCTCAGACTAAAGGCGCCAAGGAGTGTAGTATCACTCGAAAGTACTCCTCTGGACTACTAGCATAAAAACCGGACGTGGATTAGGAAACATCTTGGAAACATCAAAGCCCTTCACGCCCGTTGGCCATGTGACTCGTGACGTCCAATATTCCACAATATAGGGTTGAACAACCCAACTAACTATGACTATCTCGAAGAAGATACGACAGATGTGATGGTATTTTTTTATGTTTGATTGAGTTAATTTGTGATGATTAGGTGTATTTTGATTGATTAAATTCATGTTATAGTTCGTAATTATGGTATGTGATTTGATATAGGAAAAGTGAAGAAAAGGAGCTAAAGATGGAAGGAAAGAGCGAGATAAGAGAAGAATTACGGAGCAACAATGATCCAAAAATCATTTTTAATTTTAGATAGCTTTAAATCCTATATGCACCGTTCAGAATGAAATTCAAGATGTTGTGAAGCTGCTGTCCAAATTTCAGCTCAATCTGACGGCTAGATCTCTGGATATGAATTTTTCAAAATCGCTGCTCGCTGAAAAAAAAGTATGCTCGCTCGATCTGCAACATTTTACCGATCGAGCGAGCGGGTCTGTTCGGGAAGAATTTTTATTTTTGGGAACTTTTTTATTTTAGACTCTAGACTTTTATTAGGTCTTGATTCCGATTTTTAGACATTCAATCATCAGATTGGGAGGCTTAGAATGTGGAATAACTTTCTTGGCGGCTAGGTTTCTTCTCTCTTTCCTTAGATTTAATTTTCTTTCATGAATTTTTTTAGAAAATTCATGAATCGTTGTGGCTAAGTTTTAATACTTGGTTGAGGAAGACGAACCCTTGAGTTATGTGATTTGTGAGATTCAGTTTTCATTGTTTAATTCCAAATTGTGTATCAAGAGTGTTTTTGGATAGATTGTCATGCTTGTATGTGAGATCTTATGATTGATCACCTTAGGATTTGCTATACAATCTATTGCTAAATTAGAACTCAAATCCGTAATTGTTTGAATCATCTGATTTGTGAAGCAACTATGATTAATATTTTCTGCTGTTGAATTTGTTAAATCGTAGGAACAACAATTGACTAGAATAAATACATCTGCTGTTACATGTGTTGTCTAGATTCATCAGTTTTACTCATTTAAATGCTACCGTGGATTTAAATCTAATCGCTGGTATTGTGTTAATTTATGGGGTAAGGGTTAACATAGAACGCTGGTGTCTAGTTAACTAAAATTAAAGTGAAACGAGAATTAAATTTCCAATGATGAATATTCAATGTGAATTAATTATTTTTAGGGAATCGATGATCGAATGAATAATTTCAAGGGTATAGTCGACCGATACCAAGTCTCGTTATTTATTTTATCTTCCTTATTTTAATTATTGCATAGTAGTTTATAAAATCCAACAAACCCCTTTTAATTATTTTAAGTATTTTTATGAACACAAATAAATTTCACTTTCCTCGTGGAAACGATCCCTACTATCGCTACTACATGTTTATTTAGTTAATCTGAGTTGGGTTAATTTGAGCGTGATACGACTAAGCGCTACCAAATTTTGGCGCCGTTTCCGGGGAAGGCGTTTAGTTTATTTGTGTTCTTGTTTTTATTTTTATTTTTATATTCTTTCCCAGTACTTCTCGGGTTTGTTAATTCTTACAGGAGAATCTTCTGAAGAAGAATTCCCCTAGGATTCAGAGATGGAGAGAACACTCCGTAGAAGAAGGAAGGAGGCTCGTGGTAAACAAGAAAAGGATGAGCTACAGACTAAAATTCCTGAGGAAGAGATGGCTGCCAACGCGAATCTGAGTCTTAGAAAATTGGGCACTCCTGATCCCAATCAACAACCTTTATGCATTAATTTTTGTACATTAGAAAATAATGCTACTTTTGAGCTTAAGTTTGGATTGATTCACTTATTGCCTTCTTTTCATGGTCTTGCAGGTGAGGACCCTAACAAACACTTGATAGAATTCCATGTGGTTTGCACAAGTATGAAACCCACCCCATGGAGTGACAGAGGAGCAGATTCAGCTGAGAGATTTTCCTTTCTCTTTGAAGAGTGCTGCTAAGGATTGGCTATATTACTTACCCTCTGAATCCATCACGACTTGGACTGAGATGAAAAGAATTTTTCTGGAGAAGTACTTCCCAGCTTCTAGAGCCGCAAATATCAGGAAGGAAATCTATGGGATAAAGCAATACACAGGGGAATCACTTCATGAATACTGGGAGTGGTTCAAAAAGCTTTGTGCTAGCTGTCTCCAACATCAGATAAGTGAAAACCAATTAATTCAATTGTGCTATGAAGGTTTATTGTCTCATGACAGGAATATGCTGGATGCGGCCAGTGGAGGAGTTTTTGTGGATAAAACTCCAGTCCAAGCAAGGAATCTGATAGAGAACATGGCCGCCAATTCTCAACAATTTGGAATCGTCAGGAGTGATCCAAAACCCGGAAGGAATAATGAGGTAAATGTTTCTTCCCTTGAACAACAATTGATTGATCTGACATCTCTTGTGCGTCAAATGGCTGTAGGGAATGGACAAAATATGAAGGTTTGTGGAATTTTCACTGCAAGGGGACATGCGACTGACATGTGTCCCACACTTCAAGAGGGATCGGCTGAGCAAGTCAATGCAACAGGAGGATTTCCCAGACCGCCACAACGAAAGTATGATCCATACTCCAACACATACAATCATGGTTGGAAGGATCATCCAAACCTGAGATATGGGAACCCGCAAGCAATTCAAGCACCACTGCACAATCCAGCTTATAGGTCGTCGTACCCCCAACAACCACAACATCCTCAAGTCCCCATGCCTAGTGAGTTTCTAGAAAACATTGTTAAGGATCTTGCTAGTAATACTGCCTCTTTTCAATAGGAAACTCGAGCAAGTATCCAACAGTTGAACACTCAAATGGGGCAGTTGGCAACTGCAGTGAACAGGTTGGAGGAACTGAATTCGAACAGCTTACAATCACACACTGTGGTGAATACGAGGGAGAATGTGAGTGCAATCACCTTGAGGAGTGGAAATGAGTTGAAGGTTAATGAAGAAGTGGTAAAAGAACCAGTACAGAACAAATATGAGCAGGAATCCAAGGTAGAGGAGGACAACACAATTCAGGAAGCACCTAGAGGTAAATTCCCTCCTCTTTCTGAGTATAAATGTATAGCCCCTTTTTCCTTAGTATTGAAAGAGTCTAGGAAGGATAATGGAATTAAGGGGTTGTATGAAGTGTTTCGTATATGTGAGGTAAATATTCCATTGTTAGATGCTATTAAACAAGTACCTCGCTATGCTAACTTTTTAAAAGAGTTGTGTACTATCAATAGAAAACAAAAACTGAAGGGATGTCAGAAAGTTGAATTGGGAGAACAGGTCTCTGCCGTAATTCAAAGAAAGGTATCTACAAAATGCAAGGACCCAGGTATGTTCTGAAAGAGTGGGTGCTCGGTGAGCCAACTTGTGGCTAAGGGCTTTTATGACTCTATGTATAAACAATCTTTTGTTTAATATAATTTACACTTTTATAATGGCATTTACTTTATCTTTTATCATATTATTATGTTGTGACATACTATAAGATGTTTAGATGAAGACCTTGAATATACTATAGTGAATGTAAGATGTGGTAGCACATGGGGATGGCTATCATGAAACACATCTTAAAGTCACTGTATATTCTAAACAGTTCCTAGTCAATTGAGCCGTCCGTTAATAAGGATAAGGATCGCTCGAGATTAAGACTAGCGTTTGCGATGCCGAGTACCACGTTTCATTGGTATGGAACATAGAGATGTTCAAAGAATGCAAATGGATATTCATATGATGAATGATTGAACTACCCTATCCGGACTTTCCAAGTGGTTATCACTTATCGAGTGGATAAAGTCCGCGATTTTGGTTGTACACCATTAGTCCTTACTACTTGAAACATCATTGAGATTCTATATTCTAGTACTTTACTTTGAATCATTTACCGACTCTATTGGGGTCATCAGATGTCGGGATTAGGTACAGTTACGACACACATAGGAGTCGATGCTTTGTTGTCAAAGATTCACCACATACTTGCGAGTGTGGATATCCTATGCAATCTGAGGAGATATTAGTGTGACGAATCTCTGGCCAGAGTACATGATGTGTTTTAGGTTACTTGGTTTCCTAGTAGCACATGCGATGTCACTATTTGATCTTCAAGATGTATTGCATAGTTGTCGAATCTCGAACGACTCTCGATTTACCAATGGTTGTTGATTCGATCGGGATATATGGATGAAGGGACCGTACTGTAAGCTAACCAAAATCTATTGGTTCTTGCAGGCACTATCAGTGATACCTAGGGAATCATGGGGCGATGTTGCTAGGCGCTCTTACCATGAATCGATGGGTAAGTCGGAAATTGTTGTTCCGAGTCACAAAGAGTTGTGAGCCCACGGCTAGCTGTATTCCTGAACCATTGAGGGTCACACAAGTAATGGATTTCTAATCCCCGTTGAGATAATTAAATTTAAAGATTTAAATTTAGTGAATAAAGAAGTGGGACTTCTTATTTAAAAGTAGAGGGAGTAAGATTTTCTAAAATGACATAGTGATGGACATTTTTGGAAACCACTGAATTCGGATTCAGAAAATTTATCTTGACTTTAAAAGATGCAGAAATGGTTTCTGTGCACATTGGTGAAATTGGTTTATCAATCTGAGTCACGATGAATTTTATATTAATTTCTGAACATGCGGGTTTTGCTTGTCAGGCTTGAACTTATGACTAATGGGCCCTAAGCTGTTAGCAGCCCACATTATAAATAAGTTATTGCAGTACAGAAATTAAATAACACAGGTCATAATTTCGAAAACCTAGAGAGCTCTCTCTTAGGGTTTTCGGCCGACCCCTCCCTCTCCCTCTCACAGTGTTCGAAAATTCAGTCTGTAAATTTCTGAATTTGCAGACTGATTTAACAGATCATATCTGTTCTATCTCTTCGTAGAAACTTCTGATAGACTTTCTAGTGCAGTCTATCAGAGGGATTAAACTTCTGTTCGTGGACCTGATTGAAGAATTGTTCGTTCATCAGTTCCTGGGATATACAACAAGAGCAGTTTAATCTGTTGGTGTCCATAATCTCGTTTCGAGATTTTAAGGTAAAATTTAAATTGTTTAAATTTTATATTATCAATTTTAATCGTAGGAATTTGATACCCATATGGAATCGTTCCATATAAAATTTTTAAACTTCCGCTGCACCGGGTATCACTTTCTTTTTCAATCTGGAGAACGACCGTGTTCCAACATAAAATTAGATTTTATATTTAAAATATGATTTTATGGATAAACTAGATAAAATATGATTTTGTATATAAAATAAGATTTTATATGTGAAATATGATTTTATCTATTTAAATTTATTGCCACTGCATGTTATCCAATTAAATTAATTTGGAATTAAATATTATTGGATAAGGATGATCGATTGCCATGACCAATATTATAGGTGTATGTTAGGTTGTTTACATTTGGCTTTATTATTGATTGTTGGGTTTTATTAATGGGCCTGGTTTATGGCCCAAATTTGATTTTATCATTTGTAATAAAAGTGAGCCTGGTTTATGGCCCGTTCCCACCCCTATAATGTATCCCTTTATTTGTCATAGTAATTTATTGTAAATTCACTAGAAATAGTGGGAGATTTTGAAGATGGAGGTGGGACCAGCAAGCAATGATAAAGACTGAAGAAATGTAAATTGGAAGCACAATGTAATAGGATTGCATTGCATACTTGCATATCACCTAGGATTGGACTTAGACTCGTGATTGGCAACCACGGGTCGATTAGTAATGGAATCGATCATCATAAAATATAATATATGATATTATCGTTGTATGCATGTTTAGACTAAATTGTATGAATCCCGCAAGTATACAAATTTTAAATGATGAGACAAATTTTCAAAATTAAAATCCCTCATTTTAAATATGATTTAAAATTGATATCATGATAATTAAAGGAAATTTAAATATTGTTTAAATGTTCCTACCTTCCATCAACGATCAATGTATGAGATGCTACCCGCGGATACGGTCCGGCTCATATTATTGGGGGGGCCCGTTCGTCGAAAAGCTGTACATTGGATCGACACATGTTGTAAGTTGGATGGAACTCCCATGGGATTGGCTCATATTATTAGGGATCCACATGGCGACCGTCCATCACAACTTAATATTGATGGGTCATCTTGACATGTCACAATAAACGGCGTCATATTATTGTGCCCTTATTGGACATGAGGTAAAAAAACATGGAGGTTGATTTGGAAGCAATTGGGCTCTACCTTTTGAAAATTATGGTTGGCTGATATTATTCGGGACTATAGTTTGTCAATTGGACTCCATGTTCCCACTAAAGAAAATGTTTTTCGTTTTCACTAGAGGGTAGTAAAATCGTTAAAATAGTGGGAGTGAGATTCATAAAATAAATTTCGCCTATTTTATGTCTTAGTAAATTAATTAAACAATCACTGATTATTGTCTGTTTCTTTTCAGTATTTCATTAAGATGAATTCGCGCAATCCACTATTCTCTATTCTCGAACAAAACAAACTGACTGGCGCAAACTATACGGAATGGTTCCTTAAGTTAAAGATTGTCTTGACCTCGGAGAAGATGTTCTACGTGTTAGAAAAATCTCCTCCGAAGGAAGCACCAGCTGATATAAGTCCGAAAGAGTTGGCCAAACTTGATAAATGGTGGGACCATGATATCAAGGCCAAATGTTATATGCAAGCTTCGATGTCTGATGAACTCCAGAGGCGATTTGAGGATACCGTGAATGCTGCTGACATTCACGTACAACTCAAAGAACTTTTTGGGGCTCAATCGAGAGCTGAAAGGTTCGCTACTGTAAAAGAGTTAATGACGTGTCGCATGCGTGAAGGGACTTCGGTCCGTGATCATGGGGTACGCGTGATTTGGCTCATTCAGAAGTTGGTAACGCTTGAATTGGTATTGGAGCATGAACTCAATGTGGACTTATTACTTCTCTCTCTTCCTTCATCGTTTGACGGTTTTGTGGTGAATTTCAATATGAACAAGATAGAGGCCTCCCTTGAAGAGATGGTCAATATTCTTGTAACTTATGAAGCCACTTTAAAGAAGGATAAACCGGTTCTCTTGGTGGGCTCCTCTTCTTCTGCTAAGAAGGGGCCAAGTACAAAGGGTAAGAAACGTTCTGCCCCATCCAAGAAAACCGAACCCGAGAAGAAGAACAAGACAAAGGCTTCAAACATGGAAAAGTCCAGGGATGTTTGTCATCACTGCAAGAAACCCGGTCATTGGAAACGTAACTGCAAGGAATATCTAGAGCAGTTGCGAACTGCGAAGGGTATGTTTTATATTGAAATAAATGTTTCACTTAATACTACTTCTTGGGTATTGGATACCGGATGTGGATCTCACATTTGCAATGATTTGCAGGTGATGACAAGAAGTCGCAAGCTTAGAATGGGTGAGACCCAGCTGAGGCTCGGAAATGGTTCTAGAGTTGAAGCCAAAGCTGTGGGAGACGTTTATTTAATTTTGCAGAACGATTTTAAGTTACTTTTGAGAGATGTTTTATTTGTTTCAGACTTGATTAAAAACATTATTTCTGTTTCTATGCTTATAGAGATGGTTTTTCTTGAAATTTTATTAATGAGATTTGCAATATTTACAAGAATGAATGTTTGATTGGAAATGGACAAGTTGAAAACGATCTATATAACTTAAAATTAAAAGATGTTCCAATAAATTATGTTGATAAACCGGTAACAACGAACAAAAGGAAAATCGATAGTCAAAACCCGGCAAACCTTTGGCATGCTAGGCTAGGTCATATTTCCTCAAGGAGGATGAACAAGCTAGTGGGAGAGGGCATGTTTGATATGTCTGATATTAACTCTCTACCTACTTGTGAGTCCTGCCTGAAAGAAAAAATGACTAAATCTCCTTTCAAAGGAAAACCTGAGCGTAGTCAAAATATATTGGATTTGATCCATACGGATGTTTGCGGACCATTTAGTATTGGTACGAAATTTGGTCACACCTACTTCATTACCTTTACTGATGATTATTCTAGGTATGGGTACTTATATTTGATGAACTATAAGTCTGAATCATTTGAAAAGTTCAAAGAATTAAAGGCTGAAGTAGAAAATAAACTAGGTAAGAGGATTAAAGCACTTCGATCGTATCGAGGTGGAGAATACTTGAGTACCAAGTTTTTGAGATATCTAAAAGAGAATGGGATTCTCTCTCAGTGGACTCCTCCTATGACACCTCAGCTTAATGGTGTTTCGAAGCGTCGCAATCGAACTTTATTGGACATGGTTCGATCCATGATGAGCTTCACTGAGCTCCCACCTTTGTTTTGGGGCTATGCTCTTGAAACGGCGGTATTGTTGTTGAACAACGTCCACACTAAAGCAGTGAACAAAACACCATACGAGTTATGGAATGGCAAAGCTCCTAAGTATTCGTACTTGAGGATTTGGGGATGTCCTGCTTACGTGAAGCAGACAGTGAGAGATAAGTTGGATAGTCGATCCACCTTATGTTATTTTGTAGGGTATCCAAAGAATTCAATCGGATATTATTTCTATCATCCTACTGAAAAAAAAGTGTTTGTTTCAAGGAATGCCACCTTCTTAGAGAAGGAGTTCTTATTGGATAAGAAATGCAAGATGATGGAACTCGAAGAAATTCGAGAAGAACCCGAGATACAAAATAATGATCCTACACCTCAGGAACCATTGATTGACACGCCTATTACTAGAAGATCCGAGAGGACTTCTAGTCCTCCTATTAGATATGGTTTTCTTCTTGAAGGGGATCAAAGTGAACCCGACATTGGATGTGATCCAAGAAACTTCAAGGAAGCAATTTCTGATGCAAATTCGAATTTATGGCTTGAAGCTATGCAGTCGGAAATAGATTCGATGCATACAAACCAAGTTTGGACTTTAGTAGATCCTCCCGATGGAATTGTTCCAATAGTGTGTAAATGGATCTATAAGAGAAAACTTGGGCCTGATGGAAAGGTACTGACCTATAAGGCACGATTGGTGGCAAAAGGTTATACTCAAAGACAAGGAGTTGACTATGATGAAAATTTTTCACCAGTCACAATGTTCAAGTCCATAAGAATTCTTATTGCCATAGCAGCATGGTATGACTATGAGATATGGCAAATGGATGTGAAGACTGCATTTCTTAATGGAAACATTAAGGAAGAAATCTATATGATGCAGCCCGAGGGATTCACATCCATGGAAAGCGAGCATAAGTTATGCAAGCTTCAGAGATCGATCTATGGTCTCAAACAAGCATCAAGAAGTTGGAACCAGAAATTTGATGAAACAATAAAGGATTTTGGTTTCATCAAGAACCCGGAGGAACCATGCGTGTACAAGAAAGTAGTTAAGGATGCTGTGACATTCTTAGTACTTTATGTTGATGACATCTTACTCATTGGGAATGATGTAGGGATGTTGCAGTCAACAAAGATATGGTTATCAGGTAGATTCTCGATGAAGGATTTGGGTGAGGCGTCCTATATTCTAGGGATACAGATCTATAGAGATAGATCTAAGAGAATGATAGGACTTACTCAAGCTACCTACATCGACACTATATTGAAAAGGTTTTCAATGGATGAGTCCAAGAGAGGACATTTACCTGTGTGTCATGGAGTCTCTCTATCCAAGTCTATGTGTCCCAAGACTGACAAAGAGATAGAGAAAATGACACACATACCATATGCGTCAGCCATAGGGAGTATCATGTATGGGATGATATCTACCAGACCGGATGTGGCATTTGCTCTAAGTGTCACGAGCAGATATCAAGCCAATCCCGGTCAAATGCATTGGAAAGCCGTGAAGGATAAGTACTTGAGAAGAACTAAGAATGTATTCATGGTTTATGGAGGAAGAGAACTGAAATTGGAAGGCTATACCGACTCTAGCTTCCAAATTGATGTGGATGACTCGAAGTCAACCTCTGGATTTGTGTTCATGCTCAATGGGGGTGCTGTCTCTTGGAAGAGTTCCAAGCAGGACACCACAGCGGATTCCACCACTGAGGCATAATACATTGCGGCATCAGCTGCTGCTAAAGAGGCCGTTTGGATGAGGAATTTTGTTCAAGAGTTGGGCGTTATTCCTGAAGCTGTTGGTCCAGTCCCGGTGTACTGTGAAAACACGGGTGCCGTTGCTCAGGCAAAGGAACCAAGGTCTCATCAAAGATCCAAACACGTACTGAGAAAATACCACATCATCCGGGAGATCATCGAAAGAGGAGACATCACTGTCGAGAGAGTGACCTCTGCAGACAATATCGCTGATCCACTTACTAAGCCCTTGCCAGGACCATTATTTTACAAACATCGCAATGGGACTAGTAGTATGACTAGTTGGCTTTAGGGCAAGTGGGAGATTGAAAGAGTGGGTGCCCGGTGAGCCAACTTGTGGCTAAGGGCTTTTATGACTCTATGTATAAACAATCTTTTGTTTAATATAATTTACACTTTTATAATGGCATTTACTTTATCTTTTATCATATTATTATGTTGTGACATACTATAAGATGTTTAGAAGAAGACCTTGAATATACTATAGTGTATGTAAGATGTGGTAGCACATGGGGATGGCTATCATGAAACACATCTTAAAGTCACTGTATATTCTAAACAGTTCCTAGTCAATTGAGCCGTCCGTTAATAAGGATAAGGATCGCTCGAGATTGAGACTAGCGTTTGCGATGCCGAGTACCACGTTTCATTGGTATGGAACATAGAGATGTTCAAAGCATGCAAATGGATATTCATATGATGAATGATTGAACTATCCTATCAGGACTTTCCAAGTGGTTATCACTTATCGAGTGGATAAAGTCCGCGGTTTTGGTTGTACACCATTACTCCTTACTACTTGAAACATCATTGAGACTCTATATGCTAGTACTTTACTTTTACTCGTTTACCGACTCTATTGGGGTCATCAGGTGTCGGGATTGGGTACAGTTACGACACATATAGGAGTCGATGCTTTGTTGTCAAGGATTCACCACATACTTGCGAGTGTGGATATCCTATGCAATCTGAGGAGATATTAGTATGACGAATCTCTGGCCAGAGTACATGATGTGTTTTAGGTTACTTGGTTTCCTAATAGTACATGCGATGTCACTATTTGATCTTCAAGATGAATTGCATTGTTATCGAATCTCGAACGACTCTCGATTTACCAATGGTTGTTGATTCGATCGGGATATATGGATGAAGGGACCATACTGTACGCTAACCAAAATCTATTGGTTCTTGCAGGAACTATCAGTGATACCTAGGGAATCATGGGGCGATGTTGCTAGGCGCTCTTACCATGATTCGATGGGCAAGTCGGAAATTATTGTTCCGAGTCACAAGGAGTTGTGAGCCCACGGCTAGCTGTATCCCTGAACCATTGAGGGTCACACAAGTAATGGATTTCTAATCCCCATTGAGATAATTAAATTTAAAGAGTTAAATTTAGTGAATAAAGAAGTGGGACTTCTTATTTAAAAGTAGAGGGAGTAAGATTTCCTAAAATGACATAGTGATGGACATTTTTGGAAACCATTGAATTCGGATTCAGAAAATTTATCTTGACTTTAAAAGATGCAGAAATGGTTTTTGTGCACATTGGTGAAATTGGTTTATCAATCTGAGTCACGATGAATTTTATATTAATTTCTGAACATGCGGGCTTTGCTTGTCAGGCTTGAACTTATGACTAATGGGCCCTAAGCTGTTAGCAGCCCACATTATAAATAAGTTATTGTAGTACAGAAATTATACAACAGAGGTCACAAAATTTTCGAAAACCCTAGTTGTTCTCTCTAGGTGTGGCCGCCCCCTCTCCTCTCTCTGTTCGAAAATTCCAGCCTGTGAATTTCGAATTTGCAGTCTGGTTTAACAGATCAAATCTGTTATTTCTCTTCGTAGAAACTTTTGATAGACTTTCTAGTGCAGTCTATCAGAGGGATTAAATTTCTGTTCGTGGACCTGATTGAAGAATTGTTCGTTCATCAGTTCCTGGGATATACAACAAGAGCAGTTAAATCTGTTGGTGTCCATAATCTCGCTTCGAGATTTTAAGGTAAAATTTATATTGTTTAAATTTTATATATTATCAATTTTAATCGTAGGAATTTGATACCCATATGGAATCGTTCCATATAAAATTTAAAACTTCCGCTGCACCGGGTATCATTTTTTTTTCGATCCGGAGAACGACCGTGTTCCAACATGTTCTCGATTCCTTGTAAGATAGGATATGTTCAGCTTGATACAGCCATGTTAGATTTAGGAGAATCGATTAATGTTATGCCATACTCTGTTTATGCTTCCTTAAAACTAGGGCCCTTGCTTGAAACTGACATTGTTGTTCAGATGACTGATAAATCTACTATTTTTCCTAGAGGAGTGATAGAGGATGTTTTTGTGCAAGTTGGTAATTAGATTTTTCCTGCTGATTTCTATGTGCTTGATATGAAAAATAATGATTTGAATAGCCCAACTTTGCTCGGGAGACCATTTTTGAAAACTTCAAAGTCTATCATAGATGTTGATAATGGTACTCTCACTATGGAATTTGATGGGGGAAATTGCTAAGTTTAATATTTTTGATACCTTGAAAAATCCTAGTTGTGAAAGTGATGTTAATATTCTTGATGTCAATGATCGCTTATCACAAGGACAAAAGAAGTTTGTAATTGAGGATAAGTTGAAGGAGATTGTTGTAAGACCTGCTGAGAATTCGAATTCTAAAATTTTTCCTTCTGATTTGCAGGAATCTAAAACTGAGCCGAAACTTCCTCTAGATAGATCAAAAGGAATCCCCAAGAAATCCAAGAAGATCAGAAAGCATGGGACGAAATTAACTGAAAAATTACTCAAGTGGGTGAAGGTGGACAAGGGAACTAGATATCAAACACCTTGATGAACTGAAGCATACAGTCGGGCCGACGACTGTAAACAGAGGCGCTGCTTGGGAGGCAACCCAAGGGGAGTATTTTCTTTCATTCTTAGTTTTTATTTATTTTTGTTTTGCATTTTTTTTCTTACATTGGGGACAATGTAAGATTTTAAGTATGGGGGAGAGGACTTAGCCAGTCATTGAGAGAATTTAGCCATTTTTTAAAAAAATATATATATTTTAGAGCTCATAGTTTGTGATGAATTTGACTGTTGAAATTCACTAGCCCATGATGATATCTAATTGATGACGTGCATGTTTTTTAAAATACATGATTTGCTAACCTTGGAATACTTTGATATCTGTTAAGTGTATTTTATACACTTAATTTATATATGATTTTAATTATTAATTGTTTGTTTCGAGCAGATTTATTTAGGTATTTTGTTGTATTTGTGTTTACAGTAAATTATGGAATTTTGTGGAGAAAAAAAGAATTATTGAATTTATTTGGAATTTAGAAGAGAAAAGAATAAAAGAAAGGAAAAAGAAAAGAAGGAAAGAAACGTACAAAGAAGAGAAGAAAAGAATTGGAATAGAGTTGGGCTTTCACAATTGGGCCTAGAGATTAGCGCTTCCCTTTAGCGCTTCAAGAAGTGCTATCGCGCTGCTGCTATTTTTCTGAAGATTGAAATTTCGAGATTAAGGCGCACCCGGCCTTTACTTAGCGCGCCCGCCCCGAACGCTGTTTGGAATGTTTTAATTATTACGGGCAAGTATTTTAATGGGCTTTTGAGTGGGCTTTTTCTTGAGCGATATAAAAGGGAATTTTTCATCTGGCTTGAAGGGAGGAGGAGCCTCCACAATCACACACACATATATCAGAGAGAGAGTTTGATCGTGAGATTTCTGGGAAGAATCTGGAGTTTTACTTAAAGAACGAAGACGGAGATCGATAGACCGGACATGACGTCGACGACGGATTTGATTCTTATCTTATCTTTTTATTTTATTCTGAATATGTTGAATTTTCTGAACATGTTTTGTTTTATTCAGAATTTTATTATGAACTAAATTTTTACAGTCTAGAGGTCGGATGGAACCTGGTGTAGACACTTTCATGAATTTTTGATTTTTTTGAATTGAGTTTCTTCTAGATTAATTGTTTTTTTCTAGAATTGATTGTCTTTTCAATTATCTGATCAATAATTGATTTGTTATATTTAATTGAAATCATTGCTCGGGAAATAGGATTTTGAATAGGACATTAGAAAATACACTGTTAATTATTTATACAGCTCGGAAGAGTGTATAATTTTAATAAAGCTTTTAAAAAGAACATTGTTTTGTGATAGATCACTGCGATAAATTCTTAATAGGGATATTGGAATTGAATTATAGTTGATAAACATTATTTGTTGCTCAGGAGAGGGAAATAATACACGTAAGTGTTCTTGGCTATTAATTGATTGGAATTCATGAAGATTAATTAATTAGGATTGATTGTTGTTGAAACCAGGTGAAATCTATACCTCTAGACCATTTTTCTCTGATTGATATTATCTGAATGTTTTGTGCGTGCTATAAAATCTTCATTGCTATTTTATTTTTCTGCAAAATTCTGAGATTTTGATTTTCTAGATAAAGTTTGGACTATTTTAATTACAAGCACTAAGAATTTGATAAGTGCATTTTATGCACTTAATTTAAATATGATTTCGCTTGGCTTTTGTGATGTATCTAGTGGATAATATGCGTATTTGTTGTTGTTTTTGTGAGTTGCAAGGATTTGGAGAAAAGTAGCAAGAAGAAGTGAAAGGATGCATTATGGAGTATCAAATTCAGAAACTTACTGGGAATTATTGACAAATCAAAATCCAATCTCCACCGTTCATAATAAATTTTAAGATGTTTTGAAGCTGCTGTAAAAATTTCAGTTCAATCCGACGGTTAGTTTGGGAGATATGATTTTTTTTAAATTGTCGCACGTTGCAAAATTGGACATGCGAGAGCAGGGTGCACCCGCGCCATTCCTGGACGTGAAAAGAAGTGTAAATTCGAGGCTCAGGTGCGCCCTTGCCACTCTATTGCATGCCCGCGCCGCTCTGTGCAAGAAATTGGCAAATTTTTGCAAATTTAAAACTCTCGATTTGTCGGGATTTCTTTGACGGGCTTCGAGGACATATAAAAGAGATTTCAACACAACATAAAAGGGGGAGAGCCGCCTAACAACACAACACAAATTGAGAGAGCTTGATCGTGACAATTGGAGAAGAAAAATCTGTGCATCAACGTGAAGAATTTGAAGAACAAAGGAGAAGATCTTCGACCGGACACAGCGTCGAATATTCGGATTTGTTTTCTTCCTTTCGAATTCGTTATCATTGAATTGATGTCTAGACTTTTGAATATGACTGGTGTTTATCTATTTTTGATCATGAACTAAATTTTCATAGTCTAGGGGTTTGATGTAGCCTGGTTGAGACGCTTTTACGAATTGTTAATTTTATTGGATTGAATTCTCCTAAATTAATTGTTTTTCTAGCTTTGACTGTTTTTCCAATTACTTGATCACTAATTGAATTGTTATACTTATTTGAAATAATTGCTCGGGAGAGGGTATTTTGAATAGGATCATTAGAAATTACACTGTTGATTGTTTATATAGCTCGAGAGAGTGTATAACGTTAACGGAGCTTTAGGAAGAACATCGTTTTACACATATCACTAAGACTAGATTTTTAATAGGGATATTGGAATTGAATCTTAGTTGATACACATTATTTGTTGCTCGGGAGAGGAAAATAATATAATTAAGTGTTCTTGGCTATTAGTTGAATGGAATTCATGAAAATAATTTAATTAGGAGTAGTTGTTGTCGAAACCAAGTGAAATCAAAACCTCTAGACCATTTTTCTCTCAGTAATATTATTCGAAAATTGTGTGTGAGTTTTTCAAAAAGTTCTGAATTTTATTTTAAGTTGAAATCATAACTCTTTGTTTGATTTTTTAGATAAACTTTAGACTATTTTAATTACAAGCACTGATTATTTTAAATTTACTCCCTGCGGGATCGACACTTGATTCATTCACTATATTAAAACTTGACACTCGTATGCTTGCGAGCAATTTTTACAACAAGTTTTTGGCGCCGTTTCCTGGGAGTAAATTTTGTTTATTTTTTATTCTTGTTACCAATTAGTCTAGATTTTAATTTAGAGTTTTTATTTTATTTTATTTTAAGTTACTAATTAATTTCATCTTATTTTTAATTGCAGTCTATGCGGCGATCTCAAAGTGCTAATTCTCTACTGTTTGATCCGGAGATCGAGCGCACTGCACGTGCTTTAAGAAGAGCTAGAAGAGAAGAAATTGAAAGAATGGATGAAGAAGTAAATCAAGCTCCCTTGGTTCCAATCAGAGATCACTTCAGGCCAACGATCCAGGCTCACTATTCTGGAATCGCTCGAGGAACTATCAACACCAACAATTTTGAGCTGAAACCTACTTTGATCAACATGGTTCAATAGAACCAATTTAATGGGAGCGCCACTTCTGATCCTCACCTACACGTACGCACCTTCTTGGAGATAACTGATACGGTAAAAATTAATGGTGTGTCTGAGGATATTATTCGCTTACGCTTGTTTCCTTTTTCTCTCAGAAATCAAGCCAGAAGTTGGTTGCAATCACTGCCGCTAGGAAGCATCACTACTTGGGAGAGAATGGCAGAAAAATTTCTTGCGAAATATTTTCCACCTGCCAAATCCACCCAACTGAAGATAGAGATCAGCACATTCCGGTAGTTGGACACTGAACAGCTATACGAGGCGTGGGAAAGGTACAAAGAATTACTTAGACGTTGTCCTAACCACAATTTTGCAGATTGGGAACAGATCGAGTGGTTTTACAACGGACTGAATGCACCTACAAGGATGAACGTGGATTCTGCTTTTGGAGGAACTATTTTTGCAAAGGACCCCTTACAGGCCTACGATATGCTGGAACAGATGACGGTTAATAGTTTTCAATGGCCATCTGAGCGTATGGGAGTCAAGAAGCCGGCTGGAGTAGTGTCTGCAGTGGATCCTCTCACATCCATCACCGCTCAATTATCTGCACTGACTACACAGGTAGCTTCTTTGAATAAGATTAATGTTGCAGATTCAACATGATTTGAAGGATCACATGCCCTAGAGGAAGTTAATTATATCACTCCTAATGTCTATTGAGGTTATGGAGCTTACAGAGGTAACCCTGTCCCTAATACTTACCATCCTAGCTTGCGAAATCATTAAAATTTTTCTTATGCTAACAATAATAATGTGTTGAATCCTTCGGAGTGAAAGAGTGGGTGCCCGGTTAGCCAACTTGTGGCTAAGGGCTTTTATGACTCTATGTATAAACAATATTTGTTTAATATAATTTACATTCATTAATGGCATTTTCTTTGTCTTTCTTCACATTGTTATATTGTGATATACTATTGTTGTTTTGATAAAGACCTTGAATATATTATAGTGTAAGTAAGATGAGATAGTGAATAAAGAGAGATCACTATTATGAAACACATCTTATAGTCATTGTATATTCTAAACAGTTCCTAGTCAATTGAGCCGTCCGCTAATAAGGATAAGGATTGCTCGAGATTGAGACTAGCATTTGTGATGCAAAGTACCACGTTTCATTGGTAATGGACATGGAGATGTTCAAAGCATGCAAATGGATATTCATATGATGAATGATCGAACTACCCTATTCGGACTTTCCAAGTGGTTATCACTTATCGAGTGGATAAAGTCCGCGGTTTTGGTTGTACACCATTAGTCCTTACTACTTGAAACATCATTGAGACTCTATATGCTAGTAATGTACTTTGACTCATTTACCGACTCTATTGGGGTCATCAGGTGTCGGGATTGGGTACAGTTACGACACATATAGGAGTCTATGCTTTGTTGTCAAGGATTCACCACATACTTGCGAGTGTGGATATCCTATGCGATCTGAGGAGATATTAGTGTGACGAATATCTGGCCAGAGTACATGATGTGTTTTAGGTTACTCGATTTTCCTAGTAACACATGCGATGTCACTATTTGATCTCCAAAATGTAATGCATAGTTATCGAATCTCGAACGACTCTCGATGCACCAATGGTTGTTGATTCGATCGGGATATGTGGATGAAGGGACCGTATTGTACTCTAACCAAAATCTACTGGTTCTTGCAGGCACTATCAGTGATACCTAGGGAATCATGGGGCGATGTTGCTAGACTCTCTTACCATGATTCGTTGGGCAAGTCGGAAATTGTTGTTACGAGTCACAATGAGTTGTGAGCCCATGGCTAGCTGTATCCCTGAACCATTGAGGGTCACACAATTAATGGATTACTAAACCCCGTTGAGATAGTTAAATTTAAAGAGTTAAATTTAATGAAAGAGAAGTTGGACTTCTTAACTAAAAGGGAGTGGAATTTCCTAAAATGACATAGGGATGGACATTTTTGGAAATCACTGAATTCGGATTCAGAAAAATTATCTTAACTTTAAAAGGTGCAGAAATGGTTTCTGTGCACATTGGTGAAATCGATTTATCAATCGGAGTCATGATGAATTTTATATTAATTTTTATAATAATGGGCTTGGCTTGTTGGGCTTAAGTTATGGATTGTGGGCCCTAAGAAGTTAGAGTCCTAATACAATCATAACTTAATCTAGTCTAGAAATTATCTATAAATAGATTAGTAGTGTTCGAAAATCACAAGAATTCATTCTAGCAATTTTCGAAAATCACTCATATTATTTCAAGGGGATTTTCGAAATCCTCTGTCCCTTTTTGAGAAAATTCAGTTTGTGATTTTTACGAAAAATTACATTCTGAATTGACAGATCAAATCTGTTTATTCTCATCGATAAACATCTGATTGATTTCTAGTGCAATCAATCAGAGGGTTTCTGTTTTCTGTTCGTGGACCTTATTCCAGAGATTGATCGTGAAGCCATCGGTTCCCGGGATATACAAGAAGAGCAGATTAAATTCTGTTGGTGTCCATAATCAAGCCGTTGCTTGAATAGGTAAAAATTTAATTGTGATTTTATTTTTACTTGCATAATTTAATCGTAAAGTTTTGATACCCATGATATGGAATCGTTCCATATCAAAAAATAAAAATTTTTAAACTTCCGCTGCACCGGGTATCAATTCTTAATTGATCTGAACACGTTTTTCCAACACGGGGTTCATGAAAAATAAGAGTGAGGGTAAGCCGTCTTTGTAGGATGTGGTTAATACTTTTGTGCAGGAATCAGGTAAGAGGATGGCCAGAACTGAGTCTCGCCTTGACAGCTTGGAGACGCACATGGCCAACATGGGCGCGGTGTTGCAATCCATGGAGACTAGCATTGGGCAGTTGGCAAACGCACTGAAAGACAACAAACGCGGCCAGTTCCCTAGCAATACTGAGGTGAATCCTATGGAACAGTGCAATGCCATAGAGTTGAGAAGTGGAAAAGAAGTTGGAGTCCAAGAACCTGCTCTTGAAGAGGAGAAATCTGAGGAAAAAGTCGAAGAGAAGGAGTCTAAACCTGAGCCAAAACCGATGTACAAGCCTCCTCTTCCATACCCACAGAGGTTCAAGAAGAAAGCATTGGATGAGCAGTTCTCCAAATTTTTGGAGATTTTCAAGAAAATTCACATCAACATCCCTTTTGCTGATGCTTTGGAGCAGATGCCAAATCATGCAAAATTTATCAAGGAGATGATGTCCAAGAAAAGGAGACTGCTAGAGAACGAGGTGGTGAATTTGAATGAAGAGTGCAGTGCGGTACTTCAAAAGAAGATGCCACAAAATTTTAAAGATCCAGGGAGTTTTACTATTTCTTTTTCTATTGGTGGTTCTCATTTTAGTAATGCACTTTGTGATTTAGGGGCCAGTATTAACTTAATGGCATTATCTATTTACAGGGCCTTGGAGTTGGGAGACATGAAATTGACTAACATTTCATTGCAATTGGCGGATCGGAGCATTACATATCCACTAGGAATTGTTGAATATGTTCTAGTCAAGGTGGATAAATTTATCTTCCCCGCGGATTTCGTGATCTTGGATATTGAAGCGGATCATGGTGCTCCGCTGATTTTTGGACACCCGTTTTTGGCTACTGCTGATTCCCAAATAGATGTCAAGAAGGATGAATTATCGATGGATGTGGAGTACGTACGAGTGGTCTTCAACTTATTCACGAAAGCACCCACTCCACCCATTGAAGAATTGTGCTTAATTGAACCAGTTGTGAAGTTGGAGAGCTGTCCAAGAGCTAATGTTAAGGTTGAATCAAAGAGTAAAGCGCCAATTTTATCAACGAAGAAGGCCACGAAGAACAAGAAAGTAAAATTTAAAAGGCGGTTCGTAGAATTTATTTGGCGAGTAAAAGAGAAAAGAAAAATCTAACACCGGTGAAAGTCGGGCTGGCGACTCTAAACCAAGCGCTACTCGGGAGGCAACCCGAGCATTTTATTTTATTTTCTTTTATTTTATTTGCTTTTATTTTAAGTTATTTAATTTTTGTTATTTAATTGTTTTAAGTATTTTTTTTATTTTTATTTTTTGAGCTTAATTTTTCTTAATTTTCTATTTTTTCAGGCTCCAAAAATCATAAATTTGAGCAAGCGGCGCCACTTTCTCTTTGTGGTACGTATTCCCCCTCTTGCTTGTTTTTGGTCAAAAGATGAAATTCTTAATGAGAGTTCGTTGTATTCTCCGATTTTCTCAATAATAGCTTGGTGCACAGCAGCATTAACCGCATTTTATATGTTTCGGATCTATTTACTTACTTTTGAGGGGCATTTACTTACTATGGTATTTCCTTTACTTGTATTAGCTTTATTTACTTTGTTTGTTGGATTTATAGGAATTCCTTTTAATCAAGAACGAACAGATTTGCAAATGGATATTTTAACCAAGTGCTTATCTCCATCTATCAACCTTTTACATCAAAAGACAAACGGTTCAAATTGGTATGAATTTTTTAAAAATGCAATTTTTTCGGTTAGTATAGCTTTTTTTGGAATATTTATAACATCTTTTTTATATAAACCCATTTATTCCTCTTTCCAAAATTTCGACTTAATAAATTCATTTGTTAAAACAGGTGTTAAGAGAAGTCGTTCGGACAAAATTATAAATCTTATATATGATTGGTCATATAATCGTGCTTATCTAGATACTTTTTATACAACATCCTTCACTGGCTCGATAAGAGGATTGACACAATTAACTTATTTTTTTGATAAACGAGTAATTGATGGAATTACGAATGGCGTTGGTGTTATAAGTTTTTTTGTAGCAGAAGGTATTAAATATATAGGGGGTGGCCGCGTTTCTTCTTATCTTTTCTTCTATTTCTCTTGTGTATCAATTTTTTTATTACTTTTCTTTCTTCTTCACTTTCCACCCTTTATTTCATTTTTGAGGTTTCTTTCAGTTTCTTAGTAAGAATGTGTGATAGTATTCTGCCTAAATAGTAGACACAGGTAATAAATAAGAAAATACTAAAGATCCAAGCCATAGAATTTTTCAATTCTGATACAAGGTACTACATTCCATCTAATAGAATTATTTTGTCGTATCCAGACTAATACCAATCCAAGCCATTTCATGAATAAAATGTGACCAATTAACCAACCAACAAAACTACTTGTTACAAATAACGTCTTGTTGTTGCATCGAAACATATAAATGTTGACTAATCTGGCTAACATTGAACTTGGTAAAATGAAATGGTTGAATAATTGAAAAATCATATTATTCAAGAATACACATTTAATGCTGAAATTACGCATTGAATTTCTGGTAGTAGATCCATAATCAAAAAAGTGTTTGTGATTGTTGCAGAAGAAATGAAACAAAAGATATGGTAAAGCTAGGACAGTTATTGTATGAGGTCTACCCAATGCTAGATGCAGAGGCGCATAATAGATCGATATGAACATCATGAGTTGTCCTGTAATAAAACCAGTTGTTGCTGATACCTTCTTCTCGGTTCCTTCTTCCATAAACTGAGCCCGCGCCATTAATCTGAGCGCCCGCGCCATACCCTGGAAGAAAATGGTATTGATTTGCGAACTAGAGGCGTGCCCGCGCCACTTCTCTCGAGCGTCTGCGCTCTCTCTACGCCAACAGCAATCGTCAAGTGCGCAATACCAAGCGCTATGGCGCTTCCGAGCTGTGCCATCCATGCGCTAACGTGCCAAAAAAGAGCGCCATCCCTATAGCGCTCCCCAACCGCGCGCCCATCAGCGCTAACGTGCTCTCTCAACTGCGCCTAAGCAAGCGCTAACGCGAATCTCCCACAAGCGCTATCGCGCTACGTCAACCGCGCAAACCCTAGCGCTATCGCGCATCTCAACGGTGCAATACTTAGCGCTATCGCACAACATATAAGATTTAAAAGCCCATACTACAGTCTGCTCCTCCCAGACTTCAGAAATCACGATCCCTCTTTCGAGTCCCTCTCTAAATCTCACATTCTATCACGATCATTGTAAATTTTCCACTCAACAAAATATCACCATCTCTAGCATTTTGATCTTCATGTCAAGGCTGAGATTCCCAGAATTTGTCTTGCTCCTTCTACGCTCGTCCAGAAAGGGAAATTTTGGAGGATTTGGAAAATTGTCTTCTTGAACGGTACAAAAGCTGAAATTTTATCTATTACATTTGAGCCGTGTTGTGATTTGAGGCTATTGGGTTGTCTGAGCTGTGGTGTAAAGTACGTTTGATGCCGTGAATTTTGATATCATTTTCTTCATGCATACCAAGTGTTTGTTGAATTTCTTGGGTTAAAGTTATGTAGTAGCCCGTACCCTAATTGAGTAATTAAAGGATTAATGCTAATTAATTGAATTGGGTATCGGACGGATCGAAAGCTCCGAAGGCACGATCGGAAGCTCCGAACAGGATCGGAAGCTCCGATGAGCGATCGGAGGCACCGATGTTATTACGTCAGGCATGACGTGTGGTTGGATCGGAAGCTCCGATCACCCCTATCCGGAGTCAACAAGTGATATTTTGACACGTGGCAGATCAGGATCTTCGGAAGCTCCGATGGCAGGATCGGACGTTCCGATCGAGGTTCGGACGTTCCGATCAAGGATCGGAAGTTCCGATCGTTGTCTATAAATAGAAGGCCGAGACTTCACTTTCATTTGCCTATTCCGAGTTCTCCTTTCCATTCTAGTCCTTTTGGAGCTGTTCTAGTCTTCTTAGGCTTGGTCCGAAGGTCGGCGAGGCGTTTGGTAGTCGTAGCGGAGTTGTGCCCAAGTTCTGGAGGCATCGACATCAAAGGGCTAACGACGGACGAAGGTATAGCTTTTGCTTCCTATAAATATTTAGGAGTGTGCAATAGCTTAGTTAAGGCTTTTAGAGTACTTTAATGATAGTAGTATCATTTGGCAGTGTAGAGCAGACTATAGGCGTGGACCTAGAGTTGGTAGAGCTTGCTCTGTTTTGAGGTACGAAAGTACTGTTCGAGATATCCTGACTGAGTATGCATGTATTATGTGACTGCATGATTTATATGCCATGATATTATGCTGCATTCATTTGCATCTTGCTGTATCTCTTTCGAGATGTCTGTTAGTAGGGTTGTACCCTATCCTATTAGTGGATGGACTTCCATCGATTTGGGTCCAGCGTATCCACGGTTATCTCGGTATGGGAGCCACCTCCTGAAGCGACGGCACAACGTGCTACATACCAGGGCCCGGTCTGTCTCTGTTATCTGATCCTTGACCTCGAGTCTATAGGGAGTTCACTTTGCATGCATGTATACTCATACTCTCGTGCTGAGCGTTTTGTGCTCACGTCTCGTACTCTGTATTTTCTGGACACCCTATTCCATGGGGCAGGTTTGCGATTGGACGAGGAGGGTGGATCCAGGAGGGGCTAGTCAGTGGTTGGCCAGCTGGAGCTTCGCTTAGGTTTTATTACTGTTGTTTGGGTTTTTACAGCTATTCGATTTGGTTGTATATTATTGGATAAATTACAGATTCCTTTTCTTGGGATTGTATATTTTATTTATGGATTCCGCAGTCTTATTCTGATATCTGTTTAATTAAGTTAATTGCATGAATAAGTTTTGTTTAGTAGGTGATCCAGGTAAGGGTCACTACAAGTTATGTTTGAACGTTGCTGGAATTGTTTAGAGTTTAGTGCATTGTTTGAGGCATTTGATTTGAGTTGAATTATTGTGTTATAATGCCACCGAAAACCAAAGGAAAGGGAGCACTTTCTTCGTCCTCTGCTGCTCCATATGATAGACACAGATTTTGGAACTCCACAGCAGAGGAGTATTGTTTTGATGTAATGGAGAGAGGGATGCACAAAGAAAGGGGAATGAGCTTGAGAGAATGTAATGCACCGGCGTTAATTGAAGATGAGAGAAGAGGTTGGGAGACATTTTTGAGGAGTCCACCAAATGCTGTTGTATCATTGATTCATGAGTTTTATGCAAATTTGATGGTCAAAGACGTGAATCTGAAAGTTCGAGTTCGAGGAAAATTGGTGCCTTTTGATAAGAGTACAATTAACAGTCTCTAAGACATGCCGAATTTGGACATTGCAGATGATGAGTATGAGGTATTCAAGAATGAGTCATTTCAAGATAATCTAATACTTCAGACTTTGTGTCAGGATGGGGCGGAATGGAAGAGGAATGCGAAGGATAAAGCTGTTACATTTCCATCCATCTTTCTTAGAAGAGAAGCGAATAATTGGCATGAGTTTGTGGCTGCCTGGATGTTGCCATCTGGGCATACATCCAATGTGACTAAGGTTAGAGCTGGTCTTGTGTACTGCATTGTCACTGGAAAATCTTTTGATGCTAGGAGGGTGATTCAGGAATCTATTATTGCTGCAGTTAGGGGTTCTTCGACTATCAGTTTACCCCACTCGTCTTTGATTACTCAACTTTGCCAGTTAGCTGGTGTTGTGTGGGATGATACGGAGCAGATTTTTCCAATTCGAGGTCCTATAAGAATTACTGGTGCACTGAGACGGGACAAGAAGAAGAAAGCGACCGGTACTTCTGAACAGGCAGCTGAACCACCGCAGCACTCTGAGCCACTACCACACTTTGAGCCAGAACATCCCATTTGGAATGACATATGTCACTAACAATGCATCTGGCCACTGAGTATTCTACTCGTGATGAGTCTACGGCCATGCTTGCTCAAATGAAGAAGCAGTGGAAGATGATGTGAGCACATATGACATATATGCATGACTTCACTGCCGCTCTCGCCCAGAATTATCCTCCCACAGTTGTGCCTTATCCACCTCCTCCGCAGTGGTCTCCTGATGATACTGCTGATGCTGCACCTTCTTTCCATGGAGATAATGATGATGACGCCGAGTCCTGATGCTCAGTGTCGAAGGTATGAGTCCGTTGTTCTTTTTATTGTTTTTTTTAATCATTAGAGACAATGATTACATTAAGTTTGGGGGGATGAATCGATGTTTGATTTAGTTGTTTGGTTGATAGTTGAGTAGTTGAGCTTTATTGTGCTTCATAGATAAATTTTTTTGTTTGAGTTTATTTGTTGTTTAAGTGAGTGAGTTGAGTTTTTAAATGATGTTGAGAAAGAAATGGATGCATGGCCAATGATGAAAATTTTTTGTTTTGTGCTATAACTGAAATCCATGATTGTCTGCCTACCTGACAAATATTTTTGAGAAAAAAATGAAACCAATTGAATGAACAATTTCCTATGTACTCTGTCATTAATACTTGAATCTGATTTTTTGAGACATACAAACATAGATATGATTGAGGCATTGTTTGGATTTTTTGGGCCTGATTTTCATTGAATTAATTTATTCCTAGTTGCACAATTGAGCTTACATGTATATTAGTATATTGAGGTGCAAAAATCTGAGTTTGTTGTGAAAATCATCGTTAACTGCTGATGATTATTTTTTTTTTGCACTGATTGGAAATTTGTATGATTTAATTGTGGATTGAGACTTGTCTAGAACTAGTTCGAACACTCTTCGAGGCGAAATACGGGAAATACTGTGATTAGGAATTATTTAGGCGATTTTTTTGAATTCGTTTGAGCCCTTCAAGCTATCTAATTATTTGTTATCCCTAGTACCTTATTTGAGCTTGTTGAAAATCGAATGGCATTCGTGTAAACGTGTGATTAAACCCCAATTCGTCATTTTTTCAAGGTCCTACATTGACTACCTGAATAGCCTATACACTAATTCCTACTTTTAAAGGAGTAATTTGAATGCTAAAATGTTATATTCTCCTAGTTTTATTTGTGAAAAATGAAATGGTGTGGTGGATGAATTGAAAATGATGAAAAGAGGTAGTAGAAAAAAAAAAGAGTTGAAAAATGTGGTTGAAAAAGTTGTGAAAGAAAGAAAAAAAATTTGTGAAAGAAGAAGTGAAAAGTTGAAAAAAAACAATGAAGTGAATTGAGAAAAAAAGTGTGAAGTTGTGAATGAAAAGGAGTTGAGATTGAATTTAGATTAAGCATAAATATAAATTACTCCTTATTTGAATTTTTATCCTTCATTTGTAGCCATAAGCCAGGCCTTACATTATAAGCTGATTAAGTCCTATTGACCGAGTCTCAGTTGCCCAATATACTAGTGGAGAAGAGTTGCGAGAATTTAGCTTATGAACTGTTGATTGATGCTTTTAATGATTATGAATTTTGATCGAAACACGCACACATGCTTATTCGTTGCATTTACCTTATTGTGAGTGTTTTTGATTCAATATCCTATAATTTGATCCTATGTTACCTTGAAAAGTCCTCATGATCTATGAATGTTTGAATTGAATTTGGCCAATGGTGTTTTGAAACGTGAGTTGTGGAGATTTTGAGTTTATGCGGTTATTTTGTTATTGGCTGATATTTTTAAGTGTTAGTCGGGTGTGATATGATTGGATTTGAAAATTCTTTGAAATCATTGCTGAGGCCATTGCTCCATAATATTTCTTGACTATTCTTGTTGGTTTTAGATAGATTGAGTTTTTAGAATTTATTGTTTTAAATAGTTTTGATCGGGACTAGCAAAAGTCTAAGTTTGTGAATATTTGATAAGTGTATTTTATACACTTAATTTATATATGATTTTAATTATTAATTGTTTGTTTCGAGCAGATTTATGTGGGTATTTTGTTGTATTTGTATTTACAGTTAATTATGGAATTTTGTGGAGAAAAGAAGAATTATTGAATTTATTTGGAATTTAGAAGAAGAAAGAATAAAAGAAATGAAAAAGAAAAGAAGGAAAAAAACGTACAGAGAAGTGAAGAAAATAATTGGAACAGAGTTGGGCTTTCACAATTGGGCCTAGAGATTAGCTCTTCAAGAAGTGCTATCGCGTTGTTGCTATTTTTCTGAAGATTGGAATTTCGAGATAAAGGCGCGCCCGCGCCTTCACTTAGCGCGCCCGCCCCGATCGCTGTTTGAAATATTTTAATTATTTCGGACAAGTATTTTAATGGGCTTTTGAGTGAGCTTTTTTTAGCGATATAAAAGGGAATTTTTCATCTGACTTGAAGGGAGGAGGAGCTGCCACAATCACACACACATATCGGAGAGAGAGTTTGATCGTGAGATTTCTGGGAAGAATCTGGAGTTTTACTTAAAGAACGAAGACGAAGATCGATAGACCGGACACGGCGTCGACGACGGATTTGATTCTTATGTTATCTTTTTATTTTATTCTGAATATATTGAATTTTCTGAACATGTTTTGTTTTATTCAAAATTTTATTATGAACTAACTTTTTAGAGTCAAGAGGTCGGATGGAACCTAGTGTAGACATTTTCATGAGTTTTTTATTTTTTTAATTGAGTTTCTTCTAGATTAATTGTTTTTTTCTAGAATTGATTGTCTTTTCAATTATCTGATCAATAATTGATTTGTTATATTTAATTGAAATCATTGCTCGGGAGAGGGGATTTTGAATAGGACATTAGAAAATACACTGTTAATTATTTATACAGCTCGGGAGAGTGTATAATTTTAACGGAGCTTTTAAAAAGAACATTGTTTTGTGATAGATCACTGCGATAAATTCTTAATAGGGATATTGGAATTGAATTATAGTTGATAAACATTATTTATTGCTTGGGAGAGGGAAATAATACACGTAAGTGTTCTTGGCTATTAATTGATTGGAATTCATGAAAATTAATTAATTAGGATTGATTGTTGTTGAAACCAGGTGAAATCTATACCTTTAGACCATTTTTATCTGATTGATATTATCTGAAAGTTGTGTGCGTGCTATAAAATCTTCATTGCTATTTTATTTTTCTGCAAAATTCTGAGATTTTTATTTTCTAGATAAAGTTTGGACTATTTTAATTACAAGCACTAAATATTTTCATTTTACTCCCTGTGGGATCGATATCTGATTTAAATCACTATATTAAAACTTGACACTCGTACGCTTGCGAGCATTTTTCACAACAATATCCAATGCAAATTAGACTTTGATGTGGTTCTTGAATATTCTTAAGCACGCATGAGTCATGGCTTGTGAATTGTATATGACATAGTGAAGGTCATGTGAGCCTTGTGATAGTATTAGGAAGTCGCTAGCCTATCAACCTCCCTTTTGAGCTTAATTAATAAAAAAATTAAAAGAGTAAAGAATGGAGTTAGTAAGGTGAGGGAAGGCATTGGAATGGGATTGAAATTTTAGTCCTATAAATTCCAAGAGCTAAATATGGAGGAGAATGTATGGAGTTGAGGATAACCGGGTGCAATTACTCGGACAAGTGAAAATACTATAAAATTTCTCAATGGTTTAATTTGATTTGTTGGTGTGCAACTTGAGCTATTGTGGGGTTTTACATTGAATGGATCTGTGAAGTGTACATGACACTTGCTAATGACCAAACACACACACACACGTTCGGGGCTATATCTCGAGTTGAAATGTCTGGATATTGAACTTGTTCCGTTGTTAGCATTTTAACGCCTTTCTTGATCATGCATTGAATTTATTCCTGAGGCACAAATGTGAAGATCATGGTTATTTTTGTTATGGATTATGAGTTCGAACTTATTCTTGATTTTGTGTTGCTCGAGGGCGAGCAAGGATTAGGTATGGGGAATTTGATGTGATGGTATTTTCCTATGTTTGATTGAGTTAATTTGTGATGATTAGGTTTATTTTGATTGATTAAATTCATGTTATAGTTCCTAATCATGGTATGTGATTTGATATAGGAAAAGTGAAGAAAAAGAGCTAAAGATGGAAGAAAAGAGCGAGATAAGAGAAGAATTACGGAGCAACAATGATCCAAAAATCATTTTTAATTTTAAAAAGCTTTAGGAAAGAGCTGGTATTGTGTTAATTTATGGGGTAAGGGTTAACTTAGAACGCTGGTGTCTAGTTAACTAAAATTAAGGTGAAACGGGAATTAAATTTCCAATGATGAATATTCAATGTGAATTAATTATTTTTAGGGAATCGATGATCGAATGAATAATTTCAAGGGTGTAGTCGACCGATACCAAGTCTCGTTATTTATTTTATCTTCCTTATTTTAATTATTGCATAGTAGTTTATAAAATCCAACAAACCCCTTTTAATTATTTTAAGTATTTTTAAGAACACAAATAAATTTCACTTTCCTCGTGGAAACGATCCCTACTCTCGCTACTACATGTTTATTTAGTTAATCTGAGTTGGGTTAATTTTGGTGTGATACGACTAAGCGCTATCAACGACTCAACGTGATAAATGATCATGCGTCATATGAATAGTAAAAACATGCATATCATGGTAAATAAAATGAAACACATAAGAATGCATACTCAGTTAGACATCTCAGTCGATATTTACATACCTTAATAGGTCAAGCCTAGGTGAACAGCCTAGAATCCAAAACTATAATCAAATGTATACCATATCACTTATATCATTATAAAAGTCTTAACTAGACTGATAGCTACTCGTTGAAGCTTATCAGAGTCCAGCAATATTACCTGCATCCGAATTCAGTTCTTTGATGACGATTGCCCAAGACTCAAGGCACAACACTTCTATTATCCTGGCAGCACTTCATCACCGCCTGGCCCTCAAATACGATGCCCGAAAGCCCTTAAAACAAACTAGAGACGAGAGGAAAACTTGAGAAAGGTGTGAGGAAAATGGCTTCCTTGAGCCCATATTTATAGACCTAGATCGGAATGTCCGATCTCTCGTTCGGAGCTTTTGAATGCACTTCGGAACTTCCGATAGTCCTTCCGAACTCCCTCTGCCGAACGCGTGTCTCTGATTGGACAACACAATGATGCCGACACAGTTCAGATCTTCCATTTCCTAGTTCGGAGCTTCCAAACTTAGTCAAGTCCAATCATCAATCAAAATTCATACACTGTATGACTGCAAGGAGATTCAGAGATTCCGATATGTTGTTCAGAAAATCTGATCTTCCAACATGGCTTTCGATCAAAGTTCGGTGTTTCTGAACTACTCTTTGGAGCTTTCGAACAGTCCCAACACAAGAAACCTTGGAACCATTCCCGATTATTTTGAATCCGATTTTTGACTTCATAAATCAAATTGAGGATCTTTTAATCATGTCTTAAACCTTTAAACATGTTTAATCAGTTGATTATCTTAAATCTAAATCGGGTTACTACTAGTAGGGAAAGTCCAGGAAGCCATAGTACTCGCAAGATGATCTTCCTCGGTCAGCTGAAGCGACGAAATCAATTCATCGTGGAACACTTCCACCGATAATCAGGTGACAAGCTCCCTTCCACATCCACCAATCTGGTCATGACTTGAATGTGGCCAAAGATCCTGCATCGTGTCCAGTACCCGAGAATCCTCGAAGGTCCACCAGCCTCGAGGCCCTATGCAATACACCCAACATATGTTTTTTTTAAAAAAAAAACGGATTTCACTTCATCTTTAAAACACACTCTACATTCTTTTCTTTCTTATATCTCTCATTTTGTGAGAACGAGCTTCGTAATGGTCATGACGGAAAATTTTACGATGCCCAACTAATCTTTCTTGGTTGAGTTTGTGCAAATTTGAGCAGGACAGGGCTCTGACCACCCGATCACTTAGCTCAAGTAGGGAAGACATCTACTCGGTACTCGAGAATTTTTCCACCCAACCTACCCAATTTTATCGAGCGATATAATTGGCGCCGTCTGTTGGAACTAGATTTATTGACGTAGATATGGTTAGCACTAGAAAATGATATCAAAGGGGCCCCTCTAGTATGGGAACGACAGAGTCTGGGAATCTAAAGGGAAATTCAATCCCCGAGAACCATCAACAACCATCACTATCTCTCCTGAGCAGCTCGGGAAATTGATTGAAGCAACAGTACAAAAAGTTGTGGCAAAGAAGGTAGTATCTCACAAGAAAGGGGTGCAGGAGGAGGGATCTCGTGGTGAGTCCCACCTCGAGAACAAATACAAGGGGAAGGGTGTGGGGTGGGGGGAACTCATGTGTGGGTTCAAATGAGGTTACATTGGTGGAGGAATTGGATGATCTCGGGAGGAAAGTAAAACAACTAGAGAGAAATGTTCAGTCCTCTTCAGATGGGGAGGAGCGTGAATGAATTAAGGAAGTACCATTTCTCATCTATAATAGTGACTGAGCCCTTTTCCGCTCACTATACGTATCCAAAAATTAAAGATTATGACACGTACAGTGATCCGAAGGAACAGTTGTATCGGTTTGTGAAAATTGCCATTCTACATTGCTACAAAGATAATATTAAGTGGAAGATATTCCTCACCACCCTAGTGGATTCAACCCCGCGATGGTTTGAAAGATTGGAGTCTCGGAGTATTGGTTCCTTCAAAGAATTCAAAAGGATCTTCTTACACCACTTCAACATAACTAAGAAGTATAAGAAGACAACTTTTAGCCTGTTTGAGATCAAAGAGGCCAGAGATGAATCTCTACGAGCCTATATATGGAATTCTAAAAAACCTGCCCTAGAGGTGCCCTCTTGTGCCCTTGACAGCAAGAACACAGTTGTGGCGTCCCTCACGACGCCACCTTCTTACATTCTTGTAAATAAAATAAAAATGCGGGAAAAAAAATTTTCAGAAAATATTTTTCATAAACTTGAAAAGAAAACATGTGCCAACTTACAAACAAAAAAAATTGTGTAATCCTAATTATTCATGTGCTAACCCAATAAGGAACAAAAGGACTGCAATGTATAAAACACGTTTAAAACACTAATAATGATAAAAATATTTGATAATATAAAATATTTTCTTGACATGGTTCCTAGCAGTCTTGACATGCAACTTCTCACTTCTTCATCCACTCTGTGTCTTGTGCAACATCATACTCATTAACCGTATCTTTCTCACCTACACAATTTAAGCATAGTGAGTCTAACGGCTCAACAAACATACATATGTAATAAAGTTTACATAATCAAAATCTTAAAACATGCTTTGGACGTGTCTAACAACATAATCATGCATAGCAAATAAAATCAACTACTTCATTTTGGGGTTATGAAATATGTATAAATGTAGCAACCATTAGAGCTCATGGGTCATTTGTTGTACAAAAATCATATAATTTGATATAGCCCATACCATACTTGTGACAATATTCTTACCCTCCTATACCGACCGTCGTCGATATGTACATTAAAATTTCATTATTTTGAAAAGTCCCTCCCAGAGCTCATATTGAGGCACCAATCTCATATTATCACCACAAGTCCACACAAGACATCAAAATATTTACATGCATACATAACATCATTCACCATGTTCAAATCATCCTCATAAACATCGTCATATGCTTCATCAAAACATCATGAAATTCAAACCTTAATCATTCTTTCATGAAACTTCTCTTTATCTAACATAAAATCATGCCATGCCATTAAATTTTTGTGCTTGAAAATGATGCATGATAAAAGAAAGAAAACCAAGAACGTCCCTAAAACTTTCATAACATTCTTGTTTTTTTCTTATGGAACATAAATTTCATTAGAAATGTATATCATATAATGCAATACATAATTATACTAAGTCATGTGAGTCATTCTTCCCATTCTCGACGTCGAAACTCAAAAACTTTTCAATACAAAATCTTAAAAATGTTCCAAATACATTAAAATACCATTAAAATAATTTAGAACTCAAATCGTAAAAAAAAGGGTCGGGGCAGAATACCGAGCACTAGGGTGCACATTATTGCGTGCTCCAGCACAACGCCCAGTGCGAGGTCGCCTCTACGTCTTGGTTGCTGTTTGCAAACATAGACAACCACACAGGGTGTAGAAAATTTGTTTTCTTTATCATTTTTTGGTCCTTTTCGATCTTTTATTGAATGTAATCACTCGCAAGATGAAATGATCAATCACACCCATGAAAGAGTTCAAAAACACTAAAAGGTTCGTAAAAAAACAATCAAACTTAAAAAAATTTGAATCAAAACTTTACATTCAAATACACACAAAAAAATACTCATATTTAAACATCTTTCTGAAAAATCTCTATACCAAAACATCAAGAATGATTTACGTTTCATAGTACTACATCATCCTCATCAAAATCTCTCAAACATTCAAGGACATATACAATACATACACATCAATATTCAGTTTTTCATATCAAAATACATATTATTCTTGAATGGTGTTTCAAAAGCGATTAAAACTTTTCTCTCTTTGTTGGTAGGGAAAATTCCGGACATTGGAAACGATCTAGCATTCACACGAATTGAATGATGTAACGAGAAATTTCTATGATTAGAGTGTGCTGATTTTTTAAAAATTGAGGGTATAGGTGAGGGAGAGGAGGCTTGAAAGTGAGAGAATGGGAAGAGAAAACTTGACGCACAATCTGCAGTAAATTATTTGGCCGAAAGTTCGAAAGTGGACTTAAAATACTCTCACTCCCTCTAAACTTTAGAATTTAATGCCAAGCCCAATTTAAAAATAAAAGCTGCACAAATAATATATTTGAAACTTTAAAATAAAAATTTGTGTAATAAACACACTTGACATAAAAGTACTTAGACTTCATTCGTAGGCTATTCTTGACTCCCTTGGTCATTGGAAATTAACCCATACCTCAAAAACATTAAAAATAACATTTTGCATAAAATCTCATAATCTAGACAATTACACACATAATTTTTATTTAAATAATTCCTTGGAAGTAAGTATTGTGGATTTTTGAACCTTATAATATCCTTCACACAAGGTTCAAGTAACAGGATTTCTTCCGATACGTGGTGAAAAAGCTCTCTCAAGACTTTGAAGGTCTACTATCTTAGGCAGAGAAGTATATTAACATGAAGAAGGCCCAGAGAAAAAAGAGGGAATTCTCTAAGAGGGAGGGGGAATAAAAGATGGGTTGGCCATACAGAGGAGCAAGGACGCTTCTCCTAGTACACCCCTTTGAAGGTCTCGAGAGTCCGACTGTGTAGCTATGTGATTAGGAAAAGAGGACATCGAAATCACCATAAGAGAGAAGGCAAGATAGGAAGAAAAATTGTGTTATTGATGTAATGATATTTTCCTATGTTTGATTGAGTTAATGTATGATGATTAGGTGTATTTTGATTGATTAAATTCATTGTATAGCTCCTAATCATTGTCTTTAATTAATATAGGAACAAAGCAGAAAAGATGATAAAAAGGAAGTTTAAAGAAGCTGCGTTTTTGAGAGGCGTTGTTGCGTATTATGGTTGAAGATGGAAGCTGATGCACATGCATGAGGAAAAGATGATGCTGCGTATGTCTTTGCTCTGTTGCACATTTGCAAGAAATGAGGGAAAGATGGGCACCTGCGCATTGGAAGAAAGCCAAGCATATGCGGAAGAAAGCCAAGAATCTGTGCAGAATTGAAGATGGTTGGAGCGCGATTGCGCTTGTGATCTGCGCAAGGATGATGCGCTGTTGAGGAAGTTGGTTGCGCGATTGCACTTGTGATCTGCGCGGCTGAGGGGAGCATCTGTGCAAGTTTGAGCGCAGCTGCGTGAAGTGGTGTGATGCAAAGAAAATCAAAGTAGAGTATTATCGCTCGATCGGTAATCTTCAACCGATCGAGCGGGCCATTTGAAGAGTTTGGGGCATAGAATGCGCCGCTCGATCCGTCAACTTCTATCGATCAAGAGGCGCGAGCGTGGAGAGTTTTTAAATTTGGAAATTCTTTAGCCGAGCTAGATTTAATTTTTGAAAGATTTGGAGACTTTAAATACATATTTTAACTCGAAAATTATGATCTTTTATGATCTTTGGGCGGCAGAAAGAGAAAATAACTCTCTTGGCGGCTAGATTTTTTCTCTTTTTTCTTAGATTTAATTTTCTGTTCATGAATTTTCTGTAGAATTCATGAATATTGTTGGCTAAGTTTTAGAACTTGATTGAGGAAGACGAACCCTTGAATTTATTTATTTGGGAGATTTTGATTTTCATCGTTTGATTTTATTTGAGTATCGAGAGTTGTTTGGAATCGATTGTTATGATTGCATGTGAGATTTTTGGATTGACCATCTTAGGATTTCATTATACAATTTACCGCTAAATTAGAATTCAAATCCGTAATTGTTTGAATCATCTTATTTGTGAAGCAACTTCTATTAATAATCGTCCGCTTGTGAGTTTATTAAATTTTAGGAACAACAATTGACTAGGCTAAATACTTCCACTTGTGTATGTGTTGTCTAGATTCGCCAGTTTTACTAGTTTCCATGCTGCCTTGAATTTAAATCTAATCGCTTGTATTGGGTTAATTTATTGGTAATGGATAATTTAGAACGCTTGTGTCTAGTTAACTAAAATTAAGGTGAAACAGGAACTAAATTTCTAATGGTGAATATTCAATGTGAATTAATTATTTTTGGATAATCGATGATCGAATGAATAATTTCAAGGGTTTAGTCGACTGATACCAAGTCTTGTTAATCTTTTGATTTCCCATAATTTTAAATCTTGCATGTTAATGATAAGATTTTATTTTAAATTGCTTAAATTTTTAGTAGTTAATTTTCAAAATTCAAAACCCCATTTTATTTATTTTCATTATTTTAAAGAACACACTTAAATTTCACTTTTCTCGTAGGAATGATCCCTACTCTCACTATTGCATATTTTATTTATCTGAATTGAGTCGGGTAATTTGGGCGCGACACGACTTAGCGCTACCAGTTATTCATCAAGAGTGTGCTCTGAAACCGGCGAGTGTAGAATATTGAATTCACATCCCTTTAGATCAGAGCTCTACAGGCCTAGACAAGCATCGAAGAAATCAAGGGCTTACCTTGGGTATCCAAGAACTCTAGCCCTGTCATTGAATGAAATATTCAGAGGTCATGGTTTGGGAATGTGAGTCAGGGTACCTCGGCTAGTGGAGTTTTAATGCAAGAAGGTGGGGAACTGAAGGAGCCCCCTTCTTGGGTAATCATTTAGATGATCTTGGGAGGATCGATGAATGGGGACTCCAAACGAGTTCTAAAATCTTGGGGGAAAAAGGGAGAGTCTTGGTGTTGACACTATCGCTCGAGAATAGGGCTCGGTAATCAGTTTCGGGCCCTAGGACATGGAATAGATTTTTACTCCTCATAATGATGCCCCGTTCATACAGACCAAGTAGCTAATTATGATTTGAGAAGAGTATTCCGGGACTCGAGAAGCTCTGTCAATGTCATTTTACATGAACCCTTTGCCCAAATGGATATGAAGGATACAGGGTGGATCTGATCAAGACAACTTTCTTTGGTTTTGCAGGTCACATTGTATATCTTAAGGGAAAGATCATGTTGCCTTTGAATATATGATAAGTGTATTTTATAAACTTAATTTATATATAATTTTAATTATTAATTATTGGTTTCGAGCAGATTTATGCTTGGGTTTTGTTGTTTTTGTGTTTGTAGAAAATTATTGAATTTATGTGGAAAAGAGAAGAAAATAAGAATTTAGAAGGGAAATTAGTAGAAGAATATTCAATGAAGAAAAGAAAATAAAAAAAAGAAGGAAAAGAAAGAAAAGAAGTCAGGAGAAAGAATCGAGAAACTATATTGGGCTTTCAAATTGGGCCTCTTGTTTGCGCTTGATGAAGCGCTGAAGGAGGAGAAGGGAAGCGCAATTGCGCTATGTTTGGTGAAGAATTGAAGATCGAGGCCAGAGGGTTATACGCGCCCGCCTTGATTATTTGGAGCACCCGCGCCTGGTGGAGTGGTGGAGATTTTAATCGGGAAGGAAACTTTTAATAATTTCTTGGGCTTTTTGCTGGGCTTTTGCATAACGATATAAAAGGGAATTGAAGTCTGGGAATAAAACAGGAGCCGCCATAATAATCATACGTACATATCAGAGAGAGTTTGATCGTGAGATTTCTGGGAGGAAATTTTGAAGCTTTAATTGAAGAACGAACGAAGATCGATCGACCGAACACGACATCGACGACAGATTTGTTTTCTACTTTTCATTTAATTCTGAATATGTTTGGATTTATGAATTATTGTTTTATTCAGAATTTTATTATGAACTAATTTTTTATAGTCTAGAGGTCGGATGGAACCTGGTGTAGACACTTTCATGAATTTTTGATTTTATTGAATTGATTTTCTTCTAGATTAATTGTTTTTCTAGAATTGAGTGTCTTTTCAATTACCTGATCAATAATTTATTTGTTATATTTATTTTAAATCTGGCACTCGGGAGAGGAGATTTTGAATAGGACCATTAGAAAATACACTGTTAATTATTTATATAACTCGGGAGAGTATATAATTTTAACAGAGCTTTTGAAAAGAACATTGTTTTGCATTGATCACTGCAAGTAGATTCTTAATAGGGATATTGAAATTGAATTGTAGTTGATAAAACTTATTTGTTGTTCGGGAGAGGGAAATAATAAACTTAAGTATTCTTGGCTATTAATTGACTGAAATTCATGAAACTAAATTAATTAGGATTGATTGTTGTTGAAACCAGGTGAAATCTAAACCTCTAGAACATTTTTCCTCTGATTGATATTTATCTGAAAGTTGTGTGCGTGCTATTAAAAACTCATTGATTATTTTATTTTGCAAAATTCTGAGATTTTGATTTTCTAGATAAAGTTTGGACTATTTTAATTACAAGTACTGAATATTTTCATTTTACTCCCTATGGGATCGACACTCTATTTTTCACTATATTAAATCTTGACACTCGTACGCTTGCGAGCAATTTTCACAAACACTATAGGTGTATATCCCAAGGAAGGGATCATGTTTCCTTTGACTATAGGGGGCATAGGACTTGAGGAATACATTCATGACCTTATTCATGGTGGTCAATGTCCAATCATAGTATAACATCATTCTGGGAAGGCACACCATGAATGAAATTATGGCCATAACATCATCCTATCATCAAAAACTCAAATTCCTTATGGGGGACAGAGTAGGAGAAGTCCTGGGAGACCAACCCTCTTCCCAAAAATGCTATGCGGAGATCATTCAGGTAGAGAGTAAGAGGACAAGAAGGGAGTGGGAAGCGAGAGGCAAGACCAAGATTAAGTGCATGTGATGGGGTGAAGGAGTAACATGAGGAGGTGGTGATCTTACTTGGGCAACCCAAAAAGACAACTAAAATCATACGGTACCTCTAGCCAGTTACTCATGACGTAGATTTGGTAGCTTGTCTAATGAATAATACAAACATATTCTCATCATCTTCTTAAGATTTGGGGGGGATCCCAGCTGACATGTCAGAGCACAAGTTGAATATTATCTTGGGCTCCAACCTGTTAGGAAAAATAAGAGACATTTTGGACCTGAGAAAGACAATGTGATAGCAGGGCAGGTCCCGGAATTACTAAAGCTTGCCTAAATGACTGGTATCCTCTACAGTGGATTGATCAACTGGTGGATTCCATCTCTGGATATGAGCTTATTTGTTCCATGGATGCTTAGCAGGAGGTATCATCAAATCCACTTGGCCCGGGAGGATCAGGAAAAGGTTAACTTCATCACCTCGGGTGGAACATTTTTCTATGTTATCATGCCTTTTGGATTGATAAATACAAGGGCCACGTATCAAAGGCCGATGTATAAGATCTTTACGAAACAGGCTGGGAGGAATGTCGAAGTCTACATAGATGATATCTTGATCGAATCTCGAACCCGAGCATGTTTCATATCAAATTTGGAGGATACATTCTATACTCTGATGCAGTATGGGATAAATCTAAACCCTTCCAAGTGTACTTTTGGGGTTAAGAGAGGGATGTTTCTAGATTTCATGGTGACCGAGAGGGCCGGTGCATATAATTTAATCCAGAGAAAGTGGAGATGGCCTCCCCAAGATCGGTAGAAAAGTGCGACGTCTTACAGGAAGGATAGATGCCCTGTCCTAATTCATATCTAGATTGGTGCATCGTAGCTACCATTTCTTCCAAGTGTTGAGGAAAGAGAAAATATTTGGATAGGATGAGAAGTGTGAGCTGGTCTTTCAAGAGTTAAAGAAACCTTGGCCAGTCTCTATATCTTGGTGAAGCCAAAGCTTTGGGAAAATATTTGGGTATAAATTTTGGAAACTAAGCATGAGCTCAGCTCAGTATTGGTCCGTGAGAAGGGTTCGGATCAAAATCAGGTATATTATGTTAGTCAAGCCCTCAAAGGGCCCGAGTTGTGATTCATTGAGCTGGAGAAGGTGACCTGGCTCTAGTAATCATAGCCAAAAAACTAAGGCCTTACTTTTTGTATCATCTAATCACATTACTTACCAAAATACAGCTAGGGAAAATCATGAATCATACCGACATCATGGGCCGATTCGTGAAATGGACAGTGGAGCTGGTTGAGTATGACATTGAGTATCTGCTCTAGAATACTATTATGGCTCAGGAATTATCAAATATTTTAAAAGAAATGTCTCTTCTCAAACAAGAATAAATGTGGAGGATCTTTGTTGATGGGTGACCGCTTAATTTTGTTATCTAACAAGTGCACTAGGTCAAGTTATAGATAGTGAATAAAAATAGATGTCGAACCCACATGGATTGTATATGTATGAGTACCAGAATATGATTATTCCTACTTAATCTAGACTAATCAATAAAAGTGATTAAAATTCAGATTTTTAACACAAAGATATTAAATTTCAAAGCTCGATCAAGGACACACGTAGGTACCAGACAAATTATGTAACAAGTAGTCGATTCAAGACTCATATTTTAATTTTAAATTACGGGAATTCTCCTAAATTATTTGAATGTCTATTTCTAGAACAATCAAACCTATTCAAATACTGACGGATTAATTTTTCGTAATTCTAATCAAATTCAAACGCATGAAGAACTGTGAGAATTCAGTTTTCACCTGAACCGCACACTGAAACCGAATTCTATTTTTAGTCGATTTTACCATGTGTTTATTATCAAAGTGATCGAAATCAATATCTCCTTTATCGACTTGGAATCGATTAACATGCAAGAAAATAACTGGTCAGAATTCTATTTACCTTTATAAATTTGACAATCAATAAAATAAACTCAAATCTGAAAAATCCCAAATAAACATCCAAGTTTTCTACATAAATTTGTCTCGCCCAATCACGTGGCCTTGATCGAAAAAAAAAAACTACTCAAAGTTCAACATGATTCATAAATAAAAGTTTTTAATCCAAAACATCAACCAAAAATAAAAAATGAAAGAAAGGAAGAAGAGTAGAATCAATAGATGATGTTTAGCCGCCTCCTTGCCTTCAAAAGTGTTGTGTAACCCTTAATCTGATGAATGAGTCGATATTTAAGTGCCCAAAGATCCTCAAAATATAGCATCCAACCCGAGCAAGAATTTCCAAAAATAAAAATTCTGTATGCACGGCTCGCTTGAGCGGCAACAAAGTTTGCTCGAGCGAGCAACTTTCAGCTCCGAGAAATTCCTGACCCGTCTTTCTTGCTGGAGCGAGCACAAGGTGCACTCGAGCGAGAACAACTCTGTCTCGATGACTCCTTCTCTCTCGCTCAAGCTAGCACAAAGTGCGCTCGAGCGAGTGTAAATCTGTCCAATATTCTTGTTTTTTCTTGATTTTCCTACAAAATGAACCAAGAAGAGTATTATGCAGACAAATTAATGAAATATGCTAAAACTAAACAAAACAACAATAAAAATTTATGAATGCATTAAAAACAATCACAAAAATATGCATATAAAACACAGTTATCAACTCCCCCATACTTAAACCTTTCTCGCACTCGAGCAAGACATACAAAACAAAATGCAATAACAACATAAGTAAAAAATGATTCATGTACAGCATAGCCTCAGATAAGTCCACTTCAACAACTAAAAACCACAACAACTTCTGATTGTCCACAATACACTGCCATTTTAACGTAAACATGTGTGTGTGCCATGTTATTCTAGTTTTGTGCAACTTCAAAAGAATCCATCCTAAAACATGCTTAGCGACCTATGAAAATTCAATGCAAGTGTCACAATCCAGCACTCTTTCATCCCAACAATCCCAAACCAAAATATGCACTTTCTTGAGATTAATTACGTACCTTCGGATTTTACACCAGGTTTTCTTGCGCCCCAATAATTACCCGCAAACTTAGCTATAACTAAGATAGGATTAGAATGTCAATCCCCTCGTCTATAGCCCGGATGGATCTACAATCCCATTTAGCCCGCAAACTCAGCTGTGGAAGAATGATTAGAATTTCAATCATTTTCCAAGCCCAGATGAAATTGTTATGTTAAAATTTTCAAATTTTTAACCCCATGGAATCCGCATACTTAGTCAAGAACAAGGGATTATGATTTCAATCCCTTACTCGAACCCGGATGGAGTTAACTTAAATTTCAACCAAAAGTTTTCAAAAAATTTTATACATACGCTCAAGATAATACATGCAATGTCTAACAATCATCAGGAATCCAAAGACACTATCATGATCAACAAACACCTATTGCCGTGCAATGGTCAAGAAAACACGACTTCATCAATTACGTCGCTACACTACACTAGTCTAACATGCGTACTTAAAATGATTCACGAATTAACCAACAGTTGCTCATGTTCAATCAAAAGCAACATTTTCTCAAAAAAAAAATCTCACAACTCTATCATCATCGGCCAACATTCATCATTCTACTTATTCACACAACACAAACACAAAACATAATGAGATGCATGAATACGAACTATATGCAATGAACGAAACCGAATGAATGCAAAACAGAATGATGAACCAAACAACACATAACTAAATAACACCCCCCATACTTATCCAAAAAATTGCCCTCAATGATTCAGAGGCACAAAAAAACAAACAACATAACCAACAAAATGATAACTAACGAATGCAACGAAACAAAATGCAAAACAGAAATAGAACTCCCCAGGAACTGGACCCACTTGATCGGGTTCCTCCTCATGCTCGGGTGGTCGCTGTGGAACAAGACCCACTTGATCGGCATACTCGAACTGGAAGGGTGGAACCTGAAAGTTACGCTCAGGAGGAGCGAACTGGAATTTGAACGGAGGAGGGTACTGGGGCGTGGCCGGAAAAGCGGAGGCATCAAGACCCATCCGAGTGGTCATCCCTTGAATCATCGCCTCCATAGCATGGAGGTGAGCAGTAGTGGAGGCCATGTACTCACTCTGATAGTGAGCAAATGCCGTAAGCTCGGAGACCTAATCAGGCAAGTTAAGACGACGGGGCGGAGGTGGTGGTGTAGGAGCGATAATCGTACTCGCTTGTCCTCCCTGAGGAAAGTTTTTCTTCCTCTTCTCCTTCTTCTTCTGCACTAGTGCCGGATCAACTGGGTGTCTCGGCTGCAACCATTCTTCATCTTCTCTAACTTGGACGCCATCTTAAATACATAACTCGGATATGATGCTGGGAAAGAAGAGGTCCAAGGAGAAAGTTTAAATGGAGCGCCTAATCTCACTGTGAATAACCCGACCAACATTGATCGGCCACCCCAAACTCAGTGCATAGAGAAGGATTGCGCTCGCCATATTCATGCCGATGGTATGAGATATAGGCATCAGCTTCTTGGACGTAAATGCAAACCAAGTCGACGACTCCACCAGAAAATTTTTTTCCTGAAAATGTAGATACGTGTACGGGTCATTCCATGTCGCCCCATTAAAACACAATTTGTAAGGCACGAAAAATATTAAGTTATTAATTTATGGAATTAGAGATTTAAATTTTGGGTCAAAAATATTTAATTTGAGGATTTACGGATTTTAAGACTTTAATATCCGGAATTCGTAAATTAAAATAAGAAAATATTTGAATTGAATATTTATGGGATTTAAGATTTAAATTATGAGTTTTAATATGACAAGGATTGATTTAAAAGCAAAGAATTGAAGAAGGACCGATTTGCAAATATTGAGAAGTTCAAGGACTAAAATGCGATAAGGTCCGAAATGATGTAATTTTAATCCGAGAATATTTAATTTGAGAATATTTATAGTTTAGAATTAAATTATAATATTCTTAATTTATTTAGGATTGAAATTGAGTTAAATCGCTTGTTCGGGGACTAATTTGCAAATATGCCAAAGTTCAGGGACCAAAGTGAAATTTTCCTGGCAACTTGCCATTTAAATGTGTAAGAAGGATGAAAATAATCAGAATTATTCAGCCTATATCATAAACAAACGAGATAAGGTGGAAAGAAGGTAAAATTTTTTGTTTAGTTAGTTGCTTACTTGTTCAGATTGGATATTGAAAGCCATGTTGTTTAATTATCTGATTGTTATTGATTGTGTTTTAAGAATGGAGATTAGCAACCAAGGTCCCCACAAAATTTTTCAAGAATTTCATTATAATCGGGGTCAACCTTCAAACTTTGATACAGAATATCATCAACAACTGAAGTTTGAAGCAAGGCATTCAAAGCAGTTTCATCAAAAGAGACAAGTTTTCCCCGTACGAAAGCTTTATTGTCCTCTCGTTTGGTGGCATTAGCATAGAATTCTCGAACTAAAGGCACAACAGCCGCCTTAGGTTGTTGACAAAAATACTCTCAATTTCTATGTCCGATCGATCGCTACTCCACTATCTCTATGAGTTAATTCCACACCCCTTTCAGGAATAGGAGTTCGATTAAGTTTAGCATTATCATACCTTTCTTTGGCCGCGGCATTGACGAACTTGCCGCGAGACCCGATGACGATGAAGAGGTCGGAGCTGGTTGTAAAGATGAGACACCATCAAGATGTGCACGTTTAGGCCCCATTAATTTGAGAATGTAAAATCCGGCAAGGAGGATTGGCAGGCGGCGGGCGGACTCAGAAACGACTCGGCCGAAATAGAGTAGGAGAAGTGAAGGGATCGTGCGGAAACAACTAGCGGCGATGGAGTCCTGTCGGAGGTGGTGCGGCTAAGATGCACGGCGGAGTATGGTGGTGTAAAAAGGTGTAGAGGAGCGACAAAAATGGAGGGGGATCGACAGCTGCAAAATCGGAGACGAGATGGAGGCTTGTCGACAGTGGTGCGGCTATTCGCAGGCGGCAGATGGAGATGGCTCGGCGATGGTCACCGGTGAAGATGAACGACATGTAAGATGGAGGATGATGGTAGTGAGATGCTCCGAGAGTATTAGCCTGAAAATTAGTGAGAAAATCTAATTGTGAGAAAAATTTTTAGATTTGGGGGCTTAGGGTTGGAATGGGGGAAGAAAAGAAGTGAGGGAGAAAATATGAAGATGCCCAATTTATTTCTCTCAGATGCATTCTCGCTCGAGCGAGCCCAAAATTTTTTTCACAATCAGCGTATCACTCGCTCGAGCGCAAAAAGTGCTCGCTCGAGCGAGACGTAATTCAAAAGGTTTCCAGACTCCTTCTCGCTCAAGAGCACAAAGTGGTCGCTCGAGAGAGCACAATTGTTTCACTCCCCAAAATCAGAACGAGGTTCGCTCAAGCGCACAAAGGTGCCGCTCGAGCGAGTGTTTTATTTTTGAAAAAAAACAAAAGGTAAAAAAAAAATTAAAACAAACCTAAACAAAATTAACTAAACCAACCCAAAACAAAGTTTATAAAGAAAAACAGGGAAACGAGCACTGGGTTGCCTCCCAGCCAGCGCTAAATTTATAGTCTATAGCCCGACTGCACTTTCCTTTCAAATAGTCGGGTTCTGCAAGTCGAAAGTGGTCTGTGTTTGATCCACATTACCACCGCGATAAATCTTTATTCTTCGCCCATTAACTTTGAATGCACCTTTTGCAGGACTGTAAATTTCCACAGTACCATACGACATCACTTTCTTGATAGTGAATGGTCCGGACCATCTTGAATGCAGCTTACCTGGCATAAGCTTTAAATGTGAGTTATATAATAAAGTATTTTGGCCTATCTCAAAATCATGTGAGATGATGCATTGATCATGCCATTTCTTGGTTTTGTCTTTGTAAATCCTGGCATTCTCATAGGCATCCAATCTTAGCTCCTCAAGTTCATTCAATTGCAGCAAACGCTTATCACCTGCAGCCTGCACATCAAAATTCAAAAATTTAGTAGCCCATAATGCTTTATACTCAAGTTCAACAGGAAGGTGACACGCTTTACCATATAACAACCTAAAGGGAGTTGTTCCTATAGGTGTTTTAAAAGCAGTATGATAAGTCCATAACGCATCATCTAATTTATTTGACCATTATTTCTTGTTTGAATTCAAAGTTTTCTCCAAGAATCTTTTCAATTCCTTATTTAATTTTTCAACTTTCTCACTAGTTTGGGGATGATAAGGTGTTGCTACCTTGGGAGTGACCTCATATTTAGTCAAAAGTGTGTGTAGTGACCCGTATCCATAATTAACGATTAATGAGTATATTAATCATGTAATCATGTTTTGATTTATAAAAACATGATTAAGGAAATTTCGATTGGATTAACAAACTTCAGAAATGGATTCAGAATGATCGGAAATGGCCCGAAGTGTGACCAGGAACGAAAGCAACATTCATGGAATGGAAGCAACGTTCTGGCAGTTGATGTCATCCGTGACGTCAGCAAGATGACGTCATTGCTTACGCACTTGATGGGACATCGGAAGCAACAGAGAGGAACGGACGAAATGTTCGGCAGAACGGACACAACGATGGGGAACAGACATTTCATTCCGTGTCTATAAATAGAGGGTCCGAGAGCTCATTCCTTGCACCAATTTCCTCTCTTCTCTCTCTATTCCTAGGTCTTCTAACTCAGATCTAGGGAGATCTAAGCATCCTATTGGGATTCCGGAAGTGGCGCAGCGATCTAGATGTTGTAGCGGAGCTGTGGCCTAGTTTTGAGGCTGTCAACAGCAAAGGGCTAACGACGGATGCAAGTATAGCTTTGGCTTCCTAAAAATATTTAGGATTATAGAATAGTTTAGTTAAGGCTTTTAAAGCTTAATTAATGATGCATGGGTAATTGCATTGTAGTAGCAGTAGACTGGACTAGTAGGCTTGGAGTGTAGACTAGCGGAGCTACGTTTTGACCAGCAGTGTTAGAGGTACGTAAGAACTGACCAAGATAGCCGGCATGATATATTTGCATGTATGTTGCATGAGTATGTGCTATATGTTTTATCATGTTTTAGCATGTTTTACCGCCTTAGCACATGCATGATTTTTCGTGTGACTGCATCCAGAGAGATGTGAGTCATTGACAGTCTCCATAGGGAACAGTGATCTCATGTTGGACTCGAGTAAGGTATGGCAGTTTCCATATGGAACTTGTATCCTGTTTTGGATTCGGGTCAGGATGGGGTTGGCTCAGCCCTGATATAGAATATACGAGTACCCCACAGAGTCGCTCTCTAGCTTGTACTGTATATTCCTGGCGCCAATAGCAAGTGTTTTACCTGGCATTTTAAATCATCTTTGTGCGCATATTTGTACATATATCATTGCTTATGTATTGAGCGTTGTCGCTCACGCCCCTGTGTTTGGGTATTGTGGTGTACCTTGTGGCGGGGCAGGTTTGAGGCTGAATGGTCCAGGCGGCTCTCAGCAGGATTGAGGATCCGAGAGTGTGAGGTTTTAGAGGGTAGGGACATGTTTACCTTGAACCTTCGATTTGGTTGTATAATGATATTTACACACTTTTGTTATCGTTGGTTGTATTCTGCCGATTGGATTTGTTGTATTTTTATTATCCGCTCTTTAAGCTTTTAATATTTTATTGCATGCGCTAATTAACTCTGATTAGATAGTGGATCCGGGTAGGATCACTACACTTTTTGGTATCAGAGCGCATTGCACTGGGAATTACGTAAAGCGGATTAAATAATTATTTGTTCTCATGCAACAGATGGTAGATTACGATGAGAGCCATGATAGCGGAGGCGACGGTCGATGGGGTGATCCGAATGATCGTAAACGTCGTTGAGGTCATCTTGAGGAGCGCAAACAAGTGAGCATGCGCAGATTTAAGGAGGTTAGCCCGAAGTCCTTGACCGGAGGTGAGACGCCTGAGGAGGCTGAGGATTGGCTCGAGAGAATGGAACAGTGTTTTCAGGAGTTCCGTTGCACAAACAAGGATAGAATGGAGATTCTTGCCTTTATGCTTGAGGGTCGAGTGAGGAAGTGGTGGAGATCTACTTTCGCACCATTCATAGCAGCGAGAGGAGTATCTACGTGGGGCGAGTTCCGTACAGCTTATCAGAGACTGTATTTTCCTTCAGCTCTACGACAGGCGAAAGCTAGTGAGTTACTGAGTCTGCGACAGGGTACGATGACGATCGAGGAGCACCAGCAGAAGTTCTTTGATCTCATCTGCTACCTTATTGTCCTCACATTGCTGATAGTTCTATAGCAAAGTATGACCATTTACTTCAGGGTCTGAACCCTGAGATTCATCGGATGGTTGATGTGGGCAGTGATATGACCTACGAGGGCTTGGTGGACCATTGTCGCCAGGAAGAGGAAAGTATTCGGAGGAACAGGGGACTTTTCTCTTCTTCTTCCAGGCCAGCGAGTTCTAGTCCTTTGGGTCCGAAGGGTCAGTCTTTCAAGAAGCCAGGAGGTACTTCTTCTTCATCTGGATCCGGCAGAGTGCATCGTTTTGGTGGACAGAGACCGAACAAATGTAGTTAGTGCAGACGCAGGCATCCTCCAGGATAGTGTGGTCGATCGACCAGTGCATGTTTACAGTGTGGCCATGAGGGTCACATGAAGAGAGATTGTCCGATGATGATTGGGGCAGCGAGTGGTTCCGGAGGTTCTCAGGCATCTGTTTAGCCACCTCAGTACCAGCAACCACCTTTTCAGCGGCAATATTTGCAGCAGCGTCAGCAGCCGCAGCAGTCTCAGTGGAAGCCTGCTCAGACTCCTTCTCGGGGTCATTCTTCTTTGCGGCCACGGGCCCAGGGTCAGGTCTTTGCGCTTAACCAGGAACAGGCAGAGGCTGACAGTGATCGGATGATTGTAGGTATCTGTAGTTTGTGTGGTTTTCCTGCATATGTTTTGATTGATACTGGTGCATCACATTCTTTCGTATCAGCACGTTTTGCTAAGAAGTATAAGTTGCCATTTATTCCCTTAGACATGTTGATAGTAGTTTCTACTCCTATGGGTAGCAAGGTTTTAGCCAAGCGTCTAGTTGCGGGTTGTGTTTTGGATTTCGAGGGGCGTCAGCTTAGTGCTAACCTGATGGTTCTAGCTATAGAGGATTTTGATTGTATCATTGGGATAGATCTCTTGACTTCCTATCGAGCGATAGTGGATTGCTATCAGAGGTTTGTTCAGTTTCGACCAGAGGATAGCGAGTCTTGGTATTTTATGGTGAGGGAGCGCGACCCCCGATGCCAGTGGTTTCTGCTCTGAAAGCTCGACGTGCTTTAGAGTCTGGCAGGGAAGGTTACCTTATTTACGCCATTGACGCATCCTTAGGGGAACCAGATATCTGGGAGATACCAGTGGTTCGTGATTTTCCAGATGTGTTTTCGGAGGAGATTCCAAGTTTACCACCAGTGAGGGAGATCGAATTTGGCATTGAGTTACTTCCAGGGACTGCACCGATTTCCAGAGCTCCTTACTGTTTATCACCATCAGATATGAAAGAGTTGCAGAAGCAATTGCAAGATCTTCTTGATTAGGGCTACATTCGACCCAGTGTTCCGCCATGGGGAGCCCCAGTGCTGTTTGTCTAAAAGAAGGATGGTTCGATGCGGTTGTGTATCAACTACCATCAGTTGAATCAAGTGACAGTGAAGAATAAGTATCCTCTTCCACGGATAGATGATCTCTTTGATCAGTTGTAGGGTACTTCTGTCTATTCGAAGATTGATCTTCGGTCTGGGAATCATCAATTGTGAGTTCGGCAGGAGGATGTTCCTAAGACTGCATTTCGTACACGGTATGGACACTATGAGTTTCTAGTGATGCCGTTTGTTCTAACGAATGCTCCAGCTATTTTTATGTATTTGATGAACAGGGTGTTCCGCGACTTTCTGGATAAGTTCGTGGTAGTGTTCATCGATGATATCTTGGTTTATTCTCGCAGCATGGATGAGCATGCCTACCATCTCTACACTGTACTCCAGGTCTTGAGGGAGAGAAAGTTGTACGCGAAGTTGAGCAAGTGTAACTTCTAGATTGACCAAGTTGTATTCCTTGGTCATGTCATTTCTCAAGAGGGCGTATCTGTTGACCCTAGCAAGACAGAGGCTATTCTGAATTGGTCGCGTCCGACTACAGCTTCCGAGATTCGTAGTTTCTTTGATTTGGCAGGGTACTACCGGCGTTTTGTGGAGAATTTCTCTCAGATAGCTAGGCCTTTGAAACAGTTGACGAAGAAAGATGCTTATTTCGTGTGGTTTGATGCTTGTGAAGACACTTTTTGTGAGTTGAGACGTCGTTTGACGACAGCACCAGTTCTTTCTTTGCCGTCTGGATCAGGTGGGTTTGTCGTCTACATTGATGCTTCTATCTAGGGTTTGGGGTGTGTGTTGACTCAGAATGGCCACGTGATCGCTTATGCTTTGAGACTGTTGAAAACTCACGAGGAGAACTATCCCGTACATGACATAGAGCTTGCAGTCATTGTCGCTCTTCTTACCGATCATAAGAGTTTGAAGTATCTGTTCACTTAGGCTGAGTTGAACATGCGGCAGCGTCGTTGGATGGATCTGTTAAAGGATTATGATTGTGAGATCAAGTACCATCCAGGTTCATCGAACCCCGTTACTGATGCGCTTAGTCGTAAAGTCTATGTGAGTTCCCTTCGTACCAGTTTGGTTTTGAATGCAGTGGAGGAGTGTTGTTCTTTGGGATTCACGTTCCGTCATAAGAAATAACAGCAAGGGATTCATGTTTCTTATGTGCTTGTAGAGCCAGCCTTGTATCGACGTATCCGAGAAGCTCAGAACTCTGATCTAAGGACTCAGAAGTGAGCCCATTTGGCAGAGGGTGGTAATACTTCTTGTTTTCATCTGCAAGGAGACGGTCTGTTGTGTTTTTCTGGTCGAGTAGTCGTACCCGAGGATTCTGCTTTGAGGGAAGAAATCTTATTGCAAGCTCACCGCAGTAGATTTTTGGTACATCCGGGCAGCATGAAGATGTATAAGGATCTTCACACTCGATTTTGGTGGAAAGGGATGAAGCGCAGTATTTATCAGTTTGTATCCCGATGCCTTGTGTGTAAGCAGGTCAAGGCAGAGTTTAGACGACGCGGAGGGTTACTTCACAGCTTAGAGATTCCTGAGTGGAAGTGGGAGCATGTGACGATGGATTTTTTCACCCACTTGCCGATGTCTTCCAAGAATTGTGATGCTATTTGGGTTTTCGTGGATCGATTATCTAAGTCAGTGCATTTTCTTCCCTATAACCGCGATTATACCTTTGATAGGATGGTGCAATTGTATGTGCGGGAGATCGTTCGATTGAATGGCATTCCATTGAGCATTGTCAGTGATAGAGATCCGAGATTCACCTTGAGATTTTGGGGTAGTTTCCAGCGAGCCCTTGGTACTACTTTGAGCTTGAGTACGGCTTATCATCCAGAGATGGATGGACAGTCCGAGCGTACTATTCGCACTTTAGAGGATATTCTTCGCGCAGCAGTGATGGATTTTGGTCCAGCGTGGCATGATCATTTACCATTGGTGGAGTTCGCTTACAACAATAGTTACCATCGCAGCATTGGCATGGCACAATTTGAGGCTCTATATGGACGACGTTGTCGTACACCTTTGTTTTGGGACGAGGTTGGCAAGTATTAGGTTGAGGGTCCTCAGATGATTCAGCAGATTACTGATGCAGTGGAGTTGATCCGACGTAGGATTAAGGCGGCCCAGGATCGACAGTCTAGCTACGCAAACACTCACCGGAGGCCGTTACACTTTGAGGTAGGGGAGCATGTATTCTTGCGTGTGTCACCTTTCCGGAAGGTGATGAGGTTTGGTCGCAAGGGTAAGCTGACATCGAGATTATTGGTCCTTTCGAGATTCTCGAGAAGGTTGGGGATGTGGCTTATCGTCTAGCATTGCCACCAGATCTTTCATGGATCCATGATGTATTTCACGTGTCCTTGTTGAGAAAGTACGTGGCGGATGAGTCGCATATTTTGCATCCGACCGAGGTACAATTAGATCAGGATCTTTCCTATGTGAAGATACCCCTGCGGATTCTAGACAGGAAGGACAAGGTACTTCGTAACAAGCGTATACCGTTGGTGATGGTACAGTGGCAGCGCAGAGGTACAGAGGAAGTTACTTGGGAGTTAGAGAGCTGGATGCGAGCCGAGCACCCCGAGTTATTTTGAGATTTTGTACTTCTTTGTATCGAATGTGTACTTGTTCAGTTGTAATAATGAACATTTGGTTGACTATTCATGTTTTTCCTCTAGACTTAAATTTCGAGGATGAAATATCTTAAGTGGGGGAGAATGTAGTAACCCGTATCCATAATTAACAATTACTGAGTATATTAATCGTGTAATCATGTTTTGATTTATTAATACATGATTAAGGAAGTATCGGTAGGATTAACGGACTTCAGAAATGGATTCAGAATTATCGGAAATGGTCCGAAGGGTGACCAGGAACGGAAGCAACGTTCTGGCAGCTGATGTCATCCATGACATCAGCAAGATGACGTCATTGCTTACGCACTTGATGGGACATCGGAAGCAACAAAGAGGAACGAACGCAAAGTTTGGCAGAACGGACGCAAAGATGGGGAATGGACGTTCCGTTTCATGTCTATAAATACAGGTTCCGAGAGATCATTCCTTGCACCAATTTCCTCTCTTCTCTCTCTATTCCTAGGCCTTCTAACTCAGATCTAGGGAGATCTAAGCTTCCTATCAGGATTCCGAAAGTTTCGCAGCGATCTAGACGTTGTAGCGGAGCTGTGGCCTAGTTTTGAGGCTATCGACAGTAAAGGGCTAACGACGGACGCATGTATAGCTTTGAATTCCTAAAAATATTTAGGATTATAGAATATTTTAGTTAAGGCTTTTAGATCTTAATTAATGATGCATGGGTAATTGCATTGTAGTAGCAGTAGATTGGACTAATAGGCTTGGAGTGTAGACCAGCGGAGCTAGGTTTTGATCAGCAGAGTTAGAGGTACGTAAGTACTAACCGAGATAGCCGGCATGATATATTTGCATGTATATTGCATGAGTATGTGATATATGTTTTATAATGTTTTAGCATGTTTTACCGCCTTAGCACATGCATGATTTTACATGTGACTTCATCCGGAGATATGTGAGTCATTGACAGTCTCCATAGGGAATAGTGATCTCATGTTGGATTCGAGTCAGGTATGATAGTTTCCATATGGGACTTGTATCCTGTTTTGGATTTGTTTCAGAATGGGGTTGGCTCAACCCTAATATAGAATATACGAGTACCCCGTGGAGTCGCTCTCTAGCCGGTACTGTATATTCCTGGCGCCATGAGCAAGTGTTTTACCTGGGATTTTAAATCATCTGTGTGCGCATATTTGTACATATATCATTGCTTATGTATTGAGCGTTGTCGCTCACGCCCCTGTGTTTGGGTATTGTGGTGTACCTTGTAGCGGGGCAGGTTTGAGGCTGGACGATCCAGGAGGCTCTCAGCAGGATTAAGGATCCGAGAGTGTGAGGTTTTAGAGGGTAGGGATTTTTTTACCCTGAACCTTCGATTTGGTTGTATAATGATATTTATACACTTTTGTTATCGTCGGTTGTATTCTGCCGATTGGATTTGTTGTATTTTTATTATCTGCTCTTTACGCTTTTAATATTTTATTGCATGGATTAGATAGTGGATCCGGGTTGGGTCACTACAGTGTGTCAAATTTATTATTACAAAAGTGGGTTCCTCCATCACTAATTATGACTCTAGGTGTACCATATCTAGCAAAGATAAATTTTTTCAAAAATTTCACCACCACCCTAGAGTCATTCGTCCTATATGCAAGTGCTTCAAACCACTTAGACACATAATCGACCGCTACCAAAATGTATTTATTTCCTTCAGAAGCAGGAAACGGTCCCATGAAATCAATACCCCACACATCAAAAACTTCACAGACGAGTATATTATTTAAGGGCATTTCATGTCTCCTAGAAATATTACCAACTTTCTGACAAGCATCACAAGAAATCACATAGGCATATGCATCCTTAAACAACGGAGGCCAATAAAATTCCAACTGTAGTACTTTAGAAGTGGTACAAACCGTGCCGAAGTGACCTCCAGTCGGACCTGTGCGACAGTGTGAGAGTATATAACTTACCTCTTCCACTGCAATACATCTACGAATAATACCATCTGTACAGATCTTAAAAAGAAAAGGATCTTCCCACAAAAAAATATTTCAACTCAGAGAAAAATTTCTTTTTCTGTTGATAATTTAAATGCGGGGGAAGAAACTTACTTGAAAGGTAGCTAACGATGTCTGCATACCATGGTAAATCCGTTATCTCAAAGAGTTGTTCGTCAGGGAAATCATCATGTATCACTTGAGTTTCAGTTCCTTGACTCTCTAGACGGGAAAGCTGATCTGCTACTTGATTCTCCGAGCCCTTCTTGTCAATAATTTTCAGATCAAATTCTTGTAACAATAATATCCAACGAATTAACCTGGGTTTAGCATCCTTTTTTCTCATCAAATAATTAAGTGCCGAATGATCAGTGTGAACGATGACTTTGCTTCCCACCAAATATGACCTGAATTTGTCCAATGCAAACACTACCTCAAAAAGTTCTTTTTCAGTGGTGGAATAATTCAGTTAGACGGCTGACAGGGTGATACTGGCATAATAAATCACATGAAATACTTTGTCCCTTTTATGTCCAAGCACGGCTCCCAACGCGGTGTCACTAGCATCACATATCAACTCAAACGGTAGATTTCAGTCAGGTGCTACTATCATGGGTGAAGTTGTAAATTTCTGCTACAAAATCTGAAAAGCCTGCAAGAACTCAGAAGAAAAATTAAAAGACACCTTTTTTATCAACAAATTAGTAAGGGGTTTAGCAATAGAAGAAATTTTTTAATAAATCTCCTAAAAAACCCGCATGCCCAAGAAAGCTTCTAATTCCTTTCAAGTTCATGGGAAGTGGAAGTTTTTCAATTACTTCTAATTTTGCCCGATCCACCTCCACACATATTTAAGACACCTTATGTCCTAACACAATACCTTCTTTCACCATAAAGTGAGATTTCTCCCAATTTAACACAAGGTTACTCTCTTCACACCTCTGCAAAACTTTTTTCAAATTACTTAAACATGCATCAAAAGATGAACCAACCACTGAAAAATCATCCATAAACACTTCAATAAATTTTTCAACCATATCATGAAAAATTTCCATCATGGACCGCTGAAAAGTGGCAGAGGCATTACAAAGACCAAACGACATCCGTTTATATGCAAAGTACCATAAGGACAAGTAAAAGTGGTTTTGTGTTTGTCCTCAGGTGCTATAGGAATTTTCATATAACCAGAATAACAGTCTAAAAAACCGTAAAAGCATGCCCTGCAAGTCTCTCAACCATCTGATCAATAAAGGAAAGGTAAAAATGATCCTTATAAGTGGCATTATTCAATTTCCTATAGTCAATACAAACTCGCCACCCCATAACAGTTCTAGTAGGAATTAATTCATTATTTTCATTCTCAATAACAGTCATCCCTCCTTTTTAGGCACAACTTGAATTGGACTCACCCATTCACTGTCAGATATAGGATAGATAATACATGCATCGAGAATTTTAATCACCTCCTTTTTCACTACCTCTTGCATAGCTGGGTTAAGTCGCCTCTGTGGTTGAGTATATGTCTTGTGCTCCGCCTCCATCAGTATTTTGTGCATACACATGGTTGGACTAATCCCCTTGATGTCAGCCAAGCTCCATCCTATGTCTCTTATATGCTCTCTAATCAGCCTCAACAATTATTCTTTCTCACAACCTGTCAAAGAAGACAAACAGATTACTGGCACTTTATCATTCTTTAATAAATATAAATATTTCAAGTGAGAAGGGAGTTGTTTAAGTTCAAGAGTAGGGGGATCCTCGGTGGATGGCTTAAGTGGTTTTGGAATATGGCCAAGCTCCCCCATCTTGGTATTAATGAATCTCTCAAAGGGAAAAATCCCATCCAGATATTGTGCCACTTCATGAACTTCGTCAATAATATGCTCCTCCTCTATTGTTCCTGTCAAACATATTTATAAAGGATCCACAGGTAGCTGTTCCTGCAAAGTACACTCAACCAAATCATCAGTAACATCAATTCTGAAACAATCAGAATTGTTCGTAGGATAACGAAGGCCCTGGAAAACATTAAAAATCACACTCTCATCATTCATGCGCAAAATTAGCTCTCCCTTATGCACATCAATTAAGGACTTTCCAGTGGCTAAAAATGGTCTACCTAAAATAAGAGGTATCTCACGATCCTCTTTCATATCAAGCACAACAAAATACACTGGAAATATAAACTTATCAATTTTAACCAAAACATTTTCCACAATTCCCCTTGGGTATTTGATAGATCTGTCAGCTAATTGCAGGGAGGTAGTGGTTGGCTTAACTTCACCTATCCCAGCTTTTCAAAACATGAATAAGGCATAAGATTGATACTTGCACCTAAATCACATAAAGACTTGTTAAAAAATGATTTTCCAATAGTGCATGGAATTGAAAAGCTACCGGGATCTTTAAGTTTAGGAGGGAGTTTATTTTGTAAAATAGCAAAACATTCCTCCGACAACTTCACAGTTTCAAAATCCACTAACTTTTTTTTGTTCGGAAAAATCTCTTTCAAAAATTTTGCATAACTGGGCATTTGAGCCAAAGCATCTGCGAATGGAATATTAATATGAAGCTTTTTGAAAATCTCTAAAAAATTTGCAAATTTATTATCCAATTCCAGTTGCTTTGCTCTTTGGGGGAAGGGAAGTTTACTCAAATCAATGTTCTCATTACTAGTTTGGTTAGAAGACTTAACTTTCTTTCCCGTAGGCGTCGATTCTACATGCTTTTGTGCTTCCTGTATCCCTTGTTCCTTGATTGGCTCACTTGCTTCCTCATCCTCAGCTCTCTTCTTTGCAGTCTCTGCTTGCGATCTAGTAACCGCCAGAATAGCATTGACATCCCTTGGATTCTTTTCAGTATTGCTAGGCAACGATCCTGCTGGCCTAGTTGACATTTGTGTCGCTATCTGGCTCATCTGTGTTTCCAACCTTTGCAACATTTCCTCCTGATTCTGCAGGCGAGTTTCAGTACCTGCTACATACTTCATCATAATTTCTTCAAAGGAGGGATTTTTTTCGACTGGCTTCGAAGCACTGGCTGCAGGGTTTTCAGGTTTCCATGAGAAGTTCGGATGATTTTTCTAGCCTGGATTATAGGTATTGCTGTAAGGATTGTACGGTTGTGTCCCTTGATTTCCCATGAAGTTAGCTGCATCGATCTCAAAGACTTGTTGTTCCTCGGGATGCTGAGCTTGTACTTGATTGGTTGGAGTTGTCTGCATAATCGCCATATGATGAGTAAGAGCATCGATTTTGGCATTCAGTGCTGTCAGTGCATCAACTTCTAAAACTCCAGCCTTTTTCTCTTTCTTCACATCTGGTCATCCTACGTTGCTTTCAGCCATGTTTCCAATGATTTCCCATGCCTCTGCTAGTGTCTTCCTAAATAGGCTTCCATTAGCAGCAACATCCAACATGGATCAAACAGATTGATCAGTCTCATTGTAGAAAGTCTGAGTCTGCTGGCTTTGATTAAGATTATGTTGAGGACACATCCTCAACATCTTTTTAAATCTGGTCCATGCCGCATGAAGAGATTCAGCCTCTTTCTGTTTGAATGAGATTATGTTAGAAAATAATTTTTCCATCTTCATCGGAGGGAAATACTTGTTCAAAAAAGTTTGAACAAGTTGGGTCCATGTAGTGATAGAACCCGTAGGCAAATCATCAAGTCATTCCATTGCTTCGCCTTGCAGAGAGAATGGGAATAACCGCAGTCGCACTGCATCAGTTGTTACCCCATTAGCCTTGAAAGTCTCGCAGATCGACAGAAAACGCACCAGATGAGCGTAGGGGTCTTCCATAGATGTGTCCCCAAATCTTGCTTGCAGCTGCATCATCTGAATGATTGAAGGCTTCAATTCAAAATTATTCAGCTCCACAGCCGAGCGAATGATGCTAGAGCCATAGCCTTCAGTAGGTGGATGAATCAAATCAAGAACAGTTCTGTTTTCCGCCATATATTCCTCTGATTCAGATTTCGTCTCAAGTTCAAGATTGATAGATCTCCTGGCCATTCGGATCCTGCTGAGCGTGCGTTCGATCTCTAAATCAAGTGGTAGTAGCTTCCTAGATCGAATGCTATGCATGCAAAATAGATAGTACCTGAAAATCACCAAGAAATAAAATTTAGAATTTAAGAAAATAAATAAAGTATAATCTCAAGTGAAATAAAAATTCTAATATGAAAACATTCCCCGGCAACGGCGTAAAAAACTTGACCTTTTAATTTGGTTATCTAGCAAGTGCAATAGGTCAAGTTATAGATAGTGAATAAAAATAGATGTCGAACCCACAGGTACTGTATATGTATGAGTACCAGAATATATATGATTATTCCTACTTAATCTAGACTAATCAATAAAAGTGATGAAAATTCAGATTTTTAACTCAAAGAAATTAAATTGCAAATAAAAATCAATTTAAAACACAACAGAAATTTTGGATTAAATTCAATATGGGAAAAGTACGATCAAGGACACACGTAGGTACCAGAAAAATTATGTAACAAGTAGTCGATTCAAGACTCAGATTTTAATTTTAGATTACAGGAATTCTCCTAACTTATTTGAAGGTCTATTTCTAGAACAATCAAACCTATTCAAATACTGACGGATTAATTTTTCATAATTCTAATCAAATTCAAATGCATGAAGAACTGTGAGAATTCAGTTTTCACCTAAATCGCACACTGAAACCGAATTCTATTTCTAGTCGGTTTTACCATGTGTTGATTATCAAAGTGATCGATATCAATTCCTCCTCTGTCGACTTGGAATCTATTAACATGCAAGAAAATAACTGTCCAGATCATTCACAAGACAAATTCCAAATTGACAATCAATAAAATAAACTCACATCTGAAAAATCCCAAATAAACATCCAAGTTTTCTACATAAATTTGTCTGGCCCAATCATGTGGCCTTGATCGAAAAAGAAAAACTACTCAAAGTTCAACATTATTCATAAACAAAAGTTTTTAATCCAAAACACCAACCAAAAATCAAAAATGAAAGAAAGGAAGAAGAGTAGAATCAATAGATGATGTTTAACCGCCTCATTTCCTTCAAAAGTGTTGTGTAACCATTAATCTGATGAATGAGTTGGTATTTAAGTGCCCAAAGATCCTCAAAAGATAGCATCCAACCCGAGCAATAATTGCCCTCGAGCGAGCAAATTTCTGCTCCGAGAAATTCCTGACCAGTCTTTCTCGCTCGAGCGAGCACAAGGTGCGCTTGAGCGAGAACAACTCTGTCTCGATGACTCCTTCTCTCTCGCTCGAGCGAGCATACTTCTAAAAATTTTCCTGTCTTCTCGGCCTCGCTCGAGCGAGCATAATCATCCGCTCGAGCGAGTGTAAATCTGTCCAATATTCTTGTTTTTTCTGAATTTCCCTACAAAATGAACCAGAAAGAGTATTATGCAGACAAAGACATGAAATATGCTAAACCTAAACAAAACAACAATAATAACATATGAATGCATGAAAAACAATCACAAAAATATGCATATATTTCACAGTTATCAATGGGGCATCTGGCCGAGAATGAAGTGGTGTTGGGGTTGTCTTAATCCCTCCAACCTAGGAAAATATTAATATGGCATTAAGAATGGATTTCCAGGCTTCCAATAATGAATCCGAATAAGAGAATATTCTGGTGGAAATGAAGGCAACCTGGGAAGCGGGGGAAATTCCGATCATCATCTTCTCAGATTCACAACTTGTCACCCAACAAGTAAAGATATCTTATATTACCGGGAAGAAAGGCTGATGAAGTATCTCCAGCTTATTCAAGAACTATCTGAATGCTTTACTGACTGAGCATAGAATAGATTCCCAAGGAAGAAAATACAGAGGCCGACGTCGTAGCCAAAATGGCAGGCGGCGGCTTTCCTAACGGAGGTGAAAATGGAAGAATTTATCCACCAAACAGAGATAATATTTGTGATAGAGTTTGGGACTTCCGATCTTTGAAGACACATATGGATGGCCCCATTATTAGAATATATATTGACTACCAATTACCTGAGGACCTGGGCCATGCTAGACATATTAAAAGACACGCTTCTCGGTTTACAATATTGAATGAAGTATTATATTAGTGTTATTAACAGGGACCAATGTTGAAGTGACTGGCAGAAGATGAGATCTAGTACGTGCTCAGGTTTATTCGTGAGAGGTGTTGTTGAGATCATGTGGGGGATATGGTGTTGGCCCGAAAAGCTTTGTTGGTCGGGTTATGGCCAAATTACCTGAGGACCCGGGCCATGCTAGACATATTAAAAGACAGGCTTCTCAGTTCACAATATTGAATTAAGTATTGTATCAGTGTTCTTACCGAGGACCAATGTTGAAGTGACTGGAAAAAGAAGAGATCTAGTACGTGCTCAGGTACACTCATGAGAGGTTTTGTGGAGATCATATGGGGGCCATGGTGTTTGCCCGAAAAGCTTTGTTGGTCAGGTTCTTGTGACCTACCATGAGCTCAAATTTAGTATAAATGATTCGATTATGTGAATGATGATAAAGGCATGGGACTTCTAGCACAACTCAAATGTTATCACGCAACCTAGCTATCACAGTGTCCTGCCCCTTTGATCAATGGGGTCTTGATTTCGTAAACCATTTTATGTAGTAAACCAACACCCATTTTAAGTCATTATATTGTTAAACCAAGTCTAATTGGACAAAACATGATTAAAGATTCCTTATTTGGGAAAAATAAGTAGAAAATCAGATTCAGGTCATTCGGAAAAGGTTCCGTAGACATAAGGAGTTAAGAAAGTTTGGAAGGTCCGAACATGGACCAAAGTAGGATCGGAAGATCTGAACTATTCGGAAGGTAATTTGTAGTTCAGATGCAGAGGATGAGTCGGAAGCTATAAACTCAAGATCGGAAGCTCCGAACTCTCATAGACAAGGAAGTGATGGATTTTTTTGGTGATTTGACAGAGGTAGATCGGAAGCTCCAAACCGTCAGATCGGAAGGTTCAAACTTCGTCAATACCATGAGTTGTCCAATCACAGAACACACATTTGGTGGACAGAGATAATAAACTTTGATTGAACGTTTGAAAGATCCAAACACCAATCGGAACGTCAGAATTTCCGATCGTGGTCTACAAATACGGCCGAGGTTTCTCATAGTGGTGTGTGTTTTGGGTTTGTGGGTTTTTTTCCAGTTTATAATTCTTAATGTTTTATTTGTATTTTCGAGGTTCAGGCGATAGTGAGGTGCTTTGGGGCTTGTAACGTAGTTGTGCTTGGGTCAGGTCCTTCGACATCCGCGGGCTGACGACACTCGCAGGTATAAGTCTAGACTTTTAGTATCTATTGAGAATAACTATTAGTTTAATTAATTCTTTTTGATAAGTTATAGTGGTATGGTATTATCTTGTCTTGTAGGCATGCACTGTAGACAATTGTGCAACTAGACCAATAGTTGAGGTACGTATGTACTGAATGAGATAGCCAACTGAGTATGCATGTTTATGTGTTACATTAGTATTCGGCATGTGATACATTATTATATTGTTCATCATTTGTATATGGTATTGGCATACCATGTTGAGCTTGTTATACTTTAGAGATAGCCAATTTTTCTAGGGTCATTCAGCCCTAGTGTTTCGTTGTACGATCGGGGTACTGTGTGACACAAACTGGACCAATGGGGTAGAGTGTGCGGTTTACCTAGGATGGTGATAGTCCAAGATCGGTTTCAGTATATGTGGCACACACACAATATTCGGAGCAGCGTGCGCATACCAAAAGAGCCTACGTTCTGAGCATTATTATTCAAGATATTTATCCTAGTGTACCAGGATATAGGATCGTTTTGTGTGGTGGTTTCACAAAACCAGATCATTTGGCCACCAACACTTGCTAATTTGAGTTCATGTAACGCCCAAAAAATCCATAAATCTACTTATGAGTATTAAAGTGATTTTAAATGAATCTTAAATGTTTTTATGTGATATATTAATGATTTATAAATTATGTTTAAAAGATTTCGTGCTATGTATATTGCACTAGATGTTATGTTTCAAAGTTGAGTTTTTAGATGTTAAAATATTTAAATGTTGTGTTAAATGATTTAATGTTATAAAATTTTCCTGATGTTTAATGGTTGCAAGTTAGTTTTAATGTGTTTCAGGTATGGATTTAATCCCTTTGACGAAAAAATCGAGATTAACCTATGAATGAGGTTTATTGATTTTAAAGAGGTAAATGACCATTATGTAGCTTTTGATTAAAAAGTGATGTATGATATTTAAGTTTTAAGTTAAAAATATTCTTGGTGAAACTTATGTAAAGATGGTCTTGAAAACCAAGTTTTAAAGTAATTAAGGGAGAAATTTAAAAGTCAGTATTTTCTTATTTAATGGGCCAGTTTTCGGCCAATTAGATACAAACATTAGTTGGCCTACAAGGAGAGAATTTTTTTCTTCCCATAGCCACCAACCCCCATTCTCTTCTCCCATAATCTTCAAAAGATGCACCTGTGGAGTTTTGAAGAAGAGATTGTTCAATGATCCGTTCTTGACAAAGCTAGGTCGAGATTCTGATGTACCGATTACTCCCTACCAAGGAGAAAAAACAAGTTTTAAACGATTTAAAATCACAATTCAAGCTATTACGTATTTTGATAAAAAAAAAAAAGATAATCATTACGATGTATATGTTGATGTAAGCATAGATCTTTAAGAGTTTTGAAAGCATGTGTTTCCATGAGATAATTTAGCATGGGTCGTCTTGATGTTTACATGAATGATTTTGATGAGAAAATTAATTCAAGATACTTAGATCGAAGATGTTTGAAGTGAGTAATGTTTTTATGAGAAAAGGGATCAAAAGAGGTTTAGATCCAAGAGTTTTTAGTGTGTGTATGATGTATGTAATTTCGGTTTAAAATTTTTGAAGATGGTTGTTTTTGGGATGAATCCTTTTTGAACTACTGAAGTTTTTTATGTGTTTGATAAAAAGTTCAATGGTTGAGTGAGTCAAAAACTTGACCGCTTAATTCGGTATCAACTAGCAAGTGCAATAGATCAAGTAATAGTAAAGTGTACAGAGAGTCTAAGTATCGATCTCACAGGGACTATAGTCAATTCTCAAGAATTAATTATTTAGCTTAATCTAGACAAAAATATTAAATAGGAGGCAATAAATTAAATAAAAATTTAATTATTAAAAATAATAAGAAATAAAATAGCTGAAAGATAAATTTAATTAAATTGAGACAACCAAGACACACGATGGTACCGAACAATTTATGCAAACAAGTGGCAAATCTAAGATCCAGATTTAATCTTAAATCACGACGAATTATCCTATCTTGTTTAACAGTCTATTTCTAGAACATGTTAAACCTATTCAAGTTATGACGGATTAATTTTCATAATTCTAATCAAACATGAATGCATTCAATATTTGTGATAATTCAGTTTTCACCTAAAACCTCATACTGAAACCGAATGCTATTTCTAGTCGGTTTAAACATATGTCAATTATTGGAGTGATCAAAATCAATTTCTAACCTTTCGACTCGGAATTAATTAACAAGCAAGTAAATAATTGATTAGGTTATTCACAAGACATAATTTAAATCCAATAATCAATAAATTGAAGAAAGATCTAAAAATCTCAAATCAAAATCCACATATTCAACATAGCACAATCTCGCTGTCTTGGTTGAAGAAAAACTAATCAATAAACAAAAATATAGTTCAAACAAAAGTTTAATAATCAAAAGAACAAGGGAAGAAAAACTCGAATGGAGCGTTCTTCAATCTCCAAGTCTCCTAGCCGCCGTCTATATAATGCGATTCGAACCCCCATCATCTGATATTTTAACACTTATTTATATGTCTTTGAAAGCCCATAAAATAAAGCCCGGAAAGTTAAGAATTTTAATTTCCAAAATTTTATTTTTCTGATTCTGCGACATGCACGGACCCTGGATAAGGGTCCGTTCCCACCTTCGGGTGCCCTCTGCCTCAATTTTTTTTTCTCGCGACATGTCCGGACCTCGTGCCACCTCCGTGCATGGGTCCGTGCATACATATGTGCCAGCGCGCAGTTATATTGAAAAAATCATATCTTGAGTTCTAGCTGTCGGATCGAGCCAAAATTTGGACAGCAGCTTTAAAACATCTTGAACGTGATTTTGAACGGTGGAGATCGGATTTTAGGGTTTTATCATTAAAAATGAATTTTTGACCATAGCTGCTCCGTAATTCATGCTTGTGACTCTTCTCTTGCTCCAAAAATCATGATTTCTTCAATATTTCAACAAAAATCAACCCGGAGAGTGAAATGTACACACATGCAAATAATCATGAATAAAACTTATAAACAATATGAATGCAAGTAAAATAAACATAAAAATAACCCAAAATAATGCACACAAAATGCACTTATCAACTCCCCCATACTTAAATCTTGCTCGCCCTCGAGCAAGACAAACAATGCTACAAGCACACCACAAAAAAAAGTAGGAAAAATTCATGGAAAGCTGCCTCAGAGAAGTCATATGTCAACTTAAAACACGAATGCTCTCAACCTTTCATAATACACCGTCGATTTAGCGTGAACGTGCGTGTGTGCTTTGTCATTCCAGTTTCATGCAACTCAAATAGAATCCGTTTACACGACTGCTTAGTGACCTATAAACACATCAGTGCAAGTTCCTTCTCATGTAACCATTCCTTCCAGATAACACTAAAATTTACACCTCCCTCAAGATTTTGATATAACAAAAAAAATAAGGGTGATTTATATTTTTAATGCACCTCTGCCCCATAAATTACCCGCATACTTAGCTACAACTAAGATAGGATTAGGATTTCAATCCCCTCGTCTATAGCCCGGATGGAGCTCCAACCCCATTTCATCCGCATACTTAGTCTTTGATTTAGGGATTAGGATTTCAATCCTTTTTTTTTTCATGGCCCGGATGGAGTTGTTTTTTTTATTATTTTTATTTATTTTTCAAAGTGCGTATACAAATCACTCAATTTTGAAGTTACAAAAAATAAATCTGAGATAATAAATGCACTTATTAGAGTATCACCAAAATTCACAGGAATACAATCGAGTTCCCTAATCACCTAATGTCGTGCAATGGTCAAGCAGTAAAAAAACAACATCATCAAATCCTTCGCTACAATTCACTGGTTTAACATGAGTGCTTAAAAATATTCACGGTTCAACCTACGGTTTCTAATGTCAAGTCAAGAGCGAAACTAAAAATTTTTCACAAAAATCATAACTTCATATCATCATTGGCTCCTATTAATCATCCTACTCAACACAAATGCAAACAATGACTAAAACAAACTAAATTCAAATAAACTAAACGATTACTAATTCAACACAAACATAACAAACAATGCAATTAACTAGTCTACCCCCCCCCCCCCCCATACTTATCCAAAGCATTGCCCTCAATACTCCAGAAACAATGAACAGAATGCATGAACAAACATGCCAATGAAAGATGAACAAAAAAATAATGAAACACTCCCCTGGTTTATGCTTTGTCCTCTTCCTCCATCTGTAAAACTCCAACGGCATCTTCTTAGCGGGGCCACATACTGCACATATAAAGGCGATGGGTAAGGCGGTGGATTAGCAAAAGATAAATAAAAAAACAATAAAAAGTAAAGAAAAGAGAACACTGGGTTACCTCCCAGTCAGTGCTAAAATTATAGTCTATATCCCGGCTATGCAGAAGCAGCCATCAAAGAGCGGCTGCCGCCCATAGTAAGAATCATACGACTCTAAGTATGGGTCTTGATTGTGTATGCCCTCAATCTTGGCGTGATATATACATGGGAAGCTCGTCTGTCCAACAACACTCGGCATGAACTTTTTCTATTGTAAAGAGACTCCGAATCTAGGCTGACGCTACTAGAGAATGGAATATGTTGGAGGTGGCATCAATGGCAAGAAAGAATCTTGTAACGGTGTACATGGAACAACCATTGACGAGGTAAAATCTGTAGCCTTGTATGTGTCTTCCTCCTCCAATTTCACTGTTGGCTCATCATCACAAGATGATTCCTCAATTGATAGTTCTTCTTGATCTGGCTCAATTACTTTATTCTCTTGGCAGATTTCAAAAATATGTTCTCTAAGAAGCGCAATTTGTTCATCCAAAATACTCAAAGGTTTGATGCGGCTTCTGAAGAACTGATTTATCTCTGTCTGTTGTCGCACAATGTTCTCCAACTGAGCCACATGATCCTCAGAATGCCCTATACACTCTTCTTGATGCTCAGGTGATTGGTTCGCAAAATTTTTCGAATTGATATCTGGAGGATATTGGTGAATCCAACCCTGCAGTGAAGGATCACAATGTCAATGGTAGTCGAAATCTGTCATATCATTTAACAAGTGCATCGCACTGTTTTCATATCTGTTGAACAATTGACTGCCAGTTGCAAAAGCTCCATCATCTACCCAACGTCTTGTTATCTCATCCAAACCACCATAAAAAAATCTGAGTTAGGGTGTAGCTCGAAAACTGATGACATCGAAAATTGTTCGCCAATTCATTGAATCTCTTCCAAACAGCATAGAATGGCTCTGAGTATTATTGGCCAAATCTTGTGAATACCCATTGATGATCCATCTCCAAGTACCTCACAAGTAAAGAAAAAATAAAATTAATAAAAATTAATAAATAAATAACAAAAAAAAATTTGTCTAGTCTCAAACAAATAATCTATCTTAATATTAACTAAACAGTCCCCGGAAATGGCACCAAAACCTTAACCGCTTAATTCGGTATCAACTAGCAAGTGCACTAGGTCAAGTAATAGTAAACTGGACAGAGTGTCCAAGTATCGATCCCACAGGGACTGTAGTCAATTCTCAAGAATTAATTATTTAGCTTAATCTAGACAAAAATAATAAATAGGAGGCAATAAATTAAATAAAAATTTAATTATTAAAAATAATAAGAAATAAAATAGCTGAAAGATAAATTTAATTAAATTAAGACAACCAAGACACACAAAGGTAACGAACAATTTATGCAAACAAGTGGCAAATCTAAGATACAGATTTAATCTTAAATCACGGCGAATTATCCTATCTTGTTTAACAGTCTATTTCTAGAACATGTTAAACCTATTCAAGTTATGATGGATTAATTTTCGTAATTCTAATCAAACATGAATGCATTCAATATTTGTGATAATTCCGTTTTTACCTAAAACCGCATACTGAAATCGAATATTATTTCTAGTCGATTTTACCATATGTCAATTATTGAAGTGATTAAAATCAATTCCTAACCTTTCGACTCGGAATTAATTAACAAGCAAGTAAATAATTGATCAGGTTATTCACAAGACAGAATTTAAATCCAATAATCAATAAATTGAAGAAAGATCTAAAAATCTCAAATCAAAATCCACATATTCAACATAAAATTGTTCGGCTCAATCTCGCCGTCTTGGTTGAAGAAAAACTAATCAATAAACGAAAATATAGTTCAAACAAAATTTTAATAATCAAAAGAACAAGAGAAGAAAAACTCGAATGGAGCGTTCTTCAATCTCCAAGCCTCCTAGCCGCCGTCTATATGATGCGATTCGAACCCCCATCATCTGATATTTTAACTCTTATTTATATGTCTTTGAAAGCCTATAAAATAAAGCCCGGAAAGTTAAGAATTTTAATTTCCAAAATTTTATTTTTATGATTCTGCGACATGCACGGACCCTGGATAAGGGTTCGTTCCTACCTTCAGGTGCCCTCTGCCTCAAATTTTGTTTTCTCGCGACATGTCCGGACCCCGTGCCACCTCCGTGCATGGGTCCGAGCATACATATGTGCCAGTGCGCAGGTTTCTTGAAAAAATCATATCTTGAGTTCTAGCCGTCGGATCGTGCCAAAATTTGGACAGCAGCTTTAAAACATCTTGAACCTGATTTTGAACGGTGGCGATCATATTTTAGTCTCTTTATCATTAAAAATGAATTTTTGACCATAGCTGCTCCGTAATTTATGCTTGTGGCTCTTCTCTTGCTTCAAAAATCATGACTTCTTCAATATTTTTACAAAAATCAACCCGGATAGTGAAATGCACACACGTGAAATAAATAATGAATAAAACTTATAAACAATATGAATGCATGCTAAATAAACATAAAAATAACACAAAACAATGCACACAAAATGCACTTATCAACTCTCCCATACTTAAATCTTGCTTTTCCTCGAGCAAGACAAACAATGCAACAAGCACACCACAAAAACAAGAGTAGGAAAAATTCATTGGAAGCTGGCTCAGAGAAGTCATATGTCAACTTAAAACACGAATGCTCTCAACCTTTCATAATACACCGTCGATTTAGTGTGAACGTGCGTGTGTGCTTTGTCATTCCAGTTTTATGCAATTCAAATAGAATCCGTTTACACGACTGCTTAGTGACCTTTAAACACATCAATGCAAGTTCCTTCTCATGTAACCATTCCTTCCAGATAACACTAAAATTTACACCTCCCTCAAGATTTTGAAATAACAAAAAAAAAAAAGGGTGATTTATATTTTTAATGCACCTCTGCCCCATAAATTACCCGCATACTTAGCTACAACTAAGATAGGATTAGGATTTCAATCCCCTCGTCTATAGCCCGGATGGAGCTCCAACCCCATTTCATCCACATACTTAGCCTTTGATTTAGGGATTAGGATTTCAATCCTTTTTTTTTCATGGCCCGGATGGAGTTGTTTTTTTTTATTATTATTTATTTTTATTTCAAAGTGCGTATACAAATCACTCAATTTTGAAGTTACAAAAAATAAATCCGAGATCATAAATGCACTTATTAGAGTATCACCAAAATTCACAGGAATACAATCGAGTTCCTTAATCACCTAATGTCGTGCAATGGTCAAGCAGTAAAAAAAACATCATCAAATCCTTGGCTACAATTCACTGGTTTAAAATGAGTGCTTAAAAATATTCACGGTTCAACCTACGGTTTCTAATGTCAAGTCAAGAGCAAATGCAAATAAACTAAACGATTACTAATGCAACACAAACATAACAAACAATGCAATAAACTAGTCTACCCCCCCCCCCCCTACTTATCCAAAGAATTGCCCTCAATGCTTTAGAAACAATGAACAGAATGCATGAACAAACACACAAATGCAAGATGAACAAAAACATAATGAAACACTCCCCTGGTTTATGCTTCGTCCTCTTCCTATATATGTAAAACTCCAACGGAATCTTCTTAGCGGGGCCACATACTGCACATATAAAGGCGACAGGTAAGCCGGTAGATTAGCAAAAGATAAATAAAAATAAAAATAAAAATTAAAGAAAAGAGAACACTGGATTGCCTCCCAGTCAGCGCTAAAATTATAGTCTATAGCCCGACTATGCAGAAGCAGTCATCAAAGAGTGGTTGTCGCCCATAGTAAGAATCATACGACTCTACGTATGGGTCTTGATTGTGTACGCCCTCAAGCTTGGCGTGATATATGCATGGGAAGCTCGTCGGTCCAACAACACTCGGCATGAACTTTTTCTTTTCTAAGGAGACTCCAAATCTAGGCTGAAGCTCATAGAAAATGGAATATGTTGGAGGTGGCGTCAATGGCAAGAAAGAATTTTCTAACAGGGTACATGGAACGACCATTGACTATGTAAAATCTGTAGCCTTGTATGTGTCTTCCTCCTCCAATTTCACTGTTGGCTCATCATCACAAGATGATTCCTCAATTGATATTTCTTCTTGATCTGGCTCAATTACTTCATTCTCTTGGCATATTTCAAAAATAGGTTCTCTAAGAAGCGCAATCTGTTCATCCAAAATACTCAAAGGTTTGATGCGGCTTCTGAAGAACTGATTTATCTCTATCTGTTGTCGCACAATGTTCTCCAACTGAGCCACATGATCCTCAGAATGCCCTATACACTCTTCTTGATGCTCAGGTGATTTGTTCGCAAAATTTTTAGAATTGATATCTGGAGGATATTGGTGACTCCAACCCAGCAGTGAAGGATCACAATACCAATGGTAGTCGAAATCTGCCATATCATTTAACAAGTGCATCGCACTGTTTTCATCTCTGTTGAACAAGTGACTGCCAGTTGCAAAAGCTCCATCATCTACCCAACGTCTTGTTATCTCATCCAAACCACCATAAAAAATCTCAGTTAGGGTGTAGCTCGAAAACTGATGACATCAAAAATTGTTCGCCAATTCATTGAATCTCCCCCAAACAGCATAGAATGGCTCTGAGTATTGTTGGCCAAATCTTGTGAATACCCGTTGATGATCCATCTCCAAGTACCTCACAAGCAAAGAAAAAAAAAATTAATAAATAAATAACAAAAAAAAATTTGTCTAGTCTCAAACAAATAATCTATCTTAATATTAACTAAACAGTTCCCGACAACGGCGCCAAAAACTTAACCGCTTAATTCGGTATCAACTAGCAAGTGCACTAGGTCAAGTAATAGTAAAGTTGACAGAGAGTCCAAGTATCAATCCCATAGGGACTGTAGTCAATTCTCAAGAATTAATTATTTAGCTTAATCTAGACAAAAATAATAAATAGGAGGCAATAAATTAAATAAAAATTTAATTATTAAAAATAATAAGAAATAAAATAGCTGAAAGATAAATTTAATTAAATTGAGACAACCAAGACACACGAAGGTACCGAACAATTTATGCAAACAAGTGGCAAATCTAAGATCCAGATTTAATCTTAAATCACGGTGAATTATCCTATCTTGTTTAACAGTCTATTTCTAGAACATGTTAAACCTATTCAAGTTATGATGGATTAATTTTCATAATTCTAATCAAACATGAATGCATTCAATATTTGTGATAATTCAGTTTTCACCTAAAACCGCATACTGAATACTATTTCTAGTCGGTTTAACCATATGTCAATTATTGGAGTGATCAAAATCAATTCCTAACCTTTCGACTCGGAATTAATTAACAAGCAAGTAAATAATTGATCAGGTTATTCACAAGACATAATTTAAATCCAATAATCAATAAATTGAAGAAAGATCTAAAAATCTCAAATCAAAATCCACATATTAAACATAAAATTGTTCGGCACAATCTCGCCGTCTTGGTTGAAGAAAAACTAATCAATAAACGAAAATATAGTTCAAACAAAAGTTTAATAATCAAAAGAACAAGGGAAGAAAAACTCGAATAGAGCGTTTTCAATCTCCAAGCCTCCCTGCCTCCGTCTATATGATGCGATTCGAACCCCCATCATCTGATATTTTAACTCTTATTTATATGTCTTTGAAAGCTCATAAAATAAAGCCCGGAAATTTAAGAATTTTAATTTCCTAAATTTTATTTTTCTGATTCTGAGACATGAACGAACCCTGGATAAGGGTCTGTGCCCACCTCCAGGTGCCCTCTACCTCAAATTTTTGTTTTTCTTGTAACATGTCCGGACCCCGTGCCACCTCCGTGCATCGGTCTGTGCATACATATGTGCCAGCACGCAGGTTTCTTGAAAAAAATCATATCTTTAGTTCTAGCCGTCAGATCGAGCCGAAATTTGGATAGCAGCTTTAAAACATCTTGAACTTGATTTTGAACGTTAAAGATCGTATTTTGGTCTCTCTATCATTAAAAATGAATTTTTGACCATAGATGCTCTGTAATTCATGCTTGTGGCTCTTCTCTTGCCCCAAAAATCATGATTTCTTCAATATTTCTACAAAAATCAACCCAGAGAGTGAAATGCACACACAAGCAATAAATCATGAATAAAACTTATAAACAATATGAATGCATGCAAAATAAACATAAAAATAACACAAAATAATGCACACAAAATGCACTTATCAGTGAGTATGTTTGAAAAACGATCAAAAGGACCAAAAAAGGAGGAAGAAAGTAGGTTTTCAGCACCCTGCGCCATTGCCTGCCAGCCCAGGCACATGGGCGCCCCCACATCCGAGGGCAGCACAGCGGTGCTCCCTTTGGGCACCCCTGGGATTCTTCCCCTTGCAATTTTTTTAAATATTTTGAGTTCTAAATTCACTTTTATGGTTTTTAATGTATTTTGAAAATTTTTAAGATGTAGTATTGAAAAGGTTTTGAGTTTTGACGTCAAGAACGGAAAAAACGACTCACGTGGATCGGTTTAGTTATATAATGCATTATATGCCAGTATGTTCTCACGAAATCATTGTTCCTTATGAAAAGCATGAAATGTTGTGAGATTTTAATGGATGTTTTTATATTTATTTTAGTTAGCATGCCTGATTTTCATGCGTGAAAGGATTTCAAGAGCATGATATGTTAAGTTTCAAGATATTTTCAAGGTCCATGATAACATGATGATATTAATTTGTTGTGATGATGTCTCATGACGTTTATGAAAGAAATCTTTGAAGCATGATGAGGTTTATGATGATCATGTTTTATGGTGATAAAGTTTATTGATGAAAATTTTTATAATGTGATGCGATCATGGATGGATCACATGTTGGACAAGTTGCTAAGGAAGTTAAGGATCCATTGGAGATGCCGCAAGGACCAATCACGAGGGGGCGGAGGAAGAAGTTCAAAGATGCGCTTCATTATTTGATGTTAAACTATCAAGGGAGCGAGGGAATTCATGAAGTTTGTTTTGGGGAAATTTGTATTGTCCTTGACGTGCACGAAAGATTGAAAGAAACAAGAAATTATCGAGAAAGATACGGATGAGACAACTCGCGCCCCAGCGAGAGTTATCTGCGCTCGAGCATGAGCCACAATTCCAGAACCACAATTTTTGGGCGCACTCGAGCGAGACTGCAATGTGCTCCAGCGAGAAAAGGATACACTCCAGTGCGATGACATTTCCAGAGAGGGGCTTTAGCATGCACGCTCGAGCGAGATCCACCTGCGCTCCAGCGCGAATCGGCGTAATGCACACACTCGACATGTATGTGTGTGTGCGGGATTTCATAGTATTTTAATATTTTTTTCTTAATTTAAGTGTCCTAGTTTATTAGGAAACTTTTCATGATATCTTTGATATCCTTAGATATATCTTTGCATTATCTTTTACTATTTTTGGGTTGTAATATAAGTACAATACATTCATTATTGAATACATATACAATTCATATTTTGATTATTCAAAATAAAATTCTCTGTAGAATTTTTCTTGAAGCTTTTAGCTTTATTTCAAAATCAAACTTATCAAAGTTCGTAGCTTTGTGGCATTTTTCGATTGTTCTTCTTCGTGGATTGTCAGAAACAAGTTTTCTGAAGGTTCCGTCGAGATCAGTTTTTTATTTTGTGAATATCTGTTGCTAGTTTCGTTGTAAACTAGAGGTGAATTTTACAAAGTTTATTATTTGTTTCAAGATCGAAAAAATTCTTTGATTTTTTTTTGTTATTGAACTGAAGGTGCGATTCAATATAATCAATTAACTCTTCTTCTTGGGTATTTGATACCAGTTGTGGCTCACATCTTTGAAATGATTTGCAGGTGATGGCAAAAAATAGGAGACTTAGGGAAGGTGAGACCTTCTTGATGATGGGCAATGGAGATAGAGTTGTTGCCGAAGCCGTGGGAGATGTTTACTTATTGTTGAAAATGGATTTTAAATTAGTAATGAGAGATGTTTTGTTTCTACCAGATTTGGTGAAAAATATTGTTTCCATTTTTATGCTTGATAAATATGGATATTATTATTTATTTGGCAAAGGTTTTTGCAATATTTACAAGAATAAATATTTAATTGATACAGGTGAAATGGAAAACGATCTCTATAATTTAAAATTGAAAGATATTCCATTGAATAATTTTCAAACAATATCAACAACATGTTGGATCGGTTCTCTTGTGCCCGGAAGCACAACAGAAGTTTAAAAATTTTATGTAAAAACCGAGCACATGTGTAGCATTCAAAAATATTAAACATCCATAGGGTGTTTAAGATATTTTTACATATCAATCTCAAAAGATTGATTTATGGCTCCAACCAAGTTGTGGACAACTTAGCTGTGAGGACCTCGGTTCCAAACATCTAAACTAGAATAAATAAACCAATCTAAAAGCATACAAGAGCCAAGCTTTAAAAACAAAAACAAAAAAATAATTATTTCCTGTGAATAGTGTCTCGCTCGAGCGGCGGGAAACGCCCGCTCGAGCGAGCAAAACTCTGCCCGGCACCCTGGAGTGCTCTCGCTCGAGAGGTAAGGAGCACCCGCTCGAGCGAGAAATTCCCTGTCTAAAAAAGAAGGAATTTCTGGTCCCTCGCTCGAGCGGTAAGAAACACCCACTCGAGCGAGCAACACTCTGAACAAAAAAATCTGGGTTGTTTCTCAAAAATCCAATTTCCAACTCAAATCCATTCAAAACAACATCCATCCAACATGAATAAGTAACTCCAAACAACAAGATCCAACCCCTAAAAGTCTAGAGTTGAACATCCATTCTATCCAGTAGTACATGCAAGATTCTAGTTATACAATACAACTCAAAACAAGTTCAAGTAGAATCTAAGTTCGATTACATAACCGATTTCTAACACCAAGTCCTCACTCTATCTTTACATCCTAACTATCCATGCGATCTCCGACTCGGTCCTGCCCCACCTGTTGTCAAAAACATACAAAGACAAGACAACAGCCGAAGAAATCCGATGAGAATAATATTCCCAGTAAAAGAGACAAACATGTTATATAAAATAGGTATCTCAAAATGAAATACATCAACTTCTAGATATTCAAACTGAGAGTAAATGAATGCATGACTACAAAAGTCTAGATTATCAATCCGGATAATCAAAAGGTAAATCAGTTCCTCGATTCTTTGGTTGGGATCCCGAAGATGAAATATCACAACAATCACACCGACTTCCCCTTTCGAGGTGGACGATGCATACATCAATCCTCCAGACTCCGGAGCATTCAATAGAGAGTTGATCGGTCACTGTAGTAAATCGTCTACCAGTGCCACTCGACTATTGAAACGACTCAAAAACTACTACTAATTTTTTTTTAATAAACATTATACTTTAATTTATTTATTTACTTTAAATTAATATTTATACATATATATATATATATATCTTACTTAAAATAATTTTGCATCCCTTAATATACTCTATATAAATATAAATATATATAAGTATATTACATGCAAATAAATACATAAAACTAATCACTAAATCATAATAAAAATCTCATGAATAAAATCTCACAACTAGATAATTAAATAATATTACTTCAACGATTCCATGCAACTTGACCAAAATTACGTAAATATAAAAATCTATGCATACTCTAAAAATTTAAAATAATAAAACATGTGCGGAATATTTATTTTTAACTCTCAAACATTAATATCCTAAATTGAGCAATGGTCACGGGTACTAGTTGCACGGAAACTCATACGCCCTCGCCGCCAAACGGGAACACATTCTCTTCATTAATTTCAGGCTCACCTGCAGCATTTAAATCTAGTGAGCCTAGAGGCTCAACGCGTTCTATCCTTATGTAACAACATGAAACCACACACAAGCACACATCATATAAAATATGTGAATATACTTACACGTGCATGATCTTAAAAATATATGCATATAAACATGTATAAATTAATCATAAACATCACCATCATACTATATCATAAACATTATACGTAATATGTTTCATAAAATGGCATGTCTTCTCAACAGGTCGTATCCATGTCGGTGGCCTCATACTTAACGATTGATCAATCATAAAAACCAACGTACGTGGCGGTGGGGTTTCCACCTCTGTGCTGCCACTTCACCAACACTCAATGATGGATCCATAAGCTCATCATAACATAAACATTAACAGGAAGGTCATCGGGCCAAGGTATCCCGGCCTCCAACCACATCACTTTCCACCTTCACTTCAACTTCCATAAAAATATCATTTTTCTTAACATGCCTTCAAACTTAACATAAAAATTCTTACATGATGCATGAACTTAAAAAATTCTCATCATTTTTTTATTTCATTAAAATTTGTCCGTAAATATATATTTAATTTATTTTTTTAAAAATCATACTTATATATCTAATAAAAATGCATGCATGAATTAAAAATATATTTACGAAACTTTATTTTTCCAAGGACTTGTTCGAGCTGCTGGCCACTTGACTTAAACCCAAAAATTCCTAGACTAACCCAATAAGCATTAAGCCCAACATGACCTGACCCATTAATTTTCATGGACTTTCAGGTCCATGACAAACTAATGGGCTCACTTAAAACATTAAATAAGCCCATTAAACTATTTTACTTAAAAATTAATCTAATAAATTATTAACTAGTCCATTAACCTATGGATTAGACCGTTAAAATTGTTAAACCCGACACCACTTGGCCCAATCATTCTCATGGATCACGCGGCCCATGAAAAATTAGTGGGCTCACTTAAATAATTATTTAAGCCCATTAATCTAGCCCAATTAATTTATTTAACCAAGCCCAATCCCATTAATTAACAACTTAAACTCTTAATTAATTATTAATTAAAATAAAAATGACCGAGCCCAAATGATCTAACCCAAACCCGAACCAAAATCATTTGACCCATCATATTTTTAGACCCAACCCGGACCCAAAACCCGAGCCCGGCCCGAAAAACACCAAAATTCAGAACTTATGCTGGGCTGTCCCATGACCAGCGACCAGCAGCCCTATATGGGCTTCGGCCGCCCGGATTCGGACACCACCGGCTGGAGCACCACCCCCCATACCTATCCCACATACAGAAGGTTCCAACAAGACCAAACCAGCCCGTAACTCAACCTATGGCACCGAAACCAGCCCCTTCTTCTTCAACCTATAATCTGCTCGCACGCAGAACACAAACTCAGACTTCAGGCCGTTCGGCCGCCCAGATCAGGCCATCACCGGCCGGAAAACCACCTGGACTAGCTTCCCCAAGGTCTTGGGGTTCTAACCCAATTGGAATCACCCTGTGGACTGAGAACGATCCAATCTCCCAAATCTGCTCATCCTGCGCGCATAGCCCTATACCAGCGGCTTTCATGCCTGATTCCAGCCACTCCAGACCCTTTCCACTCACCAAACCTGACCCTAAGAGACCCTAGGTCGACCCCCTAACAGTAGGCAGCAGCCTCGAACAGCCATGCATGAAAAACCATGTCAAAACTCAGCCATCATCCTTAAAAACGTGAGTCATTCATGAACTATGACAAAACTAATTCAAATCTGAAAAACGCATGAATTAACCATTCATTCATACTTAAAAACAATATATATGATTTAAATGAAGTTCAAGAATTGAAATCAAACGTGTCTTGTTGAAGATTTGGACAAAACTTTGAAATCGACGCGTATCGGGATCGCCTGGACGAACGGCTTTAAAAATCTTGCAAGAACCTTCAAGGGATCGTGTCGTGTGTGTCTAAGGTCAAAGGAAAGGCTGATGGAATGGAGAATGGCGGCTGGAGGGTGTAGACGTGAGGTAAAGGGTGAAGAGTTGAGGGCTTAACCTATCAATGGGCTTAAAACTTTGGTGTAAATTTTTATAACAATTGGGTTGGGCTTACTAACTAATTAAACTATTTAACCCAACTAAAACCCACTAAAATAATATGATAGAAACTTAATATTTTCGGAATAAATAATGCCCTAAATTTAAAAGTGGGATAAAAGCCCTTAAAATGGCTTACTTTGGTGAAAATCGGGCTTATATATATACATATATGTGAAACTCTTATTTTCTAAACATAAAATCTCAAAATAATAATTTCTGGCTATTAAAAATCCCTCGTAAAAATTTTGGATAAAAAAATCTCTAGCTCGTTCGTCCACGGTCCTGTCTACGCGATCGCAAAATAACTTTATCAAATAAATTCATAAATTACATAACAGCGGGTTAAATGTCGTAATAACATTTAAAGCATGCAAATAAATAACTTAATTCGCATAATAGCGCATAAAAGTCATTTAATCTCTTTTTAATTTATTTTAAAACCAATAAATCCCCTAGTTATGCATGCGGGTTTACGTAGTAAATTTCCGGGTGTTACAACTATAATCCACAAATCTTCTAATTCAAATGAAACGAATCGTTCGGCTCAATATGAATGCATGTGAAAAACTAAAACATTCAATCGTGTAATTCAAGTAATTCACATAGACATGCAAGTATGTGATTTCTCTAAGACACTCGAATCAACCCGAATTCGAGTTAATCGTCTTATTCCATCCAATGTCGTCTAATACCTTTCTCGATTCGAAGTAGCTTCCAATCTCGATCAAGCTACAATAACAAGAATTCCAATCAAAAGTCAAACAACTCAATTCCAAGAAATCTCAAAATCTCAATTTTTGAATTAATTCCTAAAAATTCAAAACAAATCCGAACGACGTTCTTTTTCCAATCCGACTTGGAATACACGATCTATGCTAGCTCGAGCACGCTATATCAGAATTTCATCCAATTCTAACGGCATTTAAAAATCGGAGTAAAGCTGATCGAAGAAAAACTTATGGTATAACGGAGCCTTCTAAGCCGTGATTGCAATTATGCCTTCAGATTGAATTTCTAAGAGACGAATCGATCACGGAATGAAATCTGGAATCTCAAAGAGGAGCTTGGAAGTCTTCAATGGAGGGAACAGTCAAGAGAGAGAGAAGGGAGAAGAAGAAGGAAATGAAGACCAAGTCAACCAAGTCCAAGATAATATATAAAATCCCATTTTTGCACTTTGGTCCCTGTATTCTCCAAAAATTACAATTCAGCCCCTTGTCAAATATCAATTAAATCCTCAACTTTCTTAATCTCCGATTATCAATCTTAATCTCATAAAATCTCGGTTAGGCTAATTTTGGGGCGTTAGAATTCTCGCCCTCTAAGAACTGATTTCGTCCTCGAAATCGAATTCGGTTCAATCTCAAAGATAAGGGATAAAATCCAACACTGGAAAAAAATTCATCTCTCAGAATAAGTCCAAAAAACGCTGTCACAAATCAAACTCTATTCCCCCAAATCTCTTCTTCAAATCTTAGCGGCCTCTCTGCACTAATACAAACTGGATCGGTTTGTTCAGAGCTGCTTCTAATTCAGGTCGAAACTCTGAATCAGTCGTCTCAAGCAATTCGGCATCTCATCAAATCCGGTCTCTTTGGCTAAAGAACATAAGAAATTCTGGTCTGGGTAATTCAGCTACACGGATTTGGCGATAATCCGCAACGAAAGACAGAAATCACCTCGTGAAAACCAGAAAGATACGGAACAAAACAAGTCTGTAGGCAAGATCGCCTATCATCTCCAGACTCTAGTGATATTCAATCAATCTCAGAGACGATTTATCTCTCTTCTCATATCTGACAAATCCTTTGAAAGTCGAAATCTTCAAAAATATTCGATCTTTTAGATCAAAATACGAATGTCTGCATCTTAACATTCGTATAATTTGACTGCCTAATCCAAGTCCTCTTCATTTTCGACAGACAATCTTCATCTGTCCATTCAACCTCGAATCAAAATCTGGTCCCAAATCAGGTGACTCAGAAAAATCATCTCAATTCAAACGAGATTTCCATTTCTGATCGTACAACTCATCGAAAAATTTCATCAAGATAATCATCCGATAACTATTGTTGTACAAGAACTTCAAAGGAGTTAGCGACACTCGTCAGCCAGTGCAAGAATCAAGCACCATACTCAAGATCTTCTCCTCCCTGGGTCAAGGAGTTTCATAAATTCCTCTCACTCGAACCATGGACCTTCAGGATCGGTACCGTGATTTACCAATTCTGGTACTAATTGAGCTTAAGAGATGGCTTGGACCGCTCACCCTCACCTAGTCCAATCAGGCTATTCAGATATTGGGCCGGCCCAGCACCACAGCTCGGCAAAGCTTCTAAATCCAAATCGTCTGTTCTGACTGTCCGTCGTTCTGAGGATAACAGCTGTACTCAGATGTAATCGAATAACAAAGTATCTTCGAAGACTATGCCAAAAGAAAGAGTAAATCAAGGATCTCTGCCTGAAAATGATCCAAATTCGGTAAACCGAACAATCTGACAAGGTTCTGACAGAATATCTATCATATGAACATGTCTGAGGATCATACTGTACGAAAAACAGTAATAAATTTCATCAATCGTCCAATTATATTCGGATAGAAACTCAAACTCAGACTGATCATAGTAATCTCGTGATGAATCCATCGAAACATGATCTCTATCCCATTCTGAACTAGAATAAACTGTACAACATATCCTCGGGTCATTCTATCTCTGTTATCAACTGCAGACAGTTCAGAACATCGGAAAAACATACCTCGAACATCGTTCTTCAGCTGCTTATATCCCATCTGATTCCTCAAATCATCAAACATCTTTCGGTCATCTGAAAGAGCACGGAATAGACTACATTGTGCCAATCTCCAGATACGCTGTCTCCATCAAAAACATCTGGCACAACAATATGCTCAATCTCAAATAGAGCATCAACACCAACCTGAATCTTAGACTGGTTCAGTTCTGACTTTCTTCATCGAAATCTGAAGAGTCGAATCAAATCTCTGAATGATCTTGATCTTCTCAATAAATTCTGATTCGGCTCGAATGCAAAATCCTGATAGACCTCCTATCTGCTTCGAATTCTAAATCGGAAGTACATCATTCATCAATCAAGGGGAATGTCGATAGTAGATAAAATAAGAACATATATTTCGGCTCAGAGCAACATCTGCTGCATTCAATTACTCCGGATAGAAAGGATTCCCAAATAGAAATTCCTCAGTAACAATCATCTTCTCTTACTCATAGTCAGTTCAGACTACGAGTCAATTACTCCAACTTCCAAGACCAGGAAGATTACGGAAATCTCCTCATAAGAAAATAGATACCAGATCTTCTAATCAATAAGATCGCTGCGATCTCAAAATCCAGAATCAGACATTGAGTCTCGAGCGTCTTCAGCTGTCTCGATGCTCATGCTATAAGTGATTCTTTTTGTAGTAACCCAGATTCCATTTTAAGATAATGATATGTTAAACATGATTAAGGGTTAGTAATTAACCAATTCGAGGGCATAATTGGACTTCAGAATTACCAGATGGATCACTGCATATAAGGGTGATAGCCAAGTTCCACTTTCCATGCTTATGATATGGCATATAATTTTAAAAGTGGCAAAACATGATTAAGGAGTCCTTATTTGGTGAAAATAAGTGGAAAATCAGCTCCGGAATGTCCGAAAATGGTAGGAAGGGTCCCGGGGGTCTCGGACAGTTCGGAGGCACCGAAATGAGTTCGGACCATCCGAACTCAAATACCAAGTTCGGACCATCCGAACCTGGGTTCGGAGGATCCGAACGCAGCACTTTGGAGGCTCCGAGCTCAGCCACTTTGGAGGCTCCGAACTCCCCCAGACAGCAATGCTAGATGACTAATCCGCGATTTTTGACAAGTGTCGTACATGCAGGTTCGGAGGGTCCGAACCCAGTTCGGAGGCTCCGAACTCCGACGGATTTTTGGCTATAAATAGGGCTCTTCGGAGTCATAATTTGAATATGAATTTCCGAGTTTTCTTCTTAAGTTATATAGTGTGAGTTATACACTTGAGGGCTCTATCGGTTATAATAGAGGTTCTGGAATAACCAAGGAGTGGTTATAGTCATCCAAGACTAGCGACTCCAAAGGGCTATCTACGGACGAAGGTATGGTTCGAGAATCTATTTAAGTTCTGGGAGTACTTATTAGCTTAGTTAAGGCTTATAGAATTTATGTAGTGATACGGTGAACTTTTGAATATAGGCTTGAAACCTAGGATCCTACTAGACTTGAACTAGCTTAGAGGTACGTACACATTGACTGAGATTGCCAGCGAGTATACATGTTTATATGTTGCATTTATTTGGCATTATTATATGGCATGAGATATGATTTACCATTTTCTTTATTCATATGTCATGTGCATATACACGTTGAGCCTATACCTTGTTATACCTGACTATAGAGCCGCTCAGCTCTATATTCGATAGTCTGTCACTGAGAGTACCGCGACGGCAGGGACATTTATGTCTGACTACTCTGGTGTACTTGACGAGTGTGGTTGCACCCAGAGGTTGATCCGTGCGGTGGCAGCACTCATGTGGCACCGGTTCTGAGCATGACTTTTCAGATGACCCTTTACCATTCATCATGTTGCATGCATCATATTTATACGTGTACTCATGTTTATGTACTGGGCGTTAGCGCTCACGTCCTAGTTGTTATCTTGAACACCCTATTCCATGGGGCAGGTCGCAGGATGGACGGAGCTGGGGGTTCAAGGCAGGATTAGGGAGCAGGCCTTGAGGAGTTAGTTATACAGCAGGATTCGATATAGCTGTATAATGTTTACTTTTAAGTATTTCGATATGGTTGTATCACTACTGATGAATAAGCTTGACACTTTTATACTAAGCTGATATGTAATTTATGGTTATGTTTCCGCACGTTTTACTCTGTTAAGTTATTTTGCTATATTAAATTTAATACATGCTATTAGTTGCCAGTTAGTAGGTGATACCATGCAGGGTCACTACATTTTTGGTATCAGAGCATGCTTAGATTTTGGGATTAGTACTTGGGATTTAGAATTAGTTTTGAGTAATTCTTGCGCATTTGGGATTTTAATGTGCAATTCTTTTCAGGATATGACTGACGAGAGTCACGGTAGTGTTGGCCAGGGAGGTGGTCATCATCATCGTCATCACTGCCATCATGATGATCAACATCGTCATCATGAGGGTAGACGTCGCTACTCTATCAATAAATTCATGCAAGTTGGACCGAAACCTTTGGTAGGAGGCGAGAATCCTGAACAAGCAAGAAGTTGGATGTCTAAACTCGAGAGTACTTTTCGTGCTTTTGATTGTACTGAGGATCAGAAATTGGAAGTTCTAGAATTTGTTCTAGAGGATTGAGGACGTTTTTGGTGGGATGCCAAAACTGCTCAGGAACGTACTGAGAGAGGACAGGTGACTTGGGGAGATTTCTGTCAGCAGTTTCAGAAACTGTATTTTCCTCCAGCTGTTCGCCAAGCACGATCGATGGAGTTGCTTACTCTGAGGCAAGGATCAATGACTATTGATCAATATCAGCAACGATTTCTTGATCTGCTACCTTTCAGTCCTCATATTAATGAGAGTGATGCATCGAAGTATGATCTCTTTCTACAAGGCCTGAACCAAGATATCTACTCACAGGTTGTTGTCTGTGATGACCCAATATCTTATGAGACTTTGGTGAACCATTGCCGTCTTGTGGAGACCAGCAACAGGCGTGCACAGTTGTTGATGCCAGCACAGCTTAGTGGATCATTTGAGCCTAGAGCTCAATCTGTTGTGCAATCTAGACCTACGTCTTCTTTTACTCATACTACTTCATCTGGATCTCGCGGTTCACGAGGTATGTTCCGTTTTGGGAAGAAGAAGAAGAAGAAGGAGGAGTTTTGTAGTCACTGTGGAGGGAAGCATCCTACAGCTTCATGTCGGAGAGCTACTGGTGCTTGTTATATTTGCGGTCAGCAGGGACATCTGCAGAGAGATTGTCCTCAGCGCATGGGTTCTGCTAGTGGATCGGGATCACAGGTTGGATCTCAGGCTTCTACTTTTCCACGACAGCAGCCAGCACCACAGAGTTCTTCTGGTTACCGTCCCCAGACTCAAGGGCAGGTATTTTCTCTGTCTCAAGAACAGGCTACTGAGGGAAGCGATCGCATGTTGGCAGGTACCTTTCTGTTATGTGGTATTCCTACACTTGTTTTAATTGATACTGGAGCATCGCATTCCTTTATTTCTAGTCGCTTTGTTAAGAGACATAGATTACCTTATGTATCATTAGATATGGATTTAGTTGTATCTACTCCGCTGGAGCAGGAGATAGTAACTAAGCGTCTAGTGATGGGTTGCCTTCTAGAGTTTGAGGGTAATGTATTGTTAGCTAATCTGATGATATTAGCGATGACAGATTTTGACTGTATTTTGGGAATAGATATGCTGACTTTGTATCACGCAACTGTGGATTGTTATCAGCGTTTGGTACAGTTTCATCCTGCTGAGGGTGATAGCTGGTATTTTTATGGTGAGGGTGCGCGACCTCCGATGCCACTTGTTTCGGCTCTGAAGGCATGTCATGTCTTGGAGTCAGGTGGGGAGGGCTACCTTATCTATGCAGTTGATATGTCCATGAGTAGTACGGGTATTGATCAGTTACCGGTATTCGGTGAGTTTCCTGATGTATTCTCTGATAAGATTCCTGGTTTTCCTCCGGTGCGAGAGGTTGAATTTGGTATTGATTTAGTACCAGAAACTACGCCTATATCCCGAGCGCCTTATCGTCTAGCACCATCAGAGATGAGGGAATTGAAACAGTAGTTACAGGATCTGCTTGATAAGGGATATATTCGTCCGAGTGTTTCTCTGTGGGGAGCACCTATTTTGTTCGTCAAGAAGAAAGATGGATCGATGCGATTGTGTATTGATTACAGGCAGTTGAATCATGTCACCATCAAGAATAAGTATCCTTTGCCGCGGATTGATGATCTATTTGATCAACTACAGGGTACTTCTGTTTACTCCAACATAGATCTGAGATATGGATACCACCAGATGCGGGTACGAGACTCAGATATATCTACGACTGCTTTTAGGACCAGATACGGGCATTATGAATTTCTGGTTATGCCATTTGGTTTAACGAATGCACCGGCAGTCTTTATGAATCTGATTAATCAGGTATTTCGAGAATATCTGGATAGATTTGTCATCGTCTTCATTGATGATATTCTTGTCTATTCTCATGACAAGGATGAGCATGCACAGCATTTGAGGATTGTTTTACAGACGTTACGAGATAAGCAGCTGTATGCGAAATTGAGCAAGTGTGAATTCTGGCTTGATCGGGTAGTGTTTCTCGGTCATGTGATTTCTAATGAAGGGATATCTGTTGATCCCAGTAAGATAAAGGCAGTGCTGAACTGGTCTCGTCCGACGACGGTTGCTGAGATTCGTAGTTTCTTGGGTCTAGCTGGATATTACCGTCGGTTCATCGAGAATTTTGCACAGTTGGCCAGACCTTTGACACAGCTTATATGGAAAGATGTTGCCTTCATATGGTCCTCGGATTGTGAGGAGTCATTTCACGAGCTGCATGGACGTCTTACTACTGCACCTGTGCTAGCTCTACCTTCTGGATCAGGAGGTTATGTTGTCTATACTGATGCTTCTGGTCAGGGGTTAGGATGTGTTCTGACACAGCATGGACATGTTATTGCTTATGCTTCTCGACAGTTGAAGACACATGAGAGTAATTATCCAGTACATGATCTCGAGTTAGCTGCCATTGTATTTGCACTCAAGATCTGGAGGCATTATCTTTATGGCGAGAAATTTGAGATATTCACGGATCATAAGATTTTGAAGTATTCACTATAAGAAAAATGCAAAAAGACAACGGATTTTATCCTTTGTCGTAGGGGGTAAAAAACCGTTGTAACTGATGGTGTTGTCAAAACTGCGCTCCTACAACAACGGATTTTATCCGTTGTCGTTGCTGTCAAAGACAACGGATAAAAATCCGTTGTCTTTGAGGGCAAAGACAACAGATAAAATCCGTTGTCGTAGGCATAAATCCGTTGTCTTTGAGGGAAACGACAACGGATTTTATCCGTTGTCGTAGGAGCGCAATTTTGACAACACCATTAATTACAACAGTTTTTCAATCCCTACGACAACGGATAAAATCCGTTGTCTTTTTCTATATAAAAAACAAAAAAAAAATATTTTCATATAAATTTTAATATTATAAATAAACCAAAATTTAAAATTTCATAAATAAAATTTAATATACAATTTTTTAGTATTACAAATCACTCGAGATTAATATTCTAATTCAACGCTCACTACAAAAAGATATCAACATGGTGGTCCGACCCTTTGCATCCTTGATGGTGTAATTAGCTCTAGCTCACATCAACTACTCTTCGATCTTCGGTTTATCACCCTCTGAAGCAAACATCAATAACAAATTATTATGTGCAAGTCATTTGTATACCTCAGCATCTAAATGACTTCATGCAATTGCCTCTGATAGCCTTATTAGTGCCTCCAGTTTCCTCACGATCATCCAATAGCAACTCTACTACCAAGAGCCGCATCGCCTCTGCGAAGTGAGAAATAGGATTCCACCAAGCATTTTCTAGCTTCAGAGGTTAGCTGCATGATAATATAACCTGACATGTTGGCATAAACTTATCTCGAATTTGAAAATTACATTTTTGCTATGCAGGGAAGAACAAACCCTTGGTTTCAAAGTCTTTGCATATGAGATGTAGCGTTTCAACTGTCCGGTAGTAAATGGAGGAGCAAGTGTATTTTCGTGCTTTTGATTAACTCTCACAATATGATGAGCAATGTGGAAATTAGTTTGGTAGCATAGGGCATTGCTACCTAAACATAAGTAATGCCTAGACGGGGTACATTTATTTTCTCCATAGGCTAGAAAACCAGAAGATCACAAGTCTTTACAGAGCAGGGGACCCACTTCAGCTTTTTTGAGCCTGTTCTTCAGCCTTCTGGTAAAAGAGAAGTAAACTAACTAAAATCAACTTTTTAAAAAGAAACGCCTTCGATACTTGACTACATTTCCCAAAGGAAAAGGCAAAAAACGAGAAAGAACATCAATAACACACGTGTCAAGTATGATAGCATAGGGCATTGCCCTCCATCTAAGATAAATGCTAACACATCAAAACTACACAAAATCTAGAGTTCTGTATGTAACCTTCATGCGCCTAGAACTGCATATATAATCATGGAAGAGGATTCGCTCTTCGAATCGCCATTTAATATTATCATCTGCTAACAAGATGAATCACCAGGAGATCTCAGAGTATGTGATAAACCAGCTCTAATGTAAGTTCAAAATGCGTCGCTGGCATTTTGCAGTTGAGAGAAAATATCAACCTGCGAGAAGAGTTAGAGATTGTGGTCAAACAAAATTTGAAATAAATTATAGAGTTTTAGGGAGATCTCCACGTAACAAATGTATCTCGCAAAGACCGAAACCCATTTTCATAATTTGATTGAAATGGTGTCAGCAGTCCCATGTGAATCAGTTGCCCTCCTTGACTTCATGTCTTAAGTATATTTAAGAGATTTTGCATGCTTAATTTGATACATACATGGACAATAATTAAAAAGGAAGACAATATATATATATATATATATATATATATATATATATATAAATTTGCATGCTTAATTTGATAGTTATTAGTTACTATTACTGACTTTTGTTTGATAATTTAATATTTATATGCTATAGCTGTATGTGGTATAGCACACAACTACAAAATTCAGAGTGTGTACGAATTAAACATAAAGAGAGGCCCGGCCCCACTCCAATAACTTAGTTCATCCAAAGGTGAAATTGTTAAGAAAGCGTGTCAACAAAACTTGTTCCTAAATTCATGCAATGCTCTCACGCTTTCGTGCACAAAACATCAAATGACGAGTTTCTTTTCTGTTGGGTTATGAGATCATGAGATATTAACTAAATAGAAAACTAGCAGTAAAAGTGACTTAAAACTAACAGTAAAAGTGACTTACATAATGCAATTGAATGGGGGGAATTAAAATACTATCAAAATTGATCTAGAAAGTTGGTCTAATTGGCACAAATTTATTGCAACTTAAATCGGTAAACCAACCTGTCCAAGAATAATATTTCTTGTAGCAACATCAACCATGCAAATACCAAAGATATGGTCACCTCGCTGATTTGTGGAAGTCTGACAACTTTCGGTCACTGCCATAAGATAAGAAGCTTCAGGAGTGGTTGAAAGTATTTCTCCCTCTGTTAAAGTTCCTTTTGTGACCACAGCGCAAATGTCCCGTTTCACAACCTGGAAATATGGGAATAACTTATCAGCTTAACAACTAACTCAATTATCATAAGAAATTATGGTTATACAAAAATAAATCCTATGATCTTATCTTATTTAGAATGACCTTATCCTTGCAGCCATTCTCCTTTCGACGAAGGTCAAGCTGCTCCGATGTCTTTGTTTGCTCCATAACAAGAACACGATATCCCTACTAACACAAAGAATTCGTTTAAACGTACAGTTCAGAAGCAGGGAAAAGAAGAACTCAAGCACAAGAATTAGACCAGAATGGTCTACTTCCAAAACCACCTTTCTAGCCAGCTTCTCTACATTTATTGAAAGTTCCTTTCTGGAAACCCACAGTGAGGTTGCTCCCCCTGACAGAACAAAAAGCAACCACATTCAAAGTTCAGCAATATTAAACCAAAAGGCCAAGTTCAATCTTTCCAACTTTTATTGCAATTTAGGTCCTTCTAGGAAGCTAAGATGCATCAACATGCATTGATATATGGTGTCACCACGTAGATAATGATCAGCAATTAAAAACCAAAAGGCCAAGTTCTATTATCTGTTTTATGTTCTTCACAGGATTTTGATTTCTTCTACTTCGTCCAAAAGGTAATATATATAACTAGCCCTCCCTCGCTTCAAATATTAATATTATGTAACTCACTATTCATGGGTGTACAAATCCTTTGTGAAATATCTGTATCTATAAATACCAAGATATAAAATCCGTGCAACAAATCCAGGCCTGAATCTAAACTAACAAGTTGAAATTTAGATCCATCGATGATTGGATCGAATGCAGCTCATCAGCCCACATAAACACGTATCATGCCATAAATGAACTAAGAAAGACAACAAAAAAAAAAAGCAACAGCGATAATCAGCACTCGTCCAAAAACCAAAACACAAAGATATAATCCAGCGAAGAACACTTGGCAACTAAAAAGTTACAGTGTCATCTAATTCATGTGTTTGGAGTCACACACACGACCAAATCAATTAATAAACAAACATCGCACCAGAATAGATCAGATAACAAAATTTATCGACCAGATCTTCAAATCACCAAATTAAACCAACAAAAATGGTAAATCGAAAGAAAAAAAAACTTTAATTCACACTAGAACACAAAGAATCGACGGAAAATCGGCGTTCAACTCACCAAAGAAGAAGCGCATAGAAGCGAATCTCGAAAACACTTCGATCGCATGAAAAAGAACTCAAATTTTAGGGCATGAATATTTTGGGATGAACAGATCTGAGAGAGCATAAAGAGGGAGGAGAAAGATTAGATGAAGTGACCGGGGGTTAGCTAGCAACGTCTGGAATCTAAGCTAGCGGGCTGGAGTGCTGCGGCGGCAAAGTGGTGGTGACTATCGGGCTAGGGTGCTGCGGCGGCGAGGTGGTAAGCGAAGTGGGCGGCTAGGGTTTGGTAATCGGAGAATCAATCGTGAGAGCGAGCAACGAGGAAAGAAGCCTGCGAAGAGAGGAGAGGGAAGAAATCTTAGGTCTGTGATTTGTTTCCTTAAAATTCAAGTGTTAACTAATATATTTAAAAAAATAAAGAAAAATTTAATTCTATTACAACACAAAATAATAAAACTGTTGTATTAGATTAAAATCCGTTGTCGTAGGCTATAAAAATAACCGTTCGTAGACAACGGATTTTAAAATTCGTTGTCATAGGCCATAAAAAACACGCTAATAGACAACAGATTTTAAAATCCGTTGTCGTAGGCTATAATCCGTTGTAGTTGTTTATCAAAATAAGGCAAACAACAACGCTTTTTAATAAATCCGTTGTAAAAGGTCAAGAGACAACAATTTTTCACAAAACCGTTGTCTTTTAGACGTTGTTGAATCTAAAATTTGTTGTAGTGATTTATTCACTCAGGCGGAGTTGAATATGCGACAGAGACGCTGGATGGATCTTCTGAAGGATTATGATTGTGAAATCAAATATCATCCAGGTTCTGTTAATCTTACTGCTGATGCCTTGAGTCGGCAAGTGAGACTTTCTGCACTTCAGACTAGTGAAGTATCTCATATGATTCAAGAGTGTTGTTCATTGAGTTTTACGCTCAAGCACAAGAAAGGAAGAAATGAGATTCGATTATATACTATTTTGTCTGAGCCAGCATTGTATTCTCGGATCAGAGATGCTCAGATATCTGATGTTAAGACTCAGCGTTTGACACGTTTAGCCAATGGAGTTAATACATCTGGATTTCATTTTCAGGCAGATGTTTTATTGTGCTTATCTAATTGAGTGGTTGTACCTAATGTTGCGGAGCTCAGGAACGATATTCTATCTCAAGCTCACAGGAGTCGATTATCAGTTCATCCTGGAAGCATGAAAATGTATAAGGACTTGCGAACTAGATTCTGGTGGAAGGGGATGAAGCGTAGTGTGCATCAATTTGTTTCTCGATGTTTGGTTTGTCAACAAGTCAAGGCTGAACACCGACGACCAGGTGGATTATTGCAGAATCTTGAGATTCCCGAATGGAAGTGGGAGCACATAACTATGGATTTTGTTACCCACTTACCTATGACTTCACGTCAGTGTGATGCTATCTGGGTTGTTGTTGACCGTTTGACGAAATCAGCACACTTTATTCCTTATAACCGGGAGTATTCTTATGATCGCATGACACGTTTATATATCCAGGAGATAATGCGATTGCATGGGATTCCAGTGAGCATAGTCAGTGATAGAGACCCGCGATTTACCTCACGTTTTTGGGGTAGATTTCAGGAGGCGTTGGGTACCACTCTGAGTTTGAGCACTGCATATCATCCGGAGACTGATGGACAGTCAGAGCGGACGATTCGTACATTGGAGGATATGCTACGTTCTTCTGTCATGGACTTTGGCTTATCTTGGCAGGATCAGTTACCTTTGATCGAATTTGCCTACAATAACAGTTATCATCGTAGTATTGATATGGCACCTTTCGTGGCATTGTACGGTCGACGGTGTCGTACTCCGTTATTCTGGGATGAAGTCGGGGAACGACAAGTCGAGGGTCCTGAATTGGTGCAGCATATTGCAGACAAGGTAAATTTGATCAAGCATAGGATCAAAGTTGCTCAAGATAGACAAGCCAGTTATGCTAATATTCGTCGCAGGCCACTTCAGTTTGAGCCTGGTAAATATGTGTTCTTGCGAGTATCACCTTTTAGGAAGGTGATGAGATTCGGCGTGAAAGGCAAGTTGTCTCCTCGTTTTATTGGACCTTTTCAGATACTGGAGAAGATCGGAGATGTTGCATATCGTTTGGCTTTACCGCCAAATCTTTCCAGTATACATAATGTTTTTCATGTGTCGTTACTTCGACAGTATATAGCTGATGAATCTCATGTGATTCAGTCTACTGATATTCAGCTAGAGCCAGATCTGTTTTTTGTTGAACGACCAATCCGTATCTTAGACAGAAAGGAGAAAGTTCTTCGGAACAAGACTATACCACTTGTGATGGTACAGTGGCAGCGCCGAGGCGTTGAAGAAGCAACTTGGGAAACCGAGAGCCATATGCGAGCAGAATATCTGTAAGGCCCGGGATTATTTGATTTAATCCAAAATTAATTAATTTTAATCCGAGTATATTTAATTTGAGAATTTTGGAGTTTTGAATTAAATTCTAATATTCTTAAATTATTTAGGATTGAAATTAAATTAAAAAGATTTGCCGAGGATCGATTTGCAATTAAGCAAGACTTGAGGGGCCAAAGTGCAAATATGGAAAATTGACTTGGACACTTGTTTGAATATGATTTTATACGTGTAGCATGTATGTATCTTCAGAATTATTATCTTCTTCAGCCAAGAAATCGGAAACCTCAGCTCCAAGTACATTCTCCATTTTAAAAACTTGATAACTTTTGCTCCGATTGTCCGAATTCAATTCCGAAAAGAGTTCCGGACTCCTCGCAAGAAGGGCTATCTATTGATGTAAGTATTGTAGAGATTTATTGTGTTTCGAAATTGAGTGATGAGGCAGGAATTAGAGTTGAGCATGATTATGAGTTCTTGAGCTTCTATGTTGATAATATCGACGGTAGATTGAAGAACGAGCGTCGTTTGCTTTCTATATAAATGTCCAGCCATTATTTCTAAATTCTTACCATCTGATTATGTTGGTATATGTTATATTATTGCTGATATGGTATGGTGATGAAGTTGATATGAATGTTAGAATTGATAGAAGTTAGTTTCGGTTACCGAGTTTGTACCGTTACTCCGCCGGTTTAGAATTTGAAACTGTTTTGATGGCTTATGATGGAATTGTGGATGAAGTGAGTTCTTGCTGATGTTATTAGTTATTTTTGCTGTGTTTTCAGTTTTGAAAATAGGGGGATCGAACTCGAACCTTCAGCTTCGAACCGGGATCGAATGGGGCCAAGATTTATGAAGTTGAGCCTTGAAAATCAAGTAGTGTTTGAGCAGATTTTTTATACAAGGTTATGTTGTATGGCTTGACCAGATTTGGAAGAAGATTTTGATAGCCTTGAAGAGCTTGAAACCAAGACAAGAAAGGTATAAACCAACATCAAACCACGGGATATATAACTCGAGTTAGATTGACTTAAGTTTCCCTAAACCACATACTTATTTGTTTCTTGTTGGAATTGATTTATTTTCAAGTCCATAGATATATGTTCTTGATTGTTTAATTGATAGATGAATTGTATGAGATAGATGATGGCATAGATAGATAAGTCTATTGTCTTTCCTTGCTAGATTAGCTTGTCTCTTGTAGGTGGCTTAGATTAATGCTTCTAGAATTGGTTGCATCTTGATAAGCCACTAGATCTTAAAGAGTTGAAGGCGGATGTGCCATGTCTTAGGAAGGCAGATGTGCCAAATTACCGAATGTTTGGACTTGTATCGATATGCGTAGGAGTAGATCGACTCCTATGACTGAAGATCGATATAGTGGACCAAAGTTTGGGAATAAGAATGTACCGCCACCTCGAATAGGAAAGTAGGTGGGAGATTTGTTGCGTTTTTATTCAAACCGGGATCCCTAGATGAGAGTTGAAAAAATAGTCAAGTCTTGGTCTAGAGTTAAGACTAAGAGTCAAGATCAAGAAGTCATACAAAAACAAAAGTAGAGTCAAGACTAAGACACTACTTAGATTTGATAGATGACTTTGTGTGGCTGAATATGTTATGCTTTGAATATAGCATGTTTTTGTGCTACGCTTTGATTTATAGCATGCCTTTGTTATATGCTTTGAATTATAGCATGTATTGTGGTTCATGAATATTTTTATGAATTAATTATGATAGTAATTACACTTGAACTTGATAGCATGCTATATGTTGCTTATACTGGGAAATGTATTTCTCACCGGAGATATCCGGTTGTTGTTGTATTTGTATGTGTGCATGACATCAGGTAGTTCGGGATCAGGACAGAAGCGAGCATGATGAACAGAGATTGAGAGTTAGAGTGGAGATCCGAGTTTAGATGTTCATTGTGTTGTCAATGTTTAGTGTAAACACTAGAGGCATGATTATGTTGTAGCTACCTTTGCCAGGACTTGTTGTACATGATTAAATGGAAGTTCTTTGATGTAACATGTTGATATTGTATCTTAATCTCTCTTGCTTGATATAAGAGGTTAGTTTGAGCTTAACTTAGTAGCTTTGTCATGATTTTGTGCTATCAACTTATATTATGTTAAGTTTCATGCTAGAAATGATCTACAAGATAGAATGTGTATTGATACTAGCTTATGTGTACGCAAAGACTTGTATGAGTTGAAGCTAGATGATCAATGAGTGAAAGAACCTGTGTTGACAGCAAAATGGCATCTGTTGAGGTTTCTGGTAATGAGTCCGCTCGATCGGGTGATTATCACCAATCGAGCGAGGCCCTTATATTGGAAACAGTGAGTGAGCATTTTGGGCTCGCTCGATCGGTGAAGATTAACCGATCGAGCAAGGCCAAAATATTCCCAACCCGAGAAGTTGGCTTCAGGGCTCGCTCGATCGGGTGTTTTTCACCGATCGAGCGAGGAGCTCTATTTTTAAAAAAAAATTTTATTTAATTTATTCTTTGATGCTTGAATAATTATTATGATTATTTGGTTAATTGTATTGAAATGAGAGATTAGTACTCGGATCCTCACAATATCCTGAGTTGTTTGCTTTGTATTTTTATTACCATGTAGTTGTAATTACAGTTGTTGTAATAAAACGTGGTTTGATATTTCATATTGTTATCTTGAGTTATCTTTAGATGTTATTTCGCGGACGAAATATCTAAAGGTGGGGAGAATGTAGTAACCCAGATTCCATTTTAAGATAATGATATGTTAAACATGATTAAGGGTTAGTAATTAACCAATTCCATGGCATAATTGGACTTCAGAATTACCAGATGGATCGCTGCATATAAGGGTGATAGCCAAGTTTCACTTTTCATGCTATGATATGGCATATAATTTTAAAAGTGGAAAAACATGATTAAGGAGTCCTTATTTGGTAAAAATAAGTGGAAAATCAGCTCCGGAACGTCCAAAAATGGTACGAAGGGTCCCGGGGGTCTCGGACAGTTCGGAGGCACCGAAATGAGTTCGGACCATCCGAACTCAAATACCAAGTTCGGACCATCCGAACCTGGGTTCGGAGGATCCGAACCCAGCACTTAGGAGGCTCCGAACTCCCCTAGACAGCAATGCTAGATGACTAATCCGCGATTTTTGACAAGTGTCGTACATGCAAGTTCGGAGGGTCCGAACCCAGTTCGGAGGCTCCGAACTCCGATGGATTTTTGGCTATAAATAGGGCTCTTCGGAGTCATAATTTGAATATGAATTTCCGAGTTTTCTTCTTCAGTTATATAGTGTGAGTTATACACTTGAGGGCCCTATCGGTTATAATAGAGGTTCTGGAATAACCAAGAAGTGGTTATAGTCATCCGGGACTAGCGACTCCAAAGGGCTATCTACAGACGAAGGTATGGTCCGGGAATCTATTTAAGTTTTGGGAGTACTTATTAGCTTAGTTAAGGCTTATAGAATTTATGTAGTGATACGGTGAACTTTTGAATATAAGCTTGGAACCTAGGATCTTACTAGACTTGAACTAGCTTAGAGGTACGTACACATTGACTGAGATTGCCAGCGAGTATACATGTTTATATGTTGCATTTATTTGGCATTATTATATGGCATAAGATATGATTTACCATTTTCTTTATTCATATGTCATGTGCATATACACGTTGAGCCTATACCTTGTTATACCTGACTATAGAGACGCTCAGCTCTATATTCGCTAGTCTGTCACTGAGAGTACCACGACGGCGGGGACATTTATGTCTGACTACTCTGGTGTACTTGACGAGTGTGGTTGCACCCAGAGGTTGATCCGTGCGGTGGCAGCACTCATGTGGCGCCGGTTCTGAGCATGACTTTCCAGATGACCCTTTACCAGTCATCATGTTGCATGCATCATATTTATACGTGTACTCATGTTTATGTACTGGGCGTTAGCGCTCACGTCCTAGTTGTTATCTTGGACACCCTATTCCATGGGGCAGGTCGCAGGATGGACGGAGCTGGGGGTTCAAGGCAGGATTAGGGAGTAGGCCTTAAGGAGTTAGTTATACATCTGGATTCGATATAGCTGTATAATATTTACTTTATGTATTTCGATATGGTTGTATCACTACTGATGAATAAGCTTGACACTTTTATACTAAGCTGATATGTAATTTATGGTTATGTTTCCGCACGTTTTACTCTGTTAAGTTATTTTGCTATATTAAGTTTAATGCATGCTATTAGTTGCCAGTTAGTAGGTGATACCATGCAGGGTCACTACACTTTTGAACAAGAATATACCTCAAATCTCCATAAGAAGAATTCAATGTACTGCAAGATCATCAGTACATAAAGGAATCAAGGATACTGAAGCGCAGATCAATCTCTTCTTCAAATTAAATAGAACTGGTCTCATAAGATTAAGTCCAGACAGAAGAACATATTCTGCTGAGAAATCGGCTTCACAAACGATAAGAATTCTTTGACAAATCAGGGATAGAACTCATAAATCTTCAACGCATGTTATGAATGCATAATGCAAGTGAAAGGGTACCGAAAACCTATCATCAATAGAATATTGCTCAGTCAAAGGCGTCATAGTATGTAGCACGTTGATCCGTCGCACCAGGAGGTGTCTCACATAATATAAACCGTGGACATAACCGGATCCAAAACCATGACATTCATCTACAAAATATCATGGGGATGAGCGACCTTTCTAAGGTTATAACAATGGTAAAAGGCTCAACATGATAATGCATATAACATAATATCAGTGACATAATCAATGCACATATCAGTAATGCCATGTAAAACATGCAAACATAGAATATACATATTCAAACAGGGTATCTCGGATAGTAAGTTTGTATCTTGAATCATGAAACTCAAGCAACCTAGCCACCCAGGTACTCGAGTCCAAGCCTATAAGCATATAATCACTATATCACTTATCACTTACTAAAAGTTTTAACTAGGCTAATAGGTACTCGCAGAAGCTAATCAGTGTCTAGTAATATACCTGCATCCGTTGTTAGCCCTTTGATGGCGATGGCCTCAAACCCTAGGAATAACTCCGCTACGATCCCGGTAGCACCTCGCTATCGTCCGACCTCCAAAACGTCGTCTATAAAACCCCCAAAATCCACTAGAAACACCTAGGGACTAGAGAAAAAGGGAGAGAAATGAGCAAGAGAAATAGGGCCTCGGCACCCCTATTTATAGACCACGTTCGGAACTACCGAACTCACGATCGAAACTTCCAAACACACTTCGGAACTTCCGATCTATCTCCACCGAACACGCGTCCTCTGATTGGACAACTCAGCTACCGACAGTAGTTCGGAACCACCGAACTAGGGGATCGGAGTTTTCAAACTCTACCTTGTCCAATCAAGTCATGTCACCAATCAGAAAGCCCATATCTGACTGTCGGTAAATGTTCGAATCTTCTGAACTCAGGATTGGAGCTTCCAAACTCCAATTCTTGCTTCTGTAGGGATCGCAACTTCCGATCTACACATTGTTCATGTTCGGACCTTCCGAACTGCTCAAACACTTTGAACCCTCCGGATCATATCCGAACGTCCTGAATCCAATTTTTTACTTATGAATCTCATCCGAGAATTCCTTAATCACTTTTTTATCATTTAAACATGTTTATACAGTTAATTGCTTATTTCTGAAAATCGGGTTGCTACATCTTGTCCTTTTCATCTCACGCGTATACATTTATTTGGTATATAACATTTCATTTCTATTTTCTTTTTTGTCATTATAAATTGATATCCCGGGAAGTTAGGGGTATCAGGGCTAAGGAGAAGCAGAAGCATCAAGGATGCTAGTCAGGACAGCGAACAGGGTTCTAGCCCGACTATTTTTAGGGAGGAGTGGTGATATCCCGGGAAGTCAGGGGTATCAGGGCTAAGGAGAAGCAGAAGCATCAGGGATGCTAGTCAGGGCAGCGAACAGGGTTCTAGCCCGACTATTTTTGGGAGGAGTAGTGATACCCTGGTAAGCCAGGGGTGGCAGGGCCAGGAAAGGCCAGGGGAGTCAGGGCTGTATTAAAGCAGGCTAGGAGCTTCAGAATCCCGAGAGACCAAATCTGCATGACTTAGACAAAGCCCATGTCTCAAGGGCATGATCCCCACGACTGCCATAATCCCGAGCCTTCCGGCTCCATCGTGCGTCACAGGTAAACGTGGGTAACTCCTGCACCCACGATCCAGATCGTGGCCACTACCCTGGAAATGTGGAGTGACTCTCTCACTCCAAGGCCTATAAATACCTGGCCACAGGCATTTGTAGAGGTATGTTCATCTAAAATCCCAAAGCACTATACTCATTTTTCCTAAAAGCCCACTCTATTTCTAAGTCTGACTTAAGCATCGGAGTGACCCCGCCGGAAAACCATCCGGCGCCCCACTAACGTGCTTTCATTCTTTTCCCTTGTGAGCAGATCACCTCGATCCAAGAGGGACAAACCACATTTTACACCTACTAGCCCGGTCATCACGTCAGGCCCACTTCACTACCCTGACAACCCGGGCCCCGGTTTGATAAACCATCATCATTGGCGCCGTCTGTGGGAAGCTTGTTCTATAGACGTAGATATGGCTTCTCATGAGCAAACATCACCTGGAGACCACCAGCAAGGCCGGAACATTACCATTCCTATGGATCAGTTCGAATCATATGTTCAGGATATGATATGGAAGTCGTTGATAGCTGCAAAGCAACCACAATCAAAGGACATAACAGTGGAGGAAGAAAGAAACCGCGGTAATCCAAACCCTAATGCCCAAGTTAGAGAAGGAGAAGAAGAAGAAAGCTCTTGGATGCACTCAATACAGCCTTCCATGGCGGATGAGTTGCATGAACTTAGGAGGAAAGTACAGAAGTTGGAAGAAGGGGGTTCCAAAATGGCTTGGCCTATCAAGATTCCGGGTTGCCCTTTTTCGCAGAAGGTGATAGAGGAACCCTTGCCATTAAATTACAAGTTGGCAAAAATCCGGGAGTATGATGGGAGCACGGACCCAGAGGAGCACCTGGCTCGGTTTGAGAATGTAGCTATGTTACATTGATATGGGGATAAGATCAAGTGCAAAGTCTTCTTAACCACTTTGGTGGATTCTGCCCAAAGATGGTTTGAAAAGTTGGAGCCCCAAAGTGTTCGATCCTTTGCAAAATTCAAGCAAGTGTTTTTGCAGCACTTCGGCAGTAGCAAGAGGTATAAGAAAACTGCCTATAGCCTATTTGAAGCAAAACAGTCAGGAGAGGAGTCTCTACGAACCTATATCAAAAGGTTCAACAAGATCGCTTTGGAGGTCCCGACCTGTGCCCAGGAGACCAAGATCACGGACTTCACTCAAGGTCTTCGGGAAGGGGAATTTTTCAAATCACTAGTGAAGAAAGCACCCCGGACTTTCGAAGATTTGCTGGCTCGGGCTGAAAAATACATTAACATGGAGGAAGCTCAGAGGCAGAAGAAGGAGGTAACCCGGCGGGAGGGAGGCCAAGAACAAGGAAGAAGTAGAGAAAGCCATGATCCCATGGGACGGTTATCCTGGTATGCTCCGCACCGAGGGACTCGAGATAGGGCTGTTCACGTGTGCGAAGAGGGAGTTGCGACCCAGACCCCTGTTTCTAGGGGGAAGTTCTGGAAGTACTGTGCGCTTCATCAGGAGTGCACTCATGACACCAGTGAATGCCGAACTCTGCAGCAGAGACATCAGCTACCTTATGTTAGAGATGGTAAGCCGGTTCCGAAAAAGCCCCGAAGTGTGCCTTGGTTTCGGGGGTCACAGACACTGGTTTCTCCCCGGGATGTCACCAGCTCTCGGGAAAAATGGAAACAAGAAATGGATCATGCAAAAAAGGACAAGACATCAGGAGATGGGCCTGCCAAAGGTATCATTAACATGATATCAGGAGGATCTACTGACGGAGATTCAAACCGGGCTAGGAAGGCTTGGAGTCGGAGGGAAAGTTTAGGGGTGGAGGAAGGGCGACAGGGTTCAAAGCCAATCATCACATTCGGATCCCAAGACCTGGAAGGAGTAAACTTACCACATAATGACGCCTTGCTTATACAAGCTCGGATCGTCAATTATGATGTTCGAAGGGTGTTTGTCGACTCGGGGAGCTCAGTAAACGTCCTTTTTCAAGAAGCATTCGAGCATATGGATCTGCATGGGTATGAGCTGAGCCCGGTAAAAACTGCCTTATATGGTTTTGCAGGGCACACCATTCAACCCCAAGGGGAAATGTTGCTGCCCATAACCTTAGGGTCAGGAGATGAGAAGAGGACGGTCATGACAAGATTCACATTAGTAGGAGCACCCTCTTCTTATAATGTCATCTTGGGGAGGCCGGCTATGAATTCTTTCAAAGCCGTGGCCTCAGCTTACCATCAAAAGATCAAATTCCCAGTGGGAGATAAGGTCGGAGAAGTCCGAGGAGATCAACCTTCTTCCCGAAAATGCTATGCCGAGACAGTGAAGGTAGATTACAAGAGGGCAAGACAGAGTGGGAAGGAAGGAGCCCAGGGGGGAAGAGAAGTCTGTTCTGTGGAGGAGTCTAAAGGTGAGTATGAAGAGGTGGAGCTGGAGCTCGGGCAAACAGGGAAGTCTGTTAAAATAGCCCGGGACTTAGAAGCAAGGTTGGCTGAAACATTGAAAGGTTGCCTCATTCAGAATAAGGATGTGTTCGCCTGGGCTCAGGGCGATTTGATGGGAGTTTCATCTCATGTTGCAGAACACAAACTCAACATCATCTCTGGAGCCCGGCCTGTATTACAAAAGAAGAGGCATTTCGGAGCTGAGAAGGATAAAGTGATAGCGGAGCAGGTTCAAGAGCTACTGCGGGCCGGACACATTAAAGAAGTACAATTTCCTACTTGGTTGTCCAACGTAGTGCTAGTACCAAAAGCTACTGGGAAGTGGCGGATGTGTGTGGATTTCCGGGATTTAAATAAAGCCTGCCCCAAGGATTGTTATCCTCTACCCCAGATTGACCAATTGGTGGATTCCACATCCGGGTGTGAATTGCTAAGCTTCATGGATGCATACCAGGGCTACCATCAAATTCCTTTAGCCTTGGAAGATCAAGACAAAGTCAGTTTTATCACCTCGGGAGGTACTTTCTGTTACGTGGTTATGCCATTTGGTCTAAAAAATGCAGGGGCTACGTATCAGCGGATGATGGACAAAGTGTTCCAGGAACAGGTGGGTCGAAATGTGGAGGTATATGTGGATGATGTATTGGTGAAGTCCAGGACCCGGGATTGTTTTATACTTGACCTGGAGGAAACTTTTGCTACAGTTCGGCGGTATGGGATCAAGTTGAATCCGGCCAAGTGTATGTTTGGGGTGAAAAGTGGCAAGTTTCTGGGGTTCATGGTAACTGAACGTGGGATAGAATTCAACCCAGAAAAAATGAAGCTGTTGCGGGAAATGCCTTTGCCAACATCTATCAAGGAGGTACAGCGATTGACCGGCCGGATTACATCCCTGGCTCGGTTTATAGCTCGGTCGGCTCACCGCAGCTATCATTTTTTCCAAGTGTTGCGGAAAGCCCAGAGGTTTGGCTGGACTGAGCAGTGCGAGCAGGCTTTTAAGGAGTTGAAGGAGCATCTGGCTAGCTTGCCTATCTTGGTTAAGCCAGAGCCAGGGGAAAGATTGTGGATATATCTGTCTACTACTGAGAAGGCGGTCAGCACTGTTTTAATAAAAGAGGAAAAGGGAGATCAGAGGCCTGTGTACTATGTCAGTCATGCTTTGAAGGGGGCGGAAGTTAGATATACGGAGATTGAGAGGATGGCCCTGGCTCTGGTAATAACAGCCCGGAAATTGAGACCTTATTTCTTGTCTCATCCGGTAACTGTTCTTACTAATAGCCTCCTAGGGTGAATCATGACTCATCCGGATTCCTCGGGGAGGCTCGTAAAATGGTCAGTGGAGTTGGGAGAATATGACATTGAATACCAGCCGCGTAAATCCATCAAAGCCCAGGCTTTATCCGATTTTTTGACAGAGGTGGCCACTTTTGGCCAAGAGGAAGTATGGAGGGTTTTTGTAGATGGAGCAAGTGGTGTTGAAGGCAGTGGTGTAGGGGTCATCCTAATATCACCTACCCAGGAGAAAATCGAGATAGCCGTAAAGCTGGATTTCCAGGCCTCCAACAACGAAGCTGAATATGAGGCTGTGATAGCTGGGATGCAACGGGCTCGGGAAATCGGGGTAAGTCATATTATAATATATTTTGACTCACAGTTGGTTGTTCAACAAGTAAAGAACACCTTCTATACCCGAGAGGAGAAATTGATAAAATATTGTAAGATAATTGAAGAACTTGGGGCCAGTTTCACTACTTGGAGTATAGAGCAGATACCCCGGGAAGAAAATAGGGAAACAGATGCCTTGGCTAAAAGAGCGGTCACTGGGGAAAATGTTGGTAAAGAATCCCTGGTACAGAGGGAAATGGTGGCTGCCATAGAAGCTCGGGAGCCGGTCCTCCGAGAAGATACATGGATGGCCCCGGTGGTCAAGTACCTTACCCATGGGGACCTCCCGGAAGACAAAGGACAAGCCCGGGTCACACAAAGACAGGTAGCCAGATTTGCTATTTTAGGAGGAAGGCTTTATAGGCGTTCCTATCAGGGCCCTTTGCTCAAATTCTTGGGGGAAGGGGAAACAGAATATGTCTTGCGAAAAGTGCACGAGGGATGTTGTGGAAACCATGGAGGGTCTATGAGTCTGGTCCGAAGGGTATTGTTGTTCGGATACTGGTGGCCCACTTTGCAGGCTGATGCATCTAAAATTACCCGGTCTTGTGATGGATGTCAGAGGTTTGGCAATATACAGCATAGCCCGGCAAGTAGCTTGAATCCCGTATGGGCATCGTGCCCCTTTGACCAATGGGGTCTGGACATAGTAGGACCTTTTCCACAAGCCCGGGCACAGAAGAAGTTCTTGCTGGTAGTCGTTGATTATTTTTCTAAGTGGGTGGAGGCAGAGCCTCTGGCAAAAATAACAGAAGCCGAAGTGATGAAGTTTTTGTGGAAGAACATAGTGTGCCGGTTTGGGCTCCCAAGGAAGTTGGTTTCGGATAATGGTAGGCAGTTTCAGGGGCAGAAATTGGCAGATTGGTGTGCCGAGATGAACATTAAGCAGGCCTTCACCTCAGTCGCCTATCCTCAAAGTAATGGTCAAACAGAAGTGACCAACCGTACTATTGTTCGATCTTTACAGGCTTGGTTGCATGGAATGGGGAAAGATTGGGTTGAAGAGATCCCAAGTGTGTTGTGGGCCTATCGAACCACACCTCATAGGGCTACACAGGAATCACCTTTTAGCCTGGTATATGGTTCGGAGGCTATTCTGCCAGTAGAGATTGGACAACCTTCATCTCGGATTAGGGCATATGAGGATACGGAAGAAGGAGCCCGAGCACAAGAATTGGATCTCATTGAAGAGCGAAGGGAGAAAGCAGCTCGCAGAATGGAGGCCTATAGAGCTCGGGTGATGAGAGCCTATAATCGAAAAGTCAAACCTCGGGAACTATAGGAAGGAGAGTTAGTATTGAAGAGAGTTAATCCAGCGGGGGAAGTGGGGAAGCTAGATGCCCGATGGGAGGGGCCATACAAGCTTCTCAAAAAGGTCGGTGCTAATACTTGGTACCTACAGGATAATCAGGGACGCCCCCTCAAACGACCATGGAATGCTTTACATTTGAAGAAATATTTTATGTAGTGTTTTATATTCGATGTTTATTAATGAAGGAGTTTATTCATTAAAGAAGGTTTTTTATTATATAAGCCCGGGAGGTTCCAGGCCCCGGCACCCATCTTAAGCCCAAGGCATATATAAGTCTTTGGTATTATATAATCCCGGGAGATTCCAGGCCCCGGCACCCATCTTAAGTCCAAGGCATATATAAGCCCTTGGCATTATATAAGCCCGGGAGGTTCCAGGCCCCGGCACCCATCTTAAACCCAAGGCATATATAAGCCCTTGACATTATATAAGCCCGGGAAATTCCAGGCCCCGGCACCCATCTTAAGCCCAAGGCATATATAAGCCCTTGGCATTATATAAGCCCGGAAGGTTTCAGGTCCCGGCACCCATCTTAAGCCCAAGGCATATATAAGCCCTTGGCATTATATAAGCCCGGGAGGTTCCAGGCCCCGGCACCCATCTTAAGCCCAAGGAATATATAAGCCCTTGGCATTATATAAGCCCGGGAGGTTCCAGGCCCCGGCACCCATCTTAAGCCCAAGGCATATATAAGCCCTTGGCATTATATAAGCCCGGGAGGTTCCAAGCCCCGGCACCCATCTTAAGCCCAAGGCATATATAAGCCCTTGGCATTATATAAGCCCGGGAGGTTCCAGGCCCCGGCACCCATCTTAAGCCCAAGGCATATATAAGCCCTTGGCATTATATAAGCCCGGGAGGTTCCAGGCCCCGGCACCCATCTTAAGCCCAAGGCATACATAAGCCCTTGGCATTATATAAGCCCGGGAGATTCCAGACCCCGGCACCCATTTTTAGCTCAAGGCATATATAAGCCTGGGAGGTTCCAGGTCCTGGCACCCAAGTGGAACCCAAAGACAGACAAGCTTTGTTCTGTTATGGTGGGGACGGATTCAAATATTCAATACATCACACAATGAAGAAGTTGGGAATAGCATTAATAATAAAGGATTACAAGAGGTGGGGCTCTTACGGCCCAATTACAAAAAATATTTCAAACTGCGGGGTTATCAGAAGGGCTCCCGTCTTTCGTTGTCAGAGCTCCTTTAGCCGAGGCCGTCTCTGCATCTTCAGCTCCTTGGGGACTAGGAAGAGAGTCAATGGCCTTGTCCAAATCCGGGAAATCACTTTTAGCAGACCACAGGCCGACCTCTTCAAATTGATCTCGGCACTTGTAAAAGCCGTTCTGGAAAAAGGAGTATGACTTGTCTACTACCGCTTCTTGGAATTCGACAGATGAAAGGAAAGAGGCCTTCAGCTCTTCTTCTGATTTCAGGCGGCTTTCCAGTGCGGACACAGCCTTCTCAGCCTTGTCCTTCGCAAGAGCCGCCTCAGTTTGAGCTTCTGTGGCTTGGCTCTCCGCCACGATCAGAGCATCTCGGGTTTGCCCCAGATCAGTCTCAGCACATTCAAGATTCACTTGAGCAGAGTGAAGAGCTTGTTCAGCCGTCCCTAGAGCAGACTAGAGGCTGGACACCACTTGATCATGAGTCTGCCTCATCATCAACAGCTCTTGCTCCAGTCTTTTATTTTCCTCCACAGCAGCACGGGACCTCTCAGCCTCCACATGTGCCCGATCTGTTTCGATCCGACCAAATCGGGTTGCATCTTCGTAGCTTTCCACCAGCATATGCAGTCCCTGAAAGCATAGGTGTCAGAAAGGAAAAGCGGAATACCATTAAACTTAGAAATAGAAAACTTACGGATAGAATACGGTTGGTGCCTTCAAAATATTAAGCATTGGGGCCCCGGTGGTAGAGATGGTTTTGCTCCGCATGAGTCAGGAGGTCTTTTAATAACCTCACTCCTCGACCAGAGGCGCCGGCCTGGAATATACTTTCCTTGGCACCTGGAGGGCTTGAGCCCGGCGCAGCCTGGTAAAATGGGGCCAAGGGCTGGAAAGAGGGGGAAAGGGGAGCCACCTCTTCCGGATCACTGAGAATGACCATTTCTGGCTCCTCTATAGCCTTCCTCTTCCGCGTCAACGGAGAGAAAGGACCCGCAGTAAAAAGGGCCTGATCATTCGCCACCCCGGTCTCCACAGGTGGGACCAGAAAGGGATCAACAGAGGGTGAAGGAGAGGAGGCTACGGAGATGGTAACAGCAGTAGCAATCTCCTGACCCTGAGCTTGCTGGGCCCTGCGTTCCTCCGCCAATTGAAGGACTCTGGCTTTCCTAGCCGCATCCGCAGCCCGGGCCCCTTCTTTCTCTTGGGCAGCTGCCTTCTCGGCTGCCCGTTTTTTAGCGAAAGCCTTCTTCATTAGTCGGGATTTTTTCTTCTTTGGGGCTGGTTCGGCTGTACAAAACATCAAGGGAGAAAGTTGGAATATTAGAAACAGCATGTAAGAGAAGCAAGTACATGATAACGGTAAAGCATACCAGAGACCGGGGCCGAGTCATCATACTCATCAATAATCCGGTCTACCGGATCACCTACCCGGGGACCCAACCCGTAATCATTCAAACTTTTCTCCTCCAGGAGAGGGGCTGAAGGAAACTTCTGGTTTTCCACTAGCTCTTGAGATCAAAGATAGGGTTCTTCCAGTTTATAATTCTTAGGGAGTTCGGGCTGAAGAGGAAGGGCTGTCAAGAATTGGGTAGGTCTGGTTCGGGCGCCAGGAAGCTGAACATAAAAGAACCTTTCTTTCCATCCCTTCCAAGAGGAAGGGGTGTCATCTAGAAAGCGGGCATTTTGCCGTGCATTCAAAGAGAAGGCCATTTCAGTGAAACGGCAGGCATAATAATAGTGAAAGACGAGAGGGGTGATGGCCAAATTGTTTGCTTTGAAAAGGACGTAAGTGGCAGCCATCATGCGAAAAGCATTTGGATGAAATTGGTTCAGAGGAACCTTGTAAAAAGCAGCAATTTTATAGTAGAAAGGATGAACAGGGAAACGAAGCCCGTTCTTGAGCTGTTCCCTGAAGAAGGTATAAAACCCCTCAGGCGGCTGGTCAGCCCGGACCAGGGGCCCGGGAATGAGAATAGAATATGCAGGAGGGATGTTACCCATAACTCGAAGCTCCTCTATGGATTCTGGGCGTAGGGTACTGGTAAATTGGGAGAACCAGGGACCTTCAGGGTTTGGTTTGGGTAAAGGAAGAAGAGGGTTAGAAGCAGAAGCTTTAGCTTAGCCTTTATCCTTAGAAGTCCCAGTTCGGGCCTTCTTTGGACGAGAGGAGGAAGGGGTTAATCTCGGTTGGACACCGGAAGTGACAGGGGTGGAGAATCATGGCGTAGGGCCGCGGACTCTACACTAGCAGAGCCACGAGCATTGGCACCAGATGTAGAAGAGGTAGATTCCGACATTTTTTGGGGAAGACGACAAGGTAAAAGAAGGGGACACTGAGTATACGGTAGAGTAAAAACTTACAGAAGAAGGACGGAGCACGAACAAGGGCTGTAAGAAATAAGCTTCAAATGCAGAATCGCCGGACCCGGAGAAACTTAGAAGTAGGGAAGGAATGCGTGAACAGAGAAAGTAAAAAATGAAGGAAGGGGTTTAGTATTTATAGGTGAAGAACTTACATCCAAGCCGTAGATTTAAAGGTGATCGGAGGGCAAGGATGACCTTGGGAAGTTGAACCGGGCAGCGTAATGATCATGCGGGCAGTTGAAAAGACAAGTAACGTCCACTGACACCTGCCCGTCACTTCAAATTCTAGGGCTGACGTCAGCCCTACAGCATTTAACAAAATTTCACAATTTGTTTAAAGCCCCACGGAATGGTGATACCCCGGGAAGTCAGGGGTATCAGGGCTAAGAAGAAGCAGAAGCATCAAGGATGCTAGTCAGGACAGCGAACAGGGTTCTAGCCCGACTATTTTTAGGGAGGAGTGGTGATATCCCGGGAAGTCAGGGGTATCAGGGCTAAGGAGAAGCAGAAGCATCAAGGATGCTAGTCAGGACAGCGAACAGGGTTCTAGCCCGACTATTTTTAGGGAGGAGTGGTGATATCCTGGGAAGTCAGGGGTATCAGGGCTAAGGAGAAGCAGAAGCATCAGGGATGCTAGTCAGGGCAGCGAACAGGGTTCTAGCCCGACTATTTTTTGGAGGAGTAGTGATACTCTGGTAAGCCAGGGGTGGCAGGGCCAGGAAAGGCCAGGGGAGTCAGGGCTGTATTAAAGCAAGCTAGGAGCTTCAGAATCCCGGGAGACCAGATCTGCATGACTTAGACAAAGCCCATGTCTCAAGGGCATGATCCCCATGACTGCCATAATCCCGAGCCTTCCGGCTCCATCGTGCGTCACAGGTAAACGTGGGTAACTCCTGCACCCACGATCCAGATCGTGGCCACTACCCTGGAAATGTGGAGTGACTCTCTCACTCCAAGGCCTATAAATACCTGGCCACAGGCATTTGTAGAGGTATGTTCATCTAAAATCCCAAAGCACTATACTCATTTTTCCTAAAAGCCCACTCTATTTCTAAGTCTGACTTAAGCATCGAAGTGGTCCCGCCGAAAAACCTTCTGGCGCCCCACTAACGTGCTTTCATTCTTTTCCCTTGTGAGCAGATCACCTCGATCCACGAGGAACAAACCACATTTTACACCTACTAGCCTGGTCATCACGTCAGACCCACTTCACTACCCTGACAACCCGGGCCCCGGTTTGATAAACCATCATCATAAATCATTATTAATAATTATCTTAATTATCTCAGTAGATTATCTTACTACCAATTTACTACTAAGAAAAAATTAGGGGACCTTACACAAGCTGCACCTTCGCATATGTTTTCAGGTGTCGGCTTCTATCCGAGGGAAAAAGATCCTGGGCACCTTCACAATTGGTCGATGTTGGGTGTAAATGAATTGTTTTGACCCAATCATGGTCTGTCACATATAAAATTACACTCATTTCACTTTTTTAAAAAAAAAACAAAAAAAATGTACTTATTGGACGAGACTCAAAGGGTCACTATGCTAAAAAAAAATTCTAGGACATACCCAGCATCGAATTTTCCTCGTTTCATGTCTTAGAATTTTTTTTTAGCATAGTGACCCTTTGAATCTCGTCCAATTGTTTGATTTGATATGATATTCTAAAGATATATGCATCACAATAAATACGTACACGATAATATTCAATTCATTTTAAATACAATATAACATTAAACCCAAACAATAAATATATACTTTGGATAATGATAAACATATCCTTGGCTATAGAATACGATGGGTTGGTTTGAAATGAAATTATCCGGAATACCAAAAGGCGGAAGAAAATCATCAATTGAACAATATAGGGAATTACAAAATGTCAAGGACACAAAAATAAAAACATAATTGAGATTTTATTCATACTTTTATATAAATATTAGATTAGATTAGATTAGATTAGATTAGATTAGATATTTATGAAATTAAATGAAAATTTTAATTAATTATAATAATTTTAATTTATTTATATATTTTTTGGGCTGACCTCGCACCGTCCCACTATTGATTGACTCATCTGACAGTTCTAATTATATTATGAATATGTGAAATCAAATGGATTGTATAAAATGTGTATTATGAATACGTGAAATCAAATGGATTGTATAAAATGTCAATGTTTTCATAATCGGACCGGATATTGAACCGATTTACCTTAAAAAAACAATCCAACCGATCGGACCATTTTAACCAGACGATCGGACCGAAAAATCGTTTATATAATATAATATAATTAATAAAATATTTTAAATTTTTAAAAACCTAAAAAATATATATAAATATAAAAATATATATTTATCATAATTTGAAAACTAAATAACAATATAAATATATTCAAAATATTAATTATAGTTATATATTTTTAAAAAATAAATTTATTAATTAAAAAAACTCTAATATTTCCAAAATAATATTTTTAATGAAGTACAAATTCTAAATAATCTTGTATATATATAATAAAATATTAATTAAGATTTTAAAATTTAAAAAAACTAATTTAAAAAAAATTTAAAAAAATCGATAAACAGGTTCAACCGGTTCTTGACCGGTTTTGACCGATTCTAACCGTCAGAATGGTTTTCAAGAGTAATCCGGACCGGACCAGTGACCGGTTCCAAGTCGAACCGACCAATCTGGTCCGATTTTTGAAAACATGGTAAAATGTACGCACGTGGAATCAATAATTAAAAATTTTATTAATATTTTTTTATAAATGTTTATTTATAAAATGAAAATTTTAATTACTTATATTAATTTTTATTTTTCTTTATTTATTTTTAAATTTTGAGGACTGACCTGAGCAATCCCACCATAGATTGACCCGTCTGACAGTTCTAATTATATTTGGACAAACTGTGTGTACCAAATCGCTAGTGTAAAAATATTTATCGTAAAATTCCAGTGCTAGCCAACCAAAGCTCCCAAGAATCTGTCTTGATGTGAACTGAGAACACCAGTGCCAAAAATTCGCAAGTTTCCAAGCTCCGACGACCAAAAAAAATAAACCAAATGATCGAGAAGAGAATTATAGAAAAAAATAATTAAATTTAGTAAACTTTATTCGGTCTGGACAACACTTTTCAAAAGTGGTATGTGTCAAAAAAATACAAATAGAGATACCTGAGAAGGTTCTCCTCAATGGTATACAAATCACATCACAAGAGCTACAATAATAATGGGGCACAAAAGGAACCCATTTTTCACCCCAAAAATGTCATATCCTGAAATGATGAATACATGCATATATGCTACAAACTTTAAAGCCAGATGATTATTATCATACAAATAAAAATGACTATATCTCTCACCATTGTTGTGTTCGATCTTCGACTCGTGGCTGACACATTTTGCTTAGGAAAAACAAGAATAGTTGCCTCTCGGTTCTCAATGATATACAGTGGCTAAAGATCATTAGTAGCCACCACCATATGGTCTTTGATTGTAGTTACCCGCTCCCATCATGGGATTGTAACCTCCAGGCATGGCGCTTCCAGGAGGAAATCCTGCTTGCTGTTGCATGCTCATTCCTTGGCCCATACCCATGTTCATCCCCATCCCCCTTACCATTGGCTGGTTTACTCCGTAACCTCCGGCCACGCCCATGCCAGCCCCTGGAACGCCAGTCATATTCATACCGGGACCCATCATTGCGTTTGGTGGAGGCCTTAGACCACTGGCACCAGCACGGCCCATCCCAGAACCGGATCCCATAGCCTTACCCATGGTTACAGTAGATGTCACTGGGACTGTCGTGGGTTTTTCCATCCTCTTCTCCTTGCGATTTATAGAATCAAAGTCAACTCCAATGTCAGCTAGAGGATTTGTTTTAGCTACAACAAAATCTTTAGTGAGAGGTGGTAAACGAAACATGCAATAAGACTAAAATAAAAATTGAGAGCACTCACGCCCAGAAATATTCAAGTTGACTAGCCCTCGACTGAGAGTGTCGGCCCAAACAGTGGATTTTGTCTCAAACTTGTCTTTTGATGGTTGAGGAACCATGGCAGAAGACCCTACTGAAGCTGGTATAGATGACACAGGAGACAGGATGTTGCTTGGTCGCACTTGTGCCGCTTGGGAGCCAAATGGTGAAGCTGTGGGAACTGCAGAACCTATCTGAGGTTGGAAGTTGGGCTGAACAATTTGTCCACTGGAACTAGGAGGAATCAAGTTGGTAGAGTCAGGAACTGTAGATACATCTTGCAGCTGGTGAATCCCATAGAAGTTAGGACTTGGTGGATTTGGCAGTGCAGACTGACCTCCAAGAGGAGCCTGAAAACTGGAATTTGAAGGACCCATTTGTGATTGAAACCCTGTAAGATATGCAGGTTGACCATTCTGAGAATAATATCCCATTTGTGATGGTTGAACAGATTGAGCTGGAAAAGTCAAAGCCATGGAGTGAGCTAGAATACTGGTTTGTGATGTAGATTCTACTGATTGAAGAGGGTAACTTGTTTGTGGTGTAGGTTGGCCAAGCTGAGTAAGAAAACCTGGATGCTGACCTGTTTGTGGTTGAAAACTGTTTTGGTTGGTTAGAGATGGTAAACCCGACTGCAACGGCTGATTGGTTTGAGGTGGAAACCCAGTCTGAGTCACATTTTGGTTGGTTGGAACTGGATAACCTGAAGGTATAGATGGTGGAAGAATATCAGCTAATATATCAATATCCTGGTTGAACGTTGAGGAATCCTGTTGAGCAAACTGTGGATTCGTAGGAGGTTGCACCCCCGAACGAACAGATGGAATGTAACTTGAATCATCATGGCCACTTTCAAATTCAGTTCCAGCCATTTGAGCTTGCTGATGTACATCGAAGCTTTGACTAGAGTGGGGATTGAAAGAACTTGAGGGTGCGGAACGTTGTTCTTGAGCTGATAGTGGTATGTTATATGTAGAAGGAGACGCTTTAAAAGGACTGTCGCCAAATGGATCATCAAAAGACTGCAAAAAAAATAATATTTACTTCCCGAAATGCAAAAGATTAGTAATTGATGACATCTAAGGACAGAGAATGAAGAACCACAAAATATTTTATGATGAGCAACCATTCATCCATACGTTGGGAATCATTTTCAAACTGGGTCGAATATTCACTATAGGAAAATGACCTGCATTCAATGCCTAATTTCCAGCCTTTTATAGTACATGTTTGTTTGGATGGTGAGGTGGGGATGGAGTGGGGAGGCAGACGGAGGAGTAAAGATGGGAGTTCATGAATACTGGCATATGGGAGCATAAATGGATTTTGGTTTGGGTATATGGGGACAATCAAAGTCATTTTCCTCCATGGTAGTCCTCATCTAAAAAGAGGAGTAGCATGAGGGACGCTAGAATAGTTACTTACCCTTCTCGTTGGATTTTTTAACATTAAACTTTGTAAAACCAAGAAAAGCAGGTTATAATGACTTTTGGAGGGAAGCCGCTAACTAAACCAATCCTCAAGAAAAAAAAAAAAAAAAAAGAATCAAAAAACAAAAGGAAAAAACAAGCTATGTAGTCAAATAATTGGGGCCTCTTATATTCCTAAGAGCCAAAAATCATATGAACCATTAATCAAAAAATAATCCTTATCAATAGAGTCAATATAGAAAATATGATGTTGAAGACATGGTTCGGCGCATTAAGATTTTGGTTTTACGTTGTATGTATTCGAACTATGATGTTGTGCCTTCGTAGCTTTGTTAGCTTGCATTTCGGTTTATTGTAATCACTCGGGGATACCCGGTGTAGTTGTACTTTACCCATTTACCTTTAATGAATTCTTCATTAAAATAAGTTCAGGACCAATAAGTAACATCAGCCTATTTCTTTGCAATATTATAAATCAAGCTCACCTGATTAGGATTCGTAGATGCTGATGATGTGGCTGCAAATGGGGATCCAGAACTAAAGTTTGCAGAGGCCTGAGTTTCAGGGTTCATAGTTGGTTCATTAGCAGGCACAAGAGCCAACGAATTCGACGAAAATGACCCAGACAAAGAACCCAGTAAATCTATCTCCTTATCAGCAGAAGTAGAAGGAGCAAAACCATTTGATGTTGCTGGAGTAGCTATGAAAAAAGAATTTTATCAAAATAAAATCTGTTGAAGCATAAAGTTAACTCGATAACAAAACATCTAGATCAATCATGGAGTACTGTATTTGAAACAGAATTATTATGTTATTAGACAGAAGAGAAAAATAACTGAGATATTTTCCAAGGCAGAGAAGATCGTGACATCAAGAAAACTATCCAATCCCTTGATAATACAATGAAAACTAGCAGAACCAAGCTCCATGATACATCAAATGGCATCAGCAATGTGAGCCCTCTTTCCTACTCCATTGACCTTTATATTTTCGTGCAGCTTAAAAAATTAGAATTTCAGTTCTTCTGCGTGCATAAAATTAGCATTATATCACAAGAAATAATATTTATCAAGTTCTTCAATAGAAAAACAAATCAATATCGATCACAAATCACTTAACATTTGGCATATTCATTTTGACAAATACCTCGTACTTAAAGCACAGAATACACACTGTGTCATTTTCATGGCTAAAAGTCTCTCAGAGCAAAACAGTTTCCTGTATCCATCTCAAGCTCAGCTATCATGAAAATCCCCTTGAAATCATCTCAACATAGTAGACAACTAAAATCCCCACATTAGAGAAGGGATTTCATTTTTTTGAAGAATCAAAGTTGGAATTACGATAACAGAAAATGTGAAAAGGAATACAGAAGAATGGGAAAGGTCAATGCAACGCATCTATCCCTAGTATGTATAGACTGTACAGTAATTTCAGGAAACATAGATACATGAATTACTGACAATTCATATTGCAGCTACCTGAGAATGAACCGCGTGGATCAAATTCATCAAACCCATTAACTTCTTGATTTGTATTTGGAGCTGAAACTTGGGCTGGTGGGGAAGCAGGAACTGGGGGTGGAGAAGCTGCAGCTATTTCATGGCTTGGACTAGACTCAGCAGGAGGAATGGATGTTTTTGCTGCATATGCCGGTGAACTTTCTCCATTCCTGTCAACAAAGAAAATTAAGAGCGAAGACCAGACAATTTCAGAAACATTCAGATAGAAAGCAGAAAATGGATCAAGCTTGTCCAGGTTTACCTATCACTATAACTGGGACTGCGTGTAGCACTAATAGCCTCCTCGTAACTAGGAGGCACGCTAAGGTTTTGCTCGGAATTTTTCCGGTCAAGCCTCTTGCCCACAGTACTAATTTAATAATGAAAACAATTAGGCAGTTTAGGTTCATATTTGTTAAAAAGGCTAAGCAAAAGAAGAATATGTCGAGAGAGGTATGTTATAAATACCTTCCATCTTGAGAATGATCATCAGCTTTCGCACCACTACCCCTTTATTAAGGAACATGATGTTAGCATAATCTTAAAGGATCAAACTATAGTTACTTAAACAAGAACCGCAATTGAAAGCAAGTTAAACATACTATAGGATGAATGCAACAAAAGACAGCTCTCAGAATGTGTGATAAACTAATACAATTAGCAGAATTAGGCTCACTTAAAGAAAAATTCAAGCAGAAAAGCTTTGATTTGGGATGCATAGTTAACACATTTCTGGCAACATGAGTGGCCACTAGGCCCTATAACATTCATTCCACATTTCAACTAAACTAGCTTGGCAAGCCACTTTGCTTCAAGAAGTTTGAAATTTTTAACCATTTCATATTTTGCACTTCATATGGAAACTTTAGCATATGTACAAGGCACAAAGAGCCGCTTGGAATTCTCTAAGTATGACTGGAGCAGATTCACGCCAATACGCCATTATTTTTCAATTTTCTTCCTTTCTGCTGGATTAAGCGCAAGGAATATTTTCAACAAGTATTGAATATTGATCCACCTTGAACAATTTATATACTTGCATTTAAATTGCTTTATAGCAGATATTGTATTCCTATTTCTGTAATGACACCCTTTTAGGGATCCAGTTTGCATTAAAAGCTCAAGTTCATTATTGTATTATATTTACTTGACATTTAGCCCCAGAATAACTACCATCAAAACTAGGCCAATGCTCGAATCTGATTTGCCTACAGTAGCATTTACTGTAATTAATCTTGGAAATTTAATTCTATTAAAATCGAGTTCAATTAAAAAAAATTGACAAGAACACACTTAGGCTTCGATCGGAGCATCAAGATGGAGTGAAAAGAAAAGATTTGGAAGGAAAGTTCAAAAATGTTTTGTTTGGGACTTGGGAGTTTTTTAACAGAAAAGAAAGTAGAGGGAGGGAAAATCTTTCTCCTACAAAACCAAACTAAGCCTTAGAATTACCTTACAGCAAATTAAATATGCCCAAATATTCTAAATTGAAAAATTACATCATAACTCATAAGTCATAACCGTATATGTTTCGTAATAATCACTTTAAAAATAGTCCTTAAACCTGTTAATCCATCCACTGCTATGCATTCAAATCTTCATGTTTAAGATGCAGACTTCAAGGAAGAATCTCTACAAATTTACCTCATAATTTGATTTGGCTTACAGAAATAGGAACTAGACAAACCTTGAAGAATACTGGCCATCATCCTCATAAGCACGATCCTTATCAAAATCAGCACTTCCACCTCTTGATCCATAATGATAATCATTGGTGCGTTGGCCTCTTCCTCTATAGTCATCATCCCTGGATCCATCTCGGCTGTGGCGGTCCTCATAATCCCTGCTATACTTATCCCCCTCACCACCATATGAGTCCCCATACCTACCATATCTTTCATCATCTCTATAGCCGTTGCGGTCATCATCTCTGTTACCATATCGGCCATCATAACGATCATCATCATATCTATCTCCATATCCTCCTGAACTTGAGTTTGAGCCATATTGATTCATATTACCCATTGATGTGTTGCGATACCTATTAAGTTCGTTGATAAAACATTTATATATGATGAAAACTGGGGATTTGTTAGGATTAGCTGATAGGAGGCACGTTATAGTTATACTAGCGAAAAGGTATTAAAAAAATCATAAATCATCAAACATTAAGCACATTAAAATCTTTTCTATGACATTTTCAATCAGTCAACATACAGATCTAAACCTATGTTAAGACCTATAAAACGGATTTATAGTATAAAAGAACAAACGGTTTGATTTTAAAATCCACAAAACGGCAATTATATAAATGACTAAGATCATGGAGGTGTCAAACTTCAGCACAGTCAAATAAATATAGCAAGATAAGACAGATAATAATGCTTAGGCAACGCGTATCACAAGCTCAACTGATAGGAATTTTGGCATCGAGTATCTTGCGGTGCCAGACAAGATGGCAACTGCATACAGTCATACACGATGTACTCATCTTTAAAGAACTTAATGTCATACAATATTAGAAGAAAATAATCAGCAATGCCTTTTATGAACCCTCAGAGAGCACAACAAGAAAAAAAAATTAATAAAATCCGCAGCAACAGAAGCACTATGATCATCATGAAGATTCTTCGTTTGCCTCATGCCTAAACTATGTTATTAGATTTTCCATTAATTGTGGACTAATGATGAAAAAAGGGTAGAATTCATCTAAATGTAGGTAATTAACATTTTAGCATCATTTGTGCTGTGGCTTTATCATAACTTTCTTCTTGCTACAGTTTGTCCGTTTTCCATGTAGAGGAATAGAAGAAAAGCAAAACTTTCAAAAAGTATTAAAGCATTAAAATCAGAAAGTACTCATGTTTGTCATCTAAAACTTGCACATAAAACAGTTCATTATCTTGAAGGAACGACATATAAAACCAGATGATAATCCCATCCTCAAGGGTGAATTCTGAAAAGATTGAGTGATTGAGATTATGGTGTTGAAAGGAACAATACATGAAAAAGCAAGAAAAGGTCCCCCTGAACTGCTGGCTTGAAACAACTCAAACTTGAACCCATGACTCAATCCAACACCTAAAAGCAATGCCAGATAATCAAATTTTACACAACCCCATACCAGAAATAAACATCATCTCAAATATTATTTGAAAAAAGAATTGAGATTTCCAAACACAAGAATTTCACAAGAAATCAAGGTAATTTCCTAGCCAATCAAAAAATACAAAACACAAGTGTGCTATCAGTAAATATATAGCTTCCAACAAAAGTAAAGAATAGGCAGCCTTCAAATATAATTAAAGTAATAGGCAAACCATAATGCAATAAGCAAAAAAGATCCAACTTCAAATGATATATCTAACGGAAGCCAAAAATTAATCCTCCAAAAATGATATGTGCGATCAGACAACATTCAATGACAACTTACTTGTCTCTGTTAGAAGCAGCCTTTTGGCGGACTTCTTGAATTCTTTCCTTGTCATTTACAAGAACCACTAGACTTTGAGATTTCTTTCTTACATTGTTTCCCTGGTCCCTCCCACTGGAATCAATGTATTGAAAATCGGACAATGTCTGCAAGAAAGAGAAATTTTGAACTCCACAAGCAAGCCTACTTTGTAAAGACAATGGGTTCAGATGATAAACAACTAACCGATATTTGATATGCATGTTCTCTAATCTCATCTATAACTCTTTCAGACCCATGAGCAACCAAGTACTCCAAAACGGTTAAAGCCTGGACAAAAAAATAGAAAAATTTCATTTGCATGAGAAAAAAAAGGAGTGGAGAACAGCACCTCAAAAAATGTAACGACGACATGCAAAAAAGGTCACACATCAACACAATAAAGAACACCCAAGTAACTTCAAATTCAAATTCTTAAAATGGACTCTTGATATTAACGATAGGCAAAAGGGATCAGAGAATTTTCCATAAATTGTATCAAAAGGGACTGGGTGTGTTACAATAAAATTCAAGTCAGTCACAGAGTACAGCAGACAAGCAGGAAATATGGTAAGGAAAGCATACCTTGTATACATGTCGCCAGTTTTTTCCAGTATCATTGATACGCTTCCAGAGTACCCCCATGATCATCTGACATTCATGACTGCGTGAATTTAAAAATGAGTATTTTCTAAATAGAAAAACAGCATTACAAAGTATTAATTGTTTAATTTAACAGGATTCCATCAGAAAGCTAATTTAGTTGAGTCAAAAAGCTCGATTTCCAGGGGTACAAGATCAAGCTCGAAATAGAGGAGCAAGTTCGGGCTCTAGCTCTAGCTCGAGCTCATGTTTATTTTTTATAACTTACAATCTAATGTATATCATATAACTCAAAATTATTTTACTATTATAATAATGCATCACAAAACAAGCTAAAAAATTTACAAATCATTATTTATTTAGATATCAATTGCTTTTTTAACCTTTAAATATATAACAAACATGATAATCATTGTATAAATAAAAGCTCCTGAGCTTTTTAGCAATTGTAAATGAGCTCAGCTTGCGTTGATTAGTGAAGCTTGCGAGCCAGATCAATGCAATTTACACTTCTAGGACTCACTAGTTTCTTGTTGCCTGTGCAATATCAGAAAGAAGCAATCCATGAGGGCCCCAGGGTTCATTGCTAGTTGCATCAAGAACCTGAAAACCAAAGCCCAACACCCCGTCAAAACTGGTACAAAAAAAGACAAAACAACTGGTATTTCTTTCGCTCTTTAATGACAAATAAGAATTGAAAAAGATATAAACACCTTTTGTTCAACGGAAGGAACTTTAAGAACTTTCTTATTAACCTCTCTCTTGCTGCATGATCACATAAAAACATCAATAAGAAGAATTTGTTATCAAAACCAAACCAGAATATTATATCAAACAGTTGGAACCAATCCGAGAAAAAATAAATATATTGGTAAAACAAAAAATAAGTTAAGAAATGAAAGCAGACAATGTATTCCAGAAACAAACGAAGCAACAATGTTTAATGTGTGATGTATAGTTTAAGTCATGCAACAAGTTCAAAGCTAAAACAACAAATCTTACATGTCACGAACGGTTTGACCAAAAGCCTTCTTCATTTGAGACTTGAACTAGGAAGCCAAATTTGAAACCCTTCCCAAATTAATGTCTGAGCTGTCAAAATGTAAATACGAATCGTTTACCAAGAGTGCAACAGCCATTTCATTCTTGTCACAGTATTTACAATAAGTACTTCAAAGAAGAGGAATGTGAAATATCAACAGTAAGAATTTGAATCCTTCCCAATTCGCACTGCTTCTCTTCATTTCATCAGGATGAATTCGATAAAAAAAAATATAACCAAACAAGAAAATCGCACTAATGGTAGCTGAATTGAGATAAACATCAGCAGAAATCAATCTAACATTCAATCAACAAACTAAAGATCCAAAATTTTACGTACATTGAACAGAAAATCCTTGACTCCAAAATCAAGATCATAAGCAACGAAATTTAGAACAATCCTTTTGAAACTTTCGAGGCCATTCAAAACATTAATAAAATCAAACCCATAAAAAGAGTATATTCATGCAATACATATGCTTTGATTGAATTAAATAATCAAGAATTGGTGAGGTGGGAAGCTGAATTCATATAGATAGGTGGCAGAAATAGATCTAAAACACAATCAAGAAACATAAGATCCAAACTTCATGATAAATGAAATCCATGGCAAGAAAGAAACAGACGTTATTCGATGAAATTCAGAGCTACCATTTTGCAACCTTAAATGCCATTCAGTACGAACAAAATTATACAATCAAAACCCAATAGAGAAAAGCGTTTCAGAATATGAACAATTAAAAAAAGCGAGAAATGGTAGCTGAATTCACATAGATGGGAAGCAGACATTAGATCTAAAATACAATCAAGAAACAGAAGATCCCAACAAACATGATCATAAATCGAACAAATAAGAATGAACAAGATCGTACATAATGAAATACAAAGTTTCCTCCACAGCACAGCAGATCTAAGACAGAGAGTTGAAGGAGGAAGAAATGGGTGCCCTGTCGCGAGAAAGACAGAAATGTTGCGTGAAAAGCGTAAAGAATGGAATGCGAAAAAAGTTTGAAAATGAAGAAAATTCGACGAGAACCGATTTTGTAACAAGAGCTGTCTTTTTGCTGGATTTATTTATTATTTTATATTTATTCATTAATGAAAATTATTATTTAAATATTTAAATTACTTGCCGTAAAAATTGATTAGGGTTGACAAAAATTCCCGAAATCCCGACCATTTCCCAATCTCATCCTATTCCTGTCCCAAAAAAAATCCCTACCCGATATTTTCCCAACCCAAAATTTTGGGATTTTTTTCGTTCCGATTAATATCGGGAGAGGTATCGGAAAAAAAACATTATCCCGACGGGATTCTCGAACTGTCTCGAAATAATATAATAATATATTTTATTAATATATGAAGTTAAATATTATTATTTTTCAACATATATAACAATTAATTGTGGATTTAATTGGCATAATTTTTATTGTGGAACAATCGAATCATGAAATCACGAAATGACATTTTATTATTGTGTATTTTTTAAAAAATAAATTAATAATCTAATTAATTCATATTTATAATTATCTAACTAGAATAAATATGTAGAACAAGAGATCAATTTGAATATCTATTTAACAAAATTTATTTACTAATTGTATTAGAATATTTTATTAATAATTATTCGATACATACTTGAAGCATTATCCGAAATATATCAAAAATATTTTAATATTATATATTTTTAGTCAAATATTTATTTTTATTTAAAAATATAAGTTTCTAAATAGCATTTTATAAAATAATCACATTTATTTTGTTTTTATAACGAAATATTGAATTAAAAAAAAATTGAGATTTCCTCTCCCTACCCGACATATCCCGAATATTCGGGTCTCGACATGTATCGGGTACGGGATCGGGAGATAAAAAGTTTCACGATCACTTTCGGGACGAGAATTAGGTATGAGGGTTATGGGACAGTGATAGGAGTGTTTCATGTATTATTTTGTGTTATTTTTTAGTCTAATTTGCATGCATTTATTATGTCTTTAGAGTTAATTTTGTTTAATTTTTTTTATTTTTTCATTCATGTGGTTTACATTTCACTTTTCCTAGTTTGAATGAAGGAACAATGAAGAAATCAAGATTTTGGAGCAAGAGAAGAACCGCAAGAAAGAATTACGGAGCAGCAATTGTCAAAAAATTATTTATGATACTAGAGAGATCCAAATCCGATCTCCACAGTTCAAAATAATTTTAAGATGTTTTAAAGCTGATGTCCAAATTTCAGATCGATCCGACGGCTAGAACTTCGAATATGATTTTTTTCAAGAAAACTGCGTGTGGCGCCTAGGCGCTGTTGCGCGAACAAAAAATATTTTGGGCAGAAATTGACGCGCTCGAGCGCGATTTTTTTCCACTCGAGCGCGTCCGACATGCTTTAAAAATTCTGAACAAAAGCTTGCGTGCTCGAGCGTGATTTTTAGCCGCTCGAACACAATTGCGGACATGAAAATTTTTATTTTCTCGGACTCTTTTAAGAAGAAAACAAAGGGCAAGATTCTTGGACATATAAATACATATTTTTTCATCAGAATTTGGGGGATTGAATCATATTTTGAAGGCGACGGCTAGGGCTTGGAGATTGAAGACTTTGAAGAACGCTCAATATCCGAGTTTCTTCTTTCTTTTTCTTCTTTTTATCACTGTTTTTAAAACCGGACCGGACCGGCCGGTTCGACCGGTACGACCGGGAACCGGTCTCTGGTCCGATCCAGAACACCCCCAAAAACCGTTTTAACGGTTCAACCGCTCAGAACCGGTCAAAACCAGCCGAACCGGCCAAGAACCGGTCCCAAGGACCGGCCAAAAAACCGGTCTAACCAGTTTTTCGAATTTTTTTTATTTTTTTTTTAAAATTAGTTTTTTAAATTTTAAAATCTTAATTTAATATTTTATTATATACATATACATGATTATTTGGAATTTGTACTTCGTTAAAAATATTATTTTAGTATTATTAGAGTTTTTTTTAATTAATTAATTTATTTTTAAATATATATATATATATATATATAACTATAATTAATATTTTGAATATGTTTATATAGTTTTTTTATTTTTTAAACTATGATAAATATATTCTTATCTATTTATATACATATTTTAGGTTTTAAAATTTAAAAGATAATATTAATTATATTATATAAACGGTTTTCCGGTCCGAATGTCCGATTAAAACGGTCGAACCGGTTGGACCGTTTTTTGAAGGTAGACCGGTTCGATCACCGGTCCGGTTATGAAAGCATTGTTTTTTATGATTAAAACATATTTTTGAATTATGTTTTTGTTTTCTAAGTAGTTTTTCTTCAACCAAGACCACTAGATTGGGTCGAACTTAATTTATGTTTGAGACTTGGTTGCATGTTTGAATTATTTTGGATATTCTCAATTATTGATTGATGTTAGTTTAATATTTCTTTTGAATAGTCTGATCACCTAGTTACATGTGTGTTGATTAATTACAAATCAAAAGAGGATTGATTAAATATAGCTTCAAAAATATCAATCAACATATGATTAAACCGAATAGAAATAGTATTTGGTTTCAGCATGCGGTTTTAGGTGAAAACTAAATTTTCATAAATATTGAATGTGTTTGAGTTTGATTAGAATTAATTAGAAATAATTAATTCGTCCAACTCGAATAGGTTTAGCAATTCTAGATATAGATTGTTGAATAAGATAGAAAAATTCACAGTGATTGAAATAAACATAATTTTCAGTCTGTGCCACATGGATGCATAAATTAGTTTGATACCTTCATGTGTCTTGGTTGTCTCGTTTAATTAAATTTAACTTTCAGCTATTTTAATTCTTATTTTTTTATGGAATTTTTATTTAACTCACCACTTTTTTTTTATTATTTTGTCTAAATTAAATAAAATAATCGAATCTTGAGAATTGACTACAGTCTCTGTGGGATCGATACTTGGACTCGTTGTCTACTTACTATAACTTGACCTAGTGCACTTGCTAGTTCCAACCAAATTTTAAGGTCAGACGGGTTTTGACCCTATTCCACCCCTAAAATTGATTACGGTTATAAATCATAAAATCATAAAAAAAATAAGAGAGTTGATTAGAGAAAATTCATAAGAAAAAAAGAGGATTTACTACTGTAATTTTCATTAAACTCAATCACTTCTACTTAGAAAAAATAATAGGACAGGATATTATCTTGACATATTTATCTTGATCACAAATCTTTAAAATCTACATAAATTAAAATAATAATCTACAATAAAAAAATTATCTATAACACTCCTTTAGATGATTATTTGCACAAACAATCTACTCGTCAAAATCTTCTGATCCCTTCGGAAGCAAAAGTTGGAGGTCGGAAGCTCCGGATAGTTTGGAAGCTCCGATCCTAAGTTTGAAAGATATGAACGTTCCCCGACAGACAGTTATGGGCTTTCTGAATTGTGATTGGACATGGTGAAGATCGGTGGTTTCGATCCCCTAGTTTGGAAGTTCCAAACATTGTCGGCATCCGTATTGTTCAATCAAAATACAGGTGTTCGATGGAGGGACTTCGGAAGCACGATCGGAAGCTCCGAAGTCTGATCGGTAGTTTCAAATGTGGTCTATAAATAGGGGTGCCGAGACCCCATTTATCTTCTCATTCCATCTCTTCTCTCTCTCGTCCCTAGGTGTTTTAATGGGCTTTTAGGCCATTTAGGCATCGTTTCGGAGGTCAGACGATAGCGAGGCAATACCGGGATCGTAGCGAAGTTGTGCCTAAGTTTTGAGGTCATCGCCATCAAAGGACTAACGACGGATGCAAGTATATTGCTAGATTTTGATTAGCTTTTGTGGGTAGCTATTAGTCTTGTTAAGACTTTTAGAAAAATATAAGTGATATAGTGATTACATGCTTATAGGCTTGGACTCGAGTACCCGGGTGGCTAGGTTGCTTGAGTTGCATGATTTGAGATACGGACGTACTATCCGAGATATTCTGGTTGAGTATCCATATTCTATGTTTGCATGTTTTATGTGACATTACTTATATGTGCATTGATTATGTCACGGGTATTATGCTGCATACATTATCAAGTTGAGCCTTTTACCATTGTTATAACCTGTGGAGAGGTCGCTCAACTCCATGATATTTTATGGATGGATGTCATGATTTTGGATTTGGATAGTCCACGGTTTATGGTTTGGGAGTGCTTCCTGGTGCGACAGCCCAGCGTACTACATACCATGGCGCCTTTGACTGAGCAGTGTTCTATCTAAGATAGGTTTCCGATACCTTTTAGTTGCATTATGCATTCATAGAATGTCTGTACTGAGCGCTTACGCCCGTGCATTTTTATTGGACATCTCATTCGACGGGGCAGTTGCAGGTTTCCCAGGTTAGGGGACTAGTTGGTAGTTGGCGACTAGGGAGTTTTGGACTCAGTTGGTGCCAGCAGAGTTAGTTAGGATTTACCCCCTTGTGTTTAGGGTTTTCAATTGGTTTTTATTATTTTTGAGGTTGCAATTATTTACCGGTTGTATTCTGTCAGGTTAACATTTGATTTAAGTTTCCGCAATTTTCTCTGGTTATTGTTATTTAAGCTTAATTTCATGCTTAAGACTCTGTTAGTAGGTGATTCCGGGACGGATTACTACAAAATATATTTGTAGATACTCATTATTTTTCATAATAGCAAAACCACATTGAGAGAAAAATAATTATCATAATCATATCATTTAGATCTTAAATAATTTGTGAAATCTCATCTTTAATTGTGCTTTTTATTTCTTCAGCAATAAAACCATCCAAATTGGTTTCATTGAATTAATTGATCGATCACGTTTTTAGCGTCTTTTAATTTACATGCAAGTAATACAATATATGGTAATGTAGGACATCGATTTCTTTTATAATGACCAGTCTCCATTATTTTTTTGACATTGAGATATTCACTCTTTTATTTAAAGGAGTTCTTCGTCACTTAAGACGAATTGTATATGTAAGTTCCCAAAAAAAAAAATCCACAAAACTTACTCTCCATAATTTATTTAAATAGTAATGAAAATTATGTGAAATGTGTAGATTACGAAATTTTATGCAAAATGTTATTTTTTAATTTTTTCTAGGTATGGGTTAATTCCGGTGACCAAGGGAGTCGAGACTAGCCTACGAACGAGGTTTAAATAATTTTAAGTCAAGTGTGTTATTTCCGCAAATTTGTATTCTAAAGTAGGATGACCGCTTAATTCGGTATTAAAAATAATTAATAAAAAGTGTATCAGGTCAAGTTATAGAAAGTGGACAAAGAGTCCAGATGTCGAACCCACAGGGACTGAATTAGTATTTACCAAATTATGATTATTTAAACTTAATCTAGACCAAATAATAAAGGTCGATTTGATTGATTCAATTAAACTAAAAATTCAAAAATAAATTAATAACTAAACAAATAAAAACGCAGCATAGGACTTGGGTAATGAATTCAATTAAGAAAGACTCGATCAAGGCGAACGCAGGTACCGAACAAATTATGCAAACACGTGACAAATATAAGATCCAATTTTAATTTAAATCACGGCAAATTCTCCTAATCTGTTCAAAAATATATTTCTAGAATTTTTTAAACTTATTCAAGTTATGACGGATTAGTTTTCATAATTCTAATCAAACTCAATTGCATTAGGAACTATGAGAATTCAGTTTTCACCTAAAGTTGCATATTGAAATCGAATACTATTTCTAGCCAGTTTAACCATATGTCAATTGTCGGAGTGATCAAAATCAATTCATAATCTGTCGACTCAGAATCAATTAACATGCAAGCAAATAATTGATCAGATGATTCACAAGCATAAAATATAAATTGTAAGGATCGAAAAATATGTAGGGGGGGTGAATACACTATTTTAAAAATTAAAGTTACTTCGATATGATTTGTGAAAGCCAGACAGAAGATTTGTTTGCTTAAAAACTTTGTTCTGATAGAAAGATCTGATGAGATCAGGCGGAAAAATGTTCCTCGGAGAATTTAAAATTTGATAAAGCTAAGGCAGATCAAAATAACGTAAGTGTAGTAAGTAAACGAGACACGTGATGTTTTATGGATGTTCGGAGCTTAATCTCCTATGTCACCCTTTTTTCTGTTTTTATAATGATTCCACTAGAAGAATTTGATTTATACAACTCTTTATACAAATCCAATCCAATCAACTCTTTGAGAGGAACTCCTAGCAACACTCTCTCGAAGCAAATCAAACTCTCTGCTTGATTTACAATAGAAAGCCACAAAAATGTACTTTGGAAACTTTGATCTGAAAGCTACAAATAGCTTTGATCTGGATCATTCTCGATGTGATATAGATTTCTTTTGGGCTCAATCAATCTTGATATATTTTCTAACTCAGAGCTTTGAAACTTTGATATGGTAATCTGAGTTTTTGAGTTAGAATATAGAGTGAAAGCTTTTTGTCTTTTCAGATGAGTTGATGAGCATACTTTTAATTCGTGATTTGTGTTGTTCACTCCTTTTTTGAATCTTTGAATCACCACGTATTTATAGCCTTCAAAACTAGCCAGTGAGCCGCCAACATCTTCTGAGAATAAGCCGCTAACATATCTCATAAATTGGCTCACAAATCTTGATTTTAAGAAAAGCTAGCCAACGTTTAAATCTTCAATAAATGTTTTTGCCTTCTAGCTCAACAACTTTGGCAACTGATTCTTTCATCCGATAATTTGATCTGATCTGGTTTGTTGACTTTCACACTTGATCTAGGTGAAGTGTAAATGATTTGAACTCGATCTGATAAGAGATTTTGATTGATCTGGGTTGTTCTTCTAGAGGATGATCATTTGATCTGTTGAAGTAAACTAGTTGCGAAGGAACATAGATCAAATGCTCGATTTATCCGGATTAATCCAATTTTTCCGGAAACTTGATCTGGACAATTTTGTTAAGTTCGATTTGTATGAACTCATTTGTTTTGATTGATCTGAACTCCAACTTACGTTTGTCCTTAAAGATCTTATTTATTTAGTACTTGATTTTGTTTGATCTGTTATCACCAAAACTTATAATTTAATCACCAACAATTACCCTCTTTTTGGTGATGTCAAAACCAAGTCACTTTTTCAATATCCAGACTGATTTAGGAAAGTAGATCAAAAGACGTAGATCAAAAGACTTTCTTTCATAGCTTCAAATAATAGTCTTGGACAATACTTAGTACTGAGCAGAAAATATATCAAAAATCTTCAAACTCTGTTGATCTGCTATTTCTTCCCTTTTCCTTTAGACGCTTTGGAAGAGGTTGTCTTTTTCCCATTTTTGGCATCACCAGCCTCATGTAATAGATCAATAATGGTTGTCAGCTGGGTACCAAAAATATCATGAAGCTTTTGATTGTTTGATTCATTGGAAGCTTGGATGTTATCAAGTCTTCGAAGGATGTCAGCATACTCTCTTTTTTGTTTTCTTTGCACATGCAACACAGACTCTGATATATCTCTGACCATCTTCAGCATACTTTCCTTGAAGTCTTTCAAATCCGTAGAAGTTTGATTGTTCTATTTGCAACTCAGACACCAGATTGAATAGTTGATTGAGACTCGGATAAAAACTGGGGCGACAATACATCTTTTTGTTGAAGAGAAGGAGTAGCATCTTGGGAGGAGGCAAAATCAAATATTTGAAGAACTGGAGATGCATCAGTAGGAGGCTCAGAATCAATCTCATTTATAAGAATTGGTGAAGCTTGAATTTATTGTATGGGAAGAGCAGCTTCACTTGAGATTTAAATCTCATATATCTGTGCAGAAGGAATTTCCAATTCCTTTTCGAACACCAAAGTTAGAGGTTGGAACAGAGTGTTAATCGAATCAAGCTTGATTACCTTGAACATAGTAGGTAGTTCCAATTTAAATACTCTATCTGTTTCCAAAATTGGCTTCTTATTCAAAGATTGTAGTGACCCAACCCGGATCCACTACCTAATCAGAGTTAAGAGCATAATTAAGCATGCATTAAAATAAATTGCTGCGGAAGACTTAAATAAAAGCAGACCGGCAGAATACAACCGGTTAAACAAATTTGATTATACAACCCAATCGAATGAATGAGCCTAAAGGGCAAAACCTACAGCTAATCTTGCTGTCTCCACTGGTCACTGGGTACTCCAAGCTCCTGGGTGCGCAATCCTGCACCTACACCTGCCCCGTCGAATGGGGTGTCCAGATACACAGAAAAGACTGGATGTGATCTCTAAGCTCAATACGAAAGCACGGGTAAAACATACAAACATGATGCATGCAAATGACAGGGTATCCATATCTGGGATAACTGTATACAACTGCTCAGTAATGGCACCTAGGACATGAGTGGTACAACCCGGGGAGCAAACCCTGTGTACACTGCTCATTCCCAATGGACGTAGACCATGTCTTACAGATGCCAGTGCCGGCTAACCCATCGGTCGCGGGCGCTCGACATCAACCGTCCGAACAGGGCTGAGCGGCCCTCCATAACTCATCTCAAAAGATGTACAGGCACAATATGATATGCACATACCGCATAATAATATGACACACAAATGCAACATATAAGAATGCAAAACCCGCTGGCTATCTCAGTCAGTACTTACGTACCTTACTACAGGCAGTCCTAGCAGTCCCACTCTAGGTTCCCAGCCTAACATCAACTCTATAAAGCAAATATCCCTGCATCATTATTTAAGCTCTAAAAGCCTTAACTAAGCTATTGCATACTCCTGAATAATTGAAGGAGACCATAGCTATACCTGCGTCCGTTGTCAGCCCACTGATGGAGACTGTCCTACAACTAGGGGCATACCCCTGCTGCAGCTCCACAGCCTCGAGCACGGCTCCACTACACGAGCACTGCTGATAAGTGTATTTTATACACTTAATTTATATATGATTTTAATTGTTAATTGTTTGTTTCGAGCAGATTTATGTGGGTATTTTGTTATTTTTGTGTTATAGTGATTTATTGAATTTATTTGGAAAAGAGAGTAAAATAAGAAATTGAGGAAGAAAATAGGAAATTAAAAGAATTAAAAGAAAAAGAGAAAATAAAAGAAAGGAAAAGAAGAAGAAAAGAAACGATCAGACAAAGAAAAGAAGAGAACAGTGCTGGGCTTTCTCATTTGGGCCTTAAAGTTTAGCGCTAAAACAAGCGTCGAAGAAAAGAGGAAGAGAGCTATCGCGCGTCTATTCTGTGAGAGTGAAGATTTGAGACAGAGCCCTATGCGCGCCCGCGTGAGTCCTGGAGCGGGCGCGTGTCGCGAAAATATGTAGTTTGGAAATTTTTATCGGGAAGGAAACTTTCTATTTTCGTGGGCTTTATTCTTGGGCTTTTGTTGCATGATATAAAAAGATAACTCTTATCAGAATTGGAAAAAGCCGCCACACATACACGATATATCAGAGAAGAGATTTCTGGGTTTGAACGTGTGATTTGTGGAGGATTTCTGGAGCTTTAATTGAAGAACAAAGACGGAGATCGATAGACCGGACACGGCATCGCATTGACGGATTTGTTTTCTATCTTTTATTTATTTCTGAATATGTTTGGATTTATGAATTATTATTTTATTCAGAATTTTATTATGAACTAAATTTTTATAGTCTAGAGGTCGGATGGAACCTGGTGTAGACGCTTTCATGAATTCTTGATTTTATTGAATTGAATTTATTCTAGATTAATTATTTTTTCTAGAATTGATTGTCTTTTCAATTATCTGATCAATAATTGATTTGTAATATTTATTTGAAATCTGGCACTCGGGAGAGGAGATTTTGAATAGGACCATTAGAAAATACACTGTTATTTATTTATATCGCTCGAGAGAGTGTATAATTTTAACAGAGCTTTTAAAAAAAACATTGTTTTGAATTGATCACTCCAAGTAGATTCTTAATAGAGATATTGGAATTGAATTATAGTGGATATATTTTATTCGGCACTCGGGAGAGGGAATAATACACTTAAGTGTTCTTGGCTATTAATTCCTTGAAATTCATGAAGATTAATTAATTAGGATTGATTGTTGTTGAAACCAGGTGAAATCTATACCTCTAGACCATCTTTCTATGATTGATTTTTCTGAAAGTTGTGTGCGTTCTTATCAAAACTTCATTGCTATTTTATTTTTCTGAAAAATTCTGAAAGTTTGATTTTATAGATAAAGTTTAGACTATTTTAATTACAAGTACTGAATATTTTCATTTTACTCCCTGTGGGATCGATATCTGATTTTATCACTATATTAAAATTTGACACTCATACGCTTGCGAGCAATTTTTCATAACAAGTTTTTGGCGCCGTTGCCGGAGAGTAAATTTTGATTATTTTTTAGTCTTGTTACCAATTAGTCTAGATTTTAATTTAGAGTTATTTTTATTTTATTTTTAAGTTACTAATTAATTTCTTCTTATTTTTAATTGCAGTCTATGCGACGATCTCAAAGTGCGAATTCTCTACTGTTTGATCCGGAGATCGAGCGCACTGCACGTGCTTTAAGAAGTGCTAAAAGAGAAGAAATTGAGAGAATGGCTGAACAAGAAGCACAACAAGCTCCCCTGGTACCAATTAGAGATCACTTCAGGCCAGTAATCCAAGCTCACTACTCTGGAATAGCTCGTGGAACTATCAACGCAAAAAATTTTGAGCTGAAGCCGGCCTTGATCAATATGGTTCAACAGAACCAATTTAATGGGAGCGCCACTGCTGATCCTTACCTACACCTACGCACTTTCTTGGAGATAACCGATACGGTAAAAATTAATGGTGTATCTGAAGATATTATTCGTTTACGCTTGTTTCCTTTTTCTCTCAGGGATCAAGCAAGGATTTGGTTGCAATCACTGCCGTTTGGAAGCATCACTACTTGGGAGGGGATGGCAGAAAAATTTCTTGCAAAATATTTTCCACCTGCCAAAACCACCCAACTCAAGATCGAGATCAGCACATTCAGGCAGATGGATTCTGAACAGCTATACGAGGCGTGGGAAAGGTATAAAGAATTATTAAGACGTTGTCCTAACCACAATTTTGTAGATTGGGAACAGATCGAGTGGTTTTACTACGGACTGAATGCACCTACGAGGATGAATGTGGATTCTGCGGCTGGAGGTACCATTTTTGCTAAGGACCATGTGCAGGCCTATGATATGTTGGAGCAGATGACGGTCAATAGTTTCCAATGGCCATCTGAGCGTATGGGAGTCAAGAAGCCAGCTGGAGTATATGCCGTGGATCCTATCACATCAATCACCACTCAATTATCTGCACTGACTACACAGGTAGCTTCTTTGAATAAGATTCATGTTGCAGATTCAACTGGAGTTGAAGGATCATATACCCCAAAAGAAGTGAATTATATCAATCCTAATGGCTACCGAGGTTATGGAGCTTACAGAGGTAATCCTGTTCCTAATACTTATCACCCTAGTATGCGTAATCATGAAAATTTTTCTTATGCTAACAATAACAATGTGTTGAATCCTCCTCCGGGATACAACACAATTAAGGGTGAGGGTAAGCCATCTTTGGAGGACGTGGTTAGTAACTTTGTGCAGGAATCAGGTAAGAGGATGGCGAGAACTGAGTCTCGCCTTGACAGCTTGGAGACACACATGGCCAACATGGGTGCTGTACTTCAATCTATGGAGACTAGCATTGGGCAGTTGGCGAACGCACTAAAGGATAATAACAGAGGCCAGTTCCGAGCAACACTGAGGTAAATCCCAAGGAGTAGTGCAATGCTATCATGTTGAGGAGTGAGAAGAAAGTGGATAGAGAAGAAATTCAGCCAACTGAAGGGACTGAAAAAGCTGTAATTGGAGAGAAGGAAATCGAGGAGAAAGAGAAGGAGCCTGAAACTGAGCCAAAACCGATGTACAAGCCTCCACTTCCCTACCCGCAGAGGTTCAAGAAGAAGGCGTTGGATGAGCAGTTCTCCAAATTCTTGGAGATTTTCATGAAAATTCACATTAACATCCCCTTTGCTGATGCTTTGGAGCAAATGCCAAATTATGTAAATTTCATCAAGGAGATGATGACCAAGAAAATGAGACTGCTAAAGAATGAGGTGGTGAATCTAACTGAAGAGTGCAGTGCGGTGCTACAAAAGAAAATGCCACAAAAGCTGAAAGATCCAGGGAGTTTTACTATCCCTTGTTCTATTGGTGGTTCTCATTTTACTACTGCACTATGTGATTTAGGAGCCAGTATTAATTTAATTTCGTTGTCTATTTACAGAGCCTTGAAGTTGGGAGAGATGAAATCGACTATGATTTCATTGCAATTAGCGGATAGAAGCATCACATATCCATTGGGTATTGTTGAAGATGTGCGATTCAAGGTGGATAAATTCATATTCCCAGCGGATTTTGTAATTTTGGACATTAACGCGGATCATGGTGCTCCACTTATCTTTGGGAGTGTTGGAAAACGGTGTTCAGATCAATCAGAATTGATACCCGGTGCAGCGGAAGTTTTCAAATTTTATATGGAACGATTCCATATCATGGGTATCAAAACTTTACGATTAAATTGTGCGTGTAAAAATTAAATAACAATTAAATTTTTACCTTGAATCTCGAAACGAGATTATGGACACCAACAGATAACTCTGCTCTTGTTGTATATCCCAGGAACTGATGGACGAACAATTCTTCAATCAGGTCCACGAACAGAAGTTTAATCCCTCTGATAGATTGCACTAGAATATCTATCAGAAGTTTTTACGAAGAGAATTAACGAATTTGATCCGTTAAACCAGACTGCAAATTCAAAATTCACAGGCTGGATTTTCTGTTAGAGAGAGGAGAGGGGCGGCGGCCACTAGAGAGAAAACCCTAGTGTTTTTCGAAAATTATGCCTCTGTTGTGTAATTTCTGTACTGCAATAACTTATTTATAATGTGGGCTACTAACAGCTTAGGGCCCATTAGTCATAAGTTCAAGCCTGACAAGCAAAGCCCGCATGTTCAGAAATTAATATAAAATTCATCGTGACTCAGATTGATAAACCAATTTCACCAATGTGCACAGAAACCATTTCTGCATCTTTTAAAGTCAAGATAAATTTTCTGAATCCGAATTCAGTGATTTCCAAAAATGCCCATCCCTATGTCATTTTAGGAAATCTTACTCTTCTACTCTGATATAAGAAGTCCTACTTCTTTGTTCATTAAATTTAACTCTTTAAATTTAACTATCTCAACGGGGATTAAAAATCCATTACTTGTGTGACCCTCAATGGTTCAGGGATACAGCTAGCCGTGGGCTCACAACTCCTTGTGACTCGGAACAACAATTTCCGACTTGCCCATCGAATCATGGTAAGAGCGCCTAGCAACATCGCCCCATGATTCCCTAGGTATCACTGATAGTGCCTGCAAGAACCAATAGATTTTGGTTAGCGTACAGTACGGTCCCTTCATCCATATATCCCGATCGAATCAACAATCATTGGTAAATCGAGATTCATTCGAGATTCGATAACTATGCAATGCATCTTGGAGATCAAATAGTGACATCGCATGTGCTACTAAGAAACCATTTCTTAAAACACATCATGTACTCTGGCCAGAGATTCGTCACACTTATATCTCCTCAGATTGCATAGGATATCCATACTAGCAAGTATGTGGTGAATCCTTGACAACAAAGCATCGACTCCTATATGTGTCGTAACTGTACCCAATCCCGACACCTGATGACCCCAATAGAGTCGGTAAACGAGTCAAAGTACAGTACTAGCATATAGAGTCTCAATGATATTTCAAGTAGTAAGGACTAATGGTGTACAACCAAAATCGCGGACTTTATCCACTCGATAAGTGATAACCACTTGGAAAGTCCGGATAGGGTAGTTCGATCATTCATCGTATGAATATCCATTTGCATGCTTTGAACATCTCTATGTTCCATACCAATGAAACGTGGTACTCGGCATCGCAAATGCTAGTCTCAATCTCGAGCGATCCTTATCCTTATTAACGGACGGCTCAATCGACTAGGAACTGTTTAGAATATACAGTGACTATAAGATGTGTTTCATGATAGCCATCCCCATGTGCCACCACATCTTACATACACTATAGTATATTCAAGGTCTTCATCTAAACATCTTATAGTATGTCACAACATAATAATATGATAAAAGATAAAGTAAACGCCTTTATAAAAGTGTAAATTATATTAAACAAAAGATTGTTTATACATAGAGTCATAAAAGCCCTTAGCCACAAGTTGGCTCACTGGGCACCCACTCTTTCAATCTCCCACTTGCCCTAAAGCCAACTAGTCATACTACGCAGTCCCATTGCTTCGCGATGTTTGTCAAATAATGGTCCTGGCAAGGGCTTAGTAAGTGGATCAGTGATATTGTCTGCAGAGGCCACTCTCTCGACAGTGATGTCTCCTCTTTCCACGATCTCCCGGATGATGTGATATTTTCTCAGTACGTGTTTGGATCTTTGATGAGACCTTGGTTCCTTTGCCTGAGCAACGGCACCCGTGTTGTCACAGTACACCGGGACTGGACCAACAACTTCAGGAATAACGCCCAACTCTTGGACGAAATTCCTCATCCAAACGGACTCTTTAGCAGCAGCTGATGCCGCAATTTATTCTGCCTCAGTGGTGGAATCCGCTGTGGTGTCCTGCTTGGAACTCTTCCAAGAGACAGCACCGCCATTGAGCATGAACACAAATCCAGAGGTTGACTTCGAGTCATCCACGTCACTTTGGAAGCTAGAGTCGGTATAGCCTTCCAATTTCAATTCTCTTCCTCCATATACCATGAACATATTCTTAGTCCTTCGTAAGTACTTAAGAATGTCCTTCACGGCTTTCCAATGCATTTGACCGGGATTGGCTTGATATGTGCTCGTGACACTCAGAGCAAATGCTACATCCGGTCTGGTAGATATCATCTCATACATGATACTACCTATGGCTGACGCATATGGTACATGTGTCATTTTCTCTATCTCTTCATTAGTCTTGGGACACATGGACTTGGATAGAGAAACTCCATGACACATAGGTAGATGTCCTCTCTTGGACCTATCCATTGAAAACCTTTTCAATATTGTGTCGATGTAGGTTGCTTGAGTGAGTCCTATCATTTTCTTAGATCTATCTCTATAGATCTGTATCCCTAGAATATAGGATGCCTCACCCAAATCCTTCATCGAGAATCTACCTGATAACCATATCTTTGTTGACTGCATCATCCCTACGTCATTCCCAATGAGTAGGATGTCATCAACATAAAGTACTAAGAATGTCACAGCATCCTTAACTACTTTCTTGTACACGCATGGTTCCTTCGGATTCTTGATGAAACCAAAATTCTTTATTGTTTCATCAAATTTCTGGTTCCAACTTCTTGATGCTTGTTTGAGACCATAGATCGATCTCTGAAGCTTGCATACCTTATGCTCGCTTCCCATGGATGTGTATCCCTCAGGCTGCGTCATATAGATCTCTTCCTTAATGTTTCCATTAAGAAATGCAGTCTTCACATCCATTTGCCATATCTCATAGTCATACCAAGCAACTATGGCAATAAGGATTCTTATGGACTTGAACATTGCAACTGGTGAAAAGGTTTCATCATAGTCAACTCCTTGTCTTTGAGTATAACCTTTCGCCACCAATCGTGCCTTGTAGGTCAATACCTTACCATCAGGCCCAAGATTTCTCTTGTAGATCCATTTACACCCTATTGGAACAATTCCATCGGGAGGATCTACTAAAGACCAAACTTGGTTTGTATGCATCAAATCTATTTCCGACTGCATAGCTTCAAGCCATAAATTTGAATCCGCATCAGAAATTGCTTCCTTGAAGTTTCTTGGATCACATCCAACGTCGGGTTCATCTTGATCCCCTTCAAGAAGAAGACCATATCGAATAGGAGGTCTAGAAGTCCTCTCGGATCTTCTAGTAATAGGCGTGTCAATCAATGGTTCCTGAGGTGTAGGATCATTATTTTGTATTTCGGGTTCTTCTCGAATTTCTTCGAGTTCCATCATCTCGCCTTTCTTATCCAATAAGAACTCCTTCTCCAAGAAGGTGGCATTCCTTGAAACAAACACTTTTGTTTCAGTAGGATGATAGAAATAATATCCGATTGAATTCTTCGGATACCCTACAAAATAACATAAGGTGGATCGACTATCCAACTTATCTCCCACTGTCTGCTTCACGTAAGCTGGACATCCCCAAATCCTCAAGTACGAATACTTAGGAGCTTTGCCATTCCATAACTCGTATGGTGTTTTGTTCAATGCTTTAGTGTGAACGTTGTTCAACAACAATACCGCCGTTTCAAGCGCGTAGCCCCAAAACGAAGGTGGAAGCTCAGTGAAGCTCATCATGGATCGAACCATGTCCAAAAAAGTTCGATTACGACGCTCCGATACACCATTCAGCTGAGGTGTCATAGGAGGAGTCCACTGAGAGAGAATCCCATTCTCTTTCAGATAGTCCAAAAACTTGGTACTTAAGTATTCTCCACCTCGATCCGATCGAAGTGCTTTAATACTTTTACCTAGCTTGTTTTCTACTTCAGCCTTGAATTCTTTGAACTTTTCAAATGCTTCAGACTTATATTTCATTAAATATAAATACCCATACCTTGAATAATCATCAGTAAAGGTAATGAAGTAGGTGTGGCCAAATTGAGTACCAATTCTAAATGGACCACAAACATCTGTATGGATCAAATCCAACAGATTTTGACTACGCTCAGGTTTTCCCTTGAATGGAGATTTAGTCATTTTTCCTTTCAGGCAGGATTCACAAGTAGGTAGAGAGTTAATATCAGACATATTAAACATGCCCTCTCCCTCTAGCTTGTTCATCCTCCTTGAGGAAATATGACCTAGCCTAGCATGCCAAAGGTTTGCCGGGTTTTGACTATCGATTTTCCTTTTGTTCGTTGTTACCGGTTTATCAACATAATTTATTGGAACGTCTTTTAATTTTAAGTTATATAGATCGTTTTCAAGTTGTCCATTTCCAATCAAACATTAATTCTTGTAAATATTGCAAATCCCATTCACAAAATTGCAAGAAAAACCATCTCTATCAAGCATAGAAACAGAAATAATGTTTTTAATCAAATCTGGAACAAATAAAACATCTCTCAAAAGTAACTTAAAATCGTTCTGCAAAATTAAATAAACGTCTCCCACAGCTTTGGCTTCAACTCTAGAACCATTTCCGAGTCTCAGCTGGGTCTCACCCATTCTAAGCTTGCGACTTCTTGTCATCACCTGCAAATCATTGCAAATGTGAGAACCACATCCGGTATCCAATACCCAAGAAGTAGTATTAAGTGAAACATTTATTTCAATATAAAACATACCCTTCGCAGTTCGCAACTGCTCTAGATATTCCTTGCAGTTACGTTTCCAATGACCGGGTTTCTTGCAGTAATGGCAAACATCCTTGGACTTTTCCATGTTTGAAGCCTTTGTCTTGTTCTTCTTCTCGGGTCCGGTTTTCTTGGATGGGGTAGAACGTTTCTTACCCTTTGTACTTGGCCCCTTCTTAGCAGAAGAAGAGGAGCCCACCAAGAGAACCGGTTTATCCTTCTTTAAAGTGGCTTCATAAGTTACAAGCATATTGACCATCTCTTCAAGGGAGGCCTCTATCTTGTTCATATTGAAATTCACCACAAAACCGTCAAACGATGAAGGAAGAGAGAGAAGTAATAAGTCCACATTGAGTTCATGCTCCAATACCAAATCAAGCGTTACCAACTTCTGTATGAGCCAAATCACGCGTACCCCATGATCACGGACCGAAGTCCCTTCACGCATGCGACACGTCATTAACTCTTTTACAGTAGCGAACCTTTCAGCTCTCGATTGAGCCCCAAAAAGTTCCTTGAGTTGTACGTGAATGTCAGCAGCATAGTATCCTCAAATCGCCTCTGGAGTTCATCAGACATCGAAGCTTGCATATAGCATTTGGCCTTGATATCATGGTCCCACCATATATCAAGTTTGGCCAACTCTTCCGGACTTATATCAGATGGTGCTTCCTTCGGAGGAGATTTTTCTAACACGTAGAGCATCTTCTCCGAGGTCAAGACAATCTTCAACTTACGGAACCATTCCGTATAGTTTGCGCCAGTCAATTTATTTTGTTCGAGAATAGAGAATAGTGGATTGCGCGAATTCATCTTAATGAAATACTGAAAAGAAACAGACAATAATCAGTGATTGTTTAATTAATTTACTAAGACATAAAATAGGCAAAATTTATTTTATGAATCTCACTCCCACTATTTTAACGATTTCACTACCCTCTAGTGAAAACGGGAAACTGTTTTCCTTAGTGGGAACATGGAGTCCAATTGAAAAACTATGGTCCCGAATAATATCAGCCAACCATAATTTTCAAAAGGTAGAGCCCAATTGCTTCCAAAGCAACCTCCACGTTTTTACCTCATGTCCAATAAGGGCCCAATAATATGACGCCGTTTATTGTGACATGTCAAGATGACCCATCAATATTAAGTTGTGATGGACGGTCGCCATGTGGATCCCCCAATAATATGAGCCGATCCCATGGGAGTTCCACCCAACTTACAACATGTGTCGATCCAATGTACAGCTTTCCGACGAACGGGCCCCCCAATAATATGAGCCGGACCGTATCCGCGGGTAGCATCTCATACATTGATCGTTGATGGAAGGTAGGAACATTTAAACAATATTTAAATTTCCTTTATTTATCTTGATATCAATTTTAAATCATATTTAAAATGAGGAATTTTAATTTTGAAAATTTGTCTCATCATTTAAAATTTGTATGCTTGCGGGATTCATACAATTTAGTCTAAACATGCATACAACGATAATATCATATATTATACAGGATGATCGATTCCATTTCTAATCGACCCGTGGTTGCCAATCACGAGTCTAAGTCCAATCCTAGGTGATATGCAAGTATGCAATGCAATCCTATTACATTGTGCTTCCAATTTACATTTCTTCAGTCTTTATTGTCTGCTGGTCCCACCTCCGTCTTCAAATCTTCATCTCCCACTAAGTATAATGTATTTACAATAAATAACTATGACAAGTAGGGGATACATTTTAAGGGGTGGGAACGGGCCATAAACCAGGCCCACTTTTATTACATATGACAATTCATATTGGGCCATAAACCAGGCCCATTAATAAATCCAACAACAATAAAAACAAATGTAAATTCCCTAACATACACCTACAAAATTGGTCATGACAATCGATCATCCTTATCCAATAATATTTAATTCAAAATTAATTTATTGGATAACATGCAATGGCAATTAAATTAAAAAGGATAAAATCATATTCCATATATAAAATCTTATTTTACATACAAAATCATATTTTATCTTTTTATCAAATAAAATCATATTTTACATATAAAATCCAATTTTATACATAAAATCATATTTTACTCAATATTTTCATAAGATCATATCTTATCATCAATTGTACCAAAAATAATTAATTTCATAAAATCTGATTTAACGGATAAAATCTATAAATTTTCCAAAAATTCAAATTTATCCAAAAATCAATTTTAAAATTTTTGGACTCGAACAATTCGATCCGACGCCTCGTGGACCAATCAAAAACAATTTTTGATCGGACCAAAAATAGAATTTTAACATATTAAAATTTTAATTAAAAATAAAATTCATTTTCCCGGGCCGCCCGGGACGATCCCGGGCAGCCCGCGCCCCAAAAGGGGCTCGGGCCGGGCAGCCCGTCGCTGCCCCTTGGGCAGCGACGATCGCTGCCCATGGGCAGCGCCGTGCGCTACGCTGGGCAGCGACCATCGCTGCCCGTGTTTTGCCCGTCAAAAATTTAATTTTAAAAATTTGTTTTGTTTCAAAAACCGAGGCTTAAAAATTTTTGTACAATCAATTAATTTAATCGCTTGATCTGAGCAACCTGGCTCTGATACCACTGTTGGAAAACGGTGTTCAGATCAATCAGAATTGATACCCGGTGCAGCGGAAGTTTTAAAATTTTATATGGAACGATTCCATATCATGGGTATCAAAACTTTACGATTAAATTGTGCGTGTAAAAATTAAATAACAATTAAATTTTTTACCTTGAATCTCGAAACGAGATTATGGACAACAACAGATAAATCTGCTCTTGTTGTATATCCCAGGAACTGATGGACGAACAATTATTCAATCAGGTCCACGAACAGAAGTTTAATCCCTCTGATAGATTGCACTAGAAAATCTATCAGAAGTTTCTACGAAGAGAATTAACGAATTTGATCCGTTAAACCAGACTGCAAATTCAAAATTCACAGGCTGGATTTTCTGTCAGAGAGAGGAGAGGGGCGGCGGCCACTAGAGAGAAAACCCTAGTGTTTTTCGAAAATTATGCCTCTGTTGTGTAATTTCTGTACTGCAATAACTTATTTATAATGTGGGCTGCTAACAGCTAGGGCCCATTAGTCATAAGTTCAAGCCTGACAAGCAAAGCCCGCATGTTCAGAAATTAATATAAAATTCATCGTGACTCAGATTGATAAACCAATTTCACCAATGTGCACAGAAACCATTTCTGCATCTTTTAAAGTCAAGATAAATTTTCTGAATCCAAATTCAGTGATTTCCAAAAATGCCCATCCCTATGTCATTTTAGGAAATCTTACTCTTCTACTCTGGTATAAGAAGTTCTACTTCTTTGTTCATTAAATTTAACTCTTTAAATTTAACTATCTCAACGGGAATTAAAAATCCATTACTTGTGTGACCCTCAATGGTTCAGGGATACAGCTAGCCGTGGGCTCACAACTCCTTGTGACTCGGAACAACAATTTCCGACTTGCCCATCGAATCATGGTAAGAGCGCCTAGCAACATCGCCCCATGATTCCCTAGGTATCACTGATAGTGCCTGCAAGAACCAATAGATTTTGGTTAGCGTACAGTACGGTCCCTTCATCCATATATCCCGATCGAATCAACAACCATTGGTAAATCGAGAGTCGTTCGAGATTCGATAACTATGCAATGCATCTTGAAGATCAAATAGTGACATCGCATGTGCTACTAAGAAACCATTTTTTAAAACACATCATGTACTCTGGCCAGAGATTCGTCACACTAATATCTCCTCAGATTGCATAGGATATCCACACTAGCAAGTATGTGGTGAATCCTTGACAACAAAGCATCGACTCCTATATGTGTCGTAACTGTACCCAATCCCGACACTTGATGACCCCAATAGAGTCGGTAAACGAGTCAAAGTACAGTACTAGCATATAGAGTCTCAATGATGTTTCAAGTAGTAAGGACTAATGGTGTACAACCAAAACCGCGGACTTTATCCACTCGATAAGTGAAAACCACTTGGAAAGTCCGGATAGGGTAGTTCGATCATTCATCATATGAATATCCATTTGCATGCTTTGAACATCTCTATGTTCCATACCAATGAAACGTGGTACTCGGCATCGCAAATGCTAGTCTCAATCTCGAGCGATCCTTATCCTTATTAACGGACGGCTCAATCGACTAGGAACTGTTTAGAATATACAGTGACTATAAGATGTGTTTCATGATAGCCATCCCCATGTGCCACCACATCTTACATACACTATAGTATATTCAAGGTTTTCATCTAAACATCTTATAGTATGTCACAACATAATAATATGATAAAAGATAAAGTAAACGCCTTTATAAAAGTGTAAATTATATTAAACAAAAGATTGTTTATACATAGAGTCATAAAAGCCCTTAGCCACAAGTTGGCTCACCGGGCACCCACTCTTTCAGGGAGACCATTCTTGGCCACAACGGATGCCAAAATTGAAGTGAAGAAGGGGGAATTGTCGATGGGTGTGGAGTGCGAACGAGTGATTTTTAAATTCTTCACGAAGACACCTAGCCCACCCATCGAGGAATTGTGCTTAATTGAGCCGGTTGAGAAGATGGAAGCGCCGAATTTACCAACAATGAAGGCCACGAAAAAGAGAGCGAAATTTAAAAGACGGTTCGTGGAATTTATTTGGCGAGTGAAAGAAAAAGTGAAGACTTAACACTGGTGAAAGTCGGGCTGACGACTCTAAACCAAGCGCTTTTTGGGAGGCAACCCAAAATTTTTTGTTTTTTGTTTTTTTTTATTTTATTTATTTTATGCTTTTATTTTTATTTTTGTTCTTTAGTTAATTTTATGTTTTTTTTAAATTATTATTGGGAATTTTGGAGGCCTGATTTTATTAATGTGTTGAAATTTTTTCAGGATTTTAAAAGTCTTCTGGCAGCGGCTTATGCGCGCTCGCCCAAGATTTGAGGGCGCCCGCTCAAGATTTGGGAGTTGATAATAGAGGCTCATGCACGCCTGCCTCACCTCTACGCTTCCTTACATGCAGAACCATGCGCTATCGCGCAACTCAGCAGTGCCTCACCTTGCGCTATCACACAATATCTATGCGCTATCGCGCTACCAATCCTTCTCCATTAGCACACCCTGATGCGCTAACGCGCCTACCCAGTTCACCTACAGCACTCAACATTGCGCAATCGCGCCACCAACATCACCATTAGCGCACCCTGTAGAGCTATCGCGCATCACAGCTTTGTCACCTTGCGCTTCCAGCTCCCCTACCAGAATTCCCATCTGCGCTATTTTTTGTGCAATCACGCAATACAGCCACTTCCCTTCCATGCACACACAATCCATTGCAGCAGCCTCCCCATCCACCAACAGCCCTCCCCCTTGTGCTAACGCGCGTCTCCACCTCCCTATCAGCGCTTATTCTAGCGCTATCGCGCTCCTAGCCTCTCCCAATAGCACTACCAGTTCCCCACATTGCACCATTCCAGCTACTACTCTCCATGCGCGGCTTGCACTTCCATAAACCTTGAACCGAGTAACATATAGCACAACCATCTGCACCTCCACCTTGCGCAAATAACCTTTATGAGCAGCTTGTAAGAGTGGGTGCCCAGTGAGCCAACTGTGTGGCTATGGGCTTTGTTGACTCTTTGTATAAACAATCTTTTGTTTAATATTATTTACACTTTTATGGCAATGACTTTACATTACTTCATATTGTTATATTGTGATATACTATTGTTGTTTTGATAAAGACCTTGAATATACTATAGTGTATGTAAGATATGGTAGAACATGGAGATGTCTATCATGAAATACATCTTATAGTCACTGTATATTCTAAAACCGTTCCTAGTCGATTGAGCCGTCCGATAATAAGGATAAGGATCGCTCGAGTTTGAGACTAGCATTTGCGATGCGGAGTACCACGTTTCATTGGTAGGGAACATGGAGATGTTCGAAGCATGCAAATGGATATTCATAGGATGAATAATCGAACTACCCTATCCGGACTTTCCAAGTGGTTATCACTTATCGAGTGGATAAAGTCCGCGGTTTTGGTTGTACACCATTAGTCCTTACGACTTGAAACATCATGGAGACTCTATATGCTAGTACTGTGCTTTGACTCATTTACCGACTCTGAGGGGGTCATCAGGTGTCGAGATTGGGTACAGTTACGACACATATAGGAGTCAATGCATTGTTGTCAAGGATTCACCACATACTTGCGAGTGTGGATATCCTATGCGATCTGAGGAGATATTAGTGTGACAAATCTCTGGCCAGAGTACTTGATGTGATTTAAGAAATGGTTTCTTAGTAGCACATGCGATGTCACTAATTTGATCTTCAAGATGCATTGCATAGTTATCGAATCTTGAGCGACTCTCGATATACCAATGGTTGTTGATTCGATCGGGATATATGGATGAAGGGACCGTACTGTACGCTAACCAAAATCTACTGGTTCTTGTAGGCACTATCAGTGATACCTAGGGAATCATGGGGCGATGTTGCTAGGCGCTTTACCATGATTCGTTGGGCAAGTCGGAAAGTGTTGTTCCGAGTCACAAGGAGTTGTGAGCCCACGGCTAGCTGTATCCCTGAACCATTGAGGGTCACACAGTGTAATGGAGTTTTAATCCCCGTTGAGATAGTTAAATTTAAAGAGTTAAATTTAATGAACTAAGGAGTTGGACTTCTTAAATAAGAGTAAGGGAGTAGGATTTCCTAAAATGACATAGGGATGGACATTTTTGGAAACCACTGAATTCGGATTCAGGAAAATTTATTTTGACTTTAAAACGTGCAGAAATGGTTTCTGTGCACATTGGTGAAATCGTTTCATCAATCGGAGTCACGATGAATTTTATATTAATTTCTGAACGAGTGGGCTTTGCTTGTCGGGCCCCAGCTTATGACTAATGGGCCCTAAGGTGTTAGTGGCCTGCATTATAAATAAGTTATTTCAGTACAGAAATTAGACAGAACAGGTCATTATTTTTGAGAGCAATTTTCGAAAACCCTACCCTCTCTCTCAAAGAATTTCGGCCGTCCCCTTTTGCTCTGCCCGAGAAATTCCGGTCTGTGATTTTGAATTGCAGTAAGGAATAACGAATCAGATTCGTGTAATCTCTTCGCAGAAAACTTCTGATAGATTTTCTAGTGCAATCTATCAGAGGGATTAAACCTCTGTTCGTGGACCTGATTGAAGGAGTTCATCGGTTCCAGGGAGAGACAACAAGAGCAGAATTGTTCTGTTGGTGTCCATTAATCTCGTTGCGAGATTTGAGGTAAAATTTATTTAATTGTTATTTAAATTTTACACACACAATAATTTAATCGTTGAATGGTTGATACCCACACCATGGAATCGTTCCATGAGAAAATTTTAAACTTCCGCTGCACCGGGTATCAATCGTGATTGATCAGAGAGCCGCGTTTTCCAACAGTGGTATCAGAGCCAGGTTGCTCAGATCAAACGATTAAATTAATCAATTGTACAAAATTTTTGAGTCTCGGTTTTTGAAACAAAATAAATATTTTTAAATAAAAAAAAAATAAAAATTTTTCGGGGCAAAACCCGGGCAGCGATTGGATCGCTGCCCGGTGGGGCAGCAATTGTTGCTGCCCCGGGCGGCGCACGGCGCCGCCCAAAGGGGGCGCACGGCGCCGCCCAAGGCGGCGACCGTCGCCGCCCAGGGCGGCGCACGGCGCCGCCCAGGGCAGCGCTGTGCGCTGCCCAGCGCAGCGCTGGGCGCTGCGCAGGGCAGCGCTCGGCGCTGCCCAGGGGCGGCGCTCGGCGCCGCCCAGGGGCGGCGCCAGGCGCTGCCCTAAGGGGGCAGCCGGGCTGCCCCCGGCCCGCGCCCCGGGTGCGGGCCGGCCCGGGAGTGTCCCGGGCGGCCCGCGGGAAAAATTATATTTTTATTAATTTTAATATTTAAAATTTTATTTTTGGTCCGGTCAAAAATTGTTTTTGATTGGTTCACGAGATTTCGGATCGAATTGTTCGAGTCCGTAAATTTTAAAATTGATTTTGGATAAATTTGAATTTTTGAAAAATTTTAATATTTTATCCGTAAATTGAATTTTGAAATCAATTATTTTGGTACAATTGATGATAAGATATGATCTTATGATATATTAAGTAAAATATGATTTTATTTGTAAAATTGGATTTTATAGATAAAATATGATTTTATTTGATATAGAGATAAAATATGATTTTATATGTGAAATGAGATTTTATATATAAAATATGATTTTATCTTGTTTAAATTTGAATTGCCACAGCATGTTATCCAATAAATTAATTTTGAATTAAATGTTATTGGATAAGGATGATCGATTGCCATGACCAATTTTGTAGGTGTATGTTAGGAATTTACATTTTGTCTTTATTATTGTTGGTTTTATTAATGGGCCTGGTTTATGGCCCGATATGAATGTCATATGTAATAAAAGTGGGCTTGGTTTATAGCCCGTTCCCACCCCCTAAAAATGTATCCCCTACTTGTTATTGTTATTTATTGTAAATACATTAGATTTAGTGGGAGATCAAGATTTGAAGATGGTGGGCCCAGCAGACAATGAAGACTGAAGAAATGTAAATTGGAAGCATATGTAATAGGATTGCATTTGCATACTGCATATTACCTAGGATTGGACTAAGACCCGTGATTGGCAACCACGGGTCAATTAGAAATGGAATCGATCATCCTATATAATATGTGATATTATGATTGTATGCATGTTTAGACATAAATTGCGTGAATCCGGCAATGCATGCAATAAATTAAATATGATGAGACAAATATTTTTATAAATAAAATCCCTCATTTTAAATATGATTTAAAATTTATATCAAGATAAATAAAGGAAATTTAAATATTGTTTAAATGTTCCTACCTTCCATCAACGGTCAATGTATGTGATGCTACCCGCGGATACGGTCCGGCTCATATTATTGGGGGGGCCCGTCCGTCGGAAAGCTGTACATTGGATCGACAAATGTTGTAAGTTGGGTGGAACTCCCATGGGATCGGCTCATATTATTGGGGGATCTACATGGCGACCGTCCATCACAACTTAATATTGATGGGTCATCTTGACATGTCACTTTAAACGGCGTCATATTATTGGGCCCTTATTGGACATGAGGTAAATACATGGGGGTTGCTTTGGAAGCAATTGGGCTCTACCTTTTGAGAATTATGGTTGGCTGATATTATTCGGGACCATAAGTTTGTCAATTGGACTCCATGTTCTCACTAAGGAAAAAGTTTCCCGTTTTCACTAGAGGGTGGTGAAATCGTTAAAATAGTGGGAGTGAGATTCATAAAATTAAATTCGCCTATTTTATGTCTTAGTAAATTGTTAAACAATCATTGATATATGTCTGTTTTCCTTTTCAGTATTTCATACAATGAATTCGCGAAATCCTTTATTCTCGATCCTCGAACAAAACAAGCTGACTGGCGCCAACTATACGGAATGGTTCCGGAAGTTGAAGATTGTCTTAACTTCGGAGAAAATGCTCTACGTGTTAGAGAAAGCACCTCCGAAGGAAGCACCAGCTGACATAAGTCCGGAGGAATTGGCCAAACTTGATGCATGGTGTGACCATGACATCAAGACCAAATGCTATATGCAAGCCTCGATGTCTGATGAACTCCAGAGGCGATTTGAGGACACGGTGAATGCTGCTGACATTCATACGCAACTCAAGGAACTTTTTGGGGCTCAGTCGAGGGCTGAAAGGTTCTCTACTGTTAAGGAGTTGATGACGTGCCGCATGCGTGAAGGGACTTCGGTCCGTGATCATGGGGTACGAGTGATTTGGCTCATACAGAAGTTAGCGACCCTTGATTTGGTGTTGGAGCATGAACGCAATGTGGACTTGCTGCTTCTATCTCTTCCTTCATTTGATGGATTCGTGATAAATTTTAATATGAACAAGATAGAGGCCACCCTTGAAGAGATGGTCAATATGCTCGTTACATATGAATCCACACTTAAGAAGGATAAGCCAGCTTTCTTGGTGGGCTCCTCATCTTCTGCTAAGAAGGGGCCAAGTATGAAGGGCAAGAAACGTTCTGCCCCACCCAAGAAAGTGGAACCCGAGAAGAAGCAAAAGACAAAGGCTTCAAACAATGGAAAATCCAAGGATGTTTGCCATTACTGCAAGAAGCCGGGTCATTGGAAGCGCAACTGCAAGGAGTATCTTGAGCAGTTGGGAACTGCAAAGGTATGTTCTATATCGAAATAAACATGTCACTTAATACAACTTCTTGGGTATTGGATACCGGATGTGGATCTCACATTTGCAATGATTTGCAGGTGATGACAAGAAGTCGCAGGCTTAGAATGGGTGAGACCCAGCTGAGGCTCGGGAATGGTTCCAGAGTTGAAGCTACGGCCATTGGAGATGTTTGTTTGATTTTGCAGAATGGTTTTAAATTATTGTTGAGAGATGTTTTATTTGTGCCAGATTTAATTAAAAACATTATTTCTATTTCTATGCTTGATAGAGATGGTTATTCTTGTAATTTTGTGAATGGGATTTGCAATATTTACAAGAATGAATGTTTAATTGGAAATGGACAACTTGAAAACGATCTATACAATTTAAAACTAAAAGACGTTCCAATTAATTATTTTGATAAACCGGCTACAACAAACAAAAGGAAAATCGATAGTCAAAACCCGGCAAACCTTTGGCACGCTAGGCTAGGTCATATTTCCTCAAAGAGGATGAACAAGCTAGTGGGAGAGGGCATGTTTGATATGTCTGATATTAACTCTCTACCTACTTGTGAATCCTGCCTAAAAGGAAAAATGACTAAATCTCCTTTTAAGGGGAAACCTGAGCGTAGTCAGAATCTGTTGGATTTGATCCATACAGATGTTTGTGGTCCATTTAGAGTAGGGACTCAACATGGCCACACCTACTTCATTACCTTTACTGATGATTATTCAAGGTATGGGTATTTATATTTAATAAAATATAAGTCTGAAGCATTTGAAAAGTTCAAAGAATTCAAGGCTGAAGTAGAAAACAAGCTAGGTAAAAGTATTAAGGCACTTCGATCGGATCGAGGTGGAGAATACTTGAGTACCGAGTTTTTGGACTATCTGAAAGAGAATGGGATTCTCTCTCAGTGGACTCCTCCTATGACACCACAGCTTAATGGTGTATCGGAGCGTCGTAATCGAACTTTGTTGGACATGGTTCGATCTATGATGAGCTTCACTGAGCTTCCACCTTCGTTTTGGGGCTATGCGCTTGAAACGGCGGTATTGTTGTTGAACAACGTCCACACTAAAGCAGTGGACAAAACACCATACGAGTTATGGAATGGCAAAGCTCCTAAGTATTCGTACTTGAGGATTTGGGGATGTCCTGCTTACGTGAAGCGGACAGTGGGAGATAAGTTGGATAGTCGATCCAGCTTATGTTATTTTGTAGGGTATCCGAAGAATTCAATCGGATATTATTTCTATTATCCTGCTGAAACAAAGGTGTTTGTTTCTAGGAATGCCACCTTCTTGGAGAAGGAGTTCTTATTGGATAAGAAAGGCGAGATGATGGAACTCGAAGAAGTTCGAGAAGAACCCGAAATACAAAATAACGATCCTACACCTCAGGAACCATTGCTGGACACGCCTGAACCTAGAAGATCCGAGAGGACTTCTAGACCTCCTATTCGATATGGTCTTCTTCTTGAAGGGGATCAAGATGAACCCGACATTGGATATGATCCAAGAAACTTCAAGGAAGCAATTTCTGATGCGGATTCGAATTTATGGCTTGAAGCTATGCAGTCAGAATTGGATTCGATGCATACAAACCAAGTTTGGTCTTTGGTAGATCCTCCCGATGGAATTGTTCCAATAGGGTGTAAATGGATCTACAAAAGAAAGCTTGGGCCTGATGGTAAGGTATTGACCTACAAGGCGCGATTGGTGGCGAAAGGTTATACTCAAAGGCAAGGAGTTGACTATGATGAAACCTTTTCACCAGTTGCTATGTTCAAGTCCATAAGAATCCTTATTGCCATAGCTGCATGGTATGACTATGAGATATGGCAAATGGATGTGAAGACTGCTTTTCTTAATGGAGACATTAAGGAAGAAATCTATATGAAGCAGCCAGAGGGGTACACATCCATGGGAAGCGAGCATAAGGTATGCAAACTTCAGAGATCAATTTATGGTCTAAAACAAGCATCAAGAAGTTGGAACCAGAAATTTGATGAAACAATAAAAGATTTTGGTTTCATCAAGAACCTGGAGGAACCTTGCGTGTACAAGAAAGTAGTTAAGGATGCGGTGACATTCTTAGTACTTTATGTTGATGACATCCTACTCATTGGGAATGATGTAGGGATGTTGCAGTCAACGAAGATATGGTTATCAGGTAGATTTTCGATGAAGGATTTGGGTGAGGCATCCTACATTCTAGGGATTCAGATCTATAGAGATAGATCTAAGAGAATGATAGGACTCACTCAATCAACCTACATCGATACCATATTGAAACGGTTTTCAATGGATGGGTCCAAGAGAGGACATCTACCCATGTGTCATGGAGTTTCTCTATCCAAGTCTATGTGTCCCAAGACTGATGAAGAGATAGAGAATATGACACATGTACCATATGCGTCAGCTATAGGTAGTATCATGTATGGGATGATATCTACCAGACCGGATGTAGCATTTGCTCTGAGTGTCACGAGCAGATATCAGTCTAATCCTGGTCAAATGCATTGGAAAGCCGTGAAGGACATTCTTAAGTACTTGCGAAGGACTAAGAATATGTTCATGGTTTATGGAGGACGAGAACTCAAATTGGAAGGCTATACCGACTCTAGCTTCCAAAGTGATGTGGATGACTCGAAGTCAACCTCTGGATTTGTGTTCATGCTCAATGGCGGTGCTGTCTCTTGGAAGAGTTCCAAGCAGGACACCACAGCGGATTCCACCACTGAGGCTGAATACATTGCAGCATCAGCTGCTGCTAAAGAGGCCGTTTGGATGAGGAATTTTGTCCAAGAGTTGGGCGTCATTCCTGAATTTGTTGGTCCAGTCCCGGTGTACTGCGACAACACGGGTGCCGTTGCTCAAGCAAAGGAACCAAGGTCTCATCAAAGATCCAAACACGTACTGAGGAAATACCACATAATCCAGGAGATTGTGGAAAGAGGAGACATCATTGTCGAACGAGTGGCCTCTGCAGACAATATCGCTGATCCGCTTACTAAGCCTTTGCCAGGACCATTGTTTGACAAACATCGCGAAGCAATGGGTCTACGTAGTATGACTAGTTGGCTATAGGGCAAGTGGGAGATTGTAAGAGTGGGTGCCCAGTGAGCCAACTGTGTGGCTATGGGCTTTGTTGACTCTTTGTATAAACAATCTTTTGTTTAATATTATTTACACTTTTATGGCAATGACTTTACATTACTTCATATTGTTATATTGTGATATACTATTGTTGTTTTGATAAAGACCTTGAATATACTATAGTGTATGTAAGATGTGGTAGAACATGGAGATGTCTATCATGAAATACATCTTATAGTCACTGTATATTCTAAAACCGTTCCTAGTCGATTGAGCCGTCCGATAATAAGGATAAGGATCGCTCGAGTTTGAGACTAGCATTTGCGATGCGGAGTACCACGTTTCATTGGTAGGGAACATGGAGATGTTCGAAGCATGCAAATGGATATTCATAGGATGAATAATCGAACTACCCTATCCGGACTTTCCAAGTGGTTATCACTTATCGAGTGGATAAAGTCCGCGGTTTTGGTTGTACACCATTAGTCCTTACGACTTGAAACATCATGGAGACTCTATATGCTAGTACTGTGCTTTGACTCGTTTACCGACTCTGAGGGGGTCATCAGGTGTCGAGATTGGGTACAGTTACGACACATATAGGAGTCAATGCATTGTTGTCAAGGATTCACCACATACTTGCGAGTGTGGATATCCTATGCGATCTGAGGAGATATTAGTGTGACAAATCTCTGGCCAGAGTACTTGATGTGATTTAAGAAATGGTTTCTTAGTAGCACATGCGATGTCACTAATTTGATCTTCAAGATGCATTGCATAGTTATCGAATCTTGAGCGACTCTCGATATACCAATGGTTGTTGATTCGATCGGGATATATGGATGAAGGGACCGTACTGTACGCTAACCAAAATCTACTGGTTCTTGTAGGCACTATCAGTGATACCTAGGGAATCATGGGGCGATGTTGCTAGGCGCTTTACCATGATTCGTTGGGCAAGTCGGAAAGTGTTGTTCCGAGTCACAAGGAGTTGTGAGCCCACGGCTAGCTGTATCCCTGAACCATTGAGGGTCACACAGTGTAATGGAGTTTTAATCCCCGTTGAGATAGTTAAATTTAAAGAGTTAAATTTAATGAACTAAGGAGTTGGACTTCTTAAATAAGAGTAAGGGAGTAGGATTTCCTAAAATGACATAGGGATGGACATTTTTGGAAACCACTGAATTCGGATTCAGGAAAATTTATTTTGACTTTAAAACGTGCAGAAATGGTTTCTGTGCACATTGGTGAAATCGTTTCATCAATCGGAGTCACGATGAATTTTATATTAATTTCTGAACGAGTGGGCTTTGCTTGTCGGGCCCCAGCTTATGACTAATGGGCCCTAAGGTGTTAGTGGCCTGCATTATAAATAAGTTATTTCAGTACAGAAATTAGACAGAACAGGTCATTATTTTTGAGAGCAATTTTCGAAAACCCTACCCTCTCTCTCAAAGAATTTTCGGCCGTCCCCTTTTGCTCTGCCCGAGAAATTCCGGTCTGTGATTTTGAATTGCAGTAAGGAATAACGAATCAGATTCGTGTAATCTCTTCGCAGAAAACTTCTGATAGATTTTCTAGTGCAATCTATCAGAGGGATTAAACCTCTGTTCGTGGACCTGATTGAAGGAGTTCATCGGTTCCAGGGAGAGACAACAAGAGCAGAATTGTTCTGTTGGTGTCCATTAATCTCGTTGCGAGATTTGAGGTAAAATTTATTTAATTATTATTTAAATTTTACACACACAATAATTTAATCGTTGAATGGTTGATACCCACACCATGGAATCGTTCCATGAGAAAATTTTAAACTTCCGCTGCACCGGGTATCAATCGTGATTGATCAGAGAGCCGCGTTTTCCAACACAGCTTCCTCTTGAGAAACGAATCTTCAGCAGCCAAACCATGTAAGATCGAACATATGAAGCTCGCCGTGCCTCGCACTCTTCCTTATTTTCCCATACATTAAGCGAGTTATATTGTTTTGTTTGCTTCGGAATTCAATTTTATGTATTATCTTATCGTGTTCATGTATTATTTTCAGGTGAAATTGGATGTCAATGTTGAGCTTATCCACCACCTCTCAAATGGTCTTGCAATTGCGAATTATTTTGATGGAGTTGATTTTGGTAAGACTGAGTACTGATGCTCAGTGTCGAAGGTACGCGTCCCTTGTTCTTTTTATTGATTTTTAATCATTTGGGACAATAATTTTAATAAGTTTGGGGGGATGAATCATTTTCTATGATTTAGTTTCTTGCTTGGTTGATGATTTGATTGTTGAAAGTTGAGTTTTGAATTTTATTGAAAATTTTTTGTTGAGTTTAGATGTTGTGTTAGTTGAGTTGAAAAGGAGTTGAGAAAGAAATGGATGCATGGCTGAAAAGAAAATTTTTGTGCTATAACTGAAATCCATGATTGTCTACCTTTCTAACAAATATTTTTGGAAAAAATGAAACCAATTGAATGAAAAATTTCCTATATACTCTGTGATTAATACTTGAATATGATTTTTGAGGCATACAGACATAGATATGATTGAGGCATTATTTGAATTTTTGGGCCTCAATTTTTATTGAAAAAATTTATCCTTAGTTGCCCATTTTTGCTTACACGTTTATGAGTACATTGAGGTACAGAATAATCTGAATTTTGTTGTGAAAATCATCGTTTACTGCTAATGATTATCTTTTCTGCACTGGTTGATATTTGTATGATTTAATTGTAGATTGAGACTTGTCTAGAACTAGTTCAAACACTCTTTGAGGTGAAATACGGGCAAAACTGTGATTAGCAATGATTTAGGCAATTTTTCTGAACTCGTTTGAGACTTTCAAGCAACCTATTTTTACATGTTATCCCTAGTACCTTGTTTGAGCTTATTAAAAATCGAATGACATGCGTGTAAACATGTGATTAAACCCCCATTCGTCATTATTTCAAGGTCCTACATTGACTACCTGAATAGCCTAAACACTAATTCCTACCTTTAAGAGAGTAATTTGAATGCTAAAATGTTATATTCTCCTAGTTAATATTTGTGAAAAATGAAATGGTGTGGTGGATGAATTGAAAAGATGAAAAGAGGTAGTTGTGAAAAAAAATATATAAATGGTTGAAAAAAGTTGAAAGAGAAGAAGTGAAAATTTGAAAAATCAATGAAGTGAAGAAAAAAAAAAGTGTGAAAGTGTGAATGAAAGGAGTCGAAATTAGAGCATAAATGTGAATTACTCCTTATTTTGAATTCTTATTCCTTAGTTTGTAGCCATAAGCCAGACCTTACATTATAAGCTAATTAAGTCCTATTGACCGAGTCTCAGTTGCCCAATATACTAGTGGAGAAGAGTTGAGAGAAATTAGCCTATGGACTGTTGATTGATACTTTTAATGATTATGAATTTTGATCGAAACACTTACACGCTATTATTCGTTGCATTTATCTATTTGTGAGTGTTTTTGATAAATATTCCTATATTTGATCCTATTCTACCTTAAAAAGTCCTCATGATCTATGAATGTTTGAATTGAACATAGATAAGGGTGTTTTGAACTTGAGTTGCAGAGATTATGAGTTTATGCGGTTATTTTGTTATGACTAAAACTTTCAAGTGTTAGTAGGTTGGATGAGATTGGATATGAATTTTTGAAATCACTGCTGAGGCCATTGCTCCATAATATTTCTTGACTATTCTTGTTGGTTTGATATAATGAGTTTTTGGAAGATTAGTGATTTGAATAGTTTTGCTCGGGACTAGCAAAAGTCTAAGTTTGGGGTATTTGATAAGTGTATTTTATACACTTAATTTATATGTGATTTTAATTGTTAATTGTTTGTTTCGAGCAGATTTATGTGGGTATTTTGTTGTTTTTCTGTTTACAGTGATTTATTGAATTTATTTGGAAAAGAGAGTAAAAGAAGAAATTGAGGAAGAAAATAGGGAATTAAAAGAATTAAAAGAAAAAGAGAAAATAAAAGAAAGGAAAAGAAGAAGAAAAGAAACAATCAGACAAAGAAAAGAAGAGAACAGTGATGGGCTTTCTCATTTGGGCCTTAAAGTTTAACGCTAAAACAAGCGCCGAAGAAAAGAGGAAGAGAGCTATCGCGCTTCTATTCTGTGAGAGTGAAGATTTGAGACAGAGCCCTATGCGCGCCCGCGTGAGTCCTGGAGCGGGCGCGTGTCGCGAAAATCTGTAGTTTGGAAATTTTTATCGGGAAGGAAACTTTCTATTTTCGTGGGCTTTATTCTTGGGCTTTTGTTGCATGATATAAAAAGGTAACTCTTATCAAAATTGGAAAAAGCCGCCACACATACACGATATATCAGAGAAGAGATTTCTGGGTTTGAACGTGTGATTTCTGGAGGATTTCTGGAGCTTTAATTGAAGAACAAAGACGGAGATCGATAGACCGGACACGACATCGCATTGACGGATTTGTTTTCTATCTTTTATTTATTTTTGAATATGTTTGGATTTATGAATTATTATTTTATTCAAAATTTTATTATGAACTAAATTTTTATAGTCTAGAGGTCGGATGGAACCTGGTGTAGACGCTTTCATGAATTCTTGATTTTATTGAATTGAATTTCTTCTAGATTAATTGTTTTTTCTAGAATTGATTGTCTTTTTAATTATCTGATCAATAATTGATTTGTAATATTTATTTGAAATCTGGCACTCGGGAGAGAAGATTTTGAATAGGACCATTAGAAAATATACTGTTATTTATTTATATCGCTCGGGAGAGTGTATAATTTTAACAGAGCTTTTAAAAAGAACATTGTTTTGAATTGATCACTGCAAGTAGATTCGTAATAGGGATATTGGAATTGAATTGTAGTTGATATATTTTATTCGGCACTCGGGAGAGGAAATAATACACTTAAGTGTTCTTGGCTATTAATTCCTTGAAATTCATGAAGATTAATTAATTAGGATTGATTGTTGTTGAAACCAGGTGAAATCTATACCTCTAGACCATCTTTCTATGATTGATTTTTCTGAAAGTTGTGTGCGTGCTTATCAAAACTTCATTGCTATTTTATTTTTCTGAAAAAATTCTGAAAGTTTGATTTTCTAGATAAAGTTTAGACTATTTTAATTACAAGTACTGAATATTTTCATTTTACTCCCTGTGGGATCGATATTTGACTTTATCACTATATTAAAACTTGACACTCGTACGCTTGCGAGCAATTTTTCACAATAACTGCTCCGCTACTATGTCAGACACTATCTGACTATACCGAAATATATTCCCTACTCCAACTCTAAAATAAGAGTACACAAAGCCCTAAAATAGAGCCACGTGGGCGAAGGAGAGGATTTCGGAATTTGCACCAAATGAGGAGCTCGGACCTCATATTTATAGAACACGTTCGGATCATCCGAACTAGCCTTTGGAGCATCCGAACTGCTTCGGGCCATACCATCGTCTCATCGGATCGTCCGATCTCCGCCACGTGTCAATCCAATCGCATGCAACCATGCACCTGTCCCAAACACTGTTTGGATCGTCCGTTCTCGCCCTTCGGTTCGTCCGAACCCTGTCCGAATGATGTCACCGATGACATATTAATTTGGGACTGCTGGCTGGGCTATAGTTCGGGTCATCCGAACCCACTTCGGATCGTCCGAAGTCTTCAGAGCCTCCGAAACCTGGCTCCGTCCATGTTCGGATCCTCCGAACACTAGTTCGGATCATCCAAACCTTCCGAACCTTACCCACCATTTTTTAGTGTCCTGAATCCATTTCTGAACTCCGTTAATCCATTTGGAATTTATTTAATCATGTTTTACTTAATCTATGAAAGAGTGGGTGCCCAGTGAGCCAACTTGTGGCTATGGGCTTTGATGACTCTTTGTACAAACGATCTTTTGTTTAATGTAATTTACACTTTTATTAATGGCAATGACTTTATCTTTCTTCATATTGTTATATTATGATATACTGTTGTTGTTTTGATAAAGACCTTGAATATACTATAGTGTATGTAAGATGTGGTAGAACATGGGGATGTCTATCATGAAATACATCTTATAGTCACTGTATATTCTAAACTGTTCCTAGTCGATTGAGCCGTCCGATAATAAGGATAAGGATCGCTCGAGTTTGAGACTAGCATTTGCGATGCGGAGTACCACGTTTCATTGGTAGGGAACATGGAGATGTTCAAAGCATGCAAATGGATATTCATAGGATGAATAATCGAACTACCCTATCCGGACTTTCCAAGTGGTTATCACTTATCGAGTGGATAAAGTCCGCGGTTTTGGTTGTACACCATTAGTCCTTACTACTTGAAACATCATGGAGACTCTATATGCTAGTACTGTGCTTTGACTCGTTTATCGACTCTATGGGGGTCATCAGGTGTCGGGATTGGGTACAGTTACAACACATATAGGAGTCGATGCATTGTTGTCAAGGATTCACCACATACTTGCGAGTGTGGATATCCTATGCGATCTGAGGAGATATTAGTGTGACGAATCTCTGGCCAGAGTACTTGATGTGATTTAAGAAATGGTTTCTTAGTAGCACATGCGATGTCACTAATTTGATCTTCAAGATGTATTGCATAGTTATCGAATCTTGAGCGACTCTCGATATACCAATGGTTGTTGATTCGATCGGGATATATGGATGAAGGGACCGTACTGTACGCTAACCAAAATCTACTGGTTCTTGTAGGCACTATCAGTGATACCTAGGGAATCATGGGGCGATGTTGCTAGGCGCTTTACCATGATTCGTTGGGCAAGTCGGAAATCGTTGTTCCGAGTAACAAGGAGTTGTGAGCCCACGGCTAGCTGTATCCCTGAACCATTGAGGGTCACACAGTGTAATGGAGTTTTAATCCCCGTTGAGATAGTTAAATTTAAAGAGTTAAATTTAATGAACAAAGAAGTTGGACTTCTTAAATAAGAGTAAGGGAGTAGGATTTCCTAAAATGACATAGGGATGGACATTTTTGGAAACCACTGAATTCGGATTCAGGAAAATTTATCTAGACTTTAAAATGTGCAGAAATGGTTTCTGTGCGCATTGGTAAAATTGGTTTATCAATCGGAGTCACGATGAATTTTATATTAATTTCTAAACGTGCGGGCTTTGCTTGTCGGGCCTCAACTTATGACTAATGGACCCTAATATCTCCTCAGATCGCATAGGATATCCACACTCGCAAGTATGTGGTGAATCCTTGACAACAATGCATCGACTCCTATATGTGTTGTAACTGTACCCAATCCCGACACCTGATGACCCCCATAGAGTCGGTAAACGAGTCAAAGCACAGTACTAGCATATAGAGTCTCCATGATGTTTCAAGTAGTAAGGACTAATGGTGTACAACCAAAACCGCGGACTTTATCCACTCGATAAGTGATAACCACTTGGAAAGTCCGGATAGGGTAGTTCGATTATTCATCCTATGAATATCCATTTCCATGCTTCGAACATCTCCATGTTCCCTACCAATGAAACGTGGTACTCCGCATCGCAAATGCTAGTCTCAAACTCGAGCGATCCTTATCCTTATTATCGGACGGCTCAATCGACTAGGAACAGTTTAGAATATACAGTGACTATAAGATGTATTTCATGATAGACATCCCCATGTTCTACCACATCTTACATACACTATAGTATATTCAAGGTCTTTATCAAAACAACAACAGTATATCATAATATAACAATATGAAGAAAGATAAAGTCATTGCCATTAATAAAAGTGTAAATTACATTAAACAAAAGATCGTTTGTACAAAGAGTCATCAAAGCCCATAGCCACAAGTTGGCTCACTGGGCACCCACTCTTTCACTAAACCTACGTGGCTCAATCAATAACCATGACTCAGCTGCCACGAAGAACTATTTCCAAACACTTGGAATATTCAGTTCGCTCTGGTTTCAACACACCCATACTTGATAATCCAGACAATAGCTATAAGTAGTCTATCAACACAACCTCGTGCCTTACTACTGACAGCTGCCTCGTACACTGAACTTAATCAACCTAACTCTGACAGAGTTAGCCAATAACAACTAGTAGTCATTAGCACAAATCCTGTGCCACCTTAGCACTACCAATCGTTGTCTTGTTCACCCAAGGCAAACATCAAGATAAACTAAGCCCATTTCCATCCCATGGAAAATCCTATGCTCAATCTCTGAAAATATCAGACAGTACTTAGCGCAAACACTGGACTCACTATCCTTGCCTCGTTCATTTAGGATGAACATCACGATTCGTCAAATTCACAATCATAACTAATGAATCTCCAAGATTCTTACAATCTCCGAACACTCTCCTGATCATATTCCTTGTTAAGACTGTACAACAATTTAAGACTAAGGTAGCTTACCACGATAACCCACCTGGAAAATCACCAAGGTTTCATGGTCATAGGCCACGCTTCCCTCACATCTCAAACAGTCCTGTACAATCCTCAACATTTGATATAATCCAATACTGATGAAGCCAATCATCAAGGAGTAGTCCTCGTATTCGAGTTGAAGTCTTAAAACAGCATCCCATCCAAGTTCTTGGATGATTTCTATCATAGGGAAACTCTAACCACAACTCTGATGACAACCCCTAGTCGTCGCTGGTAGAATTTCCTTCTTCTTACTAGATTCACACGTCTAGCAGTAACTCAAAGGTTAAAACCTTTCTGTTCAGAGTACACACTTGTCAAGGAAATCGCTCCATGTCTGGTTTCCATAGAAGAACACTCAAAATATATCTCTGGCACACCAGACGATATCGAACCATCGATATCAAACCTGATATCTTAATACAAGGTCATACCCTGTCGTGACTGCTACCAAATCCCTAGACTGAGTAGCCTTCCCACCGCCAATCCTGAAGCACAAAGGCTCCCAGGTAACGCTGGCATAGGGTCGCGCCCCATCACGTCTAGTCATGGTCATAGCCCACAACTCTCGGCATATACTGGACCTGGCATCTCGATGAAAACCCATCATCACAAGTCTCAACCTAACGAAGGTCAAACAACTTACTGTTCTAAGAAAACAACCTAGAATAAAGCCCAATGTTCTAAACCGAACAATATTCCTATGTCTCTAGATGAGTCCACTCATTGCTGGCACTATCTTAGTCCACTGACTAACTAGGTCAATCCTAGGAAAACGCCTAGACTAACCGCAAGTCAAACAGCCACAGTCGGCCCACTCAAATCCCATGAGCTGCAATAGTTGAACACTAATCAACTAAACCCAATCCAAACTTTAACAAAATCACTTGCAATCATTCACGATTTGCTGGATAAATAAAACATGTATCATTGCTTCAAGTTATGTACAATTCTCTTTATTACAATTCCATGTAATACATTTACCGTATTCCAAAAATACAATGAAATGTACAATCGAACTTGAAATGATACAACCAAAGTATGATGATTCATTACAACTGAAATACTGTTTACAAATTACATCAATACAGTATTTAAATCATCGTATTAGTCTTCATTTCTTGATCATGAAGCTTCTAATCGACACACGCATCGATACAAGCATACTCCCGACCAATTCTCTCTAACTGTCCTCCTACAAAGAACTCCGAAGAAATGGCACGTGATAGCTAACCAGCTATGCTCTGCATCAGTGCACGTCAGTCGACCTCTTCTTCTCACGATCTACCGTCAGCTTTCTTCTTGTAACCAAATCATGCTTTTGAACATGAAGTTTCCCGTGTGCCTACCGAACGAATCGGTACAAGCATACCAGTAAAACTATGTTCCGCATTAGTTTAATGACCTTACACTCGAAACCTGTCATGTCTTAGGCATTCGAGGCATTCCCTGGTAAAGGTCTATCTGACAATCTCTCCAACTACGACTGGAGAATATTCAGAGTTGTTTCATCATGGTAATGACAGTACAGATGCAAGCATCAAGTAAGTCCCCACCAATCCTCTGCCACTGCCTCTGGCATCCGGTACTCGATTCAAAACTAGGATCCACATGAGTAGAAATCTCGAACGCTCGGACACGATCCATTACTCCTGTCCGTACTTGCTGGTATCCCATAAGTCAAATCTTCAGAAATCCTGTCGATGATGATAGTCTCTGGGCAAACTAATCGCCGTATCATCACCTCTTCCAAGGTATCATCAATCCTATAAGGATAACCCAAAGTCTCATTACTATATCCCAAGTCTCTTGAATGCATGCGCTCTGATACCAATAAATGTAGTGACCCAACCCGGATCCATTATCTAATCAGAGTTAAAAGCATAATTAAGCATGCATTAAAATAAATTGCTATGGAAGACTTAAATAAAAGCAGACCGGCAGAATACAACCGATTAAACAAATTCAATTATACAACCCAATCGTATGAATGAGCCTAAAGGGCAAAACCTACAGCTAATCTTGCTGTCTCCACTGGTCACTGGCTACTCCAAGCTCCTGGGTGCGCAATCCTGCACCTAAACCTGCCCCGTCGAATGGGGTGTCCAGATACACAGAAAAGACTGGACGTGAGCTCTAAGCTAAATATGAAAGCACGGGTAAAACATACAAACATGATGCATGCAAATGACAGGGTATCCATATCTGGGATAACTGTACACAACTGCTCAGTAATGGCGCCTAGGACATGAGTGGTACAACCCGGGGAGCAAACCCTGTGTACACTGCTCATTCCCAATGGACGTAGACCGTGTCTTACAGATGCCAATGCCGGCTAACCCGTCGATCGTGGGGCGCTCGACATCAACCGTCCGAACAGGGCTGAGCGGCCCTCCATAGCTCATCTCAAAAGATGTACAAGCACAATATGATATGCACATGCCGCATAATAATATGACACAAAAATGCAACATATAAGCATGCAAAACCCGCTGGCTATCTCAGTCAGTACTTACGTACCTTACTACAGGTAGTCCTTGTTGGAACATGCGTTCTCTGATCACACGGATGTGATACCCGGAGCAGCGGAAGTTTAAAATTTTTTATTTTTCGATATGGAACGATTCCATATCGTGGGTATCAAATCCTAACGATTAAAATCTTGCAAGTAAAAATATAAATACACAATTAAATATTTTACCTCTTCAAGATAAGGCTTGATTATGGACTCCAACAGAATTTAATCTGCTCTTGTTGTAAATCCGAGAACCGATGACTTGCTCGATCAATCTCCGGTATTAGGTCCACGAATAGAAAACAGAAATCCTCTAATTGATTGCACTAGAAATCAACCAGATGTTTATCGTAGAGAATAAACAGATTTGATCTGTCAATTCAGAAAGTGATTTTTCAGAAAAATCACAGAACGAATTTTCTCAAAAGGGAGTAGAGGATTTTCAAAAAAACCCCTTGAAAATATTTGTGCGTAATTCAAAAATTGCAAGAATGGAATGCCCCCAATTTTCGAACACTACACCTATGTTTATAGATAATTTCTAGACTAGATTAAGTTATAATTATATTAGGACTCTAACTCCTTAGGGCCCATAATCAATAACTTAAGCCCAACAAGCCAAGCCTGTTATTATAGAAATTAATATAAAATTCATCATGACTCCGATTGATAAACTGATTTCACCAATGTGCACAGAAACCATTTCTGCATCTTTTAAAGTCAAGATAATTTTTCTGAATCCGAATTCAGTGATTTCCAAAACTGCCCATCCATATGTCATTTTAGGAAATTCCACTCCCTTTACTTAAGAAGTCCAACTTCTCTTTCATTAAATTTAACTCTTTAAATTTAACTATCTCAACGGGGTTTAGTAATCCATTACTTGTGTGACCCTCAATGGTTCAGGGATACAGCTAGCCGTGGGCTCACAACTCCTTGTGACTCGGAACAACAATTTCCGACTTACCCATCGAATCATGGTAAGAGCGCCTAGCAACATCGCCCCATGATTCCCTAGGTATCACTGATAGTGCCTGCAAGAACCAGTAGATTTTGGTTAGCGTACAGTACGGTCTCTTCATCCATATATCCCGATAGAATCAACAACCATTGGTGCATCGAGAGTCGTTCGAGATTCGATAACTATGCAATGCATCTTGAAGATCAAATAGTGACATCGCATGTGCTACTAGGAAAATCGAGTAACCTAAAACACATCATGTATTCTGGCCAGAGATTCGTCACACTAATATCTCCTCAGATCGCATAGGATATCCACACTCGCAAGTATGTGGTGAATCCTTGACAACAAAGCATCGACTCCTATATGTGTCGTAACTGTACCCAATCCCGACACCTGATAACCCCAATAGAGTTGATAAATGAGTCAAAGTACAGTACTAGCATATAGAGTCTCAATGATGTTTTAAGTAGTAAGGACTAATGGTGTACAACCAAAACCGCAGACTTATCCACTCAAATAATAATAACCACTTGGAAAGTCCGAATAGGGTAGTTCGATCATTCATCATATGAATATCTATTTGCATGCTTTGAACATCTCCATGTTCATTACCAATGAAACGTGGTACTTGGCATCACAAATGCTAGTCTCAATCTCGAGCGATCCTTATCCTTATTAGCGGACGGCTCAATTGACTAGGAACTGTTTAGAATATACAGTGACTATAAGATATGTTTCATAATAGTGATCTCTCTTTATTCACTATCTCATCTTACTTACACTATAGTATATTCAAGGTCTTTATCAAAACAACAATAGTATATCACAATATAACAATATGAAGAAAGACAAAGAAAATGCCATTAATGAATGTAAATTATATTAAACAAAGATTGTTTACACATAGAGTCATAAAAGCCCTTAGCCACAAGTTGGCTAACCGGGCACCCACTCTTTCAATCTCCCACTTGCCCTAAAGCCAACTAGTCATACTACGTAATCCCATTGCTTCGCGATGTTTGTCAAACAATGGTCCTGGCAAGGGCTTAGTAAGTGGATCAGCGATATTGTCTGTAGAGGCCACTCTCTCGACAGTGATGTCTTCTATTTCCACAATCTCCCAGATGATGTGGTATTTCCTCAGTACGTGTTTGGATCTTTGATGAGACCTTGGTTCCTTTGCCTGAGCAACGGAACCAGTGTTGTCGCAGTACACCGGAACTGGACCAACAGCTTCAGGAATTACGCCCAACTCTTGGACGAAATTCCTCATCCAAACGACCTCTTTAGCAGCAGCTGATGCTGCAATGTATTCTGCCTCAGTGATGGAATCCGCTGTGGTGTCCTGCTTGAAACTCTTCCAAGAGACAGCACCGCCATTGAGCATGAATACAAATCCAGAGGTTGACTTTGAGTCATCCACGTCGCTTTGGAAGCTAGAGTTGGTATATCCTTCCAATTTCAATTCTCTTCCTCCATAAACCATGAATATATTCTTAGTCCTTCTCAAGTACTTAAGAATATTCTTCACGACTTTCCAATGCATTTGACCGGGGTTGGCCTGATATCTGCTCGTGACACTCAGAGCAAAGGCTACATCCGGTCTGGTAGATATCATCCCATACATAATACTACCTATGGCTGACGCATATGGTATGTGTGTCATTTTCTCTATCTCTTCGTCAGTCTTGGGACACATAGACTTGGATAGAGAAACTCCATGACACATAGGTAGATGTCCTCTCTTGGACTCATCCATAGAAAACCTTTTCAATATGGTGTCGATGTAGGTTGCTTGAGTGAGTCCTATCATTCTCTTAGATCTATCTCTATAGATCTGTATCCCTAGAATATAGGAGGCCTCACCCAAATCCTTCATCGAGAATCTACCTGATAACCATATCTTTGTTGACTGCAACATCCCTACGTCATTCCCAATGAGTAGGATGTCATCAACATAAAGCACTAAGAACATCACCGCATCCTTAACTACTTTCTTGTACACGCACGGTTCCTCCGGGTTTTTGATGAAACCAAAGTCCTCTATTGTTTCATCAAATTTCTGGTTCCAACTTCTTGATGCTTGTTTGAGACCATAAATTGATCTCTGAAGCTTGCATACCTTATGCTCGCTTCCCATGGATGTGAATCCCTCGGGCTGCATCATATAGATTTCTTCCTTAATGTTTCCATTAAGAAATGCAGTCTTCACATCCATTTGTCATATCTCATAGTCATACCATGCTGCTATGGCAATAAGGATTCTTATGGACTTGAACATTGCGACTGGTGAAAAGGTTTCATCATAGTCAACTCCTTGTCTTTGAGAATAACCTTTTGCTACCAATCGTGCCTTGTAGGTTAGTACCTTACCATCAGGCCCAAGTTTTTTCTTGTAGATCCATTTACACCCTATTGGAACAATTCCATCGGGAGGATCTACTAAAGACCAAACTTGGTTTGTATGCATCGAGTCTATTTCCGACTGCATAGCATCAAGCCATAAATTCGAATCCGCATCAGAAATTGCTTCCTTGAAGTTTCTTGGATCACATCCAATGTCGGGTTCACTTTGATCCCCTTCAAGAAGAAGACCATATCAAATAGGAGGTCTAGAAGTCCTCTCGGATCTCCTAGGTGTAGGCATGTCCACTGAAGGATCTTGAGGTGTGGGATCGTTATTTTGTATCTCGGGTTCTTCTCGAATTTCTTCGAGTTCCATCATCTTGCCTTTCTTATCTAATAAGAACTCCTTCTCCATGAAGGTGGCATTCCTCGAAACAAACACTTTTGTTCCAGTAGGATGATAGAAATAATATCCGATTGAATTCTTCGGATATCCTACAAAATAACATAAGGTGGATCGACTATCCATCTTATCTCCCATTGTCTGCTTCACGTAAGCAGGACATTCCCAAATCCTCAAGTACGAATACTTAGGAGATTTGCCATTCCATAACTCGTATGGAGTTTTATTCACTGCTTTGGTGTGAACATTGTTCAACAACAATACCGCCGTTTCAAGTGCATAGCCCCAAAACGAAGGTGGGAGCTCAGTGAAGCTCATCATAGATCGAACCATGTCCAACAAAGTTCGATTGCGACGCTTCGAAACACCATTTAGCTGAGGTGTCATAGGAGGAGTCCACTGAGAGAGAATCCCATTCTCTTTTAGATAGCTCAAAAACTCGGTACTTAAGTATTCTCCACCTCGATCCGATCGAAGTGCTTTAATACTTCTACCTTGTTTGTTTTCTACTTCAGCCTTGAGTTCTTTGAACTTTTCAAATGATTCAGACTTATATTTCATTAAATATAAATACCCATACCTAGAATAATCATTAGTAAAGGTAATGAAGTAGGTATGACCAAATTTAGTACCAATACTAAATGGGCCGCAAACATCCGTATGGATCAAATCCAACAGATTTTGACTACGCTCAGGTTTCCTTTTGAAAGGAGATTTAGTCATTTTTCATTTTAGGCAGGACTCACAAGTAGGTAGAGAGTTAATATCAGACATATCAAACATGCCCTCTCCCACTAGCTTGTTCATCCTCCTTAAGGAAATATGACCTAGCCTAGCATGCCAAAGGTTTGCTGGGTTTTGACTATCAATTTTCCTTTTGTTTGTTGTTACCGATTTATCAACATAATCAACTGGAACGTCTTTTAATTTTAAGTTATATAGATCGTTTTTAAATTGTCCATTTCAAATCAAACATTCATTATTGTAAATATTGCAAATCCCATTCGCAAATTTTCAAGAAATATCTTCTCTATCAAGAATATAAAAAGAAATAATGTTTTAATGAAATCTTGGTACAAATAAAAACATCTCTCTCAAAATATAGCTTAAAATTGTTTTTGCAAAATTTAACAAATGTTTCCCATAGCTTTTGGATTCAACTCTGGAACCATTCCCGAGCCTTAACTGGGTCTCACCCATCCTAAGCTTACGACTTCTTGTCATCATCTGCAACTCATTGCAAATGTGAGATCTACATCTGGTATCCAATACCCAAGAAATAGTATTAAGTGAAACATTTATAAAATATATCCTTTGTAGTTCGTAACTACTCGATATACATTCTTTGTAACACCCTCAATCGACGAAGATATTACAAACTAACATGACGTTAAAACTAGTTCGGAAAAGAAAATTTTTGAAAGATGTATGCATACATCAAACCTTAGTTAAAACATTTCAGAATAGTTTACAAACCAAATCATAACAATTTGAAACATAAAGCGTATTTTCTTCAATCAACATAACAACATTTAGTTCATTAACTTGACACAAACACTCTCAACACATAACACACTCATGCATCGCCCGCCGGTCCGACTCCTTGCTCTTCTTCATGCCCGACATTGAACTCATCGACATATGCATAAATGTCATCTTCATTACTTGCAGTATTGAAGTATAGTGAGTCTAAAGACTCAGCAAGAGTATGCAGTAAAAATCATGAGATTTCAATAATCATTTAAACTTAACATAACATAACATAAGCTTATCATTTGGTGACAAATTATGCGAAATTGTGGCAACCGTCATAATGGGCACATTCATCTTTTCTTGTTGATCAACAATCATATGGCATTACGCCTCGTAACATTCGTTCTTTCATTTTTGGAGTCCCCTCCGGAGCTCATCCCGGAGGACCTAACCCGTACATTGAGCCGTATTTGGGAGGGCCCCTCCGGAGCCCAAACCGGAGTACCGTTCCCGTATTGCCACCACAAAGACACATAAGACATCAAAATATTTTCATGCATCAACATATTATATCTTCATAATTTAACATAACATTATTCATTCATGCTTCATCATTATTCATTTCATCAACATATCATTTCATTCATCATGAAGCATCATTGAAACATCATAATTTCCATCTTAACTTTTGTTTCATGAACATAAAACTTTACTCGATAACTTCATGCATGTAATAAATGATAAAAATCATACTTTCATATTGAACATAGGTTTCATGAAAGAAACTTAGACATGTACATGCATCACATAATGTAATCGGTCCACGTAAGTCGTTCTTTTCGTTCTTGACTTAAAACTTGAAACTTTTTGCATAGAAACTCTTAAATATATTTTAGAAGCCTTAAAAGATCATAACCATGAATTAAGGACTCAAAAATCAAAACTTAAGAAAATTAATTCGAAGCTACAGTGCTCCAGCGCTAGAAGGGAGGCGCTGGGGCGTTATACTTGCGCATTGTCAGCTCTGCTGCACTGCAGTGGCTATGCCTTCACACTGATATTTAGAGTTCTTGCACCCAGAATTTCAAAACATGGTAAACCTAAAAGTTTTAGCCCTTGATCTAAACTTTCAAATTCCGAAACCCTCACCTTAATTGGATATTTTAGTAAAACGTTATGCTTATTCTCCCGAGATATGTCACTGCCAAAAATTCAAACCACTTGACACACTTCGGGGCAATTTTGGCCAATCTTATAAAATGATTTTTGTAACGCCCCGTTTTTATCTTAAATGAGTTTATTTGAGTTAATCAGAGATTACAGAGTTCTCAAGCCGTTTTGATTTTGATCAGGGTCCTTTTTGCAAATTTTGGAAATTTCAGGGACTAAAACGCAAATATTGATTTTAATATATTATCTACACTTAGATTTTAATTGGAGAAGCCTCCATCTTCCTCTCCAACCGTGAACCTCCATTAGAGCCTCCCCTTTTTGGATTTCAAGCTTCCAGATTTCCTCCCGAGCTCGATCCGGCCGTTAGAAATTAATTCTGAAGGCAGATTAGTGATCACAGCAGTGAGAGCTCCATTATACCGTAAGTATTTCTCCGATCAGATATGTTTTGATTTTCGGAGGTTGTTAGAATCGATTTAGATTCTAGTATGTTGTTCTTGATGGAGTTTTGATCGTTTATTATCTGTCGGTTTTGAAATAGAGCGACGTTCGGAATTGTTATGATTTTTGGAAGCTATTTTCGAAAATATGAGTTTTGAGATTTGTTGGGTTTGTCTTGTTGTTGTTGTATAAGCATTGAATTGAGTTGTTATCGGTACTGAACTGCCGTCTGCATTGCCGGTTTGTTTAGTTATAGCCGTTATGCCGTCGGTTTGAGTTTTGGGGATTTTGAATCGTTTTTGAGTTGTTGGAACTTGGCTTATAAGTTGATCTTGGTTATTGATCATTCATTTGTCTCCGTACAGATTCGTTGGAGGTATCAAGCCCAGAGTTAGCAACTGTTTGATCGTTTCCGAGATTTGAACAAAGAACGGTATAGAGCATTTCCTTGAACCGTTGCCTTGTTGTTGTTAGATTGTATAGTTGTTGATACAGTCTCTTTTGTAGCATATCCAGAGTTGGAAGCTACTGCATTGAAAGGTAAAAGCAGTCATCGTAGCGGGATAGCATACTCGGGACTGTGGTTCTCGAGTTTTCCCTTTGAAATCACATACTTGCATTTACACTTGTTCTAGCATGAGGAACTTGTGTCTTGTTTGATTGTATTGGCTTTTGTTAAATGACTTATGTGTTATTTTTTTATGTTATGCATTCATCTTGAGCCAATCTTGTTTTCAGCGGGCAGAACCGCCCTTTTTGTTTAGACATTTGGGAACTATGATTGAGTGGCCTAGGTGTAGTATTTCGCCTAGTGCTAGCATACTCATTATGGTTGCTCAAAGTCTAGAGGAGTGGGATACGTGGCACCACCTCGATTGGGAGGGTCGGTGAGTTGTTACGTGATCTTATCCTCGGGATCCCAAAAGCACAGCAGCAATCCCTCGTTTATCAGATTGATATCCCGGTTTAAAAGACATGCATTCATTACGTTGTTATTAATTTAATTGTGGTATTGAAAGCATGTTGATTGTTGTACAAATTGTTATGTTGCTTTTACTGGGAATGTCGTTCTCACCGGTTATCCAGTTGTTGATTTGTTTTGTATGTGTACTTGGCAACAGGTGGGGCATGATCAAGTCAGAAGAGGCGTGGTTAGCTCCGAGAGAAAGTTGTAGCAGTGAGACTCGGTTTAGAAGTCGTGTCAGCATGTCTACCTAGTGTTGTTAGAACATGTTTAGATATCGAACTTCGTTATTATGTTGTATTGACATGCAAGCTTTGCCGTGTTGTTATCATGGCATGTTCTATTTTGGAGTAGTTGTTAAACTCTAGAACTTCATGTATTAATCGGAGGAACTGCATTTATAATGTATGTGTTGATTTGGATTGCATTGGAATAGTTTTAGATGGAGTTGCAAGCATGTTTTTCTGCTGTTCTGTTTCTGCTGTAGGGGGGGCGCCCGAGCTGCAATTTTTAGCTGCCCGAGCGCACCCCACTCTGAGATCAGTAGCGCCTCTGTCCAGGACGCGCTCGAGCGGTGGTTTTTGGTCGCCCAAGCGCGGCCCTCTTTTAAATTTTTTTTTTTTTTTCCTTTGCTTTGCTTTTAGTTCTTAGATCTTGGTTGCTTAGTTTTTGTTTACTCCTTAATTAGATGTTTAGAACCGAGGTCTCACAATTTTGACAAAACTCAAAGCATGAAAGTTGTAGCTATATGAGTTATCTTTCAAATACAATTGGCCTCATCTCATTTGGATTACTACAATAGACTTAATCCACAAAATTGCAACAAGTGTTGCTAATCCGAGACAACCCAACACATGCAATGCTTCAAAGCTTTAACTAAAACTAACTCAACACTTCAAAATTCAACACACACCTTCAAAATCAGTCCTTTCCCAACTCTAAACCATAAGAGTCTATCATACACATTATTTATCAAGAATTTCACAAGAACGACTTACATATCACGATATCATAAACCTCATGCTTTGATGCTTCTCAAATCTTTAAAATCATGCATAAAACTCATCAACACACATCATTTCTTTTCAAAATAGATATATCTTGAATGGTGGTTTAAAATTATTTAAAAACTGGTACCAAAAACTGGTACCAAAAACTTCGGATTTGATCCGGAATGGAGGAAGAGTTGATCCGGAACTTCGGAGACGAGCTAAACCTTGGACGAACTAAAAACTGGTACCAAAAACTCACTTGAATCTTGAAGGATTTGATGAAGGAGATGATGAATAGTGAGGGGGAGGAGAAAAACGTGTAAGGGAGAGGAGGATAATGAAGAAGTCTGATAGAATATGTCAAGGGAATCACTAACATGTAGGGTATAAGGTTGTTAAGTGTAGTTTTCATAATTAATGCACATCGTGTATTGATTGCTTGAAATGCAGTCAAAGAAACACATCTCGACTCGTCTGATAAAAATGCTATCTTTTGACTCGTTTATAAAAAATGTAACAATATCATACTTAAAATACTCGTAAAAATATACTCTATTATCTCGTTCATAGGTTAGCCTCGTCCCGCGAGTCCAGAATCGAACTCCACCTGGAATCATTTACTTAATCAAAATTGTTAAATGTAAGATAAACATAATAATAAAATCATAATCATTAAATCATAACTTAAACAATTTAAGGCATAAAATCATAAAAAATTTATGTTTAAATAATCGTGAGCAAGTTTAATGGATTTTTTTTTTGGACTTTACAATTCTACCCTCCTTAAAAGAATTTCGTCCTCGAAATTCGACTTACCAAATATTTCTGGGTATCAGCTACGCATATCTTGTTCGGTCTCCCAAGTAGCCTCTTCCACTAATTGATTGCGCCATAAGACCTTTACCATCTTGATCTCTTTGTTTCTCAGCTTCCGAACTTGTGTATCCAAAATTTGGATAGGTATTTCTTCATAAGACAAGTCTGGTGTCCATAGATCTGGCTCGTGGCGAATGACATGGGAAGGATTTGAGATATACTTTCTCAACATTGAGATATGGAATACGTTGTGTACACCTTCCAAGTTTGGAGGCAATGCTACTCGGTAAGCTCTTGTTCCAACCTTGTCTAGGATCTCGAAAGGTCCTATATATCTTGGGCTCAACTTTCCTTTCTTCCCAAATCTTAAGACTCCTTTCCAAGGTGAAACCTTCAAAAACACGTGATCACCTACCTGGAACTCCAATTCCCTACGTCTTTGATCGACATAGCTTTTCTGACGGATCTGTGCTGTCAACATCCTGTCTCTAATTTTTGCTATCATATCAACTGTCTGTTGCACTATTTCTGGTCCCAACACAGCTCTCTCTCCAATCTCATCCCAATGTAGAGGAGTCCTACACTTTTTTCCATACAAAGCCTCATAAGGAGCCATTCCAATAGTAGCTTGATAACTATTGTTGTAGGTGAACTCCACTAAAGGCAACTTCGATTCCAAATTTCCTCCAAAGTAAATCATGCAAGCCCTGAGTAAATCCTCCAGTATTTGAATTACTCATTCAGATTGTCCATCTGTTTGTGGGTGAAAAGCTGTACTAAAATCTAGCTTTTTTCCCAATCCATGATGTAAACTCTTCCAAAAGTTTGAAGTGAACCTAGGATCCCTATCAGAGACTATCCTTGCTGTAACTCCATGCAATCTAACTACCTCTCGAATATATAACTCTGCATATTGATTCATCGAGAAGTTGTTTCTAACTGGTAAGAAGTGAGCTGACTTTGTCAACCTGTCAACTATTATCCATATTGAATTCATTTTTCGTTGTGTAATTGGTAGCCCAATCACAAAGTCCATTGTGACATCTTCACATTTCCAAGTGGGAATATGTAATGGTTTCAGAAGTTCTGCTGGCCTTTGATGTTCAACTTTCACCTGTTGACATGTCAAACATTCGCTAACAAACTTAACGATGTCTTTCTTCATACCTGGCCACCAGTATAGCATCTGTAAATCCTTGAACATCTTTGTACTCCCTGGATGAATAGAATATGGTACCGTGTGAGCCTAAGTCATCACATCTTCCCTCAGTGAATTTACTGCTGGTACCCACATTCGCCCTTTGTGATGCACGACCCCATCCTTCATTGTATACAATGCACCCCCTTTTGCTTCATCTTTAAGTTTCCAAGTTAATAATTGCTGGTCTGAAGCCTGCCCTGTTCGAATCTTGTCGAGCAAACTTGGAACCATTGTTAAGGTTGATAAGGCACAAACTTCCATTGGCTCAACTACTTCCAATCTGAGTCGTTCAAAATCTACAATCAAATCTTGTTGAGTTGTCATTCTATTCAAAGTTGCAGATTTACGACTCAAAGCATCTGCTACTACATTAGCTTTACCCGGATGATAGCTAATGTCACAGTCATAAACTTTCACCAATTCGAGTCATCTTCTCTGCCTCATGTTCAACTCCTTCTGTGTGAAGAAGTACTTCAGACTTTTATGATCGGTGAAAATCTGACACTTCTCACCATAAAGGTAATGTCTCCACAATTTCAGTGCGAAGACAACTGCTGCCAATTCGAGGTCATGGGTAGGGTAATTCTTTTCATGAATCTTCAACTGTCGTGAAGCATATGCTATTACCTTTCCATCTTGCATCAAGACAGCCCCTAATCCACTCTTGGAAGCATCTGTATAAATTACGAATTGACCTGTGCCTTCTGGTATGGCTAGTACTGGTGATGTCATCAACTTTTTCTTCAACACTAAAAAGCTTTTCTCACACTGATTAGACCATTCAAACTTCACACTTTTGCAGGTTAATGACGTTAGTGGCAGCGCTATCTTGGAGAAATCCTAAATGAATCTCCTATAGTAACCCGCTAATCCCATGAAACTTCGTACCTCTGTAGCATTCTTTGGAGTAACCCAATTTTTAATTGCTTCTATCTTTGCTGGATCAACCTCTATTCCCTTAGCCGAAACTAGGTGACCCAAAAATGCAATCTGTTCCAGCCAAAATTCACACTTACTGAACTTAGCAAACAATTGTTTTTCTTTCAGAACCTGCAAGACTGTAGTTAGATGCTGACGATGCTCATCGAAACTACGAGAGTAAATCAGTATGTCATCTATGAATACTATGACAAAATGATCCAAGAAATGCTGGAACACTCTGTTCATAAGATCCATAAACACTGCCGGTGCATTGGTAACTCCAAACGGCATGACTAAGAACTCGTAGTGGCCATAACGAGTCCTGAAAGCCGTTTTAAGAATATCTTTGTCTTTCACCTTCAATTGGTGATAACCTGATCTCAAATCGATCTTGGAGAACACTACTGCCCCTTGTAACTGATCAAAAAAATCATCTATCCTTGGAAGTGGGTATTTGTTCTTCACTGTTACTCGATTCAGCTCTCTATAATCGATGCACAGTCTCATAGCCCCATATTTCTTCTTGACAAACAATACCGGTGCAACCCAAGGCGATACACTCGGTCTAATAAAGCCTTTATTGAGTAGCTCTTGTAGTTGATCCTTCAATTCCTTCATTTCAGTCGGTGCTAACCTGTATGGTGCTTTGGAAACTGGTTGGGTTCCAGGCATTAATTCAATTCCAAATTCTACCTACCTAGCTGGAGGTAATCCTGCAATATCATCAGGAAATACTTCTGGGAAATCTCTCACTACTTCGACGTCTTCAAGTTTCGGTCGAGGTAATTCTTTGTCGCAAGTGACACTTGAAAGGAAACCTGCACATCCTTTATTCAACAGTTTCCATGCCTTACCCACTGAAATTAAAAGAGATGAATTATGTTTCGGTGTGGCATGGAATAGAAACGGTTCTCCATCCTTAGTTTTCAAGGAAACCGTTCTCCGTTTATAGTCTATAGTAGCCTCGTATCAAGACAACCAATCCATCCCGAATATCACGTCAAAATCAGACATATTCAGGATAATAAGATCAGCAAGTAACTCGTGACTCTGCATTTGTACACTGCATCCTTTGATAATCAAATCACTACTCAATTCTTCCCCTGAAGGCAAGGATATACTAAATCCTGATATTGACTTATCCGGTACTAAACCCAATTTATTAACAAATTCAACAGATATGAATGAATGTGTAGCTTCAATATCAATTAAGACATGAGCGGGATTACTGGAAACATTAATCATACCTGTAACTATAGTTGTATTTGGATCCACTTGATCATGTGTCATTGCAAAAACTCGTCCTCTTACCGGTTCTTTGGATTGAGGACAATCTTTTCGATAGTGCCCTGGCTTTTTGCAAAGGAAATATACTCTAGTCCCTGCCATGCATTGACCTGAGTGAAGTTTTCCACATTTTTGACAAGCTGTTGGTGCAATTGCCGGTTTTGGTGCTGGTAGAGCCAATTGTTTCTACCCCTGAGGTCGAGGCTGCTGCTGTTGGTATGGTCGGTGTTGGAGTGGGGCTTGGTATGGTCTCTTTCTGTTAGAATTTCCTTGTTGGTCCCGATTATGATAACTAGATCTTTTTTCCTGTGACTCTCGGATAATGTCGTTTCTATCCTTTTCGAACAACATGACCTGATCCACCGAATCTTTGTAATTTTTCGCTCCACTTAGTCTAACATCCTTTCTGATGAAGGCATTCAATCCTTTTGTAAAATGTTTCAACTCTTCAGCAGGATCACCAGAAATCATCAATACAAAGTATCTTCCCCTTTCAAACTTCTTAACATACTCCGCAATCGACATGTTTCCTTGACGGATTTCCAAAAAATCTCTGGCCAACCGGGTTCGGGTGCTCACTGTGAAATATTTGCCGTTGAACACATCCTTGAATCCATTCCAAGTAAGGGTAGATAGGTTCAACGCTGCTTTGGCTCCATTCCACCAAACACAAGCGTCATCACGAAACATATAGGCAGCACATCTCAATCTATCCGCATCCGTGATCTGCATGAATTCAAAAGCAGTCTCCATAGCTTGGAACCATTGTTCTGCTATCAAAGGATCAGTCTCTCCTTTGAACTCAGGTGGTCCCAACTCTAAGAACCTTTTGTAGATAGGGTTCTGATTAGCTTTAGGATGGTTATTTACAGCATTAGCTATCTGGGCTTGAAGCAACTGTTGGATTTGATCTCCTTGAGCACGGCTTTGCTCTTGAAGCAGAGCAGTTAATCCCGCCAAAAACTGGTTGTTTTGATTGTTCTCACTATCTGGCCCGCAATCACTATGGTTGTTGTTTGCGGAATTGGTGTTGGTGTTGGTGTTGTTTCCCATACGTGATGTCATAGTCCTAAAGTCCAATATTATCCACACCGCTCAGTCACGATTCAAAACGTGAATATACTTTAACATATAACATGCATACATATATCTCATCGCATTATCATACACATAATCACATAAGACACATAACTTACAGACATGAAGACGGAGCGTTGGAGTCGTGGCGAGTATGCATGAGTGTTTCAAGAAAACCCAGAGCGAACTGCTCTGATACCAAACAGTAACACCCTCAACCGATGAAGATGTTACAAACTAACATGACATTAAAACTAGTTCGGAAAAGAAAATTTTTGAAAGATGTATGCATACATCAAACCTTACTTAAAAAATTTCAGAATAGTTTACAAACCAAATCATAACAATTTGAAACATAAAGCGTATTTTCTTCAATCAACATAACAACATTTAGTTCATTAACTTGACACAAACACTCTCAACATATGACACACTCATGCATCGCCCGCCGGTCCGACTCCTTGCTCTTCTTCATGCCCGACATTGAACTCATTGACATATGCATAAATGTCATCCTCATTACTTGCACCATTCAAGTATAGTGAGTCTAAAGACTCAGCAAGAGTATGCAGTAAAAATCATGAGATTTCAATAATCATTTAAACTTAACATAACATAACATAAGCTTATCATTTGGTGACGAATTATGCGAAATTGTGGCAACCGTCATAATGGGCACATTCTTCTTTTCTTGTTGATCAACAATCATATGGAATTACGCCTCGTAACATTCGTTCTTTCATTTTCGGAGGCCCCTCCGGAGCTCATCCCGGAGGACCTAACCCGTACATTGAGCCGTATTTGGAAGGGCCCCTCTGGAGCCCAAACCGGAACCGTTCCCGTATTGCCACCACAAAGACACATAAGACATCAAAATATTTTCATGCATCAACATATTATATCTTCATAATTTAACATAACATTATTCATTCATGCTTCATCATTATTCATTTCATCAACATATCATTTCATTCATCATGAAGCATCATTGAAACATCATAATTTCCATCTTAACTTTTGTTTCATTAACATAAAACTTTACTTGATAACTTCATGCATGTAATAAATGATAAAAATCATACTTTCATATTGAACATAGGTTTCATGAAAGAAACCTAGACATGTACATGCATCACATAACGTAATCGGTCCACGTAAGTCGTTCTTTTCGTTCTTGACTTAAAACTTGAAAATTTTTGCATAGAAACTCTTAAATATATTTTAGAAGCCTTAAAAGATCATAACCATGAATTAAGGACTCAAAAATCAAATCTTAAGAAAATTAATTCGAAGCTACAGCGCTCCAGCGCAAGAAGGGAGGCACTGGGGCGCTATACTTGCGCATTGTCAGCTCTGCTGAACTGCAGTGGCTATGCCTTCACACTGATATTTAGAGTTCTTGCACCCAGAATTTCAAAACGTGGTAAACATAAAAATTTTAGCCCTTGATCTAAGATTTCAAATTCCGAAACCCTCACCTTAATTAGATATTTCAGTAAAACGTTATGCTTATTCTCCCGAGATGTGTCACTGTCGAATATTCAAACCACTTGACACACTTCGGGGCGATTTTGGCCAATCTTATAGAATGATTTTGACAAAACTCAAAGTATGAAAGTTGTAGCTATATGAGTTTCTTTCAAATACAATTGGCCTCATCTCATTTGGATTACTACAATAGACTTAATCCACAAAATTTCAACAAGTGTTGCTAATCCGAAACAACCCAACACATGCAACGCTTCAAAGCTTTAACTAAAACTAACTCAACACTTCAAAATTCAACTCACACCTTCAAAATCAGTCATTTCCCAACTCTAAACCATAAGAATCTATCATCACACATTATTTATCAAGAATTTCACAAGAACGACTTACATATCACGATATCATAAACCTCATGCTTTTATGCTTCTCAAATCTTTAAAATCATGCATAAAACTCATCAACACACATCATTTCTTATCAAAATAGATATATCTTGAATGGTGGTTTAAAATTCTTTAAAAAGTTGCCTTGAATGGAGGAGGAGTTGATTCGTAACTTCGGAGACGAGCTAAACCTTGGATTAACTAAAAACTGGTACCAAAAACTCACTTGAATATTGAAGGATTTGATGAAGGAGATGATGAATAGTTCGGGGGAGGAGAAAAACGTGTAAGGGAGAGGAGGATAATGAAGAAGTCTGATAGAATGTGTCAAGGGAATCACTAACATGTAGGGTATAAGGTTGTTAAGTGTAGTTTTCATAATTAATGCACATCGTGTATTGATTGCTTAAAATGCAGTCAAAGAAACACATCTCGACTCGTCTGATAAAAATGCTATCTTTTGACTCATTTATAAAAAATGTAACAATATCATACTTAAAATACTCGTAAAAATGTACTCTATTATCTCGTTCATAGGTTAGCCTCGTCCCGCGTGTCTAGAATCGAACTCTACCTGGAATCATTTACTTAATCAAAATTGTTAAATGTAAGATAAACATAATAATGAAATCATAATCATTAAATCATAACTTAAACAATTTAAGGCATAAAATCATTAAAAATTTATGTTTAATTAATCGTGAGCAATTTTAATGGATATTTTTTTGGACTTTACATTCTTTGCAGTTGCGGTTCCAGTAACCGGGTTTCTTGCAGTGATGGCAAACTTATTTAGACTTGTCCATATTTGCATGTAACATTTGGCCTTGAGATCATGGTCCTACCATTTCTCTAGTTCGGCCAACCTTTCCGAAGTTACATCAGCCGGGGCTGTTTTCGGAGGAGCCTTTTTCTAATACTTAGAAAATCTTTTCCGAGCTCAGGAAAATCTTAACTTATGGAACCATTCCGTATAGTTTGCGCCAGAAAGTTTTTTTTGTTCGAGAATTGAAACATGTGGATTACGAAGATTCATCATAATGATATACTGAGATGAAACAGACAATAATCGATGATTGCTTAATTAATTTACTAAGACATAAAATATGGCAAAATTTATTTTATGAATTTCACTCTCACTATTTTAACGGTTTCACTACCCTCTAGTGAAAACGGGAAACTAGTTTCCTTAGTGGGAACATGGAGTCCAATTGACAAACTATAGTCCCGAATAATATCAGCCAACCATAATTTTCAAAAGGTAGAGCCCAATTGCTTCCAAAGCAACCCCCATGTTTTTACCTCATGTCCAATAAGGCCCAATAATATGACGCCATTTATTGTGATATGTCAAGATTACCCATCAATATTAAGTTGTGATGGACGGTCTCCATGTGAATCCCCAATAATATGAGCCAATCCCATGGGAGTTCCACCCAACTTACAACATGTGTCGATCCAATGTACAGTTCCGACGAACGGGCCCCCCCAATAATATGAGCCGGACCATGCCCGCGGGTAGCATCTCATACATTGATCGTTGATGGAAGGTAGGAATATTTAAACAATATTTAAATTCCCTTTTATAAATCTTGATATCAATTTTAAATCATATTTAAAATGAGGGATTTTTAATTTTGAAAATTCGTCTCATCTTTTAAAGTTTGTATGGTTGCGGGATTCATACAATTTAGTCTAAACATGCATACAACAATAATATCATATATTATTTAAAGGATGATCGATCCCAATCACTAATCGACCCGTGGTTGCCACTCACGAGTCTAAGTCCAATCCTAGGTGATATGCAAGTATGCAATGCAATCTTATTACATTGAGCTTCCAATTTACATTTCTTCCGTCTTTATTGTCTGCTGGGCCCACCTTTGTCTTCAAATCTTTATCTCCCACTAAGTCTAATAAATTTACAATAAATTTCGATGACAAGTAAGGGATACATATTTAAGGGTGGGAACGGGCCATAAACTAGACCCACTTTTTATTACAAATAACAATTCAAATTGGGCCATAAACCAAGCCCATTAATAAAACCCAACAACAATAAAACCAAATGTAAACAACCTAACATACACCTATAATATTGGTCATGACAATCGATCATCTTTTTATCCAATAATTAATTCAACAATTAAATAATTGGATAACATGCAATGACATCATAATTAAAAAGATAAAATAAAATTTTATCTTATCCTTTTATAAGATCATATCTTATCATCAATTGTACCAAAATAATTAATTTTATAAAATCAAATTTAACGGATAAAATTTATAAATTTTCCAAAAATTCAAATTTATCCAAAAATCAATTTTAAAAATTTCGGACTCAAACAATTTGATCCGATGCCTCGTGGACCAATCAAAAACAATTTTCGATCGGACCAAAAACTAAAATTAAAAATTTCAAAAAATCCAAAAAATCAAATTTTAAAATTTCCGGACTGCCCGGGACATTCCCGGGCAGCCCCGCCTCCACGTGGGATAGGGCTGCCCACGTGGAGGTGGGCAGCGCGATCAAATCGCTGCCCTAGGCAGCGACGCCTGCTGCCCGATTGCCCTTTTTTCCTTTCAAATTTAATTTTAAAATTTTTTTGTTTTGTTTCAAAAACCGAGGCTAAAAATTTTGTACAATCGATTAATTTTAATCGTTTGATCAAAGTTTACAACCTGTCTCTGATACCACTGTTGGAACATGCGTTCTCTGATCACACGGATGTGATACCCGGAGCAGCGAAAGTTTAAAAAATTTTATTTTTCGATATGGAACGATTCCATATCGTGGGTATCAAATCCTAACGATTAAAATCTTGCAAGTAAAAATATAAATACACAATTAAATATTTTACCTCTTCAAGCTAACGCTTGATTATGGACTCCAACAGAATTTAATCTACTCTTGTTATAAATCCCGGGAACCGATGACTTGCTCGATCAATCTCCGGAATTTGGTCCATGAATAGAAAACAAAAACCCTCTGATTGATTGCACTAGAAATCAACCAGATGTTTATCGTAGAGAAAAAAAAGATTTGATCTGTCAATTCAGAAAGTGATTTTTCAGAAAAATCACAGACCGAATTTTCTCAAAAGGGAGTAGAGGATTTTCAAAAAAACCCCTTGAAAATATTTGTGTGTAATTCGAAAATTGCAAGAATGGAATGCCCCCAATTTTCGAACACTACACCTATATTTATAGATAATTTCTAGACAACATTAAGTTATAATTATATTAGGACTCTAACTTTTTAGGGCCCATAATCCATAACTTAAGCTCAACAAGCCAAGCCTGTTATTATAAAAATTAATATAAAATTCATCATGACTCCGATTGATAAACTGATTTCACCAATGTGCACAGAAACCATTTCTGCATCTTTTAAAGTCAAGATAATTTTTCTGAATCCGAATTCAGTGATTTCCAAAAATGCCCATCCATATGTTATTTTAGGAAATTCCACTCCCTTTAGTTAAGAATTCCAACTTCTCTTTCATTAAATTTAACTCTTTAAATTTAACTATCTCAACGGGGTTTAGTAATCCATTACTTGTGTGACCCTCAATGGTTCAGGGATACAGCAAGCCGTGGGCTCACAACTCCTTGTGACTCGGAACAACAATTTCCGACTTACCCATCGAATCATGGTAAGAGCGCCTAGCAACATCGCCCCATGATTCCCTAGGTATCACTGATAGTGCCTGCAAGAACCAGTAGATTTTGGTTAGCGTACAGTACGGTCCCTTCATCCATATATCCCGATCGAATCAACAACCATTGGTGCATCGAGAGTCATTCGAGATTCGATAACTATGCAATGCATCTTGAAGATCAAATAGTGACATCGCATGTGCTACTAGGAAAATCGAGTAACCTAAAACACATCATGTATTCTGGCCAGAGATTCGTCAAACTAATATCTCCTCAGATCGCATAGGATATCCACACTCGCAAGTATGTGGTGAATCCTTGACAACAAAGCATCGACTCCTATATGTGTCGTAACTGTACCCAATCCCGACACCTGATGACCCCAATAGAGTCGGTAAACGAGTCAAAGTAAAATACTAGCATATAGAATCTCAATGATGTTTCAAGTAGTAAGGACTAATGGTGTACAACAAAAAACGCAGACTTATCCACTCAAATAATAATAACCACTTGGAAAGTCCGAATAGGGTAGTTCGATCATTCATCATATAAATATCCATTTGCATGCTTTGAACATCTCCATGTTCATTACCAATAAAACGTGGTACTTGGCATCACAAATGCTAGTCTCAATCTCGAGCGATCCTTATCCTTATTAGCGGACGACTCAATTGACTAGGAACTGTTTAGAATATACAGTGACTATAAGATGTGTTTCATAATAGTGATCTCTCTTTATTAACTATCTCATCTTACTTACACTATAGTATATTCAAGGTCTTTATCAAAACAACAATAGTATATCACAATATAACAATATGAAGAAAGACAAAGAAAATATCATTAATGAATGTAAATTATATTTAACAAAGATTGTTTATACATAGAGTCATAAAAGCCCTTAGCCACAAGTTGGCTAACCGGGCACCCACTCTTTCAGTCCTAGCAGTCCCACTCTAGGTTCCCAGCCTAACATCAACCCTACAATGAAAATATCCCTGCATCAATATTTAAGCTCTAAAAGCCTTAACTAAGCTATTGCATACTCCTAAATAAATTAAGGAGACCATAGCTATACCTGCGTCCGTCGTCAGCCCACTGATGGAGACTATCCTGCAACTAGGGGCACACCCCTGCTGCAGCTCCACAGCCTCGAGCACGACTCCACTACACGAGCACTGCTCCGCTACTATGTCAGACTGTAGTGACCCTTACCCGGAACACCTACTAAACAGAACTTAGGCATGAAATTAACTTAATTAAATAGATATCAGAATAAAACTGCGGAAACCATAAATAGTTTACAACCCCAAGTAAAGGAATCTGTAATTTATCCAATAATATACAACCAAATCGAATAGCTGTATAAACCCAAACAACAGTAATAAAACCTAAGCGAAGCTCCAGCTGGCCAACCACTGACTAGCCCCTCCTGGATCCACCCTCCTCGTCCAATCGCAAACCTGCCCCATGGAATAGGGTGTCCAGAAAATACAGAGTACGAGACGTGAGCATAAAACGCTCAGTGCGAGAGTATGAGTATACATGCATGCAAAGTGAACTCCCTATAGACTCGAGGTCAAGGATCAGATAACAGAGACAGACCGGGCCCTGGTATGTAGCACACTGTGCCGTCGCTTCAGGAGGTGGCTCCCATACCGAGATAAACGTGGATACGCCGGACCCAAATCGATGGAAGTCCATCCACTAACAGGATAGGGTACAACCCTACTAACATACATCTCGAAAGAGATACAGCAAGATGCAAATGAATGCAGCATAATATCATGTCATATAAATCATGCAGTCACATAATACATGCATACTCAGTCAGGATATCTCGAACAGTACTTTCGTACCTCAATACAGTGCAAGCTGTACCAACTCTAGGTCCACGCCTATAGTCTGCTCTACACTGCCAGATGATACTATTATCATTAAAGTGCTCTAAAAGCCTTAACTAATCTATTGCATACTCCTAAATATTTATAGGAAGCAAAAGCTATACCTTCGTCCGTCGTTAGCCCTTTGATGTCGATGCCTCCAGAACTTGGGCACAACTTCTCTACGACTACCGAATGCCCCGCCGACCTCCGGACCAAGCCTAAGAAGACTAGAACAGCTCCAAAAGGACTAGAATAGAAAGGAGAACTCAGAATTGGCAATTGAAAGTGAAGCCTCGGCCTTCCATTTATAGATAACGATCGGAACTTCCGATCCTTGATCGGAACGTCCGAACCCCGATCGGAACGTCCGATCCTGCCATCGGAGCTTCCGAAGATCCTGATCTGCCACGTGTCAAAATATCACTTGTTGACTCCGGATAGGGGTGATCGGAGCCTCCGGTCCTGATCGGAGCTTCCGATCCAACCACACGTCATGCCTGACGTAATAACATCGGTGCCTCCAATCGCTCATCGGAGCTTCCGATCCTGTTCGGAGCTTCCGATCGTGCCTTCGGAGCTTCCGATCCGTCCAATACCCAATTCAATTAATTAGCATTAATCCTTTAATTACTCAATTAGGGTACGGGCTACTAAATTCTCCCCCACTTAAGATATTTCGTCCTCGAAATCAAATCTTAAGTACCGAATGCAAAAACAGAAATCAGAAACATTCTTTATTCAAATCAAATGTTTACAGAGTTTGCAACTGAATACAACTTAAAGAATGAAATCAAAACAACTCAGGATGGTCTTTACGCATCCTGTCCTCAAGCTCCCAAGTAGCTTCCTCAGTGCCTCGGCGCTGCCACTGAACTAAAACCAAAGGTATGACTTTGTTCCGTAAGACCTTATCCTTATAATCCAGGATACGAAGAGGTTTCTCAACATAAGTCAAATCCTTGTCTACCTGAACCTCAGACCGCTGCAGAATATGAGATTCATCCGCCACATACCGTCGCAATAGAGATACGTGGAACACGTCGTGAATACTGGATAGATGCGGTGGCAAAGCTAGTCGATAAGCCAAATCGCCAATGTTCTCCAAGATCTCAAACGGACTGATAAATCTGGGAGACAAATTGCCCTTAAGGCCAAATCTGAGAATCTTGCGGAAAGGTGACACTCTCAGAAACACTTTCTTCCCGACCTCGAACTGCAAGGGCCTACGCTTGATATTAGCATAGCTGGCCTGACGATCCTGTGCAGTCTTAATCCGTTTCTTGATCTGATCAACAATGTCTATCACCTGCTGGATAAATTCCGGTCCCTCAGCCTGTCTCTCCCCCACTTCTTCCCAGAAGAGTGGAGTACGACAACGTCGCCCATACAACGCCTCAAAAGGTGCCATCCCAATACTAGTGTGATAGTTGTTGTTGTAAGCGAACTCGATCAACGGCAAATGATCCTGCCAGGCTGAACCAAAATCCATGACGCACGCTCTAAGCATATCCTCTAACGTGCGGATAGTGCGCTCTGACTGACCATCAGTCTCCGGATGATAGGCTGTACTCAAACTGAGAGTAGTACCCATCGCACGCTGAACACTCCCCCAGAATCTAGAAGTAAACCTGGGGTCCCGATCGCTGACAATGCTCACAGGTACTCCATGAAGTCGGACGATCTCCTGAATGTACATCCGTGCCATGCGATCCACAGAGTACTCTCGGCTATAGGCAATGAAATGCGCTGACTTGGTGAGTCGATCCACCACAACCCAGATAGCATCACAGTTCCTCGGGGATACCGGCAAATGGGTCACAAAGTCCATAGTGATAAACTCCCATTTCCATTCAGGAATAGGCAGACTGTGAAGCAATCCTCCAGGTCGTCGGTGCTCTGCCTTGACCTGTTGACACACCAAACATCTCGAAATAAACTGATAAACACTGCGTTTCATTCCCTTCCACCAGAAACGAGTACGTAGATCCTTGTACATCTTTTTGCTCCCAGGATGAATACTCAATTTAGTGCGATGTGCCTGAGACAAAATCTCCTCTCGCAACTCTTCATCCTGCGGAATCACAAGCCTACCAGACAAACACAGAAAGCCATCTGACTGATAATGAAATCCAGACGAGCTAGCCTCGTTAGCTAGACGAGCTAAACGCTGGGTCTTCGAATCAGACATCTGAGCATCTCGGATCCGCGAATACAAGGCTGGCTCAGATAATATCGTAAACATCTGGATACTCTGCATACCTTTCTTATGCTTGAAGGTATAACTTGAAGTGCAACAGTCACTGATCGCACTAGACATCGAACAAGTCTGAAGTGCGGATAATCGCACCTTGCGACTCAAAGCATCAGCGGTGAGATTAGCAGCTCCCGGATGGTACTTAATCTCGCAATCATAATCCTTAAGCAAGTCCATCCAACGTCTCTGCCTCATGTTCAACTCCGCCTGAGTGAACAAATACTTGAGACTCTTATGGTCGGTGAAGATCTCAAATTTTTCGCCATACAGATAATGACGCCAGATCTTCAAAGCGAACACAATGACTGCTAACTCCAAATCATGGACTGGGTAGTTGTCCTCGTGAAGCTTCAACTGTCTAGAAGCATATGCGATCACATGCCCATTCTGAGTCAGGACACAGCCTAACTCCTGAAGAGAAGCATCCGTGTAAACTACATACCCTCCAGATCCTGACGGTAATGCCAACACCGGCGCAGAAGTCAACCGCCGTCGAAGCTCACGGAAATTTTCTTCACACTCGGAGGACCACTCAAAATCCACACCCTTGCGGGTAAGTTGCGTCAACGGTCGAGCTAACTGAGAGAAGTTCAGAATAAAGCGACGATAATATCCTGCTAGACCCAGAAAACTACGGATCTCAGCAACTGTCGTCGGACGCGACCAATTAAGTACTGCTTCAATCTTGCTTGGATCAATAGAAATCCCCTCCCTGGATATGATATGGCCAAGAAAGACCACTCTATCCATCCAGAACTCACACTTGCTCAGCTTGGCGTACAACTGCTCATCTCAAAGAGTCTGTAGTACTAACCGCAAGTGAGAAACATGCTCTTCCGTATTACGCGAATACACCAAGATGTCGTCAATGAAGACCACGACAAACTTGTCCAAATACTCCCTGAAGACACGGTTCATCAAATCCATGAATATAGCCGGCGCATTAGTCAAACCAAATGGCATCACTAGGAACTCGTAATGCCCATAGCGAGTACGGAATGCAGTCTTGGATACATCCTGATCACGGACTCTCAACTGATGATACCCAGATCTCAAGTCAATCTTGGAGTAAACTGACGTGCCCTGCAGCTGGTCAAACAAGTCATCAATATGAGGCAACGGATACTTGTTCTTCACAGTGACTCGATTCAGCTGCCGATAGTCAATGCACAGCCGCATCGACCCATCCTTCTTCTTTACGAAAAGAACAGGAGCTCCCCAAGGAGACACACTAGGACGAATGTACCCCTTGTTCAAAAGATCCTGTAGCTGATTCTTAAACTCACGCATCTCTGACGGAGCCAGACGATACGGTGCTCTAGAAATAGGCGAAGTACCCGGCATCAACTCTATGCCAAACTCGACTTCCCTGGCAGGAGGAAAACCCGGAATCTCATCAGGAAACACATCTGGAAATTCATCCACAACAGGAAAGCTCTCTATCCCAATACTCTCAGCGGACAAATCAACTGCATAGATAAGGTAGCCTTCCCCGCCAGACTCTAAAGCTCGACAGGCTCTCAAAGCTGATACCAAAGGCATCGGGGGTCGCGCTCCCTCACCATAGAAAAGCCAACTCTCACTCCCTTCCGGATGAAAGCGTACTAATATCTGATAGCAGTCCACTGAAGCTCGATAGGTAGTCAACATATCTATTCCCAGAATGCAATCAAAGTCGTCCATCGCCAGGACCATGAGATTCGCTAACAGAATGTTCCCTTCGAACTCTAAAGGGCAACCCATCACTAGACGCTTAGCCAAAGAAGATTGGCCCGTCGGAGTAGAAACAGACATCACTACGTCTAGTGCAATGCATGGTAACTTATGCCTCTTAACAAAACGTGCAGAAATGAAGGAATGAGATGCACCAGTGTCAATAAGTACAAGAGCAGGTATACCGTAAAGCAGAAATGTACCTGCGATGACTTTCTCATTCTCCTCCACAGCCTGATCATGTCTCAGGGCAAACACCTGGCCAGAAGCTCGTGGCTTCAAATGAGAACTCCCAGCAGATTGTCCCTGCGACCTCTACTGTACGGTGGCCTGAGAACCCGATCCTGATCCAGAACCAGAACCGCCTCCCCCAGACAGTGGACAATCTCTCCGGATATGACCAGTGTCTCCACAACGGAAACAAGCTCCAGAAGCTCTGCGGCACTTGTCGGATGGATGGTTCTTCCCACAGTGATCACACTTGTCCTTCTTACCGAAACGGACAACACCCCCAGAACCGGAGGAAGAAGAAGATCCAGACTTCTTGAAATTTTGGGCACGGGGACCCAAAGAACTAGCAGGTCTCGACTGAGAGAAAGATTTGTTCCGCCGAATGCTGTCCTCCGCCTGGTGACAACGGCTCACCAAACCCTCGTAGGACATGTCGTCACCAACCGCCACACGGTCATGGATCTCAGGGTTAAGGCCCTGAAGGAACAGATTATACTTCATCTCTGAGCTATCAGCAATCTCGGGGCAATAGGATAGCAGATCAAAGAACCTCTGCTGATACTCATCGATAGACATGGCTCCCTGTCGCAGACTCAGTAGCTCGCCTGCCTTCGACTGACGGAGTGCAGGAGGAAAATACCGCTTTTGGAAAGCTGTGCGGAACTCGGCCCAGGTGGCCACTCCTCTCGCCGTAACAAAAGGTGCAGAAGTAAACCTCCACCACCTGCGCGCATGCCCATCCAGAAGATAGCCAAGGGTCTCCACCTTCTGCTCATCGGTGCATTGGAAAGTCTGAAAAGTCATCTCCATCCGGTCTAACCAGTTCTCCGCATCCTCCGGAAACTCACCTCCAACTAAGGGTTTAGGACCCATAGCTAAGAATCGACGCATAGTGAAACGCTTGTCGTCATGGTGACGATGACGCCGTTCTCGACGAGGCTCCCGGTCGGCATCACCCCAACGCCCACCAACACTGCCATGAGAACTCTGGTCGTCACGATTTGACATCTACAAAAATACCTCAAGATGAGACTAAATCCCAAGAAATCTTTTGCATGCTCTGATACCATAAATGTAGTGACCCTTACCCGGATCACCTACTAAACAGAACTTAGGCATGCAATTAACTTAATTAAACAGATATCAGAATAAAACTGCGGAAACCATAAATAGTTTACAACCCCAAGTAAAGGAATCTGTAATTTATCCAATAATATACAACCAAATCGAATAGCTGTATAAACCCAAACAACAGTAATAAAACCTAAGCGAAGCTCCAGCTGGCCAACCACTGACTAGCCCCTCCTGGATCCACCCTCCTCGTCCAATCGCAAACCTGCCCCATGGAATAGGGTGTCCAAAAAATACAGAGTACGAGACGTGAGCATAAAACGCTCAGTGCGAGAGTATGAGTATACATGCATGCAAAGTGAACTCCCTATAGACTCGAGGTCAAGTATCAGATAACAGAGACAGACCGGGCCCTGGTATGTAGCACGCTGTGCCGTCGCTTCAGGAGGTGGCTCCCATACCGAGATAAACGTGGATATGCCGGACCCAAATCGATGGAAGTCCATCCACTAACAGGATAGGGTACAACCCTACTAACAGACATCTCGAAAGAGATACAGCAAGATGCAAATGAATGCAGCATAATATCATGTCATATAAATCATGCAGTCACATAATACATGCATACTCAGTCAGGATATCTCGAACAGTACTTTCGTACCTCAATACAGTGCAAGCTCTACCAACTCTAGGTCCACGCCTATAGTCTGCTCTACACTGCCAGATGATACTATTATCATTAAAGTGCTCTAAAAGCCCTTTGATGTCGATGCCTCCAGAACTTGGGCACAACTTTGCTACGACTACCGAACGCCCCGCCGACCTCCGGACCAAGCCTAAGAAGACTAGAACAGCTCCAAAAGGACTAGAATAGAAAGGAGAACTCGGAATTGGCAATTGAAAGTGAAGTCTCGGCCTTCTATTTATAGATAACGATCGGAACTTCCGATCCTTGATCGGAACGTCCAAACCCCGATCGGAACGTCCGATCCTGCCATCGGAGCTTCCGAAGATCCTGATCTACCACGTGTCAAAATATCACTTGTTGACTCCGGATAGGGGTGATCGGAGCCTCCGGTCCTGATCGGAGCTTTCGATCCAACCACACGTCATGCCTGACGTAATAACATCGGTGCCTCCAATCGCTCATCGGAGCTTCCGATCCTGTTCGGAGCTTCCGATCGTGCCTTTGGAGCTTCCGATCCGTCCAATACCCAATTCAATTAATTAGCATTAATCCTTTAATTACTCAATTAGGGTACGGGCTACTACACAGACACTGTCTGACTATACTGAAATATATTCCCTACTCCAACTCTAAAATAAGAGTACCCAAAGCCCTAAAATAGAGCCGCGTGGGCGGAGGAGAGGATTTCGGAATTTGCACCAAATGAGGAGCTCGGACCTCATATTTATAGAACACGTTCGGATCGTCCGAACTAGCCTTCAGAGCATCCGAACTGCTTTGGGCCGTACGATCTTCTCATCGGATCGTCCGATCTCCGCCACGTGTCAATCCAATCGCATGCAACCATGCACCTGTCCCGAACATTGTTCGGATCGTCCGATCTCGCCCTTCGGGTCGTCCGAACCCTGTTCGGATGATGTCACCGATGACATATTAATTTGGTACAGCTGGCTGGGCTATAGTTCGGGTCGTCCGAACCCACTTCGGGTCGTCCGAACCCACTTCGGATCGTCCAAAGTCTTCAGAGCCTCCGAAGCCTGGCTCCGTCCATGTTCGGATCGTCCGAACCTTCCGAACCTTACCCACCATTTTTGAGTATCCTGAATCCATTTCTGAACTCCGTTAATCCATTTGGAATTTCCTTAATCATGTTTTACTTAATCTAAACATGATTACACGATTAATTACACATTAATCATTAATTTGGGATACGGGTTACTACAAAGATTCTGCAGATGGAACCTGAAATCATTCTTCAACTGGAACAAAAGGAATAATAGCTGTGTTCGGATCAAAATTTTGTTCCTCAGAAGAGTTTGGAGCCAACGTTTGTTCTAGAGGCTCTATAATAACATCCTCAATGAATGAATCTTGAAAAATGGGATCTTAAATGTGAGATTCAGCCATAGATTGATCAATAACTGGTTCTTCAATCTGAATCTCAATCAACGGTTCTTCAATTACAAGGTCATTCATCCACATTATTTGTGGAGGAGGGTTTGATTTCACTAGAGACAGAGGAGGTGAAATATGACCATCAGAAGGAAGATCAGTGATCAGATCAAAATCCTTTGTGTCAAAAAGTACTGTCAGATGAATGAGGTTGGACTATTTTTGTTGATGAGGCTTCAACAGGGAAGTCTTGTCTCATCATATGAGCAGTGGAAACCATCAAGAAAGCATCATTCTCCATTTGGCTTATAGCAGCAGTGTGGTCCAAAACATCTAAAGTAGATGGATTGAACTGAGATCTCTTTTGCGTGATGCAAACTCGCAATAAGCTTTCCTTCAATTTGGTTAAGACAAAATCTCTTCTTTGGAGAGAAAGAGACACGTCCTGAGTTTCAGCCCACTCAAGAATATTGTTTTCAAGAGTAGCAATATTGGACAACATCTTGAAGGACTTGATGTTGGAGAAATGATTTTGAGTCCGGTGAAATACCCATCTGTCAAACAATTTCATCTTTTCTTCTGCACTCTGGATGATATGTTGAGCCGCTTGGTCAAGTATTCTTTGAGCATTTGAAATTGAAGCCGGATCAACTGTTTCACTAGAATCTTTAGAGAAAGCATATAGAAGGATGGTAATATTCAACTGAGTGACAGTTGGAATGACATCCTCAACTCTAGATAGAGGTATAGCTATAATTGGAGTTTGTTGAATTGCTGTTGAAATTCGAGGAGGAGGTCTAAGATATCTCTTCTTCTTTTGAGGAGGGGAAAGAACAATATCAGCCAAAGTCACTTGATCTAACTCCGACTCCTCTGACTCAGTAGACTCAATCAGTAGTTTTCTCTTTACTAATTTCTTCCTCTTGGGAATAGATGACTTTTTAGCTGGGGTAGGCTTGCGGGTGGATGGTTTGGGGGCTTCAATGGTAAGTGGCTTGGATTAATCTACAATTGGTCAAGTCCTCAATCTCATCTGGATTGGTTGTACCATGCTTGAACACGATCAACTGCTTGGCAGTGTACACCTCAATGACCCTCTCATTTAATGTCTTGTGCAGATAAAGATTGGTAGAGGGTCCCAGATGGACATTCAATCATTCAAGATTTCTCCGATTTGAATTGCAAAGCCTTGAGATTGGACTGTTGGAGCAGTGATCATTGCAGATAAAATACCAAACAGAACAACAGACCAATTTACTGCAATACCAGCAGAGATAGCAGCCATAACTTCAAACTTTTCAGATGTAATAGCATCAAAAGAACCTGCTTTGGCCAGAAGTGATTTGGCCACAATGTCGTGCAGCAGCCTGAACTCCACTTGAGTTCCTTCTTCTTGCAAGGTACTCTGATTGTCCTGTTGGTCTGAGAGTACATTCGTTTCATCTGGTTCTTCATTTCAGCAGAAATCTCTGAGAAATCGGTTATCCCCTGTCTGGGCAAATCAAATGAAGAAGCAAATAGAGAAAATGTAGTCCTCACAAACTCTCCACCTAGAGAAGTGGATATAACTGCATCTTCGAGCTTTGCCATTTCAAAGAACTTTGGAATGGCCTACTTGTAGATAGTTTTCCTGCCTTCCAAGAACTTCCTCGGACCAGAAGCTTTAATTGTGCGGAACATCTCCACCATTCCTTGATCTGGAAGATCAAAGACTGTGTGGAAATTGATAAGAAAAACATTTTGGGTAATCGAAGACATGGTTTTCCTGCAGATTGAAGAAGAAATGAACGAGAGTAAATTTGTTCTTTTCGTGAAAAAACTTAGGGCTTAAATTTTAAGTGCTGAAGAAGGTGATTCAAAGGTTTTAAGAAATTATGCCCAAATATGTGGACAAATGACGTAAGTAGTTTTAAAATTTAAAAACAAATACGGCGTAAAGAGACTGAGGCATCACGCGACAAATAAATAATATAATTAATTCGGCCTTGGGAATACAAAACGACAAAAATCCCTTTATAAATAAGCTAATTGGATCGATTGTTCGATTATCTTCTACAACCACAAAAAAAAAAGCAGATAGCAAAAATGAATGTAGAGCAAACTCTCGAAGAGCGCCAGAAGGATCTTGAAGACTTCGTCTTTAAGTGGACCATGAGGACATGGTTCAAAATAGAGGAGATATGGATGTACCACTACGCTCTCTTCCCACCGTGCAAACAGGAGGAGGCATGGGAGCTGGGGGACCGAGAGGACAAGTACCTGGAGTTACTTGGGTCCAAAAAGGTTGAGGATATCTTCTCTTTGGAGGGGATATCTTATCTGCTTCTCCATAATGAGGAACAGATACATGTTCAAGCAGTTTGAACCATCACTCAGAGAGTGGTTGTTTGAATAAAAAAAAAAATGTAAACATACTCAAAAGAATGCATGCTCCTACTAGAAAGTAGTGTCTTTTATTATTATGAAATGAAATAAGATTATTTTGCTTATCTTGTGTTTCTGTCAAATCGTGAATGAAAGTGTAGATGTATGAATGTGTTAAGATAGGCATGAAGATCAAAAGACATACAAATAGAGAAATTTTTAACCAGATAAGTTTTAACGAGTTTAAAGAAAAGTTCATGGCAAATGAGTTTGAGAAACTAAACAAGTTCCCCCTAAAAATAAGAATATTTAATCAATATCAATCAAAACAAGAACATTTCGAAAATAAGAAAACTTAGTGTCCAGTAATGGCTTTGTGAAGATATCCGCAACTTTCATATCAGTTGAGATGTATTCCAGGCGAACATCTTTCTTTTGAACACAATCCCGGATGAAATGGTGACGAATGTCAATGTGTTTTGTAAGGCCCGAGATAATTTGATTTAATCCAAGATTATTTAATTTTAATTCGAGGATATTTAATTTAAGAATTTTAGAGTTTATATTTAAATTCTAATCTTCTTAAATTATTTAGGATTGGAATTGAATTAAAATAAGGGTCGAGGACTATTTTGCAATTTATGAAATTTTGAAGGGCCAAACTGCAATTTCTTGAGTTAGTGACTTACAATTGGCATGTGGATGGATACCAACGTGTGTAATACATGTATATCTTCATTCCATCAGATTTTAGAGGACAAAAACGAGAACCTTCTGAAAATTCAGATTTCTCAAGCAACTTTGATCTTTGAAAGCTCATATATTTTGATCCGGTTATCCGAATTTAATTCCGAACATAGTTCTACGATCCTTGCAAGAAGGGATTTGATTTGATGTAAGTATTTTGATGTTCCAACATGTTTTGAAATTTTGAAAGTTGGGAGAAATCAGAAATGATTTTATATTGTTGTTCTTGAGATTATACGTATTGTATATTCGAAACCGGATTGAAGATTGGATGTTGTATGAAATTGATATGATTTTCAGAAGCTATGTTCGAACCTTATGCTTTTTATTCTGCTGGTTTATTATGTGTTCTTGCTGATATTTGTTGGTTATGAGTTGTATATGATTGTTGGATTGAATTCGATATAGTTTCGGTTATCGATTTACAGTCGCTACGCCATCGGTTTATGAATTGACATTGTTTTTATATATTGTGATTGAGCTGAGTTTGAAGTGAGTTCTTGCTGTTGTTATTAGATTATTTTGCTATGTTTTCAGACTTGAAACCAAGGGATATTGAACTTGAGCCTCCAGCTTCGAACCGGGATTGAATTGGCTAAGGTTTGTGAAGTTGTAGCTTTGTAGATTGAAGAACTTGAGCAGATTTTGACATGAGTTCTTTGATATTGATTGTTCAGATTTGAAGCACTCAATAACCAAGAAAAGAAAAGGTATAAGATGACATCAATAGTAGGGATTTGAAACTCGAGAGTGAGGAGTCTTAAGTTGCCCCAAAAATCACATACTTGTTTAAATATATGTTCTTGATTGAATTTGAATTGAAATCCATCTCAGGTAAATGGATCTTTGAATTTTGTTATTTATCTTTGATGTTGAGTCGGTTACGATCCCCAAGGCACGTATATATCCAGATCAAGATCGGTTACAAATCTTGATTCCAAGATCGGAAATGAACAAACGAATCTTGATACCGAGATCGGATACGAAATCTCGAGAATAAGGATCAGTTTCTTTTATGCGTTCTATTTCTGTTATAGCTTGATTTGAGATGCTATTGTTAATGCATGTTTATGTCGATTATACTGAGAATTATATTCTCACCAGAGTTATCCGGCTGTTGTCTTGTTTTGTACGTGTGCATGACAATAGATGGGGCAGGAGCTAGCCAGAGACGACGAGGGTAGCTCGAGAGAGAGTGTTAGCACGTGGTGACTCAGGTTGTAGAAGATTTGTTGAACTTTAGATCTTTATCAAGTTGTTAGATGACAAGAACTTGGGTTTTAGTTTGAATAACTCCTGTTGAACTTTGTGTAGTTAAGTTCTTATGATGTATTGTAGACTTCTTGTTTGATGTATGGAAGGCTTGTAAACATTTTTAGAACATGATTTGTATATCAATGCATGTTTTAGACTTGAAATATCATGTTTTAGAAAGAATTTTACAGATCAATTTTGAGCTACCAAAACAGGGCATTTTCTGCCCAGGGCAGTGCTCGAACTGCAATTTATTGCAGCTCGAGCGCAGCCCCAACCAGCCCAACCCGAGAGTTGGGCCATAGGTTGCGCTCGAGCGGCCAAAAAGTGCAGCTCGAGCGCACCCCACTCTGAAATAAAAAAAAATTTGTTTGATATTTTTCCTCACTTTTTAATTAATGATTCTTATTCATTAATTTCCACTTAAGAATCGAGATTAACAACCCGAGGTCCCCACAACAGGTGGTATCAGAGCGAAGTTAGTTCTTGGACTGAGATAGATGAACGGGGTAGATCGAGTCTGATTGACTTATTTTTATCGCATAAAATTGAGTTTTGACCGGCTAAATCAATATGATTAAAAATCAACTGGCAAGCGCACCAGGTTAAATTATAGATAGTGAATAAAATTCAAATGTCGAACCCACAGGGACTGTATAAATATGATTACCAAAATATATTTATTTCTGCTTAATCTAGACTAATGAATAAAGATGATTCAGATTTTAAAATAAAAATAAAAATTGCAATTAAAATTTAATTAACTAAAACACACCAGAAAACATTGGATTAATTCAAATATGGGAAAAGTTTGATCAAGGACTCACGTAGGTACCAGAAAATTCTTTAACAAGCAGTCGATCTAAGACATCAGACTTAATCTTAATTCACGGGAATTTTCCTAATTTGTTCGGAGGACTATTTCTAGAACAATCAAACCTATTCAAATATTGATGAACTAATATTTCGTAATTCTAATCAAATTTGAATGCATGAATAACTGTGAAAATTCAGTTTACACCCAAACAGCATAATGAAACGAATTCTATTTCTAGTCAGTTTTACACTATGTTGAATATCAAAGTGATCGAATTCGAAACCTCCTCTGTCGAATTGGAATCAATTAACATGCAAGCAAATAACTGGCCAAGAAATTCACAAGACAAATATAAATTCGATAAATAATAAAATCAAATCAAGTCTGAAAATCTCGAATAAACAAATCAAGTTTTATACATAAATTGTCTGGCCCAATCACGTGGCCTTGATCGAAAAAAAAACTACTCAATAAATAAATTCATGATCAAACAAGGTTTTTAATCATGAAAAGTAAAAATAAAATCAAAGAAAAGAATAAGAAAATCTCCCAAGAAGTAGCAGTAGCCGCCTCTGCGTTGTGTTCTCTCTGCTGCGATCCGGAACCCTTTCTCACGTCTAATCTCCTCTATTTATATGTCTTAAAAAGCCCATAGAATAAAGCCCGAAAAATAAGACTTTTTAAATTCCGAAATTTCTGATTTTTTCTGCTCCCGACATATCTCTCGAGCAAGCACAACCTCTCGCTCGAGCGAGCATGTTTCTGCCCGAAAAATAATACAGCACAAAATTGATGCGCGATAGCGCTACACTTTGCGCGAACGTTTAGCGCGATTCCATTCTTTCCTTGCGCGATAGCGCATCTTCTTAGCGTTGAACCATGCTTGTTTGCGCAGCACCTTGCACTTTTCTCCCTTTCCATTGCGTGTTAGCGCTTCATCCAATCTCCAACAGCGCTTCTTCTTGTGCAGATTTCAAGTGCAAACGTGCAACACATTAATCAACAGCGCAACTTTCAACCTGCTTCGAGCGACAAATTTGAAAAATTCATATTTTGAGTTCTAGCCGTCGGATCGACTTGAAATTTGGACAGCAGCTTCAAAAATCTTGAACATTATTCTGAACGGTGGAGATCGGATTTGGATCTCTCTAAAATTAAATTTGATTTTTTTAACAAAGCTGCTCCGTAATTCACTCTTCAAAAATTCATTTTCCTACAAAATTAACCCGAGGAGTGAAATACACACAAATGCAATAAAATACATAAAAACACATAAAATAAAATGAATGAACATAAACATAAAAATATCACGAACTAATGCACACAAAATGCACTTATCAACACCCCCATACTTAAACCTTGCTCGCCCTCGAGCAAGACATGCAAAAACAACATGCAAACAAAAACATAAGTGAGGACGAATCATGAATGTGCACAGCCTCCGAGAAGTTCAAACACAAAACAAAATCACCTACATGCTCTCAACTTTTCATAATATACCTTCGTTTTAACGTGAACGTGTGTGTGTGAAATGTCATTCCGGTTTCATGCAACTTAGATCGAATTCGTCTCAAATCTGCTTAGCAACCTACGACAAATCAGGTCAAATTTCACTCTTCAAGTGCTCATTCCTTCCAACGACCTCTAGACTAAACCCACCTCCCTTGAGATAATGAATTACACACCTCCGGATTTTGCATCCGGTATTGCTTTAGCCCCAATAATTACCCGCTGACTTAGCTATAACTGGATAGGATACGAAAAATCATTCTATTTTTTCTTTCTAATCCCCTCGTCTATAGCCCGGATGGAGCATCAATCCCATTTAATCCGCATAATTAGCCTTAAATTTAATTTTTTATAGGATTTTAATCCTTTCAAGACCTGGATGGAATTGTATAAATTTTGTTTTTTTTATGTAAATAGGTGCGCCCATGATCATAAGTGTCTCACTAGAGTCTCATCAAAATTCATAGAACACAATCAAGATCCACAAACCACCTATTGCCGTGCAAATGTCAAACAGGCAGAAACTTCATCAAATCATTCGTTACAGCCCACTGGTCTAACACAAGTGCTTATAAATATTCACGGTTCAACCTACAGTTTCTCATGTCCAGTCAAGAGCAAAAATTTTCAAAAATCCAATTTTCTCAAATAAACTTCATCATCATTGGCTATTATGACTCATCCAACTCATGCAAGACAAAACAAAATGAGATGCATGATTACGAACTATATGCAAACAAATACTAAATATGACAGATGGAATACAAACAAAACAAACACAAATGTAATAAACTAGTCTACCCCCCATACTTATCCAAAGCATTGCCCTCAATACTTCAGACAATGAACAGAATGCAAACAAACAAAAACACCATGAAAACGAAAATAACACTCCCCTGGTTTTCGATTCATCCTCTTTCTTTTTGACTGTATCCGTTGGGACGGTATCAGCAGTCTAGATAAATCGGCGGGTACGACCAACTGGCATGGGAAAACAATAAAATTAAGTAAAAACAAAACAAATACCGAAAACTAAAACAAAATAAAAACAAAAACATTGGGTTGCCTCCCAGTCAGTGCTAAAATTATAGTCTATAGCCCGACTATACTCCTCTCTTGAGTGGCAAAATTCAAGGTGGTTTATCCACCGTCTGTGAAAAACTCAGGTCAGTCCTGCACTTGCATGCTACACCATTAAAGACATTGTGCATTGGACCAATTCCTGCAGACAACTGCACCTGCTGACTTGCATCACCAACAACATCAATCACATCAATCAAACAAATAGCAGAACAAGATTTTAAAATTGGGCTCTCAGTAGCCGACTTAAGCATGGTAAAAACTACTTGTTCATCATTCAGCCTCAGTACCAACTCTCCTCTCTCAACATCAATTAACGCCCTACTAGCAGCAAGAAAAGGGCATCCAAAAATCAGGGGAACCTCTGAATCATCCTCCATGTCAAGAATAACAAAGTCTACAGGATAAATTAAATTATCTATCTTTACTAGGATATTCTCCACTATCCCTCTTGGATATTTAATAAAACCTTCAGCAAATTTGAGAGAGATAGCAGTAGGTTCAATATTTTCTATGCCTAATTTTCGAGCAATAGAATATGGCATTAAATTTATACTCGATCCTAGATCACATAAAACATTATCAAAAGACAGACTTCCATTTTTACAGGGTATAGAAAAACTTCCTGGATCTTGAGATTTTGTTGGAATCTTCTTTTGCAACACCGCCGAGCACTCCTCATTCATTGTAACCTGCGTAAGATCATTCAATTTCTTCTTATTTTTCAGCAAGTCTTTCAAAACTTTTCATATCTTGGCATCTGAGCTAATGCATCTGCAAAAGGAATGTTAATATGAAGTTTCTTGAAAATTTTAAGAAACTTTTTAAATTGAGATTCAAACAACAGTTGCTTAGCTCTATGGGGGAAAGGTAAAGTAAATATATCAACATTCTCATTAACTTCAAATTTCGAAGTCTTACCTTTCTTACCTGTCGTGGAGGAATTTTTAGCACGCACATCCTCCTTGACTTCTGAAATTTTCGGCCCCTCTATCATCTTTTATTTGTCCGTCTTCTGCTCAGGTGCTTCAGACTGTGCTCGAGTCACGACCATAATAGCATTCACGCCTTTTGGATTTGGTTCAGTGTTGCTAGGAAACGCTCCAGCAGGCCGGGTTGATAATTGGCTTGCGATCTGACTCATCTGAACTTCTAATTTTTGCAGCATACTTTCCTTATTCTGTAAGCGAGCCTCAGTACCAGCCACATATTTCATCACGATCTCCTCAAATCTCGGCTTCTTCTCCTCTTGCTTGGGCTGCCAGTTCTGATTATAGTTATTGTTGTAGGGGTTGTACGGCTGTCGTCCTTGATTTCCTGCAAAATTAGCCGCTTCAACTTCAAACAACTGCTGCTCTTCTTGCAAATTCCCTTGAACATGATTCACTGGCGCTGATTTCATAAGTGCCACTTGGTGTATCAGAGCGTCGATCTTTGCATTCAGGACCATCAAAGCATCAATCTCTAGAACTCCAGCCTTCTTCTCTCTCTTTACTTCTGGCCACCCAATGTGACTCTCTGCCATGTTGCCAATGATCTCCCAGGCTTCAGCTGGCGTCTTCCTGAATAAGCATCCATTAGCAGCAGCATCTAGCATAGAACGCACTGAAGGATCTGCTCCATTATAGAACTTCTGGGTTTGCTGGCTTTGTGTGAGATTATGCTGAGGAAACATCCTCAACATCTTTTTAAATATGGTCCATGCCGCATGTAGAGATTCTCCCTCCTTTTGCTCGAAAGATATAATATCTGAGAAAAACTTCGCCATCTTCGTAGGAGGGAAATACTTGTTCAGAAAAGTCTGAACAAGTTGATCCCAAGTAGTAATGGAACCAGCAGGCAGATCATCTAACCACTCCGTAGCTTTCCCTTGTAGAGAGAATGGGAATAACCGCAGTCGCACTGCATCAGATGTTACCCTATTCACCTTGAACGTGTCACAGATTGATAGAAATCGCTCCAGATGAGCGTAAGGGTCTTCCAAGGATGTGCCCCCAAATCTAGCTTGCAATTGAATCAGCTGAATAGTAGAGGGTTCCAGCTCAAAATTGTTCGCCTCAACAGCGGGGCGAACTATGCTAGATCCATAGCCTTCGGTTGGCGGACGGATAATATCCCAAACAGTACGGTTGTCCGCCATGTCTTCTTCTGATTCAGATTCTGTTTCAAGTACTAGATTAAGATTCTTCCTTGCTTTCCGGATCTTGCTGAGCGTGCGTTCGATCTCCAAATCAAGTGGTAGAAGCTCCTTAGATCGAATGTTATGAATGCACAACAAGCTAGTACCTGAAAATCACAAAGAACAGAAGAAAATTCAGAATTTTTAATAAAATAAAAAAAACAGTCTAATCTCAAGCGAAATAAAAATTCTGATATCAAAACAGTCCCCGGCAACGGGGCCAAAAACTTGACCGGCTAAATCGGTATGATTAAAAATCAACTGGCAAGCGCACCAGGTCAAATTATAGATAGTGAATAAAATTCGAATGTCGAACCCACAAGGACGGTATATATGATTTCCAAAATCTATTCATTTATACTTAATCTAGACTAATGAATAAAGATGATTCAGAATTTAAAATAAAAATAAAAATTGCAATTAAAATTTAATTAACTAAAATGCAGCAAAAAACATTGGATTAATTCAAATATGGGAAAAGTTCGATCAAGGACTCAAGTAGGTACCAGACAATTCATGTAACAAGCAGTCGATCTAAGACATCAGACTTAATCTTAATTCACGGAAATTTTCCTAATTTGTTCGAAGGACTATTTCTAGAACAATCAAACCTATTCAAATATTGATGAACTAATCTTTCGTAATTCTAATCAAATTTGAATGCATGAATAACTGTGAAAATTCAGTTTACACCCAAACCGCATAATGAAATCGAATTCTATTTCTAGTCAGTTTTACACTATGTTGAATATCAAAGTGATCGAATTCGAAACCTCCTCTGTCGAATTGGAATCAATTAACATGAAAGCAAATAACTGGCCAGGAAATTCACAAGACAAATATAAATTCGATAAACAATAAAATCAAATCAAGACTGAAAATCTCGAATAAACAAATCAAGTTTTATACATAAATTATCTGGCCCAATCAGGTGGCCTTGATCGAAAAAGAAAACTGCTCAATAAATAAATTCATGATCAAACAAGGTTTTTAATCATGAAAAGTAAAAATAAAATCAAAGAAAAGAATAAGAAAATCTCCCAAGAAGTAGCAGTAGCCGCCTCTGCGTTGTGTTCTCTCTGGTGCGATCCGGAACCCTTTCTCACGTCTAATCTCCTCTATTTATATGTCTTAAAAAGCCCATAGAATAAAGCCCGAAAAATAAGACTTTTTAAATTCCGAAATTTCTGATTTTTTTCTGCTCCCGACATCTCGCTCGAGCTAGCACAAACTCTCGCTCGAGCGAGAGACTCTCTGTTCCGTAAAAGTTTTTGCCCGTATTTCTTGCTCAAGCGAGCACAATCTCTCGCTCGAGCGAGCATGTTTCTGCCCGAAAAATAATACAGCACAACTTTGATGCGCGATAGCGCTACACTTTGTGCGAACGTTTAGCGCGATTCCCTTCTTTCCTTGCGTGATAGCGCATCTTCTTAGCACTGAACCATGCTTGTTTGCCAGCACCTTGCACTGTTCTCCCTTTCCATTGCATGTTAGTACTTCATCCAAGCGCTTCTTCTTGTGCAGATTTCAAGTGCAAACGCGCAACACATTAACCAACAGCGTAACTTTCAACCTACTTCGAGCGACAAATTTGAAAAATTCATATTTTGAGTTCTAGCCGTCGGATCAACTTGAAATTTGGACAGCAGCTTCAAAACATCTTGATATTTATTTTGAACGGTGGAGATTGGATTTGGATCTATCTAAAATTAAATTTGATTTTTTTAACAAAGATGCTCCGTAATTCACTCTTCAAAAATTCATTTTCCTACAAAATTAACCCGAGAAGTGAAATACACACAAATGCAATAAAACACATAAAAACACATAAAATAAAATGAATGCATACAAAATAAACATAAAAATATCACGAACTAATGCACACAAAATGCACTTATCAAGTTTCTTATTTGACTATATGATTATCTTTTATGCGGATATGTTTATTTGTAAACTATATCAGACTTGACTCTTGATCAGAACTCGATCTCCGTAGACTGCATGATTATTCCAATCAGAAGGGGAACTGAAATAGAATGGTTGAATCTGATATATTGTTGTATTGTGCACTAATCTGTTTGAATGTCAGATATGCCTCCTCGACAACCACCAGTAACTAGATAGATAGTTGCTATTCCTCCGGCAAAACCAGCACTCGTACCACAGACAGTGGTAGAACCTCCGAATGCTCAGGGTAGTACATCTTCTGATCCGATGAGTGCAGCTGAAACATCGATCGAAACTTTGTTAAAAAGATTTCAGTCGTTTAAACCGCCAACACTGAAGGAAACTGAGAATTCAGTGGAATGCGAGAGTTGGTTAGAAGACATTGATCAGCCATTTGAATCCCTGGATTATTCTAATGATCGTATGATTCGAATTGTTGCACATCAACTTCACGAAGTTGCAAAAAGTTGGTTGATAGCAACAAAGAAAGCATTGGAGAATCGAGGTACGATTATCACCTGGTCTGTGTTTAAAACTGATTTTTATCAACGGTTATTTCCAGTCTCCTACAGAAAAGACAAAGGAGCGGAATTTTCTAGTTTGCAGCAAGGAAAACTGAATATCGAGGAGTATGTTGCCAAGTTTACTAGTCTGTTGAAGTTTGCTCCGCACATAGCCGAAAGTGATGAAGATCAGACAGATCAATTTATCAATGGGTTGAATCCGGATGTTTTTACATTGGTAAATACGAGAAGACACAACAACTTTGCAGAAGCACTGAATAGAGCAAAAGGGGTGGAAGCTGGTTTGATTAGACAATGAGGAACACCGTTTGTACCACAGCCAGCTAGAAAACCCCAGGATCAGCCACACGCTTCTCAACCACCACCCAGATTCGAGGGAGGAATTAGTAGCAGCAGTAGAAGAGATTTCTTAAAAGCCAAGGGGAAGCAATTTAAGCGATCAGGAAGTGGTTCGTCCAGTTCTAGTGGGTCACGACAGTTTAGGCCTGGAAAGAAATCTAGTGCATCAGAGGTATATTGTAACAAATGTGGAGGTCTTCATGCCAGAGATAAGTGTAGAGGAGTATTTGGTAGTTGCCACATATGCAATCAGACTGGTCATTTTGCTATAATTTGCCCGCAACGTGGTCTTAAGAGAGCACCAGGTGAAAGTTCATCTCGACCAGCACCTCAGTATGATAGGCAATCCTCGGCAGCACACTCATTTCATCCACAACCACACGGTAGACCAGGAGGAAGCCAGACTGTGAGCCAACCGCCGAGACAACAGGCTCGAGTTTTTGCATTGACAGAGGAGCAAGCAAGGACAGCACCTAATGACGTTATAGCAGGTATGTAACGCCCCAAATTTATCTTAATTGAGTTTATTTGAGATAATCGGAGATTATAGAATTCGATGATCGAATTACTATTGATCAGGGGTCATTTTGCAATTTTCAAAATTTCAGGAACTAAAATGCAATTTTGGAGTTGACTAAGTCTTATTATTATTAGAGGCTTGACTAGGCTCCCTTAATTATTCCTCCTCCTTCCCCAACGTCTCTCCTCCATTGAAGCATTGAACGAGATCTTCAAGCTTTTATTCTCTGGGTTTTGGCTCGATCCGCCCGATAGAAATTTAATTCGAAGGCATATTCGCGATCACAAAAGCGAGGGCTTCGTTCTATCGTAAGTATTTCTCCGATCAGTTATACTTCAATTTTTGGATGTTGTTAGAATCAAATGAAATTCGGATATGATGTTCTTGAACTAGTTCTTATCGTTTATTCTCAATCGGATTGGAAAAAGAACGTCGTTCGGAATTGTTATGAATTTTTGAAGTATTGTTCGGAAATGGAGTTTTGTTATTTGTTGGTATTGAATTGTTATTGATGATTTGGTATTGTATTGAGTTGGTTTCGATATTATACTGATGTCTGTGATTTCGGATCGATCAGAATATAGCCGTTATGCCGCCGATTTGAGTTTTGGGGTATCGTTTGATTTGAATTGATTGAACCGTGTTAGTTGGGTTTGATTGTTGTTATTGATCCTCTATTGCCTCCGTAAAGATTGGTTCGAAGATTGTTGAGCCCAGAGTTAGCAGGATTTGAATCGTCGAAGAGTTAGTCGAAGAGCAGTAAAGAGTTTACCATTGATCGTTTGAATTATTGGTTGTATAGATTTTTGATATAAATACATTATTGTAGCTTATCCAGAGTTGAAGCTTTTGAATCGAAAAGGTATAAAAAGACATCGGTTAAGCGGGATAGAACACTCAAGATAGATGGTTCTTGTGATTCCTCTAAATCACATTCTTGCATCAATACTTGTTCTAGAGTGGGGAACTTGTATTTTGTTGATTGAACTCTTGTTATTAATTGAATTATGGTTTAATGCTATGCGTTTTCTATATGCATTCATCTCGAGCCTTAATCTTTGATTTTAGCGGGCTGAAAGACCCTTTATGTTTAGATGTTTTGGGGGCTATATTCGAGTGTCCTGGGTTGTAAAAGTTCACCTAGTGTCAGCATACTACTTATAGTCGCACCAAATTCTAGAGGATGGAGATACGCGACACCACCTCGATCGGGAGAGTTGGTGAGTTGTTACGTGATCTCATCCTCGGGATCCCAAAAGAATAGCAGAAATTCCTTGATTATCAGAGTTGATATCCCGGTTTTAAAGGCATGCATTTCATTTGTATTAACATTGAATATGTTGTCTTTATATCATGTTATTGACATATTACTTGTTATTACATGTTATGTTGATTTTACTGGGAATATCATTCTCACCGGAGTTATCCGGATGTTGCTTTGTTTTGTATGTGTACTTGACGACAGGTGGGGCAGTATCGAGTCAGAGGAGACTTGGTTAGCATCGAGATCAAGGAATAGAAGTGGGACTTTGGTTTAGGATCTATTAGCATGTCAAATTTTTGTTGTTTTGAAAGCATGTTAGAACTCGACTTGGTTTTGGAACTCGATGTATTGAATATTAGAATATTGAAGTTTGAATGTTGATGTAGCATGTATTTGTATCTCGGCATGTTTATGTTTGAATTAAGATTGGAGTATTGAATGAGTTTAATTCCAGGTTTCTGGTTCAGAGCAGGTCTCGCTCGAGCGGAGGTTTATTCTCGCTCGAGCGAGGGGCCTCTTTTTTTGAGATAGAGTTTTTTTCGCTCGAGCGGACGTGTTTCACTGCTCGAGCGAGAGATCTTCAAGAAGGGGGCAGAGTTTTGCTCGCTCGAGCGAGGCACTGTTCAAAGAAATTTTTTTTACTTGCTGTTTTCTTTCTTGGCTCTCTTATGTTTAGAATCGAGATCTCACATTAAGTGATATCAGAGCAATAAGTTCTTTGTTTTGAACTAGAAGTGAGCAGGGTAGATGGAGTATGCTTGTATTAACTTCTCGCATGTGATTGAGTTATTTAATTAATTATTTGAATTCCATGCGAGCATGCTTTATTATTGAGAATTATTGAATTGCATGAGTAATTGATTTAATTTATAAAGCTTGAACTAATTGAGATATAACTGTATTTGATTCTCGACTTGTATCCGAAATCCTAAGAGGTTGAAGGGCACCAAATTGTAGAGATTGAGATATCTTGTGTCCTAACCCTTTGATTATCAGATGGGTCCTCGTCGAGTAATTAACAGAAATCCTCCGCCAGTTACTCCTCCGAACGAACAGGCTAGTACTGAAACTGATCAGATGGACGTCACAGCGACGCCTATGGAAACCTTACTGAAGAGGTTTCAGTCATTCAAACCGCCAACCTTGAAGGGTTCTGAGAATGCTATTGACTGTGAGAGTTGGCTGGAGGACATTGATCAGTTGTTCGATTCTCTCGACTATTCAAATGACCACCGAATTAGGTTGGTGATTCATTAGCTGCAGGGTGTTGCTAAGAGCTGGTGGATTACGATGAAAAAGGCTCTTGAGAATCGAGGTACAGTTGTCACTTGGAGTTTGTTCAAGACTGAATTCTTTAAGCGTTTCTTTCCCATGTCTTATAGAAAGGACATGTGCTGAATTTTCCACTCTGAAGCAAGGGAACATGAATATTGAGGAGTATGTGTCTATGTTTGATAGCTTGTTGAAGTTTTCACCGCACTCTGCCGACAACGAAGAAGCAAATGCCGACCAGTTCATTAAAGGCTTGAACCCGGAGATCTTTATGTTGGTAAACGCTACTAGGACTAATAATTTTGTGGATGTTATGAATCGTGCAAAGGGAGATGAAGCAGGTTTGATGAGACAGAAAGGAGCTCAGCATGTGCCTCAGCAGCCGAGACAGCCTCAGAACCAACCGTATCAGTATCAGAACCAACCACCAAGGTTTGAAGGAGGAAGCAGTGGCGGTAACAGAAGGGATCATTTCAGAGCAAATGGGAAACAGTTCAAGAATCCAGGGAGCAGTTCTTCTAGCTCCAGTGGCTCCAAGCAGTTCGGTTCCGGACAGATTTTTGGATTTTCATCTATGTTTTGCAACAAGTGTGGGGGTAGACACCCCCGAGAGCAGTGTAAAGGAGTTTTCAGGAACTGCAATATCTGTCAGCAGCCAAGACCCTTTGCTAAGGTGTGTCCTCAATGAGGTATGAACGAGCCCAGAGTGGGAGTTCTTCTAGACCGACAACTCAGCCTGAGACACAGACTTCTGCGGTTCACTCCTTCCCTGTTGGAAAACGCGGCGATCAGATCAATTATGATTGATACCCGGTGCAGCGGAAGTTTAAAAATTTTGTATGGAACGATTCCATAATGGGTATCAACCTTACGATTAAATTGTGTGTGTAAAAATTAAATAACAATTATAAAATTTTTACCTTTAATCTCGAATCGAGATTTTGGACACCAACAGATTTCTCTGCTCTTGTTGTATATCCCTGGAACTGATGGACGAACTGTTCTTCAATCAGGTCCACGAACAGAGATTTAATCCCTCTGATAGATTGCACTAGAAAATCTATCAGAAGTTTTCTACGAAGAGAATAACGAATTTGATCCGTTAAACCAGACTGTAATTCAAAATCGCAGGTTGGATTTTTCTCGAGTAGAGGGAGAAGGGGGGGACGGCCACCTTTAAAAATAGACTAGGGTTTTCGAAAAATCCTTGTGACCTGTTGTGTGTAATTTCTGTACTGCAATAACTTATTTATAATGTAGGCCACTAACAGCTTAGGGCCCATTAGTCATAAGTTCAGGCCCGACAAGCAAAGCCCGCATGTTCAGAAATTAATATAAAATTCATCGTGACTCCGATTGATAAACCGATTTCACCAATGTGCACAGAAACCATTTCTGCACCTTTTAAAGTCAAGATAAATTTTTCTGAATTCGAATTCAGTGATTTCCAAAAATGGCCATCCCTATGTCATTTTAGGAAATCTTACTCCTCTACTCTTAAATAAGAAGTCCAACTTCTTCTTTCATTAAATTTAATTCTTTAAATTTAACTATCTCAACGGGGATTAAAAATCCATTACACTGTGTGACCCTCAATGGTTCAGGAATACAGCTAGCCGTGGGCTCACAACTCCTTGTGACTCGGAACAACAATTTTCTACTTGCCCATCGAATCATGGTATGAGCGCCTAGCAACATCGCCCCATGATTCCCTAGGTATCACTGATAGTGCCTACAAGAACCAGTAGATTTTGGTTAGCGTACAGTACGGTCCCTTCATCCATATATCCCGATCGAATCAACAACCATTGGTATATCGAGAGTCGCTCGAGATTCGATAACTATGCAATGCATCTTGAAGATCAAATAGTGACATCGCATGTGCTACTAAGAAACCATTTCTTAAATCACATCATGTACTCTGGCCAGAGATTCGTCACACTAATATCTCCTCAGATCGCATAGGATATCCACACTCGCAAGTATGTGGTGAATCCTTGACAACAAAGCATCGACTCCTATATGTGTTGTAACTGTACCCAATCTCGACACCTGATGACCCCAATAGAGTCGGTAAACGAGTCAAAGCACAGTACTAGCATATAGAGTCTCAATGATGTCTCAAGTAGTAAGGACTAATGGTGTACAACCAAAACCGCGGACTTTATCCACTCGATAAGTGATAACCACTTGGAAAGTCCGGATAGGGTAGTTCGATCATTCATCATATGAATATCCATTTGCATGCTTCGAACATCTCTATGTTCCTTACCAATGAAACGTGGTACTCCGCATCGCAAATGCTAGTCTCAAACTCGAGCGATCCTTATCCTTATTATCGGACGGCTCAATCGACTAGGAACAGTTTAGAATATACAGTGACTATAAGATGTGTTTCATGATAGACATCCCCATGTTCTACCATATCTTACATACACTATAGTATATTCAAGGTCTTTATCAAAACAACAATAGTATATCACAATATAACAATATGAAGAAAGATAAAGTCATTGCCATTAATAAAAGTGTAAATTATATTAAACAAAAGATTGTTTATACAAAGAGTCATCAAAGCCCTTAGCCACAAGTTGGCTCACCGGGCACCCACTCTTTCAATCTCCCACTTGCCCTATAGCCAACTAGTCATACTACATAGACCCATTGCTTCGCGATGTTTGTCAAATAATGGTCCTGGCAAGGGCTTAGTAAGTGGATCAGCGATATTGTCTGCAGAGGCCACTCTTTCGACAGTGATGTCTCCTCTTTCCACAATCTCCCGGATGATGTGGTATTTCCTCAGTACGTGTTTGGATCATTGATGAGACCTTGGTTCCTTTGCCTGAGCAATGGCACCCGTGTTGTCACAGTACACCGGGACTGGACCAACAACTTCAGGAATGATGCCCAACTCTTGGACGAAATTCCTCATCCAAACAGCCTCTTTAGCAGCAGCTGATGCTGCAATGTATTCAGCCTCAGTGGTGGAATCCGCTGTGGTGTCCTGCTTGGAACTCTTCCAAGAGACAGCACCGCCATTGAGCATGAACACAAATCCAGAGGTTGACTTCGAGTCATCCACGTCACTTTGGAAGCTAGAGTCGGTATAGCCTTCCAATTTTAGTTCTCTTCCTCCATATACCATGAACATATTCTTAGTCCTTCGTAAGTACTTAAGAATGTCCTTCACGGCTTTCCAATGCATTTGACCGGGATTAGCTTGATATCTGCTCGTGACGCTCAGAGCAAATGCTACATCCGGTCTGGTAGATATCATCCCATACATGATACTACCTATGGCTGACGCATATGGTACATGTGTCATTTTCTCTATCTCTTCATCAGTCTTGGGACACATAGACTTGGATAGAGAAACTTCATGACACATGGGTAGATGTCCTCTCTTGGACCCATCCATTGAAAACCGTTTCAATATGGTGTCGATGTAGGTTGATTGAGTGAGTCCTATCATTCTCTTAGATCTATCTCTATAGATCTGTATCCCAAGAATATAGGATGCCTCACCCAAATCCTTCATCGAGAATCTACCTGATAACCATATCTTTGTTGACTGCAACATCCCTACATCATTCCCAATGAGTAGGATGTCATCAACATAAAGTACTAAGAATGTCACAGCATCCTTAACTACTTTCTTGTACACGCATGGTTCCTCCGGATTCTTGATGAAACCAAAATCTTTTATTGTTTCATCAAATTTCTGGTTCCAACTTCTTGATGCTTGTTTTAGACCATAAATTGATCTCTGAAGCTTGCATACCTTATGCTCGCTTCCCATGGATGTGTACCCCTCAGGCTGCTTCATATAGATTTCTTCCTTAATGTCTCCATTAAGAAAAGCAGTCTTCACATCCATTTGCCATATCTCATAGTCATACCATGTAGCTATGGCAATAAGGATTCTTATGGACTTGAACATTGCAACTGGCGAAAAGGTTTCATCATAGTCAACTCCTTATCTTTGAGTATAACCTTTTGCCACCAATCGCGCCTTGTAGGTCAATACCTTACCATCAGGCCCAAGCTTTCTCTTGTAGATCCATTTACACCCTATTGGAACAATTCCATCGGGAGGATCTACTAAAGACCAAACTTGGTTTGTATGCATCGAATCTATTTCCGACTGCATAGCTTCAAGCCATAAATTTGAATCCGCATCAGAAATTGCTTCCTTGAAGTTTCTTGGATCACATCCAACATCGGGTTCATCTTGATCCCCTTCAAGAAGAATACCATATCGAATAGGAGGTCTAGAAGTCCTCTCAGATCTTCTAGGTACAGGCGTGTCCAGCAATGGTTCTTGAGGTGTAGGATCGTTACTTTGTATTTCGGGTTCTTCTCGAATTTCTTCGAGTTCCATCATCTCGCCTTTCTTATCCAATAAGAACTCCTTCTCCAAGAAGGTGGCATTCCTTGAAACAAACACCTTTGTTTCAGCAGGATAATAGAAATAATATCCGATTGAATTCTTCGGATACCCTACAAAATAACATAAGCTGGATCGACTATCCAACTATCTCCCACTGTCCGCTTCACGTAAGCAGGACATCCCCAAATCCTCAAGTACGAATACTTAGGAGCTTTGCCATTCCATAACTCGTATGGTGTTTTGTCCACTGCTTTAGTGTGGACGTTGTTCAACAATAATACCGCCGTTTCAAGTGCATAGCCCCAAAACGAAGGTGGAAGCTCATTGAAGCTCATCATGGACCAAACCATGTCCAACAAAGTTCGATTACGACGCTCCGATACACCATTAAGCTGTGGTGTCATAGGAGGAGTCCATTGAGAGAGAATCCCATTCTCTTTTAGATAGTCCAAAAACTCGGTACTCAAGTATTCTCCACCTCGATCCGATCGAAGTGCTTTAATACTTTTACCTAGCTTGTTTTCTACTTCAGCCTTGAATTCTTTGAACTTTTCAAATGCTTCAGACTTATATTTCATTAAATATAAATACCCATACCTTGAATAATCATCAGTAAAGGTAATGAAGTAGGTGTGGCCATATTGAGTCCCAACTCTAAATGGACCACAAACATCTGTATGGATCAAATCCAACAGATTTTGACTACGCTCAGGTTTCCCCTTAAAAGGAGATTTAGTCATTTTTCCTTTTAGGCAGGATTCACAAGTAGGTAGAGAGTTAATATCAGACATATCAAACATGCCCTCTCCCACTAGCTTGTTCATCCTCCTTGAGGAAATATGACCTAGCCTAGCGTGCCAAAGGTTTGCCGGGTTTTGGCTATCAATTTTTCTTTTGTTTGTTGTTGCCGGTTTATCAACATAATTTATTGGAACGTCTTTTAGTTTTAAGTTGTATAGATCGTTTTCAAGTTGTCCATTTCCAATCAAACATTCATTCTTGTAAATATTGCAAATCCCATTCACAAAATTGCAAGAATAACCATCTCTATCAAGCATAGAAACAGAAATAATGTTTTTAATCAAATCTGGAACAAATAAAACATCTCTTAAAAGTAACTTAAAACCGTTCTGCAAAATTAAATAAACATCTCCCACGGCTTTTGCTTCAACTCTGGAACCATTTCCGAGCCTCAGCTGGGTCTCACCCATCCTAAGCCTGCGACTTCTTGTCATCACCTGCAAATCATTGCAAATGTGAGATCCACATCCGGTATCCAATACCCAAGAAGTAGTATTAAGTGAAACATTTATTTCAATATAGAACATACCCTTCGCAGTTCGCAACTGCTCTAGATATTCCTTGCAGTTACGCTTCCAATGACCGGGCTTCTTGCAGTAATGGCAAACATCCTTGGATTTTTCCATGTTTGAAGCCTTTGTCTTGTACTTCTTCTCGGGTTCGATTTTCTTGGGTGGGGCAGAACGTTTCTTACCCTTTGTACTTGGCCCCTTCTTAGCAGAAGAAGAGGAGCCCACCAAGAAAGCCGGTTTATCCTTCTTTAATTTGGATTCATATGTCACAAGCATATTGACCATCTCTTTAAGGGAGGCCTCTATCTTGTTCATATTGAAATTCACCACAAATCCGTCAAACGAAGAAGGAAGAGACAGAAGTAGTAAATCCACGTTGAGTTCATGCTCCAAAACCAAATCAAGGGTTACCAACTTCTGTATGAGCCAAATCACTCGTACCCCATGATCACGGACCGAAGTCCCTTCACGCATGCGACACGTCATTAGCTCCTTTACAGTAGCGAACCTTTCAGCCCTCGATTGAGCCCCAAAAAGTTCCTTGAGTTGAACGTGAATATCAGCAGCATTCACGGTGTCCTCAAATCGCCTCTAGAGTTCATCAGACATCAAGGCTTGCATATAGCATTTGGTCTTGATATCATGGTCCCACCATGTATCAAGTTTGGCTAACTCCTCCGGACTTACGTCAGCTGGTGCTTCCTTCGGAGGAGATTTTTCTAACACGTAGAGAATCTTCTCCGAAGTCAAGAAAATCTTCAACTTACGGAACCATTCCGTATAGTTTGCGCCAGTCAACTTATTTTGTTCGAGGATCGAGAAAAGTGGATTACGCGAATTCATCTTATGAAATACTGAAAAGAAACAGACAAATATCGATGATTGTTTAAGCAATTTACTAAGACATAAAATAGGCGAAATTTATTTTATGAATCTCACTCCCACTATTTTAACGATTTCACTACCCTCTAGTGAAAACGGGAAACTGTTTTTCTTAGTGAGAACATGGAGTCCAATTGACAAACTTATGGTCCCGAATAATATCAGCCAACCATAATTTTCAAAAGGTAGAGCCCAATTGCTTCCAAAGCAACCTCCACGTTTTTACCTCATGTCCAATAAGGGCCCAATAATATGACGCCGATTATTGTGACATGTCAAGATGACCCATCAATATTAAGTTGTGATGGACGGTCGCCATGTGGATCCCCCAATAATATGAGCCGATCCCATGGGAGTTCCACCCAACTTACAACATGTGTCGATCCAATGTACAACTTTCCGACGAACGGGCCCCCCCAATAATATGAGCCGGACCGTATCCGCGGGTAGCAACTCATACATTGATCGTTGATGGAAGGTAGGAACATTTAAACAAATTTAAATTTCCTTTATTTATCTTGATATCAATTTTAAATCATATTTAAAATGAGGGATTTTATTTTTGAAAATTTGTCTCATCGTTTTTAAAGTTTTGTATGCTTGTCGGATTCACACAATTATGTCTAAAACATGCATACAACTATAATATCATATATTATATAGGATGATCGATTCCATTTCTAATCGACCCGTGGTTGCCAATCACGAGTCTTAGTCCAATCCTAGGTAATATGCAGTATGCAATGCAATCCTATTACATTTGCTTCCAATTTACATTTCTTCTGTCTTTATTGTCTGCTGGGCCCACCTCCATCTTCAAATCTTGATCTCCCACTAAATCTAATGTATTTACAATAAATAACAATGACAAGTAGGGGATACATTTTTAAGGGGTGGGAACGGGCCATAAACCAAGCCCACTTTTATTACATATGACATTCATATTGGGCCATTAACCAGGCCCATTAATAAAACCAACAACAATAAAACAAATGTAAATTCCTAACATACACCTACAAAATTGGTCATGGCAATCGATCATCCTTATCCAATAACATTTAATTCAAAATTAATTTATTGGATAACATGCAATGGCAATTTAAATTTAAAAGGATAAAATCATATTTCATACATAAAATCTTATTTTACATACAAAATCATATTTTATCTTTTTATCAAATAAAATCATATTTTATCTATAAAATCCAATTTTATACATAAAATCATATTTTACTCAATATATCCATAAGATCATATCTTATCATCAATTGTACCAAAAATAATTAATTTCAAAATTCAATTTAAGGATAAAATATTAAAATTTTCCAAAAATTCAAATTTATCCAAAAATCAATTTTAAAATTTTCGGACTCGAACAATTCGATCCGATGCCTCGTGGACCAATCAAAACAATTTTCGATCGGACCAAAAATAGAATTTTAACATATTAAAATTCAATTTAAAAAATTAAAAATAATTTTTCCCGCGGGCCGCCCGGGACGTTCCCGGGCCGGGCAGCCCGGCTGCCCCTAGGGCAGCGACGATCGGCGCTGCCCTGTGCAGCGCCGTGCGCCGCCCTGTGCAGCGCCCAGCGCCGCACTGTGCAGCGCCGTGCGCTGCCCCTGCCCGGGTTTTTGCCCGAAAAAAAAATAATTTTTTTATTTTTTAAAATATTTATTTTGTTTCAAAAACCGAGGCCTAAAAAATTTTTGTACAATCGATTAATTTAATCGCTTGATCTGAGCAACCTGGCTCTGATACCACTGTTGGAAAACGCGGCGATCAGATCAATTATGATTGATACCCGGTGCAGCGGAAGTTTAAAAATTTTGTATGGAACGATTCCATAATGGGTATCAACCTTACGATTAAATTGTGTGTGTAAAAATTAAATAACAATTATAAAATTTTTACCTTTAATCTCGAATCGAGATTTTGGACACCAACAGATTTCTCTGCTCTTGTTGTATATCCCTGGAACTGATGGACGAACTGTTCTTCAATCAGGTCCACGAACAGAGATTTAATCCCTCTGATAGATTGCACTAGAAAATCTATCAGAAGTTTTCTACGAAGAGAATAACGAATTTGATCCGTTAAACCAGACTGTAATTCAAAATCACAGGCTGGATTTTTCTCGAGTAGAGGGAGAAGGGGGGGACGGCCACCTTTAAAAATAGACTAGGGTTTTCGAAAAATCCTTGTGACCTGTTGTGTGTAATTTCTGTACTGCAATAACTTATTTATAATGTAGGCCACTAACAGCTTAGGGCCCATTAGTCATAAGTTCAGGCCCGACAAGCAAAGCCCGCATGTTCAGAAATTAATATAAAATTCATCGTGACTCCGATTGATAAACCGATTTCACCAATGTGCACAGAAACCATTTCTGCACCTTTTAAAGTCAAGATAAATTTTTCTGAATCCGAATTCAGTGATTTCCAAAAATGGCCATCCCTATGTCATTTTAGGAAATCTTACTCCTCTACTCTTAAATAAGAAGTCCAACTTCTTCTTTCATTAAATTTAACTCTTTAAATTTAACTATCTCAACGGGGATTAAAAATCCATTACACTGTGTGACCCTCAATGGTTCAGGGATACAGCTAGCCGTGGGCTCACAACTCCTTGTGACTCGGAACAACAATTTCCGACTTGCCCATCGAATCATGGTATGAGCGCCTAGCAACATCGCCCCATGATTCCCTAGGTATCACTGATAGTGCCTACAAGAACCAGTAGATTTTGGTTAGCGTACAGTACGGTCCCTTCATCCATATATCCCGATCGAATCAACAACCATTGGTATATCGAGAGTCGCTCGAGATTCGATAACTATGCAATGCATCTTGAAGATCAAATAGTGACATCGCATGTGCTACTAAGAAACCATTTCTTAAATCACATCATGTACTCTGGCCAGAGATTCGTCACACTAATATCTCCTCAGATCGCATAGGATATCCACACTCGCAAGTATGTGGTGAATCCTTGACAACAAAGCATCGACTCCTATATGTGTTGTAACTGTACCCAATCCCGACACCTGATGACCCCAATAGAGTCGGTAAACGAGTCAAAGCACAGTACTAGCATATAGAGTCTCAATGATGTCTCAAGTAGTAAGGACTAATGGTGTACAACCAAAACCGCGGACTTTATCCACTCGATAAGTGATAACCACTTGGAAAGTCCGGATAGGGTAGTTCGATCATTCATCATATGAATATCCATTTGCATGCTTCGAACATCTCTATGTTCCTTACCAATGAAACGTGGTACTCCGCATCGCAAATGCTAGTCTCAAACTCGAGCGATCCTTATCCTTATTATCGGACGGCTCAATCGACTAGGAACAGTTTAGAATATACAGTGACTATAAGATGTGTTTCATGATAGACATCCCCATGTTCTACCACATCTTACATACACTATAGTATATTCAAGGTCTTTATCAAAACAACAATAGTATATCACAATATAACAATATGAAGAAAGATAAAGTCATTGCCATTAATAAAAGTGTAAATTATATTAAACAAAAGATTGTTTATACAAAGAGTCATCAAAGCCCTTAGCCACAAGTTGGCTCACCGGGCACCCACTCTTTCATTCCAGCCATATCAACAGAATAGATAGGGAGGTAACCCGAATGCGAACAAGCCTTCGAGATAGCAGACACGAGTCTGTGCTCTGACTGAGGATCAAGCTCAGGTGTTGCGAAATTTACGCTCGCAAGCGCACGAGTATCAAGTTTTAGTAAATGATGAGTAAAGTGTCAATCCCACGTGGAGTAATATGAAAATATTCAATACTTGTAATTAAAATAGTTTTAATTTTATTTAAAAAATTAAACTTTGGAGATTTGCTGAAAAATTAAATAAATAGTAAAGAATTATCAAGCACACGCACACACAATTCTTAAGAAAATAACAATCAGAGAAAAATAGTCTAGAGGTTTTTGGTTTCACTTGGTCTCGACAATATTCATTCCTAAATAATCTATTTTATGAATTTCTTTCAATTAATAACCAAGAACACTTAGATTATTCTATTTCCCTCTCCCGAGCAACAAATAGAGTGTATCAACTACAGTTCAATTTCAATATCCCTATTAAAAAAAATCTAGATGCAATGATAGTTGTAAAACAATGTTCCTTAAAGGGTCTATTAAAGTTATATACTCTCCCAAGCTATATAAAAAATTAATAGTGTCGTTTCTATTGATCCTATTCAAAATCCCCTCTCCGAGTACCGGATTCCAAATAAATATAACAACTCAATTTGTGGCTAGTAAATTAAGAAGACATTCAATTCTAGAAACACAATTAATCTACAGAAATTCAATTCATTAAAATCAAAGATTCATGAATATGTCTCAACCAAGCTACGTCAACCTCTAGACTCTAAAAATTTAGTTCATACTCAAATTCTGAATAAAACAAATCATGTTCAATATCTCAAACATAATTCAACAATCAAAAGAAAACAAATAAGAAGAAATAACAAAGCCATAGTCTTTCTTCCGTGTCCGGTCGAAAAGTCTTCGTCTTCGTTCCAAGCAATCTTCAAATCTCGATCCAAAATCTCACGAAATTGCTCTCAAGAGTATTTTCGGCTGATAGCTATCCTCTTTATGACTCAGAAAAACCCCTTATATATGCCCTAAAAATCGTTCAAGATAAGACCAAGAAAAACCCAAAAGTTTCCATAAAACTCAGACTCCTCAATTCTGAAAACACGACGGTGCGGGCACGCTAAGGACACGCGCGGTCGCGCCTTCACTTTGCAAATTCATTCTTCAAAATTCCTCAAGCGGCGCGGGCGCGCTAAGGTCGGCGCGAGCGCGCTGTCAGCTCGCATTGTTCACCAATTTATTCACACATCGCGCGGGCGCGCCTCCAGTTCGAACCAGGCTTTTTTCTTCTCTTCATTTTTCCTTTAAACTCCCATATTTTGGCCTAAATTTCATTTAAACACATCATATTCATTTCTTCCCTACAAACACAAAAATAATAGCACTTCACGCAATATCTACCAATAAATTTCAAGTAAAAACCATAACAAATTAAGTGCACAAAATGCACTTATCAAATTCCCCCAAACTTGATCTTTTGTTCTTCCCGAGAAAAATTAACACAAAACAACAAACTCATAACACATGTACAGCAACAAGAACCATCAAGAAGCACTATGGATCAATGGCCTCAGCGTTGATTTCAAAAACAAATCAAATTCAATCATATCCAACCTACTAACACTTGAAAAATTATTTAGCAAGAAAAATAATTCAACCTCATAAACTCATAAACTCCACAACTCACGTTTCAAAATACTCCTCTCTAAACTCAATTCAAACATTCACAAATCATGAGGAATTTTCAAGGTAGCACAGGATCAAAGTCAAGGAGATTTCATCAGAAATACTCACAATCAGGTTAATTCAAATTAAAATAGTATGTGCGTGTTTTGATCAAGAATTCATAATCATTAAAAGTGTCAATCAACAGTCCATAGGCTAAATTCTTACAACCCCTCTCCACTAGTACATTGGACAACTGTGACTTAGTCAGTATGACTTAATTAGCTTATAATGTCAGGCTTGTCGCATAGCTACAAACAAAAGAATAAGAATTCTAAAGAGGGAGTAATGTATGCTCAATAAGTAATTTCTACTCCTTTTCATTCACAATTTCACAATTATTCTTCACCCCATTGATTTTTCATTTTTTTCACAACTTTTTCATGAATTTTTTTTTCACTACTACCCTTTTCTTTTCAATTCATCCACTGCACAATTCCATATTCACAATTAAAACTAGGAGCATATAAAATTCTAACAGTCAAATTACTCCCTTAAAGATAGAAATAGTGTTTAGGCTTAGGTAGTAAATGTAGGACCTTGAAATGATGATGAACGGGGGTTTATCACACGTTTACACGCATGCCATTCGATTTTTAATAAGTCTCAAATAAGGTACTAAGGATAACATGCATCAATGGGTAGCTTGAAAGGCTCAAACGAATTCAAAAAACTTGCCTAAATCATTTCTTATCACAGTTATGCCCATATTTCGCCTTGAGGAGTGTCCGAACTAGTTCTAGACAAGTCTCAATCCACAATTAAATTATACAAATTTCAATCAGTGCAGAAAAGAACAATCATCAGCAGTAAACGATGATTTTCACAACAAATTCAGATTTTGTACCTCATGTACTCATTTATCTCGTGAAGGCTCAAATGGGCATCTAAGGATAAATTTCAACAAACATCTGGCCCAAAATTTCAAACAATGCCTCAATCATCTCTGTTTGTTTGTCTCAAAATTCAGATTCAAGCAAAATCACATAGTATATAGGAGTTCAATCGTTCACTTGGTTCCATTCATTCAAAATTTTGTCAGTTCGGAAGATATTCATGGATTTCAGTTACATAACAAAAATTCTAACATCATTGGCCATTTATCCATTTCATTCATGACTTCTTGAAACATTAAATTATTACCCCTACTCACAACCACATACATTTCCCAATTTCAGCCACACACCAACACAACACAACAACTCCTAAAAACCAAAACAACTAAAAGACAAACAACAAAACAAAATCAAAACAAAAGCAGAAAAACAAAATCAGCAACAAATTGTCAAATATGACAACCCCCCCAAACTTGGTACATTCATTGTCCTCAAGCAATAAAATAGGAAATTATAAAGGACATGTACCGCAAACGACGACCATCATTGGTCATCGCCATCACCAGCAGCATCATCATGGGCAGGAGCGGAAGGGCCAAAGGTGGGTGGCCACTGAGGATAAGGAGGGAATGTGTGAGCCAAACTAGCAGCCTGTGGGAACTGATGTCTCAAAGCATCGGTGAAGCCCATCATATATTCCATAAAGACACCAGTCTGCTGCTGAAAAGTCCAGAACTCTTGTCTGTTATGGCGCAACTACTCCTCCAACACAACTACTTGGTCAGGCGCGACAGGGGTAGGAGCCGCAGGCCGGGGTGCTGGGCCTCTCCTTGCGACTGCTCTCTCATTAAGCTCTCGTCTCTCAGCATTCTCCCTCTGCTCAAAAGTGGACACCATCCGGAATGGTGCATGACAAACAATAGGAGTGATAGATTTCTGCAGTTCTTCATTCGGGCTCCACTCCACCCCCGCCTCTTCATATAAATCAGTGATAAGAGCCGGCAATGCAAACCCCCTAGTCGTTTTACCCGCCGCAACACCTTGAATAGTTTATTGGAAAATTTTCCCCAAGTCAATAGCTTTGCCCTCCAAGATACAATAGACAGGAATAGCTCGTTCCCTGGTAACCTCATGCTCGTGATCTGTCGGTTTGGGTCGAGCACACACAAAACTATACCAAAGATTAGTATCAACAATCAATTCTATCTTCTTCAATTTTGAGGGCAAATGATCATGGACCAATCACCATTCTGCTCCTGAAATACATATTTGGCTCAGAATCGTCGCATAATCCACTTCATTGACTTTGTACTTCGCATACTCGTCATGAAACACCGGTGGAAGATTATACATGGTATTGATAGTATAAGCGTCAAAAGGGACCAACTTCCCGCGAACTAGCACTTTGAACTGCATATGTTTGACCTTCAAGTTTGCATAGAATTCACGAACCAATGGTACGACTGCATCCTGGGGTGGCTTAGCAAATTTTTGCCACTGACGACCGACCATAGCCCGGCCAATACTACTCATGAAATTATCCTCAAATCCCATTGACATATCAAAACCACGCTCAGGTAGAATCTTTTTCCCTAACCAGCGTTGATAATGCTCCTCAGCAGTCTCGTTCCAAAAACGCTGAGGTTCTGGAGCCGGAGCGGAAGTAGAAGAAGAAGCAACAGATTTCAATTTTTTCTTTGGCACCATTCTTCAAACACTTGGTATGCACTCCAATTAACAACAATAATGAACAAAATTTCAACAACCGACAACTTCCCCAAACTTGATGAGAACCCACAATCAACAATCAACAATCAACAATTCCAAATACAATCCAATCCAATCCACACTCCAGCAATTGAATATCGTATCACGGCAGAAGACGGAAATCTCGGATAATCACCACCCAAAACAAATTTGATATCTCAATAAGGGAACACTTACTCCGGATCGTGTGAGAGAAAAATAATCAAGGCAAAAGCTTCTCCCTTTTTAAGCCAACAGAAATCCAAGTAAACCTCCTAACGCACTTGTGTAACTTGGTAAACGCCGACCCGCCTCGAGAGGATAATGAGAAAGGAGATAGAGGCTTGATGTTTGAGAGGATGAGAAGGGATAGGCGATTTGTGAAGTATGAGAATCTAAGGAACCTATGGCGTGAGTAAGGAAGAGAGTGGGAGAATTAGGGTAGATAGAAACTGGGTGAAAGTGAGAGGAATAAGTCGGATATATGTCATAAATAAGAACGGGGCGGGCGCTCAGTTGTGTGGGGCACTCGCGCCTCTGGTTCTAAAGAATTTTAATGACAATCGGGGAAGGCGCGCAAAGGAGTGGGGCGTCCGCGCCTTTTCTTCTCATTTATTTGGACGGGAAGGCTTTAGGAACGGGGCGGGCGCACTGATGTGTAGGGCGCGTGCCCCGTTTCTGCGCACTTTTCAACTTTTATTGGGGTTTTCAGGGCGCGGGCGCGCCGTAATCTCGCAATTTAATCTAGAAAGGCATCAAGGATGGCACGGGCGTGCCTTAAGATGGGGCGGGAGTGCCGGGAGCTCGAAATTCCCGAAAAACATTCGTCAAAAAGTATCAAACTTACTTCCAAAACACACAAAAATAAAATTAATAGACTAAAAACCAAAAATAAAAGAAAATTAAACAAAAAATAAAAACAAGAAACTAAAAAGTTTGGGTTGCCTCTCAAAAAAGGCTTGGTTTAAAGTCATCAGCTCGACTTGCACCAGTCTTTATTTGGGGTCTTCAAGCAATGTGCTGGACGCATGTTGTACTTCATTTCCAAAGTAATGCTTGACTCTTTGCCCATTCACCTTGAAAGTTCTTCCATCTGTACATCTCAATTCAATGGCACCATGTGGATAAACTGTCTCCACGAGAAAGGCCCGGACCATCGCGATTTAAACTTCCCTGGAAATAATTTCAAACGAGAGTTAAATAACAAAACTTTCTGACCCGTCTCGAATTTCCTACGCACAATGTTTTTGTCATGCCACTTCTTTGTTTTCTCCTTGTATATCTTGGCATTCTCATAAGCTTCATTTCAGAATTCATCTAATTCATTCAGTTGTAGTTTCCGTAACTCCCCGGATGCTTCAAGATCCATGTTCAGTTTCTTGACAGCCCAAAACGCCTTGTGCTCCAAATCCAAAGGCAAATGACACACCTTACCAAACACCAACCTATAGGGAGACATCCCAATAGGTGTTTTGAATGCAGTGCGGTAGGCCCAAATAGCGTCATCTAGCTTGATTGCCCAATCTTTCTGATTTGTCTTAACCGTTTTCTCCAAGATTTGTTTGATTTCCCGGTTAGAGATCTCCGCCTGGCCATTAGTTTGAGGATGGTATGCATATGCCACCTTATGCCTGACACCATACTTAGTGAGCAAGGTATTAAAAATTTTATTGCAGAAGTGCATACCTTCTTCACTGATTATCGCTCGTGGAGTTCCAAACCTTGTAAAATTATGCTTTTGCAGAAACTTTACTACAACTCGAGCGTCATTAGTAGAGGTGGAAATTGCTTCCACCCATTTTGACACATAATCGACTGCTAGTAAAATATAAGTGGAACCAAAAGAGGGGGAAAAGGGACCCATAAAATCAATATCCCACACATCAAACAATTCCACTTCTAAAATATTTGTGAGGGGTAATTCATGCCTTCTAGATATATTTCCCGTTCTTTGACACTTATCGCATGATTTCACTAAGGTATAACTATCTCTAAACAACGTAGGCCAATAAAAACCAGATTGTAGTACCTTAGCAGTAGTCCGAGTTGCTCCAAAATATCCTCCATATGGTGCTGAATGACATTGTTCTAGAATTTCATATGCTTCTTGCCCCGTCACACATCGCCCAATCACTTGATTGGCACAACGTTTGAAAACATAGGGATCATCCCACAAGTAGAACTTAACGTCATGGAAAAACTTCTTTTTCTGATGTCGGTTCAAATCTGGAGGCAGCGCACCACAAGACAAGAAAATAGCAATATCAGCAAACCATGGAATAGAGGAACTTACCTGAAACATCTGTTCATCTGGAAACAATTCTTTTATACTTTCCTCCTCCTTAACATCTTCTAGCTCCAATCTCGATAAGTGATCAGCAACTTGATTTTTGCTACCCTTCTTATCTTTGATTTCAAAATCAAATTATTTTAGGAGAAAAATCCACCTTATCAAGCGTGGCTTAGCGTTCTTCTTGGCAAATAAATAGTGAATTGCTCATGGTCAGTGTAAACAACTAATTTAGTACCAATTAAATACGGACGAAATTTATCAAAAGCAAAAACTACTGCAAGCATCTCTTTTTCTGTAGTAGTGTAGTTTTGCTGTGCGGCATCCATGGTGCGACTGGCATAGTATATTTATCTAAACATCTTATCTCTCCTTTGACCCAAAACAGCCCCCTACTGCATAGTCACTAGCATCGCACATCAGCTCAAAAGGTTCCTTCCAATCCGGTACAACCATGATGGGTGCTGTGATTAATGCCTTCTTGATCTTTTCGAAGGCCTGCAAACAAACATCATCAAATATGAAAGTAGAGTCTTTTTCAAGAAAATTACAAAGGGGTTTTGTGATTTTTGAAAAATCTTTGATGAAACGCCTATAAAACCCCGCATGAAATAAGAAACTTCTGATGCCCTTGATATTATTCGGAGGTGGAAGCTTCTCAATTGCAACCACCTTGGCTCGATCCACCTCTAATCCATTTGATGACACTTTATGTCCAAGGACAATGCCCTCTTGAACCATAAAGTGACATTTCTCCCAATTAAGAACTAAATTCTTTTCTTGGCACCTCTGCAAAACAAGAGACAGATTATGCAAGCAATGATCAAAAGAGGAACCAAATACTAAAAAATCATCCATAAAAACTTCCATCACGTCTTCCACCATATCTGCAAAAATTGCCATCATACATCGCTGAAAAGTCGCCGGTTCATTACACAGGCCAAAAGGCATCCTCCTGAAAGTAAACGTGCCATAGGGACACGTAAAAGTAGTATTCTCCTGATCCTCCAGTGCGATAGCAATTTGATTATAGCTTGAATAACCATCTAAGAAACAGTAATAACAATAATGAGCAAGTTTATCAAGCATTTGATCAATGAAAGGAAGTGGAAAATGATCCTTACGAGTAGCTTTGTTCAACTTCCTATAATCTATACAGACTCGCCAGCCAGTTACTGTACGTGTGGAAATTAACTCATTATTTTCATTTTTTACCACAGTAATCCCACCTTTCTTAGGCACCACTTGAACAGGCGATACCCAACTACTTTCAGAAATAGCATAAATCACACCCGTATTCAACAACTTTAAAACTTTTTTCTTATCTACCTCTTTCATGGCGGGGTTCAACCGCCTCTGATGATCAACATAAAGATTATAAGACTCTTCCATCAAAATATTATGCATGCATATTGTTGGACTAATACCATTAATATCAAAAATTGACCATACTAAAGCAGTTTTAAAATTTCTCAATACTCACAACTACTTATCTTTTTCTACAGCAGACAGGTGAGCAGAAATAATAACAGGACAAGTAGAATTTTTACCTAGAAATGCATAACATAGATGTGCAGGAAATTCTTTAAGATCATGAGTTTTAGCAGATACCTCTGGTGCACTATTTTCCAATGCTTTAGATTCCTTAGTACTCACCATTTTTTCTTTCGGAGCTCCCTCAAGGAATGCTTCTTGTTCATGTAGCTCCCAATCCTCTTCCTTATCAAATACCTCATTCGCCACCAAACATCTTTCTAGTGGATCAGTAATTCCTGCACATGAAAAAAAATTATGAGAATCAATAATTTCAATACTTTTACATGTACTTACCTCGTTTGGTCCCCTCATGGTGTGATAAATATTGAAAATCACAGCTTCACCACCAACTCAAAGTGTGAGCTCTCCCTTGTGGACGTCGATTAGCGCGCGTGCAGTAGCTAGAAAAGGTCTCCCAAAAATCAAGGGAGTTTCTTCATCCTCATCCATGTCCAAAATCACGAAGTTTGCTGGAAATATGAACTTTTCGACCTTCACCAAAACATCCTCCACAATGCCCCGTGGATATGTGATACTTTGATCAGCCAGCTGTAATGTGATGGTGGTTGCTCTGAGTTTGCCAAGCTCCAAAGTCCTGTAGACAGAAAAAGGCATCAAATTTATACTTGCTCGTAAGTCACATAAAGCTCTATTTACTTTAGAACCACCAATAAAACAAGGGATAGTAAAACTCCCTGGATCCTTAAGCTTTTGTGGCAACTTTTTCTGCAGGATTGCGCTGCACTCTTCTGTCAGATTCACCACTTCATTGTCTTGCAATCTTCTCTTCTTAGACATCACATTTTGATGAACTTTGCATAGTTGGGCATTTGTTCCAAGGCATCTGCAAATGGAATATTGATGTATATTTTATTGAAGATGTCTAGGAACTTGGAAAATTGCTCATCAAGTGCCTTCTTCTTGAACCGCTGTGGGTAAGGAAGATATGTCTTGTACATTTGTTTTGATTCAGATTCTTTCTTGGGCTCTTCAACAATTATTTCTTCAACCACTGGTTCTTCAAATTCCTTGGCTTTGCTCTGATCCTCAGCCTCTAACTTCTTACCACTTCTTAACTCCACCGCTTTGCATTGCTCTTTTGGATTCACTTCAGTATTGCTGGGAAATTGTCCTTGATTTTGATCCTTCAAAGCATTTGCAAGCTGCCCAATCTGTGTTTCCATAGATTTCATCATATCCCCCAAACTGCACATATGTGTCTCCATGCTGTCCATTCGAGTCTCAGTCATCGACATCCTCTTGTTAGATTCATTGACATATGCAGCGACAACATCCTCCAAAGACGCCTTTCCTTCACCATTGTTTGTATTAAATCCTGGAGGGGATTCAACACATTTTTGTTGTTGGCATAGGAAAAATATTCATGGTTACGTAAGCCAGGATGATAAGTATTGGGCGGAGGATTACCTAGATAATTTCCATAGCCTCTGGGATTTATGTATTGGGCTTCCTCAGGTGGATGAGATTCTTCTATGAAAACCGACACACCTACAGGTTCTGCTACATTCACCTTGTTCAGAGCAGCAACTTGTGTAGTCAACGCAGATAATTGTGCAGTGATGGAAGTGAGAGGATCAACACTGTACACTACCTTCTTGACTCCCATGCGTTGAGATGGCCATTGATAACTATTGATAGTCATTTGTTCCAGCATCTCATAGGCCTGAATGGGGTCCTTGGAAAATATGGTACCACCAGCAGCAGAATCCATAGACATTCTTGTAGGCGTGTTCAACCCATTTTAGAAAAGCTCTATTTCTTCCCAATCTGCAAAATTATGGTTAGGACAACGCCTCAACGAATCTTTGTACCTTTCCCATGCCTCATAAAGCTGTTCTGAATCATTCTGATGAAAGGTACTGATCTCAATCTTCAGCTGGGTGGACTTGGCCGGTGGAAAATATTTCGCTAAAAATTTCACAGCCATGCCCTCCTAAGTTTTTATGCTTCCTAGAGGCAATGACTGCAACCAGCTCCGTGCTTTGTCCCTGAGAGAAAAAGGAAACAAGCGTAAACATATTATATCCTCAAAAACACCATTCATTTTTACCGTATCAGTAATCTCCAGGAAAGTGCGCAAGTGTAAGTGAGGATCAGCTGTGGAGCTTCCATTGAACTGGTTCTCAGCCATGTTTTGTTGTTCTTCTCTCCTCGCTCTTCTCAAAGCTTGTGCAGTTCATTCGATCTCTGAATAAAAGAGTAAAAAATTCGCGCTTTGAGTTCTTCGCATAAGCTGCAATTAAGAACAACATCAATTTATTAGTACTTAAAATAAAATAAATAAAAGCTCTAAATTAAAACTTAGACTAATTAGTAACAAGACTAAACAAAATAAAAAATTACTCCCCGGCAATGGCGCCAAAAACTTGTTGCGAAATTTACGCTCGCAAGCGCACGGTTATCAAGTTTTAGTAAAGAATGAGTAAAGTGTCAATCCCACGAGGAGTAATATGAAAATATTCAATACTTGTAATTAAAATAGTCTTAATTTTATTTAGAAAATTAAACTTTGGAGATTTGCTGAAAAATTAAATAAATAGTAAAGAATTATCAAGCTCAGGCACACACAATTCTTAAGAAAATAACAATCAGAGAAAAATAGTCTAGAGGTTTTGATTTCACTTGGTCTCGACAATATTCATTCCTAAATAATCTATTTCATGAATTTCTTTCAATTAATAACCAAGAACACTTAGATTATTCTATTTCCCTTTCCCGAGCAACAAATAGAGTATATCAACTACAGTTCAATTTTAATATCCCTATTAAAAAAATCTAGATGCAGTGATAGTTGTAAAACAATGTTTCTTAAAGGGTCTGTTAAAGTTATATACTCTCCCGAGCTATATAAACAATTAATAGTGTCGTTTCTATTGATCCTATTAAAAATCCCCTCTCCCGAGTGCCGAATTCCAAATAAATATAACAACTCAATTTATGGGCAGTAAATTAAGAAGACATTCAATTCTAGAAACACAATTAATCTACAGAAATTCAATTCATTAAAATCAAAGATTCATGAATATGTCTCAACCAAGCTACGTCAACCTCTAGACTCTAAAAATTTAGTTCATATTCAAATTATGAATAAAACAAATCATGTTCAATATCTCAAACATAATTCAACAATAAAAAGAAAACAAATAAGAAGAAATAACAAAGACGTAGTCTTTATTCTGTGTCCTGTCGAAAAGTCTTCTTCTTCGTTCCAAGCAATCTTCAAATCTCGATCCAAAATCTCACGAAATTGCTCTCAAGAGTATTGTGTGTATTGGAGGCTGATAGCAATCCTCTTTATGACTCAGAAAAACCCCTTATATATGCCCAAAAAATCGTCCAAGATAAGCCCAAGAAAAACCCAAAAGTTTCCATAAAAACTCAGACTCCTCAATTCTGAAAACACGACGGCACGGGCGCGCTAAGGACACGCGCGGGTGCGCCTTCACTTCGCAAATTGATTCTTCAAAATTCCTCAAGAGACGCAGGTGCGCTAAGGTTGGAGCGGGTGCGCTGTCAGCTCGCATTCTTCACCAATTTCTTCACACATCGCGCGGGCGCGCCAAGGATAGGCGCGGGCGCGCCTCCAGTTCGAACCACACTTTTTTCTTCTCTTCATTTTTCCTTTAAACTCCAATATTTTGGCCTAAATTCCATTTAAACACATCATATTCATTTCTTACCTACAAACACAAAAACAACAGCAAGCAATATCTACCAATAAATTATAAAAGTCAAGTAAAATCCATAACAAATTAAGTGCACAAAATGCACTTATCATCAGGCAGCACCTGATGATTTTATAGCAGGTAACTGTTCGATTTTTGGTTATTATGCTCATGTATTGATAGATACGGGTGCATCTCATTCTTTTATATCTGATAAATTTGTTTTGATGCATTCCTTACCTACTGAGCTTTTGCCTGCTGTAGTAGCTGTTACTTCACATTTGGGTGGGGGAATTGTGTCCGTAAGATTGGTTCGGAACTGTGAACTATGTTTCGAAGGTAATGTTATTAATTTCGATTGTATTGTGCTTGGGTTGTCAGATTTTGACTATATTATCAGTATAGATGCTTTGACCAAGTACATGGATACCGTTGACTGTTTTCACAAAGTAGTCCATTTTAGACCGGAGATGGCAGAGGAGTGGAAATTTTTCGGTAAGGGTTCTCGATACAAAATTCCTTTAATATCTGTTTTGTCGATGACTCATTTGTTACAGAAAGGAGCAGCGGGATTCTTGATATATGCGGTGGATGTCCTGAAATCTAGCCCCGAATTGGTTGATATACCAGTGGTTAGAGAGTTTGCTGACGTCTTTCCAGATAAGATTCTTGGATTGCCGCCTACTCGTGAGATCGAATTCAGCATTGATTTATTGTCAGGTACTCAACCTATTTCCAAAGCTCCTTATCGTATGGCACCGGTCGAATTGAGAGAATTAAAAGAACAGCTCGAGGATTTGATTGCCAAGGGATACATCATACCTAGGGTGTCGCCTTGGGGTGCTCTTATTTTCTTTGTGCGGAAGAAGGATGGATCTATGCGGCTCTGTATTGATTACCGTCAACTGAATCAAGCAACGTTAAAGAACAGGTATCCTTTACCTAGAATAGATGACCTTTTTGATCAACTGCAGGGTTCTTCTGTCTATTCGAATATTGATCTGAGGTCGGGATATCATTAGCTGAGAGTGCGAGAGGAAGATATTCCTAAAACCGCATTCAGAATGAGGTATGGTCATTTTGAGTTTATAGTCATGCTGTTAGGTTTGACTAACTCTCCAGCAGTTTTTATGGGTTTGATGAACCGTATCTTTCAGCGTTATTTGGATGAGTTTGTAATTATTTTCATCGATGATATTCTTATCTATTCGAAAAACCGTACTGACCATGCAGAGCATTTGAGGATCGTCTTGCGGATCTTGCGGGCGGAACAGTTGTTTGCAAAGCTATCTAAGTGTGAGTTCTGGTTGGATCGAGTTGTCTTTCTCGGTCATATTATTTCTGGAGATGTGATTTCTGTCGATCCCATCAAGATTGAAGCGGTTATGAATTGGCCTAGACCGATATCTGTGCCTGAGATTCGAAGTTTTATGGGTTTAGCGAGTTACTATCGCATATTTATCGAGGGATTCTCATCTATTGCAAAGCCGATTACTCAGCTAACTCAGAAGAATGCGCCTTTTGTATGGACTAAAGAGTGTAAGGCCAGTTTTGTTGATCTGAAGAAGAGACTGACCAGTGCTCTGATTCTATCTATTACATCAGGTACTGGAGGTTTTACCGTTTATTGCGATGCTTCTCACCAAGGTTTGGGATGTATTATTATGCAGAGGAAGCATGTGATAGCTTATGCATCGAGGCAGCTAAAGGCACACGAGACTCGATATCCAGTTCATGATCTTGAACTTGTCGCGATTGTATTTGCTTTGAGGATCTGGCGTCATTATCTTTATGGTGAGTCTTTCGAGATCTTTTCTGATCATAAGAGTTTGAAATATTTGTTTTTGCAGTCCGAATTGAACATGAGACTGAGGAGATGGTTAGATTTGTTGAAGGATTTTGACTGTGAAATCAAATACTACCCGGGAAAGTCGAATGCAGATGTAGATTCCTTGAGCCGAAACCTTTGTTCTTTATCTCTTTCTACTATCGGTGTTTCTCAGTTGATCGTTGATTGTTGCACTTCTGGTTTAGAGTTTGAAACAGATAGGAGGTCTATCAGAGTTTTTGCTATTCAAGCCAAACTAGAGTTGTTTATGAAGATCATAGAGGCACATAAATCGATCCGAGTATTCAGATTTTGATAGAAAAAGCTAGAGCAGGACATCAGTCTGAATTCCAGGTTAGAGATGATACTTTGTTTCTGAATAATCGTATTGTTGTGCCCAAAGTTTCTGAGTTCAGACAGCAAATACTACAAGAGGCACATTGCAGTAAATTTAGCATTCATCCTGGAGGTCGGAAGATGTACAATGATTTGAGAAATCAGTTCTAGTGGAAGAAGATGAAGATCGATGTTACGAGATTTGTATCCCAATGTTTGAACTGTCAACAGGTGAAAGTAGAGAGGAAGCGACCGGGTGGTCTGTTGCATAATTTATCTGTTCCTGAATGGAAGTGGAATCACATTTTGATGGATTTCTTCACGAAGCTACCGCGATCTGTTCGAGGATGCGATGCTATTCGGGTGGTGATCGACAGATTGACAAAGTCTTCTTGCTTTATTCCATACAAGATGACATATCGTCACGATCAGATGGCTGAGTTGTATGCTAGCAATGTTGTGAGATTGCATGGTGTGCCGAAGTCGATAGTTTCAGACCGAGACCCTAGATTCACTTCACACTTTTGGCACAGTCTTAATGAGGCACTTGGTACTTGATTGCATCTGAGTAAAATATATCAACCTCAGACCGATGGACAGTCAGAGCGGACTATCCAGACTTTAGAGGATATGCTACGAGCAGTAGTGCTAGACTTTTGCACTACTTGGCAAGATTCGTTGCCTCTTGTCGAGTTTTCTTGCAACAACAGTTTTTTAGCGAGTATCGGTATGGCACCTTTTGAGGCTTTGCACGGTAAGAAGTTCCGATCTCCTTTGTTTTGGGAAGATGTGTCCGAGTCACCTGATTTGGGACCGGATATGCTTCGAGACATGACAGAGCAAATAAAGATCATTTAGACGAGAATGAAGTCAGCTCAGGATAGACTTACAAAGTATGCAAATATCAGATGTAGACCTCTGTGTTTCGATCAGGAAGACTGAGTATTCTTGAATATTTCTCCTTTCAGAGGCACTGTTAGATTTGGAAAGAGAGGTAAGTTATCTCCGAGATTCATCGGACCGTATGAGATTCTCGAGAAGTTAGGCAATCTTGCCTACAGACTTGCACTTCCTCCATCTTTATCTGGTATTCACGACGTTTTTCACGTTTCTATGTTGTAGAAATATCATCCAGATCCTTCTCATATTATTCAGCCTGATGAGGCCAAGCTTGACGAGACTCTGAGCTACTTTGAGCGACCGATTCAGATCCTTGACCAAAAGGAGAAGCAGCTCAGAACCAAGTTGATACATTTGGTGAAAGTTCAGTGGAGCCATCACGGAGTCGAGGAAGCCACTTGGGAGACAGAGTCTGTTATGAGACAACGGTTTCCAGATTTATTCGTATGACGTGAGTTCTTCTTACTGTCTTAAGTTATTAATTCTATCTTATATGATTGATTCTTATTGATTTCGAGGACGAAATCTTTTCTAAGAGGGGGAGAATTGTAATGCCCCAAATTTATCTTAATTGAGTTTATTTGAGATAATCGGAGATTATAGAATTAGAGGATCGAATTATTATTGATCAGGGGTTGTTTTGCAATTTTTGAAATTTCAGGGACTAAAATGCAATTTTGGAGTTGACTAAGTCTTATTATTATTAGAGGCTTGATTAGGCTCCCTTCATTATTCCTCCTCCTTCCCCAACGTCTCTTCTCCATTGAAGCATAGAACGAGATCTTCAAGCTTTTCTTCTCCGGGTTTTGGCTCGATCCGCCCGGTAGAAATTTAATCCGAAGGCAGATTCACGATCACGGCAGCAAGGGCTTCGTTCTATCATAAGTATTTCTCCGATCAGTTATACTTCAATTTTTGGATTTTGTTACAATAAAATGAAATTCGGATATGATGTTATTGAACTAGTTCTTATCGTTTATTCACAGTCGGATTGGAAAAAGAGCGTCGTTCGGAATTGTTATGAATTTTTTAAGTATTGAACTCTTGTTATTAATTGGGGAACTTGTATTTTGTTGATTGAACTCTTGTTATTAATTGAATTATGGTTTAATGCTTTGCATTTTATATATGCATTGATCTCGAGCCTTAATCTTTGATTTCAGCGGTCTGAACGACCCTTTATTCGAGTGGCCTGGGTTGTAGAAGTTCACCTAGTGTCAGCATACTCCTTATTGTTGCACCAGATTCTAGAGGATGGAGATGCGTGACACCACCTCGATCGGGGGAGTCGGTGAGTTGTTACGTGATCTCATCCTCGGGATCCCAAAAGAATAGCAAAAATTCCTTGATTCTCAGTGTTGATATCCCGGTTTTAAAGACATGAATTTCATTCGTATTAAAATTGAATATGTTGTCTTTTTATCAAGTTATTGACATATTACTTGTTATTACATATTATGTTGATTTTACTGGAAATATCATTCTCACCGGAGTTATCCGGCTGTTGCTTTGTTTTGTATGTGTACTTGGCGATAGGTGGGGCAGGATCGAGTCAGAGGAGACTTGGTTAGCATTGAGATCAAGGAATAGAAGTTGGACTTCGGTTTAGGATCTATTAGCATGTCGAACTTTTGTTGTTTTGAAAGCATGTTAGAACTCGAATTGGTTTTGGAACTCGTTGTATCGAATATTAGAATATTTAAGTTTGAATGTTGATGTCGCATGTATTTGTATCTCGGCATGTTTATGTTTGAACTAAGGTTGGAGTATTGAATGAGTTTAATTCCAGGTTTTTGGTTCAGAGCAGGTCTCGCTCGAGCGGAGGTTTATTCTCGCTTGAGCGAGGGGCCTCTTTTTTTTGAGGCAGAGTTTTTCTCGCTCGAGCGGACGTGTTTCACCGCTCGAGCGAGAGATCTTCAAGAAGGCGAACAGAGTTTTGCTCGCTCGAGCAGGCGTTTTTCACCGCTCGAGTGAGGCAATGTTCAAAGAATTTTTTTTTACTTGCTGTTTTCTTTCTTGGCTCTCTTATGTTTATAATCGAGGTCTCACAAGGTAACTGCTTTCTTTTTGGTTATCCTGCTTATGTTTTGATAGATACAGGTGCATCGCATACATTTATCTCTGAGAAATTTTGCTTTATTATATGCTTTTCCTGTTGAGCCATTGTCTGCTGTAGTATTTGTCTCTTCACCTTTGGGGACAGGTATTGTATCCGTGAAATGAGTTAAGAATTGTATACTACAGTATGAAGGTAATATGATTAAGATAGACTGTATTGTACTGGGTTTGTTAGATTTCGACTTCATTATCGATATTGATATGCTAACCATGTACAGGGCAACAGTCGATTTTTTTTCTGAAAGTTCTGAGATTCAGACCTGAGATGGCAGATGATTGGAAGTTCTACGATAAAGGTTCGAGATCTCGAATTCCTTTGATATCTGTTCTATCTATGACTCGTTTATTTCAGAAAAGAGCAGAGGGATTTCTTGTATATATCGTAGATGTGTTGAAAACTAGCCCGAAATTGACAGATTTTCCAGTGGTTAGTGACTTTTCTGATGTATTTCCTGATGAGATTTCAGGATTACCTCCATTTCAAGAGATAGACTTCAGTATCGAACTGATGCCAGGTACACAACCTATTTCTAAAGTTCCTTATAGAATGACACCAGTTGAATTGAAAGAATTGAAGGATCAACTTGAAGATCTTCTGGTTAAGGGGTACATTAGACCGAGCGTTTCACCTTGGGGCTCTCCGGTTCTGTTTCTACGCAAGAAGGATGGATCTATGCGACTTTGCATTGACTAACAACAGTTGAACAAAGCGACGGTAAAGAATCGTTATCCTTTGCCTAGAATAGATGATTTATTTGATCAGTTGTAGGGTTCCTCAGTTTATTCTAAGATCGATCTGAGATATGGATACCATCAGCTGAGAGTCAGAGATGAAGATATACCCAAGACTACATTTATAACGAGGTATGGTCATTTTGAGTTCATTCTTATGCCGTTCGGACTGACCAATGCACCAGCAATGTTTATGGGTTTGATGAATATGGTATTTCAAAGATATCTTGATGATTTTGTTATTATCTTCATTGATTATATTTTGTTATATTCAAAGAATCTATGTGATGATGCAGAACATCTTAGAACTGTTTTACAGACTTTGAGAGCAGAAAATTTGTATGCCAAACTGTCAAAATGCGAATATTGGTTGAATAAAGTTGGTTTCCTTGGGCCTATTATTTCGAAAGATGGGATTTTTGTTGATTCAAAAAAGGTTGAGGCAGTGATCAGTTTCCCAAGACCTACTTTAGTTCTGGAAATACGTAGTTTTATGGGCTTAGCAGGTTATTATCGCAGATTTATCAGAGATATTTCTAGCATTGCGAAGCCTATTACACAAATGACACAAAAGAATGCACCATATGTCTGGACTAAAGAATGTGAAGCAAGTTTTCTTGAGCTAAAGAAGAGGTTGACAAGTGCACCAGTCTTGGAGATTCCTTCAGGTATTGGTGATTTCACTGTTTATTGTGATGCTTCTCACAGGAGACTAGGATGTGTGCTTATGCAGCGAGGACATGTCATTGCTTATGCCTCGAGACAATTGAAGTCACATGAGATTCGATATCCAATTCATGATCTTGAATTGGCAGTCATTGTATTTGCATTGAATATTTGGCAACATTATCTTTACGGTGGAAGCTTGAGATTTATTCTGACCATAAGAGTTTGAAATATCTGTTTTCGCAGTCTGAACTGAACATGAGGCAACAAATGTGGCTCGATTTGTTGAAAGATTTTGATTGCGAAATCAAATATTATCCAGGAAAATCGAATGCCGCTGCAGATGCCCTAAGTAGGAAGGTATGTGCTCTATCCTTATCTACTATAGGTGTATCTAATTTGATAGAATATTATTGTATTTCTGGATTGATATTTGAGACAGATATGAGGCCAATTTGAGTTTGTGCTATCAGTTCTGAACCGGAGTTGTTGATTAGAATCAGAGAAGCACAGAAAGATGATCAAAGTATTCAGAAGTTGATTGAGATGGTCAGAAAAGGGCAGCAATCTGAATATTAGGTTAGGGATGATGATGTTTTATATGTGAATAACAGAATTGTGGTTCCATATGTTTCAGATTTGAGACAGCAGATATTGAAAGAAGCTCATTGCAGTAGATTCAGTGTTCATCCCGGTGACAGAAAAATGTACAACGATATGAAAAATCAGTATTGGTGGAAACAGATGAAGTCTGATGTCACAACATTTGTATCTCATTGTCTGAATTGTCAACAAGTGAAGGCTGAAAGGAAGAAACCTCGTGGTTTATTGCATAGCTTATCTGTTCCTGAATGGAAGTGAGATCACATTTCCATGGATTTTGTTACGAAGCTACCGCGTTCATCCAGAGGTTGCGATGCCATTTGGGTGATTATTGATAGACTGACAAAGTCAGCGTGCTTTATTTCATATAAGATGACCCACAGACATGACCAGATGGCAGAGATCTATGTTAGAGAAGTGGTCAGATTGCATGGAGTGCCAAAGTCGATCATATCTGATCGAGATCCTCGATTCACATCTCACTTTTGGCACAGCCTACAGCAAGCTCTAGGTACTCGTTTGCACTTGAGTACTGCGTATCATCCTCAAATTGAAGGACAGCCAGAACGAACTATTCAGACACTTGTGGATATGCTGAGAGCTGTGGTGTTTGATTTTAACACTACTTGGCAAGATTCATTACCACTCGTGGAGTTTTCTTATAATAATAGCTATCATAAGAGTATTGAGATGACTCCATTTGAAGCGTTATGTAGTAGCCCAGTTCTAATTTACAAGATTAATTGGTTAATTATATTTTATTAACAAGAGCACAAGTTAAGATCAAGAACAAATGACATGAGTAGCTCGGGTCGGTCATGGTTGTTCAACAATAGCTCGGGCATTGAGCAAGAGCTTGGGCATTGAGCTAGAGTTCAATCTTGGAGCTAGGGCTCGGGAATGTGTTTGTGCTTGGCTCGGGTTAGGGCTTAGGGTGCTCAAGAAAGTGATGTGCAAGGCCAGGGTAGTGTTCGGTCATGGGAAGAACACATGGTATTCAGGTCGGGAATGGACACGTGGCTGGAGCTAAAACACGATTAGTGTCCTTCTAGGTGTCATGCACTCGATTGACACCTGTCCCAGCTCATCCTCTATAAATATGAGTTGAGATTTCGGTCATTTGTACACCATTACATCTCACTTCTTAGTTCTACTCGGATCAAAGAGTAGCTCGGGAGTTCGGGAAGGAGTAGCTCGGGGCTTGTTCAGGAGCAGTTCAGGTCGGGCTTGACCAGGAGCAGTTCAGGTCGGGCTTGAAGGGAGAGGTCAGGTCAGGTCGGGACTTGGACCTAAGGCAGCTAGGGGTTGTCTTCTTCCAGCTTAGTTCAGACTTCGGCGTTAGGTACGATAGTACTGTTCGAAATATCTTGACTGAGTATGCATGTATTATGTGACTGCATGATTTATATGTCATTGATTTATGCTGCATTCATCTGCATATTGAGCTATCTCCTTCGAGATGTATATTAGTAGGGTTGTACCCTATCCTGTTAGTGGATGGACTTCCATCGATTTGGGTCCGGCATATCCACTGGTATATTGGTATGGGAGCCACCTCCTGCAGCGACGGCACAGCGTGCTACATACCAGGGCCTGGTCGGTCTCTGTTATCTGATCTTTGACCTCGAGTTATAGGGAGTTCACTTTGCATGCATGTATACTCATACTCTCGTACTGAGAGTTTTATGCTCACGTCTCGTACTTTATGTTTTTGGACACCCTATTCCATGGAACAGGTTTGCGATTGGACGAGGCGGGTGGTTCCAGGAGGGGCTAGGCAGCGGTTGGTCAGCTGGAGCTTCGCTTAGGTTTTTATTTCTGTTGTTATCGGATTGATACAGCTTTTCGATATGGTTGTATAATCTAATTGGATTTTTACAGATTCCTTGCCTTGGGATTGTATAATGTCTATGGTTTCCGCAACTTAATTCTGATTACTGTTTTGATTAAGTTAATTGCATGCCTAAGTTCTGTTTAGTAGGTAATTCGAGTAAGGGTCACTACATTTATGGTATCAGAGTATGCAATAAGATTCTTTGGGACATAGTATTGATTTTGGGTTATCCTTTGTAGGATTACAAGTTGGATTCAATAACGATAGCAGTATCAGGAATTGGAATAGCAGGATGTCTAGGCTTATCCAAGATCTTCATTGCCAAGGTTGGCAGCAGAAGTTCGTATTATGTGGATCCCAGCAGGATGGAGCTGGTAGAGAAGATCCAGTTTTCAACGCCAGGTGCTTCTCCAGGTTGAAAGAAATGTGTGACATGTATTCATCCATTCTGAGTCGACCAAGGAAGCCACCCCGGAAGACTCTCCTCTAGTAGTTGGAGAGATTGAAGGGAAAATCTTGTCTCATCTACCAGATAAGGAACCCAACAATATTGGAAGGATCCGGTAGATTAGCAAGATTTTATTCTTTGAGATCTTGTTAGGTAGAAGTTCTGGTGACATGAGTAGTAGACGGGAAACTTCACGTTCAAGATCAGTATACGGAATGAAAGACTTTCGCATGAATTTAAATACTGTATTTGGTTGTAAATAGTATTTCAGTTGTAATCAGATGTATTAAAGATTTCAGTATTTGATGTACTCAGTTATTGTTGTATTGTACATCTTTTAGTGTAATCTTTTGATTAAGTTATGTATTACATGTGATTGTAATAAAGATTGTATTAGAACCTGGATTTGTGGTTCAAGTGTTGTAATCTTTGAGATTAACTTGGTTATTTTGAATAAAAGACTGATCATTGTTTTAAATGAGTACTTCGGAATTTTGCATGTTTTCAATGAGTAGTTCTAGATGTTTTACCTAGAATATTCTATTAAGCCAAGTGTTTGCCAGGGATGATGTGACTCATCAAGACGCATGAATGTTTGTTCTAGACGTATTTTCTTAGAACAGTTGCCTGATTTGATCCTTTTAGGTTGTTACCTAGTGATGATGGATTTTCATCAGGATGACAAATTAACTAATACCAAGAGTTGTGGATTGTGACCAGTACTAGACATGAGGGGGCGCCACCCTTAGTCGGTTATTCCTTTGGAAGTTCTATACTTCGGAGATTGTTTGGAGGCCTTGGTGCTCCAGGGACTATATAGGGAAGGCTACTCAATTTAGAAATTTGGCAACAGTCACAACAGGGTATGACTTTGGATAGGACAGATACCAGGTGTGGTATCAAGGTTTAGTTATCGTTTATTTGAGATAAAGATGTTTCGTTGTCAGAACAGTCTTGGAATGGATTTTTCCTTGACAAGTAATTGTTCTGAGTAGATAAGTTTTTGATCTTGATTTGTGATATCGGGATTTAATCCAGGAGATTAGTTCAGATGCTTGCAGACTCTGGATTTGAGTTGTGCCTCAACAGAGAATTTTCCTTGACCAATGATTTTGATCTAGAAAGGAATGATTGCATAATATCAGAGACTCAGAGATGAGTTATGCCAGGGTGCTCTTGACTGTCGGGTTCCGAGATGGTATAGTAAGTGCGACCTTATGCCGGTGTACTCTGGAAGGATTCTTTTGTTCCAGTTGGCATTATAGGAAGACTTACCTCAGTCTCGTTGTTTGTATAGTCATAGCAATAGGTATAATTATCAGGAGAATATTCAGGATTTATTTGAGTCTTCTGGAGTTATACTTGGTACTGGATTAGTTCCTAGGTATTTGAGTTATCGTCTGACTTAATCAGAGATACAGACTTTCGTTTCCGTGGACAGAATAGTCTTGGAAAGGATTCCTTGACAAGTGAATATTCTGGATGGGTAGTTCTCACACGTGATAATGGGGGAGAACCAGGAGGTTTTACCAGTATTGTCTGATTCTATCAGAGTTATTTTAGTGATCAGGATCTTGATTACGAGATGAACAGGAAATTCTAAGTGATGAGTTTACTTAGGTAAATTTTCCTGTAAGAATTGGAATTCAATCGATGGATTGTCAAGCAAAGAAGAATTTTATCAGGGCACTGTGATGACTTATACTAGGAGACGTGAACTGTGATCAACGATAGACATGGGAGAGTATATTTCCATTGATATTCTGGAAGTCTTTTGTACTTCAGGAAAGGATGGAAAATTTACTCAGTCTAGAGATCATTGCAACAGTTACGTTAAAAATATAGTTTTGTGTCAGTTTGATAACCTTGAAAAGATACTCGATTCTATTTACAGATGTCATGAGCCTGCTAAATTACAGCATGGATTCATCAGTATGAGAATTCACTTGGTTAGTGAAAGCTGGGCACTTAGGTGTTCATGTATGTTTTGAAATGGTCAGTTAAACTGGTGCAAGTTTGGTGCCCAGTGACTATTTGCAATTTTATCTGAGCCAGCTTTGTATTCGCGAATTCGAGATGCTCAGATGTCTGATTCAAAGACCCAATGTTTGGCTCGCCTAGCCAACGAGGGTAGTACGTCTAGATTTCACTATCAGTCAGATGGTTTTCTGTGTTTGTCTGGTAGGCTTGTGATTCCGAAGGATGAAGAGTTGCGAGATGATATTTTGTCTCAGGCGCATCTCACTAATTTGAGTATTCATCCAGGGAGCAACAAGATGTACAAGGATCTACGTACTCGTTTTTGGTGGAAAGGAATGAAACGCAGTGTGTATCAGTATGTTTCGAGATGCTTGGTTTGTCAGCAGGTCAAGGCAGAACACCGACGACCTGGAGGGTTTCTTCACAGTCTGCCTATTCCTGAGTGGAAATGGGATCATGATGGATTTTGTGACCCATTTGCCAATGATCTCGAGGAACTGTGATGCTATCTGGGTGGTGGTAGACCGACTCACCAAGTCAGCACATTTCATTGCCTATAGCCGAGAGTATTCTGTGGATCGTATGGCGCGGTTGTACATTCAGGAGATCGTTCGACTTTATGGAGTGCCTGTGAGCATTGTCAGTGATCGAGACCCCAGGTTTACTTCTAGGTTCTGGGGGAGTGTTCAGAGTGCGATGGGTACTACTCTCAGTTTGAGTACTGCTTATCACCCGGAGATAGATGGTCAGTCAGAGCGCACTATTCGTACTTTGGAGGATATGCTTCGAGCGTGCACTATGGACTTTGGTTCAGCCTGGCAAGATCATTTGCCTTTGATTGAGTTCGCGTACAACAACAGCTATCATACTAGTATTGGTATAGCACCTTTTGAGGCGTTGTACGGGCGACGTTGTCGTACTCCACTCTTCTAGGAAGAAGTGGGGGAGAGACAGCCTGAGGGACCAGAGTTAGTCCAACAGGCAGCGGATGTTGTTGATCAGATCAAGAAACGGATTAAGACTGCACAGGATCGTTAGGCCAGCTATGCTAATACCAAGCGTAGGCCTTTGCAGTTCGATGTTGGGGAGAAAGTATTTCTGAGAGTGTCACCTTTCCGCAGAATTCTCAGATTTGGCCTTAAGGGCCAGTTGTCTCCCAGATTTATCGGTCCGTTTGAGATTTTGGAGAGCATTGGAGATTTGGCTTATCGTCTAGCCTTGCCACCGTATCTGTCTAGTATCCACGACGTGTTCCACGTATCTTTGTTGCGACGGTATGTGGCAGATCAGTCTCATATTTTGCAACCGTCTGAAGTTCAGGTGGATACCGATTTGACTTACGTGGAGAGACCTATTCGTATCCTGGATTATAAGGATAGTGTCATGCGTAATAAGTCATTCATTTGGTTTTAGTTCAGTGGCAGCGTCGAGGCACTGAAGAAGCCACTTGGGAGCTTGAGAGCATGATGCGTTCAGAATATCCTAAGTTGTTTTGATTCTATTGTATTCAGTATTATCTTGTAAAATTTTCAGTTTGAATAAAGGAACGTTTGTATCTTGTTTTACATTCAGTACTTAAGATCTTATTTCGAGGACGAAATATCTTAAGTGGGGGAGAATGTAGTAGCCCAGTTTTAATTTACAAGATTAATTGGTTAACTATATTTTATTAACAAGAGCACAAGTTAAGATCAAGAACACATGACATGAGTAGCTCGGGTCGGTCATGGTTGTTCAAAAATAGCTCGGGCATTGAGCAAGAGCTCGGGCATTGAGCTAGAGCTCAATCTTGGAGCTAGGGCTCGGGAATGTGTTTGTGCTTGGCTTGGGTCGGGGCTTAGGGTGCTTAAGAAAGTGATGTGCAAGGCCAGGGTAGTGTTCGGTCATGGGAAGAACACATGGTATTCAGGTCGGGAATGGACACGTGGATGGAGCTAAAACACGATTAGTATCCTGCTAGGTGTCATGCACTCGATTGACACCTGTACCAGATCATCCTCTATAAATATGAGTTGAGATTTCGGTCATTTGTACACCATTACATCTCACTTATTAGTTCTACTCGGATCAAAGAGTAGCTCGGGAGCTCGGGAGTTCGGGAAGGAGTAGCTTGGGGCTTGACCAGGAGCAGTTCAGGTCGGGCTTGACCAGGAGCAGTTCAGGTCGGGCTTGAAGGGAGAGGTCAGGTCGGGTCGGGACTTGGACCTAAGGCAGCTAGGGGTTGTCTTCTTCCAGCTTAGTTCAGACTTCGGTGTTAGGTACGATAGTACTATTCGAGATATCTTGACTGAGTATGCATGTATTATGTGACTGCATGATTTATATGTCATTGATTTATGCTGCATTCATCTGCATATTGAGCTATCTCCTGTTGGAAAACTGGCGAGTTCCCAGACCAATTACGATTGATACCCGGTGCAGCGGAAGTTTAAAAATTTTTTCATGGAACGTTTCCATGGTATGGGTATCAACCGTTCATCGATTGAATTACGTGTGTGTAAAATTTAAATAACAATTAAATAAATTTTACCTCAAATCTCGCAACGAGATTAATGGACACCAACAGAACAATTCTGCTCTTGTTGTCTCTCCCTGGAACCGATGAACGCCTTCAATCAGGTCCACGAACAGAGGTTTAATCCCTCTGATAGATTGCACTAGAAAATCTATCAGAAGTTTTCTGCGAAGAGAATACACGAATTTGATTCGTTATTCCTTACTGCGATTCAAAATCACAGACCGGAATTTCTCTGACAGAGTGGGAGGGTGATCGGCCGAATTGAGAGAGAATAGGGGCTAGGGTTTTCGAAATTATTGCTCTCAAAATAATGACCTGTTGTGTGTAATTTCTGTACTGAAATAACTTATTTATAATGCAGGCCACTAACACCTTAGGGCCCATTAGTCATAAGCTGGGGCCCGACAAGCAAAGCCCGCTCGTTCAGAAATTAATATAAAATTCATCGTGACTCCGATTGATGAAACGATTTCACCAATGTGCACAGAAACCATTTCTGCACGTTTTAAAGTCAAAATAAATTTTCCTGAATCCGAATTCAGTGGTTTCCAAAAATGTCCATCCCTATGTCATTTTAGGAAATCCTACTCCCTTACTCTTATTTAAGAAGTCCAACTCCTTAGTTCATTAAATTTAACTCTTTAAATTTAACTATCTCAACGGGGATTAAAACTCCATTACACTGTGTGACCCTCAATGGTTCAGGGATACAGCTAGCCGTGGGCTCACAACTCCTTGTGACTCGGAACAACACTTTCCGACTTGCCCAACGAATCATGGTAAAGCGCCTAGCAACATCGCCCCATGATTCCCTAGGTATCACTGATAGTGCCTACAAGAACCAGTAGATTTTGGTTAACGTACAGTACGGTCCCTTCATCCATATATCCCGATCGAATCAACAACCATTGGTATATCGAGAGTCGCTCAAGATTCGATAACTATGCAATACATCTTGAAGATCAAATTAGTGACATCGCATGTGCTACTAAGAAACCATTTCTTAAATCACATCAAGTACTCTGGCCAGAGATTTGTCACACTAATATCTCCTCAGATCGCATAGGATATCCACACTCGCAAGTATGTGGTGAATCCTTGACAACAATGCATTGACTCCTATATGTGTCGTAACTGTACCCAATCTCGACACCTGATGACCCCCTCAGAGTCGGTAAACGAGTCAAAACACAGTACTAGCATATAGAGTCTCCATGATGTTTCAAGTCGTAAGGACTAATGGTGTACAACCAAAACCGCGGACTTTATCCATTCGATAAGTGATAACCACTTGGAAAGTCCGGATAGGGTAGTTCGACTATTCATCCTATGAATATCCATTTGCATGCTTCGAACATCTCCATGTTCCCTACCAATGAAACGTGGTACTCCGCATCGCAAATGCTAGTCTCAAACTCGAGCGATCCTTATCCTTATTATCGGACGGCTCAATCGACTAGGAACGGTTTTAGAATATACAGTGACTATAAGATGTATTTCATGATAGACATCTCCATGTTCTACCACATCTTACATACACTATATATTCAAGGTCTTTATCAAAACAACAATAGTATATCACAATATAACAATATGAAGTAATATAAAGTCATTGCCATAAAAGTGTAAATCATATTAAACAAAAGATTGTTTATACAAAGAGTCAACAAAGCCCATAGCCACACAGTTGGCTCACTGGGCACCCACTCTTACAATCTCCCACTTGCCCTATAGCCAACTAGTCATACTACGTAGACCCATTGCTTCGCGATGTTTGTCAAACAATGGTCCTGGCAAAGGCTTAGTAAGTGGATCAGCGATATTGTCTGCAGAGGCCACTCGTTCGACACTGATGTCTCCTCTTTCCACAATCTCCCGGATTATGTGGTATTTCCTCAGTACGTGTTTGGATCTTTGATGAGACCTTGGTTCCTTTGCTTGAGCAACGGCACCCGTGTTGTCGCAGTACACCGGGACTGGACCAACAAATTCAGGAATGACGCCCAACTCTTGGACGAAATTCCTCATCCAAACGGCCTCTTTAGCAGCAGCTGATGCTGCAATGTATTCAGCCTCAGTGGTGGAATCCGCTGTGGTGTCCTGCTTGGAACTCTTCCAAGAGACAGCACCGCCATTGAGCATGAACACAAATCCAGAGGTTGACTTCGAGTCATCCACATCACTTTGGAAGCTAGAGTCGGTATAGCCTTCCAGTTTGAGTTCTCGTCCTCCATAAACCATGAACATATTCTTAGTCCTTCGCAAGTACTTAAGAATGTCCTTCACGGCTTTCCAATGCATCTGACCAGGATTAGACTGATATCTGCTCGTGACACTCAGAGCAAATGCTACATCCGGTCTGGTAGATATCATCCCATACATGATACTACCTATAGCTGACGCATATGGTACATGTGTCATATTCTCTATCTCTGCATCAGTCTTGGGACACATAGACTTGGATAGAGAAACTCCATGACACATGGGTAGATGTCCTCTCTTGGACCCATCCATTGAAAACCGTTTCAATATGGTATCGATGTAGGTTGATTGAGTGAGTCCTATCATTCTCTTAGATCTATCCCTATAGATCTGTATCCCAAGAATGTAGGATGCCTCACCCAAATCCTTCATCGAAAATCTACCTGATAACCATATCTTTGTTGACTGCAACATCCCTACATCATTCCCAATGAGTAGGATGTCATCAACATAAAGTACTAAGAATGTCACCGCATCCTTAACTACTTTCTTGTACACGCAAGGTTCCTCCGGGTTCTTGATGAAACCAAAGTCTTTAATTGTTTCATCAAATTTCTGGTTCCAACTTCTTGATGCTTGTTTTAGACCATAAATTGATCTCTGAAGCTTGCATACCTTATGCTCGCTTCCCATGGATGTGTACCCCTCAGGCTGCTTCATATAGATTTCTTCCTTAATGTCTCCATTAAGAAAAGCAGTCTTCACATCCATTTGCCATATCTCATAGTCATACCATGCAGCTATGGCAATTAGGATTCTTATGGACTTGAACATTGCAACTGGTGAAAAGGTTTCGTCATAGTCAACTCCTTGCCTTTGAGTATAACCTTTAGCCACCAATCGCGCCTTGTAGGTCAATACCTTACCATCAGGCCCAAGCTTTCTTTTGTAGACCCATTTACACCCTATTGGAACAATTCCATCGGGAGGATCCACTAAAGTCCAGACTTGGTTAGTATGCATCGAATCCAATTCTGACTGCATAGCTTCAAGCCATAAATTCGAATCCGCATCAGAAATTGCTTCCTTGAAGCTTCTTGGATCACATCCAATGTCGGGTTCATCTTGACCCTCTTCAAGAAGAAGACCATATCGAACTGGAGGTCTAGAAGTCCTCTCGGATCTTCTAGGTGCAGGCGTGTCCAGCAATGGTTCCTGAGGTGTGGGATCGTTATTTTGTATTTCGGGTTCTTCTCGAACTTCTTCGAGTTCCATCATCTCGCCTTTCTTATCCAATAAGAATTCCTTCTCCAAGAAGGTGGCATTCCGTGAAACAAACACCTTTGTTTCAGCAGGATAATAGAAATAATATCCGATTGAATTCTTCGGATACCCCACAAAATAACACAAGCTGGATCGACTATCCAACTTATCTCCCACTGTCCGCTTCACGTAAGCAGGACATCCCCAAATCCTCAAGTACGAATACTTAGGAGCTTTGCCATTCCATAACTCGTACGGTGTTTTGTCCACTGCTTTAGTGTGGACGTTATTCAACAACAATACCGCCGTTTCAAGCGCATAGCCCCAAAACGAAGGTGGAAGCTCAGTGAAGCTCATCATAGATCGAACCATGTCCAACAAAGTTCGATTACGACGCTCCGATACACCATTAAGCTGTGGTGTCATAGGAGGAGTCCACTGAGAGAGAATCCCATTCTCTTTCAGATAGTCCAAAAACTCGGTACTCAAGTATTCTCCACCTCGATCCGATCGAAGTGCTTTAATACTTTTACCTAGCTTGTTTTCTACTTCAGCCTTGAATTCTTTGAACTTTTCAAATGCTTCAGACTTATATTTCATTAAATATAAATACCCATACCTAGAATAATCATCAGTAAAGGTAATGAAGTAGGTGTGGCCATGTTGAGTCCCTACTCTAAATGGACCACAAACATCTGTATGGATCAAATCCAACAGATTTTGACTACGCTCAGGCTTCCCCTTAAAAGGAGATTTAGTCATTTTCCCTTTTAGGCAGGATTCACAAGTAGGTAGAGAGTTAATATCAGACATATCAAACATGCCCTCTCCCACTAGCTTGTTCATCCTCCTTGAGGAAATATGACCTAGTCTAGCGTGCCAAAGGTTTGCCGGGTTTTGACTATCGATTTTCCTTTTGTTTGTTGTCGCCGGTTTGTCAATACAATTCACTGGAACGTCTTTTAGTTTTAAATTATATAGATCGTTTTCAAGTTGTCCATTTCCAATTAAACATTCATTCTTGTAAATACTGCAAATCCCATTCACAAAATTACAAGAATAACCATCTCTATCAAGCATAGAAATAGAAATAATGTTTTTAATTAAATCTGGCACAAATAAAACATCTCTCAACAATAATTTAAAACCATTATGCAAAATCAAACAAACATCTCCAATGGCCGTAGCTTCAACTCTGGAACCATTCCCGAGCCTCAGCTGGGTCTCACCCATTCTAAGCCTGCGACTTCTTGTCATCACCTGCAAATCATTGCAAATGTGAGATCCACATCCGGTATCCAATACCCAAGAAGTTGTATTAAGTGACATGTTTATTTCGATATAGAACATACCCTTTGCAGTTCCCAACTGCTCAAGATACTCCTTGCAGTTGCGCTTCCAATGACCCGGCTTCTTGCAGTAATGGCAAACATCCTTGGATTTTCCATCGTTTGAAGCCTTTGTCTTTTGCTTCTTCTCGGGTTCCACTTTCTTGGGTGGGGCAGAACGTTTCTTGCCCTTCATACTTGGCCCCTTCTTAGCAGAAGATGAGGAGCCCACCAAGAAAGCTGGCTTATCCTTCTTAAGTGTGGATTCATATGTAACGAGCATATTGACCATCTCTTCAAGGGTGGCCTCTATCTTGTTCATATTAAAATTTATCACGAATCCATCAAATGAAGAAGGAAGAGATAGAAGCAGCAAGTCCACATTGAGTTCATGCTCCAACACCAAATCAAGGGTCGCTAACTTCTGTATGAGCCAAATCACTCGTACCCCATGATCACGGACCGAAGTCCCTTCACGCATGCGGCACGTCATCAACTCCTTAACAGTAGAGAACCTTTCAGCCCTCGACTGAGCCCCAAAAAGTTCCTTGAGTTGCGTGTGAATGTCAGCAGCATTCACCGTGTCCTCAAATCGCCTCTGGAGTTCATCAGACATCGAGGCTTGCATATAGCATTTGGTCTTGATGTCATGGTCGCACCATGCATCAAGTTTGGCCAATTCCTCCGGACTTATGTCAGCTGGTGCTTCCTTCGGAGGTGCTTTCTCTAACACGTAGAGCATTTTCTCCGAAGTTAAGACAATCTTCAACTTCCGGAACCATTCCGTATAGTTGGCGCCAGTCAGCTTGTTTTGTTCGAGGATCGAGAATAAAGGATTTCGCGAATTCATTGTATGAAATACTGAAAAGGAAATACAGACATATATCAATGATTGTTTAACAATTTACTAAGACATAAAATAGGCGAATTTAATTTTATGAATCTCACTCCCACTATTTTAACGATTTCACCACCCTCTAGTGAAAACGGGAAAATTTTTCCTTAGTGAGAACATGGAGTCCAATTGACAAACTTATGGTCCCGAATAATATCAGCCAACCATAATTCTCAAAAGGTAGAGCCCAATTGCTTCCAAAGCAACCCCCATGTATTTACCTCATGTCCAATAAGGGCCCAATAATATGACGCCGTTTAAAGTGACATGTCAAGATGACCCATCAATATTAAGTTGTGATGGACGGTCGCCATGTGGATCCCCCAATAATATGAGCCGATCCCATGGGAGTTCCACCCAACTTACAACATTTGTCGATCCAATGTACAGCTTTCCGACGGACGGGCCCCCCCAATAATATGAGCCGGACCGTATCCGCGGGTAGCATCACATACATTGACCGTTGATGGAAGGTAGGAACATTTAAACAATATTTAAATTTCCTTTATTTATCTTGATATAAATTTTAAATCATATTTAAAATGAGGGATTTTATTTATAAAAATATTTGTCTCATCATATTTAATTTATTGCATGCATTGCCGGATTCACGCAATTTATGTCTAAACATGCATACAATCATAATATCACATATTATATAGGATGATCGATTCCATTTCTAATTGACCCGTGGTTGCCAATCACGGGTCTTAGTCCAATCCTAGGTAATATGCAGTATGCAAATGCAATCCTATTACATATGCTTCCAATTTACATTTCTTCAGTCTTCATTGTCTGCTGGGCCCACCATCTTCAAATCTTGATCTCCCACTAAATCTAATGTATTTACAATTAAATAACAATGACAAGTAGGGGATACATTTTTAGGGGGTGGGAACGGGCTATAAACCAAGCCCACTTTTATTACATATGACATTCATATCGGGCCATAAACCAGGCCCATTAATAAAACCAACAACAATAAAGACAAAATGTAAATTCCTAACATACACCTACAAAATTGGTCATGGCAATCGATCATCCTTATCCAATAACATTTAATTCAAAATTAATTTATTGGATAACATGCTGTGGCAATTCAAATTTAAACAAGATAAAATCATATTTTATATATAAAATCACATTTCACATATAAAATCATATTTTATCTCCATATCAAATAAAATCATATTTTATCTATAAAATCCAATTTTACAAATAAAATCATATTTTATCTAATATATCATAAGATCATATCTTATCATCAATTGTACCAAAATAATTGATTTCAAAATTCAATTTACGGATAAAATATTAAAATTTTCCAAAAATTCAAATTTATCCAAAATCAATTTTAAAATTTACGGACTCGAACAATTCGATCCGAAATCTCGTGAACCAATCAAAAACAATTTTTGACCGGACCAAAAATAAAATTTTAAATATTAAAAATTAAAATATAATTTTTTCGGCGGGCCGCCCGGGACACTCCCGGGCCGGCCCGCACCCGGGGCGCGGGCCGGGGGCAGCCCGGCTGCCCCCTTAGGGCAGTGCGCTGCCCTGGGCGGCGCCGAGCGCCGCCCTGCGCAGCGCCCAGCGCTGCGCGGGGCAGCGCACAGCGCTGCCCTGGGCGGCGCCGTGCGCCGCCCTGGGCGGCGACAGTCGCCGCCTTGGGCGGCGCCGTGCGCCCCCTTTGGGCGGCGCCGTGCGCCGCCCGGGGCAGCAACAATTGCTGCCCACCGGGCAGCGATCCAATCGCTGCCCGGGTTTTGCCCCGAAAAAAATTTTTTTTATTAAAAATATTTATTTTGTTTCATAAACCGAGACTCAAAAATTTTGTACAATTGATTATTCAATCGATTGATCTGAGCAACCTGGCTTTGATACCACTGTTGGAAAACTGGCGAGTTCCCAGACCAATTACGATTGATACCCGGTGCAGCGGAAGTTTAAAAATTTTTTCATGGAACGTTTCCATGGTATGGGTATCAACCGTTCATCGATTGAATTACGTGTGTGTAAAATTTAAATAACAATTAAATAAATTTTACCTCAAATCTCGCAACGAGATTAATGGACACCAACAGAACAATTCTGCTCTTGTTGTCTCCCTGGAACCGATGAACGCCTTCAATCAGGTCCACGAACAGAGGTTTAATCCCTCTGATAGATTGCACTAGAAAATCTATCAGAAGTTTTCTGCGAAGAGAATACACGAATTTGATTCGTTATTCCTTACTGCGATTCAAAATCACAGACCGGAATTTCTCTGACAGAGTGGGAGGGTGATCGGCCGAATTGAGAGAGAATAGGGGCTAGGGTTTTCGAAATTATTGCTCTCAAAATAATGACCTGTTGTGTGTAATTTCTGTACTGAAATAACTTATTTATAATGCAGGCCACTAACACCTTAGGGCCCATTAGTCATAAGCTGGGGCCCGACAAGCAAAGCCCGCTCGTTCAGAAATTAATATAAAATTCATCGTGACTCCGATTGATGAAACGATTTCACCAATGTGCACAGAAACCATTTCTGCACGTTTTAAAGTCAAAATAAATTTTCCTGAATCCGAATTCAGTGGTTTCCAAAAATGTCCATCCCTATGTCATTTTAGGAAATCCTACTCCCTTACTCTTATTTAAGAAGTCCAACTCCTTAGTTCATTAAATTTAACTCTTTAAATTTAACTATCTCAACGGGGATTAAAACTCCATTACACTGTGTGACCCTCAATGGTTCAGGGATACAGCTAGCCGTGGGCTCACAACTCCTTGTGACTCGGAACAACACTTTCCGACTTGCCCAACGAATCATGGTAAAGCGCCTAGCAACATCGCCCCATGATTCCCTAGGTATCACTGATAGTGCCTACAAGAACCAGTAGATTTTGGTTAACGTACAGTACGGTCCCTTCATCCATATATCCCGATCGAATCAACAACCATTGGTATATCGAGAGTCGCTCAAGATTCGATAACTATGCAATACATCTTGAAGATCAAATTAGTGACATCGCATGTGCTACTAAGAAACCATTTCTTAAATCACATCAAGTACTCTGGCCAGAGATTTGTCACACTAATATCTCCTCAGATCGCATAGGATATCCACACTCGCAAGTATGTGGTGAATCCTTGACAACAATGCATTGACTCCTATATGTGTCGTAACTGTACCCAATCTCGACACCTGATGACCCCCTCAGAGTCGGTAAACGAGTCAAAACACAGTACTAGCATATAGAGTCTCCATGATGTTTCAAGTCGTAAGGACTAATGGTGTACAACCAAAACCGCGGACTTTATCCACTCGATAAGTGATAACCACTTGGAAAGTCCGGATAGGGTAGTTCGACTATTCATCCTATGAATATCCATTTGCATGCTTCGAACATCTCCATGTTCCCTACCAATGAAACGTGGTACTCCGCATCGCAAATGCTAGTCTCAAACTCGAGCGATCCTTATCCTTATTATCGGACGGCTCAATCGACTAGGAACGGTTTTAGAATATACAGTGACTATAAGATGTATTTCATGATAGACATCTCCATGTTCTACCACATCTTACATACACTATAGTATATTCAAGGTCTTTATCAAAACAACAATAGTATATCACAATATAACAATATGAAGTAATATAAAGTCATTGCCATAAAAGTGTAAATCATATTAAACAAAAGATTGTTTATACAAAGAGTCAACAAAGCCCATAGCCACACAGTTGGCTCACTGGGCACCCACTCTTACATCTCCTTCGAGATGTATATTAGTAGGGTTGTACCCTATCCTATTAGTGGATGGACTTCCATCGATTTGGGTCCGGCATATCCACTGGTATATTGGTATGGGAGCCAACTCCTACAGCAACGGCACAGCGTGCTACATACCAGGGCCCGGTCTGTCTCTGTTATCTTATCTTTGACCTCGAGTTATAGGGAGTTCACTTTGCATGCATGTATACTCATACTCTCGTACTGAGCGTTTTATGCTCACGTCTCGTACTTTGTGTTTTTGGACACCCTATTCCATGGGGCAGGTTTGCGATTGGACGAGGCGGGTGGTTCCAGGAGGGGCTAGGCAGCGGTTGGTCAGCTGGAGCTTCGCTTAGGTTTTTATTTCTGTTGTTATCGGATTGATACAGCTTTTCGATATGGTTGTATAGTCTAATTGGATTTTTACAGATTCCTTGCCTTGGGATTGTATAATGTCTATGGTTTCCGCAACTTAATTCTAATTACTGTTTTGATTAAGTTAATTGCATGCCTAAGTTTTGTTTAGTAGGTGATTCGAGTAAGGGTCACTACACGTTATATGGGAAGAAATGTAGATCTCCTCTGTATTGGGATGATGTTTCAGGGGCACCTGAACTTGGGCCAGATATGATTCGAGATATGACTAAGAATGTAAAGCTTATTCAACAGAGAATGAAAACAGCTCAGCATAGACATGCCATATATGCGAATGTCAGACGTAGACCGTTATGTTTTGAATAGGAAGACAGAGTATTCTTGAAGATTTCTCCGTTCAGGGGTACTGTAAGATTTGGAAAGAGAGGAAAGTTGTCTCCGAGATTTATCGGTCCGTATGAGATTTTGGAGAAGATAGGCGATCTTTCTTATCGACTTGCATTGCCTCCAGCTTTGTCGGGTATTCACGATGTATTCCATGTTTCTATGCTTCGGAAGTATCAGCCTGATATATCTCATATTCTTCAACATAATGAAGCAGAACTTGACGAGACTCTGAGTTATTTTGAACAGCCTATTCAGATACTTGATCGCAAAGAAAAACAACTCAGAAACAATACGATACAGTTAGTCAAAGTTCAGTGGAATCAACATGGAGTCGAAAAAGCGACATGGGAGACTGAAGAGGATATGAAACAGAGATTTCCTAAGATATTTCATTGATGTGAGTCTTATTCAGTATTTTCATTATTTTCTTATCTTATGTGTATACAAATTGCATGTGATTTCGAGGGCGAAATCATATCTTAGAGGGGGAGAATTGTAAGGCCCAGGATAATTTTATTTAATCCGAGATTATTTAATTTTAATCCGAAGATATTTAATTTAAGAATTTTTAGAGTTTAGATTTAAATTCTAATATTCTTAAATTATTTAGGATTGAAATTGAATTAAAATAAAGGCCGAGGACTATTTTGCAATTTATGAAGATTTGAAGGGCCAAACTGTAATTTCTTGAGTTAGTGACTTACACTTGGCATGTGGATGGATACCAAAGTTTGTAATGCATGTATATCTTCATTCCATTAAATTTTAGAGGACAAAAACGAGAACCCTTCTAAAAATTCAGATTTCTCAAGCAACTTTGATCTTTGAAAGATCATATCTTTTGATCCGGTTATCCGAATTTAATTCCGAACATAATTCTACGATCCTTGAAAGATGGGCTTCAATTTGATGTAAGTATTTTGATGTTACAACATGTTTTGAAAGTTTGGAAGTTGGGAGAAATAAAAAATGATTTTATATTTTTGTTCTTGAGAATATACGTATTGTATATTCAAATCGGATTGAAGATTGGATGTCGTATGAAATTGATATGATTTTCAGAAGCTATGTTCAAACCTTATGCATTTTGGTAACTCTCAGTCGTGTCGCGCCCAAATTACCTGACTCAACTCAGATAAATAAAATATGCAGTAGTGAGAGTAGGGATCATTCCCACGAGGAAAGTGAAATTTATCGTGTTCTAAAAATTACTAAAATAAAATGAAAGGGGGTTTGAGTTTTGAAATTAACTACTGAAAATTTAAAGCAATTTAAAATTAAATTTTATCACTAGCATGCAAGATTAAGAATATGAGAAATCAATAAATTAACAAACCTTGGTATCGGTCGACTACACCCTTGAAATCATTCATTCGATCATCGATTATCTAAAAATAATTAATTTTAATTGATTATTCATCATTGGAAATTTAAGACCTGTTTCACCTTAATCATATTTAACTAGGCACAAGCATTCTTAATTAACCATTACCAATGAATCAACCCAATACAAGCGATTAGATTTAAATTCAAGGCAACATGCAAACTAGTAAAACTGATGAATCTAGACAACATATACACAAGCGGATGTATTTAATCTAGTCAATCGTTGTTCCTATAATTTAATAAACTCACAAGAGAACGATTATTAATTTTTGTTGCTTCACAAATAAGGTAATTCAAATAATTACGGATTTGAATTCTAATTTAACAGTAGATTGTAAAGCGTCGCAAAACCTTAGGGTGATCAATCCAAAAATCTCACATACAAGCATGAAATAATCCAAAACAACTTTATGGTGAATCAGTTATTTTGACCTTGGATTCTAGCACAGAAATTGTTGCATACGGAACAGTTGTTGAGGTTAGTGGAGCTGGTAAGTTGCTCCATGGTCTTCCAATACCCAAGAATTTCATGCGTGTATCCATCGATGAAGCAATGCAAAAATCAGCACGTTTGCAATTTCCAATTCCCAATGAATGTGAAATTCTTGGTGATGCTGTTGGAACACATGTTTCTTGGCCAGAACATTTGATAACTCTACGACACGAGGTAAATGAAATTTATTTAATTTCTAAGTACATATGCATTTAATTTTTGGTATTGCACCTATGTTTACATTTTCAATTATTAGAAGCATCAAAGGAAGATAACTGGCCATGCAAAAAAAAATCAGACTTTGTCGTCAAATGTGCCAAGATCGGTGCGATCGTTGTATTGTTATTGTAAGCAAGCTTTTGATAACCAAAAGAAATTGTCAATTCATTTGGATGAGGAGGTATTTGGAGATAACTATGAACTAAACTTGCACCTTGAGGACATCAGTCCTTTGTATCTGTTGGAGCCAATTTCAACAAATTGTATGGTTGCTTACATATGGTAAGTCTTCAAATTGCCTTACACTTTGTTTGTTGTTTTATTAAATATAATAATCACTTGCTTTATTAGTAAGCTATGTATTATTTAATGTAATTCTGATTGTATTCTCTTCAAAATTGTAGGCATCTTTATAAGAAGTTGGTCAAGGAAAACAATATTGGTAAATTCAAATTTTTAAATCCACACAACATCCCGAATTTTCAAAGAACCACAAATGACAAAATAGGTAAAACTGAACGGTTGAACCAGAGGGCAAGCTTTTTATCAGACCAACTGATCGGTGCATTAGTTAATCAATTGGTTTTGGTGCCAAGTAGTAGCGGGTAACTAACATCCATAATATCATTTTCAATTGATTTTCTTAGACATTTGTATGTTTCGATTTCATGTGTGTGTGTAATTATGATCTTGTGTTTGTGTAGATTCCATTGGAATCTCACTGTCATTGAACCTCACAAAGAAATGGTTTACTTGTTGGATTCTGCAAGTCAGCGAATTCGCGATGACGAATGGAAATATGTCGTGGAAATGTGAGTTCATAATTAATTTTAAGTATTAATTTATTTTATTATGAAAACTCATAAATCATATATTTTAAATGTATACATGAAGGGCATTAAAATTGTTCCATTCAAACAAAGGAAAGAAAGGAAGAAAGCATGTCCAATGGGAAGTAATCAACGTATGTGTACTTTTATTTCAATCTAAAATATTGGGTATACTAGCCATTAAAATTTTGACATTTTTACAGGCTCCTATACAACCAGATATGAAGCTATGTGGTTATTATGTGATGAGATATATGAGGCAAATTACTGAAAAAGTTGCAACTATCGAGGGAGATGCACTACGATTGATTGTAATATCATCTTCGTCAATATCTCATATATTTGGAAGTTATCTACTTATCAATTTTTAAATTATTTTAGTTTTGTTTCAAGCTCATATACATTATTGTTTGTGTTCACAGTTCACAAAATCAGAGTACTCTCAAGAAGAAATTGATGAAGTGCGATCTGAGGTAGCCGAATGCATACAAGATGATATCTATGAATAGGTATGTACATGAGTTCGTCATATTGAGTTTGAATAGGGCTGTTTTGAGCTGAATTTTAGGAATGTGTTTGGAGTCTACTTTGGGTTGTATTGGTGGTTATTTTGTGGCTATTTTGGAGGCTGTTTTGGGGGTGCTTTTAGAGCTTGTTTGGAGCGGCTTTGAGAGGTGATAGGGCTGTTTTGGATTGATTTTGAAGGGTGTTTGGAGTCTGTTTTGGGGCTGTTTGGAGGTTGTTCTGGGGCTGTTTGGAGGTTGTTTTGGAGTCTACTTTGGGTTGTATTAATGGTTATTTTTTGGCTATTTTGGAGGCTGTTTTGGGTGTGCTTTTAGAGCTTGTTTGGAGCGGCTTTGAGAGGTGATGGAGCTGTTTTGTATTGATTTTGGAGGGTGTTAGGAAACTATTTTGGGGCTGTTTGGAGGTTGTTCTAGGGCTATTTGGAGGTTGTTTTGGAGTCTACTTTGGGTTGTATTGGTGGTTATTTTGTGGCTATTTTGGAGGCTGTTTTGGGTGTGCTTTTAGAGCTTGTTTGGAGCGGCTTTGAGAGGTGATGGGGCTGTTTTGTATTGATTTTGGAGGGTGTTTGGAGACTATTTTGGGGCTGTTTGGAGGTTGTTCTGGGGCTGTTTGGAGGTTGTTTTGGAGTCTACTTTGGGTTGTATTGGTGGTTGTTTGTGTCTATTTTAGAGGCTGTTTTGGGTTGGTTTTTGAGCTTGTTTGGAGTGGATTTGAGAGGTGATGGGGTTGTTTTGAACTGCTTTTGGAAGGTTTATGGAGTCTATTTTGGGGCTGTTGGGAGGCTGTTCTGGGGTTGTTTGGAGCGGTTTTGGGAAGTGCTGAGGGTTGTTTTGAGTTTGCTTCTTTTGTGGAGAATGTTTGTGGCTTTCTCGAGAATATCATGTTCATTATCAAATTTTATTCAACTTATTGCAGACTTGGTATTTTGTGGAGTTGTTTGGAGATTTTTTTTGGGATGTTATGAGACTATTGTGACTTCATTAACTTTATTTATTCTTCTCTATAGGAATGCATGGAATGATATCTTAGAAGATGCACAAGTGGAGAAAGTTTATCAGCAAAGCAAGATATTTTGGGTTTGATATGCACGATTATCTATCTTTTTGGGGTGTTTTTTCGTTTTGTAAACTTGGTTCAAAACTTTTTGGCATATTTTATGTCTCGTTTAGTTACTGGTAGATTGTGAATTTTTTGATAAATCGTCTATTGTAATTCAAAGATGTATTTTCTTAATTAATGCTATTTTGGTGATGTTTTGTTTTATTTTATATAAACTGTTTTAATTACTTCAAAGTTTTGTTTCTTAATTACAAAATTATTTAAGTATTAAATATTAAATATAAATCAAAAGTATTTATAATTCCATTATTATTAAAAAAAATATTTTTGCCTAAAAGACAACGGATTTTTCACGTTGTCAAAGTGTTGTCAATCTCAAGTAATAACAACGGTTTTTATTTGTTGTAAAACTGTTGTTTATTGCACCCAAAGACAACGGTGTAAAAATGTTGTAAAACCGTTGTCTATATCACCCAAAGACAACACATTAAAAATGTTGTAAAACTGTTGTCAAATATACAAAACCACAACAGTGAAAAACCGTTGCACAACTGTTGTCGTATATCCAAAGACAACAGTTTTTAACCGTTGTCTATGAGCACCCCTTTCAACAACAGTGCTTTTAACAACAGTTCTCTGGGGCCTACGACAACAGTTAATAACCGTTGTTAATGACCGTTTTTCTTGTAGTGTCACTTGGTTAGAAAGATGTACCAAGTCGCCGAATCCACCTGCAGAAAACGCTCGGGAAAGAATTTGAAATTCACAGGATGGTGCCAAGTAGCGCCATCATAACACGACTGAGCTATAACCTCTTCATAATCTGGATCATGTTTGAGGCTCTGGTACAGACTATCGTCAACCGCAGGAGTCGCAAGGAAATCATTAATCGTGTTCTCATCAAAATACACTAGTTTCCCCCTGACGAAAGCCTTTCCATCCTCCCTCTCAGCCGCGTTAGCGTAAAATTCACGCACAAGCGGAACTATAGCCGCGTTCGGTTGTTGGCAAAAGACACGCCAAATCCTACGCCCAATATCAATTGCAACTCGACCGTCTCAAAAATTAAGGTCAATTCCATGTTTGGGATTTGGTGTACGATGAATTTTAGCCAAGTCGTAACATTCACGAGCCGGTTGATTGATGAATCGGCCGAAAATTTGTGCAAAGAAAGCAAATGCCGCGGCTTGAGATGACTCGCCGGAGGTACGAGAGCTCTTGGCCGACATATTAAGATATGTTTGAGGAACCCACGATGAATATGGAGTTAGCGGAGAGAAAGGCCGAGGAACAGGAACGGCGGTGGCGTGCTGAAGTTCGGTGACAGGGGAGGCGGAGGCAGGTCGTAGTGGCAGGTGAGAAGGATGGTGACCGGACTAATTCAGAAGCACGATGGGCGAGGTCCGGTGATTCATGGCGGAACAGGAATGGAGATTATGGAGATGAGTAGCATCGGAGAGAGACCGAGGCGCAGGTGTTTTCCGACCGAGAAGTGAGAAAAGATATTCCGGCAAGAATGGAGATGGTGACTGGAGTATAGTGCGGATCCCTGCGATTGAAGAGACAATGGATGAGAAAATTATGATGAAATGGTTTTGGGGTTTAGGGATTTTAGATAAAAAGGGAAGGGGAAGTGAGGGTCAAAGTCAAAATTGATCTATTAAATCGGCCCCAGAATGATTTTTGCTCGATCGGTATAAACTAACCAATCGAGCAAACGAGCGAGCCAAGTTTTAAGCTCAAGATAGAAAAATTTTCACGCGATTGGTATAAACTATCCGATTGAGAGAGAATGAAAATAGTCCAAAATCCCGAGTCCAGAGTGATGTCCGCTCGATCGGTGGAAAAGAACCAATCAAGCGGAGCAGTTTATTTTTGAAAAATTTGAAAAAAATGTAAAATTTTAAATTTACGTAAAAGTAATCAACTAAATGAAAAAACACTAGAATGGACAAAAATAAGAACTAAATAACGAAGAAAAGGGTAATAAAACTGGGTTTTTTTTTTTTTTTTTTAAAAAAAAAACACCGCCGGAAGCGGAGGGTTAGGCAGACCCCTACCTGTATATAAACATAAAAAAGCGATACAAATAAAACCTAACGGAGGAGGGGGACTAGGCCAAGACCTCCCCAAAAGGCTATACAAAGGTAATAAGAACATCAGAACAGCTAGGGTATCGAAAAATATACAACCAAAGCATCCCTAGGAAATAAGTATAAACAAATAACATCAAAGATAGCTAACTAAGTCAACGTTAGCAGTCATCCTGGGCAGCAAAAGCTAGAAGAGAACCACAGCTCGGCCCAGCAAAATCAAAAACGGACACTGAGGCACGAAGAGTGGCTGGTATCAACCTGTGCAGTAAAACCTAGAGGAGATCCACAACTCCAGGCCAGCAAAATCAAATCCGACACTAAAGCGCGAAAAGAGGCTGGCACCATCCAGAGCTGAACAACAGATCAAAGCTATGCAAGAAATATGTCCAAAAGTCATGATCAGCTGGGAAGTCACTATACATAGGCCGCGAGGAAAAAAAGGAGCGACCGCAAACCAGCAGGCCCAGAGCAAAAAAGCAGGAAAATGGCGAAGGAAACTCAAGCCATAACCTAACTCCCAAGAAGACTGGAAATCCAAAAAGCGAGGGGCACGAGAGACCGCCCACAAAACATCCAAACAACAGCAAGAACCAGGCAAGGAGAAGCACAGTGAACGCCTGGTGATCCATCACCCTGAAGAAGCAAAGCAAGCGACAGGGGAACAGACTAACTCCAAAAACTCCGAAAAAGGGCCGGAGAGCTGTACCTGCAAAGAAAAAATAAATAGCTACATATATCTAAATCTAGGATGACCTAGACCAAAAAGGAGAAAAAACAAAGAAAAGGAAAGCCCAAGAGAAACGGCTATAAGCGAGCGTGAGGCTCTAAGAAAACCTAGATCTAAGGTAAGGAAGCCCGGAAGAGTCAGAACGGGCCAACGCAGTGATGGGAGTGGTTAAAGGAACACCAATCTCCAACAAACACTGCCTATGATCATGAGCCTGCCGCGCCAACGCATCCGCAACCGAATTCCCTTCCCGATAGATATGCGAGAAATGAACCGGCCTATTCCGCACCAAAACACGCGTCCTCGAAACAATATGGTCCAAATCCCAACGGCACCTCCAAGATCTAAGAATCTGAATGGCAATTTGGGAATCAGTCTCAATCCAAAGGGGAAAAAGGCTAAGGTCAGAACAGAGAAGAATACCCCTCCAAATCGCCCAGAGTTCTGCACGGACATTGGACCCCAAACCAATGAACTCACTAAAAAATGCCAACACCCTACCAGAAGAATCCCGGACAACCCCCCCCCCCCCCCCCCACAGAAGACTCACCGGGGTTACCTCTTGAGCTCCCATCCACATTGAGCTTGAAGGACCCAGGTGGAGGCCTCAACCAACGGACGATCGCAGTCTTGTGAATCCATTGGAGGCCGACCGAAATGCTCATCATCCTCGCAGCCTGCAAAGCCCCCAGCCAAAGACGGGGCTTGATAACAGTTGCGGAATGAGCAAGTCTCAAATAAGACAAAATTTGGAACTTAACCTTCTCCGCAGAGTAGGGTAAGTGACGGTGCTTAGTATCATTGCGTGCAGTCCAGAGGAACCAAAGAACGACAAAATGAATGAATTCCCTCACATTACCCCCCGGAGACCACTCGCGACCCCTTTTCCAAGCACTGAGAAACAGACTAAAGTTCTCAGTGGCAGGGATGCGAACTCTAAAGATAGCCCCAAAGAAATGCCACACAGAGCGGGCGATGGGACCGTCGATGAAAATGTGAGTGAATGTCTCAGACATCTCACAGCACTGGCACTTGGACACAAGGGAGAAACCCCACTGCTGGAGCACCTCATCCACAGGCAACCACCGATGCCAAAACCTCCACAGAAAGAAGGACATGGTGGGCCTCATCCAGCGTCCCCAACAGGGATTAAAGATATCCGAGACCGAGCCTCTCGGTCTGACCTGCTCCCAAGCAGATCTCACAGAAAAGGCACCATCGGTGCTGTGGATCCAGATAGTCGCATCCGGCTCATCCACCAAAACAGGAATCTGAACGATCTCCTCTGCCACCGAGGGAGCGACGATAGCGCAAAGGAGATCAAAATCCCAGTCTCCCTCCAAAAGGAAGCTGAAAACACGCACACACCGATACCCTCTGTCATTACACCTGCTCGACAAAGGGGCATCACCCAACCAAGTATCATCCCAAAAAGAGACATCCCCAATACCAATCCTCCACCAGATACCAGGCTCCGCACGAGGTCTAATCTGGAGCAAGCGCCTCCAAGTGGGGGAAATGGCTCCACGAGAAGGAGCACAAATAGGGCTGACAGTCCGGCAATACTTCCTCGAAAGGAATCTCGCCCGGAGAGAGGAACCCTCCCGGAATCTGAACCACAGCTTCATGGAAAAGCTGTCAACAATGTCCTTGAGCCTGCGAAAACCCAGGCCTCCTTCTTCCACAGGGAAACAGGCGCGAGACGAGCGGGCCCAGTGGCAGATGGCACGGTTTTCCAAAAATCAGCCGGTATGGCAACATTCTAATTTGCGTCTTGTACGCAGTTCTGTAGGCCCATAGAGCATCATCCAATTGCAAGCTCAAGTCCTTCCTTGTCGGATTCATTGTTTTCTCGAGTACGGATTTGATCTCTCCCTGTTTGAAACTTCAGCTTGGCCATTGGATTGTGGATGATATGCGATGGAAATCTTGTGAGTGACATGATACTTTTTCAGCAAACTCGCCATGGTTCGGTTGCAGAAGTGAGTTCCTCTATTACTGATAATGGCGCTTGAAATCCCAAACCTAGAGAAAATATGATTCTTGATAAAATCTGCAACCACTTTTGAATCATCAGTACGGGTGGCCTTAGCTTCCACCCACTTCGAGACATAATCCACACCAAGTAATATATAAATAAATCCATATGAACTAGGAAAGGGTCCCATGAAGTCGATGCCCCATACATAAAAAATTTCACAAACTAGAATGAGTTGCTAAGGCATCTCCTTTCGCTAGGATATATTACTTGTCTTTTGGCATTGAGCACACGACTTATAGAAAAAGTAAGCATCTCGAAATATGTATGGCCAGAAAAATCCACAATCTAACACCTTCCTTGCTGTTCTTTTTGCTCCAAAGTGCCCACCACAAGCATACGAGTGACAAAACGTGAGGATAGGAATTACCTCGCTTCCAGGTACACATCTTCGTATGACTTGATCAGCGTAGTGTTTCCACAAGTATGGGTCATTCCACACAAAGTACTTAGCATCGCGTCGGACCTTATCTCTCTGCGCTTTGGAAAATTCAGAGGGAAACCCATTAGTAACTAAATAATTTACGATATGTGCATACCAGGATAATACTGTGCTCGCTGAAAATAGTTGCTCATCAGAAAATTCTTCTTGCAAGCTTAGCTCCTCATCAATATGAACCAGACGGCTCAAGTGGTCAGCCACTCTATTCTCTGTTCCTCTTTTTCCTTGATTTCCACATCAAATTTGCTCAAGAGCAGTATCCATCGTATCAACCTTGGCTTTGCCTCCTTATTTTCCATCAAAAAACGAAGAGCTGCATGATCAGAATAAACAATAACTTTAGCACCAAGTAAATAGGAACGAAATTTTTCTAAAGCAAAGACTACAACCAAGATCTCCTTCTCAGTTGTAGAATAATTACGTTGGGCATCGTTTAGAATGCGCGAGGCGTAGTAGATGGCATGTAATGCTTTCCCAACTTTCTGTCCCAATACTGCTCCTACCGCATAGTTGCTAGCATCACACATTATTTCAAACGGTTTTCTCCAGTCCGGTGGTTGGATGATTGGTGACGAAGTCAATGAGTCCTTAAGTTTGTCAAACTACGCTTTGCATGACTCATCAAATTCAAACGGGACATATTTTTGCAACAGTTTGCACATGGGAGATGAAATCTTGGCGAAGTCCTGAATATATCTCTTGTAAAAACCTGCATGGCCAAGAAAAGAGCGCACTTCTCGCACACAAGTGGGATAAGGTAAAGACTGAATAATATCAATTTTTGCTTTATCTACCTCAATCCCCTTAGATGAGACGACATGACCCAAAATAATACCTTTCCCAACCATAGAATGACATTTTTCAGAATTTAAAACCAGGTTGGTTTTTACACACCGCTTAAGGACAAGAGCTAGGTTAGACAAGCATTTATTGAATGATTCACCATAGACAGTAAAATCATCCATAAAAACCTTTAAGATGTGCTCAATAAAATCAGAAAAATTGCTAACCATACACCGTTGTAATGTGGCCGGTGCATTGCAGAGTCCAAAGGGCATACGCCGATACGCGAAGGTGTCGAACGAGCAACTGAATGTCGTCTTCTCCTGATTTTCCGGTGCAATTGCAATCTGAAAATAACCAGAATATCCATCAAGAAAACAATAATAAGGATGACATGCTAATCTTTCAATCATTTGATCAATAAAGGGTAAAGGGAAATGGTCCTTTCGGGTTTCAGCATTTAATTTTCTGTAATCTATACAAACCCTCCACCCATTTTGAATGCGTGTGGGAACCAATTCATCATCCTTGTTCTTCACAATAGTAATCCCAGTTTTCTTGGGAACCACTTGGACAGGACTAACCCACTGACTGTCAGAGATTGGGTAAATTACTCCAACTTCAAGGAGTTTGAGAATTTCGGCCTTCACCACCTCCATCATAGGTGGGTTCAACTTTCTTTGTGGCTGACGCGAGGGGTTTTCTCCTTCCTCCATTAGAATCATATTCATGCATGTAGAAGGGCTGATTACCTTGATGTCTGCAATGGTCCATCCAATAGTAGTCTTGTGCCCCTTTAACACTTTGACAAGTTGCTCCTCTTGTTCGGCGTCCAAACTGCTAGAGATGATAACTGACAATGTTTCTCCTTCTCAAAGGAAAAAATATTTAAGATTCTTGGGCAATGTTTTCAGCTCAATAACTGGCACCTGCAAAACATATGGAAGACGCCGAGTGTTAGAAATTGGTAAAGAGATATATGCAAGATTACCTGATTGAGATAACTTCGGTGCACTATTCAGAATTTTCACAATTTCTTTCACTTCTTCATTGCAATCAATCCCATCATCATCCAGCTGAATGGGTGCTATGATAGCCACCTCTGGCTCATTTTTTCCTGCCTGCTCAAAACATTCTTGTGCCAAGTAATCCACAATGTCAACAAAATATACACAATCATCACTGTTAGGAAATTTCATGGAATCATAAATATTAAACTTTACAACCTCACCATCAAATTCCATAGTTAGTGTGCCACTGTGAACATCAATTTTAGTCATCGAAGTTTTCAAAAATGGTCAGCCTAACAAAATTGGACTATTGTGATCACCATTTTCCATGTTGAGGACATAAAAATCAGCAGGAAACACCAAATCATTCACTTGCACTAACACATCTTCCACTACTCCCTAGGGTATGCATTAGACCTATCAGCTAATTGTATGACAATTCCAGTTTTGTTTAAAGGACCAAGTTTCAAGGATGCATAAATGGAATATGACATAACATTAATCGATGCTCCTAGATCTAACATGGCCTTTTCTAGTCTAACATTCCCTATGGTACATGTGATAGAGAACATACCCGGGTCCTTGCATTTTGCAGGTAATTTCCTTTGGATCACAGCAGATACATTTTCACCCAACTCCACTTTCCGACATCCCTGGAATGTTTGTTTCCTCTTTGCAGTGCATCATTCCTTCAAAAATTTTGCATATTGAGGTACCTTCTTAATAGCATCTAGCAATGGAATCTTTACCTCTCATCTACGAAAAGTTTCATAAAGTTCCTTAATCCCTTCATCTTTTCTAGATTCCTTAAGTTCTAAGGGAAAAGGGGCCACATGCTTATATTCAGAGAGAGAAGGGAACTTACCTTTCGGCGCTTCTCCCTGAGTTGCTTATCCATCATCAACCTTAAGCTCTTCATTTCGCTCCTTCTTGGACGAAGCATCAACTTCCTTCTCCTTGAATTTCAACTCCTTCCCATTCATTAAAGTGATGGCACTTTCATTCTCCCTTGGGTTCAGAATTGTTTGAGATGGTAGGGCGTTGGAGTGTTGCGCTTCCAACTTTTTGATTGAAGTGGCGAGCTGTCCCATCTGGTTATTCAAGTTCTGGATACTTGCTCGGGTTTCCTATTGGAAAGTCAGAATATTGGTTGCAAGATCCTTAACTATATTTTCAAAAAACTCACCTGGCACTGGAATCTGAGGACGCTGCTATTGTGGAGGATACTTTGGCCTGTAAGCTTGATTATGCGGTTGTGCATGAGGCCTAGGTGGATTCGCCTGAGTATTTCCATATCTAAGATGTAGCGACCCTACCCGAATCCACTACCTAATCAGAGTGATTAGCGCAAGCAATAATAATTAAAGCGTTAAATATCGGATAATTCCAAAGTACAACAAATCCAATCGGCAGAATACAACCGACGATAGAAACAGTGTATAATTCTTTATACAATCAAATCGAAATTAGGGTATTAGAATCCCTAACAAACTACCTCTGCATGGTAGCAACCTCAACCCTGCTGGGGACCACCGGGACCGTCCAGCCTCAGACCTGACCCGCCACAAGGTGTCCCAAATCATGAAACATAAAGGGCCTGAGCGACTACGCTCAATACGGAAGCAATGATATAAATACAAATATGAGCATGCACATGACTTTAAAAATCAGGGTTAAATCACTTTACTCATGGCGCCTGGAATACACAGTACCGGGCAAGAGAGCGACTTCGCGTGGTACTCGTATATTCCCAAGACACGAATCCTCAGGAAGAATCGCCTCGACTGATAGAAACTATCATGACTCACATCATACCCGATGCAGTCTCCGTAAAAACATATGCATGTACTAAAAACAGTAAAACATAGCCAATACAACACATACATCATGCATCACACACATATGTATAAATATCATGCCGGCTATCTCGGTCAGTACTTACGTACCTCTAACACTGCAGGTCAACTCCTAGCACACCCGTCTAGGTCCAAGGCCTACAAGTCTGCTCTACTGCGTCTACACATGCAAAAGTCCATGCATTACTATAAACGCTCTAAAAGCCTTAACTAAGCTATTTCATACTCCTAAATATTTTTAGGAAGAAAAATTATACCTTCGTCCGTCGTCAGCCCGCTGGTGTAGAATCGTCTCAAAACCTAGGCACACCTCCGCTACGATGCCGAGATCGCTAGGCAACTTCTGGACTCCCAATATGATGCCTAGAACTCCGTAGATCTAAGTACGAAGGTTCGAAAACCAGAGGAAAGGAGGGGAAATCGGTGCACAGAATGAGGGCTCGGACCCCTTTTTTATAGACGGCGATTGGAACGTCCGATCCCTCATCGTAACGTCCGATCGCGAACGAAGCGTTCGGTCGTGACATCGGAACGTACGATGTCACCTCACGTGCGTAAGAAGTGACATCATCTTGCTGACGTCGGTGATGACGCCAGCCCTAGCCAGAACGGAACCTCCGATCCTCCAACGGAACGTCCGATCCCGATCGGAGCTTCCGATCCGTGCTTCGGAGCTTCCGATCCACTTCGAATAATTTTAGGCAAAATTTAGTAATTAATTTCCTTAATTACCTTGATTAATTGCGGGTCACTACATTCTCCCCCACTTAAGAAATTTCGTCCTCGAAATTACATCTTAAGGAAAACATAGTACGCAAAATCAATGCTCTTATTACAACTGAACAATATACATTCGATACAACAGAGTACAAAATCTTAAAACAACTCGGGGTGCTCGGCTAACATCCGACTCTCCAACTCCCAAGTAGCTTCCTCTGTACCTCTGCGTTGCCACTGTTCCATCACCAGCGGTATGCGCTTGTTACGAAGCACCTTGTCCTTCTTGTCGAGAATCCTGAGAGGTTTCTCCACATATGACAAATCGTGGTCTAGTTGCACCTCAGTCGGACGCAAGATGTGGGACTGATCCACCACGTACTGTCTCAACAAAGACACGTGAAACACATCATGAATCTTCGAAAGATTCGGTGGCAAGGCTAGACGATAAGCCACATCTCCAACTTTCTCGAGAATCTCGAAAGGACCAATAAATCTTGGTGACAACTTACCCTTGAGACCAAACCTCATCACCTTCCGGAAAGGTGATACACGCAAGAATACATACTCTCCTTCTTCAAAATGAAGTGGCCTGCGGTGAGTGTTCGCGTAGCTAGCCTGTCGATCCTGGGATGCCTTAATCCTGCGTCGGATCAATTCTACTGCATCAGTCATCTGCTGAATCATCTGAGGACACTCCACCTGCCGCTCACCAACCTCGTCCTAAAACAAAAGTGTACGACAACGACGTCCATAAAGAGCCTCAAATGGTGCCATGACAATGCTGCTATGGTAGCTATTGTTATAAGCGAACTCCACCAATGGCAAATGATCGTGCCATGCTGGGCCAAAATCCATTACGGTAGCTCGAAGCATGTCCTCGAGAGTACGGATAGTCCTCTCCGATTGTCCATCAGTCTCTGGATGATACGCTGTGCTCAAACTCAAAGTGGTACCAAGAGCACGCTGAAAGCTCCCCCAAAATCTTGAGGTGAAACGAGGATCTCTGTCGCTCACAATACTCAGTGGAATACTATACAAACGGACAATCTCTTGCACATACAGCCGTGCCATCCTGTCAAAGGTGAAATCCCGGTTATATGGTAAGAAATGCGCGGATTTCGACAATTGGTCAACAACAACCCAAATCGCGTCGCAATTCCTGGAAGACATAGGCAAGTGGGTGACAAAGTCCATCGTCACATGCTCCCACTTCCACTCAGGAATATCGAGAATGTGAAGTAGACCTCCGGGTCGACGATACTCTGCCTTGACCTGCTGACACACAAGGCATCGGGACACGAATTGATAAACGCTGCGCTTCATTCCTTTCCACCAAAATCGAGTACGTAGATCCTTGTACATCTTCATGCTGTCAGGATGTACTGAGAACCTACTATGATGAGCTTGCGATAAGATCTCGTCTCTAAGTGTGGAATCATCAGACACAACCACACGGCCAGAAAGACACAACAAACCATCCGCCTGAAAATGGAAACCAGCTGAATTCTCACCCTCAGTGAATCGGGCTAATCTCTGAATCTTGGGATCAACACCCTGTGCCTCACGAATACGTCTATACAAGGCTGGCTCGGCAAGCACAGACGCAACACGAACTCCCTGTTGTTCCTTCTTATGACGGAAAGTGAAACCCAATGAACAACACTCTTCGACCATTTGTGACACTGCACTGGTACGAAGGGAACTCAAATAAATCTTGCGACTAAGCGCATCAGCAACCGGATTAGAAGATCCTGGATGGTAATTGATTTCGCAATCATATTCCTTCAGCAAGTCCATCCAACGGCGCTGTCGCATGTTCAACTCTGCCTGAGTGAACAGGTACTTCAAACTCTTATGATCAGTAAAAATCTGGAATCGTTCACCGTACAAATAATGACGCCATATCTTCAGAGCAAAGACAATGGCTGCAAGCTCTAGATCATGTATGGGATAATTCCCCTCGTGAGTCTTTAGTTTCCTGGAGGCATAGGCAATCACATGCCCATTTTGAGTCAATACACACCCCAAACCCTAAAGAGAAGCATCGGTGTGGACTACGAAACCACCAGATCCAGTCGGCAAGGATAGTACTGGAGCAATCGTCAATCGACGTCTCAACTCACAAAAACTATCTTCGCACGCGGAAGACCACTCAAAAGAAACATCCTTTCGCATCAACTGTGTCAAAGGCCTGGCTATCTGAAAGAAATTCTCCACGAATCGACGGTAGTATCCGGCCAAACCCAAGAAACTACAAATCTCAGATGCTATCGTCGGGCGCGACCAATTAAGAATAGCCTCTGTCTTGCTAGGATCCACTGATACGCCATCTCTAGAAATGACATGACCAAGGAACACAACTCGGTCAATCCAGAAGTCACACTTGCTGAGCTTAGCATACAACTGATGCTCTCGCAAGGTCTGTAAAACTGTACGAAGATGAAAGGCATGCTCATCCATGCTACGAGAATACACAAGGATGTCATCGATGAACACTACAATGAACTTATCCAAGAGCTCTCGGAAAACCCTGTTCATCAAATCTATGAAAACAGCTGGAGCATTCGTCAGACCAAATGGCATCACTAAGAACTCATAGTGCTCATATCGAGTACGAAATGCTGTCTTCGAAACATCCTCGTCTCTAACTCGCAACTGATGATACCTAGAATGCAAGTCGATCTTGGAATAGACAGTAGTACCCTGCAATTGATCAAACAGATCGTCAATCCGTGGGAGAGGATACTTGTTCTTTACTGTCACTTTGTTCAACTGACGATAGTCAATGCACAAACGCATCGAACCATCCTTCTTCTTGACGAATAGAACTAGGGCTCCCCAAGGTGAAACACTGGGTCGAATGTAGCCTTTATCAAGAAGATCCTGCAACTGCTGCTGCAACTCTCGCATCTCAAATGGAGCTAATCGGTACGGTGCTCGGGAAATCGGCGCTGTCCCTGGCAACAAGTCAATGACAAACTCGATCTCTCGCACAGATGGTAACCCTGGAATCTCGTCGGGAAACACATCCGGGAACTCACTGACTACTGGTATCTCCTCCATGTCCGGACCCTCTAAGGATGCATCAATCGTATAGATCAGGTAGCTTTCCCCGCTAGACTCTAAAGCACGTTGGGCTTTCAGAGAAAAAATCACTGGCATCGGGGGTCGCGCTCCCTCACCATAGAAATACCAAGCATCCTCAGCCTCGGGGCGAAACTGGACAATTCTCTGGTAGCAATCCACTACCGCTCGATACGAAGTCAGAAGATCAATCCCGATGATACCATCAAAGTCATCCATCGCTAAAACCATCAGGTTAGCACTCAACAGATGTCCCTAAAATCCCAAAATACAACACAAAACAAGACGCTTAGCTAAGACTTCCTGACCCATCGGAGTCAAAACCGCTAACAAGACGTCTAAGGAAACAAAAGGTAATCTATGCCTCTTAACAAACCGAGCTGATTTGAATGAATGCGAAGCACCAGTATCGATCAAAAGATAAGCAGGAAAACCGCACAAACTAAAAGTACCTGCAATCATGTTCTCACTGTCTGCCTGAGCCTGCTCCTGGTTCAGCGCAAACACCTGCCCCTGAGCACGCGGGCGCGATGACTGTCCTCTCGAAGAAGACTGAGAATGATGTCGTTGCGATGGCTGCGACTGCTGACGCTGCTGCTGCGAAGGCTGCTACTGATACTGCGGTGGCTGATAGATAGTGGTCTGAGAACCACCAACACTCCCCGAACCACTCACTGTACCGGCCAAAGTGGGACAATCTCTTTTCATGTGACCCTCCTGGCCGCACTGAAAACAAACACCAGTGATATAAGGACACGGTCCTGGGTGATGCTTCCGTTTGCACTGATGACAACGTCGTGAATCACCAAAACGATGAATACCGCCAGATCCGGAAGAAGAAGAAGAAGTACCACCCTGTCTCTTAAAAGACTGGGCCCTTGGACCCAAAGAGCTAGATGGTCTGGATGCAGAAGATCCAAAAGTCCTGTTCCTCTGCAGACTGTCCTCTGCCTGGTGACAATTGTTCACCAAATTCTCGAAGTTCCTCTCTCTGCCCACGGCAACCAACTGATGAATGTCAGGGTTAAGGCCCTGAAGAAATAGATCGTGCATCGTCTCTGAGCTACTCGCAATATGGGGACTGAAAGAAAGAAGCTCAAAGAATTTCTGCTGGTACTCATCAATGGTCATAGTACCCTTTCGCAAACTCAGCAACTCGCTCGCCTTCGTCTGACGCAAAGCTGGAGGAAAGTAATGCTTCTAGAAGGAAGACTTAAACTCAGCCCAAGTAGCGGTACCCCTGGTGGCAATAAACGGAGTAGAAGTAGCTCTCCACCACCTCTTCGCATTTCCCTCTAGAACAAAAGCTAAAGTTTCCATCTTCTGGGCTTCAGTACACTGATACTCCCGAAAACAACTCTCTATACGCTCCAACCAGTCCTCAGCAACTGCAGGAGCCTCCCCACCCACCAATGGCTTAGGAGCCATCTGAAGAAAACGGTTCATACTAAAACGCCTATGATCCTCATGATGATGTCTACGGTGATGTCTCCTTGGTGGATCACCCCAACGACCACCGCTAGCCTGACTTTCGTAATCATCATCTGCCATCTGTCAATAACAACAGACAACTCTTAAAATCCGCTTTACTAATTCCCAGTTGCAATGCGCTCTGATACCAATGAATGTAGCGACCCTACCCGGATCCACTACCTAATCAAAGAGATTAGCGCAAACAATAATAATTAAAGCGTTAAATAGCGGATAATTCCAAAGTACAACAAATCCAATTGGCAGAATACAACCGACGATAGAAACAGTGTATAATTCTTTATACAATCAAATCGAAATTAGGGTATCAGAATCCCTAACAAACTACCTCCGCACGGTAGCAACCTCAACCCTGCTGGGGACCACCGGGACCGTCCAGCCTCAGACCTGACCCGCCACAAGGTGTCCCAAATCATGAAACATAAAGGGCGTGAGCGACTACGCTCAATACGGAAGCAATGATATAAATACAAATATGAGAATGCACATGACTTTAAAAATCAGGGTTAAATCACTTTACTCATGGCGCCTGGAATACACAGTACCGGGCAAGAGAGCGACTTTGCGTGGTACTCGTATATTCCCAAGACACGAATCCTCAGGAAGAATTGCCTCGACTGATAGAAACTGTCATGACTCACATCATACCCGATGCAGTCTCCGTAAAAACATATGCATGTGCTAAAAATAGTAAAACATAGCCAATACATCACATACATCATGCATCACACACATATGTATAAATATCATGCCGGCTATCTCGGTCATTACTTACGTACCTCTAACACTGCAGGTCAACTCCTAGCACACCCGTCTAGGTCCAAGGCCTAAAAGTCTGCTCTACTGCGTCTACACATGCAAAAGTCCATGCATTACTATAAATGCTCTAAAAGCCTTAACTAAGCTATTTCATACTCCTAAATATTTTAAGGAAGCCAAATTATACCTTCGTCCGTCGTTAGCCCGCTGGTGTAGAATCGTCTCAAAACCTAGGCACACCTCGGCTACGACGCCGAGATCGCTAGGCAACTTTTGGACTCCCAATAGGATGCCTATAACTCCGTAGATCTAAGTAAGAAGGTTCGAAAACCAGAGGAAAGGAGGGGAAATTGGTGCACAGAATGAGGGCTCGGACCCCTTATTTATAAACGGCGATCGGAACGTCCGATCCCTCATCGGAACGTCCGATCGCAAACGGAGCATCCGATCGTGACATCGGAACGTCCGATGTCACCTCACGTGCGTAAGCAGTGATGTCATCTTGCTGACGTTGGTGATGATGCCAGCCCTAGCCAGAACGGAACCTCCGATCCTCCAACGGAACGTCCGATCCCGATCGGAGCTTCCGATCCGTGCTTCGGAGCTTCCGATCCACTTCGAATAATTTTAGGCAAAATTTAGTAATTAATTTCCTTAATTACCTTGATTAATTGTGGGTCACTACATAAGATTTGGATGATCCTTTCAACATGGATTGTATGTGTTGGAATATGGATCATACTTCCGCTGTGGTGGTACAGGAAATCCGCCAGTAGCATTCACCTATTCCACTAAATCCTCTTGAAGTGTGGGACACATGTCAGTAGCATGTCCCACTGCAGCGCAAATTCCACATGCCTTTTCAGTTTGTCCATTCCCTACAGCCATGTTCTCGATCAAATTCCTTGCTTGTATTGGAGTTTTGTCCACGAAAACTCCTCCACTGGCCGCATCTAGCATACTCCTATCATGGGATAACAAACCTTCATAGCAATATTGAATTAACAGGTTTTCACTTATCTAATGTTGCGGACAGCTAGCACACAACTTTTTGAACCGCTCTCAGTATTCGTGAAGTGATTCCCCCGTAAATTGCTTGATCCCATATATTTCCTTCCTGATATTCGCTGCTCTAGAAGCTGAGAAATATTTCTCCAGAAAAATCCTCTTCATTTCAGTCCAAGTTGTGATGGATCCAGAGGGTAAATAGTACATCCAATCCTTTGCAGCACTCTACAAAGAGAAAGGAAAGACTCTCAGTTGGATCTGATCCTCTATCACTCCATGGGGTTTCATAGTCGTGCATACCACATGGAATTCCATCAAGTTCTTGTGAGGATCCTTACCTGTGAGACCATGAAAAGAAGGTAGTAAGTGGATTAATCCAGATTTTAATTTAAAAGTAGCATTATTTTCTAAAGTAGGAAAAGTAATGCATAAAGGTTGCTGATTTAAATCAGGAGTTCCCAGTTGTCTCAGGCTCAGATTTGCGTTGGCAGCCATCTCTTCCTCAGGAATTTTAGTCTGAATTTTGTCTTCTTATTGTCTCCTACGAGCTTCTCTCCTTCGCCTATGCAAAGTTATTTCTATCTCCAGGTCATATGAAAATTCTTCTTCAGAAGAGTCACTTGAAAGCATGAAAGACTGGAGAAGTACTAGAAACAAAGATAAGAAAATAAAAATGAGATTAAATAAAATAAATAGAACACAAAAAATTAAACACCATTCCCGGAAACGGCACCAAAATTTGGTAGCGCTTAGTCGTGTCGCACCCAAATTACCCGACTCAACTCAGATAAATAAAATATGCAGTAGTGAGAGTAGGGATCGTTTTCACGAGGAAAGTGAAATTTATCGGGCTCTAAAAATTACTAAAATAAAACAAAAGAGGGTTTAAGTTTTGAAATTAACTACTGAAAATTTAAAGCAATTTAAAATTAAATTTTATCACTAGCATGCAAGATTAGGAATGTGAGAAATCAATAAATTAACAAGCTTTGGTATCGATCGACTACACCATTGAAATCATTCATTCGATCATCGATTATCTAAAAATAATTAATTTTAATTAAATATTCATCATTGAAAATTTAAGACCTGTTTCACCTTAATCGTAGTTAACTAGACACAAGCGTTCTAAATTAACCCTTACTAATGAATCAACTCAATACAAGTGATTAGATTTAAATTCAAGGCAACATCACTAGTAGAAAAGTCTTAAAAGACTTCGCCAGTTTTTACTTCGGCAATCACTGTTACTGAAGTAATACATAGTTATTTACTTCGGTTATAAAATTAACGAAGTAAAATGAACTTTATACTTCATCAATTAAAAAAAACGGGCTTCACTTAAATTTTAAGTAACTTTTTACTTCGTTAAAATAAATTTGATGAAGTAAAAAGATGAAAATAAAATTTTTAATTTGTATTTGGTGAAGTAATAGACTCAATCTCTGTTTTTTTTCACGTCTTTTACTGCCTCTTTCAATCTTTCTATTACTCTTCACTCACTCTTCTTCTGCTAAACCAAACCCTTTCCCAAAACCCTTCTTCAGCCACTTCAAGCCGCCTGTTCGCCGCTGTGTAATCGGAGAACTCAAAATGGATTATAGATTCAGATGGAGCATGGATGGGGCAATCTTCTATTACTTATATTTCAAGGTAAATCGTGACCTCGAAGCGCACTCAATCGGTCGTTTATTCCGGCGAAGCTGCACGGCCTCTTCTTTATTTTCGTAGGTTTGATCTTTCACCTCACTTGAAAACTTTAGGGTTGTTTTGTGAAGTTAGAAACACAGTGGCAGCAATCGTGAACTTTAGGGTTTACCTGCCACTTCCGCCTGGTATGTCTATATCACCCTGCTGTCGATCCCCCTTTTTCTCAAACTCTAGCCGACCGCTTTTCTCATCTTCAACGCTGCCGAAAATGACACAACACCACCCGCGCGAAACCCTGAGGTTTGAAGCTTTTATTTTGGAACCAATTCAAAGATTAAACTCAATCTGTTGCATCATGTCATCTCGTTCGTGCCCATCATGCATCCTTTACATCGGGAATCTTCATTCCAGGTTGTTTTATTTCGATACAGATGTGATCTTCATTCCGATTTTCATTTTGATTTTAGTCTATTTTTTTGCACTAATTTCGAGTTTTATGGAATCATGAGTTATGTCGTGTTCTTGCAGATTCAAAGCTATTCTAATTTAATTTGGTGGAATCATATCCGATTATTTATTTAATTTGTTATTATTTTGATTGATCTGTAACTTCTCTACAGAGTAAGTACACATTGATTATCAAAGATTAAAATGTTAATCCAATTATCTGTATGTTGTTCCAGGGTCCCCGAGATACAATTTGTTAAGGTGCAAAAACAAGGTGACATGTTACTGGTGGTACCTAAGGGGTTTGCCACGGTCAGGCTCGAAAACGAAGCGTCCATTAAAATGAAAGGAGTTGTGTTGAAATGAGGACACAAAATCCTTCTCTACACCTTGGTTCCTAGATCAAGGTTCACATACCTTTGTCTATTGCCTTTCATGCAGTGACTAAGATATTATCATGACTCGTTCTTCTGGAAGCTATGGCCTTTCCCAGGTCTCTTTGTCAAGTATCTTGATTTTCTTTTTTCATGGCAACTTTTTTTTAGCATTAGATGGCCCTTGAGAACTTAAGGATCAAAGTGGAGATCATATATCTACTTATAATAAATCATGAATAAGTTGAGACGGGCTTGTTTCTGCCCGGTTCCCAGTCAAAAAAAATACACGCTCCTCTAAAACACTAACCAAGATAAAACGTGTTTAAATAAGAATGGTTGAGAGAGTCTGCGGCTACCTCTTCTCGCCTCTCTTTCTTCTCTTCGTGGTTTTCTTTTACTAAATTAAACGCTTGCAATTCTTCTCTTCTCTCGATCGTTCTGTGCTCTTACAGTCTTACTTGTGCAGCTTACGCTTTGCTTATGCTTTAGCTGGTTGTTTTATTCTCTGCCGGTTCACCAGCCGTTCTACCATCCTTTCGACAATTCTGAGTCGTGTGGCTTCTACGTTTGAGTTGGAAACACTGTACGTGTAAACGGTGAAAGAGTGGGTGCCCGGTTAGCCAACTTGTGGCTAAGGGCTTTTATGATTCTATGTAAAACAATCTTTTGTTTAATATAATTTACACTTTTATAATGGCATTGACTTTATCTTTCTTCATATTGTTATTTTATGATATACTATTGTTGTTTTGATAAAGACCTTGAATATACTATAGTGTATGTAAGATGTGGTAGCACATGGGGATGGCTATCATGAAACACATCTTATAGTCACTGTATATTCTAAATTGTTCCTAGTCAATTGAGCCATCCGCAAATAAGGATAAGGATTGCTCGAGATTGAGACTAGCATTTGCGATGCCGAGTACCACATTTCATTGGTATGGAACATAGAGATGTTCATAGCATGCAAATGAATATTCATATGATGAATGATCGAACTACCCTATCCGGACTTTCCAAGTGGTTATCACTTATCGAGTGGATAAAGTCCGCGGTTTTGGTTGTACACCATTAGTCCTTATTACTTGAAACATCATTGAGACTCTATATGCTAGTACTGTACTTTGACTCGTTTACCGACTCTATTGGGGTCATCAGGTGTCGGGATTGGGTACAGTTACGACACATATAGGAGTCGATGCTTTGTTCTCAAGGATTCACCACATACTTGCGAGTGTGGATATCCTATGCGATCTGAGGAGATATTAGTGTGACGAATCTCTGGCCAGAGTACATGATGTGTTTTAGGTTAATGGGTTATCCTAGTAACACATGCGATGTCACTATTTGATCTCCAAGATGTTGTGCATAGTTATCGAATCTCGAACGACTCTCGATGCACCAATGGTTGTTGATTCAATCGGGATATATGGTTGAAGGGACCGTACTGTACGCTAACCAAAATCTACTGGTTCTTGCAGGCACTATCAGTAATACCTAGGGAATCATGGGGCGATGTTGCTAGGCGCTCTTACCATGATTCGATGGGTAAGTCGGAAATTGTTGTTCCGAGTCACAAGGAGTTGTGAGCCCACGGCTAGCTGTATTCCTGAACCATTGAGGGTTACACAAGTAATAGATTACTAAAACCCCGTAGAGATAGTTAAATTTAAAGAGTTAAATTTAATGAAAGAGAATTTGGACTTCTTAACTAAAGGGAGTGGGATTTCTTAAAATGACATAGGGATGGGCATTTTTGAAAATCATTGAATTCAGATTAAGAAAAATTATCTTGACTCTAAAAGATGCAGAAATGGTTTCTGTGCACATTGGTGAAATCATTTTATCAATCGGAGTCACGATGAATTTTATATTAATTTCTATAACAAGAGGCTTGGCTTGTTGGGCTTAAGTTATGGATTGTGGGCTTTAAGGAGTTGGAGTCCTGATACAATTATAACTTAATCTAGTCTAGAAATTATCTATAAATATATGTTCAGTGTTCGAAAATTGCATGCAATTCATTATTAGAATTTTCGAAAACACTACAAAATATTTCAAGAGGATTTTCGAAATCTTCTGTCCCTTTTCAGAGAAAATTCAGTCTTGTGATTTTTGTGAATAATTATAATTTTGAATTAACAGATCATATCTGTTTATTCTCTACGCAAACTTCTGATTGATTTCTAGTCCAGTCAATCAGAGGGTTTTGTTTTCTATTTGTGGACCTGATTGAAGAAACCTTCGTGCATCAGTTCCGGGGATATACAACAAGAGCAGATTAAATTCTGTTGGTGTCCATAATCTCGCTTCGAGATTTTAAGATAAAATATTTAATAGTGATTATTTGTTTTACTTACACAAATTTAATCGTAAAGTTTTGATACCCAGATATGGAATCGTTCCATATTAATAAAATAAAAATTTTAAACTTCCGCTGCACCGGATATCAATTCTAATTGATCTGAACACAGTTTTCCAACAGTGGTATCAGAGCCAGGTTGCTCAGATCAAACGATTAAATTAATCGATTGTACAAAATTTTTAAGCCTCGGTTTTTGAAACAAAACAAATATTTTATAATAAAAATTTTGACGGGCAAAACACGGGCAGCGATCGGATCGCTGCCCAGGGCGGCGCACGACACTGCCCAGGGCAGCGATTGTCGCTGGCTGCCCAGCCCGAGCCCCGGTCGGGGCACGGGCTGCCCGGGATTGTCCCGGGCTGCCCGGAAAAATAAAATTTTATTTTTTAAAAAAATTTTGAATTTTTGAAATTCTAGTGTTTGATCCGATCAAAAATTGTTTTTGATTAGATCACGAGGCATCAGATCGAATTGTTCGAGTTCGAAAATTTTAAAATTGATTTTTGGATAAATTTGAATTTTTGGAAAATTTATAAATTTTATCCGTTAAATTAAATTTTATAAAATTAATTATTTTGGTACAATTGATGATAAGATATGATCTTATGGATGGATAAGATAAAATATGATTTTATATTTTAAAATATGATGCCTTTGCATGTTTATCCAATTATTTAATTATTTAATTAATTAATGAATAAAGGATGATCGATTGCCATGACCAATGTTTTAGGTGTATGTTAGGTGATTTACATTTGTCTTATTGTTGTTGGTGTTTATTAATGGGCTTGGTTTATAGCCCAATATGATTGTCATATGTAATAAAAGTGGGCCTGGTTTATGGCCCGTTCCCACCCCTAAAAATGTATCCCATATTTGTCATCGAAATTTATTGTAAATTTATTAGACTTAGTGGGAGACAAAGATTTGAAGAAATGGTGGGCCCAGCAGACAATGAAGACCGAATAAATGTACTATCTGTTCTACCATCCTTTCGACAATTCTGAGTCGTGTGGCTTCTACTTTTGAGTTGGAAACACTGTACGTGTAAACGGTTCAACCTTCTGTTTTTTTTTTTTGAATTTGTTTTGCTTCCATCTGTATTCAAATGTGCTCAATCTTTTCAGATCTACATTTCGTGTTGCTCCTATTTGGGATTCTGATACTTTGTACTGGTAAGGAGTTTTTTCTTCTCTGTTTTTTTACCATATAGATTTTTAGATCTGCGTTTCACTGAAAATCTTCGTGCGTATTTCTCTGTAAAACGTGATTTATGTTTTCTCTTGTTTAAAACGATTTTTCCTCTTCTGTTGTTTTCTCAACTATTGTAAAATGTGGTATGTGTTTTTAGACCTACGAAAGTAAGATTAATTTTTTGTACGTGAAGACTTTTGAATTGTTTCTCCTTCTCTCTTCTCTCGCTTTTGTTTGTATACATGCTATACATTGTATCTCTATTCATATGCGTATTTCTTTGTCATGAGCTTCGTGAATCAGGCATTTCTCATAATCGTCTTTACCGATCTATTCGGGCTGCAAAAATCTGTACTGGTTTGTTCTATTCTTTTCTCCTTTTTCTTTATAGATTTGTGTTTTATTTAGATCTGAGTTTTGTTTGCTCAAAAAAGACAACGTTTAAAGAGAAGATGCTGTACAAAGATATTTTCACATGCTGTACATGGTTCTGTTTTTTTGTTTTTAGATCTGCGTTTTTTGTTTGCCTAAAAAAGACCTAACGCATACAGAGAAGATATTGTACATAGATCTGTGTTTTTTTTCTTTTTAGATCTGCGGTTTTTTTTCTTCCACAGGTGTTTACTAGTAACCAATCGCTCACTGTCCTCTTGTCCTCCCATCTTTTTGAGTCTTGCCGCTACTGATTTGGACTGGAAACTTTCATAAGGGTACTATTCCTTTGTTTTCGAATATTCTGCACAGTGTTCCTCTTCTTGGGATTGGAAAGCTTCATCTAGGTTAGTTGTGTTCCTCTTATTTTTTTTCTGGTTTTTTCCCCATGAGGCCATTTATGATGTTATTTCTTGAATTTGATTTTCTATTGTTCTTGTTTATGTTATTGTATATTCTATTTGATCATGAGTTTGAGGATTCTTGAAAGTTTTCTTCTCCACAGTGTCTTGTACTTGCATGTGAATTAAAATAGATTAGCTCAAATTTGCTCATTTTCACATGGAAAGGGAAATTTTAAAGCACAGAATCCGCAAAGTTTTGTTTCAGAATAAAAAACAGCAATGCTGCTGCTGTTCTATTTTTCATAAGAAAAAAGCTTACGAAATTTAAGTTTTTAAATTTTTAGTTTTATAATATGAGCAACCCAAACATTCAGTGTAAAAGTGGATCAGTAATTCTTTTTCCCTACTGTTTTGAATCATGTATATTAGTATATATTAATATTAGTATATCAGAAATTCATTACAATTACCATTACGTGAGGATGATTTAAAATCTCATCAATTAAATTTATATAAATAACTAAAAATTCAAATTAATTTATTTTTAGTTGGCACTACATTCTTCTACGTGCTTTGCTTCACTCATATGTGATGTGTTGGTATGGTTCGATTTGAATCAAAATATTAAATGTACTTAGATGTGCGAATGTAGTTGTCTAAACCATCTGATTTCTTAACTTTTCTGTGTTTTTGCTGCCTTTTGTTGTAGTTAGATGTGCTATTTACAAATTCTTTGTTGTCTACTGTTGCTGATCTTGAGTTTTTTAGTGGTAGGTTCTTCTTTTTTTGCATTGTTTGCTTTTGTTTAGTGGAAGCGGAGACACAGTTCAGTTTTTCCAAAAGCAAATTATTAGAGCTTGCATGCTGTGGCTTTATCAGAGAGCACTGAAATTTAATTTGCGTAGACTAATGGAAAAGTCACCCTTATTTCTTACCAGATCAACCAGGATCCATGATCAAGAAATTTCATAGACCTAGCTACGCACATTCGATTTATTTTATAGATGATCAAAATATTTGTTTTTTTTTCAGGTGGAATAAAAATGATAAAATTGCAAGTAAATATTTAATTGTCTAGGTTTTTCTAACGGAGATTGCGACGAGACAAATATGAAGAACATGATATTTGCACTTTGCCCCCTCTTTTTCCTTCTCCTTCCAAACTTTTTCCCTTCACTCTTCTCTCTTCTCTCCCTTGTCCCGTGCGTTTCCTTCACTCCTCTCCGTATGAAATTCTTCAATTTCTCACTTTTAGTTTCATTTGCACTCTTTTTTAACTCTGAATTTTTCATTCGTTTTTTTTCTTTTTCAGGAATGGAATGCTCCGAAGCCCATGCACTTGAATTTACTGAATGGTGCTATGCAACGAGTGATTGTGCGCCTTGTTTTCCTCTTCATGTATTTTCCATTTACTTTGAGTGGATAATTATTGATCTAATGCAATGCTTTGTTTGGGAACAGTGACGATTATAGATCGAGGGTGGTGTGGTCTCCTTTGCCTGATCAAGGATTGAAGCCATGTCAGGACTTCTTCAAGTTTCAGAGTATGTGCTTCATTAAATTATTGTGTTGGAACGTTATGCCACCAATACTAGGATCAAAGATCTATGTTTTAGATTTTCTTACCTTTTTTTCCTTAAAACAAATCATGTCAATGATGGATCAGCCCACAAATTTGCTTACCTTTTTTTTATGGGGAGCAAGCAGATCATATTAATGATGGATCAGGCCACGAATTCAACCCATCCCAACCCATCGGGTGTTGGTGGAAAAACCAGAGGTCAACACCAACACACACCAGATATTGGTGATTTATAAAAAAAAAATAAAAAAGGTACATATTTTACAGTACTTCAATTCATTCTTAAAATCTAATTTTATTAATATAAAAAACTCATATATTTGACGAATTTGACCATCCACAAGACTCAAAAAATTGGGCATTCGAAAACTCTTGGTAAAATTCTATATTGCCTTAATAATTGATTGCATTGCATATTAGATTTCAACCAACTATATATCTAATTGCATAGTGATCATAAATTTGTCACATCAATAAAATAAACTTTGCACGTTGGCAATATTTGATCTATACATTTATTATGGTTCATTGTATATTATATCGAAAATGCTATATCCGATATGATTTTATATAACAACATGAAAAATTGATGTTCTGCATTCAATTAAAATATCATGGAGTATAAAAAAAACATGAATCGGTGTTATTGCATAAAATCATGATGAACACCTATCTTTCTCCAAATGCTCTAGAAACTTGTTAATGTAGCGTTCCTCGCTCTCCTGATTGCTGAAAATCCTTGTCATTTCTGCAGCCTTGGACCTTAACTTCTCCCCCTCCGCTGCTACCAAAACTAGTGTCATTGATCTCGCAATAGTTTCACGACTAAAAGAACCGTCTTCGTTTCTTGGTACCTCGTAGCCAGCTTCTTGGTACCTCGTACCATATGTATACATTCCGTTTGCAAAACCTGATCACCATGGTGCAAGAATTTACAATGATTTGGCTTATCAAGTATTCCTTGGGGTAAGTATTTCCGCTGCCTAGGAAGCATGCTATAAAATTTTTATTTTAAATTTTTGGATGTTAAAATTTCTTCTCTGATAATCTACATAATTTCGATGCCGTTGCTGGAGATGTAACTATTGTAGCTAATATATGAGACCTCGGTTTTAAACATCTAATTAAGGAGTAAACAATAATTAAGCATCCAAGATCTAAGAACTAAAATCAAAGCAAGAAAAAAAATTTTATTTTTTTTTAAAGAGGGCCGCGCTCGGGCGGCCAAAAACCGCCGCTCGAGCGTGCCCTGGACAGAGGCGCTATTGATCTCGGGGAGGGGTGCGCTCGGGCTGCTAAAAATTGCAGCTCGGGCGCCCCCTACAGCAGAAACAGAACGGCAGAAAACATGCTTGCAATCCATCTAAAACTATTCCAATGCAATCCAAATCAACACATACATTATAAATGCAGTTCCTCCGATTAATACATGAAGTTCTAGAGTTTAACAACTACTCCAAAATAGAACATGCCACGATAACAACACGGCAAAGCTTGCATGACAATACAACATAAAAACGAAGTTCGATATCTAAACATGTTCTAACAACACTAGGTAGACATGCTGACACGACTTCTAAACCGAGTCTCACTGCTACAACTTTCTCTTGGAGCTAACCATGCCTCTTCTGACTTGATCCTGCCCCACCTGTTGCCAAGTACACATACAAAACAAAGCAACAACCGGATAACCGGTGAGAACGACATTCCCAGTAAAAGCAACATAACAATTTATACAACAATCAACATGCTTTCAAAACAATTAAATTAATAACAACTTAATGAATGCATGTCTTTTAAACCGGGATATCAATCTGATAAACGAGGGATTGCTGCTGTGCTTTTGGGATCCCGAGGATAAGATCACGTAACAACTCACCGACCCTCCCAATCGAGGTGGTGCCACGTATCCCACTCCTCTAGTCTTTGAGCAACCATAATGAGTATGCTAGCACTAGGCGAAATACTACAACCTAGGCCACTCAATCATAGTTCCCAAACGTCTAAACAAAAAGGCGGTTCTGCCCGCTGAAAACAAGATTGGCTCAAGATGAATACATAACATAAATATAACACATAAGTCATTTAACAAAAGCCAATACAATCAAACAAGACACAAGTTCCTCATGCTAGAACAAGTGTAAATGCAAGTATGTGATTTCAAAGGGAAAACTCGAGAACCACAGTCCCGAGTATGCTATCCCGCTACGATGACTGCTTTTACCTTTCAATGCAGTAGCTTCCAACTCTGGATACGCTACAAAAGAGACTGTATCAACAACTATAAAATCTAACAACAACAAGGCAACGGTTCAAGGAAATGCTCTATACCGTTCTTTGTTCAAATCTCGGAAATGATCAAATAGCTGCTAACTCTGGGCTTGATACCTCCAAACGAATCTGTACGGAGACAAATGAATGATCAATAACCAAGATGAACTTATTAGCCAAGTTCCAACAACTCAAAAACGATTCAAAATCCCCAAAACTCAAACCGACGGCATAACGGCTATAACTGAACAAACCGGCAACGCAGACGGCAGTTCAATACCGATAACAACTCAACTCAATGCTAATACAACAACAACAAGACAAACCCAACAAATCTCAAAACCATGATTTTCGAAAATGGCTTCCAAAAATCATAACAATTCCGAACGTCGCTCTATTTCAAAACCGACAGATAATAAACGATCAGAACTCTGTCAAGAACAACATACTCGAATCTAGAACGATTCTAACAACATCCAAAAACTAGAATGTATCGGATCGAAGAAGAACTTACGATATAACAGAGCTCTCACTACAGTGATCGATAATCTGCCTTCAGAAATAATTTACAACGGACGGATCGAGCCCAGGATGAAATCACAAAGCTCAAAAGCTCAAAAGTTGCATCTACAATGGAGGAGGCGTGCTTGAGGAAGGAGAAGAAAGCTTCTCCAATCAAATCCAAGTGTAGATAATATATAAAAATCAATATTTGCGTTTTAGTCCCTGAAATTTCCAAAATTTGCAAAAAGGACCCTGATCAAAATCAAACCGGCTCGAGAACTATGTAATCTCTGATTAACTCAAATAAACTCATTTAAGATAAAAACGGGGCGTTACAATTCTCCCCCACTAAGAAGAGATTTCGTCCTCGAAATCAATGAGAACCACAACTCATAAGATAGAATAAAGAACTAAAGACAGTAAGAAGAACTCACGTCATCCGAATAACTCCGGAAATCGCTGTCTCATGCCAGACTCTGTCTCCCAAGTCGCTTCCTCGACTCCATGACGGCTCCACTGCACTTTCACTAACTGGATCGACTTGGTTCTGAGTTGCTTTTCTTTCCGATCAAGGATCTGAATCGGTCGTTCAAAGTAGCTCAGAGTCTCGTCTAACTCGGCTTCGTCAGGCTGAAGGATATGAGTAGGATCTGGATGATACTTTCGCAGCATAGAGACGTGAAAAACGTCGTGAATACCAGATAAAGACGGAGGAAGTGCAAGTCTGTAGGCAAGATCGCCTATCTTCTCGAGAATCTCGTACGGACCGATGAATCTCGGAGATAACTTACCTCTCTTACCGAATCTGACGGTGCCTCTGAACGGAGAAATCTTAAGGAAAACACGGTCTCCCTGCTCAAAACTCAGAGGTATATGTCTGACATTCGCATACTTCGCCTGTCTATCTTGTGCTGACTTCATTCTAGTCTGAATGATCTTAACCTGCTCTGCCATATCTCTAAGCATTTCCGGCCCCAAATCTGGTGACTCGGACAAATCATCCCAAAACAGCGGAGATCGGCACTTATTGCCGTACAAAGCCTCGAAAGGCGCCATACCGATACTCGCTTGGAAGCTGTTGTTGTAAGAAAACTCGACAAGAGGCAAAGAATCCTGCCAACTAGTGCCAAAGTCTAGCACTACCGCTCGCAGCATATCTTCTAACGTCTGGATAGTCCGCTCTGACTGTCCATCGGTCTGAGGATGATAAGCTGTACTCAGATGCAATCGAGTACCAAGTGCCCCCTGAAGACTGTGCCAAAAGTGAGAAGTGAATCTAGGATCTCTGTCTGAAACGATCGACTTCGGCACACCATGCAATCTCACAACATTGCTAACATACAACTCAGCCATCTGATCATGACGATACGTCATCCTGTACGGAATATAACACGCAGACTTCGTCAATCGGTCGATCACTACCCAAATGGCATCGCATCCTCGAACGGATCGTGGTAGCTTCGTGACGAAATCCATAGAAATGTGATCCCATTTCCATTCAGGAACAGATAAGCTGTGCAATAGACCACCTGGTCGCTTCCGCTCTGCTTTTACTTGCTGACAGTTCAAACACCGAGATACAAACCTTGCAACATCGCCCTTCATTCTCTTCCACCAGAACTGACTTTTCATATCGTTGTACATATTACGACCTCCAGGATGAACACTGAACCGACTGCAATGAGCCTCTCGGAGAATACGCTGTCTAAACTCCGAAATATCAGGCACAACAATACGGTTATTCACAAACAAGACGTCATCTCTAACCTGGAATTCTGACTGATGCCCAGATCTGACTTTCTCTACTGAAACCTGAATGCTCGGCTCAGACTTCTGTGCTTCTCTGATTGCAATAAACAACTCCGGTTTGGCTTGAATAGCAAACACTCTGATAGTCTCCCTATCTGTTTCAAACTCTAAACCAGAAGTGCAACAATCATCGATCAACTGAGAAACACCAATAGTAGAAAGAGATAAATAACAAAGCTTTCGGCTCAACGCATCTGCAACTGCATTCGACTTCCCCGGATAATACTTGATCTCACAGTCGAAATCTTTCAACAGATCTAACCACCTTCTCTGTCTCATATTCAGCTCTGCCTGAGAAAACAAGTACTTAAGACTCTTATGATCAGAAAAGATCTCGAAGGACTCGCCTTAAAGATAGTGACGCCAGATCTTCAAAGCAAAGACGATCGCAGCTAGTTCAAGATCATGAACCGGATAACGAGTCTCGTGCGGTTTTAGCTGCCTCGATGCATACGCCACCACATGCTTATGCTGCATAAGAACACAACCCAAGCCTCGGTTAGAAGCATCACAATAGACTGTGAAACCTCCAGTACTCTTCGGAATAGAAAGAATTGGAGCACTGGTCAGTCTCCTCTTCAGATCAACGAAGCTAGCCTCACAATCTGGAGTCCAAAAAAAAGGCGCATTCTTCTGAGTCAGATGGGTAATTGGCTTGGAAATATACGAGAAACCCTCGATGAAACGGCGGTAATAACCAGCTAAACCCATGAAGCTTCGGATCTCCGGCACTGAAGTAGGTCTAGGCCAATTCATAACCGCTTCAATCTTGCTGGGATCGATAGAAATCCCATCTTCAGAAATAATATGACCGAGAAAGACAACTCGATCTAACCAGAATTCACACTTAGACAGCTTGGCAAACAACTGCTCAACTCGCAAAATCTGCAGTACGGTCCTCAAGTGCTCTGCATGGTCAGTACGGTTCTTCAAGTAGATAAGAATATCATCGATAAAGATAATGACGAACTCATCTAAATAACGCTGAAAGATACGGTTCATCAAACCCATAAAAACCGCTGGGGCGTTGGTCAAACCGAACGGCATGACTATAAACTCAAAGTGACCATACCTCGTCCTGAATGTTGTCTTAGGAACGTCTTCCTCTCGCACTCTCAACTGGTGATAACCTGACCTCAGATCAATCTTAGAGTAGACAGAAGAACCCTGCAGTTGATCAAACAAGTCATCTATTCTGGGTAAAGGATACCTGTTCTTAACTGTAGCCTGATTCAATTGACGGTAGTCGATACAGAGCCGCATAGAACCATCCTTCTTCCGAACAAATAGAACAGGAGCACCCCAAGGCGATACACTAGGTCTGATGTATCCCTTGGCAATCAAATCCTCAAGCTGCTCCTTCAACTCTCTCAATTCAACAAGTGCCATACGATAAGGAGCTTTTGAAATAGGTTGAGTACCTAGCACTAAGTCAATACTGAATTCCACTTCTCGAATAGGTGGCAATCCAGGAACATCTTCCGGAAACACATCCGCAAAATCTCTAACCACTGGTATATCGACCAAAGCTGGGCTAGATTTCAGTACATCAACTGCATACACCAAAAATCCTTCTGCACCTCTCTGTAGCAAACGAGTCATAGATAACACTGAAATCAAAGGAATTCTAGATCGAGAACCCTTACCAAAGAATTTCCACTCGTCTGCCATTTCAGGTCTGAACCTGACAACTTTCTGGAAACAATCGACTGTCGCCCTGTACTTGGTTAAAGCATCTATCCCGACAATACAATCAAAATCTGACAGTCCATGTAAAATACAGTCGAATTCTAACAAATTCCCCTCAAAACAAAGTTCACAGTTCCTGACTAATCTGACAGAAACAATTCCTCCACCCAAAGGTGAAGTAACAGCTACTACTGTAGGCAACAATTCAGTTGGCAAAGCATGCAATAATACGAATTTCTCAGAGATAAAAGAATGGGAAGCACCCGTATCTATCAAGACATGAGCAGAATAACCAAAAATCGAACAGTTACCTGCTATGACATCGTCAGGTGCTGCCTGAGCCTGATCCTCTGTCAATGCAAAGACTCGTGCTTGCTGTCTCGGAGGCTGATTTGCACTAGAGTTACCTCCCTGTCGGTTCTGCTGCTGAGGCTGGAAAGAGTGCACTGCAGAAGACTGCCTCTCAGGCTGAGCTGTAGGTCTAGATGAACTCCCACTCTCAGCTCTATCTCTGTTACGCTGAGGGCACACCTTAGAGAAGTGTCCCGGTTGCTGACATGTGTTACAATTGCCGAAGACTCCCACACACTGATCCGGTGAGTGTCTTCCTCCACACTTGCTGCAGTACAAGGATGATGACCCAGAACTCGGTCCTGAACCGAATTGCTTCGAACCACTGGAACTGGACGAACTGTTTCCTTGCCTCTTGAACTGTTTACCTCTTGCTTTGTACTGATCCTTTCTGTTTCCCCCACTGCTACCACCTTCATACCTCTGCTGCTGGTTCTGATGTTGAGGTGGCTGATTTTGGTACGGAGATGGTTGGTTCTGATACTGCCTCTGCTGCTGAGATGCCCCCTGATTACCTCTTTGCCTCCTCAAGCCTGCTTCTGCTCCCTTTGCGTAATTCATGGCATCCGCAAAGTTGCTAGGCCTGTTGGTGTTAACCAACGTGAAGACATCGGGGTTCAACCCGTTGATGAACTGATCTGCCTTAGCTTCTTCATCTCCGGCAATTAGCGGTGCAAAACGCAACAGACTATCGAACTTAGCCACATACTCTTCAATGTTCAGATTCCCTTGCTTCAGATTTGCAAACTCTGCTCCCTTATCCTTACAATATGAGATAGTGAAAAACCGCTTATAAAACTCAGATTTAAAAAGAGTCCAAGTAACCTCTGTACCTCTACTCTCAAATGCTTTCTTTGTCAAGATCCGCCAGCTTTTAGCACCACCACGCAGCTGATGAATTACTAACCTGATTCGGCGGTCATCTGTGTAGTCAATGGAATCAAACAACTAATCCATATCATCCAACCAACTTTCACAGTCAACTGAATTTTCTGAACCCATCAACAACGGCGGATTGAACGACTGAAACCTCTTCAGCAAGGTTTCCATAGGAGTCGCTGAAGCATCCAACTGATCAACCTCAGTGCTAGCTTGCTCAATCGTAGGGATAACTGGCGGTGTGTTTCTGTTTATCACTCGACGAGGACCCATCTGATAATCAAAGGTTAGGACACGAGATATCTCAATCGCTACAATCAGTGCCCTTACAACCGCTTGGAATACCGGATACCAGTCGATAACAGAAACAGTTATATTTCAAGTAGATCATGCTTTATAAATTAAATCACATAATCATGTAATTCAATAATTTTCAATAATAAAGCATGCTCGCATGGAATTAAGTACATAGTTAAAATAATTCAAACACATGCGAGGAGCCAATACACGCAGACTCGATCTACCCGCTCACTCTAGTTCGACCAAGAATCTTAACTCTTTGATACCACTTAATGTGAGACCTCGGTTCTAAACATCTAATTAAGGAGTAAACAATAATTAAGCATCCAAGATCTAAGAACTAAAAGCAAAGCAAGAAAATATTTTTTTTTTTTAAAGAGGGCCGCGCTCGGGCGGCCAAAAACCGCCGCTCGAGCGTGCCCTGGACAGAGGCGCTATTGATCTCAGGGTGGGGTGCGCTCGGGCTGCTAAAAATTGCAGCTCGGGCGCCCCCTACAGCAGAAACAGAACGGCAGAAAACATGCTTGCAATCCATCTAAAACTATTCCAATGCAATCCAAATCAACACATACATTATAAATGCAGTTCCTCCGATTAATACATGAAGTTCTAGAGTTTAACAACTACTCCAAAATAGAACATGCCACGATAACAACACGGCAAAGCTTGCATGACAATACAACATAAAAACGAAGTTCGATATCTAAACATGTTCTAACAACACTAGGTAGACATGCTGACACGACTTCTAAACCGAGTCTCACTGCTACAACTTTCTCTTGGAGCTAACCATGCCTCTTCTGACTTGATCCTGCCCCACCTGTTGCCAAGTACACATACAAAACAAAGCAACAGCCGGATAACCGGTGAGAACGACATTCCCAGTAAAAGAAACATAACAATTTATACAACAATCAACATGCTTTCAAAACAATTAAATTAATAACAACGTAATGAATGCATGTCTTTTAAACCGGGATATCAATCTGATAAACGAGGGATTGCTGCTGTGCTTTTGGGATCCCGAGGATAAGATCACGTAACAACTCACCGACCCTCCCAATCGAGGTGGTGCCACGTATCCCACTCCTCTAGACTTTGAGCAACCATAATGAGTATGCTAGCACTAGGCGAAATACTACAACCTAGGCCACTCAATCATAGTTCCCAAATGTCTTAACAAAAAGGGCGGTTCTGCCCGCTGAAAACAAGATTGGCTCAAGATGAATGCATAACATAAATATAACACATAAGTCATTTAACAAAAGCCAATACAATCAAACAATACACAAGTTCCTCATGCTAGAACAAGTGTAAATGCAAGTATGTGATTTCAAAGGGAAAACTCGAGAACCACAGTCCCGAGTATGCTATCCCGCTATGATGACTGCTTTTACCTTTCAATGCAGTAGCTTCCAACTCTGGATACGCTACAAAAGAGACTGTATCAACAACTATACAATCTAACAACAACAAGGCAACGGTTCAAGGAAATGCTCTATACCGTTCTTTGTTCAAATCTCGGAAACGATCAAACAGCTGCTAACTCTGGGCTTGATACCTCCAAACAAATCTGTACGGAGACAAATGAATGATCAATAACCAAGATCAACTTATAAGCCAAGTTCCAACAACTCAAAAACGATTCAAAATCCCCAAAACTCAAACTGACGGCATAACGGCTATAACTGAACAAACCGGCAACGCAGACGGCAGTTCAATACCGATAACAACAAAACTCAATGCTAATACAACAACAACAAGACAAACCCAACAAATCTCAAAACCATGATTTTCGAAAATGGCTTCCAAAAATCATAACAATTCCGAACGTCGCTCTATTTCAAAACCGACAGATAATAAACGATCAGAACTCTGTCAAGAACAACATACTCAAATCTAGAACGATTCTAACAACATCCAAAAACTAGAATGTATCGGATCGAAGAAGAACTTACGATATAACAGAGCTCTCACTGCAGTGATCGATAATCTGCCTTCAGAAATAATTTCCAACGGACGAATCGAGCCAGGGATGAAATCACAAAGCTCAAAAGCTCAAAAGTGGCGTCTACAATGGAGGAGGCGTGCTTGAGGAAGGAGAAGAAAGCTTCTCCAATCAAATCCAAGTGTAGATAATATATAAAAATCAATATTTGCGTTTTAGTCCCTGAAATTTCCAAAATTTGCAAAAAGGACCCTGATCAAAATCAAACCGGCTCGAGAACTCTATAATCTCTGATTAACTCAAATAAACTCATTTAAGATAAAAACGGGGCGTTACAATTCTCCCCCACTAAGAAGAGATTTCGTCCTCGAAATCAATGAGAACCACAACTCATAAGATAGAATAAAGAACTAAAGACAGTAAGAAGAACTCACGTCATCCGAATAACTCCGGAAATCGCTGTCTCAAGCCAGACTCTGTCTCCCAAGTCGCTTCCTCGACTCCATGACGGCTCCACTGCACTTTCACTAACGGGATCAACTTGGTTCTGAGTTGCTTTTCTTTCCGATCAAGGATCTGAATCGGTCGTTCAAAGTAGCTCAGAGTCTCGTCTAACTCGGCTTCGTCAGGCTGAAGGATATGAGTAGGATCTGGATGATACTTTTGCAGCATAGAGACGTGAAAAACGTCGTGAATACCAGATAAAGACGGAGGAAGTGCAAGTCTGTAGGCAAGATCGCCTATCTTCTCGAGAATCTCGTACGGACCGATGAATCTCGGAGATAACTTACCTCTCTTACCGAATCTGACGGTGCCTCTGAACGGAGAAATCTTAAGGAAAACACGGTCTCCCTGCTCAAAACTCAGAGGTCTACGTCTGACATTCGCATACTTAGCCTGTCTATCTTGTGCTGACTTCATTCTGGTCTGAATGATCTTAACCTGCTCTGCCATATCTCTAAGCATTTCCGGCCCCAAATCTGGTGACTTGGACAAATCATCCCAAAATAGCGGAGATTGGCACATCTTGCCGTACAAAGCCTCGAAAGGCGCCATACCGATACTCCCTTGGAAGCTTTTGTTGTAAGAAAACTCGATAAGAGGCAAAGAATCCTGCCAACTAGTGCCAAATTCTAGCACTACCGCTCGCAGCATATCTTCTAACATCTGGATAGTCCGCTCTGACTGTCCATCGGTCTGAGGATGATAAGCTGTACTCAGATGCAATCGAGTACCAAGTGCCCCCTGAAGACTGTTCCAAAAGTGAGAAGTGAATCTAGGATCTCTGTCTGAAACGATCAACTTCAGCACACCATGCAATCTCACAACATTGCTAACATACAACTCAGCCATCTGATCATGACGATACATCATCCTGTACGGAATAAAACACGCAGACTTCGTCAATCGGTCGATCACTACCCAAATGGCATCGCATTCTCGAACGGATCGTGGTAGCTTCGTGATGAAATCCATAGAAATGTGATCCCATTTCCATTCAGGAACATATAAGCTGTGCAATAGACCACCTGGTCACTTCCGCTCTGCTTTTACTTGCTGACAGTTCAAACACCGAGATACAAACCTCGCAACATCGCCCTTCATTCTCTTCCACCAGAACTGACTCTTCAGATCGTTGTACATCTTACGACCTCCAGGATGAACACTGAACCGACTGCAATGAGCCTCTCGGAGAATACGCTGTCTCAACTCCGAAATATCAGGCACAACAATACGGTTATTCACAAACAAGATGTCATCTCTAACCTGGAATTCTGACTGATGCCCAGATTTGACTTTCTCTACTGAAACCTGAATGCTCGGCTCAGACTTCTGTGCTTCTCTGATTGCAATAAACAACTCCGGTTTGGCTTGAATAGCAAACACTCTGATAGTCTCCCTATCTGTTTCAAACTCTAAACCAGAAGTGCAACAATCATCGATCAACTGAGAAACACCAATAGTAGAAAGAGATAAAGAACAAAGCTTTCGGCTCAATGCATCTGCAACTGCATTCGACTTCCCCGGATAATACTTGATCTCACAGTCGAAATCTTTCAACAGATCTAACCACCTTCTCTGTCTCATATTCAGCTCTGCCTGAGAAAACAAGTACTTAAGACTCTTATGATCAGAAAAGATCTCGAAGGACTCACCATAAAGATAGTGACGCCAGATCTTCAAAGCAAAGACGATCGCAGCTAGTTCAAGATCATGAACCGGATAACGAGTCTCGTGCGGTTTCAGCTGCCTCGATGCATACGCCACCACATGCTTATGCTGCATAAGAACACAACCCAAGCCTCGGTTAGAAGCATCACAATAGACTGTGAAACCTCCAGTACTCTTCGGAATAGAAAGAATTGGAGCACTGGTCAGTCTCCTCTTCAGATCAATGAAGCTAGCCTCACAATCTGGAGTCCAAACAAAAGGCGCATTATTCTGAGTCAGCTGGGTAATCGGCTTGGAAATAGACGAGAAATCCTTGATGAAACGGCGGTAATAACCAGCTAAACCCATGAAGCTTCGGATCTCCGGCACTGAAGTAGGTCTAGGCCAATTCATAACCGCTTCAATCTTGCTGGGATCGACAGAAATCCCATCTTCAGAAATAATATGACCGAGAAAGACAACTCGATCTAACCAGAATTCACACTTAGACAGCTTGGCAAACAACTGCTCAACTCGCAAAATCTGCAGTACGGTCCTCAAGTGCTTTGCATGGTCAGTACGGTTCTTCAAGTAGATAAGAATATCATCGATAAAGATAATGACGAACTCATCTAATAACGCTGAAAGATACGGTTCATCAAACCCATAAAAACCGCTGGGGCGTTGGTCAAACCGAACGGCATGACTATAAACTCAAAGTGACCATACCTCGTCCTGAATGTTGTCTTAGGAACGTCTTCCTCTCGCACTCTCAACTGGTGATAACCTGACCTCAGATCAATCTTAGAGTAGACAGAAGAACCCTGCAGTTGATCAAACAAGTCATCTATTCTGGGTAAAGGATACCTGTTCTTAACTGTAGCCTGATTCAATTGACGGTAGTCGATACAGAGCCGCATAGAACCATCCTTCTTCCGAACAAATAGAACAGGAGCACCCCAAGGCAATACACTAGGTCTGATGTATCCCTTGGAAATAAAATCCTCAAGCTGCTACTTCAACTCTGTCAATTCAACAAGTGTCATACGATAAGGAGCTTTTGAAATAGGTTGAGTACCTAGCACTAAGTCAATACTGAATTCGACTTCTCGAATAGGCGGCAATCCAGGAACATCTTCCGGAAACACATCCGCAAAATCTCTAACCACTGGTATATCGACCAAAGCTGGGCTAGATTTCAGTACATCAACTGCATACACCAAAAATCCTTCTGCACCTCTCTGTAGCAAACGAGTCATAGATAACACTGAAATCAAAGGAATTCTAGATCGAGAACCCTTACCAAAGAATTTCCACTTGTCTGCCATTTCAGGTCTGAACCTGACAACTTTCTGGAAACAATCGACTGTCGCCCTGTACTTGGTTAAAGCATCTATCCCGACAATACAATCAAAATCTGACAGTCCAAGTACAATACAGTCGAATTCTAACAAATTCCCCTCAAAACAAAGTTCACAGTTCCTGACTAATCTGACAGAAACAATTCCTCCACCCAAAGGTGAAGTAACAGCTACTACTGTAGGCAACAATTCAGTTGGCAAAGCATGCAATAAAACGAATTTCTCAGAGATAAAAGAATGGGAAGCACCCGTATCTATCAAGACATGAGCAGAATAACCGAAAATCAAACAGTTATCTGCTATGACATCGTCAGGTGCTGCCTGAGCCTGATCCTCTGTCAATTCAAAGACTCGTGCTTGATGTCTCGGAGGCTGATTTGCACTAGAGTTACCTCCCTGTCGTTTCTGCTGCTGAGGCTGGAAAGAGTGCACTGCAGAAGACTGCCTCTCAGGCTGAGCTGCAGGTCTAGACGAACTCCCACTCTGAGCTCTATCTCTGTTATGCTGAGGGCACACCTTAGAGAAGTGTCCCGGTTGCTGACATGTGTTACAATTGCCGAAGACTCCCACACACTGATCCAGTGAGTGTCTTCCTCCACACTTGCTGCAGTACAAGGATGATGACCCAGAACTCGGTCCTGAACCGAATTCCTTTGAACCACTGGAACTGGACGAACTGTTTCCTTGCCTCTTGAACTGTTTACCTCTTGCTTTGTACTGATCCTTTCTGTTTCCTCCACTGCTACCACCTTCATACCTCTGCTGCTGGTTCTGATGTTGAGGTGGCTGATTTTGGTACGGAGATAGTTGGTTCTGATACTGCCTCTGCTGCTGAGATGCCCCCTGATTACCTCTTTGCCTCCACAATCCTGCTTCTGCTCCCTTTGCGTAATTCATGGCATCCGCAAAGTTGCTAGGCCTGTTGGTGTTAACCAACGTGAAGACATCGGGGTTCAACCCGTTGATGAACTGATCTGCCTTAGCTTCTTCATCTCCGGCAATTAGCGGTGCAAAACGCAACAGACTATCGAACTTAGCCACATACTCTTCAATGTTTAGATTCCCTTGCTTCAGATTTGCAAACTCTGCTCCCTTATCCTTACGATACGAGATAGTGAAAAACCGCTTATAAAACTCAGATTTAAAAAGAGTCCAAGTAACCTCTGTACCTCTACTCTCAAATGCTTTCTTTGTCAAGATCCGCCAGCTCTTAGCACCACCACGCAGCTGATGAATTACTAACCTGATTCGGCGGTCATCTGTGTAGTCAATGGAATCAAACAACTGATCCATATCATCCAACCAACTTTCACAGTCAACTGGATTTTCTGAACCCATCAACAACGGCGGATTGAACGACTAAAACCTCTTCAGCAAGGTTTCCATAAGAGTCGCTGATGCATCCAACTGATCAACCTCAGTGCTAGCTTGCTCAGTTGTAGGGATAACTGGCGGTGTGTTTTTGTTTATCACTCGACGAGGACCCATCTGATAATCAAAGGTTAGGACACGAGATATCTCAATCGCTACAATCAGTGCCCTTACAACCGCTTGGAATACCGGATACCAGTCGATAACAGAAACAGTTATATTTCAAGTAGATCATGCTTTATAAATTAAATCACATAATCATGTAATTCAATAATTTTCAATAATAAAGCATGCTCGCATGGAATTAAGTACATAGTTAAAATAATTCAAACACATGCGAGGAGCCAATACACGCAGACTCGATCTACCCGCTCACTCTAGTTCGACCAAGAATCTTAACTCTCTGATACCACTTAATGTGAGACCTCGGTTCTAAACATCTAATTAAGGAGTAAACAATAATTAAGCATCCAAGATCTAAGAACTAAAAGCAAAGCAAGAAATTTTTTTTTTTTTTTTTTAAAGAGGGCCGCGCTCGGGCGGCCAAAAACCGCCGCTCGAGCGTGCCCTGGACAGAGGCGCTATTGATCTCAGGGTGGGGTGCGCTCGGGCTGCTAAAAATTGCAGCTCGGGCGCCCCCTACATCAGAAACAGAACGGCAGAAAACATGCTTGCAATCCATCTAAAACTATTCCAATGCAATCCAAATCAACACATACATTATAAATGCAGTTCCTCCGATTAATACATGAAGTTCTAGAGTTTAACAACTACTCCAAAATAGAACATGCCACGATAACAACACGGCAAAGCTTGCATGACAATACAACATAAAAACGAAGTTCGATATCTAAACATGTTCTAACAACACTAGGTAGACATGCTGACACGACTTCTAAACCGAGTCTCACTGCTACAACTTTCTCTTGGAGCTAAACATGCCTCTTCTGACTTGATCCTGCCCCACCTGTTGCCAAGTACACATACAAAACAAAGCAACAGCCGGATAACCGGTGAGAACGACATTCCCAGTAAAAGCAACATAACAATTTATACAACAATCAACATGCTTTCAAAACAATTAGATTAATAACAACGTAATGAATGCATGTCTTTTAAACCGGGATATCAATCTGATAAACGAGGGATTGCTGCTGTGCTTTTGGGATCCCAAGGATAAGATCACGTAACAACTCACCGACCCTCCCAATTCACGTGGTGCCACGTATCCCACTCCTCTAGACTTTGAGCAACCATAATGAGTATGCTAGCACTAGGCGAAATACTACAACCTAGGCCACTCAATCATAGTTCCCAAACGTCTAAACAAAAAGGGCGATTCTGCCCGCTGAAAACAAGATTGGCTCAAGATGAATGCATAACATAAATATAACACATAAGTCATTTAACAAAATCCAATACAATCAAACAAGACACAAGTTCCTCATGCTAGAACAAGTGTAAATGCAAGTATGTGATTTCAAAGGGAAAACTCGAGAACCACAGTCCCGATTATGCTATCCCGCTACGATGACTGCTTTTACCTTTCAATGCAGTAGCTTCCAACTCTGGATACGCTACAAAAGAGACTGTATCAACAACTATACAATCTAACAACAACAAGGCAACGGTTCAAGGAAATGCTCTATACCGTTTTTTGTTCAAATCTCGGAAACGATCAAACAGCTGCTAACTCTGGGCTTGATACCTCCAAACGAATCTGTATCGAGACAAATGAATTATCAATAACCAAGATCAATTTATAAGCCAAGTTCCAACAACTCAAAAACGATTCAAAATCCCCAAAACTCAAACCGACGGCATAACGGCTATAACTGAACAAACCGGAAACGCAGACGGCAGTTCAATACCGATAACAACTCAACTCAATGCTAATACAACAATAACAAGACAAACCCAACAAATCTCAAAACCATGATTTTCGAAAATGGCTTCCAAAAATCATAACAATTCCGAACATCGCTCTATTTCAAAACCGACAGATAATAAACGATCAGAACTCTGTCAAGAACAACATACTCGAATCTAGAACGATTCTAACAACATCCAAAAACTAGAATGTATCGGATCGAAGAAGAACTTACGATATAACAGAGGTCTCACTGCAGTGATCGATAATCTGCCTTCAGAAATAATTTCCAACGGACGGATCGAGCCCGGGATGAAATCACAAAGCTCAAAAGCTCAAAAAGTGGCGTCTACAATGGAGGAGGCGTGCTTGATGAAGGAGAAGAAAGCTTCTCCAATCAAATCCAAGTGTAGATAATATATAAAAATCAATATTTGCGTTTTAGTCCCTGAAATTTCCAAAATTTGCAAAAAGGACCCTGATCAAAATCAAACCGGCTCGAGAACTCTATAATCTCTGATTAACTCAAATAAACTCATTTAAGATAAAAACGGGGCGTTACAATTCTCCCCCACTAAGAAGAGATTTCGTCCTCGAAATCAATGAGAACCACAACTCATAAGATAGAATAAAGAACTAAAGACAGTAAGAAGAACTCACATCATCCGAATAACTCCGGAAATCGCTGTCTCAAGCCAGACTCTGTCTCCCAAGTCGCTTCCTCGACTCCATGACGGCTCCACTGCACTTTCACTAACGGGATCAACTTGGTTCTGAGTTGCTTTTCTTTCCGATCAAGGATCTGAATCGGTCGTTCAAAGTAGCTCAGAGTCTCGTCTAACTCGGCTTCGTCAGGCTGAAGGATATGAGTAGGATCTGGATGATACTTTCGCAGCATAGAGACGTGAAAAACGTCGTGAATACCAGATAAAGACGGAGGAAGTGCAAGTCTGTAGGCAAGATCGCCTATCTTCTCGAGAATCTCGTACGGACCGATGAATCTCGGAGATAACTTACCTCTCTTACCGAATCTGACGGTGCCTCTGAACGGAGAAATCTTAAGGAAAACACGGTCTCCCTGCTCAAAACTCAGAGGTCTACGTCTGACATTCGCATACTTAGCCTGTCTATCTTGTGCTGACTTCATTCTGGTCTGAATGATCTTAACCTGCTCTGCCATATCTCTAAGCATTTCCGGCCCCAAATCTGGTGACTTGGACAAATCATCCCAAAATAGCGAAGATTGGCACTTCTTGCCGTACAAAGCCTCGAAAGGCGCCATACCGATACTCCCTTGGAAGCTTTTGTTGTAAGAAAACTCGATAAGAGGCAAAGAATCCTGCCAACTAGTGCCAAATTCTAGCACTACCGCTCGCAGCATATCTTCTAACATCTGGATAGTCCGCTCTGACTGTCCATCGGTCTGAGGATGATAAGCTGTACTCAGATGCAATCGAGTACCAAGTGCCCCCTGAAGACTGTTCCAAAAGTGAGAAGTGAATCTAGGATCTCTGTCTGAAACGATCAACTTCAGCACACCATGCAATCTCACAACATTGCTAACATACAACTCAGCCATCTGATCATGACGATACATCATCCTGTACGGAATAAAACACGCAGACTTCGTCAATCGGTCGATCACTACCCAAATGGCATCGCATTCTCGAACGGATCGTGGTAGCTTCGTGATGAAATCCATAGAAATGTGATCCCATTTCCATTCAGGAACATATAAGCTGTGCAATAGACCACCTGGTCACTTCCGCTCTGCTTTTACTTGCTGACAGTTCAAACACCGAGATACAAACCTCGCAACATCGCCCTTCATTCTCTTCCACCAGAACTGACTCTTCAGATCGTTGTACATCTTACGACCTCCAGGATGAACACTGAACCGACTGCAATGAGCCTCTCGGAGAATACGCTGTCTCAACTCCGAAATATCAGGCACAACAATACGGTTATTCACAAACAAGATGTCATCTCTAACCTGGAATTCTGACTGATGCCCAGATTTGACTTTCTCTACTGAAACCTGAATGCTCGGCTCAGACTTCTGTGCTTCTCTGATTGCAATAAACAACTCCGGTTCGGCTTGAATAGCAAACACTCTGATAGTCTCCCTATCTGTTTCAAACTCTAAACCAGAAGTGCAACAATCATCGATCAACTGAGAAACACCAATAGTAGAAAGAGATAAAGAACAAAGCTTTCGGCTCAATGCATCTGCAACTGCATTCGACTTCCCGGATAATACTTGATCTCACAGTCGAAATCTTTCAACAGATCTAACCACCTTCTCTGTCTCATATTCAGCTCTGCCTGAGAAAACAAGTACTTAAGACTCTTATGATCAGAAAAGATCTCGAAGGACTCACCATAAAGATAGTGACGCCAGATCTTCAAAGCAAAGACGATCGCAGCTAGTTCAAGATCATGAACCGGATAACGAGTCTCGTGCGGTTTCAGCTGCCTCGATGCATACGCCACCACATGCTTATGCTGCATAAGAACACAACCCAAGCCTCGGTTAGAAGCATCACAATAGACTGTGAAACCTCCAGTACTCTTCGGAATAGAAAGAATTGGAGCACTGGTCAGTCTCCTCTTCAGATCAATGAAGCTAGCCTCACAATCTGGAGTCCAAACAAAAGGCGCATTATTCTGAGTCAGCTGGGTAATCGGCTTGGAAATAGACGAGAAATCCTTGATGAAACGGCGGTAATAACCAGCTAAACCCATGAAGCTTCGGATCTCCGGCACTGAAGTAGGTCTAGGCCAATTCATAACCGCTTCAATCTTGCTGGGATCGACAGAAATCCCATCTTCAGAAATAATATGACCGAGAAAGACAACTCGATCTAACCAGAATTCACACTTAGACAGCTTGGCAAACAACTGCTCAACTCGCAAAATCTGCAGTACGGTCCTCAAGTGCTTTGCATGGTCAGTACGGTTCTTCAAGTAGATAAGAATATCATCGATAAAGATAATGACGAACTCATCTAAATAACGCTGAAAGATACGGTTCATCAAACCCATAAAAACCGCTGGGGCGTTGGTCAAACCGAACGGCATGACTATAAACTCAAAGTGACCATACCTCGTCCTGAATGTTGTCTTAGGAACGTCTTCCTCTCGCACTCTCAACTGGTGATAACCTGACCTCAGATCAATCTTAGAGTAGACAGAAGAACCCTGCAGTTGATCAAACAAGTCATCTATTCTGGGTAAAGGATACCTGTTCTTAACTGTAGCCTGATTCAATTGACGGTAGTCGATACAGAGCCGCATAGAACCATCCTTCTTCCGAACAAATAGAACAGGAGCACCCCAAGGCAATACACTAGGTCTGATGTATCCCTTGGAAATAAAATCCTCAAGCTGCTACTTCAACTCTGTCAATTCAACAAGTGTCATACGATAAGGAGCTTTTGAAATAGGTTGAGTACCTAGCACTAAGTCAATACTGAATTCGACTTCTCGAATAGGCGGCAATCCAGGAACATATTCCGGAAACACATCCGCAAAATCTCTAACCACTGGTATATCGACCAAAGCTGGGCTAGATTTCAGTACATCAACTGCATACACCAAAAATCCTTCTGCACCTCTCTGTAGCAAACGAGTCATAGATAACACTGAAATCAAAGGAATTCTAGATCGAGAACCCTTACCAAAGAATTTCCACTCGTCTGCCATTTCAGGTCTGAACCTGACAACTTTCTGGAAACAATCGACTGTCGCCCTGTACTTGGTTAAAGCATCTATCCCGACAATACAATCAAAATCTGACAGTCCAAGTACAATACAGTCGAATTCTAACAAATTCCCCTCAAAACAAAGTTCACAGTTCCTGACTAATCTGACAGAAACAATTCCTCCACCCAAAGGTGAAGTAACAGCTACTACTGTAGGCAACAATTCAGTTGGCAAAGCATGCAATAAAACGAATTTCTCAGAGATAAAAGAATGGGAAGCACCCGTATCTATCAAGACATGAGCAGAATAACCGAAAATCAAACAGTTATCTGCTATGACATCGTCAGGTGCTGCCTGAGCCTGATCCTCTGTCAATTCAAAGACTCGTGCTTGATGTCTCGGAGGCTGATTTGCACTAGAGTTACCTCCCTGTCGTTTCTGCTGCTGAGGCTGGAAAGAGTGCACTGCAGAAGACTACCTCTCAGGCTGAGCTGCAGGTCTAGACGAACTCCCACTCTGAGCTCTATCTCTGTTATGCTGAGGGCACACCTTAGAGAAGTGTCCCGGTTGCTGACATGTGTTACAATTGCCGAAGACTCCCACACACTGATCCGGTGAGTGTCTTCCTCCACACTTGCTGCAGTACAAGGATGATGACCCAGAACTCGGTCCTGAACCGAATTCCTTTGAACCACTGGAACTGGACGAACTGTTTCCTTGCCTCTTGAACTGTTTACCTCTTGCTTTGTACTGATCCTTTCTGTTTCCTCCACTGCTACCACCTTCATACCTCTGCTGCTGGTTCTGATGTTGAGGTGGCTGATTTTGGTACGGAGATAGTTGGTTCTGATACTGCCTCTGCTGCTGAGATGCCCCCTGATTACCTCTTTGCCTCCACAATCCTGCTTCTGCTCCCTTTGCGTAATTCATGGCATCCGCAAAGTTGCTAGGCCTGTTGGTGTTAACCAACGTGAAGACATCGGGGTTCAACCCGTTGATGAACTGATCTGCCTTAGCTTCTTCATCTCCGGCAATTAGCGGTGCAAAACGCAACAGACTATCGAACTTAGCCACATACTCTTCAATGTTTAGATTCCCTTGCTTCAGATTTGCAAACTCTGCTCCCTTATCCTTACGATACGAGATAGTGAAAAACCGCTTATAAAACTCAGATTTAAAAAGAGTCCAAGTAACCTCTGTACCTCTACTCTCAAATGCTTTCTTTGTCAAGATCCGCCAGCTCTTAGCACCACCACGCAGCTGATGAATTACTAACCTGATTCGGCGGTCATCTGTGTAGTCAATGGAATCAAACAACTGATCCATATCATCCAACCAACTTTCACAGTCAACTGGATTTTCTGAACCCATCAACAACGGCGGATTGAACGACTAAAACCTCTTCAGCAAGGTTTCCATAAGAGTCGCTGATGCATCCAACTGATCAACCTCAGTGCTAGCTTGCTCAGTCGTAGGGATAACTGGCGGTGTGTTTTTGTTTATCACTCGACGAGGACCCATCTGATAATCAAAGGTTAGGACACGAGATATCTCAATCGCTACAATCAGTGCCCTTACAACCGCTTGGAATACCGGATACCAGTCGATAACAGAAACAGTTATATTTCAAGTAGATCATGCTTTATAAATTAAATCACATAATCATGTAATTCAATAATTTTCAATAATAAAGCATGCTCGCATGGAATTAAGTACATAGTTAAAATAATTCAAACACATGCGAGGAGCCAATACACGCAGACTCGATCTACCCGCTCACTCTAGTTCGACCAAGAATCTTAACTCTCTGATACCACTTAATGTGAGACCTCGGTTCTAAACATCTAATTAAGGAGTAAACAATAATTAAGCATCCAAGATCTAAGAACTAAAAGCAAAGCAAGAAATTTTTTTTTTTTTTTTTAAAGAGGGCCGCGCTCGGGCGGCCAAAAACCGCCGCTCGAGCGTGCCCTGGACAGAGGCGCTATTGATCTCAGGGTGGGGTGCGCTCGGGCTGCTAAAAATTGCAGCTCGGGCGCCCCCTACATCAGAAACAGAACGGCAGAAAACATGCTTGCAATCCATCTAAAACTATTCCAATGCAATCCAAATCAACACATACATTATAAATGCAGTTCCTCCGATTAATACATGAAGTTCTAGAGTTTAACAACTACTCCAAAATAGAACATGCCACGATAACAACACGGCAAAGCTTGCATGACAATACAACATAAAAACGAAGTTCGATATCTAAACATGTTCTAACAACACTAGGTAGACATGCTGACACGACTTCTAAACCGAGTCTCACTGCTACAACTTTCTCTTGGAGCTAAACATGCCTCTTCTGACTTGATCCTGCCCCACCTGTTGCCAAGTACACATACAAAACAAAGCAACAGCCGGATAACCGGTGAGAACGACATTCCCAGTAAAAGCAACATAACAATTTATACAACAATCAACATGCTTTCAAAACAATTAGATTAATAACAACGTAATGAATGCATGTCTTTTAAACCGGGATATCAATCTGATAAACGAGGGATTGCTGCTGTGCTTTTGGGATCCCAAGGATAAGATCACGTAACAACTCACCGACCCTCCCAATTCACGTGGTGCCACGTATCCCACTCCTCTAGACTTTGAGCAACCATAATGAGTATGCTAGCACTAGGCGAAATACTACAACCTAGGCCACTCAATCATAGTTCCCAAACGTCTAAACAAAAAGGGCGATTCTGCCCGCTGAAAACAAGATTGGCTCAAGATGAATGCATAACATAAATATAACACATAAGTCATTTAACAAAATCCAATACAATCAAACAAGACACAAGTTCCTCATGCTAGAACAAGTGTAAATGCAAGTATGTGATTTCAAAGGGAAAACTCGAGAACCACAGTCCCGATTATGCTATCCCGCTACGATGACTGCTTTTACCTTTCAATGCAGTAGCTTCCAACTCTGGATACGCTACAAAAGAGACTGTATCAACAACTATACAATCTAACAACAACAAGGCAACGGTTCAAGGAAATGCTCTATACCGTTTTTTGTTCAAATCTCGGAAACGATCAAACAGCTGCTAACTCTGGGCTTGATACCTCCAAACGAATCTGTATCGAGACAAATGAATTATCAATAACCAAGATCAATTTATAAGCCAAGTTCCAACAACTCAAAAACGATTCAAAATCCCCAAAACTCAAACCGACGGCATAACGGCTATAACTGAACAAACCGGAAACGCAGACGGCAGTTCAATACCGATAACAACTCAACTCAATGCTAATACAACAATAACAAGACAAACCCAACAAATCTCAAAACCATGATTTTCGAAAATGGCTTCCAAAAATCATAACAATTCCGAACATCGCTCTATTTCAAAACCGACAGATAATAAACGATCAGAACTCTGTCAAGAACAACATACTCGAATCTAGAACGATTCTAACAACATCCAAAAACTAGAATGTATCGGATCGAAGAAGAACTTACGATATAACAGAGGTCTCACTGCAGTGATCGATAATCTGCCTTCAGAAATAATTTCCAACGGACGGATCGAGCCCGGGATGAAATCACAAAGCTCAAAAGCTCAAAAAGTGGCGTCTACAATGGAGGAGGCGTGCTTGATGAAGGAGAAGAAAGCTTCTCCAATCAAATCCAAGTGTAGATAATATATAAAAATCAATATTTGCGTTTTAGTCCCTGAAATTTCCAAAATTTGCAAAAAGGACCCTGATCAAAATCAAACCGGCTCGAGAACTCTGTAATATCTGATTAACTCAAATAAACTCATTTAAGATAAAAAAAAACGGGGCGTTACATAATAGGTCACAGTACGTCGACTTCACTTTACCTTATACAGAAACTGGCGTTTCAATGGTTGTACCGATTGAAGACGATAAGAGCAAAAATGCATGGGTGTTCTTGAAGCCACTTACTTGGGAACTTTGGTTGACAAGTTTTTGTTCATTTGTCTTCATTGGTGCATTGATTTGGATTCTTGAACATCGAATCAATGAATATTTTAGGGGCCCTCCTTGGCATCAAGTAGGCATGATATTCTGGTTCGCCTTTTCAACCATGATCTTTGCTCATAGTAAGTTTACTGCATTGGAATCAATACAGATCATGCAATTCATACACTGATGTTAAATAGACATGTCACTACTATATTTTACCATTTTTCTGCAGAGGAGAGGGTGATAAGCAACTTGTCTAGTTTTGTGCTGATCATATGGTTTTTGGTGGTTCTGATACTAACACAAAGCTACACCGCCAGTCTTACATCTATGTTAACAACTTGTTTGTTTTGTTCTTGAAATCTGTCATTGAATTTCAATCTTGTGTTTTTAATGTTATCCATTGATCTTATTTTAAGCCAAGTTTCATTTTAGAACTATGAGAAGAAAAGTGGTGGTTTCTTAATTCACTGGACTTGTTTATGCATCATCTTCGCGACTTTTCTCTGCTTTAACTTGATCTGTTCAGTTACTCTGACCCCTAAATTATTTGATATAACTTAAACTTTCTCGTTTTTTAACATCGAAAAGGGAGTTTCAATACATTGACTTGGTGAGAGCTTGCTTTATGTTCGATGCACAAAGTTGATGTGAAATGAGTGCAATTCGGTAGCTGATACTTTTTCATTTTTAGAATTTGATGGGCTCTTGTTTTGGCTGTGTGTTTACCGGAGATGTGCATGTTTATAGGAGATTCTTGATTTTTGTCATTGAATTTCAATCTGATCTATCTTATTTTTTACATTTCAGGATAAATGATATATGTCTCTGGATTGATTCAGGCTTGGAGGAATTGGCGTGAAGGAACACCTACAAATATGATAGATCCTATGTTGAAGGATGGATAAATGTATAGTTTTTTTCCTTGTGTTTATAGAGTTAGAATTTGATTATTTTTTATAGATGCACTTTTAGTTTTGTGGAAATACTTGTGGATACATGCATATTTTTGGGTTATTTTGGTGGATATACTTGTGAATTTATGGATGTTCGTTGTTTTGAGATGAATAATTTATGAACCTTATTAGTCTATTTTAAGTTTTAAAAATATATTTATATTGTGTAATTATTGTATCTAAATTTTAATGTAGTGGAACGACAATTTCACTAATCGACCAAGCAAAATAATGTCTTGTACTTCGGCAATTTTGCCGAAGTAAAAGACTTTCTTCTACTTCGTCAATTACTATCATTGCCGAAGTATAATCATATTTTTTACTTCGGCAATTTCATTAATCGATGAAGTAAAAACATATCTTTTACTTCGGAAATTTCAGAAATTGACGAAGTAAACGACTTTCTTTTACTTCGCTAATTAATGAAATTGCCAAAGTAAAAGATATGTTTTTACTTCGGCATCGACCGAATCCTGAACCGGTTTTGGCTCCATGAACCGACCAAAGACTTCGGTAATTTCAGGGCTACGACTTCGGTTATAACGCGAAGTAAAACAGTACCTATTACTTCACGTGACACTACTTCGGTAATTATCTATCTACGACTTCAGTTAATAACCGAAGTCTTTTGCGACTTTTCTACTAGTGCATGCAAACTAGTATAACTGATGAATCTAGACAACACATACACAAGAGGATGTATTTAATCTAGTCAATCGTTGTTCCTACAATTTAATAAACTCACAAGTAGACGATTATTAATTGTTGTTGCTTCACAAATTAGGTGATTCAAACAATTATGGATTTGAATTTTAATTTAGCAGTAGATTGTATAAAGCAAAACCTTAGGGTGATGAATCCAAAAATATCACATACAAGCATGAAATAATCCAAAACAACTTTTGATACTCAAGAATAATTAAACACTGAAAATTTGAATCTCACAAACAAATAAATTCAAGGGCTTGTCTTTCTCAACCAAGTTCTAAAGTCTAGCCACAAATATTCATGAAAATTCGCAAGAAAAATCAAAAGAAGAGAATAAGTCTAAGAGAAATTAAAAATAAAACCTAGCCTTCAAGATTTCTTCCTTGCTCTCTGCGTTTAAGTCTGATAATAGATGGTAAAAATCGGAATAAAGACCTAATAAAATACTAAAGTTCTTAAAAATAAAATTTCCTAAATTACAAATTCTTTCCTGAACTGCGCGGCTCGCTCGATCGGTGGAAAATCACGGATCGAGCGAGAATGTTTCTGATTAAAATCTTCCTTTTGTCCTTCCGGCCGCTCGATTGGTTGAAAAACACGGATCGAGCGGAAATGACTCTGACTCAATTTTCATGCTCCTCTCGCTCGATAGGTATAAATTGGCGGATCGATCGGGATTACTTCTGTCCATTTTTTCTTCAAAATTCCTCGTCCTAGAAAATAAACCCGGAGGCATGTTATGAAGACAAGATTCATGAAATATGAACAAAATACTTAATTAAAACATATAAATGCATGCAAAACAACAGAATGATATAAAAATATGCAACATAAACACGACTATCACTTTTGATTCTACTGGTTTATTATGTTTTCTTGCTGATATTTGTTGGTTATGAGTTGTATATGATTTTTGGATTGAATTTGATATAGTTTCGGTTATCGATTTTCAGTCGCTACGCCGCCGATTTATGATTTAAAGCCGTTTTGAAATCTTGAGATTGAGTTGAGTTTGAAGTGAGTTCTGGCTAATGTTTTTAGATTATTTTGCTATGTTTTCAGACTTGAAACAAAGGGATATTCAACTTGAGCCTCCAGCTTTGAACCGGGATTGAATTGGCTAAGGTTTGTGAAGTTGTAGCTTTGTAGATTGAAGAACTTGAGCAGATTTTGACATGAGTTCTTTGATATATATTGTTCAGATTTGAAGCACTCAAGAACCAATAAAAGAAAAGGTATAAGATGAAATCAATAGTAGGGATTTGAAAATCGAGACCGAGGAGTCTTAAGTTGCCCCAAAAATCACATACTTGTTTAAATATATGTTATTGATTGAATTTGAATTGAAATCCATCTCAGGTAAATGGATCTTTGAATTTTGTTATTTACCTTTGATGTTGAGTCGGTTACGATCCAAAAGGCCCGGATATATCCAGATCAAGATCGTTTACGAATCTTTATTCCAAGATCGGAAATGAACAAACGAATCTTGAGACCGAGATCGGATACAAAATCTCAAGAATAAGGATCAATTTATTTTAAGCGTTCTATTTGTGTTATTGCTTGATTTGAGATGCTATTTTTAACACATGTTTATGTCGATTATACTGAGAATTATATTCTCACCGGAGTTATCCGGCTATTGTCTTGTTTTGTATGTATGCATGACAATAGATGGGGTAGGAGCTAGCCAGAGACAACGAGGGTAGCTCGAGAGAGAGTCATAGCACGTGGTGACTCGGGTTGTAGAAGATTTGTTGAACTTTAGATCTTTATGAGGTTGTTAGATGACAAGAACTTGGGTTGTAGTTTGAATAACTCCTGTTGAACTTTGTGTAGTTGAGTTCTTATGATGTATTGTAGACTTCTTGTTTGATGTATGGAAGGCTTGTAAACATGTTTAGAACTTGATTTGTATATCAATGCATGTTTTATACTTGAAATATCATGTTTTAGAAAGAATTTTACAGATCAGTTTTGAGCTGCCAAAACAGGGCATTTTCTGCCTAGGGCAGCGCTCGAACTGCATTTTATTGCAGCTCGAGCACAGCCCCAACCAGCCCAACCCGAGATTTGGGCCTTAGGCAGCGCTCGAGCGGCCTAAAAGTGCAGCTCGAGCGCACTCCCATATGAAATAAAAAAAATTGTTTGATCTTTTTCCTCACTTGTTTAATTAATGATGCTTATTCATTAATTTCCCCTTAAGAATCAATATTAGCAACCCGAGGTCCCCACATGTTTTTTTCTGGAATGTAATACTGGGTTGTAAGTGATAACAATTGCACTTGTGTTGTCACAGTAGATAGGTGCCTCAGATGAATCAACACCATAATCCCTGAGTTGTTGTTAAATCCAGAGCAATTGTGCACAACAACTTCCTGCGGCTAAGTATTCTGATTTAGGTGTATATGTAGTAGTAGAAGTTTGTTTCTTACTGAACCAAGAAATTAGCCTATCTCCGAGATATTGACAAGTTCTACTTGTGCTTTTACGATCTATTATGCATTAAACATATTCAGCACTTGAGTATCCTATAATATTGAAACTTGAGTCATTTGGATACCACAAACCAACATTCTGAGTTCCCTTTAAATACTTTAGAATCTTTTTGGCAGCAATGAAATGAGATTGCTTTGGATCAGATTGAAATATTTCACACAGACCAACTGAGAACATGATGTCCGGTCTGCTTGCTGTCAAATAGAGTAAGGATCCTATAAGACCTCTGAATAGAGATTGATCTACTCAAGTTCCAGCTTCATCCTTATCCAGTTTGATTGAAGCACTCATTGGAGTACTAGCAGCAGAGCAATTCTCTATTCCAAACTTCTTCAGAAGTTCTTTTGTGTATTTGACCTGATTTATGAATATTCCCTTGTCCATATGTTTGACTTGCAATCCTAGAAAGAATGTCAATTCTCCCATCATACTCATCTCGAATTTATCCTGCATCATCTTAGAAAATTTCTTGCATAATTTGGGTTAGTTGACCCAAATATGATATCATCAACATATATTTGTACTAATAAAGTATGATCGCCTTTGAAAAATTTAAGTAAAGTTTTATCTACAGAGCCAATAACAATATCATGATCACTAAGAAAAAGAGAAAGATTATCATACCAAGCCCGTGGTGCTTGTTTTAACCCATAAAGAGCGTTATCCTTCTTGAACACATGATCTGGATGAGCTTGACTTTGAAATCCAGGGGGTTGTTCAACAAACACTTCTTCTTGAATAAGACCATTAAGAAATGCACTTTTGACATCCATCTCAAACACTTTAAAATTCTTGAAGGCAGCATAAGCAAGAAATATTCTAATAGCTTCAAGTCTAGCTACTGAAGCAAAGGTTTCATCAAAGTCTATTCTTTCTTTTTGTCTGTAACCTTGTGCTACTAAAAAAGCTTTTTTTTTTTTTTTTTTTACTAAAGTACCATTCTCATTGAGTTTATTCTTAAATACCCATCTAGTTTATATTACGGATTTATCAGATGGTCTAGGTACTAAGTGCCAGACTGAATTTCTTTCAAATTAATTCAATTCATCTTGCATAGCTTCTATCCAGTTACTATCAAGTAAAACTTCTTCTAACTTTTTAGGTTCTATCTGAGAAATGAAAGCAGCATGCAATAATTCACTTAACATCTAACTCTGGTTCTCAAAGGTGAAGATGGATTACCTATTACTAACTTGGGCGAACGAGTCTTGGTTCATCTGTAATTTGGGCCAAGTTGATCTGTATTGCCTTGTTGATCTTGATCATCTTGATTTTCAACGTGATCTGTATTTGTTGGAACCTCCTTATCAATTGGTGGTTCTTCTTGTCTTTGTTCTTCAATTTGTTCTGGTTCACATGGATTTTCTCTATTCCTTCTGATCTAGATCTCTTCTTCATCATCTGTATCTAAATTTGAATCTTCTATTTTGTTGCTAAGATAACTCAAGCTTGGAGATTCATTAGTAACAGATGTTTCATAAAAAACAACATGAACTAATTCTTCAACTGTTAGAGTTTTAGTATTAAAGACTTTGTAAGCTTTACTAACAGATGTGTATCCGAGAAACAAACAACATCTGATATGACATCTAGAGCAGTCAGATGAGTTTTTTCATTGTTGTGAATGAAGCATTTGCAACCAAATACCTTGAAGTAAGATATAACTGGAACTTTACCATATCAGATCTCATAAGGTGTTTTTCCAATTTTCTTATTAATCATTGATCTGTTCTGAGTATAACAAGTTGTGTTTACAGCTTCTGCCCAAAATTTTTGTGAAATACCTGAATCAACAATCATTGTTCTAGCAGCTTCTTTAAGAGTTCTAGTTCTCCTTTCTGCAACACCATTTTGTTGTGGCGTTCTAGCTGTAGAAAATTCATGCTTGATTCCAAGACTTTCCAGATAATTAGACAGAGTTTGATTTGTAAACTTGGTTCCTATTTCACTTCTAATTTTAACAATCGTTTGAAATTTCTCATTTTGAAGTCTTAAAAGAAGTTTAATCAATTGGGTGGCAGTTTGATCTTCGGATTTTAAAAATATCACCCAAGTAAATCTTGAGAAATCATCAACAATAAATAAGGTGTACTTCATTTCCCCTAAGCTCATTACCGGTATAGGACCAAAAAGATCCATATGCAGTAGTTCTAAGATTATGGATGAAGATTTACAACCTTTGTTTTTAAAAATTGATCTGACTTGATTACCTAGCTGGCAAGCAGTACAGATCTTATCTTTTCAGAACTCGATTTTAGGCAGACCTGTAACCAATTCATGTTTATGCAGATTGGCTAAAGCTTTGAAGTTCAAGTGATTGAGTCTCTTGTTCCATAACCAGTTCTGGTTCTTCTTTGTAGCAACCAAACAGATTGAAGTAGATGGTTGATCTGACCAGTTATGAAACGACCCTAACTCTCTAAATGTAAATAAATATGCGGAATTTTTTTTTTATACTTACTAAGTAAAAATATGTACATATATGCACATACATATATGCACAGTATAAATAGATTTAAAAATAAATAACTTAAATAAAAATGCAACCTTTAATAAATTAAATATCTGAGTCAAACATTTAATAAAATACTGACATAAGCAAAATAAATAAAATTTGCATGCACTGAAAATATTTAAATAAAATGAGTAATAATATCCACCACTGAAAATAAATAAAATGTATGACATGTTAAAAATATTCAAAACATGACGTAGACTCAGACAACGGTCACGGGGTCACTGCATGTCCGCTCATAGGTCCTCGCCGCCGGTGGGTACTACATCCTCCTCTACGTACTCACCTGCACCATATCAGTGTAGTGAGCCTAGAGGCCCAACATGCTAACATAACAAGGGTTTAAAATAATTTAAATCACTTTAATACTAATACATAACATATACATGAATGAGCATGCTTAAAAATATCATGAACATAACATAAACTTAAATTAAACTTGAATATCATAATAATACATAAACATTGTTGAGCAAAGTATTTTCTAACATCGAAAGGTCGTATCCATAGTGTAACCATACATACATTAAATACTGATCAGCGTGATAAACCAACGTACGTGGCGGTGACGAATCACCTCTTAAATTGGCAGTAAACTGCCCTTAAATAGTTCACATATGGGGACGAATCCCCCTTAAATTGTCATACTACTTCAACTTCCAACATAAAAATTATTTTCTTTTGCTCAACCTTAAACATTAAATCATGCATAAAAATTATTTCATGAATGCATGTACTTAAATAAAATGTGTGTCCTTCATATATATTTAATTTAATTTCATACTAACATATAAATATTAAAAATAACTTCCATGCATAAAAATAATTTAATATATATTCAGGACACATGAAATTTTTCATGGGTTGTACTGAACTGCTGGCCCTAACACTCAAGCCCATTTTCTTAAATCTGGCCCATTAACACTGAGACTGGCCCATTAACACACTTAAACCCAAAAAATACATTTCTAGGCCCAATTAATAAATTAAAACCCATTAAAACATTCCTGGCCCAATAACAACATATTCTGGCCCAATGGGCCCAAAAGCCCAAAGACTGGCCCAATAATTCTCATGGGCTCCCAAGCCCATAAAAACTTTTAGGCTAACTTAAAATAATTATTCAAACCCATTAATAAACTTAAATGTAGCCCATTAATTTAATTAATCTAATTAGCCCAATTAAAACACTTTAACTTAATAATTAACTTAAAAATAAAAATACCCGAGCCCGACTAACTTGACCTGGACCCGAACCCAACTAACATAACCCATGACCCACTGACTTGACCCGGACCAAATAAACCGACCCGGATCCACTCTATAGCCCTACCCGATCCCCCATTTCCCTTTTCCCTTCGGCCGCGAGCAGCTCTTGCTGCTCGCCTTCAGTCGGCCGGCTCCGGCCGCCCCTGGCCGAAGCATCACCGCCCAGACGTAGCCCACGTCTGGGCGGTCCAAACCAGCCCCTAGCCTTGACCCCATGCTCCCTTATGACAGCACCACGATCACCCTTCCATCAAACCCTATTCTGCGCACCATGACCCATTTTCTTAACCACCTCTCCCAGCCCCTTCTAGCCATCAAAACCGACCCCTTAATCGAACCTAGGGACCCTAAGGAACCCTCTAAATCGTGGGCCAACAGCCATGCACGCCCAAGCAAGAAGAAACGTGAGAATGTTAATGAAACTAGGCCAAAACATGAATGAATCGAGTTCCAAAACGAAAAACATGATTATGCTAAAGCTTAACCATAACTATCTGATGAAAATCTGACATGAAAAGAATAATAGCTCATATGGTGTGCAAACGAAGGAAATAGACATGCCTTTGATTTAATACGAAGCTAGACCGCGTGAACGACTCCGGGACGACGGACCTACGAAGAACTCAAAAAAAATTTTCTTGAAGAAATCGGCTATAGGGGCTGAAATATGCTGTGGGGCGTGAAGAAGATGATGGAGAAAGGTTGGAGGTGGCTAAGGGAGTTGTTGGCTGATAAGGATTTGTGTAGGGTAGGAATTGATTTGTTTTTGGTTTAATTAGAATAGATAATTATTTAAATAAATAATAGAAATCAACATAATGATAATATACCAACAAAACTTTATTTAAAAGTCCTAATAATAATAATAATCTGATGTAAAAGCATAAATCCCGAAATTATAATTTAAGGGATTTTTAAATATTAATAAAAGTCATTAAAATGACTTATTTTGGCTAAAAATAAACCCTTAAATAAATATATAACTAAATACTAAATTTTTCTTGACAAAATACTTTAAAATATTATTTTAAGGCTCATAAACTCATAAAATATTTTTGGCTAAATATTTTGGTATCTCGTCCGTCCACGGTCCCGTCTACGCGATAAAATAATTAAATTTCCATAAATCGTGAAAATCACTAATTATGGATTAAATGCTTGAAAATAACTTAAAACATGCACAAATAATTTCACATAAATATTTAACCCATAATCTAAAATTCTAAATAAATAAAATCCCTAATTATGCATGCGAATTTACGTACTAAAAATACTGGGTATTACAATTCTCCCCCCCTTAATTAGAATTTCGTCCTCGAAATTAAAGTACTTACCCGAACAACTCCGGGTAGCGAGTCCTCATGTCTGTCTCGGTCTCCCAAGTAGCTTCCTCCTCCGAATGATTCAGCCACTGGACTCTGACCATCGGTATGACCCGCATCCTCAATCTGAGCTCCTCCCTAGCCAAGATCCGTATAGGCCTCGCCTCAAATGCTAACTCCGGTGTCAACTGAAGAGGCTCAAAATCTAACATATGTGACGGGTTCGAGATGTATATCCGAAGCATGGATACATGGAATACATTGTGCACTGCCGCTAGCCCTGGTGGTAGAGCTAAACGGTTGGCCAATGTGCCAACTCTCTCCAAGATCTCGAATGGCTCTATATATATAGGGTTAAGCTTGCTTATCCGGCCAAATCGCACGACTCCCTTCATAGGTGACACTCTCAGAAACACGTGATCACCTACTGCGAACTCCAAATCTCGTCGTCGAGTATCTGCATAACTCTTCTGACGACTCTGAGCAGTCCTCATACGATCCCGAATCTGAATTACAATGTCTGCAGTCTGCTGTACAATCTCAGGACCAAGTAAAATCCTCTCGCCAACATCATCACAATGCACAGGAGATCTGCACCTCCTCCCGTACAATGCTGCATAAGGAGCCATACCTATAGACGACTGAAAACTGTTGTTATAGGTAAACTCCACTAATGGCAGTCTAGTCTCCCACGAGCCCTGAAAGTCGATGACACAAGCTCTCAGTAGATCCTCGAGAACCTGGATCACTCTCTCAGACTGACCATCTGTCTGGGGATGGAACGCTGTACTGAACAAAAGTCTAGTCCCCAATGCAGTGTGCAAACTCTTCCAAAATGCAGACGTAAATCTCGGATCTCTGTCTGATACTATCGACACTGGTATGCCATGCAGTTTAACAATATCCTTTATGTAAAGCTCTGCATACTGTGTCAACGAGTAAGTAGTCCTCACCGGTAAGAAATGAACTGACTTGGTGAGTCTATCCACGATCACCCAAATAGCTGTGCAACCTCTGGCACTCCTCGGTAAACCAACTACAAAGTCCATCGTAATATTCTCTCATTTCCATTCCAGAATAGGAAGAGGTCTAAGAAGTCCTGCTGGACGCTGATGCTCAGCCTTGACCTGCTGACAAGTCAAACACTCTGACACAACTCTCCCGATGTCTCTCTTCATCCCGGGCCACCAATACAATAGCTTCAAATCTCGGTACATCTTCGTACTTTCGGGGTGAATGGTGTACGGAGATGTGTGAGCCTCTGCTATAATCTCAGCTCTCAACTGATCGACGTTCGGTACCCACATCCTATCACGGTACTGAACAATGCCATCTACAACTGTATACAGAAAACCACCCTTGGCCTCATCTCTCTGTCTCCAATGCTGCAACTCCTCATCAGTAGACTGTCCCTCTCTGATCCGATCCCGTAAAATCGGCTGCACCGTCAACACTGACAAGCTCGGTGCATGACCACTCGAGTAAAACTCCAAATCAAACCTCTGAATCTCACTCTGCAGTGGTAACTGCACTGACAAACACGATACCACTGACGACTTCCGACTCAAAGCATCGGCCACTACATTAGCTTTACCCGGATGGTAGCTAATGTCACAGTCGTAATCCTTAACCAACTCCAACCATCTCCGTTGCCTCATGTTCAACTCCTTCTGAGTGAAGAAGTACTTGAGGCTCTTGTGATCAGTAAAAATCTTGCACTTCTCGCCATACAGATAGTGCCTTCAGATTTTCAAAGAAAAGACCACTGCTGCTAACTGCAAGTCATGTGTCGGGTAGTTCTGCTCATGAATCTTCAAATGCCTCGACGCATAAGCAATAACCTTACCACAATGCATAAGTAGTGCGCCTAAACCTAGCTTAGACGCGTCGGTGTACACCACTAACTCCTCGTGTGGTACTGTCATCGCTAAAACCGGTGTAGTAGTGAGTGCTTCCTTCAGCTGATCGAAGCTCCTCTGACAGTCTGAACTTCAAATAAACTTCGCGTTCTTCTTGGTTAAGGAAGTCAAGGGTACTACAATAGAGGAAAAACCCCTGATGAACTTCCTATAATATCGTGCCAAACCCAAGAAACTGCGAATCTCCGAAGCATTCCTCGGAATACCCCATTTCTGCACTGCTTCAACCTTCGACTGATCCACTGCAATCCCATCTCTCAAAATAATGTGGCCAAGAAATGCCACCTACTCGAGCCAAAACTCAAACTTGCTGAACTTGGCATACAAAAGATGCTCCCTCAAAGTCTGCAAGGCTGTCTGTAGATGTTGCCTATGCTCCTCAACGCTCCTAGAGTATATCATGATATCATCAATGAAGACTATGATGAACTGATTAAGATACGGCTGAAAAACCCAGTTCATGAGATCCATGAAAACCGCTGGAGCATTGGTCATCCCAAATGGCATCACTAAGAACTCGTAATGCCCATAACGTGTCCGGAAAAGCAGTCTTGGACACATCTGCATCTCTAACTCGTAGCTGATGATAACCAGATCGTAGGTCGATCTTGGAGAACACCGAAGCTCCCTGTAACTGATCAAATAGGTCCTCTATTCTCGGCAGTGGGTACTTATTCTTCACTGTGACCCTGTTGAGCTATCGATAATCGATGCACAATCTCATACTGCCATCCTTCTTCTTCACAAATAATACTGGAGCTCCCCATGGAGAAAAGCTAGGATGAACAAAGCCTTTCTCTAATAACTCCTGAATCTGCTCCTTCAACTCTTTTATCTCGGTAGGAGCAAGTCTGTATGGTGCCTTAGAGATAGGCACGGTGTCTGGCACTAAGTCGATGCTGAACTCCACATCTCTCACTGGTGGAATTCCTGCAACATCCTTCGGAAAGACGTCCGGAAAGTCACGAACCACCTCTATCTCTGATAATGATCTGCTAGATGGTCCTGAGGCCATGACAATACTTGCTAGAAAACCTTGGCAACCCCGTTTCAACAGCTTCCTCGCCTGAATAAGAGATATCACCTGAAGAATATCACTTCTCTGAGATGCATGGAAGGTAAACGGGTCGCCTTCTGATGGTTTCACTGACACTGATCTCCGACAAAAGTCAATCGAAGCTCCATTGATTGTCAACCAGTCCATACCCAATATCAAATCAAATCCACTCAATGGCAAAACCACCACATCTGCGCGAATGGAGTGCCCCTGAAGCTCCAACTCCAGTTCTCGAATGACACTAGAGGTAGAAATAATCTGTCCTGACAGCATAGTGACATCATAACCACTGTCAACAATCTCAGGTGTGATGCCTATCCGTCTGATAAACTCCAGGGAGATAAACGAATGCGTAGCCCCTGAATCTAGCAACGCAAACGTGGAGTTGCCTCCAACTAAAATTCTCTCTGCACGCAGAAGAATCCCAACAATTTCATACCACTACAAAACTTTTCCCCAAAGATAAGTCACTAATAACCTTTAATTCTAATCACAAGTAAAACATGCTTCTTATTCTAACATGCAGATAGAAAAATCACAAATACAAATTATTTCACAAAGAAAAATCGAAATTCTTAACCAAAGGAAGAAATTATAAAATACTAGGGGTAAGATATACCGGTGATCAAGGAGGTGTCTGGGTCTGCCTCCTCTGCCTGCATAACGAACACTCTACCAGCAGTGTTCTTCTTCCTCGTGCAATTAGCTATCTGGTGCCCTGGCTCTCTACAGTGGAAACAAACTCCTGCTCCTAGAAGACAAGGTCCCGAATGCATCTTTTGACACTTCGAGCAAGTAGGAAAACCTCCAGTATTAGGGGCCCCGCCCCTCGGCTGCTGTGGCCTCTGCTGCTGGTTTGGGCCCTTAGACGGCCCAGTATACTGCTTCTTCGCAGGAGGCTGCGAAGATGGTCGCTAAAATCCATACTGAATCTGTCTCTTCCCCTGCTGCTCTCGCTGTATCTCTCTCCTACCCTCCTCTGACCTCAGTGCTCTACTAACTGCCGCCTCATATGTAGCGACGTCCATCATACGTACGTCATGCTTGATATCCGCCTTCAGTCCCTCCACAAACTGCCTCATCTTCTCCGGTGGACTGTCTGAAATCAGAGGCACAAAATGACAGCCCCTCTCGAAGTGTGTCACATACTCAATCACTGACCTGTCCCCCTGCCGGAGACTCATAAACTCCCGGATCATGCGACTGCGCACATCCTCCGTGAAATACTTGGCGTAGAAGATATGCTTAAACTCTGCCCAAGTTAATGTAGGAAGATGTACTCCTCTTGCAGCACCCTCCCACCAAAGAGTTGCATCTCCCTTCATCATATAAGTCGCACAGTTCACCCTGTCGGCGTCAGTAATCCCCATGTATGCAAAGATGGACTCCAAAGAGCAAATCCACCCCTCAGCCACCAATGGATCGGTGGTACCAGTGAACTCCTTCGGCCTCTTCTTCTGGAACCGCTCAGCAACATCCTTCTCGTGGGATAGTCTAGGACGTGCAGCCTGCTGCTCCAACAGAGCAGTAATCCCTGCTATCATATTAGCATTGGCCTGCTCCAATGCTGCAAGTGGGTTCTGCGGAGGTGGAGGTGGAGGTGGAGGTGGAGATTCCTCACGTCTGTTCATAGGTCTCGGAGGCATTCTGCACCACCACATATTTCTTTACGTAAATCGCCATGCATAACAAAGTGTTTTAACATTAATGCTAACTTAAATTCTTAAAAGTGAATCATGCTATAAACACTTAAAACTTACAGACCGGTAGCGTGAATTTCTGAGCTCGCATAGCAGTAATGACCCCACCAAGGACCGTGCTTTGATACCAACTGAAACGACCCTAACTCTCTAAATGTAAATAAATATGCGGAATTTTTTTTTATATACTTACTAAGTAAAAATATGTACATATATGCACATACATATATGCACAGTATAAATAGATTTAAAAATAAATAACTTAAATAAAAATGCAACCTTTAATAAATTAAATATCTGAGTCAAACATTTAATAAAATACTGACATAAGCAAAATAAATAAAATTTGCATGCACTGAAAATATTTAATTAAAATGAGTAATAATATCCACCACTGAAAATAAATAAAATGTATGACATGTTAAAAATATTCAAAACATGACATAGACTCAGACAACGGTCACGGGGTCACTGTATGTCCACTCATAGGTCCTCGCCGCCGGTGGGTACTACATCCTCCTCTACGTACTCACCTGCACCATATCAGTGTAGTGAGCCTAGAGGCCCAACATGCTAACATAACAAGGGTTTATAATAATTTAAATCACTATAATACTAATACATAACATATACATGAATGAGCATGCTTAAAAATATCATGAACATAACATAAACTTAAATTAAACTTGAATATCATAATAATACATAAACATTGTTGAGAAAAGTATTTTCTAACATCGAAAGGTCGTATCGTATCCATAGTGTAACCATACATACATTAAATACTGATCAGTGTGGTAAACCAACGTACGTGGCGGTGACGAATCACAACTGCCCTTCAATAGTTCACATATGGGGACGAATCCCCCTTAAATTGTCACACTACTTAAACTTCCAACATAAAAATTATTTTCTTTTGCTCAACCTTAAACATTAAATCATGCATAAAAATTATTTCATGAATGTATGTACTTAAATAAAATGTGTGTCCTTCATATATATTTAATTTAATTTCATACTAACATATAAATATTAAAAATAACTTTCATGCATAAAAATAATTAAATATATATTCAGGACACATGCAATTTCTCATGGGTTGTACTGAACTGCTGGCCCTAACACTCAAGCCCATTTTCTTAAATCTGGCCCATTAACACTGAGACTGGCCTATTAACACACTTAAACCCAAAAAATACATTTCTAGGCCCAATTAATAAATTCAAGCTCATTAAAACATTCCTGGCCCAATAACAACCTATTCTGGCCCAATGGGCCCAAAAGCCCAAAGACTGACCCAATAATTCTCATGGGCTCCCAAGCCCATAAAAATTATTCTAATTAGCCCAATTAAAACATTTTAACTTAATAATTAACTTAAAAATAACAAAACCCGAGCCCGACTAACTTGACCCGGACCCGGACTCAACTAACATAACCCATGACCCACTGACTTGACCCGGACCAAACAAACCGACCCGGATCCACTCTATAGCCCGACCCGATCCCCCCTTTCCCTTTTCCCTTCGGCCGCTGCTCGCCTTCGGTCGGCCGGCTCCGGCCGCCCCTTGCCAGAACATCACCGCCCAGACGTGCGCTACGTCTGGGCGGTCCAAACCAGCCCCTAGCCTTGACCCCATGCTCCCTTATGACAGCACCACGATCACCCTTCCATAAAACCCTATTCTGCGCACCATGACCCATTTTCTGAACCACCTCGCCCAGCCCCTTGTAGCCATCAAAACCGACCCCTTAATCGAACCTAGGGACCCTAAGGAACCTTCTAAATCATGGTCCAACAGCCATGCACGCCCAAGAAAGAAGAAACGTGAGAATGTTAATGAAACTAGGCCAAAACGTGAATGAATCGAGTTCCAAAACGAAAAACATGATCATGCTAAAGCTTAACCATTACTATCTGATGAAAATCTGACATGAAAAGAATAATAGCTCATATGGTGTGCAAACGAAGGAAATATACATGCCTTTGATTTAATACGAAGCTAGACCGCTTGAACGACTCCGGGACGACGGACCTACGAAGAACTCAAAAAAAATTTTCTTGAAGAAATCGGCTATGGGGGCTGAAATTTTCTGTGGGGCGTGAAGAAGATGATGGAGAAAGGTTGGAGGTGGCTAAGGGAGTTGTCGGCTGATAAGGATTTGTGTAGGGTAGGAATTGATTTGTTTTTGGTTTAATTAGAATAGATAATGATTTAAATAAATAATAGAAATCAACATAAAGATAATATACCAACAAAACTTTATTTAAAAGTCCTAATAATAATAATAATCTGATGTAAAAGCATAAATCCCGAAATTATAATTTAAGGGATTTTTAAATATTAATAAAAGTCATTAAAATGACTTATTTTGGCTAAAAATAAACCCTTAAATAAATATATAACTAAATACTAAATTTTTATTTACAAAATACTTTAAATTATTATTTTAAGGCTCATAAACTCATAAAATATTTTTGACTAAATATTTTGGTATCTCGTCCGTCCACGGTCCCGTCTACGCGATAAAATAATTAAATTTCCATAAACCGTGAAAATCACTAATTATGGATTAAATGCTTGAAAATAACTTAAAACATGCACAAATAATTTCACATAAATATTTAACCCATAATCTAAAATTCTAAATAAATAAAATCCCTAATTATGCATGCGAATTTACGTACTAAAAATACTAGGTGTTACAAGTTAACTCTGTAAGTGTTTCCACTTCGTTCTCCTGTCATAATGATTAGTCCAGATTGATCTTTTATGGTGCAAGTGTGCTTCTGGAATTCTACACATTAATTGTAATCACACAATTGACTAATACTTATCAAATTATATTTCAAATTTTCTACGAGTAAAACATCTTTAATGATAATATTTCCATGGATAAGCTTACCCTTACCCATGGTTGTACCTTTAGAGTTTTCTCCGAAAGGGATCTTAGGTCCCGGTCCTTGTATATATTTAGATAGCATCCTTATGTATCCAGTCATATGCCTTGAGCATCCTTATGTTTGGTCCCCATTCCTACTTGGGTCCACGCTGGATTAATCTCTTGGGAATCCATACTTGGATTATTTTTACAGACTTTCCATGGTTTTGACCTTTGGGAGAGACAGTTCTATCTGATGAATTGTGATGTGTGTGCCAAGTGTAGTGATCAGATCGATTGTTCCTTCTTGACTTCCAATACTTTCTAGGAGAGTTATTGAAATGTAGGCTATGTTGAGTTGATGAAGTTCTTTGTCTTTCAAGACTATGTCCAAACCAATTTGTTCTGGGTTTAGTCCATCTTGACTTAGATCTATCTGGCTCAACATATCCCAACCCTTTGTGTAAGAGTTTACTCTGTTGCATTATTGAATGCGTCATTGGGATCTCTGGTTCATATATCGTACTGGATCTTACAAACTTTATATATTTAAAGTTATTCTTTTCCAGACAAGATTGATTGGTTGATTTAGATGAACTACCTTTATTTATGTTGTAGCCTAAACCAAATTTATCACCAACTTTCTTCTGCATTCCAGTAAGTTTATCTAACGATATCGATGATTTATTCCAAGAGTTCACTAAATACGTTAATCTTTGATTTTCAGATAGAGTCTCTTGAAGTTTACTTCTCATGTCATTGATTTCAGTCATTAACAAACTTATCTGAGCCTTTATACTGTATGATCCAGTGAACTCATTTGAGTTACTGTGATCTGACTTATCTATCCGACTCTTTCCATATGTTAAAACTTTCTCAGACTTATGAGATAGTATTCGATATTCATTAACCATCTCATTTAATGCATTAATAAGATCTTCTCCAGTAAATTCATCAGAAGTAAAATCAAGTACCTTTCCATCATCTGGAATATTAGAATCATCAGCCATTAGACACTTGACAACATCATCTTCACTTTCACTTGATGATGTCTCTGAATCAGATGAGTTAGAGTCTGATTCAGCCCACTTGCTGTTGCTTTCATCTGCTAACATGGCCTTTTGTTCTTTCTTTCTTCTAAATCTTTTTCTCATTTCCCTAGAGATCTTCTTGTGTGATGTTCTTTTCTCATCCTTCTTTGGTTTGGTACAGTCAGCTATGAAATGTCCTTCCTTTCCACAGTTGTAGCATGCTTGGTTATCATTAACTTTTTTTTTTTTTGTCTGAAGCTCAATCTGAAACGACCCTAACTCTCTAAATGTAAATAAATATGCGGAAATTTTTTTTTTTTTATTTACTTACTATGTAAAAATATGTACATACATGCCCATATATATATGCACAAAATAAGTAGTTTTTTAAAAAATAAATAACTTGAATAAAATAATGCAACAATTCGAAAATTTAATATTGCATAAATTAAATATCTGAGTCATGCATTTAATAAAATACTGACAAAAGCAAAATAAATTAAAGTTTACCTGCACTGAAAATATTTAAATAAAAACATACAATAGTGTCAATTACTGAAAATAAATAAAAATGTATAACATGATAAAATATTCGAAACATGCATATAGACTCAGACAACGGTCACGGGGTCACTGCATGTCCGCTCATAGGTCCTCGCCGCCGGTGGGTACTACATCCTCCTCTACGTACTCACCTGCACCATATCAGTGTAGTGAGCCTAGAGGCCTAACATGCTAACATAACAAGGGTTTAAAATAATTTAAATCACTTTAATACTAATACATAACATATAAATGAATGAGCATGCTTAAAAATATCATAAATATAACATAAACTTAAATTAAACTTGAATATCATAATAATACATAAACATTGTTGAGCAAATTATTTTCTAACATCGAAAGGTCGTATCCATAGTGTAACCATACATACATTAAATACTGATCAGCGTGGTAAACCAACGTACGTGGCGGTGACGAATCACCTCTTAAATTGGCAGTAAACTTCCCTTCAATAGTTCACATATGGGGACGAATCCCCCTTAAATTGTCACACTACTTCAACTTCCAACATAAAAATTATTTTCTTTTGCTCAACCTTAAACATTAAATCATGCATAAAAAATTATTTCATGAATGCATGTACTTAAATAAAATGTGTGTCCTTCATATATATTTAATTTAATTTCATACTAACATATAAATATTGAAAATAACTTCCATGCATAAAAATAATTAAATATATATTCAGGACACATGCAATTTCTCATGGGTTGTACTGAACTGCTGGCCCTAACACTCAAGCCCAATTTCTTAAATTCTGGCCCGTTAACACTGAGACTGACCCGTTAACATACTTAAGCCCATTAACACATTTCTAAGCCCAATAAAAATTTCCTGGCCCAATAACAATCTATTCTGGCCCAATGGGCCCAAAAGCCCAAAGACTGGCCCAATAATTTCCATGGGCTCTAAAGCACATAAAAATTAGTGGACTAACTTAAATTAATTATTTAAGCCCACTAAGAAAATTAAATATAGCCTATTAGTTTAATTAAACTAATTAGCCCAATTAAACACTTAAACTTATTAATTAACTTAAAAATAAAATACCCGAGCCCAACTAACTTGACCCGGACCCGGACCCAACTAACATAACCCATGACCCACTGACTTGACCCGGACCACCAACCCGACTCGGAAATCCACCTGGAACCCTAACCCAATCGCCCCCCCCCCACTCTCGTTTCTGCTGCGGCCGTGAGCAGCAGCCACTCCTTGGCTGCTGCTGGCCTGCTCCGGCCGCCCTTGGCCGGAGCCCCGCCGCCCAGACGTAGCCCACGTCTGGGCGGTCTGAACCAGCCCCTAGCCCTGACCCCATGCTAACCCACACGCAGCAGCCGAGCCCCCTTCCATCAAACCCTAGACCTGCGCCCCCAAGCCCGATCCTGCACCAGCACCTACCTGGGCTCGTTTGGCTCGAACCACTCGAGCCACTCGAGTCTAGACCACTCTCACACCACTTAGGGACCCTTGACCAGCAGCTGGACGCACCATGGATGAAGAAAACGTGAGCATGATCAAGAAAAACAACCAAAACCGTGCGTCTTCAACAAAATAAATGAACCCTTTTCTGAAAACTTTTAAAAAAATTCGATGCATACACTATACACACTCTATAATATCTGATAGGTACAAAAATTTGGAAGAAAAACATGCCTTTCACCGATGTTGAAGAGAAAAAAAACGTGTATAATGATTCCGGGACGACAGGGCGACGATGACACAACTTGGAAGCTTCCGTTAGGTTTTATTTGTATCGCTTTTTTATGTTTATATACAGGTAGGGGTCTGCTTAACCCCCCGCTCCCGGCGGTGTTTTTTTTTTCAAAAAAAAAAAAAAACTTGGAAGATTCAAAATCGTGGCTATGGAGTCCTTAGAGATTGCTATCTGATGAAGTAGGCTAAAGAACAAGGAGGTGGCGGCTGAATGCTTTGGGTCGTGGGGTTTGGGGGTAGAATTAGGGTGTTTTTAATTAAAATAAAGTTTTGGAATAATTAAAAATATTAATAAGGATTTTAATTATGAAATATATAACTTAAAAGCTCTAAATAATAATTAAAATCTGATAACTTTAAAAAAATCCCGAAATATATAATTAAGGGAATTTTAAAGATAATAAAAAGTCATTATTTTGGCTTATTTTGAATAAAAACGGACTCCTAGAAATATATAAAATTAAATACTGATAATTTTGAGGAAATAAAACTCAAAATAATATTTTTGGGCTCTAAAAATGCTCATGAAATAAATTGGATAGAAAGTTGTCATCTCGTCCGTCCACGGTCCCGTCTACGCGATAAAATAATTTAAATACTAAAAATCATAAAAATCTCAAATTATGGGTTAAATGCTTGAAAATAAATCTTAAAGCATGCACAAATAATTCACATAATAATTTAACCCATAAATCTAAAATTTTAAATAAATAAATTTCCTAATTATGCATGCGAATTTACGTATTAAAATACCGGGTGTTACAATTCTCCCCTCCTTAAATTGGATTTCGTCCTCGAAATTAAAGTACTTACCCGAACAACTCCGGGTAGCGAGTCCTCATATCTGCCTCGGTCTCCCAAGTAGCTTCCTCCTCCGAGTGATTCAGCCACTGGACTCTGACCATCGGTATGACTCGCGTCCTAAGTCTCCGCTCCTCCCTAGCCAAGATCCGTACTGGCCTCTCCTCATAAACTAGATCAGGTGGCAACTGCAAGGGCTCGAAATCCAACACATGCCACGGGTTAGAGACATATCTCCGAAGCATGGATACATGGAAAACGTTGTGCACTACCGCTAGTCCTGGTGGTAGAGCTAAACGGTAGGCCAACGTGCCAACTCTCTCCAAGATTTCGAATGGCCCTATATACCTTGGATTAAGCTTCCCTCTCCGGCCAAATCGTACGACTCCCTTCATAGGTGACACTCTCAGAAACACGTGATCACCTACTGCGAATTCCAACTCTCATCGTCGAGTATCTGCGTAACTCTTCTGACGACTCTGAGCAGTCCTCATTCGATCCCGAATCTGAGTCACAATGTCAGCTGTCTACTGCACGATCTCAGGACCAAGTAAAATCCTCTCACCAACCTCATCCCAATGCACAAGAGATCTGCATCTCCTCCCGTACAATGCTGCATAAGTAGCCATACCTATAGACGACTGAAAACTGTTGTTATAGGTAAACTCCACTAACGGCAATCTCGTCTCCCATGAGACCTAAAAATTGATGACACAGGCTCTCAGTAAATCCTCAAGAATCTGTATCACCCTCTCAGACTGTCCATCTTTCTGGGGATGGAATGCTGTACTGAACAAAAGTCTAGTCCCCAATGCAGTGTGCAAACTCTTTCAAAACGCAGCCGTAAATCTTGGATCTCTGTCTGATACTATCGACACTAGGATGCCATGCAGTCTAACAATCTCCTTGATGTAAAGCTCTGCATACTGTGTCAACGAGTAAGTAGCCCTCACCGGCAAGAAATGAGCTGACTTGGTGAGTCTATCCACGATCACCCAAATAGCTGTGTAACCTCTGGCACTCCTCGGTAACCTAACTACAATGTCCATCGTAATGTTCTCCCATTTCCATTCCGAAATAGGAAGAGGTCTAAGAAGTCCTGCTGGACGCTGATGCTCAGCCTTGACCTGCTGACAAGTCAAGCACTCTGACACAACTCTCCCGATGTCTCTCTTCATCCCGGGCCACCAATACAATTGCTGCAAATCTCGGTACATCTTCGTACTTCTGGGGTGAATGGAGTACGGAGATGTTTGAGCCTCTGCTATAATCTCAGCTCTCAACTGATCGACGTTCGGTACCCACATCCTACCACGGTACTGAACAATGCCATCCACAACTGTATACAGAAGACCACCCTTGGCCTCATCTCTCTGTCTCCAACGCTGCAACTCCTCATCTGTAGGCTGTCCCTCTCTGATCCGATCCCGTAGAATCGGCTGCACCGTCAACACTGACAAGCTCGGTGCATGACCACTCGAGTAAAACTCCAAATCAAACCTCTGAATCTCTCTCTGCAGTGGTAACTGCACTGACAAACACGATATCACTAACGACTTCCAACTCAAAGTATCGGCCACTACATTAGCTTTACCCGGATGGTAGCTAATGTCACAGTCGTAATCCTTAACCAACTCCAACCATCTCCGTTGCCTCATGTTCAACTCCTTCTGAGTGAAGAAGTACTTGAGGCTCTTGTGATCAGTGAAAATCTTGCACTTCTCGCCATACAGATAGTGCCTCCAGATTTTCAAAGCGAAGACCACTGCTGCTAACTCCAAGTCATGTGTCGGGTAGTTCTGCTCATGAATCTTTAACTGCTCGACGCATAAGCAATAACCTTACCACACTGCATAAGTACTGCGCCTAAACCTAGCTTAGACGCGTCGGTGTACACCACTAACTCCTCGTGTGGTACTGTCATCGCTAAAACCAGTGCAGTAGTGAGTGCTTCTTTCAGGTGATCGAAGCTCCTCTGGCAGTCTGAACTCCAAATAAACTTCGCGTTCTTCTTGGTTAAGGAAGTCAAGGGTACTACAATAGAGGAAAAACCCTTGATGAACTTCCTATAATATCCTGCCAAACCCAAGAAACTGCGAATCTCCGAAGCATTCCTCGGAATACCCCATTTCTGCACTGCCTCAACCTTCGACTGATCCACTGCAATCCCATCTTTCGAAATAATGTGGCCAAGAAATGCCACCTGCTCGAGCCAAAACTCGCACTTGCTCAACTTGGCATACAAACGATGCTCCCTCAAAGTCTGCAAGGCTGTCTGTAGATGCTGCTTATGCTCCTCAACGCTCCTAGAGTATATCAAGATATCATCAATGAAGACTATGATGAACTGATAAAGATACGGCTGAAAAACCCAGTTCATGAGATACATGAAAACCGCTGGAGCATTGGTCATCCCAAATGGCATCACTAAGAACTTGTAATGCCCATAACGTGTCTGGAAAGCAGTCTTGGACACATCTGCATCTCTAACTCGCAGTTGATGATAACCAGATCGCAGGTCGATCTTGGAGAACACCGAAGCTCCCTATAACTGATCAAATAGGTCCTCTATTCTCGGCAGTGGGTACTTCTCTTCACTGTGACCCTGTTGAGCTCTCGATAATTGATGCACAATCTCATACTGCCATCCTTCTTCTTTACAAATAATACTGGAGCTCCACATGGAGAAAAGCTAGGAAGAACAAAGCCTTTCTCTAATAACTCCTGTATCTACTCCTTCAACTCTTTCATCTCGGTAGGAGCAAGTCTGTATGGTGCCTTAGAGATAGGCACGGTGTCTGGCACTAAGTCGATGCTGAACTCCACACCTCTCACTGGTGAAATTCCTGCAACATCCTCCGGAAAGACGTCCGAAAAGTCCCAAACCACCTCTATCTCTGATAATGGTCTGCTAGATGGTCCTAAGACCGTGACAATACTTGCTAAAAAACCTTGGCAACCCCGTTTCAACAGCTTCCTCGCATGAATAAGAGATATCACCTGAGGAATATCACTGCTCTGAGATGCATGGAAGGTAAACGGGTCGCCTTCTAATGGTTTCAGTGACACTGATCTCCGACGAAAGTCAATCGAAGCTCCATTGACTGTCAACCAGTCCATACCCAATATCAAATCAAATCCACTCAACGGCAAAACCACCACATCTGCGCAAATGGAGTGCCCCTAAAGCTCCAAATCCAGTTCTCGAATCACACTAGAGGTAGAAATAATCTGTCCTGACGGCATAATGACATCATAACCACTGTCAACAATCTCAGGTGTGATGCCTATCCGTCTGATAAACTCCAGGGAGATAAACGAATGCGTAGCCCCTGAATCTAGCAACGCAAATGTGGAGTTGCCTCCAACTAGAATTCTCCCTGCACGCAGAAGAATCCCAACAATTTCATACCACTACTAAACTTTCCCCCAAATATAAGTCACTAATAACCCTTAATTCTAATAACAAGTAAAACATGCTTCTTATTCTAACATGCAGATAGAAAAATCCCAAATACAAATTATTTCACAAAGAAAAATCAAAATTCTTAACCAAAGGAAGAAATTATAAAATACTAGGGGTAAGATATACCGGTGATCAAGGAGGTGTCTGGGTCTGCCTCCTCTGCCTGCATAACGAACACTCTACCAGTGGTGTTCTTCTTCCTTAGGAAATTAGCTATCTGGTGCCCTGGCTCTCTACAGTGGAAACAAACTCCTGCTCCCAGAAGACAAGGTCCCGAATGCATCTTCTGACACTTTGGGCAAGTTGGAAAACCTCCAGTATTAGGGGCCCCTCCCCTCGGCTGCTGTGGCCTCTGCTACTGGTTCGGTACCTTAGATGGCCCAGTATACTGCTTCTTCCCAGGAGGCTGCGAAGATGGTCGCTGCTCTCGCTGTATCTCTCTCCTACCCTCCTCTGACCTCAGTTCTCTACTAACTGCCGCCTCATATGTAGCGACGTCCATCATACGTACGTCATGCTTGATATCCGCCTTCAGTCCCTCCACAAACTGCCTCATCTTCTCCGGTGGACTGTCTGAAATCAGAGGCACAAAATGACAGCCCCTCTCGAACTATGTCACATACTCAATCACTGACCTGTCCCCTTGCCGGAGACTCATAAACTCCCGGATCATGAGACTGCGCACATCCTCCGTGAAAAAATTGGCGTAGAAGATACGCCTAAACTCCGCCCAAGTCAATGTAGGAAGATGTACTCCCCTGGCAGCACCCTCCCACCAAAGAGCTGCATCTCCCTTCATCATATAAGTCGCACAGTTCACCCTGTCGGCGTCAGTAATTACCATGTATGCAAAGATGGACTCCAAAGAGTGAATCCACCCCTCAGCCACCAATGGATCGGTGGTACCAGTGAACTCCTTCGGTCCTTTCTTCTGGAACCGCTCAGCTACGTCCTCCTCGTGGGACAGTCTAGGACGTGCAGTCTGCTGCTCCAACAGAGCAGTAATCCCTGCCATCATATTAGCATTGGCCTACTCTAATGCTGCAAGAGGGTTCTGCGGAGGTGGAGGTGGAGGTGGAGGTGGAGATTCCCCACGTCTGTTCATAGGTCTCGGAGGCATTCTGCACCACCACATATTTCTTTACGTAAATCGCCATGCATAACTAAGTGTTTTAACATTAATGCTAACTTAAATTCTTAAAAGTAAATCATGCTATAAACACTTAAAACTTACAGACCGGTAGCGTGGATTTCTGAGCTCGCATAGTAGTAATGACCCCTCCAAGGACCGTGCTTTGATACCAACTGAAACGACCCTAACTCTCTAAATGTAAATAAATATGCGGAAAATTTATTTTTTATTTATTTACTTACTATGTAAAAATATGTACATACATGCCTATACATATATGCACAAAATAAGTAGTTTTTAAAAAAATAAATAACTTGAATAAAATAATGCAACAATTCGAAAATTTAATATTGCATAAATTAAATATCTGAGTCATGCATTTAATAAAATACTGACAAAAGCAAAATAAATTAAAGTTTACCTGCACTGAAAATATTTAAATAAAAACATACAATAGTGTCAATTACTGAAAATAAATAAAAATGTATAACATGATAAAATATTCGAAACATGCATATAGACTCAGACAACGGTCACGGGGTCACTGCATGTCCGCTCATAGGTCCTCGCCGCCGGTGGGTACTACATCCTCCTCTACGTACTCACCTGCATCATATCAGTGTAGTGAGCCTAGAAGCCCAACATGCTAACATAACAAGGGTTTAAAATAATTTAAATCATTTTAATACTAATACATAACATATACATGAATGAGCATGCTTAAAAATATCATAAACATAACATAAACTTAAATTAAACTTGAATTTCATAATAATACATAAACATTGTTGAGCAAAGTATTTTCTAACATCGAAAGGTCGTATCCATAGTGTAACCATACATACATTAAATACTGATTAGCGTGGTAAACCAACGTACGTGGCGGTGACGAATCACCTCTTAAATTGGCAGCAAACTGCCCTTCAATAGTTCACATATGGGGACGAATCCCACTTAAATTGTCACACTACTTCAACTTCCAACATAAAAATTATTTTCTTTTGCTCAACCTTAAACATTAAATCATGCATAAAAAATTATTTCATGAATGCATGTACTTAAATAAAATTTGTGTCCTTCATATATATTTAATTTAATTTCATATTAACATATAAATATTAAAAATAACTTCCATGCATAAAAATAATTAAATATATATTCGGGACACATGCAATTTCTCATGGGTTGTACTGAACTGTTGGCCCTAACACTCAAGCCCAATTTCTTAAATTCTGGCCCGTTAACACTGAGACTGGCCCGTTAACATACTTAAGCCCATTAACACATTTCTAAGCCCAATAAAAATTTCCTGGCCCAATAACACTCTATTCTGGTTCAATGGGCCCAAAAGCCCAAAGACTGGCCCAATAATTTCCATGGGCTCTAAAGCCCATAAAAATTTAAGCCCACTAAGAAAATTAAATATAGCCTATTATTTTAATTAAACTAATTAGCCCAATTAAACACTTAAACTTATTAATTAACTTAAAAATAAAATACCTGAGCCCAACTAACTTGACCCAGACCCGGACCCAACTAACATAACCCATGACCCACTGACTTGACCCGGACCACCAACCCGACTCGGAAATCCACCTGGAACCCTAACCCGATCGCCCCCCCCCCCCACACTCGTTTCTGCTGCGGCCGTGAGAAGCAGCCACTCCTTGGCTGCTGCCGGCCTGCTCCGGCCGCCCCTGGCCGGAGCGCCGCCGCCCAGACGTAGCCCACGTCTGGGCGGTCTGAACCAGCCCCTAGCCCTGACCCCATGCTAACCCACACGCAGCAGCCGAGCCCCCTTCCATGAAACCCTAGACCTGTGCCCCCAAGCCCGATCCTGCACCAGCACCTACCTGGGCTCGTTTGGCTCGAAACACTCGAGCCACTTGAGTCCAGACCACTCTCACACGACTTAGGGACCCTTGACCAGCAGCTGGACGCACCATGGATGAAGAAAACGTGAGCATGATCAAGCAAAACAACCAAAACCGTGCGTCTTCAACAAAAGAAACGAACCCTTTTCTGAAAAATTTTAAAAAAATTCGATGCATACACAATACACACTCTATAATATCTGATAGGTACAAAAATTTGGAAGAAAAACATGCCTTTCACCGATGTTGAAGAGAAAAGAAACGTGTATAACGATTCCGGGACGACGGGGCGACGATGACACAACTTGGAAGCTTCAAAATCGTGGCTATGGAGTCCTTAGAGATTTCTATCTGATGAAGAAGGCTGAAGAACAAGGAGGTGGCGGCTGAATGCTTTTGGTCGTGGGGTTTGGGGGTAGAATTAGGGTGTTTTTAATTAAAATAAAGTTTTGGAATAATTAAAAATATTAATAAGGATTTTAATTATGAAATATATAACTTAAAAGCTCTAAATAATAATTAAAATCTGATAACTTTACTAAATCCCGAAATATATAATTAAGGGAATTTTAAAGATAATAAAAAGTCATTATTTTGGCTTATTTTGAATAAAAACGGACTCCTAAAAATATATAAAACTAAATACTGATAATTTTGAGTAAATAAAACTCAAAATAATATTTTTGGGCTCTAAAAATGCTCATGAAATAAATTGGATAGAAATTTGTCATCTCGTCCGTCCACGGTCCCGTCTACGCGATAAAATAATTTAAATACTAAAAATCATAAAAATCTCAAATTATGGGTTAAATGCTTGAGAATAAATCTTAAAACATGCACAAATAATTCACATAATAATTTAACCCATAAATCTAAAATTTTAAATAAATAAATTTCCTAATTATGCATGCGAATTTACGTATTAAAATACCGGGTGTTACACGATCTGTTTGTACTTTGGAAATTCTTGTGATTCTTCCTCATGAATCTTCCAATTTTTTTGACAAATAGTGACATTGCATCACTATTGAGTTGTTCTGCAGTCTTGATTGTTGGATTTTCATATGCTGCAGTGAGAGCTTTGGTTACTTGTGATGTGGAAGTTTCTTCTTCAGTTCGAACTCCCAACTCAAATTCATAGGGTTTTAGATCTGCAAATAGATCATGTAATTCGATTTTGTTGAGATCCTGGGATTCTCTCATGGCCACTGTCTTCACATCCCATTCACGAGGTAGATCTCTCATGACTTTTAGAGCTACTTCTCTGTTGCTGTAAATTTTCCCATGTGCATTTAACTCGATCATAATGCTGCTGAATCTTTCATCGAATTCATTCATTGTTTCTCCTGGTCTCATCTTTATGTTATCGAACTTTTGAATGGCCACCATAAGCTTGTTCTCCTTTGTTTGATCATTTCCTTCACACACTTGAGTGAGCTTTTCCCATATTTCCTTGGCCGTAGTGCAGCTTTTGATTTTGCTAAACATGTTTTTGTCCAGAGTTTTGTATAAGATATCTCTGGAAACATTGTCCAGATTGGCTTTTTTATTATCTTCAGAAGTCCATTCAACTCGAGGCTTTTCTATAATTTGTGGAGCACCAACAATGATGGCAGTGACAGTGTTTGTTTTCATAATCTTCATGGGTCCATCTGTAACCACGAACCACATATCATCATTCTGTGCTGATAAGTGTGCCTGCATACGAATTTTTCAATCATCATAATCTTCTTTTGAGAACATAGAAATTTTACTAAAAGATGCCATAACTTAGAAACGGTTTAGGTGATAAGCAAGAACCTCTCTGATACCACTTTTTAGGATCGAAAAAAATGGAGAGGGGGGGGGGGGGTGGGGGGGCGAGTGAATACACTATTTTAAAAATTAAGGTTACTTCGATCTAATTTGTGAAAACCAGACGGGAGATTTGTTTTCTTAAAAACTTTGTTCTGCTCGAAAGATCTGATGAGATCAGGCGAAAAAATCTTCCTCGTAGAATTTGAACTTTGATAAAGCTAAGGCAGATCAAAATAACGTAAGTACAGTAAGTAAACGAGACAGAGGATTTTTTATGGATGTTCGGAGCTTAATATCCTACGTCACCACTTCTTCTGTTTCCAGAAGGATTCCACTAGAATAATTTGATTTATACAACGCTTTGTACAAATCCAATGCAATAAACCCTTTGAGAGGAACTCCTAGCAACACTCTCTCGAAGCAGATCAAACACTCTGCTTGAGTTACAATAGAAAGCCACAAAAATGTTCTTTGGAAACTTTGATCTGAAAGCTACAAATAGCTTTGATCTGGATCGTTCTTGATGTGATATAGATTTCTCTAAGGCTCGATCGATCTTGATATATTTTCTAACTCAGAGCTTTGAAACTTTGATCTGGTAATCTGAGTTTCTGAGTAATAATATAGAGTGAAGGATTTTTGGATTTTCGGATGAGTTGATGAGCAGGCTTTTAATTCGTGATTTGTGTTGTTCACTCCTTTCTTTGAATCTTCTGAGAATGAGTCGCCAACATATCTCATAAATTGACTCAAAAATCTTGACTTTAAGAAAATCTGGCCAACGTTTAAATATTCAATAAATGCTTTTGTCTCCTAGCTCAACAACTTCGGCAATTGATGCTTTCATCCGATAATGATCTGGTTTGTTGACTTTCACACTTGATTTGGGTAAAGTGTAAATGACTTGAACTCGATCTGATAAGAGATTTTGATTGATCTGGATTGTTCTTCTAGAGGATGGTAATTTGATCTATTGAAGTAAACTAGTTGCAAAGGAACATGGATCAAATGCTTGATTTATCTGGATTAATCCAATTTTGCCGGAAACTTGATTTGGAAAATTTTGTTAAGTTCGATCTGTATGAACTCATTTGTTTTGATTCATCTGAACTCTAACTTACGTTTGTCCTTAAAGATCTTATTTATTTAGTACTTAGTTTTGATTGATCTGTTATAATCAAAACTTATAATTTAACCACCAACATAAATCCAAAATTCAATAATTTTGATAGAAATAAAAAATCCTAAATAAACATCCACGTTTTTGACAATAATCTGTTCGGCCCAATCACGCGGCCTCAATCGAATAAAAACGACTACTCCATATTGAAAACATAATTTAAACAAGGTTTCTGAACATAAACTGAAAATTAAAAGAAGAAAAGAGAAGAAAACTGATGCCGAAAGCTTCAATCTTCAATCCTTGCCATCTCTCGCCTCCTCTGATATTTGGAACCCCTTATCTGCTGTTAAATCTCCCTTTTATATGTCTTTGAAAGCCCATAAAATAAAACCCGACGAATTAAGAATTTTAAGTTCTGAAAATTCTAATTTTGTTCTGATTTGCGATCTTTCGCTCGAGCGGCAAGAATTTGCGCTCGAGCGAGATGTTTTCTGTCCAAGATTTTTGAGTTTCATCGGGCTCACTCGAGCGGAAAGAAGTTTCCGCTCGAGCGAGAGATCTTCTGCCCAGTTTAATTTATTCCTCACAGCCCAAGCATAGATGCTCCATATTCTCGTGCAAATGCGCCGTATTATTTCTTCAATTCCTTCCGTAGCCGCAGAAGCACAGCTCCATGCACAGAGGTGCAATCTTTATGCGCAAAAGCGCGTTTCCCTTTCTTCTCAGCTTGCGCAGCTGCGCCCTTCTTCCCCCGCTTCTGCGCTTTTGCGTCTTTTATTTGCATCAGCGTAGCTGCATTTTGGGGCAGTGCAACAGCTCTTTTGTTGTGCGCAACTGCCCCAATATCCTAAGGCGCAATAGTGCAGCCTTCTTTCTTCATGGCATGGCACAACAACGCTCTTCAAAGCGCAAAACTCCTTTAATGTCCATTTTTCCTACAAATAAAACCCGGAGAGTAAAATGCAAAGCATGCAATAAAACACATAAAAACACACACAAAACAATATGAATGCATGCCACATAAATCTAAAAATAACACAAAATAATGCATACAAAATGCACTTATCAACTCTCCCATACTTGAATCTTGGTCGCCCTCGAGCAAGACAACCAACAAAACACAATAACATGACAAAACAAAAGTAGGAAAAATTCATGGGAATTTGCCTCAGAGAAGTCACATGCCAACTTAAAACACCCTCAACTTTACACAATACACCATCGGTTTAACGTGAACGTGTGTGTGTGCAATGTCATTCCAGTTGCATGCAATTTAGAAAGAATTCGTTTTAAGACTTCTTAGCGATCTATTAACATATCAGTGCAAGATTCACTCTCAAGTGTCCATTCCTTCCAACTATCTCTAACAAAACACAATACCCTTGAGATAATCAATTACACATCTCTGGATTTTACACCCGGTTTTTCTTTAGCCCCAATAATTACCTGCAAACTTAGCTATAACCTTTATAGGATTAGTTTTTCAATCCCCTCGTCTATATCCCGGATGGAGCATCAACCCCATATTGTCCGCAAACTTACCATGATGTAGTGACTCGCGCCGTGATCACCTACTAATAAAAAACTTAAGCATGCATTTAACTTAATTAAAATCATCATAAATTAAACAGCGGAAAACATAAACAACAATTAAATATTGTTATACAACCATATCAAATTATTCTGAATGTATCAACCCAAATACATCAAAACATAAGCCTAGACAAAAACCCTACTGGCCATCCACTGCCTAAGCTCCCTTGGAACCACCCGCCTCGTCCAGCTGCAGACCTGCCCCACGAAATAGGGTGTCTAAATACAACAAAGTACGGGACGTGAGCATAAAAATCTCAGTACAAGAGTATGAGTATACGGTATTATACATGCATGTATGCAAGTGAAATGGGTACCAAGACTCTCAGGTCAAGAAATGCTCATAAACCGGGCCGAGGGTATATAGCACGCTGCACAGTCGCCTCAGGAGGTGGCTCCTATACCCAGTGGATAATGGTGACCTGATACTAGTACATGTGTCCAACCAATCATGGTGACCTGACACAAGACTTACGTATCCAACCATCCATGACTCGTATGGTGAGCGTCCTAATACAGGTTACCTCTAAGGTAATAAAGCTCAATATGCATATGAATGCAACATATGGTCATGACATGATGTATCATATAAATCTCAATCACATAATACATGCAAACACATAATACATCCATACTCATCTGGATATCTCGAATAAATACTTCCGTACCTCATAAACTAGGCAAGCTATACCAGCACTATGTCCAAGCCTATCGTCCGTACTACAATGCAAAGTACTCATGCATTATAACCTTATTCTAAAAGTCTTAATTACGCTATAGCATACTACCTATTTACTATAAGGAGAAAAAACTATACCTGCGTCTATCGTCAGCCCGCTGATGAAGACTTCCCCAAAACTTGGGCACCTCGCAGCAGCAACCCTGGAGCACCTCGCCAACCTCCAGACCAAGCCTAGGAAGGATGGAAACTCCCTAAAACACCTATAAAAGCCTTGTGATGGTGTGACAAATGGGGTCCTCGGATGGCCTATTTATAAGCGGAGTTCGGACGGTCCGATTGGGGACTTCAAACGGTCCGATCTCTGCATGAAAGACACGTCACTGCATGCACACTTCGGACGGTCCGATCTTACCTTTGGACGCTCAGAACTGCTGCATGTACGTTCCACATTGACACCTCATTGGTTGCATGGCCTAACTGCATTCGGACGGTCCGATCTGGGTTAGGACGCTCCGAACTATACGTAGCCTCCGATCCAAGGGTTCATGCCTCCTAAGGGTTTGGATCCTCCGATCCTAGTTCAGACGCTCCGAACTCACCTTGATAAAAATTCCAAAAATTGTCCAATTAATTCTAAATTATGCCCTTAATCCATGCTTAACCAATTTAATTTAATTAATCTTGTAAAATGGAGCCGGGCTACTACATTCTCCCCCTACTTAAGATATTTTCTCCTCGAACAATCTTAAGTACTGAATGCAGTAAAATACTGAATAAACATCTTTTATTCCCTTTGTACATTTTACAAGATACAACTGGAATTACAATTCAAAACAACTCTGGATAATCTGTACGCATAAGACTCTCAATTCCCAAGTGGCTTCTTCAGTGCCTCGGCGCTGCCATTGAACTAGAACAAGAGGAATGATCTTATTGTGTAACACCTTATCCGACCTATGATACGCAAAGGTCTCTCCACATACGTCAAATCCAAATCCAACTGTACCTCAGACGGCTGTAATATATGATACTCATCTGCCACATACCGTCGTAATATTTAAACATGGAACACGTCGTGGATACTTGACAAAAACGGCGGTAAATCCAACCTGTAAGCCAAATCTCCAACACTTTCCAGAATCTCAAATGGACCGATATACCAAGAAGATAGCTTACCCTTGAGACCGAATCTCAAAATCCTGCAAAATGGTGAGACTTTCAGGAACACTCTCTCTCCCACTTCGAACTGCAAAGGTCTGCGCCTGACATTCGCATAGCTAGCCTGTCGATCCTGCGCAATCTTGATTCTCTTATTAATATGTCCAAAAATATCAATATTCTGCTGGACTAACTCTGGTCCCTCAACCTGTCGATCCCCCACTTCCTCCCAAAACAGTGGAGTACGACACCATCGCCCGTACAACGCCTTAAATGGAGCCATCCCAATACTGTGATGGTAAATGTTGTTGTACGCAAACTCAATCAATGGCAACTGATCTTTCCATGCTGGACCAAAATCTAAAGAACATGCTTGCAACATCTCTTTAAGAGTACGAATCGTGCGCTCTGACTGTCCGTTAGTCTCTGGGTGATAAGCTGTAATCAAACTGAGAGTAGTACCCATAGTGCGCTGAAGACTCCCCCAGAACCTGGAAGTAAACCCGGGATCTTGATCGCTGACTATGCTCACAGGCACTCCGTGCAATCGAACAATCTCTTGGATGCATAACCGAGTAATCCTGTAAAAACTATAGTCTCAGTTATAAGGAATAAAATGGCCTGACTTGGTGAGTCGGTCCACCACAACCCCGCTCTGACTGTCCGTCAGTCTCTAGGTGATAAGCTGTACTCAAAGTGAGAGTAGTATTCATAGCGCGCTAAAGACTCCCCCAGAACCTGGAAGTAAACCTGGTATCTCGATCGCTGACTATGCTCACAGGCACTCCGTGCAATCGAACAATCTTTTGGATGTATAACCGAGCCATCTTTTCAAAACTATAGTCCCGATTATAAGGAATGAAATATGCTGACTTGGTGAGTCGGTCCACAACAACCCAGATAGCATCAAAATTACTCAAGCTCACCGGTAAAAGGTTCACAAAGTCCATCGCGATCAACTCCCATTTCTGCTCAGGAATACGTAAACAGTGAAGCAACCCTCCAGGTCATCGGTGTTCTGTCTTGACTTGCTGACACACCAAAAATCAAGAAGCATACTGATACACACTCCTCTTCATTTCTTTCCACCAGAACCTAGTACACAAATCCTTGTACATATTGTTGCTCCCTGGATGAATACTCAACTTAGAACGATGAGCCTGGGATAAAAATCCTCCCTCAGAGTATCATCCTCCAGAACAACGATACGACCAGAAAAACAGAAAAACCATCTGACTCATAGTGGAACCCAGACGTACTATCTTCTTTGGCTAAACGAGCCAAATGCTGGGTCTTCGGATCAACCATCTGAGCATCTCGTATCCGAGAATATAAAGTAGGCTCAGATAAGATCACAAACATCTGGATACTCTGCATACCTTTCTTATGCTTGAAGGTATACCTTAAGAACAACAATCTTCAATTGCACTTACCACAGAACAAGCCTGAAGTGCAGACACTCGCACCTTGCGACTTAAAGCATCAGCATTGAGATTATAATCTCATGGATGGTACTTGATTTCACAATCATAATCCTTAAGTAAATCCATCCAACTTCTCTGTCTCATGTTCAACTCCGCCTGAGTGAACAAATACTTGAGTCTCTTGTGGTATGTGAAGATCTCAAATCTATCGCCATAGAGATAATGACACCAGATCTTCAACGCAAATACAATAGCTGCTAACTCAAGATCATGCACTGGATAATTATTCTCGTGAACTTTCAACTGTCTAGAGGCGTATGCAATCACATGCCCATTCTGAGTCAGGACACATCCCAGTCCCTGAAGAGAAGCATCCGTGTACACCGCATACCCTCCAGATCCAGATGGCAAAGCCAACAAAGGTGCAAAAGTCAACCGTCTACAAAGTTCACAGAAATTTTCTTCACATTCTGAGGACCATTCAAATTTCACGCCCTTCCGAGTAAGTTGTGTAAAAGGTCGAGCTAGCTGCGAAAAATTCACGATAAAGCAACGATAATATCCTGCTAGACCAAGAAAACTACGGATCTGAGCTATCGTCGTCGGACGCGACTAGTTCATTACAGCCTCAATCTTGCTCGATCAACAGAAACTCCATCCATGGATATAATATGGCCAAGAAATACCACCCGATCCATCCAGAACTCACACTTACTCAACTTAGCGTACAACTGTCTATCCCTCAGAGTCTGCAACAGAAGCCTGAGATGATACACATGTTCATTCACATCATGTGAATACACCAAGATATCGTCAATGAACACGACGAACTTATCCAGAAATTCCCAAAATACTCGATTCATCAGATCCATGAATACAGCCGGTGCATTAGTCAATCCAAATGACATTACTAATAACTCATAATGCCTGTACCTGGTTCTGAATGCTCTCTTGGCTATATCCTGATCTCGTACTCGCATATGATGATATCCCGATCTCAAATTAATCTTCGAGTAAACCGAAGTACCCTGCAACTGATCAAACAGATCATCTATACGAGGCAAAGGATACTTATTCTTGATTGTTACCCTGTTCAACTGGCGATAGTCAATGCACAACCGCATAGACCCATCCTTCTTCTTTAAGAATAGAACAGGCGCTCCCTAAGGAGAAACACTGGGATGAATGTAGCCTTTGTCCAACAGATCCTGAATTTAGTGACCCGTATCCGTATTTAGCAATTAATATGTAATTAATCTTATGAGCATGTTTAGATTTAGTAAAACATGATTAAGGAAATTTCTATTTGATTAATGGACTTCAGAATGATCAGAAATGGCCCGAAGGGTGACCTAGAAGGGAAGCAACGTCTGGGGAACGGATGCAACGTTTGTGCCAACTGATGTTATCTGTGACGTCAGCAAGATGACATCATTGCTTATGAACAAGATGGGACATCGGATGCAATGTTTGTCGGACGGACGCAATGATGGCGAACGAACGCAACGATGGAGGAACGGGCGTTCCGTTCCGCGTCTATAAATATGGGATCCGAGGCTTCATTCCAACTCGCGCCTCTCCTCTCTTCTCTCTCGTTTCTTAGCCTTTCTAGTCAGATCTATGGAGTTCTAGGCGTCCAATTGAAAATCCAAAAGTAGCGGAGCGATCCCAGCAGCGAAGCGGAGCTGTGCCTAAGTTTTGAGGAAGTCGCCATCAGTGGGCTGACGACGGACGCATGTATATCTATGGTCTCATTAAATTATTTAGGAGTATGCAATAGCTTAGTTAAGGCTTTTAGAGCTTAATAGATGATGCATGGGTATTTGCATTGTAGAGTTGATGATAGGCTTGAAACCTAGAGTGGGACTACTAGGACTGCCTGTAGTAAGGTACGTAAGTACTGACTGAGATTGCCAACGGATATGCATGCTTGTATGTTGCATTTATGTGTTTGCATGTTATTGTTATTTATATATGGCATGTACATATCATCTTGTGCCTGTACATCTGTACATCTTTTGAGATGAGCCAGTTAGGGTTGCTCAGCCATGTTTGGACGTTTGATAACAAGTACCCTTAGGTACTGGTACCTAGAGGACTCCATGGTCTGCGTCCAAGATTCGGGAGTGAGTGGTCGAACACAGTGGTTAGCTACCCCGATGTGACGAGCTCATATCCCAGGCGCCAGTCTGAGCAGTTTGCATACAGCTATCCCTGATATGGATACCCTGTCATTTGCATGCATCATATTTGTATGTTTATCCGTATTTGCGTATTGAGTTTAAAGCTCACGTCCATTCTTTTCTGTGTATCTGGACACCCCATTCGACGGGGTAGATATAGGTGCAGGATTGAGCATCAGAAGCTTGGAGAGGCCAGTCACCCTTGAAGACAACAAGATTAGATGTATGTTTTATTTAAGTTATTCGATTGGGTTGTATAATCGAAATTGTTTAACCGGTTGTATTCCGCCTGTCTACTTGTATTAAGTCTTCCGCAGTGATTTATTTATTGCATGCTTAATTATGCTCTTAACTCTGATTAGGTAGTGGATCCGGGTCGGGTCGCTACATTTATGGTATCAGAGCTGCATGCAAAAGACTTGGGATATAATACTGAGACTTTGGATTATCCTGGTAGGATTGATGAGACCTAACGAAAGAAGATTTGGTTCTTCATTGCCGAGGTTTGCGGCAGAAGTCTTTACTATAAGGAATGCAACAGTGATGAGAACACCAGTAGTAGTATATCAATAGATAGGTTGACTACTGTGCACGGTTCATCATTTGATGCATTGGGATGCTGATAGAAGAACATATGGATTCTAGCTGGGAAAGACTGGAAGAGAAAAACGAGTATATCGCGTCAGATACCTCTAAGGACTTTTTGGAACGAATGGTGTGTAATAACCCATGTGGTTCCAGTCCGAAGAGATTCTCCACTCGTAGTTGGAGAGACTGTCATAAAGACCTTCACCAGAAAATTCCTCGTGTGCTTAAGGCATGACGGGTTTTGAGCGTAAGGTCATTAAACTTATGCAGAACATGATTTTGCCGGTATTCATGTATTGATGCTTTCGGTAGGCAAACGGGAAACTTCATGTCCAAAAGCATGAGATAGTTACAAGAAAGCTGACGGTAGATCATGAGCAGAAAAGGATGGCTAACAGGCACTGATGCAGAGCATAGCTGGTTAGCGATCACGTATCATTTCTCTGGATGTCTTTGCAGGAGGACGGGTAGAGAGATTGGTCAGGAGTATGCTTGCATTGATGCGTGCAACTATTAGAAACTTCATGCTCAAGGAACAAAGACTAGTACGAGGACTTTAAATACTGTATTTTTGTAATTGTAAACAGTATTTCAGTTTTAATGAATCATCAAAATCAGGTTGTATCATTTCAAGTTATTGGTTGTACATTTTCGTTGTATTTTTGGAAATACTGTATTTGTATTACATGGGATTGTAATAAAGAATTGTACATAATTTGAAATAATGATACATGTATTAATTATCGAGAAAATCATGAATGATTACAAGTGATTTTTCTAAGCTTGGCTTAGTTCTAGTTGATTAGTGATCAACTATGCTAGCTCATGGGTTTTGAGTAAGCCAACTGTAACTGATTGACATGGGGTTAGTCTAGGTGTTTTCCTAAGATTGACCTAATTAGTCGTTTGACTGGGTTAGTGCCAGTGATGAGGTGATTCATCTGGAGGCATGGAAATATTGTTCGTTTTGGAATTTTGAGTTTTGTTCTATGTTATTTCCTTAGAACAGTAGTCTGTTTGACCTTCGTGATGATGGGATTTCATCGGGATGCCAAGTCGAGTATATGCCGAGAGTTGTGGACTATGACCATGATTAGACGTGATGGGGCGCGACCCTATGCCAATGTTACTATGGGAGTCTTTGTACTTCAGAGGTTGCCTAGAAGCCTTCATGCTTCAGGATCGGCAGTGGGAAGGCTTCTCAGTATAGAGTCTTGGTAACAGTCACGACGGGGTATGACCTTGGATTAGATGCGTGGTTAGGTATCAGTGGTTTAGAAATTGTCTGACTCTCGTTAGAGATATTGGTTTGGAGTTCTGACATGAGGACCAGTCTTGGAAAATATTTCTTTGACAAGCGTGTACTCTGAGCAGATAGTTTTAGTCTATGGGATACTGCTAGGCTAGTAAATCTAGTCGATGATTGGATTCTCTTGTGATAGGGGTTATCCAGGAGATGAATTTGTAAACTGTTTGGGACATTGGCTCGGGGGAGAGTATTTTCCAGCGATGAGAGTTTTTCTCAATAGTGAATTATATCAAATGCTAAGAATTGCACATGACTATTTGAGGCATGAGAGAAGCGTGACTTATGTCAGTATACACTTGGTGGTGATCCCAGGTGGGACATCATGGTAGGTTACCTCAGTCTTGATTTGTTGCAGTCTTAGCGAGAGATATAATTATCATGAGCATGTTCAGCGTTAGTTGGAATCTTTCGGACTTGTAGTGAGTTTTGGGTTTGTCAAGTCCTAATGATCATCTTGAATGAATATAGACAGTGGATAGTATGTCTAGACGGGTGCAGGCTTGGCACTAGTGACTACTTGTAGTTGTTTTCTGACTCTGTCAGAGATAAGTGATTGAATCAGCTATGATTCTTTTGATTCCAAGTATTTGGGATTTGCGGACGTGTGGTAGTGAGATCATTGATATTGATCGAGCCCTGAGAGTTTTTCATTGATAAGTGATTTTATGAGTAGGGTTGATACCGTCAGGCAGAGTAAGAGCTACAGTAGATTGATTTGATCGATCAGATTATTCCAATTGGTGCTGATTGGGATAGAGTGAATCAGGAAGTACTTGGGATAGTACTAGAAGCATGGTATGCTTAGATGCAGCGACTCAAGTGCATTTAGAGAATTCTCTAGTCGTTAAGGATCTCCAGGAATGCGGGAATCGGGGCTTTTGGATTGTGCGGATCACGAAAGTGGTCATAGGTTGTCTCTTGTGATCATAGTTCGTTGATAGCGTTGCTGAGATTACCATTGACGGATTTTGATCTGAGCATTGCTTGGTGTTAGAAATTATTGATCCAGTTTTCGGAAATAGGATTCAGTGATTGTCTCAGAATTGTCAGCGGACAAATTTTGGGGACTGTTAGTTGGAGTGTTTTGCTTGGGTGCTTCCAGCAGATTTCTCAAGAGTTGTTCTTGAGAGGCGATTCGACAAGTGCTTATGAATTTCAATGAGCATTAGCAGGTTAGCATTAGTTGTTTCATGGGATGAGACAGCAGCTAAGACTTGTGTTTTTGAGTCTGGCGGGATTGTTTTCGCTGATATCCCAGTGCGTTCTAATATGCTGTGTCATTGAGAGGTTGAGATATCGGGATTGCCGCTAGTATTGATAGATTCTATGTGGGATCAAGGTGAACCAGTTTGGTTATCCCAGTTAGTGAGTCAAGGATTTTCCGTTAACTAGGACAGGATAACCGGAATCGTTTTTGTTGATACTATCTCTAGTGATGAGATAGAGGTAAGCGTTCGATATAGACTACTAATGCTGAGGATGTTGTTAGTCCATCTGAGAGTTTCTGCAGGATGGTGGTGTATTTTCAGGCGACGACCTCGAAGAGTGCATTAAGACAAGAAATTGTGTACAATGATTTTGTCACAATTGGGGTTAGTCGACAGAGATTTTGTCATCTGTTTACTTAGTTGGTGTTCTTTGGGAACATTCGTCAACATTGGGCAAGGTAAGTACTGAAGGTACGTGCTATGATGCCAGGAATTGTCAGGATTTGGTTGTTATCCATGGAAGGATGACTAATGTGATCGAGTAGATGCTATCTACGATAGCGAGGTTCGGATCAAGGTTGATCGCAATCAGTCTGAGGATTTCAGATGGTTGGAGTGGAATCTAGATCGATTGTTTAGCGCTTTGAGATAACATCTAGGGACGCAATGTTAGTGTTAGACCAGTGAGATACAATGTATTGTATCTTGTTTTTCTCGATTGGCAGCGATGGAGTTCGTGCGTGTCTAGAGATAGCTGATGACTAGTTAAAATCTTAGCAAGAGTGATATAACTAAGATTTGTAGGCAGTGTGGCTGATACAGTCAGCAATTTAGACCGAATGTGCCGTGTCGTTTGCGGTTAACGATGGATAACTGACGGTAGTCAGTAGTGCTACACAATTCTAGCAGGATTGCGGATAAGAAGACATTGATTGCCAAGGTAATCGTTTAAGGCGTACGAGTTTAGAATCAGCGCGGATTCTAAACAGAGTATAAGTTCTGATGTGATTCAGTGATTAAACAGACCATGCAGGTTGAGCGATATTTGGGGTTGTCGAAGGTTGTTCGACCAAATGCTTCAAACTAAAACTATTGGTGGATTGGACAAGTGGTCTATGTTATGTTCTCGAGGTTTACCCTAGATTTCGAGGACGAAATCTTTCAAGAGGGGGGGGGGGAGAATGTAGTGACCCGTATCCGTATTTAGCGATTAATATGTAATTAATCGTATGAGCATGTTTAGATTTAGTAAAACATAATTAAGAAAATTTCTATTGGATTAACGGACTTAAAAAATGGATTCAGAATGATCAGAAATGGCCCAAAGGGTGACTTAGAATGGAAGCAACGTCCGGGGAACGGATGCAACGTTCGTGCCAGCTGATGTCATCCGTGATGTCAGCAAGATGACGTTATTTCTTACGAACATTTTGGGACATCGGACGCAACGATGGAGGAACGGACGTTCAGTTCCGCGTCTATAAATATGGGATCCGAGGCTTCATTCCAACTAGCACCTCTCCTCTTTTCTCTATCGTTTCTTAGCCTTTCTTGTCAGATCTAGGGAGTTCTAGGCATCCTATTGGGAATCCGAAAGTAGCGGAGCGATCCCGGCGGCGAAGCGGAGCTGTGCCTAAGTTTTGAGGCAGTCTCCATCAGTGGGCTGACGACGGACGCAGGTATAGATATGGTCTCCTTAAATTATTTAGGAGTATGCAATAGCTTAGTTAAGAATTTTAAAGCTTAATAGAATATGCATGGTTATTTGCATTGTAGAGTTAATGATAGACTTGGAACCTAGAGTGGGACTACTAAGACTGCCTGTAGTAAGGTACGTAAGTACTGACTGAGATTGCCAGCGGATATGCTTGCTTGTATGTTGCATTTATGTGTTTGCATGTTATTGTTATTGATATATGTCATGTACATATCATCTTGTGCCTGTACATCTATACATCTTTTGAGATAAGCTAGTTAGGGTTGCTCAGCCCTGTTTGGACGTTTGATATCGAGTACCCTTAGGTACTGGTACCTAGAGGACTCTGTGGTCCGCGTCCGAGATTCGGGAGTGAGTGGTCGCACACATTGGTTAGCTACCCTGATGTGACGAGCTCATATCCCAGACGCCAGTCTGAGCAGTTTGCATACAGTTATCCCTGATATGGATACCCTGTCATTTGCTTGCATCATATTTGTATGTTTATCCGTATTTGCGTATTGAGCTTAGAGCTCACGTCCATTCTTTTCTGTGTATCTGGACACCCCATTCAACGGGGCAGTTATATGTGCAGGATTGAGCACCAGGAGCTTGGAGAGGTCAGTGACCCTTGAAGACAGCAATATTAGCTGTAGGTTTTATTTAAGTTATTCGATTGGGTTGTATAATTGAAATTGTTTAACCGGTTGTATTCTGCCGGTCTACTTGTATTTAAGTCTTCCGCAGCGATTTATTTAATGCATGCTTAATTATGCTCTTAACTCTGATTAGGTAGTGGATCCGAGTCGGGTCGCTACACTGAAGCTGTAGCTTCAACTCACGCATCTCTGATGGAGCCAGACGATAGGGTGTTCGAGAGATAGGTAAAGTCCCTCGCATCAAATCTATGCCGAACTCAACTTCATGCACTGGAGGAAACCCTGGAATCTCATCTGGAAATACATCTGGGAATTCATTCACAACCAGAATAGCTTCTATACCAACACTTCCAGCGGATGTATCAACGACATAGATGAGGTAGCCTTCAGCGCCCGATTCCAAAGCTCGACGAGCTTTCAAAGATGATACCAAAGGCATCTGAGGTCACGCTCCCTCATCATAGAAGAACCAACTGTCTTCACCAACTGGATGAAATTGTTGGAGAATGCTCGGCGTTCATATCAATTATGATTGATACCCGGTGCAGCGGAAGTTTAAAATTTTTGTATGGAACGATTCCATAATGGGTATCAACCTTACGATTAAATTGTGTGTGTAAAAATTAAATAACAATTATAAATTTTTACCTTTAATCTCGAATCGAGATTTTGGACATCAACAGATTTCTCTACTCTTGTTGTATATCCCTGAAACTGATGGACGAACTGTTCTTCAATCAGGTCCACGAACAGAGATTTAATCCCTCTGATAGATTGCACTAGAAAATCTATCAGAAGTTTTCTACGAAGAGAATAACGAATTTGATCCGTTAAACTAGACTGTAATTCAAAATCACAGGCTGGATTTTTCTCGAGTAGAGGGAGAGGGGGGGGACGGCCACCTTTAAAATTAGACTAGGGTTTTCGAAAAATCCTTGTGACCTGTTATATATAATTTCTGTACTGCAATAACTTATTTATAATGTAGGCCACTAACAGCTTAGGGCCCATTAGTCATAAGTTCAGGCCCGACAAGCAAAGCCCGCATGTTCAGAAATTAATATAAAATTCATCGTGACTCCGATTGATAAACCGATTTCACCAATGTGCACAGAAACCATTTCTGCACCTTTTAAAGTCAAGATAAATTTTTCTGAATCCGAATTCAGTGATTTCCAAAAATGGCCATCCCTATGTCATTTTAGGAAATCTTACTCCTCTACTCTTAAATAAGAAGTCCAACTTCTTCGTTCATTAAATTTAACTCTTTAAATTTAACTATCTCAACGGGGATTAAAAATCCATTACACTGTGTGACCCTCAATGGTTCAGGGATACAGCTATCCGTGGGCTCACAACTCCTTGTGACTCGGAACAACAATTTCCGACTTTCCCATCGAATCATGGTATGAGCGCCTAGCAACATCGCCCCATGATTCCCTAGGTATCACTGATAGTGCCTACAAGAACCAGTAGATATTGGTTAGCGTACAGTACGGTCCCTTCATCCAAATATCCCGATCGAATCAACAACCATTGGTATATCGAGAGTCGCTCGAGATTCGATAACTATGCAATGCATCTTGAAGATCAAATAGTGACATCGCATGTGCTACTAAGAAACCATTTCTTAAATCACATCATGTACTCTGGCCAGAGATTCGTCACACTAATATCTCCTCAGATCGCATAGGATATCCACACTCGCAAGTATGTGGTGAATCCTTGACAACAAAGCATCGACTCCTATATGTGTTGTAACTGTACCCAATCCCGACACCTGATAACCCCAATAGAGTCGGTAAACGAGTCAAAACACAGTACTAGCATATAGAGTCTCAATGATGTCTCAAGTAGTAAGGACTAATGGTGTACAACCAAAACCGTGGACTATATCCACTCGATAAGTGATAACCACTTGGAAAGTCCGGATAGGGTAGTTCGATCATTCATCATATGAATATCCATTTGCATGCTTCGAACATCTCTATGTTCCTTACCAATGAAACGTGGTACTCCGCATCGCAAATGCTAGTCTCAAGCTCGAGCGATCCTTATCCTTATTTTCGGACGGCTCAATCGACTAGGAACAGTTTAGAATATACAGTGACTATAAGATGTGTTTCATGATAGACATCTCCATGTTCTACCACATCTTACATACACTATAGTATATTCAAGGTCTTTATCAAAACAATAATAGTATATCACAATATCACAATATGAAGAAAGACAAAGTCATTGCCATTAATAAAAGTGTAAATTATATTAAACAAAAGATTGTTTATACAAAGAGTCATCAAAGCCCTTAGCCACAAGTTGGCTCACCGGGCACCCACTCTTTCAATCTCCCACTTGCCCTATAGCCAACTAGTCATACTACGTAGACCCATTGCTTCGCGATGTTTGTCAAATAATGGTCCTGGCAAGGGCTTAGTAAGTAGATCAGCGATATTGTCTGCAGAGGCCACTCTTTCGACAGTGATGTCTCCTCTTTCCACAATCTCCCGGATGATGTGGTATTTCCTCAGTACGTGTTTGGATCTTTGATGAGACCTTGGTTCCTTTGCCTGAGCAACGGCACCGTGTTGTCACAGTACACCGGGACTGGACCAACAACTTCAGGAATGACGCCCAACTCTTGGACGAAATTCCTCATCCAAACGGCCTCTTTAGCAGCAGCTGATGCTGCAATGTATTCTGCTTCAGTGGTGGAATCCGCTGTGGTGTCCTGCTTGGAACTCTTCCAAGAGACAGCACCGCCATTGAGCATGAACACAAATCCAGAGGTTGACTTCGAGTCATCCACGTCACTTTGGAAGCTAGAGTCGGTATAGCCTTCCAATTTTAGTTCTCTTCCTCCATATACCATGAACATATTCTTAGTCCTTCGTAAGTACATAAGAATGTCCTTCACGGCTTTCCAATGCATTTGACCGGGATTAGCTTGATATCTGCTCGTGATGCTCAGAGCAAATGCTACATCCGGTCTGGTAGATATCATCCCATACATGATACTACCTATGGCTGACGCATATGGTACATGTGTCATTTTCTCTATCTCTTCATCAGTCTTGGGACACATAGACTTGGATAGAGAAACTCCATGACACATGGGTAGATGTCCTTTCTTGGACCCATCCATTGAAAACCATTTCAATATGGTGTCGATGTAGGTTGATTGAGTGAGTCCTATCATTCTCTTAGATCTATCTCTATAGATCTGTATCCCTAGAATATAGGATGCCTCACCCAAATCCTTCATCGAGAATCTACCTGATAACCATATCTTTGTTGACTGCAACATCCCTACATCATTCCCAATGAGTAGGATGTCATCAACATAAAGTACTAAGAATGTCACAACATCCTTAACTACTTTTTTGTACACGCATGGTTCCTCCGGATTCTTGATGAAACCAAAATCTTTTATTGTTTCATCAAATTTCTGGTTCCAACTTCTTGATGCTTGTTTTAGACCATAAATTGATCTCTGAAGCTTGCATACCTTATGCTCGCTTCCCATGGATGTGTACCCCTCAGGCTGCTTCATATAGATCTCTTCCTTAATGTCTCCATTAAGAAAAGCAGTCTTCACATCCATTTGCCATATCTCATAGTCATACCATGCAGCTATGGCAATAAGGATTCTTATGGACTTGAACATTGCAACTGGTGAAAAGGTTTCATCATAGTCAACTCCTTGTCTTTGAGTATAACCTTTTGCCACCAATCGCGCCTTGTAGGTCAATACCTTACCATCAGGCCCAAGCTTTCTCTTGTAGATCCATTTACACCCTATTGGAACAATTCCATCAGGAGGATCTACTAAAGACCAAACTTGGTTTGTATGCATCGAATCTATTTCCGACTGCATAGCTTCAAGCCATAAATTTGAATCCGCATCAGAAATTGCTTCCTTGAAGTTTCTTGGATCACATCCAACATCGGGTTCATCTTGATCCCCTTCAAGAAGAAGACCATATCGAATAGGAGGTCTAGAAGTCCTCTCGGATCTTCTAGGTACAGGCGTGTCCAGCAATGGTTCCTGAGGTGTAGGATCGTTATTTTGTATTTCGGGTTCTTCTCGAATTTCTTCGAGTTCCATCATCTCGCCTTTCTTATCCAATAAGAACTCCTTCTCCAAGAAGGTGGCATTCCTTGAAACAAACACCTTTGTTTCAGCAGGATAATAGAAATAATATCCGATTGAATTCTTCGGATACCCTACAAAATAACATAAGCTGGATCGACTATCCAACTTATCTCCCACTGTCCGCTTCACATAAGCAGGACATCCCCAAATCCTCAAGTACGAATAATTAGGAGCTTTGCCATTCCATAACTCGTATGGTGTTTTGTCCACTGCTTTAGTGTGGACGTTGTTTAACAACAATACCGCCGTTTCAAGCGCATAGCCCCAAAACGAAGGTGGAAGCTCAGTGAAGCTCATCATGGACCGAACCATGTCCAAAAAAGTTCGATTACGACGCTCCGATACACCATTAAGCTGTGGTGTCATAGGAGGAGTCCACTGAGAGAGAATCCCATTCTCTTTTAGATAGTCCAAAAACTCGGTACTCAAGTATTCTCCACCTCGATCCGATCGAAGTGCTTTAATACTTTTACCTAGCTTGTTTTCTACTTCAGCCTTGAATTCTTTGAACTTTTCAAATGCTTCAGACTTGTATTTCATTAAATATAAATACCCATACCTTGAATAATCATCAGTAAAGGTAATGAAGTAGGTGTGGCCATATTGAGTCCCAACTCTAAATGGACCACAAACATCTGTATGGATCAAATCCAACAGATTTTGACTACGCTCAGGTTTCCCCTTAAAAGGAGATTTAGTCATTTTTTCTTTTAGGCAGGATTCACAAGTAGGTAGAGAGTTAATATCAGACATATCAAACATGCCCTCTTCCACTAGCTTGTTCATCCTCCTTGAGGAAATATGACCTAGCCTAGCGTGCCAAAGGTTTGCCGGGTTTTGGCTATCGATTTTCCTTTTGTTTGTTGTTGCCGGTTTATCAACATAATTTATTGGAACGTCTTTTAGTTTTAAGTTGTATAGATCGTTTTCAAGTTGTCCATTTCCAATTAAACATTCATTCTTGTAAATATTGCAAATCCCATTCACAAAATTGCAAGAATAACCATCTCTATGAAGCATAGAAACAGAAATAATGTTTTTAATCAAATCCGGAACAAATAAAACATCTCTTAAAAGTAACTTAAAACCGTTCTGCAAAATTAAATAAACATCTCCCACGGCTTTTGCTTCAACTCTGGAACCATTTCCGAGCCTCAGCTGGGTCTCACCCATCCTAAGCCTGCGACTTCTTGTCATCACCTGCAAATCATTGCAAATGTGAGATCCACATCCGGTATCCAATACCCAAGAAGTAGTATTAAGTGAAACATTTATTTCAATATAGAACATACCCTTTGCAGTTCGCAACTGCTCTAGATATTCCTTGCAGTTACGCTTACAATGACCGGGCTTCTTGCAGTAATGGCAAACATCCTTGGATTTTTCCATGTTTGAAGCCTTTGTCTTGTACTTTTTCTCGGGTTCGACTTTCTTGGGTGGGGCAGAACGTTTCTTACCCTTTGTACTTGGCCCCTTCTTAGCAGAAGAAGAGGAGCCCACCAAGAAAGCCGGTTTATCCTTCTTTAATGTGGATTCATATGTCACAAGCATATTGACCATCTCTTCAAGGGAGGCCTCTATCTTGTTCATATTGAAATTCACCACAAATCCGTCAAACGAAGAAGGAAGAGACAGAAGTAGTAAGTCCACGTTGAGTTCATGCTCCAACACCAAATCAAGGGTTACCAACTTCTGTATGAGCCAAATCACTCGTACCCCATGATCACGGACCGAAGTCCCTTCACGCATGCGACACGTCATTAGCTCCTTTACAGTAGCGAACCTTGCAGCCCTCGATTGAGCCCCAAAAAGTTCCTTGAGTTGAACGTAAATGTCAGCAGCATTCACGGTGTCCTCAAATCGCCTCTGGAGTTCATCAGACATCGAGGCTTGCATATAGCATTTGGTCTTGATATCATGGTCCCACCATGTATCAAGCTTGGCTAACTCCTCCGGACTTACGTCAGCTGGTGCTTCCTTCGGAGGAGATTTTTCTAACACGTAGAGCATCTTCTCCGAAGTCAAGACAATCTTCAACTTACGGAACCATTCCGTATAGTTTGCGCCAGTTAACTTATTTTGTTCGAGGATCGAGAAAAGTGGATTACGCGAATTCATCGTATGAAATACTGAAAAGAAACAAACAAATATCAGTGATTGTTTAAGCAATTTACTAAGACATAAAATAGGCAAATTTTATTTTATGAATCTCACTCCCACTATTTTAACGATTTCACTACCCTCTAGTGAAAACGGGAAACTGTTTTCCTTAGTGAGAACATGGAGTCCAATTGACAAACTTATGGTCCCGAATAATATCAGCCAACCATAATTTTCAAATGGTAGAGCCCAATTGCTTCCAAAGCAACCTCCATGTTTTTACCTCATGTCCAATAAGGGCCCAATAATATGACGCCGTTTATTGTGACATGTCAAGATGACCCATCAATATTAAGTTGTGATGGACGGTCGCCATGTGGATCCCCCAATAATATGAGCCGATCCCATGGGAGTTCCACCCAACTTACAACATGTGTCGATCCAATGTACAGCTTTTCGAAGAACGGGCCCCCCAATAATATGAGCCGGACCGTATCCGCGGGTAGCATCTCATACATTGATCGTTGATGGAAGGTAGGAACATTTAAACAAATTTAAATTTCCTTTATTTATCTTGATATCAATTTTAAATCATATTTAAAATGAGGGATTTTAATTATGAAAATTTGTCTCATCATTTTTTAAAATTTTGTATGCTTGCCGGATTCACACAATTTTGTCTAAAACATGCATACAACAATAATATCACATATTATATAGGATGATCGATTCCATTTCTAATTGACCCGTGGTTGCCAATCACGAGTCTTAGTCCAATCCTAGGTAATATGCAGTATGCAATGCAATCCTATTACATTTGCTTCCAATTTACATTTCTTCTGTCTTTATTGTCTGCTGGGCCCACCTCCATCTTCAATTCTTGATCTCCCACTAAATCTAATGTATTTACAATAAATAACAATGACAAGTAGGGGATACATTTTTAAGGGGTGGGAACGGGCCATAAACCAAGCCCACTTTTATTATATATGACATTCATATTGGGCCATAAACCAGGCCCATTAATAAAACCAACAACAATAAAAACAAATGTAAATTCCTAACATACACCTACAAAATTGGTCATTGCAATCGATCATCCTTATCCAATAACATTTAATTCAAAATTAATTTATTGGATAACATGCAATGGCAATTTAAATTTAAAAGGATAAAATCATATCTCATACATAAAATCTTATTTTACATATAAATCATATTTTATCTTTTTATCAAATAAAATCATATTTTATCTATAAAATCCAATTTTATACATAAAATCATATTTTACTCAATATATCCATCAGATCATATCTTATCATCAATTGTACCCAAAATAATTAATTTCAAAATTCAATTAAAGGATAAAATATTAAAATTTTCCAAAAATTCAATTTTATTCAAAAATCAATTTTAAAATTTTCGGACTCGAACAATTCGATCCGACGCCTCGTGGACCAATCAAAACAGTTTTCGATCGGACCAAAAATAGAATTTTAACATATTAAAATTTAATTTAAAAATTAAAAATAATTTTTCCCGCGGGCCGCCCGGGACGTTCCTGGGCCGGGCAGCCCGGCTGCCCCTAGGCAGCGACGATCGCTGCCCTAGGTAGCGCCGTGCGCTGCCCTAGGCAGCGATCACATCGCTGCCCATGGGCAGCGCCGGGCGCCGCCCTGTGCAGCGCCCAGCGCCGCACAGGGCAGCGCCGTGCGCTGCCCCTGCCCCGGGGAGCGATCCAATCGCTGCTCGGGTTTTTGCCCGAAAATTTTTAAAATATTTATTTTGTTTCAAAAACCGAGGCCTAAAAAATTTTTTGTACAATCGATTAATTTAATCGCTTGATCTGAGCAACCTGGCTCTGATACCACTGTTGGAGAACGCTCGGCGTTCATATCAATTATGATTGATACCCGGTGCAGCGGAAGTTTAAAATTTTTGTATGGAACGATTCCATAATGGGTATCAACCTTACGATTAAATTGTGTGTGTAAAAATTAAATTACAATTATAAATTTTTACCTTTAATCTCGAATCGAGATTTTGGACACCAACAGATTTCTCTGCTCTTTTTGTATATCCCTGGAACTGATGGACGAACTGTTCTTCAATCAGGTCCACGAACAGAGATTTAATCCCTCTGATAGATTGCACTAGAAAATCTATCAAAAGTTTTCTACGAAGAGAATAACGAATTTGATCCGTTAAACCAGACTGTAATTCAAAATCACAGGCTGGATTTTTCTCGAGTAGAGGGAGAGGGGGGGGGGGGGGGACGGCCACCTTTAAAATTAGACTAGGGTTTTCGAAAAATCCTTGTGACCTGTTATATATAATTTCTGTACTGCAATAACTTATTTATAATGTAGGCCACTAACAGCTTAGGGCCCATTAGTCATAAGTTCAGGCCCGACAAGCAAAGCCCGCATGTTCAGAAATTAATATAAAATTCATCGTGACTCCGATTGATAAACCGATTTCACCAATGTGCACAGAAACCATTTCTGCACCTTTTAAAGTCAAGATAAATTTTTCTGAATCCGAATTCAGTGATTTCCAAAAATGGCCATCCCTATGTCATTTTAGGAAATCTTACTCCTCTACTCTTAAATAAGAAGTCCAACTTCTTCGTTCATTAAATTTAACTCTTTAAATTTAACTATCTCAACGGGGATTAAAAATCCATTACACTGTGTGACCCTCAATGGTTCAGGGATACAGCTAGCCGTGGGCTCACAACTCCTTGTGACTCGGAACAACAATTTCCGACTTTCCCATCGAATCATGGTATGAGCGCCTAGCAACATCGCCCCATGATTCCCTAGGTATCACTGATAGTGCCTACAAGAACCAGTAGATTTTGGTTAGCGTACAGTACGGTCCCTTCATCCAAATATCCCAATCGAATCAACAACCATTGGTATATCGAGAGTCGCTCGAGATTCGATAACTATGCAATGCATCTTGAAGATCAAATAGTGACATCGCATGTGCTACTAAGAAACCATTTCTTAAATCACATCATGTACTCTGGCCAGAGATTCGTCACACTAATATCTCCTCAGATCGCATAGGATATCCACACTCGCAAGTATGTGGTGAATCCTTGACAACAAAGCATCGACTCCTATATGTGTTGTAACTGTACCCAATCCCGACACCTGATGACCCCAATAGAGTCGGTAAACGAGTCAAAGCATAGTACTAGCATATAGAGTCTCAATGATGTCTCAAGTGGTAAGGACTAATGGTGTACAACCAAAACCGCGGACTATATCCACTCGATAAGTGATAACCACTTGGAAAGTCCGGATAGGATAGTTCGATCATTCATCATATGAATATCCATTTGCATGCTTCGAACATCTCTATGTTCCTTACCAATGAAACGTGGTACTCCGCATCGCAAATGCTAGTCTCAAGCTCGAGCGATCCTTATCCTTATTTTCGGACGGCTCAATCGACTAGGAAAATATACAGTGACTATAAGATGTGTTTCATGATAGACATCTCCATGTTCTACCACATCTTACATACACTATAGTATATTCAAGGTCTTTATCAAAACAACAATAGTATATCACAATATCACAATATGAAGAAAGACAAAGTCATTGCCATTAATAAAAGTGTAAATTATATTAAACAAAAGATTGTTTATAAAAAGAGTCATCAAAGCCCTTAGCCACAAGTTGGCTCACCGGGCACCCACTCTTTCAGAAATCTTACCAATATCTGATAAAATTCCACTGAGGCTCGGTATGTAGTCATCACATCTATTCCCAGAATACAATCGAAATCCTCCATTGCTAATATCATAAGATTCATCATCAAGACATTCCCTTCAAACTCTAAAGGGCAGCCCAACACTAGACGCTTAACCGATGTAGACTGACCCGTCGGAGTAGAAACAACGAACACTGTGTCAAGTGAGATGTACGTCAACTTATACTTCTTGACAAAACGTGCAGAAATGAAAGAATAAGATGCATGATAAGTGTATTTTTTGTGAATTATTTTATGTTATTTTTATGTCTATTTTGCATGCATTCGTATTGTCTCATTGTGTTTTTATGTGATTTATTACATATGTGGGCATTTCACCCTCCAGGTTGATTTTTGTAGGAATTTGTGAAGAACTCATGATTTTGAGGCAAGAGAAGAACCGCAAGAATGAATTACAGAGCAATGATGGTCCATAATTTATTTTTGCTATTATAAAGATCAAAATCTGATCTCTACTATTCAAAATGAAGTTCAAAATGTTTTAAAGTTGCTGTCCAAATATAAGATCAATCCGACGGTTAGAACTCAAGTTATGGATTTTTCAATAATTATGCACGAGCTGGAATATTTTAATGGGAAGAGGACAAAGTACAGCTCGCCCCAGCGCATGTTAATGCGCCCTAGCGAGCCTGGAACATCGTAAAAATAAATAAAATAGAAGATCTCTCGCTAGAGCGCATGTTTAGGAGCGAGAGAGAGGCGACGTGCAGACTCCTTATTTTTGAAAACTCTTATTCGCGTAGGATGCAATCTTTTGAAGATTTGGGGGGTATAAATAAGCTTTTTATCATCAGATGAGGGGTTCCAGAGGACGACAACAAAGAGGCGGCTGGGCGGGATTGAAGGCTCCAATCTAGTTTCTTCATTCTTCTTCTTCTTTTTTTATTTTTGAATTATTTGTTTCCAATTATTGAGTAGATTTTCTTCAACCAAGATGACGTGATTGGGCCGAACAAATTTATGTAGAAAACTTGAATGTTTGTTTGGGATTTTTAAGATTTGGTTTTTATTATTGGTTTTTGGATTTAAATTTGTCTTGTGAATAATCTGGTCAATTGCTTACTTGCATGTTAATCGATTCCAAGTCGACAGAGGAGGAATTGATTTCGATCACTCCATAAATCAACACGAGGTAAAATTAACTAGAAATAGTATTTGATTTCATCGTGCGGTTTTAGGTGCAAACTGAATTCTCATAGTTCCTAATGCATTTGAATTTGATTAGAATTATGAAAATTAATCCGTTAATATTTGAATAGGTTTAATTGTTCTAAAAATAGACATTTAAACAAGTTAGGATAATTCACTGTAATTTAAGATTTAAGTTTGAGTCCTGAATTGACTACATGTTACATGATTTGTTCGGTACCTGCGTGTGTCTTGGTTGGCTTATTTTAATTAGAATTATTATTGAGTTCTAATTTCTAGTTAATTTCATTGTTATTTATTATTTTAAATTCTTATTTTATTCAATTCATACTCCTTTCTTTTATTTTGTCTAGATTAAGTAAAATAATCAAATCTTGAGAATTGACAACAGTTCCTGTGGGATCGATACTTGGACTCTCTGTCCACTTTACTATTACCTGACCTAGTATACTTGCTAGTAGACACTGATTTTTGCGGTCAATGCACCAGTATCAATAAGTGCAAAGACATGTATATCAAATAACAGGAACATACCCGCTATAACTTTCTCATTCTCATCCACTACCTGATCATGACTCACGGAAAACACTTGTGTAATGGCCTGGGCCCTAACCCATCTTCGGTCATCATCGGGCTCGGGGCGGCCGGCCCAACCATACTCATGATCTTCTGTTACGCCTTAAACGCATACAAATCTCGTGTTATGAGATTAATGTTTTTAATGAATTAACAAGTCTCATAATATTATGTTTTGATGATTACGAAACTCGGTTAATTGTTACTAACCATTTAAAGTGAGATTTTGCAGATTAGATTTATTGACAAATAAATTCTTGGAAGTTATTTTGAAGCTATAAATGTATTTATAAAGTCTCTCATTGCTCATTGAATGGATGGAAAATTGTTATGTGGATATGAAGAAAAGGACAAGAAGAAGCCAAAGTATGGAGCAGCAACTTCCGAAAATTACTGGGAATTTTCTATGCATTGAAATCAGATCTCCAACAATCATAATCCGGATGAGGATGTTTTAAACCAGCTATCCAAATTTGAAAAAAATCCAACGTCTATATTGAGAGATATGATTTTTTCAAATATGCCCCGCACAGTACCTACTTCTACAAGGAGCAAAAAGATGAAGAAGCAATTCAGAAATTTATTGGAAACGTTTGATACATCATAATCCAATCTCCATCAGTTATATTCAAGATCAGTATGTTATCAAACTTATATAAAAATTTCATATCAATCCAACGGCTAGATATGGAGTTATGATTTTTCCACAAAAGTTGCGCAGTACCTATTTCTGCAGAACATGAAGCGAAGGATGAAGAATCAACTTTCGAAAATTACTGCACGTGTTTGAAAAATCCAAATCAAATATCCACCAATCAAACGCAGGATCAGGATGTTATAAACCTTATGTCCAAATTTAAAATCAATCCAACGGATGGATTGGGAGATATGAATTTTTCAAATGTGTCGCGCAGAACAAGAAGAGAAAACATGAGGAAGCTAGGAGTTGACCTGCAGTGTTAGAGGTACGTAAGTACTGACCGAGATAGCCGGCATGATATTTATACATATGTGTGTGATGCATGATGTATTTGCTGTATTGGCTATGTTTTACTATTTTTAGCACATGCATATGTTCTTACGGAGACTGCATCGAGATGATGTGAGTCATGACCATTTCAATCAGTCGAGGCGATTCTTCCTGATGATTTGTGTCTTAGGAATATACGAGTACCACGCGGAGTCGCTCTCTTGCCCGGTACTGTGTATTCCAGGCGCCATGAGTAAAGTGATTTAACACTGATTTTAAAGTCATGTGCATGCTCATATTTGTATTTATATCATTTCTTCCGTATTGAGCGTTCTAGCTCACGCCCCTGTGTTTGGGTATTGTGTACCTTGTGGCGGGGCAGGTTTGAGGCTGGACGGTCCCGGTGGTTCCCAGCAGGGTTGAGGTTGCTACAGTGCAGAGGTAGTTTGTTAGGGATTCTGATACCCTAATTTCGATTTGGTTGTATAAAGAATTATACATTGTTTCTATCGTCGGTTGTATTCTGCCGATTGGATTTGTTGTACTTTGGAATTATCCGCTATTTAACGCTCTAATTATTATTGCTTGCACTAATCACTCTGATTAGGTAGTGGATCCGGGTAGGGTCGCTACATTCATTGGTATCAGAGCGCATTGTAACTGGGAATTAGTAAAGCGGATTTTAAGAATTTTCTGTTGTTATTGACAGATGGCAGATGATGATTACGAGAGTCAGGCTAGCTGTGGTCGTTGGGGTGATCCACCAAAGAGACATCACCGTAGACATCATCATGAGGATCATAGGCGTTTTAGTATGAAACGTTTTCTTCAGATGGCTCCTAAGCCATTGGTGGGTGGCGAGGCTCCTGCAGTTGCTGAGGACTGGTTGGAGCGTATGGAGAGTTGTTTTCGGGAGTATCAGTGTACTGAAGCCCAGAAGATGGAGACTTTAGCTTTTGTTCTAGAGGGAAATGCGAAGAGGTGGTAGAGAGCTACTTCTACTCCGTTTATTGCCGCCAGGGGTACCGCTACTTGGGCTGAGTTTAAGTCTTCCTTCGAGAAGCATTACTTTCCTCCAGCTTTGCATCAGACGAAGGCGAGCGAGTTGCTAAGTTTGCGACAGGGTACTATGACCATCGATGAGTACCAGCAGAAATTCTTTGAGCTTCTTTCTTTCAGTCCCCATATTGCGAATAGCTCAGAGACGATGCACGATCTATTTCTTCAGGGTCTTAACCCTGACATTCATTAGTTGGTTGCCGTGGGCAGAGAGAGGAACTTCGAGGATTCGGTGAACAATTGTCACCAGGCAGAGGACAGTCTGCAAAGGAACAGGACTTTCGGATCTTCTGCATCAAGACCATCTAGCTCTTTGGGTCCAAGGGCCCAGTCTTTTAAGAGACAGGGTGGTACTTCTTCTTCTTCTTCTTCCGGATCTGGCGGTGTTCATCGTTTTGGTGATTCACGACGTTGTCGTCAGTGCCAACGAAAGCATCACCCAGGACCGTGTCCTCATATCACTGGTGTTTGTTTTCAGTGCGGCCAGGAGGGTCACATGAAAAGAGATTGTCCCACTTTGGCCGGTACAGTGAGTGGTTCGGGGAGTGTTGGTGGTTCTCAGACCACTATCTACCAGCCACCGCAGTATCAGCAGCAGCGTGAGCAGTCGCAGCCATCGCAGCAACATCATTCTCAGTATTCTTCGAGAGGACAGTCATCGCGCCCGCGTACTCAGGGGCAGGTGTTTGCGCTGAACCAGGAGCAGGCTCAGGCAGACAGTGAGAACATGATTGCAGGTACTTTTAGTTTGTGCGGTTTTCCTGCTTATCTTTTGATCAATACTGGTGCTTCGCATTCATTCATATCAGCTCGGTTTGTTAAGAGGCATAGATTACCTTTTGTTTCCTTAGACGTCTTGTTAGCGGTTTCGACTCCGATGGGTCAGGAAGTCTTAGCTAAGCATCTTGTTTTGGGTTGTATTTTGGGATTTGAGGGACATCTGTTGAGCGCTAACCTGATGGTTTTAGCGATGGATGACTTTGATGGTATCATCGGGATTGATCTTCTGACTTCGTATCGAGCGGTAGTGGATTGCTACCAGAAATTTTTCCAGTTTCGCCCCGAGGCTGAGGATGCTTGGTATTTCTATGGTGAGGGAGCGCGACCCCCGATGCCAATGGTTTCTGCTCTGAAAGCCCGACGTGCTTTAGAGTCTGGCGAGGAAGGCTACCTAATCTATGCAATTGATGCATACTTAGAGGGTCCGAACATGGAGGAGATACCTGTAGTCAGTGAGTTCCCGGATGTGTTTCCCGACAAGATTCCAGGGTTACCACCTGTGCGAGAAATCGAGTTTGGCATTGACTTGTTGCCAGGGACAGCGCCGATTTCCCGAGCACCGTAACGATTAGCTCCATCTGAGATGCGAGAGTTGCAGCAGCAGTTGCAGGATCTTCTTGATAAGGGCTACATTCGACCCAGTGTTTCACCTTGGGGAGCCCCGGTTCTATTCGTCAAAAAGAATGATGGTTCGATGCGTTTGTGCATTGACTATCGTCAGTTGAACAAAGTGACAGTAAAGAACAAGTATCTTCTCCCGCGGATTGACGATCTGTTTGATCAATTGCAGGGTACTACTGTCTATTCCAAGATCGACTTGCATTCTGGGTATCATCAGTTGCGAGTTAGAAACGAGGATGTTTCGAAGACAGCATTTCGTACTCGATATGGGCACTATGAGTTCTTAGTGATGCCATTTGGTCTGACGAATGCTCCAGCTGTTTTCATGGATTTGATGAACAGGGTTTTCCGAGAGCTCTTGGATAAGTTCGTTGTAGTGTTCATCAATGACATCCTTGTGTATTCTCGTAGCATGGATGAGCATGCCTTTCATCTTCGTACTATTTTACAGACCTTGCGAGAGCATCAGTTGTATGCTAAGCTCAGCAAGTGTGACTTCTGGATTGACTGAGTAGTGTTCCTTGGTCATGTCATTTCTAGAGATGAAGTATCAGTGGATCCTAGCAAGACAGAGGCTATTCTTAATTGGTCGCGCCCGACGACAGCATCTGAGATTCGTAGTTTCTTGGGTTTGGCCGGATACTACCGTCGATTCGTGGAGAATTTCTCTCAGATAGCCAGGCCTTTGACACAGTTGACGCGAAAGGATGTTTCTTTTGAGTGGTCTTCTGCGTGCGAAGATAGTTTTCGTGAGTTGAGACGTCGATTGACGAATGCTCCAGTACTATCCTTGTCGACTGGATCTGGTGGTTTCGTAGTCCACACCGATGCTTCTCTTCAGGGTTTGGGGTGTGTGTTGACTCAAAATGGGCATGTGATTGCCTATGCCTCCAGGAAACTAAAGACTCACGAGGGGAATTATCCCGTACATGATCTAGAGCTTGCAACCATTGTCTTTGCTCTGAAGATATGGCGTCATTATTTGTACGGTGAACGATTCCAGATTTTTACTGATCATAAGAGTCTGAAGTACCTGTTCACTCAGGCAGAGTTGAACATGCGACAGCGCCGTTGGATGAACTTGCTGAAGGACTATGATTGCGAAATCAATTACCATCCAGGATCTTCTAATCCGGTTGCTGATGCGCTTAGTCGCAAGATTTATTTGAGTTCCCTTCGTACCAGTGCAGTGTCACGAATGGTCGAAGAGTGTTGTTCCTTGGGTTTCACTTTCCGTCATAAGAAGGAACAACAGGGAGTTCGTGTTGCGTCTGTGCTTGCCGAGCCAGCCTTGTATAGACGTATTCGTGAGGCACAGGGTGTTGATCCCAAGATTCAGATATTAGCCCGATTCACTGAGGGTGAGAATTCAGCTGGTTTCCATTTTCAGGCGGATGGTATGTTGTGTCTTTCTGGCCGTGTGGTTGTGCCTGACGATTCCACACTTAGAGACGAGATCTTATCGCAAGCTCATCATAGTAGGTTCTCAGTACATCCTGGCAGCATGAAGATGTACAAGGATCTACGTACTCGATTTTGGTGGAAAGGAATGAAGCGCAGCGTTTATCAGTTCGTGTCCCGATGCCTTGTGTGTCAGCAGGTCAAGGCAGAGTATCGTCGACCCGGAGGTCTACTTCACAATCTCGATATTCCTGAGTGGACGTGGGAGCATGTGACGATGGACTTTGTCACCCACTTGCCTATGTCTTCCAGAAATTGCGACGCGATTTGGGTTGTTGTTGACCGATTGTCGAAATCCGCGCATTTCTTACCATATAATCGGGATTTCACCTTCGACAGGATGGCACAGCTGTATGTGCAAGAGATTGTTCGTTTGCATGGTATTCCACTGATTATTGTGAGCGATAGAGATCCTCGTTTCACCTCAAGATTTTGGGGGAGCTTTCAGCGTGCTCTTGGTACAACTTTGAGTTTGAGCACACCGTATCATCCAGAGACTGATGGACAATCGGAGAGGACTATCCGTACTCTCGAGGACATGCTTCGAGCTACCGTAATGGATTTTGGCCCATCATGGCACGATCATTTGCCATTGGTGGAGTTCGCTTATAACAATAGCTACCATAGCAGCATTGGCATGGCACCATTTGAGGCTTTTTATGGACGTCGTTGTCGTACACCTTTGTTTTGGGACGAGGTTGGTGAGCGACAGGTGGAGGGTCCTCAGATGATTCAGCAGATGACTGATGCAGTAGAATTGATCCGACGCAGGATTAAGGCATCCCAGGATCGACAGGCTAGCTACGCGAACACTCACTGCAGGCCACTTCATTTTGAAGAAGGAGAGTATGTATTCTTGCGTGTATCACCTTTCCGGAAGGTGATGAGGTTTGGTCTCAAGGGTAAGTTGTCACCAAGATTTATTGGTCCTTTCGAGATTCTCGAGAAAGTTGGAGACGTGGCTTATCGTCTAGCCTTGCCACCGAATCTTTCGAAGATTCATGATGTGTTTCACGTGTGTTTGTTGAGACAGTACGTGGCGGATCAGTCCCACATCTTGCGTCCGACTGAGGTGCAACTAGACCATGATTTGTCATATGTGGAGAAACCTCTCAGGATTCTCGACAGGAAGGACAAGGTGCTTCGTAACAAGCGCATACCATTGGTGATGGTACAGTGGCAACGCAGAGGTACAGAGGAAGCTACTTGGGAGTTGGAGAGTCGGATGTTAGCCGAGCACCCCGAGTTGTTTTAAGATTTTGTACTCTGTTGTATCGAATGTATATTGTAATAAGAGCATTGATTTTGCGTACTATGTTTTCCTTAAGATGTAATTTCGAGGACGAAATTTCTTAAGTGGGGGAGAATGTAGTGACCCGCAATTAATCAAGGTAATTAAGGTAATTAATTACTAAATTATGCCTAAATAGTCCAAGATGGATCGGAAGCTCCGAAGTCAGGATCGGAGGCTCCGATCGAGATCGGAAGCTCCGATCTGGATCAGTGTACACGCCATCGGTTACGTCAGCAAGGTGACGTCATGGCTGACGTAATATCGGGCGATCGGAAGCTCCGAAGGGGCGATCGGAAGTTCCGATCGTGATTGGACATTCCGATGAGGGATCGGACGTTCCGAACGCCGTCTATAAATAAGGGGTCCGAGCTCTCATTCTGTGCACCAAATTCCCTCTCTTCTCTCTCAATTCCTAAGCCTTCTAACTCAGATCTAGGGAGATCTAGGCATCCTATGGGGAATCCGGAAGTGGCTTAGTAATCTAGAAGTCGTCGCGGAGCTTTGGCCTAGTTTTGAGGCTATCGTCAGCAAAAGGCTAACGACGGACGCAGGTATAGCTTTGGCATCCTAAAAATATTTAGGAGTATGCAATAGCTTAGTTAAGGCTTTTAGAGCGTTTATAGTAATGCATGGACTTTTGCATGTGTAGACGCAGTAGAGCAGACTTGTAGGCTTTGGACCTAGATGGGTGTGCTAGGAGTTGACCTGCAGTGTTAGAGGTACGTAAGTACTGACCGAGATAGCCGGCATGATATTTATACATATGTGTGTGATGCATGATGTATGTGCTGTATTGGCTATGTTTTACTGTTTTTAGCACATGCATATGTTCTTACGGAGACTGCATCGGGATGATGTGAGTCATGACCGTTTCCATCAGTCGAGGCGATTCTTCCTAAGGATTCGTGTCTTAGGAATATACGAGTACCACGCGGAGTCGCTCTCTTTCCCGGTACTGTGTATTCCAGGCGCCATGAGTAAAGTGATTTAACCCTGATTTTAAAGTCATGTGCATGCTCATATTTGTATTTATATCATTCCTTCCGTATTGAGCGTTCTAGCTCACGCCCCTGTGTTTGGGTATTGTGTACCTTGTGGCGGGGCAGGTTTGAGGCTGGACGGTCCCTGTGGTTCCCAGCAGGGTTGAGGTTGCTACCGTGCAGAGGTAGTTTTTTAGGGATTCTGATACCCTAATTTCGATTTGGTTGTATAAAGAATTATACACTGTTTCTATCGTCGGTTGTATTCTGCCGATTGGATTTGTTGTACTTTGGAATTATCCGCTATTTAACGCTCTAATTATTATTTCTTGCGCTAATCACTCTGATTAGGTAGTGGATCCGGGTAGGGTCACTACAATTTCCTAGAAAGAAGCAAGTTCCACTAGTGCTTTTCCTGTCCACCTTATATCCACCAAAGTCGGCATCACAATACGCTTTTAAATCAAAGAAAGAATTTTTCGAATACCACAAGCCGGGATTTGGAGTATTTGAAAGATATTTGAAAATGCATTTTAAGGTGAACAAATGTGATTCCTTTGGACATGATTGAAATCGTGCACACAAGCAAACACTAAATATAATGTCCGGCCTACTAGCAGTAGCATAAAGTAAGGAGTCAATCATACTACGAATGGAAGATTGATCTACAGATTTACCATTTTTATCCTTGTCGAGTCTGATTGCTATGCTCATTGGTGTAGATGATGATTTTGTGTTCTCCATCCCAAAATTTTTAAGAATCTCCTTCATGTATTTGCTTTGGTTCACAAAGAACCCATCCTTGCACTGTTTGATTTGCAATCCAAGGAAATAGTTAAGTTCCCCCATCATGCTCATCTCAAAGTGATCCTGCATCAACTTAGAGAAATCTTGACAAAGAGTTTTATTAGTAGAAGCAAAAATTATGTGATCAACATAAATTTGCACAATCAATAAATCATCTTTGACATTTTTGGTAAATAAAGTAATGTCAATATTTCCTCTCAAAAAACCATTTGAGAGAAAGAAAGTTGAAAGTTTTTCATACCAAGCTCGAGGAGCTTGTTTCAAACCATACAATGCTTTGTTTAGAATGTAGCTTATGATGTTTTAAAGCTTTAGGCAAAATTTCAGATCAATCCAACGGTTAAATTGTGAGATATGATTTTTCCACAAAATCCGCTCAGTGCTGTGTGGAAGCAGACAGCGGCGCCGAACACTTTTTTGTCTACTCCTTGACTTCCCAACACACGCTCCATGCACCAAAATCAGATTCAAATCCTTGAAAACTATAAATAGAGGCTTTCCATGGTCATTTGGAGATATCCCAACTCATTTCTTCTCTCCTTTGCAAGCAATCTTCTCTCTATCAAAGTGTTTGTGTGATATATTAAAAAATCGAGAGTTGTTTGTAAAACTCATTTGTGAGTTGGTCTTGTGATTGTTGTAAAAACTTGAGTGTGAAGCTAAGTGTGTTGTAAAATTGTTGTAAACACTTGAGTCTGAAGCCAAGTGTGTTGTGTTGAGACTATCCTTGGAGCCCTTAAGACCAAGTGTTCGAGTTGTATCGACGCGGTGATCGTATTGAGTTGTACGGCTATCCTTGGAGCCATCAAGGCCAAGACGTTGAAGTGCTAGTGGATCCTTGGTTAATTGATATTAACCAAGAAGGGGAGACGTAGAGGATTTATCGTCGAACATCCATAAACATATCCTATCTCATTTATCGCTTTATTTATTTTACACATTTATTTACCGCATTTATTTTTGATTGCTTTAACTCTTCTGCTTGTGTATTTGCATAATCCCTTTAAATTGCTAAAGTTGCCAATAGAACCTAAATCCCTCCCTCCATTAGGTTCTAACAAGTTGTATTAGAGCCACCTTTTTTACATAATATTTTCAAAAAGTCTCTATGAAAATCTAGCGAGCGATTATGCTCAAGGGCCATCAACCAATCGTCCTCTTCTTTTCAACGACATAAACTACGGATATTAGAAAAACCGAATGTCCCTATATATCCAATCCGTAGATTATGATCTTTGGAAAGTAACCGTGAAAGGTCCCTATATACCTATGAAAGAGGTTGAAGGGGTTAAAGTTCCAAAGGGAATGGATGACTTTTCAAAGGAGGACATGAAGTTAATTTCTCAAAATGATAAAGCTATGAATATTTTTCATTGTTCTTTAGATATGAACGAATACAGCCGGATATCGATGTGCTCCTCCGCAAAAGAGATATGGGATAAACTGGAGATATGCCACGAAGGGACTAGTCAAGTCAAGGAGACAAAGATCGATCTACTCCACCTCAAATACGAGACATTTGAGATGGAAGCCAATGAGGATGTTGACACCATGTTCCGAAGGCTCACTCAAATCATCAATTAGTTAGCTCAACTTGGAGAACAATATCCATCCAAGCAAGTATGGAGGACAGCTCTACGCGCCCTATCCAAGGAGTGGGATACAAAGAGAATGACCATCATCGAATCCAACAAAGGTGACGCCGCATCCTATGATCTTGACCAACTTCATGGGACCCTAAAAACCCATGACTTGGAAGTATCCACAAGAAATGAAGCGAAGAAAAAAGATGAAAAGATCAAGGCAAAGGGGATTACCTTATCTAGCCAAGTTGAAGATGATGATGATGATGACATGGTGCTCTTTGCAAGAAAATTCAAAAGATTCATGCGAGAAAATAAATTCAAGAAGACGGAAAAGGAAGTGACATGCTACAACTGTCAACAACAAGAGCATTATGCAAATGAATGCCCTCTCAAGATGAAAATTGACAAAGGCAAGAAGAAATCACTCATAGCCACTTGGAGCGATAGCGATGACGACGATGAGAAATCCAACATATGCCTCATGGCTAAGGATGATGACATCGTCTCCAACGACGATGACGAGGTACCTTCCTATGATGAACTATTGCATGCATATCAACTCATGTATGATATGACTAAATCTCTTAGAAAGAAAAATAAAAACCTTAAAAATGAATTAGAATCTAAGGAGCATGAAAACTTAAGATTAAAGGATAAAATAGCTCACTTAGAAAAATCATTTGACAAATTCAATGTTAGTAGCAATAAATTGAATAACTTACTAAGCATGCAAAAATATAGTTTTGATAGAGGCGGTTTAGGGTATAAAAAGAAATCAATAGACTTTACTAGTCTCATTTCTAAAGCTAAAATGAGATCACCCCTTACATGCTCTTATTGTTGTAAAATTGGTCATGTTAGACATAAATGTAGATCTTTAAGATTTCAATATGATCAAAAGAGCTATATGAAATGGAGGCCTAAGAGTACTTAACAACTCATCAGTCGGAATTATGAGATCATGATCTAAGGAAGTTCATCATAGACCGGTTTAAACTTCCTTGACTTGCGACTGGTCTTTCTGATGAACGCTGCTCTGTCCAAGGAAATAGGATTTTAAAGAGGTAATAGCCCTACCTACTACTGGGAGCACTCTTGGAAAATGGCGATGATGTTGCTATGAGAGACTGAACTCTTAGAAATCTATTTTATGTTTTTCTTTTCTAACAACTGTGGACCCAAAAGAACTAAAGGGTACCAAAAACACTCTCTGCAGGAAAATAGGAAAAATATTCTTCCTAGCATATTGTATCTAGACAGTGGATGCTCTAGACATATGACGGGGAACAAGGATCTACTCCAATCCATCAAACCAAAGGAGAAGGAAACTGTCACCTTTGGAGACAACATCAAAAGAGTAATTGAAGGAATCGGCTCAATAGGTATATCTAAATCTTGCTTGATTGATGATGTACTCCTAGTGAAAGGGCTTAAACATAATCTACTAAGCATAAGTCAATTGTGCGATAGAGGTTATGAAGTCAAACTCACTCCCCAACACTGCACTATATCACCCACGATTGACAAATCCATAAATTTCAAAGGATATAGAAGTGAAAATGTATACAAGGTTTCTTTAAATAATTTATCTTTATCAAATATCAAAAGCCTTGTATCTTTGAATGTTGATGATAATATTCTTTGGCATTGACGACTAGGTCATGTTGGTCCTAGTACCATTGAAAAACTTTTGAAATTTGATTTAGTCGTTGGTATGCCAAAATTTAATTTAAAATTAGATTCTATTTGTGATGCGTTCCAACTTGGCAAACATACAAGAGAATCTTTCAAAAGCAAAAATTTTGTATCAACTTCTATGCCCCTTGAACTTCTCCACCTAGATCTATGTGGTCCCTCGAGGAACGCTAGCCTAGGAGGGAAGCTTTATGCATTTGTCATTGTGGATGATTTCTCACGTTACACGTGGACATTATTTTTAGCCCACAAAAATGATGTCTTTGATTATTTTAAAACTTTTGTCAAACGTGTGGAGAATGAGAAAAATCTTTCAATCAAACAGATCCGTAGTGACCACGGAACTGAATTTCAAAATGAAAATTTTACAAATTTTTGTGAAGAGAAAGGCATCGGTCACAATTTTTCTTGTCCTAGGACTCCTCAACAAAACGGTGTCGTTGAGAGGAAAAATAGGACACTTGTAGAGATTGCGAGGACCATGATATGTGAGCATTCTCTACCAAAATATTTTTTGGGCTGAAGCAATGAACACTGCCTGTTACATTATCAATCGTGTATCAATAAGGTTCATTCTCAAGAAAACTCCATATGACTTATGGAGAGGGAGAAAGTTTAACATTTCATACTTTCGAGCTTTTGGATCAAAATTCTACATCCATAATAACGGTAAGGACAACCTCGACAAATTTGATGCCAAATCCGACAAAGGTATTTTTCTTGGGTAATTAACTACAAGTAAGGCTTTTAGAGTATTTAATAAACGTACTTTACTTGTTGAAGAATCTATGCATGTTGTATTTAATGAATCTATGTCTGTAGTTTCTCGTACTACTAACGATGATGTATAATTACTCGAAGAAGAGATGGCCTCCTCAAGCCTAAATGATATAGATGTTTCTGTTGAGGAAACACCACTTCCGAAGGAATGGACGCTTCACAAAGATCACCCAATGAATATTATTATCGATAGTCCTTCAAAGGGAGTAACCACTCGTTCTTCTCTTAACAATATTTGCAATCATCTTGCCTTTGTTTCTCATGTTGAACCTAAATGTGTTGATGATGCATTATTAGACGATTCTTGGATTATTGCTATGCAAGATGAATTAAATTAATTTAAACGGAATGATGTAAGGTTTCTTGTTCCTAGGCCGCATGATTGATCTATTATTGGTACTAAATGGGTTTTTAGGAATAAACTTGATGAGCATGTTACTATCATTAGAAATAAAGCTAGACTTGTAGCAAAAAGATATAGTCAAGAAGAAGGCATAGATTATGATGAAACTTATGCGCCTGTTGCTAGACTAGAATCCATTCTCATGCTACTTGCTTTTTCTTGCTCTAAGAATTTAAAATTATTTCAAATGGATGTTAAAAGCGCCTTTTAAATGGTGATTTAAAAGAGGAAATATATATTGAACAACCTGATGGTTTTGTTGATTCGTTATTTCCTAATCATGTGTATAGACTAAACAAAGCATTGTATGGTTTGAAACAAGCTCCTCGAGCTTGGTATGAAAAACTTTCAACTTTCTTTCTCTCAAATGGTTTTTTGAGAGGAAATATTGACATTACTTTATTTACCAAAAATGTCAAAGATGATTTATTGATTGTGCAAATTTATGTTGATCACATAATTTTTGCTTCTACTAATAAAAATCTTTGTCAAGAATTCTCTAAGTTGATGCAGGATCACTTTGAGATGAGCATGATGGGGGAACTTAACTATTTCATTGGATTGCAAATCAAACAGTGCAAGGATGGGTTCTTTGTGAACCAAAGCAAATACATCAAGGAGATTCTTAAAAAGTTTGGGATGGAGAACACAAAATCATCATCTACACCAATGAGCACAGCAATCAGACTCGACAAGGATGAAAATGGTAAATCTGTAGATCAATCTTCCTTTCGTAGTATGATTGACTCCTTACTTTATGCTACTGCTAGTAGGCCGGAAATTATGTTTAGTGTTTGCTTGTGTGCACGGTTTCAATCATGTCCAAAGGAATCACATTTGTTCGCCTTAAAATGCATTTTCAAATATCTTTCAAATACTCCAAATCCCGGCTTGTGGTATTCGAAAAATTCTTTCTTTGATTTAAAAGCGTATTGTGATGCCGACTTTGGTGGATATAAGGTAGACAGGAAAAGAACTAGTGGAACTTGCTTCTTTCTAGGAAATTGTAGCGACCCTACCCGGATCCACTACCTAATCAGAGTGATTAGCGCAAGCAATAATAATTAGAGCGTTAAATAGCGGATAATTCCAAAGTACAACAAATCCAATCGGCAGAATACAACCGACGATAGAAACAGTGTATAATTCTTTATACAACCAAATCGAAATTAGGGTATCAGAATCCCTAACAAACTACCTCTGCACGGTAGCAACCTCAACCCTGCTGGGAACCACCGGGACCGTCCAGCCTCAAACCTGCCCCGCCACAAGGTACACAATACCCAAACACAGGGGCGTGAGCTAGAACGCTCAATACGGAAGCAATGATATAAATACAAATATGAGCATGCACATGACTTTAAAATCAGGGTTAAATCACTTTACACATGGCGCCTGGAATACACAGTGAAACGACCCTAACTCTATAATTAATAAATAAATATGCGGAAATTTTTTTTTTTCTAAGTAAAAATATGTACATACATGCCCATACATATATGCACAAAATAAATAGATTTAAAAATAAATAACTTGAATAAAATAATGCAACAAATCGAAAACTTAACATTTCATAATTTAAATAACTGAGTCATCCGTTAAATAAAATACTGACCAAAAGTGAAATAAATTAAGGTTTTTCATGCACTGAAAATTTCTCAAATAAAATATCCCGAATCACAACCACTGAAAATAATTAAAATGTAACATGCTAAAAATTCGAGACATGCATAAAGACTCAGACAACGGTCACGGAGATCACTGCCAGTCTGCTCATACATCCTCGCCTCCGGTGGGTACTACGACCTCTACGTACTCACCTGCACCATACTAGTGTAGTGAGCCTAGAAGCCCAACATGCTAACATAACAAGGATTTAAAATAATTTAAATCACTTTAATACTAATACATAACATATACATGAATGAGCATGCTTAAAATAACATCATGACATAACATAACTTAAATTAACTTAAAAATCATAATCATACATAATACATAAACATTGTTGAGCAAATTATTTTCTAACATCGCATGGTTGTATCCATAGTGTAACCTTAAATCATACATCAAATACTGATCAGCGTGGAAACCAACGTACGTGGCGGTGACGAATCACCTCTTAAATTGGCAGTAAACTGCCCTTCAATAGTTCACATATGGGGAGGAATCCCCCTCAAATTGTCACACTACTTCAACTTCCAACATAAAATATTTTCTTTTGCTCAACCTTAAACATTAAATCATGCATAAAAATTATTTCATGAATTAATGTACTTAAATAAAATGTGTGTCCTTCATATATATTTAATTTAAATTTCTTACTAACATATAATTATTAAAATAACTTCCATGCATAAAAATTACTAAATATATATTCAGGACACATGCAAATTTCCCATGGGTTGTACTGACTGCTGGCCCTAACACTCAAGCCCAATTACTTAAATCTGGTCCATTAACACTGAGACTGGCCCATTAACATACTTAAGCCCAACATTATATTTCTAAGCCCAATGAATTAATTAAAGCCCATTAAAACACTCCTGGCCCAATAACAACTTATTCTGGCCCAATGGGCCCTAAAGCCCAAAGACTGGCCCAATAACTTCCATGGGCCCCAAGGCCCATAAAAATTTAAGAGATTAACTTAAATTAATTTAATTAAGCCCAAAAATAATTAAATTTATCCCAAAGGAATTAAATGGAACCCAAATCATTTTATTTCAAATTAATTGGCCCAAAAACCAATAAAATCCTAAAATACTTTAAAATTAAAAAGACTCGAGCCCGGCCCACCAACCCGGACCCGGACCAACTTAACCCGACCCACTACCATACTGACCCAACCCGGACCACTCAGACCCGGCCCAGACCCGAAACTAGCCCAAACCCGTGACCCCCCTCCCTTGCTCCCTCTCGGCCGAGAGCAGCAGGTCTTCACGGCCTGCTATCGGCCAGCTTCGGCCGCCCCTGGCCGGAGCCCCGCCGCTCAGACGTAGCCCACTTCTGGGCGGTCCCGACCTGGCCCTAGCCCTGACCCCATGCATGCCCTAAACCAAGCCCGAGCCCCTCTTCCCTTGAACCCTAGCTGCGCATCCATGGAGGCCGATCTGCACTTGGTGGTTTCCTGGGCTCATTTGGCTCGAGCCACTCGAGCCATTCGAGTCTAGGCCTCCCTCACGCATCCTAAATTCCCTTGACCAGCAGTAGTACGAATCATGGTTAAGAAAAACATGAATATGATCAAGAAACGCAAGAACACACGCATAAAACCCGCACTATTCTCGTTTTTCTGAAAATTGTTGGAACAATCTGATGTCTACACATTCACACATCTAATTTCTGATATGGCACAAAAATAAAGAGAAAGAATCATGCCTTTCACCGAAATTGAAGAGATGAAGGCGCGTGAAACGATTTCGGGACGACGGGACGACGACGACAAGCTTTGGACCTTCAAAAAAACGTGGCTATGGAGTCTACCTTGGGGCTGCTTGGTCAAAGAAGAAGATGAAGGAGGGTGGGATGTCGGCTGAGTGAGTGATCGGATGAAGGGTTTGGGTAGGATAGGTTTAGGTTTAAGTTTTTAATTAAAATAGGTTTTAGGATAATTGAAAATATTAAAAAGGATATTAAATATATAACTTAAAAACTTTAAATAAGAAGTAAAATATGATAACTAAATTAAAATCCCGAAATATTAAATTAAGGGAATTTTAAAAATACTAAAAAGTCATTATTTTGGCTTATTTTGAATAAAAACGGACTCCTAAAATTATATAAAATTAAATACTAAAAATATTGAGGAAATAAAACTCAAAATAATATTTTTGGGCTCTAAAAAGACTCATAAAATAATTTGGATAGAAAGTTGTCATCTCGTCCGTCCACGGTCCCGTCTACGCGATCAAAAACAATTAATTTCCATAAATCGTGAAAATCACTAATTATGGGTTAAATGCTTAAAATAACTTAAAACATGCACAAATAATTTCACATAATTATTTAACCCATAAATCTAAAATTCTAAATAAATAAAATTCCTAATTATGCATGCGAATTTACGTATTTAAAATACTGGGTGTTACAATTCTCCCCCCTTAAATTGGATTTCGTTCTCGAAATTAAAGTACTTATCCGAACAACTCCGGTAGCGAGTCCTCATATCTGCCTCGGTCTCCCAAGTAGCTTCCTCCTCCGAGTGATTCAGCCACTGGACTCTGACCATCAGTATGACACGCGTCCTAAGCCTCCGCTCCTCCCTAGCCAAGATCCGTATAGGCCTCTCCTCAAATGCTAACTCCGTTGTCAACTGAAGAGGCTCAAAATCCAACACATGCGACGGGTTGGAGACATATCTCCGAAGCATGGATACATGGAAAACGTTGTGCACTGCCGCTAGCCCTGGTGGTAGAGCTAAACGGTAGGCCAACGTGCCCACTCTCTCCAAGATCTCGAATGGCCCTATATATCTCGGATTAAGCTTGCCTCTCCGGCCAAATCGCACTACTCCCTTCATAGGTGACACCTTCAGGAATACGTGATCACCTACAGCAAACTCCAAATCTCGTCATCGAGTATCTGCATAACTCTTCTGACGACTCTGAGCAGTCCTCATGCGATTCCGAATCTGAGTCACAATGTCAGCTGTCTACTGCACAATCTCAGGACCAAGTAAAATCCTCTCACCAACCTCATCCCAATGCACAGGAGATCTGCATCTCCTCCCATACAATGCTGCATAAGGAGCCATACCTATAGACGACTGAAAACTGTTGTTATAGGTAAACTCCACTAATGGCAGTCTAGTCTCCCACGAGCCCTGAAAATCGATGACACAAGCTCTCAGAAGATCCTCGAGAACCTGGATCACTCTCTCAGACTGATCATCTATCTGGGGATGGAATGCTGTGCTGAACAAAAGTCTAGTCCCCATAGCTGTGTGCAGACTCTTCCAAAACGCGGATGTGAATCTCGGATCTCTGTCTGACACAATCGACACTGGTATGCCATGCAACCTAACAATCTCCTTGATGTAAAGCTCTGCATACTGTGTCAATGAGTAAGTAGTCCTCACCGGCAAGAAATGAGCTAACTTGGTGAGTCTATCCACAATCACCCAAATCGCTGTGCAACCTCTGGCACTCCTCGGTAAGCCAACCACAAAGTTCATCGTAATATTCTCCCATTTCCATTCCGGAATAGGAAGAGGTCTAAGAAGTCCTGCTGGACGCTGATGCTCTGCCTTGACTTGCTGACAAGTCAAGCACTCTGACACCACTCTCCCGATGTCTCTCTTCATCCCGGGCCACCAATACAGTAGCTGCAAATCTCTGTACATCTTCGTACTTCCGGGGTGAATGGGGTACGGAGATGTGTGAGCCTCTGCTAAAATCTCAGCTCTCAACTGATCGACGTTCGGTACCCACATCCTACCACGGTACTGAACAATGCCATCCACAACTGTATACAGAAGATTACCCTTGGCCTCATCTCTCTGTCTCCATCGCTGCAACTCCTCATCAGTAGACTGTCCATCCCTGATCCGATCTCGCAGAACTGGCTGCACCGTCAACACTGACAAGCTCAGTGCATGACCACTCGAATAACACTCCAAGTCAAATCTCTGAATCTCGCTCTGTAGTGGTAACTTACTGTCAAATATGATACCACTGATGACTTCCGACTCAAAGCATCTGCTACTACATTAGCTTTACCCGGATGGTAGCTAATGTCACAGTCATAATCCTTCACCAACTCCAACCATCTCCATTGCCTCATGTTCAACTCCTTCTGAGTGAAGAAGTACTTGAGGCTCTTGTGATCCGTGAAAATCTTGCACTTCTCGCCATACAAATAGTGCCTCCAGATTTTCAAAGCGAAAACCACTGCTGCTAACTCCAAGTCATGCGTCGGGTAATTCTGCTCATGAACTTTCAGCTGCCTCGACTCATACGCAATAACCTTGCCACACTGCATAAGTACTGCGCCTAAACCCAGCTTAGACGCGTCGGTGTACACCACTAACTCCTCGTGTGGTACTGTCACCGCTAACACCAGTGTAGTAGTGAGTGCTTCCTTCAGCTGATCAAAGCTCCTCTGACAGTCTAAACTCCAGATAAACTTAGCGTTCTTCTTGGTTAAGGAAGTCAAGGGTACTGCAATAGAGGAAAAACCCTTGATGAACTTCCTATAATATCCTGCCAAACCCAAGAAACTGCGAATCTCCGAAGCATTCTTCGGAATACCCCAATTCTGCACTGCCTCAACCTTCGACTGATCAACTGCAATCCCATCTCTCGAAATAATGTGGCCAAGAAATTCCACCTGCTTGAGCCAAAACTCGCACTTGCTGAACTTGGCATACAAACGATGCTCCCTCAAAGTCTGCAAGGCTGTCTGTAGATGCTGTCTATGCTCCTCAATGCTCCTAGAGTAGATCAAGATATCATCAATGAAGACTATGATGAACTGATCTAGATACGGCAGAAAGACTCGGTTCATGAGATCCATAAAAACCGCTGGAGCATTGGTCATCCCAAATGGCATCACTAGGAACTCGTAATGCCCATACCGTGTCCGGAAAGCAGTCTTGGACACATCTGCATCTCTAACCCGCAGCTGATGATAACCAGATCGTAGGCCGATCTTGGAGAACACTGAAGCTCCCTGCAACTGATCAAATAAATCCTCTATCCTCGGCAGTGGATACTTATTCTTCACTGTGACCCTATTGAGCTCTCGATAATTGATGCACAGTCTCATACTGCCATCCTTCTTCTTCACAAATAACACTGGAGCCCCCCATGGAGAAAAGCAAGGACGAACAAAGCCTTTCTCTAATAACTCCTGAATTTGCTCCTTCAACTCTTTCATCTCGGTCGGAGCAAGTCTGTACGGTGCCTTAGAGATAGGCACGGTGTCTGGCACCAAGTCGATTCTGAACTCCACATCTCTCACTGGTGGAATTCCTGCAACATCCTCTGGAAAGACATCTGGAAAGTCACGAACCACCTCTATCTCTGATAATGATCTGCTAGATGGTTCTGAGGCCGTGACAATACTCGCTAGAAACCCCTGGCAACCCCGTCTCAACAACTTCCTCGCCTGAATAAGAGATATCACCTGAGGAAAATCACTACTCTGAGATGCATGGAAAGTAAACGGGTCGCCTCCTGACGGTTTCACTGATACTGACCTCCGACGAAAATCAATCGAAGCTCCATTGACTGTCAACCAGTCCATATCCAAAATCAAATCAAAACCACTCAATGGCAAAACCACCACATCTGCTCGAATGGAGTGTCCCTGAAGCTCCAACTCCAGTCCTCGAATAACCTTCGAGATAGAAATAATCTGCCCTGACGGCATAGTAACATCATACCCACTGTCAATAATCTCAGATGTGATGCCTATCCGCCTGATAAACTCCAGGAAGATAAACGAATGCATAGCCCCTGAATCTAGCAACGCAAACGTGGAGTTGCCTCCAACTAGAATTCTCCCTGCACGCAGAAAATTCCCAACAATTTCATACCACTACTAAACTTTTCCCCAACAAGTCACTACTAACCCTTAATTCTAATCACAAGTAAAACATGCTTCTTATTCTAACATGTAGATAGATAACCCAAAGAACAACAATTCCATAAAGAAAACGAAATTCTTAACCAAAGGAACAATTATAAAATACTAGGGATAAGATATACCGGTGATCAAGGAGGTGTCTGGGTCTGCCTCCTCTGCCTGCATGACGAACACTCTACCAGCAGTGTTCTTCTTCCTTGGGCAGTTAGCTATCTGATGCCCTGGCTCCCTATAGTGGTAACAAACTCCTGCTCCCAACAGACAAGGTCCCGAATGCATCTTCTGACACTTCGGGCAAGTAGGAAGACCTATAGCATTAGGGGCCCCACCCCTCTGCAGTTGTGTCCTCTGCTGCTGCGGATTCGGGCCCTTAGCCGGCCCAGTAAACTGCTTCTTCGAAGGAGGCTGCGAAGATGGTCGCTGATACCCCGACTGAAACTGTCTCTTCCCCTGCTGCTCTCGCTGCATCTCTCTCCTACCCTCCTCTGACCTCAGTGCTCTACTAACTGCCGCCTCATATGTAGCGACGTCCATCATACGTACGTCGTGATTAATATCCGCTCTCAGTCCCTCCACAAACTGTCTCATCTTCTCCGGTGGACTGTCTGCAATCAAAGGCACAAAATGACAGCCCCTCTCGAACTGGCTCATGTACTCCACCACTGACCTATCCCCCTGCCGGAGACTCATAAACTCCCGGATCATGTGACTCCTCACATCCTCCATGAAATATTAGAAGACATGCCTGAACTCCGCCCAAGACAGTGTAGGGAGGTGTACTCCCCTGGCAGCACCCTCCCACCAAAGAGCTGCATCTCCCCTCAACATATACGTCGCACAGTTCACCCTGTCCGCATCTGTGATCCCCATATATGCAAAGATGGACTCCAAAGAATGAATCCACCCCTCAGCCACCAATGGATCGGTGGTACCAAGGAACTCCTTCGGCCCCTTCTTCTGGAACCGCTCAGCTACGTCCTCCTCATGGGACATTCTGGGACATGAAGCCTGCTGCTCTAACAGTGCAGTAACTCCTGCCATCAAAGTAGCATTGGCCTGCTCCAATGCTGCAAGTGGGTTCTGCGGAGGTGGAGGTGGAGGTGGAGGTGTAGGTGGAGATCCCCCACGTCTGTTCATCGGTCTGGGAGGCATTCTACACCACCACATATTTCTTTACGTAAATCGCCATGCATAACTAAGTGGTTTAAAATTAATGCTAACTTAAATCCTTAAAAAAATAAATCATACTATAAAAACTTAAAACTTACAGACCGATAGCGTGGATTTCTGAGCTCGCATAGCAGTAATAACCCCTCCAAGGACCGTGGTTTGATACCAACTGAAACAACCCTAACTCTATAATTAATAAATAAATATGCAAAAAAAAAATTTTTTCTAAGTAAAAATATGTACATACATGCCCATACATATATGCACAAAATAAATAGATTTAAAAATAAATAACTTGAATAAAATAATGCAACAAATCGAAAACTTCACATTTCATAATTTAAATATCTGAGTCATGCGTTAAATAAAATACTGACCAAAAGTGAAATAAATTAAGGTTTTGCATGCACTGAAAATTTCTCAAATAAAATATCCCGAATCACAACCACTGAAAATAATTAAAATGTAACATGCTAAAAATTCGAGACATGCATAAAGACTCAGACAACGGTCACGGAGATCACTGCCAGTCTGCTCATACGTCCTGGCCTCCGGTGAGTACTACGACCTCTACGTACTCACCTGCACCATACCAGTGTAGTGAGCCTTGAAGCCCAACATGCTAACATAATAAGGATTTAAAATAATTTAAATCACTTTAATACTAATACATAACATATACATGAATGAACATGCTTAAAATAACATCATGACATAACATAACTTAAATTAACTTAAATATCATAATCATACATAATACATAAACATTGTTGAGCAAATTATTTTCTAACATCGCATGGTTGTATCCATAGTGTAACCTTAAATCATACATCAAATACTGATCAGCGTGGAAATCAACGTACGTGGCGGTGACGAATCACCTCTTAAATTGGCAGTAAACTGCCCTTCAATAGTTCACATATGGGGACGAATCCCCCTCAAATTGTCACACTACTTCAACTTCCAACATAAAATATTTTCTTTTGCTCAACCTTAAACATTAAATCTTGCATAAAAATTATTTCATGAATACATGTACTTAAATAAAATGTGTGTCCTTCATATATATTTAATTTAAATTTCATACTAACATATAATTATTAAAATAACTTCCATGCATAAAAATTACTAAATATATATTCAGGACACATGCAAATTTCCCATGGGTTGTACTGACTGCTGGCCCTAACACTCAAGCCCAATTACTTAAATTTGGCCCATTAACATTGAGACTGGCCCATTAACATACTTAAGCCCAACATTACATTTCTAAGCCCAATGAATTAATTAAAGCCCATTAAAACACTCCTGGCCCAATAACAACATATTCTGGCCCAATCGGCCCTAAAGCCCAAAGACTGGCCCAATAACTTCCATGGGCCCCAAGGCCCATAAAAATTTAAGAGATTAACTTAAATTAATTTAATTAAGCCCAAAAATAATTAAATTTATCCCAAAGGAATTAAATGGAACCCAAATCATTTTATTTCAAATTAATTGGCCCAAAAACCAATTAAATCCTAAAATACTTTAAAATTAAAAAGACTCGAGCCCGGCCCACCAACCCGGACCCGGACCAACTTAACCCGACCCACTACCCTACTGACCCGACCCGGACCACTCAAACCCGGCCCAGGCCCGAAACTAGCCCAAACCCGTGACCCCCCTCCCTTGCTCCCTCTCGGCCGAGAGCAGCAGGTCTTCACGGCCTGCTGCCGGCCAGCTTCGGCCGCCCCTGGCCGGAGCCCCGCCGCCCAGACGTAGCCCACGTCTGGGCGGTCCCGACCTGGCCCTAGCCCTGACCCCATGCACGCCCTAAACCAAGCCCGAGCCCCTCTTCCCTCGAACCCTAGCTGCGCATCGATGGAGGCCGATCTGCACTTGGTGGTTTCCTGGGCTTGTTTGGCTCGAGCCACTCGAGCCATTCGAGTCTAGGCCTCCCTAACGCATCATAAATTCCCTTGACCAGCAGTAGTACGAATCATGGTTAAGAAAAACATGAATATGATCAAGAAACGCAGGAACACACGCATAAAACCCGCACTATTCTCGTTTTTCTAAAAATTGTTGGAAAAATCTGATGTCTACACATTCACACATTTAATTTCTGATATGGCACGAAAATAAAGAGAAAGAATCATGCCTTTCACCGAAATTGAAGAGATGAAGGCGCGTGGAACGATTCCGGGACGACGGGACGACGACGACAAGCTTTGGACCTTCAAAAAAACGTGGCTATGGAGTCTAACTTGGGGCTGCTCGGTCGAAGAAGAAGATGAAGGAGGGTGGGATGTCGGCTGAGTGAGTGATCGGGTGAAGGGTTTGGGTAGAATAGGTTTAGGTTTATGTTTTTAATTAAAATAGGTTTTAGGATAATTGAAAATATTAAAAAGGATATTAAATATATAACTTAAAAACTCTAAATAAGAAGTAAAATCTGATAACTAAATTAAAATCCCGAAATATTAAATTAAGGGAATTTTAAAAATACTAAAAAGTTATTATTTTGGCTTATTTTGAATAAAAACAGACTCCTAAAATTATATAAAATTAAATACTAAAAATATTGAGAAAATAAAACTCAAAATAATATTTTTAGGCTCTAAAAAGACTCATAAAATAATTTGGATAGAAGTTGTCATCTCGTCCGTCCACGGTCCCGTCTACGCGATCAAAAACAATTAATTTCCATAAATTGTGAAAATCACTAATTATGGGTTAAATACTTAAAATAACTAAAAACATGCACAAATAATTTCACATAATTATTTAACCCATAAATCTAAAATTCTAAATAAATAAAATTCCTAATTATGCATGCGAATTTACGTATTTAAAATACCGGGTGTTACACACAGTACCGGGCAAGAGAGCGACTCCGCGTGGTACTCGTATATTCCTAAGACACGAATCCTCAGGAAGAATCGCCTCGACTGATGGAAACGGTCATGACTCACATCATCTCGATGCAGTCTCCTTAAGAACATATGCATGTGCTAAAAACAGTAAAACATAGCCAATACAGCACATACATCATGCATCACACACATATGTATAATATCATGCCGGCTATCTCGGTCAGTACTTACGTACCTCTAACACTGCAGGTCAACTCCTAGCACACACGTCTAGGTCCAAAGCCTACAAGTCTGCTCTACTGCGTCTACACATGCAAAAGTCCATGCATTACTATAAACGCTCTAAAAGCCTTAACTAAGCTATTGCATACTCCTAAATATTTTTAGGATGCCAAAGCTATACCTGCGTCCATCGTTAGCCCTTTGCTGACGATAGCCTCAAAACTAGGCCAAAGCTCCGCGACGACGTCTAGATCACTAAGCCACTTTCAGATTCCCCATAGGACGCCTTGATCTCCCTAGATCTGAGTTAGAAGGCTTAGGAATCGAGAGAGAAGAGAGGGAATTTGGTGCACAGAATGAGAGCTCGGACCCCTTATTTATAGACGGCGTTCGGAACGTCCGATCCCACATCGGAACGTCCGATCACGATCGGAACTTCTGATCGCCCCTTCGGAGCTTCCGATCGCCCGATATTACGTCATACATGATGTCACATTGCTGACGTAACCAATGACGTGTACACTGATCGAGATCGGAGCTTCCGATCCAGCCGACGGAGCTTCCGATCTCTATCGGAGCCTCCGATCCTGACTTCTGAGGTTTCGATCCATCTTGGACTATTTAGGCATAATTTAGTAATTAATTACCTTAATTACCTTGATTAATTGCGGGTCACTACAGAAATTGTTTAGTTTCTTGGTTTTCAAAGAAACAAAATTTTATTGCGTTGTCAACGAACGAAGCCAAAAATATGGCTGCCGATAGTTAATGTGCGCAAATTCTTTGAATGAAGCATCAATTGCTCGACTATGGTGTATCTTTTTCAAAAATCCCTGTTTTCTGTGACAACACTAACGCCATATGTCTTACAAAGAATCCGATTCAACATTCGCGCACCAAACATATTGACATTCATTATTATTTTATTCGTGATCACATCAAATGAAATGAAGTTGAACTTCAATATGTTGACACTAAAAATCAAATTGCCGATATTTTTACAAAACCACTAGATGAAAATATTTTTATTCGTTTGTGTGGTGAACTTGGCATGATTGAGTTGTAATCGCATGTGGACATAAATTGAAATTTAATGTCATATTATGGGGAGCTTAATAATAAAGTTCAAGCAACTTAATTTTGGATAATACAAATTAATTGTATTTATTCAAAGTTATAAAGCTCACATTTTATGTGAAATTTATGTGTTGCATTTTAGAAATCATATTTCAATTCTCTTGTTTTGCATTTACTTTTCAAGTCTTTTTGATTATCACAAAAAGGGGGAGAATTAGTTTGGTTAAATACTTTAACTAAGGGGGAGAGTTAGTATGGCTAAATGCATGGAGAATAAAATTGGTTATTTGATAAACAAACTTGTCTTTAAATAATTGTTTAATTTAGGGAGAGTTTTGTTCATGCAATTATATTGTGCAAATTTAAATTATTTATTTAATATTGTACATTTATTTCTCCTATTTAACCAAGTTTTGTGATCATCAAAAAGGGAGAGATTGTTACGCCTTAAACGCATACAAATCTCGTGTTATGAGATTAATGTTTTTAATGCATTAAAAAGTCTCATAATATTATGTTTTAATGATTATAAAACTGGGTTAATTGTTACTAACCATTTAAAGTGAGATTTTGCAGATTAGATTTATTGACAAATAAATTCTTGGAAGTTATTTTGAAGCTATAAATGTATTTATGAAGTCTATTATTGCTCATTGAATGGATGGAACATTGTTATGTGGATATGAAGAAAAGGACAAGAGGAAGCCAAAGTATGGAGCAGCAACTTCCGAAAATTACTGGAAATTTTCTACGCATGAAATCAGATCTCCACCGATAATAATCCGGATGAGGATGTTTTAAACCAGCTATCCAAATTTGAGAGCAATCCAACGGCTATATTGAGAGATATGATTTTTTTCAAATATGCCCCGCACAGTACCTACTTCTGCAAGGAACAAAAAGATGAAAAAGCAATTTCAGAAATTTACTGGAAACGTTTGATACACCATAATCCGATCTCCACCTATCATAGTCAATATCAGGATGTTTTCAAACTTATATCAAAATTTCATATCAATCCAACGGCTATATATGAAGTTATGATTTTTTCACAAAAGTTGCGCAGTACCTATTTCTGCAGAACATGAAGCGAAGGATGAAGAATCAACTTCCAAAAATTACTGGACATGTTTGAGACGTCCAAATCAAATCTCCACCAATCACACTCAATAACAGGATGTAATAAACCTTATATCCAAATTTCAAATCAATCCAATGGATGGATTTGGAGATATAATTTTTTCAAATGTGTCGCGTAGAACAAGAAGCGAAAACATGATGAAGCGACTTCCGAAACTTATTAGAAATTTTTGACTCGTTCAAATAAAATCTCCAGCCTTCAGAATGAATATTATTATGTTTTAAAGCTTCAGGAAAAAATTCGGATCAGTCCAACGGTTAGATTCTGAGATATGAGTTTTCCACAAAATTCGCTCAGTGCTGTGTGGAAGCTGGCAGCGACGCCGAACACTTTTTTGTCTACTCCTTGTTTTCCCAACACACGTTCCATGCACCAAAATCAGATTCAAATCCTTGACAATATAAATAGAGGCTTTCCAAGGTCATTTGGAGATATCCCAACTCATTTCTTCTCTCCTTTGCAAGCAATCTTCTCTCTATCAAAGTGTTTGTGTGATATATTCAAAAATCGAGAGTTGTTTGTAAAACTCATTTGTGAGTTGGTTGTGTGATTGTTGTAAACACTTGAGTGTGAAGCTAAGTGTGTTGTACAATTATTGTAAACACTTCAGTGTGAAGCCAAGTGTGTTGTGTTGAGGCTATCCTTGGAGCCCTTAAGGACAAGTGTTCGAGTTGTATCGACGCAGTGATCGTGTTGAGTTGTACGGCTATCCTTGGAGCCATCAAGGCCAAGATGTTGAAGTGTTAGTAGATCCTTGGTTAATCGATCTTAACCAAGAAGGAGAGACGTAGATGATTTATCGTCGAACTTCCATAAACATATCCTATCTCATTTATCGCTTTATTTATTTACCGCATTTATTTTTTATTGTTTTAAGTCTTCCTCTTACGTATTTGCATAATCTCTTTAAATTGCTAAAGTTTCCAATAGAACCTAAATCCCCCCATTAGGTTCTAACATGTTCTCCCCACCTGGCAAGTGAAGTTTTTTCCCTCCCCAGGAATCGAACTTGTACCTCCAGGCTTAAGTACAAATCCTTTCAAATTCTTTCAAATTCCTGGTACCACTAAGCTGATCAGTAGTGGTACCAGGAATTTGAAAGAATTTGAAAGGATTTGTACTTAAGCCTGGTGGTACAAGTTCGATTCCTGGGGAGGAGATCAGCTTAGTGGTACCAGGAATTTGAAAGGATTTGTACTTAAGCCTGATGGTACAAGTTTGATTCCTGGGAAGGCAAAAAATCCCCTTTCTAGGTGGGGAGAAGATCATGAGTATGGCTGGGCCGGCCGCCCCGAGCCCGATGATGGCCGAAGATGGGTTAGGGCCCAGGCCATTACAACTTGATTGGAAGCACGAGGTTTCAGATTAGAACCCCCTATCGACTGTCCCTGTGGTCTCTGCTACACTGAAGCCTGAGAACCATAACCTGAGCCAGAACCAGCTCCCCCGGCCTGTGGACAATCCCTATTTAGGTTCCCAATCTCTCCGCATCGGAAACATGCTCCTGAAACCTTCCTGCATTGGTTGGCAGGATGATTCCCACCACAATGTTTGCAAGGACCCTGATACTTCCTGCCGAAGCGCATCACATATCCAGATCTTGAGAAAGAAAAAAAACCAGACTTCTTGAACGACTGAGCACGGGGACCCAAAGAACTTGCGGGTCTAGAGGAAAGGAAAGATCTGTTATGATGGATGTTGTCCTCTGCCTGGTGACATCGACTCACTATTCCCTCGTAAGTCGTCATATCCCACAACAACTCGATCATGGATCTCCGGATTAAGGCCATAAAGGAGCAGATTATACTTCGCCTCCGTGATATCAGAAATCTGGGGGCAATAGGGCAAAAACTCAAAGAACTTCAGCTGGTATTCATCAATTGACATCGATCCCTGTCGTAAACCCAGAAACTCGCTTGCCTTTGCCTGTTGGAGAACAAGAGGAAAATACAGCTTATGTAAAGTCATGCGGAACTCATCCCAGGTAGCAACTCCTCGGGCTGCAATAAAAGGCGCAGATGCAGAATCCCACCACTTCTGAGCTCGTCCTTCTACCAGGAAATCAAGAGTCTCCATCCGCTGCTCCTCAGTGCATCGAAACTCTCGAAAACAAAACTCCATACGCCGTAGCCAGTTTCTCGCATCCTCTGGTGACTCTCCTTCGACTAAGGGTTTCGGACCCATCTGCATAAACTCTACAAGAAAAACGGCCAAAGACAACGCTTTTTCCGCGTTGTTAATGTCCCCGAAAAAGCGTTGTCGTAGCCAGTGTTGTAAAAGACCACGCTCAAAGACAACGCGAAAAAAGCGTTGTCGTTTCTGGAAATGACAACGCTTTTTTTAAGCGTTGTCGTATCTAAAAACGACAACGCTTTTTCCGCGTTGTCTTTGTCACAAAAAGCGTTGTCGTAGCCAATATTGTAAAAGGCCGCGGTCAAAGACAACGCTTTAAAAAGCGTTGTCGTTTTGAGCAAAGACAACGCATAAAAAGCGTTGTGATATTTGAAAAAAAGCGTTGTCTTTTTTAGTAACGACAACACTTTTCCCACCTACGACAACATTTAAAAAGCGTTGTCTTTTCTCAAATAAAAAACAAAAAAAAAAATTAATTCACAAATTTTCAATATTATCACTCAATATTCATAATTTTTGAAAATTAAATCTAATATACAATATTTTAATATTATAAATCATTCAAATATAACAAAAATCATTCAAATATAACAAATAATCAAATTCTTCATGTCCATCTCGGCCATGTCAAAGTTCCTGTCTTATCACTGCAACTGGTAGTTGCTGATCCCATAGTTTCACAAGCTAAAATCCTACGCACCTGTAGATCAATTTGTATTAGCAATTTATTGAAGAATACAATATCAACACTGAACAAAGCCTGACAGAGAACCATAATTAAACATATACAATATTTTTTTTCTGGAAGCCACAGACTGGCATATACAAGAACAAGTTTTTAGTAGTACACTTACTTTGCTTGCTGACACCACCAGTGATGGTTTCAGTGGCTATGTCCTAATTTCATTTATTGAATCCCTGTGACCAACAAAAATCTGCAACAAATATAAGTAGAAAAAAATTAAAGCATTACATTCCTTTACATGCCTAATCGATCTTTACACAGAGAAAAAAGAAAAGAAATGTAATATTCTTATACTACTTGGATGGGGAGGTATAAACAACCTTTGTTTTCAAGTAAATTTAGATTCCAAATAGTGTCACCGTAAAAGATGTTTTGAGATCAGCAAAGGTTATTAATTACTTTATTTAAAAAAATACACCTCAAATTCAAAGTAGTTTCTGTTTATAGGCATGGACCAAATTTATGAATACATCTTTCTTCAAACGCATACTTCAGAGTATATATATTCACGAAAAAATTTTAAATCATCAAAATTCTAAAGCATAAAAATTAAGCTTAGTTACAAAGTCGTAACATAAAAAAACCTAAATACAGAGTGCTTCAGAGTCACAACAAACATGGAACATAAGGAAGTTCCAGAACAGGGAAGAAGCCTGACAAATGTCAACCAAGAAGCCCCACACCTCATTGAGATCATATTGGCACAAGAGCCCAAAAAAGAATGCAGTTTTATCAACAAGTAAAGATTTAAATAAATCATTATATACTGTAAAATATTTTCCAGTTGACTGCTACCAAAGGGATCAATATGTAATTCAAGAAAAATGGGCAAACATTAAACATTCAGTACAAGTTAATTGTGATGAGGATAAATGCGTGTCTTGACTCTTGAGAATTTGGATAGAGTGGAAATCTCATACCAGGAAAGCATTCGGAAAGAATCCATATCTTAAAGAAAATAAAATGCACAACAAGGATTTTCAATTTCGTTGGTTCGCTGCCAATGAAAATCCCAAGTTGGTGATTTCTTGGTAACAATCAAAATCTTAACCACTCAAAAATCCCCCGAAATCAATAATTTATATTATTTACCATCTCAGTGAGAGCCACGCAATCTCACAGTCATTCAAAATTCTAAATGCACCTCCTCATATATTCTGATAATGCCTCTTGGAACCAAAGCAATTATTTATCTTAGCATGATCCAATGACAAAGTCTAGAATTTTTTTATCTAATAAACAATTCAAAAAATACATGGCAACTCTGCATCTATCCTGAAATAGAAACCAAGAAAATTACATCACAAGCTTGAAACATTGATTAAAACTTTTAAATTACCATAAAAATGAGATAAACATTACAGAAAAGTCATCTTCAAAATCAACAAAACCAAGAAATTCTGCAACAAAAAATTACAGCTCTCGGGCCTAGCACTGCATATGTTTATACTTTTGACCCAGCCTGGGAATCCACTAACGGCTCTAAGTTTCTAAGTTTGGTAATTAATATAAGTACTAAAGCAAAAACTTAGAAACAGAACATTACACATCAAAAGTCCTGGGAGTTACCTCTCGGGCTTAGTAGAGGCTTCCTCCCTTCTTTTATAGCCTTCCTTGTATCTGCCGCTTTCCATGATGCATACTTCTGTTTCACCTCAAGCTGCAGGAGAGGGGAAACAGAGAGAACAGGGGACGAAAAATGAAAAACATACAGCATAAGAAACATGCACGATAAAAAAAAATTATCTTCCAAATTATAATAGATAATGTCGTAAAATAAGTATTCAATAATAATTTGTTTTATTGATATTTACATTTTTGAATCCGAAAATTGCACTTGCCTAATTAATTAATTATATTATATACAAATTATATAATTAAATGGGATGTAATAGTAGTTGCACCGGAGAGTTGATCAAAAGCTTAATTTTAATCATGCCAAAGGGTTAACTGGAAAATGATTCTAATTAAAGTTTCAGCTCAAACAAATTCTATTTTTACTCAAATTATGCAGCAAAAAAAACAAAACATTGGCTCCAACTAGTTGGACAATCAAAACTCCAACTATCGATTTTGGAGCGGTGGCGCCTACTGGCTAGCATTGGCTCCACCACTTGGCCAATCAAAACTCCAACTATAGGAGTCAAATACAATTTATAGGCAACTATTATATATCACAGTAGTGTAAAAACCCGCAAGGCGTAACATCACCACAAGCGAGGGATTTGTGCAATTAAATTTGTAATAGGAAACCCCTTGAGATGTATGAGAAAATATACATGCAATAATAGAAAATTTATAATTGAGAGTTTGGATATTTCTGGCGCTACCTCAAACCAACCTCCGAGAGGGAAGCGTGCGTTCCTCTGTGGAGTCGGTCACAAGAACCAGGAGTATGAGCTCCTGGGAGATGCACTGGACCTTCAAAACATGATAAGTTTGCTAGTTAAGAAATTAAATTTTCCCAATGATTACATCCTCATTCTTGTAGGTAATGTTGTGTTCCTTAACCTGGAATAAGCATATTTATACAGCACACACACTTTTAAATGAATGTTCTTTTGTATATCAAAAAATCAAACATGATTGCTATACAATGAATTATATACAATATTAATGAACATGCATGGAGGACTCCTGTCTAGAAGAGTATTATTATATAAGCGCATGTACAATAAGAGAATAGACATGAAGAAGGAGAGTTAACATAAATGAATGAATCACCGTATCTATACACGTACACAAATCCTTAATTAGATGAGGTAAATTAATTAACAATATTTATTTAAACAGTCAAAGAATCTCACACAGCCACCCAACAAGGATATATAATCATTTCATATACAATTAATTAACCCCAATACTATTCATCAACTAATTAATTAAGATAAATCAATAAAAACAAAAGCACCACCTGCGAAACTGAAACATACAGCACCAACTGACAAATTAATAATGTCTTATTTCTTCCGTTATTTCTCGAGTGACAGCCTTACCATAGCAAAGGTCGCATTAGCTGCAACAACTTTCCACCCATAATGTCCCAGCATCTTTGCTGAATGAATCGCAGCTCCCCCCCTCAACAAGGGGCAGAGTGATCAAAGCAGCTATGGAACCACAAAATATCCCAGTAGCTATTGAATGTACAGGACTTCACCTAAATGGACGCACCTGCACAAATTTAATTAACCGTCAATTCATCAGTCATAATCATCTTTGTTTTTTCTGACCATCAAATCAGACAAGAACTAAATACTAATAAACCAATTAGTAGTTGAAATGTTACTGATATATATCTGTAATTGAATACTATTGAACCACTTGGTAAATAAATATATATGTTTCTGATAAAAATTGAATGTGTAGGTTTTACAGCTCAACCTATAAAACTTGAAAATAAAATGTTGTCTATTAAGTGTTGTGAATTAAGGAATTTCTTGTAGTGACCTTTCAAAACAATGTTCATCCCCATGGCATCACCTGTGCTGCAGATAAATTTAATGCACATATTTTTCCCCGCAATATCACACTAGATTCTGAGGAGTCTTGCAAATCTACTTGACATGTTCCAACATTGAAAATTCATACATTTTCAGTAACAGAATTAAATTCAATGCATATAACCATATCAAAACAAGAGCAACTTAATAAAGAATGGTTTTGGTGTCAAGATTACGTACGGAGTGGAACCACCAACTCAAGAAAATGCAAGAAATATCAGTGCGTCATATTTCATACGGAGTGGAAAAAAAAAAGAACGTCAGTAAGAACCACCAACTCAAGAAAATGCAAGCAATATCAGCAAGATCAGAAAAGTCCAAAGTAAGCAAAATGTCAATTAATTTTTGGAATTCAGCACGAAGAATTGAGTAGCTGTTCTAGTCTATCAAAAAATTGCTAGCAAATAATATTCATATCACATAACTAGCTTAATAATAATAATATATAATACAAATCCATACACAGAAACCAATTAATCAACCTAAAGGTTAAACCAGCAATATTGAATAACAATTGAGTAGCTTGTAACAAGATGATTAGAACCAAAAAGAATCAAAGAATGAATAGACTTTCCAATGAAATGGAGTCTTCTGTAAAATCAACTTGATCTTGAGCACTAATCATCTAAGAAACTTAGAAATTTCAATTGAATAGAGAACTTCATTACTTATTAGGATGGATATAATACAAACCACCTACACACAAAAAACACTGCATGCATGAGACTTTTTCTTAAGGTAACTGTTTTACTCAAACTTCTTGTCGGTGAAAATGAGTAAATATTTGTGAAGTAAGATTCCATGATTCAATATTATACCAGTGTTTTGGAGATATTAGACGTTGATTGTAATGACCATCTGGCAAGGCAATTGATTAAAATGTGCATCAAGAGAAGAAAGAACTGATTCTCATCATGGCAGGGACTGAGAATGAAATTTTACACAGTAGAAGCACAATCTATCATGGATGATAAGAGTATTATAATTTATTTAGAGTATCACCAAACATAATTGAATTGAGCACTCATGGGCATAAAGAAACACTACAAGAAAAAGTAAGTGTGATTTATTCAACATAAAATAATCATAATATGAAAAAAAACTGAATCATTTCATAGGTAGGCAACTAACAAACCTCTATAAGTTCCTGTTATGTTCCAAGAAGTGAATGAACCCAATTCATGCTCTTCCTTCCCTAGATGAAGCCACTGAAGGAAGCAAAAGGCCATAAACATTAGAACAATTTAAAAAACTCGGGAGAATAGTGAAAGGAGACAAGCACAAACACACACAGAAACAAAGTTGTACGTAATAATTTGAGCACTAAATTAATACTTGGAAAGGGACATAGCAACTAAGACTACAATCCAGTGTCCACAGCTAAACTAGTTCAACAAACCCAAATATTTTTACGCATTATGGAATTCTTACAGGAGTTATTTCTTTAATTGTCACACTTCCAGATAATGAAAATGACGAAAATTTTTATAATTCTGAAAAATTCCATTGGTATGTACAACTCCATGGCACAAGAACTCAACTTCTGTAAAATCATTGTGCAGAAACATACACAAGACCGAATAATTCCAAACCATACTTGACACACCAAATAAATCGAGAAAAAACGAAAACAACTAAAAAAATTCCCAAATTTAAAAACATATAATTCGAAAGATACCTCCATGTTTCGAAATAAACCTCCAAACAACCTGAAAAACCTTCCTTCTCGCCTAGGCAACAGTCGGCGACGGCAAAAGGACGGCAAATCGAAAATAGCAGAAAAAAGGTTTGACGGAGCGTGCTTAAAAATTAGGGAAATAGGTACTGGAAGGAAGCCCTCGACGAGAGGATTCTAAATCTGTGCTCAAATCAATTTTTCAAGCAACGATGAAGAGTAGATCGAAGCTTGAAATTTCTAAATGGTGAAGGGAGAGAGGAATAAGATAGATCGGCGAGAGAGAGAATGCGAGGAGAGAGAATAATACTTGTAAGCAAATATTTTATTTTGAGGCCAAATTCGGTAGGTTTTTAAAAAAAATATTTAATAGAAAATTCTTTTTAAAAAAGCGTTGTTATAGATAGTAAAAAAGACGGACATAAACAACACTTTTAAAAAGTGTTGTTGTAGATAATTAAAAAACTCTCATAGACAACGCTTTTCAAAAGCGTTGTCGTAGATATCAAAACGCGTTGTCTTTTATAAATTAAAAAAATTATAGACAACGCTTTTCACTAAAAGCGTTGTCTATAAAAAAACACAACGCTTTTTACAAAAAGCGTTGTCTTTTAAGTGTTGTGTATGAGCTTTTTTCTTGTAGTGAAACCTATGCATACTAAAATGCCTGTGATCATCATGGAGATGGTGATTATGGCCCCGACGATGCTCTCGATCATCCTGATCACCCCAGCATCCACATATGCTACCGTGGCTACTCTCGTCACCTTGAATCGCCATCTACACGATGATTAAAGGTTAAACCCAATTCCCACTATCTAGATCCCAAGATTACTATGCATGCTCTGATACCATAAATGTAGTGACTCGCGCCGTGATCACCTACTAATCAGAAACTTAAGTATGCATTTAACTTAATTAAAATCATCATAAATTAAACAGCAAAAAACATAAAAAACAATTAAATATTGTTATACAACCATATCGAATTATTCTGAATGTATCAACCTAAATATATCAAAACATAAGCCTAGACAAAAACCCTGCTGTCCATCCACTGCCTAAGCTCTCCTGGAACCACCCGCCTCGTCCAGCCGCAGACCTGCCCCACGGAATAGGGTGTCCAGATACAACAAAATACGAGACATGAGCATAACAAGCTCAGTACGAGAGTATGAGTATACGGTATTATACGTGAATGTATGCAAGTGAACTGGGTACCAAGACTCTCAGGTCAAGAAATGCTCATAAACCGGGCCCAGGGTATATAGCACGCTGTGCTGTCACCTCAGGAGGTGGCTCCTATACACAGTGGATAATGATGATTTGATACTAGTACATGTGTCCAACCAATCATGGTGACCTGACACAAGACTTACGTATCTAACCATCCACGACTCGTAGGGTGAGCGCCCTATTACAGGTTACCTCTAAGGTAATAAACCTCAATATGCATATGAATGCAACATACAATCATGACATGCTGTATCATATAAGTCATGCAATCACATAATACATGCAAACACATAATACATGCATACTCATCTGGATATCTCGAATAAATACTTCTGTACCTCATAAACTAGGCAAGCTAGACTAGCACTATGTCCAAGCCTATCGTCCATAATACAATGCAAAGTACTCATGCATTATATTATTATTCTAAAAGTCTTAACTATGCTATAGCATACTCCTTATTTACTATAAGGAGCCGAAGCTATACATGCGTCCGTCGTCAGCCCGCTAATGACGACTGCCCGAGAACTTGGGCACCTCTCAGCAGCAACCCTGGAGCGCCTCGCCAACCTCCAAACCAAGCTTAGGAAGGCTGGAAACTCCCTAAAACACCTAGAAAAGCCTAAGAACCAAAAGAAATGATGTTTGATGGTGTGACAAATGAGTCCCTCGAATGGCCTATTTATAGGCGGAGTTCGGACGGTCCGATCGGGGACTTCGGACGGTCCGATCGGGGACTTCGGACGGTCCGATCTCTGCATGCAAGACATGTCACTGCATGCACACTTTGGATGGTCCGATCTTACCTTTGGACGCTCCGAACTGTTGCGTGTCCTTTCCACCTTGACACCTCATTGTTTGCATGGCCTAACTGTGTTTAGACGATCTGATCTGGGTTCGGACGCTCCGAACTGTCCGTAGCCTCCGATCCAAGGGTTCATGCCTCCGAAGGGGTCGGAGCATTCGATCCTAGTTCGGATGCTCCGAACTCACCTTGATCAAAATTCCAAAAATTGTCCAATTAATTCTAAATTAAGCCCTTAATCCATGCTTAACCAATTTAATTTAATTAGTCTTGTAAAATGTAGTCGGGCTACTACACATGAATTGATGATTATGATTTCAATCCCTTTCCAGGCTCGGATGGGGTTTTTTAAAAAAATTCGTTTAATCTTTCAAAATTTTATTTTAAAAAAAAATTGGTGCGCCCAAGATCATAAGTGTCATATTAGAGACTCATCAAAATTCACAGAACACAGTTAAGATCCACAAAACACATATTGTCATGCAATGGTCAAACAGACAGAAACTTTATCAAATCTTTTGCTATAATTCACTGGTTTAACATAAGTGCAGAAAAATATTCACGGTTCAACCTACGGTTTCTCATGTCAAGTCAAGGGCAAATATTTTTAAAAAAAATTCATTTTCCTAAGTTTATATCATCATTGGCTCCCAATTATCATGCTACTCAACACACATGAAAACAAACACAAAAACAAACGAGATGCAAACGTACTAAAACATTACGAATGCAACACAAACAGACACACAATGAATTAAAAATTAGACTACCCCTCATACTTATCCAAAGCATTGCCCTCAATTCTTTTAAAACAAAGAACAGAATGCATGAACAAATGCAAAACGAACATAAACATCATAAAAAAAACATCACTCCCCTGTTCCAAATGTCATCGTCTTCTTCGGTATCAACTGGTGTACGACAGCAACAGGCTGGTCATAGTAGGTGGGCACGACAAACTGGAATGTAAAAGGCAGCAAAAATAAAATAAACATAAACATAAAACCAAAAAAAAAAAAACAAAGAGAAAGGGGAAAACACTGGGTTGCCTCCCAGTCAGCGCTAAATTTATATTCTATAACCCGACTGTATTCCCTTCAAATTTCATGGTGGATCGTCCACTGTCTTGGATGACTTTTTTGAAATATCCCGACTTCTTCCAACTCGTGGCTGCGAATCGGCATCATGGTTGTCGTTCCCCTGCATAAATTCACCCACACAATTATTAACAACATCAATTGCAAAGCAAGATTTCACAATTGGAATATCTCTAGCCGATTGCATCATATGAAAAACTATTTGCTCATCATTCAATCTTAAAATCAACTCTCCACTTTCTACATATATCAAGGTTCCTACTAGTCGCAAGAAACGGACGCCCTAAAATTATAGAAACCTCAAAATACTCATCCATATCAAGAATGACGAAAATCAACGGGAAAATTAGCTTATCCACTTTAACTAAAACATTATCCACTATCCCTCTAGGATATTTGATAGAGCAATATGCAAGCTTAAGAGAGATGGTAGTGGGTTCAATTACCCCTATACCTAACCAAACCCATAAGCCCGAGCTCGGCCCATTTAAAGCCCAAAATTTAGAACTTAACTTGTGCAGAAATCTGCACACGACCAACCCATTAAAAGAAGCTGCGGCAGCCGGAATTCGGAGGCCAAAGAACCACCCCCCAGACCTAGCCCACATCCAGACGGTTCTAACCCAAAAAATTTTACCTTGAACCAAGCCCTGTAGAAGGGGAACAAAACAAAACAATCTAGCCCTAGTTTTCTGCTCGCGCGCAGAACACATGCACTGAATTCAGGCTGTTCGGCAGCCCAACTTCAGCCACCACTGGCCAGAACACCACCTGGAGGACCTTTCCCAAGGTCTTTTGGTTATAACCCAACTAGAACCAGCATCTAACTCTCAACCTACCGTCTGAACGAGTCATTCTCCCAGAACTGCTCAAACTGCGCCCTGCTGTGCAATCTTTGAGTTTGGTTTCATTTCTAGCCTAGACCATCTTCAATACATCATCTAGTCTAACCCTAGGGACCCTAACACGACCCCCTAACCACGAGCAAGTAGTCCAGAACCATCCATGGAAGAAAACATGAGGAAAAACACATGAATATGGCATAAAAACGTGAGCAGCTCATATAAACTTGCAATGTCTTCATATAATTCATACTACACATGCTAGATCAAAACTTTTATGCATGAATCAGATTACTATGGCTTAAATGGTGGCCAAAAAGGGGAATTCGAACGTGCCTCTGCGTTTATACGCTCGAAATAACGGTACAGTCACGTATTCGGTTGTCCGGGATGAACGGAGCTTGGAACCATGATCTTCAAGTGAAGTTGCATGTGAAAATGTGTATAGAGGCTGGAGAACTGATGGAGGCTAGGGTTACGTGAGTTTGGGTGTAGAAGAGTGGAAGCCAAGTTTTGGTATTTGTTTGTGTAGTATGGGCCGAGTTTTAATCAAGTTAATAACCAAGTTAAAATACAATAAGCCCACTCAAAAATGTGATAATAATTATTTAATTTTTGTAACATAGGGTTATGGGCTTTTAAAGCCAATTAAAAGCTCTTAAAATGGCTTATTTTTGTGAAAATTGGGCTTCTATGCATATATATATATATATATATATATATATATATATATATATATATATATATATTCAAACTCTTATTTCCTTATAATTAATAAAACCTTTAAAATAATAATTTAGGGCCCAATAAACCTCAATAAAATATTTTGGGTGTAAATTCTTCAACTCGTTCATCCAAGGTCTCGTCTACACGATCGAAAAATAACATTTTTAAAAAATTCACAACTTTAATAATTGGAGGTTAAATGCTAAAATAAAATTTTAAATCATGCAGATAAATCATATAATATCACATAAAATCATTTAACCCTCTTTTTTTATTTTTCTAAATCATTAAAATCCCTAGTTATGCATGCGGTTTTACGTAAACGAATTTCCGGGTGTTACACATACCACATCCAGTAGGAGTGAGTGGTTAAACCCAGTGGTTTTATTGAGAGTTCTGCCGACCGACGAGTTGCGCCGACTCTAGTCCGAGTAGGAGTGAGTGGTTGAACCCAGTAGTTTTATTCCCCGAAGTTACAGCTCATGTCCTAGGCGCCAGTCTGAGCAGTTTGAATTTGTATATCCCAGATATGGACACCCTGACATTATATTTGTGCATGAATCATATTTGTATGTTTACTCGTACTAGTGTACTGAGCTTTAGCACTCACGTCCAGTATTTTTGTGTTTTCTGGACACTCCATTCGATGGGCAGTTGCAGGTAGTTTCTCCAAGGATTTGAAGAGGAGATCAGGATGTGGCAGCGGGATTAGCTGTTAGGTTAAATTTTATTCACTTGGGTTGTATATTATTTCTGTGGTTTTTCACCAGTTGTATTCTGCCGGGTTGATTAAGTTGTAATATTTAAGTTTCCACATCTTCTATCCGATTTATTTTTAATTGCATGCTTAATTAAGCTTTAAAATCTGATTAGTAGTGGATTTGTCTTGGGTCGCTACAGTGAGCTCCTTTGATTGTTTTGATCTTGAACCAAGGAAGCATGAATTCTCCAATCACATTCGTTTTTACAAACAACATTTATCCTACTTTTCTCATTCTTTTTGAACACCAACTCATAACCCATTCCAACCATGCTATCTCTAAGAACCTCCCTGAACTCTTGTGCACTTTTGAATTTCATACCAATCACAAGTTCGAAATTCTTCATATTCTACCAATCTTTATAGGTTGGATGCTTAGAACCCTCATTATCAGTTCCATCTAGACTTATAAGGTCATCTTCCTCACCATCATCACTTGCCCAATTTGCTGCACTATTTTTATCTTCCTTTCTCTTTCTCTTCTCGCAAACCTTGCTCTTGCCTTTGTTGTTTTTCCTAATCGTACTCTCACACTCCTTTAAACATTTCATCTGTTGAATCATCATCAGATCTTGATTTCTCAACTCCCACTGAATATTTTTCTTCTGAAGAATCATCAAATTCACTGCCATCACTAATCCCTTCATCAATGTCATTGTAATCATCATCAAAGTTAGGTTGTTGTTGATTGGAAGCATTGTCTCCAACATCAAATTCAGGAACAATATTTTCAGAAACATTTTCAGTAGGATTTGGTTCACATTCATATAAATTAGGACCATAGAAAGAAAAAGTTTCGTGGACTTGGTTATTATCACCAGGAGATTCATCATATAAGCTAACATTCCCAGTATGCTTAGGAGCAGCTACAGATTCCTTGTGATATTCAACATATCATATTGGTTTTGTGCGCAAAAACTCCTCTACATCAATAACATTTCCATCTGGGTCCAAAACCATATCAGGCAATGGCATTGTCTCCTCAATCCAAATAGTTACCAATTCTAATTCCTTATACCAGTCATACATATCACCGACATCCTTATATGATATGTCAATATTTTCCTATGTTGACTTGGATTAAATTGAGATGATTAGGTGCATTTTGATAGATTAAATTTATTTTATAGTTCCTAATTATTGTATGTGATTTGATATAGGAAAAGAGAAGAAATGGAGTTAAAGAATGGAAGGAAAGAGCCGAGATAAGAGAAGAAGTGCGAGACAGAAAAATTGCCGATCAATCGGTAACTTTTTACCGATCGAGGGAGAAAAAGAAAATGTTGGACAGAAGAGCTCCCGATCGATCGGTAAATTTTTACCGATCGAGCGGGAGAAGAGATGGAAAAAAATGATGCGGATAAGACTTATGTGCGCTCGACCGGTAGTTTCTTACCAATCGAGCGAGATGAAAAGTCGGCGAATTATATTTTAAAAAAGGAAATTTTCTTGGGAAGGACTCTATACTTTAAATATCATCTAGAACCCGAATCCCGAATTTAATCATCTTTGGATGGCTGAAGAGTGGAGAATAGGTCTTGGCGGCTAGGTTTTCATCTTTTCTTCTTAGAATTAATTCATTTCTTCAATTTTTCTTAAGAATTCATGAATTTTAGTGGCTAGGTTTTAATTCTTTGTTGAGGAAGACAAACCCTTGAAGTTTTATTTATCTTGTGAGATTTTGATTATCATCGTTTAATTTTTATTTGAGTATCAAGAGTTGTTTGGAATTAATTGTTATGCTTGTATGTTTAATTATTGGCTTCATCACCTAATAATTTTCTCATACAATCTAGAGCTAAATTAGATATCAAATCCGTAATTGTTTGATCCCTTTAATTTGTGAAGCAACTATGATTAATAATTTTCTGCTTGTGAATTTGTTAATTCGTAGGAACAACAATTGAATAGATTAAATACAACCGCTTGTGTTTGTATTGTTTAACTTCATCAATTTCACTAGTTTGAATGCTACCTTGTGTTTAAACCTTAATCGCTTGTATTTTGGTTAATTCATTGGTAAGGGTAGATTTAGAACGCTTGTGTCTAATTAACTAAAATTAAAGTGAGATAGGAATTAAATTTCCAATGATGAATATTCAATGAGAATTAATTATTTTTAGAGAATCGATGATCGAGTGAATAACTTAAAGGGTGTAGTCGACCGATACCAAGGCTTGTTTTAATTGATTACTTCGTTATAATTTTAATCTTACATGCTAGTTGATAAAATTTATTTTAATTTGCTTTTAATTATTTGTAGTTAATTGAAAATGCAAAAACCCCTTTTTATTTATTTTTATTAATTTTAATAACGCAATTAAATTCACTTTTCTCGTGGGAACGATCCCTACTCTTGCTACTACACACTTATTTGTTTGACTTGAGTTGGGTTAATTTGGGCACGATATGACTAAGTGCTACCAAATTTTGGTGTCGTTGTCGGGGAAGTCGTTTAATTTAATTGTGTTCTTGTTTTATTTATTTATATTCTTTCCCCCCGTGCTTCTCTTGTTTGTTCTTGCTTGCAGGTGAATCTTCGAAAGAAGAAGAATTTTCCTACGATCCGGAGATAGAGAGAACGCTCCATAGAAGAAAAAATGAGGCTCGAAGAAGATGTGAAGAAGAAGAAGAGGTTCCCTTTGAAGAGCCTAAAGAAGAGATGGCTGCGAATCTGAACTTGAGATAGCTTGGCACCCCTGATCTGAATCAGTAGCCCTTATGCATTACTTTTCCTACTTTAGAAGCTAATTCTACTTTTGAGTTAAAATCTGGGCTAATACACTTGTTGCCTTCTTTTCATGGTCTTGCAGGTGAGGATCCCCACAAACATCTGATGGAATTCCACGTGGTTTTCACAAGCATGACACCCCATGAAGTAACGGAGGAACATATTCAATTGAGAGACTTTAATTTTTTCTTTAAAGAATACTGCAAAGGATTGACTATACTACCTACCTCCTGGATCCATCAAAACGTGGACAACGATGAAGAGAATTTTCCTAGAGAAGTATTTCCCAGCTTAGAGGGCAACGAACATCAGAAAGGAGATTTATGACATCAAGCATCATATGGGAGAATCACTTCATGAGTATTGGAAACGGTTCAAGAAGCTTTGTGCTAGCTGTCCGCAACATCTATTAAGTAAAAATATTCTAATTCAATATTGCTATGAATGTTTGTTGCCTCACGACACGAGCATGTTGGATGAGGCCAGTGGAGGAGTTTTTGTAGATAAAACACCACAAGATGCAAGGATTTTAATTGAGAATATGGTTGTCAACTCTCAACAATTTGGTACCAGCAGAGGTGATCCGGAACCCAGAAGGAACAATGAGGTAAATGTCTCTTCCCTTGAACAACAACTGATTGATCTGACGTCTCTTGTGTGCCAAATGACTGTAGGGAATGGACAAAATATGAAAGTGTGTGGAATTTGCACTACATTGGGGCATCCAACTGATATGTGTCCCACTCTTCAAGCGGGATCTACTGAGAAATTCAATGCAACAGGAGGATTTCCAGGGCCGCCACAGCAAAATTATGACCCGTATGCAAACACGTACATTCCAGGTTAGAGGGATCATCCAAATCTCATATATGGAAATTTTAGTGACCCGTATCTAGAATTAATGATTAATGGGTAAATTAATCATGTGATCATGTTTAGATTAATTAAAACATGATTAAGGAAATTCTAAATGGATTAATGGAGTACGAAAATGGATCCAGAACACTTGAAAATTACCTGGAATGTTCCGAGTCTTAGGCAGGATCGGAGGCTCCGAACCTGAGATCGGATGATCCGAAGTGTCCAAGTTCGGAGGGCCTGAAGATGTTTGGGAGGGTGAAGTTCGGACGATCCAAAGAGGGATCGGACGGTCCGATCTTCATCATATAAGAAAATATAAAGAAATTATTTGATTGGCCAAAACTAGAGTTCGGACGATCCGAAGTCCAGGATCGGACGGTCCGAACAGTGGTTTGGCGAGGTGTCCGAAGGAGTGATGTCATGGATGATGTAATAGCGGGATCGAACAATCCGAAGTCCTGACCAGACGGTCCGAAGTTCTATCAGGTGAAACTTGTCACGCATGCAGAGTTTGGACGATTTGAAGGCAGGTTTGGACGGTCCGAACCCTCGTCTATAAAATGAGGCCGAGGAGCTCATTTCCAACTCACACCATTTTCCTCTCTTTCGCCCGCGTGGCTCTATTTTAGTGCTTTGCGTACTCTTATTTTAGAGTTGGAGTAGGAAATATATATTTTAGCATATTCAAACAGTGTCAAACATACTAGCAGAGCTGTGCTTGTAGTTGCAGAGGCGCAGTAGTAGCATGCCCAAGTAGTTGGGTAGTCTCCATCAGTGGGCTGACGACGGATGCAGGTATAGCTATGGTCTTCTTAAATTATTTAGATGTATGCAATAGCTTAGTTAAGGCTTTTAGAGCTTAATGAATGATGCATGGGTATTTGCTTTGTAGAGTTGATGATAGGCTTGGAACCTAGAGTGAGACTGCTAGGACTGCCTGTAATAAAGTACGTAAGTATTGACTGAGATAACCAGCGGGTTCGATGCTTATATGTTGCATTGTGTGCCATATTATTCTGCAGCATGTGCATATCATATTGTGCCTATCCATCTTTTGATATGAGTCATGTAGGCCCGCTCAGCCCTGTTCGGACGGTCAATGTCGAGTGCCCCGCGACCGACGGGTTAGCCGACACTGTCATCTGTAGGAGATGGTCTACATCTAGTAGGAATGAGCAGTGTACGCAGGGTTTGATTTCCGAGTTGTACCACTCATGTCCTAGGTGCCATTACTGAGAAGTTGTATACAGTTATCCCAGATATGGATACCCTGACATTTGCATGCATCATATTTGTATGTTTTACACGTGCTTTCGAATTGAGCTTAGAGCTCACGTATAGTCTTTTCTGTGTATCTGGACACCCCATTCGACGGGGCAGGTGTAGGTGCAGGGTTGAGCACCCGGAGCTTGGAGGAGCCAGTGACCAGTAAAGACAACAGGATTAGCTATAGGTTTTAATTGCCCTTAGGATTATTTAATTCGATTGGGTTGTGTATTGATTTTGTTTAACCGGTTGTATTCTGCCGGTCTGCTTTTATTTAAGTATTCTACGACGATTTATTTAATTCATGCTTAATTATGCTCTAAACTCTGATTAGGTAGTGGATCCAGGTTGGGTCGCTACATTTATTGGTATTAGAGCAGCATGCAAAGAGACTTGGGAGATAGTAATGAGACTTTTTGGGTTATCCTTGTAGGATTGATGAGACCTTTAAAGAGACGATGATGAGATGATTAGGTTGCCCGAAGACTATCATCATCGGCAGGATATCTAAAGATTTGGCTTATGGTATTTGAGCAAGTGTAGATAGGAGCGATGGATCGTGTCCGAGTTTTTGAGATATTTACTCGTGTGGATCCTAGATTTGGATCGAGTAGCGGATGCCAGGGGAAGTGGCAGAGGATTGGTTGGGACATACTTGATGTTTGCATTTGTATCATTCATACCATGATGACACTACTCTAAAGATCCTCCAATCGTAGATGGGGAGATTGTCATAAAGACCTTCACCATGGAATGCCCCAAGTGGCTAAGGCATGACTGGTTTTGAGCGCAAGGTCATTAAATTCATGTAGGACATGATTTTATATGTATAATTGTATCGATGCGTTCGGTAAGCTCACGGGAAACTTCATGTTCAAAATCATGAATTAGATGCAAGAAGAACACTGATGGTAGATCGCGAGCAAAAGAGATCGCCTGACATGCACTGATGCAGAGCATAGCTAGTTAGCGAGCTCAAGTTATTTCTCCGAAAGTCTTGTCAGGACGAGATACCGAGAGATTTGGGCAGGAGTGTGCTTGCTTTAATGTGTGTGTGTGTATTAGAAGCTTCATGCTCGAGAAACAAAGACGAATACGATGATTTTAAATACTGTGTTGTTGTAATTGTAAACAGTATTTCAGTTGTAATGAATCATCAGGATCTGGTTGTATCATTCAAGTTATTGGTTGTACATTTTTGTTGTATTTTTAGAATACTATAATTTTATTACATGGAATTGTAATAAAGAAATTGTACATAAACTTGAAACAATGATACATGCATTATTTAAGAATTGTCCAGCGCTTCGTAAATGATTGCATGAGTTTGCTAAGATTTGTATGGTTCTAGTTGATTACTGTATAACTAATTGTAGATCATGGGTTTTAAGTGATCCAAAGGTAACTGCGTGACACGTGTTAGTCTAGGTTTTTTCCTAGGATTGACCTAGTTAGTCAGTGGACTAAGTTAGTGCCAGCGACAAGTTGATTCGTCACAGGCATGAGTTTTGTTCTAGGTTGTTTCCTTAGAACAGTATTATGATGACCTTCGTAGGTTGAGACTTCGTGATGATGAGTTTTCATCAGGATGCCAGGTCAAGTATATGCCGAGAGTTGTGGACTATGACCATGATTTGACGTGAGGAGGCGCGACCCTATGTCGATGTACCTGGGAGCCTTTGTGCTTCAGGGGATGGCGGTGGGAGGGCTACTCAGTCTAGAGTTTTGGTAACAGTCACGACGGGATATGACCTTGGATATTAGATTCCTAGTTTGGTATCATGATTTAGATATCGTCTGGGTTTTGTCAGAGATATTAATTTGAATGTTCTGCTGTGAAGACCAGTCTTGGAGGGATTTCCTTGACGATTGTGTACTCTTAGCAGATAGGTTTTGACCTAGGGAATACTTCAAGATAGATCGATCTAGTAGGTAAATGGATTTCTACCAGTGATGAATATGGGTTGTCATTAGAGTTATGATTAGGGTTTCCTTGGAATGCTGTTTCGAGACTTCGACTCGAATAGGAGAATTGCTCCATGGTGATTGACTTCATCAGAACGGATTATATCAGATGTTAAGGATTGTACATGACTATTTGAGATATGAGTGAATCGTGACTTATGCCAGTATACACTTGATGGTGATTCCAGGTGGAACATCGTGGTAAGCTACCCCAGTCTTGAATTGTTGCACAATATTAGCGAGAGATATAATCAGGAGCGTGTCCGGAGATTTTGGGAATCTTTGGGATTAGATGTAACTTTCGGACTTGACAAGCCTTGGCGTTCATCCTAAATGAACGAGGCAAGATATATTGAGTCCAAGGATAGCGCTAAGTACCGTCTGACGTTTTCAAAGGTTAAGCGTAGGATTTTTCATGGAATGAGAATGATCTAGGTTGATAGATCACGAGCATTTCTTGGGTTTAGTTCGCCTTAATATTAGATTCCAGTGTACGAGACAACTGTCAGTAGTAAGGCGCAAGAGGGTGCCAATAGACTGCTAATAGCGATTGTCTGGCTATCGAGTATAGGTGTGTTGGAACCAGAGCGATTTGGTAATTCCAAGTTTTTGGGAATGGTAGATTGGTAATATTTGAGTCAAGGTTATTGATCGAGACACGTAGGTTTAGATGATCAATTACAGTCTGATTTGAGTTTCACTGTTGAGCTAAGTGTGAGCCACAGTAGAATCGACGAGGTCAATTAGTTGAGCCCAATCTGTGATGATCAGGGTGTAGCAATTAAGGAATACTTGGGGATAGTATTTTGTCGCGTATTGCTTAAGGGGATTTGTACTTGGTACAGTCTCAGAGCAGTCGGCGATTTGGGTAAATTAGAAGTCTCTAGGGTTGCTAGAGATGAATAATTCGGGATTTCTGTAATCAGGGACGATTGCAATTGGACTTGTATGGTCAAGTTAGGTGATAACTTGACAGTAGAGACAATCAAGGGAGTTGGTGGTTTCCAGTATCTTGCCTTCTTGCTAAGGAGAAGCCAAAAATTGATTCCAGCAAATGCTTAGTGATAGCAATCGTATAATCGGGTTGTGTAACATAAGGGATCAAGTTTCTGCTTTGTGTGAGAGTTGTCCACTAACAACGATATTAAGGGTGTCAACCGAACATTTCGATAAAGTGTTCCTGTGAAGACATCTAAGTATACCGTGGTGTTTGGGTCTGACGAGTGTTTGGAAAAGCTAATTGACATTAGCACGGGGACGTCAGTGGTCTGATCGTGATATGTGACATTAATAAGGATCTAGTTCATGAGATCTAGCAGGTTGTGTCACTAGTTTTCCAGCATGTAATGCGCGATGTCTCTGAAATGATTGAGATAGTCGATGATCGACTTAGTAGCCAACGAGGTTTGCCTTTGGGATTGAAGACTTCGCAAGATCATGACGAATCGGATTATATCTTTCCAATCAGCAAGCTACATCCAAAAATATTGTTTTTCAGGAATATCATGTTTCGGCAATGGACAATGGTCGGATGCATGATAGGTAGCTAGTGATGATGGTGTCATCTGAGACTCCGAGGTGAGTTATACCAGGTGCAATGACTGTCAAGTTTTGAAATAGGATAGGAAGCGTTTCCATATGTCTGTGCACTGTGGAATGTCCCAGTCGAGCATATTGGTGAGAGCTTGTCTTAGTCTTGACGTGTGTACATTGATTGCACGTAGGTATAACTATAAGGGGGATGTCCATCAATTGGAATTCATGGGTAGGTAACCTGTGGTCGAGATGATGTAGATCATCAAGAGATGTGATGATTGCCATTGCGGCATATGCATATGTGTTTCGCAGACCAATAGTTAAGAAATGATTTTGTGACATGATTGTCATGTGATTAGAGTTCCTTTATGACACAATGTTGAGTTACTAAGAAACGTGAACTGTGATCAGTACTAGACTTGGTGGCCTGAATTCCTAGTATTTCTTGGGTAGCTTGTTTGCTTTAGGGGAGCATGGGAAGGATAACCAGTTTGGAAATTGTGTTAAGCAGTTACGTTGGAGTATAGCTTTGTGTCAACTGGATTCTCTTGAAAAGAGATTCATGATAGGATGTGTCAGCACAGTGTTGGGATTGGTGTTTCATGACTAGAGGTGTTATGTACCGAGAGATTTTGGGAACCATTAGATGGTTAGATTCAGTTATTGATTCGACGAATGTTGTAAGCCAGTCAGGTTATGACTTGGTCATCGTCAGTTTTAGAGTTTCCTTGGGACGATAATCTCGATCAAGCGGGTGTTTGTATCCTTCGTGATCAGTGAGATCGTGGTTAGGATGGAAGACGTATCAGTGTTGTGATACATTAGTGCCAAGGAAGTTTGGCTGTCATCAAGTAGCACAGCAGTTTCAGCTGGGAGAAAGCTAATGTGGTTCGGCATTAATGGAGCTTGCAGGAATTCTGACAAGAGGCTGAGTGTGTCGAAAGCTATTCGACCAGACGCGCAAGTAATGAATTTTAGTACGTTCTCGAGGTTTTACACTATATTTCAAGGATGAAGTCTTATAAGAGGGGGAGAATGTAGTGACCCGTATCCAGAATTAACGATTAATGGGTAAATTAATCATGTGATCATGTTTAGATTAATTAAAACATGATTAAGGAAATTCTAAATGGACTAACGGAGTATAAAATGGATCCAGAACACTTAAAAATTGCCTGGAATGTTCCGAGTCTTAGGCAGGATCGGAGGATCCGAACCTGAGATCAAATGATCCGAAGTGTCCAAGTTCGGAGGGTCTGAAGATGTTCGGCATTGTGAAGTTCGGACGAACTGAAGAGGAATCGGACGGTCCGATCTTCATCAGATAAGATAAGATAAAGTAATTATTTGATTGGCCAAAACTAGAGTTCGAACGATCCGATGTCCAGGATCAGACGGTCTGAACAGTGGTCCGGCCAGGTGTCCGAAGGAGTGATGTCATGGATGATGTAATATCGGGATTGGACTATCCAAAGTCCCGGCCGGACGGTCCAAAGAGCTATCAGGTGACACCTGTCATGCATGTAGAGTTCGAACGGTCTGAAGGCAGGTTCGGACGGTCCGAACCCTCGTCTATAAAATAAGGCCGAGGAGCTCATTTCCAACTCGCACCATTTTCCTCTCCTTTGCCCGCGTGGATCTATTTTAGGGCTTTGAGTACTCTTATTTTAGAGTTGGAGTAGAAAATATATATTTTAGCATATTCAGACAGTGTCTGACATAGTAGCGGAGCGGTGTCCGAGTAGCGGAGCTGTGATCGTAGCTGAGGAGGCGCAATAGTAGCATGCCCAAGTGGTTGGGTAGTCGCCATCAGTGGGCTGATGATGGACGCAGGTATAGCTATGGTCTTCTTAAATTATTTAGGAGTATGCAATAGCTTAGTTAAGGCTTTTAGAGCTTAATGAATGATGCATGAGTATTTGTTGTGAAAAATACTCGCAAGCGTACGAGTGTCAAGTTTTAATATAATGATAAAATCAAGTATCGATCCCACAGAGAGTAAAATAAAAATATTCAGTGCTTGTAATTAAAATAGTCCAAACTTTATCTAGAAAATCAATATTTGAGAATTTTGCAGAAAAATAAAATAATCAATGAGTTTTAATAGCACGCACACAACTTTCAGATATAATCAATCAGAGAAAAATGGTCTAGAGGTTTAGATTTCACCTGGTTTCAAAAACAATAAATCCTAATTCATTAATCTTCATGAATTCCAGTCAATTAATAGCCATGAACACTTATGTTTATTATTTTCCTCTCCTGAGCAACAAATAATATTTATCAACTACAATTAAATTCCAATATCCCTATTAAGAATCTACTTGCAGTGATCTATCACAAAAAAATGTTCTTTTTTAAAAGCTCTGTTAAAATTATACACTCTCCCGAGCTATATAAATAATTAACAGTGTATTTTCTAATGGTCTTATTCAAAATCTCTTCTCCCGAGTTCCAGATTTCAAATAAATATAACAAATCAATTAGTGATCAGATAATTAAAAAGACAATCAATTCTAAAAAAAACACAATTAATCTAGAAGAAACTCAATTCACTAAAATCAAAAATTCATGAAAGCGTCTACACCAGGTTCCATCCGACCTCTAGACTATAAAAATTACTTCATAACTGAATTCAAATAACACAAAATATTCATAAATCTAGACATCAATTCAACAATTAAGAAAGATAAAAATAGAAGAACAAATCCGTAGTCGCTCTTTCGAGTCCGGTTAATCGATCTCCGTGTTCTTCCTTTGATGTAGTGCAAATTTCTCCTCCAATCTTTTCTCTCAAATCTCAAGTTTAAAATCTCAGAATTCTTTGATGTATTGTGGCGGCTCTCCCTTTTTGATTTTGTCTTTGAAGTCCCTTTTATATGTCCTCGAAGCCCGCCGAATAAAGCCCGAAAAAGTCTCAAAATTTCCTTTCCAAAAAATTACAAAATCTGACTTTTGTACGGCGCGGGCGCACCTAAAAACTGAGAGGGTGCGCCTGAGCTACGTCTTTGGCTTCCATTTTCACGTCCAGGAGGCACGGGCGCGCCTGACTCTCGCATCTCTAATTTTGCAACGTGCGATAATTTTAAAAAAATCATATCTCCCAAACTAACCGTCGGATTGAGCTGAAATTTTGACAGCAACTTCAAAACATCTTAAAGTTTAATATGAACGGTGAAGATTGGATTTTGATGCTTCAATAATTCCCCGTAATTTTCTGAAGTTGATACTCCATAATGCATCCTTCCGCTTCTTCTTGCTAATTTCGCGCCAATTCGTGCAACTCACAAAAACAACAACTAACATGCATAATATCCACTCAATACATCAAAAAAGTCAAGACAAATCATGTATAAATCAAGTGCATAAATTGCACTTATCAAATTCCCCGAAACTTAGACTTTTTCTAGTCCCGAGCAAAACAATAATGAGTAATATAGTCGGCCTCCGAATTTTTACATTCCAAGATTAAATACACATGTAAGCTAATTTTCTCAAGAGTTCTCGTGTGTGTGTGATTTTCCAATCTTGTCTATCCTCCTCGCTTTCGATAAACTAATGCAACAAGTTTGTTTCATAGAATCATCAATTCTGCTCTCTAGTTTCAAAATACTCTCCACCAAGTTCAACTTCTATTCGCTAAGATCAAAAGGACTTTTCATGACATAAAACTTTTTTTTTCATAAAATCACCGGATTTTGTACCCAATTTTATTTTAGCCCCATAAATTACACGCAAACATAGCTATAACTAAATATAGGATTCGGATTTCAATCCCCTCGTCTATAGCCCGGATGGAGAATCAACCCCATTTTGTCCGCAAACTTAGCCATGGATTGGTGATTAGAATTTTAATCCCTTTCCAGGCCCGGATGGAGTTTGTTTTAACAAAAAATTTCTATGTTGTTTTGGCAACTTTTCATCATTCAATAAAAATTTTGCCTAAATCATTTCTAAGATTTTAGAAGTCTACCTCGGTTTCAAGTATAAATCACCAAAGTTAAGAATCAAATCATCCAATTCACTCACAATATCACAAAGTTTCTCTAATCACTAGGGTCTAGAAAATCAAGGAATAGTGCATATGGGTGAGAAATCAAGATTAAATATACCTAACATTGACATTTTTAACACCAAAAATTATTTTCATCATAGGCCAAAACAAGTACCCATCATGTATTCAACTCAAACTAACTCATAAAAAAATTTCAAAATTTTCAGAATTTTTTAAAACACCCCCCAAACTTAAATTGTGCATTGTCCTCAATGTACAAAAAATTAAAATAAAACCAAGAACACATACCTTGGGAACCGAGCGTCAGTACTCGGAATCATCTTAATCACTCAAAGATCTTCATGCAGGGGTGACATCTAAACTTTCACCGCTTCAACTTTTCACCTACACAACTCAAAATTATTATTGATGTCTAGTTTCTACATGAAAAAAAAAAGTAAAATTAAACAAATAAAAAATAAAGCAAATAAATAAAAATAACTTGGGTTGCCTCCCAAGAAGCGCTTAGTTTATAGTCCATAGCCCGACTCGATTCCGCTTTCAGCCTGGTTCCCTCGATTTGTTGGAGGTTTTTCCATTCTCCTTCCGAAGTTTGGCAATTTTACAGCACTAACAACTTCGCAGCAACATTCCATCTTCTTTGATTGTTCAACCATGAACACCTTCTCCGTGGATGGTTTTTCAGCCTCCTTGAACACATTAAAAGTAACTTTCTCACCTTCTACACCCATCGTCAACGCACCTTTCTTAACATCAATCTTGGCTTCAGCAGTAGCCAAGAAAGGTCTCCCCAATATCAGTGGCATATTTGAATCCTCCTCCATATCTAGCACAACAAAATCCACCGGAAAAATAAAGTTATCTATTTTTACCAAAACATCATCAATGACTTCAAGAGGATATGTGATAGATCTATCAGCTAGCTGTAATGCGATCATTGTGGGCTTCACCTCACAAAGTCCTAAGCTCCTGAAAACAGACAAAGGCATTAAATTAATGCTAGCTCCTAGATCGCATAGTGCAGTAGTAAAATGAGAACCACCAATAGAACAAGAAATAGTAAAACTCCCTTGATCCTTAAGCTTTTGTGGCATCTTATTTTTTAGCACCGCACTGCACTCTTCTGTTAGATTGACCACCTCGTTCTCTAGCAGCTTCCTTTTCTTGGACATCACCTCCTTGATGAATTTTGCATAATTCGGCATTTGCTCCAAAGTATCAGCAAAGGGAATGTTAATGTGAATTTTCTTGAAAATCACCAAAAATTTGGAGAACTGCTCATCTAATGTTTTCTTCTTGAACCTCTACGGATAGGGGAGTGGAGCCTTGTACATCGGTTTTTCTTCAAGTCCAGGCTTCTTCTCTTCAACTTCCTTCTCTTTCTCTACATCAGCTGCATGTTCCTGGACTCAAACTTCTTTTCCACTCCTCAACTATATGACCTTACACTGTTCTATGGGATTCACCTCAATATTGCTTGGGAATTGACCGCGATTATTATCTTTCAGTGCGTTTGCCAACTGCCCAATGCTAGTCTCCATTGATTGAAGTACAGCACCCATGTTGGCCATGTGCGTCTCCAAGCTATCAAGGCGAGACTCAGTTCTCTCCATCCTCTTACCTGATTCCTACACAAAAGTACTAACAACATCCTACAAAGATGACTTACCCTCACCCTTATTTGTAATGAACCCCTGAGGATTCAACACATTGTTATTGTTAGCATAAGAAAAATTTTCATGATTCCTCAAACTAGGGTGATAAGTATTGGGAATAAGATTACCTCTGTAGCCCCCACAACCTCTTTGATTTATGTACTGCACCTGTTCAGAATGGTGAGATTCTTCCATAGCACCCAGCACACCTGCTGGTTCTGTAACACTCACTTTATTCAACTCAACTACCTGCGTAGTCAGTGCAGATAATTGGGCAGTAATAGATGTGAGAGGATCCACTGCATACACTCCAACTGGCTTCTTGACTCCCATACGCTCAGATGACCATTGAAAATTGTTGATCGTCATCTGTTCCAACATATCATAGGCCTGTACATGGTCCTTTGCAAATATAGTACCTCCAACCGCAGAATCGACATTCATCCTCGTAGGCGCATTCAGTCCGTTGTAAAACCACTCGATCTGTTCCCAATCTGCAAAATTGTGGTTAGGAAAACGTCGAAGTAATTCTTTGTACCTTTCACACGCCTCGTATAGTTGTTCAGTGTCCATCTGCCTGAAGGTGCTGATTTCTATCTTCAGTTGGGTGGATTTAGCAGGTGGAAAATATTTAGCAAGAAATTTTTCTGCCATCCCCTCCCAAGTAGCAATGCTCCCTAGCAGCAGTGACTGCAACCAACTCCTTGCTTGATCCCTGAGAGAAAAAGGAAACAAGCGTAAACGTATAATATCCTCAGACACACCATTAATTTTTACCGTATCGGTTATTTCCAAGAAAGTGTGTAGGTGTAGGTGAGGATCAGCAGTGACGCTCCCATTAAACTGGTTCTGTTGAACCATGTTGATCAAAGCCGGCTTCAGTTCAAAATTGTTGGCGTTAATGGTCCCTCGAGCGATTCCAGAATAGTGAGCATGTATCGTCGGCCGGAAGTGATCTCTAATTGGCACCAGGGGAGCTTGATTTACATTCTCTTCAGCCATTCTATTGACTTCTTCTCTTCTAATTCTTCTTAAAGCACGTGCAGTGCAATCAATCTTCGGATCAAAAAGTAATGAATTCGCACTTTGAGATCGTCGCATAGACTGCAATTAAAAATAAGAAGAAATCAATTAGTAACTTAAAATAAAATAAAATAAAACTCTAAATTAAAATCTAGACTAATTGGTAACAAGACTAAAAAATAATCAAAATTTACTCCCCGGCAACGGTGCCAAAAACTTGTTGTGAAAAATACTCGCAAGCGTACGAGTGTCAGGTTTCAATATAGTGATAAAATCAAGTATCGATCTCACACGGAGTAAAATGAAAATATTCAGTGCTTGTAATTAAAATAGTCCAAAATTTATCTAGAAAATCAATATTTGAGAATTTTGCAGAAAAATAAAATAATCAATGAGTTTTAATAGCACGCACACAACTTTCAGATATAATCAATAAGAGAAAAATGGTCTAGAGGTTTAGATTTTACCTGATTTCAACAACAATCAATCCTAATTAATTAATCTTCATGAATTCCAGTCAATTAATAGTCAAGAACAATTAAGTTTATTATTTCCCTCTCCCGAGCAACAAATAATGTTTATCAACTACAATTAAATTTCAATATCCCTATTAAGAATCTACTTGCAGTGATCTATCACAAAAAATGTTCTTTTTTAAAAGCTCTGTTAAAATTATACACTCTCCCGAGCTATATAAATAATTAACAGTGTATTTTCTAATGGTCCTATTCAAAATCTCCTCTCCCGAGTGCCAGATTTCAAATAAATATAACAAATCAATTAGTGATCAGATAATTAAAAAGACAATCAATTCTAGAAAAAAACAATTAATCTTGAAGAAACTCAATTCACTAAAATAAAAAATTCATGAAAGTGTCTACACCAGGTTCCATCCGACCTCTAGACTATAAAAATTAGTTCATAACTGAATTCAAATAACACAAAATATTCATAAATCTAGACATCAATTCAACAATTAAGAAAGATAAAAATATAAGAACAAATCCGTAGTCGCTCTTCCGTGTCCGGTTGATCGATCTCCATGTTCTTCCTTTGATGTAGTGCAGATTTCTCCTCCAATCTTTTCTCTCAAATCTCAAGTTTAAACTCTCAGAATTATTTGATGTATTTTGGCGGCTCTCCCCTTTTTATTGTGTCCTTGAAGTCCCTTTTATATGTCCTCGAAGCCCGCCGAATAAAGCCCGAAAAAGTCTTAAAATTTCCTTCTCGAAAAATTACAAAATCTGACTTTCGAACTGTGGGGGCGCACCTAAAAACTGAGAGAGCGCGCCTGAGCTACGTCTTTGGCTTCCATTTTCACGTTCAAGAGGCGCGGGCGCGCCTGACTCTCGCATCTCCAATTCTGCAACGCGCGACAATATTCAAAAAATCATATCTCCCAAAATAACCGTTGGATTGAGCTAAAATTTTGATAAAAACTTCAAAACATCCTAAAACATAATATGAACGGTGGAGATTGGATTTTGATGATTCAATAATTCCCAATAATTTTCTGAAGTTGATACTTCATAATGCATCCTTCCACTTCTTCTTGCTACTTTTGCGCCAATTCTTGCAACTCACAAAAACAACAACTAACATAAATAATATTCACTCAATACATCACAAAATTCAAGACAAATCATATATAAATCAAGTGCATAAATTTCACTTATCAATATTTTCTTTGTAGAGTTGATGATAGACTTGGAACCTAGAGTGGGACTGCTAGGACTGCCTGTAATAAGGTACATAAGTACTGACTGAGATAGACAGTGGATTTGCATGCTTATATGTTGAATTGTGTGCCATATTATTCTGCAGCATGTGAATATCATATTGTGCTTGTACATCTTTTGAGATGAGTTATGTAGGGCCGCTCAGCCCTGTTCGAACAGTCGATGTCAAGTGCCCTGCGACCGACGGGTTAGCCGGCACTGGCATCTGTAGGACACGGTCTACGTCCGGTAGGAATGAGCAGTGTACGCAGGGTTTGATTCCCGGGTTGTACCACTCATGTCCTAGACTCCATTACTGAGCAGTTGTATACAATTATCCCAGGTATGGATACCCTGTCATTTGCATGCATCATATTTTTATGTTTTACCCGTGCTTTTGTATTGAGCTTAGAGCTCACGTCCAGTATTTTTTGTGTATCTGGACACCCCATTCGACGGGTCAGGTGTAGGTGCAGGGTTGAGCACCCGGAGCTTGGAGGAGCCAGTGACCAGTGAAGACAACAGGATTAGCTGTAGGTTTTAATTCCCCATAGGATTATTTAATTCGATTGGTTTGTGTATTGATTTTGTTTAACCGGTTGTATTCTGTCGGTCTGATTTTATTTAAGTCTTCCGCGGTGATTTATTTAATGCATGCTTAATTATGCTACAAACTCTGATTAGGTAGTGGATCCGGGTTGGGTCGCTACACAAATACTGCGGTGAACGATCCCCCACCACAAGTGCTGTCGAATAATCAAGCATATAGGCCGCCATACCCTCCACAACCGCAGCGTCCTCAAATTCCAACCCCTGGTGAGTTTTTAGAAAATATTGTTAAGGATCTTGCCACTAACACTTTGAATTTTCAGCATGAAACAAGAGCAAGTATCCAAAACTTGAATACTCAGTTGAGGAAGTTGGAAACAACAATCAACAATTTAGAAACACAACATTCTAACAGTTAACCATCTCAGACAGTGCTAAATCCAAAAGAGAATGTAAGTGCAATCCCTTTGAGGAGTGGAAAGGAGTTGAAGGTTCGTGAAGAAGTGGTGCAAGCACCAATAAAGAACGAAGATGAGGATAAATCCAAAGTAGAGGAAAATGAGCCTATTCAAGAAGATGCACCAAAAGGTAAGTTCCCTCCCCTTTCTGAGTATAAACATGTATCCCCTTTTCCCTTAGCATTGAAGGAATCTAGAAAATATGAAGGGATCAAAGAATTGTATGACACTTTTCGTAGATGTGAAGTAAATATCCCTTTGTTAGACACTATCAATCAAGTACCTCACTATGATAAATTTTTAAAAGAATTATGTACTGCGAAAAGAAAACAAAAATTGAAGGGATTCCAGAAAATAGAATCTGGAGAATATGTCTTTGTTGTGATTCAGAGGAAGATATCCGCAAAATGCAAGCATCCAGGTATGTTTTCGATTCCTTGTAAGATAGGAGATGTTCAGCTTGATACGGCCATGTTAGATTTAGGAGAATCGATTAATGTCATGTCATATTCTACTTATGCTTTCTTAAAACTTGAGCCCTTGAATGAAACTACAATTGTAATTCAGATGGCTGATAGGTCTACTATTTATCCTAGGGGTGTGATTGAGGATGTTCTTGTGAAAGTTGGTAATTCGGTTTTTCCTGCTGACTTTTATGTGCTTGACATGAAAACTAATGATTTGAATAGTCCAATTTTTCTAGGAAGACCATTTCTAAAAATATCAAAGTCTGTCATAGATTTTAATAATGGTACCCTCACTATGGAATTTTATGGGGAGATAGTTAATTTTAATATCTTTGATGCCCTGAAAATTCCTAGTTGTGAAAGTGTTGTTAATACTCTTGATATCAATGATCACTTGTCAAAAGAACACAATTTTTTTTAAATGATGATAAGTTGAAAGAGGTTATTGCAAGACCTGCTGAGAATTCTAATGCTAAAATTTTTCTTTCTGATTTGCAGGCATCTAAAACTGAGTCAAAACTTCCTCCAGATCGAGCAAAAGAAATACCCATGGGAAAAGGGAAAAATCATAAAGAGATTGGAATTCCCAAGAAATCAAAGAAGAGAAAGCATCAACCGAAATTGAATGTGAAAATTCTCAAGTTGGTGAAGGTGGACAAGGGAATCAGATATGAACTACCATGAGCAACTGAAGCATACAGTCAAGCCGAAGACAGTAAATAGAGTGCTTGGGAGGCAACCCAAGGGGAGTTTTTCATTTTCATTCTTAGTATTTATTTTTGTTTTGCATTTTGATTTACATTGGGGACAATGTAAGATTTTAAGTATGGGGGAGGGGACTTAGCCAGTCAATTAGAGGACTTAGCCAGTAAAGTAGAGAATTTAGTTAGTTTTTGGAAAAAAAAATTTAGAGCTCATAATTAGTGATGAATATGACTATTGAAATTCACTAGCCAATGATGATATCTTATTGATGACATACATGCTTTTGAAAATAGATGATTTGCTAACTTTGGAACACTTTGATCTCCAATGCAAATTAGACTTTTATATGATTGCTGAATATTTTTAAGCACGCATGAGTCATGACTTGTGAATTTTGTATGACATAGTGAAAGTCGTGTGAGCCTAGTGATAATCTTAGGAAGTAGCTAGCCTATCAACCTTCCTTTCGAGCTGAATCGAAAAAAAGAGAAAAGAATGGAGTAGTAAGGTGAGGGGAGGCATTGGAATGAGGATTGAAATTTTACTCCTACAAATTCCAAGAGTTAAATATGGAGAAGAATCACTACAAGAAAAACGGCCAAAGACAACGCTTTTTCCGCGTTGTTAATGTCCCCAAAAAAGCGTTGTCGTAGCCAGTGTTGTAAAAGACCACGCTCAAAGACAACGCGGAAAAAGCGTTGTCGTTTTTAGATACGACAACGCTTTAAAAAAGCGTTGTCGTATCTAAAAACGACAACGCTTTTTCCGCGTTGTCTTTGTCACAAAAAAGCGTTGTCGTAGTTCAAAAGCTTTTTAAGCGTTTTCTTTTTTAGTAACGACAACGCTTTTTCCACCTACGACAACGTTTAAAAAGCGTTGTCTTTTCTCAAATAAAAAACAAAAAAAAATATAATTCACAAATTTTCAATATTATCACTCAATATTCAAATTTTTTGAAAATTAAATATAATATACAATATTTCAATATTATAAATCATTCAAATATAACAAAAATCATTCAAATATAACAAATAATAGAATTCTTCAGGTTCATCTAGGCCATTTGCGCTATGCTTTCTGCCTCAAACCGGAGTCGGCGATCATACCAACTCTCAGAATGCTAAATCCATTTGGAGGACTGGAAATGTGCTGAACAATAGCAGCAAACAAGAATAACATTTCAAAGTCATGGTTATGAATGTCACAATAAATCAAACATCAAAGAAGAAAAGTAAAATGGAAACAAATACATAATCCGCATACTGAAAATGTGCTCCTCATCATCCAAAAGCTCCACCCCCGCATCATTTCAAGAAACCTTCTTTTACAATTAATCACCTCTCAGGCTTGACGAACGTTTTGAGAGATAACTTTGTCTAATAGTTTGAACCTGAAACTGCAAGTCTGAAGTTTCAGACTAGCATTCAACACAGAATACAATAAAACAGTAGTAGAGATAAAAAGTTCAGTAATGAAAAAATAATTATTCATAGCCACAGTCTAAGGCTTAATTTCAACTTCGAAACTGCATATTTAATCCATATAGAAGAAATAATTATAGCATTCCTTTAAATCCAGATTCAGAAAAGTTAACGTACACATACAACGGATTACCATTTGAACCCTCGCGATGAGACTCATTTTTGATTTACCCCAAATATTTTCAACTGACTAGCTCTGTTCTTCATAAAGTTCTGGATCAGTTATCCTAATGAATCAATCCAAATCCACAAATTTTCAAGTGTGTTATATGTATTTATATGTAAACATACGTGTTGAGATCACAGGTATTTATAGAGCTAGCTTAACATGTGGAAGAAAATGCTAATATATGAGGCAATTAAAGAAGAAGTAAAATTGGGCAATAGATCTGATTCTGGAAAAAATTTAATCTGCCATTAGCAAAGTGAGTGATTCTAAAAAAAAGTTTTAACAAGACTGAAGTTAATAGAATCTATGAGACGAATGGCACATAACAGATAGATTTAACATCAATATAAGATGAAAAAGTTCAGCACAAAACATAAGCAGGCCTAATTTCTTATCAACATTGAGGCACTAAACGAAATAATTTGTTTGATTGCTAAATTGAGAGCCACTGTATATGCAATTGAACAATCTTAGAGCAACCTCTAAATTTCTTATCATGAATTATCGAATTCTCGGTCACTAAGAACAAGATTGAGGCTGAGAAATGCCCATGGGAACGAAAAACTCAAACAATGTTGGAAACTATAACACTTCTATTCCTATATTATGATGCATACATGAAGAGAAAAGTGCAGAGACAATGTCATTAGCAATTTAAAATTAACATTACTCGTGAACACCGTTAGATGTTCACAGCCAAAAACCTGCATCAAGAGGTATTATACTGTTATACAAGTTCTATTTTGTGTCATAACTTATTCATGTTTACATGAAGGTGTACATAACTTAAAAAACAGAATGCCAGTAGTATGGAAACCTGCAGCCAAATTTATAGGACATGCTAAAATCTAAATCACCGCTTCACAAAAGCATCTCCCTGAATCGATCATCGCTCAAGCCCAGGTGTTTACGCAAATCAAACACAAGAAAGACAAAATTAAAAAGCAAAATCCTGAAAATTCCTCATACTCAAGAAATGAATATCCCTTCGAATTAACATATACATAAAACAAACGAGAAATAGACCTAAAAACGGGGAAAAAATCACAGAATCGGGTTCAGAATTCCAAAAACCAACAAAGTAAGCATTTTATCAACTCAAGATGATCCGGAACAAGGACAATGAAGCAGTTCCAACGGGATTCAGATCATCTACCAAAGCTTGCTTCAAAGTACTAAAAAGTTCAGAACAAAATGTAAGCTGTAAGCTTTACAGTTCAAACCAGATTTAGCCCCAAAAAAGTAGAAAAAACCTTGAAACAGCAGACGCTAATCAGGAACTGCTTTGCTTCGTTGGGCAGCTTTATATTTGTTCTCCAACAGCTTTTCAGAAGCCAAAACCTACAACAAATACAAGCACTGATAAGTATTCACTAGTTGTCAAACTCTTTCCTGTAAACTTTTAGATACATTATGTAATCACAAATAAATGCATTGTCTAGAAATAAGAATACTTGAAGAGATTTTGTTAGCACTGGCTATGATTAGAAACACTAATTAAAGATTGTAATTAGATTTATGGATTTTATAGAACGATGGTGTTGTGCAGGGATTGGACCTAACTAATGAGTGATGAAATTAAACGATGGAACTAAGATTGTAATCCAACGATGGTGCTGTGCAGAATACCGAATCCAAAACCATAAATCTCGTTTTCATGCAAAAATCTAAATTAATAGTTTATGAATAAATAAAGAAACCAAAGTTTTACCAACATTGTAAGAAACTCAACTACGTAACCAGTGGAAAATATGATGCGCATATCCGCATATGACATTTAAAGAAAAATAGACATGATAAAATTTGAAAAATGAAGTTAGTGCATTACAAAACCAAAATTAAAAAGTTAATGTCAACCCATGCAAACAAAAAAAAATTATATGTTAATGGAAAAGAAATCATAATTTAAACCAATTTGAATCAAACCCACGACATTAAGTTAATCATCAAAATTGATTTCTAATGATGCTCCTTTAAATTTTAATCTCCATATGGAAATAAGAAACAGGACAATGGGAAATTAAGCGTGCTTCCTCAAAAGCAAAACAAACATACCTGCTGGCCTCTATCAATGGAAGATGATCATTGTGTGGTTTTTATATCACATTTTGTACCTGGAAATCCATAAATCATTGCATCATTATCATCTGTTGTACAAGTTTTCCTAGACCATCTTTCTAGGCACATAAACTCATGAAAGGGTGAAGAATCTGAGACATATGAAGGCATCTTAGAGCAGTAGATTGATATTTTGCATAGTGGGAACATATATTTTAAACAGAAATGTATATGAAACTTTAGCTACAGCAAACCTTGTGGTTTTGATAATTCCAGGTTTCCTTTCCAATTTAGCATTTTAAGATATTAAAGGGCCTAGCATGAGACTATATTTCTTCCGATTACAGTTCGACACCCTAGCACAATTAGAAATTATAAACTGTTTCTCCCACAGTGCAGAGCATAGATAAACAAGAGAAACATACAGGATTCACTCCAATAAATAAATGCAGATTCAGTCACAATCATAGCTGAAAAATAAAAACTGATGATTGCCTGGACAACCAATGACAATCAATCCTCAATTCTTACCTAAGAAAATGCAGATTCAGTAACTCTTGACTTTCTGGGGGTTGCTTTTTCAAATTCTGCAGCAATATGACAGTGTGCAGCTCTGGTTTTTTAGCACGAAGAGCTCCTCTGATTACGGCAACATTAGTACCTGAAGCTCCTGGTGTATAAATATGATTTTTCTGTAGAGAAAGAATATGGTTTTGAGACAAGAATTCATACAGAAAATCATGGATATAAATGAGTGGACATCATAAAGAAAAAGAATCAACAGTTAAAGTGATAAGTCAGATTGAAAAATTCCAAAAAGAAGTCACATTTATGTTTACTCATTCCTTCTCAGCCATTTGGAAAACTCAGTTTAAGAGAATTCACTTTGAATGGTCCAGGTTCATATAGTGTGCCATATTTTCAACTTATCCATGCATCTCAGCAGATTACAGCTCGAGGTCGAGTAGGCATCGCATCGCCATTTTGTAAAACTTATCTCGCGTGTCGTATCTCATTCCAGATTACATCTACACCATGTCGTGTTTTCAGCAGCATTAAAATTACTGTGGATTATTCGAGCACTTAATATCCCTATTTTGAGAATCGATAAGTGTGTTAATAAACTCAATCGGCGACTGGCTCGTCTCCGCCGGTGCTCATGGATCTTTCTTATAGCAGCACAAATTGAAGGACATTGACCCATTTAAGGGGATCTCCATTTTTCCATAGAACTCGCAATTCTAAAGTTTACTAACTACCTTGAATTAATAAATTCAATGCTATACTAAGTGGAGCACTCGGTCTCAACAAAGCTAGTTGACGCCCCTTTGGCTCTCCAATTTTGGGTAGCCAAGTGTTAACAACATTTTTTCATTAATTTTTTTTCTTTACGAAAATTGATTCTATAATCATATGGATTCAAGAAAACCAATAGAATATACCAATACAAAATTCGATGAATTAAAGAAACACTTCCTGACAATCTAAAAGTCTATACAACACTCTTTTATAGACCAAGAAATAATATCAAGCAATCATTAGTCCAAGTTTTTAGAAACAAACCGATGGGCAGTGCGGGAGATTGACTAGTAATTTTGTGTGGCAAACTGGCAGTGAGGAGATGAGCAGCCAAGCCCGAGTGGGCAGTTGCGTGGGCGAGTCCAAGGAGGAGAAAGCTTCAGCGGTGGATTTTGAGAGGAAAGCTACGGCAGACGGCAGAGCAGATTTAAATGTGCTAAAATCCGACCACCAGCAGCTAATCTAGCCCGAATCCAACATCAAAATGACTCAAAATCACGAAATAAATGCACCAAGAACAAAGCCCAACCACCTGCAAATGATTCACAACAGCCGCACTACTCCAAGCTAACCCTAACAACTCACGACAGATGGGAAATCCGTGAAGCAGCAATTTGATATGGGAAATTTGTGAAGCAAAAATTTATCTATGAAGCTACAGCAAGAATCGAAAGAGAATAGCCAAAAGTAGAGGAAGAAAGAGAGTGGATAAAAGGGGGCGACACGTACAGGCTAGGGTTCTTCAAGCCTTCAGCGTATAAGTGTAAATTGGGGTAGGCTTTGTTTTTTTACGGAACTTAACAAAAAGCCTGGTAATTGGTTTAAAAAAAAATTTTAATCCACAATATTTCTAAAAAGCGTTGTGGTAAAGTGCAGAAAAAACGCTCATCCACAACGCTTTCCAAAAGCGTTGTGGTAGAGAGTATAAAAAGCGCTAATCCACAACGTTTTTCCAAAAGCGTTGTTGTTTTACCCAAAATATGCATTTTTAACAACGCTTTTTCGAAAAAGCGTTGTCTCTTATTTACAGAACAAAAAAATGACAACGCTTTTAGTGAAAAGCGTTGTTGAAAAAAGAAAGACGCTTTTTAAAAAAAGCGTTGTCTTTTATGTGTTGTCTATTACCTTTTTCTGGTAGTGAATGTATGGAGTTTAGGAAAATCGGGTGCAATTATCCTGTATTATGAAAAAAAAAAAAAGAATTTCTCAATGGTTCAACTGGATTTGTTGTTGTGCAACTTGAGGTGTTGTGAGGTTTTACATTGAATGGATCTGTGGAGTGTGCATGACACTTGCTAATGACCATACACACACACACACACATGTTTGTGGCTATATCTCTAGTTGAATTGTTTGGATATTGAACTTGTTCTGTTGTTAAAATTTTAACGCCTTTTTTGATCATGTATTGAGTCATTTATGAGGCACACATGTAAATAATGGTTATTTTTGTTACGGATTATGAGCTCGAACTTATTTTTGGTTTTGTGTTGCTCGAGGGCGAGCAAATGTTTAAGTATGGGGGAGTTTGATATGTCGATATTTTTCTATATTTACTTGGATTAAATTGTGATTATTAGGTGCATTTTGATTGTTAAATTTATTTTATAGTTCCTAATCATTGCATATGATTTGATATAGGAAATGAGAAAATTTTGAGCTAAAGAATGGAAGGAAAGAGCCGAGATAAGAGAAGAAGTGAGAGGCAAAAAAATTCCCGATCGATCGGTAACTTTTTACCAATCGAGCGAGAGAAAGAAAATGTTGGACAGAAGAGATCCCTATCGATCAATAACCTTTTACCGATCGATCGGGAGAAGAGATGGAAAAAATGATGCGGATCAAACTTATGTGCGCTCGATCGGTAGTTTCTTACCAATCGAGCGAGACGAAAATTCGGCGAATTATATTTTAAAAAAGAAAATTTTCTTGGGAAGGACTCTATACTTTAAATATCATCTAGAACCCGAATCCTGAATTTAATCATCTTTGGACAGCTTAAGGGTGGAGAATAGGTCTTGGCGGCTAGGTTTTCATCTTTTTTCCTTAGAATTAATTTCTTTCTTCAATTTTTCTTAGGAATTCATAAATTTTAGTTGCTAGGTTTTAATTCTTGGTTGAGGAAGACAAACCCTTGAAGTTTTATTTATCTTTTGAGATTTTGATTGTCATCGTTTAATTTTTATTTGAGTATCAAGAGTTGTTTGGAATTGATTGTTATGCTTGTATGTTTAATTATTGGCTTGATCACCTAATAATTTTCTCATATAATCTAGAGCTAAATTAGATATCAAATTCGTAATTGTTTGATTCTTCTAATTTGTGAAGAAACTATGATTAATAATTTTCCGCTTGTGAATTTGTTAATTCGTAGGAACAACAATTGAATAGATTAAATACAACCGCTTGTGCTTGTATTGTTTAGCTTCATCAATTTCACTAGTTTGAATGCTACCTTGGATTTAAACCTTAATCGCTTGTATTTTGGTTAATTCATTGGTAAGTGTTGATTTAGAACGCTTGTGTCTAATTAACTACAATTAAGGTGAGATAGGAATTAAATTTCCAATGATGAATATTCAATAAGAATTAATTATTTTTAGAGAATCGATGATCGAGTGAATAACTTAAAGGGCGTAGTCGACCGATACCAAGGCTTGTTTTAATTGATTACTTCATTATAATTTTAATCTAGCATGCTAGTTGATAAAATTTATTTTAATTTGCTTTTAATTATTGGTAGTTAATTGAAAATCCAAAAACCCTTTTTTTATTTTTAGTAATTTAAGGAACGCAATTAAATTCACTTTTCTCGTGGGAACGATCCCTACTCTCGCTAGTAAATACTTATTTGTTTGAGTTGTGTTGGATTAATTTGGGTACGATACGACTAAGTGCTAACATTATTCCTATTAATTTCTACTAGACCCTGTTCTATTACCCACCCAGGAATCCAATAACAAAATCGAACATTCAACTTATTACCACCGCAGAGGCGATAAAGGGCACGTAAATCTCTCATATTAAATCTATCAAAGTTCACTCTCTTAAACTGGTGTTTTACCCCCCCCCCCCCCCCCAACCCACCCCAACCCACCCCAACATAATAAATTCTCGAATGTTCACCTTCAAATTTTGCCTTGAACACACCTCTATACCAAACATAAAAAATATGATCTAGAATTATTTTGTGTACTTTTGTGGGCAATTTGGAGCGAGATTTGTAAGCGAAAACATGATGATGAGTTGAAATTGTAGCCTATTAATCTATGTTGGGACCCTTATTTGCTTGATGAATTTCAATATGCATGTAACAAGTCACAGACCATAGTAAATATAGTCGAAGGTGACATCCAGGGTAGATGGATCAAACCGCTCGAAGTGCAATTTAGGTTGGATGTAGATGTGGGCTTCAATGAATTTAAGGATCATTTTGCAATAGGTGTGATCATTCAAGATTGGCAGGGGAAAATTATTGCTTTTTTGGCTCAGAAAATCCGTAATTCGGGTTCAGTTTTTAAGGGATAACTAACAGCAATTGTTCTCGGTTTTCTCTTTTTCAAAGATTGTGATATTTTTAATGTTTGGGTGTTTTCTGACTCGTTAGAGGTTGTCCCAAGTCTTTTCATTCATAAATTTGTGAATTACATTTTTTTCTCAAACTGAACGGATTACAAATATCACGCTAAAACTAACTAATACAAATTTTAACGTAGCGGCAAATATAATAAATCTGAAACAGAAACTAAACATCAGAATCCTTGGTTCTTCTTCACCTGCCCCAAAACTGGTTTTTCTCACCGTCCTCTATATCCTCTTCGATTTTATCTGAGATGGTCTTCAGTCGGTGAGTAATATGGTCGTCACTCAATGAATGAGAGAATCATCTTAGCTTTTTAAAATCATTTCAAACAGAAATCTCATAAATAAAAATCAGAACAAAAATCACATGTTTAAGAAAAATAAATAGGAGTAATTTTTATGCACAATCCACTTATGAATTTTGTAGCTAACTGATATTAGTTCTCCTATATTTTAATCCTCTAAGGAGCGAGACAGAAATCAAGAATCAAGAATCAGGAATAACCGAAATCAATTATGTTTACAATATCACTACAACAAATATGTTAATCAACCACATTAAAAGGACAACGGTTTTATACACAAATTGTTGTCTTTTGGCCTTTAACAGCGGTTTTTACAAAAACTGTTGTCTTATATGTGTCAAAAACAATGGTTTTAAAAAATAGTTGTATATGAGCGGGTTTTTTATGGCCTACGACAACGATTTTAATTAACTGTTATCTATGTGCGTGTTTTTTGAGGTTTACGACAACGGTTTTTAAAACTGTTGTCTATGTGCGTGTTTTTTGAGCTTTACGACAACGGTTTTTTTAACCGTTTTTTTTGTGCTTTTTTTTGAAGTCAAAGAAACCGTTGTCTAAAACTGTTGTGTTTGGAATTTTTTTAAAAAAATTAAACTAAATATAAAATAAGAAAAAAATAAACTGAACAAAACAAATTGTTCCTCTTATTCTATTCATTCTCAAACAATTTCCCGTCAATCCCTAGCTTCCGAAGCAGATTTCGAGGCCGTGAAGTTGATCGCGCTCGAAATTGGGAATGCTGATGATTCAGGCCATGTGCCGGTTATCTGCGGCTTGGCGAGGTGCGACGAGAGGGATATCTTGAAGGCGTGGGAAGCTGTGAAGCACGCGTAGAAGCCCAGGATTCACACGTTCATTGAAACGAGTGAGATTCACTTGAAGAAAAAACTGAAGATGACGCGGGACATGTGATCGAGAAGGCCACGACAATGGTGACTTATGCGAGGAGTTTGGGGTGTGATGATGTTGAATTTAGCCCTGAAGATGCTGGAAGGTTTTCTTTTTGTACCTGTTTTTGATTTCGAATATGCTTTAGCTTGCTCTAGTTTTCTTCCCAATATTTGCATCTTTCATTGATTGTGGGTAGCCTCCAACTAGTCCCTTCTTTGTTTTTCTGCTATGACTTAGGTTTACAGTGATAATCTTACAATTGGCCCGTCAATATCCTGCTTGTCATTACGATAAACCAAAAATTAAAGTGGTTTAGAAATGTATTGTATTGTGCGTACACTATGCAGGGCAACTAGAAAACGGCAACTTCGAGGAGGCTCCCAAGTCCTCAGACCTTAATGCAACTGTTGTTCTTAAATCCAATGCTATTCCACATTGGCAGACTTCAGGATTTGTGGAGTACATAAAAGTCGGGCAAAAACAAGGTTTATTATAACTAAATATCTATTCTATAGGGGTTGGTATGTTGCTAAGATTGGTTCTATATTATGCATTTTATTTCTTTGTCTCCTTGTTAATTTTCTTGGAAATCATATTTCAGGGTTATCTAGTGCCAAAGAAATCCACATTTCCTTCTGGGATGAAGGCTTTGGCTGACTATGTTCATGGAAAAGGACTTAAGTTGGGAATATACTCGGATGTTGGGTAACTTTGGCTGCTTACATACACACATAGATGCATCGTTTTGATGTGCTTAATTATAACTAATGCTGTTATTGTGGTGTACACTGGTTTGTAGCTATTTCACTTACAGCAAACAAATGCCCGGTTCACTCAGCCACGAGGAGCAAGATGCCAAAACTTTTATTAAAGGGCTAATTAAAGTTATCTAGTTTGTATTTATTTCACTTGCAGCTATTTTATTGAAAATCATATTTCAAGGTTATCTAGTTATTGCCTTTAGCTCCTCTATTCTCTTTCGCTTTTGGTAATTATATTCTATCTATTTTGTCTGAGATTTATATGTTTTTTTTATCTCTTTGGATTGGATTAATTGGCGTGGAACTAATTGAGAATTCTTTTGTGTGTGATTTGTTGGAGAATTGATTGGTTGTTGTGATAAATATTTATACAAATTTTGTCTTGGTGGTTCAGAAATTTCAGTTAGAAATCCTATCAAGTACGATTGCAAGATTGTTATGGTTGAAATATGGAAAATTTTACTTGCAGCAAACTGTGTAAAAATATTTGTTGAATAAACAATTGGTGGTTCTTGTTCTGTATGAGTTTCTCGAGGAGTGGTTATAAATTCTTGTTAGATCTTAGTGGTTAGCCATATTTGTTCGGTATTTTTTAAAAAACTCCGATATGTGATTTTTTTAAGTTTATATGTGGGTGTATGTAAGTTGTATATAAATTTGAGAGCAGGTATACTTAATTTTCAAAGTTTGTTGGATTTTTTTTGTAATTGTAATACACCTTGGGAAAAATATCTATTCTATAGGGGTGGTTATGTTGCTAAGATTGGTTCTATATTTTGCATTTTGATTCTTTGTCTTCTTATTAATTTTCTTGGAAATCATATTTTAGGGTTATCTGGTGCCTAAAAATCCACATTTCCTTCTGGGATGAAGGCTTTGGCTGACTATGTTCATGGAAAAAGAACTTGTAAGGCCCGAAAATATTAAATTATTAATTATGGGATTTGAGAATTAAATTTCATATTATGGGCTAAGATTGATTTGAGAAGTTATAGACATGCTAGATTTAATTTTCGAGCCGAAAATATTTAATTTGAGAATTTACGGATTTTGAGAATTAAATTTCGAGAATTCTTAAATTAAGAGAATAAATATTCGATTTGAATATTTATGAAATTTAAGATTAAATTCCATGTTTCGGGAATTAAAGAAGATTAATTTTGACAATACAACTCGATCAAGGACTGATTTGCAAATATCAAAGTTGAAGGGCTCGAATGCAAAAGGCCGGGATTATTTGATTAATCCGAATTTATTTAATTTTAATCCGAGAATATTTAATTTGGGAATATTTAGAGTTTTGATTTAAATTCTAATATTCTTAAATTATTTAGGATTGAAATTGAATTAAAAAGAAGGCCGAGGACTGAATTGCAATTACTGAAGACTTGAGGGACTAACTTGCAATTTATTCAATATCTATCCGATTTAATCAGATTTTCAGCATGTACACGTGCATATGTTAAAATGAATTCAGAATTGAGAGTTGAGAAAGTCGAGACCTTCGATTCCTTTTTCTTTCCAATTTTCAAAACCCCGTAACTTTTGATCCGATCATCCGATTTCGATTCCGAAAGATGTTCTGGAATCCTTGCGACGAGGACTTAGATTTGATGTATGTATTGTGAGGTTTCTGATATATTTTTAAATCATTATATTGGACAGATCAGATGTTGAGCATGAATATTGGTTTTCAATGGTTTATGTAGTTCCGTATCGATGTCGAATAGGTTATTTGATTTCGTATGAATTCCAATGAGTTTTTACAACATGTATCTCGAATTTATACTTCTGATATGCTGCGAATATGATGTTATGTTGCTGATATGTTGATTAGAAGCCATAATTGAAGTTGAAAATGGTTTCGATATTTTGTCGGTTACCGATTTTTAATCGCTACGCCGTCGATTCGTGTTTTGAGACTAGTTTGATAGCTGATTATCAAGATGAGATGTTCTTTGATATGTTGGTGATTATAGCTGTTGGTATGAAGAATTGCATGATAATTAACGGATATGAAAAGCCGTATGAATGAAGTTGACATTAGAAATGAATTCAATATCGTAACGATTCCCGATTGTCAATCGCTACGATACTCGGTTATGTTTTGAAACCATACTGATAGTCTACGATTGAGCCAATGATCTTGGGATTGTATACTGATTTTGTTACATGGTAATATTTACATTTCAGACGTGCTACGAGCTCAATCAACTCAAGAGGTTGGATTGTGAACCGAGGAAGTTCGCTTGAGTTTTGAAATGAATTTGATTGAAGATCTGTTAATGATTTTGAGGTCGCAATTTAGATTTGAATCAGTACTTCCGTACCTCAAATCAGTGCAAGCTCTACCAACTCTAGGTCTACGCCTATAGTCTGCTCTACACTGCCAAATGATACTACTATCATTAAAGCGCTCTAAAAGCCTTAACTAAGCTATTGCATACTCCTAAATATTTATAGGAAGCAAAAGCTATACCTTCGTCCGTCGTTAGCCCTTTGATGTCGATGCCTCCAGAACTTGGGCACAACTCTGCTACGACTTCCGATCGCCTCGCCGACTGCCGGGTCAAGCCTAGGAAGGCTAGAACAACTCGAATAGACTAGAAAGGAGAGGAAAACTCGGAATTGGCAAATGAAAGTGAAGCCTCGGCCTTCTATTTATAAACAACGATCGGAACTTCCGATCCTCGATCGGAACGTCCGAACCTCGATCGAAACGTCCGAACCTCGATCGGAACGTCCGATCCTGCCATCGGAGCTTCCGAAGATCCTGATCTGCCACGTGTCAAAATATCACTTGTTGACTCCGAATAGGGGTGATCGGAGCTTCCGATCTAGCCAATCGTCATGCTTGACGTAATATGATCGGAGCTTCCGATCCTGTTCGGAACTTCCGAACTCACCTTCGGAGCTTCCGAACTCTATCCAAGTAATTATGATTAATTCTTTAATTACTGATTTTGGTTACGGGCTACTACATTCTCCCCCACTTAAGATATTTCGTCCTCGAAATCAGATCTTAAGTACCGAATGTAATACATAAATCAGAAACATTCTTTATTCAAATCAAACGTTTACAGAGTTTGCAACTGAATACAACTTTAAATAATGAAATCAAAACAACTCAGGATGGTCTTCACGCATCCTGTCCTCAAGCTCCCAAGTAGCTTTCTCAGTGCCTCGACGCTGCCACTGAACTAGAACCAAAGGAATGACTTTGTTCCGTAAAACCTTATCCTTACAATCCAGGATACGAATAGGTTTCTCAACATAAGTCAAATCCTTGTTCACCTGAACCTCAGACCGCTGCAGAATATGAGATTCATCCGCCACATACCGTCGCAACAGAGATACGTGGAACACGTCGTGAATACTGGATAGATGCGGTGGCAAAGCTAGTCGATAAGCCAAATCGCCAATGCTCTCCAAGATCTCAAACGGACCGATAAACCTGGGAGACAACTTGCCCATAAGGCCAAATCTGAGAATCTTGCGGAAAGGTGACACTCTCAGAAGCACTTTCTCCCCGACATCGAACTGAAAAGGTCTACGCTTGATATTAGCATAGCTGGCCTGACGATCCTGTGTAGTCTTAATCCGTTTCTTGCTCTGATACCATAAATGTAGTGACCCTTACCCGGATCACCTACTAAACAGAACTTAGGCATGCAATTAACTTAATTAAACAGATATCAGAATAAAACTGCGGAAACCAAAAATATTATACAATCCCAAGTAAAGGAATCTGTAATTTATCCAAATAATATACAACCAAATCGAATAGCTGTATCAACCCAAACAATAGTAATAAAACCTAGACGAAGCTCCAGCTGGCCAACCACTGACTAGCCCCTCCTGGATCCACCCTCCTCGTCCAATCGCAAACCTGCCCCAAGGAATAGGGTGTCCAGAAATACAGAGTACGAGACGTGAGCATAAAACGCTCAGTACGAGAGTATGAGTATACATGCATGCAAAGTGAACTCCCTATAGACTCGAGGTCAAGGATCAGATAACAGAGACAGACCGGGCCCTGGTATGTAGCACGCTGTGCCGTCGCTTCAGGAGGTGGCTCCCATACCGAGATAATCGTGGATACGCCGGACCCAAATCGATGGAAGTCCATCCACTAACAGGATAGGGTACAACCCTACTAACAGACATCTCGAAAGTGATACAGCAAGATGCAAATGAATGCAGCATAAATCAATGACATATAAACCATTCAGTCACATAATACATGCATACTCAGTCAGGATATCTCGAACAGTACTTCCGTACCTCAATCAGTGCAAGCTCTACCAACTCTAGGTCCACGCCTATAGTCTGCTCTACACTGCCAAATGATACTACTATCATTAAAGCGCTCTAAAAGCCTTAAATAAGCTATTGCATACTCCTAAATATTTATAGGAAGCAAAAGCTATACCTTCGTCCGTCGTTAGCCCTTTGATGTCGATGCCTCCAGAACTTGGGCACAACTCTGCTACGACTTCCGATCGCCTCGCCGACCGCCGGGTCAAGCCTAGGAAGGCTAGAACAACTCGAATAGACTAGAAAGGAGAGGAAAACTCGGAATTGGTAAATGAAAGTGAAGCCTCGGCCTTCTATTTATAGACAACGATCGCAACTTCCGATCCTCGATCGGAACATCCGAACCTCGATCGGAACGTCCGATCCTGCCATCGGAGCTTCCGAAGATCCTGATCTGCCACGTGTCAAAATATCACTTGTTGACTCCGGATAGGGGTGATCGGAGCTTCCGGTCCTGATCGGAGCTTCCGATCTAGCCAATCTTCATGCCTGACGTAATATGATCGGAGCTTCCGATCCTGCATCGGAGCTTCCGATCCTGTTCGAAACTTCCGAACTCACCTTCGGAGCTTCCGAACTCTATCCAAGTAATTATGATTAATTCCTTAATTACTGATTTTGGTTATGGGCTACTACATTGAGATATGAATTGAAGCCTCCGATCCGATTGAATGAATTCTATTATGATTGATTATTTGATTTTTTCTGATATTTCCAAACAGAGATATCAGAATTTGAAGTATTGCACAACAATGAATTCAATACTCATTTGATAATTGTTTTATCAGAATATAAAGCAAATAGAAATAACAGAATTAGTATGTTTTTGAAATTAAACGTACAGAGAGTTTCCGATGAAGTTGAAAATCGTTGACCAGATGAGTTCAGTGATAGTTTGGAAACTCCAAACATTGAAACGAGATAATAATATGAAAGAATATTTTGCGAAAACTACTGTGATGAAACAGTATAGATGAGGTAAACAGGTAGTTATGAACAGATTGATGGAGGTTACTGTATATGATGATCTGTATGTATGATCAAGTCACTGAATTGGGATTAGATTCGTTGTCATATGAATAGTAAGCCAAGAAATAATGTTTCAGATTGAAACATTGGGTTTACTGTTAAATTGTAATACAGATGATCCGAAGACTTTAAATACTTTTTGAGGTAAAGGTACAGTATATTATCCTTGAATTGGAAGAATAGTCAGAGAAGATGAATCGAATTTTGAGAATGAACTTTTTATCTGATATGATACCGATTCTCAACAGCTCTGAATACTTTGACATCTGTGAAGACAGTATATTATACTCTAATTTATAGATAGTCCGAATAGACTAATCAGATTTTTTAGAATACATTGTCTGAAGATAGAGATATGATGAAATTACAGGGATGATTAAAATCTATTGTCAGAATTAAGACTTTAGATTTATTCGATAGAATGTGGCATCGATTGATTGACTGATGTTCTGAGAGTTGGTTATATGTGATTGCGTTATACCTTCTTCAATTGATGGATTATCTGAGTCGATTTTCCAGATATTGAGAATATTCTCAGAACTTTAATACCTGATTCGGTATTACTGGACTTGATGTGTTGCCACTTGATGATTATTATTCCTGTAACAGCTACTGAGCCGATTTTGAGATAATGCTATGAGGATATGATGAAAGAAAATCCGATTTATTTGTGTTGAAATGTTACTATAGAAGTATATAATATCAGATCAGACATGATTCGTCGATATCATATCAGATTTGATTTGAGACACACAAAGATTTTGAAGATGAATATGTACGATATGAAAACGGAGAAGAAAAACCAGAATTCGTAATTGAATGATAGATAAAACTTTTGAAGTTGAAACTGATTCGTTAAGCAGAAAAGTTATTATTGAAACATCATTCAATTCAGAATAGGGAAAAAACAGAGTTTTAATTGCAGATTCAGAATATGAAGTTGACTTTTGATTTTGAAGCACTGAATTGAATGACAGCTTAGACTTGATATATGTTCTATCTAGAACATCGAATGATATTCAGAAAGAAATAAGTCGACACAAATACTGAACTTCATTGAATGAGATGTCAGATGAAATTGACGATGGGAAAATTTTATTCTTTTCAGCTTGAGACAATGAATCCGAATTGTTCAATGAATTTGAATTGTTCCATGTATATAAGTGAAGGAAGTATCAGTAGATTCTTCCGATGTACTTTAATTAGATGAAATAGATATCGAAAAGATTCTGAGTTAAGTCGATTAGTCGACAAATCTTTAATTGAAGAAAAAAAAAACAGCTCAGAACGAATTCTTTTGAATGACTGAAAGTACAATTGAATAGATACCAAAGAGAATAGAAGCATATCCGAAGAAAGGATCTTATAAGAAATGAAGTGATGAGATACGAAGTTCAGAGTTATATGATTGAGGTGAGAATAACTTCAGATAATCATTCAGTCTATCAGACTTGATATTTGATTTGACTATGATTTCGAGGACGAAATCATTTCTTAGAGGAGAGGAATTGTAAGGCTCGAAAATATTAAATTATTAATTATGAGATTTGAGAATTAAATTCCATATTATGGGCTAAGATTGATTTGAGAAGTTATGGACATGCTAGATTTAATTTCCGAGCCGAAAATATTTAATTTGAGAATTTATGGATTTTGAGAATTAAATTCCGAGAATTCTTAAATTAAGAGAATAAATATTCGATTTGAATATTTATGGAATTTAAGATTACATTCCATATTTCGGGAATTAAAGAAGATTAATTTTGACAATACAACTCGATCAAGGACTGATTTAGAAATATCGAAGTTGAAGGGCTCGAATGCAAAAGGCCGGGATTATTTGATTAATCCAAATTTATTTAATTTTAATCCGAGAATATTTAATTTGGGAATATTTAGAGTTTTGATTTAAATTCTAATGGCCGAGGACTGAATTGCAATTATTGAAGACTTGAGGGACTAACTTGCAATTTATTCAATATCTATCCGATTTAATCAGATTTCTCAGCATGTACACGTGCATATGTTAAAATGAATTCAGAATTGAGAGTTGAGAAAGCCGAGACCTTCGATTCCTTTTTCTTTCCAATTTTCAAAACCCCGTAACTTTTGATCCGATCGTCCGATTTCGATTCCGAAAGATGTTCTGGAATCCTTGCGACAAGGACTTCGATTTGATGTAAGTATTGTGAGGTTTCTGATAGATTTTTAAATCATTATATTGGACAGATCAGATGTTGAGCATGAATATTGGTTTTCAATGGTTTATGTAGTTCCGTATCGATGTCGAATCGGTTATTTGATGTCGTATGAACTCCAATGAGTTTTTACAGCATGTATCTCGAATATATACTTCTGATATGCTGCGAATATGATGTTATGTTGCTGATATGTTGATTAAAAGCCATAATTTAAGTTGAAAATGGTTTCGATATTTTGTCGGTTATCGATTTTTAATCGCTACGCCGTCGATTCGTGTTTTGAGACTAGTTTGATAGCTGATTATCGAGATGAGATGTTCTTTGATATGTTGGTGATTATAGCTGTTTGTATGAATAATTGCATGATAATTAACGGATATGAAAAGCCGTATGAATGAAGTTGACATTAGAAATGAATTCAATATTGTAACGATTCCCGATTGTCAATCGCTACGATGCTCGGTTATGTTTTGAAACCATACTGATAGTCTACGATTGAGCCAATGATCTTGGGATTGTATACCGATTTTGTTACATGGTAATCTTTACATTTCAGACGTGCTACGAGCTCAATCAACTCAAGAGGTCGGATTGTGAACCGAGGAAGTTCGCTTGAGGTTTGAAATGAATTTGATTGAAGATGTGTTGATGATTTTGACTCGATTCTGAAAGGAATGAATTGAACGAAGATTGATGTGAATGTTTTGAGGTCGCAATTCAGATTTGAAGAATTCAGACAGACGAAATATGAAGGTAAAAGTGGACTACTACTTGAATGAGATTATAACTCGAGATGGTTTGTATCGAGTTCCCTAAATCACATACTTATTTGCTTAATTGCTTTTCTATGCTCTTCTATGATTTATTGAATGAGTATTAGATGTTAATGAATGCTCTTGTGATGGTATATATTGCATTCATCTTGAAAGACTTATTCTTTGATTTTGAAATGAACGGAAACGTTTGAATAGACGATTTGAGGGATTATATATGTATGGCCTGGGTGGTTGACGTAGCCTAGCATCTGAAATGCATATGTAGTGGCTTCAAAGTCTGGAGAAGTAAGATAAGTAGCCCCACCTCGATTGGGAGAGTCGGTGGTTAGCTATGATATCTTCTTCTCGGGATCCCAACCGACGAGATAAGAGATGAACCTTGTTTTAAAACATGCATTGTCTTTATTTATATCATGAGCTTGATATATGTTTTATATTCATGTTTAGTTGCTTTTACTGGGAAATATATTTCTCACCGGAGTTATCCGGCTATTGTTATGTTGTATGTGTCATGGCAATAGGCGGGAGTGGAACAGGGCAAAGGAGATCTTGAAGAACAAGGGATGAGAGAATAGCGTGATGATCCGAGTTTAGATGTTTGTTTGAGCTGTCAATGTTAGAGTTGAGTCCAAAAATATGAGTATGTTATAGCTACTTGTACCAAGACTTGTTGGTAGTAAGTTGTTGTCTTGTTGATGTATATAGGATTGGAGATGATGTTGTAATCCTTAAGACAACATGATGTAACTTAATTACTCTTATATGATATTTGATTCTAGCATGAGATTGGATTTTAGTTTATGGTGATCTTGTTCCTCTTAAGCTATATCTTGTTTAGGATGTATGATAGTTGTGGATACAAGATGGAATTGTTGATATACAATTATGCCATTATTTACTTGATCATGCTAGGAAGATTGCATAGTTTTTGACAGCAAAAGCTCCTGCTGTTTTCCTGGAAATGAGCTTGCTCGATCGGTGCAATGTCACGGATCGAGCGAGGCCTGGATTTCTTGGGCAGAAAACCTGATTTTTCTTGCTCGCTCGATCGGTAAGATTTGACCGATCGAGCGAGACCAAAAATGTGCAGACCCGAGAGTTGGGCCAAAGTGCTCGCTCGATCGGCAGCTTTTCACCGATCGAGCGAGGTGCTCCAATTTTTTTAAAATTTTTTTTTACTTTGTTTAGACTTTGATTCTTTGTCTATTAATTACAATGATTGGATTAATGAGAGATTAGAACTCGGGTCGTCACAGAACATAAGTTGGGAATATACTCGGATGTTGGGTAACTTTGGTTGCTTACAAACACACATAGATGCACTGTTTTGATGTACTGAATAATAACTAATGCTAGGATTGTGGTGTACACTAGTTTGCAGCTATTTCACTTGCATCAAACAAATACCCGGTTCACTCGGCCACGAGGAGCAAGATGCCCCAACTTTTGCTTCATGGGTATTGCTACTTTTCTCAATTAGGAACTTTTGTGGTTTATAACCTAAGGATTTTGGAATATTATTCATTGAAACTTGGAGCTTTTTGAATTGGCTTTAATATGGCACTGGTTATGATTGAATTGGATTTGAAATGAATGAGATATGGAATTTTTACTAAACTAGTGCAGGTAGGGAGTTTCATTCGGGTCTTTATATCTGCGTGGTGTTATTTGAAGGTTAATTTTTTCTTCCATCTTAACTTAGTGTTGTTACTACCATAGATCTTCGTGAAGACAGAGGATATCTTGCTGATCGCATGAGATCTAATATCATTACAACTGCCCAAGTATGCTTTTTCTTGTTGCCTTCTTGTCTGGTTTCTTGGTTTCCAAATCTACATTATAGTATGAGGATCTAATATCATTATACTTCCTCAATTTCTTCTTACCAGGATTGTCACGCCCCGAGACCGAGACGTGCCACCGGCGTTGTTTCAAATTCACACAAATTATAAAACAACCAGCCTCGTAGTGCAGTTTATACCAAACCAGTCTTTTTCATAAATAAATACCAAAAACATCGTCTTTACAACTCGATAATTCCAAAATAACAAAACTAACAAAACTTGCGGAAGCGTTTAATAACCTAAATAACAAAATATTAAATGCAACAATCCCAAAAGAAATAACAAAATTAAATCCTAAAGTTCTTTCTTTCACCAACCCCAAAACTGGTCTTGTTCTCGATCCTCTAATTCTTCTTCTGTATCATCTGGGATCGAAAATTAAGGAAGTGAGTGTTTTGGGAAACACTCAGCAAGTGGGGGCCGTTCGAGACATATACCAAATATATGCAAAAACATAGAATCATAATCGTGAACATGAATATAAACATAAACACAACTCAATACTTGGGCTATCGGGCCATAACATCATCATGATACATAAACTTTCAATACATGAACATAAGCACTGAAATTCATCTCCTTTCCTTGGTTTACTATCTCCTATATTTTAATCCTCTAAGGAGCGAGGTCATGTCCAATATGTTAATCCTCTATGGAGTGAGGCCATACAACGGTTACCACCCCACCGTATAAGGGTCATATCATTACCATATCCATTCGAATCCTAACAGTGCCCGACAACATGCATGACACAACACGAACCAACATGACACGAACAAAAGACACATGCTCGAACGAATTTTAAAAACCAAATACCATGACTCCTCAATGAATATTTTTAAAACCATATCAAGAAATATACATACAAAATCCCACTTACCGTAGATGTGCACAAAAACCAATAATCTTGAAAAGCCTTAACCGAAACTTCAATGGAAATTTGAAAATACTTCTCGAGACCCACTAATCCGTGAACCAATCAAAGCAAGCCTTTTCTTTTAATTTATTTCCAACTAAGAAATCTTCTCTGACAACACTTTAAACCAATTCTTTTTCCTTCCCTAGGTCACCTACGTGAGATTAAACAACACTTTTCTTTTGTACTATGATGGCTTCGAGAAAGGAAAAGAAAAGCACTAAATTTTGGACGAAAATATGGATCAAAATTGCTAGGCTATCTGACGCAAATAATCTGGAGGAAAAAGTAGGTTCTAGTCTCGAAAATATAGAGAAGAATTTGGAAGATTTTTGAACGTAATTCTTGTGAAGGTTGAGTCTGTATTTATAGGCACACAAAAGAATTAATGATAGACTAGGATTATGACTTTTAAAGTTTGAATAAAAATCTATCTCCCAAGATTTGACTGTATCTAAATCTTGATCACATATCTCAATAATATATCATTATCTCTAGATATCATGAAACCTAATAAAATCTAATTAACACTACACCAAATAATGGTATCAACAACACCTGAAAGACAACGGTTTTTTTGAAAAACCGTTGTCTTTGGTATTTAACAACGGTTTTAGTAAAAACCGTTGTTGTTGGCCCCTTTTTTTATGAAAACAACAACGGTTTTTTAAAAACGTTGTCTTATATGTGTCAAAGACAACGGTTTTTTAAAACTGTTGTCTATGAGCGGGTTTTTTATGGCCTACGACAACGGTTTTAATTAACCGTTGTCTATGAGCGGGTTTTTTTAAGTCTACCACAACGGTTTTTATTAACCGTTGTCTATGAGCGGATATTTGGAATTCTATGAAAACGGTTTTTAAAACCATTATGTATGCGTGTGCTTTTTAAGCTCTACGACAACGGTTATTTTTAACCGTTGTCTTATGCTATTGTTTTATGTAGTTTTAGATAACACTTCTCTTAATCAGTTGTCTTTGCTTTTCTTTTTTTATTTTTTTTAAACACACATGTATACACACACACATATATATATATATATATTTATTTATATATATATATATATTTACACATATAATTCACAAACCCTAGCCCAACCAATAATATGTCGCCCCTTTCACCCAGCTTCTTCTTTCGATTCTCCTTCGCCTCCTTTCTCTCCTCTCCGCTCCTCATCCTCACCAACTGGCCATGAAAACCTTCATCCTCTAAATCCGCATTTTCCTAAACCTTCATCACCATGAAAACAAGGGTTCGAGGTAGCGGTTTCAGGTCACTGGCTGCATCGCCGTTGTTTTACACTTACCTGAAGCCCGAAGCTCTCGCGCAACTCAGATACTCAAGAATCGCTGCTAGATCCAAAGAAAACGGGGCCCAGGCTCTGATTGCTCTCTTCCAGCTCAATGTTTCTTCTGATTCAGCGTTCTCACTGCCTCATTCCACGGCTTTTGCCATCGATGGTATTTCGCGCTTCAATTTAAGGGTTACTACTTATCCTCGGTGTCTTCAGCGAAAAAAGCTCACCGCTGCTACGCCGTTTATTTAAGAGAATCAGTCCTCATCTCCTGTTTTGTTCTAGTTGTTTATCAATCGCCTAGATTTAAAGTCAAAAATTTTAACTTGGGTTATTTCTTTGTAGGTTGTTAAATTCGGTTGTGCCTATCTTTTGTAATTGGAACACAAATATGATTTAGGAGGAAATTTAAATGAATAAATTGAATAACTAATCAGTTGCTATGATTTGACGTAGATTCCACATCAAAATGCGTTTATTATGTTTGGTACTTATAATTGGCAAGTTGTTCATGGTTGCGTGATTTAATAAATGTGGCTTTGTTAGATTGGATTAGATGAGTAGATGCTTGTTGAAAAATCATGCCTTGTCTGGAATAAATTCGTTGAAAGCAAATTGGGAAATTGGATTAGATTTGGTAGACTCTTGTTGAAACATGATAAATTATATTGGAACCATTATTAATGCAACTTGGTGTTTTGTGCTTATGGGAACCAATTACGATCTATACCTTGTCTATGGCTGTGATGTGTCTTTTCAATTTCGTGTTGTTTAAAGAGTTTAGAAGATCTTCTCCAACTGTTAGTCCCTAATGTTATCTTTATACAAGTGTGGATGCATAATTGCTACCTTTTCCTTTGACGGTAGAAGATGGAAAATTAATGGCAGATGCAGAGAGTGGTGAATTTTGGAGTTTCTTTGGTGGATTTGCTCCACTTCCAAGGAAAACAAATTCTGATAAATACAAAAGCTTTGATGTTGCACCTAGACTTTTCTGGTATATAAATTCTTTTAGTTATATCGGTTCCAAAGATCTCTTTCATGTCTCGTGTTCCTAGCGTGGCATGATACATAATTAATCTTCGTCGGCGAATATCTCAATTTATTGGGTAATTTACCCAAATGAAGCTCTGAGGAGTTCTTATTTATAATTTATTTTTTTTGCATGCTGATAAAATTTATGAAATAAACTGATACGATTTCCACTTTTTATTTTGTAAAACTCTTTTGGTTTTTAGATGAATTCTGCATACAGTATACCTTTGTTTCCCCTGTATTTTTCTTTCCAATTGATGTTTCCAGCACTTCTAAAACGCCAAGGAGTTAATGTGAAGGGTATTCTGAAAGCATAAAACCCCAAGGAAGAACCTCAACCTTATATAGACTGCTCAGGAGATTCACAGGTGATGTGAATCCTGTGGTAGATCTGGTCCTATGTAAAGTTTTTCAGGAAAATTAGCATCATCTATTGTTAATGTTCTCTTATGGTGAATAAGTAATGTTCATGCAAGCAGGTTTAGGACATGATTTTACATAAGTTTAAATTTTTTTAAAAGAAACTAAGCAACTTAAGTAATTTGGTGGTGTTCTTTGTACCATCGTTCATAATTCAGAAGCTATCTACCACTATTGTATAGGCTCAATACTTGTACTTACGTCAAAGGTCCTTACCAAGCTATTCTTGAAGAACCTCTACTTTGAAATGCACTATTTTATAGAGCTAAATACTTCTGCTCTCTGGTTATGTAGAATTAAAATATATTATGCTTATCTGCTTTATAGGCCAGTGATGAAGAAGTTGAGGCAATCCTCCCAACTGCAGCTTATGCCCTTGCCAAAATACATATGCATCTGGTACACAGTGGATTAAGAAGTTGAGGCAATACTTTGAATTAAAATATATTATGCTTATCTGCTTTTTAAACTTTGGGATTTACATGTATCAAAATTTTAAGTTGATTTTACTGTTATTTCTTAGGGACTTGAATAGGGTGAGACCTATGTGCTTATTATTGGCTTAACTCAGTTGGGCCGGGTAGTTACATGGGAAATGGAATATATTTGAGGAGTGAGATAGTTGTGGGATTCCTTCAGCGTATTTTCCATTTTGTAAATGACTAGCATAGCTAGGGAAAGGACATAGGCTTTACTCTGGGATTTTAATCTCTTTGGATATCAGTAGTTGATATTTATGTCTCATATTTGTATGCACATTTTTATTTTGCTGTCTTATTTTCATTATGGGCATTAAAGATCCTAATAATATTTTTTTATGTGATTTGAAACCTTTTTTTTAGGTTATTGACTATAAAACAAAACATAGTAGACTTTTCCCTTTGCTGGCTTATGCTTATGCCTTTAGATTTGTTGGTGAATGGCTTAAATGGTTGTACAATGATGTTACCCAAAGGTTGCAAGCAAATGATTTTTCAACATTACCTGAAGCTCATGCCTGTACTGCAGGGTTGAAGTCCTTGACTACTACAGCCACTGCTGTAAGTAACACATAATCTCATCTTTCTACCTTTTTATTTCCACGTGTTAGTGTTGTTCCATTCCGTGCTCTTGTTTACATTAGGATATATGTTCGTCTTTATAACGTTGTGGTGGTTGGTATGAACAATATGAGACTTCTTCTCCTGGTGCTATGTGAAATTCATGTTTACTGAGTTTTGATAAGTCTCTTCATTATTCTACTTTTGCGTCACAGGAAGGTATTGAAGAATGTCGAAAGTTATGTGGAGGCCATGGCTACCTTTGTGTAGTGGACTTCCAAAGTTGTTTGTTGTCTATGTTCCTTCTTGTACGTATGAAGGAGACAACATTGTGCTGCTTTTACAGGTAGCTTTTTGTGTGTGCTAGTCTAATTTGGTTAATAATTTCCATATAGACGCCGGACAGTTAACATTTTCAAGCCATTTTATAGAGTCGAGCTTGTCGGGGTCAGTAGGTTCGGGGCATAACAAGCATTCCATCACAGTTTACCGATTATTTTCATTTTTTTTAACAGAAAATTAGCATTTATCCTTATAGGAACTCAAGGCAGATGGAGAGTATGAAATGGCGAAAATTGCTATTGGAGTATCCTAAACAGAGGCTCGCATGGTTTCTTCCTTTTCCTGTTCCTGTTACTGTTCCTACACCTCCTCCACCAGAGTTTGTAATAATCATTGCACCTCCTCTCCCTGATTTTTCTTCGTCCCCACCTTCTACCGTTCCTTCTCTAAATCTAGTTTCGCTTCCATCCCCATTGCCTCTTCATGATAGACATGTTTCTCCGCCATCATTCTACGCCCCAGCAGAAAGGCCAAGTGCACAAAACAAAACTTCCAAGTACACCTCAAATTTCTAATACATCTCTTCTCCAGCACAACACATTATTTTTAATTTTTTTTTGATAGGACATTATTTTTAATTGACCGTGTATTATTTATATGTGTCTAATGAGCTGAATGGCTTTACCATGAGCACGTCAATATAAAATCTGCCTTCTTCCTTCTTTTTTTTGTGTGCAGAAGCTAAGGTCTGGACTATGTCTTGTAGTTTTTTTAATTCCTTTAATTTTCAGGTGGTTCCAAAGCTTTCATGCATCGGTATTTACTGTTATTCTTTTTATTTTTGCTATGTTTCTCATATGAATATATATCAGAGAGAAATAAGATTTTTTTTTCAGATTCACAGGTGGATGTTAATCAATGATGAAACAAGAGTTCCAAGTTTATTTATAAAAATTAGCTCATAGCTTTATTTTCTATTTTCTAGTGTGCATTGAATTAGAATTAGAATTTTGAGTGATTTGTAATATTGAAATTGTATATTAAATTTTATTTATGAAATTTTAAATTTTAAATGATTCATAATATTAAGAAATTTGTATATTTATTTTTTTTGTTTTTTATATGAATTACGACAACGGATTTTATCCGTTGTCTTTTCTATTTAAAACTATTGTAATTGTAGGTGGTGTTAAAAGTTCGCTAAAAGACAACGGATATAAACTGTACAAAACCGTTGTCTTAAATTGTCAATGACAACGGATTTACACTGTTGCAGAACCGTTGTCTTTGGAGACTTACGACAACGGTTACAAACTATTGCAAAACCGTTGTGGTAGGATAGCTACGACAACGGATATAAACCGTTGTAATAGGGCACGCTTTTTACAACGCCCCCAGTTACAACGGTTTTATCCCCCCCTACGACAACGGATAATATCCGTTGTCGTTTTGCAATTTTCTTGTAGTGTAAATATTATCTCACAACATAATATCTAATAATTATCGTAAATAAATTAATAAACAATAAAAGATCTTAACATTAAATTAGGAAAAATTTACGGTCTTCACATCCTCCCCACCTTATGAGAAGTTTCGTCCTCAAAACTTGAATTAACTTACTATTAAGGGTCGCTAAGCTAAATGGTTCGATCGGTTACTCAGGTATAAGCCCTAACACCTTACGAACCTCATAGATGTAAACGAATATATGGCGCCAAAATCAAACGAAACAGATAAAGACACATTGCTGATTAGAATTGTACCTGCTACGACCTTGTTCGCACCGCCTGTTTCTTCTTGAGTAATGGCATAGACACGAGCATTGGGTTTATTTTCCTTTGCTTGGCCTTGAGTATTAGTACTTGTAAGGCCCGAGATTAATTAAAAATTAATCCGAATTTAATTTGATTTTAATCCGAGTATATTTAATTTGGGAATATTTAGAGTTTTGATTTAAATTTTAATATTCTTAAATTATTTAGGATTGAAATTGAATTAAAATAAGGGCTGAGGACCAAATTGCAAATATTGAAGAATTGAGGGGCTAAACTGCAATTAGACTTGAACTTATCAGATTTTTAGTTTATTACTCAGCTTTCAACGTGTAAGCCTACAACTATGTTCAGAAAATTGAGAGAAGTCAGAACATAGAAGCCGAGACCTTCATTTTCTTTGAAAGTTTGATATTCAAATCCTTGTAACTTTTGCTCCGGTTATCCGATTTCGATTCCGTAAATTGTTCTGGAATCCTTACGACGAGGGCTTTGATCTCGTGTAAGTTTTATGATGTTTTATATGAATTTCGAAATCAGTTTGGGGTAGAGATCAGGTTTTGAGTTATTGAGTATGTTTATCGTTGTTTATACGATTCTATCTCGAAACCGGATTGAGGAGTTATTGAACGTGTCCAAGCATGATTTCCAGCTTATGATTGTTGTTTATAGCTGATATTATCAAGAGTTTGATGGTATATTAGTTGATATATGTTGTACGAATGATTGAAGTGAAGTTAGAAATGATTTCGGAATTACGTCGATTACCGATTTTCAATCTCTACGCCGTCGAATTGAGTTTTTAGAATATTTTGTTGGTTTATCTCTGAGCTAAAGTTGTTATCTAGATTATATGAATGTTATAGAATTTTTATTCTTCAGTTTCAGTTGAGTTTGGAAGGCCAACAAATCAAGACGTCGACTTTGTACCGAAGAAGTTTGATTGAGGTTTGAAATGAGTTTTATCGATGATCTTATGATGTTTTCGACTCGATTTTGATATGATAGATTGGAATGAAGTTTGATATGTGTATTTTGATTTTATCTTTCAGATTTGAAGAGTTCAGAATCGAGTTAAATGAAGGTATAATGATGACATCATGAGTTAGGTACTTTGAAACTCAAGAACGTCTATTCTTGAGTTGGCCCGTAAAAACCACATACTTGATATGTTTTGATTTATGTTTTGATGTTATTGATCCATCTCAGGTAGTAGATCTTTGAGTTTGAGTTGATATGATAGCATATTGAATTGATTCAATGCCAAGGTTGCGGTTAACCTTATTTTCTAGCCTGGAATGGCTACGATAGATGAATATCCATGTCAAGATCGTTTACGAATCTTGATGGCAATGAAATGATATGAATCAATTCTTATTGAAGTGTTGATTACTCTATTTGCTGAGTCGAGTTTTAAAGAGAGTCGATATGATTTATTTAACGCTTTATATATATGTTGGTTATACTAAGAATTGTTTCTCACCGGAGTTTATCCGGCTGTTGTCTTGTTTTGTATGTGTGCATGACAACAGAGAGGACAGGAGCTGATTATCGACGTCATTGACAGCGTGGAGAGAGTCTAGCATGTGAGGACTCAGGTTGTAGAAGGTTTAGAAGCATCAAACATGATAGTATATTGTAGTTTGAAGTATACTTTTGATAATTACGATAGTTGTGTCGTTTATTGCTTTTTGAACGACTAGTTTGATGTAATAAACGCATGGTTTGATGCTATGAACTTACTACATGTATATATGCATGTTACAAATTTTATAAACCATGATATGAGTTGGTTTTTGATTATTTTGGATTGAGTTTGCATAGTTGACAGCAACAAAAATTCTGCAGAATTCTGAACAGAACTCGTGCACTCGATCGCATGAGTACGTCCAATCGAGCGCGGCTCGTGATTTGCAAAAATAGAGAATTGGAATTTGAAGCTCGCTCGATCGTGTGAGTACGTGCGATCGAGCGCAGCCTGAAATTGAAAAACAGAAAGTTTCAACTTTTATGTGCGCTCGATCGCATGAGTTTGTCCGATCAAGCGGAGGGCCAATTTTTTTTAAAAAAAATTAGCTCTTGATTTGATTATGTTTTAATTGACTTGATTAATTGTTTATTAATCGTTAATTGTCCTAAGTTGAGATTAGCAACCCGAGGTTCCCACAACAGGTGGTATCAGAGCTTAAGTTTCTCGGACTGGGAATAGATGAGCGGGGTAGATCGAGTCTTCTATTCTTATTTATTTCTTTCTTTCATACTTGTATGGTATATGATTCATTGATTACAGATGTTAAATTGTCACATAATGCTGTGATAATTTGCGAAGAATATGCCGTACAATGTTTTGAATTACATGCTATCTAATTATCTGATTGAAGTAATAACATGTATTGAATGAGTACGAATCATAACTCGATCTCTTGAGAAGGCATAATTGTGCTAATCAGAGGCGGACTGAAACACATTTATTATATCTGTGATTGAATTGTGCACTAATCTTCTTGATTATCAGATATGCCTCCCCGACCAGCACCGAGAGTTAGACAGACATTGACAATGAATCAGCCTGAACAGACGAATGCTGCACAGGTCCCAGTGACAACAACTGAACATGGACAGGGTAATACTTCTACTGATGAGTTTAGTGATGCTAATCCGATGGAGAAACTTCTGAAACGATTCCATTCATTCAAACCACCCAAATTGCAAGGAACTGAGAATGTTGTGGATTGCGAGAACAAGGGGGCAGAGTTCACAATTTTGCAACAGGGACAGTTAAATATCAAAGAATATGTTGCAAAGTTCACAAGTTTGTTGAAGTTTGCTCCCCATATCGCTGTTAGTGACGAAGATCAAGCCGATCAATTCATCAATGGCTTGAATCCTGATGTTTTCACACTTGTGAATTTGGGAAGACCGAATACCTTTGCCGATGCTCTGAATCGAGCAAAGGGTGCAGAAGCAGGAATACTAAAACAACGAGGAGCTCAGTTTGTTCCCCAACCAATGAGACAACCCCAAGAGCAGCCACAGATTCCACAGCCACCTCGATTTGAAGCTGGAGGTAGCAGTAGTGGAAAGAAAAGCTTCTTCAAGGGTAAGAGCAAACAATTCAAGAGATCAGGGTAGTAGCTCTTCTAGTTCCGGTAGTTCTCGACAGTCTAGAGCTGGACAGAGGTCCGATGTGTATTGCACTAAATATGGAGGTCGACATACCAATGAACAATGCCGAGGTGTTTTTGGCAGTTGCCACATTTGCAACAAGATGGGACACTTTGCGAGAGTATGTCCACAGCGAGGTTCTGAAGGTGCTCAGGGTACTGGATCATCTAGACCAGTAATTCAGACTGATAGACAAGTAACTTCGGTACACTCTTTTCAACCACAGCCTGTAGCACAGAGTAGAGGAGGAGGTCAGATGGTGAGTCAACCTCCGAGGCAACAAGCACGAGTGTTTGCATTGACAGAGGAGCAAGCACAAGCGGCACCGGATGATGTGATTGCAGGTAACTATTCTCTTTATGGTTATCCTGCCTATGTCTTATTTGATACGGGTACGTCGCATACCTTCATTTCTGAACAATTTGTTACATTGTATTCATTGCCTGTTGAGTCATTAACTACTGTAGTGTCTGTATCTTCACCATTGGGAAAAAGGTATAGTATCAGTGAAGTCTATTCGAAACTGTGTACTACAGTATGAAGGTAATGAAGTTGAGCTTGACTGTATCGTTCTTGGTTTGTCTGATTTTGACTGCATAATCGGTATTGATATGCTAATCAAGTACAGAGCAACAGTTGACTGTTTTCAGAAGATAGTGAGGTTCAGACCAGTGATGGCTGATGAATGGAAATTTTATGGTAAGGGTGCTAGATCTAAAATTCCCTTGATATCTGTTATTGCTATGACTGATTTGTTACAGAAGGGAGCAGAGGGATTTTTTATCTATGCAGTTGATGTGCTGAAGAATAGTCCGAAATTGACTGATCTACCAGTGGTGAATGAGTTTGCAGATGTATTCCCTGACGAGATTCCGGGATTGCCACCGTACAGAGAGGTAGACTTCGGTATTGAATTGATGCCAGGTACACAGCCGATATCGAAAGCACCGTACCGAATGACACCGATTGAACTGAAAGAACTGAAAGACCAACTCGAAGATTTGTTGGCCAAAGGATATATCAAATCGAGTGTATCCCCATGGGGTGCTCCAGTGTTATTTGTAAGAAAGAAGAACGGATCGATGAGATTATGTATTGACTACCGGCAATTGAACAAAGCAACGGTAAAGAATCGCTATCCTTTACCTCGTATCGATGATTTATTTGATCAATTGCAGGGTTCGTCGGTATATTCAAAGATTGATCTACGATCCGGTTATCATCAATTGAGGGTTAGAGACGAGGATATTCCTAAGACTGCATTTAGAACCAGGTATGGCCATTATGAATTCATAGTCATGCCGTTTGGTCTAACGAATGCACCAGCAGTTTTTATGGGATTGATGAATACAGTATTTCACAAATATCTAGACGACTTTGTGATTATCTTTATCGATGATATTTTGATATACTCTAAGAATATGTGTGAACATGCTGATCATCTCCGAATTGTACTGAAAACATTAAGAGAAGAGAAATTGTATGCCAAGTTATCCAAATGTGAATTTTGGTTGCAGAGAGTTGTTTTTCTTGGTCATATAATTTCAGGAGATGGCATTTCAGTTGATCCGAGTAAGGTTGAAGCTGTGATTAGTTGGCAGAGACCGACATCTGTGCCAGAAATTCGAAGTTTTATGGGCTTAGCTGGTTATTACCGTCGACTCATTCGAGATTTTTCATCGATAGCGAAGCCTATTACACAGCTTACACAAAAGAATGTACCATTTATTTGGTCTGAGGCGTGTGAAAGAAGTTTTATCGAACTAAAGAAGAGATTGACTACAGCGCCGGTTTTGAAAATCCTTACAGGTACTGGTGATTTTGTTGTTTATTGTGATGCTTCTCACCAGGGTTTGGGATGTATTTTAATGCAGAAAGGACATGTTGTCGCTTATGCTTCTCGACAACTGAAACCACATGAAGTCAGGTATCCGATTCATGATCTTGAATTGGCTGCAATCGTTTTTGCATTGAAGATCTGGAGACATTACTTATACGGCGAGAAGTTTGAAATCTTTTCTGATCGCAAAATTTTGAAGTATCTGTTCTCACAATCTGAATTGAATATGAGACAACGACGATGGCTTGATTTATTGAAGGATTTTGATTGTGAAATCAAATACTATCCGGGGAAATCTAATGCAGCAGCGGATTCCTTGAGTAGAAAGGTGTGTACTTTATCCTTGTCTACGGTAGGTGTATCTAATTTGATTGAGGATTGTTTTATTTCTCGGTATGTATTTGAGATAGAAGGCCAATGAGAGTTTATACAATCAGTGTTGAGCCAGAATTGCTGATTCGTATCAAAGAAGCGCAGAAAGCTGATCAGAATGTACTGAAATCAATTGAAATGATCCGATCAGGACATCAGTCTGAATACAAGGTTAGTGACGATGATATATTGTATGTGAATAACCAAATAGTTGTTCCCAATATTACAGACTTGAGACAGAATATTTTGAAAGAAGCCCATTGCAGTCGCTTCAGTGTTCATCCTGGAGGCAGAAAGATGTACAACGACTTGAAGAGTCAGTACTGGTGAAAACAAATGAAGTCTGACGTGACTGAATTTGTATCCAAATGTTTGAATTGCCAACAGGTGAAAACTGAAAGAAAGAAACCAGGTGGCTTGTTACAGAGTTTATCGATTCCTGAATGGAAATGGGATCATATTTCCATGGATTTTGTAATGAAGTTGCCACGATCATCTCTAGGATGCGATGCTGTTTGGGTGATCATCGACAGATTGACAAAATCTGCATGCTTTATTCCTTATCGAGTGACTTATCGCCATGATCAAATGGCAGATCTCTATATTCAAGAAGTGGTAAGACTTCACGGTGTGCCAAAGTTGATTGTATCTGACCGAGATCCAAGGTTTATTGGCAAACGAGGAAAATTATCTCCGAGGTATATTGGGCCGTACGAGATTCTCGAGAAGATAGAAAATCTTGCTTATCGACTCGCTCTTCCTATGTCTTTATCTGGAATACATGATGTCTTTCATGTATCGATGCTAAGGAAGTATATATCTGATGCGTCTCATGTGATTCAATCTGATGAAGCTGAGTTGGATGACACTCTTAGCTATTTCAAGCAACCTATTCAGATTCTTGATAGAAAGACAAAACAACTCCGAACGAAGACCATTCCATTGGTGAAGATTCAATGGAGTCGACACGGAGTTGAAGAAGAGACGTGGGAAGTTGAAAAAGACATGAGACAGATATTTCCTTACTTATTCCACTAATGTGAGTTCTTATTCAGTTTTCGATTATTCTTTATTCTTATGAGCATACAGACTGCATATCTATACTGTTTATGAATTCGAGGACGAACTCATGTCTTAGTAGGGGAGAAATGTAAGGCCCGAGATTAATTAAATTAATCCGAATTTAATTTGATTTTAATCCGAGTATATTTAATTTGAGAATATTTAGAGTTTTGATTTAAATTCTAATATTCTTAAATTATTTAGGATTGAAATTGAATTAAAATAAGGGTCGAGGACCAAATTGCAAATATTGAAGAATGGAGGGGCTAAACTGCAATTAGACTTGAACTTATCAGATTTTTAGTTTATTACTCAGCTTTCAACGTGTAATCCTACAACTATGTTCAGAAAATTGAGAGAAGTCAGAACATAGAAGCCGAGACCTTCATTTTCTTTGAAAGTTGGATATTCAAATCCTTGTAACTTTTGCTCCGGTTATCCGATTTTGATTTCGTAAATTGTTCTGGAATTCTTACAACGAGGGCTTCGATATCGTATAAGTTTTATGATGTTTTATATGAATTTCGAAATCAGTTTGGGCAGAGATCAGGTTTTGAGTTATTGAGTATGTTTATCGTTGTTTATACGATTCTATCTCGAAACCAGATTGAGGAGTTTGTATTGAATGTGTCCAAGCATGATTTCTAGCTTATGATTGTTGTTTATAGCTGATATTATGAAGAGTTTGATGATATATTAGTTGATATATGTTGTACGAATGATTGAAGTGAAGTTAGAAATGATTTCGGGTTTACGTCGATTATCGATTTTCAATCGCTATGCCGTCGAACTGAGTTTTTAGACTGTTTTGTTGGTTTATCTCTGAGCTGAAGTTGTTATCTAGATGATATGAATGTTATAGCATTTTTATTCTTCAGTTTCAGTTGAGTTTGGAAGGCCAACAAATCAAGACGTCGACTTTGTACCGAAGAAGTTTGATTGAGGTTTGAAATGAGTTTGATCGTCGACTCAATTTTGATATGATAGATTGGAATGAAGTTTGATATGTGTATTTTGATTTTATCTTTCAGATTTGAAGAGTTCAATCGAGTTAAACGAAGGTATAATGACGACATCATGAGTTAGGGACTTTGAAACTCAAGAACGTCTATTCTTGAGTTAGCCCATAAAAACCACATACTTGATATGTTTTGATTTATGTTTTGATGTTTTTGATCCATCTCAGGTAGTGGATCTTTGAGTTTGAGTTGATATGATAGCATATTGAATTGATTCAATGCCAAGGTTGCGGTTAACCTTATTTTCTAGCCCGAAATGGCTACAATAGATGGATATTCATATCAAGATCATTTACGAATCTTGATGGAAATGAAATGATATGAATCAATTCTTATTGAAGCGTTGATTACTCTATTTTCTGAGTCGAGTTTTAAATAGAGTCGATATGATTTATTTAACGCTTTCTATATATGTTGGTTATACTGAGAATTGTTTCTCACCAGAGTTTATCCGGCTGTTGTCTTGTTTTGTATGTGTGCATGACAACAGAGAGGACAGGAGCTGATTATCGACGTCATTGACAGCGGGGAGAGAGTCTAGCATGTGAGGACTCGGGTAGTAGAAGGTTTAGAAGCATCAAACATGATAGTATATTGTAGTTTGAAGTATACTTTTGAGAATTACGATAGTTGTGTCGTTTATTGCTTTTTGAACGACTAGTTTGATGTAATAAATGCATGGTTTGATGCTAGGAACTTACTACATGTATATATGCATGTTACAGATTTTATAAACCATGATATGAGTTGGTTTTTGATTATTTTGGATGGAGTTTGCATAGTTGACAGGAACAAAAATTCTGCAGAATTCTGAACAAAACTCGTGCGCTCGATCGCATGAGTACGTCCGATCGAGCGCGGCTCATGATTTGCAAAAATAGAGAATTGGAATTTGAAGCTCGCTCGATCGTGTGAGTACGTGCGATCGAGCGCAGCCTGAAATTGAAAAGCAGAAAGTTTCAACTTTTATGTGCGCTCGATCGCATGAGTTTGTCTGATCGAGCGCAGGGCCAATTTTTTTTAAAAAAAATTAGCTCTTGATTTGATTATGTTTCAATTAACTCGTTTAATTATTTATTAATCGTTAATTGCCCTAAGTTGAGATTAGCAACCCGAGGTCCCCACAGTACTAGTATTTGGTCCTATCTTTCCCTTCATGGTTTCGGGACATTGAGCAATTCTGTGTCCTATTTTTCTACAGTTGAAATAGGTACCAGTGTTCCGACGACATTCCCCTTCATGTCGGAGGTGGCAGGTGAGGCATAGCTTGATATGTGGATAGTTTGGAGCAGCATAAGTTTTCTTGAAGGATTCATCAGAATTTTTCGGACGCTTGGACACATGTTCGTGTGAAGAAGATTGGCCAGGCAGTGGTCGTTTGTTGTGGAAGTCATTCTCACGACGCTTGATATCCGATTCAGCTCGGATGGCCGCTCCCATCAAGTCTACAAATTTGGCAGGCTGATAAACTTCTAATGCCGATTGGATTCGGCTATTCAACCCCTTCTTGAAATGGTGCAACTTCAGATCATCATCTCCCATAATTGTTGGGGCGTAAGACCCGAGCTCATTGAACTTGAAAGTATATTTCGCCACTGTCATGTCCGGTGTTTGCGTAAGATTCTCAAAATCGCTCATCTTCTGCATTTTAACTTCAACTCGAAAGTAATGTTTCAGAAATGTGTTACGAAACTTCTGCCATGTGATGGGTCCCACAGCTAACATAGCTGGTGAAACGGCTTCCCACCATTTCCTAGCTTTGTCCTCCAGGAAAGGAATTGTCAGATCCACTTTAAGTGCTTCAGGGACTTCGAGTAATCGCAGTTGGTCCTCCATCTTCTTCATCCAATTTCGTCCCACTTCTGGGTCGGCATCTCCCTTGAACATTTCAGTTCGATTCTTGCAAAGAGACTCATAATGAAATTTGACTCCATTCTGAGCAGGTGGTGGAGGTGGCGGATTGCCATTGCCATTTCCGTTAATGTTTTCCATCCCTTGGATAGTTGTTGCCACTATTGCTGCAATAGCCTCAAGGTCTTCTCTACTAAGGTTGACTCTTGGAGGTGGATTCAAATTATCCCCCTGGTTGTTGTTGTTGTTGTTGTTGCGAGAGTTTCTAGGGGGTGCTCCGGCCATTTCCTACAGTAAAGGAGTTCTAAGAGTTTGTCAAAACATGATACTTTAAGAAGAAAGGAAATAGCGAAATAAATGAATCAATAAATAATCCAAAAGATAAAAATTATTTTATTTATTCCCAAAATGTCATGAAGTTAAACAAAACAAGTCAAGTCTCAAAACACCAAGATATCAGAACCATGTTGAATAAAAATAGTGCTGAATAAAAAGACTAAGCTAGGTGATAGTCTAATCTATGATTTCTCCATCGCCCGCGGCTTCATCTTCTGCCGGAACTTCTTCTGGGTCCTCATTTCCAACAAGGGCTGCCATAAGGAGCTGATCAATGTACTCGAGTGCGGCTAAGTTCTGCGCCTCAAGGTTTTGCACAGTGTGTTGCAGCTCTTGCACTTGATTTTGCAAACCTTGGATACGGATTCCCGACTCTTGACACCTTAGTGCCTCTTTGCGTTCCACCTCAAGGAGTATGGCTTTGAGTTCCTTCACGTTAGCTAGGGCAGATGCTAGTTCCTTCTTTGTTTCCTCGTGTTCCTTCTCCTCCTTATTGAGGTAATATGCAAACCTTTCCACATCGGCTTCAAGGTGGTCCTGATGCTCCTCCATCTCACTCTTGTTCGCCTTTAGCGTCTTCATGTTTTCAATCATTTCCTCTTCCTCGTATTTCTACACGTATAGCAAAGACCTCAATGATTCGATAACTTGATCCTTGCTTCGCACAATGTTTTTGCGAGCCGTAACTTTGGTGCGAGCCATCTTTCTAGAATAAAGAGGAATGTGGAATGAGTTCAAAGTTAGAATTCAAAGTGATGAAACTTCAGGCAGAATTGATATAGAACAAGATTTTTAGGCAAATTTTCCAAAAAAGAAAATTTTGAGATATTTTCAAGGATCGAAACTACTAATCACAAGGAGTATGAGACAATCGACGGGATCAAATTTTGAGTTTCCCATGAAAAGTTATAGGCAAAACAAGTATTACCAAAAATAACAAAAACGCGAATACAAGGGTTCAAACAAACGAATTAGGGCTAAAAGCGTCACTGGTCATACAAAGTACGAGTTTGACTCGGAGGGTCGGTTCGGGCCAGGATACGCTAGGCTTAGGTCGAAATTTGACAACGTCAATTTTTTCGGTACGGAATCCCATCTGGATTTATGAACCAACCTGGCTTTGATACCACTAAAATGTCACGCCCCGAGACCGAGACGTGCCACCGGCGTTGTTTCAAATTCACACAAATTATAAAACAACCAGCCTCGTAGTACAGTATATACCAAACCAGTATTTTTCATAAATTAATTCCAAAAACATCGTCTTTACAACTCGATAATTCCAAAATAACGAAACTAACAAAACTCGCGGAAGCGTTTAATAACCTAAATAACAAAATATTAAATGAAACAATCCCAAAATAAATAACAAAATTAAATCCTAAAGTTCTTTCTTTCACCAACCCCAAAACTGGTCTTGTTCTCGATCCTCTAATTCTTCTTCTGTATCATCTGGGAGGGAAAAGTAAGGGGGTGAGTATTTTGGGAAACACTCAGCAAGTGGGGGCCGTTCAAGACATATACCAAATATATGCAAAAATATAGAATCATAATCGTGAACATGAACATAAACATAAACACAATTCAATACTTGGGCCATCGGCCATAACATCATCATGATACATAAACTTTCAACACATGAACATAAGTACTGAAATTCATCTCCTTTCCTTAGTTTACTGTCTCCTATATGTTAATCCTCTAAGGAGCGAGGCCATGTCCAATATGTTAATCCTCTATGGAGTGAGGCCATACAACGGTTATCACCCCACCGTATAAGGGTCATATCATTATCATATCCATTCGAATCCTAACAGTGCCCGACAACATGCATAACACAACACGAACCAACATGACACGAACAAAAGACACATGATCGAACAAATTTCAAAAACAAAATACCATGACTCCTCAATGAATATTTTTAAAACCAAATCAAGAAATATACATACAAAAGCCCACTTATCTTAGATGTGTACAGAAACCAATAACCTTGAAAAGCCTGAACCGAAACTTCAATGAAAATTCGAAAGTACTTCTCGAGACCCACCAATCTGTGAACCAATCAAAGCAAGCCTTTTCTTTTAATTTATTTCCAACTCACAAATCTTCTCTGACAACACTTTAAATCAATTCTTTTTCCTTCCCTAGGCCACCTACGTGAGATTAAACAACACTTTTCTTTTGTACAATGATGGCTTCGAGAAAAGCAAAGAAAAGGACTAAATTTTGGACGGAAATATGGATCAAAATTGCTAGGCTATCTGACGCAAGTAATATGAAGGAAAATTTAGGTTCTAGTCTCGAAAATAGAGAGAAGAATTTGGAAGATTTTTTAACGTAATTCTTGTGAAGGTTGAGTCTGTATTTATAGGCACACAAAAGAATTAATGATAGACTAGGATTATGACTTTTAAAGTTTGAATAAAAATCTATCTCCAAAGATTTGACTGCATCTAAATCTTGATCACCTATCTCAATAATATATCATTATCCCTAGATATCATGAAACCTAATAAAATCTAAATATTATCTCACAACATAATATCTACTAATTATCGTAAATAAATTAATAAACAATAAAAGATCTTAACCTTAAATTAGGAAAAGTTTACGGTCTTCACAAGGATGGAATTTTGTTGATTTTTAGAACGATTGAATTCTGCAGCTCCTCCAAGTATGTTTTGATCCTTGAATCTGACCTTTTTTTTTGGTTTCATAGTTGTGTGTTTTTGAGTTCTCGTTTATATATTCTTGCTGATAAAAAATTTCTTCTTACCCAGATGGATTTGCTTCTTAAGTCGTTTAAGGGTTGAAACGATTGAAACGAGCTTCATCATTTAGTACTATCTCAAGCTGGATGCTAATCTATGTTTAAACGAGTGTTCCAAACTTATCAAGATTAGTTCATATATATAGCTCTATTTTCTTCTGTGATTGAATTAAAATTAGAATTTTGATTGATTTGTAATACTGAAAAATTGTATATTAATTTTATTTTTGAAATTTTAAATTTTGATTGATTTAGAATATTGAAAATTTGCATATTAAATTTAATTTTTTTTGTTTTTTATTTTAGAAAGACAACGGATTTTCATCCTTGTTGTATCTAGTGTAAAATACTGTTGTTGAAGACCTTGTTATTTAAAAAAGATGCTCAAAGACAACGGTTTTTAACTCAAACGAGAACGTAAAAAATCCTCTGTCTTAGGCTCAGAATGACAACAGATTTAAAACTGTTTTCGTTGGTCATGTTTTTTACAACACCGTCAGTTACAACGATTTTTACCCCCTAACGACAACGGATTTTTATCCGTTGTCGTTTGCCCTTTTTTTGTAGTGTATATATTTCTACCACTAGTTCACAAGTTTTAGTGCATCAGAAATACATGTTTCAAATTCATACTTTGAACAAATAATACACATGTTGGAATCATTTAAAACATATTATCAGGATTTAAAATAGAATTCCCACTTACTTAATTTGCTAAAATATGTTTTGTAGTCACTTCAGAACTGCTTCTCAAGCTCGAACTGCTCAACTGCCTGCTAAAAAACTGATCTCCTTTTACTCGAATTCTGCTTTCTTTCACTCGAATTTGAGTTGTTTATGCTAAGAATTTATATTCTTTGAAAAATTGAGTTTTATTTATTGGCAAAAATATTCTACAGTTAGGTTCCCATTTAATGTCACTATTTTCCATGATCTCGAGTTTAAAGTGTCAGTTAAAACTTTGAAGTTGCAATTGGATTGTTGAAATTTCAGTCTAGCTAACTGGACTGGTCAGCCATACTGAACCTAGCTGAACTCATCTATTGAACTGAACTGAACTAATCTCATCAGTATAATTGAATTAACCCGAACTGAACTGAAATTGGACAATCTACCGTGAACTAATCCAAACTTAACTGAAGTGAATTAAGTGAAAATTTGGGTTGTCACAACTTGTGAGGATTTTAGGCATTAAATCTTATAAGTTGGGAGAACTTTTGATATGGTTTGATAATTCCAACTAGGTTTTAACATGGCGGAAGCTGGAAATTAATCATTTATGTTTATCTATTTGCGATTTTGGTCTTTAATCATATCAAAATTTTGTTTTAGTTAGCTATATATCCTTTTTTTAAAAAAAAAATTAGTCATTTTTTAACATTGTGTTGATATGATACCGAAATATTGTTTGACGTATCGGACGTCACATCTGCAGTCCTATGAATAAAAATAGTGTAATGATCAGAAACGTCCTTTGTCCCAAAATAATACAGGAGACTATATGAAAAACGTAACATAAATAATAATATTAGTGGCATATATATTATTATCAGGCTGAATGCCCTCTCTGCAGACTTTGAAACAAAGATTTCGAAGAAGAAACTGTCCCAAACGCACCCATGATCACCCCAGCAGCGACCAAACCCCCATTCAGAATCATCACAGGTCGGGTAATCTCCCCCCAGAATATCTTCATATAGAAAACGCAGGGGAAGACGACGCAGATCCCGACACTAACCAGAGAGCCCGTGAGGCTCAAGACGTGCTCGAAATACGGGACGGAGAGCGCGAGGAAGAGTATGATCAGCAGCATAATTGATCCGATGATACCCCGCACGACCATCTTCGTCCGAGGCTTCATGGAGTTGGGTAAGTTCCGTTCCATCTCGATCGCGAAAGGGGCGAACTCGAGAGCGTATTTGGTCATGGGTGTGAGGACTGTTGCCCAGAGGGCTATCTTCGTGGCGGCGCGGCTGGGAGGCATACTTAGGGTGATCTGGGAATTGACTTGCGGGCCGAAGAGTTTTGCACCCATGAATGCTAGAGATATGTAGAGGGTGGTCACAAATGAGAAACTAGCTATTGATACCTGCAAACCAACATAAAATGAATAATATTTTATTAATTATTATACTTTCCATCAGTGATATATAAATTTAATATACATATATATATATATATATATTATGACGTGTAAGGTTATATGTCGTACATCTAGCATTTTTCTTTTTTTATAGTACGTACGTAGTTTAAAATATTGAAAAATAAAATAATCCAAAAACTGTATTTATAAATAATATACCGTAGAATTAAGATATATATATATATATATATAAAGATTAGGAGAGAACATATATAACAATTTTGATCTCAAATAATAGGGACTTTAATAATTATTTTGGCACAAATAAAATGAAAGAAAAAAAAATATTTTTCATGTTCAGAAAAGTATACAATTTTGTGATTGCATGTATCCTTTTTGGCTAGTTTTTTGTTTTGTTTTGTTTTGTTTGTTTCTAATTTTTTTTTTATCATGAATTAACATAGAAGAGCTAAAGCATCCAAAATTCATGAATCGAGAACTGTTTTGACATTTTTGTATAATTGATCTGAATATGGAAAACTAACCTTTGTGAACTTGGAGGGATCTTTCATGGCGGTGTAAATGTTAGGGAAAACAATATGACCGGCGTAACTGAATATATAAAGCCCAGAAATCGCCGGAATGTTCCGAACCCTCAGCGCGGGGATCTCATACTGCGCCTTCACACCACCAAACGCCGCCGTCCACGCCACGGTCACGAATATCAGAAGCGACATCACAATCCCACCGGTGGACAGAAACGAGATCGACGAAAGATCCCTCAGCCACAAGCTCGGCAGCGCCACCGCAACAGCGACCGCCGTGAGCATCTGCGACGGCGTATGCATGCCGATGGTGGAGAATACCACAGCTAGGTTGTCGTGGAGGGAGATGGTGTAGGAGACGAGGGCCATGAAAATCTCCATGTAAATGAAGGATTTGGTGAGGATTCTCCCCTTGGTTCCGAAGGCGTGGTGGCCGATGTCTTTGTAGTCTTTGGATTTAGGGTTCTTCTGCAGGCATTTGCCGAGGAGGTCCGACGTGTACGCGCAGGCTACGCCCAGCGAGACAAGGAGGAAGGAAGAAGCCCATCCTCCTTTTTGTAAGGCATACGGAGTTGATAGCTGCCCTAAACCTGTTTGACAAATAATATTTTTTAATTAATAAATGGGGTCGGATACGAGATCTGTCTCATTCTCATAGCAGTTTTTGTGAATTGTAAGTGAGATGAAATATTTGGATCATTCAATTATGGTTCAATTTAGTTTGAACAATTCCGCATGATAAATTATTTCGATTTGGATTTATGATTCGGACCGGAATATGATCAGGAATTAATATCTACACCATTTATATATCATATAATTGGATGAAATTAATAATCCGCACGAGCCATGCACGAATCACATTTTTGGTTTTGTATTAAGTTGTAACATGCATGTTTTTATTTTTATCATTTTATGAATCAATTTACGGTCTTAATCCACTAAATTTTAATTTTTCCCATTTTTTATTTAACATGAACTTGCTTGACTATATACATGCATGAGATAATACAAGTACCCAGAAATATGATAGATAGAGAGTTACCAATAAGCATCCCAATCATGTTGATGACTGAGTGAAGAAAAGAGCTGTTGGTTTTTGCATCACACTTGCCAGTTAAATCTTTCTCGTCAACATTTTCTAAACTTTCCAAGTCTTTTGAGCTCTCAACCCTGCATTTCACCTCCTTCGTTTCTACTGGTCTCGGAGCATCATCGGTTGTTTCGGTTGCAAACACTTGATTCTGATGCGATACTAAGTAATCGGAGTTGATAGGACAAGTATGTTGTTTGTTAAAATTCAAGATCTTTGCCCACATTTTTTGTTTTCAGAGTTGTTTGTTACTTTTATTTTATCAATAAATTAAAGTTGAATGTTCATTGAGAGAAAATATTGTGTGCATTTATAGATGGGAATTTATTCTTTCATGTCATCATTCCCTCTTCCTCGTATATTTGTAACAACATGTATTAATATTCCTACCTGAAGGTCTATACGGAACCAAAATAATATGTAAATTGTTAGATCAGAGTTTGACCAATGATCAGGAGTTCAATTTCTTCTACTAACATATTTTTTGACGCGCGAGTCTGTCGCACAAGGCTTGTTTAAAGCGGTTTACTTGGCTAGTTTAATTTGCAGCTATTGAGTTAGCCCGAGGAAGGGAAAAACATGTAAACCGACGACTATATATTTTGTTGTATCCCATGAAGAAACTCTGATACCAAGTTGCTTATATTTCGATCGATATCACAAAATTTTAGGATATAAAATCCAATAAGTTGAAACTATCCAAAAAACATTGAGTCAATTTATGTATATAGTTATTAATCCAAAATTTAAATTTATTGTTCCAATATATGTATTTTGTTACTTCTGAATTTCATGGATCCGATATGTATTAATTCACCTCTTTCATTTTTAATAATATTCATATAGTTCAAATTCTTACAAAATGGAATCGAATGATGCGTGTTCGCTGACGACGAATCCGAGTATTGATCATGGTATATATAAATAGGTGCAATGACGATATACATGCAAGGCCGCAAGGGGAACAGCATATTCAGTACTAGTTGAAAAAAATGCTAAGCTAATTAGTTGCTAAAAGCGAATATATTCCATGCCATACATATAATGTCTATCTCCAGACATCTGATTCCGACACCTTAACAAAATGCAAGTAGATTATAAATTTAAAATTTTAAAAATTAAATTGAAATTACATTTTTGGTAATCGAGCTGGGATCAATTAACTATTGATATCACCCGAAAAAATTGGGTAGATTGGATGGACAACTTCCCGTGTATCAAGTAGATTTCTTCCTTGCATGAGCTAAGTAATTACATGTGGTCAAAGCCCTGTCCTTGCTGAAATCTACACACACTCGACGAAGGAAGGTTAGTGGAGTACCGAAAGATTTTTCGACGTGATCACTCTGATATTCAAGTCAGTGACGTGCTCACACGAGAAAGAGAGAAAAAAAAGAATGTAGAGAGTGATTTTAGAGATGAAGTGAACTTCCTATTTTAACCTCTGCTGGGATATCCATAGGGCCTCGAGTGGTGGCCTTCCGAGATTCTCTGGTAGTGGCCACGATGCAGGGTCATGGGCCATGTTCTCGTCTTGCCAGACTAGTACCAGTCGTGGAATGGAGTGTGTCCCCTGATTATCGGTGTACGTGATCCACGATGAATTGTCTTGGTCACCTTAGTTGATCGGGGAAGACCATCTTGCAAGTACGTACTCTGGCTTCCTGGATTCTCCCTACCCGACTAGTGTCACTAGTGTCCGATGTGTTGGGATTGGGTGTGTGTATAGAGGGGATGATGAATACACACTCTTAAAATATTTGCTTAAAAATGACCAACTAATGCAGCTGGCCGAGTAGGTATCAATCAACTTGTAAGGCCCGATATTATTGGACTTAATCCGAGATTATTTAATTTTAATCCGAGAATATTTAATTTGAGAATTTTTAGAATTTAGATTTAAATTCTAATATTCTTAAATTATTTAGGATTGAAATTGAATGAAAATGAGGGCTGAGGACTGAATTGCAATTTATGAAGGTTCGAGAGGCTAAATTGCAAATAGCTTGAATTTATCTAAATATTAAATGATTACTCAGCATGTCTGTGTGTATGTTCCATATCTATTTAGCCAATTTCAGAGCAGAAGTCGAAACCTTCTCTTTTCATTTGATTTTTGATTTTCAAAACCTCATATCTTTTGATCCGATTGTTCGAATTTAATTTTGAAAATAGCGCTGCGATCCTTACACTGAGGGCTTCGATTTGACGTAAGTATTATTGTGTTTCAGCATGTTTCTAAATCATGTATGTGAAGAGAATCAGAATTCGGTTACATATTTATGTTCTTGAGTTTTCTTATCTTGTATGTGCAAAACCGAATCGAAGAACGGATATTGGTTGTAGTTGATATGATGTCCAGCATATGTTTCTAACTATATAGGCTCTGATATGTTGGTTTATGCTGATATTTATGTTGATATATTGGTTATAAGTGATGCATGAAGTTAGTTATGAGCTCGATATCGTGTCGGTTCTTGATTTTCAATCGCTAAGCTGCCGGGTTATGAATTGATCGAGTTTGAATATTGAGTATTGAGCTGAGCTTGATTGTATATTGTTCTGTTATTTATGGCTTATGATTACTTCATTTCAGTATTGATAAGAGATTGACGATTCGAGAGTGACGACTTTGAACCGAAGAAGGAATTGAAGAGGTTTGGAGTTGTGTGATTGTGGGATTGAATGAGGATTTGATTATGATTTTGAATGGAGTTTGATCTATATGTTCTTGTTGTTATGTTTCAGAGTTGAAGCCTCAAGAACCGAGACAAAACAAGAAGGTATAATATAACATCGAGTGTCAGGAACTTGAAACTCGAGAATGACACTTCTTGAGTTATTCCGCTAAATCACATACTTGTTATCATTTTATTATCGATGTTGTCGATCCATCACAGGTAGTGGATCTTTATTTGATATGAGATGATATGTTATATGAATCGATTCTTTCCAAGGTTTGATGAACCTAATTTTCGAGTCAGATTACTACGATAGATGGATATCCATATCAAGATCGGATACGAATCTTGATGGCAATGACATGATATGAGTCAATTCTGTATATATGTATGCGTTTGATTACTCTATTCTTGAGGTGACATGTTTAGAGTCGATATGATTTATGTTAACGCATATATATGTTGATTATACTGAGATTGTATTCTTACCGGAGTTTATGTGGTTGTTGTCTTGTTTTGTATGTGTGCATGACAACAGATGGGGCAGAAGCTAGTCAAAGACGACATTGATAGCTCGGGAGCGAGATTTAGCAAGTGAGGACTCGGGTTGTAGCTGAAAGAATGTGCCTTAGAATGCATCAAACTTAGTAGAAAGCTAGAGACTTGAAGCACACTTTTGAAACTTTGTGTAGCTTGTAGTTTCTTGTCTTTTTATTATCCGTTTGTTGTAATAAATGCATAGATTTATACTTGAAACTTCATGTATATATATATGCATGTTTTAGACTTCTTAAACCATGATTTGAGTTGGTTTTGGATGATTTTGGATTGGATTTTCAGATTTGACAGCAAAATGTATTCTGCAAAATTTTCGAGAAGAGTTGCCCGCTCGATCGGTTGAATTGCACCGATCGAGCGAGTCCTGGATTTTCAAAAAGAGAAGTTCAATTTTTGTGCCCGATCGATCGGCAGAGTTTGACCGATCGAACAAGACCAAGTTTTCCTCAAACCCAAGAAATGGATGTTCTTGCTCGCTCGATCGGTAGGATTTAACCGATCGAGCGAGGTGCAAGTTTTTTTTTTTTTTTTTTAAAAAAATTTAGTTTTTGTTTGAGTATTCTTTTAATTAATTATTAATTAATTGTTTATTGCCCTAAGATGAGATTAGCAACCCGAGGTCTCCACACAACTTGACCAAATATCTCAATACATAAAAATCGTCAAACAACTAAATTGTGCGAAAATAGCTAGTTTGAGTATTTTCAGTGAATCTATTTATACTCAATAAAATAATGAACAAAACAAGATAAGTAATTAAGAAAGATAAAGAACACATAATATATGTGTCACGACCCATGACCGAGACGTGTCATCATCGTTGTTTCAAGTTTAAGCAAATCATAAAAACAACTAGCTTTGTAGTACAGTCTAAACAAAAACAGTTTATTTCATAAATAAACTCCAAAATAATCGTCTTTACAACTCAAAATTTTAAAAAACAAATAACAATTGTGGAAGCGTCTTTCATATTTAAAAATCAGAATACTAATGATAAAACTCAAAATCAACAAAATGAATTAAATCAAATCTCATCACAATCCTCAAAACATGTCGTGTTCTTTCTCTTGTACTTGTTCAGCAGTATAATCTAGCTAAAAGGAAAGTAAGGGGGTGAGTGATATGATCTCACTCAGCAAGTGGGGATTGATCGATCATACAAACACTTTAAAATATACAAACATATAATCTTGATAGAATTCAAACATGACTTTAAAATATAACATAATTCATAGACATATGCATAGCATATCATATCTTATCATGACATAGCATAACCTATCATAACGTAACTTGACTTATCGTAACGTAACATAACTTGACATGCGTAACGTGACTTGACCCGACACTGAAATTCATCTCTTTATTCATTGCTAACTGTTCAGTCCCCTATATATAATCTCTCTAAGGGGTGGAGTTATAGAACGATTATTATTACCCACAACATCAGGGCCTTAACTAATTATCATGGTTCGGAAATTTTCTTTCGACTCTTAACTCAAATCATAACAATGTAGTGACTCGTTTTGGAATCATCTACTAATCGAGCTAAAGCATGCAAAAAATATCTTAAAGCACAATGATCAAATAAAAATAAGGGGAAACTTAAAAGATTCAATAAAACCACCAGTAGAAATACAACCGGTACCAAATTCAATTGTTTTACAACTCGACCGAATAATAATACTAAAATCCACGAATGGAAACCTAGTACTGACACAATCCCAACACCGCTGCAGATCCACGACTGCTACCTCCTGGTCCATCCAAACTAAGCACTGTCACATAGAATGAGATGGCCAGAACCAAAAACCGAGGACATGATCTAACAACACTCAGTATGAAAGTAGGAGTATACACATGCTATGAATGCTAATGCAAATGAACGGGTACCGAAAATCTATCACGGTAGAAACACTGCTCAAACAAATGATGCCATGGTATGTACCATGCTGAGCCATCGCATCAGAAGGTGGCTCCCATACTACAAAAATGTGTGGATGTATGTAACCAGACCCGAATTTATAGAATCCAATCACCCACTTTTTAACTCGGGGCTGAGCGACCCCACTACTAGTAATATCAAGTTACAAGCTGAACATGATAATGCATGCATCATAATAACCGTGACATAATATATGCATATAAGCCATCCTATATAAACCATGCAAACATAAAACATGGATACTCAACCAGAATATCTCATATAGGGGTGTCAAAACTCAATCCAATACTTCAACCCGACACGAATCAACCAAAAAAATATCAGGTTAGGTTTGGGGATTTTTGGGTTTGGGTCGAATCGAGTTGACCCAAAAGCTAACCCGAAAAAATTTATCGGGTTCGGGTTGGGTTTGGATCAACCCGGGTTGACCCAAAATGACCTTAAACTTTTAATTATTATTATTTTTATATAAAATTAAGATACATTTACTATATTTTTATAGGTTATATGTTTGGAAAAAAATTATTATATATTGATATAATAGATTTTCATCATTTAATGTTTATTTTGTAAAATTTTTATTTTTTAAAATATTTTTTTATTTTTTGTAATAAATATACTTTAAATTTTCTACAACTAAAAGTTCAAATTTAAATTATATATAAGCTTAAATGATATTATTATGTGATTAAATTAAATATTATTATTATTATTATTGTTGTTGTTGTTTGTTTTGAATTTTTATTTAATTATTTTGTTAAAAAATAAAAAAATGAAATCGTGTTGGTTCGGGTTGATCGGGTTAGCCGGGTTTGAGTTCGGGTTGGACATTTTTGGGTTGATTCGAGTTCGGGTCGGATTCGGGTTAAGGAATTTTTTAGAGTTATTTTCGTCAACCCGACCCGACCCAAACCCACCTGACCTACCCGAATTGACACACCTAATCTCATATAGTACGTCCATACATCTAATCAAGTAACTCAAAGAAACCTAGCCACTCGGGTACTCAGTCAAAGTCTATAAGCAGAAAACCACCATATCACTTATTGATTATTGAAAGCTTTAACTAGATTAATATCTACTCACTAAAGCTGATCTACCGATCCCACTTCGGAGCTTTTGAACGGAGCTTCCAGTCTCTGTCCTCCGATCGCGTGTCCCTGATTGGGAAACACATTGCTACCGACGGAGTTCGGACCTTTCGAACTGGGGCTCAGAGCTTCTGATCTATCTCAAGTCAGTTCAACAATCAAAAAGCCCATACTTTCTTATCAAAATGCGATCGGACCTTCTGATCTTGAGTTCGGAAATTTTGAACTCTCCCTCTGCCTCCGAAGAACATCATTGCTTCTGACCCAGTTCGATGCTTCCGAACTACTCCTCGGAGCTTCCAAACTGTCCAATGACTTGAAACCCATGGAAACATTTTTGGTCGTTTTGGATCTGATTTTCAACTCCTTAAGTCCAATTAAACATCCCATAATAATGTTTAGGCAGTTTATTAAATTAACTAGGAATCGATACAGTGTTCTAAAAGGTGGCGCCTAGGCGGTAGGCTTTCGCTCACCGCCTCGCTTTCTTGGTAGGCTACACCTCTAGGCGTCACTCGCCTAACCTTCCGCCTAGGCGGTTACAATTTTTTATATGAAAAAAATTAAAAAAAAAACTAAAACTGAGAGACGCGACGCGAAAAACAGACACAAAAGAAACGAAGAAGCACAAAAAAGAAATCCAAGAAAAAATTAAATCTTATGTTACGTATGAAAACTTGATATCTATTAATATCTATGTTGTTATTATTATTATTAAAATTTTATAAGAGTTTCGTACAAAAACTGAAAAATATAAGACATAAAAATTATATTTTATGGTAAAACTCATGATTATCCCAAGGTATTTATTTTTTAGGCTTTAAAAAAAATCGCCTAGGCGCAAGTAGGTGGGTCGCATAGCGCCTAACGCTTTGTAGAACATTGAATCGGGATACTACATTGTTCCCAACTTAAGAGATTTTTTCCTCGAAATCCAGACTAGGGAAATCAGAACGAAACTTTACTAAAACAAGTTCTAAATACAATACTGCAATAGTACAAGTAAAAATAATTTGCGCCACGGAGAAATACAATCATAATAACTCCGGATGCTTGGAATGCTTGTGAATTGTCCTCTCAGACCGGTCGTCAGTCTTCGAATGATACGCTGTACTCAGACTCAAGTTAGTACCCAAAGCTCGCTGAAATCTACCCAAAAATCTTGAGGTGAACCTCGGATCTCTATCACTAACAATGCTCAGCGGCACACCAAGAAAACGCACAATCTCCTAGATGTACAATCTCTCCATGTGATCGAAAGTGAACTCGCGTTGTACGGAAGAAAATGTGCAGTCTTGGACAACCTGTTCACAACAACTCAAATAGCATGACACTTCCTAGAGGACATCGACAAGTGGGTTACAAAATCCATCATCACATGCTCCTACTTCCATTCTGGAATATCCAAGCTCTGCATAAGACCACCCCATCGTCAGTTCTCAGCCTTGACTTGCTGAAAAACCAGATATCAAGATACAAACTGATAAACACTACGCTTCATATCTTTCCACCAAAATCTTGTCCGTAGATCTTTTTATAGGCACGAAGAATCTACTACGATATACCTGAGATAAAATCTCATCACGCAAGGTCGAATCATCAGGCACAACCGCTATACATTACAAACACAAAAATTTGTCCGTCTGAAAGTAGAAAGAAGATGTGTTGTCTCCCTGAGCACACCTGGCTAAATTCTGCATCTGCAGATCAAAAAACTAAACTTTTCGTATACGGGCTAACAATTATGGCTCAGCTAACACTGAAAAGACTCGGATGCCTTGTCATTATTTCTTGTGTCAAAAGATGAAACCCAAAGAACAACACTCCTGAACTGCACTGGATATCTTACTGGTGCAAAGAGAACTAACACAAACCTTACAACTAAGTGCGTCTGCAACTGGATTTGCAGTACCTAGATGACACTTAATCTCACAATCGTAATCCTTGAGAAGATCCATCCAACGACGCTGCCACATGTTCAAATTAGCCTAAGTGAAAAAATACTTCAAACTTTTGTGGTCAGACTAGATCTCAAATCGCTCTGCGTAAAAGTGATGTCGCTCGATCTTCAGTGAAAACACAATTGCTGCAAGCTCTAGATCATGAACTGGGTAAATCCCTTTGTGTGTCTTTAAATTTTGGGATGCATAGTCAATAACATGCCCATTATATGTCAGCACACAACCCAAACCCTAAAGAGATTCATTTGTGTACACGTAAGTTTCGAAACCAGATGTCAACGCAAGTACATGCGCGCTAGTCAGTAGACTCCTCAATTCATCAAAGCTTTGTTCACACTCGGCCAACCAAACAAATAGGAACATCCTTCCTTGTCAACTACGTCAGTGGTCTAGTAATCTGCGAGAAATTCTCGATAAACCTATGATAGTGTCCATCTAAACACAAGAAGATACGAATCTATGAAGCTATCGTTGGACGTGACAGGTTCATTATAGCTTCAGTCTTATTTGGGTCCACTGAGACACCCTCCCGAGAAATGACATGACCAAGGAACGCTACCCGATCAATCCAGAATTTGCACTTACTTAACTTGGCATACAACTAATTCTCCCAGAGAATCTATAGTACAATTTTTAAGTGTCACACATGCTCCAAAACACCACGAGAGTAGATTAAAATATTTTTGATAAACACTATGATGAAATTGTCCAAGTAACTATGGAAGACCCTGTTGATTAGATCCATGAACACCGCATGTGCATTTGACAACCCGAAAGGCATCGCTAAGAACTCTTAGTGACCATAACTCGTACGAAACGCAGTCTTCGAGACATCCTCATCTAGAACATGCAACTAATGGTACCCTGACCTCAAGTTGATCTTGCAATACATAGAGGTACCCTGATGTTGGTCGCAAAAATCATCAATGCACGGTAAAGTATACTTGTTCTTGATTGTAACTTGGTTCAAATTATTGTAGTATAAATATAGATGCATAGAAACATCCTTGTTCTCGATGAAATGTACTGGCGCTCCGCAGGGTAAAATGCTCGGTCGTATGTATCCCTTATCCAACAACTCTTGCACCTGCTGCTGCAACTCCCTCAGCTTTGATTTTGCCATACGATAAGGTGCACGAGAAATCGGCGTCGTTCATGGTAAAATATCAATCCCGAATTCAACCTCTCGAACAGGAGAAAACCCTAGGATCTCATCAATAAAAACATCTGGGTACTCACAAACTACTGGAAAATCCTCAATAGCTCTGCTCCTTCTGGATGTGTCAATCACATAAATAAGATAGCCTTCCCCACCCACCTATAAAGCCTGACAAGCCTTCAGAACCGATATCTAAGGCATAAGGGGTCGTGCTCTCTCACCATAGAAAAACCAACTATCGCCCTCCATGGAAAAAATATAAAGTCAAAATCCTCCATTGCTAGAATCATAAGATTCTTCGATAGCTCAAAACCCTCAAACTCTAAAGAGCAACCCAAGACTACAAGCTTGGCCAAATCCGAATGACCAATCGGAATAGAAACATAAAGCACTATCTCTAATGATATAAAAGACAATCATTGTTTCTGAACAAATATTTTGAAAATGAATGAATGCGATGCACAAGTATCTATGAAAACTAATGCATGAATACTGCATAAAATCTTGGCTCAGTGAAAAAACTTGTCCTGGAATACGCGGCCTCTAATTGGTGCTTCCAACAGACTGTCATGCTTGCATTTGTAGAACTGATGCTTGGGAACCATAACTAGATGCTGATTCCCCAACTGTTTGAGGACAATATCTCTTTATGTGGCCCATCTGGCCACAACGGAATCACGCACATCCCGCTCCACAAAATTTTTCAGTAGGATGATGTCCTCCACACTTCTGACACTTTCTTCTTCCCAAAGTGAAACACACCACCACCAGAACTCGAAGAGGATGAATATGTGCTAGGCTTCTTGAAAGACTTGGGTTTAGGCCCCAAATAAATATCTAGTTGGAAGGAGGAGAAAGTCCTGTTACGCTGGATATTGTTCTCTTCTTATCGATAACGATTAACTGATCCTGCGTATGACTTCGTATCATCACACATCACCACTCAGTCGTAGATCTCAGGGTAGAGGCCTTGAAGAAATTGGTCGTATTTGGCCTCTAAGCTGGCAGAAATATATGGGCAATATGGCAATAGTTCAAGGAATTTATGTTGGTACTCGTTCACTGACATGTTGCCCTGCTTCAGATTAAGCAGCTCGTCCATCTTTTCTTGGCGGAGTTATGGGGGAAAGTACAGCTTCCGAAACACTGTACGGAAAACTCGTCTCAAGTAGCTGCGCCTTGCTCGTATATCATGGGTGTAGAAGTGGACTTCCACAACTTGTGAGCACTCCATTCCGACAGGAATTTCACTACCTCTATCCGCTGATCATTGGTGTAGTGGAACTCCTGAAAGAAACTCTCCATGCACTCCAGCAAATTCTCTGCAACCTCCAAAGATTTTCCTCCCTCGAGTGGTTTAGGACTCATATGAATGAACTTATGCATTTCAAAGAGACATATCCAATCCCTACGATGACAGTGTCCCCGATGATGATCTCGCTCCTCATCATCTCCCCAACGCCCACCGATGCTCTGATGACTCTCGCTTCCATGGCCTGTGATCTATAAAAGCAACTGAAATTTAACCTAAAATAGTGTTTACTGAATCCCAAATCTTAATGCCTTCTCTGATACCATTAATATAATGACACGTTCCAGAATCACCTACTAATCGAGCTAAAGCATGCAATACATAACTTAAAGCACAATAATCAAATAAAAACCAGCGGAAGCTAAAACCTGGTAAGGACACAATCCAAACAACGCTGCAACTTAACGACCGCTACCTCCCGATCCGTCCAACTTAAGTTTTGACTCATAGAATGGGGTGTACAAAACCAAAAACCGAGGACGTGAGCTAACAATTCCCGGTACAAAATTATGAGTATACACATGCTATGTATACTAATGGAAATTAATGGGACCTAAAACCTATCACGGTAGAAACACTGCTCAAACAAATGGCGCCATGTTATGTAGCACGTTGGTACGCCGCATCAAGAGGTGGCTCCCATACCAGAAAAAAAAGTGTGGATGTATGTAACTGGACCTAGATTCATGGACTTCAATCATCAACTCATTAACTCGAGGCAGAGAGACCCCATTACTAGTAATATCAAGGTATAGTCTCAACATGATAATGCATGCTGCATAATAATCGTGACATAATATATGCATATTAGGCATGCCATATAAACCATGCAAACATAGAGCATGCATACTCAGCCAAGATATCTCGGATAGTATGTTTGTACCTCTAACCAAGCAACTCAAAGAAACCTAGCCACTCAGGTACTATGTCCAAGCCTGTAAGCAGATAATCACCATATCACTTACTAATTACTAAAAGTCTTAACTAGACTAATAACTACTAATTGAAGCTAATCAAAGTCTAGACATACCTGCGCCCGTCATTATCCCTTTGATGGAGATGGCCGAAGAACCTAGGCACAATATTGCTACGATCCCGATAGAGTCTCGCTTTCGAATGGACTCCAAAACGATGTAAAGAACTTGCTATAAGCAAACATGAAATGAGAGAGGATTTGAGTGAATTGGTGAAGAATGAGAAGACCTTGGCCCCTATTTATATACAAAATTCTGAACTACTTATCACTCGTTCGAAGTTCCGAACAGAGATCGGAGCTTCCGATCTTTGGCCACCAAACATGTGTCCCAGATTGGACAACACACTGATGCCATTTGAGTTCGGACCTTTCGAACCGGGGTTCGGAGCTTTCGATCTATCTCACTTCAGTTCACCAATCAGAAGGCCTATACTTTATTATCCAAAGGGTATCGGACCTTCAGATCTTGAATTCGAAGCTTTTGAATTCACTCACTGCCTCCAAAGTACATCATTTCTTCCGAACCAGTTTGGTGCTTCCGAACTGTCCAATGACGTGAAACCCTTGGAAACATTTTCGATCATTCTGAATCCAATTTTCAACTCCTTAATTCCAATTAAACATCTCTAAATTATGTTTAGGTAGTTTATTACTTAGGAATCAGGCTACTATAAATAGTGCCGTAAAAACATTTGAAACAAAAATAATTCATGTCGTATGAAGAGTAGAAAGTACTTAATATGATTTCAAAATATTATAAAGGATCAAATTTTAAGACATACATATTATTTTAAAACATAAAGCCCACTTACAGAAAATTCTATTAACTTTCAGAAAGGTAGAGACATCCGTCAGAACAAAGTGAAATTTGGGCAAGAAATTCTTAATGATTTTATCTACATGTTGAACAAGGAAGATCAGGTTTAGAAGCCATTTGGATCCGTTTATGGACCACGAATAGAAGCTGATTTTTCCAGAGTAGATTCTGTGCAGAATTCTTGCAAAGACTGTATGAGGAATTATAACCGTTGGATCAGGCTGAAATTTGGACTGCATATTGATAACATTTTATGGTACAATCTGAACGATGAACATCTTATTTTGATCACTGCACCATTGAAAATAATTTTTGGATGAAGTGATGCATTTTCGAAGTTGAAGAAATCTCTATAGCATTTCACTTCTTCTATAACCCTAGTTACTCGAAAATTTAGAGAGAATTTGTGCTGTGATTTTTCTCATAGTTTGAGGGTCTATTTATAGGCATCCAAAAGTTATCAAGATCAACTAGGATACCTATGTTTCAAAGTTTGAATAAGATTCTATCTTCAAGATTTGACTTCTTTTTTATTGCACATAATTTAATACGTCCAATCTGCTTATCTTGCATATATTTTTATCTAGATATGCAAACTTAAAAAAAATCTAGGTTCTGTTTGGACATGTACTTTAAAAATTTTTTTAGTGTTTTATAAGTAAAAAAGTTAAAGTATGTGTTGGGATAAATTTTTTGTAAAATATTTTTGAAAACTAATTTTTAAAAAGTGTTTTCCAAGTATAGTTTTTAAAGAACACTTGAATTGTGTTTTTATATTTTTTTAGCATGGAACCATAGAAGACAAAGATTAACAACATGAATTTTGAAATGTTAAAATATTTTTATAGAATAGTTGTCCAAACACATATTTACTTTTAAAACAACTTTAAAAACATTTTATAAAAAGTTATTAAAAAACACTTTTATAAAAATATTTTATAAGTACATTTCCAAACGGAACCATAATCTTTTTGATATTAATATATCTTGGTACAATCACCATCAAGAAAATAATGATAATCAAGAAATCAAGAAATTCAAGATTTCATTATCTTATGGTATTTTAAAAAATTCAGGTTTCACGTCCCTCCCTCCTTATGGGAAGTTTAGTCCTCGAAAATTGAGTTGCCTTAGTTTCAAAGAGTTAAGGATATTGCTTACGTATTTTCTTCTCCAATTCCCATGTTGCTCCCCTTTCACCATGATTTGATCATAGGGCCTTGACATATGGGATAATCCTTCATCGTAGAATTTTATCTTTGTAATCCACAATTCGATTAGGGACTTCTTTATATTTTAGCTCTTCATTCAAGTTTTCTTCGATAAAGAGTAGTCTAGTTTCCAACTCAGTTGAACTGTACAACTCCTTTCATTGGTGAAACTCTTACATACTCTTTTTCACCAATTTCAATTTAAATTAGTCTTCTTTTTAGGTCAACCCAGCTTTTCTGTCGAACTTGGGGCGCCTTAAGTTTTTCTTTAATGATTGAGACATTTTCAACTGTCTCTTGGATAATTTCAGATCCAATGAAAAGCTTTTCCCCTATCCCATCCTATTTCTGGGGCGATCAACTTTTTCGTCCATCAAGAGCTTTGTAAGGAGCCATTCTATGCTACTATGATAGCTGTTGTTGTAATCGAACTCAATCAAAGTTAAATGTTCGCTCCAATTACTTCATAAATATAGGGCACTTGCCCTCAGCATATCTCCAATGGTTTCAATTGTCCTATTTGTATGACCATCAGTTTGATGATGATAAGACATACTAAGAGTGATCTTAGTCCCATAGCTTGTTGAAAGCTCTTCCAAAAACATGATAAAAATCTCGGATTTCTGTTAGACAAGATGCTTGTGGGAAATCTATGTAACCATATAATGTTGTCCATATAGAGTTTAGCTAACTTGACCAACTTATAATTCATGCGTACAGGTAGGAAGTGCGCATATTTTGTGAGTCTATCTACGATTACCCATATTCCATCATGACTTTGTCTTGATTTTGGTGAACCTTCCACAAAATCCATGAAAATATTATAACATTTACATTCTGGAATTTTCAACGGTTGAAGTAACCTTTCAGGTCATGGGTGTTAAGCTTTGACTTGCTGACGTACTTGAAAATTTGAGAAAAACTGGTAGCGCTTAGTCGTGTCGCGCCCATATTAACCCAACTCAAATTAACTAAATAAACATGTAGTAGCGAGAGTAGGAATCGTTCCCACGAGGAAAGTGAAATTTAAGTGTGTTCTTAAAAATACTGAAAATAAATAAAAGGAGGTTTTTGGATTTTAAAAAACTACTATGCAAGAATTAAAATAAGAAAGATCAAATAAATAACGAGACTTGGTATCGGTCGACTACACCCTTGAAATTATTCATTCGATCATCGATTCCCTAAAAATAATTAATTCACATTGAATATTCATCATTGGAAATTTAATTTCTGTTTCACCTTAATTTTAGTTAACTAAACACCAACGTTCTAAGTTAACCCTTACCCCATAAATTAACCCAATACCAGCGATTAGATTTAAATCCACGGTAGCATTCAAATGAGTGAAACTGATGAATCTAGACAGCACAAGCACCAGCGGATGTATTTAGCCTAGTCAATTGTTGTTCCTACGATTTAACAAATTGAACAACAGAAAATATTAAACGTAGTTGCTTCACAAATTAGATGATTCAAACAATTACAGATTTGAATTATAATTTAGCAGTAGTTTGTATAGCAAAATTCTAAGGTGATCAATCCTAAAATCTCACATACAAGCAAGACAATCAATCTAAAACAACTCTTGATACGCAATTCGAATTAAACAAATGAAAACTGAATCTCACAAATTGAATAAAATCAAGGGTTTCATCTTCCTTAACCAAGTACTAAGAAAGATTTAAATATAAGAACAAGAAAGATAAAACTTAGCCGCCAGATGATTTCTTTGCATGTAGCCGTCTAATCCCTGCGTTCCAATACCTCTTTCTCGTCCAAAGACCTCTTTTTATATGGCTTTGAAAGCCCACAAAATAAAGCCCGCAAAATAATATTTTTAAAATCTCAAATTTCTATTTTTTTCCTCTGCACGACTCGCGCGCTCGATTGTGCGAGTTGGACGGATCGAGCGCGCAAAAATATCCAACTTACTGTTCCGATTTTTCATAGGCGCGCTCGATCCTATGAGTTGACAGGATCGAGACTTTTTTCCAGCGAGCAGCGATTTTAAAAAATTTATATCCGAAGATCTAGCCGTCACATTGAGCTAAAATTTAGACATATGCTTTAAAACATCTTGAGCTTTATTCTGAACTGTAAAGATCGGATTTAGACTTTTCTAAAATTAAATATTATTTTCTGATCATTATTGCTTCGTAATTCTTCACTTATATCGGCTCTTTCTTCCATCTTTAGTTCCATTTATTTTTTTTTCCTATATCAAATCACATACAATGATTAGGAACTATAACATGAATTTAGCCAATAAAAATACACCTAATCATCACAAATTAACTCAATCAAACATAGGAAAATACCATCACATCAAACTCCCCCTACTTAATCCTTGCTCGCCCTCGAGCAACACAAAACATAAACACAAATGAATAATGAAATCACAGCCTCAAAGAAGTTTTCACATACAAAACAAAATTATGAATACTCTCGATTTTCCATAATACACCATCAGTCAAGCGTGAACGTGTGTGTGCGTCATGTTATTCCAGCTACATGTAACTTCAAAAGAGTTAGTTTTAAGACTGTTCGCCGACCTATGACAAATCAGTGTGAGTATCCCCATCAAGAGCCCTTTTCTCCCAACAATCTTCAAACAAAAACACAACTTTCTTGAGATAAAATTACGCATCTCCGGATTTTGCACCCGGTATTGCTTTAGCCCCAATAATTACCCGCAAACTTAGCTATAACTGGCTAGGATATGAAATTTTTTTCTTTTCTAATCCCCTCGTCTATAGCACGGATGGAGCATCAACCCCATTTAATCCGCATACTTAGCCGTGAATTTAATCTTTTAGGATTTCAATCCTTTCTAGGCCCGGATGGAGTTGTATATAAATTTTTTTTTCTAGGTGCGCCCAAGATCGTTTATGACAAGTCAAAAAAAATCATCAGGGTTAAACAAAACACTATCAGGCTCCACAAACACCTATTGCCGTGCAATGGTCCAACAGACACAAACATCATCTAATACATCGCTACAGTTCACTGGTTTAACATGTGTGCTTAAAATTATTCACTACTCAACCTCAAGTTTCTCATATCCAATCAAGAGCAAATTTTCATCATAAATAATTTTACAAAACTTCATCATCATAGGCTAGTGAATTTCATCAGTGATATTCATTGCTAACTATAAGCTCTAAATTTTTTCAAAAATACGGCTAAATGCTCTAACTGATTGGCTAAGTCCTCTCCCCCATACTTAGAATCTTACATTGTCCCCAATGTAAGTAAACATGCAAAATATAAACAAAAACTAAAAATAAAAATAAAAGATATGGAAGAAAATACTCCGCTTGGGTTGCCAGCGCTTGATTTTTAGTCTTCAGCTTGACTCTTAGAAGCACCCCTCAAAGAGTGGTTGACGCCCAAAATAAGTGTCATATGACACCACAAATGAGACTTTGTTCCATGTGCCCTCATGCTTGGCTAGATGTATATAGTTTAAGCTCGTTACCTCAACAACACTCCAAAGTAGCTGATAAACATGGGAAGAGAACATCTCTGCGGGCTCTCGGAAGATAACATCTTTTGAAACTGGTACTAATGGAAAGAAAGGATCTTGGGGATGTGTGTATGATAATACTATCGATGAGCTCATATCGATAGACTCTTGAACTCCGTCATCCTCAAACTCGAGTGGAAAAATATTTCCATCATACCATATTTCTTCCATGACATCTTCCGACATAGTTTCAATAAGAAGAGAAGACTCAAAAACCTCTAAATATTCAGTAGGAATTGATTCGTACTCCCAATCCGGGTTCTCTGAGTTATCATCATTAAACTAAATTGGGTTGGTCACTGCTTGAGTATCTTGCTTCACTTCCTGTTCTCTGTGTTCATGGCAGATTGATCTCTTGATATTCTCCATTTTCTCCACAAGGTGACATCTAGAATTTTTTAGATCTTCTACAGTTTTCACAGTCGATGCCACAAGATTGCTCATGATATCCTCCAGCGGATGTAAGATCAACTGCGAACAACTTCCCTCCTCCTTTTGAAGCTCGAATAGTTGGTCTGTAAAATCTGGGTATTGAGAGTGCGAATACCAGTAATAGTCAAACTTGGCCATATCATCCAACAGGTGTCTCATGGTATCATCATCTCGGAAAAATATTGAAATACCGGTTGTGAAAGCTCCATCAATTACCCATCTTCTTGTCACTGCATCCAAACCATCAAGAAAAATTGTAAGGAGAGAATAGTTAGAAAAATCATGATACTGGAAGATGGCTTCCAAATATTTGAATCTCTTCCATGCTGCGTAGAATGACTCTCTGTGTTGCAGGATAAAACTTGCTAATACTTGTCGATTTGACATCTCGAAGTATCACACCAAGAGAATTCTTGCAAAAACAGAAAAAAAAGATCAGAAAATGAAGAATAAAATTAAAAAAAAACACAAATAAATTAAACGCCTTCCCCGGCAACGGAGCCAAAATTTGGTAGCGCTTGTTGGAAAACGCGGCTCTCTGATCAATCACGATTGATACCCGGTGCAGCGGAAGTTTAAAATTTTCTCATGGAACGATTCCATGGTGTGGGTATCAACCATTCAACGATTAAATTATTGTGTGTGTAAAATTTAAATAACAATTAAATAAATTTTACCTCAAATCTCGCAACGAGATTAATGGACACCAACAGAACAATTCTGCTCTTGTTGTCTCTCCCTGGAACCGATGAACTCCTTCAATCAGGTCCACGAACAGAGGTTTAACCCCTCTGATAGATTGCACTAAAAAATCTATCAGAAGTTTTCTGCGAAGAGATTACACGAATCTGATTCGTTATTCCTTACTGCAATTCAAAATCACAGACCGGAATTTCTCGGGCAGAGCAAAAGGGGACGGCCGAAAATTCTTTGAGAGAGAGGGTAGGGTTTTCGAAAATTGCTCTCAAAAATAATGACCTGTTGTGTCTAATTTCTGTACTGAAATAACCTATTTATAATGCAGGCCACTAACACCTTAGGGCCCATTAGTCATAAGCTGGGGCCCGACAAGCAAAGCCCACTCGTTCAGAAATTAATATAAAATTCATCGTGACTCCGATTGATGAAACGATTTCACCAATGTGCACAGAAACCATTTCTGCACGTTTTAAAGTCAAAATAAATTTTCCTAAATCCGAATTCAGTGGTTTCCAAAAATGTCCATCCCTATGTCATTTTAGGAAATCCTACTCCCTTACTCTTATTTAAGAAGTCCAACTCCTTAGTTCATTAAATTTAACTCTTTAAATTTAACTATCTCAACGGGGATTAAAACTCCATTACACTGTGTGACCCTCAATGGTTCAGGGATACAGCTAGCCGTGGGCTCACAACTCCTTGTGACTCGGAACAACACTTTCCGACTTGCCCAACGAATCATGGTAAAGCGCCTAGCAACATCGCCCCATGATTCCCTAGGTATCACTGATAGTGCCTACAAGAACCAGTAGATTTTGGTTAGCGTACAGTACGGTCCCTTCATCCATATATCCCGATCGAATCAACAACCATTGGTATATCGAGAGTCGCTCAAGATTCGATAACTATGCAATGCATCTTGAAGATCAAATTAGTGACATCGCATGTGCTACTAAGAAACCATTTCTTAAATCACATCAAGTACTCTGGCCAGAGATTTGTCACACTAATATCTCCTCAGATCGCATAGGATATCCACACTCGCAAGTATGTGGTGAATCCTTGACAACAATGCATTGACTCCTATATGTGTCGTAACTGTACCCAATCTCGACACCTGATGACCCCCTCAGAGTCGGTAAACGAGTCAAAGCACAGTACTAGCATATAGAGTCTCCATGATGTTTCAAGTCGTAAGGACTAATGGTGTACAACCAAAACCGCGGACTTTATCCACTCGATAAGTGATAACCACTTGGAAAGTCCGGATAGGGTAGTTCGATTATTCATCCTATGAATATCCATTTGCATGCTTCGAACATCTCCATGTTCCCTACCAATGAAACGTGGTACTCCGCATCGCAAATGCTAGTCTCAAACTCGAGCGATCCTTATCCTTATTATCGGACGGCTCAATCGACTAGGAACGGTTTTAGAATATACAGTGACTATAAGATGTATTTCATGATAGACATCTCCATGTTCTACCACATCTTACATACACTATAGTATATTCAAGGTCTTTATCAAAACAACAATAGTATATCACAATATAACAATATGAAGTAATGTAAAGTCATTGCCATAAAAGTGTAAATAATATTAAACAAAAGATTGTTTATACAAAGAGTCAATAAAGCCCATAGCCACACAGTTGGCTCACTGGGCACCCACTCTTACAATCTCCCACTTGCCCTATAGCCAACTAGTCATACTACGTAGACCCATTGCTTCGCGATGTTTGTCAAACAATGGTCCTGGCAAAGGCTTAGTAAGCGGATCAGCGATATTGTCTGCAGAGGCCACTCGTTCGACAATGATGTCTCCTCTTTCCACAATCTCCCGGATTATGTGGTATTTCCTCAGTACGTGTTTGGATCTTTGATGAGACCTTGGTTCCTTTGCTTGAGCAACGGCACCCGTGTTGTCGCAGTACACCGGGACTGGACCAACAAATTCAGGAATGACGCCCAACTCTTGGACGAAATTCCTCATCCAAACGGCCTCTTTAGCAGCAGCTGATGCTGCAATGTATTCAGCCTCAGTGGTGGAATCCGCTGTGGTGTCCTGCTTGGAACTCTTCCAAGAGACAGCACCGCCATTGAGCATGAACACAAATCCAGAGGTTGACTTCGAGTCATCCACATCACTTTGGAAGCTAGAGTCGGTATAGCCTTCCAATTTGAGTTCTCGTCCTCCATAAACCATGAACATATTCTTAGTCCTTCGCAAGTACTTAAGAATGTCCTTCACGGCTTTCCAATGCATTTGACCAGGATTAGACTGATATCTGCTCGTGACACTCAGAGCAAATGCTACATCCGGTCTGGTAGATATCATCCCATACATGATACTACCTATAGCTGACGCATATGGTACATGTGTCATATTCTCTATCTCTTCATCAGTCTTGGGACACATAGACTTGGATAGAGAAACTCCATGACACATGGGTAGATGTCCTCTCTTGGACCCATCCATTGAAAACCGTTTCAATATGGTATCGATGTAGGTTGATTGAGTGAGTCCTATCATTCTCTTAGATCTATCTCTATAGATCTGAATCCCTAGAATGTAGGATGCCTCACCCAAATCCTTCATCGAAAATCTACCTGATAACCATATCTTCGTTGACTGCAACATCCCTACATCATTCCCAATGAGTAGGATGTCATCAACATAAAGTACTAAGAATGACACCGCATCCTTAACTACTTTCTTGTACACGCAAGGTTCCTCCGGGTTCTTGATGAAACCAAAATCTTTTATTGTTTCATCAAATTTCTGGTTCCAACTTCTTGATGCTTGTTTTAGACCATAAATTGATCTCTGAAGTTTGCATACCTTATGCTTGCTTCCCATGGATGTGTACCCCTCTGGCTGCTTCATATAGATTTCTTCCTTAATGTCTCCATTAAGAAAAGCAGTCTTCACATCCATTTGCCATATCTCATAGTCATACCATGCAGCTATGGCAATAAGGATTCTTATGGACTTGAACATAGCAACTGGTGAAAAGGTTTCATCATAGTCAACTCCTTGCCTTTGAGTATAACCTTTCGCCACCAATCGCGCCTTGTAGGTCAATACCTTACCATCAGGGCCAAGCTTTCTTTTGTAGATCCATTTACACCCTATTGGAACAATTCCATCGGGAGGATCTACCAAAGACCAAACTTGGTTTGTATGCATCGAATCCAATTCTGACTGCATAGCTTCAAGCCATAAATTCGAATCCGCATCAGAAATTGCTTCCTTGAAGTTTCTTGGATCACATCCAATGTCGGGTTCATCTTGATCCCCTTCAAGAAGAAGACCATATCGAATAGGAGGTCTAGAAGTCCTCTTGGATCTTCTAGGTTCAGGCGTGTCCAGCAATGGTTCCTGAGGTGTAGGATCGTTATTTTGTATTTCGGGTTCTTCTCGAACTTCTTCGAGTTCCATCATCTCGCCTTTCTTATCCAATAAGAATTCCTTCTCCAAGAAGGTGGCATTCCTAGAAACAAACACCTTTGTTTCAGCAGGATAATAGAAATAATATCCGATTGAATTCTTCGGATACCCTACAAAATAACATAAGCTGGATCGACTATCCAACTTATCTCCCACTGTCCGCTTCACGTAAGCAGGACATCCCCAAATCCTCAAGTACGAATACTTAGGAGCTTTGCCATTCCATAACTCGTATGGTGTTTTGTCCACTGCTTTACTGTGGACGTTGTTCAACAACAATACCGCCGTTTCAAGCGCATAGCCCCAAAACGAAGGTGGAAGCTCAGTGAAGCTCATCATAGATCGAACCATGTCCAACAAAGTTCGATTACGACGCTCCGATACACCATTAAGCTGTGGTGTCATAGGAGGAGTCCACTGAGAGAGAATCCCATTCTCTTTCAGATAGTCCAAAAACTCGGTACTCAAGTGTTCTCCACCTCGATCCGATCGAAGTGCTTTAATACTTTTACCTAGCTTGTTTTCTACTTCAGCCCTGAATTCTTTGAACTTTTCAAATGCTTCAGACTTATATTTCATTAAATATAAATACCCATACCTTGAATAATCATCAGTAAAGGTAATGAAGTAGGTGTGGCCATGTTGAGTCTCTACTCTAAATGGACCACAAACATCTGTATGGATCAAATCCAACAGATTCTGACTACGCTCAGGTTTCCCCTTAAAAGGAGATTTAGTCATTTTTCCTTATAGGCAGGATTCACAAGTAGGTAGAGAGTTAATATCAGACATATCAAACATGCCCTCTCCCACTAGCTTGTTCATCCTCCTTGAGGAAATATGACCTAGTCTAGCGTGCCAAAGGTTTGCCGGGTTTTGACTATCGATTTTCCTTTTGTTTGTTGTCGCCGGTTTGTCAATACAATTCACTGGAACGTCTTTTAGTTTCAAATTGTATAGATCGTTTTCAAGTTGTCCATTTCCAATTAAACATTCATTCTTGTAAATATTGCAAATCCCATTCACAAAATTACAAGAATAACCATCTCTATCAAGCATAGAAATAGAAATAATGTTTTTAATTAAATCTGGCACAAATAAAACATCTCTCAACAATAATTTAAAACCATTCTGCAAAATCAAACAAACATCTCCAATGGCCGTAGCTTCAACTCTGGAACCATTCCCGAGCCTCAGCTGGGTCTCACCCATTCTAAGCCTGCGACTTCTTGTCATCACCTGCAAATCATTGCAAATGTGAGATCCACATCCGGTATCCAATACCCAAGAAGTTGTATTAAGTGACATGTTTATTTCGATATAGAACATACCCTTTGCAGTTCCCAACTGCTCAAGATACTCCTTGCAGTTGCGCTTCCAATGACCCGGCTTCTTGCAGTAATGGCAAACATCCTTGGATTTTCCATTGTTTGAAGCCTTTGTCTTTTGCTTCTTCTCGGGTTCCACTTTCTTGGGTGGGGCAGAACGTTTCTTGCCCTTCATACTTGGCCCCTTCTTAGCAGAAGATGAGGAGCCCACCAAGAAAGCTGGCTTATCCTTCTTAAGTGTGGATTCATATGTAACGAGCATATTGACCATCTCTTCAAGGGTGGCCTCTATCTTGTTCATATTAAAATTTATCACGAATCCATCAAATGAAGAAGGAAGAGATAGAAGCAGCAAGTCCACATTGAGTTCATGCTCCAACACCAAATCAAGGGTCGCTAACTTCTGTATGAGCCAAATCACTCGTACCCCATGATCACGGACCGAAGTCCCTTCACGCATGCGGCACGTCATCAACTCCTTAACAGTAGAGAACCTTTCAGCCCTCGACTGAGCCCCAAAAAGTTCCTTGAGTTGCGCGTGAATGTCAGCAGCATTCACCGTGTCCTCAAATCGCCTCTGGAGTTCATCAGACATCGAGGCTTGCATATAGCATTTGGTCTTGATGTCATGGTCCCACCATGCATCAAGCTTGGCCAATTCCTCCGGACTAACATCAGCTGGTGCTTCCTTCGGAGGTGCTTTCTCTAACACATAGAGCATTTTCTCCGAAGTTAAGACAATCTTCAACTTCCGGAACCATTCCGTATAGTTGGCGCCAGTCAGCTTGTTTTGTTCGAGGATCGAGAATAAAGGATTTCGCGAATTCATTGTATGAAATACTGAAAAGGAAAACAGACATATATCAATGATTGTTTAACAATTTACTAAGACATAAAATAGGCGAATTTAATTTTATGAATCTCACTCCCACTATTTTAACGATTTCACCACCCTCTAGTGAAAACGGGAAACTTTTTCCTTAGTGAGAACATGGAGTCCAATTGACAAACTTATGGTCCCGAATAATATCAGCCAACCATAATTCTCAAAAGGTAGAGCCCAATTGCTTCCAAAGCAACCCCCATGTATTTACCTCATGTCCAATAAGGGCCCAATAATATGACGCCGTTTAAAGTGACATGTCAAGATGACCCATCAATATTAAGTTGTGATGGACGGTCGCCATGTGGATCCCCCAATAATATGAGCCGATCCCATGGGAGTTCCACCCAACTTACAACATTTGTCGATCCAATGTACAGCTTTCCGACGGACGGGCCCCCCCAATAATATGAGCCGGACCATATCCGCGGGTAGCATCACATACATTGACCGTTGATGGAAGGTAGGAACATTTAAATAATATTTAAATTTCCTTTATTTATCTTGATATAAATTTTAAATCATATTTAAAATGAGGGATTTTATTTATAAAAATATTTGTCTCATCATATTTAATTTATTGCATGCATTGCCGGATTCACGCAATTTATGTCTAAACATGCATACAATCATAATATCACATATTATATAGGATGATCGATTCCATTTCTAATTGACCCGTGGTTGCCAATCACGGGTCTTAGTCCAATCCTAGGTAATATGCAGTATGCAAATGCAATCCTATTACATATGCTTCCAATTTACATTTCTTCAGTCTTCATTGTCTGCTGGGCCCACCATCTTCAAATCTTGATCTCCCACTAAATCTAATGTATTTACAATAAATAACAATGACAAGTAGGGGATACATTTTTAGGGGGTGGGAACGGGCTATAAACCAAGCCCACTTTTATTACATATGACATTCATATCGGGCCATAAACCAGGCCCATTAATAAAACCAACAATAATAAAGACAAAATGTAAATTCCTAACATACACCTACAAAATTGGTCATGGCAATCGATCATCCTTATCCAATAACATTTAATTCAAAATTAATTTATTGGATAACATGCTGTGGCAATTCAAATTTAAACAAGATAAAATCATATTTTATATATAAAATCTCATTTCACATATAAAATCATATTTTATCTCTATATCAAATAAAATCATATTTTATCTATAAAATCCAATTTTACAAATAAAATCATATTTTACTTAATATATCATAAGATCATATCTTATCATCAATTGTACCAAAATAATTGATTTCAAAATTCAATTTACGGATAAAATATTAAAATTTTCCAAAAATTCAAATTTATCCAAAATCAATTTTAAAATTTACGGACTCGAACAATTCGATCCGAAATCTCGTGAACCAATCAAAAACAATTTTTGACCGGACCAAAAATAAAATTTTAAATATTAAAATTAATTTTTAAATAAAAATATAATTTTTCCCGCGGGCCGCCCGGGACACTCCCGGGCCGGCCCGCACCCGGGGCGCGGGCCGGGGGCAGCCCGGCTGCCCCCTTAGGGCAGCGCCTGGCGCCGCCCCTGGGCGGCGCTCAGCGCTGCGCTGGGCGGCGCCGAGCGCCGCCCCTGGGCAGCGCACAGCGCTGCCCTAGGCGGCGCCGTGCGCCGCCCTGGGCGGCGACGGTCGCCGCCTTGGGCGGCGCCGTGCGCCCCCTTTGGGCGGCGCCGTGCGCCGCCCGGGGCAGCAACAATTGCTGCCCCACCGGGCAGCGATCCAATCGCTGCCCGGGTTTTGCCCCGAAAAATTTTTTTTTATTTAAAAAATATTTATTTTGTTTCAAAAAACCGAGACTCAAAAATTTTGTACAATTGATTAATTTAATCGTTTGATCTGAGCAACCTGGCTCTGATACCACTGTTGGAAAACGCGGCTCTCTGATCAATCACGATTGATACCCGGTGCAGCGGAAGTTTAAAATTTTCTCATGGAACGATTCCATGGTGTGGGTATCAACCATTCAACGATTAAATTATTGTGTGTGTAAAATTTAAATAACAATTAAATAAATTTTACCTCAAATCTCGCAACGAGATTAATGGACACCAACAGAACAATTCTGCTCTTGTTGTCTCTCCCTGGAACCGATGAACTCCTTCAATCAGGTCCACGAACAGAGGTTTAATCCCTCTGATAGATTGCACTAGAAAATCTATCAGAAGTTTTCTGCGAAGAGATTACACGAATCTGATTCGTTATTCCTTACTGCAATTCAAAATCACAGACCGGAATTTCTCGGGCAGAGCAAAAGGGGACGGCCGAAAATTCTTTGAGAGAGAGGGTAGGGTTTTCGAAAATTGCTCTCAAAAATAATGACCTGTTGTGTCTAATTTCTGTACTGAAATAACCTATTTATAATGCAGGCCACTAACACCTTAGGGCCCATTAGTCATAAGCTGGGGCCCGACAAGCAAAGCCCACTCGTTCAGAAATTAATATAAAATTCATCGTGACTCCGATTGATGAAACGATTTCACCAATGTGCACAGAAACCATTTCTGCACGTTTTAAAGTCAAAATAAATTTTCCTGAATCCGAATTCAGTGGTTTCCAAAAATGTCCATCCCTATGTCATTTTAGGAAATCCTACTCCCTTACTCTTATTTAAGAAGTCCAACTCCTTAGTTCATTAAATTTAACTCTTTAAATTTAACTATCTCAACGGGGATTAAAAACTCCATTACACTGTGTGACCCTCAATGGTTCAGGGATACAGCTAGCCGTGGGCTCACAACTCCTTGTGACTCGGAACAACACTTTCCGACTTGCCCAACGAATCATGGTAAAGCGCCTAGCAACATCGCCCATGATTCCCTAGGTATCACTGATAGTGCCTACAAGAACCAGTAGATTTTGGTTAGCGTACAGTACGGTCCCTTCATCCATATATCCCGATCGAATCAACAACCATTGGTATATCGAGAGTCGCTCAAGATTCGATAACTATGCAATGCATCTTGAAGATCAAATTAGTGACATCGCATGTGCTACTAAGAAACCATTTCTTAAATCACATCAAGTACTCTGGCCAGAGATTTGTCACACTAATATCTCCTCAGATCGCATAGGATATCCACACTCGCAAGTATGTGGTGAATCCTTGACAACAATGCATTGACTCCTATATGTGTCGTAACTGTACCCAATCTCGACACCTGATGACCCCTCAGAGTCGGTAAACGAGTCAAAGCACAGTACTAGCATATAGAGTCTCCATGATGTTTCAAGTCGTAAGGACTAATGGTGTACAACCAAAACCGCGGACTTTATCCACTCGATAAGTGATAACCACTTGGAAAGTCCGGATAGGGTAGTTCGATTATTCATCCTATGAATATCCATTTGCATGCTTCGAACATCTCCATGTTCCCTACCAATGAAACGTGGTACTCCGCATCGCAAATGCTAGTCTCAAACTCGAGCGATCCTTATCCTTATTATCGGACGGCTCAATCGACTAGGAACGGTTTTAGAATATACAGTGACTATAAGATGTATTTCATGATAGACATCTCCATGTTCTACCACATCTTACATACACTATAGTATATTCAAGGTCTTTATCAAAACAACAATAGTATTGTTGGAAAACTGGCGAGTTCCCAGACCAATTACGATTGATACCCGGTGCAGCGGAAGTTTAAAAATTTTTCATGGAACGTTTCCATGGTATGGGTATCAACCGTTCATCGATTGAATTATTGTGTGTGTAAAATTTAAATAACAGTTAAATAAATTTTACCTCAAATCTCGCAACGAGATTAATGGACACCAACAGAACAATTCTGCTCTTGTTGTCTCTCCCTGGAACCGATGAACGCCTTCAATCAGGTCCACGAACAGAGGTTTAATCCCTCTGATAGATTGCACTAGAAAATCTATCAGAAGTTTTCTGCGAAGAGAATACACGAATTTGATTCGTTATTCCTTACTGCGATTCAAAATCACAGACCGGAAAATCTCGGGCAGAGGTAGGGAGGGGCGGCCGAAATATTCTTAAGAGAGGGTAGGGTTTTCGAAAATTGCTCTCAAAAATAATGACCTATTGTGTATAATTTCTGTACTGAAATAACTTATTTATAATGCAGGCCACTAACACCTTAGGGCCCATTAGTCATAAGCTGGGGCCCGACAAGCAAAGCCCGCTCGTTCAGAAATTAATATAAAATTCATCGTGACTCCGATTGATGAAACGATTTCACCAATGTGCACAGAAACCATTTCTGCACGTTTTAAAGTCAAAATAAATTTTCCTGAATCCGAATTCAGTGATTTCCAAAAATGTCCATCCCTATGTCATTTTAGGAAATCCTACTCCCTTACTCTTATTTAAGAAGTCCAACTCCTTAGTTCATTAAATTTAACTCTTTAAATTTAACTATCTCAACGGGGATTAAAACTCCATTACACTGTGTGACCCTCAATGGTTCAGGGATACAGCTAGCCGTGGGCTCACAACTCCTTGTGACTCGGAACAACACTTTCCGACTTGCCCAACGAATCATGGTAAAGCGCCTAGCAACATCGCCCCATGATTCCCTAGGTATCACTGATAGTGCCTACAAGAACCAGTAGATTTTGGTTAACGTACAGTACGGTCCCTTCATCCATATATCCCGATCGAATCAACAACCATTGGTATATCGAGAGTCGCTCAAGATTCGATAACTATGCAATGCATCTTGAAGATCAAATTAGTGACATCGCATGTGCTACTAAGAAACCATTTCTTAAATCACATCAAGTACTCTGGCCAGAGATTTGTCACACTAATATCTCCTCAGATCGCATAGGATATCCATACTCGCAAGTATGTGGTGAATCCTTGACAACAATGCATTGACTCCTATATGTGTCGTAACTGTACCCAATCTCGACACCTGATGACCCCCTCAGAGTCGGTAAACGAGTCAAAGCACAGTACTAGCATATAGAGTCTCCATGATGTTTCAAGTCGTAAGGACTAATGGTGTACAACCAAAACCGCGGACTTTATCCACTCGATAAGTGATAACCACTTGGAAAGTCCGGATAGGGTAGTTCGACTATTCATCCTATGAATATCCATTTGCATGCTTCGAACATCTCCATGTTCCCTACCAATGAAACGTGGTACTCCGCATCGCAAATGCTAGTCTCAAACTCGAGCGATCCTTATCCTTATTATCGGACGGCTCAATCGACTAGGAACGGTTTTAGAACATACAGTGACTATAAGATGTATTTCATGATAGACATCTCCATGTTCTACCACATCTTACATACACTATAGTATATTCAAGGTCTTTATCAAAACAACAATAGTATATCACAATATAACAATATGAAGTAATATAAAGTCATTGCCATAAAAGTGTAAATAATATTAAACAAAAGATTGTTTATGCAAAGAGTCAACAAAGCCCATAGCCACACAGTTGGCTCACTGGGCACCCACTCTTACAATCTCCCACTTGCCCTATAGCCAACTAGTCATACTACGTAGACCCATTGCTTCGCGATGTTTGTCAAACAATGGTCCTGGCAAAGGCTTAGTAAGTGGATCAGCGATATTGTCTGCAGAGGCCACTCGTTCGACACTGATGTCTCCTCTTTCCACAATCTCCCGGATTATGTGGTATTTCCTCAGTACGTGTTTGGATCTTTGATGAGACCTTGGTTCCTTTGCTTGAGCAACGGCACCCGTGTTGTCGCAGTACACCGGGACTGGACCAACAAATTCAGGAATGACGCCCAACTCTTGGACGAAATTCCTCATCCAAACGGCCTCTTTAGCAGCAGCTGATGCTGCGATGTATTCAGCCTCAGTGGTGGAATCCGCTGTGGTGTCCTGCTTGGAACTCTTCCAAGAGACAGCACCGCCATTGAGCATGAACACAAATCCAGAGGTTGACTTCGAGTCATCCACATCACTTTGGAAGCTAGAGTCGGTATAGCCTTCCAGTTTGAGTTCTCGTCCTCCATAAACCATGAACATATTCTTAGTCCTTCGCAAGTACTTAAGAATGTCCTTCACGGCTTTCCAATGCATCTGACCAGGATTAGACTGATATCTGCTCGTGACACTCAGAGCAAATGCTACATCCGGTCTGGTAGATATCATCCCATACATGATACTACCTATAGCTGACGCATATGGTACATGTGTCATATTCTCTATCTCTGCATCAGTCTTGGGACACATAGACTTGGATAGAGAAACTCCATGACACATGGGTAGATGTCCTCTCTTGGACCCATCCATTGAAAACCGTTTCAATATGGTATCGATGTAGGTTGATTGAGTGAGTCCTATCATTCTCTTAGATCTATCTCTATAGATCTGAATCCCTAGAATGTAGGATGCCTCACCCAAATCCTTCATCGAAAATCTACCTGATAACCATATCTTTGTTGACTGCAACATCCCTACATCATTCCCAATGAGTAGGATGTCATCAACATAAAGTACTAAGAATGTCACCGCATCCTTAACTACTTTCTTGTACACGCAAGGTTCCTCCGGGTTCTTGATGAAACCAAAATCTTTAATTGTTTCATCAAATTTCTGGTTCCAACTTCTTGATGCTTGTTTTAGACCATAAATTGATCTCTGAAGCTTGCATACCTTATGCTCGCTTCCCATGGATGTGTACCCCTCAGGCTGCTTCATATAGATTTCTTCCTTAATGTCTCCATTAAGAAAAGCAGTCTTCACATCCATCTGCCATATATCTCATAGTCATACCATGCAGCTATGGCAATAAGGATTCTTATGGACTTGAACATAGCAACTGGTGAAAAGGTTTCATCATAGTCAACTCCTTGCCTTTGAGTATAACCTTTCGCCACCAATCGCGCCTTGTAGGTCAATACCTTACCATCAGGCCCAAGCTTTCTTTTGTAGATCCATTTACACCCTATTGGAACAATTCCATCGGGAGGATCCACTAAAGACCAGACTTGGTTAGTATGCATCGAATCCAATTCAGACTGCATAGCTTCAAGCCATAAATTCGAATCCGCATCAGAAATTGCTTCCTTGAAGCTTCTTGGATCACATCCAATGTCGGGTTCATCTTGACCCTCTTCAAGAAGAAGACCATATCGAACTGGAGGTCTAGAAGTCCTCTCGGATCTTCTAGGTGCAGGCGTGTCCAGCAATGGTTCCTGAGGTGTAGGATCGTTATTTTGTATTTCGGGTTCTTCTCGAACTTCTTCGAGTTCCATCATCTCGCCTTTCTTATCCAATAAGAACTCCTTCTCCAAGAAGGTGGCATTCCGTGAAACAAACACCTTTGTTTCAGCAGGATAATAGAAATAATATCCGATTGAATTCTTCGGATACCCCACAAAATAACACAAGCTGGATCGACTATCCAACTTATCTCCCACTGTCCGCTTCACGTAAGCAGGACATCCCCAAATCCTCAAGTACGAATACTTAGGAGCTTTGCCATTCCATAACTCGTATGGTGTTTTGTCCACTGCTTTTGTGTGGACGTTGTTTAACAACAATACCGCCGTTTCAAGCGCATAGCCCCAAAACGAAGGTGGAAGCTCAGTGAAGCTCATCATAGATCGAACCATGTCCAACAAAGTTCGATTACGACGCTCCGATACACCATTAAGCTGTGGTGTCATAGGAGGAGTCCACTGAGAGAGAATCCCATTCTCTTTTAGATAGTCCAAAAACTCGGTACTCAAGTATTCTCCACCTCGATCCGATCGAAGTGCTTTAATACTTTTACCTAGCTTGTTTTCTACTTCAGCCCTGAATTCTTTGAACTTTTCAAATGCTTCAGACTTATATTTCATTAAATATAAATACCCATACCTTGAATAATCATCAGTAAAGGTAATGAAGTAGGTGTGGCCATGTTGAGTCCCTACTCTAAATGGACCACAAACATCTGTATGGATCAAATCCAACAGATTCTGACTACGCTCAGGTTTCCCCTTAAAAGGAGATTTAGTCATTTTTCCTTTTAGGCAGGATTCACAAGTAGGTAGAGAGTTAATATCAGACATATCAAACATGCCCTCTCCCACTAGCTTGTTCATCCTCTTTGAGGAAATATGACCTAGCCTAGCGTGCCAAAGGTTTGCCGGGTTTTGACTATCGATTTTCCTTTTGTTTGTTATCGCCGGTTTGTCAATACAATTAATTGGAACGTCTTTTAGTTTTAAATTGTATAGATCGTTTTCAAGTTGTCCATTTCCAATTAAACATTCATTCTTGTAAATACTGCAAATCCCATTCACAAAATTACAAGAATAACCATCTCTATCAAGCATAGAAATAGAAATAATGTTTTTAATTAAATCTGGCACAAATAAAACATCTCTCAACAATAATTTAAAACCATTCTGCAATATCAAACAAACATCTCCAATGGCCGTAGCTTCAACTCTGGAACCATTCCCGAGCCTCAGCTGGGTCTCACCCATTCTAAGCCTGCGACTTCTTGTCATCACCTGCAAATCATTGCAAATGTGAGATCCACATCCGGTATCCAATACCCAAGAAGTTGTATTAAGTGACATGTTTATTTCGATATAGAACATACCCTTTGCAGTTCCTAACTGCTCAAGATACTCCTTGCAGTTGCGCTTCCAATGACCCGGCTTCTTGCAGTAATGGCAAACATCCTTGGATTTTCCATTGTTTGAAGCCTTTGTCTTTTGCTTCTTCTCGGGTTCCACTTTCTTGGGTGGGGCAGAACGTTTCTTGCCCTTCATACTTGGCCCCTTCTTTGTAGAAGATGAGGAGCCCACCAAGAAAGCTGGCTTATCCTTCTTAAGTGTGGATTCATATGTAACGAGCATATTGACCATCTCTTCAAGGGTGGCCTCTATCTTGTTCATATTAAAATTTATCACGAATCCATCAAATGAAGAAGGAAGAGATAGAAGCAGCAAGTCCACATTGAGTTCATGCTCCAACACCAAATCAAGGGTCGCTAACTTCTGTATGAGCCAAATCACTCGTACCCCATGATCACGGACCGAAGTCCCTTCACGCATGCGGCACGTCATCAACTCCTTAACAGTGGAGAACCTTTCAGCCCTCGACTGAGCCCCAAAAAGTTCCTTGAGTTGCGCGTGAATGTCAGCAGCATTCACCGTGTCCTCAAATCGCCTCTGGAGTTCATCAGACATCGAGGCTTGCATATAGCATTTGGTCTTGATGTCATGGTCACACCATACATCAAGTTTGGCCAATTCCTCCGGACTTATATCAGCTGGTGCTTCCTTCGGAGGTGCTTTCTCTAACACGTAGAGCATTTTCTCCGAAGTTAAGACAATCTTCAACTTCCGGAACCATTCCGTATAGTTGGCGCCAGTCAGCTTGTTTTGTTCGAGGATCGAGAATAAAGGATTTCGCGAATTCATTGTATGAAATACTGAAAAGGAAAACAGACATATATCAATGATTGTTTAACAATTTACTAAGACATAAAATAGGCGAATTTAATTTTATGAATCTCACTCCCACTATTTTAACGATTTCACCACCCTCTAGTGAAAACGGGAAACTTTTTCCTTAGTGAGAACATGGAGTCCAATTGACAAACTTATGGTCCCGAATAATATCAGCCAACCATAATTTTCAAAAGGTAGAGCCCAATTGCTTCCAAAGCAACCCCCATGTATTTACCTCATGTCCAATAAGGGCCCAATAATATGACGCCGTTTAAAGTGACATGTCAAGATGACCCATCAATATTAAGTTGTGATGGACGGTCGCCATGTGGATCCCCCAATAATATGAGCCGATCCCATGGGAGTTCCACCCAACTTACAACATTTGTCGATCCAATGTACAGCTTTCCGACGGACGGGCCCCCCCAATAATATGAGCCGGACCGTATCCGCGGGTAGCATCACATACATTGACCGTTGATGGAAGGTAGGAACATTTAAACAATATTTAAATTTCCTTTATTTATCTTGATATAAATTTTAAATCATATTTAAAATGAGGGATTTTATTTATAAAAATATTTGTCTCATCATATTTAATTTATTGCATGCATTGCCGGATTCACGCAATTTATGTCTAAACATGCATACAATCATAATATCACATATTATATATAGGATGATCGATTCCATTTCTAATTGACCCGTGGTTGCCAATCACGGGTCTTAGTCCAATCCTAGGTAATATGCAGTATGCAAATGCAATCCTATTACATATGCTTCCAATTTACATTTCTTCAGTCTTCATTGTCTGCTGGGCCCACCATCTTCAAATCTTGATCTCCCACTAAATCTAATGTATTTACAATAAATAACAATGACAAGTAGGGGATACATTTTTAGGGGGTGGGAACGGGCTATAAACCAAGCCCACTTTTATTACATATGACATTCATATCGGGCCATAAACCAGGCCCATTAATAAAACCAACAACAATAAAGACAAAATGTAAATTCCTAACATACACCTACAAAATTGGTCATGGCAATCGATCATCCTTATCCAATAACATTTAATTCAAAATTAATTTATTGGATAACATGCTGTGGCAATTCAAATTTAAACAAGATAAAATCATATTTTATATATAAAATCACATTTCACATATAAAATCATATTTTATCTCCATATCAAATAAAATCATATTTTATCTATAAAATCCAATTTTACAAATAAAATCATATTTTATCTAATATATCATAAGATCATATCTTATCATCAATTGTACCAAAATAATTGATTTCAAAATTCAATTTACGGATAAAATATTAAAATTTTCCAAAAATTCAAATTTATCCAAAATCAATTTTAAAATTTACGGACTCGAACAATTCGATCCGAAATCTCGTGAACCAATCAAAAACAATTTTTGACCGGACCAAAAATAAAATTTTAACATATTAAAATTAATTTTAATAAAAATAATAATTTTTCCCGCGGGCCGCCCGGGACACTCCCGGGTTGGCCCGCACCCGGGGCGCGGGCCGGGGCAGCCCGGCTGCCCCCTTAGGGCAGCAACACTTGCTGCCCTGGCGGCGCCTGGCGCCGCCGCTGGGCGGCGCCGTGCGTCGCCCTGGGCGGCGCTGAGCGCCACCCCTGGGCGGCGCCGAGCGCCGCCCTGGGCAGCGCCGAGCGCTGCCCTGCGCAGCGCCCAGCGCTGCGCTGGGCAGCGCACAGCGCTGCCCTGGGCAGCGCCGTGCGCCGCCCTGGGCGGCGCCGTGCGCCCCCTTTGGGCGGCGCCGTGCGCCGCCCCTGGGGGCAGCGACCATCGCTGCCCCCTTCCGGGCAGCGATCCAATCGCTGCCCGGGTTTCGCCCCCGGAAAAAAAATTTTTTTTTTTTTTATTATTAAAAATATTTATTTTGTTTCATAAACCGAGACTCAAAAATTTTGTACAATTGATTATTCAATCGATTGATCTGAGCAACCTGGCTTTGATACCACTGTTGGAAAACTGGCGAGTTCCCAGACCAATTACGATTGATACCCGGTGCAGCGGAAGTTTAAAAATTTTTCATGGAACGTTCCATGGTATGGGTATCAACCGTTCATCGATTGAATTATTGTGTGTGTAAAATTTAAATAACAGTTAAATAAATTTTACCTCAAATCTCGCAACGAGATTAATGGACACCAACAGAACAATTCTGCTCTTGTTGTCTCTCCCTGGAACCGATGAACGCCTTCAATCAGGTCCACGAACAGAGGTTTAATCCCTCTGATAGATTGCACTAGAAAATCTATCAGAAGTTTTCTGCGAAGAGAATACACGAATTTGATTCGTTATTCCTTACTGCGATTCAAAATCACAGACCGGAAAATCTCGGGCAGAGGTAGGGAGGGGCGGCCGAAATATTCTTAAGAGAGGGTAGGGTTTTCGAAAATTGCTCTCAAAAATAATGACCTATTGTGTATAATTTCTGTACTGAAATAACTTATTTATAATGCAGGCCACTAACACCTTAGGGCCCATTAGTCATAAGCTGGGGCCCGACAAGCAAAGCCCGCTCGTTCAGAAATTAATATAAAATTCATCGTGACTCCGATTGATGAAACGATTTCACCAATGTGCACAGAAACCATTTCTGCACGTTTTAAAGTCAAAATAAATTTTCCTGAATCCGAATTCAGTGATTTCCAAAAATGTCCATCCCTATGTCATTTTAGGAAATCCTACTCCCTTACTCTTATTTAAGAAGTCCAACTCCTTAGTTCATTAAATTTAACTCTTTAAATTTAACTATCTCAACGGGGATTAAAACTCCATTACACTGTGTGACCCTCAATGGTTCAGGGATACAGCTAGCCGTGGGCTCACAACTCCTTGTGACTCGGAACAACACTTTCCGACTTGCCCAACGAATCATGGTAAAGCGCCTAGCAACATCGCCCCATGATTCCCTAGGTATCACTGATAGTGCCTACAAGAACCAGTAGATTTTGGTTAACGTACAGTACGGTCCCTTCATCCATATATCCCGATCGAATCAACAACCATTGGTATATCGAGAGTCGCTCAAGATTCGATAACTATGCAATGCATCTTGAAGATCAAATTAGTGACATCGCATGTGCTACTAAGAAACCATTTCTTAAATCACATCAAGTACTCTGGCCAGAGATTTGTCACACTAATATCTCCTCAGATCGCATAGGATATCCATACTCGCAAGTATGTGGTGAATCCTTGACAACAATGCATTGACTCCTATATGTGTCGTAACTGTACCCAATCTCGACACCTGATGACCCCCTCAGAGTCGGTAAACGAGTCAAAGCACAGTACTAGCATATAGAGTCTCCATGATGTTTCAAGTCGTAAGGACTAATGGTGTACAACCAAAACCGCGGACTTTATCCACTCGATAAGTGATAACCACTTGGAAAGTCCGGATAGGGTAGTTCGACTATTCATCCTATGAATATCCATTTGCATGCTTCGAACATCTCCATGTTCCCTACCAATGAAACGTGGTACTCCGCATCGCAAATGCTAGTCTCAAACTCGAGCGATCCTTATCCTTATTATCGGACGGCTCAATCGACTAGGAACGGTTTTAGAACATACAGTGACTATAAGATGTATTTCATGATAGACATCTCCATGTTCTACCACATCTTACATACACTATAGTATATTCAAGGTCTTTATCAAAACAACAATAGTATATCACAATATAACAATATGAAGTAATATAAAGTCATTGCCATAAAAGTGTAAATAATATTAAACAAAAGATTGTTTATGCAAAGAGTCAACAAAGCCCATAGCCACACAGTTGGCTCACTGGGCACCCACTCTTACAAGTATATCACAATATAACAATATGAAGTAATGTAAAGTCATTGCCATAAAAGTGTAAATAATATTAAACAAAAGATTGTTTATACAAAGAGTCAACAAAGCCCATAGCCACACAGTTGGCTCACTGGGCACCCACTCTTACAGCGCTTAGTCGTGTCGCGCCCAAATTAACCCAACTCAAATTAACTAAATAAACATGTAGTAGCGAGAGTAGTGATCGTTCCCACGAGGAAAGTGAAATTTAAGTGTGTTATTAAAAATACTGAAAATAAATAAAAAGAGGTTTTTGGATTTTAAAAAACTACTATGCAAGAATTAAAATAAGAAAGATCAAATAAATAACGATACATGGTTTCGGTCGAATACACCCTTGAAATTATTTATTCAATCATCGATTCCCTAAAAATAATTAATTCACATTGAATATTCATCATTGGAAATTTATATCCTGTTTCACCTTAATTTTAGTTAACTAGACACCAGCGTTCTAAGTTAACCCTTACCCCATAAATTAACCCAATACCAGCGATTAGATTTAAATCGACTGTAGCATTCAAATGAATGAAACTGATGAATCTAGACAACACATGCACCAGCGGATGTATTTAGCCTAGTAAATTGTTGTTCCTACGATTTAACAAATTCAACAGCAGAAAATATTAAACGTAGTTGCTTCACAAATTAGATGATTCAAACAATTACGGATTTGAATTCTAATTTAGCAGTAGTTTGTATAGCAAAATTCTAAGGTGATCAATCCTAAAATCTCACATACAAGCATGACAATCAATCCAAAACAACTCTAGATACGCAATTCGAATTAAACAAATGAAAACTGAATCTCACAAATTGAATAAAATCAAGGGTTTCGTCTTCCTTAACCAAGTACTAAGAAAGAATTAAATCTAAGAACAAGAAAGATAAAACTTAGCCGCCAGATGATTTCTCTGTATGTAGCCGTCTAATCCCTGCGTCCCAATACCTCTTTCTCGTCCAAAGACCTCTTTTTATATGGCTTTGAAAGCCCACGAAATAAAGCCCGCAAAATAATAGTTTTAAAATCTCAAAATTCTATTTTTTTCTCTACACGACTCGCGCGCTCGATCGTGCGAGTTGGACGGATTGAGCGCGCAAAAATATCCAACTTACTATTCCAATTTTTCATAGGCGCGCTCGATCCTGTGAGTTGATAGGATCAAGTGCGACTTTTTTCCAGCGAGCAGCGATTTTGAAAAATTCATATCCGGAGATCTAGCCATCGGATTGAGCTGAAATTTGGACAGCTGCTTCAAAAATTTTGAAATTTATTCTGAACTATAGAGATCGGATTTGGACTTCTCTGAAATTAAATATGATTTTTTGATCATTGCTGCTTCGTAATTCTTCTCTTATCTCGGCTCTTTCTTCCATCTTTAGTTCCATTTCTTCTCTTTTCCTATATCAAATCACATACAATGATTAGGAACTATAACATGAATTTAGCCAATAAAAATACACCTAATCATCACAAATTAACTCAATCAAACATAGAAAGATACCATCACATCACAAAATCTGCAATGTCTCCATTATAAATTTTCCTCCAGATGCTTATACATCTTTGTGCTACCAAGGTGCACCAAAAATTTTGACTTTTGTGCTTCGGACATTACTTTTTGCCAAAGATCATCAATGTCTGGTACACATAATAGTCTATTCATCCAAAAGACTCATTTGTCATCTACTTGAATTTCACGTGTCTTTCATTCCTTTTATTGGTCCTTAAGATTGGTCAAAGAAGGATCTCAGTCTTGACTAATTTTGACCATTTCTCTAAGGCACTGTTGGATTGATAGTGAAGCTAGGATAATCTTATCCATGTTCTTCCGACTCAAAGCATCATTCATTTTGTTGGCTTTGGCTGGATGATAGCCTATGGTTAGTTCATAGTCTTTTAGGAGTTTAATTAATTGCCTCTGTCTCATATTTAGCCCTTTCTGCCTGAACAGATAACTGATAACTTGATGGCTGGTGAAAATCTCACATTTGTCTCTATGGAGATAATGCCTTCAAATCTTTAATGCGAAACTACGGCTGCTAACTCGAGATCATGGTTTTGATAGTTTTTCTCATAGGGGTTCAGTTTTCTGGATTCATTGGCAATCTCTCTTCCTTCTTGCATGAGTATGCACCCTAAACCTTCTTTCGATGCATCACTATAGATAGCAAAATCTTTGCCTTCATCTGGTAGTACTAGCATTGGTGTAAACGTTAGCTTTTCCTTCAAGGTTTTAAAAACCCTTTCACATTCTTAATTCCAGTCAAACTTCGAATTATTTTGTGTGATTTTTGTAAGCGGTATGGCTATCAAGGAAAAAAATTCAACGAATTTCCGACAATAGCCTGTAACCCTAAGAAGCTTCAAATTTTGGTCGCTGTATTTTGTCTAGGCCAATCTTATTGCTTCCACTTTATTGGGATCTACAGAGACTTTGGATGTTGAGAATTTATGTCCCAATAATGCCACACTCTTCAACCAAAATTCACATTTCTTGAATTTGACGTACAGTTCCTTTTCACTTAAGTTTTGAAGTTTAATACGGAGATGCTCTTTGTTGTCTTCTTTGCCAGGTGAGTAAATGAGGATATCGTCGATAAACACCACCAAGAATCTGTTAAGAAAAAGTTTGAACACTTGGTTCATGAGGTTCATAAATGCTGCTAGAGCATTGGTCAAGATAAACGGTATTACTAAAAACTCATTATGTCCATATCTCGTTCGAAAAGCCGTCTTTGGAATGTCCTCTGCCTTGACCTTCATCTGATGGTAACCTGACCTCAGATCATGTTTGAAGAAAACAATAGCTCCCTTGAGTTGATAAAAAATATCGTCTATTATTGGAATATGTTAATTGTTTTTTATCGTGATCTTGTTGAGCTCCTTATGATCTAAGCACAGTCTCATGCTTTTGACCTTCGTCTTGACAAATAGGAATGAGGCTCCCCATGGGGATGCACTTGGTCTGACTTGCTTCTTATCCAACAGTTCTTGTAGTTGCTATTTTAATTCCTTGAGCTCTGTTGGATCCATTCGGTATGGTGTCTTTGAAAATGAGGCAGCACCGGATACCAAATTAATCTCAAACTCGATTTCTGGTTTGGAATCATCCTTCAATCGGCCGAAACTAAAAAATATTTAGATAGCAGTCCACAGTAGCTCGGTGCCAATTCAAAAGGTCAATATCCAAGATACATTCAAAATCGTCCATCACTAAAATCATCAGATTAGCTGCTAACTTGAAAACCTAAAATGCTAGAGAGAAACCCATCACAAGACGCTTGGACAAGGCTGAATGACCGGTGGATGTAGATACATAAATTACTATGTCTAGGGACACATACGTCAATCTATGACGCTTAACAAACTGTGCAGAAATGAAAGAATACGATTCACCTGTATCAACGAGAACAAATGCAGGAATACAACATAAAAGATATGCACCTGCGATGACACTCTCATTCACCTCCTGAGCCTAATCATGACTCAATGCAAACAACTGCCCCAAAACACGAGGTCTTAGGTTAGTGCTCCCCATAGTTGGTCACTGTGGCCTCTGCATTACTGCAGCTTTAGGACCAAAACCAGATATCCTCCAAACATCTGTGGACAATCTCTCATCACGTGGCCAACCTCACCACAATGGAAGTAAGGTCTTGCCTCCTTACACTACAAGAAAAACGCAAAAAGACAACGGATTTTATCCGTTGTCGTAAGGGGTTAAAAACTGTTGTAACTGATAGTGTTGTGTAAAGTATACCTCTACGACAACGGATAAAATCCGTTGTCGTTTAAATCTGTTGTCGTAGGAACAAATCCATTGTCTTTGAGAGAAACGACAATAGATTTTATCCGTTGTCATAGGAGCGTGCTTTTAACAATACCATCAGTTACAACAATTTTAGACCCCCTACGACAACGGATTTTATCCGTTGTCGTTTTTCATATAAAAAACAAAAAAAAAATTAAAAAATAATATACAAATTTCAATATTATAAATAAACCAAAATTGAAAATTTCAAAAATAAAATTTAATATAAAATTTTTTAGCATTGCAAATCACTCGAAATTAAATTCTAATACAATGCACACTACAGAAAAATACAAAAAAAGTCTTTGCCATTTTTGCTCCTGCTTAGCCCTGCATCTGCACCATGTCTGGAGCCTAAAGGTTTCTCATTCTTGATCTTCCCCGTATTCTTTAGCGGTTTTGATTTATTAGAATCACTAGACACTGTATTTCCAATTTTCTAGAAGAAAATATTGACATTATAACACAGTGAAGTTTGAAAAGAGTTGATAATTGTATAAAAAATAAAACACTGCTTTCCAACCTTCATTAGGTTTGCTGCATAAATTTCTGAAGGCAAAGAAGGTTCTTCTTTAAGTTCTTTAGCAGTTTCTATATCCCTTGTTTATTTTTCTGAAGTAGCAGTTTCTATATTAAGACAGCTTGAGTGTTCTCGTTGTCATCATTGGCTACTTATTCAGCTCTCTATTGTTTTTTAAAAGATTAAACCTCTTCTTATCCAAATCATGCATTTTAAGTCTTATCATAGCCTAGTCACATGCTTAATTAAGAGTTCACCCTACTAAGTAGATCTGGCAACATCTTATGGATCCAAAAGAACAAAATTAAAAAAATTTGCTGAACAACTATATAAAGTGATGTGATGCTAATAACACAGAATACTAAACTTATGATGATATATACTGAAAATCTTCAGAAGCTATTTAATCTAACAAAACAAGTTCTTTTAAGTTCTACCTCAGACAACAAAAATTAGTAAATACTAGAAAATATCAAAAATACAAATTCTTTTACAATCTCAATTATATTTTTTGCCAACTACTGTTTAGTAATTCTTGCCGATGAAACTAGCAAACTAATACACGATTTGACTTGTGCTCAATAACCACATGCACCTTTTATCTTACAAATTAACTTACCCCAACAAATACATTATTTTCTTAAAAAGAATATAAAAAATTAAATCAAACAATTACTACCTTAACATTCAACTAATAATTTCACTACTCAGTGAATAAGAAAATCTAATATATACCAAAAAATATGATCAGAATATAACATAAGCACAACCTAATTCCAGCTGGTAGCTTACACGAGGATTCGTCTTCACGTCACCACTGACTGACCATGCTCTATTTATTTGCCTCCAATTCCTAGAAATATGAAATAAAAAAGAAGTAAAACTCACGGAAAAATGGCCGAAACCTTCAAAAAATCCTTGCGTTCAGTTCTCAAAACGGGCTGCAGCACACCATTGCTGTGACCTGAAGTTTTTGGATCCTAAGATTTTGCAACAAAGTTAGAATCTATCTATATATATATATATATATATATATATATATATATATATTAACTATAACGTTGAATTTGGTGAAAATGGAGAAGAAGCTTCACAACTTTATCCTCATGTTCTGAATTAAATCCCAGCTTTATCACCTAAGGGCATTTACAAGAACAGAATTCAATCAAACAAAGATATAATAAAAAATATACAGCATGCTAACATTGACAGGTGCCCATGACATATTGACCACCCACTAGGTTTGTTCATTCGAAAACCATTATTCTGAGAATGACAAATTTTCTGATCAAACTACCCCTATAAATGGATTATCTAGCTCAATGCAAGGACTAATTTCGACAGCTAAACAAGATCATCACTATTACACGCATATCCTTGGAATAAGTAAAACCTTCAGCTAATTATTTTGTACTACCTTTTCAAAATCATTTCATTTTATCATGATTAATCATAAGTGCTTAAAGCAACAAACATACAATATTCCACAATATTTGGGGTTCAATGTTATGCACCTAATGAAGCAATTTTCTCATGTAATATTGAACCTTTTCATTTGGGTAAAAATAATAATAATAACAATAAAGAACGTGAACTGAGGCATAGTCGAGGTGTCCAGAAAATTCCACTAGGGTTTTGAAAGACCAGGAATCGTTTTGAAGAAGAATTAGAGAATGTAGTACAAAAAAGTTAAAAAGGATCAAGATATTGGTTGTGGTAAAATTTTTAAGAAACAATAAAAATGTAACGCCCCATTTTTATCTTAATTGATGTTATTTGAGATATTCGGTGATTTCAGAATTCGAGATCGGACTTTTTATTAATCAGGGACCTTTTTGCAATTTTCGGAAATTTCAGGGACTAAAATGCAAAAAGCGGATTTGTTATAAGATTGAGACTTTGACTAAGTCTTCATTTCCTTCCCTTATCTCCTCCATATCGATTTCCCTCCATTGAAGACGATCAAAAAGCTTCCAAGCTTTTGTGATTTCGATTCTAGCTCAATCCGTCCGGTAGAATTGAATTCTGACTTGATATCTACGATCACGGCTTCTAGAGCTCCGTTTTATCGTAATTTTTCTACGATCGGAAACATTCTAGTTTTTGGATGTTGTTAGAATCGTGCGAGATTCGAGTATGTTGTTCTTGACAGAGTTCTGATCGTTTATTATCTGTCGGTTTTGAGTTTGGGCAACGAATGGAATTGTTATGATTTTTCTTGTCATTTTCGAAAATGATGATTTTGAGATGTGTTGATTTTGTGTTGAGTTTGATGTTTGAGGATTGGAATGAGTATGTTGAGCAGTTGTTTTTCTGTCTGCATTTCCGGATTGGTCATTTTATAGCCGTTATGCCGTCAGTTTGAGTTTTGGATATCGTTTCGATATTTTGATCGTATTGAGTTTTGATTGAGTTTTGATATCGATTTTGATCCGTGACTTCTTCTGATAGATTGATTGGGAGTCCTTGAAGTTGCTAGAGTCGCAGCTTTTGGCAAGTTTGGAAGAGTTGAGCCGGTATAGTATCGATATCTTTCTATATCGATTAATGAACTTGATTGGATAGTTTTTGAATTGAGAATTGTTGTTTTCAGATTGAAGTTTTGAAACGACAAAGAAGAGGTATAAGATGACTTTGGAATGGAATAGGACGATTAACTCGAGTCAAGATTGATTCGAGTGTCCTAGAAGAAATCACATATTGCATGATTTGATTGCTTATTGATTATATGATTGAATTTATATTGAGTGCATGAGATTACATATGCATTCATATTAAGCCCTGATTTATTCAATTTGAATTAGACGATCTAGGGATTGTGGTCGAGTGGCTTGGTAGGCGATTTACTACCTTGTCGAGTAGCTCACTGTAATGCCCTGGAGTCTAGAGGATTAAAACATGTCACGTCCATCTCGAGAGGGGAGTCGGTGTGATCGTTGGATTTTTTAACCTCGGGATCCCAAACCAAAGAAAGAAAGAAAGAATAGAAGAATTTCATTTGATTATCTGAGTCTGATAATCCAGAAGTTTAAAGACATGCATATCATTTTAAATTCAGTACTTGATTGGATTAATTGATTATATGAGGAACGAGTTCATACATGACTTGATATGTTTATTTGATTGCATGTCAGTCTCTTTTATTGGGAATATCAATTCTCACCGAATTATCCGGCTGTTGCCTTTGTTTGTATGTGTACTTGGCAACAGGTGGGGCAGGACCGAGTCAGAGACAACATGGCTAGGCGATTGAGAGAATAGAGTGAGGCTTGGATGTTAGGAGTCATTATGTATTTGAACTCCTTTTTGTATTAAATAAGTCCGAACTAGATGGACCTTATTATGCATGATTTATTTTGTGAGGTTTGTATAACTCATTACATATATGTTGTATCTTGTTGAATGGGATTTTGATGTTGTTATTGTGGATGGAATGGAATTAGAAATTGGAGAAGAAACCATAATTTTTCTGGGCAGAGGGTCTCGCTCGATCGGCGAATTCTTGCGGATCGAGCGAGCACCTTTATTAGCGAGGCAGAGTATGTGATTTTTATGCTCGCTCGATCGGTAAGATTTTACCGATCGAGCAAGGGGTCCTGATCCTTGGACAGAGAGTTGGAATCTTTGGCCCGCTCGATCGGTAAGAGTTTACCGATCGAGCGAGCACCGCCTTTTTAAAAAAAAAATTGAATTCTTTAATCCTATTCTTTTAATTGAGTTGATTAATTTAATTACCCTGAGATTGCATGATTAGAATCTAGGCCTCACAAAAAAAGTGCTGAGGCAACCTCAAAGTAGTGCTGCTAACGTGGAAAGCCCATAAAACCAGAAAGACAGAACCAAAATTCTAGTTAGAAAGTTATACTAATATCTAAAAGTCTAAAAAGGTTGTTGAAGAGAGATTAGAAAAAAAAACAGAATCATGTAGAATCAAAGAAGGAATCGACATTTCAATATATGATGGGTCAATTATTCATCTACAACCCATTGCAGAAGTATCCACGATCCTAAATGTTGCCCTTGCCCATCACACAGTGATGGCAGATTTAGAAGTATCTGCTACACCATCGAAGATCCTTGTTGTAACGTCCCAATTTCTCAATCGAAATGTTACTCAAACATACATACTTAAAATTTGGGAAAAATAAAAATTTTGCGGAAGCATCATCTTCTTTATTAAAATAAGCATATTAAAAGTGCACAAATAATTAAATAGCATTTAAAATCATTGCCAAACATGGCCCTCAACATAAGATTCAAAACTTGTTTGTCTCTCAACAAATAAAAAGATTTAAAACATCTTCCAATCTAAAGCATTCGCACTCATGCATTGCCCGTCGGACCGACCCTAGCCTCTTCTTCATGTCCGCCCACATAATCATCAATAAAGGAATCCACATCCTCGTTACCTGCATCATTCAAGTATATTGAGTCGAAAGACTCAACAAAAAAATACATAAAAAGGATTTTCTAACTTTAAAAGAGAAACATTAACATAAGCTTTCATGCAATAACATCTCGAATGTGTAACAATAACATAAAATATTTTGGGTTGATGAGGTATGAGTAGTGTGGTAATCATCATAAAGATCCATTCATAGTTTCATGTTGATCAACAAGCATATGACATTTAGCCTGTAAACTTTCATTCTTTGGATAGCCGCTTCGGAGCTCATCCCGAAGTGCATACCCTGTATTGAAAGAGTGGGTGCCCTGCTAGCCAACTTGTGGCCAAGGGCCTTTATGACTCTATTTGTAAACAATCTTTGTTTAATATAATTTACACTCTTCATTGGCATTTACTTTATCTTTTGTCATATTGTTATGTTGTGACGTACTATACGATGTTTAGATAAAGACCTTGAATATACTAAAGTGCATGTAAGATGTGATAGTGAATATGGATAACTATCATGAAACACATCTTGTAATCACTGTATATTCTAAACCAGTTCCTAGTCAATTGAGCCGTCCGCAATAAGGATAAGGATCACTCGAGATTGAGACTAGCATTTGCGATGCCGAGTACTACGTTTCATTGGTATGGAACATAGAGATGTTCGTAGCATGCAAATGGATATTCATTGGATGGATGATCGAACTGCCCTATTCGGACTTTCCAAGTGGTTTTCACTAATTGAGTGGATAAATCCGTGGTCTTGGTTGTACACCATTAGTCCTTACTACTTGAAACATCATGGAGACTCTATATGCTAGTATTGTACTTTGACTCATTTATCGACTCCATGAGGGTCATCAGGTGTCGAGATTGGGTACAATTACAGCACATATAGGAGTCAGTGTTTTGTTGTCAAGGATTCACCACACGCTTGCGAGTGTGGATATCCTATGCGATCTAAGGAGATAATAGTGTGACAAATCTCTGGCCAGAGTACATGATGTGTTTTAGGTTACTTGGTTTCCTAGTTGCACATGTGATGTCACTGTTTAATCTTCAAGATATATTGCATAGTTATCGAATCTTGAACGACTCTCGATATACCAATGGTTGTTGATTCGATCGGGATATATAGTTGAAGGGACCGTACTGTATGCTAACCAAAACCCACTGGTTCTTGTAGGCACTATCAGTGATACCTAGGGAATCATGGGGCGATGTTTCTAGGCGCTCTTACCATGATTCGATGGGCAAGTCAGAAATTGTTGTTCCGAGTCACAAGGAGTTGGAGTCCATAACCTCAAGTTGAAACTTGAGAGGTAAAATTTAATTCTGTTTCATTTTACTTATTGTTTTAATCGTAAGGATTTGATACCCACGATCTGAAATCGTTCCAGAACAGAAAATAAAAATTTTAAACTTCCGCTGCTACGGGTATCAGATCTGACAGATCCGAGAACGTGTTCCAACAGTAGTATCAGGCCCAGGTTGCTCTCGGATCTTACGATTAAAAATTTTATCAAAAATTGTACCATGCCTCGGTTTTCAGAAAAAACGAAAAAAAAAGAAAAAAAAAAATTTTGGGACTGCCCACTGCCCGAAAGGGCAGCGGGCAGCCGCCGCCCGACGCGCAGCTGGGCTGCGCTCGGCAGCCCAGCGTGATGGGTTAGGGTAAATGTTGCCCTAGCCCAGCGCGCAACTGGGCCTCAGGCGGCGGCCGAGTAGCCTAGCGGCTGGGCTGGGGCAAATGTTGCCCTAGCCCAGTGCGCAACTGGGCCACAGGCTGCGGCCCAGCAGCCCAGCGGCTGGGCCGAGAGCTAGGCTGGGCGATGGCCCAGCCTAGCAGGGCAGGGTGGGCTGCCTGGGAGGAGAATAAAATTATTTATATATATATATATATATATATATATATATAATTTTAGAAATTATAAATTTTGGTCCGATTGAAAATTGTTTCGGTTCGTCCACAAGACAATGGGTCAAATTTGTTTGAACCCGGATTTTTAAGAAAATTAATTTTTGGAAAATTTATATATTTAGTCCAATAATTAAATTTCCTGAAAGATTAATTATTTTGGTACAATTGATAATAAAATATGATTTTATATATAAAATATGATTTTATATATAAAATATGATTTTATGGATAAATTAGATAAAATATGATTTTATCTATTTACTTTCATTGTCATTTTGAATTGCATGTTATCCAATTAAATAATTGGATAAAAGGATGATCGATTGTCATTACCAAATTTTTAGGTGTATGCTAAGTTGTTTACATTTGGGTTTTATTTATTTTTGCAGTTGAGTTTTATTAATGGGCTTGTATTATGACCCAATTTGATTTGTCATTTGTAATAAAAATGGGCCTGGTTTATGGTCCGTTCCCACCCTTAAATATGTATCCCCTACTTGTCATCGAAATTTAATGTAAATTTATTAGACTTAGTGGGAGATAAAAATTTGAAGAAAATGGTGGGCCCAGCAGACAATGATAAAGACCGAAGAAATGTAAATTGGAAGATCAATGTAATAGGATTGCATTGCATAATTGCATATCACCTAGGATTGGACCTAGACTCGTGATTGGCAACCACGGGTCGATTAGATCTAGGCATCGATCATCTTTTAATATTTGATATTATTGTTGTATACATGTTTAGACTAAATTGCATGAATCCCGCAAGCATACAAATTAATTAAAATGATGAGACATTTTTCAAAAATTAAAAATCCCTCATTTTAAATATGATTTAAAATTAATATCAAGTTTAACAAAAGGAAAATTAAATATAGTTTATATTTTCCTACCTTCCATCAGCTATCAGTGCATGATAGATGCTACCCGCGACTGTGGTCCATCTCATATTATTGGGAAGGCCCGTTCTCCGGAAAGCCATGTATTGAGTAGACAATTGTTTTAAGTTGGGTGGAACTCTCATGGGATAGCCTCATATTATTGGGGTCCACATGGCGACCGTCCATCACAACTTAATATTGATGGGTCAACTTGACATATCACTTTAAACGACGTCATATTATTGGACCCTTTCTTGGATTTGAGGTAAAAACATGGAGGTTGCTATAGTAGCAATTGGGCTATACCTTTTTAAAATTATAATTGGCTGATATTATTCGGGAATATAATTTGTAAATTGGGCTCCATGTTCCCACTAAAGAAAATGGTTTTCTCGTTTTCACTAGAGGGTGGTGAAATCGTTAAAATAGTGGGAGTGTAATTCATAAAATTAAACTCGCCTTATTTTATGTCTTAGTAAATTGATTAAACAATCACTGATTATTGTTTGTTATTTCTCAGTATCTCATTATGATGAATTCGCATAATCCACTGTTTTCTATTCTCGAACAACACAAACTGACTGGCGCAAACTATATGGAATGGTTCCGTAAGTTGAAGATTGTCTTGTCCTCGGAGAAGATTTTATACGTGTTAGAAAAGGCTCCTCCGAAGGAAGCAGAGGCTAATGTGAGTGCGGATGAGTTGGCTAAACTTGATAAATGATGGGACCATGATATCAAGGCAAAATGCTATATGCAAGCTTCAATGTCTGATGAACTCCAAAGGTGATTTGAGGATGCCGTGAATGCTGCTGACATACACATGCACCTCAAGGATCTTTTTGGGGCTCAATCAAGAGCTGAGAGGTACTCCACGGTCAAGGAGCTAATGACGTGCCGCATGCGAGAAGGAACTTTGGTTCGTGAGCATGGGGTACACATGATTTGGCTCATTGAAAAGTTAGTGACTCTCGAGTTGACGTTGGAGCATGAACTGTGTGCAGACTTACTGTTTCTTTCTCTTCCTTCGTCGTTTAACAGTTTTGTGGTGAATTCAATATGAACAAGCTAGAGGCCACCCTTGAAGAGATGGTCAATATTCTTGTCAACTATGAGGCCACATTCAAGAAGGATAAGCCGGTTCTCTTGGTGGGATCCTCTTCGTCTACTAAGAAGGTGACAAATGCAAAGGGTAAGAAGCGTTCTGCCCCACCCAAGAAAACATGGCCCAAGAAGAAGAACAAGACAAAGGCTTCAAACGTGGACAAACATGAAGATGTTTGCCATCACTGCAAGAAACCCGGTCACTGGAAGCGTAACTGCAAAGAATATCTCGAGCAGTTGCGAACTGCAAATGGTATGTTTTATATTGAAATAAATTTTTCACTTAATACTACTTCTTGGGTATTGGATACCGGATGTGGATCTCACATTTTCAATGATTTGCAGGTGATGTCAAGAAGTCGTAGGCTGAGGATGAGTGAGACCCAGTTGAGGCTTGGAAATGGTTCCAGAGTTGAAGCCAAAGCTGTGGGAGATGTTTGTTTAATTTTGCAGAACAATTTTAAGTTATTTTTGAGAGACGTTTTATTTGTGCCAGATTTGGTTAATAACATTATTTGTTTCTATGCTTGATAGAGATGGTTTTTCTTGCAATTTTGTGAATGAGATTTGCAATATTTACAAGAATGAATGTTTGATTGAATGTGGGCAACTTGAAAACGATCTATATAACTTGAAATTAAAAGACGTTCCAGTTAATTATGTTGATAAACCGATAACAATAGAAAGGAAGAACGATAGTCAAAACCCGACAAATCTTTGGCACGCTAGACTAGGTCATATTTCGTCACGGAGGATGAACAAGTTAGTGGGAGAGGGCATGTTTGATATGTCAGACATAAACTCTTTACCTACCTGTGAGTCCTTCCTGAAAGGAAAAATGACTAAGACACCTTTTAAGGGAAAGCCTGAGCACAGTCAAAATTTGTTAGATTTGATCCATACAGATGTTTGTGGCCCATTTAGTATTGGTACTAAATCTGGTCACACCTACTTCATTACCTTTACTGATGATTATTCTAGGTATGAGTATTTATATTTAATGAAATATAAATATGAATCATTTGAAAGGTTCAAAGAATTCAAAACTGAAGTAGAGAATCAACTAGTTAAATGTATTAAAGCATTTCGATCTGATCGAGGTGGTGAATACATGAGTACCGAGGTTTTAGACTATCTCAAAGAAAATGGAATTATTTCTTAGTGGACTCCTCCTGCCACACCTCAGCTTAATGGTGTAGCAGAGCGTCGTAATCGAACTCTGTTGGACATGGTTCGATCTATGATGAGCTTCACTGAGCTCCCACCTTCGTTTTGGGGATATGCACTTGAAACGACGGTAATGTTGTTAAACAATGTCCACACTAAAGCAGTGAAAAAAACTCCATACGAGCTTTGGACTGGCAAAGCTCCTAAGTATTCGTACTTGAGGATTTGGAGATGTCCTGCTTACGTGAAGCAGACAGTGGTAGATAATGTAGTGACCCGCGCCATGATCACCTACTAATCAGAACTTAAGCATGCAATTAGTCAATAAAATAATCTTAATCATAGTAACTGCGGAATTAAAGTAAGTCAAATACCAGGTAAGCAAAACCTAATGGTCAACCCTGCTATCCAGCCTTGGTCACCACCTAAACTCCCTGTCCCTGGGAGAACTACCTGCAACTGCCCCATGGAATAGGGCATCCAGCCAACAGAAAATAACCGGAAGTAAGCCTAACATGCTCAACACGAGAGTATGAGTATACACTATTATATGCGCATGAATGAAAATGAACTGGGTACCAAGACTCTCAGTTCAAGAAACAAGCTCATAGACCGGGCCCAAGGTATATAGCACGCTGCGCCGTCGCATCAGGAGGTGGCTCATATACCCAGTGGATAATGGTGACTTGATACTAGTACATGTGTCCAACCATAAAGGTGACCTGACACAAGACTTACGTATCCAACCATCCACAAACTCGTAGGGAGCGCCCTACTATAGGATACCTCTAAGGTAAAGGCTCAATATGCTCATGTATGCAATATACAATCATGACATGCTGTATATAAAGGCATGTAAAACATGCAATCACATAATCCATGCAAACACATAATACATGCATACTCAATCTGGATATCTCGAATAATACTTCCGTACCTTTCTAAGGCAGATCCTAGAAGCTCCCATCTAGGTCCAAACCTACCATGCAACACTACAACATAAATAACCATGGATTACCTAGTATGCCAAACATCACCTACTAGGCTCTAAAAGTCTTAAATAAACTATAGCCTACTCCCTATTTACTATAGGGAACCAAAGTCATACCTTCGTCCATCGTCAGCCCGCTGATGACGCATGCCCCAGAGCCTGGGCATAGCCTAGCTACGACCCCTAGATACCTCGCCAGAGCTTCGCCTCCTGGCTGCTACTGTGGACACTGTCCGCAATAAAAAATACTATTTCCAACTCCAACTCTTAAAGAAAGAGTCCCGAAGCCCTTAAAATAGAGCCATTATCGGGAGAGGAAGGAATTTTGGCATTCAAAATGATAGCCTCGGACCCCTTTTTATAGGCTTGGGTTCAGACGGTCCGACTGGGTTCGGAGGCTCCGAACCGAGCATGATTCCCACGTGTAGAGTGCATTTTTGACACCTCAATCTGGCAGGAGTTCGGACGGTCCAAACTGGGTTCGGAGGGTCCGAACTGCCACTTGTCTGAGCCACTTTTGACACATGGACTGTGCTGAGTTCGGAGGGACCGAAATCGGGTTTGGAGGGCCCAAAATCGGGTTCAGAGGGCCCGAGCTCGGGTTCGGACCCGTCGCCTCAAGAGGTGGCTCATATACCCAGTGGATAATAGTGACCTAATAATAGTACATGTTGGAACACGGTCGTTCTCCGGATCGGAAAAAGTGATACCCGTTGCAGCGGAAGTTTTCAAATTTTATATGGAACAATTCCATATCATGGGTATCAAATTTCTACGATTAAAATTGATAATATAAAATTTAAACAATGTAAATTTTACCTTAAAATCTCGAAGCGAGATTATGGACACCAACAGATTAAACTGCTCTTGTTGTATATCCCAGGAACTGATGAACGAACGTCTCTTCAATCAGGTCCACGAACAGAAGTTTAATCCCTATGATAGACTGCACTAGAAAGTCTATCAGAAGTTTTTACAAAGAGAAATAACAGATTTGATCTGCTAATTCAGACTGCAAATTAGAAATTTGCTGACTGAAAAAACTCAAAGACAGAGGGAAGGGGGGCGACCGAAAATAGAGAGAAACTCTCTAGGGTTTTCGAAAATTTATGACCTTGTGTTGTGTAATTTCAGCACTTCAATAACTTATTTATAATGTGGGCTGCTAACAGCTTAGGGCTCATTAGTCATAAGTTCAAGCCTGACAAGCAAAGCCCGCATGTTTAGAAATTAATATAAAATTCATCGTGACTCATATTGATAAACCAATTTCACCAATGTGCACAGAAACCATTTCTGCATCTTTTAAAGTCAAGACAAATTTTCTGAATCCGAATTCAGTGGTTTCCAAAAATGTCCATCACTATGTCATTTTAGGAAATCTTACTCCCTCTTCTCTTAAATAAGAAGTCCCACTTCTTTATTCACTAAATTTAACTCTTTAAATTTAATTATCTCAACAGGGATTAAAAATCCATTACTTGTGTAACCCTCAATGGTTCAGGGATACAGCTAGCCATGGGCTAACAACTCCTTGTGACTCGGAACAACAATTTCCGACTTACCCAACGAATCATGGTAAGAGCGCCTAGAAACATCGCCCCATGATTCCCTAGGTATCATTGATAGTGCCTGCAAGAACCAATAGATTTTGGTTAGCATACAGTACGGTCCCTTCATCCATATATCCTGATCGAATCAACAACCATTGGTAAATCGAGAGTCGTTCGAGATTCGATAACTATGCATTACATCTTGGAGATCAAATAGTGACATCGCATGTGTTACTAGGAACACCAAGTAACCTAAAACACATCATGTACTCTGGCCAGAGATTCGTCACACTAATATCTCCTCATATCGCATAGGATATCCACATTTGCAAGTATGTGGTGAATCCTTGACAACAAAGTATCGACTCCTATATGTGTCGTAACTGTACCAAATCCCGACACCTGATGACCCCAATAGAGTCGGTAAACGAGTCAAAGTACAGTACTAGCATATAGAGTCTCAATGATGTTTCAAGTAGTAAGGACTAATGGTGTACAACCAAAACTGCGGACTTTATCCACTCGATAAGTGATAATCACTTGGAAAGTCCGGATAGGGTAGTTCGATCATTCACCATATGAATATCCATTTGCATGATTTGAACATCTCTATGTTCCATACCAATAAAACGTGGTACTCGGCATCGCAAATGCTAGTCTCAATCTCGAGCGATCCTTATCCTTATTAACGGACGGCTCAATCGACTAGGAACTGTTTAGAATATACAGTGACTATAAGATGTGTTTCATGATAGCCATCCCCATGTGCTACCACATCTTACATACACTATAGTATATTCAAGGTCTTCATCTAAACATCTTATAGTATGTCACAACATAATAATATGATAAAAGATAAAGTAAATGCCATTATAAAAGTGTAAATTATATTAAACAAAAGATTGTTTATACATAGAGTCATAAAAGCCCTTAGCCACAAGTTGGCTCACCGGGCACCCACTCTTTCAATCTCCCACTTGCCCTAAAGCCAGCTAGTCATACTACGTAATCTCATTGCTTCGCGATGTTTGTCAAACAATGGTCCTGGCAAGGGCTTAGTAAGCGGATCAGCGATATTGTCTGCAGAGCCCATTCTCTCGACAGTGATGTCTCCTCTATCCACGATCTCCCGGATGAGTGGTATTTCCTCAGTATGTGTTTGGACTTCTGATGAGACCTTGGTTCCTTTGCCTAAGCAACGGCACCCGTGTTGTCACAGTACACCGGGACTGGACCAACAGCTTCAGGAATTACGCCCAACTCTTGGATGAATTTCCTAATCCAAACCGCCTCTTTAGCAGCAGCTGATGCTGCAATGTATTCTGCCTCAGTGGTGGAATCCGCTGTGGTGTCCTGCTTGGAACTCTTCCAAGAGACAGCACCGCCATTGAGCACAAATATAAATCTAGAGGTTGACTTCGAGTCATCCACGTCACTTTGGAAGCTAGAGTTGGTATAGCCTTCCAATTTCAGATCTCTTCCTCCATAAACCATGAATACATTCTTAGTTCTTCTCAAGTACTTAAGAATATCCTTCACGGCTTTCCAATGCATTTGACCGGGATTGGCTTGATATCTGCTCGTGACACTCAGAGCAAATGCCACATCCGGTCTGGTAGATATCATCCCATACATGATACTCCCTATGGCTGACGCATATGGTATTTGTGTCATTTTCTCTATCTCTTCGTCAGTCTTGGGACACATAGATTTGGATAGAGAGACTCCATGACACATAGGTAGATGTCCTCTCTTGGACTCATCCATTGAAAACATTTTCAATATAGTGTCGATGTAGGTAGCTTGAGTAAGTCCTATCATTCACTTAGATCTATCGCTATAGATCTGTATCCCTAGAATATAGGACGCCTCACCCAAATCCTTCATCGAGAATCTACCTGACAACCATATCTTTGTTGACTGCAACATCCCTACATCATTCCCAATGAGTAAGATGTCATCAACATAAAGTACTAAGAATGTCACAGCATCCTTAACTACTTTCTTGTACATGCACGGTTCCTCCGGGTTTTTGATGAAACCAAAATCCTTTATTGTTTCATCAAATTTCTGGTTCCAACTTCTTGATGCTTGTTTGAGACCATAAATTGATCTCTGAAGCTTGCATACCTTATGCTCGCTTCCCATGGATGTGTATCCCTCAGGCTGCATCATATAGATATCTTCCTTAATGTTTACATTAAGAAATGCAGTCTTCACATCCATTTGCCATATCTCATAGTCATACCATGCAGCAATGTCAATAAGAATTCTTATGGACTTGAACATTGTGACTGGTGAAAAAGTTTCATCATAGTCAACTCCTTGTCTTTGAGTATAACCTTTTGCCACCAATCGTGCCTTGTAGGTCAGTACCTTTTCATCAGGCCCAAGTTTTCTCTTGTAGATCCATTTACACCCTATTGAAATAATTCCATCGGGAGGATCTACTAAAGACCAAACTTGGTTTGTATGCATCGAATCTATTTCCGACTGCATAGCTTCAAGCCATAAATTTGAATCCGCATCAGAAATTGCTTCCTTGAAGTTTTTTGGATCACATCCAATGTCGGGTTCACTTTGATCCCCTTCAAGAAGAAGACCATATCTAATAGGAGGCCTAGAAGTCCTCTCGGATCTTCTAGTAATAGGCGTGTCTTGTGATGATTCTTGAGGTATAGGATTGTTATTTTGTATCTCGGGTTCTTCTCGAATTTCTTCGAGTTCCATCATCTTGCCTTTCTTATCCAATAAGAACTCTTTCTCCAAGAAGGTGGCATTCCTTGAAACAAACACTTTTGTTTCAGTAGGATGATAGAAATAATATCCGATTGAATTCTTTGGATACCCTACAAAATAACATAAGGTGGATCGACTATCCAACTTATCTCCCACTATCTGCTTCACGTAAGTAGGACATCCCCAAATCCTCAAGTACGAATACTTAGGAGCTTTGCCATTCTATAACTCGTATGGTGTTTTGTCCACTGCTTTAGTGTGGACGTTGTTCAACAACAATACCGCCGTTTCAAGAGCATAGCCCCAAAACGAAGGTGGGAGCTCAGTGAAGCTCATTATAGATCGAACCATGTCCAACAAGGTTCGATTGCGACGCTCCAAAACACCATTCAGCGGAGGTGTCATAGGAGGAGTCCACTGAGAGAGAATCCCATTCTCTTTTAGATAGCTCAAAAAATCGGTACTCAAGTATTCTTCACCTAGATCCGATCGAAGTGCTTTAATACTTCTACCTAATTTGTTTTCTACTTCAGCCTTGAATTATTTGAACTTTTCAAATGACTCAGACTTATATTTCATTAAATATAAATACCCATACCTCGAATAATCATCAGTAAAAGTAATAAATTAGGTGTGTCCAAATTTAGTACCGATACTAAATGGTCCACCAACATCTGTATGGATCAAATCCAACAGATTTTGACTACGCTCAGGCTTCCCTTTGAAAGGAGATTTAGTCATTTTTCCTTTTAGGCAGGACTCACAAGTAGGTAGAGAGTTAATATCAGACATATCAAACATGCCCTCTCCCACTAGCTTGTTCATCCTCCTTGAGGAAATATGACCTAGCCTAGCATGCCAAAGGTTTTCCGGGTTTTGACTATCGTTTTTCCTTTTATTTGTTGTTACCAGCTTATCAACATAATTAAATGGAACATCTTTTAATTTTAAGTTATATAGATCATTTTCAAGTTGTCCATTTCCAATCAAACATTCATTCTTGTAAATATTGCAAATCTCATTCACAAAATTACAAAGAAAAATCATTTCTATCATGCATGGAAATAGAAATAATGTGTTTAATCGAATCTGACACAAATAAAACGTCTCTCAAAAATAACTTAAAATCGTTCTGCAAAACTAAATAAATGTCTCCTATAGCTTGGTCTCACCCTTCCTAAGATTATTACTTCTTGTCATCATTTGCAACTCATTGCAAATGTGAGATCTACATCTGGTATCCAATACCCAAGAAGTAGTATTAAGTAAAACATTTATTTCAATGTAAAACATACCCTTTGCAGTTACGTTTCCAATGACCGGGTTTCTTGCAGTGATGGCAAACTTGTTTAGACTTGTCCAATTTTGCATGTAACATTTTTCCTTGAGATCATGGTCCAACCATTTCTCTAGTTCGGCCAACCTTTCGGCAGTTACATCAGCCGGGGCTGTTTTCGGAGAAGCCTTTTCTAACACTTAGAAAATCTTTTCCGAACTCTGGAAAATCTTAACTTATTGAACCATTCCGTATAGTTGCGCCAGAAAGTTTGTTTTGTTCGAGAATTGAAACATGTGGATTACAAAGATTCATCATAATAATATACTGAGATGAAACAGACAATAATCGATGATTGTTTAATTAATTTACTAAGACATAAAATATGACGAATTTTAATTTTATGAATTACACTCCCACTATTTTAACGATTTCACTACCCTCTAGTGAAAACGGAAAACTTGTTTTCTTAGTGGGAACATGGAGTCCAATTAACAAACTATAGTCCCGAATAATATCAGCCAACCATAATTTTCAAAAGGTAGAGCCCAATTTCTTCCAAAGCAACCTCCATGTTTTTACCTCATGTCCAATAAGAGCCCAATAATATGACGCCATTTATTGTGACACGTCAAGATGACCCATCAATATTAAGTTGTGATGGACGGTCGCCATATGGATCCCCAATAATATGAGCCAATCCCATGGGAGTTCCATCCAACTTACAACATGTGTCAATCCAATGTACAGCTTTCCCACGAACGAGCCCCCCCAATAATATGAGCCGGACCGTATCCGCGGGTAGCATCTCATACATTGATCGTTGATGGAAGGTAGGAAAATTTAAACAATATTTAAATTTCCTTTATTTATCTTGATATCAATTTTAAATCATATTTAAAATGAGGGATTTTTAATTTTAAAAATTTGTCTCATCATTTAAAATTTGTATGCTTGCGGGATTCATACAATTTAGTCTAAACATGCATACAACAATAATATCATATATTATTTTAGGATGATCGATTCCATTACTAATCGACCCGTGGTTGCCAATCACGAGTCTAAGTCCAATCCTAGATAATATGCAAGTATGCAATGCAATCCTATTACATTGAGCTTCCAATTTACATTTCTTCGGTCTTTATTGTCTGCTGGGCCCACCTTTGTCTTCAAATCTTCATCTTCCACTAAGTCTAAAATTTACAATAAATTTCGATGACATGCAGGGGGGATTCATATTTAAGGGGTGGGAACGGGCCATAAACCAGGCCCACTTTTATTACATATGACAATTCATATTGGGCCATAAACCAGGCCCATTAATAAATCCAACAACAATAATTAAAACCAAATGTAAACAACCTAACATACACCTATAATATTAGTCATGGCAATCGATCATCCTTATCCAATAATTTTTAATTCAAAAATTAATTTATTGGATATCATGCAATGGCAATAAATATAAATAGATAAAATCATATTTCATACATAAAATCTTATTTTATATATAAAATCATATTTTATCTAGTTTATCCATAAAATCATATTTTACATATAAAATCCAATTTTATACATAAAATCATATTTTATTATCAATTGTACCAAAATTATTAATTTTATAAAATCTAATTCAATGGATAAAATTTATAAATTTTCCAAAAATTCAAATTTATCCAAAAATCAATTTTTAAAATTTCGGACTCAAAAAATTTGATCCGATGCCTCGTGGACCAATCAAAAACAATTTTCAATCGGACCAAAAACTGAAATTTCAAAAATTTCAAAAAATCAAAAATTAAATTTTAAAATTTCTGGACTGCCTGGGACAATCCCGGGCAGCCCGGCCTCCACATGGGACAGGGCTGCCCACGTGGAGGTGGGCAGCCAATCGCTGCCCGTGGGCTGCGATCAAGTCGCTGCCCGATTGCCCTGGAATTTAATTTTAAATTTTCGTTTTATTTTTCTGAAAAATCGAGGCCGGTACAATCGAATAAATTTTAATCGTAAAATCCGAGAACAACCTGGCTCTGATACCACTGTTGGAACATGGTCATTCTCCGGATCGGAAAAAATGATACCCGTTGCAGCGGAAGTTTTAAAATTTTATATGGAACAATTCCATATCATGGGTATCAAATTCCTACGATTAAAATTGATAACATAAAATTTAAACAATGTAAATTTTACCTTAAAATCTCGAAGCGAGATTATGGACACCAACAGATTAAACTGCTCTTGTTGTATATCCCAGGAACTGATGAACGAACTTTTCTTCAATCAGGTCCACGAACAGAAGTTTAATCCCTCTGATAGACTACACTAGAAAGTCTATCAGAAGTTTCTACGAAGAGAAATAACAGATTTGATCTTCTAATTCAGACTGCAAATTCGAAATTTGCTGACTGAAAAAACTCAAAGACAGAGGGAAGGGGGGCGGCCGAAAATAGAGAGAAACTCTCTAGGGTTTTCGAAAATTTATGACCTTGTGTTGTGTAATTTCTGCACTGCAATAACTTATTTATAATGTGGGCTGCTAACAGCTTAGGGCCCATTAGTCATAAGTTCAAGCCTGACAAGCAAAGCCCGCATGTTCAGAAACTAATATAAAATTCATCGTAACTCAGATTGATAAACCAATTTCACCAATGTGCACAGAAACCATTTCTGCATCTTTTAAAGTCAAGACAAATTTTCTGAATCCGAATTCAGTGGTTTCCAAAAATGTCCATCACTATGTCATTTTAGGAAATTTTACTCCCTCTTCTCTTAAATAAGAAGTCCCACTTCTTTATTCACTAAATTTGTAGTGACCCTTACCCGGATCACCTACTAACAGAACTTAGGCATGCAATTAACTTAATTAAACAAATATCAGAATAAAACTACGGAAACCATAAATAGTTACAACCCCAAGTAAAGGAATCTGTAATTTATCCAATAATATACAACCAAATCTAATAGCTGTATAAACCCAAACAACAGTAATAAAACCTAAGCGAAGCTCCAGCTGGCCAACCACTGACTAGCCCTTCCTGGATCCACCCTCCTCGTCCAATCGCAAACCTGCCCCATGGAATAGGGTGTCCAGAAAATACAGAGTACGAGACGTGAGCATAAAACGCTCAGTGCGAGAGTATGAGTATACATGCATGCAAAGTGAACTCCCTATAGACTCGAGGTCAAGGATCAGATAACAGAGACAGACCGGGCCCTGGTATGTAGCACGCTGTGCCATCGCTTCAGGAGGTGGCTCCCATACCGAGATAACCGTGGATGCGCCGGACCCAAATCGATGGAAGTCCATCCACTAACAGGATAGGGTACAACCCTACTAACAGACATCTCGAAAGAGATACAGCAAGATGCAAATGAATGCAACATAATATCATGGCATATAAATCATGCAGTCACATAATACATGCATACTCAGTCAGGATATCTCGAACAGTACTTTCGTACCTCAATACAGAGCAAGCTCTATCAACTCTATGTCCATGCCTATAGTCTGCTCTACACTGCCAAATGATACTACTATCATTAAAGTGCTCTAAAAACCTTAACTAAGCTATTTCATACTCCTAAATATTTATAGGAAGCAAAAAGCTATACCTTCGTCCGTCGTTAGCCCTTTGATGTCGATGCCTCCAGAACTTGGGCACAACTCCGCTACGACTACTGAACGCCTTGCCGACCTCCGGACCAAGCCTAAGAAGACTAAAACAGCTCCAAAAGGACTAGAAAGGAAAGGAGAACTCGGAATTGGCAAATGAAAGTGAAGTCTCGGCCTTCTATTTATAGACAACGATCGGAACTTCCGATCCTTGATCGGAACGTCCGAACCTCGATCAGAACGTCCGATCCTGTCATCGGAGCTTTCGAAGATCCTGATCTGCCACGTGTCAAAATATCACTTGTTGACTCCGGATAGGGGTGATCGGAGCTTCCGGTCCTGATCGGAGCTTCTGATCCAACCACACGTCATGCCTGACGTAATAACATCGGTGCCTCCGATCGCTCATCGGAGCTTCCGATCCTGTTCGGAGCTTCCGATCATGCCTTCGAAGCTTCCGATCCGTCCGATACCCAATTCAATTAATTAGCATTAATCCTTTAATTACTCAATTAGGGTACGGGCTACTACATTCTCCTCCACTTAAGATATTTCGTCCTCGAAATCAGATCTTAAGTACCGAATGCAAATACAGAAATCAGAAACATTCTTTTTTCAAATCAAACGTTTACAGGGTTTGCAACTGAATACAACTTAAAGAATGAAATCAAAACAACTCAGGATGGTCTTTACGCATCCTGTCCTCAAGCTCACAAGTAGCTTCCTCAGTGCCTCGGCACTGCCACTGAACTAAAACCAAAGGAATGACTTTGTTCCGTAAAACCTTATCCTTATAATCCAGGATACGAAGAGGTTTCTCAACATAAGTCAAATCCTTGTCTACCTGAACCTCAGACCGCTGCAGAATATGAGATTCATCCGCCACATACCGTCGCAACAGAGATACGTGGAAAACGTCGTGAATACTGGATAGATGCGGTGGCAAAGCTAGTCGATAAGCCAAATCGCCAATGCTCTCCAAGATCTCAAACGGACCGATAAATCTAGGAGACAACTTGCCCTTAAGGCCAAATCTGAGAATCTTGCGGAAAGGTGACACTCTCAGAAACACTTTCTCCCCGACCTCGAACTGCAAGGGCCTACGCTTGATATTAGCATAGCTAGCCTGACGATCCTGTGCAGTATTAATCCGTTTCTTGATTTGATCAATAATGTCTATCGCCTGCTGGATAAAATCCGGTCCCTCAGCCTGTCTCTCCCTCACTTCTTCCCAGAAGAGTGGAGTACGACAACGTCGCCCATACAACGCCTCAAAAGGTGCCATCCCAATACTAGTATGATAGCTGTTGTTGTAAGCAAACTCGATCAACGGCAAATGATCCTGCGAGGCTGGACCAAAATCCATGATGCACGCTCTAAGCATATCCTCTAACGTACGGATAGTGCGTTCTGACTGGCCATCAGTCTCCGGATGATAGGCTGTACTCAAACTGAGAGTAGTACCCATCGCACGCTGAACACTCCCCCAGAATCTAGAAGTGAACCTAGGGTCTCGATCGCTGACAATGCTCACAGGCACTCCATGAAGTCGGACGATCTCCTGAATGTACATCCGTGCCATGCGATCCACAGAGTACTCTCGGCTATAGGCAATGAAATGCGCTGACTTGGTGAGTCGGTCCACCACAACCCAGATAGCATCACAGTTCCTCGGGGAAACCGGCAAATGGGTCACAAAGTCCATAGTGATAAACTCCCATTTCCATTCAGGAATAGGCAGACTGTGAAGCAATCCTCCAGGTCGTCGATGCTCTGCCTTGACCTGTTGACACACCAAACATCTCAAAACAAACTGATAAACACTGCGTTTCATTCCCTTCCACCAGAAACGAGTACGTAGATCCTTGTACATCTTGTTGCTCCCAGGATGAATACTCAACTTAGTGCGATGCGCCTGAGACAAAATCTCCTCTCGCAACTCTTCATCCTGCGGAATCACAAGCCTACCAGACAAACACAGAAAACCATCTGACTGATAATGAAATCCAGACGAGCTACCCTCGTTAGCTAGACGAGCTAAACGCTGGGTCTTCGAATCAGACATCTGAGCATCTCGGATCCGCGAATACAAGGCTGGCTCAGATAATATCGCAAACATCTGGATACTCTGCATACCTTTCTTATGCTTGAAGGTATAACCTGAAGTACAACAGTCACTGATTGCACTAGACATCGAGCAAGTCTGAAGTGCGGATAGTCGCACCTTGCGACTCAAAGCATCAGCGGTGAGATTAGCAGCTCCCGGATGGTACTTAATCTCGCAATCATAGTCCTTAAGCAAGTCCATCCAACGTCTCTGCCTCATGTTCAACTCTGCCTGAGTGAACAAATACTTGAGACTCTTATGGTCGGTGAAGATCTCAAATTTCTCGCCATACAGATAATGACGCCAGATCTTCAAAGAGAACACAATAGCTGCCAATTCCAAATCATGGACTGGGTAGTTGTCCTCGTGAAGCTTCAACTGTCTAGAAGCGTATGCGATCACATGCCCATTCTGAGTCAGGACACAGCCTAACCCCTGAAGAGAAGCATCCGTGTAAACTACATACCCTCCAGATCCTGACGGTAATGCCAACACCGGCGCAGAAGTCAACCGCCGTCGAAGCTCACGGAAATTCTCCTCGCACTCGGAGGACCACTCGAAATCCACACCCTTGCGGGTAAGCTGCGTCAACGGTCGAGCTAACTGAGAGAAGTTCAGAATGAAGCGACGATAATACCCTGCTAGACCCAGAAAACTACGGATCTCAGCAACTGTCATCGGACGCGACCAATTAAGTACTGCTTCAATCTTTCTTGGATCAACAGAAATCCCCTCCCTGGATATGATATGGCCAAGAAAGACCACTCTATCCATCCAGAACTCACACTTGCTCAGCTTGGCGTACAACTGCTCATCTCGAAGAGTCTGCAGTACCAACCGCAAGTGAGAAACATGCTCTTCCGTATTACGCGAATACACCAAGATGTCGTCAATGAAGACCACGAAAAACTTGTCCAAATACTCCCTGAAGACACGGTTCATCAAATCCATGAATATAGCCGGCGCATTAGTCAAACCAAATGGCATCACTAGGAACTCGTAATGCCCATAGCGAGTACGGAATGCAGTCTTGGCTACGTCCTGATCACGGACTCTCAACTGATGATACCCAGATCTCAAGTCAATCTTGGAGTAAACTGACGTGCCCTGCAGCTGATCGAACAAGTCATCAATACGAGGCAACGGATACTTGTTCTTCACAGTGACTCAATTCAGCTGCCGATAGTCAATGCACAGCCGCATCGACCCATCCTTCTTCTTCACAAAGAGAACAGGAGCTCCCCAAGGAGACACACTAGGACGAATGTACCCCTTGTCTAAAAGATCCTGTAGCTGATTCTTCAACTCACGCATCTCTGACGGAGCCAGACGATACGGTGCTCTAGAAATAGGCGAAGTACCCGGAATCAACTCTATGCCAAACTCAACTTCCCTAGCAGGAGGAAAACCCGGAATCTCATCAGGAAATACATCTGAAAATTCATCCACAACAGGAATGCTCTCTATCCCAAAACTCTCAACGGACAAATCAACTGCATAGATAAGGTAGCCTTCCCCGCCAGACTCTAGAGCTCGACAGGCTCTCAAAGCTGATACTAAAGGCATCGGGGGTCGCGCTCCCTTACCATAGAAAAACCAGCTCTCACTCTCCTCCGGATGAAAGCGTACTAATCTCTGATAGCAGTCCACTGAAGCTCGATAGGTAGTCAACAAATCTATTCCCAGAATGCAATCAAAGTCGTCCATTGCCAGGACCATGAGATTCGCTAACAAAATGTTCACTTCGAACTCTAAAGGGCAACCCATCACTAGATGCTTAGCCAAAGCAGATTGGCCCGTCGGAGTAGAAACAGACATCACTACGTCAAGTGCAATGCATGGTAACTTATGCCTCTTAACAAAACATGCAGAAATGAAGGAATGAGATGCACCAGTGTCAATAAGTACAAGAGCAGGTATACCATAAAGCAGAAATGTACCTGCGATGACTTTCTCATTCTCCTCCATAGCCTGATCATGTCTCAGGGCAAACACCTGGCCAGAAGCTCGTGGCCTCAAATGAGAACTCCCAGCAGACTGTCCCTGCGACCTCTGCTGTACGGTGGCCTGAGAACCCGATCCTGAACCAGATCCAGAACCGCCTCCCCCAAACTGTGGACAATCCCTCCGGATGTGACCAGTCTCTCCACAACGGAAACAAGCTCCAGAAGCTCTACGACACTTGTCGGATGGATGGTTCTTCCCACAGTGATCACACTTGTCCTTCTTACCATAACGGACAACACCTCCAGAACCAGAGGAAGAAGAAGATCCAGACTTCTTGAAAGTTTGGGCATGGGGACCCAAAGAACTAGCAGGTCTCGACTGAGAGAAAGACTTGTTCCGCCGAATGCTGTCCTCCGCCTGGTGACAACGGCTCGCCAAACCCTCGTAGGACATGTCGTCACCAACCGCCACACGGTCATGGATCTCAGGGTTAAGGCCCTGAAGGAACAGATTATACTTCATCTCTGAGCTATCAGCAATCTCGGGGCAATAGGATAGCAGATCTAAGAACCTCTGCTGATACTCATCGATAGACATGGCTCCCTGTCGCAGACTCAGTAGCTCGCCCGCCTTCGACTGACGGAGTTCAGGAGGAAAATACCGCTTTTGGAAAGCTGTGCGGAACTCGGCCCAGGTGGCCACTCCTCTCGCCGCAACAAAAGGTGCAGAAGTAAACCTCCACCACCTGCGTGCACGCCCATCCAGAAGATAGCCAAGGGTCTCCACCTTCGGCTCATCGGTGCATTGGAAAGTCTGAAAAGTCGTCTCCATGCGGTCCAACCAGTTCTCCGCATCCTCCGGAGACTCACCTCCAACTAAGGGCTTAGGACCCATAGCTAAGAATCGACGCACAGTGAAACGCTCGTCGTCATGGTGACGATGACGCCGTTCTCGACGAGGCTCCCGGTCGGCATCACCCCAACGCCCACCAACACTGCCATGAGAACTCTGGTCGTCTCGATTTGACATCTACAAAAATACCTCAAGATGAGACTAAATCCCAAGAAATCTTTTGCATGCTCTGATACCATAAATGTAGTGACCCTTACCCGGATCACCTACTAACAGAACTTAGGCATGCAATTAACTTAATTAAACAGATATCAGAATAAAACTGCGGAAACCATAAATAGTTACAACCCCAAGTAAAGGAATCTGTAATTTATCCAATAATATACAACCAAATCGAATAGCTGTATAAACCCAACCAACAGTAATAAAACCTAAGCGAAGCTCCAGCTGGCCAACCACTGACTAGCCCCTCCTGGATCCACCCTCCTCGTCCAATCGCAAACCTGCCCCATGGAATAGGGTGTCCAGAAAATACAGAGTACGAGACGTGAGCATAAAACGCTCAGTGCGAGAGTATGAGTATACATGCATGCAAAGTGAACTCCCTATAGACTCGAGGTCAAGGATCAGATAACAGAGACAGACCGGGCCCTGGTATGTAGCACGCTGTGCTGTCGCTTCAGGAGGTGGCTCCCATACCGAGATAATCGTGGATACGTCGGACCCAAATCGATGGAAGTCCATCCACTAACAGGATAGGGTACAACCCTACTAACAGACATCTCGAAAGTGATACAGCAAGATGCAAATGAATGCAGCATAAATCAATGACATATAAACCATTCAGTCACATAATACATGCATACTTAGTCAGGATATCTCGAACAGTACTTCCGTACCTCAATCAGTGCAAGCTCTACCAACTCTAGTTCCACGCCTATAGTCTGCTCTACACTGCCAAATGATACTACTATCATTAAAGCGCTCTAAAAGCCTTAACTAAGCTATTGCATACTCCTAAATATTTATAGGAAGCAAAAGCTATACCTTCGTCCGTCGTTAGCCCTTTGATGTCGATGCCTCCAGAACTTGGGCACAACTCCGCTACGACTACTGAACGCCTTGCCGACCTCCAGACCAAGCCTAAGAAGACTAAAACAACTCCAAAAGGACTAGAAAGGAAAGGAGAACTCGGAATTGGCAAATGAAAGTGAAGTCTCGGCCTTCTATTTATAGACAACGATCGGAACTTCCGATCCTTGATCGGAACGTTCGAACCTCGATCGGAACGTCCGATCCTGTCATCGGAGCTTCCGAAGATCCTGATCTACCACGTGTCAAAATATCACTTGTTGACTCCGGATAGGGGTGATCGGAGCTTCCGATCCAACCACACATCATGCCTGACGTAATAACATCGGTGCCTCCGATCGCTTATTGGAGCTTCCGATCCTGTTCGGAGCTTCCGATCATGCCTTCGGAGCTTTCGATCCGTCCGATACCCAATTCAATTAATTAGCATTAATCCTTTAATTACTCAATTAGGGTACGGGCTACTACAAAATTTAACTCTTTAAATTTATTTATCTCAACGGGGATTAAAAATCCATTACTTGTGTAACCCTCAATGGTTCAGGGATACAGCTAGCCGTGGGCTCACAACTCCTTGTGACTCGGAACAACAATTTCCGACTTACCCAACGAATCATGGTAAGAGCGCCTAGCAATATCGCCTCATGATTCCCTAGGTATCACTGATAGTGCCTGCAAGAACCAATAGATTTTGGTTAGCGTACAGTACGGTCCCTTCATCCATATATCTCGATCGAATCAACAACCATTGGTAAATCTAGAGTCGTTCGAGATTCGATAACTATGCATTACATCTTGGAGATCAAATAGTGACATCGCATGTGTTACTAGGAACACCAAGTAACCTAAAACACATCATGTACTCTGGCCAGAGATTCGTTACACTAATATCTCCTCATATCGCATAGAATATCCACACTTGCAAGTATGTGGTGAATCATTGAAAACAAAGCATCGACTCCTATATGTGTCGTAACTGTACCCAATCCCGACACCTGATGACCCCCAATAGAGTCGGTAAACGAGTCAAAGTACAGTACTAGCATATAGAGTCTCAATGATGTTTCAATTAGTAAGGACTAATGGTGTACAACCAAAACCGCGGATTTTATCCACTCGATAAGTGATAACCACTTGGAAAGTCCGGATAGGGTAGTTCGATCATTCATCATATGAATATCCATTTGCATGCTTTGAAAATCTCTATGTTCCATACCAATAAAACGTGGTACTCGGCATCGCAAATGCTAGTCTCAATCTCGAGCAATCCTTATCCTTATTAACGGACGGCTCAATCGACTAGGAACTGTTTAGAATATACAGTGACTATAAGATGTGTTTCATGATAGCCATCCCCATGTGCTACCACATCTTACATACACTATAGTATATTCAAGGTCTTCATCTAAACATCTTATAGTATGTCACAACATAATAATATGATAAAAGATAAAGTAAATGCCATTATAAAAGTGTAAATTATATTAAACAAAAGATTGTTTATACATAGAGTCATAAAAGCCCTTAGCCACAAGTTGGCTCACTGGGCACCCACTCTTTCAGTACATGTGTCCAACCATCATGGTGACCTGACACAAGACTTACATATCCAACCATCCACAAACTAGTAGGGTGAGCGCCCTACTATAGGTTACCTCTAAGGTAATAAGGCTCAATATGCATATGAATGCAACATACAGTCATGACATGCTGTATCATATAAAATCATGCAATCACAGAATACATGCAAAAGCATACTACATGCATACTCAATCTAGATATCTCGAATAATACTTCCGTACCTCTTTTAAGGCAGATCCTAGAAGTCGCCATCTAGGTTCAAGCCTACCATGCGGCACTACAACATAAATAACCATGCATTACCTAGCACACCAAACATCAACTACCAGGATCTAAAAGCCTTAATTAAACTATAGCCTACTCCCTATTAACTATAAGGAATAAAAGTCATACCTTTGTCCGTCGTTAGCCCGCTGATGTCGAATGCCCCAGAACCTAAGCATAGCCTAGCTACGACTCCTGGACGCCTCGCCAGATCTCCGCCAACTGGCTGCTACTGCGGACAATTTCCGCTATAAAAATATACAATTTCCTACTCCAAATCTTAAAGAAAGAGTCCCAAAACCCTAAAAATAGAGCAATTACCGGGAGAGGAGAGGAAATTTGCAATTTCAAAATGAGCCTCTCGACCCTTATTTATTGGCCTCGATCGGAAGATCCGATCTCCTGATCGAAAGCTCCGATCTTTGCATTCATGCAACGTGTCCATCAGCTACGATCGGAAGCTCCGATCAGCACTTCGGAGGTTCTGATCTCCTGCATGCAGCTACGTGTACAAACCCTAATGCCATGTCCCGACTGATTAAGGTCGGAAGCTCCGATCTCAGGATCAGATGTTCCGATCTCTCATGTAGCTTCCAAACTGCTTCGTTGGTTCCAATCCAATCGGAGGCTCAGATCCTAGTTCGGATCTTCCGAACTGCCCGTGCCCAAAATAAGCCCATTAAGCATTTTTCAGACATTCTGGACCCAATTCCTTGGTCCTTTAGATCATATTCAAATTCTTTAATCATGTTTTATTAAATCTAAACATGAGTAGCAACTTAATCTTGTAAAATGGAAACGGGCTACTACATTCTCCCCCTACTTAAGATATTACGTCCTCGAACAATCTTAAGTATCGAATGCAGTTATCACTGAATAAACATATATTTTTCATACTGAACATTTTACAAGATATAACTGAAATGCAACAATTCCAAAGCAACACTGGACAATTCGTATGCATACTGCTCTCATGTTCCCACTTGGCTTTTAAAGTGCCTTGATACAGCCACTGAACTAGAACAAGAGAAATGATTCTTGTTGCGTGAACTATATCTCATGTTATCTCCAATAATCCAACTAGACCAATAAACTCTGGAGATGTATTTCTGGTAAATCATATGTATCAATCCTTGGTTGAATTAATTCTGGTCCTTCAACCTGCTGCTCCCCCAATTCTTCCCAGAACAGTGGAGTATGACATCATCATCCATACAACATCTCAAATGGTGTCACACCATTTATGTTGTACGTGAATTTAATCAGTGGAAACTAATCTTGTCATGCTGGACTAAAAATCCAAAGAATATGCTCGAAACATGTCTTCAAGTGTACGAATCGGGCATTCTAACTGCCCGTCAGTCTCTAGGTAATATACTGCACTGAAGCTAAGAGTAGTACCCATAGCACACTAAAGACTCCGATCCCCAAGATCCTGCATGTAAACCTGAGGTCTCGATCGCTGACTGAGCTCATAGAGACTCCGTGCAATCGAACAACCTCCTGAATGTACAACCATGTCATCCTGTCAAAACTGTAATCCCAGTTATAAAGAATGAAATGTGCTGATTTTGTGAGTCTGTACACCACAACCCAGATAGCATCACAATTCCTCGAGTTCATCGGTAAATGGGTCATGAAGCCCATCATGATCAAATCTCATTTCCACTTAGGAATAGATATATTGTAAAGCAACTCTCCAGGTTGTCGGTGCTCTATCTTGATCTGCTCACAAACCAAACATCTAGAAACATACCGATACACACTTCACTTCATTCCTTTCCACCACAACCTTGTACACAGATCCTTATATACCGAAAGGATTCTCATACTTAATGAGTAACACTTGTCATAACACCTGTGACAACGTCGTTGTCCACAACTCCTGATTCCTGAACTCTTTAGGTTCTCTTCTTGGAAAAATCAATATAACTATTCTGTTGATTCCAAAAGTCAATTAGTATAATCTCTAGTACTAATATAATTATATATGTCTCATAACTTGAGATAATACCTGAAAAAAAATAAGTATACTGATTATCCTACCTTGGATAATAATTTCTTTGCTGAATTCTAACTTGTGCTACTTAGATGAACAAAATTGTTTCATCTCTCTTTGTCAAGTCCTAAAATCAATACAATATAGATAACCTCCTGACTCAATCTCATCGAATCAAACATATCAATGGCCTAACGCATCCAATATACATCCAAAAAATCAGTGACAACAATCCCGCTAGATCTAGAAACCTTAGATCTTAAATGATGTCCTTTTTCCATGTCTAAACACTTGATGCTATCCTGTTAGTACCCACTGAAATTCAAACACTTGCTAGATTAATTGCTGACAATAAAATCCCAAAATTACTGCAAAAACATTTCCGAGTACCGCTTATCAGGGTACTGTATTCATCCAATTAGTTTCTTCAACAATCTCATAGTTCAGTTCCAAATTACCAAGAAGTGAACAATTTCAATCGTTCTTTCTGCAAAAGAGCATTAACCTCCCTCATCACGGGGTTACAACATCTGTATCTACCACAGATAGATTAGAAGTAAAACTTCTTATCAACTATTCTTAAGCAAAAGAAAATCCAAAAACAGAACTAGCATATTTCTTGGAACAACTACGTCTATATCTGACCTCCTCAGATGATAGTCACAAATAGTCACTATGCACTAATCTCGCACCAGTCTAACTATTTCAAGGCAAACGTGACCACCTAAGTGCTCAACTTTCACTATCTATGTGAATTCTCATATTACCGAATCCATGCTATAACTTAGAAGGCTCATGACATCCTTCATACATTAACTAGGTCAATCATCTGATAGATCTCAAACTCTTCTGATGAAAAATGTTCCTAGTTAGGAAATACTTATCCCATCACAATTCTATCCACCAATAAGATCGAGTATCTTTTCAAGGTTATCAAACTGATACCAAATTATACTTTAGCATAACTGTTGAAATGATCTCTAGGCTGGGTAAATTTCCATAACCCTCTGAAGTATACAAGACTTCCAGAATATCATTGGAAATATACTCCCCCATGTCTAGCATTGATCACAGTTCACGTTTCCCAATATAAGTCATCCAGTGTCCTGATGTAAACTTGTCTTTACTTGACAATCCAACAATCAAATTTCAATTCTTACAAGTAAATTTACCTAAGTAAATTCATCACTTAGAATTTTCATTCATTAATCAAGATCCTGATTAATAACTACATCTCTGATAGAATCAGATAATACTGGTAAAACCTCTTGGTTCTCCTCTAGTTGCACATACGAAAACTATCCGTCCAAAATATACACTTGTAAAGTAATTCTTTCCAAGACTAATCCATGGAAACCAAAGTCTGTATCTCTGATGAAGTCAAACGATAACTCATCACATCACTTGGCACTAACCCAACACTAAATCTAATTTCAGAAGACTCAAATAAATTCTGAATATTCTCCTGATTGTTATACCCATTGCTATGACTGTGCATACAGCGAGACTGAGGTAAGTCTTCCTATAATGCCAAACTAGAACAGAAAATTCTTCCAGAATACACCGGCATAAGTTCGCACTTACTATACCATCTCGAAACGCAACAGTCATCAACATCCTGGCATAACTCATCCCTGAGTCTCTGATACTAAGAAACATTCCTATCCGGACCAAAATCATTGGTCAAGGAAAAATTGCTTTACTTTACAGAGCCACAACTCAAATCCCGAGTCTGTAGACATTTGATAAATTAATCCTGTTGAATACCAATTCGACTAAACTCTTGGATTAAATCCCGAAATCACAAATCAAAGATCAAAATCTATCTACTCAGAACGATTACCCGTCAAGGAAAAATCCTTCCAAGACTGTTCTGACAACAATACATCTGTATTTCTAACAGACGATAACTAAAACTTGATACCACACTTGGTATCTGTCCAATTCATATTTATACCTTGTTGTGACTGTTGTCAAATCCCCAGACTGAGTAGCCTTCCCTATATAGTCCCTGGAGCACAAAGGCCTCAAAACAATCTTTGAAGTATGAAAACTTCCAGAGCAATACCAATTAAGGGTCACGCCTCCTCACGTCTAGTCCTGGTCATAGTCCACAACTCTTGGTATTACTTGACCTGAAATCCTGATGAAAATCCATCATCACAAAGCAACAACCTAAAGAGATCAAAACAACCAACTGCTCTAAGGAAACTCGCCTAGAACAAACATTCAAGCCCCATGATGAATCGCATCACCCATGGCACTATCCACAGTAAATTTGATTAACTAGGCCATCCTAAGAAAAAATCCTAGTACTGATCAACTGAAAACCTGCATAATTCAATCCTAATTATACACACGATAAAACAAATGACTGATCCTTTATTCAATAAAGATAATCTCAAAGATTACAATACTTGAACCACCAATCCACTTTCTAATACAATCTTTATTACAATCCCATGTAATACATAACTTAATCAAAAGATTATACTGAAAGATGTACAATACAACAGTAACTAAGTACATCAAATAACTAAAATCTTTAATACATCTGATACAACTGATTACAAATGAAATACTGTTTAAAACAAAACTTATTACAGTATTTAAATTCTCGCAGAAGTTTTTCATTCCGTCTACTGATCTTGAACATGAAGTTTCCTGTCTGCTACTCATGTCAACAGACCTTCTTCATCGCAAGATCTAAAAGATTAAATCTTGCTAATCTACCGGATCCTTTCAATATTTTTGGATTCCTTATCTGGTAGATAAGACAAGATTTCCCTGAAAATCTCTCCAAATACTAGTGCAGAGTCTTCCAGGGTGGCTTCCTTGGTCGAAGCTGAATGGATGACTAAGTGTCAAACATTCCATTCAACCATGAGAAGCGTCTAGCGTTGAAGACTGGATCTTCTCTTCCAGCTAAATCTATTGGGATCCACATAATACGAACTTCTGCTGCCAACCTTGGCAATGAAGATCTTGGAAAAGCCTAAGCATCTTGCTATTCCAATTCCTGATAATGCTATCGTCATTGAATCCAACTCGAAATCCTACAAAGGATAACACAAAATTAATACTATGTCCCAAATAATCTTATTGCATGCTCTGACACCATTAACGTAGTGACCCGCGCGGTATTCACCTACTAATCAGAACTTAAGCATTCAATTAATCAATAAAATAATCTTAATCAGAGTAACTGCGGAATTAAAGTAAGTCAAATACTAGTTAAGAAAAATGAAGCGACCCTACCCGGATCCGCTACCTAATCAGAGTTAATAGCATAATTAAACATGCATTAAATAAATCGCTGCGGAAGACTTAAATAAAAACAGACCGGCAGAATACAACCGGTTAAACCAATTCGATTTATACAACCAAATCGAATAAATAGCCTAAAGGCAAAACCTACAGCTAATCCTGCTGTCTTCACTGGTCACGGGCTACTCCAAGCTCCGGGTGCTCAATCCTGCACCTACACCTGCCCCGTCGAATGGGGTGTCCAAATACACAGAAAAGACTGGACGTGAGCTCTAAGCTCAATACAAAAGCACTGGGTAAAACATACAAATATGAAGCATGCAAATGATAGGGTATCCATATCTGGGATAACTGTATATAACTGCTCAGTAATGGCGCCTAGGACATGAGTGGTACAACCCGGGGAGCAAACCCTGCGTACACTGCTCATTCCTACAGGACGTGGACTGTGTCCTCAGATGCTAACTACCCATGACCCGTCAGTCACTAGGCACTAGACATCACCCATCCAGATAGGGCTGAGTGGCCCTACATGGCTCATCTCACAAGATGGATAGGCACAATATGATATGCACATGCTGCATAATAAATGACATATAAATGCAACATATAAGCATGCAAAACCCGCTGGCTATCTTAGTCTGTACTTACATACCTTAATACAAGCAGTTCCTAGCAGTCCCACTCTAGGTTCCAAGCCTATATCAGCTCTACAATGCAAATACCCATGAATCAATATTTAAGCTCTAAAAGTCTTAATTAAGCTATTGCATACTCCTAAATAATTTAAGGAGACCATAGCTATACCTGCGTCCGTCGTCAGCCCGCTGATGACAATTGCCTCAAAACTTAGGCACATCTTCGCCTCGACGCCTGGATCGCTATGCCACTTCCGGATTCCCAATAGGATGCCTAGAACTCCCTAGATCTGAGTTAAAAGGCCTAGGAATTGAGAGAGGAAAAGGAGAGGTGCGAGTTGAAAATGAAATTTCGGACCTCTATTTATAGGCGAAGATCGGAGCCTTCGAACCCGGTTTGGAATGTCCGAACACGATCGGAACCTCCGATCCTACCTTCGGAGCGTCCGATCGCCCAATATTACGTCAGCCATGATGTCACCTTGCTGACGTAAGCGATGACAGGTGCCCTGGTCCCGATCGGAACGTCCGATCTCACCGACGGAGCTTCCGATCTCGATCGGAGCCTCCGATCCGTGTTCGGATTCTCCGAACCCGTTCGGATCCTCCGATCTTTGGTTTGGATCCTCCGTTCCATCCGAACCCTCGGAACCTTCCTGACCATTTTCGAGTGTCTTGAATCCATTTCTGGACTCCATTAACCCATTTGGAATTTCCTTAATCATGTTTTCCTTAATCTAAACATGATTACACGATTAATATACTCGTTAATCGCTAATTCTGGATACGGGTTACTACATTCTCCTCCCCTTAAAATATTTCGTCCTCGAAATCTAGGGTAAAACCCCGAGAACGTACAAGAAACCCTTGCTCGAGTGTCTGGTCGAAATATCCTCCGACACACTCAGACTCCCGTCGAATTCTCTGCAAGCTTCATTAATGCTGAACCGCATTAACATTTTCCCAGCTGAAAATTTCTGCGCTACTTGATGACAACCAATATTCCTTGACACTAACGTGTCACAGCACTGATACGTCCTCTGTCGTAACCACGATCTCACTGATCACGAAGGATGCAAACACCCATTTGATCAAGATCATCATCTCAAGTAAAATCTTAAACTAACGAAGACCAAGTCATAACCTGACTGGCTTACGACAATCGTCGAATCACTAATCAAATTAACCATCTAATGGTTCCAAAAGTTCTCGGTTCTCAACACCTCTAGTCAGGAAAACACTAATCCCAACATTGTGCTGACACATTCTAACATGAATCTCGCTTTAGGATAATCCAGTGGACTCAAGTCTATACTTCAACGTAACTGCTCACAATGTTCCCTAGACTGGTTACCCTCCCCACTCTCCCTGAAGCACAACCGGCTTCCCAAGGAATACTGGGAACTTAAACCATCATGTCTAGTACATTTTGTTGTCCTCGTTTCATAGCATAACCTCAACACTGTGCCCTGATGATAACTATCATCACTTGTAATTCATGACACTACGTCATCTCCTAGCCATTGGCCTGCGAAATCATGCATACATTGTAATGGAAGTCATCACGCCTCTGATGATCTACACCATCTCGATCATAGGTTATTCACCTCATGAATTTCAATCGATAGACATCCTCTGGTTAGTTATACATACTTGCAATCACTGTACACACATCAATACTAAGGCAAGCTTCCACCAATATGCTCGACTGGGACATTCCACAGTGCACAGACATATGGAAACGCTTCCTATTCCGTCTCGAAACTCGACAATCATTGCACCTGGTATAACTCAACTTAGAGTCTCTGATAATACCATCAGCTCATACCAATCTCCCAAGGTTGAACATACTGATCCTGGAACTAAATCCCAACGGATTCTCAATAGTCAAATCGCTCCCTTGCCGAACGCATCAGTCTCAGCACTTAATGATCTAATTCGTCGATTCCCTAGTCAATCCTGGGAAATACTTGTGCTCGAAGTAACTTGCCACACAATGCACCTCTGATTGTCGTTTATTGCTACAACGCAATATTCTTTGACAAACAGTCTGCATAGATATGACTCACTGACTCGAAAGAACAAACTCGATCCGTCACGATCTTGCGAAATCTTCAATTCCCACAACAATCTTGTTGGATACTAAGTTGAAATTATACTATCTCTGTCATTTCAGAGACATCGTTCATCACACGCTAGAAGACTAGTGACACATCCTGATAGATCTCGAGGATCAGATCCTAGCTAATGTCACACAGATTAGACAACTGATGTTTCCTTGCTAATGTCCATTAGCATTTCCAACTACTCGTCGGATCCAACCACAACGGTACACATAGATGCTCTCACTTAACCGAAATGTCCGGTCAACAATCTTCACTATTGTTGTTCAATGGAAAACTCTCACATGAAACAACAACATGATCCTTTCCTGCCCTATTGCTATCACTAAGCAATTGATTGGATCAATATCAGCTTCCTTCTTAACAAGAATGCACTATACTGGAAACTACCAACTCCTTTGCTTGTCTCCACTGTCAAGTTAGCACCTAACTTGATCATACAAGTCCACTTGCAATCGTTCCCGATTACAGCAATCCCAGAAGATTCATCTTTGGCGATCATTGAGACTAAATAACTCAATTCTCCGATTTTTCTGAGATGGTATTCAGTACTCTTCCCATAAGCATTACTCGACAAAATACTATCCCAAGTATTTCTTAATTGCTACATCCTGATCAACCCTGATTGGCTCAACCAATTGAATTCGTCGATCTACTTAAGCTCGCACTTATCAGATCAGACCACCACTGATCATCCAACCTACATGGCTCGGTCAATAACTATGACTCAGCTGTCACAAAGAACTATTTCCAAACGGTGTCAGATCACAGTACATAAGTAGTTTACTTGGCACAAATCCTGCGCCTTTTCAGCACTACTAACCGCTGCTTCGTATTCTAAACTTAATCATCCTTACTCTAACAGAGTTAGCCAATAACCACTAGTAGTCACTAACACAGATCCCGTGCCACCTTAGCACTACCAATCGTTGTCTTGTTCACCCAAGGAAAACATTAAGATAAACTAAGCCATTCCATCCCATGGAAAATCCTACGCTCAATATCTGAAAATATCAGACAGTACTTAGCGCAACCACTGGACTCACTATCCTTACCTCGTTCATTCAGAATGAACACCACGGCTCGTCAAGTCCAAGAAGAATAATTAAAGAATCCCAAAGATTTCCACAATCTTCGGACACAATCTTGATTATATCCCTCGCTAAGATTGTTCAAAAAATTAAGACCGAGGTAGCCTACCACCATGTCCCACCTGGAATCACCACCAAGTGTATACTGGCATCACGCTTCCCTCATGCCTCAATTAGTCTTATACAATCCTTAGCATCTGATACAACCCCATTACTGATGAAAGACTAACATCGCTGGAAATACTTACCTCCGAGTCAACGTCTCAGATAGTCTTCACTCTCCCCTCCTGAATAAGTCTCATATCAGGAGAATCCAATCATATTTCTAATATGATACTAGTCAGATGATATCCCCAATCATCATGGTGTAGTCCTTGTATTCGAGTCTAAGTCTTAAAACAACATTCAATCCAGTATCTTGGATAATTCCTATCACAAGGAAATTCTAACCACAACTCTGATGACAACCCCTAGTCATTGCTGGTAGAAATCCTTCTTCCTACTAGATCCAGATGTCTAGCAGTAACCCAAAGGTTAAAACCTATCTGCTCAAGGTACACACTCGTCAAGAAAATCCCTCCATGACTGGTTCCCATAGCAGAATACTCAAACTATATCTCTGGCATACCAGACGATATCGAACCATCGATATCAAACCTGATATCTAATCCAAGTTCATACCTCTTCGTGACTGCTACCAAATCCCTAGACTGAGTAGCCTTCCCACCGCCATCTCCTGAAGCACAAAGGCTCCCAGGTACCCTCTGAATTACAAAGACTCCCAGAGTAATACTAGCATAGGGTCGCGCCCCATCACGTCTAGTCCCGGTCATAGTCGACAACTCTCGGCATATACTGGACCTGGTATCCCGATGAAAATCCATCATCACAAGCCTCAAAGGTTAGACAGTCTACTGTTCCAAGAAACAACCTAGAACAAAGCCCAATTGTTCTAAACCGAACAATACTCTTAATGCCTCTAGATGAGTCCACTCATCGCTGGCACTAGCATAGTCCACTGACTAACTAGGTCAATCCTAGGAAAACGCCAAGACTAACCGCAAGTCACACTGTCACAGTTGGCCCACTCAAATCCCATGAGCTGCAATAGTTGAACGATAATCAACTAAAACCATGCTAACCTTAGCAACATCACTTGCTGGATAAATAAAACATGTATCACTTATTTCAAGTTATGTACAATTCTCTTTATTACAATCTCATGTAATACATACAACATTCAAAATACAATGAAATGTACAATCGAACTTGAAATGATACAACCAAAGTATGATGATTCATTACAACTAAAGTACTATTTACAACTACATCAATACAGTATTTAAATCATTGTACTTGTCTTGTTTCTTGAGCATGAAGCTTCTAATCGACACACGCATCGATACAAGCATACTCCCGACCAAGTCTCTCTACATGTCCTCCTACGAATAACTCTGGAGAAATGGCTCGTGATAGCTAACCAGCTATGCTCTGCGCCAGTGCATGTCAGTCGACCACTTCTGCTCACGATCTACCATCAGCGTTCTTCTTGTATTCATATCATGCTTTTGAACATGAAGTTTCCCGTGTGCCTACCAAACGCATCGATACAAGCATACCGGCAAAACTATGTTCCGCATGAAAATCTCTCCAACTATGACTGGAGAATCTTCAGAGTAGTGTCATCATGGTAATGACTGTACAGATGCAAGCATCAAGTAAGTCCCCACCAATCCTCTGCCACTACCTCTGGCATCCGGTACTCGATCCAAAACTAGGATCCACCTGAGTAGAAATCTTGAAAACTCGGACACGATCCATCGCTCCTGTCCGCACTTGCTAGTATCCCATAAGCCAAATCTTCAGAAATCCTGCCGATGATGATAGTCTCTGGGCAAACTCATTGCCGCATCATCACCTCTTCCAAGGTCTCATCCATCCTATAAGGATAAACCAAAGTCTCTTTACTATATCACAAGTCTCTTGCATGCATATTCTCTGATACCAATAAATGTAGCGACCCTACCCGGATCTGCTACCTAATCAAAGTTAAGAGCATAATTAAACATGCATTAAATAAATCGCTGCGGAAGACTTAAATAAAAATAGACCGGCAGAATACAACCGATTAAACCAATTCGATTTATACAACCAAATAGAATAAATAGCCTAAAGGCAAAACCTATAGCTAATCCTGCTGTCTTCACTGGTCATGGGCTACTCCAAGCTCCGAGTGCTCAATCCTGCACCTACATCTGCCCCGTCGAATGGGGTGTCCAGATACACAGAAAAGACTGGACGTGAGCTCTAAGCTCAATACGAAAGCACTGGGTAAAACATACAAATATGAAGCATGCAAATGATAGGGTATCCATATCTGGGATAACTGTATATAACTGCACAGTAATGGCGCCTAGGACATGAGTGGTACAACCCGTGGAGCAAACCCTGCGTACACTGCTCATTCCTACAGGACGTGGACTGTGTCCCCAGATGCTAACTACCCATGACCCGTCAGTCACTAGGCACTAGACATCACCCGTCCAGACAGGGCTGAGCGGCCCTACATGGCTCATCTCAGAAGATGGATAGGCACAATATGATATGCACATGCTGCATAATAAATGACATATAAATGCAACATATAAGCATGCAAAACCCGCTGGCTATCTCAGTCTGTACTTACGTACCTTACTACAGGAAGTTCCTAGCAGTCCCACTCTAGGTTCCAAGCCTATATCAGCTCTACAATGCAAATACCCATACATCAATATTTAAGCTCTAAAAGCCTTAATTAAGCTATTGCATACTCGTAAATAATTTAAGGAGACCATAGCTATACCTGCGTTCGTCGTCAGCCCGCTGATGACAATTGCCTCAAAACTTAGGCACATCTTCGCCTCGACGCCTGGATCTCTATGCCACTTCCGGATTCCCAATAGGATGCCTAGAACTCCCTAAATCTGAGTTAGAAGGCCTAGGAATTGAGAGAGAAAAAGGAGAGGTACGAGTTGAAAATGAAATTTCGGACCTCTATTTATAGGCGAAGTTCGGAGCCTCCGAACCCGGTTCGGAACGTCCGAACATGATCGAAACCTCCAATCCCACCTTCGGAGCGTTCGATCGCCCAATATTACGTCAACCATGACGTCATCTTGCTGACGTAAGCGATGACACGTGCCCTGGTCCCGATCAAAATGTCCGATCTCACCGACGGAGCTTCCGATCCGAGTTCGGATCCTCCGATCTTTGGTTCGGATCCTCCGATCCATCCGAACCATCGGAACCTTCCCGACCATTTTCGAGTGTCCTGAATCCATTTCTGGACTCCGTTAACCCATTTGGAATTTCCTTAATCATGTTTTACTTAATTTAAACATGATTACACGATTAATATACTCGTTAATCGCTAATTCTGGATACGTGTTACTACACAAAACCTAGTGGTCAACCCTGCTATCCAGCTTTGGTCACCACCTAACCTCCCTGCCCCCGGGAGAACTACCTGCAACTACCTCATGGAATAGGGAATCCAACCAACAAGAAAAAACCGGAAGTGAGCCTAACATGCTCAGTACGAGAGTATGAGTATACACTGTTATATGTTCATGTATGCAAGTGAATTGGGTATCAAGACACTCAGGTCAAGAAACAAACTCATAGACTGGGCCCAAGGTACATAGCATGTTGCGCCATCGCCTCAGGAGGTGGTTCAAATACCTAGTGGATAATGGTGACCTGATACTAGTACATGTGTCTAACCATCATGGTGACCTGACAAAAATCTTACAGATCCAACAATACACAAACTCATAGGGTGAGCGCCCTACTACAGGTTACCTCTAAGGTAATAAGCCTCAATATGCATATGAATGCGACATACAGTCGTGACACGTTGTATCATATAAAATCATGCTATCACATAATACATGCAAACACATAATTCATGCATACTCAATTTGAATATCTCGAATAATACTTCCATACCTCTCTTAAGGCAGATCCTAGAAGCTCTCATCTAGGTTTAAGCCTACCATGTGGCACTACAACATAAATAACCATGCATTACCTTGAAAGAGTGGGTGCCCGGTGAGCCAACTTGTGGCTAAGGGCTTTTATGACTCTATGTATAAACAATCTTTTGTTTAATATAATTTACACTTTTATAATGGCATTTACTTTATCTTTTATCATATTATTATGTTGTGACATACTATAAGATGTTTAGATGAAGACCTTGAATATACTATAGTGTATGTAAGATGTGGTGGCACATGGGGATGGCTATCATGAAACACATCTTATAGTCACTGTATATTCTAAACAGTTCCTAGTCGATTGAGCCGTCCGTTAATAAGGATAAGGATCGCTCGAGATTGAGACTAGCATTTGCGATGCCGAGTACCACGTTTCATTGGTATGGAACATAGAGATGTTCAAAGCATGCAAATGGATATTCATACGATGAATGATCGAACTTCCCTATCCGGACTTTCCAAGTGGTTATCACTTATCGAGTGGATAAAGTCCGCGGTTTTGGTTGTACACCATTAGTCCTTACTACTTGAAACATCATTGAGACTCTATATGCTAGTACTGTATTTTGACTCATTTACCGACTCTATTGGGGTCATCAGGTGTCGGGATTGGGTACAGTTACGACACATATAGGAGTCGATGCTTTGTTGTCAAAGATTCACCACATACTTGCTAGTGTGGATATCCTATGCAATCTGAGGAGATATTAGTGTGACGAATCTCTGGCCAGAGTACATGATGTGTTTTAAGAAATGGTTTCTTAGTAGCACATGCGATGTCACTATTTGATCTTCAAGATGCATTGCATAGTTATCAAATCTCGAACGACTCTCGATTTACCAATGGTTGTTGATTCGATCGGGATATATGGATGAAGGGACCGTACTGTACGCTAACCAAAATCTATTGGTTCTTGCAGGCACTATCAGTGATACCTAGGGAATCATGGGGCGATGTTGCTAGGCGCTCTTACCATGATTCGATGGGCAAGTCGGAAATTGTTGTTCCGAGTCACAAGGAGTTGTGAGCCCACTGCTAGCTGTATCCCTGAACCATTGAGGGTCACACAAGTAATGGATTTTTAATCCCCGTTGAGATAATTAAATTTAAAGAGTTAAATTTAGTGAATAAAGAAGTGGGACTTCTTATATCAGAGTAGAAGAGTAAGATTTCCTAAAATGACATAGGGATGGGCATTTTTGAAAATCACTGAATTCGGATTCAGAAAATTTATCTTGACTCTAAAAGATGCAGAAATGGTTTCTGTGCACATTGGTGAAATTGGTTTATCAATCTGAGTCACGATGAATTTTATATTTATTTCTGAACATGCGGGCTTTGCTTGTCAGGCTTGAACTTATGACTAATGGGCCCTAAGCTGTTAGCAGCCCACATTATAAATAAGTTATTGCAGTACAGAAATTACACAACAGAGGCTCATAATTTCGAACACTAGGGTTTTTGAGACCTATAGTGGCCGCCCCCTCTCTGTGTTTTCTCTCTGAAAATTCCAGCCTGTGAATTTTGAATTTGCAGTCTGGTTTAACGGATCAAATTCGTTAATTCTCTTCGTAGAAACTTCTGATAGATTTTCTAGTGCAATCTATCAGAGGGATTAAACTTCTGTTCGTGGACCTGATTGAAGAATTGTTCGTCCATCAGTTCCTGGGATATACAACAAGAGTAGAGTTATCTGTTGGTGTCCATAATCTCGTTTCGAGATTCAAGGTAAAAATTTAATTGTTATTTAATTTTTACACGCACAATTTAATCGTAAAGTTTTGATACCCATGATATGGAATCGTTCCATATAAAATTTTTAAACTTTCGCTGCACCGGGTATTAATTCTGATTGATCTGATCACCGTTTTCAACAGTGGTATCAGAGTCAGGTTGCTCAGATCAAGCGATTAAATTAATCAATTGTACAAAAATTTTTAAGCCTCGGTTTTTTGAAACAAAACAAATTTTTAAAATTAAATTTTTTGACGGGCAAAATATGGGCAGCGATGGTCGCTGCCCAGAGCAGCGCTGGGCGCTGCGCAGGGCAGCGCTGTGCAGCGATGTGATCTTTGCCCAGGGCAGCGATCGGCGTTGCCCAAGGGGCAGCGACGGGCTGCCCGGGATCGTCCCGGGCGGCCTGGGAAAATTTATTTTTAATTTTTTAATTAAAATTTTAATATGTTAAAATTCAATTTTTGGTCCGATCGAAAATTTTTTTTGATTGGTCCACGAGGCGTCGGATCGAATTGTTCGAGTCCGAAAATTTTAAAATTGATTTTTGGATAAATTTGAATTTTTGGAAAATTTATAGATTTTATCCGTTAAATCAGATTTTATGAAATTAATTATTTTTGGTACAATTGATGATAAGATATGATGATATGGAAATATTGAGTAAAATATGATTTTATGTATAAAATTGGATTTTATATGTAAAATATGATTTTATTTGATAAAAAGATAAAATATGATTTTGTATGTAAAATAAGATTTTATATATGGAATATGATTTTATCCTTTTTAAATTTAATTGCCATTGCATGTTATCCAATAAATTAATTTTGAATTAAATATTATTGGATAAGGATGATCGATTGCCATGACCAATTTTGTAGGTGTATGTTAGGAATTTACATTTGTTTTTATTGTTGTTGGGTTTATTAATGGGCCTGGTTTATGGCCCAATATGAATTGTCATATGTAATAAAAGTGGGCCTGGTTTATGGCCCGTTTCCACCCCTTAAAATGTATCCCCTACTTGTCATAGTTATTTATTGTAAATACATTAGACTTAGTGGGAGACAGAGATTTGAAGAAATGGTGGGCCCAGCAGACAATGAAGACTGAAGAAATGTAAATTGGAAGCTCAATATAATAGGATTGCATTGCATACCTGCATATTACCTAGGATTGGACTTAGACTCGTGATTGGCAACCACGGGTCGATTAGTAATGGAATCGGTCATCCTAAAATATAATATATGATATTATCGTTGTATGCATGTTTAGACTAAATTGTATGAATCCCGCAAGCATACAAATTTTAAATGATGAGACAAATTTTCAAAATTAAAATCCCTCATTTTAAATATGATTTAAAATTGATATCAAGATAAATAAAGGAAATTTAAATATTGTTTAAATGTTCCTACCTTCCATCAACGATCAATGTATGAGATGCTACCCGCGGATACGGTCCGGCTCATATTATTGGGGGGGCCCGTTCGTCGAAAAGCTGTACATTGGATCGACACATGTTGTAAGTTGGGTGGAACTCCCATGGGATTTGCTCATATTATTGGGGATCCACATGGCGACTGTCCATCATAACTTAATATTGATGGGTCACAATAAACGACGTCATATTATTGGGCCCTTATTGGACATGAGGTAAAAACGTGGAGGTTGCTTTGGAAGCAATTGGGCTCTAATTTTTGAAAATTATGGTTGGCTGATATTATTCGGGACCATAGTTTGTCAATTGGACTCCATGTTCCCACTAAGGAAAATAGTTTCCCGTTTTCACTAGAGGGTAGTGAAATCGTTAAAATAGTGGGAGTGAGATTCATAAAATAAATTTCGCCTATTTTATATCTTAGTAAATTAATTAAACAATCACTGATTATTGTCTATTTCTTTTCAGTATTTCATTAAGATGAATGCGCGCAATCCACTATTCTCTATTCTCGAACAAAATAAACTGACTAGCGCAAACTATACGGAATGGTTCCGTAAGTTGAAGATTATCTTGACCTCGGAGAAGATGCTCTACGTGTTAGAAAAATCTCCTCCGAAGGAAGCACCAGCTGATATAAGTCCGGAAGAGTTGGCCAAACTTGATAAATGGTGGGACCATGATATCAAGGCCAAATGCTATATGCAAGCTTCGATGTCTGATGAACTCCAGAGGCGATTTGAGGATACCGTGAATGCTGCTGACATTCACGTACAACTCAAGGAACTTTTTGGGGCTCAATCGAGAGCTGAAAGGTTTGCTACTGTAAAAGAGTTAATGACGTATCACATGCGTGAAGGGACTTCGGTCCGTGATCATGGGGTACGCGTGATTTGGCTCATTCAAAAGTTGGTAACGCTTGATTTGGTATTGGAGCATGAACTCAATGTGGACTTATTACTTCTCTCTCTTCCTTCATCGTTTGACGGTTTTGTGGTGAATTTCAATATGAACAAGATAGAGGCCTCCCTTGAAGAGATGGTCAATATGCTTGTAACTTATGAAGCCACTTTAAAGAAGGATAAACCGGTTCTCTTGGTGGGCTCCTCTTCTTCTGCTAAGAAGGGGCCAAGTACAAAGGGTAAGAAACGTTCTGCCCCACCCAAGAAAACCGGACCCGAGAAGAAGAACAAGACAAAGGCTTCAAACATGGAAAAGTCCAAGGATGTTTGCCATCACTGCAAGAAACCCGGTCATTGGAAACGTAACTGCAAGGAATATCTAGAGCAGTTGCGAACTGCGAAGGGTATGTTTTATATTGAAATAAATGTTTCACTTAATACTACTTCTTGGGTATTGGATACCGGATGTGGATCTCACATTTGCAATGATTTGCAGGTGATGACAAGAAGTCGCAAGCTTAGAATGGGTGAGACCCAGCTGAGGCTCGGAAATGGTTCTAGAGTTGAAGCCAAAGCTGTGGGAGCCGTTTATTTAATTTTGCAGAACGATTTTAAGTTACTTTTGAGAGATGTTTTATTTGTTCCAGATTTGATTAAAAACATTATTTCTGTTTCTATGCTTGATAGAGATGGTTTTTCTTGCAATTTTGTGAATGGGATTTGCAATATTTACAAGAATGAATGTTTGATTGGAAATGGACAACTTGAAAATGATCTATATAACTTAAAATTAAAAGACGTTCCAATAAATTATGTTGATAAACCGGTAACAACGAACAAAAGGAAAATCGATAGTCAAAACCCGGCAAACCTTTGGCATGCTAGGCTAGGTTATATTTCCTCAAGGAGGATGAACAAACTAGTGGGAGAGGGCATGTTTGAAATGTCTGATATTAACTCTCTACCTACTTGTGAATCTTGCCTGAAAGGAAAAATGACTAAATCTCCATTCAAGGGGAAACCTGAGCGTAGTCAAAATCTGTTGGATTTGATCCATACAGATGTTTGTGGTCCATTTAGAATTGGTACTCAATTTGGCCACACCTACTTCATTACCTTTACTGATGATTATTCAAGATATGGGTATTTATATTTAATGAAATATAAGTCTGAAGCATTTGAAAAGTTCAAAGAATTCAAGGCTGAAGTAGAAAACAAGCTAGGTAAAAGTATTAAAGCACTTCGATCGGATCGAGGTGGAGAATACTTAAGTACCGAGTTTTTGGACTATCTGAAAGAGAATGGGATTCTCTCTCAGTGGACTCCTCCTATGACACCTCAGCTGAATGGTGTATCGGAGCGTCGTAATCGAACTTTGTTGGACATGGTTCGATCCATGATGAGCTTCACTGAGCTTCCACCTTCGTTTTGGGGCTACGCGCTTGAAACAGCGGTGTTGTTGTTGAACAACGTCCATACTAAAGCAGTGAACAAAACACCATACGAGTTATGGAATGGCAAAGCTCCTAAGTATTCGTACTTGAGGATTTGGGGATGTCCTGCTTACGTGAAGCAGACAGTGGGAGATAAGTTGGATAGTCGATCCACCTTATGTTATTTTGTAGGGTATCCGAAGAATTCAATCGGATATTATTTCTATCATCCTACTGAAACAAAAGTGTTTGTTTCAAGGAATGCCACCTTCTTGGAGAAGAAGTTCTTATTGGATAAGAAAGGTGAGATGATGGAACTCGAAGAAATTCGAGACGAACCCAAGATACAAAATAATGATCCTACACCTCAGGAACCATTGATGGACACGCCTATACCTAGAAGATCCGAGAGGACTTCTAGACCTCCTATTCGATATGGTCTTCTTCTTGAAGGGGATCAAGATGAACCCGACGTTGGATGTGATCCAAGAAACTTCAAGGAAGCAATTTCTGATGCGGATTCAAATTTATGTCTTGAAGCTATGCAGTCGGAAATAGATTCGATATATACAAACCAAGTTTGGTCTTTAGTAGATCCTCCCGATGGAATTGTTCCAATAGGGTGTAAATGGATCTACAAGAGAAAGCTTGGGCCTGATGGTAAGGTATTGACCTACAAGGCACGATTGGTGGCGAAAGGTTATACTCAAAGACAAGGAGTTGACTATGATGAAACCTTTTCACCAGTTGCAATGTTCAAGTCCATAAGAATCCTTATTGCCATAGCTGCTTGGTATGACTATGAGATATGGCAAATGGATGTGAAGACTGCATTTCTTAATGGAAACATTAAGGAAGAGATCTATATGACGCAGCCTAAGGGATACACATCCATGGGAAGCGAGCATAAGGTATGCAAGCTTCAGAGATCGATCTATGGTCTCAAACAAGCATCAAGAAGTTGGAACCAGAAATTTGACGAAACAATAAAGGATTTTGGTTTCATCAAGAACCCAGAGGAACCATGCGTGTACAAGAAAGTAGTTAAGGATGCTGTGACATTCTTAGTACTTTATGTTGATGACATCTTACTCATTGGGGATGATGTAGGGATGTTGCAGTCAACAAAGATATGGTTATCAGGTAGATTCTCGATGAAGGATTTGGGTGAGGCATCCTATATTCTAGGGATACAGATCTATAGAGATAGATCTAAGAGAATGATAGGACTCACTTAATCAACCTACATCGACACCATATTGAAAAGGTTTTCAATGGATGGGTCCAAGAGAGGACATCTACCTATGTGTCATGGAGTTTCTCTATCCAAGTCCATGTGTCCCAAGACTGATGAAGAGATAGAGAAAATGACACATGTACCATATGCGTCAGCCATAGGTAGTATCATGTATGGGATGATATCTACCAGACCGGATGTAGCATTTGCTCTGAGTGTCACGAGCAGATATCAAGCCAATCCCGGTCAAATGCATTGGAAAGCCGTGAAGGACATTCTTAAGTACTTACGAAGGACTAAGAATATGTTCATGGTATATGGAGGAAGAGAACTGAAATTGGAAGGCTATACCGACTCTAGCTTCCAAAGTGACGAGGATGACTCGAAGTCAACCTCTGGATTTGTGTTCATGCTCAATGGCGGTGCTGTCTCTTGGAAGAGTTCCAAGCAGGACACCACAGCGTATTCCACCACTGAGGCAGAATACATTGCGGCATCAGCTGCTGCTAAAGAGGCCGTTTGGATGAGGAATTTCGTCCAAGAGTTGGGCGTTATTCCTGAAGTTGTTGGTCCAGTCCCGGTGTACTATGACAACACGGGTGCCGTTGCTCAGGCAAAGGAACCAAGGTCTCATCAAAGATCCAAACACGTACTGAGGAAATACCACATCATTCGGGAGATCGTGGAAAGAGGAGACATCACTGTCGAGAGAGTGGCCTCTGCAGACAATATCGCTGATCCACTTACTAAGCCCTTGCCAGGACCATTATTTGACAAACATCGCGAAGCAATGGGACTGCATAGTATGACTAGTTGGCTTTAGGGCAAGTGGGAGATTGAAAGAGTGGGTGCCCGGTGAGCCAACTTGTGGCTAAGGGCTTTTATGACTCTATGTATAAACAATCTTTTGTTTAATATAATTTACACTTTTATAATGAAATTTACTTTATCTTTTATCATATTATTATGTTGTGACATACTATAAGATGTTTAGATGAAGACCTTGAATATACTATAGTGTATGTAAGATGTGGTAGCACATAGGGATGGCTATCATGAAACACATCTTATAGTCACTGTATATTCTAAACAGTTCCTAGTCGATTGAGCCGTCCGTTAATAAGGATAAGGATCGCTCGAGATTGAGACTAGCATTTGCGATGCCGAGTACCACGTTGGTATGGAACATAGAGATGTTCAAAGCATGCAAATGGATATTCATACGATGAATGATCGAACTACCCTATCCGGACTTTCCAAGTGGTTATCACTTATCGAGTGGATAAAGTCCGCGGTTTTGGTTGTACACCATTAGTCCTTACTACTTGAAACATCATTGAGACTCTATATGCTAGTACTGTATTTTGACTCGTTTACCGACTCTATTGGGGTCATCAGGTGTCGGGATTGGGTACAGTTACGACACATATAGGAGTCGATGCTTTGTTGTCAAGGATTCACCACATGCTTGCTAGTGTGGATATCCTATGCAATCTGAGGAGATATTAGTGTGACGAATCTCTGGCCAGAGTACATGATGTGTTTTAAGAAATGGTTTCTTAGTAGCACATGCGATGTCACTATTTGATCTTCAAGATGCATTGCATAGTTATCGAATCTCGAACGACTCTCGATTTACCAATGGTTGTTGATTCGATCGGGATATATGGATGAAGGGACCGTACTGTACGCTAACCAAAATCTATTGGTTCTTGCAGGCACTATCAGTGATACCTAGGGAATCATGGGGCAATGTTGCTAGGCGCTCTTACCATGATTCGATGGGCAAGTCGGAAATTGTTGTTCCGAGTCACAAGGAGTTGTGAGCTCACGGCTAGCTGTATCCCTGAACCATTGAGGGTCACACAAGTAATGGATTTTTAATCCCCGTTGAGATAATTAAATTTAAAGAGTTAAATTTAGTGAATAAAGAAGTGGGACTTCTTATATCAGAGTAGAAGAGTAAGATTTCCTAAAATGACATAGGGATGGGCATTTTTGGAAATCACTGAATTCGGATTCAGAAAATTTATCTTGACTCTAAAAGATGCAGAAATGGTTTCTGTGCACATTGGTGAAATTGGTTTATCAATCTGAGTCACGATGAATTTTATATTTATTTCTGAACATGCGGGCTTTGCTTGTCAGACTTGAACTTATGACTAATGGGCCCTAAGCTGTTAGCAGCCCACATTATAAATAAGTTATTGCAGTACAGAAATTACACAACAGAGGCTCATAATTTCGAACACTAGGGTTTTTGAGACCTATAGTGGCCGCCCCCTCTCTGTGTTTTCTCTCTGAAAATTCCAGCCTGTGAATTTTGAATTTGCAGTCTGGTTTAACGGATCAAATTCGTTAATTCTCTTCGTAGAAACTTTTGATAGATTTTCTAGTGCAATCTATCAGAGGGATTAAACTTCTGTTCGTGGACCTGATTGAAGAATTGTTCGTCCATCAGTTCCTGGAATATACAACAAGAGCAGAGTTATCTGTTGGTGTCCATAATCTCGTTTCGAGATTCAAGGTAAAAATTTAATTGTTATTTAATTTTTACACGCACAATTTAATCGTAAAGTTTTGATACCCATGATATGGAATCGTTCCATATAAAATTTTTAAACTTCCGCTGCACCGGGTATCAATTCTGATTGATCTGATCACCATTTTCCAACATACCTAGCATGCCAAAAATCAACTACTAGGCTTTAAAAACCATAATTAAACTATTGCCTACTCCCGATTTACTATAGGGAATCAAAGCCATACCTTCTTCCATTGTTAGCCCACTGATATCTAATGCCCCAGAGCCTGGCATAGCCTAGTTACAACCCCTGGACGCCTCGCCAGAGCTCTGCCGCCTGACTGCTGCTGCGGAAACTGTCCGCTATAAAAATATACTATTTCCTACTCCAACTCTTAAATAAAGAGTCTAGAAGCCCTAAAAATAGAGCAATTACCGGGAGAGGAGAGGAAATTTGCAATTTCAAATTCAGCCTCTCGACCTCTATTTATAGGCCTCGATCTGAAGCTCCGATCTTTGCATGCAGGCTACATGTCCATCTACTACGATCGAAAGCTCCGATCAGCACTTCGAAGGTTCCTATATCCTGCATGCAGCTACATGTACAAACCCTAATGCCACGTCCCGACTGATTAAGATCAGAAGCTCCGATCTCTCACGTTGCTTCCGAACTGAACTGCCCGAGCCCAAAATAATCCCATTTAGCATTTTTCAAACATTCTGGACCCAATTCCTTGGTCCTTTAGATCATATTCAAATCCCTTAATCATGTTTTATTAAATCTAAACATGATTAGCAACTTAATCTTGCAAAATTGAAACGGGCTACTACATTCTCCCACTACTTAAGATATTTCTTCCTCGAACAATCTTAAGTATCGAATGCAGTTAACACTGAATAAACATATTTTATTCATACTGAAAATTTTACAAGATATAACTGAAATGCAACAATTCCAAAGCAACACTGGACAATTCGTACGCATACTGCTCTCACATTCCCACGTGGCTTTTTCAGTGCCTTGATACAGACACTGAACTAGAACAAGAGAAATGATTCTTGTTGCGTGAACTATATCTCATGTTACTGTACAATAATCCAATTAGACCAATAACCTCTAGAGATGTCTTTCTGGTAAATCATCTGTATCAATACTTGGTTGAATTAATTCTGGTCCTTCAACCTGCTGCTCCCCCAATTCATTCCAGAACAGTGGAGTATGGCATCATCGTCTGTACAACACCTCGAATGGTGTCACACCATTTCTGTTGTACGCGAAATCAATCAGTGGAAACTAATCTTGTCATGCTGGACTCAAAATCCAAAGAATATGCTCGCAACATGTCTTCAAGTGTACGAATTGTGCATTCTGACTGCCCGTTAGTCTTTGGGTAATATACTGCAATGAAGCTAAGAGTAGTATCCATAGCACGCTGAAGACTCCCCAAGATCCTAGAAGTAAACCTAAGGCTCAATTGCTGACTAAGCTCATAAGCACTCCATGCAATCGAACAACCTCCTGGATGTACAAACGTTTCATCCTGTCAAAACGGTAATCCCGGTTATAAGGAATTAAATGTGCTGATTTGGTGAGTCGGTCCACCACAACCCAGATAGAATCACAATTCCTCGAGTTCATCGGTAAATGGGTCATGAAGCCCATCATTATCAACTCTCATTTCCACTCAGGAATAGATAAATTGTGAGACCTCAGTTCTAAACATCTAATCTTGGATTAAACACTAAATAAGCATACAAGATCCAAGATTAAAAGAAATAAAAGAAATATTTTTAAAAAAATAACATGCCCGGACCCCGTGCACACATCCTTGCACGGGTCCGTGCATTTAACTGAAGGGCACACAGACCCCGCAACACCTTCGTGTCCAGGTCCGTGCGGAATCAATCCACTAAAAAACTGAGTTTCTGCCCGACCACACGGACCCTCACCCGGAGGTGGCACGGGGTCCGTGCACTCAAAAACAATCACACTCCAAAACTTGCGAGGGGACACGGACCCTTGCACGGAAGTGGCACGAGGTCCGTGCCCTGTTGCACCAGCAAAAGAAAAGGCATGATAGAATAGATTACATGGCCAATTCAACTCAACACAAAAGATTCAACAAGCTAACACAATCCAATTCTTCAATACATAATGAGGTACAATAAACATGCAACAAAATCATACAAACTCAATACACGCATATTCGATACAACATAAACAACGAAGTTCGAGTTCTAAACATGTTCCAACATAAACTAGATTGATATGCTGATTCGACTTCTAAACTGAGTTCCACTTCTAACTCTCAATCTTGATGCTAACCAAGTCTTCGCTGACTCAATCCTGCCCCACCTGTTGCCAAGTACACATACAAAACAAATCAACAGCCGGATAACTCCGGTGAAAATGATATTCCCAGTAAAAGCAACATAACATGCAATAACAAGTAATATGAAAATAACATGATATAAAACAACATATTCAATGTTAAGACGAATGAAATGCATGTCTTTAAAAATTGGGATATCAACTCTGAAAATCAAGGGATTGCTGCTATGCTTTTGGGATCCCGAGGATGAGATCACGTAACAACTCACAGACTCTCCCGATCGAGGTGGTGCCGCGTTTCTCCATCCTCTAGACTTTGGTGCGACTATATGGAGTATGCTGACACTAGGTGAAATTATACACCCAGATCACTCGATTATATCCCCCAAAACGTCTAAACAAAAAGGGCGTATAGACCACTGAATCAAGATCTTGGATCGAGATGAATGCATAAGAAAAACGTAAAGCATTAAGCCATATAACAAAAGTTCAAAAAACAAAATACAAATTCCCCATTCTAGAACAAGTATTGATGCAAGTATGAGATTTTAAGGGAAACTCAAGAACCAACTATCTTGAGTGTGCTATCCTGCTAAAACGATGTCTGCTTTTACCTTTCTCGATTTGAATAGCTCCAACTTTGGATAAGCTACAATAAGAGGTTATATCAAAATCTATACAACCCAAAACAAAAAACGCTCAAGGTAAACTCTTTACCGCTCTTCGTCTAACTCTTCGACGATTGACTTCTGCTACTCTGGGCTCAACAGACTTCAAACAAATCTTTATGGAGGCAAAATAAGATCAAAAATGACGAACAAATCCAATAGCCAATGTTCAACAATTCAAACGGTTCAAAATCCCAAAACTCAAACCGGCGGCATAACGGCTATAAACTGATCAAACCGGAAACACAGACAGCAGTATAACATTGCAAACAACCCAAACCAATGATAAAACATCAAAAACAATTCAAATCCAACACATCTCAAAATCCACGTTTTCGAAATATGCTTCCAAAAATCATAACAATTCCGAACGACGCTCTATTTCAAAACCGACTGAGAATAAACGATAAGAACTAGCTCAAGAACATCATAACCAAAACTCAGTCGATTATAACAACATTCAAAAATAAAAGTATAACTGATCTGAGAAAAACTTACGATAGAACGAAGCTCTCGCTGCTGTGATCGCTAATCTGCCTTCGGATTAAAATTCTACCAGACGGATCGATCGGAAATCGAAGAAGAAAAGCTTGAAGAAGCGTTGGAGGTCTTCAATGGTGGAGAGGCGATATGGAGAAGGAGAAGAGTGAGGAGACCAAGTCAAATGGAGTCAAGATGTTATATAAAAACTCAAATTTGCATTTTAGTCCCTGAAATTTCTGAAAATTTCAAAATAGACCCTAATCAAAAACCAATCGGCTCTTGAATTCTGAAATCTTTGATTATCTCAAATAAACTCAATTAAGATAATTTTTTGGCGTTACAATTCTCCCCCTCTAAGAACTAATTTCGTCCTCGAAATCGAATACGGTTCAATCTCAAAAGAAAAGGGGTAATATCCAAAACTGGAAAGAATTCATCTCTCAGAATCAATCCAGAAACTGCTGCCTCAAATCGGACTCTAACCCCCAAATCTATTCTTAAAAATCCGTAACGGCTCAACTACACTGTTACAATGAATCGGTCTGTTTCGGAGCTGCTTCTCTGTTCGGTCAAAACTCTGAATCAGTCGTCTCAAGCAATTCGGTAACTCGTAAAATTCCGCTCTCATCAACTAAAGAACAAAAGAAAATCTGGTTGGGTAATTCAGCAACACGGATCCAGCAATATTCCGCAACGAAAGACGGAATCACCTCGTCAAAACCAGAAAGAGACGGAACCAAAACAAGTATGTAGGCAAGATCGCCTATCAGCTTCAAACTCTAGCGAGATTTAAACAATCTCAGAGACGATTTCTCTCTCTACTCATATCTGACAAAACCTCTGAAGTAGAAATCTTCAGAAATATTCGATCTTTCCGATCCAAATACAAAAGTCTGCATCTAAAATTCGTATACTTCGACTGTCTAGTCCAAGTCGTCTTCATTCTCGACAGACAAACATCATCTGTTCAAAAACCTCGAAACAAATCTGGTCCCAAAATAGGTGAATCAGAAAAAGGATCATCCCAAAACAAAGATATTTTCAATTCTTCTCATACAACTCATCAAAAGATGTCATCCAGATAAATCATCTGATAGTTGTTGTTGTACAAAACTCCATAGGATTTAGCGACACTCGTCATCTAGTGCAAGGGTCAAGCACCATACTCCATATCTTCTCGTCCCAGAGTCAGGGAGTTTCATATCTTCCTCTAATTCGAACCATGGACCTTCACGATAGGTACCATGAATTACCAAGTCTGGTCATAATTGAGCTTAAGAGATGGCATGGACCACTCACCCTCACCTAGCACATTCAGGCTATTCAGCTATTGGGTCGGCCTAGCACTACAGCTCGGCAAAGCCTCTAATACAAAAGAATATACCAAAAGAAAAGTTATTTCAAAGATCTCTATCTGAAATGACCAAATACAACAATCAGACAACCTGAACAAAGTTCTGACAGAAAATCTAACATATAATCATGTATGAGAATCATTTTGTAGGGAATACAGTAGCAGATTCATCAATCGGTCAATCATAAAAGATAGTACATCAACTCAGACTGCTCAGTAGTTTCATGGCAAATCCATCAAAACACGATCTCCAACTCATTCTGAACCAGAATAAACTATACTAGAGACCATCGGGTCGTAGTTTCTCTGCTTTCAGTTGTGGACAATTCAAAATATCGGAATTCTTACCTCAACATTGTTCTTTAACTGCTTCTAACAGAACTGACTCTGATCATCGTAAATCTTTTGATCATCTGAAAGAATACTGAAAACACTACAATGTGACAATCTCAAGATATGGTGTTCCTAAATCAGAGACATCTGGCGCAACAATATGTTCAATCTTAAATAAAGCATCAACACCGACCTGAAATCTCAGGCTGGTTCAGTTCTGACTTTTCTTCATCGAACTCTGAAAAGTTGAATTAATCTCTAAACGATCTTGATCTTCTCAATCAATTCTGATTCGGCTCGAAATAAAAATGATGATAGAACTCCTATCTGCTTTGAATTCTAAACCGGAAGTGCCGTATTCATCAATCAAGGAGATTGCCGATAGTAGATAAAATAAAAACAGATATATCGTGTAAGGCCCAAAAATATTAAATTATTAATTATGAGATTTGAGAATTAAATTTCATATTATGGGCTAATATTTATTTGAAAAGTTATGGAAATGATAGATTTAATTTCCGAGCCGAAAATATTTGATTTGAGAATTTACGGATTTTGAGAATTAAATTCCGAGAATTCTTAAATTAAACGAATAAATATTCGATTTGAATATTTATGGAATTCGAGATTAAATTCCATGTTTCGGGAATTAACGAAGATTAATTTTGAAGATGAAACCCGACCAGGGGTTGATTTGAAAATATCGAAGATTCGAGGGCTAAAGTGCAAAATGCCGGGATTATTGATTTAATCCGAATTTATTTAATTTTAATCCGAGTATATTTAATTTTGGAATATTTAGAGTTTCGATTTTAATTCTAATATTCGTAAATTATTTTGGATTGAAATTGAATTAAAACGAAGGTCGAGGACTGAATTGCAATTACTGAAAACTTGAGGGACTAAATTGCAATTTATGCAATACATATCTGATTTTAAGTTGATTATCAGCTTGCAACGTGTATTATTCAGAAAACTTCAGAATTTGGAAAGGAGAACAGAGGAAGCCGAACCCTTCTTACTCCTTTTGCGTTGTAATTTTCAAATTGCCGTAACTTTTGATTAGATTGTCCGTTTTCGATTCCGAAAGATGTTCTGGAATCCTTGAAATGAGGCCTTCAATTTGATGTAAGTATTTAATCATCTCGGCATGTTTTGAAGAACGAAATATGGCAGAGATCAGTACTTTGATATAGTTTCATATTCTTGATCTTATATGTGTTTCATTGTCAAGACCGGAACGATGAGTTATTGTTATATGAACTTCTGAGTATTTCAGCATGTATTTGTATTGTTAGCATACGATTATAGCTGCTGATATGAGGAGTATGAATGATATGAATTGATTAGGAGTTGGAGAGAAGTTAGCTTCGCATTCGATATTTCGTCGGTTATCGATTTTCAATCGCTACGCCGCCGGTTGATGTTTTGACTTCGTTTTGATAGCCTATAACTGAGTTGAGATAGTTGTTTAGATGTTATGAATGTTATAGCATTTTTATTTCTCAATTTCAGTTGAGTTTCGAAGGCTAACGATTCAAGACTCCGAGTTATATCGAATAAGAAGAAGTTGAAGTTTTAAATGATGTTGATTGAATCTATATTGATGATTTTGATTCAATTCTGAAATGATTGAATAGAATGAGGTTTGATATACATGTTTTGATGATATGTTTCAGAGTTTAATAGGAGACTATTGACTCAAGAACCTTAACTTGAAACCGAAGAAGAAATGATGATAGTTGAAGTTGTTTTCCCTTGAAGATCGAATGTTATTTGAATGAGCAGATTTGCTATGAGTTGTGGTATTTCCTATCCAGATGTGGAACATCGTCAACTCGAGAATGAAAGGTATAATGACGACATCGCGAGTCAGGGATTGTGAAACTCAAGAACGACTATTCTTGAGTTATCCCGAACAAACCACATACTTGTTTAAGTATTTGTTCTTGAGGTAGAACTTATGTTATTGTCGATCCATCACAGGTAGTGGATCTTTATTGCTTTTGATATGATTGTATATTGAATTGATTCTATGCCAAGGTTGCGGTTAACCTTATTTTCTAGCCCGGAATGGCTACGATAGATGGATATCCATGTCAAGATCGGATACGAATCTTGATGGCAACGAAGTGATAAGAATCAATTCTTGAGATAAGCGCGCTATATAAATTGAGTTTTGATTTGAAGTTTGAGTCGATATATGCGTTATCTTTACTCTATTCCTGAGTTGATATGTTTAGAGTTGATATGAATTTATTTAACGCATTTATATGTCGATTATACTGAGAATTATTTCTCACCGAAGTTTATCCGGTTGTTGCTTTGTTTTGTATGTGTGCATTGCAACAGGAGGGGCAGGAGCTTTGTTGAGACGACATTGATAGCTCGGGAGAGAGATGTAGCAAGTGTGAACTCGGGTTTTAAGCAGAATAATGGTAGTTAGATAGCATCAAATTTGATATGAACTTATAGACTTGAAGCTCACATTTGAGTCTTTGTATAGCTTGCTCAATTAATGTCTATTATGTTATTCGAATTGATGTATTCAACGCATGTTTTGATGCCAGAGACTTCGTATATAAATATAAGCATGTTCTCAGATGTTATATCATGTATAGACTTGAATTTATTTGAAGGATCTTACCATTGTTCCAAGCTTGACAGCAGAAACTATCTTCTCATGTTTTTTGGAAATGGTGCCCGCTCGATCGGGTGAAATTCACCGATCGAGCAAGGTCCTTAAATTGAAGGCAGAAAATCGAGTATTTTGGGCTCGCTCGATCGGTAGATTTTGATCGATCGAGCGAGACCAATTTTTGTGCAGACCCGAGAAGTTTGTTTTCTTGCTCGCTCGATCGGCTGATTTTGCCCGATCGAGCGAGGCTCTGAGATTTTTTTAAAAAAAAATCTACTCTTGATTTATTATTCTTTAATTGTTTGATTAATTGTTTAATTAATCATTAGCTGCCCTAAAATGAGATTAGCAACCCGAGGTCCCCACAACAGGTGGTATCAGAGCGTAGGTTCTGGACTGAGATAGAAGCTGAGCGGGGTAGAGTGAGTCACATGAATTTATAGTATTGCATGATTATGCAGTATTTGATTCGATGATTTAATAAATTGCATGTGTTCTTGATCTACTTTTGAAATTGAATTGAGTAATTTACTGATTTGTAAATTTTCAAATTCTTATCGATGTTATTATAAGAATTTCCTCGGGTGATGTAAGCACCCAGAATCGAAGAGAATATTGTTCTTTGGGTGATGTAAGCACCCCAGACTGACAGAGTTGTATGGCCAGACTGAACAAAATGGTATGGTCAGATTGAACAGAACTGTATTATTGCTCAGCTGAATGAAGTATCTCTGATTGAACAGAACAGAATATCAGCGAATGACTAGATGTATTGCAGGTAGAAGTTGTTCTGAAGAACTGATTAATCGTTCAGATAACTAAAAGAGACAGATGAATGATGTATTAGATTGACTGTCTACCAACTTCGAAACCTAGCAATCAGCTGATGAATTTTGATGAAGAAATAATGAAAGAACAGAAGTATATTAATTTGTTGGTAAGTGCTTAGAACATGATTTTTGTTTATAGTTCTTTGCCACAACAGATAGAAATGATGAGAAAGAAAAATATACCATCTCGAAGTTGAATATTTTGAATATTGAAGAATGTTTTATTAGACTTTGCAAGCCTACTATGATTCTTTGAATTGTGGATGATAATAATGAAGCTCAAGATTGAGTTGTTTAATTATGGCTTGAATTCAAAGATTATGTCTGAATAAATGTTGATGACTGAAGTATGTTATGAAAGACATAGTCTTGTTTAATAGAACTGAAGCTGGATGATGAAGCAAAAGGACTGAAATTGTACAGATGCTATAGTGTGTGAGAAAAACACATATTTAGCTACAATTTATAGTCCAGAAATATACAGAGAATCAGAATGAAAGTGCACCTGAGAATGAAATTTCAGGTAATAGATTTATTTTGTTTTGACCTGTCTATTATTGGTACAATAGATTCATGATAGCTGGAAGCGTATTATATGATCACCTCTGTATCAGAAAAGAAATTGTGTGAATTGAACTGAAGAATGGAACTATTATTTCGATGAACTGAAACTGAAGATGATTTTGTTCGTATTGAAATATCTGTTTATATTGCATGATAGATGATGATGCAATAATCGAATACACAGTAGTAAAAGAATTGATGATAAGAAGCGATTAAATTAGATCAGTAAGAACATAATGTGCAATTGAATATGATGATATAGAACCTCGAATTAAGATTCTGTGATTTAGGTTTGCTATATGATGTTTGATTACAGAAATATGCCGAAATCAGTATATTCGATGCATTATATATGTTCATGATCTAAACCAGAATTGAAAGATATGCCGATGAATAGAGATTGCAGATATATTTCAGTAAGATTATTGACTTTAATTAAGTTGTGAACTGGAATTTATCAGAAAATTGAGGAGTTTGTGAATTGACTACTACTTTTGAGGTTTAAAAAATAGATGATGATATGAAAATCAGTTACAGATGAGTCTTTTATTTGATTTTACTGAAGTTTTTACATCATAAAATCATGATTTTTGAAATTCTTGATATTGATTTCGAGGTTTTGGTACCGACCTCAATCGATTTTGATGGACTCTTATTATTTGTTAGGGTCTGATTTGATTTACTTGTCTTGAGTTTAGATGCTAGTGAGTTGTTTTCACTTAGCATATTGTCATTCATATTATTGTTCTGTGGATGACCTTGACTTATGTGAGTTTCCTTGATTATGAATTTCAAGAGTTACTGATTGGTTGATGTATACATTCAGTATATTATAATATTTATGACTCGTAACTGATAGAATTTCCAATTGAAATAGAACGAAGAAACGAGATGAATATGTGATTGAATGATCTTTGAATTTATGTTCTTGAGTATCGAGATAGATACTAAAACAGTCAGAATTGTTGTAATCCAAATTAAGTGAGAATTGATTTTGAAGGATTAAAGCACATTGAGATGAGATCAAGTTATTAGAATTCAATTGAGAAATAGAAATGAAGAATGAAACAGGCATTCGATCAATTGATTTCAGATTTTATGTATTTTGGTTTGAATATTCAGATGAATATATGACCAATTAGAATGATTTTTGATTGAAAGCAATCCAGAACTGTTTAGAAGATGAAAAAAACACAGAAAGTAAACTGAAGCGATGATAATTCAGTATAAAATTCCATATAGAGATATGAATTGAAGCCTCAGATCAGAATGAATGAATTCTATTATGATTGATTATTTGATTGTGCCTCATATTTCCGAAAAGAGATATCAGAATTTGAAGAATTGCACAACAATAAATTCAATATTCATCCGATAATTGTTTTATCAGACGATAAAGCAAATAGAAGTAACATAATTAGTACGTTTTTGAAGTTAAACGTACATAGAGTTTCTGAAGAGGTTGAAAATCATTGACTAGATTAATTCAGTGATAGTTAGAAACTCCAGAATTGTTACGATATTGTGATTTGAAAGAATATTTTGTGAAAATACAAAGATGAAACAGTTTATGTGAAGTAAACAGGTGGTAGTTATGAACAGATTGATTGAAATTACTGTATACGATGATCTGTCTCTATGATCAAATCACTGAAGTGTGATTAGATTTGTTGTAAGACGAACAGTAAGCCAAGAAATAGTGTTTCAGATTGAAACATTGAGTTTTACTATTACATTGTAATACAGATGATCCGAAGACTTTGAGTACTTTTTGAGGTAAAGGTGCAATTTGATATCCTTGAAGTGGAATAATAATCAGAAAAGATGAATTGAATGTCGAGAATGAATTGTTATCTGACATGATACCGATTATCAACAGTTCTGAATACGTTGAACTCTATGACTACAGCATAAACTCTGATTACTAGATAATCCGAATAGACTAATCAGATTTGTAGAATACATTGTATGAGATGTGAATAACAGCTATCAATTCAGATCTGTGAAGAAGATAGAGATATGATGAATTACAGGAATGATAAAAATCTATTGTCAGGATTAAGACTTTAGATTTATTCGATAGAATGTGGCATCGATTGATTGATTGATGTTCTGAGAGTTGGTTATATGTGATTGCATTATACCATTTGTCGATTGATGGATTATCTGAGTTGATTTTCCGGATATTGAGAATATTCTAAGAACTTTAATACCTGATTCGGTATTACTTGATTTGATGTGTTGCCACTTGATGATTATAATTCCTGTAATAGCTAATGAATCGATTTTGAGATAATGTTATGATGATATGATGAAAATAAATCCGATTTCTTTGTGTTGAAATGATACTATTGAAGTATATGACATAAGATCAGACATTATTTGTTGATATTAGATCAGATTCGATTTAAGATATACAAATATATTGAATATGAATCTGTATGGAATGAAAGCAAAGAAGAAGAACCAGAATTAGTAATTGAATGATAGATATAAATTTTGAAGCTAAAATTGATTAGTTAAGTAGAAAAGTTATTCTTGAAACATCATTCAATTCAGAATAGAGAAAGAGCAGAGTTTAATTTACAGATTCAGAATATGAAGTTGAATACTAATCTTGAAGCGATGAATTGAATAACAGTGTAGACTTGATTTATTTCTATACTCTGTATAGAATGATATAGAGAAAGAATCAAGTCGTCTCAAAGGATGAATTTTACTGAATGAAATGTCAGACAGAATTGATGATTTCATTAAACGAATGTATTCTCTTCAACTGAATAAGTTCAGTATCTAAGTGAAAGAAGTATCAGTAGATTCTTCGTATGTACTTTATTCAGATGAGATAGATATTGACGAAATTCTGAGTTAAGTCGATTAGTCGACAAATCTTTGATTGAAGAAAGAAACAGCTTAGAACAAAGTCGTTTCAATGACTTAAAGTACAACTAAATAGATACTGATTACAAGAGAATAGAAGCAGATTCGAAGTAATAATCTGACAAGAGATTGAAAGATGAAGTGAGATACTAAATACAGAGTGGATGATTGAAGTGAGAATCACTTCAGATAATCATTCAGTCTATTAGATTTGATATTCCGGATGAATACGATTTCGAGGACGAAATCATTTCTTAGAGGGGAGGAATTGTAAGGACCGAAAATATTAAATTATTAATTATGAGATTTGAGAATTAAATTTCATATTATGGGCTAATATTGATTTGAGAAGTTATGAAAATGATAGATTTAATTTCCGAGCCGAAAATATTTGATTTGAGAATTTACGGATTTTGAGAATTAAATTCCGAGAATTCTTAAATTAAATGAATAAATATTTGATTTGAATATTTATGGAATTCGAGATTAAATTCCATGTTTTGGGAATTAACAAAGATTAATTTTGAAGATGAAACCCGACCAGGGGTTGATTTGAAAATATCAAAGATTCGAGGGCTAAAGTGCAAAAGGCCGGGATTATTGATTTAATCCGAATTTATTTAATTTTAATCTGAGTATATTTAATTTGGGAATGTTTAGAGTTTCGATTTTAATTCTAATATTCGTAAATTATTTTGGATTGAAATTGAATTAAAACGAAGGCCGAGGACTGAATTGCAATTACTGAAGACTTGAGGGACTAAATTGCAATTTATGCAATACATATCTGATTTTAAGTTGATTATCAGCTTGCAACGGGTATTATTCAGAAAACTTCAGAATTTGGAAAGGAGAACAGAGGAAGCCGAACCCTTCTTACTCCTTTTGCGTTGTAATTTTCAAATTGCCGTAACTTTTGATTCGATTGTCCGTTTTTGATTCCGAAAGATGTTCTGGAATCCTTGCGATGAGGCCTTCGATTTGATGTAAGTATTTAATCATCTCGGCATGTTTTGAAGAACGAAATATGGCAGAGATCAGTACTTTGATATAGTTTCATGTTCTTGATCTTATATGTGTTTCGTTGTCGAGACCGGAACGATGAGTTATTGTTATATGAACTTCTGAGTATTTCAGCATGTATTTGTATTGTTAGCATACGATTATAGCTACTGATATGAGGAGTATGAATGATATGAATTGATTAGGAGTTGGAGAGAAGTTAGCTTCGCATTCGATATTTTGTCGGTTATCGATTTTCAATCGCTACGCCACCGGTTGATGTTTTGACTTCGTTTGATAGCCTATAACTGAGTTGAGATAGTTTTTTAGATGTTATGAATGTTATAGCATTTTTATTTCTCGATTTCAGTTGAGTTTCGAAGGCTAACGATTCAAGACTCCGAGTTATATCGAATAAGAAGAAGTTGAAGTTTGAAAGGATGTTGATTATTGATGATTTTGATTCAATTCTGAAATGATTGATTAGAATGAGGTTTGATATACATGTTTTGATGATATGTTTCAGAGTTTAATAGGAGACTATTGACTCAAGAACCTCAACTTGAAACCGAAGAAGAAATGATGATAGTTGAAGTTGTTTTCCCTTGAAGATCGAATGTTATTTGAATGAGCAGATTTGATATGAGTTGTGGTACTTCCTATCCAGATGTGGAACATCGTCAACTCAAGAATGAAAGGTATAATGACGACATCGCGAGTCAGGGATTGTGAAACTCAAGAACGACTATTCTTGAGTTATCCCGAACAAACCACATACTTGTTTAAGTATTTGTTCTTGAGGTAGAACTTATGTTATTGTCGATCCATCACAGGTAGTGGATCTTTATTGCTTTTGATATGATTGTATATTGAATTGATTCTATGCCAAGGTTGCGGTTAACCTTATTTTCTAGCCCGGAATGGCTATGATAGATGGATATCCATGTCAAGATCGGATACGAATCTTGATGGCAACGAAGTGATAAGAATCAATTCTTGAGATAAGCGCGCTATATAAATTGAGTTTTGATTTGAAGTTTGAGTCGATATATGCGTTATCTTTACTCTATTCTTGAGTTGATATGTTTAGAGTTGATATGAATTTATTTAACGCATTTATATGTCGATTATACTGAGAATGATTTCTCACCGGAGTTTATCCGGCTGTTGATTTGTTTTGTATGTGTGCATTGCAACAGGAGGGGCAGGAGCTTTGTTGAGACGACATTGATAGCTCGGGAGAGAGATGTAGCAAGTGTGGACTCGGGTTTTAAGCAGAAGAATGGTAGTTAGATAGCATCAAATTTGATATGAACTTATAGACTTGAAGCTCACATTTGAGTCTTTGTATAGCTTGCTCAATTAATGTCTATTATGTTATTCGAATTGATGTATTCAACGCATGTTTTGATGCCAGAGACTTTGTATATGAATATATGCATGTTCTCAGATGTTATATCATGTATAGACTTGAATTTATTTGAAGGATCTTACCATTGTTCCAAGTTTGACAACAGAAACTATCTTCTAATGTTTTCTGGAAATTGTGCCCGCTCGATCGGGTGAAATTCACCGATCGAGCGAGGCCCTTAAATTGAAGGCAAAAAATCGAGCATTTTGGGCTCGCTCGATCGGTAGGTTTTGACTGATCGAGCGAGACCAATTTTTGTGCAGACCCGAGAAGTTTGTTTTCTTGCTCGCTCGATCGGCTGATTTTGCCCGATCGAGTGAGGCTTTGAGATTTAAAAAAAACAAAATTCTGCTCTTGATTTATTATTCTTTAATTGTTTGATTAATTGTTTAATTAATCATTAGCTGCCCTAAAACGAGATTAGCAACCCGAGGTCCCCACATATCGGCTCAGAGAATCCGCTGCCGCACTCAATCTCTCCAGATATAATGGATTTCCAATCGGAAATTCCTCAGTACCTCTAGTCATCTTCTCTTTCTCATACTCAGTATGTACGGAGAAACCAGTACTACAACTTCTAAGCTCAAGAATATTACGGAAATATCCTCATAAGAAATTGGATACCAGATCTTCTAATCAATAAGATCTCTACTAACTCAAAATCCAGAATCAGACATTGAGTCTCGAGCATCTTCAGCTGCCTCGACGCTCATGCTATAAGTGACTCTTCTGAACAAGAATATACCTCCAATCTCAATAAGAAAAAGTGCAAAGCTTTGTAAGGTCATCAATACAGAAAAAATAAAAGAATAATGAACCATTGATCAACCTTTTCTTCAAACAATAAGAATTGGTCTCATAATATTAATTCCAGATAGAAGAACATATTCTGCTGAGTAATCGGCTTCACAACCGATAAGAATCCCTTGAAGAATCTGCGATAGAACTTGCTAAACCAAGAATCTTCAAATTCCAGGTAAGGACGTCACTCTAGATCAATTCATAACGGTTCCGGTCTTGAGGTGATCAACAGAAATTACGCCTCCAGATGATATGATCGAGGAGGGACAACTCGATCCAATCTGAATTCAGACGTCGATAGAGAAATAATATCACTGCTCAGCATGCAAATCTGCAAAAAACTCTCAAACTCTGAAAGATCGGTACGACTCTTAAATGGACAAGAATTTCATTGATAAGAATAGTCACAATTTCATCCAAATATCTCTGAAAGACCCGGCTCCTAAAATTCAAACAAACTGCCAAATCAATGGCAATACAAAGTTCAAGCGACCATACCTCATTCTGAGTCTGGTCTAAGGAAGATAATATTCTGATATTAGTTCAAGCTAAAGTCAATTGGACGAATCAGAATCAAAACTGGAAGCTCATCCTGCTATATCATCATCTGCAAATTCTATAACCACTGGTATATCAACCAGATCGGGTTAAAATTCAGGACATTATCTGCAAACATCAAGAATTCCTCCGCACACTTCTGAATAAACACGGTCATTCTACAGAACAAAAAATCAATATAATCTACGAATCAAGAATTCTTACCGGAGGATTCCACTAATCTAACGAATCAGATCTGAAATTGACAACCTTTTGAAAATGTTCCTTGGTTGTCTGTACTTGGTTAAACAGCTCAATGGATAATTAAAAACAAAAAAATCCGATAACATAAAAACAATACTGCCCATTTCATGTTAGAGTAGATGTCCTGCAAGCCAACTGTTGGCTAGGGATTTTATTGACTCACGTATAATAAATAATTTTTATTTTAATATAATTACTCTTTTATTCAATTATGGCATTTACTTTATCTGCATACTCATGCAAGCTGTATAGATAAAGACCTTGAATATACTAAAGTAAATAAATATGAGGTTGTACATGTGATGACAATCATGAAACACATATTTTAATTACTGTATATTCTAAATTAAGTTCCTAGTCGATTGGGCCGTCCAAAATAAGGATAAGGATCGCTCGAGCTCGAGACTAGAATATGTGATGTTTTGTACCACGTTTCATTGGTATGAACATAGAGATGTTCAATCATACAGATTGCTGCTCATACGATGAGTTCACTGAACTACCCTCCCTCGGATTTCCCAAGTGGTTATTATTTATCGAGTGGATAAATCCGTGGTTATGGTTGTACACCATTAGTCCTTACGACCCGAGACAACACTGAGGCTCTACATGCTAGGATTGTGCTTTGACTCTTTTACCGACTCCAAGAGGATCATCAGGTGGCGAGATTGGGTATAGTTACGACACATTTAGGAGCCAGTGCATTGTAGTCGGGAATTCACCACTCACCTACGGGTGTGGATATCCTATGTGATCTTATGAGATAGTAGTGCATGGAATCACTGGCCAGAGTATGAAATGTACATTACGGTAAAGTGGTTCCCTAGTTGCACATGCGATGCCACTATGTATTCTCATAGATGTATCACATCGTTATTGAACTTCACATGCAACCCTCGATGAACCAACGGTTGCAGATTCGATTGGGATATATGAGATGAAGGGACCGTACTGTACGATAACCATAATCGACTGGTTCTTGCAGGCACTATTAGTGATACCTAGGGAATCATTGGGCGATGCTACTAGACGATCTTACCATGATTCGATGGTTCCAATCAGAAATGAATTCTGACATTCTTTTGATCAAGGAGTTGATTCATAGAATGAGCCTAATAAGGGTAAGCTCGCATAAAGGACAATGTCCTGAATCACAAAGAGTTGTGAACCCACGGCTAGCTGTATCCCTGAACCATTGAGGGTCACACAAGCACTAGTTTTCCTATTTTCGTTGAGATAATAAATTCAAAGAGTTGAATTTATAATAAACAAATTTGATTGGATCAAATGATAAGATTATAAATAAGTTTATAATGACTTATAGAATTTTTTGAGAGCACAACTGCTAAAAACAGTTAAGGGAGTGCACCTGCTTAATTTGAGTGGAAGTGTTTCAAAATTAGCAGCTGTCTTATTTATGCTTTATTGGTTTCGAAAATTTAAAGTGTGCATCATAATAACGATTAAGTTAAAATCGTCACATCGATGATATTGGATCATCGATCGGGATTATGATAATATTAATACAATGAGTACATGATTCATGGGATAGTAGGAGTACAAGCCCATCATTATAAAGTATTAAAGTAATGGACTTTAATAAATTAATAGCATTCTAGTTGGACTAGAATAAAGCCCATTAGTTGTATTAATACATGGTATTAATTTATTTAAGGAAATAATATTGATACCATAATTTATAACTTGCACACAAAGGAAAATATAATATATAATATATATTATATATATAAGCATCGAGACTTACATTCAAAAAGGTTTTGAAATGATATTCTAAACAATCTTAATTATATATATATGTAATAATTAAACTTGTTTAATTAGTTTACATATATAATTAAGATATAATTATATATATTAATATATATATATATATATATTTAGATAGATTTTTTCTAGAAAAAAAATACATTCATTCTAGCATTCAATTTTTGAAATTGCTCTCTCCCTTGTGCTCTAAGGATTTCGGCCACTCTAATCAATAGGGATTTGAGTCGTCACTCCTTGTTTATTCAATCTCAACGCAAATTTTTTCTTTTCTCTCTAGTGCGAGTTAGAAGAGGAATAGGCAAACTGGTCGTGGACTTGATTCGGAGATTGAAGAAGGAGATACTCCAGTTGATCGTTCCTAGAGAATTACAACAAGAGCTATATCCGCTAATCCTGGAATAGTTGATGCCAAGTGAGATATTCACTAAAGGTATAATTTCGTAAACATCCTATGAATGTCAATTAAACCATACGAGTGTCCAAGCATGTTTTGAATGTCAAGACGAAAAATTTTAAACATCCGCTGCGTCTTGGGCACGAGAACACGGTACTCCAACAGTGGCGTCAGAGAGAGGTTCTCTATATCGTATGGTTAAATTTCATGTTGAGTTTTTTTTTATTTCTAACTACATAAGAAAATTTTGAAAAATCGCAACACCTTAAAATTTATTTTTTTCAAAATTTTATTTAAAAAAATTATTTATGTTACTGTTCACGTGAACAGTAACACGCGTTGTTACTGTTCACGTAAACAGTATGGGCTGCCCGAACTGCGTGAACAGTAACACGCGTTGTTACTGTTCACGTGAACAGTAACGGCTGGCCGAACAGTTCGGGCAGCCCCAACGGGCAGGCTGCCTGAATCGTTCGGGCAGCCCTTGGAGTGAGATTGGGCTGCCCAAAAAGTGTTTGCGCAGTCCCGACAATGGACCCGATGCGATTTTACAATTTTTGAATTAATTTGGGTTAAATTGAAATTTTATGAAAATTTGACTAATTTATCCTTACAATTAATTTTTATTAAAATTATAAATATTTTCTTATAAAATAAATAATTAGAATGTGATTTTAATTATTTATAGTAAAAGGAGTTTTACAAGAAATTAATTATTATTGAATTAATTGGAAATTAAATAAAAGAGTATATTTAATTTATTAATTCATTTAATAATTATGGCGGTTAGTAATAAAATTACAAGATACATGATTTGTTGGTTTTTTATAATATTTGATATTATATGCATGAAGGATGATCGAGAGACATGAACAATATGCTAAGTGTATGTTAGGATATTTTACTGTTTTTATTATTTCTTTTATTTTGAATAAAAGTGGGCTTGGTTTATGGGCCGTTCCCACCCCATTAGATGTAACCTTTATGTGTCATGGCTATTCAAATGTAATTATTAGAATTAGTGGGAGATCAAGATTGAAAAATGGTGGGCCCAATGAAAAAGATGAAGACATGTAAAATATTGGAAGCTTATGTAATAAGCTGCATTTGCATCCCTGCATTTACCTAGGATTTGGACTTTGATCCATGTTTGGCTCACATGGATCAAATAGTATTGGCAATCGATCATCCTTATTTATTTAATTATCATATTATGATATATGTGATATATAGTAATATGCATGTATGCATATTATTAGATAATATAGTTGCATGAATCCTGCAAACATACAAAATCATGACACGATTTTTAAAATAAAATGATGAGATAATTTCAAAATTAAAATCCCTCATTTTGAATGAAATTCAAAATTTATATCAAGCCACAAAAGTAAAAATTAAAAGAGTTTAATTTATTTTTGCCTTCCATCAACGGTGGTTGCATGATGAATGCTACCCGCGGTCAGTGCCTAGCTCATATTATGAAAGAGTGGGTGCCGGTGAGCCAACTTGTGGCTAAGGGCTTTGATGACTCTTTGTATAAACAATCTTTTGTTTAATATAATTTACACTTTTATTAATGGCAATGACTTTATCTTTCTTCATATTGTTATATTGTGATATACTATTGTTGTTTTGATAAAGACCTTGAATATACTATAGTGTATGTAAGATGTGGTAGAACATGGGGATGTCTATCATGAAACACATCTTATAGTCACTGTATATTCTAAACTGTTCCTAGTCGATTGAGCCGTCCGATAATAAGGATAAGGATCGCTCGAGTTTGAGACTAGCATTTGCGATGCAGAGTACCACGTTTCATTGGTAGGGAACATAGAGATGTTCGAAGCATGCAAATGGATATTCATATGATGAATGATCGAACTACCCTATCCGGACTTTCCAAGTGGTTATCACTTATCGAGTGGATAAAGTCCGCGGTTTTGGTTGTACACCATTAGTCCTTACTACTTGAAACATCATTGAGACTCTATATGCTAGTATTGTGCTTTGACTCGTTTACCGACTCTATTAGGGTCATCAGGTGTCGGGATTGGGTACAGTTACAACACATATAGGAGTCGATGCTTTGTTGTCAAGGATTCACCACATACTTGCGAGTGTGGATATCCTATGCGATATGAGGAGATATTAGTGTGACGAATCTCTGGCCAGAGTACATGATGTGTTTTAAGAAATGGTTTCTTAGTAACACATGCGATGTCACTATTTGATCTTCAAGATGTATTGCATAGTTATCGAATCTCGAACGACTCTTGATATACCAATGGTTGTTGATTCGATCGGGATATATGGATGAAGGGACCGTACTGTACGCTAACCAAAATCTATTGGTTCTTGCAGGCACTATCAGTGATACCTAGGGAATCATGGGGCGATGTTGCTAGGCGCTCTTACCATGATTCGTTGGGCAAGTCGGAAATTGTTGTTCCGAGTCACAAGGAGTTGTGAGCCCACGGCTAGCTGTATCCCTGAACCATTGAGGGTCACACAGAGTAATGGATTTTTAATCTCCGTTGAGATAGTTAAATTTAAAGAGTTAAATTTAATGAACAAAGAAGTTGGACTTCTTAATTATGAGTAGAGGAGTGAGATTTCCTAAAATGACATAGGGATGGGCATTTTTTGGAAACCACTGAATTCGGATTCAGAAAAATTTATCTTGACTTTAGAAGGTGCAGAAATGATTTCTGTACACATTGGTGAAATCGGTTTATCAATCGGAGTCACGATGAATTTTATATTAATTTCTGAACATGCGGGCTTTGCTTGTCGGGCTTGAACTTATGACTAATGGGCCCTAAGCTGTTAGCGGCCTACATTATAAATAAGTTATTGCAGTACAGAAATTACACACAACAGGTCACAAATTTTCGAAAACCTAGTTATTTTCTCTCAGTAGTGGCCGCCCCCCTTCCCCTCTGCTCGGTAAAATCCAGTCTGTGAATTTTGAATTACAGTCTGGTTTAACGGATCAAATTCGTTAATCTCTTCGTAGAAACTTCTGATAGATTTTTTAGTGCAATCTATCAGAGGGATTAAATATCTGTTCGTGGACCTGATTGAAGAACAGTTCGTCCATCAGTTTCAGGGATATACAACAAGAGCAGAGCAATCTGTTGGTGTCCAAAATCTCGATTCGAGATTGAAGGTAAAAATTTATAATTGTTATTTAATTTTTACACACACAATTTAATCGTAAGGTTTTGATACCCACTATGGAATCGTTCCATATAAAATTTTTAAACTTCCGTTGCACCGGGTATCAATCCTGATTGATCTGATTGCCGAGTTCTCCAACATATTATTGGGGAGGTCTGGACGCTGGAAAGCTGTGACTTCAACTGACATAGATGATGTGAATTGGGTGGAACTCCCATGACTTTGGATCATATTATTGAGGAAACTCATGGCGACCATCTACTACAATTCAATATTGATGGGTCGGCTTGACACTCGAAGATAAACGACGTCATATTATTGGGTCCTTATCAAGAGTGAGGCAAAACACGTGGAGGTTGCATGGGGATGCAATTGGACTCTACCTTTTAGAAATTATGATTTGCTTATATTATTCGGGATCATGATTGTCTAGATTGGACTCTACGTGCTCACTAAGGAAATGCGAATTCTCGTTTTTCACCAGAGGGTGGTGAAAATGTAAAAATAGTGCGAGGTAAATTTATAAAATAAAATTCCATATTTTATATCTACAAATTATTTTAAAATAATTAGTAACTGTTATCTGTTTTTCATTTTCAGTATGCTCAAAATGTCGACACGTAATCCACTTTCTATCATTCTTGATCAAAACAAGTTAACCGGACCTAACTATAATGACTGGCTGAGGAATTTAAAGATTGTTCTAAATTCGAAGAGGATCGCGTATGTGCTTGAAAAGAAGCCCCCGAAGGAGGCAGCTGCTAACATCAGTGAGACAGAGCTAGCCAAGCTTGATAAATGGTGGGGCCATGATTTTTAAGCTAAAAGCTACATCCTTGCTTCTATGTCGAATGAACTGCAAAGGCGGTACGAGGATGCTGCGAATGCTGCTGACATTCACTATCATCTGAAAGAGTTGTATGGTGTACAAACTCGATCTGAGAGACATGCTACTGTTAAGGAACTCATGACTACATGCTTGCGAGAAGGGGCCTCGGTCCATGAGCATGGTGTTAGGATGATTGGGCTCATTGATAAATTGGTGGGACTCGACGTGGTTATGCCTGCTGAGCTCTCGACTAACATTCTCTTGCTGTCACTCCCTTCCTCATTCGATAGATTTGTGGTAAATTTCAATATGAACAAGCTAGAGGTCACCCTTGAAGAGTTGGTCAATATGCTTACTACTTATGAAGCCACAATCAAGAAAGAAAAGCCTGTTCTGCTTGTGGGCTCATTGTTCGGGATGAAAAAGGGAGCCCAAAGCAAGGGGAAGAAGCGTTCTGCCCCGCCAAAAAGGAACAAGCCCAATAAGAAGCCATACAAGAAGCCTTCTCAAGGGCCCGCAAAGCCCGACAAGAAAGAACAAGTCTGTTTCCACTGCAACAAGCCTGGACATTGGAGGCTTAACAGCTCAGAATATCTAGCCCAGAAACGTTCTGGCCATGGTATGTTTTATATTGAAGTTAATATCTCAGTCAATTCTTCTTCTTGGGTATTGGATACCGGATGTGGTTCTCATCTATGCAATGATTTGCAGGTGATGGCAAGAAGCAAGAGACTTAGAGAAGGAGAGACTTTTCTAAGACTTGGAAATGGAGCAAGGGTTGCTGCCAAAGCCATAGGAGATATTACTTTAATATTAGACAATGATTTTAAGTTACTTTTGAGAGACGTTTTATATGTTCCTGATTTGGTTAAAAACATTATTTCTATTTCTATGCTTGATAGAGATAATTATTCTTGTATTTTTGCTAAAGGAGTTTGCAATATTTACAAGAATGAATGTTTGATTGGAACTGGCGAATTCCAAAATGATCTCTAAAACTTAAAATTAAAGGATATTCCATTAAACAATGTCCAAACAATAACAACAACAAACAAAAGAAAACAAGATGGTCAAAATCCTGCACACATATGGCACGCTAGACTAGGTCATATTTCCCAAAGAAGAATGCACAAACTAGTGGGAGAGGGAATGTTTGACTTGTCGAATATAAACTCTCTACCTACTTGTGAATCCTGTCTAAAAAAAATTGACCAAAACTCCCTTTAAAGGGAATGTGGAACGTGCACATGATCTTTTGGATTTGATCCACACGGATGTATGTGGCCCACTAAGTGTTAGCACTAAATATGGGCAATCCTACTTCATTACCTTTACTGATGACTACTCGAGGTATGGGTATGTGATAAGTGCATTTTATGCACTTAATTTATATATGATTTAACTTGGATTTTTTGATGTATCGAGTGAATATTATGCGTATTTGTTGTTGTTTTTGTGAGTTGCAAGGATTTGAAGAAAAGTAGCAAGAAGAAGTGGAAAGCCGAATTACGGGACAGCAAACTTCAAAAAATTACTGGGAATGTTACAAACAACCAAATACGATCTTCACCATTCAAATTGAATCTTAGGATGTTTTACAGTTGCTGCCAAAATTTCAGCTCGATCCGACGGCTAGAACTTAAATTATGATTTTTACAAAAATGCTGCGCAGATGATAAAATGGAAGAACAAGTAACGCCCCAGCTCTAGTTTTCCAGCGCTCCTGCGCCCGTAAATTCATGTCCAGAGCACCCCAGCGCCATCTTTTGAGCACTCCCGCACTAGACGTCCGTCATTGAAAAATAAAATGCAAAACTTGAGCGCCCCAACGCTGAATAATTAGCGCTCCAGCGCTGCGCAGTCTCCAAAAATATGGAAAGTCTTTAATCGAGTTTTAAAAGGGATTTTATGACTTATTCTGGGGGATACGAGGGTTTAGAGAGTTTTCAGAGCATAGAGACGGTTATTGAGAGTTTTGAAGTGCACAAGAGCTCGAGAATTTGATACAAAGACAGAAGACGACGACAACCGGCGACGAAAAAGCTTAATTTTACTTCGTTCTAGTTTTCCTTTAAACTCTATTTTTCTAGTTTGATGGATTATTTGAAGAACAAGTTTTGTTTGATCTTTGAATTGGTTATAAACTAATTTCTTAGTCTAGAAGTAGATGGATCTTGACTGGAAACCATGATTGAGATATTTTGATTTATATATTTGAATTCTTCGCACAGTTTATTTTTGTTTTCCTAATTTTAATGCTTTCAATTTAATGGCCATAGATTAAATGATAATTTATTTAGAATCTATCACTCGAGATAGGAGATTTTGAATACGACATAGGAAAATACATCTTTGATGTTTATATTGTTCGAGAGGCATATAACTCCATAGAAGTCATTAGAAGAATTCTTGTGCTATTTATCGGATTTAATAATTGAACTTTGATAGAGATATTGAGTTTGTTATTGAATACGAATTTCTGCTTGACACTCGAGAGAGGTAGTAGAAAATAATAGGGATTCTTGGCTAATAAATTAGAAGAATTGATAATTAAACAATCATTAGAAATAAATTGTGGTGGACAGTCAAGTGAAGTCGAACCTCTAGCATTCTTCGCTTATTGAATTTTTCTCTCATGAACTCGTGGTTATTTAGTTTTGTTTCTTGCAAATTTTAGTTTTATAAAAATCAAACCATTTTCGTAGCTCTACATAGGATTATGATTTTATTAGTTGCAAATATTTGATATAATATCATTTATTCATTCTCCGTGGGATCGACTTGGAATTAATTCCTATATTATAACTTGACATCGTGCGCTTGCGAGCAAAAAATACCAACAAGTTTTTGGCACCGTTGCCGGGGAATGAATTTTATTTGATTTATATTAAATTGTGCTAATTGGTCTTAATTTTGATTTAGAGCATTTTATTTTATTTTGTTGGTTCTAATTTTAAATCTTTCCTGTCTATGCAGTTTATGCGAAAAAGCCAAAGTTACGACTCACTGGTCTTTGATCCGGAAATCAAAAAAACTGCTAAAGCTTTGAGAAAAGCTAGAAGAGAAGAGTTGCAACAAATGGCTGAAGAAAGGGAAAGAGCTGTCAATAATGCTCCGGTGCCGATCAGAGATCACTTTCGACCAGTGATCAATACTCATTATTCTGGGATAGCTCGGCAGAACATCACGGCAAATAATTTTGATTTGAAGCCAGCTCTGATTAATATGGTGCAGCAGAATCAGTTCAGGGGTGCAGCTACTGAAGATCCAAATCTGCATCTGCGTACTTTTTTGGAGATTGCTGACATAGTGAAGATTCATGGTGTTACTGAGGACACCATCAGACTACGATTGTTCACATTCTCTCTTAGGGACAATGCTTGTAGTTGGTTGCAGTCACTACCTCTTGGGAGTATCACTACATGGGAAGACATGGAATCCAAATTTTTGGCTAAGTACTTTCCTCCTGCCAAGTCTGCCCAGCTGAAAATTGAGATCACTACTTTCAAACAGCAAGATTTTGAGCAGCTTTATGAAGCTTGGGAGCGGTACAAGGAGTTTCTTAGGAAGTGTCCAAACCATAATTTTCCGAATTGGGAACAGATTGAGTTATTCTACAATGGTTTGAATGGCCCAACGAGGATTTCTGTGGATGCTGCAGCTGGAGGTTCAATATTTTCTAAATTTCCTGAACAGGCTTATGAGAGGCTTGAGCAAATGACTGTTAATAGTTATCAGTGGCCGAGTGAGAGATCTGTAATAAGGAAGTCTGCTAGAATTCATGAGGTTGATGCATTCACTACTTTGACTGCTCAGATGGCTACTATTTCTACACAGTTGGCTGCACTGACCAAAGGCAATCAAGTTTCTATTAAGACAGCATCGCTGGCGACTGCCGTAAATTTTGCTGATGGATTTGAGAGTGTGGAGCAAGCTCAATATGTGAACAACAGAAATTACAACAACTATCAAGGTAATCCTGTACCCAATCAATATCACCCTAGTCTGCGTAATCATGAAAAATTTTCTTATGCTAACAATAATAATGTGTTGAATCCTCCTCCGGGATACAATACAAATAAGGGTGAGGGTAAGCCTCCTTTGGAGGATGTTGTTAATGCTTTTGTGCAGGAATCGAGCAAGTGGATGGCGAGGACTGAGACTCGCCTTGACATCTTAGAGACGCATGTGGCCAACATGGCTGCTGTATTGCAATCCATGGAAACTAGCATTGGGCAGTTGGCGAACGCACTGAAAGATAATAACAGAGGCCAATTTCCAAGTAATACTGAGGTGAATCCCAAGGAGCAGTGTAATGCTATCACGTTGAGGAGTGGGAAGCAGGTGGATAATGAAGAGGGCAAATATGAGAGCAAGACGTCTGAAAAAGTTGCAATTGACGAGAATAAGGTCGAGGAGAAAGAGTCTGAACCTGAGCAGAAAACGATGTACAAACCTCCTCTTCCATACCCCCAAAGGTTCAAGAAGAAGGCAGTGGACGAGCAGTTCTCAAAATTCTTGGAGATTTTCAAGAAGATACATATCAACATCCCTTTTGCTGATGCTTTGGCACAAATGCCGAATTATGCGAATTTTATTAAAGAGGTGATGTCCAAGAAAAGAAGGCTGCAAGAGAATGAGGTGGTGAGCTTAACTGAAGAATGTAGTGTTGTGCTCCAAAAGAAGATGCCACAAAAGCTGAAGGATCCAGGAAGTTTTACTATTCCTTGCACTATTGGTTCTTCTTATTTTAATAATGCACTTTGCGATCTAGGATCTAGCATTAATCTGATGTCTTTGTCTATTTTCAGGAGCTTAGGACTTGGCGAGGTGAAGGCCACAATGATCGCATTGCAGCTAGCTGATAGATCTATCACATATCCGCTTGGAATCATTGAAGATGTTTTGGTAAAAATAGATAAATTTATTTTTCCGGCGGATTTTGTTATGCTAGATATGAAGGAGGATGCAAATATGCCACTAATATTGTGGAGACCTTTCTTGGCCACTGCTGATGCCAAGATTGAGGTGAAGAATGGTGAGTTGTCGATGGGTGTGGACGGAGAAAGAGTTATTTTTAACATATTCAAGAAATCAAGTAATCCACCCATCGAGGAATTATTCATGATTGAGCGAGTTGTGAAGCTGGATGGTCATCCAAAACTTGTTCATAAGGTAGATTCAAAGAAGAATGATCCGAAGGTGCCAAAGAAGAAGAAGAAAACGAAGAAGAAATCAAAGTTTAAAAAGGTTGTTGAATATATTTGGAGGGTGAAAGCGAAAGGGAAGACCCTCAACAAAATGGAACCGGGCTAGAATTTGAATAAAGTCGGGCTATGGACTATAAACTAAGCGCTTCTTGGGAGGCAACCCAAGCTAGTTGTTTTTTGAGTTTTTTTTATTTTCTTTTAGTTGTTTTTGTTTTTATTTTTACCATTGGAAACTAGACATTAATAATGATTTTGAATTGTGTAGGTTAAAAAGTATGGAGCTAAAAGAGTTTAGGAGCCACCCCTGATGAAGAGTTTTGAGTGATTAAGATGGTGCCGAGTACTGACGCTTGGTGCCTAAGGTATGTGTCCCTTGTTTTTAATGAATACTGTACATTGAGGACAATGCACAATTTAAGTTTGGGGGGTGTTTAAAAATTGTGAAAATTTGAAATTTTTTATGAGTTAGTTGGAGTTGAAGGAATGATGTTGTAATTGTGTTGGCCTATGATGAAAATAAATTTTGTGTGCTGAAAAAGTTTATGTTAGCTATATTTAATCTTGAGTTCTCAAATTTATGCACGAATGCCATGATTTTCGATACTCCTAGCAATTAGAAAAAAATTATGTGGATTTGTGATGTGGATTAGAGGATTTGATTCTTAACTTTTGTGATTTTTATTTGAAACTGAGGTAAATTTTTAAGATCACAGAAGTGATTTAGGCGTTTTTTTTTCGAATCTATTGAGTTTTTTTTAGCCATTCTATATTCATGAAAAATCCAAAACAAATTGAGTAGCTAAAAAGTTCAAAGAAAAGTAATGGCGGAGAAAGTAAGGTGAGGGGAGGCCTTGAAAAGAAAAAAAAATGGATTGAAATTCTAGTCCAAATACAAGGCAAAAAGATGGAGATGTATGGAGTAGAAGAAAGCCAAGACTAATGTCTGGCAATGCAAATAAAAAAATTTTAGCTACTCATAATCCTGCACAAATTGAAAATATTTAATTCCCTTTGTTTTGCATCATGAGTCCTTGTTTACATTGATATATATATATATGGATGCTTATCTCATGCTGATTATACTTGAGCCTAATGTTAACCGAAAAAGTCCTGTTGATCTGTGTGAGTAAAAGTTGAACTTGGTTGAGAGTATTTTGAAACTTGAGGGCGAAGTTAATGATTTTATGAAGCTTACGGATGGCATGATTTTACCGAAAGTTAGGTGGGTAGATGAGATTGGCAAATCACACACTCACGAAAACTCTTGAGAAAATTAGCCGACATGTGTATTGAATCTTGGAATGTATAAATTCGGAGGTCGACTATATTGCTCATTACTGTTTTGCTCGGAACTAGCAAAAGTCTAAGTTTGGGGGGATTTGATAAGTGCATTTTATGCACTTAATTTATATATGATTTGACTTGGATTTTGTGATGTATCGAGTGAATATTATGCGTATTTGTTGTTGTTTTTGTGAGTTGCAAGGATTTGAAGAAAAGTAGCAAGAAGAAGCGAAAAGCCAAATTACGGGACAGCAAACTTCAAAAAATTACTGGGAATGTTATAGACATCTAAATACAATCTTCACCGTTCAAATTGAAGTTTAGGATGTTTTAAAGTTTTTGACAAAATTTCAGCTCGATCCGACGGCTAGAACTTATGTTATGACTTTTAAAACAATGTTGCGCAGATGGTGAAATGGAAGAACAAGTAGCGCCCCAGCTCTAGATTTCTAGCGCTCCAGCACCCGTAAATTCATGTCCAGAGCACCCCAGCGCCATCTTTTGAGTGCTCCCGTTCTATACGTCCATCATTGAAAAATAAAATACGAAACTTGAGCGCCCCAGCGCCGAATAATTAGCGCTCCAGCTCTGCGCAGTCTCTAAAAATATGGAAAGTCTTTCATCGAGTTTTAAAAGGGATTTTATGACTTATTCTTGGGGATACGAGGGTTTAGAGAGTTTTCAAAGCATAGAGACGGCTATTGAGAGTTTTGAAGTGCACAAGAGCTCGAGAATTTGATACGAAGACAGAAGACGGCGGCAACCGGCGACGGAAAAGCTTAATTTTACTTCGTTCTAGTTTTTCTTTAAACTCTATTTTTCTAGTTTGATGGATTATTTGAAGAACAATTTTTTTTTTATCTTTGAATTGGTTATGAATTAATTTCTTAGTCTAGAGGTAGACGGATCTTGACTAGAAACCATGATTGAGATATTTTGATTTATATATTTGAATTCTTCGCACAATTTATTTTTGTTTTCCTGATTTTAATGCTTTCAATTTACTGGCCTTAGATTGAATGATAATTTATTTAGAATCTATCACTCGAGAGAGGATATTTTGAATACGACATAGGAAAATACATCTTTGATGTTTATATTGTTCGAGAGACATATAACTCCATAGAAGTCATTAGAAGAATTCTTGTGCTATTTACCGGATTTAATAATTGAACTTTGATAGAGATATTGAGTTTGTTATTGAATAAGAATTTCTGCTTGACACTCGAGAGAGATAGTAGAAAATAATAGGGATTCTTGGCTTATAAATTAGAAGAATTGATAATTAAACAATCATTAGAAATAAATTGTGGTGGACAGTCAAGTGAATTCGAACCTCTAGCATTCTTCGCTTATTGAATTTTTCTCTCGTGAACTCGTGGTTATTTAGTTTTGTTTCTTGCAAATTTTAGTTTTATAAAAATCAAACCATTTTCATAGCTCTACATAGGATTATGATTTTATTAGTTGCAAATATTTGATATAATATCATTTATTCATTCTCCGTGGGATCGACTTGGACTTAATTCCTATATTATAACTTGACATCGTGTGCTTGCGAGCAAAAAACACGCAACAGTATGTGTATTTGATGAAACACAAGTCTGAAGCATTTGAAAAGTTCAAAGAATTCAGATCTGAAGTAGAGAAACAATTAGGAAAAAATATTAAAACACTTCGATCTGATCGAGGTGGAGAATACTTGAGTACTGAATTTTTGGACTATCTAAAGGAGAATGAGATTCTCTCACAGTGGACTTCGCCAGCAATGCCACAATTGAATGGTGTTTCTGAACGTCGCAATCGAACTTTGATGGACATGGTTCGATCAATGATGGGATTCACTGAATTATTTGCATCGTTTTTGGGATTTGCGCTTGAAAATGCAGCAATGTTGTTGAATAATGTCCATACAAAAGCAGTGGATAAAACACCATATGAGATATGGATGGGAAAACCTCCCAAATATTCTTACCTAAGAATATGGGGATGTCCTGCTTATTTGAAGCAGACAGTGGGAGACAAATTGGATAGTAGATCTATTTTATGCTACTTTGTGGGATATCCAAAGAACTCTGTTGGATATTATTTCTATCATCCCAAAGAAACAAAGGTGTTTGTTTCAAGAAATGCCACCTTCTTAGAGAAGGAGTTTCTATTATATAGAAAGGGTGAGATGATAGAACTCGAGGAAATTCGAGACACACCCATTACTGTAGAGGTCGAACCTAATCCCCAACAGCCAGTAGTTGAATCACATGCACCTAGAAGGTCTGATAGAGTGATCAGACCGCCTGCAAGATATACACTTCTTCATGAGCAAGACCATGATGAGCCTAATGATGGATGTGATCCAAGAAATTTCAAAGAAGCGATATCTGATGATGAATCATCAAAATGGCTTAAAGCCATGCAGTCCGAGATGGATTCCATGTATTCAAACAAAGTATGGACTCTAGTAGATCCACCTGAGGGAATTGTTCCCATAGTATGCAAATGGATTTACAAGAGAAAACTTGGGGCGTATGGGAAGGTATTGACCTTCAAAGCGAGACTAGTGGCTAAAGGTTATACTCAAAGACAAGGAGTAGACTATGAGAAAATTTTTTCACCAGTCTATGTTCAAGTCCATTAGAATTTTATTAGCCGTAGTTGCATGGTGTGACTATGAAATATGGCAAATGGATGTGAAAACAGCATTCCTCAATGGAGACATTAAAAAGGAAATCTACATGTCCCAACCTGAGGGTTTCACATCAGTGGGAAGTGAGCATAAGGTATGCAAACTTCAGAGATCGATCTACGGTCTCAAGCAGGCATCTAGGAGTTGGAATCTCAGACTTGATAACACTATCAAAGATTTTGTTTTTGTTAAAAATCCTGAGGAACCATGTGTGTACAAAAAGGTTAGTGGGAGTGCAGTAACATTCCTATTTCTTTATGTCGATGATATCCTCCTCATTGGGAATGATGTAGGACTATCTTCTCTGCTTGCTTGGAAGAGAGGTCTAAGCGTCAAGCAATACGCGAGCTACAAGCAGCCATTTAGAGGCCACCGTCAGTAGACTGGCCTTCTGCCCGAAAGTATCGTGAACCTGCTGCGAGTATCGGCCACTCCCGACACTCGTCGATCTTAAGATCACGGGGAAATGCTGCAAAGGCTTTAGGAGCAGGGCCTGGAGGAAGCCGGTACTTTAGTTGCAGTTGGAAAATAGGTTGGTAAACTCCTGGGGCGAATGAACCTCATGTGCCAAAACAAAGGGTGGATGCCCTGCCGGTTACCTTTGCCACTCAAGTAGACGGCATCTGCAATCGACTAAAGTATGGTTAGCAAGTAAATTCTCCATGAAGGACATGGGTGAAGCATCCTATGTATTGGGAATACAAATCTATAGAGATAGATCAAAGAGGATGTTGGGGCTCACCCAATCCACCTATATTGATACCATACTAAAGAGATTCTCTATGGAAGAGTCCAAGAGAGGATACTTACCAATGTGTCATGGTGCTACTCTATCTAAAGCAATGTGCTCCAAGACTGATGAAGATATAGAGATGATGACACGCGTTCAGCGATTGGTAGTATAATGTACGGTATGATATCAACACGTCCTGATGTATCGTATGCTCTAAGTGTTGTAAGCAGATATCAGGCAAACCCTGGTCCATTGCATTGGAAAGCCGTGAAAGATATTCTTAAGTACTTGAGAAGGACTAAGAATTTGTTCATGGTTTTTGGGGGCGGAGAATTGAAATTGGAAGGCTATACTGACTCTAGATTCCAATGCGACGTGGATGATTCAAAATCAAATTCTGGTTTTGTATTCGTGCTTAATGGTGCTGCTGTCTCTTGGAAGAGTTCCAAGCAAGACACGGTTGCGGATTCCACCACTGAAGCCGAATACATTGCAGCATCTGCTGCAGCCAAAGAGGCAGTTTGGATGATGAATTTTGTCCAAGAGTTGGGCGTTATTCCAAATGGAGTTGATCCAGTCCCGGTGTACTACGACAACAGTGGTGTCATTGCACAAGCAAAGGAACCAAGGTCTCATCAGCGATCCAAACATATACTGAGGAAATTCCACATCATCCAAGAGATAATGGCAAGAGGAGACATATCAGTCGATCGAGTCACCTCTAAAGATAACATTGCTGATACACTTACAAAGCCCTTTCCAGGACCATTGTTCGAGAAGCATCGCGAATCAATGGGATTGAAATTCATGAATAGTTGGCTCTAGGGCAAGTGGGAGATTGTTAGAGTAGATGTCCTGCAAGCCAACTGTTGGCTAAGGATTTTATTGACTCACGTGTAATAAACAATCTTTATTTTAATATAATTACTCTTTTATTCAATTATGGTATTTACTTTATCTGCATACTCATGCAAGCTGCATAGATAAAGACCTTGAATATACTATAATAAATAAATATGAGGTTGTACATATGATGACAATCATGAAACACATATTTTAATTACTGTATTTCTAAATTAAGTTCCTAGTCGATTGGGCCGTCCAAAATAAGGATAAGGATCGCTCGAGACTAGAATATGTGATGTTGTGTATCACGTTTCATTGGTATGAATATAGAGATGTTCAATCATACAGATTGGTGCTCATACAATGAGTTCACTGAACTACCCTCACTCGGATTTCCCAAGTGGTTATTATTCATCGATTGGATAAATCCGTGGTTATGGTTGTACACCATTAGTCCTTACGTGTGACGCCCGGGGCTGAAGAGGCAGGGAGTGATCGCCGGTGCCAAGAGGTTGCACGGACAATGAGCGGCTCCTGGTAGGCTTCAAGGCGGAGGGAGACATGAATGAACCGATCCCGTGCCGGAATGAGAGGGGATTCTGAGACTGTGTAGGTATGGGACTACATAGTTGAGGCGGGCTTAAAAGGTTTCATATGTACTGCTCATATCACGAAGGTGCATCTTCTTTTCGGAAGCTCATCACATAAGAACTCCAAAGTTAAGCGTGCTTGACTTGGGGCAATTATAAGATGGGTGACCCCCTGGGAAGTTTCTCAGGGTGCGTGTGAGTGAGGACATAAGCACGGTGTAAAGACCTGTCTTGATACAGTGGGTCGTTACAAATGGTATCAGAGCCAACCTCTCTTAGTACGGTATGGTTCGGGGACGAACCAAGCGGAAGCTGGTGGGCATGTGACGCCCGGGGCTGAAGAGGCAGGGAGTGATTGCCGGTGCCAAGAGGTTGCACGGACAATGAGCGGCTCCTGATAGGCTTCAAGGCGGAGGGAGACATGAATGAACCGATCCCGTGCCGAAATGAGAGGGGATTCTGAGACTGTGTAGGTATGGGACTACATAGTTGAGGAGGGCTTAAAAGGTTTCATATGTACTGCTCATATCATGAAGGTGCATCTTCCTTTCGGAAGCTCATCACATAAGAACTCCAAAGTTAAGCGTGCTTGACTTGGGGCAATTATAGGATGGGTGACCCCCTGGGAAGTTTTCAGGGTGCGTGTGAGTGAGGACATAAGCACGCTGGAAAGACCTGTCTTGATACAGTGGGTCGTTACAAATGGTATCAGAGCCAACCTCTCTTAGTACGGTATGGTTCAGGGACGAACCAAGCGGAAGATAGTGGGCATGTGACGCCCGGGGCTGAAGAGGCAGATCGTTACAAATGGTATCAGAGCCAACCTCTCTTAGTACGGTATGGTTCAGGGATGAACCAAGCGGAAGATAGTGGGCATGTGACGCCCGGGGCTGAAGAGGCAGAGAGTGATCGCCGGTGCCAAGAGGTTGCACGGACAATGAGAGGCTCCTGGTAGGCTTCAAGGCGGAGGGAGACATGAATGAACGGATCCCGTGCTGGAATGAGAGGGGATTCTGAGACTGTGTAGGTATGGGACTACATAGTTGAGGAGGGCTTAAAAGGTTTCATATGTATTGCTCATATCACAAAGGTGTATCTTCTTTTCGGAAGCTCATCACATAAGAACTCCAAAGTTAAGACAATGAGAGGCTCCTGGTAGGCTTCAAGGCGGAGGGAGACATGAATGAACGGATCCCGTGCTGGAATGAGAGGGGATTCTGAGACTGTGTAGGTATGGGACTACATAGTTGAGGAGGGCTTAAAAGGTTTCATATGTATTGCTCATATCACAAAGGTGTATCTTCTTTTCGGAAGCTCATCACATAAGAACTCCAAAGTTAAGCGTGCTTGACTTGGGGCAATTATAGGATGGGTGACCCCTTGGAAAGTTTCTCAGGGTGCGTTTGAGTGAGGACATAAGCACGCTGGAAAGACCTGTCTTGATACAATGGGTCGTTACATTACGACCCGAGACAACACTGAGGCTCTACATGCTAGGATTGTGCTTTGACTCGTTTATCGACTCCAAGAGGGTTATCAGGTGGCGAGATTGGGTACAGTTACGACACATGTAGGAGCCAAAGCAGTGTAGTCGGGAATTCACCGCTCACCTATGGGTGTGGATATCCTATGTGATCTTATGAGATAGTAGTGCATGGAATCTCTGGCCAGAGTATGAAATGTACATTAGGGTAAAGTGGTTCCCTAGTTGCACATGCGATGCCACTATGTATTCTCATAGATGTATCACATCGTTATCGAACTTCACATGCAACCCTCGATGAACCAATGGTTGCAGATTCGATCGGGATATATGAGATGAAGGGACCGTACTGTACGATGACCATAATCGACTGGTTCTTGCAGGCACTATCAGTGATACCTAGAGAATCATGGGGCGATGCTACTAGACGCTCTTAACATGATTCGATGGGTCCATTCAGAAATCAATTCTGACATTCTTATGATCAAAGAGTTGATGCATAGAATGAGGCTAATAAGGGTAAGCTCGTATAAAGGACAATGTCCCGAATCACAAAGAGTTGTGAACCCATGGTTAGCTGTATCCCTGAACCATTGAGGGTCACACAAGCACTAGTTTCCCTATTTCCGTTGAGATAATAAATTCAAAGAGTTGAATTTATAATAAACAAATTTGATTGGATCAAATGATAAGCTTATAAATAAGTTTATAATGACTTATAGAATTTTTTGAGCGCACAACTGCTAAAAACAGTTAAGGGAGTGCACCTGCTTAATTTGAGTGGAAGTGTTCCAAAATTAGCAACTGCCATATTTATGCTTTATTGGTTTCGAAAATTTAAAGTGTGCATCATAATACGATTAAGTTAAAATTGTCACAAGTTTAATTATTACATATATATATAATTAAGTTATAATTTTATATATTAATATATATATATATATATATATATATATATATATATATTTAGATAGATTTTTTCGTGAAAAAAAATACATTCATTCTAGCATGCAATTTTTGAAATTGCTCTCTCCCTTGTGCTCTAAGGTTTTTGGCCACCCTAATCAATAGGAATTTGAGTCGTCACTTCTTGTTTATTCAATCTCAACGCAAATTTCTTCTTTTCTCTCTAGTGCGAGTTAGAAGAGGAATAGGCAAACTGGTCGTGGACTTGATTCGGAGATTAAATGTAGTGGCCCAACCCGGATCCACTATGTAACACCCCGTTTTTATCTTAAATGAGTTTATTTGAGTTAATCGGAGATTACAGAGTTCACGAGCCGACTCGATTTTTATCAGGGTCCTTTTTGCAATTTTTGGAAATTTCAGGGACTAAAACACAATTATCGGTTTTAATAGATATTTATAAGGGAAATGGCTTATTCTATTCACTCATCTCCTTCCCTTAGCCGCATCCCCTCCATTGAAACGCTTCCAACGTTTCTCCAAGCTACCAGATTTCAGTCCGAGCTCGATCCGTCCGTTGGAAATTATTTCTGAAGGCAGATTATTGATCACTGCAGTGAGAGCTCTGTTATATTGTAAGTTCTTCTACGATCGGATACATTCTAGTTTTTGGATGTTGTTAGAATCATTTGAGATTCGAGTATGTTGTTCTAGACAGAGTTCTGATCGTTTATTATCTATCGATTTTGTATTCGAGCGACGTTCGGATTTGTTATGATTTTTGGAAGCCTTTTTCGAAAATGTGAATTTTTGGATTGATGGGTTTGCTTTGTTATTATTGTTTTGGGCATTGATATGAGGTTATATCGGTATTGAACTGCTGTCTGCGTTTCCGGTTTGTTCAGTTTATAGCCGTTATGCCGTCGGTTTGAGTTTTGGAGATTTCGAACCATTTTTGTATTGATTGAAGCTTTGGCTTGTGAGTGATCATGGTTGTTGATCAACTCTTATATTCGTACATATTCGTTGGAGTTTGTCGAGCCCTGTGTTAGCAGCATTGTCCGTCAAGAGTTGGATGAAGAACGGTAAAGAGATTTCCTTGAACCGTTGTTTGTTGTTTAGGTTGTATAGTTGTTGATACAATCTTTTGTTGTAGCTTGTCCGGAGTTGAATCTACGACATTGAAGGTAAAAGCAGTCATCGAAGCGGGATAGCATACTCGGGACAGTTGGTTCTCGAGTTTCCCTTTCAAATCACATATTGCATCTGCACTTGTTCTAGCATGAGGAACTTGTGTCTTGTTTATTGATTTTGCTTTTGACTATGTGGCTTATGTTTTATGTTTATGTTATGCATTCATCTTGAGCCTACGTTGATTCAGCGGGCAGAACCGCCCTTTTTGTTTGGACGTTTGGGAACTATGATTGAGTGGCCTAGGTTGTAGTCGTATCGCCTTGTGCTAGCATACTCATTATGGTTGCTCAAAGTCTAGAGGAGTGAGATATGTGGCACCACCTCGATTGGGAGAGTCGGTGAGTCGTCACATGATCTCATCCTCGGGATCCCAAAAGCACAGCAGCAATCCTTCGTTTATCAGATTTGATATCCCGGTTTAAAGACATGCATTTCATTAAGTTGTTATTGATTGTGTTGTTGTCTTGAAAGCATGGTTATTGTTTTATTACTTGATATGTTGCTTTTACTGGGATTATCTTTCTCACTGGTTTATCCGGTTGTTGCTTTGTTTTGTATTTGTACTTGGCAACAGGAAGGGCAGGATCAAGTCAGCATAGACCTGGTTAGCGTCAACAGCAAGGGATAGAAGTGAGACTCGTTTAGAAGTCGAATCAGCATGTCAACCTAGTTATGTTTTGCGAACATGTTTAGTCATTCGAACTTCTTGTATTTGTTTTGTAAGCAAGAAGCGATGTAGGTACTACCGAATTGAATGTTTCTCTTCCCTAAACCTTACTTGTATTGTTATTGGCATGTCAAATACTTTTAATGCAAGTGTTTAGGTTTTGTTGAGTTTATTTCGGTGCCTTAACATTTCTGGGCGAGAGGACGGCGCGGGCACGCGGTTATTGGCACGGGCGCACGGCCTCTTTGCAAGGTAAGGGCGCGGGCGCTCTCACCTTAGAGCGCGGGCAGGCTGGTTTTTGCGCAGCATCGGCGCGGGCGCGCTACCTTAGGCGCGGGCGCGCTGGTTTTAGCGAAGTTTAGGCGCGGGCGCGCTGATGTCAGCGCGGGCACGCGAGCCTTCAAAAAAATATATATATATATAATTGGTTGCTTCTAATCTTGGTTTCTTGTTTACTTATCGATTGTTGTCCGATATTAGTTGATTAAAAACGAGGTCTCACATTAAGTGGTATCAGAGCGATAAGATTCTTGGTTGAACTAGAGTGAGCAGGTAGACCGAGTCTGTGTGTATTGGCTCCTCGCATGTGTTTGAATTATTTTAACTGTATACTTAATTCCATGCGAGCATGCTTTATTGTTGAGAATTATTTGAATTACATGGTTATGTGATTTACTTTTATAAAGCATGATCTACTTGAGATATAACTGCTTATGTTATCGACTGGTATCCGATTTTTCTGAGCGGTTGTAAAGGGGCACCGGTTGTAGCGATTGAGATATATTGTGCCCTAACCTTTGTTATTCAGATGGGTCCTCTTCGAGTGATAAACAGAAACACACCGCCAGTTATCCCTGCGACTGAGCAAGCTAGCACTGAAGTTGATCAGTTGGATGCTTCAGCAACGCCTATAGAAACCTTGCTGAAGAGGTTTCAGTCATTCAATCCGCCGTTATTGATGGGTTCAGAAAATCCAGTTGACTGTGAGAATTGGTTGGATGATATCGATCAGCTGTTCGATTCCATTGATTACACAGATGACCGCAGAATCAGGTTAGTCATTCATCAGCTACGTGGGATTGCTAAGAGTTGGTGGATCATGACAAAGAAAGCATTGGAGAGTAGAGGTACGGAAGTTACTTGGACTCTTTTTAAATCTGAATTTTATAAGCGGTTTTTCCCTATCTCGTATCGCAAAGATAAGGGAGCAGAGTTTGCCAATCTGAGGCAAGGGAATCTGAACATTGAAGAATACGTGGCAAAGTTTGATAGTCTGTTGCGTTTTGCACCGCTAATTGCCGGAGATGAAGAAGCTAAGGCAGATCTGTTCATCAATGTTTTGAACCCCGACGTCTTCACGTTGGTAAACACCAACAGGCCTAACAACTCTGCGGATGCCATGAATCACGCAAAGGGAGCAGAAGCAGGCTTGTGGAGGCAAAGAGGTAACCAGGTAGCACCTCAGAAACAGAGGCAGTATCAGAACCCACCATCTTAGTATCAGAATCAGCCACCTCAGCATCAGAACCAGCAGCAAAGGGGAACAGTTCTTCTAGTTCCAGTGGTTCCAAGCAATTCGGTTCAGGACAGAGTTCTGGATCTTCAGCCATGTACTGCAGCAAGTGTGGGGAAGACACTCACCGGATCAGTGTGTGGGAGTCTTTGGTAATTGTAACACCTGTCAGCAACCGGGACACTTCTCTAAGGTGTGCCCTCAGCGTAACAGAGATAGAGCTCAGAGCGGAAGTTCATCTCGACCTGTAGCTCAACCCGAGAGGCAGTCTTCTGCAGTGCACTCTTTCCAGCCTCAGTAGCAGAATAGACAAGGAGTTAACTCTAGTGAGAACCAGCCTCCGAGACAGCAGGCACGAGTCTTTTCTTTGACAGAGGATCAGGCTCAGGAAGCACCTGACGATGTTATAGCAGGTAACTGTTCGATTTTTGGTTATTCTGCTCATGTTTTGATAGATACAGGTGCTTCCCATTCCTTTATCTCTGAGAAATTTGTGTTATTGCATGTCTTGCCTATTGAGTTTTTGCCTACTATAGTAGCTGTTACTTCACCGTTGGGTGGAGGAATTGTTTCTGTCAGACTAGTCAGGAACTGTGAACTTTGTTTTGAGGGGAATTTGTTAGAATTCGACTGTATTGTGCTTGGACTATCAGATTTTGATTGTATTGTCGGTATAGATGCTTTGACCAAGTACAGGGCAACAGTTGATTGTTTTCTGAAGGTTGTCAGGTTCAGATCTGAAATGGCAGACGAGTGGAAATTCTTTGGTAAGGGTTCTCGATCTAGAATTCCTTTGATTTCAGTGTTATCTATGACTCGTTTGTTATAGAGAGGTGCAGAAGGATTTTTGTTTTATGCGGTTGATGTAATGAAATCTAGCCCAGCTTTGGTAGATTTACCAGTGGTTAGAGATTTTTCTGATGTATTTCCGGAAGATGTTCCTGGATTTCCACCTATTCGAGAGATCGAATTCAGCATCGATTTGGTGCCAGGTACTCAACCTATTTCCAAATCTCCTTATTGTATGCCACCTATTGAACTGAGAGAGTTGAAGGAGCAACTTGAAGATTTTATTGCCAAGGGATACATCAGACCTAGTGTATCGCCTTGGGGTGCTCCTGTTCTGTTTGTTCGGAAGAAGGATGGTTCTATGCGGCTTTGTATCGACTACCGTCAGTTGAATCAGGCTATAGTTAAGAACAGGTATCCTTTACCCCGAATAGATGGCCTTTTTGATCAGCTGCAGGGTTCTTCTGTCTATTCGAAGATTGATCTGAGGTCAGGCTATCACCAGCTGAGAGTGCGAGAGGAAGATGTTCCTAAGACCGCATTCAGAACAAGGTATGGTCACTTTGAGTTTATAGTCATGCCATTCGGTTTGACTAACGCTCCAGTGGTTTTTATGGGTTTGATGAACAGTATTTTTCAGCGTTATTTAGATGAGTTCGTCATTATCTTTATCGATGATATTCTTATCTACTCGAAGAACCGTACTGACCATGCAGAGCACTTGAGGACCGTACTGCAGATTTTGCGAGTTGAGCAGTTATTTGCCAAGTTGTCTAAGTGTGAATTCTGGTTGGATCGAGTTGTCTTTCTCGGTCATATCATTTCTGGAGATGGGATTTCTCTCGATCCCAGCAAGATTGAAGCGGTTATGAATTGGCCTAGACCGACATCAGTACCTGAGATCCGAAGCTTCATGGGTTTAGCTGGTTATTATCGCCGATTCATCGAGGGTTTCTCGTCTATTGCCAAGCCAATTACCCAGCTAACTCAGAAGAATGCGCCTTTTGTCTGGACTGCAGATTGTGAGGCTAGCTTTGTTGATCTGAAGAGAAGACTGACCAGTGCTCCGATTCTTTCTATTCCGAAGGGTACTGGAGGTTTCACAGTCTATTGTGATGCTTCTAACCAAGGCTTGGGTTGTGTTCTTATGCAGCATAAGCATGTGGTGGCATATGCATCGAGGCAGCTGAAACCGCACGAGACTCGTTATCCGGTTCATGATCTTGAACTAGCTGCGATCGTCTTTGCTCTAAAGATCCGGCTTCACTATCTGTATGGTGAGTCTTTCGAGATCTTTTCTGACCATAAGAGCCTTAAGTACTTGTTTTCACAGGCAGAGCTTAATATGAGACAGAGAAGATGGTTAGATCTGTTGAAGGATTTTGATTGTGAAATCAAGTATTATCCGAGAAAGTCGAATGCAGTTGCAGATGCCTTGAGCCGAAAGCTTTGTTCTTCATCTCTTTCAACTATTGGTGTTTCTCAGTTGATCGATGATTGTTGCACTTCTGGTTTAGAGTTTGAAACAGATAGGGAGACTATCAGAGTGTTTGCTATTCAAGCCGAACCGGAGTTGTTTGTTGCAATCAGATAAGCACAGAAGTCTGAGCCGAGCATTCAGGTTTCAGTAGAAAAAGTCAGATCTGGGCATCAGTCTGAATTCCAGGTTAGAGATGATGTTTTGTTTGTGAATAACCGTATTGTTGTGCCTGATATTTCGGAGTTGAGGCAGCGTATTCTTCGAGAGGCTCATTGCAGTCGGTTTAGTATTCATCCTGGAGGTCGTAAGATGTACAACGACCTGAAGAACCAGTTCTGGTGGAAGAGAATGAAGAGCGATGTTGCGAGGTTTGTATCTCGGTGTTTAAACTGTCAGCAAGTTAAAGCAGAACGGAAGCGACCAGGAGGTCTGTTGCATAGTCTATATGTTCCTGAATGGAAGTGGGATCACATTTCCATGGATTTCGTCACGAAGCTACCACGATCCGTTCGAGGATGCGATGCCATTTGGGTAATGATCGACCGATTGACCGATTGACGAAGTCTGCGGGTATCGTCATGATCAGATGGCTGAGTTGTATGTTAGCAATGTTGTGAGATTGCATGGTGTGCCGAAGTCGATCATTTCAGACAGAGATCCTAGATTCACTTCTCACTTCTGGCACAGTCTTCAGGAGGAACTTGGTACTCGATTGCATCTGAGTACAGCTTATCATCCTCAGACCGATGGACAGTCAGAGCGGACTATCCAGACGTTAGAGGATATGCTGCGAGCGGTAGTGTTAGACTTTGGCACTAGTTGGCAGGATTCTTTTGTCTCTTGTCGAGTTTTCTTACAACAACAGCTTCCAAGCGAGTATCGGTATGGCGCCTTTTGAGGCTTTGTATGGTAGGAAGTGCCGATCTCCATTGTTTTGGGATGATTTGTCCGAGTCACCAGATTTGGGACCGGAGATGCTTAGAGATATGGCAGAGCAGGTTAAGATCATTCAGACCAGAATGAAGTTAGCTCAAGATAGACAGGTGAAGTATGCAAATGTTAGGCGTAGACCTCTGAGTTTTGATCAGGGAGACCGAGTCTTTCAGAAGATTTCTCCGTTCAGAGGCACTGTCAGATTCGGTAAGAGAGGGAAGTTATCTTCGAGATTCATCAGGCCGTACGAGATTCTCGAGAAGATAGGCGATCTTGCCTACAGACTTGCACTCCCTCCATCTTTATCCGGTATTCACGACGTTTTTCACATCTCTATGCTGTGAAAGTATCATCCAGATCCTTCTCATATTCTTCAGCCTGACGAAGCCGAGTTAGATGAGACTCTGAGCTACTTTGAGCGACCGATTCAGATCCTTGATCGGAAAGAGAAGCAACTCAGAACCAAGTTGATTCCGTTGGTGAAAGTGCAGTGGAGCCGTCACGGAGTAGAGGAAGCGACTTGGGAGACAGAATCTGGCATGAGACAGCGATTTTCGGAGTTATTCGGATGACGTGAGTTCTTCTTACTGTCTTTAGTTCTTTATTCTATGGCATGACATTCATCAATGCTCCTAAATCTAACATGGTCATTTCAAGTTGAACATCTCCTATCTTACAAGGAAAAGAAAACATATCTGGATCCTTGCATTTTTCTGGTATCTTTCTCTGAATCACAGCAAAAAACTTTTCTCCTAATTCTACTTTCTGGCATCCCTTCAATATTTGTTTTCTTTTTGCAGTACACAATTCTTTTAAAAATTTAGCATAGCGAGGTCTATGTTTAATAGCATCTAACAAGGGAATATTTACCTCACATCTACGAAAAGTGTCATACAGCTTATTAATACCTTCATCATTTCTAGACTCTTTCAATGCTAAGGGGAAAGGTGCTACAGGTTTATACTCGGAAAGGGGAGGAAACTTACCTTTTGGTGTGTCTTTTGAATAGGCTTATTTTCCTCCACCTTGGATTCCTCCTAATTTTCATTCTTTTCGGGATCTTGTATCACTTTTTCTTGTATCTTCAACACCCTTCCACTCCTTAAGGTGATTTCACTTACATTCTCTTTTGGATTTGGCACTGTCTAATATGGTAAACTGCTCGAGTTTTGTGCCTCCAACCTGTTTATTATTGTTGCCAACTGCGCCACCTGAGTGTTCAAGTTTTGGATACTTGTTCTCGTTTCCTGCTGAAAATTCAAAGTATTAGTGGAAAGATCCTTAACAATATTTTCTAAAAACTCACCAGGGGTAGAAATTTGAGGACGTTGTGGTGGTGGAGGATATGGCGGCCTGTATGCTTGATTATTCGGCTGCACGTGAGGTGCAGGCTGGTTCATCAGAGGATTGCCATATCTGAGGTTAGGATGATCCCTCCACCCTGGATTGTATGTGTTTGATTAAGGGTCATAATTTCGCTGTGGTGGCCCTGGAAATCCTCTTGTTGCATTGACTTGCTCGACCTATTCCTCTTGAAGTGTAGGACACATATCATTTGGATGCCCCATTACAGAGCAAATTCCACATGCCTTCACATTTTGTCCATTCCCTATAGAAATTTGACACACAAGAGATGTCAGATCAATCTGTTGTTGTTCAAGAGAAGAGACATTTACCTCGTTGTTCCTTCTAGATGCCGGTTCACCTCTGCTGGTGCCAAATTGCTGAGAATTGGCTTCCATGTTTTCAATTAAGTTCCTCGCGTCTTGTGTCATTTTTTCTACAAAAACTCATCCACTGGTCGCATCCTTCATGCTCCTATCATCAGGCAACAAACATTCATAACAATATTGAATTAAGAGATTTTCACTTATCTGATGTTGTGGACAGCTAGCACAAAACTTCTTGAACCGCTCCCAATATTCATGAAGTGACTCTCCCATATGTTGCTTGATGCCGTAAATCTCATTATTGATATTCGCTGCTCTCGAAGCTGGGACATACTTTTCTAAAAAGATCTTCTTCATCTCTGTCCAGGTTGTGATGGATCCAGGAGGTAGGTAGTATAGCCAATCCTTTGCAGCATTCTTTAGGGAAAAAAGAAAGTCTTTCAGCTGAATTTGTTCCTCTGTCACTCCAGCTTGTTGTTGGAGAACGGTGATCAGATCAATCAGGATTGATACCCGGTGCAGCGGAAGTTTAAAATTTTAATATGGAACGATTCCATAATGGGTATCAAAACTTTACGATTAAACTGTGTGTGTAAAAAATTAAATAAAAATTATAAATTTTTACCTCCAATCTCGAATCGAGATTATGGACACCAACAGATTACTCTGCTCTTGTTGTATATCCCAGGAACTAATGGACGAACTGTTCTTCAATCAGGTCCACGAACAGAGATTTAATCCCTCTGATAGATTGCACTAGAAAATCTATCAGAAGTTTCTACGAAGAGAATTAACGAATTTGATCCGTTAAACCAGACTGCAAATTCAAAATTCACAGGCTGCATTTTTCCCGAGCAGAGGGGAGGGGGGCGGCCACTTTTGAGAAAACAAAACTAGGGTTTTCGAAAAATATTTTGTGACCTCTGTTGTGTAATTTCTGTACTGCAATAACTTATTTATAATGTGGGCTGCTAACAGCTTAGGGCCCATTAGTCATAAGTTCAAGCCTGACAAGCAAAGCCCGCATGTTCAGAAATTAATATAAAATTCATCGTGACTCAGATTGATAAACCAATTTCACCAATGTTCACAGAAACCATTTCTGCATCTTTTAGAGTCAAGATAAATTTTCTGAATCCGAATTCAGTGGTTTCCAAAAATGCCCATCCCTATGTCATTTTAGGAAATCTTACTCCTCTACTCGTAAATAAGAAGTCCCACTTCTTTGTTCATTAAATTTAACTCTTTAAATTTAACTATCTTAATGGGGATTAAAAATCCATTACTCTGTGTGACCCTCAATGGTTCAGGGATACAGCTAGCCGTGGGCTCACAACTCCTTGTGACTCGGAACAACCATTTCCGACTTTCCCATCGAATCATGGTAAGAGCGCCTAGCAACATCGCTCCATGATTCCCTAGGTATCACTGATAGTGCCTGCAAGAACCAATAGATTTTGGTTAGCGTACAGTACGGTCCCTTCATCCATATATCCCGATCGAATCAACAACCATTGGTAAATCGAGAGTCGTTCGAGATTCGATAACTATGCAATACATCTTGAAGATCAAATAGTGACATTGCATGTGCTACTAAGAAACCATTTCTTAAAACACATCGTGTACTCTGGCCAGAGATTCGTCACACTAATATCTCCTCAGATTGCATAGGATATCCACACTCGCAAGTATGTGGTGAATCCTTGACAACAAAGCATCGACTCCTATATGTGTCGTAACTGTACCCAATCCCGACACCTGATGAGCCCAATAGAGTCGGTAAACGAGTCAAAGTACAGTACTAGCATATAGAGTCTCAATGATGTTTCAAGTAGTAAGGACTAATGGTGTACAACCAAAACCGCGGACTTTATCCACTCGATAAATGATAACCACTTGGAAAGTCCGGATAGGGTAGTTCAATCATTCATCGTATGAATATCCATTTGCATGCTTCGAACATCTCTATGTTCCATACCAATAAAACGTGGTACTCGGCATCGCAAATGCCAGTCTCAAACTCGAGCTATCCTTATCCTTATTAACGGACGGCTCAATCGACTAGGAACTGTTTAGAATATACAGTGACTATAAGATGTGTTTCATGATAGACATCCCCATGTTCTACCACATCTTACATACACTATAGTATATTCAAGGTCTTTATCAAAACAACAATAGTATATCACAATATAACAATATGAAGAAAGATAAAGTCATTGCCATTAATAAAAGTGTAAGTTATATTAAACAAAAGATTGTTTATACAAAGAGTCATCAAAGCCCTTAGCCACAAGTTGGCTCACCGGGCACCCACTCTTTCAATCTCCCACTTGCCCTAAAGCCAACTAGTCATACTACGTAGACCCATTGCTTCGCGATGTTTGTCAAATAATGGTCCTGGCAAGGGCTTAGTAAGTGGATCAGCGATATTGTCTGCAGAGGCCACTCTTTCGACAGTGATGTCTCCTCTTTCCACGATCTCCCGGATGATGTGGTATTTCCTCAGTACGTGTTTGGATCTTTGATGAGACCTTGGTTCCTTTGCCTGAGCAACGGCACCCGTGTTGTCACAGTACACCGGGACTGGACCAACAACTTTAGGAATGACGCCCAACTCTTGGACGAAATTCCTCATCCAAACGGCCTCTTTAGCAGCAGCTGATGCTGCAATGTATTCTGCCTCAGTGGTGGAATCCGCTGTGGTGTCCTGCTTGGAACTCTTCCAAGAGACAGCACCGCCATTGAGCATGAACACAAATCCAGAGGTTGACTTCGAGTCATCCACGTCACTTTGGAAGCTAGAGTCGGTATAGCCTTCCAATTTTAGTTCTCTTCCTCCATATACCATGAACATATTCTTAGTCCTTTGTAAGTACTTAAGAATGTCCTTCACGGCTTTCCAATGCATTTGACCGGGATTAGCTTGATATCTGCTCGTGACACTCAGAGCAAATGCTACATCCAGTCTGGTATATATCATCCCATACATGATACTACCTATGGCTGACGCATATGGTACATGTGTCATTTTCTCTATTTCTTCATTAGTCTTGGGACATATAGACCTGGATAGAGAAACTCCATGACACATAGGTAGATGTCCTCTCTTGGACCCATCCATTGAAAACCGTTTCAATATGGTGTCGATGTAGGTTGCTTGAGTGAGTCCTATCATTCTCTTAGATCTATCTCTATAGATCTGTATCCCTAGAATATAGGATGCCTCACCCAAATCCTTCATCGAGAATATACCTGATAACGATATCTTTGTTGACTGCAACATCCCTACATCATTCCCAATGAGTAGGATGTCATCAACATAAAGTACTAAGAATGTCACAGCATCCTTAACTACTTTCTTGTACACGCATGGTTCCTCCGGGTTCTTGATGAAATCAAAATCCTTTATTGTTTCATCAAATTTCTGGTTCCAACTTCTTGATGCTTGTTTTAGACCATGGATTGATCTCTGAAGCTTGCATACCTTATGCTCGCTTCCCATGGATGTGTATCCCTCAGGCTGCGTCATATAGATCTCTTCCTTAATGTTTCCATTCAGAAATGCAGTTTTCACATCCATTTGTCATATCTCATAGTCATACCAAGCAGCTATGGCAATAAGGATTCTTATGGACTTGAACATTGCAACTGGTGAAAAGGTTTCATCATAGTCAACTCCTTATCTTTGAGTATAACCTTTTGCCACCAATCGCGCCTTGTAGGTCAATACCTTACCATCAGGCCCAAGCTTTCTCTTGTAGATCCATTTGCACCCTATTGGAACAATTCCATCGGGAGGATCTACTAAAGACCAAACTTGGTTTGTATGCATCGAATCTATTTCCGACTGCATAGCTTCAAGCCATAAATTTGAATCCGCATCAGAAATTGCTTCTTTGAAGTTTCTTGGATCACATCCAACATCGGGTTCATCTTGATCCCCTTCAAGAAGAAGACCATATCGAATAGAAGGTCTAGAAGTCCTCTCGGATCTTCTAGGTATAGGCGTGTCTATCAATGGTTCCTGAGGTGTAGGATCGTTATTTTGTATTTCGGGTTATTCTCGAATTTCTTCGAGTTCCATCATCTTGTCTTTCTTATCCAATAAGAACTCCTTCTCTAAGAAGGTGGCATTCCTTGAAACAAACACCTTTGTTTCAGCAGGATGATAGAAATAAATCCGATTGAATTCTTCGGATACCCTACAAAATAACATAAGGTGGATCGACTATCCAACTTATCTCCCACTGTCTGCTTCACGTAAGCAGGACATCCCCAAATCCTCAAGTACGAATACTTAGGAGATTTGCCATTCCATAACTCGTATGGTGTTTTATCCACTGCTTTAGTGTGGACGTTGTTCAACAACAATACCGCTGTTTCAAGCGCATAGCCCCAAAACGAAGGTGGAAGCTCAGTGAAGCTCATCATGGATCGAACCATGTCCAACAAAGTTCGATTACGACGCTCCGATACACCATTCAGCTGAGGTGTCATAGGAGGAGTCCACTGAGAGAGAATCTCATTCTCTTTCAGATAGTCCAAAAACTCGGTACTCAAGTATTCTCCACCTCGATCCGATCGAAGTGCTTTAATACTTTTACCTAGCTTGTTTTCTACTTCAGCCTTGAATTCTTTGAACTTTTCAAATACTTCAGACTTATATTTTATTAAATATAAATACCCATACCTAGAATAATCATCAGTAAAGGTAATGAAGTAGGTGTGGCCAAATTGAGTACCAATTCTAAATGGACCACAAACATCTGTATGGATCAAATCCAACAGATTTTGACTACGCTCAGGTTTTCCCTTAAAAGGAGATTTAGTCATTTTTCCTTTCAGGCAGGATTCACAAGTAGGTAGAGAGTTAATATCAGACATATCAAACATGCCCTCTCCCACTAGCTTGTTCATCCTCCTTGAGGAAATATGACCTAGCCTAGCATGCCAAAGGTTTGCCGGGTTTTGACTATCGATTTTCTTTTTGTTTGTTGTTACCGGTTTATCAACATAATTTATTGGAACGTCTTTTAATTTTAAGTTATATAGATCGTTTTCAAGTTGTCCATTTCCAATCAAACATTCATTCTTGTAAATATTGCAAATCTCATTCACAAAATTGCAAGAATAACCATCTCTATCAAGCATAGAAACAGAAATAATGTTTTTAATCAAATCTGAAACCAATAAAACATCCCTCAAAAGTAACTTAAAATCATTCTGCAAAATTAAATAAACATCTCCCACAGCTTTAGCTTCAACTCTGGAACCATTTCCGAGCCTCAGCTGGGTCTCACCCATTCTAAGCTTGCGACTTCTTGTCATCACCTACAAATCATTGCAAATGTGAGATCCACATCCGGTATCCAATACCCAAGAAGTAGTGTTAAGTGAAACATTTATTTCAATATAGAACATACCCTTCGCAGTTCGCAACTGCTCTAGATATTCCTTGCAGTTACGTTTCCAATGACCGGGCTTCTTGCAGTAATGGCAAACATCCTTGGACTTTTCCATGTTTGAAGCCTTTGTCTTGTACTTCTTCTTGGGTTCGGTTTTCTTGGGTGGGGCAGAACGTTTCTTACCCTTTGTACTTGGCCCCTTCTTAGCAGAAGAAGAGGAGCCCACCAAGAAAGCCGGTTTATCCTTCTTTAAATTGGATTCATATGTTACAAGCATATTGATCATCTCTTCAAGGGAGGCCTCTATCTTGTCCATATTGAAATTCACCACAAATCCGTCAAACGAAGAAGGAAGAGAGAGAAGTAATAATCCACGTTGAGTTCATGCTCCAACACCAAATCAAGCGTTACCAACTTCTGCATGAGCCAAATCACTTGTACCCCATGATCACGGACCGAAGTCCCTTCACGCATGCGACACGTCATTGGCTCTTTTACAGTAGCAAACCTTTCAGCTCTCGATTGAGCCCCAAAAAGTTCCTTGAGTTGTACGTGAATGTCAGCAGCATTCACGGTATCCTCAAATCGCCTCTGGAGTTCATCAGACATCGAGGATAGAGAATAGTGGATTACGCGAATTCATCTTTATGAAATACTGAAAAGAAACAGACAATAATCAGTGATTGTTTAATTAATTTACTAAGACATAAAATAGGCGAAATTTATTTTATGAATCTCACTCCCACTATTTTAACGATTTCACTACCCTCTAGTGAAAACGGGAAACTGTTTTCCTTAGTGATAACATGGAGTCCAATTGACAAATTATGGTCCCGAATAATATCAACCAACCATAATTTTCAAAAGGTAGAGCCCAATTGCTTCCAAAGCAACCTCCACATTTTTTACCTCATGTCCAATAAGGGCCCAATAATATGACGCCGTTTATTGTGATATGTCAAGATGACCCATCAATATTAAGTTGTGATGGACGGTCGCCATGTGGATCCCCCAATAATATGAGCCGATCCCATGGGAGTTCCACCCAACTTACAACATGTGTCGATCCAATGTGCAGCTTTCCGACGAACGGGCCCCCCCAATAATATGAGCCGAACCGTATCCGCGGGTAGCATCTCATACATTGATCGTTGATGGAAGGTAGGAACATTTAAACAATTTTAAATTTCTTTTATTTATCTTGATATCAATTTTAAATCATATTTAAAATGAGGGATTTTAATTTTGAAAATTTGTCTCATCATTTTAAAAATTTGTATGCTTGCGGGATTCATACAATTTTGTCTAAAACATGCATACAACTATAATATCATATATTATATAGGATGATCGATTCCATTTCTAATCGACCCGTGGTTGCCAATCACGAGTCTAAGTCCAATCCTAGGTAATATGCAGGTATGCAATGCAATCCTATTACATTGAGCTTCCAATTTACATTTCTTCTGTCTATATTGTCTGCTGGGCCCACCTCCATCTTCAAATCTTCATCTCCCACTAAGTCTAATGTATTTACAATAAATAACCATTACAAGTAGGGGATACATTTTAAGGGGTGGGAACGGGCCATAAACAAGGCCCACTTTTATTACATATGACAATTCATATTGGGCCATAAACCAGGCCCATTAATAAATCCAACAACAATAAAAACAAATGTAAATTCCTAACATACACCTACAAAATTGGTCATGGCAATCGATCATCCTTATCCAATAACATTTAATTCAAAATTAATTTATTGGATAAATGCAATGACAATTTAAATTAAAAGGATAAAATCATATTCCATATATAAAATCTTATTTTACATACAAAATCATATTTTATCTTTTTATCAAATAAAATCATATTTTATATATAAAATCCAATTTTATACATAAAATCATATTTTACTCAATATTTCCATAAGATCATATCTTATCATCAATTGTACCAAAAATAATCAATTTCATAAAATCTGATTTAACGGATAAAATCTATAAATTTTCCAAAAATTCAAATTTATCCAAAAATCAATTTTAAAATTTTCGGACTCGAACAATTCGATCCGACGCCTCGTGGACCAATCAAAAATAATTTTCGATCGGACCAAAAATATAATTTTAACATATTAAAATTTTAATTTTAAAATTAAAAATTAATTTTCCGCGGGCCGCCCGAGATGCTCCTGGGCTGCCCGCGCCCCAAAGGGGCTCGGGCCGGGCAGCGATGATCGCTGCCCATGGGCAGCGCCGTGCGCTAGGCGCTGCGCTGGGCAGCGACTCTCGCTGCCCCCCGGGCAGCGATCCAATCGCTGCCCGTGTTTTTGCCCGAAAAATTTTTAATTTAAAAAATTTATTTTGTTTCAAAAATCGAGGCTTAAAAAATTTTTGTACAATCGATTAATTTAATCGCTTGATCTGAGCAACCTGGCTCTGATACCACTATTGGAGAACGGTGATCAGATCAATCAGGATCCCGGTGCAGCGGAAGTTTAAAATTTTTATATGGAACGATTCCATAATGGGTATCAAAATTTTACGATTAAATTGTGTGTGTAAAAAATTAAATAACAATTATAAATTTTTACCTCCAATCTCGAATCGAGATTATGGACACTAACAGATTACTCTGCTCTTGTTGTATATCCCAGGAACTGATGGACGAACTGTTCTTCAATCAGGTCCACGAACAGAGATTTAATCCCTCTGATAGATTGCACTAGAAAATCTATCAGAAGTTTCTACGAAGAGAATTAACGAATTTGATCCGTTAAACCAGACTGCAAATTCAAAATTCACAGGCTGGATTTTTCCCGAGCAGAGGGGAGGGGGGCGGCCACTTTTGAGAAAACAAAACTAGGGTTTTCGAAAAATATTTTGTGACCTCTGTTGTGTAATTTCTGTACTGCAATAACTTATTTATAATGTAGGCTGCTAACAGCTTAGGGCCCATTAGTCATAAGTTCAAGCCTGACAAGCAAAGCCCGCATGTTCAGAAATTAATATAAAATTCATCGTGACTCAGATTGATAAACCAATTTCACCAATGTTCACAGAAACCATTTCTGCATCTTTTAGAGTCAAGATAAATTTTCTGAATCCGAATTCAGTGGTTTCCAAAAATGCCCATCCCTATGTCATTTTAGGAAATCTTACTCCTCTACTCTTAAATAAGAAGTCCCACTTCTTTGTTCATTAAATTTAACTCTTTAAATTTAACTATCTCAACGGGGATTAAAAATCCATTACTCTGTGTGACCCTCAATGGTTCAGGGATACAGCTAGCCGTGGGCTCACAACTCCTTGTGACTCGGAACAACCATTTTTGACTTGCCCATCGAATCATGGTAAGAGCGCCTAGCAACATCGCCCCATGATTCCCTAGGTATCACTGATAGTGCCTGCAAGAACCAATAGATTTTGGTTAGCGTACAGTACGGTCCCTTCATCCATATATCCCGATCGAATCAACAACCATTGGTAAATCGAGAGTCGTTCGAGATTCGATAACTATGCAATACATCTTGAAGATCAAATAGTGACATTGCATGTGCTACTAAGAAACCATTTCTTAAAACATATCATGTACTCTGGCCAGAGATTCGTCACACTAATATCTCCTCAGATTGCATAGGATATCCACACTCGCAAGTATGTGGTGAATCCTTGACAACAAAGCATCGACTCCTATATGTGTCGTAACTGTACCCAATCCCGACACCTGATGACCCCAATAGAGTCGGTAAACGAGTCAAAGTACAGTACTAGCATATAGAGTCTCAATGATGTTTCAAGTAATAAGGACTAATGGTGTACAACCAAAACCGCGGACTTTATCCACTCGATAAATGATAACCACTTGGAAAGTCCGGATAGGGTAGTTCGATCATTCATCGTATGAATATCCATTTGCATGCTTCGAACATCTCTATGTTCCATACCAATGAAAAGTGGTACTCGGCATCGCAAATGCTAGTCTCAAACTCGAGCGATCCTTATCCTTATTAACGGACGGCTCAATCGACTAGGAACTGTTTAGAATATACAGTGACTATAATATGTGTTTCATGATAGACATCCCCATGTTCTACCACATCTTACATACACTATAGTATATTCAAGGTCTTTATCAAAACAACAATAGTATATCACAATATAACAATATGAAGAAAGATAAAGTCATTGTCATTAATAAAAGTGTAAGTTATATTAAACAAAAGATTGTTTATACAAAGAGTCATCAAAGCCCTTAGCCACAAGTTGGCTCACCGGGCACCCACTCTTTCACTTGTTTCATGCTTCTTCAGACCACATGAAACTCCATCAGATGTTTATGGGTATCCTCATCTGCAAGTCCATGAAAAGATGGCAAAAGATGTATTAGTACAAATTTTAGTTCGAAAGTAGCATTAGCTTCTAAAGTAAGAAAATTAATGCATAGGGGCTATTGATTTAGATTTGGAGTGCCAAGCTGTCTCAAGCTCAAATTCACAGCCATCTCTTCTCTAGGTTCTTCAAGTGGAACCTCTTCTTTTTCTACCAAATTTTTTCGATCTTCCCTCTACCGTCGATGGAAATTTCTATCTATCTCAGGATCGTAAGGGAATTCTTCTTTTTCTGAAGATTCACCTGAACGCATGAACAAACCAAAGAAGCGTTGGGAGAAAGAATAGAAATAAAAAAAACAAAAAAAACACAAATAAATTAAACGTCTTCCCTGGCAACGGCGCCAAAATTTTGTAGCACTTAATCGTATCACGCCCAAATTAACCCAACTCAGTTCAACTAAGTAAACATGTAGTAGCGAGAGTAGGGATCATTCCCACGAGGAAGGTGAAATTTATTGTGTTCTTAAAAATACTAAAAATAAATGTAAAATGGGGTTTTTGAATTTGAAATTAACTACTAATAATTTAAAGCAAATTAAAATAAATTTTATTCACTAGCATGCAGAATTAAAATTATAGCGAAATAATCAATTAAAACAAGCCTTGGTATCGATCGACTACGCTCTTGAAGTTATTCACTCGGTCATCGATTCTCTAAAAATAATTAATCTCCATTGAATATTCATCATTGAAAACTAAATTTCTATCCCACCTTAATCTTAGTTAATTTGACACAAGCGTTCTAAATTAACCCTTACAAATTAACTAACCCAATTACAAGCGATTAAGATTTAAATTCAAGGTAGCATTCAAACTAGTGAAATTGATGAATCTAGATAACACAAACACAAGTGGTTATATTTAATCTAGTCAATAGTTGTTCCTACGATTTAACAAATTCACAAGCGGAAATTATTAATCATAGTTGCTTCACAAATTAGAGGGATCAAGAAATTACGGATTTGATATCTAATTTAGCTTTAGATTGTATGAGAAATTATTAGGTGATCAAGCTAATAATCAAACACAGAAGCATAAAAAATAAATATGAAAAATTCTTGATACTCAAAAAAAAATCAAACAATGAAAATCAGAATCTCACGAGAAAATAAAACTTCAAGAATTCGTCTTCCTCAACCAAGAATTAAAACTTAGCCACTAATATTCATGAAATCTTGAGAAAAATTGAAGAAATATAATAAATCTAAGGATAAAGAAGAAAACCTAGCCGCCAAGATTATTCTTCTTTCTTCTGCCGTCAAAAAGATGATAATTTTTTAGTTTCAGATTATATTTAAGGTGTAGAGTCCTTCCCAAGAAAATTTTCTTTTTAAAATAAAATTTTACAACTTTTTCGTCTCGCTCGAGCGAGACATTCTCTGTCCGAGAACTCCTCACGTACACATAGTAGCGCAAAATCGCTCCTTACTAGCGCAATAGCGCTTCTCACTTCTCTCCCACATGCGCAGTAGCGCTTGCCCAAGCGCTATATCTCCCCATCCTCTCTTCTTTCCTTGCGCAACAGCGCTATTCCAAGCGCTATAGCGCTTCCTTCTCTTTTCTTCCAAGCACAACAACGCTTCTTCAATGCGCAGTAGCGCTGCCTTCGTATTTGATTATCGCTCGAGCGGACAAAAGTCTAACTCGAGCGAGCAACTCTCTGTCCTTTCTTTGCATTTTGAGCTCGCTCGAGCGGCAGAATTCTACGCTCGAGCAAGAAACTTTCTGTCCAACAACAATTTTTCTTCACTTTCTCGGTTCTTCTCTTCCATTCTTTTGCTCCATTTCTTCTCTTTTCATACATCAAACCACAAACAATGATTAGGAACTATAAAATAAATTTAATCAATACAAATTCTCCTATTCATACAAATTAACTTAAATAAATTTATGAAAATATCACCACATCAATGGAAGAGTCCAAGAGAGGACGTCTACCAATGTGTCATGGTGTGCCCGTATCCAAATCCATGTCTCCGAAGTCTGGTGCAGAGATAGTGGCGATGACTCGCATTCCATATGCATATGCAATTGGTAGTATCATGTATCGGATGATATCTACACGTTCTGATGTGGCATTTGCACTGAGTATTGCAAGTATATATCATTCGAACCCCGGTCTTCCACTCTGGAAAGCTGTGAAAGACATCCTAAAGTACTTGAGAAGGACTAAGAATGTGTTCTTGGTCTATGGGGATGGAGAAATGAAATTGGAAGGCTATACCGACTCTATCTTCCAAAGAGATATCGAGGTTTCGAAGTCAAACTCCGAATTTGTATTCATGCTCAATGGTGCTGCTGTCTCTTGGAAGATTTCCATAGCAAGACATCACTGCGGATTTCACAACTGAGGCCGAATACATTGCTGCATCAGATGCAGCATAGTGTTGTGAAAAATGCTCGCAAGCGTACAGGTGTCAAGTTTTAATAAAGTGATGAATCAAGTATCGTTCCCACAAGGAGTAAATTGAAAATATTCAGTACTTTTAATTAAATAGTCCTAATTTTATTTAGAAAATTAAATTTTTAGAATTTTGCGGAAAAATAAGAATAAGCAATGGATTTTTAGCAGCACGCACACAACTTTCATAGATTATTCAATCAGAGGAAAAATGGTCTAGAGGTTTAGATTTTACCTGGTTTCTACAACAATCATTCCTAAATAATTTATTTTCATGAATTCCTTTCAATTAATAACCAAGAACACTTAAGTGTATTATTTCCTCTCTCGAGTGCCGAATAAAATATATCAACTACAGTTCTATTCCAATATCCCTATTAAGAATCTACTTGCAGTGATCTATGTAAAACAATTTTTTTTTCTAAATTCCGTTAAAGTTATATACTCTCTCGAGCTATATAAATAATTAACATTGTAATCTATTGGCCCTATTCAAAATCTCCTCTGTCAAGTGCCAGATTTCAAATAAATATTACAATTCAATTAGTGATCAAGTAATTGAAGAGACATTCAATTCTAGAAACACAATTAATCTAGAGAAACTCAATTCAATAAAATAACAAATTCATGAAAGTGTCTACACCAGGTTCCATCCGACCTCTAGACTCTAAAGTTTAGTTCATAATCGAATTTAAATAAACACAAAACATGTTTATAAATCCCAACATCAATTCAATAAATATATAATTCAAAGTAAGAAAACAAATCTGTAGTTGGTCTTCTGTGTCCAGTTGATCGACGTCCGTATTTGTTGATTGATGTTCTTCTCTCCAAAATCACGTTCAATGTAGTAACCCAGATTCCATTTTAAGATAATAATATGTTATACATGATTAAGGATTAGTAATTAACCAATTCCGGGGTTTAATCGGACTTCAGAAGTAAGAATTTGGATTCCAAAGTTTTGGCCAGTTCGGACGGTACGAAGAGGACTTCGGACGATCCGAACTCAGCAATTCGGGGGATCCCAAGAAGGACTTGTTGACTTCGGAGTTAAGGAACGTGCAGACGGTTCGAACCAGGATTGGACGGCCCGAACTTCCTCATGCCAGGCAGGCAGGATTACTCAGCCATGGATTTTGACAAGTGTCGGATTTATAACTCTTCGGATGGCCCGAAGTGGCGATCGGACGGTCCAAACTTGACGTGTCTTGCATGCAGGCAATGAGCTTGATCGGACGATCCGAACCCGAGTTCGGAGGGTCCGAACTTGACCAAAAATTTTCCTATAAATAGGGCTCATTCGAATTCATTTTGAATTACGAATTCTGAGTTTTCTTCTTCAGTTATATAAGTGTGAGATATACACTTGAGGGCCCTATCAGTTATAATAGAAGTTCTGGAATAACCAAGGTGTGGTTATAGTCATCCGGGACTAGCGACTCCAAAGGGCTTACTACGGACGAAGGTATGGTTCGGAAATCTATTTAAGTTTTGGGAGTAATTATTAGCTTAGTTAAGGATTTTAGAACTTGTGTAGTGATACGGTGAACTTTTGAATATAGGCTAGGAACCTAGGATCCTACTAGACATGAACTAGCCTAGAGGTACGTACACATTGACTGAGATTGCCAGCGAGCATACATGTTTATATGTTGCATTTATTTGGCATTATTATGTGGCATGATATATGTTTTACCATTTTCTATATTCATATATCATGTGCACATACACGTTGAGCCTATACCTTGATATACCTGATTATAGAGCCGCTCAGCTCTATACTCGATAGTCTGTCACTGAGAGTACCGCAACGGCGGGGACATGTATGTCTGACTACTCTAGTGTACTAGACGAGTGTGGTTGCACCCAGAGGTTGATCCGTGCGGTGGCAGCACTCATGTGGCACCGGTACTGAGCATGATTTTTCAGATGGCCCTTTACCAGTCATCATGTTTCATGCATTATATACATATGTTTACTCGTGTTTATGTACTGGACGTTAGCGCTCACGTCCTAGTTGTTATCTTGGACACCCTATTCCACGGGGCAGGTCGCAGGATGGACGTAGCTGGTAGTTCGAGGCAGGACTAGGGAGCAGGAGCCTTGAGAAGTTATTTATGCAGCAGGATTCGATATAGCTGTATAAATGTTTTAGACAGTTTTATTTTAAGATTTTTGATATGGTTGTATCACTACAGTATTAAGCATGGACTTGTTTTACTAAGCTGATATGTAAATTATGGATTATGTTTCCGCACGTTTTACTCTGTTAAGCATTTTAGCTTTATCAAGTTTAATGAATGCTATAAGTTTCCAGTTTGAAACGACCTTTACCTCTAATAAATAATAATTAAAAAAATTAGGGATTTTTTCAAAAAATTTCAGCATGACCTATCTATTTATTAACAACCCACCTGTCACAGACAGCAAATTTAAAATCACAACCAACAACACTAAACAAGATAGACCGAGAAAATAATGGGAACCTAAGAAAAATATTCGACATACAAACAACCAAAGGTTAAATAATTTGATAATTACAAACCCATTAACTTACAATAAATCCTTACATTTACATTAATCCAATCAATAAAATAATAGACTTTAAAGCATTAAAATTTGAACTACTATTGCGGAAGACTAGCATAGGTTGGAGGGATGTGTCGTGCCCACATTACAGTCCGCTCGATAGTCATGCCCCTCGTTCTCATAAAATAATCTAACCTGCACCAAGTAGATGTAGTGAGCCTAGGGGCCCAGCAAGAATATGGGGAAAATAACAAGTACTATATACATACATGCACACGCAAGATTAAAAATAGCTTGTTCTAAAAAAACTTTTGTTTTATGCCCTTACTTTAAACAAAAATAGACTTCTAAAAAAATGAGAGAACATGAATATAACATATGCATGGCTAAGTCTAATATAATCAATGTATCTGCATAAACTGTACTGAAATATAGTCATAATTATTTTGAACTTAGATCCTTGAATTGTGACTCTGTGATTTCGATCTTGATCATGGCTGCAGTGCACTATGCCGCAAGGAAGTCAGGATCTCTCCCAACCCGTCTTGTCCATACTTGGTAAGGGAAGCCAAGATTTCTCCCAGCCCGTCCAAACCCATACTTGGTAAGGGAAGCCAAGATTTCTCCCAACCCGTCCAAACCCATAAATTTGGTAAGGGAAGCCAGAATGTCTCCTAGCCCGTCCAAACCCATACTTTTCTATAGTCACAATCATCTCACTTTATTCATAAAAAAAATATTTTCTTACATTCTTGATTCAGGGACTTAGCATGCATATGAAGAATAGGTGTACTCGTAAATATGACTCAATAATCATGCAAGAGACTCAAATATGGATGACCTGGATGGTGATTTAGGGAACAAACCAAGGGTCTAAATCTTAACCATAGATTGTGCTTAAGTCAATTGTTCGCCCGTAAAACCTATAACTCACTGAATTCTTATTGAAAAATAGTTCCGTTTGAAACCACGACTCCCACACACTTAGAACTAAATAAAGAAGTCATCCTCGGGGTATTATTCCTATCCAATCATTTTATAAAAAATCATTTCCGGACAGCAACCTCATTAAATTTCCAAAATTCTGCACCTATCAAATCAATAGCCTAGAACTCCACCTAAACTTAACCAAATTCGTTTCCGCTTGAACCGACATATTCCTAAAAACCTAGGATATTTCTAAACCCGAGCCCTTAACCAAAACATGAGTGTAACCCTGTTTTACGTGGCCATTTCCGGACAGCTCACACACAAACAAAATTCTGCTCAAGTCTCAATTTCATACTCAACCAAAAAACTTAGCTATATGTCTCTCAAGTTCCAATCCATTAAACTAGGATTATGATCAATACTTAGACCCATCTCAATCACCAAAACTCACCCCTCACATGCCTAACTTAGCTCGAATGGACAGCCCCTAGCAACACTCGATACCGAGCCAGACACTTAGCCAAATCGATGACCTCTTCTTCTCAAATTCACAAGCTAACCTCAACTCATCCTAAGCACTACCATGTGAGCTACATTCTCACCCATGGCAGCTCCTAACCCACCATCCAAGCATCACAAAAACAAGGCAAAAATCGAAATGCACTTTCATCCATTTTTCTGAAATTTCGAACTTCAAGCAATGTTAAAGACTTCAATCAACCTTTTACTCAACACATTACAAACCATAAGAAATCTTAATGGGCCAACCTTAAGCATGAACATAGAAACATATATATATATACTAAAATTTTTGAAATAATGGCCCTAAAATTTCAGAAAAATTCAAAATGCACAAAATAAGACAATCTCATGACATAATAATCTACTTGGTGGCCAGAGAAAACCATAATCTTGCCTATGCAGAGAAAAATCAAAATGAGGGACTCAAAAAAGCTGAAAATCGAGCAAAGGAATGGAGGAACAGCTCGTTCAGCTTCGTCTATGGAAGAGCTTCGCCGGAACTGGTGGCTGGCGGCGACCGGTGGTGATGGGGCTGTCGGCGGCGGAAAGCTGGAGGAGAGGGGAAGAAGCAGATCGATTTTCTTGAGGAAGTGGGAAAATGAGGCATGAATTTGGGGGCTAGGGTTCAAGGTTGGATTTCTTTTTGTGCTTAAAATTTAGTTTTAAGTGTATATGTGTGTGTATGTATAGGTGGGTGTGAGTGGGATTTTTTTTTAAAAAAAATGCTACTTACTTTAATAAAAGTGCTACTAACTTTTAGCAACTTATGGTCCTAATTTAATTGCACCTATAAAATGCACAAGCTTGAAAATCCTAATTTAAAATATTAAATTGGATTTTACTAGTCTGGGTTTAAAAAATGCTAATTTTCGCAAAAGTTTAAAAATAAGCTCTAGAATGCTGAAAAAGTGATTTTCGACACCCGAAAAATTTCTAAAATCACCCTACATATAATTTCCTATATTCTTACTAAAATTTATTCTTGAAATAAAATTTTGGGAATTAACCGCCGAAGTCCACCATCGCCGAAAGCCGAAACTGGAAGCCACTGAATTTAAAAATCTCAAGAATGGTTAAGTTTAAGAATTTGGGGAACTTAAACATTTAAATGAATTTAAACAATAATTTAGAAATTAAAATCAACACTTTAAATATTTTGATGTCGCAGAGATAAATAAAATATTTAAACTCAACAAGTAAAGAGATTAAAATAATTTAAACAAACTAGACTAGAGTTTTAAAAGTAATTTAAATAAATACACAAGCGCAATTAAAACCTTTAAAATAATTTGAACAATTAAAAAAAGATTTAAATAAATAAGCTAGACATTTAAAGTAATTTAAAATAACTAACAGCTAACTTAGGTTATTTAAAATAAATAAGTTGGACATTCAAAATATTTTAAAAAATAAGCTAAACAGTTAAAATCATTTGAATGAATAAACTAAACAATTAAAATCATTTAAATAAGCAAGTTAAAACCTTTAAAATTTTTAAAACAAATAAATTGTAGAATAAAATCATTTGAATAAATAATTAATATTTTATTAAGACATAATTTAAAATAAAGAATTTAAATCAATTAAACTTAAAAAATAATAATCCTAATATTTATTAAATTAATGCATGTAATTTAGTACATTGAATTTTAGGCGCCACACAGTTAGTAGGTGATGCAATGCAGGGTCACTACATTTTTGGTATCGGGGCATGCTTAGATTTTGGGATTAGAATTTGGTATTTTGCCTAGTCTTGAGTAATTATTGCGCATTTGGGATTTTAAATGCGCAAATATTTTCAGGATATGGCCGGGAGAGGTGATGAGAGTCATGGTAGTGTTGGCCAGGAAGGTGGTCATCATCATCGTCACCATCGCCATCATCATGAGGATCGACATCGTCCTCATGAGAGTAGACGTCGCTACTCTATCAATAAATTTATGCATGTAGGACTAAAGCCTTTATTGGGTGATGAAAATCCTGAACAAGCGAGAGGATGGATGTCCAAACTCGAGAGTGCTTTTTGAGCTTTCAATTGCACTGAAGAGCAGAAACTGGAAGTTCTAGAATTTATTCTAGAGGATCGAGCACGCTTATGGTGGGATGCCAAGGCTACTCAGGCACATTTGGAGAGAGGAGGGGTGACTTGGGGGGATTTCTGTCAGCAGTTTCAGAAACTATATTTTCCTCCAGCAGTTCGTCAGACACGATCTATGGAGTTGCTGATTCTGAGCCAAGGATCAATGAATTTTGATCAATATCAGCAATGATTTCTTGATCTGTTACCTTTCAGTCCTCATATCAATGACAGTGATGCGTCTAAGTATGATATCTTTCTGCAAGGCTTGAATCAAGATATCTATTCACAGGTTGTCGTCCGTGATGATCCGACATCTTATGAGACTTTGGTTAACCGTTGTCGTCAAATGGAGAATTTGGACCTATGCCTTCTTCTACTACTACTTCGTCTGGTTCTCATGACTCACGAGGTACGTTCCATTTTGGGAAGAAGAAGAAGGAGGAGGAGTTTTGCAGTCACTGTGGTGGGAAGCATCCTGCAGCTTCATGTCGGAAGGATACTGGTGCTTGTTATATTTGTGGTGAGCAGGGACATCTGCGGAGAGATTGTCCTCAGCGTATGGGTTCTGCTAGTGGATCAGGATCACAGGTTGGATCTCAAGCTTCGAATTTTCCACGTCAGCAGCCAACACCACAGAGTTCTTCTGTTTATCGTCCACAGTCACAAGGGCAGGTATTTGCTCTGTCTCAGGAGCAGGCTACTGAGGAAAGAGATCGCATGTTGGCAGGTACCTTTTTGTTATGTGGTATTCCTGCACTTGTTTTAATTGATACTGGAGCATCGCATTCCTTTATTTCTAGTCGCTTTGTTAAGAAGCATAGATTGCCATACATATCATTAGACCTGGATTTAGTTGTATCTACTCCGCTGGAGCAGGAGGTAGTAACTAAGCGTCTAGTGATGGGTTGCCTTCTAGAGTTTGAGGGTCATGTGTTTTTTGCTTATCTGATGATTCTAGCGATGGCAGATTTTAATTGTATTTCGGGAATAGATGTGCTGACTTTGTATCACGCTACTGTGGATTGTTATCAGCATCTTGTACAGTTTCATCCGGATGAGGGTGATAGCTGGTACTTCTATGGTGAGGGTGCGCGACCTCCAATGTCACTTGTATCGGCTCTGAAGGCATGTCATTTATTAGAGTCAGGTGGGGAGGGCTACCTAATTTATGTAGTTGATATGTCCACGAGTAGTCCGGGTATTGATCAGCTATCGGTTGTCAGCGAGTTTCCTGATGAGATTCCTGGTTTTCCTCCGGTTCGAGAGGTTGAATTTGATATTGATCTAGTACCAGGAACAACGCCTATATCTCGAGCACCTTATCGTCTGGCACTGTCAGAGATAAGGGAATTGAAACAGCAGTTGCAGGATCTGCTTGATAAGAGATATATTCGTCTGAGTATTTCTCCGTGGGGAGCACCTATGTTATTCGTCAAGAAAAAGGATGGATCGATGCGATTGTTTATTGACTACAGGCGGTTGAATCATGTCACCATCAAGAATAAGTATCTTTTGCCACGAATTGATGATCTGTTCGATCAATTGCAGGGTACGTCTGTCTACTCCAAGATAGATCTAAGATCTGGATACACCAGATGCGGGTACGAGACTCAGATATTTTTACGACTGCTTTTAGGACCAGATATGGGCATTATGAATTTCTGGTGTTGCCGTTCGGTTTGACGAATGCACCGGCAGTCTTTATGAATCTGATGAATCAGGTATTTTGAGAATATCTGGATAGATTTGTCATCGTCTTCATTGATGATATTCTTTTCTATTCTCATGACAAGGATGAGCATGCACAGCATCTGAGAATTGTATTGCAGACGTTACGAGAGAAGCAGTTGTATGCAAAATTGAGCAAGTGTGAATTTTGGCTTGATCGGGTAGTGTTTCTCGGTCATGTGATTTCTAGTGAAGGAATATCTATTGATCCAAGTAAGATAGAGGCAGTGCTGAACTGGTCTCGTCCGACGACGGTTGTTGAGATTCGAATTTTTTTGGGTCCAGCGGGTTATTACCGTCGGTTCATCGAGAATTTTGCACAGTTGGTCAGGCCTTTGACTCAGCTTACACAGAAAGATGTTGTCTTCATATGGTCCTCGGATTGTGAGGAGTCATTTCACGAGCTGCGTAGACGTCTTACTACAGCACCTGTGCTAGCTCTACCTTCGGGATCAGGAGGTTATGTTGTCTATACTGATGCCTCTGGTCATGGACTAGGGTGTGTTTTGACACAGCATGGACATGTTATTTCCTATACTTCTTGACAGTTGAAGACACATGAGAATAATTATCCAGTGCATGATCTCGAGTTAGCCGCCATTGTATTTGCGCTCAAAATCTGGAGGCATTATCTTTATGGCAAGAAATTTGAGATATTTACGGATCACAAGAGTTTGAAGTATTTATTCACTCAGGCGGAGTTGAATATGCGACAGAGACGCTGGATGGATTTACTGAAAGATTATGATTGCGAGATCAAATATCATCCAGGTTCTGCTAATCTTACTGATGATGCCTTGAGTTGGCAGGTTAGACTTTCTGCACTTCAGACTAGTGATTTATCTCATATGATTCCGGAATGTTGTTCATTGAGTTTTACGCTCAAGCATAATAAAGGAAGAAATGGGATTCGTTTGTATATTATTTTATCTGAGCCAGGTTTTTATTCTCGGATTAGAGAAGCTCGTATATCTGATGTTAAGAGTCAGCGTTTTGCACGTCTAGCCAATGGAGTTAATACATCTGGATTCCATTATCAGGCAGATGGTTTATTGTGCTTATCAAATCGAGTGGTTGTACCTGATGATGCGGAGCTCAGACGATATTCTTTCTCAAGCTCACAGGAGTCGATTATCAGTTCATCCTGGAAGCATGAAAATGTATAAGGACTTGCGAACCAGATTCTGATGGAAGGGGATGAAGCAAAGTGTATATCAATTTGTTTCTCGATGTTTGGTTTGTCAACAGGTCAAGGCTGAACACCAACGACAAGGTGGATTACTGCAGAATCTTGAGATTCCCGAATGGAAGTGGGAGAATGTGACTATGGATTTTGTCACCCATTTTCCTATGACTTCACGTCAGTATGATGATATATTGGTCGTTGTTGACCGTTTGAAAAAATTAGCAGATTTCATTCCTTACAACCGAGAGTATTCTTATGATCGCATGTCACGCCTATACATCTAGGAGATAGTGCGATTACATGGGATTACAATGAGCATAGACAGTGATAGAGACCCCCTATTTACCTCACGTTTCTGGGGTAGTTTTCAGCAGGCATTGGGTACCACTCTAAGTTTGATCACTGAATATCATCCGGAGACTGATGGACAGTTAGAACGAACGATTCGTACGTTGGAGGATATTCTATGCTCTTCTATTATGGATTTTGGTTTGTCTTGGCAGAATCAGTTACCTTTGATCAAATTTGCCTACAATAACAGTTATCATCGTAGTATTGATATGGCACCTTACGAGGCATTGTATGGTCGACGATGTCGTACTCCGTTATTCTGGGATGAGATAGGAGAACGACAAGTCGAGGGTCCTGAGTTGGTGCAGCAGACTGTAGACAAGGTATATTTGATCAAGAGGATGATTAAAGCTGCTCAAGATCGGCAAGACAGTTATGCTAATATTCACCGTATGCCACTTCAGTTCAAGCCTGGTGAATATGTTTTTTTGCGAGTATCACCTTTCAGGAAGGTGATGAGATTCGGTGTGAAAGGCAAGTTGTCACCTCGTTTTATTGGGACTTTCCAGATACTGGAAAATATCGGAGATGTTGCTTATAGTTTGGCGTTACCTCCATATCTTTCCAGTATACATGATGTTTTTTATGTGTCGTTACTTCGATAGTACATAGCTGATGAGTCACACATTATCCAGTCTACTGACGTTCAGCTAGAGCCAGATCTGTCGTATGTTGAATGACCACTCCGTATCATAGACAGGAAGGAGAAAGTGCTTCGGAACAAGACTATACCACTTGTGATGGTTCAGTGGCAGCGTCAGGGCATTGAGTAAGCAACTTGGCAAACAGAGAGTCGTATGCGAGCAGAATATCCTGAGTTGTTTGCTTTATACTTTTTATTACCATGTAAAGATGTAATTATAGTTGTTGTAATAACACATGGTTTGATGTTTCATATTGTTATCTTGATTTGTCTTTAGATTTTATTTCGCAGACGAAATATCTAAAGGTGGGGAGAATGAAGTAACCAGATTTTATTTTAATATAATAATATGTTAAACATGATTAAGGATTAGTAATTAACCAATTTCGGGGTTTAATCGGACATTAGAAGTAAGAATTGGGCTTCCAAAGTTTTGGCCAGTTCGGACGGTCCTAATAGGACTTCGGACGATCCGAACTCAGCAATTCGGGGGCTCCGAAGAAAGACTTGTTGACTTTGGATTTAAGGCACGTGCGGACGGTCCGAACCAGGATTGGATGGCCCAAACTTCCTCATGCCAAGCAGGCAAGATTACTCAGCCATGGAGTTTGACAAGTGTCGGATTTAGAACACTTCGGACGGCCCAAAGTGTCGATCGGATGGTCCGAACTCGACATGTCTCGCATGCAGGAAATGAGCTGGATCGGACGATCCGAACCCGAGTTTGGAGGGTCCGAACTTGACCGAATATTTCCCTATAAATAGGGCTCATTCGAATTCATTTTGAATTACGAATTCCGAGTTTTCTTCTTCAGTTATATAAGTGTGAGATATACACTTGAGGGTCCTATCGATTATAATAGAAGTTCTGGAATAACCAAGGTGTGGTTATAGTCATCCAGAACTAGCGACTCCAAAGGGCTTACTACGGACGAAGGTATGGTCCGGTAATCTATTTAATTTTTGGGAGTACTTATTAGCTTAGTTAAGGCTTTTAGAACTTGTATAGTGATACGGTGAACTTTTGAATATAGGCTTGGAACCTAGGATCCTTGTAACGCCCGGAATTATTTAATTTTAATCCGAGAATATTTAATTTGGGAATATTTAGAGTTTTGATTTAAATTCTAATATTCTTAAATTATTTAGGATTGAAATTGAATGGATTGAAAAATTGAGGACTGAATTGCAAATTTTGAAGACTTGAGGGGCCAAAGTGCAAATAATGGGAAATTTGTTGTACACTTGTTATTATTCTAAGTATTCACGTGTATGCTCCTATTTTGCATCAGAAATTTCAGAGATAGAACCGAGAGTGCAAAAGAAAGAAACCTCAAGTTTCTTCATCATATTCCAATTCCGATATCTTGAGTTCCGGTTATCCGAATTCGATTTCGAAAGTAGTTCTGGACTCCTTGCAAGAATACCTTCGATTTGATGTAAGTTTTCTTTTAGTTCCTTATGATTTGAGAAGTCGAAAATGGCTGAGATCAGATGTGATTATGAATTGATGTTGTTGAGCTTGTATTCGTTGTTCTATCAAGTTTGGGTTGAAGGATGGCTATCGATTTTATTCTTATAGTTCCAGCTGATTATTCGAAAGTATACTTGCTGATATATTGAAGAATTCTTGCTGGTTTTGATGAATATAAGATGTAGATGATTGTTATATTTGATATAGTTGAGTTTCGGATTGCCGAATAATACCGATATGCCGTCGAACTTTTGATTTGAAGTTGTTTTGCTATCTTATGCTTGAGCTGCTATTGAACTGAGTGTTAGCTGATGTTTCCTTGGTTTTTATACTATGGTTTCAGTGCATAAACAGGGCATGTCAACTCGATAATCTCGACTTTGAATCGGTTGAAGAAAGATCAAGGTTTGAAGTTATTCTACAATGGAGTTTGAATGGGTTTAAGTGCAGATTTTTATACAAGTCTTGTGATTGTGTTGTTCAGATTTGGAGAGCTTGAACGCACCATGAAATCATCTTAAACCTCACATTTGAAAGGTAAAAGTGAACTAGGATTCGATTGGGATTATAACTCGAGATGGTTTGTATCGAGTTTCCTAAATCAAATACTTATTTGCTTAGTTGCTTTTACTATGAATGGTTGAATAAGTCTTGATGTTAATGAATGTGATCTTATTGATATATATTTCATTCATCTTGTAAGACTTGTTCCTTGATTTCGAAATGAACGGAAACGTTCGATTAGACGATTTGAGGAAGTATATATGTATGGCCTGGGTGGTTTACTTAGCCTAGCGTCTGATTTACATATATAGTGGCTTCAAAGTCTAGAGAAGCAAGATAAGTAGCCCCACCTCGATCAGGAGAGTCGGTGGTTAGTTATGATATCTTCTTCTTGGGATCCCAACCAATGAAATGAGAGAATTGTTAGAAAACCTTGTTTTAAAACATGCATTGTAGTTATGTTATATCATGAATCTGATATATGCTTTGTTATGCATGTTTAGTTGCTTTTACTGGGAAATATATTTCTCACCGAAGTTATCCGGCTATTGTTGTGTTGTATGTGTCATGGCAATAGGCGGGAGTAGAACAGGGCAAAAGCGATCTTGAAGAATAAGGGATGAGAGAATAGCGTGATGATCCGAGTTTAGATGGTTTGTGTGAGCTGTCAATGCTAGTTTTGAGTCCACAAACATGATCATGTTATAGCTACTTGTACCAAAACTTGTTGGTTATTAAGTTTTTGTCTTGTTGATGTATATAGGATTTGAGTTGATGTTGTAAATCCTTAAGACAACATGATGTAGCATAATGACTCTTATATGATATTTGATTCTAGCATGAGATTTGATTATAGTTTATGGTGATCTTGTTCCTCTTCAGCTATATCTCGTTTAGGATGTATGGTAGTTGTGGTTACAAGATTGAATTGTTGGTGTACAAGTATACTATGAATTTTCTTGAGCATGTTAGAAAGATTGGCTAGTTGTTGACAGCAAAAGTTTCTGTTCTTTTTCTTCTTGACGTGTGCTCGCTCGATCGGGCGATTCCTACCGATCGAGAGAGGCTTTCATTTCCTGGACAGAAAGCTGAGTAAACTTGGCTCGCTTGATTGGTGGATATTGACCGATCGAGCGAGGCCACAATTTGAACTCACCCGAGAGTTGGGCTTTATGGCTCGCTCGATCGGGTGTTTTTCCCCGATCGAGCGAGGTGCTCTAATTCTAAAAAAAAAAAAAAATTATTTAGTCTTTGATTCTTTGACTATTATTTACGATGATGTGATTAATGAGAGATTAGAACTCGGGTCGTCACAACAGGTGGTATCAGAGCAAGAAAATTCTGGACTTAGATAGATAGTGAGTGGGGTAGATCGAGTCATCTTCCTTGCATATTTATTTTATTATGCTACGATTTATTACATGATTGAATTACATGTTGTAAATGCTAGCATGATTTACTTTCAAGTATTTTATTACATGATGTTGTATTTATTTTATTTGAAAGTATGAAGACGCATGCTTACGGGAATATCTGAAATGATTAGAGGCATGTGTTCTGATGAATTATGATATGCTACCTGATTATCTGAATTGATTGGAAGCATGTCTTGTTTGAGTAATTCGATTATTTCTTTTAAGATTGAATCAAAACCGAGTCTTGATCAGAGGTAAGATGATTAGAGGAGGACTGAGATAGATTTGATGATTATGGTATCCTAACCATTTTGATAATCAGATATGTCTCGAAGACCAGGTCGACCTCCTCTTAGACCTCAGGTTCCTACTCCTATGCCAGAGCAGATAGCTCATACTACTCTGCCAGAACAGACAGTGGTAACACCGATAGTACCTCAAGCTGCAGTCCCGAGCAATGAACAGGGAAGTACCTCTCGAGATATGACAGATATGACTGCCACTCCGATGGAAACACTACTCAAACGCTTTCAATCATACCATCCTCCTACTCTGAACGGTACTAAAAATGCAGTTGTATGTGAAGGATGGCTCGATGACATGGAGATGTTTTTTGATTCGCTTGATTATGGTGATGAGCGGAGAGTCAGACTAATTGGACATCAGTTGCATGAGGTTGCGAAGAGCTGGTGGTCCACGACCAAGAAATCTTTGGAGCGTAGAGAAACTGTACTGACTTGGAATGTCTTCAAAACTGAGTTTTACCAACGCTTCTTTCCAGTGTCTTACCGCAAAGATAAAGGTGCAGAATTTGCGAACCTGAAGCAGGGAAACTAAATACTGAAGATTATGTTGCAAAATTCACTACATTGCTACGTTTTGCTCCACATGTTGCTGATAGTGATGAGGCTATGGCTGATCAGTTCATTAATGGACTGACTCTGGAGGTTTTTACTTTGGTAAACACAAGGAGACCGAATAATTTTGCTGATGCTATGAATAGTGCCAAAGGAGCAGAAGCTGGTTTGATACAACAGCGAGGAGCTTCGTATATCGCTCAGCCTCCGAGACAGTCACAACCCTCAGCTCCAATCTCGCAACAACCTCCACGATTTGAAAGTGGTGGCAGTAGCAGTGGTAAGAAAGGATATTTGCAAGCTGAAAGAGTGGGTGCCCGGTGAGCCAACTTGTGGCTAAGGGCTTTGATGACTCTTTGTATAAACAATCTTTTGTTTAATATAATTTACACTTTTATTAATGGCAATGACTTTATCTTTCTTCATATTGTTATATTGTGATATACTATTGTTGTTTTGATAAAGACCTTGAATATACTATAGTGTATGTAAGATGTGGTAGAACATGGGGATGTCTATCATGAAACACATCTTATAGTCGCTGTATATTCTAAACTGTTCCTAGTCGATTGAGCCGTCCGATAATAAGGATAAGGATCGCTCGAGTTTGAGACTAGCATTTGCGATGCAGAGTACCACGTTTCATTAGTAGGGAACATAGAGATATTCGAAGCATGCAAATGGATATTCATATGATGAATGATCGAACTACCCTATCCGAACTTTCCAAGTGGTTATCACTTATCGAGTGGATAAAGTCCGCGGTTTTGGTTGTACACCATTAGTCCTTACTACTTGAAACATCATTGAGACTCTATATGCTAGTACTGTGCTTTGACTCATTTACCGAATCTATTAGGGTCATCAGGTGTCGGGATTGGGTACAGTTACAACACATATAGGAGTCGATGCTTTGTTGTCAAGGATTCACCACATACTTGCGAGTGTGGATATCCTATGCGATCTGAGGAGATATTAGTGTGACGAATCTCTGGCCAGAGTACATGATGTGTTTTAAGAAATGGTTTCTTAGTAACACATGCGATGTCACTATTTGATCTTCAAGATGTATTGCATAGTTATCGAATCTCGAACGACTCTCGATATACCAATGGTTGTTGATTCGATCGGGATATATGGATGAAGGGACCGTACTGTACGCTAACCAAAATCTATTGGTTCTTGCAGGCACTATCAGTGATATCTAGGGAATCATGGGGCGATGTTGCTAGGCGCTCTTACCATGATTCGTTGGGCAAGTCGGAAATTGTTGTTCCGAGTCACAAGGAGTTGTGAGCCCATGGCTAGCTGTATCCCTGAACCATTGAGGGTCACACATATTAATGGATTTTTAATCCCGTTGAGATAGTTAAATTTAAAGAGTTAAATTTAATGAACAAAGAAGTTGGACTTCTTAATTATGAGTAGAGGAGTGAGATTTCCTAAAATGACATAGGGATGGGCATTTTTTGGAAACCACTGAATTCGGATTCAGAAAAATTTATCTTGACTTTAGAAGGTGTAGAAATGGTTTCTGTACACATTGGTGAAATCGGTTTATCAATCGGAGTCACGATGAATTTTATATTAATTTCTGAACATGCGGGCTTTGCTTGTCGGGCTTGAACTTATGACTAATGGGCCCTAAGCTGTTAGCGGCCTACATTATAAATAAGTTATTGCAGTACAGAAATTACACACAACAGGTCACAAAATTTTCGAAAAACCCTAGTATTTTTCCTCTGAAGTGGCCGCCCCCTTTTCCCCTCTGCTCGGTAAAATACAGTCTGTGAATTTTGAATTACAGTCTGGTTTAACGGATCAAATTCGTTAATCTCTTCGCAGAAACTTCTGATAGATTTTCTAGTGCAATCTATCAGAGGGATTAAATATCCGTTCGTGGACCTGATTGAAGAACAGTTCGTCCATCAGTTCCAGGGATATACAACAAGAGCAGAGCAATCTGTTAGTGTCCAAAATCTCGATTCGAGATTGAAGGTAAAAATTTATAATTGTTATTTAATTTTTACACACACAATTTAATCGTAAGGTTTTGATACCCACTATGGAATCGTTCCATATAAAATTTTTAAACTTCCGCTGCACCGGGTATCAATCCTGATTGATCTGATCGCCGCGTTCTTCAACAGTGGTATCAGAGCCAGGTTGCTCAGATCAAGCGATTAAATTAATCGATTGTACAAAAATTTTTTAAGCCTCGGTTTTTGAAACAAAATAAAAATTTAAAAATAAAAATTTTTTTTTTTCGGGCAAAAACCCGGGCAGTGATTGGATCGCTGCCCGGGGGGGGCAGCGATTGTCGCTGCCCGGGGGGGGCAGCGATCGTCGCTGCCCGGCCCGAGCCCTAGGGGGCGCGGGCAGCCCGGGAATGTCCTAGGCGGCCCGCGAAAAAATTAATTTTTTTAATTTTAAATTAAATTTTAATATGTTAAAATTCTATTTTTGGTCCGATCGAAAATTGTTTTTGATTGGTCCACGAGGCGTCGGATCGAATTGTTCGAGTCCGAAAATTTTAAAATTTATTTTTGGATAAATTTGAATTTTTGGAAAATTTAAATATTTTATCCGTTAAATTGAATTTTGAAATTAATTATTTTTGGTACAATTGATGATAAGATATGATCTTATGGATATATTGAGTAAAATATGATTTTATGTATAAAATTGGATTTTATAGATAAAATATGATTTTATTTGATAAAAAGATAAAATATGATTTTGTATGTAAAATAAGATTTTATATATGAAATATGATTTTATCCTTTTAAATTTAAATTGCCATTGCATGTTATCCAATAAATTAATTTTGAATTAAATGTTATTGGATAAGGATGATCGATTGCCATGACCAATTTTGTAGGTGTATGTTAGGAATTTACATTTGTTTTTATTGTTATTGGATTTATTAATGGGTCTGGTTTATGGCCCAATATGAATTGTCATATGTAATAAAAGTGGGCTTGGTTTATGGCCCGTTCCCACCCCTTAAAAATGTATCCCCTACTTGTCATTGTTATTTATTGTAAATACATTAGATTTAGTGGGAGATGAAGATTTGAAGACGGTGGTGGGCCCAGCAGACAATAAAGACAGAAGAAATGTAAATTGGAAGCACAATGTAATATGATTGCATTGCATACTGCATATTACCTAGGATTGGACTAAGACTCGTGATTGGCAACCACGGGTCGATTAGAAATGGAATCGATCATCCTATATAATATGTGATATTATTGTTGTATGCATGTTTTAGACAAAATTGTGTGAATCCGGCAAGCATACAAAATTTTAGAAATGATGAGACAAATTTTCAAAATTAAAATCCCTCATTTTAAATATGATTTAAAATTTATATCAAGAAAAATAAAGGAAATTTAAATTTGTTTAAATGTTCCTACCTTCCATCAACGATCAATGTATGAGATGCTACCCGCGGATACGGTCCGGCTCATATTATTGGGGGTGCTCGTTCGTCGGAAAGTTGTACATTGGATCGACACATGTTGTAAGTTGGGTGGAACTCCCATGGGATCAGCTCATATTATTGGGGGATCCACATGGCGACCGTCCATCACAACTTAATATTGATGGGTCATCTTGACATGTCACAATAAATGGCGTCATATTATTGGGCCCTTATTGGACATGAGGTAAAAACGTGGAGGTTGCTTTGGAAGCAATTGGGCTCTACCTTTTGAAAATTATGGTTGGCTGATATTATTCGGGACCATAGTTTGTCAATTGGACTCCATGTTCTCACTAAGGAAAACAGTTTCTCATTTTCACTAGAGGGTAGTGAAATCGTTAAAATAGTGGGAGTGAGATTCATAAAATAAATTTCGCCTATTTTATGTCTTAGTAAATTGCTTAAACAATCACTGATATTTGTCTGTTTCTTTTCAGTATTTCATAAAGATGAATTCGCGTAATCCACTTTTCTCGATCCTCGAACAAAATAAATTGACTGGCGCAAACTATACGGAATGGTTCCGTAAGTTGAAGATTGTCTTGACTTCGGAGAAGATGCTCTACGTGTTAGAAAAATCTCCTCCGAAGGAAGCACCAGCTGACATAAGTCCGGAAGAGTTAGCCAAACTTGATACATGGTGGGACCATGATATCAAGGCCAAATTCTATATGCAAGCCTCGATGTCTGATGAACTCCAGAGGCGATTTGAGGACACCGTGAATGCTGCTGACATTCACGTACAACTCAAGGAACTTTTTGGGGCTCAATCGAGGGCTGAAAGGTTCGCTACTGTAAAGGAGCTAATGACGTGTCGCATGCGTGAAGGGACTTCGGTCCGTGATCATGGGGTACGAGTGATTTGGCTCATACAGAAGTTGGTAACCCTTGATTTGGTGTTGGAGCATGAACTCAACGTGGACTTACTACTTCTATCTCTTCCTTCTTCGTTTGACGGATTTGTGGTGAATTTCAATATGAACAAGATAGAGGCCTCCCTTGAAGAGATGGTCAATATGCTTGTGACATATGAATCCACATTAAAGAAGGATAAACCGGCTTTCTTGGTGGGCTCCTCTTCTTCTGCTAAGAAGTGGCCAAGTACAAAGGGTAAGAAACATTCTGCCCCACCCAAGAAAATCGAACCCGAGAAGAAGTACAAGACAAAGGCTTCAAACATTGAAAAGTCCAAGGATGTTTGCCATTACTGCAAGAAGCCCGGTCATTGGAAGCGTAACTGCAAGGAATATCTAGAGCAGTTGCGAACTGCGAAGGGTATGTTCTATATTGAAATAAATGTTTCACTTAATACTACTTCTTGGGTATTGGATACCGGATGTGGATCTCACATTTGCAATGATTTGCAGGTGATGACAAGAAGTCGCAGGCTTAGAATGGGTGAGACCCAGCTGAGGCTCGGAAATGGTTCCAGAGTTGAAGCTAAAGCTGTGGGAGATATTTATTTAATTTTGCAGAACGGTTTTAAGTTACTTTTGAGAGATGTTTTATTTGTTTCGGATTTGATTAAAAACATTATTTTTGTTTCTATGCTTGATAGAGATGGTTATTCTTGCAATTTTGTGAATGAGATTTGCAATATTTACAAGAATGAATGTTTGATTGGAAATGGACAACTTGAAAATGATCTATATAACTTAAAACTAAAAGACGTTCCAATAAATTATGTTGATAAACCGGCAACAACAAACAAAAGGAAAATCGATAGCCAAAACCCGGCAAACCTTTGGCACGCTAGGCTAGGTCATATTTCCTCAAGGAGGATGAACAAGCTAGTGGGAGAGGGCATGTTTGATATGTCTGATATTAACTCTCTACCTACTTGTGAATCCTGCCTAAAAGAAAAAATGACTAAATCTCCTTTTAAGGGGAAACCTGAGCGTAGTCAAAATCTGTTGGATTTGATCCATACAGATGTTTGTGGTCCATTTAGAGTTGGTACTCAATATGGCCACACCTACTTCATTACCTTTACTGATTATTATTCGAGGTATGGGTATTTATATTTAATGAAATATAAGTCTGAAGCATTTGAAAAGTTCAAAGAATTCAAGGCTGAAGTAGAAAACAAGCTAGGTAAAAGTATAAAAGCACTTCGATCGGATCGAGGTGGAGAATACTTAAGTACCGAGTTTTTGGACTATCTAAAAGAGAATGGGATTCTCTCTCAGTGGACTCCTCCTATGTCACCACAGCTTAATGGTGTATCGGAGCGTCGTAATCGAACTTTGTTGGACATGGTTCGGTCCATGATGAGCTTCACTGAGCTTCCACCTTCGTTTTGGGGCTATGCGCTTGAAACGGCGGTATTGTTGTTGAACAACGTCCACACTAAAGCAGTGGACAAAACACCATACGAGTTATGGAATGGCAAAGCTCCTAAGTATTCGTACTTGAGGATTTGGGGATGTCCTGCTTACGTGAAGCGGACAGTGGGAGATAAGTTGGATAGTCGATCCAGCTTATGTTATTTTGTAGGGTATCCGAAGAATTCAATCGGATATTATTTCTATTATCCTGCTGAAACAAAGGTGTTTGTTTCAAGGAATGCCACCTTCTTGGAGAAGGAGTTCTTATTGGATAAGAAAGGCGAGATGATGGAACTCGAAGAAATTCGAGAAGAACCCGAAATACAAAATAACGATCCTACACCTCAGGAACAATTGATAGACACGCCTGTACCTAGAAGATCCGAGAGGACTTCTAGACCTCCTATTCGATATGGTCTTCTTCTTGAAGGGGATCAAGATGAACCCGATGTTGGATGTGATCCAAGAAACTTCAAGGAAGCAATTTCTGATGCGGATTCAAATTTATGGATTGAAGCTATGCAGTCGGAAATAGATTCGATGCATACAAACCAAGTTTGGTCTTTAGCAGATCCTCCCGATGGAATTGTTCCAATAGGATGTAAATGGATCTACAAGAGAAAGCTTGGGCCTGATGGTAAGGTATTGACCTATAAGGCGCGATTGGTGGCGAAAGGTTATACTCAAAGACAAGGAGTTGACTATGATGAAACCTTTTCACCAGTTGCAATGTTCAAGTCCATAAGAATCCTTATTGCCATAGCTGCTTGGTATGACTATGAGATATGGCAAATGGATGTGAAGACTGCTTTTCTTAATGGAGACATTAAGGAAGAAATCTATATGAAGCAGCCTGAGGGGTACACATCCATGGGAAGCGAGCATAAGGTATGCAAGCTTCAGAGATCAATTTATGGTCTAGAACAAGCATCAAGAAGTTGGAACCAGAAATTTGATGAAACAATAAAGGATTTTGGTTTCATCAAGAACCCGGAGGAACCATGCGTGTACAAGAAAGTAGTTAAGGATGTTGTGACATTCTTAGTACTTTATGTTGATGACATCCTACTCATTGGGAATGACGTAGGGATGTTGCAGTCAACAAAGATATGGTTATCAGGTAGATTCTCGATGAAGGATTTGGGTGAGGCATCTTATATTCTAGGGATACAGATCTATAGAGATAGATCTAAGAGAATGATAGGACTCACTCAATCAACCTACATCGAAACCATATTGAAACGGTTTTCAATGGATGGGTCCAAGAGAGGACATCTACCCATTGTTGGAGAACGCGGCGATCAGATCAATTAGGATTGATACCCGATGCAGCGGAAGTTTAAAAATTTTTGTATGGAACAATTCCATAATAGGTATCAACCTTACGATTAAATTGTGTGTGAAAAAATTAAATAACGATTATAAAATTTTTACCTCCAATCTCAAAACGAGATTATGGACACCAACAGATTTCTCTGCTCTTGTTGTATATCTCTGGAACTGATGGACGAACCGTTCTTCAATCAGGTCCACGAACGGATATTTAATCCCTCTGATAGATTGCACTAGAAAATCTATCAGAAGTTTCTACGAAGAGATTAACGAATTTGATCCGTTAAACCAGACTGTAATTCAAAATTCACAGACTGGATTTTACCGAGCAGAGGGGAGAGGGGGTCGGCCACTTCAGAGAGAAAAAGACTAGGTTTTTCGAAAATTGTGACCTTGTTGTGTTCTATGTAATTTCTGTACTGCAATAACTTATTTATAATGTAGGCCACTAACAGCTTAGGGCCCATTAGTCATAAGTTCAAGCCCGACAAGCAAAGCCCGCATGTTCAAAAATTAATATAAAATTCATCGTGACTCGATGTCTGAGTGTATGGGATGATATGGGTACGAGTGATTTGACTTCGGAGAAGATGCTCTATGTGTTAGAAAAATCTCCTTCGAAGGAAGCACCAGCTGACGTAAGTTCGGAGGAGTTAGCCAAGCTTGATACATGGTGGGACCATGATATCAAGACCAAATGCTATATGCAAGCCTCGATGTCTGATGAACTCCAGAGGCGATTTGAGGACACCGTGAATGCTGCTGACATTCACGTTCAACTCAAGGAACTTTTTGGGGCTCAATCGAGGGCTGAAAGGTTCGCTATTGTAAAGGAGCTAATGACGTGTCGCATGCGTGAAGGGACTTCGGTCCGTGATCATGGGGTACGAGTGATTTGGCTCATACAGAAGTTGGTAACCCTTGATTTGGTGTTGGAGCATGAACTCAACGTGGACTTACTACTTCTGTCTCTTCCTTCTTCGTTTGACGGATTTGTGGTAAATTTCAATATGAACAAGATAGAGGCCTCCCTTGAAGAGATGGTCAATATGCTTGTGACATATGAATCCACATTAAAGAAGGATAAACCGGCTTTCTTGGTGGGCTCCTCTTCTTCTGCTAAGAAGGGGCCAAGTACAAAGGGTAAGAAACGTTCTACCCCACCCAAGAAAATCGAACCCGAGAAGAAGTACAAGACAAAGGCTTCAAACATGGAAAAATCCAAGGATGTTTGCCATTACTGCAAGAAGCCCGGTCATTGGAAGCGTAACTTCAAGGAATATCTAGAGCAGTTGCGAACTGCAAAGGGTATGTTCTATATTGAAATAAATGTTTCACTTAATACTAATTCTTGGGTATTGGATACTGGATGTGGATCTCACATTTGCAATGATTTGCAGGTGATGACAAGAAGTCGCAGGCTTAGGATGGGTGAGACCCAGCTGAGGCTCGGAAATGGTTCCAGAGTTGAAGCAAAAGCCGTGGGAGATGTTTATTTAATTTTGCAGAACGGTTTAAAGTTACTTTTAAGAGATGTTTTATTTGTTCCGGATTTAATTAAAAACATTATTTCTGTTTCTATGCTTGATAGAGATGGTTATTCTTGCAATTTTGTGAATGGGATTTGCAATATTTACAAGAATGAATGTTTGATTGGAAATGGACAACTTGAAAACGATCTATACAACTTAAAACTAAAAGACGTTCCAATAAATTATGTTGATAAACCGGCAACAACAAACAAAAGGAAAATCGATAGCCAAAACCCGGCAAACCTTTGGCACGCTAGGCTAGGTCATATTTCCTCAAGGAGGATGAACAAGCTAGTGGGAGAGGGCATGTTTGATATGTCTGATATTAACTCTCTACCTACTTGTGAATCCTGCCTAAAAGGAAAAATGACTAAATCTCCTTTTAAGGGGAAACCTGAGCGTAGTCAAAATCTGTTGGATTTGATCCATACAGATGTTTGTGGTCCATTTAGAGTTGGGACTCAATATGGCCACACCTACTTCATTACCTTTACTAATGATTATTCAAGGTATGGGTATTTATATTTAATGAAATATAAGTCTGAAGCATTTGAAAAGTTCAAAGAATTCAAGGCTGAAGTAGAAAACAAGCTAGGTAAAAGTATTAAAGCACTTCGATCGGATCGAGGTGGAGAATACTTGAGTACCGAGTTTTTGGACTATCTAAAAGAGAATGGGATTCTCTCTCAGTGGACTCCTCCTATGACACCACAGCTGAATGGTGTATCGGAGCGTCGTAATCGAACTTTGTTGGACATGGTTCGATCCATGATGAGCTTCACTGAGCTTCCACCTTCGTTTTGGGGCTATGCGCTTGAAACGGCGGTATTGTTGTTGAACAACGTCCACACTAAAGCAGTGGACAAAACACCATACGAGTTATGGAATGGCAAAGCTCCTAAGTATTCGTACTTGAGGATTTGGGGATGTCCTGCTTACGTGAAGCGGACAGTGGGAGATAAGTTGGATAGTCGATCCAGCTTATGTTATTTTGTAGGGTATCCGAAGAATTCAATCGGATATTATTTCTATTATCCTGCTGAAACAAAGGTGTTTGTTTCAAGGAATGCCACCTTCTTGGAGAAGGAGTTCTTATTGCATAAGAAAGGCGAGATGATGGAACTCGAAGAAATTCGAGAAGAACCCGAAATACAAAATAACGATCCTACACCTCAGGAACCATTGCTGGACACGCCTGTACCTAGAAGATCCGAGAGGACTTCTAGACCTCCTATTCGATATGGTCTTTTTCTTGAAGGGGATCAAGATGAACCCGATGTTGGATGTGATCCAAGAAACTTCAAGGAAGCAATTTCTGATGCGGATTCAAATTTATGGCTTGAAGCTATGCAGTCGGAAATAGATTCGATGCATACAAACCAAGTTTGGTCTTTAGTAGATCCTCCCGATGGAATTGTTCCAATAGGGTGTAAATGGATCTACAAGAGAAAGCTTGGGCCTGATGGTAAGGTATTGACCTACAAGGCGCGATTGGTGGCAAAAGGTTATACTCAAAGACAAGGAGTTGACTATGATGAAACCTTTTCGCCAGTTGCAATGTTCAAGTCCATAAGAATCCTTATTGTCATAGCTGCATGGTATGACTATGAGATATGGCAAATGGATGTGAAGACTGCTTTTCTTAATGGAGACATTAAGGAAGAAATCTATATGAAGCAGCCTGAGGGGTACACATCCATGGGAAGCGAGCATAAGGTATGCAAGCTTCAGAGATCAATTTATGGTCTAAAACAAGCATCAAGAAGTTGGAACCAGAAATTTGATGAAACAATAAAAGATTTTGGTTTCATCAAGAATCCGGAGGAACCATGCGTGTACAAGAAAGTAGTTAAGGATGCTGTGACATTCTTAGTACTTTATGTTGATGACATCCTACTCATTGGGAATGATGTAGGGATGTTGCAGTCAACAAAGATATGGTTATCAGGTAGATTCTCGATGAAGGATTTGGGTGAGGCATCCTATATTCTTGGGATACAGATCTATAGAGATAGATCTAAGAGAATGATAGGACTCACTCAATCAACCTACATCGACACCATATTGAAACGGTTTTCAATGGATGGGTCCAAGAGAGGACATCTACCCATGTGTCATGGAGTTTCTCTATCCAAGTCTATGTGTCCCAAGACTGATGAAGAGATAGAGAAAATGACACATGTACCATATGCGTCAGCCATAGGTAGTATCATGTATGGGATGATATCTACCAGACCGGATGTAGCATTTGCTCTGAGTGTCACGAGCAGATATCAAGCTAATCCCGGTCAAATGCATTGGAAAGCCGTGAAGGACATTCTTAAGTACTTACGAAGGACTAAGAATATGTTCATGGTATATGGAGGAAGAGAACTAAAATTGGAAGGCTATACCGACTCTAGCTTCCAAAGTGACGTGGATGACTCGAAGTCAACCTCTGGATTTGTGTTCATGCTCAATGGCGGTGCTGTATCTTGGAAGAGTTCCAAGCAGGAGACCACAGCGGATTCCACCACTGAAGCTGAATACATTGCAGCATCAGCTGCTGCTAAAGAAGCCGTTTGGATGAGGAATTTCGTCCAAGAGTTGGGCGTTATTCCTGAAGTTGTTGGTCCAGTCCCGGTGTACTGTGACAACACGGGTGCCGTTGCTCAGGCAAAGGAACCAAGGTCTCATCAAAGATCCAAACACGTACTGAGGAAATACCACATCATCCGGGAGATTGTGGAAAGAGGAGACATCACTGTCGAAAGAGTGGCCTCTGCAGACAATATCGCTGATCCACTTACTAAGCCCTTGCCAGGACCATTATTTGACAAACATCGCGAAGCAATGGGTCTACGTAGTATGACTAGTTGGCTATAGGGCAAGTGGGAGATTGAAAGAGTGGGTGCCCGGTGAGCCAACTTGTGGCTAAGGGCTTTGATGACTCTTTGTATAAACAATCTTTTGTTTAATATAATTTACACTTTTATTAATGGAAATGACTTTATCTTTCTTCATATTGTTATATTGTGATATACTATTGTTGTTTTGATAAAGACCTTGAATATACTATAGTGTATGTAAGATGTGGTAGAACATGGGGATGTCTATCATGAAACACATCTTATAGTCACTGTATATTCTAAACTGTTCCTAGTCGATTGAGCCATCCGATAATAAGGATAAGGATCGCTCGAGTTTGAGACTAGTATTTGCGATGCGGAGTACCACGTTTCATTGGTAAGGAACATAGAGATGTTCGAAGCATGCAAATGGATATTCATATGATGAATGATCGAACTACCCTATCCGGACTTTCCAAGTGGTTATCACTTATCGAGTGGATATAGTCCGCGGTTTTGGTTGTACACCATTAGTCCTTACTACTTGAGACATCATTGAGACTCTATATGCTAGTACTGTGCTTTGACTCGTTTACCGACTCTATTGGGGTCATCAGGTGTCGGGATTGGGTACAGTTACAACACATATAGGAGTCGATGCTTTGTTGTCAAGGATTCACCACATACTTGCGAGTGTGGATATCCTATGCGATCTGAGGAGATATTAGTGTGACGAATCTCTGGCCAGAGTACATGATGTGATTTAAGAAATGGTTTCTTAGTAGCACATGCGATGTCACTATTTGATCTTCAAGATGTATTGCATAGTTATCGAATCTCGAGCGACTCTCGATATACCAATGGTTGTTGATTCGATCGGGATATATGGATGAAGGGACCGTACTGTACGCTAACCAAAATCTACTGGTTCTTGTAGGCACTATCAGTGATACCTAGGGAATCATGGGGCGATGTTGCTAGGCGCTCATACCATGATTCGATGGGCAAGTCGGAAATTGTTGTTCCGAGTCACAAGGAGTTGTGAGCCCACGGCTAGCTGTATCCCTGAACCATTGAGGGTCACACAGTGTAATGGATTTTTAATCCCCGTTGAGATAGTTAAATTCAAAGAGTTAAATTTAATGAACGAAGAAGTTGGGACTTCTTATTTAAGAGTAGAGGAGTAAGATTTCCTAAAATGACATAGGGATGGCCATTTTTGGAAATCATTGAATTCGGATTCAGAAAAATTTATCTTGACTTTAAAAGGTGCAAAATTGGTTTCTGTGCACATTGGTGAAATCGGTTTATCAATCGGAGTCACGATGAATTTTATATTAATTTCTGAACATGCGGGCTTTGCTTGTCGGGCTTGAACTTATGACTAATGGGCCCTAATCTGTTAGTGGCCTACATTATAAATAAGTTATTGCAGTACAGAAATTACACACAACAGGTCACAAAATTTTCGAAAACCCTAGTTAATTTTCTAAAAGTTGGCCGTCCCCCTCTCTCCCTCTACTCGAGAAAAATCCAGCCTGTGATTTTGAATTACATTCTGGTTTAACGGATCAAATTCGTTAATCTCTTCGTAGAAACTTCTGATAGATTTTCTAGTGCAATCTATCAGAGGGATTAAATATCCGTTCATGGACCTGATTGAAGAACAGTTCGTCCATCAGTTCCAGGGATATACAACAAGAGCAGAGAAATCTGTTGGTGTCCAAAATCTCGATTCGAGATTAAAGGTAAAAATTTTATAATTGTTATTTAATTTTTACACACACAATTTAATCGTAAGGTTGATACCCATTATGGAATCGTTCCATACAAAAATTTTAAACTTCCGCTGCACCGGGTATCAATCCTAATTGATCTGATCGCCGCGTTTTCCAACACCATATGCGTCAGCCATAGGTAGTATCATGTATGGGATGATATCTACCAGACCGGATGTAGCATTTGCTCTGAGTGTCACGAGCAGATATCAAGCTAATCCCGGTCAAATGCATTGGAAAGCCGTGAAGGATATTCTTAAGTACTTACAAAGGACTAAGAATATGTTCATGGTATATGGAGGAAGAGAACTAAAATTGGAAGGCTATACCGACTCTAGCTTCCAAAGTGACGTGGATGACTCGAAGTCAACCTCTGGAATTGTGTTCATGCTCAATGGCGGTGCTGTCTCTTGGAAAAGTTCCAAGCAGGACACCACAGCGGATTCCACCACTGAGGCAGAATACATTGCAGCATCAGCTGCTTGTAAAGAGGCCGTTTGGATGAGGAATTTCGTCCAAGAGTTGGGCGTAATTCCTGAAGTTGTTGGTCCAGTCCCGGTGTACTGTGACAACACGGGTGTCATTGCTCAGGCAAAGGAACCAAGGTCTCATCAAAGATCCAAACACGTACTGAGGAAATACCACATCATCCGGGAGATTGTGGAAAGAGGAGACATCACTGTCGAAAGACTGGCCTCTGCAGACAATATCGCTGATCCACTTACTAAGCCCTTGCCAGGACCATTATTTGACAAACATCGCGAAGCAATGGGTCTACGTAGTATGACTAGTTGGCTATAGGGCAAGTGGGAGATTGAAAGAGTGGGTGCCCGGTGAGCCAACTTGTGGCTAAGGGCTTTGATGACTCTTTGTATAAACAATCTTTTGTTTAATATAATTTACACTTTTATTAATGGCAATGACTTTATCTTTCTTCATATTGTTATATTGTGATATACTATTGTTGTTTTGATAAAGACCTTGAATATACTATAGTGTATGTAAGATGTGGTAGAAAATGGGGATGTCTATCATGAAACACATCTTATAGTCACTGTATATTCTAAACTATTCCTAGTTGATTGAGCCGTTCGATAATAAGGATAAGGATCGCTCGAGTTTGAGACTAGCATTTGCGATTCAGAGTACCACGTTTCATTGGTAGGGAACATAGAGATGTTCGAAGCATGCAAATGGATATTCATATGATGAATGATCGAACTACCCTATCCGGACTTTCCAAGTGGTTAACACTTATCGAGTGGATAAAGTCCGCGGTTTTGGTTGTACACCATTAGTCCTTACTACTTGAAACATCATTGAGACTCTATATGCTAGTACTGTGCTTTGACTCGTTTACCGACTCTATTAGGTTCATCAGGTGTCGGGATTGGGTATAGTTACAACACATATAGGAGTCGATGCTTTGTTGTCAAGGATTCACCACATACTTGCGAGTGTGGATATCCTATGCGATCTGAGGAGATATTAGTGTGACGAATCTCTGGCCAGAGTACATGATGTGTTTTAAGAAATGGTTTCTTAGTAACACATGCGATGTCACTATTTGATCTTTAAGATGTATTGCATAGTTATCGAATCTCGAACGACTCTCGATATACCAATGGTTGTTGATTCGATCGGGATATATGGATGAAGGGACCGTACTGTACGCTAACCAAAATCTATTGGTTCTTGCAGGCACTATCAGTGATACCTAGGGAATCATGGGGCGATGTTGCTAGGCGCTCTTACCATGATTCGATGGGCAATTCGGAAATTGTTGTTCCGAGTCACAAGGAGTTGTGAGCCCACGGCTAGCTGTATCCCTGAACCATTGAGGGTCACACAGAGTAATGGATTTTTAATCCCCGTTGAGATAGTTAAATTTAAAGAGTTAAATTTAATGAACAAAGAAGTTGGACTTCTTAATTATGAGTAGAGGAGTGAGATTTCCTAAAATGACATAGGGATGGGCATTTTTTGGAAACCACTGATTTCGGATTCAGAAAAATTTATCTTGACTTTAGAAGGTGCAGAAATGGTCTGTTAGACTTGTCAAATTGGGTCAAGCCCGCCGGGCCGGCCCGCCCCGCCATGATAATTTGGCGGGTTGGGTTGGTAAAATGCCAACCCGTTTGGAGGTGGGCCAAACGGGCTGGGCCCGTTTGGGTCACGGGCTGTAGCGGGGCGGGCCTAGACGGGGCGGGTTAGCCCGCCAAAGTAAGGTTTATTATTTTATGTTTTAGTTTATTTTGGAAATAGAAAGTAGGAACACTAGTATACGCCGTATCTGGTCCGCCTCTCTCTCTGTTCTTTTTTCTTCCTTATTTCTTTCTCTCGATTGTCACTGTTCTTTAAGATTTGTTCGGATTTTCTTCTCGGTCGCCGGATGAAGGGTGTCACCGACTCGCCGCAGATCAACAACTTTGCCACTTGATCGTTGTTGCTCAACAACCCAACTACCCAAGGCGTGATTCGTGAATATATCTGGTAAAATATGTGTTTCTATTTTCTTGAAACAAATAATTTGTAAAACATATTATTTGTTTTTTGTGATCTTGAGATAATTATAAGGAAACGGTAAAAAAAATACCCAAAAAAAACGTCCGAAAAACATCTCGATCTTTTTTCCCAATAACGGACCGAGATATCAATAGATTTCCAAGTATAAAATTGAAGAACGAAGGAAAACAATACCTGGACATAAATTTAATCAAAATATCCCTTTCATTTCATCTATGATACCGATGATTTCAAAAAATTTATATCCTTTTTATTAATGGAGTTCACGGTGGTTGCGGGGTGACTTGCAGGTTGTTTCTAGGATTTTGTGTTAGAACTTAGAAATTTATATATTTGTAAATAGTGAACTTCATTAATAAAAAGGATATAAATTTTTTGGAAAAATTGGATTTTTGAAGACTATTTTTAACGTTTGTTGTGTTTGAATGCAAACCCAAAACTGCACTGAGTTTTTTAAATTTAGTTTAAGTGTTTAACATTGAATTTTTATCGTATTAATTAATATCTAGATGTTTTGGTTTATTTGTTTCAGCTATATTATTTTGATTCACGTGAAATTGTCTTTGAGATTGAAGATATTTGTGCATGTTTATGTTTGCAGATTATGGATTCTACTGTGAACCAAAGTATTAGCTTAGATGAGAGTGAAGAAATTGGAAGCATCAAGCATTGTCAGGAGGAAGCTAAATTAAAAAAGCCCAAAGAATTTTCTGATGTTTGGAATTATTTTATCAAGAAAGAGATTGGTCAAGATGGTATACAAAGAGCCGAATGTAAGGCATGCAAGAAAGAGTATAAATGTGGGGGAAAACAATACGGGACTTCTACATTGAGACGGCATCTTCAAAATTGCAAAATGGTAAAATTTCATGATATTGGACAAATGATTATTGATCATGATGGGAACATGAGGTCTAAAAAAATAGATCAAAAAATTTCACGCCAGTTATTAGCCACTGCCGTTATCAAGCATGATTTGCCATTTTCTTTTATCGAGTATGATGGTATTAGAGCTTGGGTTAAGTATATAAACCCTGATGTGTTTTGTATGTCTAGAAATACTCTTGTTTCCGACATTACAAGAATCTACATGAGAGAAAAAGAGAAACTAAGGGAAACTTTGGCTAACATCAAAAATAGAATTTGTTTAACTTCAGATGTGTGGACTGCATGCACTGGTGAGGGTTACATTTGCTTGAGTGCCCACTTTGTTGATGATGATTGGAAATTGAATAGTAAAATACTAAGTTTCGCTCATATGCCTCCTCCGCACTCGGGATTCGAATTGGCAGCAAAATTGTTTGAATTTTTGAAGGAATGGAGGATTGAGAAAAAAGTTTTTTCTTTGACATTGGATAATGCATCAAGTAATGATAATATGCAAGGAATTTTGAAAGAACGACTCTCTTTGCATGATAGCTTGTTGTGTGGAGGTGAATTTTTTCATGTTCGTTGTTCTGCTCATATATTGAATCTCATTGTCCAAGAAGGTCTCAAAGTAGCTAGTGTAGCTTTGAATAAAATTAGAGAATCTGTCAAGTATGTGAAAGGCTCGGAGAGTAGGATGAGAAAATTTGGAGAATGTGTGAGAGCGGTTGGTAGTATTGACAGTGGTATTGGCTTGAGATTGGATGTGCCTACTCGTTGGAATTCAACATATTTGATGTTGGATAGTGCCATCAAACATAAAAAGGCTTTTGTTTCTCTTCAATTGAATGATAATAATTATAAATATTGTCCTACAATTGAAGAGTGGAAAAGAGGAGAAAAAATATGTGAATTTCTTGAGCCATTTTATGATACTACCAATTTGATCTCTGGTTCTTCTTATCCTACATCAAATCTGTACTTCATGCAAATTTGGAAGATTGAAGTTTTGTTGAATGAGAACTTGTTAAATGAAGATGAGGTGATAAGTGATATGTGTAAAAGGATGAAAGCCAAGTTTGATAAGTATTGGACTCAATATAGTGTGGTGATTGCATTTGGGGCTATTCTTGATCCACGAATAAAGCTTTTTATGTTGGAGTTTTTTTATTCGAAGATTGATGATGATCCTGTCAAATGCCAAGAGAAGATATTAATTGTGAAGGGAAAGTTGTATAAGCTTTTTGAGCAGTATTCTAACACCAATCAGACAAGTTCTTCACAACCACGATCATCTTCTATTACACTTGCACCTACTCAAAGTGGGGAAGGAATTAAAAATAAGGGCAAAAGAATCTATGATGTAAGTATTAAAATTATTTATTTCTTTTATGTTAAGTATATTCATTCTTTAGTTTATATATATATATATATATATATATATATATATATATATATTGTTTTAACATAGCTCAATTATGTAGGAAATCATGGCATATGAGAGTCAAACCATTAGAAGTGCAGGAAAATCTGAATTAGATTTATATTTGGAGGAGCCAAAGCTTGAATTTGTATACTATCAAAATTTAGATGTTTTGGAGCATTGGAAGAATCATAAGCATCGATACCCATCACTTTCATTGATGGCATGTGATGTTTTGGCTATCCCCATTACTACTGTTGCATCAGAGTCAACATTTTCCATTGGTGCACATGTGCTCACAAAGTATAGAAGTCGTATCCTTCCTGAAAAAGTGCAAGCTCTTATTTGCACGCGTAACTGGTTGCGTGGTTATGCTGATGGTAATTTTTCTTTATAATAATAAGATATATAACTGTTCTTAATTTGATATATTGGCTGTGTGCCTTTTATATGTAGACGATGAGGATGGTGCAAATATCAAAATAACTTTATCTCGGGAAGGATCCAACAATGATGAATTTATTGATGAAGAAGCCATGGAGGGAGCTACTGTAGAAGATGGAGATTGAATGAATTTTAATAGGGATTAACTTTGTAGTATTTGTTTAATTTCTTCATGTTTTATTCAACCATTTTACTGTTATGCCTTATGAATTAAGTTGTGCTTTATTAATTTCTTATTTTAGTGATTTTAAGTATGTTTTGGAACTATTTGATTAACGTGTATTTTATTTTCATTTTTGATTTTTAGCATTTTTTTCAAAAAAAAAAAAAAAAAAAAGAGATTGGGCTGGCCCGCCTAACCCGCAGCCCAAAGCGGGTTGGGTTGGGCTGGCAATTTGGTGGCGGGCTGGCCCGCCCCGCCCCGCCTGGTGGCGGGCTTTGGCAGGTTTCGAGCTGGCCCGCCCCGCCAGCCCGTTTTGACATGTCTAGTTTCTGTACACATTGGTGAAATCGGTTTATCAATCGGAGTCACGATGAATTTTATATTAATTTCTGAACATGCGGGCTTTGCTTGTCGGGCTTGAACTTATGACTAATGGGCCCTAAGCTGTTAGCGGCCTACATTATAAATAAGTTATTGCAGTACAGAAATTACACACAACATGTCACAAAATTTTCGAAAAACCATAGTATTTTTCCTCTGAAGTGGCCGCCCCCTTTTCCCCTCTGCTCGGTAAAATCCAGTCTGTGAATTTTGAATTACAGTCTGGTTTAACGGATCAAATTCGTTAATCTCTTCGTAGAAACTTCTGATAGATTTTCTAGTGCAATCTATCAGAGGGATTAAATATCCGTTCGTGGAACTGATTGAAGAACAGTTCGTCCATCAGTTCCAGGGATATACAATAAGAGCAAAGCAATCTGTTGGTGTCCAAAATCTCGATTCGAGATTGAAGGTAAAAATTTATAATTTTTATTTAATTTTTACACACACAATTTAATCGTAAGGTTTTGATACCCACTATGGAATCGTTCCATATAAAATTTTTAAACTTCCGCTGCACCGGGTATCAATCCTGATTGATCTGATCGCCGCGTTCTCCAACACAAGATCGAGGGAAACAGTTTAAAAAGTCAGGGAGCAGTTCTTCGAGTTCCAGTGGCTCAAAACAGAAGACAGGAATATTTTGTAACAGTTGTGGTGGAGGTCATCCAACCGATCAGTGCCGAGGTGTATCTGGGAGGTGCCATATATGCCATCAGACTGGCCATTTTGCGAGGGTGTGTCCTCAGAGAGGTTCTGGACAGTCACGAGGTGCAGAGTCATCACGATCAGTGGCTCAACCTGCGAGGCAAGACTCTTCTTTTCATTCCTTTCAACCAACACATCCACAGCAACAGTCAAGGCCAGGAGGAAGTCAGACAGGCAGTCAGTCATCGAGACAACAGGCTCATGTCTTTGCACTGATGGAGGAACAGGCACAGGGAGCACCAGATGATGTGATTGCAGGTAACTGTTCTCTTTATGGTTATCCTGCATATGTCTTGATAGATACAGGTGCATCTCATACGTTTATCTCTGCACGATTCGCTTCATTACATTCTTTGCCTGTTGAAACATTACCTGTTGTATTATTTGTTTCTTCTGCTTTGGGGAGAGGTCTTATATCTATTCAGACAGTTAAGAATTGTTTACTACGGTATGATGGTAATGAGATTGAGATAGATTGTTTTGTGCTTGGTTTGTCTGATTTTGACTGCATTATCGGGATTGATATGCTAAACAAGTACAGAGCTACCGTAGATTGTTTTCAGAATATAGTGAGGTTCAGACCTGAGATGGCTGGAGAATGGAAATTCTATGGTAAGGGTTCTCGCGCTAAAATTCCTCTGATTTCTGTATTATCAATGACACGAATTTTGCAGAAAGGAGCAGAGGGATTTATTGTATATGCAGTTGATGTTTTGAAAACTAGCCCGAACCTGGCTGATTTGCCAGTGGTTAGTGAATTTGCGGATGTTTTTCCTGATGAGATTCCAGGACTACCTCCGTATCGTGAGATTGATTTCAACATAGAACTGATTCCAGGTACTGCACCGATTTCTAAAGCACCTTATCGAATGGCACCAGTGGAATTGAAAGAGTTGAAAGATCAGTTGGAAGATTTACTGGCCAAGGGATACATTCGACCTAGTGTTTCTCCTTGGGGTGCTCCAGTATTATTTGTACGCAAGAAAGACGGTTCAATGAGATTGTGCATCGACTACCGGCAACTGAACAAGGAAACGGTAAAGAACAAATACCCTTTGCCTCGTATTGATGATTTATTTGATCAATTGCAGGGTTCTTCAATGTATTCCAAGATCGATCTGAGATCTGGGTACCATTAGCTGAGAGTTAGAGATTCTGATATTCCGAAAACCACTTTCAGAACCAGTTATGGCCACTATGAGTTTATAGTTATGTCGTTTGGTCTGACAAATGCTCCAGCTATGTTTATGGCTTTGATGAACCGTATTTTTCAGAAATATCTTGATGACTTCGTTATAATATTTATTGATGATATTCTGATATATTCGAAGAATTTGATTGAACATTCTGAGCATTTGAGAACTGTGTTGAAGACTCTGAGATTTGAGAAACTGTATGCTTAACTGTCAAAATGTGAGTTTTGGCTGAAACAGGTTGTGTTTCTTGGACATATCATATCCGGAGATGGTATATCTGTTGATCCAAGTAAAGTCGAGGCAGTGATCAATTGGTCTAGACCAACATCTGTTCCTGAGATACGTAGTTTCATGGGTTTGGCTGGGTATTATCGTCGTTTTATCAAAAAAATTTCCAGTGTTGCAAAGCCGATTACTCAGTTAACTCAGAAGAATGCTCCTTTTATCTGGTCTGAGGCTTGTGAATCTAGTTTTCTTGAATTGAAGAAGCGACTGACCAGTGCACCAGTCTTGATTATTCTTTCAGGTACTGGTGGTTTCACTGTTTATTGTGATGCATCTCATCGAGGTTTGGGATGTGTATTGATGCAACGAGGGCATGTGATTGATTATGCCTCGAGACAGTTGAAACCTCACGAGACCAGATACCTGATTCATGATCTTGAATTGGCCGCCATTGTGTTTTCTTTGAAGATTTGGCGACATTATCTGTACGGGGGGCAGTTTGAGATCTATTCTGATCACAAGAGTTTGAAATATTTGTTTTCACAGTCAAAATTTAATATGAGACAGCGTAGATGGCTTGACTTGCTTAAAGATTTTGATTGTGAAATTAGATACTATCCGGGAAAATCGAATGCAGCAGCTGATGCATTGAGTCGAAAGGTATGTTCTTTGTCTTTATCGACGATTGGTATATCCCATTTGATTGAAGAATGTTGTCTTTCTGGATTAATATTTGACACGAATTGTCCGCCTCTGCGACTTTATCAAATTCAAGTTGAACCAGAGTTACTTTTGAGAATTAAAGAAGCTCAGAAACTTGATCAGAATGTGCAGAATTCGATTGAGAAAGTCCGATCAGGGCATGTGTCTGAATATCGGGTTTGAGATGATCTTTTATATGTTAACAATCGCCTTGTAGTGCCTGATATTTCTGATGTGAGACAACAACTACTGAAAGAGGCGCATTGTAGTCATTATAGTATTCATCCTAGAGGCAGGAAGATGTATAACGATTTGAAGACTCGATATTGGTGGAAACCAATGAAGTCCGATATCATTGATTTTGTGTCTCGATGTCTTAATTGCCAATAGGTGAAGGCTGAAAGGAAGAAACCGCCTGGTTTGTTACAGAGTTTATCGGTGCCAGAATGGAAATGGGATCATATTTCCATGGACTTCGTGACGAAGTTACCTCGATCTTCTAGAGGTTGCGATGATATTTGGATGATTATCGACAGATTGACGAAGTCAGCGTGTTTTATTCCTTACCGTATGACATATAGACACGATCAGATGGCAGAGCTTTATGTCCGAGAATTTTTTAGATTACATGGAGTGCCGAAGTCTATTGTATCAGATCGTGATCCTCGATTTACATCACACTTTTGGCACAGTTTACAGAGTGCTTTGCGTACTCAGTTACACTTGAGCACAGCCTATCATCCATAGATAGACGGACAGTCTGAGCGTACCATTCAGACATTAGAAGATATGTTGAGAGCTGTAGTGCTTGATTTTGGCACTAGTTGGCAAGAGTCATTACCTCTTTGTGAATTCTCGTACAACAACAGCTATCAATCGAGTATTGAAATGGCTCCGTTTGAAGCTTTATATGGAAGGAAATGTCGATCACCCCTTTTCTGGGATGATATGTCTGAAGTACCTGACATTGGACCTGATATGATTCGAGATATGACTGAACAAGTGAAGCTTATTCAGAAGATAATGAAGACAGCACAGGATAGACAAAGGAAGTATGCCAATATCCGACGTCGACCTTTGTCTTTTGAACAGGGGGATCGTGTATTTTTGAAGATTTCTCCGTTCAGAGGTACTGTACGTTTTGGCAAGCGAGGGAAGTTATCTTCACGATATATCGGTCCGTATGAGATTCTGGAGAGAATAGAAATCTTTCCTAGCGATTAGCTTTGCCTCCATCCCTATCTGGAATACATGATGTCTTTCATGTATCGATGCTTCGAAAATACCTTGCTGATGAATCTCATGTTCTTCAACCTGATGAGGCTGAACTCGACGAAACTTTGAGTTATTTTGAAAATCCAATTCAGATCCTTGATCATAAGGAGAAGCAACTTCGAACGAAGACTATTCCGCTTGTGAAAGTCCAGTGGAGTCGTCATGGTATGGAAAAAGCAACTTGGGAGACAGAATCAGATATGAGGCAACGATTTCCAAAGATGTTTCAATGATGTGAGTTCTCCTTTAGTTTTCTATTATCTGATATATCTTATGTGCTGATAGTACTTGAGATTTCGAGGACGAAATCGTGTCTTAGCGGGGGAGAATTGTAACGCCCGGAATTATTTAATTTTAATCCAAGAATATTTAATTTTGGAATATTTAGAGTTTTGATTTAAATTCTAATATTCTTACATTATTTAGGATTGAAATTGAATGGATTGAAAAATTGAGGACTGAATTGCAAATTTTGAAGACTTGAGGGGCCAAGGTGCAAATAGTGGGAAATTTGTTGGACACTTGTTATTATTCTAAGTATTCACGTGTATGCTCCTATTTTGCATCAGAAATTTCAGAGATAGAACCGAGAGTGCAAAAGAAAAAAACCTCAAGTTTCTTCATCATCTTCCAATTCCGATATCTTGAGTTCCGGTTATCCGAATTCGATTCCGAAAGGTGTTCTGGACTCCTTGCAAGAAGACCTTCAATTTGATGTAAGTTTTCTTTTAGTTCCTTATGATTTGAGAAGTCGAAAATGGCAGAGATCAGATGTGATTATGAATTGATGTTGTTGAGCTTGTATTCGTTGTTCTATCGAGTTTGGGTTGAAGGATGGCTATCGATTTTATTCTTATTGTTCTAGCTGATTATTCAAAAGTATACCTGCTGATATATTGAAGAATTCTTGCTGGTTTTGATGAATATAAGATGTAGATGATTGTTATATATGATATAGTTGAGTTTTGGATTGCCGAATAATACCGATATGCCGTCGAACTTTTGATTTGAAGTTGTTTTGCTATCTTATGCTTGAGCTGCTATTGAACTGAGTGTTAGCTGATGTTTCCTTGGTTTTTATACTATGGTTTCAGTGCATTAACAGGGCACGTCAACTCGATAATCTCGACTTTGAATCGGTAGAAGAAAGATCAAGGTTTGAAGCTATTCTACAATGGAGTTTGAATGGGTTTAAGTGCAGATTTTTATACAAGTCTTGTGATTGTGTTGTTCAGATTTGGAGAGCTTTAACGCACCTTGGAATCATCTTAAACCTCACATTTGAAAGGTAAAAGTGAACTAGGATTCGATTGGGATTATAACTCGAGATGGTTTGTATCGAGTTCCCTAAATCACATACTTATTTGCTTAGTTGCTTTTATATGTTTTCCTATGAATGGTTGAATAAGTCTTGATGTTAATGAATGTGATCTTATTGATATATATTGCATTCATCTTGTAAGACTTGTTCCTTGATTTTGAAATGAACGGAAACGTTCGATTAGACGATTTGAGGAAGTATATATGTATGGTCTGGGTGGTTGACTTAGCCTAGCGTCTGATTTACATATATAGTGGCTTCAAAGTCTAGAGAAGCAAGATAAGTTGCCCCACCTCGATCGGGAGAGTCGGTGGTTAGTTATGATATCTTCTTCTCGGGATCCCAACCAATGAAATGAGAGAATTGTTAGAAAACCTTGTTTTAAAACATGCATTGTAGTTATGTTATATCATGAATCTGATATATGCTTTGCTATGCATGTTTAGTTGCTTTTACTGGGAAATATATTTCTCACCGGAGTTATCCGGCTATTGTTGTGTTGTATGTGTCATGGCAATAGGCAGGAGTAGAACAGGGCAAAAGCGATCTTGAAGAACAAGAGATGAGAGAATAGCGTGATGATCCGAGTTTAGATGGTTTGTGAGAGCTGTCAATGCTAGTTTTGAGTCCACAAACATGATCATGTTATAGCTACTTGTACCAAAACTTGTTGGTTATTAAGTTGTTGTCTTGTTGATGTATATAGGATTTGAGTTGATGTTGTAAATCCTTAAGACAACATGATGTAGCATAATGACTCTTATATGATATTTGATTCTAGCATGAGATTTGATTATAGTTTATGGTGATCTTGTTCCTCTTCAGCTATATCTCGTTTAGGATGTATGGTAGTTGTGGTTACAAGATTGAATTGTTGGTGTACAAGTATGTTGGAAAATGCGGCGATCAGATCAATTAGAATTGATACCCGGTGCAGCGGAAGTTTAAAATTTTTATATGGAACGATTCCATAATGGGTATCAAAACCTTACGATTAAATTGTGTGTGTAAAAATTAAATAACAATTATAAATTTTTACCTCCAATCTCGAATCGAGAATTTGGACACCAACAGATTTCTCTGCTCTTGTTGTATATCCCTGGAACTGATGGACGAACTGTTCTTCAATCAGGTCCACGAACGGATATTTAATCCCTCTGATAGATTGCACTAGAAAATCTATCAGAAGTTTCTACGAAGAGATTAACGAATTTGATCCGTTAAACCAGACTGCAATTCAAAATTCACAGACTGGATTTTCCGAGCAGAGGGGAGAAAGGGGGCGGCCACTATTGAGAGAAAAATACTAGGGTTTTCGAAAATTGTGACCTGTTGTGTCTAATTTCTGTACTGCAATAATTTATTTATAATGTAGGCCACTAACAGCTTAGGGCCCATTAGTCATAAGTTCAAGCCCGACAAGAAAAGCCCGCATGTTCAGAAATTAATATCAAATTCATCATGACTCCGATTGATAAACCGATTTCACCAATGTGTACAGAAACCATTTCTGCACCTTTTAAAGTCAAGATAAATTTTTCTGAATCCGAATTCAGTGATTTCCAAAAATGCCCATCCCTATGTCATTTTAGGAAATCTTACTCATCTACTCTTAAATAAGAAGTCCAACTTCTTTGTTCATTAAATTTAACTTTTTAAATTTAACTATCTCAACGGGGATTAAAAATCCATTACTCTGTGTGACCCTCAATGGTTCAGGGATACAGCTAGCCGTGGGCTCACAACTCCTTGTGACTCGGAACAACAATTTCCGACTTTCCCATCGAATCATGGTAAGAGCGCCTAGCAACATCGCCCCATGATTCCCTAGGTATCACTGATAGTGCCTACAAGAACCAATAGATTTTGGTTAGCGTACAGTACGGTCCCTTCATCCATATATCCCGATCGAATCAACAACCATTGGTATATCAAGAGTCGTTCGAGATTCGATAACTATGCAATACATCTTGAAGATCAAATAGTGACATCGCATGTGTTACTAAGAAACCATTTCTTAAAACACATCATGTACTCTGGCCAGAGATTCATCACACTAATATCTCCTCAGATCGCATAGGATATCCACACTCGCAAGTATGTGGTGAATCCTTGACAACAAAGCATCGACTCCTATATGTGTCGTAACTGTACCCAATCCCGACACCTGATGACCCCAAAAGAGTCGGTAAACGAGTCAAAACACAGTACTAGCATATAGAGTCTCAATGATGTTTCAAGTAGTAAGGACTAATGGTGTACAACCAAAACCGCGGACTTTATCCACTCGATAAGTGATAACCACTTGGAAAGTCCGGATAGGGTAGTTCGATCATTCATCATATGAATATCCATTTGCATGCTTCGAATATCTCTATGTTCCTTACCAATGAAACGTGGTACTCTGCATCGCAAATGCTAGTCTCAAACTCGAGCGATCCTTATCCTTATTATCGGGCGGCTCAATCGACTAGGAACAGTTTAGAATATACAGTGACTATAAGACGTGTTTCATGATATACATCCCCATGTTCTACCACATCTTACATACACTATAGTATATTCAAGGTCTTTATCAAAACAACAATAGTATATCACAATATAACAATATGAAGAAAGATAAAGTCATTGCCATTAATAAAAGTGTAAATTATATTAAACAAAAGATTGTTTATACAAAGAGTCATCAAAGCCCTTAGCCACAAGTTGGCTCACCGGGCACCCACTCTTTCAACTATGAATTTTCTTGAGCATGTTAGAAAGATTGGCTAGTTGTTGACAGCAAAAGTTTCTGTTCTTTTTCTTCTTGACGTGTGCTCGCTCGATCGGGCGATTCTTACCGATCGAGCGAGGCTTTCATTTCCTGGACAGAAAGCTGAGTAAACTTGGCTCGCTCGATCGGTGAATATTGACCGATCGAGCGAGGCCACAATTTGAACTCACCCGAGAGTTGGGCTTTATGGCTCGCTCGATCGGGTGTTTTTCCCCGATCGAGCAAGGTGCTCTAATTATAAAAAAAAATTATTTTATTTAGTCTTTGATTCTTTGACTATTATTTACGATGATGTGATTAATGAGAGATTAGAACTCGGGTCGTCACAATCCTACTAGACTTGAATTAGCCTAGAGGTACGTACACATTGACTGAGATTGCCAGCGAGTATACATGTTTATATGTTGCATTTATTTGGCATTATTATGTGGCATTAGATATGTTTTACCGTTTTTTATATTCATATATCAAGTGCACATACACGTTGAGTCTATACCTTGATATACTTGATTATAGAGCCGCTCAGCTCTATACTTGATAGTTTGTCACTGAGAGTACCGCGACGGAGGGGACATGTATGTCTGACTACTCTAGTGTACTAGACGAGTATGGTTGCACCCAGAGGTTGATCCGTGCGGTGGCAGCACTCATGTGGTGCCGGTACTGAGCATGATTTTTCAGATGACCCTTTACCAGTCATCATGTTGCATGCATTATATACATATGTTTACTCATGTTTATGTACTGGGCATTAGCGCTCACGTCCTAGTTTTTATCTTGGACACCTTATTCCATGGGGCAGGTGGCAGGATGGACGGAGCTGGTAGTTTGAGGCAGGACTAAGGAGCAGGAGCCTTGAGAAGTTATTTATACAGCAGGATTTGATATAGATGTATAAATGTTTTAGACAGTTTTATTTTAAGCTTTTTTGATATGGTTGTATCACTACAGTATTAAGCCTGGACTTGTTTTACCAAGCTGATATGTAAATTATGTATTATGTTTCCGCACGTTTTACTCTGTTAAGAATTTTTTATTTATCAAGTTTAATGCATGATATTAGATGTCAGTTAGTAAGTGATTCAATGCAGGGTCACTAAATTATGGATTATTATTGTGAAAATTTACTCGCAAGCGTACGAGTGTCAAGTTTTAATATAGTGATTAAATCAGATATCGATCCCACAGGGAGTAAAATGAAAATATTAGTGCTTGTAATTAAAATAGTCTAAACTTTATCTAGAAAATCAAACTTTGAGAATTTTGCATAAAAATAAATAATCAGTGAAGTTTTGATAGCACGCACACAACTTTCATGAAAAATCAATCAGAGAAAAATGATCTAGAGGTATAGATTTCACCTAGTTTCAACAACAGTCAATCCTAATTAATTAATCTTCATGAATTCCAATCAATTAATAGCCAAGAACACTTACGTGTATTATTTTCCTCTCCCGAGCAACAAATAATGTTTATCAACTACAATTCAATTTCAATATTCCTATTAAGAATTTATCGCAGTGATCTATCACAAAACAATGTTCTTTTTAAAAGCTCTGTTAAAATCATACACTCTCCCGAGCTGTATAAATAATTAACAGTGTAGTTTCTAATGTCCTATTCAAAATCCCCTCTCCCGAGCAATGATTTCAAATAAATATAACAAATCAATTATTGATCAGATAATTGAAAAGACAATCAATTCTAGAAAAAACAATTAATCTAGAAGAAACTCAATCCAATAAAATCAAGAATTCATGAAAGCGTCTACACCAGGTTCCATCCGACCTCTAGACTATAAAAATTTAGTTCATAATAAAATTCCGAATAAAATAAAATATGTTCAAAAATCCAAACATATATTCAGAATTAAATAAATAAAGATAAAAGAAACAAATACGTCGTCGACGCCGTGTCCGGTCTATCGATCTCCATCTTCGTTCTTCAAGTAAAGCACAAAATCCTCCAGAAATCTTCAGAAATCTCACGATCAAATCTCTGATGTGTAGTGTTTAAGTGTGTGGCGGCTCTCTTTTTCTCCTCTGATAAGAATTTCTTTTTATATTGCGTACAAAAGCCCACAAAACCAAGCCCAAGAATTAATTACCCGAAATAATAAAATTTCCAATTAACAGCGACTAAGCGGGCGCTCAAGTGAAGGCGCGGGCGCGCCTTCAACTCGCAATTTCCAATTCTCAGATTTCTCATGACACAGCGCGATTGCTCTAAGTTATGCGCTAACAACAAGCGCTAATCTTTTTTGGCCCAATAAAGAAGCCCAACACTGTTCCTTTTCTTTTCTCTGAACGTTCTTTTCTCTCTTTTCTCTTTATACTTTTCTTTTAATTCTTTTAATTCCTATTTTCTTCTCCTTTTCTTCCACAATAATTCTTCTTTTCCCCATTATTTCCATAATTCTCTGCAAGCACAAAAACAACAAAATCCAGACATAAATCCGCTCGAAACAAATAATTAACAATTAAAATCATATATAAATTAAGTCTATAAAATACAATTATCAAATACCCCCAAACTTAGACTTTTGCTAGTCCCGAGCAAAACTATTCAATACCAAATTACTTCAAAAACTACTACTACCCAACAACCAACAAAAATTGCCAAGAAATAATATGGAACAATGGCCTCATCAATGATTTCAAAAATATCAAATCCAATCATGTCACACCTACTAACACTTGAAAGTTTTAGCCAATCACAAAATAATAACCGCATAAACTCACAATATCCGCAACTCATGTTCAAAACACCATTCTCCAAGTACAATTCAAACATTCATAGATCATGAGGACTTTTCAAGGTATCATAGGATCAAATAAAGGATATTTATCAAAAACACTCACAATTAGGTAAATTCAACGAATAATAGTGTGTGCGTGTTTAGATCAAAATTCATAATCATTAAAAGTATCAATCAACAGTCCATAGGCTAAATTCTCGCAACTCTTCTCCACTAGTATATTGGGCAACTGTGACTCGGTCAATAGGACTTATTCAGCTTATAATGTAAGGTCTGGCTCATGGCTACAAATGAAGGATAAGAATTCAAAATTAAGGAGTAATTTATATTCATGCTTAAACTCTAATTTCAACTCCTTTTCTTTCACACTTTCACACTTAATTCTTTCACACTTATTGATTTGTTCTCAACATCATCTTCTTTCACAACTCTTTTCAACTTTCATCATTTTTTCTCTACTACCTTTTTCATTTTTTTTTCTTTTCAATTCACCTCCACACCAATCCTTTTTCTCACAAATAAAACTAGGAGCATAAAAAATTTTAGCATTCAAATTACTCCCTTAAAGGTAGGAAATAGTGTATAGGCTATTCAGGTAGTCAATGTAGGACCTTGAAATAATGACGAATGGGGGTTTAATCACAAGTTTACACGCATGTCATTCGATTTCCAATAAAGCTCAAACAAGGTACTAGGGATACATATATTAATGGGTAGCTTGAAAGGCTCAAACGAATTCAGAAAAATTGCCTAAATCATTCCTAATCTCAGTTTTTCCCGTATTGCTCCTAGAAGAGTGTCCGAACTAGTTCTAGACAAGTCTCAATCCACAATTAAATCATACAAATTCAATCAGTGTAGAAAAAGAACAATCATCAGCAGTTAACGATGATTTTCACAAAAAATTCAGATTTTCTCGTACCTCAATGTACTAATATACGTGTAGCTCAAATAGGCAACTAAGGATAAAATTTCAATGAAAATTAGGCCCAAAATTTCAAACAATGCCTCAATCATATCTATGTCTGTATGTTTCAAAAATCAGATTCAAGTATTAATCACAAAGTATATAGGAAATTGTTCATCTAATTGGTTCCATTTTTTCAAAAATATTTTTCAGATAGGTAGACAATCATGGATTTCAGTTATAGCACAAAAAATATTTTCATCAACCATGCATCCATTTCTTTCTCGACTTCAAATAAATTCAATTCAACTCAAATTTTATCTATTAAATTCAAAACTCAACTGCTCAACTTTCAACCAAACAATTCAATCAAAAATTAATTCATCCCCCCAAACTTAAAGTAATCATTGTCCCTAATGATTAAAAACAATAAAATGAACAAGGGGCTCATACCTTCGACACCGAGTATTAGTACCCGGTGTTATCAAAATTTCCATTAAAAAAATCGCAACATCTACCTTCAACATTATCATCAGCGGCCGACCATTGGATAAGTGGATAGCGCAACATGCACAAATAATTTAACCTGAAAATAATAATACATGCACACGATTAACAATAAAGCCAAAAAATCAAGAAAATATATAACACTTCAATGTATAGAATGACAAGAGGAAGTGTGCATAAGATATGTGGCTGTAGGAACTCGATGCGGCATGGAAGTGAGCCTTGGAGCTGCGCTTTTGCTCTAAGTAGCTGCTCAGATTAGATTTTATGCGCTTGGAAGAGGTGTGATGGTTAAGCACGATTACTCTTGAGGTAGCTCAGATGGGATTTGGTTTGATCTTTTATGCTATACAAAGCTGTGCAATTGGTGTTGGTTTGCACATGGAGAAGCAGCTGGTAGTTCGCCTTGGTTGGAGTGGACATGAGCGCGTTTGCGCTATGGTCGCGCAGATGAAGAAACTCGTTCCATGCAGATGGTTGCGCGGTTGGGGCTGGAGTTGTGCAGATGGGGAGGAGGGATGGCGCGATAGCACAAGGAGGGGAAGTGGAGGGGCGCGTTTGCGCTGGAGGGTGAGGGAGGTTGGCGCGTTAGCGCAGGCTGGTGCGCTTATGAAGAGAAGAGCTTGGAGGCTGCGCTATCGCACGAGTTAACGCGGATGAGGGTAAGTAGGCGCGTTAGCGTTTGGTGTGGCGCGGTTGAGAAGCGCGATTGCGCATGTTGGAGCGCTCTTCGTGCATAGGGAAATGAGGGTGAGGCGCGGGCGCGCTAATGGAGTGGAGCGTGCGCGCCTTTGATTCGCAAAAACAACTCGAGGTATGGCGCGGGCGCTCGATCAATCGGGGCGGGCGCGCCCCCTCCTCAAATTTTAAAAATCTGGAGCCTGAAAAAAATTAAAAATAACCAAAATCAAACTCAAAAAAAAAAAATAAAAATAAAAATACAAAAAACAATTAAATAGCAAAAAGTAAAAAAAATTGAAAATAAAAGCAAATAAAATGCTTGGGTTGCCTCCCAAGTAGTGCTTGGTTTAAAGTCGTCAGCCCGACTTTCACCGGTGTTAGATTTTCCCTTTCTCTTTGACTCGCCAAATCAGTTACACAAACCGCCTTTTAAATTTTGTTTTCTTGTTCTTCGTGGTTCTTTTCGTCGATAAATTTGGCTCTTTCTTCTTTGACGATTCCACTGCAATATCCACTCTTTGACAGCTCTCCAACTTCGGAACCGGTTCAATTAAGCACAATTCTTTGATGGGTGGAGTAAGTGCTTTCATAAATAGATTAAAAATGACCCGTTCGAACTCCACACCCATTGACAACTCCCCTTTCTTCACTTCAATTTTTGCATCTGCCGTGGCCAAGAATGGTCTCCCAAAGATCAATGGAGCACCCTGATCCGTGTCAATATCCAAAATTACAAAATCCGCTGGGAATATGAATTTATCCACCTTCACTAGAACATCTTCAACAATTCCTATTGGATATTTAATGCTCCGATCCGCCAATTGCAATGAAATCTTAGTTGATTTCATATCTCCCAAATCCAAGGCCCTGTAAATAGATAATGACATTAAATTAATACTGGCCCCTAAATCACAAAGTGCATTATTAAAATAAGAAGAGCCAATAGAACAAGGAATAGTAAAACTCCCTGGATCCTTAAGCTTTTGTGGCATCTTCTTTTGAATCACAGCAATACACTCTTCTGTCAGATTGACCACCTCATTCTCTAGCAGCCTCCTATTCTTGGACATCATCTCCTTGATGAATTTTGCGTAGTTCGGCATTTGTTCCAAAGCATCAGCAAATGGGATGTTGATGTGAATTTTCTTGAAAATCTCCAAGAACTTGGAGAACTGCTCATCCAATGATCTCTTCTTGAACCTCTGCGGATAGGGGAGCGGCGGCTTATACATCGGTTTTGGCTCCAGTTCAGGCTCCTTATCGACTTCCTTTTCTTCAACTACAGCTTTTTCAGGAGTCTTGCTCTCAGGTTGGCACTCTTCTCTATCTACTTGCTTCCCACTCCTCAACGTGATAGCATTGCACTGTTCCTTGGGATTCACCTCAGTATTGCTAGGAAACTGGCCTCTGTTATTATCCTTCAGTGCGTTCGCCAATTTCCCTATGCTAGTCTCCATGGATTGCAACACCGCGCCCATGTTGGCCATATGCGTCTCCAAGCTATCAAGACGAGACTCAGTTCTTGCCATTCTCTTACCTGATTCCTGCACAAAGGAACTAACCAAATCCTCCAAAGATTGCTTACCATCACCCTTATTTCCATTGAACCCCGGAGGATTCAACACATTTCTATTGTTAGCATACAAAAAATTTTCATGATTACGCAAGCTAGGATGATAAGTATTTGGGACAGGGTTACCTCTATAGCCTCCATATCCTCGGTAGCCATTAGGATTGATATAATTGACTTCATCTATGGCATGTGATCCTTTAACTCCAGTAGAATCTGCAACATTAATTTTATTCAAAGAAGCTACCTGTGTAGTCAGTGCAGATAATTGAGCAGTGATAGATGTGAGAGGATCCACTGCATATACTCCAGCTAGCTTCTTGACTCCCACATGCTCAGATGGCCATTGAAAACTATTTATCGTCATCTGTTCCAGCATATCATAGGCTTGAGCGGGGTCCTTTGCAAAAATAGTTCCTCCAGAAGCAGAATCGACATTCATCCTTGTAGGCGCATTTAGTCCGTTGTAAAACCACTCGATCTGTTCCCAATCTGCAAAATTATTGTTAGGACAACGTCTAAGTAATTCTTTGTACCTTTCCCACGCCTTGTAGAGCTTTTCAGTGTCTAGCTGCCGGAACGTGCTGATCTCTATCTTCAACTGGGTGGACTTGGCAGGTGGAAAATATTTAGCAAGAAATTTTTCTGCCATCCCCTCCCAAGTAGTGATGCTTCCAAGCGGCAGTGATTGCAACCAACTTTTGGCTTGATCCCTGAGAGAAAACGGAAACAAGCGTAAGCGAATAATATCTTCTGAAACACCGTTAAATTTTACCGTATCAGTAATTTCTAAGAAGGTCCTGAGATGCAGGTGAGGATCAGCTGTGGCACTCCCATTAAATTGGTTCGATTGAACCATGTTGATCAAGGCCGGCTTTAGCTCAAAATTGTTGGCATTGATAGTTCCTCGAGCGATTCCAGAGTAGTGAGCCTGGATCGTTGGCCTGAATTGATCTCTAATTGGCACTAGGGGAGCTTGATTTGCTTCTTCTTCAGCCATGTTCCTTAATTCTTCTCTTCTCGCTCTTCTCAAAGCACGTGCAGTTCGTTCAATCTCCGGATCAAAAAGTAGATAATTCTCACTTTGAGATCGTCGCATAGACTGCAATTAAAAATAAGAAGAAATCAATTATTAACTTAAAATAAAATAAAATAAAAACTCTAAATTAAAATCTAGACTAATTGGTAACAAGACTAAAAAATAATCAAAATTACTCCTCGGCAACGGCGCCAAAAACTTATTGTGAAAATTTACTCGCAAGCGTACGAGTGTCAAGTTTTAATATAGTGATTAAATCAGATATCGATCCCACAGGGAGTAAAATGAAAATATTAGTGCTTGTAATTAAAATAGTCTAAACTTTATCTATAAAATCAAACTTTGAGAATTTTGCAGAAAAATAAATAATCAGTGAAGTTTTGATAGCACGCACACAACTTTCAGGAAAAATCAATCAGAGAAAAATGGTCTAGAGGTATAGATTTCACCTGGTTTCAACAACAGTCAATCCTAATTAATTAATCTTCATGAATTCCAATCAATTAATAGCCAAGAACACTTACGTGTATTATTTCCCTCTCCCGAGCAACAAATAATTTTTATCAACTACAATTCAATTCCAATATTCCTATTAAGAATTTATCGCAGTGATCTATCACAAAACAATGTTCTTTTTAAAAGCTCTGTTAAAATCATACACTCTTCCGAGCTGTATAAATAATTAACAGTGTAGTTTCTAATGTCCTATTCAAAATCCCCTCTCCCGAGCAATTATTTCAAATAAATATAACAAATAAATTATTGATCAGATAATTGAAAAGACAATCAATTCTAGAAAATACAATTAATCTAGAAGAAACTCAATCCAATAAAATCAAGAATTCATGAAAGCGTCTACACCAGGTTCCATCCGACCTCTAGACTATAAAAATTTAGTTCATAATAAAATTCCGAATAAAATAAAACATGTTCAAAAATCCAAACATATATTCAGAATTAAATAAATAAAGATAAAAGAAACAAATTCGTCATCGACGCCGTGTCCGGTCTATCGATCTCCGTCTTCGTTCTTCAAGTAAAGCACAAAATCCTCCAGAAATCTTCAGAAATCTCACGATCAAATCTCTGATGTGTAGTGTTTAAGTGTGTGGAGGCTCTCTTTTTCTCCTCTGATAAGAATTCCTTTTTATATTGCGTACAAAAGCCCACAAAACCAAGCTCAAGAATTAATTACCCGAAATAATAAAATTTTCAATTAACAGTGTAAGGCCCAAAAATATTAAATTATTAATTATGGAATTTGAGAATTAAATTCCATATTAAGGGCTAATATTGATTTGAAAAGTTATGGAAATGATAGATTTAATTTTCGAGCCGAAAATATTTAATTTGAGAATTTACGGATTTTGAGAATTAATTTCTGAGAATTCTTAAATTAAAAGAATAAATATTTGATTTGAATATTTATGGAATTTGAGATTAAATTCCATATTTCGTAAATTAAAGAAGATGTATTTTGAAGATGAATTTCGATCAGGGGTTGATTGGAGAATATCAAAGATTCGAGGGCTAAAGTGCAAAAGGCCGGGATTATTGATTTAATCCGAATTTATTTAATTTTAATCCGAGTATATTTAATTTGGGAATATTTAGAGTTTCAATTTTAATTCTAATATTCTTAAATTATTTTGGATTGAAATTGAATTAAAACGAAGGCCGAGAACTGAATTTTAATTACTGAAGACTTGAGGGACTAAATTGCAAATTATGCAATACATATCAGATTATGAATCATATTATCAGCATGCTACGTGTATATGTTTTGTGTATTCAGAATTATTCAGAAAATTCAAAGGAGGAAGCCGAACCCCTCTTATTCCTTTTTCGTTTTGAGTTTCAAATCGCCGTAACTTTTGATTCGCTCGTCCGATTTCAATTCCGAAAGATGTTCTGGAATCCTTGCGACGAGGGCTTCGATTTGATGTAAGTATTTTGTTCTCTCGGCATGTTTTGAAGAATAAAATTTGGCAGAGATCAGTACTTTGATATAGTTTCATGTTCTTGATCGTATATGTGTTTCGTTGTCAAGACTGGAACGATGAGTTATTGTTATATGAACTTCTGAGTATTTCAGCATGTTTTTGACTTGTTAACATGTGATTATAGCTGCTGATATAATGAATTGAATGATGAATTCAGCTGATATAAGTGATACGAATGATTGAGTTGATTAGAAATGAATTCGATACCGCGTCGGTTCCCAATTTTCAATCGCTATGCCGCCGGTTGATGTTTTGACTTCGTTTTGATAGCCTATAACTGATTTGAGATAGTTGTTTAGATGTTATGAAAGTTATGGCATTTTTATTTCTCGATTTCAATTGAGTTTCGAAGGCTAACGATTCGCGACTCCGAGTTGTATCGAATAAGAAGGAGTTGAAGTTTGAAATGATGTTGATTGAATCTATATTGATGATTTTGATTCAATTCTGAAATGATGGAATAGAATGAGGTTTGATATACATGTTTTGATGATATGTTTCAGAGTTTAATAGGAGACTATTGACTCAAGATTCTCAACTTGAAACCGAAGAAGAAGTTATCAAGATGGAAGTGAATGTGAGTGAAGATGATTGATGTTTGAATGATCAGATTCTTGTAGGCGTTGTTGTTGTATTTCCTATCCAGATGTGGAACATCGTCAACTCGAGAATGAAAGGTATAATGACGACATCGCGAGTCAGGGATTGTGAAACTCAAGAATGACTATTCCTGAGTTATCCCGAACAAACCACATACTTGTTTAAGTATTTGTTCATGAGGTAGAACTTATGTTATTGTCGATCCATCACAGGTAGTGGATCTTTATTGCTTTTGATATGATTGTATATTGAATTGATTCTATGCCAAGGTTGCGGTTAACCTTATTTTCTAGCCCGAAATGGCTACGATAGATGGATATCCATGTCAAGATCGGTTACGAATCTTGATGGCAACGAAGTGATAAGAATCAATTCTTGAGTTAGTGCGCTATATAAATTGAGTTTTGATTTGAAGTTTGAGTCGATATATGCGTTATCTTTACTCTATTCTTGAGTTGATATGTTTAGAGTTGATATGAATTTATTTAACGCATTTATATGTCGATTATACTGAGAATGATTTCTCACCGGAGTTTATCCGGCTGTTGCTTTATTTTGTATGTGTGCATTGCAACAGATGGGGCAGGAGCTGGTCTGAGATGACATTGACAGATTGGGAGCAAGACTTAGCAAGTGTGGACTCGGGTTTTAAGCAGAAGAATGGTAGTTAGATAGCATCAAACTTGATATGAACTTATAGACTTGAAGCTCACATTTGAGTCTTTGTGTAGCTTGCTCCATTAATGTCTATTATGTTATTTGAATTGATGTATTCAACGCATGTTTTGATGCTAGAGACTTCGTATATGAAAATATGTATGTTCTCAGACGTTATATCATGTATAGACTTGAATTTATTTGAAGGATCTTGCCATTGTTCCAAGCTTGACAGCAGAAAATGTCCTCTGATGTTTTCTGGAAATGGTGCCCGCTCGATCGGGTGAAGTTCATCGATCGAGCGAGGCTCTTAAATTGAAGGCAGAAAATCGAGCACTTTGGGCTCGCTCGATCGGTAGGTTTTGACCGATCGAGCGAGGCCAATATATGTGCAGACCCGAGAATTTGACATTTTGCTCGCTCAATCGGCTGACTTTGCCCGATCGAGCGAGGCTCGGAGATTTTAAAAAAAAAAATTCTGCTCTTGATTTATTATTCTTTAATTGTTTGATTAATTGTTTAATTAATCATTAGCTGCCCTAAAACGAGATTAGCAACCCGAGGTCCCCACAACAGGTGGTATCAGAGCGTAGGTTCTGGACTGAGATAGAAGCTGAGCGGGGTAGAGTAAGTCACATGCATTTATAGTATTGCATGATTATGCAGTATTTGATTCGATGATTTAATAAATTGCATGTACTCTTGATCTACCTTTGAAATTGAATTGATTTATTTACTGATTTGTAAATTTTCAAATTCTTATCGATGTTATTATAAGAATTTCCTCGGGTGATGTAAGCACCCAGAATCGAAGAGAATATTGTTCTTTGGGTGATGTAAGCACCCCAGACTGACAAAGTTGTATGGCCAGACTGAACAGAATGGTATGGTCAGATTGAACAGAACTGTATTATTGCTCAGCTGAATGAAATATCTCTGAGTGAACAGAACAGAACAGAATATCAGCGAATGAATAGATATATTGCAGGTAGAAGTTGGCCTGAAGTACTTGATCAGTTGTTCAAATACCTGACAGATACCGATGAATGATGTATCAGATTGACTGTCTACCAACTTCAAAACCTAGAAATCAGCTGATGAATTTTGATGAAGAAATGATGAAAGAACAGAGGTATATTAATTTGTTGGTAAGTACTTAGAATATGATTTTTGTTTATAGTTCTTTGCCACAACAGATAGAAATGATGAGAAGGAAAAAAAAACATATACCTTTTAGAAGCTGAATATTTTGAGTATTGGAATGTTTTATTAGATTTTCAAGCCTATTATAATTCTTTGAATTGGAGATGATGAAAAAGCTCAAGATTGAGTTGTTTAATTATGGCTTGAATTCGAAGAATATGTCTGAATAAATGCTGATGACTGAAGTATGTTATGAAAGACATAGTCTTGTTTAATAGAACTGAAGCTGAATGATGAAGCAAAAGGACTGAAATTGTAAAGATGCTATAGTGTGTGAGAGAAACACATATTTAGCTACAATTTCTATTCCAGAAGTATACAGAGAATCAGAATGAAATTGCACCTGAGAATGAAATTTCAGGTAACAGATTTATTTTGTTTTGACCTGTCTATTATTGGTGCAATAGATTCATGATAGCTGGAAGCTTATTATATGATCACCTCTGTATCAGAAAAGAGATTGTGTGAATTGAACTGAAGAATGGAACTATTGCTTCGATGAACTGAAACTGAAGATGATTTTTGTTCGTATTGAAATTGTAAAGATGCTATAGTGTGTGAGAGAAACACATATTTAGCTACAATTTCTATTCCAGAAGTATACAGAGAATCAGAATGAAATTGCACCTGAGAATGAAATTTCAGGTAATAGATTTATTTTGTTTTGACCTGTCTATTATTGGTGCAATAGATTCATGATAGCTGGAAGCTTATTATATGATCACATCTGTATCAGAAAAGAGATTGTGTGAATTGAACTGAAGAATGGAACTATTGCTTCGATGAACTGAAACTGAAGATGATTTTTGTTCGTATTTTTGAAATATCTGTTTATGTTGCATGATAGATGATGATGCAATAATCGAATACAGATTAGTAGAAGAATTGATGATAAGAAGCGATTAAATTAGATTAGTAAGAACATAATGTGCAATTGAATATGATGATATAGAATCTCGAATTAAGATTCTGTGATTTTGGTTCGATATATGATGTTTGATTACAGAAATATTCCGAAATCAGTATATTCAATGCACTAGATATGTTCATGATCTAAACTAGAATAGAAAGATATGCCGATGAGTAGAGACGACAGATATATTTCAGTAAGATTCTTGACTTTAGTTTAAGTTGTGAACTGGAATTTATCAGAGAATTGATGAGTTTATGAATTGAATAATGCTTTTGAGGTTTACAAAATAGATGATGATATGAAAGTCAGTTACAGATGAGTCTTTTATTTGATTTTACTGAAGTTTTTACATCATAAAATCATGATTTTTGAAATTCTTGATATTGATTTCGAGGTTATGGTACCGACCTCAATCGATTTTGATGGACTCTTATTCTTTGTTAGGGTCTGATTTGATTTACTCGTCTTGAGTTGAGATGCTAGTGAGTTGTTTTCACTTAGCATATTGTCATTCATATTATTGTTCTGTGGATGAACTTGACTTAAGTGAGTTTTCTTGATTATGAATTTCAAAAGTTACTGATTGGTTGATGTATACATTCAGTATATTATAATATTTATGACTCATAACTGATAGAATTTCCAATTGAGATTTGGGAAATATAACGAAGAGAAGAGATGAATGTGTGATTGATTGATCTTTTGAATTTATGTGCTTGAAGTATCGAGATAGATACTAAAACAGTCAGAATCGCTGTAATCCAAATTAAGTGAGAATTGATTTGGAAGGATTAAAGCACATTGAGATGAGATCAAGTTATTAGAATTCAATTGAGAAATAGAAATGAAGAATGAAACAGGCATTCGATCAATTGATTTCAGATTTTGTGTATTTTGGTTTGAATATTCAGATGAATATATGACCAATCAGAATGATTTTTGATGGAAAGCAATCTAGAACTGTTAGAAGATGAAAGAAACACAGAAATTAAACTGAAGTGATGAGAATTCAGTATAGAATGCCATATAGAGATATGAATTGAAGCCTCAGATCAGAATGAATGAATTCTATTATGATTGATTATTTGATCGTGCTTGATATTTCCGAAAAGAGATATCAGAATTTGAAGAATTGCACAACAATAAATTCAATATTCATCCGATAATTGTTTTATCAGACGATAAAGCAAATAGAAGTAACAGAATTAGTACGTTTTCGAAGTTAAACGTACAGAGAGTTTTCGATGAATTTGAAAATCGTTGACCAGATGAGTTCAGTGATAGTTTAGAAACTCCAGAATTGTTACGAGATTGTGATTTGAACGAATATTTTGCAAAACTACCAAGATGAAACAGTTTATGTGAAGTAAACAGGTGGTAGTTATGAACAGATTGATGAAAATTACTAGATATGATAATTTGTCTGTATGATCAACTCACTAAATTGTGATTAGATTCGTTGTAAGACGAACAGTAAGCCAAGAAATAATGTTTCAGATTGAGACATTGGGTTTTACTAATACATTGTAATACAGATGATACGAAGACTTTGAGTACTTTTTGAGGTAAAGATACAATTTGATATCCTTGAAGTGGAAGAATAATCAGAGAAGATGAATTGAAATTCGAGAATGAATTTTTATTTGACATGATACCGATTATCAACAGTTCTGAATACGTTGAACTCTGTGACTACAGCATAAACTCTGATTACGAAATAATCCGAATAGACTAATCAGATTTGTGGAATACACTGTATGAGATGTGAATAACAGTTATCTATTCAGATCTGTGAAGAAGATAGAGATATGATGAATTACAGGAATGATAAAAATCTATTGTCAGGATTAAGACTTTAGATTTATTCAATAGAATGTGGCATCGATTGATTGATTAATGTTCTGAGAGTTGGTTATATGTGATTGCATTATACCAATTGTCGATTGATGGATTATCTGAGTTGATTTTCCGGATATTGAGAATATTCTCAGAACTTTAATACCTGATTCGGTATAACTTGACTTGATGTACTGCCACTTGATGATTATAATTCCTGTAATAGCTAATGAATCGATTTTGAGATAATGTTATGATGATATGATGAAAAGAAATCCGATTTTTTTGTGTTGGAATGATACTACTGAAGTATATGACATAAGATCAGACATGATTTGTTGATATTAGATCAGATTTGATTTGAGAGACACAAAGATGTTGAAGATGAATCTGTATGAAATGAAAACAGAGAAGAAGAATTAGAATTAGTAATTGAATGATAGATATAACTTTTGAAGCTGAAACTGACTTGTTAAGCGTAAAAGTTATTCCTGAACATCATTCGATTCAGAATTGAGAAAGAACGAAGTTGAGATACAGATTCAGAATATGAATGTGAATACTGATTTTGAAGCGATGAATAGAATAACAGTGTAGACTTGATATATCTTTTATGCGGAGCATAGAATGATATCGAGAAAGAAACAAGTCGTTACTAAAGTTGAATTTCACTGACAGAGATATCAGATGGAATTGATGATTGTATTGAACGAATGTATTCTTTTCCGATGGATAAGTTCAATATCTTAGTGAAAGAAGTATCAGTAGATTCTTCGTATGTACTTTATTCAGATGAGATAGATATTGACGAGATTCTGAGTTAAGTCGATTATTCGACAAATCCTTGATTGAAGAAAGAAACAGCTCAGAACAAAGTCGTTTCAATGACTTAAAGTACAACCGAATAGATACTGATTACAAGCGAATAGAAGCAGATTCGAAGGAATAATCTGACAAAAGATTGAAATATGAAGTGAGATACGAAATGCAGAGTGGATGATTGAAGTGCGAATCACTTCAGATAATCATTCAGTCTATTAGATTTAATATTCTGGATGAATACGATTTCGAGGACGAAATCATTTCTTAGAGGGGAGGAATTGTAAGGCCCGAAAATATTAAATTATTAATTATGGAATTTGAGAATTAAATTCCATATTAAGGGCTAATATTGATTTGAGAAGTTATGGAAATGATAGATTTAATTTCCGAGCCGAAAATATTTAATTTGAGAATTTACGGATTTTGAGAATTAAATTCCGAGAATTCTTAAATTAAAAGAATAAATATTTGATTTGAATATTTATGGAATTTGAGATTAAATTCCATATTTCAGAAATTAAAGAAGATGTATTTTGAAGATGAAACCCAATCAGGGGTTGATTGGAGAATATCGAAGATTCGAGGGCTAAAGTGCAAAAGGCCGGGATTATTGATTTAATCCAAATTTATTTAATTTTAATCCGAGTATATTTAATTTGGGAATATTTAGAGTTTCGATTTTAATTCTAATATTCTTAAATTATTTTGGATTGAAATTGAATTAAAACGAAGGCCGAGGACTGAATTGCAATTACTGAAGACTTGAGGGACTAAATTGCAAATTATGCAATACATATCAGATTATGAATCAGATTATCAGCATGCTACGTGTATATGTTTTGTGTATTCAGAATTATTCAGAAAATTCGAAGGAGGAAGCCGAACCCCTCTTATTCCTTTTTCGTTTTGAGTTTCAAATCGCCGTAACTTTTGATTCGCTCGTCCGATTTCAATTTCGAAAGATGTTTTGGAATCCTTGCGACGAGGGCTTCGATTTGATGTAAGTATTTTGTTCTCTCGGCATGTTTTGAAGAACGAAATTTGGCAGAGATCAGTACTTTGATATAGTTTCATGTTCTTGATCGTATATGTGTTTCGTTGTCGAGACCGGAACGATGAGTTATTGTTATATGAAATTCTGAGTATTTCAGCATGTTTTTGACTTGTTAACATGTGATTATAGCTGCTGATATGATGAATTGAATGATGAATTCAGCTGATATAAGTGATACGAATGATTGAGTTGAATAGAAATGAATTCGATACCGCATCGGTTCCCGATTTTCAATCGTTACGCCGCCGGTTGATGTTTTGACTTCGTTTTGATATCCTATAACTGATTTGAGATAGTTGTTTAGATGTTATGAATGTTATGGCATTTGTATTTCTCGATTTCAGTTGAGTTTCGAAGGCTAACGATTCACGACTCCGAGTTGTATCGAATAAGAAGGAGTTGAAATTTGAAATGATGTTGATTGAATCTATATTGATGATTTTGATTCAATTCTGAAATGATTGAATAGAATGAGGTTTGATATACATGTTTTGATGATATGTTTCAGAGTTTAATAGGAGACTATTGACTCAAGAACCTCAACTTGAAACCGAAGAAGAAGTTATCAAGATGGAAGTGAATGTGAGTGAAGATGATTGATGTTTGAATGATCAGATTCTTGTAGGCGTTGTTGTTGTATTTCCTATCCAGATGTGGAACATCGTCAACTCGAGAATAAAAGGTATAATGACGACATCGCGAGTCAGGGACTGTGAAACTCAAGAACGACTATTCCTGAGTTATCCCGAACAAACCACATACTTGTTTAAGTATTTGTTCTTGAGGTAGAACTTATGTTATTGTCGATCCATCACAGGTAGTGGATCTTTATTGCTTTTGATATGATTGTATATTGAATTGATTCTATGCCAAGGTTGCGGTTAACCTTATTTTCTAGCCCGAAATGGCTACGATAGATGGATATCCATGTCAAGATTGGTTACGAATCTTGATGGCAAAGAAGTGATAAGAATCAATTCTTGAGTTAGCGCGCTATATAAATTGAGTTTTGATTTGAAGTTTGAGTCGATATATGCGTTATCTTTACTTTATTCTTGAGTTGATATGTTTAGAGTTGATATGAATTTATTTAACGCATTTATATGTCGATTATACTGAGAATGATTTCTCACCGGAGTTTATCCGGCTGTTGCTTTATTTTGTATGTGTGCATTGCAACAGATGGGGCAGGAGCTGGTCTGAGATGACATTGACAGATTGGGAGCAAGACTTAGCAAGTGTGGACTCGGGTTTTAAGCAGAAGAATGGTAGTTAGATAGCATCAAACTTGATATGAACTTATAGACTTGAAGCTCACATTTGAGTCATTGTGTAGCTTGCTCCATTATTGTCTATTATGTTATTCGAATTGATGTATTCAATGCATGTTTTGATGCCAGAGACTTCTGTTGGAACACGGTCGTTCTTCGGATCAAAAAAGAAAGTGATACCCATTGCAGCGGAAGTTTTAAAATTTTATATGGAACGATTCCATATGAGTATCAAATTTCTACGATTAAAATTGATAACATAAAATTTAAACAATGTAAATTTTACCTTAAAATCTCAAAACGAGATTATGGACACCAACAGATTAAACTGCTCTTGTTGTATATCCCAGGAACTGATAAACGAACGTTTCTTCAATCAGGTCCACGAACAGAAGTTTAATCCCTCTGATAGACTGCACTAGAAAGTCTATCAGAAGTTTCTAAGAAGAGAAATAACATATTTGATCTGCTAATTCAGACTGCAAATTCGAAATTTGCAGACTGAAAAATCTCAAAGACAGAGGGAAGGGGGGCGGCCGAAACTAGAGAGAAACTCTCTAGGTTTTCGAAAATTTATGACCTTGTGTTGTGTAATTTCTACACTGCAATAACTTATTTATAATGTGGGCTGCTAACAGCTTAGGGCCCATTAGTCATAAGTTCAAGCTTGACAAGCAAAGCCCGCATGTTAAGAAATTAATATAAAATTCATCGGGACTCAGATTGATAAACCAATTTCACCAATGTGCACAGAAACCATTTCTGCATCTTTTAAAGTCAAGACAAATTTTCTGAATCCGAATTCAGTGGTTTCCAAAAATGTCCATCACTATGTCATTTTAGGAAATCTTACTCCCTCTTCTCTTAAATAAGAAGTCCCACTTCTTTATTCACTAAATTTAACTCTTTAAATTTAATTATCTCAACGGGGATTAAAAATCCATTACTTGTGTAACCTTCAATGGTTCAGGGATACAGCTAGCCGTGGGCTCACAACTCCTTGTGACTCGGAACAACAATTTCCGACTTACCAACCGAATCATGGTAAGAGCGCCTAGCAACATCGCCCCATGATTCCCTAGGTATCACTGATAGTGCCTGCAAGAACCAATAGATCTTGGTTAGCGTACTGGAAGGCCCTGAAATTATTTATCGCGGTTTTGCAAATTGATTATTGTTTTTTATTTTGGAGATTTATTTGAGCCGGGACTGAATTGATTTAATTGGGAGTTTTAGGGACCAAAATGCAAAAAGTGGGTTTTTATACTATTTTATCCCTCCTAGTTGACTAAGCCCATACCCCCCCCATACTATCTTCCTCCCCTACCTTATCTCTCTCTCTCTCGATTCCTCTCTCTCCCGGAAGCCATGGAAACCGTTTCTTCAAGCTTTCTTTCCGTTCGATTCGCACGATCCGACCGTTAGATTTCTTTTCCGAGTTGAGTTTCACGATCACCGCAATGAGAGCTTCATTTGGACGTAAGTTTTGCTACGATCTCTTGAACTTCGTTTTTGTTGGGTTTTTAGAATTTGATAATCTTGGAGTATGTTGTTCTTGAGCTAGCATAGATTGTGTATTCGAAGTCGAATCGGAAAAAGAACGAAGTTTGGATTTTATATGATTTTTGGAGTTAAATTCGAAAATGGGGTTGTGAGATTTTGTTGGATTTTGATGGTTTTTGATTTGTTTGTTGATTGAGGAGTTGTTTTGGATGATTTGGGATTGTTGGTTGTTATCGGAGATTTTTGGTTTGACCGATTATAGCCGTTATGCCGTCGGAATCGAGTTTGGATTATTGGTTGTTTTGTTTCGGTTTGAATTCCGGGTTTGATTGAATTGGTAGATTGTTACCGAATCTGTATATTCTTCATTTTCAGATTTGGATTGGAGTCTTGGAATTGGATTGAACTTGGAAGTTGAGTCGTGTCGGGAATTGAAGACAGTATATTGATTGAATTTCCTTGTTATGAAGTTTTGTGATTCGATTGATTATTTATTTTAGTTCGTTATTATTTTCATATTTGAATCTTCGACGGACTCGAAAGGTAAAAGATGACTTTGAATTGAATGGGGTTGAATACTCGAGTTCGATTGATTTTTGAGCCCCGAAAATCACATACTACATGTTTATTTGTTTGTGTGAACTTTTTTGAGTATCTTGTTACACTTGCATTCATATTGAGCCGATTATTCAATTCGTTTGAATTTAGACAATTTAGAGAGCTATATTGAAGTGGGCTTAGATTTCAAGTTTTTCTAAGTACCAGAATACTTCTTATAGTTGCTCTAAAGTCTAGGGGTTGAGTTGAGCGACATCCACCCCGAATGGGTGTGTCGGTGAGTTGTTGTGAATACTTAGCCCCGGGATCCCAACCGAGTATCGATTGACATTTCGATTATCTGATTTGATAGTCCCGAGTTTTAAAGTCATGCATACATCCCTTTTCTTTGAATTTGTTGATGTTTGTGGATTTTGATACGAGGTGTTTATTTGATATTGCATGTCTGTCTCTTTTACTTAGAAATTATATTTCTAACCGGATTATTCCGGCTGTTGTCTTTGTTTTGTATGTGTAACTTGGCAACAGGAGGATCAGGAGCTGGACCAAGTCTTCTTGGTTAGCTTGGGGTGAGATGGATAGAAGTGAGACTCCGCGTCGTAGGGTCGGGTCTTTTGAACTTGTATTAGTTTTGTTGAGTCGTTGGAACTCTGATTTTAGAACTCGACTTGTTTTGTATTGCGGGAAGGATTTAGAACTTGTGGTATGTTCTGACTTCGTGTTGTATTGTATGTTGGAGCTTGGATTTGTTTTGATTCGTGTTTGGCTTGATTTTCTCCAGGTTCCCCTGTTTTCTGTTCGTTTGGCCTGCGCGCGGGCGAGGCTTGTCCTCACGCGCGCGCGAGCTGCCTGGAGTGGCTCGGGTACTTTTGCCTGCCCGCGCGCGGGCGCGAGCTTCCCTCGAGGCCACTGGCCCTTTTTCCTGCGCACGCGCGAGGCGATAGCTCGCGCGGGCGCGAGGCTTGTCTTTTAAAAAAAAAAAAAAAATTTTTGATTTGTTCCTGCGACTTACCGTGTTCGATTATGTTTAATTATTTCGAGTTTAGAATCGGGGTCTCACATTAAGTGGTATCAGAGCATAAGATTCTTGGAGTCGAACTAGAGTGAGCGGGGTAGATCGAGTCCGCATGAATTGAATTCTCGCATGTGTTTGAATTATTTAAATGATTATTTTAAATACGTGCGAGCATGCTTTATCGATTCTTGAATTAATTAAAATTACATGAGTTGTGATTTAAGTTATAAAGCATGAATTTCGTGAGATATATTTTTCCTTGTGCTATTATCCGTTTCCGAATATTGTTGAGATTCTTGGGTACTCAGAGCAGAGTTTTGGACACCGAGGTTATGTGTTTGAGATTGTGTTTGAGATTTTGTGTCCTAACCCTTTGGTATCAGATGGCACCTCGACGATCTTTGAGAAGGAACCAACCACCTTTGACTCCTCCTTCGACTGAGAATCCGCCGCCAGTGATAAATCCTCCGAATGATCAGGACAGTACAGGAATGGATGAGTTTGATGCTACTGCAACCCCGATGGAGACTCTTTTGAAAAGATTCCGATCGTTTCGACCGCCTACCTTGACTGGTACCGAGAACTCCATCGACTGTGAGAGTTGGCTAGATGACATGGATGAACTCTTTGATTCTCTTGACTACAACGATGACCGCAGAATCAGGTTAGTCAGTCATCAGTTGCAGGGTGTTTCCAAGAAATGTGGACTACGACCAAGAGGGCAAACGAGAATCGAGGCACCGTGATTACTTGGGGTGTATTCAAGACTGAGTTCTACAAGCGGTTCTTTCTTGTCACGTATCGTAAGGAGAAAGGTGCCGAATTTTTGAATCTGAAGCAAGGAAATTTGAGCATCGAGGACTATGTGAGCAAGTTTGACAGCCTTTTGAGGTTCGCACCTCATGTTTCCAATAACGAGGAAGCCAAAGCCGACCATTTCATTAATGGCTTGAACCCGGAGATCTTTACCTTAGTCAATACCGGGAGACCCAACAACTTTGCAGATGCCATGGATCAGGCGAAGGGAGCCGAAGCTGGGATTTTGATGCAACGAGGAAATCAGGCAGCTCCTCAGCAGCAGCAGAGATCTTTTCAGAATCCGCCTGTTCAGTTTCAGCCTCAACAGTCTCAGTATCAGTACCAACCTTCTCCGCAACCGAATCAGTCTCAGAGGGTTGATGGAGGCAACAGTGGCAGAAACCGGCGAGATCAGTATCGACTGAAGGGGAAGACTTTTAAGAAGTCTGGGAACAGTTCCTCGAGTTCCAGTGGTTCTAGACAGTTCAGTTCTGAGCAGAGTTCAGGGTTCTCTGGAGTATCATGCAGCAAGTGTGGAGGACGCCATCCATCGGATCAGTGTCGTGGTGTGTTTGGTAGTTGCAACATCTGCCAGCAACCGGGTCATTTTGTTAGAGTCTGTCCTCAGCGGGGATCCGATAGAGCTCAGAGCAGTAGTTCTTCTCGACCGTCCGCTCAGCCCGAGATGTCATCTTCTGCAGTTCATTCCTTTCAGCCCCAGCAGCAAACTCGTCAGGGAGGTAATCAGAATCAGAACCAACCTCCTCGACAACAGGCGAGAGTGTTTGCATTGACAGAGGATCAAGCCAATGCAGCCCCGAATGACGTGATAGCAGGTAACTGTTCGATTTTTGGTTATCCTGCATTTGTGTTGATTGATACGGGAGCTTCTCACTGTTTCATTTCTGAAAGGTTTGTCTTGATGCATGATTTATTTGCTGAGCCTTTATGTGATGTTGTTTCTATTACTTCACCTTTGGGTGGAGGAATTGTTTCGGTGAGATTAGTCCGTAACTGCGTCTTAGAATCCGAGGGGAATTCGATTGAGATTGACTGCATTGTACTTGGGTTATCTGATTTTGACTGTATCATTGGGATTGATGCACTGACCAAGTACAGGGCAACGGTAGATTGCTTTCAGAAAGTAGTCTGATTCAGACCTGTTATGGCAGACGAGTGGAAGTTTTTCGATAAGGGTTCTCGATCCCGAATCCCTTTGATTTCTACTTTGTCCATGACTCGTTTGTTATAGAAAGGAGCAGAGGGATATTTGATCTATGCAGTGGATGTTATGAGGTCTAGCCCTGAGTTGACAGAGATACCAGTGGTTAGCGAGTTTCCTGATGTCTTTCCAAAAGAGATTCCCGGATTGCCGCCGATTTGAGAGATCGAATTCAGCATTGAGCTTGCATCAGGTACTCAGCCTATTTCCAAGGCACCTTACCGAATGGCTCCTTTAGAATTGAAAGAGTTGAAGGAACAGTTGGAGGATCTGATTTCCAAGGGATACATCCGACCTAGCGTATCGCCTTGGGGTGCCCCAGTCCTTTTTGTGAGGAAGAAAGACGGTTCTATGTGACTTTGTATCGATTATTGCCAGTTGAATCAGGCTACCGTTAAGAACAGATATCCTCTCCCTCGAATTGATGATCTTTTTGACCAATTACAGGGTTCTGCAGTGTACTCAAAGATAGATCTGAGATCAGGGTATCATCAGCTGAGAGTTCGCGACGAGGATGTGCCTAAGACAGCTTTCAGAACCAGATATGGGCATTTTGAGTTCTTAGTCATGCCTTTCGGTTTGACGAACGCTCCAGCGGTTTTTATGGATTTGATGAACCGTGTCTTCCAGCAGTATCTAGATGAGTTCGTCATTGTTTTTATCGACAATATTCTGGTCTATTCGAAGAACCGTTCAGATCATGCCGAGCATTTGAGGACTGTGTTGCAGATTTTGAGATCCTAGCAGTTGTATGCGAAGTTATCAAAGTGCGAGTTTTGGTTGGACTGAGTCGTCTTTCTAGGCCACATTGTATCAGGAGAGGGAATATCTGTTGACCCCAGCAAGATCGAGGCAGTTATGAATTGGCCGAGACCGACATCAGTGCCAGAGATTCGCAGTTTCATGGGTTTAGCAGGGTATTACCGTCGATTTATCGAGGGCTTCTCTTTCATTGCAAATCCGATTACCCAGTTGACCCAGAAGAATGCACCGTTTGTTTGGTCCGAGCAGTGTGAGGCCAGTTTCATTGAGCTGAAGAAGAGATTGACCAGCGCTCCGATCTTGTCTATTCCATCAGGTACTGGAGGTTTCTCCGTGTATTGCAATGCTTCTCACCGTGGTCTTGGATGCATTCTGATGCAGAGGAAGCACGTCATAGCTTATGCATCAAGGCAGCTGAAGCCTCACGAGACTCGTTATCCAATCCACGATCTTGAGCTAGTTGCAATCGTGTTTGCTTTGAAGACTTGGCGCCATTATCTGTATGGCTAGTCGTTTGAGATATTTTCTGACCATAAGAGCCTTAAGTACTTGTTTTCCCAGTCCGAGCTGAACATGAGACAGAGGCGATGGATGGATCTGCTGAAGGATTTTGACTGTGAGATCAAGTATTATCCTGGAAAATCGAATGCAGCTGCAGACGCTCTTAGTAGGAAGCTTTGTTCTTTATCTCTTTCTACGATTGGTGTTTCTCGTTTGATTGAAAATTGTTGTACTTCTGGGTTGGAGTTTGAGACCGATAGGAGATCCATCAGAGTTTTTGCGATTCAGGCCGAGCCGGAGTTGTTTCAGTTGATCAGAGAGGCACAGAGGTCAGATCCGAGTATTCAGAGTTCGATAGAGAGAGTCCGATCAGGCCACCAGTCCGAGTTTCAGGTCAGGGATGATGTTCTATTTGTGAATAGCCGTATTGTTGTGCCCGATGTTTCTGAGTTGAGACAACGTATTCTTCGAGAGGCGCATTGCAGTCGGTTCAGTGTTCATCCTGGAGGCCGAAAGATGTATAACGACTTGAAGACTCAGTTTTGGTGGAAGCAGTTGAAGGAAGCCGTCACGAGGTTTGTGTCCCGTTGTCTGAATTGTCAACAGGTGAAAGCCAAGAGGAAGAAGCTCGGAGGTTTATTGCACAGTTTTCCTGTTCCGGAATGGAAGTGGGATCACATCACTATGGACTTCGTCACGAAGCTACCACGTTCATTCAGAGGTTGTGATGCAGTTTGGGTAGTGGTTGACCGGTTGACGAAGTCTGCTTGTTTCATTCCGTACCGCATGACGTACCGCCACGACCAGATGGCCGAGTTGTATGTTAGAGAGGTGGTGAGATTGCATGGTGTGCCGAAGTCGATCGTATCAGACAGAGATCCGAGGTTCACTTCTTACTTTTGGCACAGTCTTCAGGCGGCATTGGGTACTCGTTTGCACTTGAGCACAGCGTATCACCCTCAAACCGACGGTCAGTCCGAGCGTACGATCCAAACTTTGGAGGATATGCTTCGAGCCGTGGTACTTGATTTTGGCTCAGGATGGCAGGATTCTTTGCCTTTAGTAGAGTTTTCGTACAATAACAGTTTTCAGACGAGTATTGGGATGGCACCGTTTGAAGCTTTGTACGGGAAGAAGTGCAGATCTCCGTTGTTCTGGGATGAGATTTCAGAGTCACCTGAGTTAGGTCCCGATATGATTTGTGACATGGCCGATCAGGTGAAGATTATTCAGATGAGGATGAAGACAGCCCAGGATCGGCAGGCCAAGTATGCGAATGTTCGACGTCGACCTCTGAGTTTTGAAATAGGAGACCGAGTTTTCTTGAAGATCTCTCCTTTTCGAGGTACTGTCAGATTCGGGAAGCGAGGGAAGTTGTCGCCTCGTTTTATTGGTCCTTATGAGATTCTGGAGAAGTTAGGCGATCTTGCCTACAGATTGGCTCTTCCCCCTTCTTTGTCCGGAATCCACGACGTGTTTCATGTTTCCATGCTTCGTAAATATCATCCGGATCTGTCCCACGTTCTTCAGCCAGATGAGGCCGAGTTGGATGAGACTCTGAGTTACTTCGAGAGACCGATTCAGATCCTTGACAGAAAAGAAAAGCAGCTCAGAAACAAGTCAATTCCGTTGGTGAAGATTCAGTGGAGTCGTCACGGAGTTGAAGAAGCAACCTGGGAGACCGAATCCGATATGAGGCAACGTTTTCCTGAGTTGTTCGATTGAGGTGAGTCCATCTTCAGTTTGTTTTTACTTGTTTCAGTTTTGATCTGTCAGATTTCGAGGACGAAATCGAATCTTAGAGGAGGAGAATTGTAAGGCCCTGAAATTATTTATCGCGGTTTAGCAAATTGATTATTGTTTTTTATTTTGGAGATTTATTTGAGCCGGGACTGAATTGATTTAATTGGGAGTTTCAGGGACCAAAATGCAAAAAGTGGGTTTTTATACTATTTTATCCCTCCTAGTTGACTAAGCCCATACCCCCCCATACTCTCTTCCTCCCCTACCTTATCTCTCTCTCTCTCGATTCCTCTCTCTCCCGGAAGCCATGGAAACCGTTTCTTCAAGCTTTCTTTCCGTTCGATTCGCACGATCCGACCGTTAGATTTCTTTTTCGAGTTGAGTTTCACGATCACCGCAATGAGAGCATCATTTGGACGTAAGTTTTGCTACGACCTCTTGAACTTCATTTTTGTTGGGTTGTTAGAATTTGATAATCTTGGAGTATGTTGTTCTTGAGCTAGCATAGATCGTGTATTCGAAGTCGAATCGTAAAAAGAACGAAGTTTGGATTTTATATGATTTTTGGAGTTAAATTCGAAAATGGGGTTGTGAGATTTTGTTGGATTTTGATGGTTTTTGATTTGTTTGTTGATTGAGGAGTTGTTTTGGATGATTTGGGATTGTTGGTTGTTATCGGAGATTTTTGGTTTGACCGATTATAGCCGTTATGCCGTCGGAATCGAGTTTGGATTATTGGTTGTTTTGTTTCGGTTTTGACTTCCGGGTTTGATTGAATTGGTAGATTGTTACCGAATCCGTATATTCTTCATTTTCAGATTTGGATTGGAGTCTTGGAATTGGATTGAACTTGGAAGTTGAGTTGTGTCGAGAATTGAAGATGGTATATTGATTGAATTTCCTTGTTATGAAGTTTTGTGATTCGATTGATTATTTATTTGAGTTCGTTATTATTTTCATATTTGAATCTTCGACGGACTCGAAAGGTAAAAGATGACTTTGAATTGAATGGGGTTGAATACTCGAGTTCGATTGATTCTCGAGCCCCGAAAATCACATACTACATGTTTATTTGCTTGTGTGAACTTGTTTGAGTATCTTGTTACACTTGCATTCATATTGAGCCGATTATTCAATTCGTTTGAATTTAGACGATTTAGAGAGCTATATTGAAGTGGGCTTAGATTTCGAGTTTTTCTAAGTACCAGAATACTTCTTATAGTTGCTCTGAAGTCTAGGGGTTGAGTTGAGCGACATCCACCCCAAATGGGTGTGTCGGTGAGTTGTTGTGAATACTTAGCCCCGGGATCCCAACCAAGTATCGATTGACATTTCGATTATCTGATTTGATAGTCCCGAGTTTTAAAGTCATGCATACATCCCTTTTCTTTGAAGTTGTTGATGTTTGTGGATTTTGATACGAGGTGTTTATTTGAAATTGCATGCCTGTCTCTTTTACTTAGAAATTATATTTCTAACCGGATTATTCCGGCTGTTGTCTTTGTTTTGTATGTGTAACTTGGCAACAGGAGGATCAGGAGCTGGACCGAGTCGTCTTGGTTAGCTTGGGGTGAGATGGATAGAAGTGAGACTCCGCGTCGTAGGGTCGAGTCTTTTGAACTTGTATTAGTTTTGTTGAGTCGTTGGAACTCTGATTTTAGAACTCGACTTTTTTTGTATTGCGGGAAGGATTTAGAACTTGTGGTATGTACTGACTTCGTGTTGTATTGTATGTTGGAGCTTGGATTTGTTTTGATTCGTGTTTGGCTTGATTTTCTCCAGGTTCCCCTGTTTTCTGTTCGTTTGGCCTGCGCGCGGGCGAGGCTTGTCCTCGCGCGCGCGCGAGCTGCCTGGAGTGGCTCGGGTACTTTTGCCCACGCGCGCGCGAGCCCCTTCCTCGCGCGGGCGCGAGCTTCCCTCGAGGCCACTGGCCCTTGTAAGAGTGGGTGCCCAGTGAGCCAACTGTGTGGCTATGGGCTTTGTTGACTCTTTGTATAAACAATCTTTTGTTTAATATAATTTACACTTTTATGGCAATGACTTTATATTACTTCATATTGTTATATTGTGATATACTATTGTTGTTTTAATAAAGACCTTGAATATACTATAGTGTATGTAAGATGTGGTAGAACATGGAGATGTCTATCATGAAATACATCTTATAGTCACTGTATATTCTAAAACCGTTCCTAGTCGATTGAGCCGTCCGATAATAAGGATAAGGATCGCTCGAGTTTGAGACTAGCATTTGCGATGCGGAGTACCACGTTTCATTGGTAGGGAACATGGAGATGTTCGAAGCATGCAAATGGATATTCATAGGATGAATAGTCGAACTACCCTATCCGGACTTTCCAAGTGGTTATCACTTATCGAGTGGATAAAGTCCGCAGTTTTGGTTGTACACCATTAGTCCTTACGACTTGAAACATCATGGAGACTCTATATGCTAGTACTGTGCTTTGACTCGTTTACCGACTCTGAGGGGGTCATCAGGTGTCGAGATTGGGTACAGTTACGAAACATATAGGAGTCAATGCATTGTTGTCAAGGATTCACCACATACTTGCGAGTGTGGATATCCTATGCGATCTGAGGAGATATTAGTGTGATAAATCTCTGGCCAGAGTAATTGATGTGATTTAAGAAATGGTTTCTTAGTAGCACATGCGATGTCACTAATTTGATCTTCAAGATGTATTGCATAGTTATCGAATCTTGAGCGACTCTCGATATACCAATGGTTGTTGATTCGATCGGGATATATGGATGAAGGGACCGTACTGTACGCTAACCAAAATCTACTGGTTCTTGTAGGCACTATCAGTGATACCTAGGGAATCATGGGGCGATGTTGCTAGGCGCTTTACCATGATTCGTTGGGCAAGTCGGAAAGTGTTGTTCCGAGTCACAAGGAGTTGTGAGCCCACGGCTAGCTGTATCCCTGAACCATTGAGGGTCACACAGTGTAATGGAGTTTTAATCCCCGTTGAGATAGTTAAATTTAAAGAGTTAAATTTAATGAACTAAGGAGTTGGACTTCTTAAATAAGAGTAAGGGAGTAGGATTTCCTAAAATGACATAGGGATGGACATTTTTGGAAATCACTGAATTCGGATTCAGGAAAATTTATTTTGACTTTAAAACGTGCAGAAATGGTTTCTGTGCACATTGGTGAAATCGTTTCATCAATCGGAGTCACGATGAATTTTATATTAATTTCTGAACGAGCGGGCTTTGCTTGTCGGGCCCCAGCTTATGACTAATGGGCCCTAAGGTGTTAGTGGCCTGCATTATAAATAAGTTATTTCAGTACAGAAATTAGACACAACAGGTCATAATTTTTGAGACAGAAAAATCGAAAAAACCCTAGTCTCTCTAAAAGAATTTTCGGCCGAACCCTCCCCCTCTGCCCGAGAAATTCCGGTCTGTGATTTTGAATCGCAGTAAGGAATAACGAATCAAATTCGTGTATTCTCTTCGCAGAAAACTTCTGATAGATTTTCTAGTGCAATCTATCAGAGGGATTAAACCTCTGTTCGTGGACCTGATTGAAGGCGTTCATCGGTTCCAGGGAGAGACAACAAGAGCAGAATTGTTCTGTTGGTGTCCATTAATCTCGTTGCGAGATTTGAGGTAAAATTTATTTAATTGTTATTTAAATTTTACACACACAATAATTCAATCGTTGTATGGTTGATACCCACACCATGGAATCGTTCCATGAGAAAATTTTTAAACTTCCGCTGCACCGGGTATCAATCGTAATTGGTTTGGGAACACGCCAGTGAATCCAACAGCCCTTTTTCCTACGCACGCGCGAGGCGATAGCTCGCGCGGGCGCGAGGCTTGTCTTTTAAAAAAAAAAAAAAATTTGATTTGTTCCTGCGACTTACCGTGTTCGATTATGTTTAATTATTTCGAGTTTAGAATCGGGGTCTCACACGTACAGTACGGTCCCTTCATCCATATATCCCGATCGAATCAACAACCATTGGTAAATCGAGAGTCGTTCGAGATTCGATAACTATGCATTACATCTTGGAGATCAAATAGTGACATCGCATGTGTTACTAGGAACACCAAGTAATCTAAAACACATCATGTACTCTGGCCAGAGATTCGTCATACTAATATCTTCTCATATCGCATAGGATATCCACACTTGCAAGTATGTGGTGAATCCTTGACAACAAAGCATTGACTCCTATATGTGTCGTAACTATACCCAATCCCGACACCTGATGACCCCAATAGAGTCGGTAATAGAGTCAAAGTACAGTACTAGCATATAGAGTCTCAATGATGTTTCAAGTAGTAAGGACTAATGGTGTACAACCAAAACCGCGGACTTTTATCCACTCGATAAGTGATAACCACTTGGAAAGTCTGGATAGGGTAGTTCGATCATTCATCATATGAATATCCATTTGCATGCTTTGAACATCTCTATGTTCCATACCAATGAAACGTGGTACTCGGCATCGCAAATGCTAGTCTCAATCTCGAGCGATCCTTATAATTATTAACGGACGGCTCAATCGACTAGGAACTGTTTAGAATATACAGTGACTATAAGATGTGTTTCATGATAGCCATCCCCATGTGCTACCACATTTTACTTTAGTATATTCAAGGTCTTTATCAAAATAGCAATAGTATATCATTATATAATAATAAGATAAAGTGAACGCCATTTAAAGAACGTATATTATATTAAACGAAGATTGTTTACAAAAAGAGACTCTCAAAGCCCTTAACCACAAGTTGGCTAATGGGGCATCAACTCTTTCAATCTCCCACTTTCCCTAAAGCCAACTAGTCATAATACGTAGTCCCATTGCTTCGCGATGTTTGTTAAATAATGGTCCTGGCAAGGGCTTAGTAAGTGGATCAGCGATATTTTCTGCAGAGGCCACTCTCTCGACAGTGATGTCTCCTCTTTCCATGATCTCCCGGATGATGTGGTATTTTCTCAGTAAGTGTTTGGATCTTTGATGAGACCTTGGTTCCTTTGCCTGAGCAACGGCACCCATATTGTCACAGTACACCGGGACTGGACCAACAGCTCCAGGAATAACGCCCAACTCTTGGACGAAATTCCTCATCCAAACGGCCTCTTTAGCAGCAGCTGATGCCGCAATGTATCTGCCTCAGTGGTGGAATCCGATGTGGTGTCCTGCTTGGAACTCTTCCAAGAGACAGCACCGCCATTGAGAATGAACACAAATCCAGAGGTTGACTTCGAGTCATCCACGTCACTATGGAAGCTAGAGTCGATATAGCCTTTCAATTTCATTTATCTTCCTCCATAAACCATGAATACATTCTTAGTTCTTCTCAAGTACTTAAGAATATCCTTCACGGCTTTTCAATGCATTTGACCGGGATTGGCTTGATATCTGCTCGTGACACTCAGAGCAAATGCCACATCCGGTCTGGTAGATATCATCCCATACATGATACTCCTTATGGCTGACGCATATGGTATGTGTGTCATTTTCTCTATCTCTTCGTCAGTCTTGGGACACATAGACTTGGATAGAGAGACTCCATGACACATAGGTAGATGTCCTCTCTTGGACTCATCCATTGAAAACCTTTTCAATATAGTGTCGATGTAGGTAGCTTGAGTAAGTCCTATAATTCTCTTAGATCTATCTCTATAGATCTGTATCCCTAGAATATAGGACGTCTCACCCAAATCCTTCATCGAGAATCTACCTGAAAACCATATCTTTGTTGACTGCAACATCCCTACATCATTCCCAATGAGTAAGATGTCATCAACATAAAGTACTAAGAATGTCACAGCATCCTTAACTACTTTCTTGTACATGCACGGTTCCTCCGGGTTCTTGATGAAACCAAAATCCTTTATTGTTTCATCAAATTTCTGGTTCCAACTTCTTGATGCTTGTTTGAGACCATAAATTGATCTCTAAAGCTTGCATACCTTATGTTCGCTTCCCATGGATGTGTATCCCTCAGGCTGCATCATATAAATATCTTCCTTAATGTTTCCATTAAGAAATGCAGTCTTCACATCCATTTGTCATATCTCATAGTCATACCAAGCTGCTATGGCAATAAGGATTCTTATGGACTTGAACATTGCGACTGGTGAAAAAGTTTCATCATAGTCAACTCCTTGTCTTTGAGTATAACCTTTTGCCACCAATCGTGCCTTGTAGGTCAGTACCTTTCCATCAGGCCCAAGTTTTCTCTTGTAGATCCATTTACACCCTATTGGAACAATTCTATCGGGAGGATCTACTAAAGACCAAACTTGGTTTGTATGCATCGAATCTATTTCCGACTGCATAGCTTCAAGCCATAAATTCGAATCCGCATCAGAAATTGCTTCCTTGAAGTTTCTTGGATCACATCCAATGTCGGGTTTACTTTGATCCCCTTCAAGAAGAAGACCATATCTAATAGGAGGCCTAGAAGTTCTCTCGGATCTTCTAGTAATAGGCGTGTCAATCAATGGTTCCTGAGGTGTAGGATCATTATTTTGTATCTCGGGTTCTTCTCGAATTTCTTCGAGTTCCATCATCTTGCCTTTCTTATCCAATAAGAACTCCTTCTCCAAGAAGGTGGCATTCCTTGAAACAAACACTTTTGTTTCAGTAGGATGATAGAAATAATATCCGATTGAATTCTTCGGATACCCTACAAAATAACATAAGGTGGATCGACTATCCAACTTATCTCCCACTGTCTGCTTCACGTGAGCAGGACATCCCCAAATCCTCAAGTACGAATACTTAGGAGCTTTGCCATTCCATAACTCGTATGGTGTTTTGTCCACTGCTTTAGTGTAGACGTTGTTCAACAACAATACCACCGTTTCAAGAGCATAGCCCCAAAACGAAGGTGAGAGCTCAGTGAAGCTCATCATAGATCGAACCATGTCCAACAAGGTTCGATTGCGACGCTCCGAAACACCATTCAGCTGAGGTGTCATAGGAGGAGTCCACTGAGAGAGAATCCTATTCTCTTTTAGATAATCCAAGAACTCGATACTTAAGTATTCTCCACCTCGATCTGATCGAAGTGCTTTAATACTCTTACCTAGTTTGTTTTCTACTTCAGCCTTGAATTCTTTGAACTTTTCAAATGATTCAGACTTATATTTCATCAAATATAAGTACCCATACCTAGAATAATCATCAGTAAAGGTAATGAAGTAGGTGTGACCAAGTTTTGTACCAATACTAAATGGTCCGCAAACATCTATATGGATCAAATCCAATAGATTTTGACTACGCTCTGGCTTCCCTTTGAAAGGAGATTTAGTCATTTTTCCTTTGAGGCAGGACTCACAAGTAGGTAGAGAGTTAATATCAGACATATCAAACATGCCCTCTCCCACTAGCTTGTTCATCCTCCTTGAAGAAATATGACCTAGCCTAGCATGCCAAAGGTTTGCCGGGTTTTGACTATCGATTTTCCTTTTGTTCGTTGTTACCGGTTTATCAACATAATTAATTGGAACGTCTTTTAATTTTAAGTTATATAGATTGTTTTCAAGTTGTCCACATCCAATTAAACATTCATTCTTGTAAATATTGCAAATCCTATCACAAAATTGCAAAAAAAACCATCTCTATCAAGCATAGAAATAGAAATAATGTTTTTAACCAAATCTGGCACATATAAAACATCTCTCAAAAATAACTTAAAATCATTCTGCAAAATTAAACAAATGTCTCCCACAGCTTTGGCTTCAACTCGAGAACCATTTTCGAGCCTCAGCTGGGTCTCACCCATCCTAAGCTTGCGACTTCTTGTCATCAACTGCAAATCATTGCAAATGTGAGATCCACATCCGGTATCCAATACCCAAAAATTAGTATTAAGTGAAACATTTATTTCAATATAAAACATACCCTTCGCAGTTCGCAACTGCTCGAGATATTCCTTGCAGTTACGTTTCCAATGACCGGGTTTCTTGTAGTGATGGCAAACATCCTTGGATTTTTCCATGTTTGAAGCCTTTGTCTTGTTCTTCTTCTCGGGTCCGGTTTTCTTGGATGGGGCAGAACGTTTCTTACCCTTTGTACTTGGCCCCTTCTTAGCAGAAGAAGATGAGCCTACCAAGAGAACCGGCTTATCCTTCTTTAAAGTAGCTTCATAAGTTACAAGCATATTGACCATCTCTTCAAGGGAGGCCTCTATCTTGTTCATATTGAAATTCACCACAAAACTGTCAAACGATGAAGGAAGAGAGAGAAGTAATAAGTCCACATTGAGTTCATGCTCCAATACCAATTCAAGCGTTACCAACTTCTGAATGAGCCAAAGTACGCGTACCCCATGATCACGGACCAAAGTCCCTTCACGCATGTGATACGTCATTAACTCTTTTACAGTAGCGAACCTTTCAGCTCTCGATTGAGCCCCAAAAAGTTCCTTGAGTTGTGCGTGAATGTCAGCAGCATTCACGGTATCCTCAAATCGCCTCTAGAGTTCATCAGACATCGAAGCTTGCATATAGCATTTGGCCTTGATATCATGGTCCCACCATTTATCAAGTTTGGCCAACTCTTCCGAACTTATATCAGCTGGTGCTTCCTTCGGAGGAGATTTTTCTAACATGTAGAACATCTTCTCCGAGGTCAAGACAATCTTCAACTTACGGAACCATTCCGTATAGTTTGCGCCAGTCAGTTTGTTTTGTTCGAGAATAGAGAATAGTGGATTGCGCGAATTCATCTTAATGAAATACTGAAAAGAAACAGACAATAATCAGTAATTGTTTAATTAATTTACTAAGACATAAAATAAGGCAAAATTTATTTTATGAATTTCACTCCCACTATTTTAACGATTTCACTACCCTCTAGTGAAAACGAGAAACATTTTCTTTAGTGGGAACATGGAGTCCAATTGACAAACTATAGTCCCGAATAATATCAGCCAACCATAATTTTCAAATGGTAGAGCCCAATTGCTTCCAAAGCAACCTCCATGTTTTTACCTCATGTCTAATAAGGGCCCAATAATATGACTCCGTTTATTATGACATGTCAAGATGACCCATCAATATTAAGTTGTGATGGACGGTCGCCATGTGGATCCCCAATAATATGAGCCAATCCCATGGGAGTTCCATCCAACTTACAACATGTGTCGATCCAATGTACAGCTTTTCGACGAACGGGCCCCCCCAATAATATGAGCCGGACCGTATCCGCGGGTAGCATCTCATACATTGATCGTTGATGGAAGGTAGGAACATTTAAACAATATTTAAATGCCCTTTTGTTTATCTTGATATCAATTTTAAATCATATTTAAAATGAGGGATTTTAATTTCAAAAATTTGTCTCATCATTTAAAATTTGTATGCTTGCGGGATTCATACAATTTAGTCTAAACATGCATACAACAATAATATCATATATTATTTTAGGATGATCGATTCCATTACTAATCGACCCGTGGTTGTCAATCACGAGTCTAAGTCTAATCCTAGGTAATATGAAAGTATGCAATGCAATCCTATTACATTGAGCTTCCAATTTACATTTCTTCGGTCTTTATTGTCTGATGGGCCCACCTTTGTCTTCAAATCTTCATCTCCCACTAAGTCTAAAATTTATAATAAATTTCGATGACAAGCAGGGGATACATATTTAAGGGGTAGGAACGGGCCATAAACCAGGCCCACTTTTATTATATATGACAATTCATATTGGGTCATAAACCCGGCCCATTAATAAATCCAACAACAATAATTAAAATCAAATGTAAACAACCTAACATACACCTATAACATTGGTCATGGCAATCGATCATCCTTATCCAATAATATTTAATTCAAAAATTAATTTATTGGATATCATGCAATGGCAATAAATATAAATAGATAAAATCATATTTCATACATAAAATCTTATTTTATATATAAAATCATATTTTATCTAGTTTATCCATAAAATCATATTTTACATATAAAATCCAATTTATACATAAAATCATATTTTATTATCAATTGTACCATAATTATTAATTTTATAAAATCTAATTTAATGGATAAAATTTATAAATTTTCCAAAAATTCAAATTTATCCAAAAATCAATTTTTAAAATTTCGGACTCAAACAATTTGATCCGATGCCTCGTAGACCAATCAAAAACAATTTTCAATCGAACCAAAAACTGAAATTTCAAAAATTTCAAAAAATCAAAAATTATATTTTAAAATTTCCGGACTGCCCGGGACAATCCCGGGCAGCCCGGCCTCCACGTGGGACAGGGCTGCCCACGTGGAGGTGGGCAGCCAATCGCTGCCCGTGGGCAGCGATCAAATCGCTGCCCTGGGCAGCGATCGGCACTGCCCCCGGCAGCGACACTCGTTGCCCGATTGCCCTGGAATTTAATTTAAAATTTTCGTTTTATTTTTCTGAAAAATCGAGGCCGGTACAATCGAATAAATTTTAATCGTAAAATCCGAGAACAACCTGGCTCTGATACCACTGTTGGAACATGGTCGTTCTCCGGATCGAAAAAAGAAAGTGATACCCGTTGCAGCGGAAGTTTTAAAATTTTATATGGAACGATTCCATATGAGTATCAAATTCCTACGATTAAAATTGATAACATAAAATTTAAACAATGTAAATTTTACCTTAAAATCTCGAAACGAGATTATGGACACCAACAGATTAAACTGCTCTTGTTGTATATCCCAGTAACTGATGAACGAACGTTTTTTCAATCAGGTCCATGAACAGAAGTTTAATCCCTCTGATAGACTGCACTAGAAAGTCTATCAAAAGTTTCTACGAAGAGAAATAACATATTTGATCTGCTAATTCAGACTGCGAATTCGAAATTTGCAGACTGAAAAATCTCAAAGACAGAGGGAAGGGGGGCGGCCAAAACTAGAGAGAAACTCTCTAGGGTTTTCGAAAATTTATGACCTTATGTTGTGTAATTTCTGCACTGCAATAACTTATTTATAATGTGGGCTGCTAACAGCTTAGGGCCCATTAGTCATAAGTTCAAGCCTGACAAGCAAAGCCCGCATGTTCAGAAATTAATATAAAATTTATCGTGACTCAGATTGATAAACCAATTTCACCAATGTGCACAGAAACTATTTCTGCATCTTTTAAAGTCAAGACAAATTTTCTGAATCCGAATTCAGTTGTTTCCAAAAATGTCCATCACTATGTCATTTTAGGAAATCTTACTCCCTCTTCTCTTAAATAAGAAGTCCCACTTCTTTATTCACTAAATTTAACTCTTTAAATTTAATTATCTCAACGGGGATTAAAAATCCATTACTTGTGTAACCCTCAATGGTTCAGGATACAGCTAGCCGTGGGCTCACAACTCCTTGTGACTCGGAACAACAATTTCCGACTTACCCAACGAATCATGGTAAGAGCGCCTAGCAACATCACCCCATGATTCCCTAGGTATTACTGATAGTGCCTGCAAGAACCAATAGATCTTGATTAGCGTACAGTACGGTCCCTTCATCCATATATCCCGATCGAATCAACAACCATTGGTAAATCGAGAGTCGTTCGAGATTCGATAACTATGAATTACATCTTGGAGATCAAATAGTGACATCGCATGTGTTACTAGGAACACCAAGTAATCTAAAACACATCATGTACTCTGGCCAGAGATTCGTCACACTAATATCTCCTCATATCGCATAGGATATCCACACTTGCAAGTATGTGGTGAATCCTTGACAAAAAAGTATCGACTCCTATATGTGTCGTAACTGTACCCAATCCCGACACCTGATGACCCCAATAGAGTCGGTAAACGAGTCAAAGTACAGTACTAGCATATAGAGTCTCAATGATGTTTCAAGTAGTAAGGACTAATGGTGTACAACCAAAACCGCGGACTTTATCCACTCGATAAGTGATAACCACTTGGAAAGTCCGGATAGGGTAGTTCGATCATTCATCATATGAATATTCATTTTCATGCTTTGAACATCTCTATGTTCCATACCAATGAAACGTGGTACTCGGCATCGCAAATGCTAGTCTCAATCTCGAGCGATTCTTATCCTTATTAACGGACGGCTCAATCGACTAGGAACTGTTTAGAATATACAGTGACTATAAGATATGTTTCATGATAGCCATCCCCATGTGCTACCACATCTTACTTTAGTATATTCAAGGTCTTTATCAAAATAGCAATAGTATATCATTATATAATAATAAGATAAAGTGAACGCCATTTAAAGAACGTATATTATATTAAACAAAGATTGTTTACAAAAAGAGACTCTCAAAGCCCTTAGCCACAAGTTGGCTAACGGGGCATCAACTCTTTCAACTTCGTATATGAAAATATGTATGTTCTCATATGTTATATCATGTATAGACTTGAATTTATTTGAAGGATCTTGCCATTGTTCCAAGCTTGACAGCAGAAAATGTCCTCTGATGTTTTCTGGAAATGGTGCCCGCTCGATCGGGTGAAGTTCACCGATCGAGTGAGGCCCTTAAATTGAAGGCAGAAAATCGAGCATTTTGGGCTCGCTCGATTGGTAGGTTTTGACCGATCGAGCGAGACCAATATATGTGCAGACCCGAGAATTTGACATTTTGCTCACTCGATCGGCTGACTTTGCCCGATCGAGCGAGGCTCGGAGATTTTTAAAAAAAAAAATTCTGCTCTTGATTTATTATTTTTTAATTGTTTATTAATTGTTTAATTAATCATTAGCTGCCCTAAAACGAGATTAGCAACCCGAGGTCCCCACAAACAGCGACGGGGCGGGCGCTCAAGTGAAGGCGCGGGCGCGCCTTCAACTCGCAATTTCCAATTCTCATATTTCTCATGACACAGCGCGATTGCTCTAAGTTATGCGCTAACAACAAGCGCTAATCTTTCTTGGCCCAATAAAGAATCCCAACACTGTTACTTTTCTTTTCTCTGAACGTTCTTTTCTCTCTTTTCGCTTTATACTTTTCTTTTAATTCTTTTAATTCCTATTTTATTCTCCTTTTCTTCCACAATAATTCTTCTTTTTCCCATTATTTCCATAATTCTCTGCAAGCACAAAAACAACAAAACCCAGACATAAATCTGCTCGAAACAAATAATTAACAATTAAAATCATATATAAATTAAGTGTATAAAATACACTTATCAATTATGTTTTTGCACGTTTTACTGATCCACTATCTAAGCCTTTACCTGGACATTATTCGAATAGCATCGCGAATCAATGGGTTTGAAGTATATAGGTAGTTGGCTCTAGTGCAAGTGGGAGATTGTTAGAGTAGGTGTTCGTTGAGCCAAGTGTTGGTTGAGGGACCTTGTAATAACTCTTGTATGAAAATCTTTATTTTAATAATATTTGAATTATTTAATATGGCACATATTTATTTGTATATTCATTCTAGTTGCAAATATAAAGCCCTTGAATATACAAATAGTATAAAGAATATGATATGGTCATGTGATGACTATCATGAAACTCATATTTGGAAAACTATATATTCTAAATCTTTCTAGTCGATTCAGCATGTGACGCCCAGGGCTAATAAGAGAGCGGGTAGTGTAGTAGCCCGTAACCAAAATCAGTAATTAAGGAATTAATCATAATTACTTGGATAGAGATCGGAAGCTCTGAAGGTGAGTTCGGAAGTTCCGAACAGGATCGGAAGCTCCGATGCAGGATCGGAAGCTCCGATGGTATTACGTCAGGCATGACGTGTGGCAAGATCGGAAGCTCCGATCAGGATCGGAAGCTCCGATCACCCCTATCCGAAGTCAACAAGTGATATTTTGACACGTGGCAGATCAGGATCTTCGGAAGCTCCGATGGCAGGATCGGACGTTCCGATCGAGGTTCGGACATTTCGATCGAGGATCGGAAGCTCCGATCGTTGTCTATAAATAGAAGGCCGAGAATTTAGTTTCAATTGCCAATTCCGGATTTCCTCTCTACTCTAGTTGTATTCGAGTTGTTCTAGCCTTCCTAGGCTTGACTCGGGAGTCGTCGAGGCGTTCAATAGTCGTAGCGGAGTTGTGCCCAAGTTCTGGAGGCATCGACATCAAAGGGCTAACGATGGACGAAGGTATAGCTTTTGCTTCCTATAAATATTTAGGAATATGCAATAGCTTAGTTAAGGCTTTTAGAGCACTTTAATGATAGTAGTATCATTTGGCAGTGTAGAGCAGACTATAGGCGTGGACCTAGAGTTGGTAGAGCTTGCACTGTTTTGAGGTACGAAAGTACTGTTCGAGATATCCTGACTGAGTATGCATGTATTATGTGACTGCATGGTTTATATGTCATTGATTTATGTTGCATTCATTTGCATACTGAGCTATCTCCTTCAAGATGTCTGTTAGTAGGATTTTTCCCTATCTTGTTAGTGGTTGGACTTTCATCGATTTGGGTCCGGCACATCCACTTGTATTATGGTATGGGAGCCACCTCCTAAAGCGATGGCACAGCATGCTACATACCAGGGCCCGGTCTGTCTCTGTTATCTGATCTTTGACCTCGAGTTTATAGGAAGTTCACTTTGCATGCATGTATACTCATACTCTCGTACTGTGCGTTTTATGCTCACGTCTCGTACTCTGTGTTTCTGGACACCCTATTCCATGGGGCAGGTTTGCGTTTGGACGAGGAGGGTGGATCCAAGAGGGGCTAGGCAGTGGTTGGCCAGCTGGAGCTTCGTCTAGGTTTTATTTTTGTTGTTTTGAGGTTGATACAGCTATTCGATTTGGTTGTATATTTTTTGGATAAATTACAGATTCCTTTACTTGGGATTGTATAATGTTTATGGTTTCCGCAGTTTTATTCTGATATCCATTTAATTAAGTTAATTGCATGCCTAAGTTCTGTTTAGTAGGTGATCTAGGTAAGGGTCACTACAGGTAGTGATTGCCGGTGCCAAGAGGTTGCACGGACAAGGAGCGGCACCTGGCAGGTTTCTAGGAAAAGGGAGACATGAATCAACCGATCTCGTACCGGAATGAGAGGGATTCTGAGACTGTGTAGGTATGGGACTTCACAGTTGAGGAGGGCATAAAATATTTGATAGGTACTACTCATATCACGAAGGTGCATCTTCTTTTCGAGAGCTCATCACATAAGAACTCCAAAGTTAAGCGTGTTTGACTTGGGGAAATTATAGGATGGGTGACCCCCTATGAAGTTTTTTAGGGTGCGTGTGAGTGAGGACATAAGCATGCTGGAATGACCTGTCTTGATACAGTGGGGATAGTCGTCAAATCTGGGGCGTTACAGTTGGTATCAGAGCCGACCTCTATTAGTACGGGGACGAACCACACGGAAGCTGGTGGGCATGTGACGCCCAAGGCTAAAAAGAGGATATGGAGTGATTGCCGGTGCCAAGAGGTAGCACGGACAAGGAGCGGCTCCTGGCAGGCTTCTAGGAGAAAGGGGACATGAATGAACCGATCTCGTACCGAAATGAGAGATATTTTGAGACTGTATAGGTATGGGACTTCACAGTTGAGGAGGGCATAAAAGATTTGATAGGGACTACTTATATCACGAAGGCGCGTCTTCTTTTCGGGAGATTATCACATAAGAACTAAAAAGTTAAGTGTGCTTGACTTGGGGTAATTATAGGATGGGTGACCCCCATGTGAAGTTTCTTAAGATGCGTGTGAATGAGGACATAAGCATGTTGGAAAGACCCGTCTTGATACAGTGGGGATAGTCGTCGAATTTGGGGCGTCACACAGCCGCCAAAAAGAATGATAAAGGTCCCTCGATTTTGAGACTAGTATTTGCGATGTGAGTTCAACATTTCATTGGTAGGAGACATAGTGATGTCCAAGCATGCAAATAGGTGCTTCTTGTATAGTGCACTGAACAACCCTCCCTAAAGGACTTTCCAAGTGGTTCTCACTTATCGAGTGGAAAGATCCTAGTTTATGGTTGTACACCATTAGTTTTTATGACCCGGGACAACATAGAGACTCTATATGCTAGCGCCTCACTTTGATTTGTTTACCGAATCAACTGGGGTCATCAGGTGGCAAGGTTGTGTGTTGTGTCGAAACATGTAGGAGTCAATGCATTGTATTTGGGGATTCAAAGCTTACCTTCGGGTATGGATATCCTAAGTGTTCTCATGTATTTGTAGTTTGAAATCTCTAATCAAAGTAGGTGGTAATTAAGAAAGGATTTTCTTTAATTACACCTTCGATGCAACTACGGAATGATACATAGTTATCGATTCTATAACAACTCTCGATAAACCAATGGTTGTCGAATCGGTCAGGATATATAATAAGTTGAAGGGACGTACTGTACGCTAATCATAATTGAATGGTTCTTGCAGGCACTATCATTTGATACCTAGAAAGTCATGTAAGGGATGCTGCTAGATGTTTAACATGACTGGTTAGGTACGATCAGACTTGAGTTTTTTGGCATTCTTATTATCAAGGAGTTGATAAATAAAAATGGAGCTATATAGGGTAAGCTCATGATATAGGGACTTGTTGATCCAGAATCACATGGAGATATGAACTCACTACTAGTTGTATCATTGAACCATTGAGGATCACACGAATACTGGCTTTCAAGAACCCGTTGAGAGTAAAATTAGTTCAATGAGTTGAACGACTTATAAAAGAGTTTTTAAGTGAGATAAATTAGAAGTATGACTTCTAAAAGAGAATAAAGGAGAAAGTAACTTTTAATTTGTGAATGTGTTTCAATATTAAAAGTTGACTTGAATTAATAATTAGTTTTTGAAATTGGTGATTTTCAAAACTATTATTATGAACTTAATTAAATTAATTCAAGAGTTTAATTAATTAAATACTAGTGAACCTTGTAGAGTCCAAATAATTAAATTAATTCAAGTGTTGGATTAATTAAACACTATTGGGTCTTGTAGAGCCCAAATGGAAATAGTGTTGAATCATTATTCTACTAGTAGGCTTGAATGAGTTCAAGTTGGATTTAATTAATTGATTGAGCTTAAATGAGTTTGAGTTTGATGATTAATTAAATATTAAGTTTATGGGCAATGTATGTATATGTTTGACATAAAAATACATACAATACATGAGAGAGAGGATATGAAGGATTAAAAGACAAGATGCACATTTTTCTATGAATGTTTTAACTTTTTTCTATGCATGCTTTGTCTTTTGTCATAACACACTTTTTAAGTACCAAGACAAACAATATTCCTCTTCCTCCAACACCATATGCCCGAACATTACACACAATATTATCTCCAAATTTTGTCATTTTCTTGTGTGAAAAAGGCAAAGGAATTCTCAATGAAAAATGCTTTAAATATTATAGTGCATATTTAGGGTGGATCTAGTTTTGACTAATCGTGGACCTAATTTGAAGGAGTCCATTTTAGAGCAAGGTGTTCTCTTGGAAGTTTGTTCTATTTTGAGCGAGGTGTGCTCTTGGAAGCTTGTGGATAGTGTCTACCTTTTCAAGAGCTAAGTTGTTCACAACTTGGTTGGAGCCATAATCAATATTTTAAGATTTATAGCTAAAAACTTCTTAAATACTCTATGGATATTTAATGTTTTTGAATGCTACACAAGTGCTCGATTTTTGCATAAAAATTTTTAACTTTCGTTGTGTTTTCGGGCATGAGAGAACCGAGATACAACATAATCATATATTGGCACCCGATCTAAAACAGTTAATACTCCAATATCATATATTAGTACCATATTTATAATTTTTTGTATCGTCGTTAAATTAAAAAAAAAAAGACAAATATGAAATTAATATCAATAAGTGCATACATATTTGAGTACTTGAAAACATATATTAGTACCAAATTTGAAATAATTTATGCTCATATATCATGTATTAGTACTGCATTTTCAATGTTTTTTTACCGAATTTCCTCCGAGAAAAAACTTAGCCGACAGTTATCTCAAATTCAATGTTTTGTACTGTATTTTAATCTTATATTTGTTTATATACGACTAAATATGTGAAAAACTTTAAATTATTAAATTTTAGAAGTTGACAACATATTATATTTTAGTTTATTTTAGGTAATCAAAATCTATTATATATGGAATAATACTATAAGGCTAAGTTTGGTAGCATTGATTAGGCCTTGATAATTTAAAAATTTGTTGCTTGACTCGTTTTTATCTGAATTTGAGATAACTGTCGGCCCATGACTATTGCATTGTATCGGAAAAAAAATTGTGTATTAACAAGCCAATTTCTACAGTGTGTCTTATTACACCCAGTAGACACTTCTACCTTTTCCCTAAACAAGAATCTGAGTGCTTGCTCACCCCACAATCATTTCTCCATCGCACACTTCAGCTGCGTTCTTCGCGAAGGTATGAGACATTTTCCCTTTTCTATTTCAATTCACGATTTCTACGATGAACATGTTCTCTTCCCCGTCAAATACAAGATCTATGTACTAGTTTGTTGAGCTTTCGAATTTGTAACGTCCCAAAACTCAAGAACGCTACTAAAAAAAACATTCTTTAAAATTTTGGGAAAATTTTTGGAAAATAAAATATTTATAAAAAGGGGGTAATTGTGCACTAAAAAATGAATGTAACATTTCTCCACCGCGTTACCAACATAAAAGTAAGAAAACTTGTTTTTTCTTCACAATAAAATAAAGTAAAATGTGCACAATAAAACATTTCATATGACACAGTGCTCATGCATCTCTCATCGGCGTGACCGTCAGCTCTTCATTTCGAACTTCATACTCATAAATAAAATAGTCAAGGTCATCATTACCTGCACCATTCAAGTATAGTGAGTCTAAAGACTCGGCAAAAATATGCATACAAACTCATTTTAAAAACTTGAAACGTAATGCAGTGGCATAACATGATAAGAACATAAAAACTTGACACTTAGGGTGATGGGATACATGCATTTGTGGAAACCGTCATTATGAGCACATCATTTGGAAAGGTCATCCCCGGATCTCATCCCAGGGTGACAGTCCTAACATTCTTGTGAGCACGTAGTTTGGAAAAAGTCATCCTCGGAGTTCATCCCGAAGCACCAATCTCGTATTGCCACCAAAAAGTCATGTATAACATCAAAATAATTTCATGCATCATTACGTCATAACTTTGTCATATCATGCTTTTAAACTTTCGTGATAAATGTCATGCTTGCTAAACTAAGGTAAACTCATTCATGCATATAATACCACATAAAATTTCATGACTTTCACAATAACATAATTTTCATGAAGGAATATAACATATAGATGCATTATATAACTTAATCGATCCACGTGAGTTGCTTCGTCCGTCTCGGACATTTGAATTTGAAACTTTTTCCAATAGAACATCTTAAAAACAATTAAAATAGCTTAAAATATCATAAACTTGAATTTTGGACTTCAAATACGTAAAGTAAAATTCGTTGGACAGAACGTTTCCCGCAAGGGCGGAAAACCGGCACGAGCCGGCGCCGCCCTATCATGCCTAGGTGTGACGCGATCTGCCAGAGGTTTTTAGGCAGGTCGGCGCTGCACGACTTGAACAAAAATGTGGTCATTCCGACCTCTTTCGACCCCTTTTCGACCACTTTTGAGAAAATACTCTCCCACACTTAAAAAGAACGGTTGCAAGCCATAAAAACTTTAAAAACAAGGAAGGAATCCATCAAACAATCCATCTTTTCAAAAGTTTGATTCAAAACCTCCATATATACCATACACACACCAAAATTCTGAATCTTCACATCTAAATCCATCAACATTTCAATAAACTTTCACCAAAGACATCAGGAACGAATCACGCTTCACGATTCTAATTATGCTCATAAAGTTTCTCATAAATCATGCATAAAAACGACACATACACATAGGGTTCAAAGCAAAAATACCTATACTCTTGAATGATGGTTTCAAAATGTTAAAAACTTGTTTGAATGCTGACGTTTGAATTTAATCTGCACCTTGGGAATGATCTAGCCTCGAACACTAAAGAACTCGCTTCTAACCTTGGAAGATGTTTGAACATGAAAGGGGAGATAAGGAGAAGGCGGCGTCCAAAAGTGAGAAAGACTTTTGATGCTAAACTGTTTGTGACCAATGAGCTTGAAAGTCGGCTCGTTAGTCTCAAATACTAACTTTTAAAATTTAATGCACCCAACTAATAAAATAACACTGCATCAACTTTAAAATTTACATTAATCATAAAACATTTTCTTAATTTCCATCGAAGGCTAGTCTCGTTCCTTCAGTCCAGAATAATTTCCAAACCTAAAAATTTAAACTATCTTGCAAAACATTAAATATCAGGCATATCATAACATCACATAATTTAAACTTAACATTTAAATATCATGAATAAAATGCATAAAATCATATAAATCATTTAAAACTTTTTGTGATCGAGTTAGTGGACTTTTGGATTTTACAGAATTGGTGTAAATCGAGCTAAGGATTCCAGATTTGCGTAGCTGTTGCGCTGTGCATCGAAGACGACCTCTGTACAGTGAATGTTAAGAGTCGTGTTTCTAATATCGTGTTTTGTAAATAAGAAATGAGTTCATATAAATAGGTGTTAGTTAGATTCAAAAGATAGACTTTTGTATACACTTGATTAATTTTACGGAAGACAAATTCCATTTTCTCTCGGAGCAAGATATTTTAACATGGCATCAGAGAAAACCATTTTTTCTCTTTTTGAATTCTCGATCGCTTCCGCTGACGGTTACTGAGTTCTTCTTCAACTCATTTTCTGCATTTGGATCTTTCTTGGCGGCGCATCTAAACATCCACGATCCTCTGTATTTGGCCCAATCGGATACACCGGGGTTGAATTTAATTTCTGAGCATCTTACTGGATCTGAGAATTACGGTATTTGGAGTCGTGCTATGTTGATTTGTTTGCGTGCTAAGAACAAAATCGCTTTCATCGATGGGAGTTATCAACGTCCTGAAGCTGGATCTATTACTTTACCGGCATGGGAGCTCTGTAATGCATTGGTACTCTCTTGGATTCTAAACTCTGTATCTAAGGAGATTTTTGGAGGAATTGTTTATTCCTCTGATGCTTTCAATGTTTGGAAAGATTTTAAAGAGCGATTTGATAGAGTGAATGGCTCTAGGATTTTTTCAATTCATCGAGAACTCAATCGTTTGGTGCAAGGCAATGTTACTGTCACTTCATATTACTCTAAATTGAGACAATTGTGGGATGAGTATTCTTCCTTTGTTGCTTTACCTACCTATGAGTGTGATTCTGCGAAGAAGTACGTTGAGCATGATCAACAAAACAAGTTACTCCAATTTCTTATGGGACTCAATGACAGTTTTTCTCATGTTCGGAGTCAGATTTTACTTATGGATCCTCTCCCCACCGTAGGTCAAGCATTTGCTCTCATTTCACAGGAAGAATATCATCGTTCCTTGATGGTTTCAGCTCCATCAATATCTGATCTCGGAACCTCTGCTTTTTACTCATCACAGAATAATCCTGAAGCTAGGAAGAAAGATCCATTGCATTGTGTATATTGCAACTGGCCAGGGCATATTAAAGCAACATGTTTCAAACTTGTTGGTTACCCTCCTGGGCATCGTCTCTATAAAGGATCAGGAAGAGGTCAAAATTTTACATATTCCAGGGATAGTCCAAAGCAATCTAAATCTATTGGTCATGCTAACATGTCTAGAAATGATCTTATTAAAGAAGACCAGATGAGAAAACATATTTCTTCTGCTGGAATGTTCACTCCTGATCAGTATGTTGCTATATTGAAGCTTCTGCAGACTGAGCAAGCACCAGATAATACTTGCGCACCTATGGTTAACATGGCAGGTTGTCAATCATTTCCTTCTTCCAACTTAACTTCTACATGGATTATTGGCACCGGTGCAAATGATCATATGGTTGGTCATGATATTCTTTTGCATAACTCTCTCCATATAGCTCTCCTATTGGGGTTGTTCGATTGCCTAATGGTAGTACTACAAAGGTTTCAACGATTGGCTCTGTTTTTCTTTCCAATTCTAGTGTTCTTTCCAATGTCCTTCATGTTCCAGATTTTCATCACAATCTGCTTTCAGTTTCTCGTCTTACCAAAGAGCTAATTTTTCCGTGTTTTTTATCCCCATTTTTGCATCTTTCAGGACCTATGCAGTGGGAAGATTGTGGGGATTGGTAAAGAAAAACATGGCCTCTACTAAATTGCTTCCTCCAGTCTTCATCTTGGATCTGACACATCGCATTCTACTACTAATAGTACTAAAACTTCTTAGTGTCATACTTTAGTTACTAGTCGTGATACTGATATCACCTCTAAGAATACTATTTGGCATCAATGTTTAGGACATATTTCTTTATCTAGAATGAAGTTGTTGTCTTTTATATCTGGTAATCTTGAGCTTTCCCCATGTAACATTTGTCATCTTTCTAAACAAACACGTTTACCATTTCCTGTTTCGAGTTTTTCTTCTTTTACTGCTCCTTTTGAACTTATACACATGGATATTTGGGGTCCCTTCGATCATCCAACTTATCATGGAAAAAGATTTTTTCTCACGATAGTTGATGAATACACACGGGTCACTTGGGTTTATTTGATGCAATCTAAACTGGATGTGTTACGATTTATCAAAGAATTTGTAGCTCTTGTCAAAAATAAATTCCCTACAACCATTAAAGTCATTTGCACTGATAATGCACTTGATTTTTTTGAAAGAGAGTGTACTGAATTTTTCACATCTTTTGGCATCATTCATCAAAGTTCTTGTCCATACACACCACAACAAAATGGTCAGGTTGAACGTAAACATCGTCACATTCTTGAACTTGCTCGAGCCTTAAAGTTTCAGGCATCTCTTTCACATAGGTTTTGGGGGGATTGTGTCCTCACTGCTTGCCATATTGTCAATCATATTCCCACACCACTTTTAGCCAATAAAACTCCTTTCGAAATGTTGTTTAATCGGCAGCCGTCCTATGATCATTTATAAGTTTTGGGTTGCCTTTGTTATGCATCTCTTTTACCACATGGGGATAAATTTTCTCCTCGAGCAGCTTAATGTGTTTTCTTAGGCTATTCCCCTCATCAAAAAGGCTACAAGCTCCTTCATCTCTCCACTAATAGATTTTTTATTTCTCGGGATGTTCGTTTTTTTAACACATTTTCCCTTTTGCTACTCCTACACCTTCAGCCCCTATATTTCCTCCTGATCAAACCATGTTTTTTGATGATGATGCCACAATACCTACTCCATCTATTCCTCCTCCATCTTCTCTGCCTCTTCGTCACTCTACTAGATCTTCTCGTCCACCCATCTGGACAAGTGACTATATTTGTCATACTTTACATAATTCTGCCCATAATCCCTATCTTATCTCGGACTTTGTTTTCTATTCTAATCTTGCTCCTCTGTATCAAGATTTCCTTACTAATTTGTCTGCCACTCAAGAACCTCGTATCTATCAAGAAGCAGTCACTAATCTCTATTGGCAGGCTGCTATGGATGAAGAGTTATCTGCTTTAGTGTTCAATGGAACTTGGAAAATCGTTTCTCTTCCACCAGGGAAAACCGCAATTGGCAACAAATGGGTATATAAAATTAAGCACAAGGCCGATGGAAGTATTGATCGGTACAAGGAACGCCTTGTGGCCAAAGGATACACTCAACAATATGGAATTGATTACCTTGATACATTTTCTCTTGTTGCTAAAATTGTGACTGTCCGATGTTTACTCACTCTTGCGGCTCAATTGAATTGGCCTCTTCATCAAATGGATGTCACCAATGCATTTTTTCAAGGTGCTATCGATGAAGAAATATATATGCAACTCCCACAAGGCTTTGGTCCTCAGGGGGAGTCTAAGGTATGTCGATTACTCAAATCCTTGTATGGGCTGAAGCAGGCCTCTAGACAATGGAATTTTAAGTTTGCTAAAATCATGCTTGGCGCCGGATATCATCAGTCACCGAATGATCGTTCTTTGTTTGTCAAGAAAGATAATAAGGTTGTTACTATTCTCCTAGTTTATGTTGATGACATAGTGATAACGGGCAGCAATAGTGACTTCATTTCAGATCTTAAAACATATTTGCATTCCAAGATTAATATTAAAGATCTTGGACCGCTCAAACACTTCTTAGGCATTGAAGTAGCAAGATCAAAGAAAGGGATCAGTCTGAGTCAAAGAAAATACGCTTTAGAATTGATTTCAGAGGCTGGGTTGTCAGCAGCTAAACCTTGTGAAACACCCATGGAACAGAACTTGAGATTGACAACCAAAGAGTTTGATGTTGGTGCTGGACAGAGCAATTCTAGTGATGCTCATCTCACAGATCCAGGGGCATATAGGAGGCTTATTGGAAAGTTGATATATCTCACTGTCACGCGCCCAGATATATGTTTTGCTGTGCAGACATTAAGTCAGTTTATGCAAGAACCAAAGGAATCTCACATGGTTTAAGCGATTCGAATCTTGAGATATTTAAAAACAGCACCCGAACTTGGAATTTTATTGTCATCTAAGAACTCTTTTGAGATGAAAGCATTTTGTGATTCAGATTGGGGGACTTGTCCCATGACAAGGAGATCAATCACTGGTTATTGCATCAAGTTGGGAGATTCTCTAGTTTCATGGAAGAAAAAGAAACAATGTACAATTTCTAGATCATCAGCAGAAGCTGAATACGGATCTATGGCCAATACTACTTGTGAAATAACATGGATAAAAGGCTTGTTGACAGATATGGGAGTACCTCTATCACAACCAACCGTGCTACACTGTGACAATAAATCTGCCATACACATAGCAGCCAATCCCATATTTCATGAAAGAACAAAGCACATAGAAATAGATTGTCACTTGGTGAGAGAGAAGATACAAGAAAAGACAATCAAGACAGCCTATATTCCAACAAACGAGCAACTCGCAAATATATTTACGAAGGCATTGGGAAGAGTTCAACACACTTTTTTGTTAAGCAAGCTTGGTATTACAAATATATATCAAGCTTGAGGGGAGTATTAAAAGTCGTGTTTCTAATATCGTGTTTTGTAAATAAGAAATGAGTTCATATAAATAGGTGTGTGTTAGATTCAAAAGATAGACTTTTGTATACACTTGATTAATTTTACGGAAGTCAAATTCCATTTTCTCTCGGAGCAAGATATTTTAACAGTGAACACACATCGGTATCATCCAAGGCGATGTCTTGGATGTTTTGCTTAATCTATGTTCCATCATTTCAGTCAACCGAGCCAATTACTTTGCCTTCTTTTCAGTTCTTTATTTATTATTAGTTTATGTTTAATATTTTGGCACACAGAAGGCTAAATCTTGTGGACTCTGAAAATAAAGTAGGGCAAAGGTAAAACAATAGAAGATTTGGGAGGAGAAAATATAGATTTCAACTCCGATGAGAAGAATTAAATGGCAGAAGGGTATTTTCGTCAGTACATAAAGTGCCCACCATTTTATCTTCAACCCAAAAAATGAACCAAACAATATAAAATTTTATCTCATTTAATACATATCCGATTTAATCTATTTCAATTAATAATCTCATCACAAGTACCAAGCGGATCCTAAATGTATATTTGTTCAATATTACATTAATTAAGATGAAGTGTTATTAACACATTTTAGAGTGTAAATAACACTCCTAATATATAATACATGAAGATGATGACAAGTTTCTTAAATAGAGTAGAATTATCAAGAGTCTTCTATATTTTCATTACTCACTTGTTTCTTGTGATATGTGATACCAATCAAGGTATATGTATGTGGTGATATCCCGGGAAGTCAGGGGTATCAGGGCTAAGAAGAAGCAGAAGCATCAGGGATGCTAGTCAGAACAGCGAACAGGGTTCTAGCCCGACTATTTTTAGGGAGGAGTGGTGATATCCCGGAAAGTCAGGGGTATCAGGGCTAAGGAGAAGCAGAAGCATCAGGGATGCTAGTCAGGGCAATGATCAGAGCTATACCGAGTCAGGGACGTTAGGGATGTATAAAGGCAGACCTGGAGCTCCAGGATCCCGGGAGGACCAGGTCTTCATGACTTAGACAAAGCTCATTTCTCCAGGGCATGATCCCCACGATTGCCATAATCCCGAGCCTTTCGGCTTCATCGTGTGTGACAGGTAAACGTGAGCAACTCTTGCACCCACGACCCAGATCGTGGCCACTACCCTAGAAATGCGGAGTGACTCTCTCACTCCAAGACTTATACCCAGATCGTGGCCACTACCCTGGAAATGCGGAGTGACTCTCTCACTCCAAAACTTATAAATACCTTGCCTCAGGTGTTTGTAGAGGTATGTTCATAAAAAATTCCAAAGCACTATATTCATTTTACCTGAAGCCCACTCTATTTCTGAGTCTGACTTAAGCATCGGAGTGGCCCCGCCGAAAAACCTTCCGGCGTCCCACTAACGTGCTTTCATTTCTTTCCCTTGTGTACAGATCATCTCGATCAAGGAGGGATAAACCACACTTCATCTCTACTAGCCCGGTCAGCTCGTCAAGCCCACTATACTACCCTTGATAGCCCGGGCACTCTTTTTTATCAAACATCATCAGTATGGTTTTAGTATTTCTTTTTTCTCCGCGTTTCATTACAAAACTGATTCGATTAATTTATATACCACTCTAAACCAGAGGCATTCAAAACGACATCATTCAGCATTCATTTTAAAGAGTCGAACTCAAGTAGAACAACAAAAAAGCATGATCATAATTTACAATATTCATTTACCCATATGGGTTAAGATTCTGCTAATGAGAGCTTCCTTTTTCCCAGTGACAGGAAGGTTGTTCACATTCAGGTAGTATTTCAGCTCCGCAACGGTCAGATCCTTCAACTGCCAAACATGGTGAGTAAACAAATGAGGATTGTTACAGGTTAATGAAATCGACAGCAACTATATTGGATTTTTTTTTCGCATCGAGCCCCCTTGCTCCAACTAAAAATTAGAGCGATTTTTTGGAGCAAATTATCTAAAACAGTAACTATAAACAAAAATGTTGTATGCCCCTTAAACCGCAATCATCCTCTGTTCCAGAAGTAGTTCATAGCTAATTAACGATGGAGCAAGAACAGAGAAGCAGTAATCTATGTCACACTAATGCCAAACCTTTTCCGACTTTTTTTTTAAAACAATTTCAAGGTGTTATTCCTGTAGCAGCATAAATGATAACATACTCGCAAAATGTTCAACATTCATCCTCTCCAGGTCAAGTGCAAAAACAGACACCCCTTTTAAGCTCTTGTTGTTTAAATTCACTTGATCTCCACATGCAACACATCTTTGAATTTAAAAAAATTGAAATTCTCACTTCATATACTATGTATACAGTAATAGATTTGCTCGTTCAAAAAAAAAAACAGTAATAGATTTGCACGGTATTATTAAGACTAGTAACCTAACTTGCTTCTCTTAAGAGTGCATCACATTTATGTTGTATCCCACATCGGTTGGATAAATATCCTGAGAGTTTAATACATAGACCAAGACAACTCCCCCCCCCCCCCCCCCATTGAGCTAGCTTTTGGAGTTAAGTTAGATGCAAGTCCAAATTTCAACATGGTATCAGAACTCAGGTTCCACTGTTATGTGTTGGACTGCGCATAATTGGGTTACCCATTAATGTATCAACGCTCCAGTCATTTCATTCCTGAGCGTAAAAGAGATGTGCTAGTGTGTTAGTTGTGTTCCACATTGGTTGGGTAAATATGATGTGAGTTTAATATATTGACAAAGACAATCCTCCTCCTTTGAGCTAGCTTTTGGGGTTGGGGTTGAGTTAGGTCTAAAGTCCAACTTTCAACATTTTCATCTTGACAACAAATATTTTTGGCTAGGGGGATATAATTAATAGATGAAGGAAAGGTTGTTCCCACCTTTCCATTGTCTGCAAGGTCGGTCCAGTCATAGTTTCCATACTCCTTTGTTGCGTTACCAGCAATTGCTTTCCTTTTTTTGGATGCTTCGCTTGTTTTTCCACTAGCCACATCATTCTCTTCATAATCTTCTCCATAGACAGAGAGCTTGAATTCTTCCATTGCTTTAACTATACCCGGTCTTCCCGAAAAAGAAAACTCAAGTGAGGTTTAGATGACAGAGCATGCAGATTTTACTTCTGAGTGAGTAATTATTAAATTTTTCATTCAGATTCAATCGGAAAAAAGTACAGTACGAAGTATTCTATTCGTCATCAATTGTTACCTGGACATGCCTTCTTCATCTGGGAGAGTTTCATCTCTGATGTCAGGCATATCATCTTCATCCAATGCTAGAGCCTGTAACACTGCATAGTGTCTCTGCAAGGCTGCAAGAGGAATTGAGATAACACTGGCACACTAAAGACGGCTGCTTCAAACCAATGCATAGCAATTTCTTGAACTTAATAGTGGTCCACAATGGCAAAGGTGTAAAAGTCATCGCAGGACTTCAAGATTTCAATTCTACAAAAGTATTAATAAGCTCATAAATTGGACAATGTATTTTCACTAATGATTGCAGATTTTTGTTAGACTTATTTTTTGGTGAAAGACAAATTTCCTGGTACTCTCAAAAGTTAATACATGAGGCAATCCTTTATGGATCCAAATCCATAACAAAAACCCAATTCAAACAACAGAGTTCATGCAATTGTGAGAAAGTTCTTTGGAGGATGGAACTTACCTGGGTTAGCAAACTGGCAAACTGAAAATTGTTTCAAATCTACACGCTTCACCAATGAAGAGGCACTCTTTATTTGGTCATCGGTTGCTCGAGCAGCAATGGGATTTGCTTCAGTGTGAAGCTGCAACCAACTACATATGTACTAAAAGCTGGCTGCTATCAAGAAACACAATAATGTCACAGAAATACTTTTACCTCTTCAATGGGTCTTATGTCATCAGAATATGGAAGATATATCATATGCATTCCAGGAGGCTCAACCTGACCACTGGAACTCCTTATCTCCTCCTGCAGTTTTACATACAATCATATATTCAAGTTATGGTTTAAGAAATATAAGGGTAGAAATATAAGAGTATAAGACTAAGAAACATCATATGTTAGTGAAATATAAGAATAAAGGTACAGAAATAGCCGTCAAGATTATAATGATAACAGGATAGAAGATCATATCCTTCATTCCTACAGTAAAAAGCAACTAATCTGTGTTTCAGCAATGAAAATACATACATAGCTAAAAGAGTAATGTCACATGAAGTCATTAATCGGGTTCTAACTTTATAAAGCTCACCAGCTTACATTACCACAACAAAATTTCACTTAATAACATAAAATAACTTACTTGAGCGACTAAAGCCACCAACCGAGGATGAGAGGGGTTCCCATAAAATGCAACTGCAAAACTGCAACTCAAAATGGTTAACTAAGGAAAACAAAAGGTAAAATGTGAAAAAGATGTTAACAGTTCCTTGACCATACGCTCTCAAAAGCTGCTTATTGCATACCATACTTTCACATTTTCTGTTGATGTCTTACAAAATTTTATTTCTCCATTTCCAAACTTTCATGCACAGTAACACATTTCATGCCACATTATCTCTTTGTACTAAAAACTTGAGTAATGATCTGAAACCTTTTGCAGTACAACAATGCAACAACAACAATGAAATTGTTATGAACTTGGGAGAAGGATCTCGTTATTGGGCGATGGATTGGTAGATCGTTTAGATCCGTGATAGGTTTGCGAGTTTTTTCTGCCTTGTTTCCCCATTTTTTTGAATGAATTTAGAGGCTCGTTCCTTGAGAGAACCCCTCGATCTCATGCAAGAGTTGCTTATTTGGAATTCAAGATGATCCCTTTATAAATCGATTAAGCAATTTAAATACAAAAGAGCAACTTATTTAGGTAAGGCGTGGCTTACTGCATAATTAAATTCTGAAATTATGTGTTACGACCTCGGCAGCCCATAATGCTCCAGGCCCAAAAGACATAATTTATCAAAGACGAACCCATGGCAAATTCCGATCACTTGCATCTTAGAAGATTGGTTGTTTTATCTTTTGTTATCATTTGAATAAGTGGATTATTCCTTGGGGAATTTATCCAGAGTTAGGATTGGTTTTATCAATTTGTTAGGATTGGTTTTATCCTTAGCTTTTTCATTGGCATTGTTTGGTTTGATGTATTATTAATCTATGTATAACTTATCCCAATCAATTTCGTCTTATTTTCGTCATATTATTTATCTATTTATTAATTAATAACTTTACATCAATTAAATCAAATATATTATAATCTATCCATCAAATCAAATAATATATTAACTATTTTTTATTATTTATTTTTAATTTACATTATATTACTTATCTATGGATTACTTATCCTATCACTCAAACCAAACGGTGCAGATCACTTGCATCTTAGAAGATTGGTTGTTTTATCTTTTGTTATCATTTGAATAAATGGATTATTCCTTGGGAAATTTATCCAGAGTTAGGATTGGTTTTATCAATTTGTTAGGATTGGTTTTATCCTTAGCTTTTTCATATATTGTATTCCAGATCAGGTGCTTGCTTGTATTTATACCATTGGAATGAAATAAACAAGCAGCTCAAGTTTTATTCTCAATTATCTTCATAGAGATCGTGAGGTTCTCTCGTTATTCGAGCCTCGGATCTGGATCACTCAATAAAAAAAGGTAAACAGGGACATAAAACTACGAAGCATAAGAAAATCGTCACAGACGATTTTTACATTCACGAGCCACGGATCTGGTTACGAACTTGTTAACTTGTTATGAACTTGGGAGAAGGATGATGCCAACTTGTTATGAACTTGGGAGAAGGATGTAGTTATTGGGCGATGGATTGGTAGATCGTTTAGATCCGTGATAGGTTTGCAACTTTTTCGGCCTTGTTTCCCTATATTAAAGAATTTAGGGGCTCGTTCCTTGAGAGAACCCCTCAATCTCACGCAAGAGTTGATATTTGGAATTCAAGATGATCCCTTTATTAATTAATTCAGCGATTTAAATACAAAATAAGAGCCACTTATTTAGGTAAGGCGTGGCTTACTGCATAATTAAATTCTGAAATTATGCCATCTAAGTCTCAACATGGAAAGCGGATAAAAATCATATCCGTAAAGTCTTGCATGATCCTCTACCGTTTATTCTTAAATTTCCCATGACTAAATCGTTGGTAATTATGTCCTTGGGCTTTGCTGCTTGACCCATTTGCATGATGGGCTGGATGGCAGTGTTTGAGTCCATGACAGAAATAACAACAATAACAATAAGGGAATGGAAGGAAAAGTGATATTGACTTGAAGTGATTGCATATTTAAGGAAACATTTGTAGATATGTCTATTCCACTGTTGATGGGTAGCGCCGTCGAAATGGGCTAGGCCCGCTCAGCCAGGCCCACCCTGCCAAGTGCCAAATAGGCAGGTTGGCCCTAAAAACTGGCAGGCTCGCCCCACCAATAGGCTGGTTGGTTTAGGTTGGTAGTTTCTCAACTCACCCAAGTGGCAGGACGACTCGCCACACTACCCCGTTTTGATGGCTCTATTAATTGGCAAACTTCAAGGAATATAAGCAAGATGAAAAACCGTACCTCATAGCTTTCAGAAGTTAATAATTGCTTCTGATTCATTTATTAAAAAAACAATGTATTTCCATTCATTCAAAGCAAAATTTCCGGGGAAGAAATTGTTATTGTTACTCCATAAATGAATATATAACCAAAAAAATGCATCAAAATGCATATGGAGGTAAAACTCACCGCTTCAGCTTCAACATGGATCTGTGAATAGCAATGAAAATACAAGTGCTTCCAATCACTTCCTGCACCAAAACAGAATGTAGGTCTTAAGTTTTGATGTTCAGTGGGAATAGATTCTTACTAACATTAAGAAATCTTCTGAGAACCAACTCTCAGGAAGTCTTGCTATGGGAGAGAAAGATAAAAGTACTGAAAAAGCTTTAAACCGTTCTGATAACGGTCACCATAAAGTTCAATTAGTTTGAGGCTGTCAACAACTTTTCTGCTGAAGATGTTGGAAACAATGACCACAGCCATAGACATAATTCACCAGGGAGTTCTCATGCTTACCAGAAGGTTGAATACGTCGTTTAAGATGTGCAACAGTTTGAGCAGGTGCTACATTCAATAGTTCTACTCACCAAACCAAATTAAAGAACCACTGTGGTCTACTCGACCTTTTATGATTCTTCACTCTAAGTACATACTATTAAGATGTAATTGTGCGTGGTAACTACATGGCATTAGCATAATTGTCAAAAGCCAAAAAGTTAATATAGTGTGCTTTTATTTAAATCAAAATGTTTATTACTCATAAAAACAGAGAAACTTCAAAACAAATTTCACAGCACACGTTGGAGAACCGTATACAAGTCCATCAAAACAATAAAACTAATAAACTATGATAGAAATCATATTGAAGGAATGGAAAAGGTAACCTCGTCACTTGGGAAAACAAAGGTCGATGGCCGCAAGTTGTGATAATCCTTTAAGCAACTCAAAGGTTTGAACCCAAGAAGACGAAGATGTCCAGTCGAAACCCTCTTAATTTCAGAAAGTTCACTGGCCGAGAACATGACACTCTCACTGGAAAAACCAACCCCAGTAAAAACCTTGGAAATGGTATTAGAGTGAAAATCAAGTGCTTGTTTGAAACAAAGCAAACATCTGGGACCAAGGCCATGAGAAAAAAAAAACTTCGATAACATGACAACATTTTTAATTTTAGTGCATTGCTACAAGCTATGGCTCATAAATAAAAAAATCCACCCAAATTGTTTGTAGTAGGCGTTAGTAGTCTCATAAAATACATGCAACAAAATCTTCATACCCTAAATTAAAAATTGTCTCTTGAATTAAAAAATCAAAACATACAATCACACGTTCACACAAGCCATAGCTTTGTGATGACAAACATACAACACATGGAAAAGATCAAACTTGACCTTACACTGAGAGTCCAACAACCGATGCCAGTAAACTCATAAACAACCACATAGAAACCAAACCACAAAGTGTATATCAAATTTGACGCATCCACCAGAAAAGAAAATAGAGAACCAGGAATCTTTGAAGGTACATTTTCAAAGCCTGGTAAAGTGATAAACTAATGCTCACTCAATAGAGTTTCCTTACTTCTTGTAACTCTGAAAAAGTTTTGGCGGCTCCTGCAACAGAGCACCAGTGTCCGAACAGATGAAAGCTCTTTCTGTCTACAAACATCAATGACAAACTGATATTAGAATCGCAAGCTTCAAATCAACCACAACTAAAACGATTATTTCAAGTTGAAAAGAATGGAACTCCTAAACTTGTATAAGAGGGGTCTTAATTTCATAGAAAACAAATCTAGTCAATTAACATTCAAAGATTTAGTACCTGTAGAGGAAGGTTGGTGACTGAGTCAAGCCAAGTGATCGTCCCTGCAACCGATAAGAGAGAATTTAGTGGAAACTCACCTAGATAGGTTGACCAAATACATATAGCCACAAACCTGGGTTGGTTGGGCGAACTAAAGCATAGGTATTCAGCTCAATGCACACACCACCGGAGATGATGAAGTTTATTCTTCGAACTCTGCGCTTTCGGAACATGCGCTTTCTGAGCTGATCATTCATGTCTTCAAATCTGTCAGAATTAGATTAAAAAATGCTCTTTGAAAGCTTTGTTTGCTTCAGAAGATGAATTGAAGAATCTTATATTTCAAGAAAATATACAAGCATTGTACAACCAACCGTCCTCGTTCATGTACTTTTCAATTGATACAGTAATTAAGAAATATCATTTTGAACATAAATGATAAAATCATAATAATCGCAAACAGGATTCAAAATATGCATTTCCTACTTCTCTTTTTCACGACATACGTACAGTGTCATTCAACTACTTTTTAAAGTGATTTTCTAATGCTAACTAAAATATAATGTATCAGTCAAACCAAAATATCCAAGAAACCGACAAACAGCTGTCAATAACATTTTACTCTTTACTTGCAATATAGATACCTTATGTGAGGTATTATCTGGACTATATCCAGAAAAAGAAGAATAATCAAATGCTTGACCATAAATTTATGACAAAAGCAAAATCTGTAGTTCTAAATTACTGGTCTTTGAGCGAAATATCGAATAGACATGAAAACAGCGAAAAACAATAACAAATTCACACCTCTCTCCTGCTAATGCCTTAAACTGAGCCAGCTCATTTTCCTCCATCCCCAGTAATTCCTGAATATATATCGGTTGAATTGAACAAAGTAAACTAAATAGTTTAAACCACAGAGCATCCACTTATGACTGAACATACAACGTAAAAAGTGGACAGGTTGAACTCATCACCGGGCCTACTCAAGGGAAGGACTTCAATTGAGATGTGAAGATCTTGAGAATCCTGAAAAGAATCGAATAGAACATTTCTTATACGAACGAGTGTACCATTCTGATAGCACAAAGTTTTTAAATCTCTGAATTTCTAGAAGTCAATGAGTAAAAAATTTGAGTTAAAGGTGTTTGTGCCCCAAATGAGACATTACTTTGGCACGTTGAAGTGTAGTTCTCATCATGTCCATTTTTGTTACTCCTTTGATACTCCCAAAAGGATCATCCTCATTCGTAAACAACAGAACCCTTTTGTCAACTGTTTTTGCAGACCTGGAGAAGTAAATCCCCAATGTTACCAGAAGTTTTATATTTTAAAGAATTATGACCAGATGTTGTCTTCAACATACTAAATCATAAGCCTATCTCCCCCAATTTCGGATTTGAATAAAAAAAATATCTTACAAAAAAGCATAGTTACAAAAAGCATACCCTTTACGCAGCAGTCCCTGTGCAACCCAAAGAGCATTGTAGAGAGAATTATCACGTGATCCAGACAAAATGCCATATTTACTCCCAATTTCTTTACTAAATGTTTCTGCATGCATTAAAAGCACAGCCAACAAAAAAATTCTCAAGACTGAGGAAACCATAAGGAATAATGAAAAGGAGAAAAAAAGACATGATTATCTAGCAACTATGTTCAAGAAACTGTGTATTGCAAATTTAAGATGTACTCAACCTACTTAAGAAGCAACATAAAACATCTCATAAAAAATCATTGCACGAGAACGGAGAACATATGACAAAAAAAAAATGCGTGAGCATAAGAGCACCAAAAATGAAAAATATGGTGCTAATGAGACATAAGTACATAACTGACTTACTTAAATAAAAAATTAAAGCAAAAATCACAAACTATTTAATAACTACTAAACTCTCATCTATCACCATATCCATATGTACTAGAATACAACAGTCAAACGTTTCTGCCATAAAATAGATTGTTATTTCAGATGCTCCAGAGCTGGCTAGTAGAGCCGTGAAACCATCATAAAGGTCTCAAAGCTTGATACTGATGTTCAATATTTAAGAGCCTATTACCTTCTAAACCTCAATTGTTATTCAGAGCTTGAGGCTACCAACAACGTCAAAATTTTCTTAATAAGGAGTAAGTGAAAATTAGAAATTATGTCAAAGAAAACTTTACTTGTTGCCGCAATGGTGTTATTACAATTTACAGAGTATCAACATGTAACCATTGGTAGGGGTGGAAGTGAATCAAGTTACTCGTGAGTGACTCGGTCAAAACTCAACTCGAACTTGGTTTGACCGAGCTTGAGTAGAGTTGAGCTACTCAAACATATATATACATTTATATATATATATTTATATATATATATATATATATATATATATAAAATATATACACACATATGTATGTATGTATATTAAAATTTATGTGATGTACTATGTGATAATTGACACTATTTTATTTTTCGAGCTCGAGCAACTCGATATGTACGCATGTCGAGCTCGAGCATGAAGTTGATTTCTCAATCGAGTTCGAATTGGGAAAATTAAAATTGAGTTGAGCTCGACTCGGCTCGATTGCACCCGTGATCAGCAGTCAAAGATTGATAAAACATATGCAAGTGATGATGTTTTGAGAAAGTGCAAGTAATTAGAAACAAAGCAGAAGTAGCACAAGTTTCAACTTGCGTGATCATCAATAGACAACTTTGGACTTTGGAGATCCAAATATCACAAGCAGTTCAATAAAATGAATGGCTGTTAATTCAGAGAAGACCACTAATAATTGACCTTCAATGCGGTCGAACTCTTTGATAAATCTAGCAGTTGGTGCATCCAAATCCTCACGTTCAGGAACATTAAAAACAAACACACCATTTAAATCCTGCAAATTCTTCTTTTCCCTCTAGGAATCAAGGAACAAATAAATTAGATAACTTCAAGATGCAAATTTATGACCAGATGAGGGGATGAGCGATGAGCTTCTATAACACAACTAGATTTTTCGAAGAAAGAAGCATACAGTATTAAAGAAGCATATTGAAACTTCATCATAAGACCTATTAATTATTTGAGTCTTCAAAGACTGTGCAATGCAACGAACAGCAATTTGAAAGTGAGTGACATCCTTCTGATCTTCCTGAAAGTATTGACATGTTAATGAACATTCATCATCTTGTTTGTAAAGACTGTGAAAGAAAAGGTGATACTGCTTTCATGTGTGTCCGTGGAGGACAGGAAAATGCAGTAGGCCTCAACTTTTAAGAAATGGATGGTATGTTCAGAATCCATAATATAACTGGAAACAATTGCCCTAGACCACAAACCAAAGGATATAACAAGAAATTTTTTCAGATATCCACTATTTTCAGGTTCCTCATTGTCAAGTTCAAGTTCAACAGGAAAACTGTTTTTGGCATCAAGGGAATGCATTGTGCTTCCATGTATCTCACACTCCGGAGAAGAAGAATTTGTTAGAAGAATCCAAGAGAAAACAAGCACATGGAAAATTTAGCAGGCAAAACAAGGGCATAACAGAAACCAAAAGTCACTGGTCTCTCCGATTTAGGCTTCCAGGAGAAATTATGTTCCCCTACCATATTCAGTACATACAAATAAAACTAACTCGGGTCAACTCCTTCAATTAAGCAAATGTCCAAATCAAGATCAACAACAAATAGCCCATAATCCTTTATAAAACTAATGCAAAATGTGACAAAAAGTAGGAACAATAATTTCGTGACCTAAATTGCTACTTGCAACACTGGCTGATATAGAACCCAAAAACAAAATTTGAAAAATAATCTGTAATAAACAACCTATACACAAAATCCCACAAAAAACCAAACTAATCCAAACATAAAAAATACAGAATTAGAAAACAGTATAGCAGAAGAAAACAACGCAACAAAAAAAAAAAGCAGAAAAAGAGGCGAACCGAAGAGCAAGTAGTGAAGAACATTTTGGGTGAAGCATCGACCAAAAACACCAGCTCCTCCTTGGTTGCATCTCTTTCCTGCGCATTTTATTTTATTTAGATTTAGATAAGAGAGAGAGAGAGAGCATGGTATAGTATAGTATAAAGTAGAAAACCTGATAGAATTGGTCTTCCGGGTCATCGTCGTCTCGGAATACGTCGTCGGGATCGATATCCATCGGAAATGTGATACGACGTCGCAAGCCAAATCTTATTTTTATTATATGCTCTACTTCTTTCAGAAGCTTTGACGTGCTTCAAATACCTGGATCTGGATGTTTTTTTAAATATAAATATAAATAAATAAAAATAAAACGCTTCCCTTGATGTCAAAGGTAACGTAATAATACAAACATAAATAATCTAATATTAATATTTTCTTGTATTTTTTGTGTGTTTGTACATTTTCTTTTTTTTTTTTTTTTTAAGAAAACAAAAAATATTGTAATATTAAAAAAATTCAATAAATATTCACTAAAACGCAACTAAACATCGATTTTATAGGTGGATGGAATTTTCGTAAATAAATAAACATCTAACACTTAAAACTCAAGTTTCACCAATTAATTGAAAGTTAGTTAATTACGGTGTCTCTATTATAATAATATAATATATATTTGATTTAGATACAATGATATGATATACCAAATTTCAGTCCTACATTTTACTTTTTTTTTCACATTATTATTGAAGTACAATGGATTTCAAATAACACCATCGTTGAATGAATTTTTTTTTTAAGCCTCAACAACTTGAAATTTTATTAATAATGAGTATGATTGTTACACATCTGATACAAAAGAGAAATAATACTATTTGGAAACCCGCTCCAAGCCGTGGGATTAGCATAGGAACATGAGGCTTAGCTAAAGCATGAACTCACTCATTCACTTGTCGTCGGACCAAAATAATTGAAAAATCATGCTCACTTCTGGTCAATTTTTTGCATTTGCGCACAATAGACACTACAACAAATATGATCAAACACAACACCTAAAAGACAACGTTTTTTTGTAAAAAAATGTTGTCTTTTATTAAATTACAACGCTTTTAGTGAAAAGTGTTGTCTTTATATATTTTTTATTTATCAAAGACAACGTTTTTTACAAAAGCGTTCTCTATAAACGTTTTTTCAAGTCAAAGACAACGCTTTCAAAAAGCGTTGTCTATTAGCGTTTTTTTTTATATTCAACAACATTTTTTAAAAAGCGTTGCAGATTAATTTATTTATTTTTAAATATAAAACTTTAATAATATTTCCTGACGTTTTGAATAATGAACTTAAAATATCCCAAACCCTATTCGCGATCTCGGTAGAGGCGCTTATCTCCTTTTTGCTCTTAGCAAAGTCGAAAAATCTACTCGCAAATGATATCATGAAGAATCTCATTTGAGTTTGTTGCAGCCATTGGAGCCAGCGATGGAGAATCAAGATTTCTTGCTTCTTGTGGGTTATCAGACAACATTTTTGCAGAGAAATTAATCTGATCTTCTCTCGTTTAAGCGCACGATCGAAGACACTTCAGCGGAAAAAATATATATACATAAAATTAAAACTAAATAATTAAAGGAGCAAACAAAGAAAAGGTAATTGACAAGCAGTGGCAGTAAGGTCGGGTGTGACGTCTAAAATCCAATCTACTAAATCGCATGCATTAAATTAAATAAATATTAGGATTTTTATTTTTAAGTTTAATTGTTTTAAAAATTCTTTATTTGAATTATGTGCTATTAAAATATTTTATTATTTATTCAAATGATTTTATTTTACTGACTATTTAATTAATGTTTTTAATTATTTAAGTTTATCTGTCTAAATGATTTTATTGTGCAACTTAAATTGTGTTAATATTTTAAAGTTTTAGGTTTTGTTTATTTAAATGATTTTGATTTTAATTGTTTAGTATATCCTTTTAAATAATTTTAACTGTTTATCTTATTTGGTTAAATATTTTCGAGTGTCCAGTTTATTTATTCTAAATAGTCTAAGTTTAGCGGTCAGTTATTTTAATTTATTTTAAACTATTTTAAATGTCTAGCTTATTTGTTTAAATCATTTTTAATTGTCCAAATCATTTTAAATGTTTTTATTTCTGCTTGTGTATTTATTTAAATTGCTCTTAAACGTTAGTTTAATTTGTTTAAAATTATTTTAATCGTTCTGCTTGTTATTTAAATATTTTACTCGTCGCCGTGACATCAAAATATTTAAAGTGTTTAAATTATTGGATTTTCAATCTTGTATTTTTATTTAGTGCAATTTAATTTGTAGTCCTAAGTTTCTAAGTTTTAGTAGCACTTTTTAAAAGTGTGTAGCACTTTTCTATCTCCTACACACTCTATTTTAATACATAACCCTAATCCCTAAAATAACACACACACTCACGCCTAAAACACACGCTCACATACGCGACTCCACCTCCATTTCTTTCTAAGATCTCCATCGGCTTCATCTTTATTTCCTCCTCCATAACTCGCCGCCTAAGCTTCATTTCTCTTCCTTTTCTCCGGCAAGGCATCTCCTAGGCGAGCTGTTCGAGCTTCCCCTTTCCATGGAGCTCGATTTTTAGCTCCATTTCCAGCTCCATCAGATCTGCCGCAGCAAGCTCCCGTTTTCTTTTTTATTTTTCTTAGCTAGGCAAGTATATGGGTTCTTTTCTCATCAAGTATATTATTAAATCGTGTGTTTGAATTTTATTTATGCATTTCATTTTTTTGGATCTTGTTGGCTCATGTTCATTATTCATGGAGCCTTCATTATTATTCATTTATCCCTAGAACTGAATTATGAGTGAGTTGTTTTCACTTATCTAGATTTTTATTTTCAGCTCGTTTGTTTGTAATGCTTGCATTATTTCATTTCACATTAAGCAGCATTACTTGTATGTCTGTTTTCTTCCATGATCCATCATGATGAGGATTTGGGTGGATCATAGTTTCAAATTATCATTTCTATTCTTGTGTAGAGAATCGACTCGTAACCGCTTAGTAAGTGTTTAGATCGTTGGAATTTAGTATTAGTATTAGATAGAATCCTAAGTTATCGTTGTGTTCTGAGAAATGACGAATACTAATTATATCTAGTTCTAGAGAGAAGACTACTAGTTAGTAAATTATTTGAATGAGTTTTTTACATTTTAAATAGGATCGTTAAGAGTAAACAGATGATTTTTGGTAAGCTGAATGGGTGAACAGTTACGAGATGAGAATTTGAGTTGTCCCTAGAGACTTTTGGGTACTTTATATTAGCATTCTAAGATTTTGTGAATGTCAACCAGTAAGGCTATTGCACCAACTATGGAAATAGAATGATGAATAGAATATTTAGAAAGTTTTATGGATAAGCGGTATATTTGCTTACCTGTGAAATGTTAAGGTATTGGGGGGAGTAATTAGAGAGCATTTACGATCGGGTTACAAACTCTTCAAGGTGTTTAATTGGGTACTAGTTCTTGAAATATGAATTTAGGTTGTACCATATAATAATTTGGGAATTTTTGGTATTTTCAGACCTCCAGTCGAGTTGAACTAGAGACTTGAGATATATGTCTTCAGGCGATGTGTTATAATTATTTGGTACTTAGAGACCGTCTAATCCAATAAGTGGATAATAACAATGGATTTTATGGTTATATTTTCTTATCAAGGATTGGATTAGACTTATTTATAGAAATAGGTCGATCAATCCTAAGTTGAGGAGAGTCAGTTGCCCGCTTGTAAGTTAGCTGAACCAGAGTCGTTGCTTAAGGAAATTTTTAGGTATCCTTAGAAGCGTTGCGAGTTATACTAACTAATAAAGGATTGATCATAGACCAGAATCAATAAGCGTAGCACTGCTAATAAGTGTCGTAGATCTTTAGAATTTTGAAATGGTTCTTAAGTTGATCTTGAATGTATTTTTGTCCCGTGATATTAACGGTTTGGGAATATAAGGAAATTAACTTGTTTTGTCGGCCCTTATGTGACCGTCGAGGTAGAATTTTATAGTCCCTTAGCTATCCTATTTAGGAAAGTTTAGTGATAGTTGCTAAGTATTTTGGGAACTTGTGAATTTCTTAAGAGCTCGAGTTGTATATTATATGAGTTGAGTTTAATTAGTAATTACACATTAAGCATAGCTTCGTTTTTAAAAAGTTTTTAAGTTATGAGTAAGGTCTACATAAGTTATTTATTGGTTATATGGACTCTATTACTTGGAATTCCGAATTTCATCTGATTCTAACAACATCCAAGAATTGAAGCATACTGGATCGAAGAAAAAACTTACGGCATAACAGAGCTCTCGCAGCCGTGATCGCGAATATGTCTTCAGAATGAAATTTTATCGGACAGATCGACCTCGGGGTGAAATCTGAAAGCTTGTGAAAGCTTGGAGTCGGATCTATGTTGGAGAACGCGGCGATCAGATCAATTAGGATTGATACCCGGTGCAGCGGAAGTTTAAAATTTTTTGTATGGAACGATTCCATAATGGGTATCAACCTTACGATTAAATTGTGTGTGTAAAAATTAAATAACGATTATAAATTTTTACCTCAATCTCGAATCGAGATTATGGACACCAACAGATTTATCTGCTCTTGTTGTATATCCCTGGAACTGATGGACGAACTGTTCTTCAATCAGGTCCATGAACGGATAATTAATCCCTCTGATAGATTGCACTAGAAAATCTATCAGAAGTTTCTACGAAGAGAATTAACGAATTTGATCCGTTAAACCAGACTGTAATTCAAAATTCACAGGCTGGATTTTACCGAGTAGAGAGGGAGGGGGGCGGCCACTATTGATAGAAAATACTTAGGTTTTCGAAAATTGTGACATGTTATCTGTAATTTCTGTACTGCAATAACTTATTTATAATGTAGGCCACTAACAGCTTAGGGCCCATTAGTCATAAGTTCAAGCCCGACAAGCAAAGCCCATGTTCAGAAATTAATATCAAATTCATCGTGGCTCCGATTGATAAACCGATTTCACCAATGTGCACAGAAACCATTTCTGCACCTTTTAAAGTCAAGATAAATTTTTCTGAATCCGAATTCAGTGGTTTCCAAAAATGTCCATCCCTATGTCATTTTAGGAAATCTTACTCCTCTACTCATAATTAAGAAGTCCAACTTCTTTGTTTATTAAATTTAACTCTTTAAATTTAACTATCTCAACGGGGATTAAAAATCCATTACACTGTGTGACCCTCAATGGTTCAGGGATACAGCTAGCCGTGGGCTCACAACTCCTTGTGACTCGGAACAACAATTTCCGACTTGCCCATCGAATCATGGTATGAGCGCCTAGCAACATCGTCCCATGATTTCCTAGGTATCACTGATAGTGCCTACAAGAACCAATAGATTTTGGTTAGCGTACAGTATGGTCCCTTCATCCATATATCCCGATCGAATCAACAACCATTGGTATATCGAGAGTCGTTCGAGATTCGATAACTATGCAATACATCTTGAAGATCAAATAGTGACATCGCATGTGCTACTAAGAAACCATTTCTTAAACCACATCATGTACTCTGGCCAGAGATTCGTCACACTAATATCTCCTCAGATCGCATAGGATATCCACACTCGCAAGTATGTGGTGAATCCTTGACAACAAAGCATCGACTCCTATATGTGTTGTAACTGTACCCAATCCCGACACCTGATGACCCCAATAGAGTTGGTAAACGAGTCAAAGCACAGTACTAGCATATAGAGTCTCAATGATGTTTCAAGTAGTAAGGACTAATGGTGTACAACCAAAACCGCGGACTATATCCACTCGATAAGTGATAACCACTTGGAAAGTCCGGATAGGGTAGTTCGATCATTCATCATATGAATATCCATTTGCATGCTTCGAACATCTCTATGTTCCTTACCAATGAAACGTGGTACTCCGCATCGCAAATGCTAGTCTCAAACTCGAGCGATCCTTATCCTTATTATCGGACGGCTCAATCGACTAGGAACAGTTTAGAATATACAGTGACTATAAGATGTGTAATGATAGACATCCCCATGTTCTACCACATCTTACATACACTATAGTATATTCAAGGTCTTTATCAAAACAACAATAGTATATCACAATATAACAATATGAAGAAAGATAAAGTCATTGCCATTAATAAAAGTGTAAATTATATTAAACAAAAGATTGTTTATACAAAGAGTCATCAAAGCCCTTAGCCACAAGTTGGCTCACTGGGCACCCACTCTTTCAATCTCCCACTTGCCCTATAGCAAACTAGTCATACTACGTAGACCCATTGCTTCGCGATGTTTGTCAAATAATGGTCCTGGCAAGGGCTTAGTAAGTGGATCAGCGATATTGTCTGCAGAGGCCACTCTTTCGACAGTGATGTCTCCTCTTTCCACAATCTCCCGGATGATGTGGTATTTCCTCAGTACGTGTTTGGATCTTTGATGAGACCTTGGTTCTTTTGCCTGAGCAACGGCACCCGTGTTGTCACAGTACACCAGGACTGGACCAACAACTTCAGGAATGACGCCCAACTCTTGGACGAAATTCCTCATCCAAACGGCCTCTTTAGCAGCAGCTGATGCTGCAATGTATTCTGCTTCAGTGGTGGAATCCGCTGTGGTGTCCTGCTTGGAACTCTTCCAAGAGACAGCACTGCCATTGAGCATGAACACAAATCCAGAGGTTGACTTCGAGTCATCCACGTCACTTTGGAAGCTAGAGTCGGTATAGCCTTCCAATTTTAGTTCTCTTCCTCCATATACCATGAACATATTCTTAGTCCTTCGTAAGTACTTAAGAATGTCCTTCACGGCTTTCCAATGCATTTGACCGGGATTAGCTTGATATCTGCTCGTGACACTCAGAGCAAATGCTACATCCGGTCTGGTAGATATCATCCCATACATGATACTACCTATGGCTGACGCATATGGTATCATTTTCTCTATCTCTTCATCCGTCTTGGGACACATAGACTTGGATAGAGAAACTCCATGACACATGGGTAGATGTCCTCTCTTGGACCCATCCATTGAAAACCGTTTCAATATGGTGTCGATGTAGGTTGATTGAGTGAGTCCTATCATTCTCTTAGATCTATCTCTATAGATCTGTATCCCTAGAATATAGGATGCCTCACCCAAATCCTTCATCGAGAATCTACCTGATAACCATATCTTTGTTGACTGCAACATCCCTACGTCATTCCCAATGAGTAGGATGTCATCAACATAAAGTACTAAGAATGTCACAGCATCCTTAACTACTTTCTTGTACATGCATGGTTCCTTCGGGTTCTTGATGAAACCAAAATCCTTTATTGTTTCATCAAATTTCTGGTTCCAACTTCTTGATGCTTGTTTTAGACCATAAATTGATCTCTGAAGCTTGCATACCTTATGCTCGCTTCCCATGGATGTGTACCCCTCAGGCTGCTTCATATAGATTTCTTCCTTAATGTCTCCATTAAGAAACGCAGTCTTCACATCCATTTGCCATATCTCATAGTCATACCATGCAGCTATGGCAATAAGGATTCTTATGGACTTGAACATTGCAACTGGTGAAAAGGTTGCATCATAGTCAACTCCTTGTCTTTGAGTATAACCTTTTGCCACCAATCGCGCCTTGTAGGTCAATACCTTACCATCAGGCCCAAGCTTTCTCTTGTAGATCCATTTACACCCTATTGGAACAATTCCATCGGGAGGATCTACTAAAGACCAAACTTGGTTTGTATGCATCGAATCTATTTCCGACTGCATAGCTTCAAGCCATAAATTTGAATTCGCATCAGAAATTGCTTCCTTGAAGTTTCTTGGATCACATCCAACATCGGGTTCATCTTGATCCCCTTCAAGAAGAAGACCATATCGAATAGGAGGTCTAGAAGTCCTCTCGGATCTTCTAGGTATAGGCGTGTCCAACAATGGTTCCTGAGGTGTAGGATTGTTATTTTGTATTTCTGGTTCTTCTCGAATTTCTTCGAGTTCCATCATCTCGCTCTTCTTATCCAATAAGAACTCCTTCTCCAAGAAGGTGGCATTCCTTGAAACAAACACCTTTGTTTCCGCAGGATAATAGAAATAATATCCGATTGAATTCTTCGGATACCCTACAAAATAACATAAGCTGGATCGACTATCCAACTTATCTCCCACTGTCCGCTTCACGTAAGCAGGACATCCCCAAATCCTCAAGTACGAATACTTAGGAGCTTTGCCATTCCATAACTCGTATGGTGTTTTGTCCACTGCTTTAGTGTGGACGTTGTTCAACAACAATACCACCGTTTCAAGCGCATAGCCCCAAAACGAAGGTGGAAGCTCAGTGAAGCTCATCATGGATCGAACCATGTCCAACAAAGTTCGATTACGACGCTCCGATACACCATTAAGCTGTGGTGTCATAGGAGGAGTCCACTGAGAGAGAATCCCATTCTCTTTTAGATAGTCCAAAAACTCGGTACTCAAGTATTCTCCACCTCGATCCGATCGAAGTGCTTTAATACTTTTACCTAGCTTGTTTTCTACTTCAGCCTTGAATTCTTTGAACTTTTCAAATGCTTCAGACTTATATTTCATTAAATATAAATACCCATACCTTGAATAATCATCAGTAAAGATAATGAAGTAGGTGTGGCCATATTGATTCCCAACTCTAAATGGACCACAAACATCTGTATGGATCAAATCCAACAGATTTTGACTACGCTCAGGTTTCCCCTTAAAAGGAGATTTTGTCATTTTTCCTTTTAGGCAGGATTCACAAGTAGGTAGAGAGTTAATATCAGACATATCAAACATGCCCTCTCCCACTAGCTTGTTCATCCTCCTTGAGGAAATATGACCTAGCCTAGCATGCCAAAGGTTTGCCGGGTTTTGGCTATCGATTTTACTTTTGTTTGTTGTTGCCGGTTTATCAACATAATTTATTGGAAACTCTTTTAGTTTTAAGTTGTATAGATCATTTTCAAGTTGTCCATTTCCAATTAAACATTCATTCTTGTAAATATTGCAAATCTCATTCACAAAATTGCAAGAATAACCATCTCTATCAAGCATAGAAACAGAAATAATTTTTTTAATCAAATCTGGAACAAATAAAACATCTCTTAAAAGTAACTTAAAACCGTTCTGCAAAATTAAATAAACATCTCCCACGGCTTTAGCTTCAACTCTGGTACCATTTCCGAGCCTCAGCTGGGTCTCACCCATTCTAAGCCTGCGACTTCTTGTCATCACCTGCAAATCATTGCAAATGTGAGATCCACATCCGGTATCCAATACTCAAGAAGTAGTATTAAGTGAAACATTTATTTCAATATAGAACATACCCTTCGCAGTTCGCAACTGCTCTAGATATTCCTTGCAGTTACGCTTCCAATGACCGGGCTTCTTGCAGTAATGGCAAACATCCTTGGATTTTTCCATGTTTGAAGCCTTTGTCTTGTACTTCTTCTCGGGTTCGATTTTCTTGGGTGGGGCAGAACGTTTCTTACCCTTTGTACTTGGCCTCTTCTTAGCAGAAGAAGAGGAGCCCACCAAGAAAGCCGGTTTATCCTTCTTTAATGTGGATTCATATGTCACAAGCATATTGACCATCTCTTCAAGGGAGGCCTCTATCTTGTTCATATTGAAATTCACCACAAATCCGTCAAACGAAGAAGGAAGAGACAGAAGTAGTAAGTCCACGTTGAGTTCATGCTCGAACACCAAATCAAGGGTTACCAACTTCTGTATGAGCCAAATCACTCGTACCCCATGATCACGGACCGAAGTCCCTTCACGCATGCGACACATCATTAGCTCCTTTACAGTAGCGAACCTTTCAGCCCTCGATTGAGCCCCAAAAAGTTCCTTGAGTTGAACGTGAATGTCAGCAGCATTCACGGTGTCCTCAAATCGCCTCTGGAGTTCATCAGACATCGAGGCTTGCATATAGCATTTGGTCTTGATATCATGGTCCCACCATGTATCAAGTTTGGCTAACTCCTCCGGACTTACGTCAGCTGGTGCTTCCTTTGGAGGAGATTTTTCTAACACGTAGAGCATCTTCTCCGAAGTCAAGACAATCTTCAACTTACGGAACCATTCCGTATAGTTTGCGCCAGTCAACTTATTTTGTTCGAGGATCGAGAAAAGTGGATTACGCAAATTCATCTTATGAAATACTGAAAAGAAACAGACAAATATCAGTGATTGTTTAAGCAATTTACTAAGAAATAAAATAGGCGAAATTTATTTTATGAATTTCACTTCCACTATTTTAACGATTTCACTACCCTCTAGTGAAAACGGGAAACTATTTTCCTTAGTGAGAACATGGAGTCCAATTGACAAACTTATGGTCCCGAATAATATCAGCCAACCATAATTTTCAAAAGGTAGAGCCCAATTGCTTCCAAAGCAACCTCCACGTTTTTACCTCATGTCCAATAAGGGCCCAATAATATGACGCCGATTATTGTGACATGTCAAGATGACCCATCAATATTAAGTTGTGATGGACGGTCGCCATGTGGATCCCCCAATAATATGAGCCGATCCCATGGGAGTTCCACCCAACTTACAACATGTGTCGATCCAATGTACAGCTTTCCAACGAACGGGCCCCCCCAATAATATGAGCCGGACCGTATCCGCGGGTAGCATCTCATGCATTGATCGTTGATGGAAGGTAGGAACATTTAAACAAATTTAAATTTCCTTTTATTTATCTTGATATCAAATTTAAATCATATTTAAAATGAGAGATTTTAATTATAAAATTTGTCTCATCATTTTTAAAATTTTGTATGCTTGTCGGATTCACACAATTATGTCTAAAACATGCATACAACTATAATATCACATATTATATAGGATGATCGATTCCATTTCTAATCGACCCGTGGTTGCCAATCACGAGTCTTAGTCTAATCCTAGGTAATATGCAGTATGCAAAGCAATCCTATTACATTTGCTTCCAATTTACATTTCTTCTGTCTTTATTGTCTGCTGGGCCCATCTCCATCTTCAAATCTTGATCTCCCATTAAATCTAATGTATTTACAATAAATAACAATGACAAGTAGGGGATACATTTTTAAGGGGTGGGAACGGGCCATAAACCAAGCCCATTTTTATTACATATGACATTCATATTGGGACATAAACCAGGCCCATTAATAAAACCAACAACAATAAAACAAATGTAAATTCCTAACATACACCTACAAAATTGGTCATGGCAATCGATCATCCTTATCCAATAACATTTAATTCAAAATTAATTTATTGGATAACATGCAATGTCAATTTAAATTTAAAAGGATAAAATCATATTTCATACATAAAATCTTATTTTACATACAAAATCATATTTTATCTTTTTATCAAATAAAATCATATTTTATCTATAAAATCCAATTTTATACATAAAATCATATTTTATCAATATATCCATAAGATCATATCTTATCATCAATTGTACCAAAAATAATTAATTTCAAAATTCAATTTAACGGATAAAATATTTAAATTTTCCAAAAATTCAAATTTATCCAAAAATAAATTTTAAAATTTTCGGACTCGAACAATTCGATCCGACGCCTCGTGAACTAATCAAAACAATTTTCGATTGGACCAAAAATAGAATTTTAACATATTAAAATTTAATTTAAAAATTAAAAAAATAATTTTTCCCGCGGGCCGCCCGGGACATTTCTGGGCTACCCGTGCCCTAATGGGGTCGGGCCGGGCAGCCCGGCTGTCCCTAGGGCAGCGACGATCGCTGCCCTGGGCAGCGCCGAGCGCTGCTCTGGGCGCTGCGCGGGGCAGCTCCGTGCGCCGCCCTGTGCAGCGCCCAGCGCTGCGCAGGGCAGCGACCATCGCTGCCTGGGTTTTTGCCCGAAAAAAAAAAATTTTTATTTTTAAAATATTTATTTTGTTTCAAAAACCGAGGCCAAAATTTTTTTTTTTTGTACAATCGATTAATTTAATCGCTTGATCTGAGCAACCTGGCTCTGATACCACTGTTGGAGAACGCGGCGATCAGATCAATTAGGATTGATACCCGGTGCAGCGGAAGTTTAAAATTTTTTGTATGGAACGATTCCATAATGGGTATCAACCTTACGATTAAATTGTGTGTGTAAAAATTAAATAACGATTATAAATTTTTACCTCAATCTCGAATCGAGATTATGGACACCAACAGATTTCTCTGCTCTTGTTGTATATCCCTGGAACTGATGGACGAACTGTTCTTCAATCAGGTCCACGAACGGATAATTAATCCCTCTGATAGATTGCACTAGAAAATCTATCAGAAGTTTCTACGAAGAGAATTAACGAATTTGATCCGTTAAACCAGACTGTAATTCAAAATTCACAGGCTGGATTTTACCGAGTAGAGAGGGAGGGGGGCGGCCACTATTGATAGAAAATACTTAGGTTTTCGAAAATTGTGACCTTTTATCTGTAATTTCTGTACTGCAATAACTTATTTATAATGTAGGCCACTAACAGCTTAGGGCCCATTAGTCATAAGTTCAAGCCCGACAAGCAAAGCCCATGTTCAGAAATTAATATCAAATTCATCGTGACTCCGATTGATAAACCGATTTCACCAATGTGCACAGAAACCATTTCTGCACCTTTTAAAGTCAAGATAAATTTTTCTGAATCCGAATTCAGTGGTTTCCGAAAATGTCCATCCCTATGTTATTTTAGGAAATCTTACTCCTCTACTCATAATTAAGAAGGCCAACTTCTTTGTTCATTAAATTTAACTCTTTAAATTTAACTATCTCAACGGGAATTAAAAATCCATTACACTGTGTGACCCTCAATGGTTCAGGGATACAGCTAGCCGTGGGCTCACAACTCCTTGTGACTCGGAACAACAATTTCCGACTTGCCCATCGAATCATGGTATGAGCGCCTAGCAACATCGCCCCATGATTCCCTAGGTATCACTGATAGTGCCTACAAGAACCAATAGATTTTGGTTAGCGTACAGTACGGTCCCTTCATCCATATATCCCGATTGAATCAACAACCATTGGTATATCGAGAGTCGTTCGAGATTCGATAACTATGCAATACATCTTGAAGATCAAATAGTGACATCGCATGTGCTACTAAAAAACCATTTCTTAAACCACATCATGTACTCTGGCCAGAGATTCGTCACACTAATATCTCCTCAGATCACATAGGATATCCACACTCGCAAGTATGTGGTGAATCCTTGACAACAAAGCATCGACTCCTATATGTGTTGTAACTGTACCCAATCCCGACACCTGATGACCCCAATAGAGTCGGTAAACGAGTCAAAGCACAGTACTAGCATATAGAGTCTCAATGATGTTTCAAGTAGTAAGGACTAATGGTGTACAACCAAAACCGCGGACTATATCCACTCGATAAGTGATAACCACTTGGAAAGTCCGGATAGGGTAGTTCGATCATTCATCATATGAATATCCATTTGCATGCTTCAAACATCTCTATGTTCCTTACCAATGAAACGTGGTACTCCGCATCGCAAATGCTAGTCTCAAACTCGAGCGATCCTTATCCTTATTATCGGACGGCTCAATCGACTAGGAACAATTTAGAATATACAGTGACTATAAGATGTGTTTCATGATATACATCCCCATGTTCTACCACATCTTACATACACTATAGTATATTCAAGGTCTTTATCAAAACAACAATAGTATATCACAATATAACAATATGAAGAAAGATAAAGTCATTGCCATTAATAAAAGTATAAATTATATTAAACAAAAGATTGTTTATACAAAGAGTCATCAAAGCCCTTAGCCACAAGTTGGCTCACTGGGCACCCACTCTTTCAATCTAATGGAGTAGAGGCGAGATGGGAGAGGTGAAGAGTGAGGAGAAAATTCAATAAGCCTTATAAATATCTAATAAAGTCCAATTTTTCATTTTAGTCCCTGAAATTTCTGAAAATTGCAAAGTAAATCCTCGAATTCTATAATATCTGATTATCTCAAATAAAGTCAATTAAGATAATTTCGGGGCGTTACAAGGTCTTTCTCTCAGTCTAGGACTGCGAGTTCTTTGAGTCCCCGTGCTTAGTCTTTCAAGATGTCCGGATCTACTACTTCTTCCTCTGGTTCCGGTGGTGTTGTCTGTTTTGGGAAGAAGGAGAAGTGCGACCATTGAGGGAAGAACCATACGACAGACAGATGCCGTAAAGCTTCTGGGGCATGTTTCCATTGTGGAGAGGTTGGTCATCTCCGGTGGGATTGTCCACTAGCTGTGGGAGGCGGTTCTGGTTCTGGTTTAGGATCGGGTTCTCAGGCTACCGTTCAGTAGAGGTCGCATGGACAGCCTGCTGGGAGTTCTCATTTGAAGCCGCGGACTTTTGGCCAGGTGTTTTCCTTGAGGCATGATCAGACAGTAGAGGAGAATAAGAAGGTCATCGCAGATACATTTATGTTATATGGTATACCTGCTCTTGTACTTATTGACACTGGTGCATCTCATTCCTTCATTTCTGCTCATTTTGTTAAGAGGCATAAGTTACCATGCATTGCACTAGACGTAGTGGTTTCCGTTTCTACTCCGACGGGCCAATCTGCTTTGGCTAAGCGTCTACTGATGGGTTGCCCTTTAGAGTTTGAAGGGAATATTCTGATAGTGAATCTCATGGTTCTTTCGGTGGATGACTTCGATTGTATTCTGGCGATAGACATGCTGACTACCTATCGAGCTTTAGTGGACTATTATCAGAGATTGTTATGCTTTCATTCGGATGGGAGTGATAGCTGGTTTTTCTATGGTGAGGGAGCGTGACCCCCGATGCCGTTGGTATCGGCTTTGAGAGCCTGTCGAGCTCTAGAGGCTGGAGGGGAAGGCTACCTCATCTATGCAGTTGATTTGTCCACTGAGAGTGTTGGGATAGAGAGTATTCCGGTTGTAAATGAATTCCCAGATGTATTTCCAGATGATATTCCGGGTTTTTCTTCTGTTAGGGAAGTCGAGTTTGGCATAGAGTTGATGCCGGATACTTCTCCTATTTCTCGAGCACCGTATCGTCTGGCTCTGTCAGAGATGCGTGAGTTGAAGAATCAGTTACAGAATCTTTTGGACAAGGGGTACATTCGTCCTAGTGTATCTCCTTGGGGAGCTCCCGTTCTCTTTGTGAAGAAGAAAGATGTGTCTATGCGGTTGTGTATTGACTATTGGCAGCTGAATTGGGTTACTATGAAAAACAAGTATCCTTTGCCTCGTATTGATGACTTGTTTGATCAGCTGCAGGGTACTTCGGTTTACTCCAAGATTTACTTGAGATCTTAGTATCATCAGACGAGAGTCCGAGATCAGGACATAGCCAAGACTGCATTCCGTACTCGCTATGGGCATTACGAGTTTCTAGTGATGCCTTTTGGTTTGACTAATGCGCAGGATATATTCATGGATCTGATGAACCGTGTATTCAGGGAGTTTCTGGATAAGTTTGTCGTGGTTTTCATTGATGACATTCTGGTTTATTCGTGTGATGCGGACGACCATGTTTCTCACTTGCGGTTGGTACTGCAGACTCTTCGGAGTGAGCAGTTGTACGCCAAACTGAGTAAGTGTGAGTTCTGGATGGATTGAGTGGTCTTTCTTGGCCATATCATATCCAGCAAAGGGATTTCTGTTGATCCGAGCAAGATCGAGGCTATGCTTAATTGGTTGCGTCTGATGACGGTTGCTGAGATCCGTAGTTTTTTGGGTCTAGCAGGATATTATCGTCGCTTCATTTTGAACTTGTCACAGCTAGCTCGACCATTGACGCAGCTTACCCGCAAGGGTGTTGATTTCGAGTGGTCCTCCGAGTGTGAGGAGAATTTTTGTGAGCTTCGAAGGCGGTTGACTTCTGCGCCGGTGCTGGCATTACCGTCAGGATTTGGAGGGTATGTGGCGTACACAGATGCTTCTCTTCAGGGGTTAGATTTTGTTCTGACTTAGAATGGGCATGTGATCGCATACGCTTCTATACAATTGAAGTTACACGAAGGCAATTATCCAGTTCATGATTTAGAGTTAGCAGCTATTGTGTTCGCTTTGAAGATCTGACATCATTATCTGTATGACAAGAAATTTGGAATCTTCACCGACCACAAGAGTCTCAAGTATTTGTTCACACAGGCGGAGTTGAACATGAAACAAAGGCGTTGGATGGACTTGCGGAAGGAATATGATTGCGAGATCAAGTACCATCCGGGAACTGCTAATATCACTGCTGATGCCTTGAATCGCAAGGTGCGACTATCCGCACTTCAGACTTGTTCGATGTCTAGTGCGATCGGCGATTGTTGTTCTTTAGGGTATACCTTCATGCACAAGAAAGATATGCAGAGTATCCAGATGTTTGCGATGTTATCAGAGTCGGCCTTGTGTTTGCGGATACGGGAAGCTCAGATGTCTGATTCGAAGACCCAGCGTTTGGCTCGTCTAGCCAACGAGGGTAGCACGCATGGATTTCATTATCAGTCAGATGGTTTTTTATGTTTGTCTAGTAGGCTTGTGATTCCGAAGGATGAAGAGTTGCGAGAGGAGATCTTGTCTCAGGCACATCACACTAAGTTGAGTATTCATCCTAGAAGCAACAAGATGTACAAGGACCTACGTACTCGGTTTTGGTGGAAAGGAAAGAAACACAGCGTGTATCAGTATGTTTCGAGATGCTTGGTTTGTCAGCAGGTCAAGGCAGAGCACCAACGACTTGGAGGTTTGCTTCACAGTCTGCCTATTCTGGAATGGAAATGAGAGCTTATCACGATGGATTTTGTGACCCATTTTCCGGTATCCTTGTGGAATTGTGACGCTATCTGGGTTGTGGTGGACCGACTCACCAAGTCAGCTCATCTCATTTCCTATAGCCGAGAGTACACTGTGGATTGTATGGCTCGGTTTTACATCCAGGAGATCGTTCGACTTCATGGAGTGCCTGTGAGCATTGTCAGCGATCGAGACCCCAGGTTTACTTCTAGGTTCTGGGGGAGTGTTCAGCGTGCGATGGGCACTACTTTTAGTTTGAGTACTGCCTATCATCCGGAGACAGATGGTCAGACAGAGCGCACTATCCGTACTTTGGAGGATATGCTTCGAGCGTGCGCTATGGATTTTGGTTCAGCCTGGCAGGATCATTTGTCATTGATTGAGTTTGCGTACAACAATATCTATCATCGTAGCATTGGGATGGCACCTTTTGAGGCATTGTACGGACGGAGTTGTCGTACTCCACTCTTTTGGAAAGAAGTGGGGGAGAGACAGGCTGAGGGATCGGAGTTAGTCCAGCAGGCAGCAGATATTGTTGATCAGATCAGGAAACGGATTAAGACTGCACAGGTTCGTCAGGCCAGCTATGCTAATACCAAGCGTAGACATTTGCAGTTTGATGTTGGGGAGAAAGTGTTTCTGAGAGTTTCATCTTTCCGCAGGATTCTCAGATTTGGCCTTAAGGGCAAGTTGTCTCCCAGATTTATCGGTCCGTTTGAGATCTTGGATAGCATTGGCGATCTGGCTTATCGTTTGGCCTTGCCACCGTATCTGTCCAGTATTCATGACGTGTTTCACGTATCTCTCTTGTGACGGTATGTGGCGGATCAGTCTCATATTCTGCAGCCGTTTGAAGTTCAGGTGGATACGGATTTGACTTATGTAGAGAGACCTATTCGTATCCTGGATCATAAGGATAAGGTCTTGCGGAATAAAGTCATTCCTCGGGTTTTAATTCAGTGGCAGCGCCGAGGTACCGAGAAAGCTACTTAGGATCTTGAGATTAGGATGCGTTCTGAACATCCTGAGTTATTTTGATGTTATTTCAGTATTGTACTAAGTTGCACTTTGTAAAAGTTCAATCTGAATAAAAGATGTTTGTACATGTTGTTTCTTTTTTGGTACTTAAGATCTGATTTCGAGGACGAAATATCTTAAGTGGGGGAGAATGTAGTAGCCCGTAACCAAGTAAAGTAATTAAGGGATTAATCAGCACTAAATGAAACATTAAAGACTGTTGAAGATCGAAAGCTCCAAAGGCGATCGAAAGCTCCGATGAGCGATCGGAAGTTCCGATGGTATTACGTCAGGCATTACGTGTGTCTGATCGGAAGGTCCGATCTCCTTTATCCGAAGTCAACCAGTGAGAACTTGACACGTGGCAGATAAGGGCAATCAAAAGTTCCGATGTCGGGATCGGACGTTCCGATCGAGGATCGGAGGTTCCGATCGTTGTCTATAAATAGAAGACCGAGGCTTCTCATTTCTTTGCCAATTCTGTGGTTTCCTTTCCATTCTAGACCTATTCGAGTAGTTCTATCCTTCCTAGGCTTGACCCGGGGGTCGGCGAGGTGTTTGGGAGTCGCAGCGGAGTCGTACCCGAGTTCTGTGGGCATCAACATCAAAGGGCTGACGACGGACGCAGGTATATCTTTTGATTTCTAAAAATATTTAGGAGTTTGCAATTGTCTAGTTAAGGCTTTTGGAGTAATATAATGATATTAGTATCATTTTGCTGTGTAGTGCGGATTATAGGCGTGGACCTAGAGCTGGTAGAGCTGCCTAGCAGTTGAGGTACGAAAGTACTGTTCGAGATATCCTGACTGAGTATGCATATATTATGTGACTGCATGATTTATATGACATGTTATTATGCTGCATCCATTTGCATATCGTACTATCTCTTTTGAGATGTCTGTAGTAGGGTTTTACCCTATCCTGTTAGTGGATGGACTTCCATCGATTTGGGTCCGGAGTGTCCACTGGTATTTTGGTATGGGAGTCACCTCCTGATGCGACGGCACAGAGTGCTACATACCAGGGCCCGGTCTGTCTTTGTTATCTGTTCCTTGGCCTCTAGTTCAGTAGGTGGTACACTTGCATTTATGTATTCATATGTACGGTATACTGACCGGTTAAATCGGTGTGATATGAATCTACTGACAAGCGTACCAGGTTAATCAATAGTAAAGTGGACAGAGAGTCCAAGTATCGATCCCACAGGGACTGCAGTCAATTCTCAAGAATTAATTATTTTTCTTAATCTAGACAAAATCATAGAAAGGATTTTGAATTAAATAAAATAAGAATATAAAATAAAAACTGCTTAAGAAATAAGAATAAAAATAACTGAAGATAAAAATAATAAAAACAAAGACAACCAAGACACACGTAGGTACCGAACAAATCATGTAACATGTAGCCGATTCAGGACTTAGATTTAATCTTAAATTACGAGAATTCTCCTAATTTGTTCAAAGAACTATTTTTATAACAATCAAACCTATTCAAATATTGATGAACTAATCTCTCGTAATTCTAATCAAATTTGAATGCATTAAATATTTGTGAAAATTCAGTTTACACCCAAACCGCACACTGAAACCGAATTTTATTTCTAGTCGGTTTTATCATGTGTTGATTATCAAAGTGATCGAAATCAATACCTTCTCTGTTGACTTGGAATCGATTAACATGCAAGCAAACAGTTGATCAGACTATTAACAAGAAAAATATAAAGCTGATAATCAATAAAATAAAATGAACTCTGAAAAATCCCAAACAAACATCCAAGTTTTCTACATGAATTTGTTCGGCCCAATCACGCCGTCTTGGTTGAAAACAAACTACTCAATAATTGAAAACAATAATTAAACAAAAATTAAGAAAAAGAACAAAAGAAAGAAAAGAAATCTTCTCTCCCAAGCCTACAGCAGTCGCCTTCTCCCTTGTGTAATCTCTCTGCCTTCTGGAACTTCGGAACCCTTCAAAATATGATATATCATCTATTTATAGTGTCCGGATCTTGTACCAATTAATTTACTTCACAAAATAGGATTCTCGAATAAATCTGACGCCGGAACATGCGCGCGCGGGCCTGGAAGAAGCCTCGCTTGCGTGCAGGAAAAAAAAAAACAGATTTCTGGATCAGCAACTCGCGCGTGGGCGAGCTCAAATCTCGCTCGCGCGCCACACAAAATTTCTGCTGCGAGCGACGATGTTGAAAATTAATATCTAGAGATCTAGCTGTCGGATCGAGCTGAAATTTGGACAGAGGCTTCAAAACATCTTGAAATTTATTCTGAACTGTGAAGATCAGATTTGGAACTGTCTACAATTAAATTTTATTTTTCGACAAAAGCTGCTCCGTAATTCACTCTTAAAAAATCCATTTTCCTACAAAATCAACCCGAGTAGTGAAATACACAAGCATGCACTAAAACACATAAAAAAACATAAAAACAATATGAATGCACGTAAAATAGAAATAAACCTATCACGAAATAATGCACACAAAATGCACTTATCAACACCCCCATACTTAAACCTTTCTTGCCCTCGAGCAAGACGTACCAAAAACAATATGCAAAACAATGACATAAGTAAGAATGAATCATGAACAACATAGCCTCCGATAAGTTTCAACTTCAACAACTAAAAACCACAAAAACTTCTGATTGACCACAATACACTGCTAGTTTAATTAAACGTGTGTGTGTGCCATGTCATTCCAGTTTCGTGCAACTTCAAAAGAATCTGTCCTAAGAATGCTTAGCGACCTATGAAAATTCAGTGTAAGTGTCACAATCCAGCACTCCGTCATCTCAACAATCCCAAACAAAAACATGCACTTTCTTGAGATTAAATACGCACCGCCGGATTTTACATCCGATTTTCTCAAGCCCCAATAATTACCTGAAAACATAGCTATAACTAAGATATGTTTCGAATTTCAATCCCCTCGTATATAGCCTGGATGAAGCTACAATCCCATTTAGCCCGCAAACTTAGCCATGGAAAAACGATTAGGATTTCAATCATTTTCCAAGCCCGGATGGAATTAACTTTTTTTTTTCACAAAAAAATTTCAAAAAAATTTATTGGTACGCCCAAGATCATACATGCAATGTCTAACAATCATCGAAAATCCAAAGATACTATCACGATCAACAAGCACCTATTGTCGTGCAATGGTCAAACAAACACGAACTTCATCAATTACGTCGCTACAATACACTAGTATAACATGCGTGCTTAAAAATGATTCACGATTCAACCAACAGCTTCTTATGTTCAATCAACATGCAACATTTTCTAAAAAAAAAAAAAAAAAATTTCCGACAACTCTATCATCATCGGCCAACAGTCATCATTCTACTTATTCACACAACATAAACACAAAACATAATGATATGCATGATTACAAACTATATGCAATAAACTAGACCAAATGAATGCAAACAACAACACAAACAAAACTAATCTACCTCCATACTTATCCAAAGCATTGCCCTCAATGCTCTAGAAAAAATGAATAAAATGCAAAATGAACATAAACACAAAGAAAGAAAAAAAAACAACAACACTCCCTTGGCTATAGATTCTTTCGCTTTCTTCTCGGCATTAGCAATTGGGGCGATAGCAGCAGACTGGGTATAGCGGCTGGCATGGAAAACTAGCATGGGAAAGAAGCAAAAATAAAAAATAAAACTAAAAACAAAAATAAAATAAAATAAAATAAAAAATAAGGGAAAGAACACTGGGTTGCCTCCCAGTCAGCGCTAATTTTATAGTGTACAGCCCGACTATGCAGAAGCAACTATCAAAGAGCGATTGTCGTCCATAGTAAGAATCATACGACTCTACGTATGGGTCTTGATTGTGTACGCCCTCAATCTTGGTGTGATATATGCATGCGAAGCTCGTCGGTCCAACAACACTCGGCATGAATTTTTCTTTTGTAAGGAGACTACGAATCTAGGCTGAAGCTCATAGAGGATGTAATATTTTGGAGGTTGCGTCAATGGCAAGAACGGATCTTATAATGATGTACATGGAAAGACCATTGATGAGGTCAAATCTGTCGCCTTCAAAATTTCTTCCTCCTCCACTGTCACTTTTGACTCCTCTTTGCATGAAGGTTCCTCAAAAATTATTTCCTCTTGATCTAGCGCAATTACTTCATTCTCTTGACAAATCATAGAAAATGGTTCTATAAAACTTTCAATCTGCTCATCCAAGAGACTCAAAGAGTTGATGCGGCTTTCTAAGAATTTATTTATCTCCGTATGATGTCGCACAATGTTCTCCAACTGAGCCACATGATCATCCTCAAAATGCCCGATACACTCTTCTTGATACTCAGGTGGTTGGTTCGCAAAATTTTTAGAGTTGATATCTGGAGGATATTGGTGACTCCAACCCTGCAGTGAAGGATCACAATGCCAATGGTAGTCGAAATCTGCCATATCATTTAACAAGTGCATCGCACTGTTTTCATCTCTGTTGAACAAGTGACTGCCAGTTGCAAAAGCTCCATCATCTACCCAACGTCTTGTTATCTCATCCAAACCACCATAAAAAATCTGAGTTAGGGTGTAGCTCGAAAACTGATGACATCGAAAATTGTTCGCCAATTCATTGAATCTCCCCCAAACAGCATAGAATGGCTCTGAGTATTGTTGGCCAAATCTTATGAATACCCGTTGATGATCCATCTCCAAGTACCTCACAAGCAAAGAAAAAATAAAATTAATAAAAATTAATAAATAAATAACAATAAAAAATTGTCTAGTCTCAACACAAATAATCTACCTTAATATCAACTAAACAGTCCCCGGTAACGGCGCCAAAAACTTGACCGGTTAAATCGGTGTGATATGAATTTACTGGCAAGCGTACCAGGTCAAGCAATAGTAAAGTGGACAGAGAGTCCAATTATCGATCCCACAGGGACTGCAGTCAATTCTCAAAAATTAATTATTTTACTTAATCTAGACAAAATCATAGAAAGGATTTTTGAATTAAATAAAATAAAAATATAAAATAAAAACTGCTTAAGAAATAAGAATAAAAATAACTGAAGATAAAAATAATTAAAACAAAGACAACCAAGACACACGTAGGTACCAAACAAATCATATAACATGTAGCCGATTCAGGACTCAGATTTAATCTTAAATTACGGGAATTCTCCTAATTTGTTCAAAGGACTATTTCTAGAACAATCAAACCTATTCAAATATTGACGAACTAATCTTCGTAATTCTAATCATATTTGAATGCATTAAATATTTGTGAAAATTCAGTTTACACCCAAATCGCACACTGAAACCGAATTCTATTTCTAGTCGGTTATACCATGTGTTGATTATCAAAGTGATCGAAATCAATACCTCATCTGTCGACTTGGAATCGATTAACATGCAAGCAAACAGTTGATCAGACTATTAACAAGACAAATATAAAGCTGATAATCAATAAAATAAAATCAACTCTGAAAAATCCCAAACAAACATCCAAGTTTTCTACATGAATTTGTTCGGCCCAATCACGCCGTCTTGGTTGAAAACAAACTACTCAATAATTGAAAACAATAATTAAACAAAAATTAAGAAAAAAGAACAAAAGAAAGAAAGAAATCTTTTCTCCCAAGCCTACAACAGTCGCCTTCTTCCTTGTGCAATCTCTCTGCCTTTTGGAATTTCGGAACCCTTCAAAATATGATATATCATCTATTTATAGTGTCTGGATCTTGTACCAATTAATCTCCTTCACAAAATAGGATTTTTGAATAAATCTGATGCCGGAACACGCGCGCGTGCGCCTGGAAGAAGCCTCACACGCGCGTAGAACAAAAAAACAGATTTTTGGATCAGCAACTCGCGCGCGGGCGAGCTCAAATCTCGCTCGCGCGCCACACAAAATTTCTACTGCGAGCGACGATTTTGAAAAATTCATATCTCAAGATCTAGCCATCGGATAAAGCTGAAATTTGGACAGCAACTTCAAAACATTTTGAAATTCAGTCTAAACGGTCAAGATCGGATTTGGATTTCTCTAAAATTAAATTTTTTTTTTCGACTAAAGCTACTCCGTAATTCACTTTTCAAAAATCCATTTTCCTACAAAATCAACCCGAGTAGTGAAATACACAGGAATACACTAAAACAAATAAAAACACATAAAAACAATATGAATGCACACAAAATAGACATAAACCTATCACGAAATAATGCACACAAAATTCACTATCATATATTCATACTCTCGTGCTGAGCATTTTATGCTCATGTCTCGTACTTTGTGCACCTGGCACCCTATTCCATGGGGCAGGTTTGCGATTGGATGAGGCGGGTGGATCAAGGAGGGACTAGGCAGTGGATGACCAGTTGGAGCTTTGTCTAGGGTTTTTATTTTGATGTATTGGGTTGATACAACATTCGATTTGGTTGTATAACTATTTGGATATTTATAGATTCCTTTTCTTGGGATTTTATAATGTTTATTTTCTTCCACAGTTTAATTCTGGTTTATTGTTTTTTTAAGTTAATTGCATGGTTAAGTTCTGATTAGTAGGTGATCTCGGTAAGGGGTCACTACATGCTATTTATTCAAGATTGGGTTCTCGTGTCTTAGTTCTTATACATCAGAGCCAACTGCATATAAAACAAACAAAATTGGTCTGAAAATGGTGAAAGATTTAACTCTTGCTCGTCGTTTTATTATGCAAAAGCTGGTTGTGAGCATGCTAAATATTCTCAACGAGTTGCATCGTGAGGTTTGATTTTGAAGTTAATCCTTCATTTATTTATGTCACCCAACATAAATTTATAAGCATGAGTCTATGGAGGGATTTCCAGATTGGCATATTTATATCAATTCTGCTGCTGTTGAATTATGTCTTAAGATCTTTTCATGGAAATCCAGGCTCTGGTTGAGACTGCTCGTGATGTGATGGTTTTAAAAGAATTTGCAATTATGATCTTGGAAGGATGCTATAATTATTTCTTCTATTACGATTCTGTATATAGTTTTAGAAGTTGAAATTAAGCCTTAGCCTATTGTGGCTATGAATAATTATTTTTTCATTACTAAAATTTTTATCTCTACTATTGTTTTATTGTATTCTGTGTTGAATGCTAGTTTGAAACTTGCAGTTTTAGGTTCAAACTATTAGACAAAGTTATCTCTCAAAACGTTTTTCAAGCCTGAGAGGTGATTAATTGGAAAAGAAGGTTGTTTGAAATGATGCGGGGCTGGAGCTTTTGGATGATGAGGAGCCCACCACAGTGACTGCAAAACTCATCTTTCTTCTTCTTCTTTCCGAACCGGAACATACCTCATGAACCACGAGATCCAGAAGAAGTAGTGGTAGAAGAAGATGTAGTACCAGACTGCACAACAGATTGAGCCCTAGGCCCAAGAGATCCACTAGGCTGTCCTTGCATCATCAATAGTGCCCGCCTGTTGCTGTTCTCCACTTGACGACATCGATTAACCAGAGTCTCATAAGATGTTGGATCATCACAGACAACAACCTGTGAATAGATATCCTGATTCAAGCCTTGCAGAAAGATATCATACTTGGATGCATCACTCGCATTGATATGGGGACTATAAGGTAGCATATCAATAAATCGCTGCTAATACTCATCAATAGTCATAAACCCCTGTCTCAGCATAAGAAACTCCATCGATCGTGCCTGACGGACAGCTGGAGGAAAATATAATTTCTGAAACTGCTGACGAAAATCCTCCCAAGTCACATGTCCTCTCTCAGTACGTGCCTGAGCTACCTTGGAATCTCACCATAAGCGTGCACGTCCATCTAGAACAAACTCTAGAACCTTCATCTTCTGCTCCTCAGTACACTCGAAAGCACGAAAAGCACTTTCGACCCTGGCCATCTAGTTTCTCGCTTCCTCAGTATTCTTGCCTCCCAACAAGGGTTTCGGTCCTACCTGCATAAAATTATGATAATGTTGATGGAAAACGCGGCGATCAGATCAATCAAGATTGATACCCGGTGCAGCGGAAGTTTAAAAATTTTATATGGAACGATTCAATAATGGGTATCAAAACCTTACGATTAAATTGTGTGTGTAAAAATTAAATAACAATTATAAATTTTTACCTTCAATCTCGAATCGAGATTTTGGACACCAACAGATTGCTCTGCTCTTGTTGTATATCCCTGGAACTGATGGACGAACTGTTCTTCAATCAGGTCCACGAACGGATATTTAATCCCTCTGATAGATTGCACTAGAAAATCTATCAGAAGTTTCTACGAAGAGATTAACGAATTTGATCCGTTAAACCAGTCTGTAATTCAAAATTCACAGACTGGATTTTCCGAGCAGAGAGGGAAGGGGGGGGCGGCCACTTTGAGAGAAAATCAGCTAGGTTTTTGAAAATTTGTGACCTGTTGTGTATAATTTCTGTAGTGCAATAACTTATTTATAATGTAGGCCGCTAACAGCTTAGGGCCCATTAGTCATAAGTTCAAGCCCGACAAGCAAAGCCCGCATGTTCAGAAATTAATGTAAAATTCATCGTGACTCCGATTGGTAAAACGATTTCACCAATGTGTACAGAAACCATTTATGCACCTTTTAAAGTCAAGATAAATTTTTCTGAATCCGAATTCAGTGGTTTCCAAAAATGCCCATCCCTATGTCATTTTAGGAAATCTCACTCCTCTACTCATAATTAAGAAGCCCAACTTCTTTGTTCATTAAATTTAACTCTTTAAATTTAACTATCTCAACGGGGATTAAAAATCCATTATCTGTGTGACCCTCAATGGTTCAGGGATACAGCTAGCCGTGGGCTCACAACTCCTTGTGACTCGGAACAACAATTTCCGACTTGCCCAACAAATCATGGTAAGAGCGCCTAGCAACATCGCCCCATGATTCCCTAGGTATCACTGATAGTGCCTGCAAGAACCAATAGATTTTGGTTAGCGTACAGTACGGTCCCTTCATCCATATATCCCGATCGAATCAACAACCATTGGTATATCGAGAGTCGTTCGAGATTCGATAACTATGCAATACATCTTGAAGATCAAATAGTGACATCGCATGTGTTACTAAGAAACCATTTCTTAAAACACATCATGTACTCTGGCCAGAGATTCGTCACACTAATATCTCCTCAGATCGCATAGGATATCCACACTCGCAAGTATGTGGTGAATCCTTGACAACAAAGCATCGACTCCTATATGTGTTGTAACTGTACCCAATCCCGACACCTGATGACCCTAATAGAGTCGGTAAACGAATCAAAGCACAGTACTAGCATATAGAGTCTCAATGATGCTTCAAGTAGTAAGGATTAATGGTGTACAACCAAAACCGCGGACTTTATCCACTCGATAAGTGATAACCACTTGGAAAGTCCGGATAGGGTAGTTCGATCATTCATCGTATGAATATCCATTTGCATGCTTCGAACATCTCCATGTTCCTTACCAATGAAACGTGGTACTCTGCATCGCAAATGCTAGTCTCAAACTCGAGCGATCCTTATCCTTATTATCGGACGGCTCAATCGACTAGGAATAGTTTAGAATATACAGTGACTATAAGATGTGTTTCATGATAGACATCCCCATGTTCTACCACATCTCACATACACTATAGTATATTCAAGGTCTTTATCAAAACAACAATAGTATATCACAATATAACAATATGAAGAAAGATAAAGTCATTGCCATTAATAAAAGTGTAAATTATATTAAACAAAAGATTGTTTATACAAAGAGTCATCAAAGCCCTTAGCCACAAGTTGGCTCACCGGGCACCCACTCTTTCAATCTCCCACTTGCCCTATAGCCAACTAGTCATACTACGTAGACCCATTGCTTCGCGATGTTTGTCAAATAATGGTCCTGGCAAGGGCTTAGTAAGTGGATCAGCGATATTGTCTGCAGAGGCCACTCTTTCGACAGTGATGTCTCCTCTTTCCACAATCTCCCGGATGATGTGGTATTTCCTCAGTACGTGTTTGGATCTTTGATGAGACCTTGGTTCCTTTGCCTGAGCAACGGCACCCGTGTTGTCACAGTACACCGGGACTGGACCAACAACTTCAGGAATTACGCCCAACTCTTGGACGAAATTCCTCATCCAAACGGCCTCTTTAGCAGCAGCTGATGCTGCAATGTATTCTGCCTCAGTGGTGGAATCCGCTGTGGTGTCCTGCTTGGAACTTTTCCAAGAGACAGCACCGCCATTGAGCATGAACACAAATCCAGAGGTTGACTTCGAGTCATCCACGTCACTTTGGAAGCTAGAGTCGGTATAGCCTTCCAATTTTAGTTCTCTTCCTCCATATACCATGAACATATTCTTAGTCCTTCGTAAGTACTTAAGAATGTCCTTCACGGCTTTTCAATGCATTTGACCGGGATTAGCTTGATATCTGCTCGTGACACTCAGAGCAAATGCTACATCCGGTCTGGTAGATATCATCCCATACATGATACTACCTATGGCTGACGCATATGGTACATGTGTCATTTTCTCTATCTCTTCATCCGTCTTGGGACACATAGACTTGGATAGAGAAACTCCATGACACATGGGTAGATGTCCTCTCTTGGACCCATCCATTGAAAACCGTTTCAATATGGTGTCGATGTAGGTTGATTGAGTGAGTCCTATCATTCTCTTAGATCTATCTCTATAGATCTGTATCCCTAGAATATAGGATGCCTCACCCAAATCCTTCATCGAGAATCTACCTGATAACCATATCTTTGTTGACTGCAACATCCCTACGTCATTCCCAATGAGTAGGATGTCATCAACATAAAGTACTAAGAATATCACAGCATCCTTAACTACTTTCTTGTACACGCATGGTTCCTCCGGGTTCTTGATGAAACCAAAATCCTTTATTGTTTCATCAAATTTTTGGTTCCAACTTCTTGATGCTTGTTTTAGACCATAAATTGATCTCTGAAGCTTGCATACCTTATGCTCGCTTCCCATGGATGTGTACCCCTCAGGCTGCTTCATATAGATTTCTTCCTTAATGTCTCCATTAAGAAAAGCAGTCTTCACATCCATTTGCCATATCTCATAGTCATACCAAGCAGCTATGGCAATAAGGATTCTTATGGACTTGAACATTGCAACTGGTGAAAAGGTTTCATCATAGTCAACTCCTTGTCTTTGAGTATAACCTTTCGCCACCAATCGCGCCTTGTAGGTCAATAACTTACCATCAGGCCCAAGCTTTCTCTTGTAGATCCATTTACACCCTATTGGAACAATTCCATCGAGAGGATCTACTAAAGACCAAACTTGGTTTGTATGCATCGAATCTATTTCCGACTGCATAGCTTCAAGCCATAAATTTGAATCCGCATCAGAAATTGCTTCCTTGAAGTTTCTTGGATCACATCCAGCATCGGGTTCATCTTGATCCCCTTCAAGAAGAAGACCATACCGAATAGGAGGTCTAGAATTCCTCTCGGATCTTCTAGGTACAGGCGTGTCTATCAATGGTTCCTGAGGTGTAGGATCGTTATTTTGTATTTCGGGTTCTTCTCAAATTTCTTCGAGTTCCATCATCTCGCTCTTCTTATCCAATAAGAACTCCTTCTCCAAGAAGGTGGCATTCCTTGAAACAAACACCTTTGTTTCAGCAGGATAATAGAAATAATATCCGATTGAATTCTTCGGATACCCTACAAAATAACATAAGCTGGATCGACTATCCAACTTATCTCCCACTGTCCGCTTCACGTAAGCAGGACATCCCCAAATCCTCAAGTACGAATACTTAGGAGCTTTGCCATTCCATAACTCGTATGGTGTTTTGTCCACTGCTTTAGTGTGGACGATGTTCAACAACAATACTGCCGTTTCAAGCGCATAGCCCCAAAACGAAGGTGGAAGCTCAGTGAAGCTCATCATGGACCGAACCATGTCCAACAAAGTTCGATTACGACGCTCCGATACACCATTAAGCTGTGGTGTCATAGGAGGAGTCCACTGAGAGAGAATCCCATTCTCTTTTAGATAGTCCAAAAACTCGGTACTTAAGTATTCTCCACCTCGATCCGATCGAAGTGTTTTAATACTTTTGCCTAGCTTGTTTTCTACTTCAGCCTTGAATTCTTTGAACTTTTCAAATGCTTCAGACTTATATTTCATTAAATATAAATACCCATACCTCGAATAATCATCAGTAAAGGTAATGAAGTAGGTGTGGCCATATTGAGTACCAACTCTAAATGGACCACAAACATCTGTATGGATCAAATCCAACAGATTTTGACTACGCTCAGGTTTCCCCTTAAAAGGAGATTTAGTCATTTTTCCTTTTAGGCAGGATTCACAAGTAGGTAGAGAGTTAATATCAGACATATCAAACATGCCCTCTCCCACTAGCTTGTTCATCCTCCTTGAGGAAATATGACCTAGCCTAGCGTGCCAAAGGTTTGCCGGGTTTTGGCTATCGATTTTCCTTTTGTTTGTTGTTGCCGGTTTATCAACATAATTTATTGGAACGTCTTTTAGTTTTAAGTTATATAGATCATTTTCAAGTTGTCCATTTCCAATCAAACATTCATTCTTGTAAATATTGCAAATCTCATTCACAAAATTGCAAGAATAACCATCTCTATCAAGCATAGAAACAGAAATAATGTTTTTAATCAAATCCGGAACAAATAAAACATCTCTCAAAAGTAACTTAAAACCGTTCTGCAAAATTAAATAAATATCTCCCACAGCTTTAGCTTCAACTCTGGAACCATTTCCGAGCCTCAGCTGGGTCTCACCCATTCTAAGCCTGCGACTTCTTGTCATCACCTGCAAATCATTGCAAATGTGAGATCCACATCCGGTATCCAATACCCAAGAAGTAGTATTAAGTGAAACATTTATTTCAATATAGAACATACCCTTCGCAGTTCGCAACTGCTCTAGATATTCCTTGCAGTTACGCTTCCAATGACCGGGCTTCTTGCAGTAATGGCAAACATCCTTGGACTTTTCCATGTTTGAAGCCTTTGTCTTGTACTTCTTCTCGGGTTCGATTTTCTTGGGTGGGGCAGAACGTTTCTTACCCTTTGTACTTGGCCCCTTCTTAGCAGAAGAAGAGGAGCCCACCAAGAAAGCCGGTTTATCCTTCTTTAATGTGGATTCATATGTCACAAGCATATTGACCATCTCTTCAAGGGAGGCCTCTATCTTGTTCATATTGAAATTCACCACAAATCCGTCAAACGAAGAAGGAAGAGATAGAAGTAGTAAGTCCACGTTGAGTTCATGCTCCAACACCAAATCAAGGGTTACCAACTTCTGTATGAGCCAAATCACTCATACCCCATGATCACGGACCGAAGTCCCTTCACGCATGCGACACGTCATTAGCTCCTTTACAGTAGCGAACCTTTCAGCCCTCGATTGAGCCCCAAAAAGTTCCTTGAGTTGTACGTGAATGTCAGCAGCATTCACGGTGTCCTCAAATCGCCTCTGGAGTTCATCAGACATCGAGGCTTGCATATAGCATTTGGCCTTGATATCATGGTCCCACCATGTATCAAGTTTGGCTAACTCTTTCGGACTTATGTCAGCTGGTGCTTCCTTCGGAGGAGATTTTTTTATCACGTAGAGCATCTTCTCCGAAGTCAAGACAATCTTCAACTTACGGAACCATTCCGTATAGTTTGCGCCAGTCAATTTATTTTGTTCGAGGATCGAGAAAAGTGGATTACGCGAATTCATTTTTATGAAATACTGAAAAGAAACAGACAAATATCAGTGATTGTTTAAGCAATTTACTAAGACATAAAATAGGCGAAATTTATTTTATGAATCTCACTCCCACTATTTTAACGATTTCACTACCCTCTAGTGAAAACGGAAAACTGTTTTCCTTAGTGAGAACATGGAGTCCAATTGACAAACTATGGTCCCGAATAATATCAGCCAACCATAATTTTCAAAAGATAGAGCCCAATTGCTTCCAAAGCAACCTCCACGTTTTTACCTCATGTCCAATAAGGACCCAATAATATGACGCCGTTTATTGTGACATGTCAAGATGACCCATCAATATTAAGTTGTGATGGACGGTCGCCATGTGGATCCCCCAATAATATGAGCCGATCCCATGGGAGTTCCACCCAACTTACAACATGTGTCGATCCAATGTACAGCTTTCCGATGAACGGGCCCCCCCAATAATATGAGCCGGACCGTATCCGCGGGTAGCATCTCATACATTGATCGTTGATGGAAGGTAGGAACATTTAAACAAATTTAAATTTCCTTTATTTATCTTGATATCAATTTTAAATCATATTTAAAATGAGGGATTTTAATTTTGAAAATTTGTCTCATCATTTTTAAAATTTTGTATGCTTGCCGGATTCACACAATTTTGTCTAAAACATGCATACAACAATAATATCACATATTATATAGGATGATCGATTCCATTTCTAATCGACCCGTGGTTGCCAATCACGAGTCTTAGTCCAATCTTAGGTAATATGCAGTATGCAATGCAATCCTATTACATTGTGCTTTCAATTTACATTTCTTCTGTCTTTATTGTCTGCTGGGCCCACCACCGTCTTCAAATCTTCATCTCCCACTAAATCTAATGTATTTACAATAAATAACAATGACAAGTAGGGGATACATTTTTAAGGGGTGGGAACGGGCCATAAACCAAGCCCACTTTTATTACATATGACAATTCATATTGGGCCATAAACCAGGCCCATTAATAAATCCAACAACAATAAAAACAAATGTAAATTCCTAACATACACCTACAAAATTGGTCATGGCAATCGATCATCCTTATCCAATAACATTTAATTCAAAATTAATTTATTGGATAACATGCAATGGCAATTTAAATTTAAAAGGATAAAATCATATTCCATATATAAAATATTATTTTACATACAAAATCATATTTTATCTTTTTATCAAATAAAATCATATTTTATCTATAAAATCCAATTTTATACATAAAATCATATTTTACTCAATATATCCATAAGATCATATCTTATCATCAATTGTACCAAAAATAATTAATTTCAAAATTCAATTTAACGGATAAAATATTTAAATTTTCCAAAAATTCAAATTTATCCAAAAATCAATTTTAAAATTTTCGGACTCGAACAATTCGATCCGACGCCTCGTGGACCAATCAAAAACAATTTTCGATCGGACCAAAAATAGAATTTTAACATATTAAAATTTAATTTAAAATTAAAAAAAAAATTAATTTTTCCGCGGGCCGCCCGGGACATTCCCGGGCTGCCCGTGCCCCCTAGGGCTCGGGCCGGGCAGCGCCGTGCGCTGCCCTGGGCAGCGCCCAGCGCTGCGCTGCCCTGGGCAGCGCCGTGCGCTGCCCGGGGCAGCGACGATCGCTGCCCCCCCCCCCGGCAGCGATCCAATCGCTGCCCGGGTTTTTGCCCGAAATTTTTTTTTTATTTTTAAATATTTATTTTGTTTCAAAAACCGAGGCTTAAAAAATTTTTGTACAATCGATTAATTTAATCGCTTGATCTGAGCAACCTGGCTTTGATACCACTGTTGGAAAACGCGGCGATCAGATCAATCAGGATTGATACCCGGTGCAGCGAAAGTTTAAAAATTTTATATGGAACGATTCCATAATGGGTATCAAAACCTTACGATTAAATTGTGTGTGTAAAAATTAAATAACAATTATAAATTTTTACCTTCAATCTCAAATCGAAATTTTGGACACCAACAGATTGCTCTGCTCTTGTTGTATATCTCTGAAACTGATGGACGAACTGTTCTTCAATCAGGTCCACGAACGGATATTTAATCCCTCTGATAGATTGCACTAGAAAATCTATCAGAAGTTTCTACGAAGAGATTAACGAATTTGATCCGTTAAACCAGACTGTAATTCAAAATTCACAGACTGGATTTTCCGAGCAGAGAGGGAAGGGGTGGCGGCCACTTTGAGAGAAAATCAGCTAGGTTTTCAAAAATTTGTGACCTGCTGTGTATAATTTCTGTACTGCAATAACTTATTTATAATGTAGGCCGCTAACAGCTTAGAGCCCATTAGTCATAAGTTCAAGCCCGACAAGCAAAGCCCGCATGTTCAGAAATTAATATAAAATTCATCGTGACTCCGATTGATAAAACGATTTCACCAATGTGTACAGAAACCATTTCTGCACCTTTTAAAGTCAAGATAAATTTTTCTGAATCCGAATTCAGTGGTTTCCAAAAATGCCCATCCCTATGTCATTTTAGGAAATCTCACTCCTCTACTCATAATTAAGAAGTCCAACTTCTTTGTTCATTAAATTTAACTCTTTAAATTTAACTATCTCAACGGGGATTAAAAATCCATTACTCTGTGTGACCCTCAATGGTTCAGGGATACAGCTAGCCGTGGGCTCACAACTCCTTGTGACTCGGAACAACAATTTCCGACTTGCCCAACGAATCATGGTAAGAGCGCCTAGCAACATCGCCCCATGATTCCCTAGGTATCACTGATAGTGCATGTAAGAACCAATAGATTTTGGTTAGCGTACAGTACGGTCCCTTCATCCATATATCCCGATCGAATCAACAACCATTGGTATATCGAGAGTCGTTCGAGATTCGATAACTATGCAATACATCTTGAAGATCAAATAGTGACATCGCATGTGTTACTAAGAAACCATTTCTTAAAACACATCATGTAATCTGGCCAGAGATTCGTCACACTAATATCTCCTCAGATCGCATAGGATATCCACACTCGCAAGTATGTGGTGAATCCTTGACAACAAAGCATCGACTCCTATATGTGTTGTAACTGTACCCAATCCCGACACCTGATGACCCTAATAGAGTCGGTAAACGAGTCAAAGCACAGTACTAGCATATAGAGTCTCAATGATGTTTCAAGTAGTAAGGACTAATGGTGTACAACCAAAACCGCGGACTTTATCCACTCGATAAGTGATAACCACTTGGAAAGTCCGGATAGGGTAGTTCGATCATTCATCGTATGAATATCCATTTGCATGCTTCGAACATCTCCATGTTCCTTACCAATGAAATGTGGTACTCTGCATCGCAAATGCTAGTCTCAAACTCGAGCGATCCTTATCCTTATTATCGGACGGCTCAATCGACTAGGAACAGCTTAGAATATACAGTGACTATAAGATGTGTTTCATGATAGACATCCCCATGTTCTACCACATCTTACATACACTATAGTATATTCAAGGTCTTTATCAAAACAACAATAGTATATCACAATATAACAATATGAAGAAAGATAAAGTCGTTGCCATTAATAAAAGTGTAAATTATATTAAACAAAAGATTGTTTATACAAAGAGTCATCAAAGCCCTTAGCCACAAGTTGGCTCACCGGGCACCCACTCTTTCAAATGTAGCGACGTCTACCCTCGTGAGGACGATGTCGATCCTCATTATGATGACGATGGTGACGATGATGACCACTTTCCTGGTCAACACTACCATGACTCTCGTTACCTCCATCAACCTTTATCTGAAAAGATTTGCACATTAAAATCCCAAATGCGCAATAACTAATCAAGACTAGACTAAATCTCAAATACTAATCCCAAAATCTAAGTATGCTCTGATACCAAAAATGTAGTGACCCTACATTGAATCACCTACTAACTGGCAACTAATAACATGCATTAAACTTAATAAAGCAAGAATGTTGAACAGAGTAAAACGTATGGAAAACATAACCCATAATTTACATATCAGCTAAGTACAAAAGTTCAAGGCTTAATACTGAAGTGATACAACCATATCGAATAAACTTAAGTAAAAATTGTCTGAAATATTATAGAGCTATATCGAATCCTGCTGTATAATAAAACCTCTAAAAGTTCTTGCTCTCCTAGTACTGCCTCAAACCACCAGCTCCGTCCATCCTGCGATCTGCCCCGTGGAATGGGGTGTCCAGATAACAAATAGGACGTGAGCGCTAACGCCCAGTACATAAACATGAGTAAAAATATGTATACGATTCATGCAATCGTGATGACTGGTAAAGGGTCATCTAATAAGTAATGCTCATTACAGGCGCCAAATGAGTGTTGTAACCTCGCGGATCAACCTCTGGGTACAACCACACTCGTCTAATACACTAGAGTAGTCAGACATAAATGTCCCCGCCGTTGCATTACTCTCAGTGACAGACTAACAATTATAGAGCTGAGCGGCTCTATAATCAGGTATAAAGAGATATAGGCTCAACGTGTATATGCACATGACATATGAATATGAAAAACAGTAAATCATATATCATTCTATAAAATAATGCCAAATAAATGCAACACATAAACATGTATACTCACTGGAAATTTCAGTCAATGTGTACGTACCTCTAGGCTAGTTCAAGTCTAGTAGGATCCTAGGTTCCAAGCCTATATTCAAAAGTTCACCGTATCACTACACAAGTTCTATAAGCCTTAACTAAGCTAATAAGTACTCCCAAAACTTAAATAGATTTCCGAACCATACCTTCGTCCGTATAAGCCCTTTGGAGTCGCTAGTCCCAGATGACTATAACCATGCCTTGGTTATTCCAGAACTTCTTTAATAACCGATAGGGCCCTCAAGTGTATATCTCACACTATATAACTGAAGAAGGAAACTCGGAATTTGTATTTCAAAATGAATTCGAATGAGCCCTATTTATAGGAAAAATTTCGGCCAAGTTCGGATAGTCCGATCCAGCTCAACGCCTGCATGTAGAACACGTCGAGTTCGTACCGTCTGATCTCCACTTTGAATCGTCCAAAGTTTCCAACGTCCAAAACTTGTCAAAATCCATGGCTGAGTAATCCTGCATGGCTGGCCTGAAGGGGTTCGGGTCGTCCGATCTTGGTTCGGACCGTCCGAACGTGCCTTAACTCCGAAGTCAACAAGCCCTCTTCGGAGCCCCCGGATTGATGAGTTTGGATCGTCCGAAGTTCTCTTTGGACCATCCAAACTGTCCCAAATATTGAAAGCCCAATTCTTAATTTTGAAGTCCGACTAAACCTCGAAATTGGTTAATTACTAACCCTTAATCATGCTTAACATATTATTATCTTAAAATGAACTCTGGGTTACTACAATCTACAACAATGTTATATTGTCTTGTTATCACCAAAACTTAGGGTTCAAAAATTTCTTCCTTTTGGGTGATGACAAAACTTATGCCCCAAGATAAATATGGATGCTGAAAAGATAACGAATTCATTAAGAAAATGAATTGCATTGTAATAAAGAGATAAAAGATAAACCTATTACAACTACTGTAGAAAAAAGAATTGTTTATCTTCTAAACTAGCTACTACCTTCTGAACCTCCTCCTCACATTCTTTTTTCATCTTCTTCTCTCGTACTTCAAAACTCTTCAACTTTCTTTTCATTAGCTCGTTGAGCTTCGTCTGCCTTTTGTCGCTCTTATTCCCCCTTTGTGGCATCACCTTGGATAGATGATTAAGGATTTCACTCAGTTGGGACCCAAGAGATTCTTGAAGTGTGTCTATCCAGGCATCAAAGTGAGCACCTAACGCCGCATGCAGAGTGTCAATATAAGCGTTCATATTCTAGTTAGGGCGCTGCTCACTTTGATTTACTTGGCCCGAGATAGTGGCGATGGCATTGATGGTTGCATTGTTATGTGAGTCTACTTTCTTCATACAGTGCTAAATTTCCGAAAGCAGACAGTTTGGTCATGATGGCCTTGCGAGAATCAGCAACTCCAGCATTGGTTGCCATTAAGTGAGAATCGAGGGATAAGATGGTGCGTCAGAGAATTTCCATGTGATCAAGAACTGTTTGTTAAATGATTCTTCAGTAGGAACAATAATCTGATCATTGAAAGATTTGAAATTAATCTCATTATCATCATCAGTATCCGAACTGGTGCTCCATGTCTTGAGCACCTGACGTTCCTTCTTTTGTTGGCAGCACAGGTGAGGCATCACGCATCTCTTCAATGTTCTCGGGAGGATTTGGTGAAGATGCTGGAGTGGCTTCTGGGATATGAGTTAGGAGACTAAGGTAGTTTCTCTTCAAATATAGTCTCAGGAGATGAGCATCTGGAACAAGCTTCAGTATCCATGTGTGTGGCCTGATACTTAAACAGCTCGAACTTTGTCATATACTTGACTACTTCATCCACCGTAGTCAAGGGTATATCGGGAAGAGGAGTCTACAAAGCATTACCTGTGGGAATAGATGGAGATGAGGGAGTGAGAGGTACTTGGTTCTGATCATTTGACTCAGTGTCAATTGGAGAATTGGCAGAAGAAACTGGAGATGTGACTCGAGCCGATGAGGCAGCAGTCGATGGAGGATGCTGAGTTACTGTCTCTTGAGAATGATGTGCCTCAGATGGCGAAGGCTTCTCAGTGACATATTCAGTTAGAATGTCTAGAAAAATGTAGTGACCCATCCCGGAATCACTAATTAACCAAAGCTTAAATCATGCAATTAAACTTAAAGGCAAAAATCAGAAAATGCAGCGGAAACTTAATAATTGAACTTATCAACTATCGGCAGAATACAACCGGTTCTGAAACCAAAACTTCAAATACTATAACATAATACAACTCCATCAAAGATAATACTAAAAATCCCCAATAATGAAACCTGGTACAGTACAATCCACCCTACTGTAGCTCAACGACCGCTACCACTAGGTTCGTTGATGAGTGCATTTTGTATGCATTATTTCGTGATATTTTTATGTTTATTTTGTGTTCATTAAAATTTTATTATGTTTTTTTTATGTTTTTTAGTGCATGTGTGTGTATTTCACTCTCCGGGTTAATTTTGTAGGAAAATGGATTTTTGAAGAATGAATACGGAGCAGCCTTGGTCAAAAATTCATTTTAATTTTAGAGAGATGAAAATCCGATCTTCACCATTCTAAATGAAGTTCAAGATGTTTTAAAGCTTTTGTCTAAATTTCAGCTCGATCCGACGACTAGAACTAAAGATATTATTTTTCCAAGAAAACTGCGCAATGGAAAGAACACATGCACGGACCTAGGAACGGACCTGGCACGGGGTCCGTTCATATCAAGAAATTTTCAAAATTGGAATAGAAAACTGCTCTCTCGAGCCCCCCTTTACGCGCTCGAGCGATATTTACGGACAGGAAAAAAATAAAACAAAAGATCTCTCGCTCAAGCGCATGTTTAGGCGCTCGAGCGATACGACGTGCAGACTTTTTATTTTTGGAAACTCTTATTCGCGAAGGATGCAATCTTTTGAAGATTTGGGGCGTATGAATAGGTTTTTTATCATCAGATGAAGGGTTCCAGATGTGTTCTATCATAGAAGAGAGGCGGCTACAGGATTGGGAGAGAAGATTTATATTTTCTTTCTTCTTTTCTTCTTATTTTTTTTTGTTCATAATTAAAAACTTTGTTTGAATCATGATTTCTTTTATGGAGTAGTTTTTTCTTTTTGATCATGGCCACGTGATTGGGCCGGACAAATTTATGTAGAAAACTTGGATGTTTGTTTGGGATTTTTCAGACTTGATTTTATTTTATTGATTGTCAGATTTATATTTGTCTTGTGAATAGCCTGATCAACTTTTTGCTTGCATGTTAATTGGTTCCAAGTCGACAGAGGAGGAATTGATTTTGATCATTCTGATAGTTAACACATGGTAAAACCGAATAAAAATAGAATTCAGTTTTAGTGTGCGGTTTGGGTGAAAAACTGAATTCTCAAAGTTCTTCATGCGTTTGAATTTGATTAGAATTACGAAAAATTAATCCGTCAATATTTGAATAGGTTTGATTCTTCTAAAAATAGACCTTTGAACAAGTTAGGAGAATTCCCGTAATTTAAGATTAAATCTGAGTCCTGAATCGGCTATATGTTACATAATTTGTTTGGTACCTACGTGTGCCCTTGATCGAAATTTTCCCATATTTGAATTTAATCCAAAATTTCTGCTACTTTTTTACTTAAACTTTAGTTGCAATTTAATTTCTTAGTTAAAAATCTGAAAATTCATCTCATTTATTGAATTAGTCTAGATTAAGTAGGACTAATCATATTTTGGTACTCATACATATACAGTCCTTGTGGGTTCGACATCTGGACCTTTGTCCACTTTACTATTACTTGACCTGGTACGCTTTCCAGTAGATTTTTATCACACCAAATTAAGCGGTCAAGTTTTTGGCGCCGTTGCCGAGGACTGTTAGTGATATCAGAATTTTTATTTCACTTGAGATTAGACTTTATTTTAATTTATTTTATTAAATTCTGAAATCTATACTTTTGCTTTGTCTTTGATTTTCAGGTACTTTCTGCTTATGCATGCATAACAAGAGATGCACCAAAGATCTTATGCCACTTGATTTGGAGATCGAGCGCACACTGAGCAGAATTCGGAAATCTAGAAGAGTTATTAATTTAGAACTTGAATCAGAGACCGAGGAAGAGATGACAGAAAATCGTACAATTTTGGATTTAATTCGTCCGCCAGTTGAAGGATATGGATCTAGCATAGTTCGTCCTGTTGTTGAGGCAAACAGTTTTGAGCAGAAAGCTTCTATTATTCAGATGATCCAGCTTGAAGCACGCTCATCTGGAGCAATTCTTGTCGATCTGCGACACGTTTAAGTTCAATGGGATAATCTCTGATGCAGTGAGACCGCGGTTATTCCCATTTTCTCTACAGTGAGATGCACTTGAGTGGCTACATGATCTTTCTGCGGGTTCCATCACTACTTGGACCCAACTTGTTCAAACTTTTTTGAACAAGTATTTTACTCCTATGAAGATGGCGAAGTTATTTTATGACATTATTTTTTACAGGAAAAAGGAGGGAGAGTCCTTACATGCAGCATGGATCAGATTTAAGAAGATGTTGAGGATGTGTCTTTAGCATAATCTCACTCAGAGCCAGCAGACGCAGACATTCTATAATGGAGCCGATCAATCAGTGCGTTCTATGTTGGATGCTGCAGCCAGCGGATGTCTATTCAGGAAGACACCGGCAGAGGCTTGGGAAATAATTTGTAATATGGCAGAGAGTAATATAGGTAGAGGTGGAAAATTTTACATAAATCCCGACCCGTCCCGATTCCCAACCCGTTTCGTCCCGAATTTTTCCCGTCCCGAATTTTTCCTGACCCGAGTGGTCGGGATTTTTCCCAACCCGATCAATGTCGGGATCGGGATCGGGATAGGCAACCCTTCCCGACGGGATTCCCGAACCGACCCGAATATAAAAATAATATTTTTAATTAAAAAATAATTTTTTTTAATTTTATGTTTTAATATTAATGTTTTATAATTATATACCATATAATTTTTTTTATTTATCTTTTTTAATATTAACATTGAGTTATAAATTTTATTTTGTTTTTTTTATTATTATGAATAATTATATGTTTTTTTATTAATCAAGTAGTTGTTTTAGTTTATTTGTAATCTACTAAAAAAATGTTTTAGTTTTTTAATGGTTATATATAAAGAAATTTTAATTTATTTGTAATGTATTAAGAAATTTTTTGATGTTTTAATAAATTTTTTTCAAAAAAATATTTTCATAGAAATTTTTTTTAAAAAAATATTATTCGGGATTACCCTCTCCCGACCCAACGGGATCCCGAACATTCGGGTCCCGACACTTCTCGGATTCGGGATCGGGAGAAAAAAATATCCCAATTCCTATCGGGGCGGGAATCGGGTAAGGGGGTTACGGGACGGGTCCCAACCCGATTCCACCCCTAAATATAGGATGGCCAGATGTAAAGAAAGAGAAAAAGGCTGGAATTCTTGAAGTTGATGCTTTAATGGCCATGAATGCAAAGATTGACGCTCTGACACACCAGATGGAACTTATGAAAACAGATCCAGTTAATCAAATACAGGGACATAAGCCAGAGGAACAAAAGTTGTTTGAGGTGGAGGCGGCTAATTTTGCAGGAAACCAAGGACGGTAGCCGTACAACAACACCTACAATCAAAACTGGCATAACCAACCTAAGCAAGAGGTACAGAAGCCGAGCATTGAGGAGATCATGATGAAATATGTTGCGGGAACTGAGGCAAGACTGCAGAATCAAGAAGCTATAATGAAAAAGTTGGAGACTCAGTGACCACTTAAATCGGTGTGAATAAATTCTACTGGCAAGCGTACCAGGTCAAGTTATAGATAGTGAATATAAATCAGATGTCGAACCCACAGTGACTGTATAAATATGAACACCAGAATATAATTATTTCTACTTAATATAGACTAATAAAAAAGAGTGATTTCAGATTTTAAACTAAGAAATTAAATTTCAAATTAAGTTCAACTCAAAACGCAGCAGAGATTTTTGGATTAAATTCGATAGGGAAAAAGCTCGATCAAGGACTCACGTAGGTACTAGACAAATTATGTAACAAGTAGTTGATTCAAGACTCAGAATTAATCTTAATTCACGGGAATTCTCCTATTTTGTTCAAAGGAATATTTCTAGAACAATCAAACCAATTCAAATATTGACGGATTAATTCGTAATTCTAATCAAATTTGAATGCATGATGAACGGTGAAAATTCAGTTTACACCCAAACCGCATAATGAAACCGAATTCTATTTCTAGTCGATTTTACAATATGTTGATTATCAAAGTGATCAAAATCAAAACCTCATCTGTCGACTTAGAATCGATTAACATGCAAGCAAATAACTGGCCAGGTAATTCACAAGACAAATATAAATTCGATAATCAATAAAATAAAATCAAGTCTGAAAAATCTCAAATAAACATCCAAGTTTTCTACATAAGTTTTCTAACATAATTCAAAAACAAAAGTTTTTAATCCAAAACATCAACTAGAAATCAAAAATAAAAAGAAAAGAAGAAAAGTAGAATCAGAGATGATGATCCGCCGCCTCTTGCCTTCAAAGATGTTCTTTAACCCTTAATCTGATGGTTGATTTCGTATTTATATGTCCAAGGGTCTTCAAAAGATAGTATCCTTCCCGAGCAAGAGTTTTTATTTTAAAAAAATTCTGCACGCGTCGCTCGCTCGAGCGAGCACAAGTCTCGCTCGAGCGAGACACTTTTTGTTCCGGGAATTTCTTTTCTCGCTTCGCTCGCTCGAGCGAGCAACCTTCTGTCTCGAAGATCACTTCTTCTCTCGTTCGAGCGAGCACAGGTCTCGCTCGAGCGAGAATACTTCTGTCCAAATTTCTGGTTTTTCCACATTTCCCTACAAAATGGACCATGAAGAGTATTATGCAGACAAATGAATTAAACATGCTAAAACTAAATAAAAAAAAACAATAACATATGAATGCATGAAAAAAAACACAAAAATATGCATATGAAACACAGTTATCAACTCCCCCATACTTAAGCCTTACTCGCCCTCGAGCAAGACATACAACAAACACAATGCAATAACACAAGTAAAAATGAATCATTGACAAGATTGCCTCAGACGAGTTCCACTTCAATCCACTAAAAATCATAACAACTTCCGATTGTCCACAATACACCGTCAGTTTAATATAAACGTGTGTGTGTGCCATGTTATTCTAGTTTCATGCAACTTCAAAAGAATCTATTCTAAGGATGCTTAGCGACCTATGACAATTCAATGCAAGTATCACAATCCAGCACTCCGTCATCTCAACAATCCCAAACAAAAAACATGCACTTTCTTGAGATTAATTACGTACCTCCGGATTTTGCACCCGGTTTTCTTATGCTCCAATAATTACCCGCAAACTTAGCTATAACTAAGAATGGTTTAGAATTTCAATCCCTAGTCTATAGCCCGGATGGAAAAAAAATCCCATATAACCCGCAAACTTAGCTATGGAAAATTGATTAGGATTTCAATCATTTTCCCAAGTCCGGATGGAATTGCGATAAAAAATTTCAAAATGTTGTTAACCCCATGGAATCTACTTAGTCAGGAACAAGGGATTAGGATTTCAATCCCTCACTCGTAACCCGGATGTAGTTAACTTATGTTGTAAACAAAAATTTTCAAAAATTTAATAGGTACACCCAAGATCATACAAGCAATGTCAAACAACCATCAAGAATCCAAAGCACTATCATGATCAACAAGAATCTATTGACGTGCAATGGTCAAACAAACACGAATATCATCAATTACATTGCTACACTACACTAGTCTAACATGCGTGCTTAATATGATTCACGAGTCAACCAACAACTTCTCATTTTCAATCAAAAGCAACATTTTCCAAAAATAATTTTCTTTTTCAACTCTATCATCATCAGCTAACAGTCATAATGATATGCATGATGACGAACAAAACACAAAGAACGAAACCCTATGAATGCAAACATAATGAAGAACAAAATGACAAACAACACAACAAATAATTAAACACCCCCCATACTTATCCAAAGCATTGCCCTCAATGCTTCAGAGACACAAACAAACACAAAACCAACGAAATGAGAATGAACAAATGCAATGCAAAACATAAACAGGACTCCCCTGGTCTAGTGCGGTGCGTGCGCATCAGGATCCTCCTCGTGATACTATGGAGGCGGCAGCTCTTGTTCAGCTGGTTCGAACTGGAAAAGTGGCACTTGATATGAGGGTGCTGGAGCGGCATACTAGAAATGGAAAAGAGGCGGATATGGCACATCAGCAGGAATGGACGAGGTGTCAAGCCGGAAATGCGTGGTAATACCACTGAGTAGAGCATCCATCCTATTAAAATTTGCGGTAGCATCAGCCATGAATTCATTCTGGACATGAAAAAAAGCAGTAAGCTCATGAATGGACTCAGGAAACGGACGATGATGGGGCGGCGGCGGCACAGGAGCGGAACTAGTACTCTCGGCCTCCCTCAGGAAAGTCTTTCCGCCTATTCTCCTTTTTCTTCTGAACCAATGCCGCATCAACGAGTTGTCGCGGCTGCTTCCATTCTTTGTCGGCTCGAACTTGGACCCCAGCCTGAATGCATAACTCCGATATAATGCTGGGAAAGAAAAGGCCCAAGGAAGACGTGTAGATGGAGCGCCGAATCTCACTATGAATAACCCGACCGACATTGATCGTGTAACACCCTCAACCGATGAAGATGTTACAAACTAACATGACGTTAAAACTAGTTCGGAAAAGAAAATTTTTGAAAGATGTATGCATACATCAAACCTTACTTAAAAAATTTCAGAATAGTTTACAAACCAAATCATAACAATTTAAAACATAAAGCGTATTTTCTTCAATCAACATAACAACATTTAGTTCATTAACTTGACACAAACACTCTCAACACATAACACACTCATGCATCGCCCGCCGGTCCGACTCCTTGCTCTTCTTCATGCCCGACATTGAACTCATCGACATATGCATAAATGTCATCCTCATTACCTGCACCATTCAAGTATAGTGAGTCTAAAGACTCAGCAAGAGTATGCAGTAAAAATCATGAGATTTCAATAATCATTTAAACATAACATAACATAGCATAAGCTTATCATTTGGTGACGAATTATGCGAAATTGTGGCAACCGTCATAATGGGCACATTCATATTTTCTTGTTGATCAACAATCATATGGCATTACGCCTCGTAACATTCGTTCTTTCATTTTCGGAGGCCCCTCCGGAGCTCATCCCGGAGGACCTAACCCGTACATTGAGCCGTATTTGGGAGGGCCCCTCCGGAGCCCAAACCGGAGTACCGTTCCCGTATCGCCACCACAAAGACACATAAGACATCAAAATATTTTCATGCATCAACATATTATATCTTCATAATTCAACATAACATTATTCATTCATGCTTCATCATTATTCATTTCATCAATATATCATTTCATTCATCATGAAGCATCATTGAAACATCATAATTTCCATCTTAACTTTTGTTTCATGAACATAAAATTTTTGTAGTGACCCTTACCCAGATCACCTACTAAACATAACTTAGGCATGCAATTAACTTAATAAAACAGATATCAGAATAAAACTGCGGAATCCAATAACATTATACAATCCCAAGAAAAGGAATCTGTAATTATCCAATAATATACAACCAAATCGAATAGCTGTATAAACCCAAAACAACAGTAATAAAACCTAGACGAAGCTCCAGCTGGCCAACCACTGACTAGCCCCTCCTGGATCCACCCTCCTCGTCCAATCGCAAACCTGCCCCATGGAATAGGGTGTCCAGAAAAATACAGAGTACGAGACGTGAGCATAAAACGCTCAGTGCGAGAGTATGAGTATACATGCATGCAAAGTGAACTCCCTATAGACTCGAGGTCAAGGATCAGATAACAGAGACAGACCGGGCCCTGGTATGTAGCACGCTGTGTCGTTGCTTCAGGAGGTGGCTCCCATACCGAGATAACCGTGGAAACGCCGGACCCAAATCGATGGAAGTCCATCCACTAACAGGATAGGGTACAACCCTACTAACAGACATCTCGAAGGAGATACAGCAAGATGCAAATGAATGCAGCATAATATCATGGCATATAAATCATGCAGTCATATAATACATGCATACTCAGTCAGGATATCTCGAACAGTACTTTCGTACCTCAAAACAGTGCAAGCTCTACCAACTCTAGGTCCACGCCTATAGTCTGCTCTACACTGCCAAATGATACTACTATCATTAAAGTGCTCTAAAAGCCTTAACTAAGCTATTGCATACTCCTAAATATTTATAGGGAGCAAAAGCTATACCTTCGTCCGTCGTTAGCCCTTTGATGTCGATGCCTCCAGAACTTGGGCACAACTCCGCTACGACTACCGAACGCCTCGCCGACCTTTGGACCAAGCCTAAGAAGACTAGAACAGCTCCAAAAGGACTAGAAAGGAAATGAGAACTCGGAATTGGCAAATGAAAGTGAAGTCTCGGCCTTCTATTTATAGACAACGATCGGAACTTCCGATCCTTGATCGGAACGTCCGAACCTCGATCGGAACGTCCGATCCTGCCATCGGAGCTTCCGAAGATCCTGATCTGCCACGTGTCAAAATATCACTTGATGACTCCGGATAGGGGTGATCGGAGCTTCCGGTCCTGATCGGAGCTTCCGATCCAACCACACGTCATGCCTGACGTAATATCGATCGGTGCCTCCGATCGCTCATCGGAGCTTCTGATCCTGTTCGGAGCTTCCGATCGTGCCTTCGGAGCTTCCAATCCGTCCGATGCCTAATTCAATTAATTAGCATTAATCCTTTAATTACTCAATTAGGGCACGGGCTACTACATTCTCCCCCACTTAAGATATTTCGTCCTCGAAATCAGATCTTAAGTACCGAATGCAAATACAGAAATCAGAAACATTCTTTATTCAAATCAAACGTTTACAGAGTTTGCAACTGAATACAACTTAAAGAATGAAATCAAAACAACTCAGGATGGTCTTTACGCATCCTGTCCTCAAGCTCCCAAGTAGCTTCCTCAGTGCCTCGGCGCTGCCACTGAACTAAAACCAAAGGAATGACTTTGTTCCGTAAAACCTTATCCTTATAATCCAGGATACGAAGAGGTTTCTCAACATAAGTCAAATCCTTGTCTACCTGAACCTCAGACCGCTGCAGAATATGAGATTCATCCGCCACATACCGTCGCAACAGAGATACGTGGAACACGTCGTGAATGCTGGATAGATGCGGTGGCAATGCTAGTCGATAAGCCAAATCGCCAATGCTTTCTAAGATCTCAAACGGACCGATAAATCTGGGAGACAACTTGCCCTTAAGGCCAAATCTGAGCATCTTGCGGAAAGGTGACACTCTCAGAAACACTTTCTCCCCGACCTCGAACTGCAAAGGCCTACGCTTGATATTAGCATAGCTGGCCTGACGATCCTGTGCAGTCTTAATCCGTTTCTTGATCTGATCAACAATGTCTATCGCCTGCTGGATAAACTCCGGTCCTTCAGCCTGTCTCTCCCCCACTTCTTCCCAGAAGAGTGGAGTACGACAACGTCGCCCATACAACGCCTCAAAAGGTGTCATCCCAATACTAGTATGATAGCTGTTGTTGTAAGCGAACTCGATCAACGGCAAATGATCCTGCCAGGCTGAACCAAAATCCATGACGCACGCTCTTAGCATATCCTCTAACGTACGGATAGTGCGCTCTGACTGACCATCAGTCTCCGGATGATAGGCTGTACTCAAACTGAGAGTGGTACCCATCGCACGCTGAACACTCCCCCAGAATCTAGAAGTAAACCTGGGGTCCCGATCGCTGACAATGCTCACAGGCACTCCATGAAGTCGGACGATCTCCTGAATGTACATCCGTGCCATGCGATCCACAGAGTACTCTCGGCTATAGGCAATGAAATGCGCTGACTTGGTGAGTCGGTCCACCACAACCCAGATAGCATCACAGTTCTTCGGGGATACCGGCAAATGGGTCACAAAGTCCATAGTGATAAACTCCCATTTCCATTCAGGAATAGGCAGACTGTGAAGCAATCCTCCAGGTCGTCGGTGCTCTGCCTTGACCTGTTGACACACCAAACATCTCGAAACAAACTGATAAACACTGCGTTTCATTCCCTTCCACCAGAAACGAGTACGTAGATCCTTGTACATCTTGTTGCTCCCAGGATGAATACTCAACTTAGTGCGATGTGCCTGAGATAAAATCTCCTCTCGCAACTCTTCATCCTGTGGAATCACAAGCCTACCAGACAAACACAGGAAGCCATCTGACTGATAATGAAATCCAGACGAGCTACCCTCGTTAGCTAGACGAGCTAAACGCTGGGTCTTTGAATCAGACATCTGAGCATCTCGGATCCGCGAGTACAAGGCTGGCTCAGATAATATCGCAAACATCTGGATACTCTGCATACCTTTCTTATGCTTGAAGGTATAACCTGAAGTACAACAGTCACTGATCGCACTAGACATCGAACAAGTCTGAAATGCGGATAGTCGCACCTTGCGACTCAAAGCATCAGCGGTGAGATTAGCAGCTCCCGGATGGTACTTAATCTCGCAATCATAGTCCTTAAGCAAGTCCATCAAACGTCTCTGTCTCATGTTCAATTCTGCCTGAGTGAACAAATACTTGAGACTCTTATGGTCGGTGAAGATCTCAAATTTCTCGCCATAAAGATAATGACGCCAGATCTTCAAAGCGAACACAATGGCTGCCAATTCCAAATCATGGACTGGGTAGTTGTCCTCGTGAAGCTTCAGCTGTCTAGAAGCGTATGCGATCACATGCCCATTCTGAGTCAGGACACAACCTAACCCCTGAAGAGAAGCATCCGTGTAAACTACATACCCTCCAGATCCTGACGGTAATGCTAACACCGGCGCAGAAGTCAACCGCCGTCGAAGCTCACGGAAATTCTCCTCACACTCGGAGGACCACTCAAAATCCACACCCTTGCGGGTAAGCTGCGTCAACGGTCGAGCTAACTGAGAGAAGTTCAAAATGAAGCGACGATAATACCCTGCTAGACCCAGAAAACTACGGATCTCAGCAACTGTCGTCGGACGCGACCAATTAAGTACCGCTTCAATCTTGCTTGGATCAACAGAAATCCCATTCCCTGGATATGATATGGCCAAGAAAGACCACTCTATCCATCCAGAACTCACACTTGCTCAGCTTGGCGTACAACTGCTCATCTCGAAGAGTCTGTAGTACCAACCGCAAGTGAGAAACATGCTCTTTCGTATTACGCGAATACACCAAGATGTCGTCAATGAAGACCACGACAAACTTGTCCAAATACTCCCTGAAGACACGGTTCATCAGATCCATGAATATAGCCGGCGCATTGGTCAAACCAAATGGCATCACTAGGAACTCGTAATGCCCATAGCGAGTACGAAATGCAGTCTTAGCTACATCCTGATCACGGACTCTCAACTGATGATACCCAGATCTCAAGTCAATCTTGGAGTAAATTGATGTGCCCTGCAGCTGGTCAAACAAGTCATCAACACGAGGCAACGGATACTTGTTCTTCACAGTCACTCGATTCAGCTGCCGATAGTCAATGCACAGCCGCATCGACCCATCCTTCTTCTTCACGAAGAGAACAGGAGCTCCCCAAGGAGATACACTAGGACGAATGTACCCCTTGTCCAAAAGATCCTGTAGTTGATTCTTTAACTCACGCATCTTTGACGGAGCCAGACGATACGGTTCTCTAGAAATAGGCGAAGTACCCGGCATCAACTCTATGCCAAACTCAACTTCCCTAGCAGGAGGAAAACCCGGAATCTCATCAGGAAACACATCTGGAAATTCATCCACAACAGGAATTCTCTCTATCCCAATACTCTTAGCGGACAAATCAACTGCATAGATAAGGTAGCCTTCCCCGCCAGACTCTAGAGCTCGACAGGCTCTCAAAGCTGATACCAAAGGCATCGGGGGTCGCGCTCCCTCACCATAGAAAAACCAACTCTCACTCCCTTCCGGATGAAAGCGTACTAATCTCTGATAGCAGTCCACTGAAGCTCGATAGGTAGTCAACACATCTATTCCCAGAATGCAATCAAAGTCGTCCATCGCCAGGACCATGAGATTCGCCAACAGAACGTTCCCTTCGAACTCTAAAGGGTAACCCATCACTAGACGCTTAGCCAAAGCAGATTGGCCCGTCGGAGTAGAAACAGACATCACTACGTCTAGTGCAATGCATGGTAACTTATGCCTCTTAACAAAACGTGCAGAAATGAAGGAATGAGATGCACCAGTGTCAATAAGTACAAGAGCAGGTATACCATAAAGCATAAATGTACCTGCGATGACTTTCTCATTCTCCTCCACAGCCTGATCATGTCTCAGGGCAAACACCTGGCCAGAAGCTCGTGGCCTCAAATGAGAACTCCCAGTAGACTGTCCCTGTGACCTCTGCTGTACGGTAGCCTGAGAACCCGATCCTGTACCAGAACCAGAACCGCCTCCCCCAGACTGTGGACAATCCCTCCGGATATGACCAGTCTCTCCACAACGGAAACAAGCTCCATAAGCTCTACGGCACTTGTCGGATGGATGGTTCTTCCCACAGTGATCACACTTGTCCTTCTTATCGAAACGGACAACACCTCCCGAACCAGAGGAAGAAGAAGATCCAGACTTCTTGAAAGTTTGGGCACGGGGACCCAAAGAACTAGCAGGCCTCGACTGAGGGAAAGACCTGTTCCACCGAATGCTGTCCTCTGCCTGATGACAACGGCTCACCAAACCCTCGTAGGACATGTCGTCGCCAACCGCCACACGGTCATGGATCTCAGGGTTAAGGCCCTGAAGGAATAGATTATACTTCATCTCTGAGCTATCAGCAATCTCGGGGCAATAGGATAGCAGATCAAAGAACCTCTGCTGATACTCATCGATAGACATGGTTCCCTGTCGCAGACTCAGTAGCTCGCCTGCCTTCGACTGACGGAGTGCAGGAGGAAAATACCGCTTTTGGAAAGCTGTACGAAACTCGGCCCAGGTGGCCACTCCTCTCGCCGCAACAAAAGGTGTAGAAGTAAACCTCCACCACCTGCGCGCACGCCCATCCAGAAGATAGCCAAGGGTCTCCACCTTCTGCTCATCGGTGCATTGGAAAGTCTGAAAAGTCGTCTCCATGCGGTCTAACCAGTTCTCCGCATCCTCCGGAGACTCACCTCCAACTAAGGGCTTAGGACCCATAGCTAAGAATCGACGCACAGTGAAACGCTCGTCGTCATGGTGACGATGACGCCGTTCTCGACGAGGCTCTCGGTCGGCATCACCCCAACGCCCACCAACACTGCCATGAGAACTCTGGTCGTCGCGATTTGACATCTACAAAAATACCTCAAGATGAGACTAAATCCCAAGAAATCTTTTGCATGCTCTGATACCATAAATGTAGTGACCCTTACCCAGATCACCTACTAAACAGAACTTAGGCATGCAATTAACTTAATAAAACAGATATCAGAATAAAACTGCGGAATCCAATAACATTATACAATCCCAAGAAAAGGAATCTGTAATTATCCAATAATATACAACCAAATCGAATAGCTGTATAAACCCAAAACAACAGTAATAAAACCTAGACGAAGCTCCAGCTGGCCAACCACTGACTAGCCCCTCCTGGATCCACCCTCCTCGTCCAATCGCAAACCTGCCCCATGGAATAGGGTGTCCAGAAAAATACAGAGTACGAGACGTGAGCATAAAACGCTCAGTGCGAGAGTATGAGTATACATGCATGCAAAGTGAACTCCCTATAGACTCGAGGTCAAGGATCAGATAACAGAGACAGACCGGGCCCTGGTATGTAGCACGCTGTGCCGTCGCTTCAGGAGGTGGCTCCCATACCGAGATAACCGTGGAAACGCCGGACCCAAATCGATGGAAGTCCATCCACTAACAGGATAGGGTACAACCCTACTAACAGACATCTCGAAGGAGATACAGCAAGATGCAAATGAATGCAGCATAATATCATGGCATATAAATCATGCAGTCATATAATACATGCATACTCAGTCAGGATATCTCGAACAGTACTTTCGTACCTCAAAACAGTGCAAGCTCTACCAACTCTAAGTCCATGCCTATAGTCTGCTCTACACTGCCAAATGATACTACTATCATTAAAGTGCTCTAAAAGCCTTAACTAAGCTATTGCATACTCCTAAATATTTATAGGGAGCAAAAGCTATACCTTCGTCCGTCGTTAGCCCTTTGATGTCGATGCCTCCAGAACTTGGGCACAACTCCGCTTTGACTACCTAACGCCTCGCCGACCTCCGGACCAAGCCTAAGAAGACTAGAACAGCTCCAAAAGGACTAGAAAGGAAAGGAGAACTCGGAATTGGCAAATGAAAGTGAAGTCTCGGCCTTCTATTTATAGACAACGATCGGAACTTCCGATCCTTGATCGGAACGTCCGAACCTCGATCGGAACGTCCAATCCTGCCATCGGAGCTTCCGAAGATCCTGATCTGCCACGTGTCAAAATATCACTTGATGACTCCGGATAGGGGTGATCGGAGCTTCCGGTCCTGATCGGAGCTTCCGATCCAACCACACGTCATGCCTGACGTAATATCGATCGGTGCCTCCGATCGCTCATCGGAGCTTCCGATCCTGTTCGGAGCTTCCGATCGTGCCTTCGGAGCTTCCGATCCGTCCGATGCCTAATTCAATTAATTAGCATTAATCCTTTAATTACTCAATTAGGTCACGGGCTACTACAACTTTACTCGATAACTTCATGCATGTAATAAATGATAAAAATCATACTTTCATATTGAACATAGGTTTCATGAAAGAAACTTAGACATGTACATGCATCACATAACGTAATCGGTCCACGTCGTTCTTTTCGTTCTTGACTTAAAACTTGAAACTTTTTGCATAGAAACTCTTAAATATATTTTAGAAGCCTTAAAAGATCATAACCATGAATTAAGGACTCAAAAATCAAAACTTAAGAAAATTAATTCGAAGCTACAACGCTCAAGCGCTAGAAGAGGGGTGCTGGGGCGCTATACTTGCGCATTGTCAGCTCTGCTGCACTATAGTTGCTATGCCTTCACACTGATATTTAGAGTTCTTTCACCCAGAATTTCAAAAAGTGGTAAACATAAAATTTTAGCCCTTGATCTAAGCTTTCAAATTCCGAAACCCTCACCTTAATTGGATATTTCAGTAAAACGTTATGCTTATTCTCCCGAGATGTGTCACTGCCAAAAATTCAAACCACTTGACACACTTCGGAGGGATTTTGGCCAATCTTATAGAATGATTTTGACAAAACTCAAAGCATGAAAGTTGTAGCTATATGAGTTATCTTTCAAATACTATTGGCCTCATCTCATTTGGATTACTACAATAGACTTAATCCACAAAATTGCAACATGTGTTGCTAATCCGAGATAACCCAACACATGCAACACTTCAAAGCTTTAACTAAAACTAACTCAACACTTCAAAATTCAACACACACCTTCAAAATCAGTCCTTTCCCAAATCTAAACTGTAAGGCCTTGAAATTAATCATTTTTGGATTAGTGGAATTTATTAATTATTAGAATTGAATTGATAGGAATTAGTTGAGCCGAGATGGAATTGATTTAATTTGGAAATTCACGGACCGAGTTGCAAGATGAGGAGTTGGACCAAGTCAAGACATTGACTTGTTATTATTATTATCTCCATCACCATCACTCCCCATCATTCTCTCCTCTCTCCTCCTCCTTCTCCCTCACGCCATAGAGAGACCGAGACGCCATGGCTTTTTTTCCCAAGATTTTGCTCCATCCAATTCGCTCAATCCGACCGTCAGATTTCAGATTCGAGTTGAGATTCACGATCACCGCAACGAGGGCTTCATTTGGACGTAAGTTTTGCTACGATCCATAGACTTTGATTTTTGTTGGGTTGTCAGAATTTGATAATCTTCGAGTATGTTGTTCTTGAGCGAGCATAGATCGTGTATTCGAAGTTGGTTCGGAAAAAGAACGAAGTTTGAATTTTATATGATTTTTGGAGGTTAATTTCGAAAATGGGTCTTTAGATTTTGGTTGGATTTTGATTGTTTGGTTGGTTTAGAAAATGATATGGATTGGTTTGAGTGGTTTGATGATGTTGTTGATTTTTGGATTGACCGTTTATAGCCGTTATGCCGTCGAAATCGAGTTTTGGATTATCGGTTGTTTATTCGGTTTGATTTTCGGGTTTTATTTGAGTTAGAAGATTTATATCGAATCCGTTTGTTCAACATTTTCAGAGTTTGATTAAAGGATTCGGGGTTGGAACGAACTGGAAGTTGAATCGTTTTGAGGATTGAAGACGGTATAGTATTTAACTTCTTGTTTGGTTTGTTTTGATTCAATTTGATATTAATTAAGTTCGTTGTTATTTTCAGATTTGAATCCTCGACGAACTTGGAAAGGTAAGAAGACGACAATTGAATGAATGGGACGATTAGCTCGAATTTGAATTAATTCCAGTGCCCAAAAGAAATCACATGCTTGCACGCTACTTGAATTATATGATATTTGTTTTACTTGAATGAGTTTTGACTTGCATTGCATTCATATTGAGCCAATTACCTTGGTTTTACGGGCAAGGGAGGCCCAGAAGAGTTAGACGTTCTGTGGACTATAGTTGAGTGACATTGATTAGCAGATTTTTACCAATTGTCGAGAAACACTCTCTATAGGTGCCCAGAGTCTAGAGGAGTAAAATATTCACCGTCCACCTCGATCGGGAGAGTCGGTGAGTTGGTGATATTTTATCCTCGGGATCCCAAATAAGAGAAGAGAACCTTTACCTCGTGATTATCCAGACTTGATAATCCCAGAGTTTTAAAGACATGCATTGCATTGTATGCATTTGAATTGAGTTTAGACATGCTTTTGGAATTGCTGGTCTTGTATGTATATATATCTTGTTTTGATATATTATTTTATACGCATGTTTTGTCTTTTTTACTGGGAATTGTATTCTCACCGGATTATCCGACTGTCGTTTTGTTTGTATGTGTACTTGATGGCAGGTGGGGCAGGATCGTGTCAGAAGATACATGAATAGATCGAGTTGGAAGTGATAGAGTGAGACACCGTCAAGAAGTTTGTTCTTTTAGCAATCTTGTATTTTATGGTTGATGAAATTTCATGTCTTGATTCTTGTTTAGGGAACTCGAATTTATTCGATTTGTCGAATGATTATATCTTCAAATTTGTATGGTTAAATCGTTTTTGATGGTATTTCGAATCCCTTATTTCATGTATGAGCTATGGATTGAACCTTGGTGGCTTGGATTGTTGATTTTGAGTTTGTAGAGATTGCTCTTGCCCTGGTTTTTCTGCAGCTCGAATGGACGGCGCGGGCGCGCCGTGGTTCTGCGAGGCGTGAGTGCGGGCGCGCTAGCTCTTGCGAAGCTAGGGCGCGGGGGCACAACTTCCTGGCACGGGCGCGCTGGTTTTGCGAGGTCTCGGCGCGGGCGCGCCTGATTTAGGCGCGGGCGCGCGACCCCCTTTAAAAAAAAAAAAATTGATTCGATTTTTCCGTGGCTCTTCGTGATTTATTGTGTTTAATTATTAGAGATTAGACGATTAGAAACGGGGTCTCACATAAACCATAATAATCTATCATCACACATTATTTATCAAGAATTTCACAAGAACGACCTACATATCACGATATCATAAACCTCATGCTTTTATGCTTCTCAAATCTTTAAAATCATGCATAAAACTCATCAACACACATCATTTCTTATCAAAATAGATATATCTTGAATGGTGGTTTAAAATTCTTTAAAAACTTGCCTTGAATGGAGGAGGAGTTGATCCGGAACTTCGGAGACGAGCTAAACCTTGGACGAACTAAAAACTGGTACCAAAAACTCACTTGAATCTTGAAGGATTTGATAAAGGAGATGATGAATAGTGAGGGGGAGGAGAAAAACGTGTAAGGGAGAGGAGGATAATGAAGAAGTCTGATAGAATATGTCAAGGGAATCACTAACATGTAGGGTATAAGGTTGTTAAGTGTAGTTTTTATAATTAATGCACATCGTGTATTGATTTCTTAAAATGCAGTCAAAGAAACACATCTCGACTCTTCTGATAAAAATGCTATATTTTGACTCGTTTATAAAAATGTAACAATATCATACTTAAAATACTCGTAAAAATGTACTCTATTATCTCGTTCATAGGTTAGCCTCGTCCTGCGAGTCCAGAATCGAACTCTACCTGGAATCATTTACTTAATCAAAATTGTTAAATGTAAGATAAACATAATCATGAAATCATAATCATTAAATCATAACTTAAACAATTTAAGGCATAAAATCATTAAAAATTTATGTTTAAATAATCGTGAGCAAGTTTAATGGATTTTTTTTTGGACTTTACAATTCTACCCTCCTTAAAAGAATTTCGTCCTTGAAATTCGACTTACCAAATATTTCTGTGTATTGGATACGCATATCTTGTTCGGTCTCCCAAGTAGCCTCTTCCACTAATTGATTGCGCCATAAGACCTTTACCATCTTGATCTCTTTGTTTCCTAGCTTCCGGACTTGTGTATCCAAAATTTGGATAGGTATTTCTTCATAAGACAAGTCTGGTGTCCATAGAACTGGCTCGTGGCGAATGAAATGGGAAGGATTTGAGATATACTTTCTCAACATCGAGATATGGAATACGTTGTGTACACCTTCCAAGTTTGGAGGCAATGCTACTCGGTAAGCTCTTGTTCCAACCTTGTCTAGGATCTCGAAAGGTCCTATATATCTTGGGCTCAACTTTCCTTTCTTCCCAAATCTTAAGACTCCTTTCCAAGGTGAAAACCTTCAAAAACACGTGACATTTACTTGGAACTCCAACTCTCTACGCCTCTGATCAACATAGCTTTTCTGTCGACTTTGAGCCGTCAACATTCTGTCCTTGACTTTTGCTATCATATCGACTGTCTGTTGCACTATTTCTGGCCATAATACAGCTCTTTCTCCCACTTCATCCCAATGCAATGAAGTCCTACACTTTCTATCATACAAAGCCTCATAAGGAGCCATTCCAATAGTAGCTTGATAACTATTGTTATATGTGAACTCCACTAAAGGCAATTTCGATTCCCAATTATTTCCAAAGTCAATCATGCAAGCCCTGAGTAAATATTCCAGTATCTGAATCACTCGCTCAGATTGTACATCTGTCTGCGGATGAAAAGCTTTAATAAAAGCTAGCTTTGTTCCCAATCCATGATGTAAACTCTTCCAAACGTTTGAAGTGAACCTAGGATCCCTATAAGAGACTATCCTTGCTGGAACTCCATGCAATCTAACTACCTCTCGAATATATAACTCTGCATATTGATTCATCGAGAAGTTGTTTCTAACTGGTAAGAAGTGAGCTGAATTTGTCAACTATTATCCATATTGAATTCATTCTTCGTTGTGTAATTGGTAGTCCAATCACAAAGTCTATTGTGACATCTTCCCATTTCCAAGTGGGAATATGTAATAGTTTCAGAAGTCCTGCTGGCCTTTGATGTTCAACTTTTACTTGTTGACATGTCAAACATTCGCTAACAAACTTAACGATGTCTTTCTTCATACCTGGCCACCAGTATAGCATCTGTAAATCCTTGAACATCTTTGTACTCCCTGGATGAATAGAATATGGTACCGTGTGAGCCTCAGTCATCACATCTTCCCTCAGTGAATTTACTGCTGGTACCCACATTCACCCTTTGTGATGCACGACCCCATCCTTCACTGTATACAATGCACCCCTTTTTGCTTCATCTTTAAGTTTCCAAGTTAATAATTGCTGGTCTGAAGCCTGACCTGTTCGAATCTTGTCGAGCAAACTTGGAACCATTGTTAAGGTTGATAAGGCACAAACTTCCATTGGCTCAACTACTTCCAATCTGAGTCGTTCAAAATCTACAATCAACTCTTGTTGAGTTGTCATTCTATTCAAAGTTGCAGATTTACGACTCAAAGCATCTGCTACTACATTAGCTTTATCCGGATGGTAGCTAATGTCACAGTCATAATCTTTCACCAATTCGAGTCATCTTCTCTGCCTCATGTTCAACTCCTTCTGTGTGAAGAAGTACTTCAGACTTTTATGATCGGTGAAAATCTGACACTTCTCACCATAAAGGTAATGTCTCCACAGTTTTAGTGCGAAGACAACTGCTGCCAATTCGAGGTCATGGGTAGGGTAATTCTTTTCATGAATCTTCAACTGTCGTGAAGCATATGCTATTACATTTCCATCTTGCATCAGGACAGCCCCTAATCCACTCTTGGAAGCATCTGTATAAATTACGAATCGACCTGTGCCTTCTGGTATGGCTAGTACTGGTGATGTCATCAACTTTTTCTTCAACACTAAAAAGCTTTTCTCACACTAATTAGACCATTCAAACTTCACACTTTTGCAAGTTAATGACGTTAGTGGCAGAGCTATCTTGGAGAAATCCTGAATGAATCTCCTATAGTAACCCGCTAATCCCAAGAAACTTCGTACCTCTGTAGCATTCTTTGGAGTAACCCAATTTTTAATTGCTTCTATCTTTGCTGGATCAACCTCTATTCCCTTAGCCGAAACAAGGTGACCCAAAAATGCAATCTGTTCCAGCCAAAATTCACACTTACTGAACTTAGCAAACAATTGTTTTTCTTTCAGAACCTGCAAGACTGTAGTTAGATGCTGACGATGCTCATCGAAACTACGAGAGTAAATCATTATGTCATCTATGAATACTATGACAAACTGATCCAAAAAAGGCTGGAATACTCTGTTCATAAGATCCATAAACACTACCGGTGCATTGGTAACTCCAAACGGCATGACTAAGAACTCGTAGTGGCCATAACGAGTCCTGAAAGCCGTTTTAAGAATATATTCGTCTTTCACCTTTAATTGGTGATAACCTGATCTCAAATCGATCTTGGAGAACACTACTGCCCCTTGTAACTGATCAAACAAATCATCTATCCTTGGAAGTGGGTATTTGTTCTTCACTGTTACTCGATTCAGCTCTCTATAATCGATGCACAGTCTCATAGACCCATCTTTTTTCTTGACAAACAATACCGGTGCACCCCAAGGCGATACACTCGGTCTAATAAAGCTTTTATTGAGTAGCTCTTGTAGTTGCTCCTTAAATTCCTTCTTCAGTCGGTGCTAACCTGTATGGTGCTTTGGAAACTGGTTGGGTTCCAGGCATTAATTCAATTCCAAATTCTACCTCCCTAGCTGGAGGTAATCCTGCAATATCATCAGGAAATACTTCTGGGAAATCTCTCACTACTTCGACGTCTTCAAGTTTCGGTCGAGGTAATTCTTGGTCGCAAGTGACACTTTCAAGGAAACCTGCACATCCTTTATTCAGCAGTTGTCATGCCTTACCCACTGAAATTAAAAGAGATGAATTATGTTTCGGTGTGGCATGGAATAGAAACGGTTCTCCATCCTTAGTTTTCAAGGAAACCGTTCTCCGTTTACAGTCTATAGTAGCCTCTTATCGAGACAACCAATCCATCCCGAATATCACGTCAAATCAGACATATTCAGGATAATAAGATCAGCAAGTAACTCGTGACTCTGCATTTGTACACTGCATCCTCTGATAATCAAATCACTACTCAATTCTTCCCCTGAAGGCAAGGATATACTAAATCCTGATATTGACTTATCCGGTACTAAACCCGATTTATTAACAAATTCAATAGATATGAATGAATGTGTAGCTCCAGTATCAATTACGACATGAGCGGGATTACTGGAAACATTAATCATACCTGTAACTATAGTTGTATTTGGATCCACTTGATCATGTGCCATTGCAAAAACTCGTCCTCTTACCGGTTCTTTGGATTGAGGGCAATATTTTCGATAGTGCCCTGGCTTTTTGCAAAGGAAACATACTCCAATCCCTGCCATGCATTGACCTGAGTGAAGTTTTCCACATTTTTGACAAGCTGTTGGTGCAATTGCCGGTTTTGGTGCTGGTAGAGCCAATTGTTTCTGCCCCTGAGGTCGAGGCTGCTGCTGTTGGTATGGTCGGTGTTGAGGTGGGGCTTGGTACGGTCTCTTTCTGCTAGAATTTCCTTGTTGGTCCCGATTCTGATAACTAGATCTTTTTGCCTGTGACTCTGGGATAATGTCGTTTCTGTCCTTTTCGGACAGCATGACCTGATCCACCGCATCTTTGTAATTTTTTGCTCCACTTAGTCTAACATCCTTTCTGATGAAGGCATTCAATCCTTCTGTAAAATGTTTCAACTCTTCAGCAGGATCACCAGAAATCATCGGTACAAAGTATCTTCCCCTTTCAAACTTCTTCACATACTCCGCAATCGACATGTTTCCTTGACGGATTTCCAAAAAATCTCTGGCCAACCGGGTTCGGGTGCTCAATGTGAAATATTTGTCGTAGAAAACATCCTTGAATCCATTCCAAGTAAGGGTAGTTAGGTTCAACGCTGCTTTGGCTCCATTCCACCAAACACGAGCGTCATCGCGGAACATATAGGTAACACATCTCAATCTATCCACATCCGTGATCTGCATGAATTCAAAAGCAGTCTCCATAGCTTGGAACCATTGTTCTGCTATCAAAGGATCAGTCTCTCCTTTGAACTCAGGTGGTCCCAACTCTAAGAACCTTTTGTAGATAGGGTTCTGATTAGCTGTAGGATGGTTATTTCCAGCATTAGTTGTCTGGGCTTGAAGCAACTGTTGGATTTGAGCTCCCTGAGCACGGCTTTGCTCTTGAAGCAGAGCAGTTAATCCCGCCAAAAACTGGTTATTTTGATTGTTCTCACTATCTGGACCGCAATCACTATGGTTGTTGTTTGCGGAATTGGTGTTGGTGTTGGGGTTGTTTCCCCTACGTGATGTCATAGTCCTAAAGTCCAATATTATCCACACCGCTCAGTCACGATTCAAAACGTGAATATACTTTAACATATAACATGCATACATATATCTCATCGCATTATCATACACATAATCACATAAGACACATAACTTACAGACATGAAGACGGAGCGCTGGAGTCGTGGCGAGTATGCATGAGTGTTTCAAGAAAATCCAGAGCGAACTGCTCTGATACCAAACTGTAACACCCTCAACCGATGAAGATGTTACAAACTAACATGACGTTAAAACTAGTTCGGAAAAGAAAATTTTTGAAAGATGTATGCATACATCAAACCTTACTTAAAACATTTCAGAATAGTTTACAAACCAAATCATAACAATTTGAAACATAAAGCGTATTTTCTTCAATCAACATAACAACATTTAGTTCATTAACTTGACACAAACACTCTCAACACATAACACACTCATGCATTGCCCGCCGGTCCGACTCCTTGCTCTTCTTCATGCCCGACATTGAACTCATCGACATATGCATAAATGTCATCCTCATTACCTGCACTATTCAAGTATAGTGAGTCTAAAGACTCAGCAAGAGTATGCAGTAAAAATCATGAGATTTCAATAATCATTTAAACTTAACATAACATTACATAAGCTTATCATTTGGTGACGAATTATGCGAAATTGTGGCAACCGTCATAATGGGCACATTCATCTTTTCTTGTTGATCAACAATCATATGGAATTACGCCTCGTAACATTCGTTCTTTCATTTTCGGAGGCCCCTTCGGAGCTCATCTCGGAGGACCTAACCCGTACATTGAGCCGTATTTGGGAGGGCTCCTCCGGAGCCCAAACCGGAGTACCGTTCCCGTATTGCCACCACAAAGACACATAAGACATCAAAATATTTTCATGCATCAACATATTATACCTTCATAATTCAACATAACATTATTCATTCATGCTTCATCATTATTCATTTCATCAACATATCATTTCATTCATCATGAAGCATCATTGAAACATCATAATTTTCATCTTAACTTTTGTTTCATGAACATAAAACTTTACTCGATAACTTCATGCATGTAATAAATGATAAAAATTATACTTTTATATTGAACATAGGTTTCATGAAAGAAACTTAGACATGTACATGCATCACATAACGTAATCGGTCCACGTCGTTTTTTTCGTTCTTGACTTAAAACTTGAAACTTTTTGCATAGAAACTCTTAAATATATTTTAGAAGCCTTAAAAGATCATAACCATGAATTAAGGACTCAAAAATAAAAACTTAAGAAAATTAATTTGAAGCTACAGCGCTCCAGCTCTAGAAGAGAGGCGCTGGGGCGCTATACTTGCGCATTGTCAGCTCTGCTGTACTGCAGTTGCTATGCCTTCACACTGATATTTAGAGTTCTTGAACCCAGAATTTCAAAAAGTGGTAAACATAAAAGGTTTAGCCCTTGATCTAAGATTTCAAATTCCGAAACCCTCACCTTAATTGGATATTTCAGTAAAACGTTATGATTATTATCCCGAGATGTGTCACTGTCGAAAATTCAAACCACTTGACACACTTCGGGCAATTTTTGCCAATCTTATAGAATGATTTTGACAAAACTCAAAGCATGAAAGTTGTAGCTATATGAGTTATCTTTCAAATACAATTGGCCTCATCTCATTTGGATTAATACAATAGGCTTAATCCACAAAATTGCAACATGTGTTGCTAATCCGAGACAACCCAACATATGCAACGCTTCAAAGCTTTAACTAAAACTAACTCAACACTTCAAAATTCAACACACACCTTCAAAATCAGTCCTTTCCCAACTCTAAACCATAAAAATCTATCATCACACACTATTTATCAAGAATTTCACAAGAACGACTTACATATCACGATATCATAAACCTCATGCTTTTATGCTTCTCAAATCTTTAAAATCATGCATAAAACTCATCAACACACATCATTTCTTATCAAAATAGATATATCTTGAATGATGGTTTAAAATTCTTTAAAAACTTGCCTTGAATGGAGGAAGAGTTGATCCGAAACTTCGGAGACGGGCTAAACCTTGGACGAACTAAAAACTGGTACCAAAAACTCACTTGAATCTTGAAGGATTTGATGAAGGAGATGATGAATAGTGAGGGGGAGGAGAAAAACGTGTAAGGGAGAGGAGGATAATGAAGAAGTCTGATAGAATATGTCAAGGGAATCACTAACATGTAGGGTATAAGGTTGTTAAGTGTAGTTTTCATAATTAATGCACATCGTGTATTGATTGCTTAAAATGCAATCAAAAAAACACATCTCGACTCGTCTGATAAAAATGCTATCTTTTGACTCGTTTATAAAAAATGTAACAATATCATACTTAAAATACTCGTAAAAATGTACTCTATTATCTCGTTCATAGGTTAGCCTCATTCCGCGAGTCCAGAATCGAACTCTACCTGGAATCATTTACTTAATCAAAATTGTTAAATGTACGATAAACATAATCATGAAATCATAATCATTAAATCATAACTTAAACAATTTAAGGCATAAAATCATTAAAAATTTATGTTTAAATAATCGTGAGCAAGTTTAATGGATTTTTTTTTGGACTTTACAGATCGGCCATCTCAAACTTAATGCATAGAGAAGAATGGCACTCTCCATGTTCACACTGCTCGTATGAGAAATAGGCATCAAAAGTTTTGCAGTAAACGCGAACCAAACCGACTCCTACACCAATAAAAATCTCTTCGGAAAATGAAGATACATGTTCGGTTCATGCCAAGTCGCCCCATCAAAACACAATTGTTCCAAAATTTCATTATAATCGGGGTCAACCTTTAAACTATGATATAAGATATCATCAACAGCAGGAGTCTGAAGTAAGACATTTAAAGTATTTTCATCAAAAGAAACTAGTTTACCCCGAACATACGCTTTACCATCCTCTCTCTCATCAGCATTTTCATAAAACTCCCGCACCAAAGGCACAACCTCCGCCTTAGGTTGTTGACAAAAAACATCCCAATGTCTATAGCCAATTTCTATCGCTACGCTACGCTACCCTCTCGATGCGTTAATTCTACACCCCTCTCAGGAATAGGGGTGCGATTAAGTTTAGCTCTATCGTACCTTTCTTTTGCAGCGGCATTGACAAATTTTTCGGCGATTCCCGATGAAGAGGAAGACGCCGGAGCTCTCTGGGATGAAGAGGCGCTATCAAATTGTGCTCGTTTTGGCTCCATTGAACTTTGATAATTGAAAATTCGGCAAGACTAATTTGAAGGCGGCGAACGGACTCCGGAATGAAATAACCGATGGGTGGATGGAGGTTCGGTGGCGAAGATGGAAGACTGCGGCTAGGAAAGATGGCTTGTGGCTAAGATAGCACGACGACTGGTGTGGAGCCTGTGAAGATTTCTCGGCGATTAGAATTTGTTCGAACAGATGGCTGCGGCTGCTGATGGACAGCGGGTGGTGGTGCAGAGGAATCGACGGCGTGCAGCAGGAAGAAGGCGGCCGACAGAGAAGATGGATTCGGAGAGGAGATTGGATACGGCGTCTGGCGATAGACGGCGGAGAAATAGGTATTCTTTGCGGCGCTAGGCGGTGATAATGACGAGCCACGATCAATTTCTGCAAAAACAAGGGCCGGAATGAGTGAGGCAAAAAATTGGAGAATTGGGGTTTATGGATTTAGAGAAGATAGAAGAGAGAAAGTGAGGGAGAAAAGAAGGGGGTTCCCAATTTATTCGAATAAAAGCACGCTCGCTCGAGCTCGAGCAAGCCCAAAATTCCATCGGGTTCAGAGTACCTCGCACTCGAGCGAGATTAATTTTCCAAAAAAATTTCAAAACAGAGGGATGCTCGCTCAAGCGCATATGGCGTCCGCTCGAACGAGATCCTGAATTCCAAAAATTTTAAAATAGAGAACTGCTCGCTCGAGCGAGAAAGTGAAAAAAAATATTTTTTTTATTTTTCAAAAATTTTCGAAAAGGAGCACACAAATTTCAAAAATTAACTAAAAGCAATAAAAATAACCCAAAATAAAATAGAGTAGGGAAAAGAACACTGGATTGCCTCCAAGTCAGCGCTAAATTTATTGTCTATAGCCAGACTGCACCTTCCTAAAATAGACTAATTACAAGTTTTCAAAAAAAAAAAAGAAAGAAAAACAAAGACTAATTACAAACTTAAGTTTTAATTTGATGGATTTTTCTAACATATATTTTAGCCTCAAAATTTTACCTTTTATTTTCACTTTACCAGAATAGATAATTTTTTTAAAAATATAGGAAAAACACTACTACCTTATTTTATTTAAAATAAAATTTATTTTTATATTTTCAACATTACTTTATATCAAACTTATTTCTTTTCCCAAAATAGCATACTACAATAACAAAATATGGTATATTTTAAAATTTTAAACTTTAATAGGATTAAAACAAATCATATAAATCCTATCAAGCGATTTCACAAATTAATTTTATGAAACAAACATCTTATTTTGAGTTATCCATAAAAAATATATTTTTATATCATAAGTATTTTTTTTCCATTTCAAACATGAACAAAATTAGCTCATCTCACGGATCATGTCCAATCTTAAAAAAATTATTTACCAAACAAAATCTTTTATGATTGGACGCTGCAAAAATTTGATATTTTTTCAAAACAAAAACATACACTACTAATCAACACAGTTTTTTTTTTTTTTTTTTAAAAAAAAAAACCAGTTCTGTAAGCAAACCAACCATATATACACATCAAATTGGGGTTTCCGGTGAAGGAATCTCAGAGAGAAAAAAAAAACCAGTTCTGTAAGCAAACCAACCATATATACACATCAAATTGGGGTTTCCGGTGAAGGAATCTCAGAGAGAGCAGCCTAAAAATCCCATCACTTCAAAAAATTTCCAAAGAACACACAGAAACAAGTATGCACAACAAAATCAATTACATTACTCAACTCCAATGAAGCATTCGGCATTATAAGTGAGAGTTACGAAGTAAACAAAAGTGAGCTACCTTCAGAGTGCTATACTGCTATACATATTTCCAACCTTTAAGTTTTACATGAAATCAGCCACAAAGTTTACAGGATTCCCTGAGTCAGAAGAAGGTCGAGGGGAGGGGAAGGCGAACTTATGAGTTAATTCTGTTGGTAACAAGTTCGATCCGTCAAGCTTCACCTGAAGTGGATGTGGATTCGGTAGAATCGATGCCATGGCTCCAAAGTAGTTTTAGCTCCTTTCTCACCAAACCCAGCAAAACGCAAGTTCCTGAAGTTCACATGCATATATCGCAATTGTAAAAGTTTGAAGCTAACATTAAAAAATTAATAAATAAAATAAAATAACATTTTGAATAGTAGTCGTTACAGTGTTCATGTACAAAGATTGACAACAGTTTCTTAGAAATAAACTTGAAAATGGTAATTTCATTCATTTATATGCATGAAATAGAGAGACAATTATGGAACTGACGATTGCAAATGTTATAGAGGGGGAAAGTAGTTTCTTTATCTGTACAAATCAATGGCAAGAGATCCGTACCGAGTGTACAGGGAACCAGATACAGGAGAGCAGGCTGACCGTGCCCATCCATCAAATATAACCCCAAGTATGTAAAGAATAGGCCTGCAGCAAAGCATTTTCCGAATTAATGTATTATTTAGTTCAAGCTCATTTTTAACAAATAAATGCAGCTTAAGCCTGAGGGTAACTAGACAGGGAAATCACATATTTCTTCCACAAAGATAACTCATAGCTTTCATGCAATAATGGAACACGGCGAAAAAGTCAAATGTGTGTAGTACTGAATGTTAAATGATAGCAAAATAACTAGCAAGAATCCTGGGACTGCAGAGTATTATCTACCACATTTGGATAGCAAGGACAATCAGATGTTTGATAATGAAAATCTCTTGATTAAGTAATTGTTTGTAAAATTACAACTCATGTTTTTAAGGGCATGTATTTATTGTATCCCCCATTTTAACTACTAAGGTTGATCATTAAGTCGCAAGCTTTTGTTTTCCAAGATACGCCCAACATAACTGTATAGTTTTTAATCAATGAATTTAATTTGCCGATGGCAAACTCAACGTGAAGAGGTGATGAAACCAGAAAGCTATTGTTTTGGATCCAAGCAGCACAAGCCCGAATAATCCATACATTAATTAGAATATAACAAGACACAAAATCCAGCAAATGCACGCACCAACTCCATAACCAATTGTCAACCACAGGAAGTATCCATTCAATGAACTCTTCTTATAGGCTTTGTCAAATCTGCAACACAGAATAATGTTTTCAGTAAAATAAAACAGTGGATTACCTAAAAGTTCAGGTTTTTCAATTAAAAACTCTTCACTCATCAACTTTTCTTAATGTGTAAGTATACTTAAATAAGGGCATGTTTTTTTCATATCAGACTGATATACAGAACAAAAGGTTTTCAATGAAGCATGCACAAATTTTCAATCCAACAATAGGTGAAATAAGCATCTTTGTTTGGCTCTTCAATTTAAAAACATTGCCCAAACATTATATTATAATAATTACTGATTATCTATTCAAATAAATTCATAAAAAGGGAAGAGTAAGTTAATATATTTATCACCATCAACCACGATGTGGGAAGGGTACCTAAAAGCAAAGGAAACTAGTAAACCCGGGAAGAGAATGTCCCCAAAACCTATCATGTTGTAACCACCCCAAGGATCAGCGAGTCGAGGAATCCTCAAAAGCATTGGGATTGATTCTCCACCAGCTTTATCACCTCGAGCAACCTAAATTATTTGAAAAAATAAATTCAAATTGATGTAGAATAAGTTACAAGGATTGCAATAACAATGCAAATATTGTGTGCTCCAAATTCTAATTAACCATCAAATTCAGCCCATTCAATATCAGACTATGAATATTCAAATTGTTGGCAGGAAACATAAAATACAGAAAGAATCCATAGTGGCTCGCATCTCTACTCACTTTCCTGACATATTAACTCCGTAAAACCTTCAATTAAAAGAATATTATTAACTGTTATGCAAAGACAGCAAATTTACAAAGGGTAGCACAATAAAAAAACAGATGATTTAGCACAGAGAAAATTCTAGTATCCATTTCGTTGATTGGTTAGCTTTTTGTCCAGTTGATCTTGGATATTCTGAAGCTTATTTCACTTTATTGGAACTGGGCGCTGTACGTCGTTAACTTATTCAAACTCCTGTACTTATAGTAGCATCAATTACCCTCATAAATCCTGTGATATGGGTACTTTCCAGCAGACATAAAAAATTTTGAGCAAGAATTGAGTTGGCCCATGTCTGTACATTACAGTAGCTCTAGACTTATCTTACCCGCATAACTGTTAGATATTTCAGATTTCTTAATTGTCAAAAGCTTTAGACAAAAAAAGCTTTCACCATGTCTTAATAAATGAAAAAGGTCCCTTGCACAATTAAAGTGGACAGATGAAACGGACTGACGCACTGCAGTGTCTGAAACACCCTAAAATGAAGAGTAAAAAATGCAGAAGATTGATAGGGAAATGCAAAGTAGTGAAAAGTTGAGCGCATATGACATCTACATAAGGATTTTGTTTAAGAACTGAGCCCAAAGCATCCAACAACTGAGTTTACCCATTGAAGGTAGCAGGTCATATGGGGATGTCCCATATTCACAATTGATAAGATTATTTTATAAAATGAAAGAGAAAAATGACAAATAAATAAAAACTTACTGCAATCATAACGCTGTCATGGAATATAAGAGGAGACAAGAAAACCCAGAAGATGTCATATATGAAGGCACAGCACAAAAGTACTGTGGCAACCTAGAAGACAACTAAAAATTATCAGTTTATGATATACATGGAGACAACAGTGTAATTACAAAGACCAGATTTTCTACATGCCTTTATATTTGGCAATTGAGCCAACTGCAAGACAGTTATCATCATACAAATACCCTGAAATCAAGAAAATATTAAATATTTGGCAATAGCATTTCATGTACGACAATCAACAGCTTTTCAAGGATTGATTCAGAAATATCGAGAGAAATTGTCAAATGGCCACATAAGTGCAAATTAAATAACAGTACCAGAGAACCAAGTGGGAAAAATAGCTACCAAAGAATCCAAAACTCACAAATATATTACTGCGTGTTAATCCAGACATCTTTCATAAACACCATAAGCCGTAATAAAGAGAGAGCTATAGTTAAACTTAAATATAGAGACACGTCTGGTGCATATATGCAAAATTAAACATATTGAGCCTATTTTAAATGCAAAGACAAATAAAAAATCACATTGCTTCCACCATTTATATTTTGCATTAAATGATAACAAATCAAGTGTTAATGCTAAATATAATCTAAAGTTAGCAGTTAAAAAAAATTTATGATAGATTTCAAGAAAAACATTTGAAGACTATAAATATATTATACAAGTCAATAATGATTTCACAAATAAAGTCAATGCTTCATACCAGATTAAATTTTTGTTTATATTTGGTCCAATTAACTAATTTTCAGATAAACATTTCCCACTCCTATCTCTAATAAAAACAAATCTGGACATTATCTTCAAAAAAAAAAAACAAAAAAAAACAAATCTGGACATCAAAGCAAACTCTCTGCAACTTATAAGATCTTTCGAGTTACAATAATGAACTATCCATGGAAATATTCAGTCAGTGGCCAGTGGCCAGTGGGTTTGTGATGAAATGAAAGGTTCGAGTGTTAATTCAAACAAAAAATACCTTGAGATTCACATTCAGAGACCAAAGAAGAACCTACGAAACCCAATTCAATTGAGCTAACATAAATAAGCCACTTGCTAATGTTTTCCAGTTTGCAAAAGGGATAAACCAGAATATACATATTTGTTTGCAATATGCAGGACTGAATCATACCAACAAAACCAACATGCCAAATCAGCGCGGCAGGTAGGTATAATTCAACTGAACAAATACATTCAGGAACAGAATAAGAAAAAGAAATAAGTGACAGCTTACAAGAACATCTTGGCCAAACCAAGAGTATGATGCCTTCCTATTTGCAGCCCACACAATGGCAAATAGCAGACAGAATATCAACACAGCTAAAGAGAAAATGGAAACCTCCCCTACAAGGGGCAGATTCAATGTCTTCTGTCCAAGACTTTTGCGTTTGCTGCTCAAAGAACAAGAACGCAGAAGAAACATATATACATGAACATAAAGGGACTCAACAATAATAAAAACTTTTTAATTTTATTACCAAACAACATCAAACCATACCTCATCACCAATGATACAATACAAGAATGCATTCCCTGATTACAGAAAGTAATCGTAAGCATGATGAAGCATGAGTAACCTTAATAGCTTAAAGATAAAAACAAAATTTTAACTCGTAGGGATGTAAAAACTGATATAGTCAGTCCCATAAGTATTTGATTCAAGTTAGTCCACAAAATTTAGACCTAATCCACAGCAAAACAGAAAGACCTACACATATAAATTGGCAGCATTACTCCCTTCTTTGACATGACCCCTTGCATGCAGCTTTTTGGTTATTTTTATCCCAAAAAAAAAAAAAAGGAATTATTTACACTAAGATCTGATCTAATAAGATATTGAATGTCTCCCTTAACAAGAACTTTCTCTCATCATAACAGACTAGCATACCAAGCACATATGATATGTATTATATAACAATCTTACTTTTATGTATATTATAAGTGTAATAAATTTTTATTTTATAAAATTTGGTTTTAGTTGAATTATTGATAATCATAACAATTTGGATCAAAATATAATATTTGAAAATTCAAAAACCGGATGATGTTAATTAGAGATAAAAAAAACTTCACCAAATTGATCGCAAATCAGTTAACTAAGGGTGCTTTTTTTTTATTTGATAAGAAACAAGATCATGTGATAATTACAAAAGACGGATAAGATATCCGCAGATGGAACCCTTAATACCAAACTAAATATCAACAAAATATAACATTCCAATCTTTAACTAAATCTAGAATCGAGAACATAGCAAACTCTTTATGATTTCTGATCCCAAAGAGGCCCTCGGTTTGACAAAACGCAAATTTTCAGCTTCCATAACAAAAAAACATTGTATCATCCGCAAATTGAATGTGAGAAATCTCCACCCTCTCTCTACCAACTTGCGCTCCCCTGATGGGCTCCACAGACTTTGCCTTTTCAACCAACCTGCCCATCACATCAGCCACAAAATTATTAAACAAAAAGGGTGACGGCGAATCCCCTTGCCTAAGCCCCTTTTCACCTTTAAACTTTCCACGGGGTCTTCGATTTATAAAAACCGAGAATGGAACGTTCGAGACACGACCCTGAATCCACTTTCTCCACCTTGCCCCAAAACCATTCTTAAACAACACAATATCCAAGAATCTCCAATCAACATTGTCGTACGCCTTCTCAAAGTCCACTATAAAAACCCACTCTTTCTTCTTTTTAACTCTATCTCCTCGACCACTTCACTAGTTACGAGACAACAATTTAATATATGTCTGCCTTCAATGAATGCACATTGATTTTCTGATACCGTGGAATGCAAAACTTCCTTCAATCTAATCGTTGGGGCTTTAGCGATAATCTCATAAAGGCTTCTTGTCAAACTGATCGGCCTGAAATCTCTAACCTTGATCGAGTCCTGTTTCTTCGGGATCAAACATTCATTGGTGATCCCGTTGATAATTCCCCCCCTCATAAAACAAAAACCCTCATCAAATCCCCTTTTACAAATATCCCAACACTTTTGGTAGAAAGCCATGGAAAATCCGTCCGGACCCGAAGCCTTTGATCCATCACTATCGAAAATTGCCACTTTAATCTCATCCTCTGAAAAGGGTCTTTTCAATTCTAAACCTGCATCTTCATCAATAGCACTCGAATCCACCCCTTCTATACCTCAACCCCCATCCTCCGATTTGGTGTACAATTTCTTGAAATATTCCACTATGATAGTCTAGATCTCTTCCCCATCGGATATCAATGTCCCATCCTCCTTTTCCACTTTTTTAATTTTAATTAATTAGTGACCTAGTCCTCCGCTGATTCAAAAGCGAATGAAAGAATTTTGTATTATTGTCTCCATCCATCAGCCATTTAACTTTCGCCTTTTGATGAAAAATCCGACTTCTTTTGCACATCAACTCTACTAACTCCCCTCTAATTACCTTCCCCACCAATACCAATTCCGTAGATCCCTGACCCTTGCTTTCTTTCTCATCCAAAAGTGAAATATTGTTTTCCAACTCCGCACATTTCTGTCCTATATTCCCAAAGACCTCTCTGCTCCAACTTTTGAGTTCACTTTTGATACGTTTCAGCTTCATCATGAATTTAACCTTCCCAACCGATCCGTTTGATAATTCCAATCACCCATTTTTATTGATTTGTCCAGATTAAGTTAAATAATAAATATCTTAGTAATTAATTTCAGTCTCTGTGATACGACTCGGACTCTAAATCTGGTTCGACGGAGATCCTAGTAAGTTCAATGATAAATATCCTCTCTGTTGAACTTGAATGGGTCGTCAAACGGAGATCCCCATATGCGCATTTGTAGAAATTTCTATCAATATGTGACACATTCAAGTTCAACAGAGTGACCTCCGTGCAGTCAGATTGAGATTATTTCCATTCTCCTTGCAAGGAGAAACATCAGAGTGGCTTGTGGAATTACCAATCGGATCTATCACTACATGGACTGATTTAGCTGAAGCCTTTTCGAACAACTACTTTCCACAGATCAAGATGGCACAACTACTTTGTGACATTACTTCCTTCAGACAGAAAGACGGGGAAACATTGAATTCATCCTAGACAAGATTCAAGAAAATGTTGAGAATGTGTCCTCAACATGGTCTTTCACCTTGCCAACAAGTCCAAACTTATTATAATGGAGTTGAACCATCGGTGCAGTCTATGCTGGATGCAGCAGCAAACAGTAGCTTCTTCAGGAAAACACCAACTGTCGCAATGGAGGTAATTTCGAACATGGTTGAAAGTAACATGAGTTGGCCAGATCCCAAGCGAGAGAAGGAGGCTGGATTCCTTGAAATAGACATTTTGACAGCACTCACGGCCAAGATTGATGTTCTAACTCTCAATTACAGTCCCGTCAAGCGAGACAAATTCATGGAATAGTCACTGAGGAGAAGCCAATACTTGAAGGCGATTCAACGAATTTTGTGGGGAATCAAGGATGGCAACAGTACAATCCTTATAGCAACACGTATAACCAGCAAATGCAATCAAGGCCACCACAATCCCATCCACCTCCACCAGGATTTAAGCAAGAGTGGAAGCCAACTTTCGAACATGTTATGATGAAGTATGCAGTTAGAACTGAAACAAGACTACAAAATCAAGAGGCGATATTGCATAAGTTGGAAACCCAAATGAGCCAATTAGCTAATCAGCTAGCCTTATGAGCGCAAGGATCATTGCCTAGCAAACCAGATAAGAGACCTAGAGATGTAAATGCTATCATGATCGTGACACAACAACCAAAGGAGGAACTAGGAGAGAGCATCAAGAGAGAGGAGGCAATGAAGCCAAAGCTTGAACATTCAAGAACATTGAAGGGAGGACAAGAACAACGCTGCAAATCCTCGATTGTAGGTATGAAAGGTAAGTGTTTAGATTCTGATGTTAATTTTAATGTTGATACTTCTACTTCATTTTCCGCAAAGAGCTAAGCAATTACAGTTAGATTATCAGGTAAAAAGTTTCTTGAAATTTTCAAGAAAAACAACATATTAACATTCCTTTTGTAGATGTCTTAGCTCAAATGCCGACTTATGCTAGATTCTTGAAGGGGATATTGACAAACAAAAGTCAGTTGAATGATCTAGAGACGATTACTCTTAATGAGGAACGCTCCGTTGTGCTCCAAAATAAGCTCCCACCAAAGTTTCCAAATCTAGTGAGTTTCTCTATACCTTGTCACATCGGTTGTATTTCATTTGATAAGGTGTTATGTGATTTAGGAGCGAGTATCGAATTAATGTCTTATTCACTTGCTAAGAAATTAGGTATTGGAGCGATTGAACCCACCACTATCTCTCGATAATCCAATTTTGAAATCTTGTCTTGAAATTGATGTTGATGATTGTGTTGGTAGATGTATATGGGTAAAAGACCTTGGTGCGGCTTCAAGGCCACAAAATTCAAAATTTCCTATCAAACGGTCTACTGAATTTGAACCTAAACTCTTGCCCTCAAATTTGAAATACTTATTGGCGGATGATTCAAATCTGTCCACAATAGTTTCAGCGTCTTTAACAGGTACAGAGGAAGAAAAGCTAGCTAGGCTCTTACGCGATTATATTCACACAATGGGGTGGAGCATTGATGATGTCAAAGGCTTGGATCCATAGTAATGCTGGATGGAAACACACGGTGGGAGTCAAGCGGTTGATGCCTAAATCCACGACAGTGGATAATCCACCTTGAGCTTGAAAAGGAAAGCAAAGTCGGGTTGCAGACAACAAATTTAGCACTAGTTGGGAGGCAACCCAGTGTTTTTGTTCTATTTTCTTGTTTATTTCTTTTTATTTTTTTCGCATTTGATTTTATTTTCTTGGTTTTTAGGTTTCTGGATCTCAACATTAATTTGGGTATCATATTTGGAACTGATTCAAGTGTGAATTGATCGCTTTAGTTATTACGTCGAATTTCACTGACATAGTAAATTTTAAAGTGTGGAAGGGGGTGGCTATGCCTGTGCCACAATTTTTTGTTTGAGTGCATAAGACCCCGATTTATTAACTAAGATTTGGATTACAAGAAAGATCGAATTGTGTCTATCATTGAAAGAAAAATACCGTAATTGCAAATCGTAGAAACGAGGAATTAACTGTTTTGTATCAAGACTTTGAAACAAATTTCATGCATATAGCTTGTCTGACATTATACAAATTACAACGAGAGATGAAACAATCTAGAACTTGCCTAATTACCCTTTTAAGTATGGATGGTGATGGCTTAAGAATGATTTAGACGATCTTTGGACCGTTTGAGCCTTTCGAGCCAATCAAATACATCATTTTTACCCATATCCCCTTTGTGCCTAATTTTAAAATCAAGTGGAGTGTGCCAAAGGCACACAATTAGCCTCGGCTTGTCATTTTTTGAAATCCCACATCAACTATCCTAATTTAGTCAACTCATATATGATTCCTACCCAATTTTGAGAGAAGTAATTTTCTTGTGCTCATAAGTTTTTCAAAAAAAAAAAGTCAAAGGTTTGAAGAGAAAATATTGTAATGAAGATGGAGTTTAAAAAAAAAGGAGAGGAATATGTTTTGAAGTTGTGATTGTAAAAATATATATTGTTAAAGAAAAGACAAGAAATGTGGTTGATCGATGTGAAAGATAAGGATTTCTACGAATGTTTGAATGAAAAGAGAATGATGAAATTCAAAAAAGGATGAGATTTAAAGATGGAAGTGCGCTTTGTTGAAGAATTATGTAGTTCTCTCACATTTGAATCCCTATTCATTTATTGTAGACATGAGTCGTGGCCTAACGTTATAAACTTATAAAAACCTTTTGACCAAGCCAAAATCGTCCAACATTTAATGGAAGGGTATGAATGGCAAACCTATGGAACGTTTCACAAGAGTTTGAGTGACAGAGAGACGAGCGATACACTCGAGCGAAACCTTGAACAAAAACACAATTGAGAATGATGATTTTTGACCAACACACCACACGTTTCATTGTCCTGATCAACCCTACTTAGAGTCCCGAGTCTCGAAGTTGTAGCGAAAGTAAATATCTTGATCTTCGAAGCACTTTTCCATATTCAAGTATGATCAGTCTTGGTTGGCAGTCTGGGGTGGTCGCAGGTTGAATTGAGCTTTGAATAAAATTTTGCTCGAGGAAGATCAAAAGCTAAGGTGTGTGAGGTTTGATAAGGAAAAAATGTATAGGTGTTTTGCACTTCAAATTGTGTTGTTTTTGTGCTTATTTGGCATTTATGCATCCTAGTTTTGTGGTTATTAATTAAAATTCTTGTTGGTCGTGTAGCGATGATAAAGCTCAAAAGTATGGTGAAAACAAAGAGCCGGAAATGTTGAAAAAAGAACAATCAAAGTCGAGCAAAAAGGCTAAAGAACCTACATGAACTTACATAGCCGTTGGATTGAAGAAATTGCATGAGAAAAATACTGGAGCACCCATGTTAGGACCCACGCTCGTGTGCCTCTGAACGTGGGTCGTACAAAAATGCAAGAGAAAATTTCTGCCTCACCCGCGTGCCCCCGAGCGTGGGTCACTCAGCCCATGCGCGAAAGTAGGAAAAATCAGATTTTTTGAATCCTTACCTATCGAAACATTATTTTATTCCTTCAAACGTATTAGGATTCTATGTTGAGATATGAGAATATAAATAGAAAAGCCCAAGAAAGAAAAGAAAGACGGGGTGTAAAATGTTGGCGGCTAGGGCAAGTGGAAGAACACTTCAACGAGATTCACTCCATTCACGCTGAGATCTTTCAATCTTTTTCTTCTCAACTATTATTTTCATGGATTTAAACATTTAGAAAAGACCAAGAAAGAAAAGAAATACGAGGAGTACAACGTTGGCGGCTAGGGCAAGTGGAAGAACACTTCAACGGGATTCACTCCATTTACGTTGAGATCTTTCAATCTTTTTTCTTGTCAACTATTATTTTCATGGATTTAAACATTGATTTATCTCTTTGTTTTGAATTTACGGAGTAGTTTTTTATTGACTAAGGCCACGATAGGGCCGAGACGAGTCTAAGTTTGATTTTTGGTTTTGACTCAATGAATTTATTTATTTATAATTTAGGGAATTTCACCGTGATTACGCAAGACATTGAATAAGATACTCGGTTTAAACACGTGTCAAATAGTTGAGTCTGGTACCATTGTGTGCTTTCGTCATTTTTACATTTGATTTATTCCTCAATCAATTGCCGCCATCCAAGTTTCTGTTAAATTTTGCTAGTATTTAGTTAAACTAGAAACCGTTTGATATTTCCAATCACCCATTTTAATGATTTGTCTAGATTAAGTTTAATAATAAATATCATAGTGATTAAATATCGGTCTCTGTGGGAACGACTCAGACTCTAAATCCGGTTTATTACAATATGACCTAGTGTGCTTGCTAGTCCCAGCCGATTTCAACGATCACACCCTAAAACAGTATTTTTAGTCAATCTTATAATAGTCGGACTACAAAAACTTTTATGAAGCATCGCAAACAGCTCTCGTCATTTTCATTAATAATCTAATCAGCATAATATAATAGATTGAATATTCACTCGTTCCATTTGTTGTAGTTTATTTAACTACGAGTTTTCATGTTAGTTTCATGGTATGCACAGAGGTCGCATTTGCCTGCCTCCATCAGGATCACCAAAATAATGATAGTTCATGTTCATAATATGTGTGACTATAGCCCCCAAGGAGATGTCCAAGTTGGTGGAGTAGGTGAACTCTTGGCCAGAGGTCAAGAGTTTAATGGGACACTTTTTTGAACTAGTTTGTCACACAGGGCTTGCCTAGTATGGTTTACCTAGCTAACGTAGTTTGCAAGCTATTGCGATAGTTCGGGGATTTACCCAGTGCGCACCGAAAGATAGCGGCTGCGGGTTCCCACGTCATAAAAAAAATAATAAACAATAAAAAATAATTTGTGTGACTATAGATCCCCATACCGTATAATCTGTATCATCTATATCAAGAAGTAAATCGCAAACAGGTAACTGAAGTGAGAATTTACCTCGACACCTCCAATGCAGAAGAGTACAATCAGCAGCCAGACAAACCAGGATGACATAAAAAAGTAGAGCAGGACCAGGAAAGTAGATGCCGTTATGACAAAAATTACAGCACTCTTTGCAGTAAGTTGGAGGATTTCCTTGTCTTCCTCATCTTTGGCTGCTGCAGCATTAGACTCCTAACACGAAAAAAGAGACTTTATGCATCCCGTGTTCACCGTATGAAAACAGATAAAGCTTCGACTTTCAGAAGAAAAAATACAAATTGAAGTGGGAAAGAACTGTTGTACTTAATGCTCAACATAAGTAACTAGCAGCAAACAACTTTATCAAACAACTCAGGAAAAAAAATTTGTAAAACCACAAGCTCTAATAGGAAACTTTATTATCACTTTCTGTTTAAGTCTTATTCTGTTCAATCCTAGTCCTAAGAAATGATGAGAGAGGTTGCACGATAGCATACAAAAATCACAACGAATTTAAACTAGGTCAGATGGATAGCCTAAATCAACATAAGAACAAATATTTAGCTCGCAAAGGCTGTGATACGACTGGCTAATTGTTCAGGGTACGGAAGAAAAATAATATCAGCACCAAGAATTACTACTAAAGATATACTTATTGTACAATATACATATACCTGAAATGTAACTCACATATTATCACAGATAAATAAGTTAAACATAAAATCAGGGTGAACTGTGTGATAAATAGCCATTCAACAGAGCTTTTTGTAGTTTATCATAAATTGACATGATACACTGTTGGTAAGAATACCCAATAACATCATCTAATTTTTTCGTAAAGAACATGTCTATCCAGAAAGAATAAAGATCCGTACTGTACAAGAACATAAAGAAAATTTGTCAAGTTCATGTAACCTTTGGCGACAATTCGTTGTAGCGCTCATCACTTTGTTCTGTCCCAGTGAATTCTGACCAAAGTGATGCAGAAACTATTGTCCCAACAGCCATCAGCCATAAGAATATCACTGAGAAGTCTACAATTGGACGATTTGGAGAATATAACAAAAGTTCCACTGCATTTGAAAACATAAAAGTTAGCACTCCAGATTCCTCAGAAAACAAATATCTTGGAATAAGATCAACGGATAACATGATAGTTCAATAACATCATGCGGAACATTAATAAATCTGACAAAATTGGGACATAATACTAAGGCAAACATGATTGAAAGCTCAGCTTTATGTCATTTTCCTGACAAACTAATATATAATTTCTATTCAACCTTTACAGATTCAAAGAGGTATGTCGAGATTGAAGAGCAAATATAATTTCCCAGAGAGTAATCTCTGTACAAAGATATTCTTTTCACTACCCTAGCACTCAGGCTAGTCCCACTACCAAGAACGAAAATGACAGAATGCTAACTGCCTTCTTTTTTTCACATTTTATTCTCCTCACTACTTGGGCCCTTCTTAACTCTTCTACTATAAACTTGTTTAATAATGGGCCTAGTACTCTCCTCAGAGCCCACTCCATTTGCATCCATAACAATTCCCACCCCCTCAAGATCAATCTTGTCCCCAAGATTGAAAGCAGGGAATTGAGCAGCAAAATCAACAGCATCTTCCCAGGTTGAGTCTTCAGCAGGACGCTCCTTCCATTTAACCAAGATCTGCAGAAATTGTTCACCTTGTTTCAGCTTTGACCTTTGCGATAGTATTTGTTCTGGTTCAAAGTTCTGGTATAGATCAGAATCCAATTCTTTTGGTAGCCTTGCCTCAGTTACAGTATTCCCAAACATCTTTTTCAGACAAGAGACATGAAAAACAGGATGTATCTTTGAGCCCTCAGGTAGACGCAGCTTGTAAGCCACCTTCCCGATCTTTTCAATAATCTGAAATGGTCCGTAATACCGGGCTGCTAGTTTTTGACATACCCGGCGACAAACCGTTTGCTGCCTGTGTGGTCTTAATTTGAGAAAAACCATATCGTTAATCTGAAACTCCACATCCCTCCGGTGTCTATTTGCAAATTTTACCATTTGTTGTTGTGCTCGCTTCAAATTGAACTTCAATTGTTGCAGCAACTCATCCCGATCGCTTAATTCATTGGCCACAGCTGCCACTAATGTTTCCCCAGGAAGATATTGCAAAACAGTAGGCGGTTTTCTTCCATAAACTATCTCAAAAGGGGTCATTCCAGCAGAAGTTTGGAATGACGTATTATACCAAAACTCACTCCAGTGTAGCCACGTTGCCCAACTTCTTGGTTGTTCTGATGCAAAACAACGCAAGTTTCAATACATCTGTTTAAAGCTTCACTCTGTCCGTCCGTCTCCGGGTGGTATGCTGTACTCATCTTGAGCTTCGTACCTTGTAGCCGAAAGAATTCCGACCAGAAGAGACTTATAAATACCGAGTCTCTGTCACTAACAATTGATTTGGGTACGCCGTGCAACCGTACTACCTCTTTCATAAATGTTTCTGCCACTGTTTTAGCTGAAAAAGGGTGCCTTAACAACAGGAAGTGCCCATATTTGGATAGTCGATCAATCACAACCATTATCACATCAAATCCATTTGACTTTGGTAGGCCTGAGATAAAATCCATTGCGATATCTTCCCATATCGCTTCAGGTACTGGTAGTGGCTGCAGTAAACCAGCCGGTGTCATGGCTTGGTATTTTTGCTTTTGACACTCGAGACATTCAGCCACATATTTCTGTACATACCTTATCATTCCTATCCAGTAGAAGTTATTGGCAATCCTTTTCAGTGTCCTCAGAGCCCCAAAATGTCCCCCAATTGGTGATGAATGAAATTCATCCAATAACGTTCGAACCCATGGTGATTTACTTGGGATTACCAATCGCCCTTTAAATAATAAACACCCATTGACCAGCTGGTAATGTATAGGAGGTGTTTTCCTTTGCAGAATCTGATGTTTGATACTTTGTAACTCTGAATCTTGCTCCACACCTTTTTTTATTTCATCAATATCAACCCATATTGGCATTGAAAGACTTTTTAGTTCGACTACCTCTGTCCGCCTGGACAAAGCATCGGCAGCCCCATTTTCTGCTCCAGCCTTGTACATGATTTCAAAGTCGTACCCCATTAACTTAGGCAACCAATGCTGCTGGTCCGGTGTTGATATCCGCTGATGTAAGTAGTTTTTCAACGATTTATGGTCTGTCATCACAACAAATCTTCTCCCCAACAAGTACGGTCTCCAGTGTTGAATTGCCATGACTAAAGCCATCAGCTCTTTCTCATAGGTGGACTTTGAAAGCGCTCGATCCGATAGAGCCTTACTAAAATAAGCTACAGGTTGTTTTTCTTGCATCAAAACAGCCCCCACCCCTGTGCCTGAAGCATCACATTCAACAACAAATTCGCAGTTTAAGTCTGGCATACGCAGCACCGGTGCTGATATTAAAGCCCTCTTTAATAATTCAAATGCTTCTTGGGCCTTGTCATTCCAGCAAAAATTGTTTCTTTTTAGCTGCTCTGTCAAAGGTTTGGCGATTTTGCCATAATCTTTGATAAACTTCCTGTAATAACCTGTCAGCCCAAGGAAACCCCGAATTCCTTTTGTGTTCCGAGGCAGTGGCCATAGTTTTACACAATCAACCTTCCTCGGATCCATGGCTATTCCACTGCTGCTCACAATATGCCCCAAATATTTTATCTGATCGAGGCCGAACTCACATTTCTTGTTGTTCAACTTTAACTCATGGCGCATTAGAATTTCCATTACAATTTGAAGATGAGATATATGCTCCTTCCAACCTTTGCTAAATATCAGAATATCATCAAAAAAAATCAGAACGAACTTACGAAGATAGGGCCGGAACACCTCATTCATAACTGATTGGAAGGTAGCTGAGGCGTTTTTTAGGCCAAAGGGCATCACAAGAAATTCATAATGCCCTGTGTGCGTGCGAAATGCAGTTTTGGACGTCTTCGGTCCGCACCTTGATCTGGTGATATCCAGCACGCAGATCCAACTTAGAAAAAATTGATGCACCATATAATTCATCAAATAATTCTTCTACCACCGGAATTGGGTATTTATCGGCAACAGTGATATCAGTGAGGACTCGATAATCCACACAAAACCGCCAACTTCCGTCTTTCTTCTTAACCAAAATAACAGGACTAGAATAGGGGCTAATACTCGGTTGTATCACACCTACACTTAACATTTCAGCAACCATCTTCTCTATTTCATCTTTTTTATTATAAGCATAACGATAGGGTCGCACGTTTATAGGACCACACCCTCCTTAATATGGATCGCATGGTCATGACCCCTGCTCGGAGGTAGTCCTCGGGGTTCTTGGAAAACATCAGCATATGCTGCCAATACTTCCTTGATCTCCCTTCCTTCATGAATGCCAAAAGGCGACTGCCAACTCTCCTTTTCACTGATGGGATTTTCCCTAACCCACACAGTCCCACATAATTCAATGTCAGCCACTTTAGTAATAGATCGTAAAGAGGCTAGAGTCCTATTTAAAGTTGTATCCCCTTGCAGCTTCACCTCTTGAGTCCCAATAGTGAACTTCATTTCCAATTTATTCCAATTGACCACAACATCCCCAAGAGTCATCAACCAATCTACCCCCAAAATAAGGTCGACTCCTCCTAATTCAAACACATAGCTTTCAATCTGAAACTTACACTTGCCTAAGTCCACCTCCAGAATCCGACATACTCCTTGGCAAGACACTCTGCCCCCATCGCCTAAGCACACTGCAAATTTAACATCATTGTCGACCTCAATCCCTAACTCCCCAACCAATTTTTTTGATATAAAGTTGTGGCTAGCGCCACTATCAATCATCACTACCACCACTGCCCCACAAATTCGCGCTCTCATCTTCATGGTTTTCGGTTGGTTTATCCCACCAACCGAATACAATGGGATTCCAAAGTGTTGTATTCAGAAGAAATTTCTTCGGTCTGAATTTTTGTCATGTTGTCCTGCACCTCATCATGCCCATGTTCTTCTCCATCTTCCTCATTTTCTGCCAAAATTGCTATGCGTAGGGATTTATTTGCGCATTTGTGAAGAGGATGATAGGGTTCCCCACACCTGAAGCATAAACCCTTCTCCCTACGATTCAGAAATTCTTGATGAGAGAAAATCTTGCCATCTCGCCACTTCTGATGAGGGTTTATGATGGGCGTCCTTTATCGACGCCAATCTGCGAACGTAAGTTGGGTGGGACATAAGGACCAGGTGTTTTGTTTGCTGGATTTTCACCGATATTTCTAGGGCCCAGTTGAGTGTAAGGCTTGGGCCTAGCTTTTTCAGAATCTGTTATTTGGGCGTGATTGGACCAATTGCTGGAAAACCCTCCTCTGTTGTCTGCTTTGAAACCCAGCATACTTTGCGAATACGGTCGGCCCATACAAACACCATACAGCTCTTCTTCCACGCTCCAGGAGAGATCCATCGCCCGCAAGATGGTGCGCGGATTGTGGGTTTTGATCCGGCGCTTCAAATCGTCCCGCAGGCCACTCATAAAGTAACCCATGCATTGTTCTTCCGGTAAATCCCCAATTTGAGCCATCATAATTTCAAACTGTTCGATATATGCATCGACGGGTTGCTGCTCTTGTTTCAAAGAAGCTAGTAATTCAAACGGCGTTGTTGCTTGTCTGCCTCCGTATCTTCTAATCAATTCATCGGTGAATCTTTCCCAACTCATATATGGAAATTTGTGTGATCCACCGGAACCAGTGTACAGCAGTTCCTTCCATACACATGTGCGCTATTTTCAACCTGTTACTGGCTGCCGTTCCATGTAACTCAAAGTATTGCTCCGACTTCCCTAACCATCCCATGGGATCAGTGCCCCCAAACCCAGGTATGTCAATCCGTTTAATGAGATGCCTGAGTTGATCCCCGTCTTCAAGATGCACCCCTCTGTCCCCTGTTTTGTTTTCTTTATGTGGAAATTCCAGATGCGATTCTTTGTCGCGCATCAGCATTTCCTCCCTATTCTCCAGCTGTGCTTTCAGCATATGCTCCACCGTCCCCTTAAAATCCAGAAATTCATTCATTGTCTTGGTGAGAGTTTTCACATTATCTTGAATATCAGTGATCGATTTCTCCATTGCCTCCATTCTTGCATCTGAACGTGTGCTGGCCATGCTTTCTCGTCTCTCTCTCGATCCGGCAGGTCGGACCAATTAATATATAATTTCTATTCAACCTTCACAGATTCAAAGAGATATGTCGAGATTGAAGAGCAAATAATATGAAAGATATTTAATATGAAGAATTTGATAATAATTTCCCAGAGAGTAATCTCTGTACAAAGATATTCTTTTCACTACCCTAGCACTCAGGCTAGTCCCACTACCAAGAACGAAAATGACAGAATGCTAACTGCCTTCTTTTTTTCACATTTTATTCTCCTCACTACTTGGGCCCTTCTTAACTCTTCTACTATAAACTTGTTTAATAATGGGCCTAGTACTCTCCTCAGAGCCCACTCCATTTGCATCCATAACACAAACACCTCAAGTAAGAGATGAAATCCGAGGAGAAAGAATCATGTAAGGAAGAAGGTGCAGAAGTAGAATATTCGAACAGTAGAAGAGGAGGGCAATACATCGGCTTCAAATGAGTTAAATCCATGGATTTAAAGTCAAATGGGAAAATGACGGAGGAGCAGGATAGGAGGCGAGAAGTTGGAGGCCAGGAAAAGTGGTTGAAAAAGGCATTGATTATAATGCAAGTGAAGAAGAAAACAGCCAAGAGGATCGAAATTATGGAAGCAAGAAGAAAACAGGCTGTTGGAAGAGTGGATTTATCTGGATTTGATGCCAGAGACTTGACTGGTTGGAAAATTATGGCTGAAGTTTTCTGGCAGACTAACGATCAACTGAATACATGCATTCTCGAGAAAAGGCCGGCAATCCAAGGGTTTCGAGGGAGAAAAAAGAAAGTCCCAGGGAAGGCAAAGCTTCCATGGGAATGTCTCACAGCACTGAGCAAAGCTCGATGCACTGTAGGATTTCGCACCGAGGGCCTTGGGGTCTGGGCAGCCCAGGTTTGGGCCCTGACTGGAGATCAATACTTGGGCTACACCATTACTAGACCCAGAGAAGAGAATTGGGGAGTGGAAAAAGCACATGCCCCAACTATAATTATCATGGCTATGGAATTAAGTCGAGAGCTATGGTTTTGCAATCACTATGGAAGCTTAAAGCCGTGTGGAGGTTCCCACCATCCATTATGGAAAAGATCTAGAGCATAGGGTCTTTCTTATCTCATACCATCAATGGTCCCCGCCCGATGCTCAAATATTTTAAATGGGAGACTATGCCACCCCATTTTTTTGTTGATAAACAACTAGAGAACGGGTTGAAGCGGCAGTGGGATGGTGGACTTCGACAAGGAGCAAATATCATGGCAAACCCATGATTTCCCAAAGTTTTGTGGAGACGAGAAACCAATTGAATACCGTAGTAACTGTTTCGGGTGTGACGACAAGAATTTGGGGAGAAAATTCATATTCTATTTCTAATAAGAAACAATAATATTAATATTAATATTAATAATTAAATAAGAGGGATAATTACAAAAGGTGGACAAGTGGTCTGCACAACCTAACACCGAGATCTGGACATATTAACAGTTTATAAGAGTGTTGGGAAAAGATCACGATTACGACTACTACATGGAGTAGATCTTAAAGAGTTTAAGAATGTTTCAATCTCAGATTTATTGAGAGATTGGACTTTTGCTTCCTGTTGATATTATTAGGGAGTCGGTATTTTTTTTTGTCAATCGCGGAGCTCTTATCCGCTTTTTGTAATCATATCTTTATCGTATATAATATATTATCGTTTCTCATGAAAAAAAAAAATATTAACAGCTTATAAAACTTCAACACCAATATACATCTGAAACCGAAAAAACCATAAAATCCTTGTGCCTTCCAATCCAACTAGGTGCCCATCTTATCCCAACACTTTCCCCGCGTCTTTTCAAAATCGTCAAAAATCTACTTATTTCTTTCCAGCCACACTAACCAACAAATACAATGAACAAAGAATGTCCAAAAAATTTGCCCTTCCTACTCAGATCACGCCAAGATCTGCAGCAAATAAATCCTTCATCGATCTTGGATTCACCCAAACCCATAGTTGTTAAGGGCGCAAGGCGCACTAAGGCGCAAAGGGTCCTGGAGCCTGAGGCGCGAGGCGAGGCGAGCGTCTTATCGAAGCAAGGCGCAATATTAATTTTTCAGAAAAATATATTTATTTAACGCTATTATATAACAAAAAACTATTATTCAAATAATTAATCTATGCAAGAATATATCATATTACAAAAAATATTTATCTATTACTGCTATTTCATAGTAAAATGCACATATTTTGATAGTGCAGTAAGAAAATCTTTCATTATTCGTATATTTATGTGTTACTTTTACTTTTCTAATCTAGAATACTGATATATTATTTTTAGTATGCCGTGTTGTTAAGAAATCTGCTATTACTAGCAGATTTTTTCTTTACTTTTATTTTTCCTTTTTACCATAATAAGTTTAGGGATTTTCTCTACTGACTTGTCCAGTCAATCAATTTAGATTCTAGTTTAGGGAAGATTGACAATTTAGATCCTAGTTTATAATTGTTATCAATCTATCTATAAATGTAATTTTTGAATATATGGGGAAATAGAACCTGATATGAATCTAGAAGGCGCTCGAAGATTCATATTGTTCCAAGAATTGTTCCGTAATTTGTCATCGAGATTAGATGGATTTTGAATCATGGTAATCAAGTTGGAATGCTTGAAGATCAATTTGGAGGATGTTATAATATTATTAAAGTCCAAAATGATCAAGAAAGTGAAGAAATCCTTGAAGAAAATACAAAAAGAAGGCAAATGGGTCGAATCACAAGCGCCCCCGCGCTTAAAAATTCGAACCATGAGCGCGCTTGCGCCCCTGTGCTAGCGCGTCCGCACCGTCGCCGAAATTGTGAAGAATCGTTTTGCTTAGCTCAAGCGCGCTCGCGCTTCTTCAATGGCGCGCCCGCGCTGGTCCAAAAAAACACACACTTGGCGTGTTAGTGTGTGTGCGTGGAATTTTATTATTTTGTGATATATTTTCCTATTTTGAGTATTTTAGGTACATTAGGAAACTATCTTTTAGTTATGTTGGTATTATTTTTCAACTAGAAAACTAATAGTTTAATTCTACTAGGATTCTTAGCTTATTTTCTTTTATATATTGTAAACTTTACATTCAATATACAATACAAGTTTTATTCAATTATTGATTATTATCAACCAAAATTCTCTCTAGAATTTTATTGAAGTTTTTGCTTTGCCGAAAATCAAACTTATAAAAGTTTAACAACTTTGTGTCGTTTGTCGATTGATTATCATCGTGGATTGTCAAATACAAGTTATTTGAAGGTTCCTTTGAATTCAATTGTTTATTCCGCGTTTATTTGTTACTAGTTTCATTGCAAACTAGGGGTGAATAAATTCACAAACTTACTTGTATCAAAAGATTGGGAAAAACACTTTTGATTCTTTTTGTTATTGAAAGAATTGAGGGTGCGATATTATTTATAATCGTGTTTGCTTTTCATGTCATTAAAGATTCTTATCAGAACCTCGATTAAATGTTCTTTTAATTAAATTAAATTAAGAAAGGGAAAATATATAACTTTCCTTAAGCCAATTTATTTTATTCTAGGGTTTGATAGACTTTCCTTTCTTATCTTAAAATTTAAAACACAAAAAAAATTATAAAAAACAGAAAAAAAAACTGAGGTGCGCTTCAGTGGGCTTCAAAGGCAACCCAGGCGCGCCTGGGAACATCCCAGTCGCAGGGGCTTCGCCTGGTGGCGCACTAGCCTTTGACAACTATGCCCAAACCAAACCCAGCTCCTCTAATGCTTTGACGGTTGACCCAAGATAGCTCGCTAAAGGACAATTGATAAAAATGTGATTTTGAGTCTCCACCTCTTGCCGGCATAACACGCACCAGTTCGAGCATAGAACATGTGGGTCACCTTCTATAGCAAAAGAATTGAGATCGCTTGGGGTGACAGGTTGTAATTCCATTTGCTTGGGTTGCTGATCTCCGACGATGGGAAAATGATTTCTTTGGTTGGGTCTTTGTTTTATGAATATACTGAGAGAAGTTCGAGGTACTAGCGTAGAAGCTGTAGAAGGTGATTGGAGAAGTGGTTATAGTTTTACGGCATATATTGCTAGTATGGTATCCTGTTTTGAAGTTAATGATAAAGTTGCCGATATTATGAGATTTATTATTCCAGAATCAGTTCTAAGCCTAGAAATTAGGGTCCAAAGGTTGCATCCGGCTGGAGAGGACGAAAAAAGTTATGTACTTCTGCCCCTTTGGTAGTTATATGTGAGGTTATCGAAGCCAGCTAGGAATGGCTGCAAATTGACAAAACATAAATGGGGGTGAAGGAGCAGCAGATGCGGAGATCAAATCATTAGGGCTGTTGTTATGTATGACCAAAGCTAAGGAGTAAGGACGTAATTCATACTGATGTTAAATATGTAGTCATGCTAGATATGGGGACCCTGGAGTGGTGGGATAAACCTAGAAGCTTTATTTTCTTGAAAATGTGTTAAGAGGAAGAATAGGTTCTTGATTTTGACTTAAAAGGAATCTGACCATACTGACAACATTTCTACAAGGGCTAAAGAGCATCCTTTTGGTTTTCTGAATTTTGGTAATCAAATATGTGACTTTGGTTTTCGGCTAATTGTTTTTTATGTGGGTTGGATGGATCCACACACCGGAAAGCATGCTAGTGTTCTCGTTATGATAATAGCGGATATAGGTTCAAGGAGAAATTGTATCTAAAATCTTTGATTAAGGGGATAGGGCTCCTAGATGAGGAAAGATGTATAAATAGTGTCAGTGGAGGAGGTGGGCATCGAGATACATCCATCTGGTTGTGTGGCGAGTTTGTAGTTTTGGTTGAGTAGGTAAGGTTCCGGGTGGGTTTGTCCGATTTTTGGAGGATTACGAGCTGGGCCAATAGCTCCCACGCATTCTGAAACATTATACCCCCATGGTATCACAAATATTGATGAGACTTTACATACAAGAAAGACTGCATCATCACCAGGGATCCGACTTCCAGCTAAATTATTGACAACAGAAGTGGTGGACAATACTTTAGTTAAAAGGTTTGGCGAAATTGGTGGCTTAAATGTTCCCAATTCAAGGATGAGAGGTGCTGTGGACATTGATACCGTAGAAAATGAAAGTTCAAGTTTCAGTCTCGAGGACAAGACTGATTTTCTAGAGGGCGTTACTGTTTTGGCTCTACTTGTATTGGACCGAGAAACCCAGGAAGGAGGTCCAAAGTCAGAGGCCCACCCTTAAAATAGGCCAGAACAGGCCCAAGCCTCCTATATCACGAAATAACCGGAAGAATCTAGATTGGGAGAGAGGGATTAAATGGAGGAGTTTGTTAGGAGATATTCATTCACGTTTTTACAGTTTACTGAGTTATTAGCTTGAGCTAGGGTATTTTGTTAAGGATTTAATCCTTTGGCTGAGTGTTCACTCCGATTATTGTTGCACTTTTTACTTTGAATAGATTGAAAATTTATTTCCCAACACTGTCTACGGTCTACCCTGGTCTTTTTCAATCCTCTAATTGCGGAAACCTCGGGAATTGAAAATAAAATTTTTGTCTTCATATGCTAGGACATACCAAACGGATTGTTCAATCAGATTTAGGTAGTGCATTTAGAAATAATAATAATACTCAATCTAATGCTCTAGAAGCTAATAATATCGAAGATATCCATCAAGGAATGGCTTCTGCGGTTGCTAATCCAATTGACTTCAGCCCATGTTCATCAAGTAAGGTTGGTCTGTCATGCTCCAGTAAATTATATATACTCAAATGTTTGTTTAATTTTTTTAAATTTTTTAATCTAGGTTTATTGGTTTGGCTGGTAAGATGGATTGTCAAAAAGTTCACCTGATTCAGCAATTATTATTGTTTGTTTCAAATATATAACAAGAAATGATGCATAAAGCACCTTCGATTGAGTTGCGTACTTGATATCCAAATTAAATAAAAGGTCATTCAGAGAATCGCTATGATATGCACGTCTAAATTGCAAAATTCCAAATGATTCCTAATACTGAATCTTTTTGAATCAACAGAAACTTGAACCAAAAAAAATGAATAAATGTTACAATAACTGCATGTAATAACAATTTTTTGTTCGTGAAAAGGGGATTACCTCTCATTCCTTTGGCCAGGGAATTGTTTAATTCCGCTCCTTCTGATTTAGAAATTGCAATTACTGGAATTGTAATGTTTGAAGAGGTGTCATTTGCAGCACAACTCATCTCCAAAAGATCTATGGAAGTTCAGGAAGGAGGCGTCATTAAGGGCAAAAGGGATTGAACTAAGCAAGATTGGCAGAAACAAACTACAAGCTCCATGAATTTACATAAAAAAATGACAGAAGCTACCTTCACTATCATTTATCATCACCAATCCCGCGGCTCCACCCACTTGTGCAACGTTAGCCTTAGTCGTAAAACCGCAATCACCGCGCAGTGCCAGTACAATAGATCCTGATAACTACAAGGGAATATAAGACACTTTGTGTTACGACTGAAAGATAAATGTGATATTAGAAAGAAATGGCTCAGAGCTTCCAGATGTCAGGTTGAACTCCTGACCTCATATTCACCAATATTTGGTGACTGGTTTGACAAAGAATTCACATTTCAAGTAACTATAAATGCAAAGACTCATGCACACAAGAACGAAATGAATGCTGATAGACACTTAACTATGCCTAATTGATTTTGAAAATGACCACCACATACTAGAGAGGAGACTAAAAACCCCTTCAAAAATATCGACAACCAGTCATGGGGCCTAGATGTACGTTTTTTTAGAGCCTGGGTATATGTTTATAAACGTAAGAATGAAGGGCAGATATTATTGTTAATGATTCAGAATTACATACATGAACAAAAAAACAGAAAACACAACAAATGCTATCAAGAATCATGTATTGTAGTGTTCCTCAGATGGTTTCCTGGTTTAATTCTCGGATTTACTGTTGAAGATCAACTTACTATAGTTCTTTACAGGGATTAGCATACAGCGGATGATAGGATTTTCAGATGTAAACCTCTTGCCTTAAAAATATATGAGACCTTGCTTTTTCTATTGAATTTTCAATAAACTACCTCCATAGAGAGCATATGACAAAATTAAACGTGCTGAAACATTTCTCTCCTTTATGATTTATGATAGATCCAGCACAGCGTCAAGGAATTTAAAACATAAAAGCTGAAAACCACCAGCTACATATCACTATCAGCAGTATTAGAAAACAAGGTGATGAAAGATATTTGAATTTCAAGGGAACACCAAAATAATCACAGAGCCCTAGCAAATTAAGTAAAAAAACTGCATAGAACGACATACCTTGGCGGATGAGGATGAACAGCTATTCAAGGGCAGTGAAAATGTAGCTGGCAGTTTGTGACCTTGTTCAGCATCAGTGGGCAATATAGAGCCAAATGCTGCACTTATCCCACTTAATGGATCCTTTTCAACCCCATTTACCCACCTTTGGACCTTAACCTATAAGTGTGTTGACATCGTTATTTGAAAGAACGCATGCCATTTCTCAAACTTCAAGCTACCAGTAGCTCCTAAATGCATATGTTTGCACATATATATCGGCAAAGCCACTTTCGGTTCACGTTGGTCTTTGCATAACACAACACACAAGAGCAAAGAACAAAAGCAACGACACATTACTAGGGTTAGAAAATTCATACCAATCGGAAGTCGTTACCACAGGATGCAGGAGCACCTCCTGGGGCGGGGCGTGAGACGTCGTCTCCGGCGGCATTTGACAATAGAAAGAACAAAAAAATACCCAACCGGAATAAAAACAATACACCACCAAGGGACAATCCACGAGATGAAGCAGCCATACCTCAAAAAAAAATCAATTTATCTCTAAATAATGGAAATTAATCGAGCAAATCTCAAATGTTTATCATCATTTTTCACATCATTTCAATGATTAATCCAACTGTAGGATGCCAATTACTGGTTGAAGCATATAGAATCGGAGAGGGAAGAAGGAAAGGGGAAGAGGGGAAGAGCAAAAGATGCGTCGGCACGTCAAAAAGAATTTACGCTATATATCGAAGAGACAAGTTGTTCTTGTTGCAAATCCGAAAAAATTTATGGCTACATTTCACAAATTTTTATCAAATAATTCAATTGTATTTTTCATGAAAAGAAAAGTAAATAGATTTACATTTGAGATTAGTTCAAAAATTATAATATAAGCATACATCATCACACGCTAATTTTCACACGCTAATTTTCAACATTTTACAACTCAATTTTCAACATTCAACATTCAACATAATAATAATAATATATTTTCAACACTCCCCTTGTGATGATGATCGTCATACGATGATTGTCTTTATTACGTGTTTTATGTTGTCTCGTTAAAAACTTTACTAGGAAAAACCCGGTGAAAACCATAGTAAGGAAAAAAAAGTGCAGTCACGTAAACTTCCTCTCATGTTAACACGAACGATTCTTCACATATTTCGTAGATTGTGCATCACAATGTTATATATATGTTTTCTGAATATCGTCGTAGGAAGTATCTTTGTGAAGAGATCTGATGAGTTCTCACTTGATTGAATATAACATATATCAATATCTTTATTCTTCTCAAGCTCTTGAGTGTAGCCAAAGAACTTTGGGGGATATGTTTGGTTCTGTAACTTTTGATGTATCCTTCTTTCATTTGAGCAATACATGCAGCATTATCTTCATATAGTGTCACAGGCTTCTTGTCTACTGACAATCCACACGATGTTTGGATATGTTTGGTTATTGACTTTAACCATACACATTCACGACTTGCTTCATATAATGCAATAATCTCGGTGTGATTTGATGAAGTTGTTACGAGTGTTTGTTTCTGTGAACGCCAAGAAATTGCAGTGCCTCCACGAGTAAATACATATCCGGTTTGGGAACGTGCCTTATGTGGATCAGATAAATATTCATCATCAGCATAATCAATGATATTTTGATTGGTGTCTTTTGAGTATAAAAGTTCTAAATCTGTCGTTCCTCGTAGATAACGGAATATATGTTTAATTTCGTTTCAGTGCCTCTTTATTGGATATGAGTTGAATCTTGCCAATAAATTTACAGCAAAAGATATATCAGGTTTAGTATAATCTGCAAGATACATAAGGGCACCAATGACACTTAGATATGATACTTTTGAACCAAGAATAACTTTATCATCTTCACATCGACGAAATGCATCAATTTTTCTATGTTTAATGATCTTACAACCATTGGAGTACTTAATGAATTTGATTCATTCATATTAAAACGTTTAAGGACCTTTTCTGTATAATTTGACTGGTAAACAAAAATTCCACATTCTTTTTGTTCGATTTGCAAACCTAGACAATACTTGGTTTTTCCAAGGTTCTTCATTTCGAATTCTTCCTTCAAGTACATCATAACTTCTTGAATTTCCTTATTCGTTCCAATGATGTTTAAATCATCAACATATACAACAATAATTACACATCCGGATGTTGTTTTCTTGATGAAAACACAAAGGCATATTGGATCATTTACATATCCTTTTTTTGTCAAGTGCTCTGAAACGACCCTAACTCTAATATTTAAATATATAAAGAAAATACGGAAAATTTTAAAAAAAATTCGGCATGACCTATTTGTTTCAATAATAAACCACCTGTCTCAAACAGCAGTTTAAAATAAACCTCAACCCGAGGTAAACATCCCACAAGGCATACATGAACAGTAACTGGTTTGACGCCAGACGAAAGGAAAAATATAAAGTGTCTACATGTCAACATAATTGCAGGGGATAACACAGTCTGCTACTGAAAAGGAAACGACAAGCGACATTGAATATTTATTACAATGACATAATGCGGAAAGAAAAGAGCGGCAACGGTCAGGGCGTGCCACCGAACACCTATGGACCCTGGAAATCCTGCCTCGCAGCCTCGTCTGTAAACTCACCTGTACCAAGCACAGTAGTGAGCCTAAAAGCCCAGCAAGATTTAAATAATACAGCAAGGGTTCAAAATAATGCATAATACTAAAAATAGTACTCAGTACACTAATGAATCTCACACGAAAGAGAAAAAGTCATAACATGCCCGAAGTGAAAACAATAGCAATATGCGATGAAAAACACATCCATGATTCATTCATCCTTTACTTTTACTTTTGAATTTGGATCCTCGATTGTGACTATAATTTTTTGATCGATCAATGGCTGCAGTATACTATGCCGGCAAGGACGCCGAGATTAATCTCGTCGCCACATTGCCCCTTTTTCATTCTTTTTTGGTAGGGGAGCTGGGATGTCTCTCAGCCGCTTACTATACGTTTCATTTTGGAAAGTGAGCCAGGGCATCCCCAACCGACATTGCACGTACAAGTCACAACCAACTCACTTCATTCATTAACTTTTCCTTCATTTAGCATTTCCTCATTTTAACATTTAACTTTACAAGCTCTCTTTAATACAAGACTTCGGGACTAGACTTTTAAACAAATTGATGTCACACACGCGAATAAATGGGCGTTGAATAATTTAAATGACATAAATTTTATGGATGATTGGAGTGTAGTGGAGCACTCTCACTTTAAAGGATTTTCTCCTTCCACTTAAGTTTACGCTCAAAAGGCCTAACTCGAGCGGTTAACCCATAAAATCTATAACTCATCCAATTAAAATTCAAAAGACTTTCCGTTCAAACCGGCACCTCAAACACACCTTAAAATACTCCTATGACCAGTATTCACCTTTTTATAATGGCCAAACAAATCCAACAATCTAGACTCCCGGACAGCCCATAGTCAATAGAAAAATCTGCTCACAACACTCCAACTTAAAACGTACGTAACTTAATCGATTTTTATCCGAAATATGCCCAATTTACACCGACACAATCCTAACATCACATACATTAAGAAAATCAGAGGTAGCCCCTGCCCAGGCCTTGCTAAGGAATCCATCATAACCGGAATCTTAGAGGCTATCACATAGGCTAAAAATTCTATTTTGATATACTTTAAGCTAAGCCTTCCCAAACTCAACCCTCACGTCCTAGCACCTCAAAAGCCCATCCAAGCATCTTATAAATACCCCAAAATGACCAGCTAGAGTTCTTGAGCTAGTCTCTTGCCCGGTGCTAGCTCAATTCGAGTGTTTTACCTCATATGACTACCCGGCGCCCTCAAACACTTCAATCCAACACCTCAACCAAAATCCTATAGGACCAGCCCCTATCATCAATCTAATACTCATTCAAAGTCACATGTTTAACCCATAAACACCCCATGGGCAGCCCCTCCACTCCTTTCAACCATTCATACAAAAGTTTTAATCCAAACGCCACAAACTCGATTTGATTTACAACATTTCAAAGCATATGCATAAAATGACTTGCTCAACATATTGTGAGGCTTAAAATCCAACAAACACATATAAGTATGGATCGAAATCCACATTTTACCTACTGATTTTTCACTCCACGCATGAAAATTCCATTTGGATGCTAGTAATTCATTCAAATAAGTTCAATAAAGGAGTTAACCAATTTAAATACACAAGACCAATCCCAAACTCCTTGACCCTGCTGAAACCGAAAACACACACACCCATTATCACGTTCCAAGATGTAGGAAATTCAAAGTAAGGTTAACCAAGAACAATATGCTTTATACTTGGGTTTTAAAATAAGAAGAAGATATCTTGCCTCAAGCACAACAAGCAAAGAAGAAAGGAGGGCAGCTGGACACACACACACGGCTAGCAGCTGGAACACCTCCTAAGGCATCCTCCACGGTGGCTGGACGGCAGGGAGGGGCGGCCGGCGGCAAGAAGAAGAAGGGGGAGAGATGTCTTAGGGTGGAGAAGAGAATGGCGTGGGAAGGGGGAAATAAATGAGAGAGTGGCGGCTAGTTAGGTGTAGGAGTGCTAGGGTTTTAGTTGTGGTGTGATATAATATGTATATGTATGTATAGGTGTGACACTACAACAAAAGTGGGTTTTCGCAGTGCGTCATCAACGGCACACATTAAAAGTATGCCGTTAAAGTTATTAGCAAGATAACAATCCAAAGAACTCATAATCAACCTCAAATATCAATTCCAACACAATCCCAACACATCACAAAATCAAGGTTTTCGAAAATAATAAGAAAAATCATAACAAATCCGATCGTCGTTAGATCTTCGAACCGTCTTAGATATACGATCACTGTTAACTCATAATCATCCTCTCCGAATATAAACAAATTCTGACAACATCGAAAAATTCAAACTTCTCAGAATTAAGATAACTTACTTCCTAATGGAGCACTCGTCGCTGTGATCGTAGATATCAAGTCAGAAGTCAATTCTATAGGACGGATTGAGCTAGAATCGAAATCACAAAAGCTTGGAAGCTTTTTGATCGCCTAAAAATGGTGAAGGGGCGTTGTGGAGGGGATGAAGAAGTGATCCAAGAACTTAGTCAAAGTCTAATTATATAACAAAACTCAATTTTATGTTTTAGTCCCTGAAATTTCTGAAATTTGCAAAAAGGTCCCTGATTAATAAAAAGTCCGATCTCGAATTCTGAAATCACTGATTATCTCTAATAACATCAATTAAGATAAAAACGGGGCGTTACAATTAACTTAATTAAATAGAAATCAGAATTCAACTGCGGAAACCATAACATTAATACAATCCCAAGAAAAGGAATCTGTAAATATCCAAAATAATATACAACCAAATCGAATAGCTGTATAAACCCAAAACAACAGAATAAAAACCTAAACGAAGCTCCAGCTGATCAACCACTGTCTAGCCCCTCTTGGATCCACCCGCCTTGTCCAATCGCAAACCTGCCCCATGGAATAGTGTGTCCAGAAACACAGAGTACGAGACGTGAGCATAAAACGCTCAGCACGAGAGTATGAGTATACATGCATGCAAAGTGAACTCCCTATGAACTCGAGGTCAAGGATCAGATAACAGAGACAGACCGGGCCCTGGTATGTAGCACGCTGTGCCGTCGCTGCAGGAGGTGGCTCCCATACCAAAATACCAGTGGATATGCCGGACCCAAATCGATGGAAGTCCAACCACTAACAGGATAGGGTAAAACCCTACTAATAGACATCTCGAACGAGATAGCTCAATATGCAAATGAATGCAGCATAAATCAATGGCATATAAATCATGCAGTCACATAATACATGCATACTCAGTCAGGATATCTCGAACAGTATTTTCGTACCTCAAATACTAGGTAAGTGCTATCACCCCTAGGTCCACGCCTATAATCCGCGCTACACTGCCAAATGATACTACTATCATTATAGCGCTCTAAAAGCCTTAACTAAGCTAAAACATACTCCTAAATATTTTTAGGAAGCAAAAGCTATACCTTCGTCCGTCGTTAGCCCTTTGCTGTCGAATGCCTCAAAACTAGGCCACAGCCTGGCTACAACACCTGGACTGCTATGCCACTTCCGGATTCCCAACGGGACGCCTAGAATTCCTTAGATCTGAGCTGAAAAGCTAAGGAATCGAGAGATAAGAGAGGAATTGGTGCACTCAAATGTGAGCTCGACACCCCCTATTTATAGACGGAGTTCGGATCGTCCGAACTGGACTTCGGATCGTTCGAACCCAATATTACGTCATTTCTTACATCAGCATAATGACGTCACCCATGAAGACTGTCGACAGCACGATCGGAGCGTCCGAACCACTCTTTGGACCGTCCGAACTCGGACTTCGGACCGTCCGAACTCACCAACGGAGCCTTCGAACCCGACAACCCTCTAACCATTATCGAGCGTTTTGAATCAATTTCCGAACTCTGCTAATCCATCTGGGACTCCCTTAATCATGTTTTATTACATCTAAACATGATCGTATCATTAATTACTCATAAATCGTTAATTTTGGATACGGGTTACTACATCACAGCCCTACGTGCTCGTCGACCATGTGACTCATGATGTCCAATCATCCACAAACTAGGGCTGAGCGACCCAATTAAACATGGCTATCTCGAATGAGATTTGACTCAACGTGATACATGAACATGTAATATATGAACATTAATACATGCATATCATTGCAGATAAATGCAATACATAAGAATGCATATTCAGCGGGATATCTCAGTCAGTACTTACATAACTCTATAGGTCAAGTCTAGGTGAACAGCCTAGTATCTAAACCTATAATCAAATGTATATCATATCACTTATACCATTGTAAATGCCTTAACAAATCTAATAGATACTCCTAAACTTATCAAAGTTCTCGTAGTATTACTTGCGTCCGTCGTTAGCCCACTGATGGCGATGGTCCCAAATTCTAGGTAGAACTTTGTTACGTTCCCAATAGATCCTTGTTATTGCCCGACCCTCGATAAGACGACTAAAAAGCCCCAAATATGGACTAAGAATGAGAAAGGAATGCTGAGAATTGGCAATTCTGAATGAGGGTCTCGGCCTCTATTTATAGACAGAACTACGGAACTTCCGATCCTTGGTTCGGAGCTTCCAAACGCACTTCGGAGCTTTCGATCTCACCATTGGAGCTTACGATCTCTAGCCACTGAACGAGTGTCCTCTGATTGGACAACTCATTGTGCTTGTAGAGTTTGGACCTTCCGAACTAGGGATTTAGAGCTTTCGAACTCCCTCTAGTCCAATCACCAATCAGAACCCATACCCTTTCTTGTATGGGAGAGTTCAGACGTTCCGAACTCAAGTTCAGAGCTTTTGAACCGATCGGTGTTTCCGAACACAACATTTCCATCTGAACTAGTTCGGATCTTCCAAACTTAACAGGCTCTAGTTTGGACCTTCCGAACTGCTCAGACTCTAGATAGTTACCGGACCATTTCCGAACGTCCTGAATTCAATTTTCTACTTATTTTCCTCAAATGAGGTTTCTTTAATCATGTTTTAACTATTTAAATATACTTAGATAGTTTAATTGCTCGATTGGGATTCGAGTTACTATACTGTCATTGTGAGAGTATATATCATTAATTACTTTCTGTTATCCCTAAAATTCGTAGTGAAAAGTTAAATTGTTTTTGGTGGTGATGTCATTGATGCGATTCTCGATTCAAATGTTTCTTATTTTTCCCGGGTGGTTGTTGGGGAAACACGTTGTGAGAATTGTAACTCCTATGATTAACAGATACATTCTTATGAATATGCAACCTTAGGCCTCTAGTCGTAAGATTCTGATTTATCCTTTTTAGAAGCCGAGCATACAGGTTAACTTTTAATATATCCATCATCAGCTAACATGGTATTCCATCATCGACATCTGAATCATCAACAACAAACATTTTATTATGCAACTCATTATCGTTATCCCAAAAATAAATCTGAAAATATCTTGTCCCGTCCTTTGAGGGGACAAGAGAAAGCAATTAATGAAACACTTACTCTGGGACACGAAATGCATACACCCCATGATTTAACAAAACAAGATTCTTATAAAGCCGAACCCGAAAGAAGTGAATGAAAATATATTATTATACAGCCAGATACTTTAACAGAACAAAAGAGCAGGGGACAATACATTTTTGAAAAATTTTTGGAAAATTGTTGGAGTAATCGATAAGTCCAATATAATCTTGCAAGAAGCCCAACAAAACGACAAAGGTTCGTAAGAAAATCTCTGGCCAAGACAAAAAAAATATGATGTGATCGATGCAAGTAAATGTATGAAATCCAAGTCCACCTCGTTGACCATCAAGAAAAAAATATTTAATCAACAATATAGAAAACATTGAATTAATTCATATACATCTTTCATATTTGAAATCAATTTAAAAATCCCTAACCTTTTAAATTACTTTAATAATGTTTTCATCCCTGTTTTGGTTTAAAATATCACAAAGTCGATGTATTTTTTAATTGTTTTATTTAATTACATAATGACCGCTAAATTCGGTATCAACTAGCAAGTGCACTAGGTCAAGTAATAGTAAGTGGATAATGAGTCCAAATATCGATCCCACAGGGACTGTGGTCAATTTTTAAGAATTAATTATTTTACTTAATCTAGACAAAAATAATAATGAAGGAAGCAAAGATTTAAATAGAAATTTAATTACTAAAAATAATAAGAATTAAAATAACTAAAAAATAAATATAATTAAAACGAGACAACCAAGACACACGCAGGTACCGAACAAATCATGTAACATGTAGCCGATTCAGGACTCAGATTTAATCTTAAATTACGGGAATTCTCCTAACTTGTTCAAAGGTCTATTTCAAGAACAATCAAACCTATTCAAATATTGACGGATTAATATTTCGTAATTCTAATCAAATTTGAATTTATTAAATATTTGTGAAAATTCAGTTAACACCTAAACCACACACTGAAACCGAATTCTATTTCTAGTCGGTTTTACCATGTGTTGATTATCAAAGTGATCGAAATCAATACCTCCTCTGTCGACTTGGAATCGATTAACATGCAAGCAAACAGTTGATCAGGCTATTCACAAGACAAATATAAATCTGATAATCAATAAAACAAAATCAAGTCTGAAAAATCACAAATAAACATCCAAGTGTTCTATATAAATCTGTTCGGCCCAATCACGTGGCCTTGGTTTAAAGAAAAATTGAAAATAAAATTCAAAAATAGAAAGAAGAAAAAAAACTCTGTTGACGATGTAGCAGATCTCCAATCTCCAAGCCTAGCCGCCTCCTTCTTTGTGTTGTGCATGCGATCAATCTCCTCTCCTATGCGCATAAACGTTTCTATTTATATGGCTTTTGAAATCCCATGAATTAAAGCCCGAAAAATAAAAGTTTTTATGTCCGAAATTGTATTTTTTCTGATCCTGTGCGAATTCTCGCTCGAGCGCATTGAGAGTGCGCTCGAGCAAGCAAGTTTCTATCCTAAGAAATTTTTTCTCGCGATATGCACGGACCCCGTGCCTGGGTCCGTGCATGTATCCTTTCCAGCGCGCAATTTTCTTGAAAAAAGCATATCTCAAGTTCTAGCCGTCGGATCGAGCCGAAATTTGGACAGCCGCTTCAAAACATCTTGAATTGATTTTGAATGGTGGAGATCGGATCTGGATTTCTCTAGCATCAAAAATAAATTTTGGATCATTGCTGCATCGTAATTCATTCTTCAAAAATCCATTTTCCTACAAAATTAACCCGGAGAGTGAAATGCACACACATGCAATAAAACACATAAAAATGCAATGAGACAATACGAATTCATGCAAAATAGACATAAAAATCATGTAAAATCATGCAAAAAAATGCACTTATCAACACCCTCATACTTAAATCTTGCTCGCCCTCGAGCAGGACTAACAAAAACAATATGCAACACAGACAAAAGTAAGAATGATTCATGGGAGTGCACAGCCTCAAATAAGTCTAAACACCAAATAAAATCACAAATGCTCTCGATTTTCTATAATATACCATCGGTTTAGCGTGAACGTGTGTGTGTGCCATGTTATTACAGTTACATGCAACTTAAAAGGAATCTATTTTATGACTGCTTAGCGACCTATTGAAACGACCCTAACTCGTTAATTTTTTTTAAAATGTTACATATATGCCCATACATATATGCATCTATACTTAAAATATATTTTCATAAAATTTAATGCATAATAAAAATCGATTGAATCTTAAAAGTTTAAAAACTCGAACAGGTTAAAATCCATGCAAACGACTATAATCTCAAAAGTATACAAACTAATGAGAAATAGTAAACATGTGCGGAAAATAGCTCAATACATAAAATATCTCATCATAAACTAAATCAACAGAAACATGAGCTAGCGAAGGTCACGGGTGTGCTAGCTCGCCATGGATGCACAGAGGTCTTCACCACCAGTCGGGACCACAACCTCCTGAATAACATAAAACTCACCTGCACACCATTTAGATCTAGTGAGCCTAAAGGCCCAGCATGCTCTACCTTTAATAACGAGTACTACTAAATAAAACCACATGCAAGCACATAACATATTTAAAAATAATCTGAGGATTCTAATGCATGCATGCTCGTAAAATCGTATGCATAAAATGCGTCATAATCTAAATCATAACATAATACGTAACATAATACATAACATAAGCATTGGCATATCATAAACATAAAAATCATTTTCTATGGGTCATATCAGTAAAGTGTAACCTAATTCGATTGATCAATCTATAACCAGCTTACGTGGCTGCGAGGGTCACCGAACCTGTGGGGTTTCCCTATGCTTCATATGCCTCGTCACCAAACCACTGGGGTTCCGAAGGCTCATAAACATAAGTGTCACTTCACCCAAACCTTTGGGGGATCCGTAGGCCCATGAACATAAGTGTCACAAATCACATCAACTTCCCAAAAATATTTTCTTTACATGCCCATTATCTCATCATAAAATACATGCATGAATCATGAACTTAAAAAAATATCATTTTCCTTAAAATTTTGCCCGTAAATATATATTTAATTCATTTTCATAATAAAAATCATACTTATATAAAAATTTACATATACATCTATTAAATATATATTTTACGGACTATTTTGTTTGCCACTGGCTAGTTCGAGTTGCTGCCCCTTAACTAAAGCCCATAAACTTAGACTGACTCATTAACATTTATACTGGCCCAAAAATACTTAGACTAGCTCAATCACACTTAAAATGACCCAATCAGACTTAGATCGACACAATAATACTTAGTCCAACTTAGAACTTAGCCCAACCAAATAATTAAAAAACTTAGGCTCATTAACTAATTTAGCTCAATTATTAAATTAAACCTCCAATAAATATCTTAAGCCCAATAAGTCTGGCTCAATAACTAAATCAATTCGTTAAAGTTCAAATAACATTTTATCCAAAATAAACAACTAAGCCCAATAAATAAATTAAACCCAATAAACATTTTAAACCCAATAACTAAATTAAGCTCAATGAACATCTTAGACCCAATAACAAAATTGACCCAATGAATAAACTAAACACTTAGACTCTTAAATAAATTACCCGGCCCAAAATAAAATAATCCGGAATCAAACCATAACATATGACCCTAATACACTTTAGCCGACCCGGACAACCCACTCGCCCGAGCCCTGTCTGAGCTGCCCGCTAGATAGACCACCCTTACAACCATCCAACTGTTCACCTAGCCGACACTAGTTCAAGACATCTTAAACCAACACCCATAGGGACCTAATCCAACCATCAACCATTGAACCACAACTAAGACCTAGCCATGGCAGAAAAATCATCCACAATACATAAAAACGTGAATAATGCATGAGTTAAAATTTGAGCTATCATATTATCATACAAATGCAACAACACAATTTAATAACCAAAAAAAAAGTGAATATACTGATCTAAACGGTGTGAGCAAGGAAGGGTATAACATGTCTTTGCATTTAAAACACACGAAAAACTTATACGGTTGCGGTTGCGCATATCGGGACTCGGGAATCTCATAATTATCCAATTCTGGAAACTCAAATTACATAACGGTCAAAAGTCAACCCTAGTCAATCTAGTCAAACTTTGACCAAAAATTACCGAACTTTATTGCGCTCTTACCGCTTAACGATTTCGAATCTCTACTCGAAACTTGGATATTTGGATCTAATACGTCGAGATGATAAAAAATGGGTAACACATCGGAGGTCGCCGGAAAAGTGAGGGAGATGGCGGTGCGGCGGCGATGAGCAAATCAACTCCAAAAATTCTGAAATTTGGCAGGGTTGTAGAGCTCGACAAGACAATTTTAACGCATTAGGCCATGGCCGGAATGGACCACCGTGGCGGCCAAAATCGGCAAAAAATAGTGGCGGCGGCGGCGAGATTCCAAGCTCCGATCTATGCCTGAAATTGGCCTAAAAATGACGGGTTAAGGTTGGAAAATGCTATACATCTCCTATGCCAAAGCTTCCCTAGCTCAAAACCAACAAAAACAAGCAAAAATCGCGATTTCTCACCGAAGCAGATGATGAATAGTACCGCGCGATTCACGACTTCGTTCTCGCCAAATCGGACACCCAAACTCATGATTCTTGGTATGGATGTGATCGCCTTGAAGAGAGCTACAAGATGGCATGCTCAATCGACAGTGAAGGGCGGTAGACGGCGGTCGGCGACGGCGGGACATGAAATGGGGGGTTAGGGTTTAGTGTGTGTTCTTGGGGTTGTGCGTGAGAGAAAGTGTACCACTTAATATTATAAAAATTGGTCCTAAAATGACCCGGTATGATCCATTTCAATGCTCTTGTGTTTTTTTTACTCCAATATGTAATTTAACACATTTTTAACATAATCTAGAATAGCGAATTTTGACCTGTCAACTAGACCAGTAAATTCCAAAATAAATAAATAGAGTCAATCTTAGGCTTTGACCAATCACCCAAACTGATTATTTTCTCCAAATAAAATTATCTGGCATAAATAATTATTTTAATTCCATAATCTCAATAATTATCTCAAAATGCCAATATTACCAGATATCCAGAAATAGTCAAACTTATTGACTAATTGGAACGTGTATTTTATAAATACACTCTATAACTCAGTTGGCTGCAATAATTATTTTATACACTAAATAATTATTTTTAATTGCCAAATAATTCGGTAAATAAATTTTGGGGCGTTACATCTATGACATATCAGTGTAAGTTTCACAATCAAGTGCCCCTTCCTCCCAACAACTTCTAACACAAGAACACCTCCCTTGAGATAGTTTACGCACCTCCGGATTTTACACCCGGTTTTCTTTAGCTCCAATAATTATCCGCAAACTTAGCTATAACTAAGATAGGATTCGAATTTCAATCCTCTCATCTATAGCCCAGATGGAGCCACAATCTCATTGAACCCGCAAACTTAGCCATGGATCGGTGATTAGAATTTAAATCATTGACCAGGCCCGGATGGAATTGTAATTAAATTTCAAAAATTTAAAATTTTGAAGTTCTTAACCCCATTTAATCCGCATACTTAGTCAAAAACAAGGTAATTAGGATTTCAATTCCTCGTCATGACCCGGATGGAGTTAAATTTTTTTCACAAAAATTATTTGGTGCGCCCAAGATCATAAGTGCAATACTAGAAAATCATTGGAACTCAAAGAACACAATCAAGATCAACAACACCTATTGTCGTGAAATGATCAAACAGACACGAACATCATCAATGATATCATTACACTTCACTGGTATAACATGTGTGCTTAAAAATATCCACTACACAACCTACGGTTCTTATATCCAATCAAGAGCAAAATTTTTTTATTCAAAAATCCATTTTTCATCAACTTCATCATCATCGGCTATTATGACTCATCCTACTCATGCAAGACAAAACAAACAACAACTAACACTAAATAAACGAAACACAAACAAACACAAAGCATTACGAATGCAACACAAACACAACAAACAATAAAATAAACTAGTCTATCCCTCATACTTATCCAAATCATTGCCCTCAATGCTTCAGAAACAATGAACAGAATGCATGAACAAACACACAAATGCAAGACGAACAAAAACGCAATGAAAACAAAAATAACACTCTCCTGGTTTATGCTTCGTCCTCTTCCTCCATCTGTACAATTCCAACAGCAACTCTTCTTAGCGGGGCAATATACTGCACATATAAAGGTGACGGGTAAGGCGGTGGATTAGCAAAAGATAATAAAAAGAAAAATAACAATAAAAAGAAAAGAAAAAAGAACACTGGGTTGCCTCCTAGTCAGCGCTAAAGTTATAGTCTATATCCCGACTATGCAGAAGCCACCATCAAAGAGCGGCTGCCGCCCATAGTAAGAATCATATGACTCTACGTATGGGTTTTGATTTCCTACACTCTCAAGCTTGGTATGATATATGCAGTTTAAGCTTGTCGGTCCATGATGAGTGCATTTTGTATGCATTAGTTCGTGATAGGTTTATGTCTATTTTGTGTGTATTCATATTGCTTTTATGTGTTTTTATGTGTTTTTATGCATGCTTGTGCATTTCACTCTCCGGGTTAATTTTGTAGGAAAATGAATTTCTGAAGAATGAATTACGGAGCAGCCTTGGTCAAAAATTCAAATTTAATTTTAGAGAGACCAAATTAAGATCTTCACTGTTCAAAATAAAGTTCAAGATTTTTGAAGTTGTTGTCAAAATTTCAGGTCGATCCGACTGCTAGAACTTAAGATATGAATTTTTCAAAATCGTCGCGCGAAGCAGAAAAATCCACTCGCTTGAGCGAGAGTCTATGCTCGATCGAGCGAGCGAGACGTGCCAAAAATCTTTCGAGACAGAAAGTTTCTCACTCGAGTGAGACCTGTGCTCGCATGTTAATCGGTTCCAAGTCGACAGAGGAGGGATTGATTTCGATCACTTTGATAATCTACATATTGTAAAACCGACTAGAAATAGAATTCGGTTTCAGTGTGCGGTTTGGATGTAAACTGAAATTTCACAAATATTTAATGCATTCAAATTTGATTAGAATTAAGAAATATTAATCCGTCAATATTTGAGTAGGTTTGATTGTTCTAGAAATAGACCTTTGAACAAGATAGGAGAATTCCAGTAATCTAAGATTAAATCTGAGTCCTGAATCGGCTACATGTTACATGATTTGTTCGGTACATACGTGTGTTTTGGTTGTCTCGTTTTAATTAAATTTTCTTTTCAACTATTTTAATTCTTATTTCTTCAGAAGTTTTTATTATAAATTCTTATTTTATTTAAATCAAATTGCTTTTTATGATTTTGTCTAGATTAAGCTAAATAATTAATTCTTGAGAATTTACTACAGTCCCTGTGGGATCGATATTTGGACTCTCTGACCACTTTACTATTACTTGACCTGGTACGCTTGCCAATATATTTATATCACACCGATTTAGTCGGTCAAGTTTTTGGCGCTGCTGTCGGGGACTGTTTAGTTAATATTAGGATAGATTATTTGCTTGAGATTAGACATTTTTTTTCTTGCATTTTTTTTATTTTTTAATTATTAATTAGTTTTTTTTTCTTACTTGTGAGGTACTTGGAGATGGATCATCGACAGGTGTTCACAATGTTTGGCCAACAATACTCAGAGTCATTCTATGTAGTTTGGGGGAGATTCAATGAATTGGCGAACAATTTTCGATGTCATCCGTTTTTGAGCTACACCCTAACTCAGATTTTTTATGGTAGTTTGGATGAGATAACAAGACGTTGGATAGATGATGGAGCTTTTGAAACTGGCAGTTACTTGTTCAACAAATATGAAAACAGTGCGATGCACTTGTTAAATGATATGGCAGATTTCGACTACCATTGGCATTGTGGTCCTTCACTGAAGGGTTGGAGTCACCAATATCCTCCAGATATCAACTCTAAAAATTTTGTGAACCAACCACCTGAGCATCAAGAAGAGTGTATAGGGCATTCTGAGGATCATGTGGCTCAGTTGGAGAACATTGTGCGACAACAGACAGAGATAAATCAGTTCTTCGGAAGCCGCATCAAAACTTTGAGTATTTTGGATGAACAGATTGCGCTTCTTAGAGAACCTATTTCTAAAATCTGCCAAGAGAATGAAGAAATTGAGCCAGATCAAGAAGAACTATCAATTGAGGAATCATCTTGTGATGATGAGCCAACAGTGAAATTGGAGGAGGAAGACACATACAAGACTACAGATTTTATCTCGTCAGTGGTCGTTCCATGTACACCGTTAGAAGATTATATCTTGCCATTGACGCCACCTTCAACATATTCCATTCTCTATGAGCTTCAGCCTAGATTCGGAGTCTCCTTACAAAAGAAAAAGTTCATGCCGAGTGTTGTTGGACCGACGAGCTTCCCATGCATATATCACGCCAAGCTTGAGGGCGTACACAATCAAGACCCATACGTAGAGTCGTATGATTCTTACTATGGGCGGCAACCGCTCTTTGATGGTTGTTACTTCATAGTCGGGCATTAGACTATAAATTTAGCGCTGACTGGGAGGCAACCCAGTGTTCTTTCCCTTGTTTTTTTATTTTATTTTGGGTTTTTGTTTTATTTTATTTAATTTTTACTTATTTCCTATTCCAGTTTGCCGAGCCTGCCAATATACACAGTCTGCTGCTGCTGTACCAGCTGATACTGTCAAGAAGGAAGAGGATGAATTGAAAACCAGGGGAGTGTTATTGTCTTTTTCATTTTGTTTTTGTTCGTCTTGCATTTGTGTTTATGTTCATTTTGCATTTTGTTCATTGTTTCTAGAGCATTAATGGCAATGCTTTGGATAAGTATTGGGGGGGGGGGGGGGAATAGATTAGTTTTGTTGTTTTGCATTCATATGGTTTAGTTTATTGCATATAGTTCGTAATCATCCATATCATTGTGTTGTTGTTTGTCTTGTGTGAATAAGTAGAATGATGATTGTTGGCCTATGATGATAGAGTTATTAAAATTGTTTTTGGAAAATGTTGCTTTTAATTGAACATGAGAAACTGTTGGTTGAATCGTGAATCTTTTTAAGCACACATGTTAGACTGGTGTAGTGTAGCGAAGTAATTGATGAAATTCGTGTTTGCTTGATCATTGCACGGCAATAGATGCTTGTTGATCATGATAGTGTCTTTGGATTCTTGATGGTTGTTTGACATTGCATGTATGATCTTGGGCGTACCTTTAAAATTTTTGAAAAAAAATATTTGTTGAAAACATTAGTTAACTCCATCCGGGTTACGAGCGAGAGATTGAAATCCTAATCCCTTGTTTTTTACTAAGTATGCGGATTCCATGGGGTAAAAAAATTTTGAAATTTTAAAATAACAATTCCATCCGGGCTTGGAAATTGATTGAAATTCTATTCTATTTTCCATAGCTAAGTTTTCGGGTTAAATGGGATTGATGCTCCATCCGGGCTATAGACGAGGGGATTGAAATCCGAATCCTATCTTAGTTATAGCTAAGTTTGCGGGTAATTATTGGGGCTTATAAAAAAATACCTGTTGCAAAATCCGAAGGTACGTAATTAATCTCAAGAAAGTTCATGTTTTTGTTTGGGATTGTTGAGATGACGAAGTGCTGAATTGTGATACTTTCATTGAATTGTCATAGGTCGCTAAGCTTTCTTAGGACAGATTCTTTTGAAGTTGCATGAAACTGGAATAACATGAAACACACACATGTTTACGTTAAACTGACAGTGTATTTTGAACAATCAGAAGTTTGTGGTTTTTAATTTTTTAAGTTGGATTTATCGGAGGCTATATTGTTCATGATTCATTCTTACTTATGTTTTTGTTTGCATATTGTTTTTGTATGTATTGCTCGAGGGCGAGCAAGAGTTAAGTATGGGGGTGTTGATGAGTGCATTTTGTATGCATTAGTTCGTGATATGTTTATGTCTATTTTGTGTGCATTCATATTGTTTTTATTTGTTTTAATGCATGCTTGTGTATTTCACTCTCCGGGTTAATTTTGTAGGAAAATTGATTTTTGAAGAATGAATTACGGAGCAGCCTTGGTCAAAAATTCAAATTTAATTTTAGAGAGACCAAAATCAGATCTGCACCATTCAAAATGAATTTCAAGATAATTTAAAGCTGCTGTAAAACTTTCAGATCGATCCGACGGCTAGAACTTAAGATATGAATTTTTCAAAATCGTCGCGCGAAGCAAAAAAAATCCACTCGCTCGAGCAAGAGTCTATGCTCGATCGAGCGAGAGAGACGTGCCAAAAATCTTCCGAGACAGAAAGTTGCTCGCTCGAGCGAGCGGAGCATGCAGAATTTGTATTTTTGGAAACTCTTGCTCGGATTGGATGCTATCTTTTGAAGACCCTTGGGCATATAAATACCCTTTCAATCATCGGATTAAGGGTTCCAATACGTAGATAACGCATACAAGAGGCGAGAGGCGGCTAGGCTTGGAGATTGGAGATTTGCTCCATCGTCATCAGAGTTTTTCTTTCTTTCTTCTTTTTGTTTGAATTCTAGTTTCAATTATTGAGTAGTTTGTTTTCAACCAAGATGACGTGATTGGGCCGAACAAATTCATGTAGAAAACTTGGATGTTTGTTTGGGATTTTTCAGACTTGATTTTATTTTATTGATTGTTAGATTTATATTTGTCTTGTGGATAGTCTGATCAACTGTTTGCTCGCATGTTAATCGGTTCCAAGTTGACACAGGAGAGATTGATTTCGATCACTTTGATAATCAACATATTGTAAAACCGACTAGAAATAGAATTCGGTTTCAGTGTGCGGTTTGGGTGTAAACAGAATTTTCACAAATATTTAATGCATTTAAATTTGATTAGAATTACGAAAGATTAATCCGTCAATATTTGAGTAGCTTTGATTGTTCCAGAAATAGACCTTTGAACAAGATAGGAGAATTTCCGTAATCTAAGATTAAATCTGAGTCCTGAATCGGCTACATGTTACATGATTTGTTCGGTACCTACGTGTGTTTTGGTTGTCTCATTTTAATTAAGTTTTATTTTCAACTATTTTAATTCTTATATATTCAGAAGTTTTTATTATAAATTCTTATTTTATTTAAATCAAATTGCTTTTTATGATTTTGTCTAGATTAAGCTAAATAATTAATTCTTGAGAATTGACTGCAGTCCCTGTGGGATCGATACTTGGACTCTTTGTCCACTTTACTATTACTTGACCTGGTACGCTTGCCAGTAGATTTATATCACACCGATATAGCCGGTCAGTCCAACAACACTCGGTTTGAACTTTTTCTTTTGGAAGAAGACTCTGAATCTAGGCTGAAGCTCATAGAGGATGTAATACTGTGGAGTTGGCATCAATGGCAAGAAAGGATCTTCTGATGGTGTACAAGGATAAACCATTGAAGATGTCAAATCTTTCTCCTTGTATGTTTCTTCCTCCTCCACTATCACGTTTGGCTCCTTGTCGCATGAAGATTCCTCAAAAAATATTTCCTCATGATCTTGCTCAAATACATCATTTTCTTGACAGATTTTAGAAACTGGTTCTATAAAAAGCGCAATCTGTTCATCCAAAAGACTCAAAGAGTTGATGCGGCTTTCTAAGAACTGATTTATCTTTATATGCCTTTTCACAATATTCTCCAACTGAGCCAGATGATCCTAAAAATACCCCACACACTCTTCTTGACACTCCGGTGGTTGGTTTGCAAAATTTTTGGAATCGAATTCTGGAGTATATTTTTGACTCCAACCTTGCAATGAAGGATCACAATGCCAATGGTAGTCAAAATCCGTCATATCAATTAACAAGTGCAAAACACTGTATTCATCTATTCTGAACAAGAGACTTCCAGTGGCCAAAGCTCCATAATCCACCCAAATTCTTGTTGTCTCATCCAATCCACCATAAAAAATCTGTAAGTGTAATTTGAAAAGTCATGGCATCAAAATTTGTCTGTCAATTCATTGAATCTCCTCCAAACAGCATAGAATGGCTGAGTATTGTTGGCCAAACCTTGTGAACACCTGTCGATGATCCATCTCCAAGCACCTCACAAGTAATAAAAAGTAAAATTAAAATTTAAACAAATGCAAGAAAGAGAAAAAAAAAAGTCTAGTCTCAAGCAAATAATCTATCCTAATATCAACTAAACAATCTCCGACAACGGCGCCAAAAACTTGACCGCTAAATTCGGTATCAACTAGCAAGTGCACTAGGTCAAGTAATAGTAAGTGGACAATGAGTCCAAGTATCGATCCCACAGAGACTGTGGTCATTTCTCAAGAATTAATTATTTTACTTAATCTAGACTAAAATAATAAAGAAGGAAGCAACGATTTAAATAGAAATTTAATTACTAAAAATAATAAGAATTAAAATAACTGAAAAATAAATTTAATTAAAACGAGCCAACCAAGACACACGCAGGTACCGAACAAATCATGTAACATGTAGCCGATTCAGGACTCAGATTTAATCTTAGATTACGGAAATTCTCCTAACTTGTTCAAACGTCTATTTCTAGAACAATCAAACCTATTAAAATATTGACGGATTAATCTTTCGTAATTCTAATCAAATTTGAATTCATTAAATATTTGTGAAAATTCAGTTAACACCTAAACCGCACACTGAAACTGAATTCTATTTCTAGTCGATTTTACCATGTGTTGATTATCAAAGTGATCAAAATCAATACCTCCTCTGTCGAATTGGAATCGATTAACATGCAAGCAAACAGTTGATCAGGCTTTCACAAGACAAATATAAATATTATAATCAATAAAACAAAATAAAGTCTGAAAAATCCCAAATAAACATCCAAGTTTTCTACATAAATCTGTTCGGCCCAATCACGTGGCCTTGGTTGAAAGAAAACTAATCAAAAATTGAAAATATAATTCAAAAATAGAAAGAAGAAGAAAAACTCTGATGATGATAGAGCAGATCTCCAATCTCCAAGCCTAACCTACCTACTTCTCTGTGTTGTGCGTGCGATCAATCTCCTCTCCTATGTGCTAAACGTTTCTATTTATATGGCTTTTGAAAGCCCATGAAATAAAGCCCGAAAAATAAGAGTTTTTATTTCTGAAAATTGTATTTTTTTTCTGAACCTGTGCAAATTCTCGCTCGAGCGCATTGAGAGTGCGCTCGAGCGAGCAAGTTTCTGTCCTAAGCAATTTTTTCTCGCGATATACACGGACCCCGTTCCTGGGTCCGTGCATGTATCCTTTTCAGCGCGCAGTTTTCTTGAAAAATCATATCTCAATTCTAGCCATCGGATCAAGCCGAAATTTGGACAGATGGTTCAAAACATCTTGATCTTGATTTGGAACGGTGGAGATCGGATTTGGATTTGTGTAGTATCAAAAATAAATTTTGGATCATTGCTGCACCGTAATTCATTCTTCAAAAATCAATTTTCCTACAAAATTAACCTGGAGAGTGAAATGCACACACATACAATAAAACACATAAAAACACAATGAGACAATACTAATGCATGCAAAATAGACATAAAAATCATGTAAAATAATGCAAACAAAATGCACTTATCACATAACATTTTGTATTATTTGAACAATGTAAATGTAAAAAAATATAATTATGATGTATCTAGTTATTTAAAAATTTTACTGTTCACCACTAAATTTTAAATTTTTTTTACGTATTTGTTAAATATATTTTTTATTTTTAAATAAAATATTTTATAGCATTATCGTTATAATATTAATATTTTTATATAAATAAATATTTTCATTTAATTAAGTTTCAAATCTCAACAAATAAATTATAAATTTCTATTCTATATATTTTTAAATAATAAAGTTTTTCATTACTTATAAAAAATATTATCACATTAAATATTATAGTATTAAATAATTTTACATAAATATTTTTTATTAATTTTCATTTGAATATAAATATAATTACACCATATTTTGTTAAATATAAATTTCAAACCTTGGTTAGTGAATTTTTTATATGTTTTGTTTTAGATACTTCGATAATTTAATTTATTTTGTTTATTATTTTAATAAAATTATTTATAACTTTATTGCAATTATCGGTAAGTTATTTTACCTAACTAATTATTTTAATTAATATTATTTTATTTTATTTTAATAAAAATAGTTATCCAAATATTATTAAATAAAAATTCAATATCTGAGATTTTAAATTTTAAAGTTTAGTAATAACGTGTTTCTGTAGACGCAATCATTTTTTTAAAATAAAATATTGATAACATCATAATTTTTATTTTTATTCTATCACTTTTTTTTTTTTTTTTATCTAATTAGGTTTCAAATTATGACAACTAAATATTTAATTTTTTCATTCTATTTCCACCAAACACGATAGAATTCGAATAAAGAAAAATTTAGTAAAAATAAAATGAAAAAATTTAGTGGATACGTAACAACTCACAATTATTGTGTATACAAACATCAATTTAAGACAATAAATTAAACATAAAGACAATTTAGACAATACACAATTCAACTTACCTAATATAATGTAATATAATATAACATAATCTCTTACTATATTATTAAAGATGTAAAGGTGATACTAACTTCTTGGTCGGCTGGTGTGTCAATAAATAATACTAAAATTTAATCCTTTAAACGTGGATCATTCGAGTGAAGTGGAAAATTAAAAATAGTTTTCTCTCTAAAACGATGGAAACAATATTAATCTCAAAACTTACCCTCACATTATTTAGCATAAAATATTCCTTGGACATGTCTAAGGGTAATCTTACCACTCCAACTTCTCCCACGTTTCCGCACATTAATACCATATTTTCAATTTTTTCTGTTTCAAGATATCTTCTCAAATCTTATGACATTTTCTCGACACCATACATTTTCTTCTAAATGATGTTTATTTATCAACAACAAAATTGTTGGTGTACAGCGGTTTGATCTGATTTTTGTCATTTCGTGGATGACCTTGGATGGTGAAAATGTGGAAAAAAAAATATGTAGTGGATGACTGATCGCTGTTGAATAAAAGAAAACCAAGTGCATACGAAGTATCCGAGTACTGTTGGTAGGGCGGGATCTGAGGATTCTAGGGCCGTATTGGTTGGTTTGCTCACATCTTGGTCAAGAGCCATGAAGATAATGTTCTTGCGTGATAGTTTACATTGCTAGAATTGCAAGACATTAGTGAAACTTTCTCTTCTTGGCTATGGATTTTGTAATGTTAACATTGTTTATGAAAAAAAAAATTATGGTGTATGCAGTGTTATTACAGAGCATAAATTCAAGTAAGAAGTGAACCTATATTGGTGTTGTAGTATTGCACGCCAGCACCGTTTCCAATTTATATAGTAGATATAGTTCTTTGTCATATTATATTACGTCATGAAATAGATATATCGGGCATACAACACATTCGATAAAATGTCTATAGATAAATTTTGTATTTATTGTTTTTTTATTTTTTTTGTCAATATCTTCTATTTTTGTGTCACATTATGTAGGATTAACGTTAATGAATAGAATATTGTCATTACCTCTTCACAAATAACAATCTTGGAGGAAAATGACGAAAGGACATTAGTATTTACCTTCCTAATCTATATGCATGCTTTGCTTAAATTGACAAGAGGATAGATGTTTATTTGTTAAATCAATTGGTTATTCTTCTATTTTCCACTGAATTTTGATTTCACGGTCATGCAAATAATTCCTTTTGTCGCTTATTAGATTTTATCATTATTGAGAAACTAAATTTTTCTTATTGTTCACAGATGGTGAAATCTACTTACATTCAACATATGACATGTTTTCAAATCAAATATGTTGATTTTCCTTTTTAATTGGATGTTTTAAAAGAACATCCAATTAAAACATATAAGTTTTCAGGTCGCATCAAACATATGTTTGGCATGAAAGGCTAAGTCTTCATCTACGAACAAGTCACCCTGACTGCTTTATTTCACATCTACAACAAGGCGAATAATCTCAAGCTAGCGGATCAAGATTGATTTGAACTTAATTACGAAATTTCTTGGTGACAAGGTTATATGTATCAATGATTATAACCAATTTCCACATATGGCAATCTATGGCGCCTAAAAAATCGGTCAGAAATAAAAGAATGTGATGCACCCGTATCAATGAGAACGAATGCAAAAATACCACATAAAAGAAATGTACCTACGATGACCCTCTCGTTCTCCTCCTGAGTTTGATCCTGAGTCAGCACAAACACCTGCCTTAGAAGACGATACCTCAGATTTGTGCCTCCCATGGACTGTCCATATGGCCTCTACGGTAACGATGCTTGGGAACTAGAACCAGACGTTGACCCTCCACCTTTTTGCGGACAATCTCTTCATGTGGCCAACCTCGCCACAATGAAAACAAGCTCTTTCCACCCTATGGAACTTGTAAGACGATTGACAGCCTCCACAATGCTTGCATCGCCCCTTCTTCCCAAAATGGAAAATGCCAACAGAACCTGAAGAAGAAGAAGATGAAGAAGAAGATCCATCATACTTTTTGAAATATTGGTCTCTGGGCCCCAATGTGCTAGCTGGACGAGAAGACTGAAGGGCTCTGTTACGCCGAAGACCATTCTCTGCTTGGCGACATCAATTCACCAATCCATCATACAATTGTTGGATCATCGCAAACGATAACTCGATCATAGATCTCTGGACTAGGTCCCTAGAGGAAATGATCATACTTGACCTCGAACTAGCGTATATGTGCGGGAAAAAAGGTAGCAACTCAATGAATATTTGTTAATACTCGTCAACAGCCATATTACCTTACTTCAAGTTCAGGAGCTCCGTGGTCTTGGCTTGGCGGAGTGCTGGATGAAGGTCGTTGCACAACGCTCGTGCACTATGGGTGCGGATGTAGACTTCCTCCACTTGTGAGCGCGTCCCCCTTATAGGAAATTGATGACCTCCATGTGTTTCTTCTCAGTGCAATGAAACACTCAAAAACAGCTCTCCATCCGTTCCAGCCATTTCTCCTCGTGCTCCGGAGTTTCGCCTCCAAATAATGGCTTAGGTCCAATTTGCACAAACTTGTGCATGTCAAATTTGCGGTGGCCATCGCGGTGGTGACGATGGTGTTCACGCTCGTCCTCATCACCCCAACTCCTCCAACACTCCCGTCACTCTAATTGCCAATGTTTGAAATTTCTACATAAGGTAATAGATATTAAACTCAAGAATTTTTATCCTAAGTCCCAAAAATCTCATGCATCCTCTGATATCAAAAATGTAGTGACCCATCCCGGAATCCCCTACAACCAACGGAATACAACCGGCCCTTAAAAAAAACATTGAAGAATTGTTTATACAACCCCATCGAAATAAATACTAAATCAATATCCTCAAACAGAAACATAATATCAGATTAACAACACCAACCATGGAACTTCTCTCCCTCAGCAACTGCTACCTCCTGGTCCATCCAACCTAAGTCATGTCCCGTGTAATGGGGTGTCTAATACAAAACCGAGAACGTGAGCTATAACATCCAACATAGAGTATGAGTATTGACCGCTTAAAATTCGGTTAAAAAATAATACTGGCAAGCATACCAGGTCAAGTTATAGAAAGTGGACAAATAGTCCAAATGTCGAACCCACAGGGACTGATTTATAGATTACCAAAATATAATTATTCTAACTTAATATAGACCAAGCAATAAGGAGTGATTTGATTTATTCAATTAAACTAAAATACATAAATAAATGAATGATAAAATAAATTAACTCAAAAACGCATCAAACAATAGGGTAATAAATTCAATAGAGAAAGATTCGATCAAGGACACACGCAGGTACCAAACAAATCATGCAAAAAAGTGGCAGATCTAGGATTCAGATTTAATCTTAAATCACAATGAATTATCCTATCTTGTTTAACAGTATTGTCTAGAATTTGTTAAAAATATTCAAGTATTGACGGATTAATCAATAATTCTAATCAAACGTGAATGCATTCAGTATTTGTGATAATTCAGTTTTCACATAAAACCGCATACTCAAACCGAATACTAGGTCTACTCGGTTTAACCATATGTCAATTATTGGGGTGATCGAAATCAATTTCTAATCGGTCGACTCAAAATCAATTAACATGCAAGGAAATAATTGGTCAAATCATTCACAAGACAAAATATAAAACCAATAATCAATAATATTAATAAAAATCTAAAAATCCCAAATCAATATCCAAATATTCAACAACAATTTGTTCGGCCCAATCTCGTGGCCTCGATCGAAAAGAAACGTCTACTCAAGACTAAACATAATTCCCAACTAAAGTTTTTTCAACCAAAAGTACGAATAAAAACTGAAAATAAAAAGAAAGGAAAAATATGGGAGAAATCTTCACTCCAAAGTAGATGTAGCCGCCTTCTCCTCGTGTTGTGATGTCCGGAACATGTGTAACCCTCAATCTGATGGGAAAAATCCTATTTATATTCCCAATATCTCGAAAATATGATTCTCTTTCGAGCAAGAATTTTCCAAGAATAGGACTCTGCACGTCGTCTTGCTTGAGCACAAGAAGTTGCGCCTTCTTGCGCTCGAGCGAGAAACACTTTGCCAATTTCTTCTTTTTCCACCTCGCTCGAGCAGCAAGAAGTTGCGCTCGAGCGAGAAACTTTATGCTCCAAAATTCCAGCCTTTTATAAATTTCCTACAAAAAGTAACCCAAGGAGTGAAATGCAAACACATGAAATAAATCATGAATAAAACTTATAAAACACTATGAATGCATGCAAAATAAATATAAATGTAGTAGCCCGGTTCCATTTTACAAGATTAAATGATTTTAAACATGTTAGAAAATGATATATAATTTTAAAAGTGTCAAAACATGTTTAAGGAGTCCTTATTTGGTTAAAATAAGTGGAAAATCAGATCCGGAAATTCCGAAAATGGTAGGGTAGGTCCCGGGGCTCCAAAAATGAGTTTGGAAGGACCAAAACAGTTCGGAGCTTACGGACCAGTTCGGGCCGTTCGAACTCAGCAGAGCCTAGGTATCAAAATGGCTCGGACAAGTGGCAGTTCAAACCGTCTGAACTCCCCCTATAAATAGGGGTCGGAATCCCTCATTTTGAAGTGAAATTTTTCCTTTCCTCTCCCGATAATCGCTATATTTAAGGGCTTCAGGACTCTTTCTTTAAGAGTTGGAGTAGGAAATAGTATTTTTTTTATAGCGGACAGTGCCCGCAGTAGCAGCCAGACGGCGAAGCTCTGGCGTGGCATCCAAGGGTCGTAGCTAGGCTATGACTAGGCTCTGGGGCATGCGACATCAGCTGGCTGACGACGGACGAAGGTATGGCTTCGGTACCCTATAGTAAATAGGAAGTAGACTATAGTTTAATTAAGACTTTTAGAGCCTAGTAGGTGATGTTTGGCATGCAAGGTAATGCATGGTTATTTATGTTGTAGTGTTGCATGGTAGGCTTGGACATAGATGGGAGCTTCTAGGATCTGCCTTAGTAAGTTACGGAAGTATTATTCGCGATATCCAGATTGAGTATGCATGTATTATGTGTTTGACAGTCGTGACATACTGTATATAAAGGCATATAAAACATGCAATCACATAATCCAGATTGAGTATGCATGTATTATGTGTTTGCATGGATTATGTGATTGCATGTTTTATATGCCTTTATATACAGTATGTCACGACTGTATGTTGCATACATGAGCATATTGAGCCTTTATCTTAGAGGTATCCTGTAGTAGGGTGCTCACCCTACGAGTTTGTGGATGGTTGGATACGTAAGTCTTGTATCAGGTCATCTTTATGGTTGGACATATGTACTAGTATCAGGTCACCATTATCAACTAGATATATGAACCACCTCTTGAGGCGACGGCGCAGCGTGCTATATATCCTAGGTCCGGTCTATGGGCTTGTTTCTTGACCTGAGTGTCTTGGTACCCAGTTCATTTGCATTCATGCACATATAATAGTGTATACTCATACTCTCGTACTGAGCATGTTAGGCTCACTTCCGGTTATTTTTTGTTGACTAGATGCCCTATTCCATGGGGGAGTTGCAGGTAGTTCTCCCGGGGACAGGGAGGTTAGGTGATGACCAAGGCTGGATAGCAGGGTTGACCACTAGGTTTTGCCTACCTGGTATTATTTTATTTTAAGATTCCGCAGTTACTCTGATTAAGATTATTTATTGATTAATTGCATGCTTAAGTTCTGAATAGTAGGTGGTCACGACGCGGGTCACTACATTTATGGTATCAGAGCATGCAATAAGATTTTTTGGGACATAGTATTTATTTTGGGTTATCCTTTGTAGGATTACAAGTTGGATTCAATAACGATAGCAGTATCAGAAATTGGAATAGCAAGATGTCTAGGCTTTTCCAAGATCGTCATCACCAAGGTCGGCATCAAAGCTTCGTATTATGTGGATCCCAGCAGGATGGAGCTGGAAGAGAAGATCCAGTTTTCAATGCCAGAGACTTCTCCAGGTTGAAAGGAATGTGTGACATGTAGTCATCCATTCTGAGTCGACCAAGGAAGCCACCTCGGAAGACTCTCCACTAGTAGTTGGAGAGATTGACTGGAAAATCTTGTCTCATCTACCAGATAAGAAACCCAACAATATTGGAAGGATCCGGTAGATTATCAAGATTTTATTCTTTTAGATCTTGTGAGGTAGAAGTTCTGCTGACATGAGTAGCAGACAGGAAACTTAATGTTCAAGATCAGTAGACGGAATGAAAGACTTCCGCAGGAATTTAAATACTGTATTTCAGTTGTAATCAGATGTATTAAAGATTTCAGTATTTGTACTCATTTATTGTTGTATTGTACATTTTTCAGTGTAATCTTTTGATTAAGTTATGCATTACATGGGATTGTAATAAAGATTATATTAGAACCTGGATTGGTGGTTCAAGTGTTGTAATATTTGAGATTAACTTGGTTATTTTGAATAAAAGATTGATCATTGTTTAAATGAGTACTTCAGATTTGCATGTTTTCAATGAATAGTTCTAGATAGTTTACCTAGAATATTCTAGTAAGCCAAGTGTTTGCCAGGGATGATGTGACTCATCAGGACGCATGAATGTTTGTTCTAGACGGATTTCCTTAGAACAGTTGGTTGTTTTGATCTTTTTAGGTTGTTACCTAGTGATGATGGATTTTCATCAGGATGACAGGCTAAGGAATACCAAGAGTTGTGTAAGGCCCAAGAATATTAAGTTATTAATTATGGAATTTGAGATTTAAATTCCGAATATTGAAAAATATTCAATTAGATTATTTATGGAAATTAGAGATTTAATTTCCGAGTTGAGAATATTTAATTTGAGAATTTACGGATTTTGAGACTTAAATGCCGGGATTCTTAAATTAAAATATTAAATATTTGAATTGAATTTTATGGGATTTAAGATTTAAATCCGAGTTTCGTGAATTTAAAAAGATTTAATTCGGAGGTGAAACTCAAACAGGGACTGTTTTACAATTATCAAAGTTTCAAGGACTAGAATGCAATTTAACTTTTTAATTTTAATCCAAGGATATTAAATTTTAGAATTTTGGAGTTTAGATTTAAATACTAATATTCTTAAATTATTTGGGATTGAAGTTGAATTAAAAATATTTACCGAGGACTATCTTGCAATTATTGAAAGCTTTAGGGACTAAACTGCAAAATTGCAATATATATCTAAATGGACACTTATTCATAGCCTTCACACGTGTATAGAATTATCTTCAGACTTCTTTCAATAGCCAAAACGTGAGGAAGAGGAAATTTCAGATTTGCATTCAATTCTTGATCTTCCAACTTTGATATCTTCTACTCCGGTTAGCCGATTTTAATTCCGAGCTTAGTTCCGGAATCCTTGCGACGAGGGCTATGAATTGATGTAAGTATTTTGATGTTTTCAGCATATTTTGACATTAGAATGTTTTTTGACATCAGAATTGAAGCATGAATTAGTGTTCTTGAGGTTATATGCGCTACCGTATCGAAGTCGGATTGAAGAAGGATATCGGTTTGAATATTATATTATTTTCCAGCCTATGTTCGAAAATTTATACTTCTGATATGCTGGTTTATTGATGATATACATGCTGATATGTGTGGGTTTAAGTGAAGAGGATTGATCTAGTTTGTTATATCGAAATCGGATCGAAGAATCCATGTCGTATGAACTTGTTATGAAATTTTAGAATTATCTTCGATCCTATGGCTACATATGTAGCTGATATATGAGATATTCTTGCTGGTTTGAGGTATACATGAAGTTTATTTGCATGATAGAGTTGATAGAACGGAGTTACGGTTGCCGAATTTTAACCGTTATGCCGTCGAGTCAAGAATTGGCAAGTGTTTGAATCTAGATTGATTGAGCTGGTTATTGTTTGAGTTCTTGTTGGTATTCTTGGATATATATGATGTGTTTTTAGATTGAAAACAGGGGGCTTCAAGTTAAGAAGACAACTTCGAAATCGATTGACGAAAAAACAAGGGTTGTGACTTGTTTGCCTTGAAGATTGAGTTGAAGTTTTGAACAAACGTTTGATATGAGGTTGTTGTCTTGATTGTCCAGATTGGGAGCAACTCAAAAACGAATGAACGACTGAAAGGTATAAGACGATATCGAGAGTCAGGGGTTTTAAACTCAAGAATGAAGCTTCTTGAGTTGTCCCTATAAACCACATACTTGTTACTTTTTATTCTTGATTTAGAATTTGATGTTTTCAATCCATATCAGATAGTGGATCTTTATTTGAGTTCTATATGATATGAAAAAAATTGAATTGATTCTTTTGCCAATGTCAGATGGACCTTATTTTCGAGTCAAAAGACTACGATAGATGTATATCCATGTCAAGATCGTATAAGAATCTTGATGGCAGTGATTTATTATGAATCAATTCCTTAGCGCGCTATATAAATCTATTGATTTGAAGTATGGTTTGAATCATTGCTTTGAAGCTTTGATTTGAAGTATTTAGAGTTGAGTTGATATGAACTGTTATGTATATGTCTTTTATATTGGGAATTATATTCTCACCGGAGTTATCCGGCTGTTGTCTTGTTTTGTATGTGTGCATGGCAAAAGGTGGGGCAGGAGCTGGCCAGAGTCGATGTGGGTAGCTCGTGAGAGAGTTGTAGATGTGGGAACTCGGTTTGTAGCTGAATTGAAGTATTTGAGATCTTGTCAAGCATGCTAGAAGATTATGCTTGTAGTAGTTTGAAGAACACTAGTTGAGTTTTGTTTATAACTAGTTCTTTTGATGTCACTCAAACTACTTAGTTGATGTAGCTAATGCTTGTAGACATGATTAGATCTTGTTCTTTGTATTTATACATGTTCTAGAATTGTAAAACATGGATTGTAATAAGTTGGAAGGATCAAAAAGTGCTGTTGAAAAATAGAGCAGTAGGCTGCCCAGATCAGCGCCCGATCTTTTTTTTTTTGGCAGACCGGGCGCAGCCCAAAAACCCCCAACCCGAGAGTTGGGTTAGGAGGGGGGGCGCTCGGTCGGCGGTTTTTAACCGACCAAGCGCACCCCAATTTGAAATAAAAAATTGTTGTTCTATGTACCTTTGATCCTTTGTTAATTAATCATGTTAGTGATTAATTGCCCCAAGATTGATTAGCAACCCGAGGCCCCACAAGTTGTGTATTGTAATCAGGACTAGAAGTGAGAAAGCACGACCCTTAGTCGGTATTACTCTGGAAGTTTTCATACTTCAGAGGTTGTTTTGGAGGACTTTGTACTCCAGGGACTATTTATGGGAGGCTAATCAGTCTGGGAATTTTGGCAACAGTCACAACAAGGTGTAACTTTAGATTGATAGATACCAAGAGTGGTTTCAAGATTTGGTTATCGTCTGTTAGAGATACAAATGTCTCGTTTTCAGAACAATCTTGGAATGGATTTTCTTTGATAAGTAATTGTTCTGAGCAGATAAGTTTTGATCTTGATTTGTGATTTTGAGATTTAATCCAAGAGATTAGTTGAGTTGATATTCAACAGGATTTAATTATCAGATGCTTGCAAACTCGGAATTTTAGTTGTGCCTCTGCAGAGAATTTTCCTTGACCATTGATTTTGGCCCGGATAGGAATATTGCATAATATCATAGACTCAGGGATGAGTTATTCCAGGGTTCTCTTGACTGTCGGGTTTCGAGATGGTAGAGTAAGTGCGACCTTATGCCGGTGTACTCTGGAAGGATTCTTTTGTTCCAGTTTGGCATTATAGGAAGACTTATCTCAGTCTCGTTGTATGTACAGTAATATCAATGGGTATAACTATCACGAGAATATTCGGAATTTATTTGAGTCTTCTGGAATTGTACTTGGTACTGGATTAGTTTCAAGGGATTTGAGTTATCGTCTGACTTCATCAGAGATACAGACTTTGGTTTTCGTGGACATAATAGTCTTGGAAAGGATTCCTTGACAAGTGAATATTCTGGACGGGTAGTTCTCGCACGTGATACTGGGGGAGAACCAGGAGGTTTTACCAGTATTGTCTGATTCTATCAGAGGTATAATTAGTGATCAGGATCTTGATTACGAGATGCATAGGAAATTCTAAGTGATGAGTTTACTTAGGTACGTTTCCCTGTAACAATTGGAATTTTATTGATGGGTTATCAAGCAAAGATGAGTTTTATTAGGACACTAGGATGACTTATACTGGAAGACGTGAACTATGATCATTACAACCGTTACGTTAAAGTATAATTTGGTGTCAGTTTGATAACTTTGAAAATATACTCGATTCTATTGACAGATGTCATGAGCCTGCTAAGTTACAGCATGGATACGACAATATAAGAATTCATTTGGATAGTGGAAAGATGAGCACTTAGGTGTTCATGTATGTTTTGAAATGGTCAATTAAACTGGTGCAAGTTTGGTGCCCAGTGACTATTTGCAACTATTTGTCTGAGGTAGATAAAGATGTTATAACCCCGTGATGGGGGAGCTAAAATATTCTTTTGCATAAAGAACGATTGGAATTGTTCACTTTTTGGTAGACTGATAAGATGAGTACAGTACTCAGATATTCAGTTCTCAGGAATGATTTGCAATAATTCTGGGACTTTAGTGTCAGAAATTGATTTAGCAAGAGTTTGAATTTTAATGAATACTAACAGGGTAGCATCAAGTGTTTAGACATGGAAAAAGGATAACAGCTGAGATATAAGGTTATCAGGTCTAGCGGGATTGTTGTCACCAATTTTTCGGGATGTCTATTGGATGTGTTAGGTCATTGATATGTTAGATTTGATGAGATCGATTCAGGGGTTTTTCTAGGTTGTATTGGTTTTAGGACTTTTCCTAATAGGGATGAAACAGTTTTTTTCATCCAGTAGTGCAAGTCAAGATTCAACAAGAAATGATTATCCGTGACAGGATAAGCAGTATTCTCATTTTTAGGTGTTATTTGAAGTTATGAGATAGATGTCAATATATATTGGCACAAGAGATTGTACTAATCGATTTGTGAATCAACAGAATAATTGTATTGATATTTTTCAAGAAAAGAACCTGAGGGGTTCAGGAAATCAAGAATTGTGGACAACGGCGTTGTCACATGTGTTATGACAAGTGTTAGTCATAAAGTATGAGAATCCTTTCGGTGTACAAAGATTTGCGTACGAGATTCTTTCTGGTGGAAAGGAATGAAGAAAAATGTGTATCAGTATGTTTATAGATGTTTGGTGTATCAGTAGGTCAAGACAGAACACCTACGACCTGTAGGATTGCTTCACAATTTATCCATTCCTGAGTGGAAATTGGAGTTGATCATGATGGACTTCGTGATGCATTTACCGGTAATCTCTAGGAATTGTGATGCTATCTGGGTTGTGGGGGACCGACTCACCAAGTCAGCACATTTCATTCCTTGTAACTGAGACTTCAATTCTGACAAGATGACACGATTATACATCAAGGATATTTTTCGATTGCACGAAGTGCCTGTGAGCATAGTCAGCGATCAAGATCCCAGGTTTACTTCCAGGTTCTGGGGGAGTCTTCAGCGCGCTATGGGAACTACTCTTAGTTTGAGTACAACATATCACCCAAAGACTGACGGGCAGTCAGAGTGCACGATCCATACTCTTGAATACATGTTGCGACATGTTCTATGGATTTTGGTCCATCATGGCAAGATAAATTGCCATTGATTGTGTCCGCGTACAACAACAGTTACCATCGCAGTATTGGGATGGCTCTGTTTGAGGCATTGTATGGGCGACAATATCGTACTCCACTGTTCTGAGAAGAAGTGGGGGAGCGACAGATAGAGGGACAAGAGTTAGTCCAACAGTCTGCTGATATTATTGGAAAGATCAAAAAGAAAATTAAGACTGTGCAGGATAGACAGGCTAGCTATGCGAATCTCAAGAGCAGACCTTTGCAGTTCGAAGTGGGAGAGAAAGTATTCCTGAAAGTCTCCCCATTTCACAATATTTTGAGATTTGGTCTCAAGGGTAAGCTATCTCCTAGGTACATTGGTCCATTCGAGATTCTAGAAAGTGTTGGAGATTTGTCTTACAGGTTGGCTTTACCTCCGTATTTGTATAGTATCCACAACGTGTTCCATGTTTCACTGTTGCGACGTTATGTGGCAGATGAGTCTCATATCTTACAGCCGTCTGAGGTACAGTTGGACTCGGATTTGACATACGTGGAGAGACCTTTGCGTATCTTAGGTCATAAGGATAAGGTATTAAGCAGCAAGACCATTCCTCTTGTTCTAGTTCAGTGGCAACGCCGAGGAACTGAAGAGGCCACTTGGGAACTTGAGAGTCTTATGCGTACAGATTATCCAGAGCTATTTTGAATTGTTGTATTTTCAGATGGTAATTTGTAAAATAAATCAGTTTGAATAAAAGATGTTTATTCATTATTTTACTGCATTCAATACTTAAGATTGTTCAAGGACGAAATATCTTAAGTAGGGGGAGAATGTAGTAGCCCGGTTCCATTTTATAAGATTAAGTGATTTTAAACATGTTAGAAAATGACATATAATTTTAAAAGTGTCAAAACATGTTTAAGGAGTTCTTATTTGGTTAAAAAAGTGTAAAATCAGATCTGAAACGTCCGGAAATGGTAGGGTAGGTCCCGGGGGTCCAAAAATGAGTTCGGAAGGACCAAAATAGTTCGGAGCTTACGGACCAGTTCGGGTCATTCGAACCAACTCGGGCCATCTAAACCAATTCGGGCCGTCCGAACTCAGCAGATCCAAGGTATCAAAATGGCTCGGTCAAGTGGCAGTTTGGAGGGTCCGAACCCATCGGACGGTCCGAACTCCGCCTATAAATAGGGGTCCGAATCCCTCATTTTGAAGTGCAATTTTCCTCTCCTCTTCCGGTAATCGCTCTATTTAAGGGCTTCCGGACTCTTTCTTTAAGAGTTGGAGTAGGAAATCGTATTTTTTTTATAGCAGACAGTGTTCGCAGTAGCAGCCAGGCGACTGAGCTCTGGCGTGGAGTCCAAGGGTCGTAGCTAGGCTATGCCCAGGCTCTGGGGCATGTGACATCCGCGGGCTGATGACGGACGAAGGTATGGATTTGGTTTCCTATAGTAAATAGGGAGTAGGCTATAGTTTAATTAAGGCTTTTAGAGCCTAGTAGGTTATGTTTGGCATGCTAGGTAATGCATGGTTATTTATGTTGTAGTGCTGCATGGTAGGCTTGGACCTAGATGTGAGCTTCTAGGATCTGCCTTAGTAAGGTACGAAAGTATTATTCGAGATATTCAGATTGAGTATGCATGTATTATGTGTTTGCATGGATTATGTGATTGCATATTTTATATGCCTTTATATACAGCATGTCACGACTGTATGTTGCATACATGAGCATATTGAGCCTTTACCTTAGAGGTATCCTATAGTAGGGTGCTTACCCTATGAGTTTGTGGATGGTTGGATACGTAAGTCTTGTGTCAGGTCATCTTTATGGTTGGACACATGTACTAGTATCAGGTTTATCCATTGGATATATGAGCCACCTCCAGAGGCGATGGCGCAGCGTGCTATATATCCTGGGCCCGGTCTATGAGCTTGTTTCTTAACCTGAGTGTCTTGGTACCCAGCTCATTTGAATTCATGCGCATATAATAGTGTATACTCATACTCTCGTACTGAGCATGTTAGGCTCACTTCCGTTTATTTTTTGTTGGCTGGATGCCCTATTACATGGGGGAGTTGCAGGTAGTTCTCCCGGGGACAGGAAGGTTAGGTGATGACCAAGGCTAGATAGCAGGGCTGACCACTAGGTTTTGCCTACTTGGTATTATTTTATTTTAAGATTCCGCAGTTACTCTGATTAAGATTATTTATTGATTAATTGCATGCTTAAGTTCTGATTAGTAGATGATCACGGCGCGGGTCACTACAAAAACAACACCAAAATATGCACACAAAATGTAGTTATCAACTCCCCCATACTTGAATCTTGCTTGCCCTCGAGCAAGAAAGACAATACAACAAACACATCAACACAAACAAGAGCAGGACATATATTATGGGAATTTGCAGCCTCAGAGAAGTTCAAACACTAACCAAAAATCACAATCGCCCTCAAATTTCCATAATACACCCTCGGTTTAGCGTGAACGTGTGTGTATGCGATGTAATTCCAGTTACATGCAACTTATACAAAATCTGTTTCAAGACTGTTTAGCGAGCTATGACATATCAGTGCAAGTTTCACTCTCAAGTGTTCATTTTTTCTAACGACCTCTAACAAAAACATACTTCCCTTGAGATAATTACTTACACACCTCCGGATTTTAAACCCGGTTTTCTTAAGCCCCATAAATTACCCGCAAACTTAGCTATAACTTTGATAGGATTCAAATTTCAATCCCTTCATCTATAGCCCGGATGGAGCATCAACCCCATATCGTCCGCAAACTTAGCCATGGATTGGTTATTAGGATTTCAATCCCTTTCCAGGCCCGGATGGAGTTGTAAAAAAAAAATTCGTTTATTAAATTTTTCAAAATTAGGTGCGCCCAAGATCATAAGTTCCATGTTAGAGACTCATCAAAATTCATAGAACACAATTAAGATCCACAAAACACCTACTGCCGTGAAATGATAAAACATATAGAAAATTCATCAAATCTTTCGCTACAATTCACTAGACTAACATGAGTGCTTAAGAATATTCACGGGTCAACCTACGGCTTCTCACGTCAAGTAATAAACAACATTTTCACAAAAACCAATATCTAACTTCAACATCATCATCGGCTCTCAATCATCATCCCACTTAACACACATGCAGACAAACACTAACACACCTGAATGCAAACAACTAAAACAACAAAATGCAAACACTAAAATAAGAAACACACAATGCAATGAAGTAAATGCTAGACCCCCCCCCCCCCCCATACTTAAACTAAATCATGGCCCTCCATGCATAACATAGAAACAGAATGAGAACAAAAACATATTACGAAACTAAATGCAATACAAAAAAAATGAAAAACAAGACTCCCCTGGGTTACTCTTCTTCTTCTTCCTCCTTTTCTTCCTCTACTTTTGGTGGTACGCAGTTACTTGAAATGCACGAGAAGGGGGAGCATACTGAAAATGGAATTGTAGTGACCCTTACCTGGATCACCTACTAAACAGAACTTAGACATGCAAATAACTTAATAAACAGATAACAGAATAAACTGCGGAAACATTACTAAGATTACAATCCCAAGGCAAGGAATCTGTAAATATCCAAAATAAATTATACAACCAAATAAAAAGCTATATCAACCCAAAACAACAGAAATAAACCTAGAAGAAGCTCCAGCTGGCCAACCACTATCTAGCCCCTCTTGGAACCACCCGCCTCGTCCAATCGCAAACCTGCCCCATGGAATAGGGTGTCCAGAAACACAGAGTACGAGACGTGAGCATAAAACGCTCAGCACGAGAGTATGAGTATACATGCATGCAAAGTGAACTCCCTATAAACTCGAGGTCAAGGATCAGATAACAGAGACAGACCGAGCCCTGGTATGTAGCACGCTGTGCCATCGCTTCAGGAGGTGGCTCCCATACCATAATACAAGTGGATATTCCGGACCCAAATCGATGGAAGTCCAACCACTAACAGGATAGGGAAAAACCCTACTAACAGACATCTCGAAGGAGATAGCTCAGTATGCAAATGAATGCAGCATAAATCAATGACATATAAACCATGCAGTCACATAATACATGCATACTCAGTCAGGATATCTCGAACAGTACTTTCGTATCTCAAATCAGTGCAGGCTCTACCAACTCTAGGTCCACGCCTATAGTCTGCTCTGCACTGCCAAATGATACTACTATCATTAAAGTGCTCTAAAAGCCTTAACTAAGCTATTGCATACTCCTAAATATTTATAGGAAGCAAAAGCTATACCTTCGTCCGTCGTTAGCCCTTTGATGTCAATGCCTCCAGAACTTGGGCACAACTCTGCTACGACTATCGAACGCCTCGACGACTCCCGGGTCAAGCCTAGGAAGGCTAGAACAACTGGAATATGACTAGAGTAGAGAGGAAATCCGGAATTGGCAATTGAAAATGAATTCTCGGCCTTCTATTTATAGACAACGATCGGAACATCCGAACCTCGATCGGAACGTCCGATCCTGCCATCGGAGCTTCCGAAGATCCTGATCTGCCATGTGTCAAAATATCACTTGTTGACTTCGGATAGGGGTGATTGGAGCTTCCGATCCTGATCGGAGCTTTCGATCCAACCACACGTCATGCCTGACGTAAAACCATCGGAGCTTCCGAACTCACCTTCGGAGCTTCCGAACTCTTCCCAAGAATAATGATTAATTCCTTAATTACTGATTTTGGTTACGGGCTACTACATTCTCCCCCACTTAAGATATTTCGTCCTCGAAATTAGATCTTAAGTACTGAATGTAATACAGAAATCAGAAACATTCTTTATTCTAGTCAAACGCTTACAGGGTTTACAACTGAATACAAATCGAAAATGAAATCAAAACAACTCAGGATGGTCTTCACGCATCCTGTCCTCAAGCTCCCAAGTAGCTTTCTCAGTGCCTCGGCGCTGCCACTGAACTAAAACCAAAGGAATAACTTTGTTTCGCAAAACCTTATCCTTAAAATACAGGATACAAATAGGTTTCTCAACATAGGTCAAATCCTTGCTCACCTGAACCTCAGACCGCTGCAGAATATGAGACTCATCCGCCACATACCGTCGCAACAGAGATACGTGGAACACGTCGTGAATACTGGAAAGATGCGGTGGCAAAGCTAGTCGATAAGCCAAATCGCCAATGCTCTCCAAGATCTCAAACGGACAGATAAACCTGGGAGAAACCTTGCCCTTAAGGCCAAATCTGAGAATCTTGCGGAAAGGTGACACTCTCAGAAACACTTTCTCCCCGACATAGAACTGCAAAGGCCTACGATTAGTATTAGCATAGCTGGCCTGACGATCTTGTGCAGTCTTAATCCGTTTCTTGATCTGATCAACAATGTCTATCGCCTGCTGGATAAACTCAGGTCCCTCAGCCTGTCTCTCCCCCACTTCTTCCTAGAAGAGTGGAGTACGACAACGTCATCCGTACAATGCCTCAAAAGGTGCCATCCCAATACTAGTATGATAGATGTTGTTGTACGCGAACTCGATCAATGGCAAATGATCCTGCCAGGCTGAACCAAAATCCATGATGCATGCTCTAAGCATATCCTCCAAAGTACGAATAGTGCGCTTTGACTGACCATCAGTCTCCGGATGATAGGCAGTACTCAAACTGAGAGTAGTACCCATCGCACGCTGAACACTCCCCCAGAATCTAGAAGTAAACCTGGAGTCTCGATCGCTGACAATGCTCACAGGTACTCCATGAAGTCGAACGAACTCCTAAATGTACAATCGAGCCATACGATCCACATTGTACTCACGGCTATAGGCAATGAAATGCGCTGACTTGGTGAGTCGGTCCACCACAACCCAGATAGAATCATAGTTCCTCTGGGGATAACGGCAAATGGGTCACAAAGTCCATTGTGATAAACTCCCATTTCCATTCAGGAATAGGCAGACTGTGAAGCAATCCTCCAGGTCGTCGGTGCTCTGCCTTGACCTGTTGACACACCAAACATCTCGAAACAAAATGATAAACACTGCGTTTCATTTCCTTCCACCAGAAACGAGTACGTAGATCCTTGTACATCTTGTTGCTCCCAGGATGAATACTCAACTTAGTGCGATGCGCCTGAGACAAAATCTCCTCTCGCAACTCTTCATCCTGCGGAATCACAAGCCTACCAGACAAACACAGAAAGCCATCTGACTGATAATGAAATCCAGACGAACTACCCTCGTTAGCTAGACGAGCTAAACGCTGGGTCTTTGAATCAGACATCTGAGCATCTCGAATCCGCGAATACAAAGCTGGCTCAGATAATATCACAAACATCTGGATACTCTTCATACCTTTCTTATGCTTGAAGGTATATCCTGAAGTACAACAGTCACTGATCGCACTAGACATCGAACAAGTCTGAAGTGCGGATAGTCGCACCTTGTGACTCAATGCATCAGCGGTGAGATTAGCAGCTCCCGGATGGTACTTAATCTCGCAATCATAGTCCTTAAGCAAGTCCATCCAACGTCTCTGCCTCATGTTCAACTCCGCCTGAGTGAACAAATACTTGAGACTCTTATGGTCGGTGAAGATCTCAAATTTCTCGCCATACAGATAATGACGCCAGATTTTCAAAGCAAACACAATGGCTGCTAACTCCAAATCATGGACTGGGTAGTTGTCCTCGTGAAGCTTCAGCTGTCTAGAAGTGTATGCGATCACATTCCCATTCTGAGTCAGGACACAACCTAACCTCTGAAGAGAAGCATCAGTGTATACCACATACCCTCCAGATCCTGACGGTAATGCCAACACCGGCGTAGAAGTCAACCGCCGTCGAAGCTCACAGAAATTCTCCTCACACTCGGAGGACCACTCGAAATCCACACCCTTGCGGGTAAGCTGTGTCAAAGGTCGAGCTAGTTGAGAGAAGTTCAGAATGAAGCGACGATAATACCCTGCTAGACCCAGAAAACTACGGATCTCAGCAACTTTCATCGGACGCAACCAATTAAGTACCGCTTCAATCTTGCTTGGATCAACAGAAATTCTCTCCCTGGATATGATATGGCCAAGAAAGACCACTCGATCCATCCAGAACTCACACTTGCTCAGCTTGGCGTACAACTGCTCATCTCGAAGAGTCTGCAGTACCAACCGCAAGTGAGAAACATGCTCTTCCGTATTACGCGAATACACCAAGATGTCATCAATGAAGACCACAACAAACTTGTCCAAATACTCCCTGAAGACACGGTTCATCAGATCCATGAATATAGCCGGCGCATTAGTCAAACCAAATGGCATCACTAGAAACTCGTAATGCCCATAGCGAGTACGGAATGCAGTCTTGGCTACGTCCTGATCTCGGACTCTCAACTGATGATACCCAGATCTCAAGTCAATCTTGGAGTAAACTGAAGTGCCCTGCAACTGATCAAACAAGTCATCAATACGAGGCAACGGATACTTGTTCTTCACAGTGAATCGATTCAGCTGCCGATAGTCAATGCACAGCCGCATAGACCCATCCTTCTTCTTTACAAAAAGAACAGGAGCTCCCCAAGGAGATACACTAGGACGAATGTACCCCTTGTCCAAAAGATCTTGTAGCTGATTCTTCAATTCATGCATCTTTGACGGAGCCAGACGATACGGTGCTCGAGAAATAGGCGAAGTACCCGGCATCATCTCTATGCCAAACTCGACTTCCCTAACAGGAGGAAAACCCGGAATCTCATCAGGAAAAACATCTGGGAATTCATCCACAATAGGAATACTCTCTATCCCAATACTCTCAGCGGACACATCTACTGCATAGATAAGGTAGCCTTCCCTGCCAGACTCTAGAGCTCGACAGGCTCTCAAAGCTGATACCAAAGGCATCGGGGGTCGCGCTCCCTCTCCATAGAAAAACCAGCTCTCACTCCCCTCCGGATGAAAGCATACTAATCTTTGATAGCAGTCCACTGAAGCTCAATAGGTAGTCAACATATCTATTCCCAGAATGCAATCAAAGTCGTCCATCGCCAGGACCATGAGATTTGCTAACAGAATGTTCCCTTCGAACTCTAAAGGGCAACCCATCACTAGACGCTTAGCCAAAGCAGATTGGCCCGTCGGAGTAGAAACAGACATCACTACGTCTAGTGCAATGCATGGTAACTTATGCCTCTTAAAAAAACGTGCAGAAATGAAGGAATGAGATGCACCAGTGTCAATAAGTACAAGAGCAGGTATACCATAAAGCAGAAATGTACCTGCGATGACTTTCTCATTCTCCTCCACTGCCTGATCATGTCTCAGGGCAAACACCTGGCCAGAAGCTCGTGGCCTCAAATGAGAACTCCCAGCAGGCTGTCCCTGCGTCCTCTGCTGAACGGTAGCCTGAGAACCAGATCCTGAACCAGAACCAGAACCTCCTCCCCCAGATAGTGGACAATCCCTCCGGATATGACCAGTCTCTCCACAACGGAAACAATCTCCAGAAGCTCTATGGCACTTGTCGGATGGATGGTTCTTCCCACAGTGATCACACTTGTCCTTCTTACCGAAACGGACAACACCTCCAGAACCAGAGGAAGAAGTAGATCAAGACTTCTTGAAAGATTGGGCATGGGGACCCAAAGAACTAGCAGACCTTGACTGAGGGAAAGACCTCTTCCGCCGAATGCTGTCCTCCGCCTGGTGACAACGGCTCACCAAACCCTTGTAGGACATGTCGTCGCCAACCGCCACACGGTCATGGATCTCAGGGTTAAGGCCCTGAAGGAACAGATTATACTTCATCCCAGAGCTGTTAGCAATCTCGGGGCAATAGGATAGCAGATCAAAGAACTTCTGCTGATACTCATCAATGGACATGGCTCCCTGTCGCAGACTCAAAAGCTCGCCTGCCTTCGATTGACGGAGTGCAGGAGGAAAATATAGCTTCTGAAAAGCTGTGCGGAACTCGGCCCAGGTGGCCACTCCTCTCGCCGCAATAAAGGGTGCAGAAGTAAACCTCCACCACCTACGGGCTCGCCTATCCAGAAGATAGCCAAGGGTCTCCATCTTCTGCTCCTCGGTGCAGTGGTAAGTCTGAAAAGTCGTCTCCATACGGTCTATCCAGTTCTCCGCATCCTCCGGAGACTCACCTCCAACAAGGGGCTTAGGACCCATCTGCAGAAATCGCCATACAGTGAAACGATCCTCATCACGACGAAGATGATGACGGTCCCGACGATGCTCACGATCGTCATCTCCCCAGCGTCCACCTCCACTACCATGGCTACTCTGATCATCGTAGTTCGCCATCTACAAAAGCACCTCACGGTTACCTTATGCAGAGTCTAAATCCCAAGAATACTATGCATGCTCTGATACCATAAATATAGTGACCCTTACCTGGATCACCTACTAAACAGAACTTAGGCATGCAAATAACTTAATAAACAGATAACAGAATAAACTGCGGAAACATTACTAAGATTACAATCCCAAGGCAAGGAATCTGTAAATATCCAAAATAAATTATACAACCAAATCAAAATCTGTATCAACCCAAAACAATAGAAATAAACCTAGACAAAGCTACAGCTGGCCAACCACTGTCTAGCCCCTCTTGGAACCACCCGCCTCGTCCAATCGCAAACCTGCCCCATGGAATACGGTGTCCAGAAACACAGAGTACGAGACGTGAGCATAAAATGCTCAGCACGAGAGTATGAGTATACATGCATGCAAAGTGAACTCCCTATAAACTCGAGGTCAAGGATCAGATAACAGAGACAGACCGGGCCCTGGTATGTAGCACACTGTGCCGTCGCTTCAGGAGGTGGCTCCCATACCATAATACAAGTGGATATGCTGGACCCAAATCGATGGAAGTCCAAATTGATGGAAGTCCAACCACTAACAGGATAGGAAAAAACCCTACTAACAGACATCTCGAAGGAGATAGCTGAGTATGCAAATGAATGCAGCATAAATCAATGACATATAAACCATGCAGTCACATAATACATGCATACTCAGTCAGGATATCTCGAACAGTACTTTCGTACCTCAAATCAGTGCAGGCTCTACCAACTCTAGGTCCACGCCTATAGTCTGCTCTACACTGCCAAATGATACTACTATCATTAAAGTGCTCTAAAAGCCTTAACTAAGCTATTGCATACTCCTAAATATTTATAGGAAGCAAAAGCTATACTTTCGTCCGTCGTTAGCCCTTTGATGTCGATGCCTCCAGAACTTGGGCACAACTTTGCTACGACTATCGAACACCTCGACGACTCCCGGGTCAAGCCTAGGAAGGCTAGAACAACTTGAATATGACTAGAGTAGAGTGGAAATCCGGAATTGGCAATTGAAAATGAATTCTCGGCCTTCTATTTATAGACAACGATCGGAGCCTCCGATGCTCGATCGGAACGTCCGAACCTCGATCGGAACGTCCGATCCTGCCATCGGAGCTTCCGAAGATCCTGATCTGCCACGTGTCAAAATATCACTTGTTGACTTTGGATAGGGGTGATCGGAGCTTCCGATCCTGATCGGAGCTTTCGATCCAACCACACGTCATGCCTGACGTAATACCATCGGAGCTTCCGATCCTGTTCGGAGCTTCCGAACTCACCTTCGGAGCTTCCGAACTCTTCCCAAGAATAATGATTAATTGCTTAATTACTGATTTTGGTTACGGGCTACTACAGGAATGGTGGCGGATACACTTGAGATGTGAGAAAGGTGGATGCATCAAGACCAAGTTGAATGGTCATCCCTCAGATCATTGCCTCCATAGATTGGAGGTGAACAGTAGTCGCGGCCATGTACTCATTCTGATAATGAGCAAAAGCGGTCAACTCTTTGACCTAATCAGGGAGGGAGAGACGACGGGGTTGCGGTGGTAGTGCGGCAGCATCATTGGAACTGGCTCCACCTCCTAGAGGGAAATCTTTATTCTGCTTTGCTTACTTGTTCGTCACAATGGCCTTGTCGACTGTTCTCATTGTGTAACGGCCCACTGTATCAAGACGGGTCTTTCTAACATGCTTATGTCCTCACTCGCACGCACACTGAGAAACTTCCCAGGGGGTCACCCATCCTATAATTGCCCCAAGTCAAGTACGCTTAACTTTGGAGTTCTTATATGATGAGCTCTCGAAAAGAAGATGCACCTTCTTGATATGATTAGTACATATGAAATCTTTTAAACTCTTTTCAAATATGCAGTCCCATACCTACACAGTCTCAAAATCCCTTTCATTTCGGCAAGATCGGTTCATTCATGTCTTCCTCCGCCTAGAAGCCTACCGGGAGCCACTTATTGTCCGTGCAACCTCTTGGCACCGGCGATCACTCCCCGCCTCCTCCGCCCCGGGCGTCACATTCCCACCAGCTTCTGCTTGGTTCGTCCCCGAACCAAACCGTACTAAGAGAGGTTGGCTTTGATATCATTTGTAACGGCCCACTGTATCAAGACGGGTCTTTCTAGCATGCTTATGTTCTCACTCACACATACCCTGAAAAATTTTCCAAAGGGTCACCCATCCTATAATTGCCCCAAGTCAAGCACGCTTAACTTTGGAGTTCTTATATGATGAGCTCTCGAAAAGAAGATGCACCTTCTTGATATGAGTAGTACATATGAAATCTTTTAAACTCTCCTCAACTATGCAGTCCCATACCTACACAGTCTTAGAATCCCTCTCATTCTAGCAAGATCCGTTCATTCATGTCTCCCTCCTCCTAGAAGCCTACCAGGAGCCGCTCATTCTCCATGCAACCTCTTGGCGCCGGCGATCACTCCCCGCCTCCTCCGCCCCGGGCGTCACACATTGGCTGAAGCCATTCCTCATTTGCCTGGACTGTAGTAGCCCGAACCCAGTTTTAGTGATTAACTATTATTTAATCCAATAAACATGATTAAGGGGACTTCTAATGGATTAGCGGAGCCCGGGATTAGACCCAGAATAATCAGAAATGGTCCGGAGGGTCAGGAAGAACGGAAGCAACGTTCTAGGAATGGATGCAACGTTCGTTCCATCAGAAATGCGTCACTGCTTATGTACTTGATGTGACATTGGCACCATCGGAAGCAACGATGGTGAACGGATGCAACGTTCATCAGGCAGAACGGACGCAACGATGGAGGATCGAACGCAACGTTCGTTGTCTATAAATAGGGGTGCCGAGGCTCACATTTGAGCACACCATTCACCTCTTCTCTCTCAATTCCTTAGCCTTCTAACTCAGATCTAGGGAATTCTAGGCGTCCCTTTGGGAATCTGGAAGTGGCATGGCGATCCAGGCGTCGTAGCGGAGCTGTGGCCTAGTTTTGAGGCAATCAACAGCAAAGGGCTAACGACAGACAAAGGTATAGCTTTTGCTTCCTAAAAATATTTAGGAGTATGCAATAGCGTAGTTAAGGCTTTTAGAGCACTTTAATGATATTAGTATCATTTGGCAGTGTAGTGCGGATTACAGGCGTGGACCTAGAGCTGGTAAAGCGCGCCTAGTATTTGAGGTACGAAAGTACTGTTCGAGATATCCTGATTGAGTATGCATGTATTATGTGACTGCATGATTTATATGTCATGATTTTATGCTGCATACATTTGCATCTTGCTGCGATCTCCTTTGAGATGTCTGTTAGTAGGGTTTAACCCATCCTGTTAGTGGATGGACTTCCATCGATTTGGGTCCCGCATATCCACTGGTATTTTGGTATGTGAGCCACCTCCTGAAGAGACGGCACAACGTGCTACATACCAGGGCCCGGTCTGTCTTTGTTATCTGATTCTTGACCTCCAGTCAGTAGACGGTACACTTGCATGTATGTATACTCATACTCTCGTGCTGAGCGTTTTATGCTCACATCTCGTACTCTGTGTTTCTTGACACCCTATTCCGTGGGGCAGGTTTGCGATTGGACGAGGCGGATGGATCCAAGAGAGGTTAGTCAGTGGTTGGCCAGCTGGAGCTTCGTCTAGGTTTATTCTTTGTTTTGGGTTGATAAAGCATTCGATTTGGTTGTATAAATATTTGGGTATTTACAGATTTCTTTCCTTGGGATTGTATATTGTTGATGGTTTCCGTAGTTTTAATTCTGATTACTGTTTTATTAAGTTAATTGCATGCCTAAGTTCTGTTTAGTAGGTGATCTCGATAAGGGTTACTACATTTATGGTATCAGAGCATGCATAGTATTCTTGGGAATTTAGATTCTACATAAGATAACCGTAAGGTACTTTTGTAGATGGCGAACTACGATGATCAGAGTAGCTATGGTAGTGGAGGTGGACGCTGGGGAGATGATGACCGTGAGAGTAGTCGGGAGCGTCATCATCGTCGACGTGATGAGGATTGTTTCAGTGTGCGCCGCTTCCTGCAGATGGGTCCTAAGCCCTTGGTTGGAGGTGAGTCTCCAGAGGATGCGGAGAACTGGTTTGACCGCATGGAGATGACTTTCCAGACTTTCCACTGCACTGAGGAGCAGAAGATGGAGGCACTGGGTTACCTTCTGGATGGGCGAGCCCGTAGATGGTGGAGGTTTACTTATGCACCCTTTGTTACTACGAGAGGAGTGGCCACCTGGGCCGAGTTCCGCACAGCTTTTCAGAAGATGTATTTTCCTCTTGCACTCCGACAGTCGAAGGCGGGAGAGCTACTGAGTCTGCGACAGGGAGCCATGTATATTGACGAGTATCAACAGAAGTTCTTTGATCTGTTGTCTTATTGCCCTGAGATTGCCAACAACTCTGAGATGAAGTATAATCTGTTCCTTCAGGGCCTTAACCCTGAGATCCATGACCGTGTGGTGGTTGGCGATGACATGACCTACGAGGCTTTGGTGAGCCGTTGTCACTAGGCGGAAAATAGCTTTCGGCGGAACAGGTCTTTCTCTCAGTCTAGGCCTGCGAGTTCTTTGGTTCCCCGTGCTCAGACTTTCAAAAAGTCCAGATCTACTTCTTCTTCTTCTGGTTCTGCTGGTGTTGTCCGTTTTGGGAAGAAGGACAAGTGTGATCATTGTGGGAAGAACCATCCGACCGACCGATGCCGCAAAGCTTCTGGAGCTTGTTTTCGATGTGGAGAGGTTGGTCATCTCCGGAGAGATTGTCCATAGTCTGGGGGAGACGGGTCTGGTTCAGGGTCTGGTTCTCAGGCTACCGTTCAGCAGAGGACGCAGGCACAGCCTATTGGGAGTTCTCATTTGAGGCCGCGTGCTTCTGGTCAGGTGTTTGCCTTGAGGCATGATCAGGCTGTGGAGGAGAATGAGAAGGTCATCGCAGGTACATTTCTACTCTATGGTATACCTGCTATCGTACTTATTGACACTGGTGCATCTCATTCCTTTATTTCTGCACGTTTTGTTAAGAGGCATAAGTTACCATGCATTGCACTAGACGTAGTAGTTTTTGTTTCTACTCCGACGGGTCAATCTGCTTTGGCTAAGCGTCTAGTGATGGGTTGCCCTTTAGAGTTTGAAGGGAATATTCTGTTAGCGAATCTCATGGTTCTTGTGATGGATGACTTTGATTGTATTCTGGGGATAGACATGCTGACTACCTATCGAGCTTCAGTGGACTACTATCAGAGATTAGTACGCTTTCATCCGGATGGAAGTGAGAGTTGTTTTTTCTATGGTGAGGGAGCGCGACCCCCGATGCCTTTAGTATCAGCTTTGAGAGCCTGTCGAGCTCTAGAGTCTGGCGGGGAAGGCTACTTTATCTATGCAGTTGATTTGCCCGCTGAGAGCGTTGGGTTAGAGAGCATTCCTGTTGTGGATGAATTCCCAGATGTATTTCCAGATGAGATTCCGGGTTTTCCTCTTGCTAGGGAAGTCGAGTTTGGCATAGAGTTGATGCCGCGTACTTCGCCTATTTCTCGAGCACCGTATTGTCTGGCTCCGTCAGAGATGCGTGAGTTGAAGAATCAGTTACATGATCTTTTGGACAAGGGGTACATTCGTCCTAGTGTATCTCCTTGGAGAGCTCCTATTCTCTTTGTGAAGAAGAAGGATGGGTCTATGCGGTTGTGGATTGACTATCGGCAGCTGAACCGAGTTACTGTAAAGAACAAGTATCCTTTGCCTCGTATTGATGACTTGTTTGATCAGCTGCAGGGCACTTCGGTTTACTCCAAGATTGACTTGAGATCTGGGTATCATCAGTTGAGAGTCCGAGATCAGGATATAGCCAAGACTGCATTCCATACTCGTTATGGGCATTACAAGTTTCTAGTGATGCCATTTGGATTGACTAATGCGCCGGATATATTTATGGATCTAATGAACCGTGTCTTCAGGGAGTATTTAGACAAGTTTGTCGTGGTCTTCATTGATGACATCTTGGTGTATTCGCGTAATGCGGAAGAACATGTTTCTCACTTGCGAGTTGTACTACAGACTCTTCGGGATGAGCAGTTGTACGCCAAACTGAGCAAGTGTGAGTTCTGGATGGATCGAGTGGTTTTTCTTGGCCATATCATATCCAGGGATGGGATTTCTGTTGATCCGAGCAAGATTGAAGCTGTGCTTAATTGGTCGCGACCGACAACGGTTGCTGAGATCCGTAGCTTTCTGGGTCTAGCAGGATATTATCGTCGTTTCATTCTAAACTTCTCTCAGCTAGCTCGACCGTTGATGCAGCTTACCCGCAAGGGTATGGATTTCGAGTGGTCCTCCGAGTGTGAGGAGAATTTCTGTGAACTTCGACGGCGGTTGACTTCTGCGCCGGTGTTGGCATTACCGTCAGGATCTGGAGGGTATGTGGTGTACACGGACGCCTCTCTTCAGGGGTTAGGTTGTGTCCTAACTCAGAATGAGCATGTGATAGCATACGCTTTTAGACAGTTGAAGTTGCACGAGGACAACTATCCAGTTCACGATTTGGAGTTGGCAGCTATTGTGTTCGCTTTGAAGATCTGGCGTCATTATCTGTATGGCAAGAAATTTGAGATCTTCACCAACCACAAGAGTCTCAAGTATTTGTTCACTCAGGCGGAGTTGAATATGAGGCAACGTTGGATTGATTTGCTTAAGGACTATGATTGCAAGATTAAGTACCATCCGGGAGCTGCTAATCTCACCGCTGATGCTTTGAGTCACAAGGTGCGACTATCCGCACTTCAGACTTGTTCGATGTCTAGTGCGATCAGTGACTGTTGTACTTCAGGGTATACCTTCAAGCATAAGAAAGGTATGCAGAGTATCCAGATGTTTGCAATTTTATCTGAGCCAGCTTTGTATTCGCGGATTCGAGATGCTCAGATGTCTGATTCGAAGACCCAGCGTTTGGCTCGTCTAGCCAACGAGGGTAGTACGTCTGGATTTCACTCTTATTCAGATGGTTTTCCGTGTTTGTCTGGTAGACTTGTGATTCCGCAGGATGAAGAGTTGCGAGAGGAGATCTTGTCTCAGGCACATCGCACCAAGTTGAGTATTCATCCGGGGAGCAACAAGATGTACAAGGATCTAAGTACTCGGTTTAGGCGGAAGGGGATGAAACGCAGCGTGTATCAGTATGTTTCGAGATGTTTGGTGTGTCAGCAGGTCAAGGCAGAGCACCGACGACCTGGAGGTTTGCTTCAGAGTCTGCCTATTCCGGAGTGGAAATGAGAGTTTATCACGATAGATTTAATGACCCATTTGCCGATGTCCTCGAGGAATTGTGATGCTATCTGGGTTGTGGTGGACCGACTCACCAAGTCAGCGCATTTCATTGCCTATAGCCGTGAGTACACTGTGGATCATATGGCCCGTTTGTATGTTCAGGAGATCGTTCGACTTCATGAAGTGCCTGTGAGCATTGTCAGCGAATGAGACCCCAGGTTCACTTCTAGGTTTTGGGGGAGTGTTCAGCGTGCGATGGGCACTACTCTCAGCTTGAGTACTGCCTATCATCCGGAAACAGATGGTCAGTCAGAACGCACTATCTGTACTTTGGAGGATATTCTTCGAGCTTGCACTATGGACTTTGGTACAGCCTGGCAGGATCATTTGCCATTGATTGAGTTCGCATACAACAACAACTATCATACTAGCATTGGGATGACACCTTTTGAGGCATTGTACGGGCGACGTTGTCGTACTCCACTCTTCTGGGAAGAAGTGGGGGAGAGGCAGGCTGAGGGACCAGAGTTTAACCAGCAGGCAGTAGATGTTGTTGATCAGATCAAGAAACGGATTAAGACTGCACAGGATTGTCAGGCTAGCTATGCTAACACTAAGCGTAGGCCTCTGCAGTTTGATGTTGGGGAGAAAGTGTTTCTGAGAGTGTCACCTTTCCACAGGATTCTCAGATTTGGCCTTAAGGGCAAGTTGTCTTCCAGGTTTATCAGTCCGTTTGAGATCTTGGAGAGCATTGGCGATTTGGATTATCATCTGGCTTTGCCACCGTATCTGTCCAGTATTCACAACGTGTTCCACGTATCTCTATTGCGACGGTATGTGGCAGATCCATCTCATATTCTACAGTGGTCTGAGGTTCAGGTGGATAAGGATTTGACTTATATTGAGAGACCTATTCGTATCTTGGATCATAAGGATAAGGTCGTGCGGAATAAAGTCATTCCCCTGGTATTAGTTCAGTGGAAGCGTCGAGGCACTGATGAGGCCACTTGGGAGCTCAAAAGCAGAATGTGTACAGAACATCCTGAGTTATTTTGATTTCCTTTTGAGTTGTATTCAGTTGTAAACTCTATAAAAGTTTGATTTGAATAAAGAATGTTTTTGCATCTTGATTAACATTCAGTACTTAAGATCTGATTTCGAGGACGAAATATCTTAAGTGGGGGAGAATGTAGTAGCCCGAACCCAGTTTTAGTGATTAACTTATATTTAATCCAATAAACATGATTAAGGGGACTTCTAATGGATTAGCGGAGCCCGGGATTAGACCCAGAATGATCAGAAATGGTCCGGAGGGTCAGGCAGAACAAAATCAACATTCTAGGAACGGATGCAACGTTCGTGTCATCAGAAATGCGTCACTGCTTACGTACTTGATGTGACATTGGCACCATTGGAAGCAACGATGGTGAATGGACGCATCGTTCGTCAGGCAGAACGGACGCAACGATGGAGGATCGGACGCAACGTTCGTTGTCTATAAATAGGGGTGCCGAGGCTCACATTTGAGCACACCATTCACCTCTTCTCTCTCGATTCCTTAGCCTTCTAACTCAGATCTAGGGAATTCTAGGCGTCCCTTTGGGAATCTGGAAGTGGCATGGTGATCCAGGCGTCGTAGCGGAGCTGTGGCCTAGTTTTGAGGCAATCGACAGCAAAGGGCTAACGACGGACGAAGGTATAGCTTTTGCTTCCTAAAAATATTTAAGAGTATGCAATAGCGTAGTTAAGGCTTTTAGAGAACTTTAATGATATTAGTATCATTTGGCAGTGTAGTGCGGATTACAGGCATGGACCTAGAGCTGGTAAAGCGCGCCTAGTATTTGAGGTACGAAAGTACTGTTCGAGATATCCTGACTGAGTATGCATGTATTATGTGACTGCATGATTTAAATTCCATGATTTTATGCTGCATACATTTGCATCTTGCTGCGATCTCCTTTGAGATATCTGTTAGTAGGGTTTACTCTATCTTGTTAGTGGATGGACTTCCATCGATTTGGGTCCCGCGTATCCACTGGTATTTCGGTATGTGAGCCACCTCCTGAAGCGATGGCACAACGTGCTACATACCAGGGCCCGGTCTGTCTTTGTTATCTGATTCTTGACCTCCAGTCAGTAGACGGTACACTTGCATGCATGTATACTCATACTCTCGTGCTGAGCGTTTTATGCTCACGTCTCGTACTCTGTGTTTCTGGACATCCTATTCCATGGGGCAGGTTTGCGATTGGACGAGGCGGGTGGATCCAAGAGGGGTTAGTCAGTGGTTGGCCAGCTGGAGCTTCGTCTAGGTTTATTCTTTGTTTTGGGTTGATACAACATTCGATTTGGTTGTATAACTATTTGGGTATTTACAGATTCCTTTTCTTGGGATTGTATATTGTTGATGGTTTCCGTAGTTTTAATTCTGATTACTATTTTATTAAGTTAATTGCATGCCTAAGTTCTGTTTAGTAGGTGATCTCGGTAAGGGTCACTACATGGACTTTCACTCCTGCGTGAATACATAACTCGGAAATGATGGATGGGAAGAATAAACCCACAGATGGAGTATAGATGGACCTCCGTATCTCGTTGCGTATCACCCGACCCACATTGATTGGCCACTCCATATCCAAAGCATAGGGTAATATGGAGCGGTTGGTGTGCACATCACTGGTGTGGGAGACCGGCGTCATTTTTTTGGCAACAAACGCATACCAAGTGGCGGGTTCCAAGAATAATAAACGCTCTTGAAAGTGTTGGAAGGCAAAGGGTCATGCCACGTAGCCCTTTCGTAACACAGCTGCTGGATGATCTCGTTATAGTTCGGATCGGACTACAAACTCTGATAAATCCCATCATCTACGGTAGGTGTTTCAAGCAACGCATTAAGTGAATCTTCATAAAAAAAACTAATTTTCCCCTCACAAACGCCTTTCCATCCTCACGCTCGGCCGCATTAGCTTAAAATTCACGAACTAGTGGTACTACGGCGACCTTGGGTTTTCTACAAAATGTCTCCCATGTCTATGCTCAATATCAATGGCAATCTTGCTCTCCCTGATGCGATCGTGGACAGCTCGCATGCGGATCATGTTGCGGGGAATGTTCGAGATCCATTGGAGTTGCCATTGGGACCAGTGATGAGGAGTCGAGCTAAAAAGTTTAAGGAAGCACTTCAAATATTGATGCTAAATTACCAAGATAAAGTTGGAACACTTGAAGATTATTCTGGAAGATGTTTATGTGTCATTGATGTGTTAAAAAGTGAGGAATTAGGAATTTCGGACATAAATTTTCTCGCCCAAGCACAATAACCTGCCGCTCAAGCAAGCATCGTGAAAATTTTTGGACAGAGAGTTTCTCGCCTGAGCGCAACATCTTGTCGCTCGAGCGAGCCTTGAAGAAAATTCGGGACAGAGGACTGTTTACTCGAGCGCATGTTTCTGCCGCTCTAGCGCGAGTATATTTTTGAGAAAACACACACACTCAGCGTGTTAGTGTGTGTACGAGAGTTTTGATTATTTTTCTAATATTTTCATATTTCAGAGTCTTTTAAGTCTATTAGAAAACTTTTAAGTCATATCTTTTTTATATCTTTGCAATATTTTGCGTTATCTTTTATTTTTTAGTTGTAACTATAAATACATTATTCATATTCATTAATAATAAGTTTTCAGTTTTATTCATATTATTGCTTGAAATTCTCTCAAGAATTTTATTGAAGCTTTGGTTTTGTTCTAAATCAAACTTATCAAAGTTATTAAACTTTGTGGTGTTTGTCAGTTGATTTTCATTGAAGATTGTCAGATACAAGTTATCTGAAGGTCTCATTGAGTTCAATTGTTTTGTAATTTTTATTGTTAATCGTTCATCGATTAAAGGTAAAAATTCACTTTTATCTTTTGTTAATCTCCGCGAGATTATATTTGTCTTAAAAAGATCAAAAAAACATCAATTTAGTCTTGTGTTTAATTGATTTGAGGGCAAAAATTGGATTATTTTCGTGTTTGCTTTTCGTTAATCAACCAGATTCATATCATTTGGCATCGAAGAAAAGTTTTCTTTGAGACAAGTAAGTATTTGTTCTTATCTGTTCTTTGTTCTTCATAGTCATTCTTCGTTCTTCATCTAACTCTATTCTTCGTCAAATCTTCATTGTTTCTATCTTGTTGCCCAAGTTTCGTGTCTTGTGCTACAAGTTATCTAAAAAAAAGGAGTGTTGAGTGATTCGTTTGAAGTGACTTGTGAGAATTTGTGTGAGAATATTTTATTACTAACCTTTTCTTGCAGGTACAATGAATCCTAATAAAGATGCTAGTGAGAGTGTCAACCAAGGAATTTCTAAGGTTCAGCTGGATGCGTTGATGGGGCATTTTACTAAGGTAATGAGGTCAGAGTTGGGACCATTACATCAGAGGTTGAGTAAGCTGGAGGAGAATAGTGGTAGTGGGAGTAGGAATAAAAGTAGGAAGGTGGATGATTTTGAGGGTGGTGAAGAGATTTGTGACAAGAATTGGGAAAGGGAGAGACGAGTAAATGGGGGTAGAAATAGGCAAAAAGCGATGCGTGGAAAATACACCAAGGGGAGTAGAGATGATGGGAATATTAGTAGTATTAAGATGAAAATTCCGGCGTTTCATGGGAAGTTTGATCCGGAGGTGTATTTAGAGTGGGAGAAGCAGGTGGAGTTTGTGTTTGACTATCATCACTATTTTGCTCTTAAGAAAGTGAGGTTGGCAGTGGTGGAGTTTGTGGATTATGCTTTGATCTGGTGGGATCAGATTGTTACCACTAGGAGGAGGTGTGGTGAGCGGCCTATTGAGACGTGGGATGAAATGAAGTGAGTTATGAGGAAGCGGTTTGTGCCTAACCATTATTATCGTGATATGTTTAGACGTTTGCAGACTTTGAAGCAGGGGTCTAGGAGCGTGGAGGATTACTACAAAGAATTAGAGACCACGATGATCCGGACCAATATTGAGGAAGAAAATGAGGCTACAATGGCTCTATTTTTGTGTGGCCTGAATAGAGAGATCCAAGATCAAGTGGTGCTTCGTCATTTCTTTGATCTGGGCATGATGGTGCAGACGACCATGAAGGTGGAGCAACAACTTAAGCGACGAGGGGTTGGTCACGTTCCATCCGGTGGAGGATCGTCGAATTCTTGGCATCCGAACATTGCAAAATGGGAGGATAGCAAGCCGGTGTCCAAACCAAAAGCTGACATTAAGTCGGAGGTACCGAAACAAGGGGTTTAAGGTACATCTAAAATTTTTAATACTCGTACTAGAGATATTAATTGTTTTAGGTGTCAAGGTGTTGGCCACATTTCTAGCCAATGCCCAAATAAGAAATTGATGATTATTAATGCTTGTGGTGATGTGGAGTTTGAGAGTGATGAGGGTGAGGAGAATTATGATGATATGCCTGCATTGGAGGATCCCGATGATGAGGGATATGGTGCGGTGGTTGGTGAGTTGTTGGTCACTAGGAGGATTCTAAATACACACCATAAGGAGGAGGACAAGAGCCAAAGAGAGAATCTTTTTCATACTAGGTGTTTTGTGAAAGAAAAAGTTTGTAGTCTTATCATTGATGGTGAAAGTTGTGCGAATGTAGCTAGTTGTGAGTTGGTGGAGAAGTTGGGGTTGCCAACTCTAAAGCATCCTCAGCCATATCGGTTACAGTGGTTTAATGAATGTATGGAGGTGAAGGTTACCAAACAAGTAGCGGTTCTATTTTTTATTGGTAAGTATGTTGATGGTAGTGTGTGATGTGGTACCTATGCATGCTTGTCATATCTTGTTGGGTAGACCGTGGCAGTATGATAGGAGGGTATTACATGATGGGTTTAAAAATAAGTATTCTTTTACTATGAAAAAAAAGTTCATTGTATTATTACCCATGTATCCAAAGCAAGTGTTGGAGGATCAAATGAAAAAGAAAAAGAGAGATGAGGCCCAAAAAAAAAAAGATTGGTAAAAAATTAAGATGGCCTTGGAAAAGAAAAGTGAGAGAAAAAAAAGAAGAGAAAAAAAGTGAGAGAAAAGAGGCAGAAAAAATATTATATATAGCCCAAAAGAGCGAGGTAAGAGAGATTTTATGTTCCCATGTTCCGCTTGTGTTGATTTTTTTATAAGGAGGTACTCCTTAACACAAGTGATATAGCCGGAGATCTTCCGAGCGTTGTTATATCTCTTTTGCATGAGTTCAATGATTTATTTCCAGAGAAGCTACCTCAAGGACTACTACCTTTGAGGGGGATCGAGCACCAAATTGATTTGGTACCCGGGAGTGCATTGCCGAATCGCCCAGCTTATAGGATCAATCCGGAGGAAACTAAGGAATTGCAACGACAGGTAAGAGAACTTATAGATAAAAGTTTTGTGCGTGAGTGGATGTCACCATGTGTAGTGTCTGTGTTGTTAGTACCTAAGAAAGATGGATCTTGGCATATGTGTGTAGATTGTAGAGCTATAAATAATATTACTATCAAGTATAGAAATCATATTTCTAGACTAGATGATATGTTGGATGAACCGCATGGCTCTAGATTCTTTAGCAAGATTGATCTTAAGAGTGGTTATCATCAGATTAGGATGAGAGAGGGAGATGAGTAGAAAATTGCATTTAAAATGAAGTATGGTTTGTATGATTGGATGGTTATGACTTTTGGTTTAACTAATGCACACATTTATGCGTCTAATGAATCATGTTTTGCGTGCATATATTGGAAAATTTGTGGTGGTATACTTTGATGATATATTGGTATATAGCAAAAACTTGGATGATCGTGTGGAGAATTTGAGAGTTGTACTAATCACATTGCGTGCTGAATATTTATATCCTAACCTGAAAAAGTGTGTGTTTTGTACAAAAGAACTCGTATTTCTTGGTTTTGTTATGAGTTCACAAGGTGTAAGAGTGGATGAAGAAAAGGTAAGTGTCATTCGAGATTGGCCGACGCCTACGTCGATTGGTCAAGTTTGAAGTTTTCATGGGCTTGCAGGAATCTACAGGAGGTTTGTGAAAGACTTTAGCACGTTGGCAGCACCTATGACTGCAGTAATTAAGAAGAATGTTTTGTTTCATTGGGGAGATGAACCGAAGAAGTCTTTCAATTTAATTATGCAAAAAATAATTAATGCTCTTTTATTGGTTTTACCTGATTTTTCTAACACCTTTGAAATTGAATGTGATGCTTCAGGTTTAGGAACCGGAGGAGTGTTGATGCAAGGAGGGAAGCCGGTGGAATATTTCAGTGAGAAGTTGAATGGAGCAGCGTTGAATTATCCAACGTATGATAAAGATTTTTATGCTTTAGTGCGAGTGCTCGAAACGTGGTAGCATTATTTAAGGCCAAAAGAGTTCGTGATTCATACAGATCATGAATCTTTGAAACATATTAAAGGACAGCAAAAGTTGAATAAGAGACATGCAAAGTGGGTAGCATTTGTGGAAACTTTTCCTAACATCATCAAGTACAAGCAAGACAAGAAAAATGTGGTAGCGGATGAATTGTCACGAAGGTATGTTCTCTTAACTACTTTAGATGCTAAGTTTTTGGGTTTTGAGAATGTGAAAGAATTGTATGCTAGTGATAATGAATTTGGTGAAGTGTATAAGTCATGTATGCATAGTCCTCAAGGAAAATTTTATTTGCATGATGGATACTTGTTTAAAGAAAATAGATTGTGCATTCCTAGAACTTCAATTAGGGAGTTACTTGTTAGAGAATCGCATGGTGGTGGTTTAATGGGTCATTTTAGTGTGGCAAAAAAATATAAAGTTTTACATGAGCATTTTTATTGGCCACAAATGAAGCATGATGTAGAGAAAGTTTGTGAGTGGTGTGAGACATGTAAGAGGGCAAAATCTAGATCACAACCGCATGGCTTGTATACTCCACTTCCAGTACCTAGTGAACCTTGGGTGCACAATTCTATGGATTTTGTTCTTGAGTTACCGAGGTCTAAGAAGGGGAGGGATTCTATTTATGTTGTGGTAGATAGATTTTCTAAAATGGCACATTTCATTGTTTGTCAAAAGTCAGACGATGCTTCGCATGTTGCAGATTTATTTTTAATGAGATTGTTAGATTGCATGGCATGCCTAGGAGTATTGTTTATGATAGGGATACTCAATTTTTAAGTTACTTTTGGAAAACACTATGGTGTAAACTTGGAACTAAGTTGTTATTTTATACTAGTTGTAATCCTCAAACTGATGGACAAACTGAGGTAGTTAATAGGACTTTAGGAATATTGTTGCGCTCTATCATTAAAAAGAACTTGAAAAATTGGGAAGAGTGTTTGCCATTTATTGAATTTGCTTATAATCGTAGTGTGAAATCTACTACGAATTATTCACCTTTTGAAATTGTTTATGGATTTAACTCATTGACACTGTTGGGTTTGATGTCATTACCTATGAGTGAAAGGATTAATATGGATGGTAAGAAGAAAGCATAATTTGTTAAGAGCTTGCATGAGAAAGTGCTTGAGAATATTGAGAAGAAGAATTTGCAGTACACTAAACAAGCGAATAAAGGGAGGAATAAGGTCGTATTTGAGCCCGGTTATTGGGTTTAGTTGCATTTGCGGAAGGAGCATTTTCCGGAGAAAAGATGTTCAAAGTTGTTGCCTAGAAGATATGGTCCATTTCAAGTCCTTGAGCAAATCAACGATAATGCCTACAAGCTAGATCTGTCAGGTGAGTATAACAAATGTACTAGTTTTAATGTTGTTGATCTTTCATTGTTTGATGTAGGTCATGAGCGAGATTTGAGGACAAATATTTTCAAGAAGGGGAGGATGATGCAATCATGGACAGCTCGCATGCGGATCGTGTTGCGGGGAATGTTCGATATCCATTGGAGTTGACATAAGATCTAGTGACGAGGATTCGAGCTGAAAATTTTAAGGAATAAATTCAAATATTGATGATAAATTACCAAGATAAAGTTGGAACACTTGAAGATTATTCTGGAAGATGTTTATGCGTCATTGAAGTGTTAAAAAGTTAGGAATTCATAATTCGGACAGATTGTTTCTCGCCAGAGCGCAAGAACCTGTCGCTCGAGCGAGCATCGTGAAAATTTTTGGACAGAGAGTTTCTCGCCTGAGCGCAACATCTTGCCGCTCGAGCGAGACTTGAAGAAAATTCGGGACAGAGGACTGTTCACTCGAGCGCATGCTTTTGTTGCTCGAGCGCGAGTATATTTTCAAGAAAAAACACACACTCGGCATGTTAGTGTGTGTATGAGCGCAAGAAGCTGTCGCTCGAGCAAACCAGAACCCTTCTCGCTCGAGCGCAAGAAGCTGCCGCTCGAGCGAAATAAATTTTTTTTAAAAAAATATTAAACATTAAACATTAACGAATATAAGGCAAAAAATTAAATTGAAAAGGAAAAGAACACTGGGTTGCCTCCCAGTCAACACTAAATTTATAGTCTATAGCCCGACTATACTTCTCTTTCAAATTTTTGGGTCCTGCAGATCGATCATGGTCTTTGTTTTATCCACACTTCCACCACGATAAATTTTCATCCTTTGACCATTAACAACCTTAAATTCCCCGGTTGTAGGACTTGTGATCTCCATAGTGTCATATGGTAGAACTTGTGTGATTGTGTATGGCCCAAACCACCGCGAGCGCAATTTACCTGACATGAGTTTCAAGCGTGAGTTAAATAATAATACATGTTGTTCTACTTTGAACTCACGGGAGACAATATTCTAATCATGTCATCTTTTTGTTTTCTCTTTATAAATCCTTTCACTCTCATACGTATCCAATCTAAGCTTGTCTAGCTCATTCAACTGCAGCATCCGCTCCTCACCTGTGGCATTAACATTAAAATTGAGAAATTTAGTGGTCCATAAAGCTTTATGTTCAAGTTCGACAGAAAGATGAAATGTTTTACCATACAACAACCTAAAAGGAGATGTGCTTATAGGTGCTTTAAATGCAGTGCGATAGGTCCATAAAGCATCATCTAATTTATTGGACCACTCTTTCCTATTGGAATTCACGGTATTTTCCAAAATTCTTTTCAGTTCCCTGTTCGAAACTTCAACTTGCCCCCTAGTTTTGGGTGATAAGGTGTTGCCACCTTATGAGTGACCCCATACTTACTCAATAATGTGTCAAATTTCGTGTCTCCTAGAAATTTTCCCAACTCGCTGGCACTCATCACATGCAAGAACAAAGTTATAAGCATCCTTAAACAATGAAGTCCAATAAAACCCTGATTGGAGAACTTTAGCAGCGGTTCTACCCACTCCAAAATTTCCTCCAGTTGGTCCTGTGTGACAATGTGTGAGTATAGAACTTACCTCTTCCGCTGGAATGCATCTATGAATAATACCATCTGCACAAATCCTAAAAAGCAAAGGATCTTCCCACAAAAAATATTTCAGGTCAGAGAAAAATTTCTTTTCCTATTGATAATTCATGTGCGAGGGAAGAAACATACTTGAAAGATAATTGACAATGTCTACATACAAGGGTAAGTTTGTTACCTTAAAAAGTTGTTCATCCGAGAAGTCGTCATGTATTACCTGCTCCTCAACTCCCTGATTCTCCAAACGAGATAGATGATCCGCTACTTGATTCTCAGACCCTTTCCTCTGAAACAACCTCCTACTTTTTATAATTAATTGTTGTGAAAATTTACTCGCAAGCGTACGAGTGTCAAGTTTTAGTATAGTGAAAGAGAGAGTGTCGATCCCACAGGGAGTAAAATGAAAATATTCAATACTTGTAATTAAAATAGTCTTAATTTTATCTAGAAAATCAAACTTCGAGAATTTTGCAGAAGAAATAAAATAAATAATGAGGAATTATCAAGCTCACACACACACAAATTTCAAGGAATTATCAATCAGATAAAAATAGTCCAGAGGTTTTGATTTCACTTGGTCTCGACAATATTCAATCCTAATTAATCTATTTTATGAATTTCCTTCGATTAATGACCAAGAACACTTAGATTATTCTATTCCCCTCTTCCGAGCAACAAATAGAGTGTATCAACTACAGTTCGATTTCAATATCCCTATTAAAAATCTAGATGTAGTGATATGTGTAAAATGATGTTCCTTAAAGGTTCTATTAAAGCTATATACTCTCCCGAGCTATATAAACAATTAACAGTGTAGTTCCTATTGATCCTACTCAAAATCCCCTCTCACGAGCAATGATTCTAAGTAAATATAACAACTCAATTTATGGCCAATAAATTAAGAAGACATTCAATTCTAGAAACACAATTAATCTATAGAAATTCAATTTATTAAAATCAAAAATCCATGAATATGTCTCAACCAAGCTACGTCAACCTCTAGACTAGAAAAGTTTAGTTCATGCTCGAATTCAATAAAAACCAAATCATGTTTAATATTTCAAACATAATTTCAACAATCAAAAGAAAAATAAAAAGAAGAAACAAAACCGTAGTCTTTCTTCCGTGTCCGGTCGAACAGTCTTCGTCTTCGTTCCAAGCAATCTTCAATTCTTCAACTCCAAAAACTCACAAAAGTGCTCTCTAGAATATTGTGTGTATTGGCGGCTGATAGATAGTTTAATGACTCAGAAAAATCCCTTAAATATGACCTAACAATCGTCCAAAATAATACCAAAGATATCCCCAAAATTTCCATAAACAGTCGGACTCTTTATTTCCTCACAGACGACGGTGCGGGCGCCCCATAACCAGTGCGGGCGCGCCTCCACTTCGCAAAACAATCCTTTGAATATTCTTCAACGGCGCGGGTGCGCCTAGGGTCAGCGCGGGCGCGCCCTTAGCTCGACTTTTCTTCTCAATTTCTTTAATAACAGCGCGGGCGCCCCATCAGTTGGCGCGGGCGCGCTCTCAGCTCGAATTTAAACATTTTTCTTCTCTGTTCCAACTCTTGAATCTCCCTTTAAACTTTCATCTTTTAGGCTTATTTCCACTTGAACACATCAAAGTCCAAAACTTCCTACAAACACAAAAACAACAACAATTTCACGCAATATCTACCAATAAATTCCAAAAGTCAAGTAAAACCATATACAAATTAAGTGAACAAAATGCACTTATCAAATTCCCCCAAGCTTGAATTTTTGTTCGTCTCGAGCAAAACTAATACAAACTCCACTCAATTGCAAGAATAACAACCATCAAGAATGACTATGGATTAATGACCTCAGTATGGAATTCCAAAACAATTTAAATCAAATCATATCTATCCTACTAACACTTGAAAAATAAGTTAGCCAGAAAAATAATTCAACCTCATAAACTCATAAACTCCGCAACTCACGTTTCAAAATACTCTTCTCTTAACTCAATTCAAACATTCACAAATCATGAGGACTTTCATGGTAGAACAGGATCAAATTCAAAGATATATCATCACAACCACACTCAATTGGTTTAATTCAAAGAACGTAGTGTGTGCGTGTTTCGATCAAGAATTCATAATCATTAAAGTTTCAATCAACAGTCCATAGGCTAAATTCTCGCAATCCCTCTCCACTAATATATTGGGCAACTGTGACTCGGTCAATAGGACTTAATAAGCTTATAATGCAAGGCCTGGCTCATGGCTACAAATGAAGGAAAATAATTCAAATAAGGAGTAATTCACATTTATGCTCAAACTCTAATGTCAACTCCTTTTCATTCACAACTTCACACTTATTTTACTTCATTGATTTTTCAATTTTTTTACACATCTTTCACAACTTTTCTTTTCACAACTTTTTCAATCACAAATTTTTCAACTCTTTTTCTTTTCTACTACCTTCCTCATTTCCATTCATCCACCACACCATTCCATATTCACAAATAAAAAGTAGGAGCATATAACAATTTAGCATTCAAATTACTCCCTTAAAGGTAGGAAATAGTGTATAAGCTATTCAGGTAATTAATGTAGGACCTTGAAATAATGACGAATGAGGTTTAATCACACGTTTACACGCATGCCATTTGATTTTCAATAAAGCTCAAATAAGGTACTAGGGATAACATATATAATAGGTAGCTTGAAAGGCTCAAACGAATTCAGAAAAATCGCCTAAATCATTCCTAATCACAGTTTTGCCTGTATTTCACCTCGAGGGATGTCCGAACTAGTTCTAGACAAGTCTCAATCCACAATTAAATCATACAAATCTCAATCAGTGCAGAAAGAAATAATCATCAGCAGTAAACGATTATTTTCACAACAAATTTCAGAATTCTCGTACCTCTAAGTACTAATATACGTGTAAGCTCAAATGGGAAACTAAGGATAAATTGATTCAATAAAATTCAAGCCCAAAATGTCCAAACAATGCCTCAATCATTTTTATGTTTGTCTGTCTCAAGATTCAGATTCAAGCAAAATCACAGAATATATAGGAGTTCAATTGTTCACTTGGTTCCGTTTATTTCAAAATTTTGTCAGCTAGGCAGGTATTCATGGACTTCAGTTACAAAACAAAAATTAACATCATTGGCCATCAATCCATTTCATTCATGATTTCTCAACATCATTCACCAAAAACCACAACTACATAAATTTCTCAAATTCAGCCACACACCAACACAACACAACTCCTAAGAACCAAACAACTAAAATAAAAACAAAAAAAAAGCAAAAGCAACTAAACAAAAACAAAAACAAAAACAATAAAAGTCAGAACTGACACAACTCCCCAAACTTAGTACATTCATTGTCCTCAAGGAATTAAAACAAGAAAGCATAAAGGACATGTACCACAAACGACGACCGTCAGTGGTCATCGCCATCATCAGCGGCATCATCATGGGATGGACCTGAAGGGCCAAAAGTGGGCGGCCACTGTGGATACAGAGGAAATGGATGAGTCGAACTAGCAGCCTGTGGAAACTGATGTCTCAAAGCATCTGTAAAATCCATCATGTAGTCCATAAAGACACCAGTAGTCTGTTGAAATGTCCGAAACTCTTGACGGTGCGCTCTCAATTCATCCTCCAGAAGAGCAACACGATCGGGCGTAACAGGGGGTGCTTGAGGTCGGGGTGCAGGGCCGCTTCGTGCAGCTGCTCGCTCATTAAAATCTCGCCTCTCAGCGCAAGTTCGGTGCTCAGAAGCCGGTATCAGACGAAAAGGAGTAAAACAAGCAATAGGGGCAGTAGCTTTCATCAATTCTTCATTCTGGCCCCACTCAACTCCAGCCGCTTCACAAAGATCAATGATAAGTACGGGTAATGCAAACCCGCCAGTCGTCTTACCGGCCACCACACCCTGAATTGTTGCTTGACAGATCTGTCCCAAGTCAATTGCTTTGCCCTCCAAAATACAATAAACAAGAATCGCTCTTTCTCGTGTAACCTCATGCTTGTGGTCAGTCGGTTTAAGACGAGTACACACAAAGTTATACCACAGCTTAACATCAGGAATTAGCTCGGTCTTCTTCAACTTGGAAGGCTGATGATCATGGCCCATGCGCCATTCCGCACCCGGAACACAAATACGGCTCAAAATCGCTGCGTAATCCACTTCATTCGCTCGGTACTCCGCATACTCATTGTGAAACACTGGCGGGAGGTTGTACAGGGTGTTAATAGTGTGAGCATCAAAAGGCACCAGCTGGCCTCAGACAAGCACTTTAAATTGCATGTGATTAACTTTCAAGTTTGCATAAAATTCACGAACGACTGGGACAACTGCATCCTGAGGTGGCTTAACAAAATTTAACCATTGACGCCCAGCCACAGCCCTACCAATTGTACTCAAAAAATCATCGTTCCCAAATCCCGATGTCGTATCAAACCCACGCTCCGATAATATCGTTTTGCCTAGAAAATTTTGATAATGTTGTTCGGCACTCTCATTCCAGAAACACTGCGGCTCAGGCTCCGGATTAGCATGAGAAGATGATGCAACAGATTTTTGTTTCTTCTTTGGTGCCATGAACCAAACACTTATTATGTACCACAAGTCACAACAATGAACCAATTTGCCACAATCAATACTCCCCCAAACTTGAATTGACTCCACAATCTACACACAACAATCACCTCAACAACAATCCAAAAGAATCCAAACTCCAAAGAACGATTATCCAATAGCAAAACGTCAATACCCACGAATCGCAAGAGATAGGATGTCGGAAAACTCACCACCCAAATCACGTTTATAAGCACCAAAAAGAACGAACTTACTCCAAATCCAAATGAGTCTGATAAAAGTAGATAAGAAAAAGTCTCCCCGTTGTAGAACCCTCCGAAATTAGAACCAAAGCTTGCCCTTGACACTGTGATAACACCGATCCGATTGGAGAAGATAGTGATGAAAGAAAGTAAATGGTGTATGTTGGAGATTAGGAGATAGATGGTCAAATCAGACGAAGAAGGGAAAGAAACGTGAGGAAGGAGGCGGAAGAGAAATTAGGGAAAAATTTGGGAGAAAGGAACTAAAAAAAATGGAAATATGGAAGAAATCGAGATCGGGGCGGGTGCTTAGTAACATAGCGCGTGCGCGTCTTTACTTCGGCGGGTGCAATTTGATGAGTGCAGGGGCGGGGCGAGCGCGTAGAAGGTAAGGGCACGTGCGCCTCTAGTTCAAAAAAATTGGCACACATTACGGCACAGGAACGGCGCGGGCGCGCTGAAAGTGGGGCAGGCGCGCCTTCATCTCAAAAAATATTCACAAAATCACTGCAAGAGCGGCGCGGGCGCGCCTAAGATCAGAGCGGGCGCCCCTCAATCTCGAAAAAATTTTCTTGGATTGAATATGTGACTGAGCGGGCGCGCCTGTAGGTAGGGCGGGCGCCCCTTTTGCTCGAAATGGGCATCCAACATCCTGAAAAATTCATAGAAAAAAAAAAAAAATTACTTCCAAAACAACAAAATTAATAGTAAAAACTTAAAAGCAAAATTAAAACGAGAAAGCAAAAACAAAAACTAAAAAGTTTGGGTGGCCTCCCAAAAAGCGCTTGGTTTAAAGTCCTCAGCCCGACTTGCACCAGTCTTTAGTTGGGATCATTAAGCAATGCGCTGGATGCGGGTGGTACTTCATTGCCAAAGTAGTGATTGACTCTCTGCCCATTGACCTTGAAAACTCTTCCATCTGTACATCGCAATTCAATGGCACCATATGGATAAACGGTCTCTACGAGAAACGGCCCTGACCATCGCGATTTCAACTTCCCTGGAAATAATTTCAAATGAGAGTTAAATAGAAAAACTTTCTGACCCGTTTGGAATTCCCTATGCATAATGTTTTTATCATGCTACTTTTTTGTTTGATCTTTGTATAGCTTGGCATTCTCATATGCTTCACTGCGAAATTCATCCAATTCATTAACTGTAGTTTCCGCAACTCCCCGGATGCTTCGAGATCCATGTTTAGCTTCTTGATAGCCCAAAATGCCTTGTGCTCCAACTCCAAAGGAAATGACATGCCTTACCAAAAACCAGCCTGTAAGGAGACATCCCAATGGGCGTTTTGAATGCGGTGCGGTAGGCCCAAATGGCATCATCTAACTTGATTGCCCAATCTTTCCGATTTGTCTTAACCGTTTTCTCCAAGATTTGCTTGATTTCCCGGTTAGAGATCTCCGCCTGGCCATTGGTTTGAGGATTGTATGCACATGCCACCTTATGCCTGACACCATACTTAGTGAGCAAGGTATTAAAAATCTTATTGCAGAAATGCGTACCTTCATCACTGATTATTGCTCGTGGAGTTCCAAACCTCGTGAAGATATTCTTTTGCAAAAATTTAACTACAACACGAGCATCATTAGTCGAGGTGGCCATGGCTTCCACCCATTTCGAAACGTAATCAACTGCTAATAAAATATAAGTGTACCCAAAAGAAGGGGGAAAGGGACCCATAAAATCAATACCCCACACATCAAATAATTCTACTTCTAAAATATTTGTGAGGGGTAATTCATGCCTTCTTGAAATATTTCCCGTTCTTTGACACTTATCACATGATTTCACCAAGGTATAACTATCTTTAAACAACGTAGGCCAATAAAAACCAGATTGTAGTACCTTAGCAGCAGTTCGGGTGGCTCCAAAATGCCCTCCATAGGGTGAGGAATGGCATTGTTCCAAAATTTCATTTGCCTCTTGCCCCGCCACACATCTCCGAATCACTTGATCGGCACAATGTTTGAAAACATAGGGATCATCCCACAAGTAGAACTTAAGGTCATGGAAAAATTTCTTTTTCTGATGTCGGTTCAATTCTGGAGGCATGGCACCACAAGACAAGAAATTTGCAATATCAGCAAACCATAGAATAAAGGAACTTACCTCAAAGATTTGTTCATCCGAAAAAAATTCCTTTATGCTCTCCTCCTCCTTCACGTCTTCTAGCTCCAATCTTGACAAGTGATCAGCAACTTGATTTTCACTACCCTTCTTGTCCTTGATCTCAAAATCAAACTCTTGTAAAAGTAGAATCCACCTTATCAAGCATGGATTGGCGTCCTTTTTGGAAAACAAGTAGCAAATCGCTGCATGGTCAGTATAAACAACTACTTTAGTACCAATTAAGTATGGACGAAATTTATCAAAAGCAAAAACTACTGCAAGCATCTCTTTTTCTGTAGTAGTGTAGTTTTGCTGCGCAACATCCATGGTTCGACTAGCATAATATATGGCTCGAAACATCTTATCTCTCCGCTGGCCTAATACAGCGCCCACTGCACAGTCACTAGCATCGCACATAAGCTCAAAGGGCTCCTTCCAATCTGGCACAATCATGATGGGTGCTGTGGTCAATGCCGTCTTGATCTTTTCAAAGGCCTGCAAACAATCATCATCAAAAATGAATGTAGAATCTTTTTCAAGTAAATTATACAGGGGTTTTGTGATTTTAGAAAAATCCTTGATGAAACACCGATAAAACCCTGCATGGCCTAAAAAACTTCTGATGCCCTTGATATTCTTCGGAGGTGGAAGCTTCTCAATTGCAACCACTTTAGCTCGATCCACCTCTAATCCATTGGATGACACTTCATGTCCAAGGACAATGCCCTCTTGAACCATAAAGTGACATTTTTCCCAATTGAGCACTAAATTCTTTTCTTGGCATCTCTGCAAAACAAGAGACAGATTATGCAAGCAATGATCAAAAGAGGAACCAAATACTGAAAAGTCATCCATAAACACTTCCATCACGTCCTCCACCATATCTGCAAAAATTGCCATCATACACCGCTGAAAAGTTGCAGGTGCATTACACAGTCCAAACGGCATCCTCCTGAAAGCAAACGTGCCATAGGGACACGTAAAAGTAGTCTTCTCCTGATCCTCCGGTGCTATGGCAATTTGATTATAACCTGAATACCCACTAAGAAGCAGTAATAACAATAACCAGCAAGTCTATCAAGCATTTGATCAATGAAAGGAAGTGGAAAATGATCTTTACGAGTAGCTTTGTTCAACTTCCTATAATCTATACAAACTCGCCAGCGTTACTATACGTGTGGAGATTAACTCATTATTCTCGTTTTTAACCACAGTAATCCCACCTTTCTTAGGCACCACTTGAACAGGAGATACCCAACTACTGTCAGAAATAGCATAAATCACTCCCGCATTCAACAACTTTAAAACTTCTTTCTTAACTACCTCCTTCATAGCGGGATTTAACCGCCTCTGATGATCAACATAAGGGGTATAAGACTCTTCCATTAAAATTTTATGCATGCAAATTGTTGGACTAATACCCTTAATGTCCGAGATTGACCATCCTAAAGCAGTTTTAAAATTTCTCAGAACTCTCAGCAACTTATCTTTCTCTACAGCAGACAAATGAGCAAATATAATAATAGGACAAGTAGAATTTTCACCAAGGAATTCATAACATAGGTGCGCAGGCAATTCTTTCAGATCATGAGTTTCAGGGGATACCTCTGGTGCACTATTTTCCAATGTTTCAGATTCCTTAGAACTCACCATTTTTTCTTTCGGAGCGCTGTCTAGGAATACTTTTTGTTCATGTAACTCCCAATCCTCTTCCTTATCAACCACCTTGTCCGCCACCAAACATCGTTCGAGCGGATCAGTACTTCCTGCACATGAAAAAGAGTTATGAGAATCAATAATTTCAATGCTCTTACATGTACTTACCTCATTTGGGCCCCTCATGGTGTGATAAATATTAAAAATCACCACTTTACCACCAACTCGAAGTGTGAGTTCTCCCTTGTGGACATCGATCAATGCGCGTGTAGTAGCTAGAAAAGGTCTCCCAAAAATCAAGGGAGTTTCTTCATCTTCATCCATGTCCAAAATCACGAAGTCTGCTGGAAATATGAACTTATCGACCTTTACCAAAACATCCTCCACAATACCCCATGGGTATGTGATATTCCGATTAGCCAGCTGTAATGTGATGGTGGTTGCCCTGACTTCTCCAAGCTCCAAAGTCCTGTAAACAGAAAAATGCATTAAATTTATACTTGCTCCTAAATCACATAAAGCTCTATTTACCTTAGAACCACCAATAAAACAAGGGATAGTAAAACTCCCTGGATCCTTCAGCTTTTGTGGCAACTTTTTCTGCAGGATTGCGCTACATTCTTTTGTCAAATTCACCACTTCGTTGTCTTGCAATCTCCTCTTCTTAGACATTACATCTTTGATGAATTTTGCATAATTAGGCATTTGTTCCAAGGCATCTGCAAATGGAATATTGATGTGTATCTTCTTGAAGATATCTAGAAACTTGGAAAACTGCTCATCAAGTGCCTTCTTCTTAAACCGCTGTGGATAAGGAAGTTGTGGCTTGTACATCGGTTTAGATTCAGCTTCCTTCTTGGGCTCTTCAACCACAATTTCTTCAGCCACTGGTTCTTCACTTTCTTTGGCTTTGCTCTGCTCTTTTGCTTCTAACTTCTTCCCACTTCTCAACTCAACTGCTTTGCACTGCTCTTTTGGATTCACTTCAGTATTGCTAGGAAACTGTCCTCTGTTTTGATCCTTCAAAGCATTTGCAAGCTGTCCAATCTGTGTCTCCATGGATTTCATCATAGCTCCCAAACTGCACATATGTGTCTCCATGCTATCCATTCGAGTTTCAGTCCTCGACATCCCCTTGTTAGATTCAGTAACAAATTTAGACACAACATCCTCCAAAGACGCTTTACCTTCCCCTTGATTTGTATTGAATCCCGGAGGAGGTTTCAACACATTCTTGTTGTTGGCATAAGAAAAGTTTTCATGGTTACGTAAACCAGGATGATAAGCATTAGGTGGAGGGTTACCTCGATAGTTTCCATAGCCTCTGGGATTGATATATTGAGCTTCCTCAGGTGGATGAGATTCATCTATGGCAATCGACACACCTGCAGGTTCTGCGATATTCACCTTGTTCAGAGAAGCCACTTGTGTACTCAACGCAGATAGCTGTGCAGTAATGGATGTAAGAGGATCCACACTGTACACTCCTTTCTTGACTCACATACGTTCAGATGGCCATTGATAACTATTGATAGTCATATGTTCCAGCATATCATAAGCCTAAATGGGGTCCTTGGCAAATATGGTACCTCCAGCAGCAGAGTCCACAGACATTCTTGTAGGCGTATTCAGTCCGTTGTAGAAAAACTCTATTTCTTCCCAATCTGCAAAATTATGATTAGGACAACGCCTTAACAAATCTTTGTACCTTTCCCATGCCTCGAATAGCTGTTCTGAATCATGCTGTTGAAAGGTACTGATCTCAATTTTCAGCTGGGTTGCCTTGGATGGTGGAAAGAATTTCTCTAAGAATTTCACAGCCATGCCCTCCCAAGTTGTTATGCGTCCTAGTGGCAATGACTGCAGCCAACTCCGTGCATTGTCCCTGAGAGAAAAAGGAAACAAACGTAAGCATATTGTATCCTCAGAAACACCATTTATTTTAACAGTATCAGTAATCTCTAAAAAAGTGCGCAAGTGTAAGTGAGGATCAGCGATGGCAGCTCCATTGAATTGGTTCTGCTGAACCATGTTGATTAAGGCCGGCTTCAACTCAAAGTTGTTGGCATTTATTGTCCCTCTAGCGATTCCAGAATAGTGAGCCTGGATCGTTGGCCTGAAATGATCTCTAATTGGCACCAAAGGCAATTCATTGACATCTTCTTCAACCATATTTAATTGTTCTTCTCTCCTAGCTTTTCTCAAAGCTCGTGCAGTTCGTTCAATCTCTGGATCAAAAAGCAAAGAATTCGCACTTTGAGATCTTCGCATAAACTGCAATTAAGACAATAGCAATTTATTAGTACTTAATTCAAAATAAAGAAAAGCTCTAAATTAAAACTTCAACTAATTGGTACAAGACTAAAAAATAATCAAAATTACTCCCCGGAAACGGCGCCAAAAACTTCTTGTGAAAATTTACTCGCAAGCGTACGAGTGTCAAGTTTTAGTATAGTGAAAGAGAGAGTGTCGATCCCACAGGGAGTAAAATGAAAATATTCAATACTTGTAATTAAAATAGTCTTAATTTTATCCAGAAAATCAAACTTCGAGAATTTTGCAGAAGAAATAAAATAAATAATGAGGAATTATCAAGCTCACACACACACAAATTTCAAGGAATTATCAATCAGAGAAAAATAGTCCAGAGGTTTCGATTTCACTTGGTCTCGACAATATTCAATCCTAATTAATCTATTTTATGAATTTCCTTCGATTAATGACCAAGAACACTTAGATTATTATATTCCCCTCTCCCGAGCAACAAATAGAGTGTATCAACTACAGTTCGATTTCAATATCCCTATTAAAAATCTAGATGTAGTGATATGTGTAAAATGATGTTTCTTAAAGGTTCTATTAAATCTATATACTCTCCCGAGCTATATAAACAATTAACATTGTAGTTCCTATTGATCCTACTCAAAATCCCCTCTCCCGAGCAATGATTCTAAGTAAATATAACAACTCAATTTATGGCCAATAAATTAAGAACACATTCAATTTTAGAAACACAATTAATCTATAGAAATTCAATTTATTAAAATCAAAGATCCATGAATATGTCTCAACCAAGCTACGTCAACCTCTAGACTAGAAAAGTTTAGTTCATGCTCGAATTCAATAAAAACCAAATCATGTTTAATATTTCAAACATAATTTCAACAATCAAAAGAAAAATAAAAAGAAGAAACAAAGCCGTAGTCTTTCTTCCGTGTCCGGTCGAACAGTCTTCGTCTTCGTTCCAAGCAATCTTCAATTCTTCAACTCCAAAAACTCACAAAAGTGCTCTCTAGAATATTGTGTGTATTGGAGGCTGATAGATAGTTTAATGACTCAGAAAAATCCCTTAAATATGACCTAACAATCTTCCAAAATAATACCAAAGATATCCCCAAAGTTTCCATAAACAGTCGGACTCTTTATTTCCTCACAGACGACGGCGCGGGCGCCCCATAACCAGCGCGGGCGCGCCTCCACTTTGCAAAACAATCCTTTGAATATTCTTCAATGGCGCGGGCGCGCCTAGGGTCAGCGCGGGCGCGCCCTCAGCTCGACTTTTCTTCTTAATTTCTTTAATAACAGCGCGGGCGCCCCATCAGTTGGCACGGGCGCGCTCTCAGCTCGAATTTAAACATTTTTCTTCTCTGTTCCAACTCTTGAATCTCTCTTTAAACATTCATCTTTTAGGCTTATTTCCACTTGAACACATCAAAGTCCAAAACTTTCTACAAACACAAAAACAACAACAATTTCACGCAATATCTACCAATAAATTCCAAAAGTCAAGTAAAACCATATACAAATTAAGTGCACAAAATGCACTTATCATTAATAATTGAATAAAAATACGGATTTTTAAAAAAATTCGGCATGACCTATCTATTTATATTAAAATTCGCCTGTCACAGACATGCAACTAAAAACACAACCAAAAACATCTTAATAAACTAGACCGAGAAAAAGAACGAGAACCTGAGAAAGAGATTCGACATTTCAAACATTCAAAAGTTAAGAAATTTGATATTTATATGCCCACAAACACTTCTATAAATCTTTACGTTTACATTTATCCAATCAACAAAAATGAAGGACTATAAAGTATTAAATTAAACTTTTGCAGAAGACTGGCATAGGTCGGAGGGATGTGTCATGCCCGCATCGCAGTACACTCGATAGTCTTGCCCCTCAATCTCAACAATAATCTAACCTGCACCAAGCAAAGGTAGTGAGCCTAAAGGCCCAGCAAGTATAAACCGTGGAATAACAAGGGTTTAAAATACATGCAAAAATACTTAAAATACTGTACTTAATATACCTTGGAACTTACTCAGAAAAGTTGAATGATAAAAGAGAATGAAACTTACTGCATGCAATGAACTCACACTTTTAAACTTGGAACTTTCTTAAACTTTACTGAACCTCGTGCATGACTGAAACTGAATTTAAACTAAGTCGAGTCAAATTGAAACTAAACTGAAACTGAACTGTGAACTTAGATCCTTGATTGTAACCCTCTGTTTTGATCGATCAATGGCTGCAGTATACTATGCCGGCAAGGAAGCCAGGATTTTTCCCAACCCATCTTGCCCAGTGCTGGTAAGGGAAGCCAAGATTTCTCCCATACCGTCCAGACCCTGAGGTGGTAAGGGAAGCCAAGCTTTCTACCAGCATGTCCATACCCTAAAGGTAGTAAGGGAAGCCAAGATTTCTCCCAGCCCGTCCATACCAATGAAGTGGTAAGGGAAAGCCAAGACGTCTCCCAGCCCGTCCAAACCTATGAAATGGTCACAATCATCTCTCCTTGTTCAAAATATTTTCTTTCTTCCTTTCTTGACTCGACTCAAAGACTTAGCATGCTATCATGGAAATGACTTATTTTGTAAATATTTACTCAATTCTCGTATAAATGATTCAAAATGGTTGACAAGGATGGAAAACATGATTTAAAACAATGAAAGCATGATGGTAAGTGGCTGCTCCTAAGCTAGACTTTACCAAAGAAGCACACCTCGAGCGTTCGAACCGTAAAATTCATAACTTGCCCATTCTTTAACCAAATCAACTTTCCTTTGAACCGACACCCTCTAACCATCCTAAATCAACCCAAGAACCAGGTTATGGCCTCCAAAGACCACCCGAGCAACCCAATCAAAATGGATTTTCGGGCAGCCCCTAAACTTACCAAAAATCTGCACTAACCACCCCAACTTGTCACGCCCTTAACTCGACCATCACTAACCCAAAACGCTCCCAATTTGAACAGACACAACAATATCATCTTGAGCTTGACTTAGGACTCAGATACACCCCGTCTAGACCTCCTCATCTTGACCCAACAGACCAGACACTTGAGACCAATCCAAGGACAACCAAAATTCTGCTCTAGTCCAAACTCGTCTCAACCTCTTACGAACCCATTCCCAATAAATTTACTAAAGACCAGCCCTTCCCACACACCACGAGACACCTCTAGAACCAACCTTAGCCCCTAGACTTCATGGGGCAGCTGTCGAAGTCTCCCAAAGTCGAGCCCCAACACAACCATGCTTCCCTTGATCACCAACCAATCCTCATGACTCAAATCCAAATCGACCAGCCCCTTCTTACCTTCACTTAGACCACTCTAAAAACACATTCAAAACACCACAATGCATCCTCAAACATTTACTAGGGCAGCCCCTTCAACACCACAATCAATATTTTTGAAAAACTGCTTGAAACTCCAACCGAAATGTATTAAAACTTTAGCCAACAAACAAGAAAAGTGTATTTCATTACATACTTCATAACATAACTCCAAAATCAATAAATATACTTCATAATTTCGAATTTAGGCTAAAAAAGTTTTTCTAAAAATTTTCTGAATTTTCGACATGAAATCTAATCCTTCAAGTCTCAACTTTAATCCATCATACAACTCATTTAGCTTCAAACACAAGAAAAATTCGAAAGTTAAGCATGCTTTATTACTGATGTTTCTTCAAACCAAGCTCCAGATTAATCTCCATGGAAAAATATCAAAAATGGCCAAGAACATAACACAAAATATCATAGCTTTGCTTGGTGGCTCAAAGGTTAGCTTATACTTGCCTAGAACTCAAGAATGCTCAAGAAATGGAGTGAGATGGAGCTGGAAAACTCAAACCACAGCTGCTATGACTTATTTGGGAGCATGTTTCGGTGGTGGTGGAGGCGGCAAGGTGGCGGCGGCGGCTGAAGGTGGCTAGGAGAAAGGAGCCGACGGGATGAAGATTTGAAGGGAGAGGGGTGGCAGCTCTTGCTTAGGGTTAGGGATTGGGTTTTGTTTTGTGTTGTAAATTAAGTTTGAGTGTATATGTGTGTGTGTGTGTATGTGTGTGTGTGTATAGGTTTAAGTATGAATAGGTAGGTGTGTGTTATGTGATTTAAAGTGCTACTCCTACTAAGAAAAGTGCTACTATAATTGTTACAACTTTTACCTTATTAAACTTTTCAACTTTTGAAATTCCCAAGTTTGAAATCCCCAAATTAAAATATTAAATTGCGTTTTACTAGTCCGGGTTTAAAAATGCTAATTTTTGGAAAATTTAAAAAAATAAGCTCAATAATGTGATAAAAGCGATTTTTGACACCCGGAAAATTCTAAACATTTCATCTATTTTTCTCAATTCTCACAAATATTAACTCTTGAAATAAAATCTAGAAATTCACCGCCGAAATCCACCATCGCCGTAAACCGGAACCGGAAGTCACTGAACTCAAGAATCTAAAAAATAATTACTTAAATATCTGTGCAACTTAAACTTTAAAGAAATTTAAACACTAACTTAGAATTAAAAATAATCAATACTTAAATATTTTGATGTCACGTCGATAAATAAAATATTTAAACAATAAACAAAGCTATTAAAACTAATTTAAACAACTAGACTAACGTTAAAAAATAATTTGAAATAAACACACAAGCGGAATAAAAACTTTAAAATGATTGGACAGTTAAAAACATTTAAATAAGTAAGCTAGGCATTAAAAATAATTTAAAGTAGTTAACCGCTAAACTTAAGTTATTTAAAATAAATACGTTGGACCATAAAAGTCATTTGAATAAACAAGCTTATACCTTTAAAATCTTTAAATCAAATAAGTAGTGTAATAAAATAATTTAAATGGGTAAACTTAAACAATTAAAAGAATTAATTAAATAGTTAGTAAAATAAAATCATTTGAATAAATAATAAAATATTTTATTTTCACATAATTCAAATAAATAATTTAAATCAATTAAACTTAAAAATAATAATCATAATATTTATTAAATTTAATGCATGCGATTTAGTAGATTGGATTTTAGGTGCTACAAACTCGACCATCACTAACCTGAAACGCTCCCAATTTGAACAGACACGACCACAACATCTTGAGCTTGGCTTAGGACTCAGCTACACCCCGTCCAGACCTCCTCATCCTGAACCAACAGACCAGGCACTTGAGACCAATCCAAGGACAACCAAAATTCTGATCTAGTCAAAACTCGTCTCAACCTCTTACGAACCCATTCCCAATAAATTTACTCAAGACTAGCCCTTACCACACACCACGAGACACCTTTAGAACCAACCTTTGCCCCTAGACTTCATGGGACAGCTGTCAAAGTCTCCCAAAGTCGAGCCCCAACACAACCATGCTTCCCTTGATCACCAACAAATCCTCATGACTCAACTCCAAATCGACCAGCCCCTTCTTAACTTCACTTAGACCACTCTAAACACATTAAAAACACCACAATGCATCCTCAAACATCTACTAGGGCAGCCCCTTGAACACCACAATTAATATTTTCAAAAAAGTGCTTGAAACTCCAACCGAAATGCAATAAAACTTTAGCCAACAAACAAGACAAGTGTATTTCATTACATACTTTATAACATAACTCCAAAATCAATAAAGATACTTCATAATTTCGAATTTAGGCTAAAAAAAAATTTCTGAAATATTTTTGGATTTTCGACATGCAATCTAATCCTTCAAGTCTCAACTTTAATCCATCATACAACTCATTTAGCTTCAAACACAAGAAAAATTCGAAACTTAAGCATGCTTTATTACTGATTTTTCATCAAACCGAGCTCCAGCTTAATCTCCATGGAAAAATATCAAAAATGGCCAAGAACATAACACAAAATATCATATCTTTGCTTGGTGGCTCAAAGGTTAGCTTATACCTGCCTAGAACTCAAGAATGCTCAAGAAATGGAGTGAGATGGAGCTGGAAAACTCGAACCACAGCTGCTATGACTTCCTTGGGAGCGTGTTTCGGTGGTGGTGGAGGCGGCAAGGTGGCGGCAGTGGCTAGGAGAAAGGAGCCGACGGGATGAAGATTTGAAGGGAGAGGGGTGGCGGCTCTTGCTTAGGGTTAGGGATTGGGTTTTTTTGTGTTGTAAATTAAGTTTGAGTATATATGTGTGTGTGTATAGGTGTAAGTATGAATAGGTAGGTGTGTGTTATGTGATTTAAAGTGCTATTCCTACTAATAAAAGTGTTACTCTAATTGTTACAACTTTTACCTTATTAAACTTTGCACTTTTGAAATTCCCAAGTTTGAAATCCTCAAATTAAAATATTAAATTGGGTTTTACTACTCCGGGTTTAAAAATTCTAATTTTCGAAAAAGTTTAAAAATAAGCTCAAAAATGCGATAAAAGCGATTTTTGACACCCGAAAAATTCTAAAATAAACATTTCATCTATTTTCCTCAATTCTCACAAATATTAACTCCTTGAAATAAAATATAGAAATTCACCGCCGAAATCCACCATCGCCGTAAGCCGGAACCGGAAGTCACTGGACTCAAGAATCTCAAAAGTAATTACTTAAATATCTGAGCAACTTAAAATTTAAAGAAATTTAAACACTAACTTAGCATTAAAAAAATCAATACTTAAATATTTTGATGTCACAGCGATAAATAAAATATTTAAACAATAAACAAAGCGATTAAAAATAATTTAAACAAACTAGACTAACGTTTAAAAGTAATTTGAAATAAGCACACAAGCGGAATAAAAACTTTAAAATGATTGGACAGTTAAAGACATTTAAATAAGTAAGTTAGACATTAAAAATAATTTAAAGTAGTTAACCGTTAAACTTAAGTTATTTAAAATAAATAAGTTGGACCATAAAAGTCATTTGAATAAACAAGCTTATACCTTTAAAATCTTTAAATCAAATAAGTAGTGTAATAAAATAATTTAAATGGGTAAACTTAAACAATTAAATGCATTAATTAAATAGTTAGTAAAATAAAATCATTTGAATAAATAATAAATTATTTTATTTGCACATAATTCAAATAAAAAATTTAAATCAATTAAACTTAAAAATAATAATCCTAATATTTATTAAATTTAATGCATGCGATTTAGTAGATTGGATTTTAGGTGCTACAATAACTCGACCATCACTAACCCGAAACGCTCCCAATTTGAACCGACACGACCACAACATCTTGAGCTTAGCTTAGGACTCAGCTACACCCCGTCCAGACCTCCTCATCCTGACCCAACAGACCAGATACTTGAGACCAATCCAAGGACAACCAAAATTCTGCTCTAGTCCAAACTCGTCTCAACCTCTTAAGAACTCATTCCCAATAAATTTACTCAAGACCAGCCCTTACCACACACCACGAGACACCTTTAAAACCAACCTTAGATCCTAGGCTTCATGGGGCAGCTGTCGAAGTCTCCCAAAGTCGAGCTCCAACACAACCATGCTTCCTTTGATCACCAACCAATCCTCATGACTCAACTCTAAATCGACCAGCCCCTTCTTACCTTCACTTAGACCACTCTAAACACATTCAAAACACCACAATGCATCCTCAAACATCTACTAGGGCAGCCCCTTGAACACCACAATTGATATTTTTGAAAAAGTGCTTCAAACTCCAATAGAAATGCAATAAAACTTTAGCCAACAAACAAGACAAGTGTATTTCATTACATACTTCGTAACATAACTCTAAAATCAATAAATATACTTCATAATTTCGAATTTAGGCTAAAAATTTTTTTTTGAAAATTTTCTGGATTTTCGACATGCAATCTAATCCTTCAAGTCTCAACTTTAATCCATCATACAACTCATTTAGCTTCAAAAACAAGAAAAATTCAAAACTTAAGCATGCTTTATTACTGATTTTTCTTCAAACCGAGATCCAGCTTTATCTCCATGGAAAAATATCAAAAATGGCCAAGAACATAACACAAAATATAATAGCTTTGCTTGGTGGCTCAAAGGTTAGCTTATATTTGCTGGGCCTTTAGGCTCACTACCTTTGCTTGGTGCAGGTTAGATTATTGTTGAGATCGAGGGGCAAGACTATCTAGTGGACTGCGATGTGGTCACGGCACATCCTTTCGACCTATTCCAGTCTTCCGCAAAAGTTTACTTTAATACTTTAAAGTCTTTTATTTTTGTTGATTGGATAAATGTAAACGTAAGGATTTATAGAAGTGTTTTTGGGCATGTAAATATCAAATTGCTTAACCACTAGTAGAAAAATCGCCAAAGACTTTGGTTATTAACCGAAGTCGTAGGTAGATAATTACCGAAGTAGTGTCACGTGAAGTAATAGAGTATATTTTACTTCGCTGTATATCCGAAGTCGTATCCCTTAAATTACCGAAGTCTTTGGTCGATTCATGGAGCAAGAACCGGTTCAGAATTGGACCGTTGCCGAAGTAAAAACATATCTTTTACTTCGCTAATTTCACAAGTTTGCGAAGTAAAAAATATGCTTGTACTTCGTCAATTAATGAATTTGACAAAGTAAAAACAATAATTTTACTGCGTTAATTTCATATATTACCGAAGTAAAATACATTCTTCTACTTCAATGATTAATGAAATTTCCGAATTAATAGAATAGATGTTACTTCGGTATTTTATTAATAGACGAAGTAGAAGATATTTTTTTACTTCGGCATTTACATGGACTGATGAAGTAAATTCTTCGAACGATGGTGAAGTAATAATTTATTTAACTTCACCATTTAATTTTAGTGAAGTAAAAACACATTTTTCTAATACACTAATAATATTAATAAATCCATCCGAAAACGACACATTCATAAATTCACAAGTCTATCCACCACAATAACCCGAAATTATGCATATATCCACATGTATTTCCACAAAACTAAACATGTACACATATACAAAAGAAAGTATTATCCCAACGTGCATGACATATTTAAGAACCTACATACGAGTAGACAAATTCACTCCATTCACTTCTAAACTTTATCAAATTGATTTTGACTGTAACACTGATTCTTGACGCATCCTACAAACTGAAATTCAAAAAAATATAGGAATGTCACGGTAAACCAACAAGGCAGAGTTGCAAACTGAAATCTAAAACAAAGAATAAGCAGCAACCTATGTAGCAAACAAAGAATTGGACAAGCAAAGTTGCATATTATGTTCCAAATAAGGGAGATTTGCAAACTGATATCTAAAACAAAGAAGAAGCAGCAACCTATTTAGCAAACAAAGAATCTGCTTAAAATAATGTCTGCTGTCATTGCAGATTATATTCCATAATTCCATAAAAACATATAACTTTAAGTGAGTTCGATTTATGCAAGTTCTATACACGAGTGAGCTGTAATTTTAAGATCAATTCATATTGTTGTGGTTATTATTAAGTGGCTATAAACTTATTGGTAAGATTCATTAACTTTGTTTTATATTGATAGATTTGGCTTGCCCAGGTTGGATACTGAAAGATAATGTATAAAATAAGGAATATGGAATCGAATGGTTATTTACATAACAAACTTCCTTTAACCATAAAGAAACAGAATTAGCTGTAATTTTCAATCCATCAGACAGATCACAATGTGAGTGCATTGCAAAAGTCATGCTTGCTTCATTTTAGCAAATAGAACCTCAAATGAATAGAGATATTGTGCTCAAATATTACCTAACCTAGAGTAGTAGAAATTCAAACAAAAAACATACCAAAATAAATGAACTACCTTTAATGATAATGCATAGCTAAATCATCCCTTTTAACTCTCCATATTTAGTGACAAAATTACATTACATATTAACTAACAACCAAGATATTCTCTCTCTTGCAACAAGGTATCAACTAGATACTACTTTACAAGATCCTCAATGCACATAAAGAATGTCATAGACCATGACGGCCGGGTATAAAACAATATTAAGATTTATTATAATTATTTCAAATAGCATATCATTCATAACCAATCTAACTAGCATAAAAGATGATCGATGAATTAACTATGGAAGAATAAGAAGAGGCAACATTGGAAGCCCTTGCATGACTAGCCATAAGCAATAAGCAATAAGCCAATAACAACACTGAGTACAGTTAGGAGAATTTTTTTTTAAAAAAATTACACTTCAAAATTTTTGCTCCAAAAAAAAAAAAACATTTTACAATCTTTAAATTTTTGTCTTCTAGTACGCACTCTTCAATAATTTTTTGCAGAATACGCAATTATTAATTTAATTTAATCAAGATAAAAGCAAACAAATTAATTACCCATCATTAATATATTTGTATTAATTACTAATCATTACCTTTGACTTGGAACTGCTTGTCTTCCATAGTGGCTTTAATTCCAGGTCTGATCTGTCTTCGACAATGCTTTGAGGCAGACTGTTCAAACCTGAAATAGCTGAACCCGAGTCCTTGAATGATGCATCAGTGATATTGGCAGTTGCGAGGAGTCGAAGACCTTTGAAAATAATCTGTGATAGAATTTCACATATCAATCCACATTCATATCAAACAACCAATTTCTTAATAATATTGTCAGTTAACATACCTCTTTCTGCTGATACTGATAATTAGTGGTCCTTTATATGATGAACAATGTTAATATGCACACAACTGCCATAAATGGCAGCTGTGCCATCTTTGCTCCACATGTTTTGCAAAGCGATTCACAAATAATCACGAGAGACGTTACTCCTACTTAAATAACTGGAATAGTTTTAGGTAACATATCTGGCCAAATAAGAAATGTTGTTTCTTCAACAGCCATCTCGATGATTTGGATGCCTTCATAGGCAACTATGGATTTTGATACTTTCGCATCACAATTTGAAATTAAAGAATTTATATCAAGTCGTGTCATCAATAACATGTTACTAACATCTAAATAACACGTGCTCGAATACAATTATGCATGATAAATTTTTACAGCTATATTGTGACAAAAAAATAATAATAATAACAATTACAAAAGAGACCCAAAAGAACGGCGTTACAAACGTTACATCATGGTCAGGAATGATTCATTGAAGAGTTAAAGTGAGTCCAATTCCAATATCTGGTCACCTTCTCTGTCCTATCACCCCAAACAAAGCACTTACTTAAGTGTCGTTCAAAATTAGGAGTGAATCGAAGTTGAAGAGGTGCTCGGTATGTGCCATCGCCTTGTATCCATAATAGTCCATGTGAACCGGATTTCAATTTCTTTGACAAAACATAATCAACAAACGACAAGTTTTGCCAGTATCACAATAGAAGCAGACAAGTATAGGTAAAATGAAAAAAAAAAAAAAAGGCTTCTTTTCCACGCTATTAAGCTCCAAGTCAGAAATTACCATTAATTTTATTCTGTGATTTTTTATATGAGTAAACAACTAAAGTTCCACCAGCACAATAAAATAAAGATGAAAAACAATATCAGGAGCAAAAAATGGCGATGAGTTTAATTTCCAATTTTTACTTCTCCTTCCAATTTTACACATTCAAATTCAACCACTAAAATTTAAGTTCTTAAAAATAGAATAAAATAAGCCGCTTGGCTAATCAGCAATGAGTCAATGACCATGCTTGGGTTCATAAATATGCCGAAGACTTTTAGGTACTTCAAAGCAGTGTCATGAATGAATTAAAGTTCTTATATACATAGCGCACAAAGAAATCACATTAGTTTCTCAAGAAAAGTATTTGGATTCTTGAAAGCAGGTGAACACTAAATTTCAATCCAAAAAACTTTATCTATTAGGACTGAAAGAATCTCAAACTTTAGCAAGAACACACAACTTACTGCTTGGTGGGTGCTGATTTGAAGCACTCCGATTTTTCAAAATTCAGTTTAAGTTCTTCGGCATTTAAAATTTCAATGACAAGATACATTGTCAATTCCAAGGCAAAAAAATAAATAAATCACCATGTATAATATATACTAGCGACTGGGGCACACGCGTTGCGTGTGTAACCTAATGCATAAATTTATATATGGACAAGTCTGAAGATGTTTGTCATCACTGTAAGAAACCCGGTCACTAGAAGCGTAACTGCAAGGAATATCTTAAGCAGTTACGAACTTCAAAGGGTATGTTTTATATTGAAATAAATGTTTCACTTAATACTACTTCTTGGGTATTGGATACCGGATGTGGAACTCACATTTGCAATGATTTGCAGGTGATGTCAAGAAGTCGTAGGCTGAGGATGGGTGAGACCCAGTTGAGGCTCGGGAATGGTTCCAGAGTTGAAGAAAAAGCTATGGGGGATGTTTGTTTAATTTTGCAGAACAATTTTAAGTTATTTTTGAGAGACGTTTTATTTGTGCTAGATTTGGTTAAAAATATTATTTCTGTTTCTATGCTTGATAGAGATGGTTTTTCTTGCAATTTTGTGAATGAGATTTGCAATATTTACAAGAATGAATGTTTGATTGGATGTGGACAATTTGAAAATGATATGTATAACTTAAAATTAAAAGACGTTCCAGTTAATTATGTTGATAAATCGGTAACAGCAATAAAAAGGAAAAATGATAGTGAAAACCCGGCAAACCTTTGGCACGCTAGGCTTGGTCATATTTCCTCACGGAGGATGAACAAGCTAATGGGAGAGGGCATGTTTGATTTGCCAGATATAAACTCTCTACCTACTTGTGAGTCCTGCCTGAAAGGATAAATGACTAAAACACCCTTTAAGGGAAAGCCTGAACGTAGTCAAAGTCTGTTGGATCTGATCCATACAAATGTTTGTGGCCCATTTAGTATTGGTACAAAATTTGCTCACACCTACTTTATTACCTTTACTGATGATTATTCTAGGTATGGGTATTTATATTTAATGAAATATAAGTCTGAATCATTTGAAAAGTTCAAAGAATTCAAGACTGAAGTAGAAAAACAGCTAGGCAAAAGTATTAAAGCACTTCGATCTGATCGAGGTTGTGAATACTTGAGTGCCGAGTTTTTGGACTATCTTAAAGAAAATGAAATTCTCTCTCAGTGGACTCCTCCTGCCATACCTCAACTTAATGGTGTAGCAGAGCGTTGTAATCGAACTCTGTTGGACATGGTTCAATCTATGATGAGCTTCACTGAGCTCCCACCTTCGTTTTGGGGATATGCCCTTGAAACGGCGGTGTTGTTGTTAAACAATGTCCACACTAAAGCAGTGAATAAAACTTTATACGAGCTATGGACTGACAAAACTCCTATGTATTTGTACTTGAGGATTTGGGGATATCCTGCTTACGTGAAGCAGACAGTGGAAGATAAGTGGGATAGTTGATCCACCTTATGTTATTTTGTAAGGTACCCGAAGAATTCAATCGGATATTACTTCTATCATCCTACTGAAACAAAAGTGTTTGTTTCTAGGAATGCCACCTTCCTAGAGAAGGAGTTCTTACTTGATAGAAAAGGCAATATGATGGAACTCGAAGAAGTTCTAGAAGAACTCGAGATACAAAATGACGATCCCACACCTCAGGAACCAATAAAAGACACGCCACTTTATAGAAAGTCCGAAAGGGCTTCTAGACCTCCTATTCGATATGGTCTCCTCCTTGGAGGGGATCAAAATGAGCCTGACATTGGATATGATCTAAGAAACTTCAAGGAGGCAATTTCTGATGCCAATTTGAATTTATGGCTTGAAGCCATGCAGTCTGAAATAGACTCCATGCATGCAAACCAAGTTTGTTCTTTGATAGATCCTCCCGAAGGAATTGTTCCTATAGGGTGTAAATAGATCTACAAGAGAAAACTTGGGTCTGACGGTAAGGTACTAACCTACAAGACACGATTGGTCGCAAAAGGTTATACTCAAATACAAGGTGTTGACTATGATGAATCTTTTTCACCAGTCGCAATGTTCAAGTCTATAAGAATCCTAATTGCCATAGCAGCATGGTATGACTATGAGATATGACAAATGGATGTGAAAACGGTGTTCCTTAATGGAAACATTAAGGAAGAGATCTATATGATGCAGCCCGAAGGATTCACATACATGGGAAGCGAGCATAAGGTATGCAAGCTTCAGAGATCGATCTATGGTCTCAAACAGGCGTCAAGAAGTTGGAACCAAAAGTTAGATGAAGCAATAAAAAACTTTGGTTTCATCAAGAACCCGGAGGAACCGTGCGTGTACAAGAAAGTAGTTAAGGATGCTGTGACATTCTAAGTACTTTATGTTGACAACATCCTACTCATTGGGAATGATGTAGGGATGCTGCACTCAACAAAGATATGGTTATCAGGTAGATTTTCGATGAAGGACATGGGTGAGGCATCCTATATTCTTGGAATACAGATCTATAGAGATAGGTCTAAGAGAATGATAGGACTCACTCAAGCGACCTACATCGATACCATATTGAAGAGATTCTCTATGAATGAGTCCAAGATTGGACATCTACCTATGTGTCATGGGGTTTCTCTATCCAAGTCTATATCTCCCAAGACTGACGAAGAGATAGAGAAAATGACACACGTGCCATATGCGTCAGCTATAGGTAGTATCATGTATGAGATGATATCTACCAGGCCTAATGTAGCCTATGCTCTGAGTGTCACGAGAAGATATCAGGCCAACCCTGGACAAATGCATTGGAAAGCTGTGAAGGATATTCTTAAGTACTTGAGAAGGACTAAGAATATATTCATAGTTTATGGGGGAGGAGAATTGAAATTGGAAGGCTATACCGACTATAGCTTCCAAAACGATGTGGATGACTCAAAATCAACCTCTGGATTTGTATTCATGCTCAATGGTGGTGCTGTCTCTTGGAAGAGTTCCAAGCAGGACACCACAGAGGATTCCACCACTGAGGCATAATACATTGCAGCATCAGCTGCTGCTAAAGAGGTCGTTTGGATGAAGAATTTCGTCCAAGAGTTGGGCGTCATTCCTGAAGTTGTTGGTCCAGTCCCGGTGTACTGCGACAACACTGGTGCCATTGCTCAGGCAAGGGAACCAAGGTCTCAACAAAGATCCAAACACATACTGAGGAAATACCACATCATCCGGGAGATCGTGGAAAGAGGAGACATCACTGTCGAGAGAGTGGCCACTGCAGACAATATCACTGATCCACTTACTAAGACCTTGCCTGGACCCTTGTTTGACAAACATCGCGAAACAATGGGACTACGTATTATGACTAGTTGACTTTAGGGCAAGTGGGAGATTGAAAGAGTGGGTGCCCTGCTAAGCCAACTTATGGCTGAGGGCTTTGATGACTCTTATTGTAAACAATCTTTGTTTAATATAATTTACACTCTTTATTGGCATTTACTTTATCTTTTGTCATATTGATATGTTGTGGCATACTATACAAAGTTTAGATAAAGACGTTGAATATACTAGAGTGCATGTAAGATGTGATAGTGGATATGGATGACAATCATGAAACACATCTTATAATCACTGTATATTCCAAACTGTTCCTAGAAAATTGAGCCATCTGTAATGAGGATAAAGATCGCTCGAGATTGAGACTAGCATTTACGATGCCGAGTACCACGTTTCATTGCTATGGAACATGGAGATGTTAAAAGCGTGCAAATGGATATTCATTGGATGGATGATCGAACTACCTTATTCGGACTTTCCAAGTGGTTCTCACTCGTCGAGTGGATGAGTCCGTGGTTTTGGTTGTACATCATTAGTCCTTAATACTTGAAACATCATGGAGACTCTATATGCTAGTACTGTACTTTGAATCATTTACCGGCTCCATGTGTAAGAGTGGGTGCCCAGTGAGCCAACTGTGTGGCTATGGGCTTTGATGACTCTTTGTATAAACAATCTTTTGTTTAATATTATTTACACTTTTATGGCAATGACTTTATATTACTTCATATTGTTATATTGTGATATACTATTGTTGTTTTGATAAAGACCTTGAATATACTATAGTGTATGTAAGATGTGGTAGAACATGGAGATGTCTATCATGAAATACATCTTATAGTCACTGTATGTTCTAAAACCGTTCCTAGTCGATTGAGCCGTCCGATAATAAGGATAAGGATCGCTCGAGTTTGAGACTAGCATTTGCGATGCGGAGTACCACGTTTCATTGGTAGGGAACATGGAGATGTTCGAAGCATGCAAATGGATATTCATAGGATGAATAATCGAACTACCCTATCCGGACTTTCCAAGTGGTTATCACTTATCGAGTGGATTAAGTCCGCGGTTTTGGTTGTACACCATTAGTCCTTACGACTTGAAACATCATGGAGACTCTATATGCTAGTGCTGTGCTTTGACTCGTTTACCGACTCTATGGGGTCATCAGGTGTCGAGATTGGGTACAGTTACGACACATATAGGAGTCAATGCATTGTTGTCAAGGATTCACCACATACTTGCGAGTGTGGATATCCTATGCGATCTGAGGAGATATTAGTGTGATAAATCTCTGGCCAGAGTACTTGATGTGATTTAAGAAATGGTTTCTTAGTAGCACATGCGATGTCACTAATTTGATCTTCAAGATGTATTGCATAGTTATCGAATCTTGAGCGACTCTCGATATACCAATGGTTGTTGATTCGATCGGGATATATGGATGAAGGGACCGTACTGTACGCTAACCAAAATCTACTGGTTCTTGTAGGCACTATCAGTGATACCTAGGGAATCATGGGGCGATGTTGCTAGGCGCTTTACCATGATTCGTTGGGCAAGTCGGAAAGTGTTGTTCCGAGTCACAAGGAGTTGTGAGCCCACGGCTAGCTGTATCCCTGAACCATTGAGGGTCACACAGTGTAATGGAGTTTTAATCCCCGTTGAGATAGTTAAATTTAAAGAGTTAAATTTAATGAACTAAGGAGTTGGACTTCTTAAATAAGAGTAAGGGAGTAGGATTTCCTAAAATGATATAGGGATGGACATTTTTGGAAACCACTGAATTCGGATTCAGGAAAATTTATTTTGACTTTAAAATGTGCAGAAATGGTTTCTGTGCACATTGGTGAAATTGGTTCATCGATCGGAGTCACGATGAATTTTATATTAATTTCTGAACGTGCGGGCTTTGCTTGTCGGGCCCTAGCTTATGACTAATGGGCCCTAAGGTGTTAGTGGCCTGCATTATAAATAAGTTATTTCAGTACAGAAATTACACACAACAGCTCATTATTTTGAGACAGAAATTTCGAACCCTCCTCTCTCTCAAAAGGTAATCGGCCGACCCCTCCCTACCTCTGCCCGAGAAATTTCGGTCTGTGATTTTGAATCGCAGTCAGGAATAACGAATCAGATTCGTTTAATCTCTTCGCAGAAAACTTCTGATAGATTTTCTAGTGCAATCTATCAGAGGGATTTAAACCCTATTCGTGGACCTGATTGAAGGAGTTCATCGGTTCCTGGGAGAGACAACAAGAGCAGATTAATTCTGTTGGTGTCCATTAATCTCGCTTCGAGATTGAAGGTAAAATTTAATTAATTGTTATTTGAATTTTACACACACAATAATTTAATCGTTGAATGGTTGATACCCACACCATGGAATTGTTCCATGATAAAAAATTTTAAACTTCCGCTGCACCGGGTATCAATCGTGATTGATCTGACCGCCAGTTTTTTCCAACACCATGTGGGTCATCATGTGTCGAGATTGGGTACAGTTACGAAACATATAGGAGTCAATGTTTTGTTGTCAATAATTCACCACACGCTTGCAGGCGTGGATATCCTATGCGATCTGAGGAGATATTAGTGTGACAAATCTCTGGCCAGAGTACATGATGTGTTTTAGGTTACATGGTTTCCTGGTTGCACATGCGATGTCACTATTTGATCTTAAAGATGTATTGCGTAGTTATCGAATCTCGAACGACTCTCGATATACCAATGGTTGTTGATTCGATCGGGATATATGGATGAAGTGACCGTACTGTATGCTAACCAAAACCCACTGGTTCTTGCAGACAATATCAGTGATACCTAGGGAATCATGGGGCGATGTTGCTAGGTGCTCTTACCATGATTCGATGGGATAGTCGGAAAATGTTATTCCGAGTCACAAGGAGTTGTGAGCCCACGGCTAGTAGTATCCCTGAACCATTGAGGGTCATACAAGTAATGGATTTCTAATCCCCATTGAGATAGTTAAATTTAATAAGTTAAATTTAGCGAACGAGAAGTAGGACTTCTTATTGTTGAATAGAGAGAGTGAGGTTTCCTAAAATGACATGGAGATGCTATTTTTGGAAACAACTGAATTCGGATTCAGAAAATTTATCTTGACTTTAATGTATGCAGAAAAGGGTTCTGTACACATTGGTAAAAATGGTTTATCAATTGGAGTCACGATGAATTTTATATTAATATCTGAACATACGGGCTTTGCTTGTCAGACTTCAACTTATGACTAACGGGCCCTAAGCTGTTAGCAGCCCATGTTATAAATAAGTTTTTCCAGTACAGAAATTACATACAACACATCATAATTTTCGAAAACCTAGAGAGCTCCTTGACCGGATAAATCGGTATGATAAAAAATCAACTGGCAAGCGTACCAGATCAAGTTATAATATAGTGGACAAAGGTCTAGATGTCGAACCCACAGTGACTGTATAAATATGAATACCAAAATATATTTATTCCTACTTAATCTAGACCAATGAATAAAAGTGATTAAGATTTTTAAACTAATAATTAAAATTTCAATTAAAATAAAATTAATTAAAACGCAGCTGAAATTTGGTTTAATTCAAATATGGGAAAAAGTTCGATCAAGGACTCACGTAGGTACTAGACAATTCATGTAACAAGCAGTCGATCTAAGACATCCGACTTAATCTTAATTCACGGGAATTTTCCTAATTTGTTCAAAGGACTATTTCTAGAACAATCAAAACTATTCAAATTTGATGGATTAATCTTTCGTAATTCTAATCAAATTTGAATGCATGAATAGCTGTGAAAATTCAGTTTACACCCAAACCGCATAATGAAAACGAATTCTATTTCTAGTCATTTTTACACTATGTTGATTATCAAAGTGATAGAATTCGAAACCTCCTATGTTGACTTGGAATCGAATAACAAGCAAAAAATTATAACGCCTTATTGTATCAAGATGGGTCTTTTCAGTGTGCTTTGTCCTCACTCACACGCACCCTAATAAACTTCCCAGGGGGTCACCCATCTTATAATTGCCCCAAGTCAAGCACGCTTAACTTTGGAGTTCTTATGTGATGAGCTTCCGAAAAAAAGATGCACCTTCTTGATATGAGTAGTACATATGAAATCTTTTAACCCCTCCTCAACCATGTAGTCCCATACCTACACATTCTCAGAATCCCTCTCATTCCGGCACGGGATCGGTTCATTCATGTCTCCCTCCGCCTAGAAGCCTACCAGGAGCCGCTCATTGTCCGTGCAACCTCTTGGCACCGGCGATCACTCCCTTCCTCTTCAGCCCCGGGCGTCACATGCCCACCAGCTTCCGCTTGGTTCGTCCCCGAACCATACCGTACTAAGAGAGGTCGGCTCTGATACCATTTGTAACGACCCACTATATCAAGACGGGTCTTTTCAGCGTGCTTTGTCCTCACTCACACGCACCCTGAGAAACATCCCAGGGGGTCACCCATCCTATAATTGCCCCAAGTCAAGCACGCTTAACTTTGGAGTTCTTATGTGATGAGCTTCCGAAAAGAAGATGCACCTTCTTGATATGAGTAGCACATATGAAATCTTTTAACCCCTCCTCAACCATGTAGTCCCATACCTACACAGTCTCAGAATCCCTCTCATTCCGGCACGAGATCGGTTCATTCATGTCTCCCTCCGCCTAGAAGCCTACCAGGAGCCGCTCATTGTCCGTGCAACCTCTTGGCACCGGCGATCACTCCCTGCCTCTTCAGCCCCGGGCGTCACACAAATAATTGGCCAAGAAATTTGCAAGACAAATATAAATCAATAACCAATAAAATCAAATCAAGTCTGCAAATCTCAAAGTTTTATACATAAATTGTCAGGCACAATCACGTGGCCTTGATCGAAGAAAAACTACTACTCATTAATAAACATGATTAAACAAACCAAGTCTAAAATCATAAAATAAAAAATACTAGAGTAGAAAAAAAACTGAAGAATTGTTCCACAGCCGCCGTCAGCCTTCGTGCAAAATAAAAAGTCCAAAAGTCCGCAAAAATATCATCCAACTTCTATTTATAGTCTTCGTGCCAATTAGAATCCTCATTGACATAAAATTCTCGAATACACGCACTCCCGAACACGCGCGCGCGCGCAGCTAAAAAGATCTGTGGCCTCATAAACACCTCGCGCGCATGCGGCTTCCCTAAAAATCTCTGGAAATTACTTCTGCGCGTGCACGAGGAAGAGTCTCGCGCGCGCACGCCTTTTTTCTGCACAGATAGTTCCGAAAATGCTTTATTTTCCTACAAAATTCAACTAGAAGAGTATAATACATGCACATAAAATAAAATACTAACAAAACTCACGAAAATAAAATAAATGCATGCGAAATAAATATAAAATGACACAAAATAATGTATACTAAACACACTTATCAACACCCCCATACTTAAACCTTGCTCGCCCTCGAAAAGACATGCAAAAACATAATGCAATGAAACAAGTATGAATAAATGATGTTCAAGATAGTCTCAAACGAGTTCTAATTCAATTTCCCAAAAACTAAAACAACTTTAGATTGTCCACAATACACTGTCAGTTGAACGCAAACGTGTGTGTGTGTCATGTTATTTCAGTTTCGTGCAACTTCAAAAGAATCCATCCTAAAAATGTTTAGCGACCTATGACAATTCAATGCAAGTATCGCAATCTAGTACTCTGTCATCTCAAAAATCCCAAACACAAAAAAATGCACTTTCTTGAGATTTACATATACCTCTTGATTTTGAAATTAATTTTATAATGCCCCAATAATTACCCGTAGACTTATCTATAACTAAGATAGGATTAGAATTTTAATCCCCTTGTCTATAGCCCGGATGGAGCTACAATCCATTAAGCCCGCAAACTTAGCTATGGCGCAATGATTAGGATTTCAATCTGTGGGGACCCGGGTTGCTAATCTCATCTTAGGGCAATAAATGATTAATTAACAATTTATCAAACAATACATGAATAATAAACCAAGAGCTAAAATTTTTTTTTTTTTTTAAAAGAAGGCCCCTCGCTCGATCGGGTAAACTTTACCGATCGAGCAAGCACAAAGTAAAAACCCTCGGTCTGCATCCATATTGGCCTCGCTCGATCGGTGAAATCTTACCGATCGAGCGAGCCCAAAATTACAACCTTCTGTTGAGCAACAAAAGGCCTCGCTCGATCGGTGAAATCCTACCGATCGAGCGAGCTGTGTTTCCAGAAAAATCTGCAGGAACACTTTTATTGCCAACCATGGAACATGCATAAATATACTCTTTGACAAGCTACCAAATAATATACATGCATTGACAAATAAATCCTAATATTCAACTACATCCATTCTTGAATATAAACTAGGATTCACATAAACATGTACAAGATTCCTTGTCTTCTAACATGTTTGTATACAATACATATCAGCTGCTTAAAACCCAAATCTCCACTTCTAATCTTTCAATCTCGTGCTATCCAAGTCACATCTGACTCGCTCATGCCCCCAACCTGATGCAATGCACACATACAAACAAAGCAACAGCCGGATAACTTCGGTGAGAATAAATCTCAGTATAAAAGACATGCATATACATCATGAAAGCACATGGAATCTATATGCTATAAAACTCTAAAATCATAAAACATGTAATAACATGTAAATCATAGAATCATCATCGACGCTTAAACTCTTAATACATAATGATTCATATAAAGCAATAACACACATTCATATCTAGAATAGCGCATCACAACATGCTAGAATTTATAACTGCATAGTCTAAACCATAGAAAACTCTAGGTTAATGCATAAATGCAATGCATGTGCCAAGAAAAAGGCTATCAAAGCTGATATCAATAAACCTTAGTTCTTTGGGATCCCGAGGAATAAAATAACTATCAAACCGCCGACACTCCCAATCGAGGCGGCATCAAGTATCTTAATCCTCTGACTTTGGTGCAACCATAGTGAGTCATCTAGCTCTGGAAAAATAAATCTATATTCCGTGCCATGAGTCATCTGACTCTGGAAGTAAATCTACATTCCATGCCACTCACTACAGTTCTCCAAACGTCATCTGCACTCTAGGTCATTCTGCCCTCTATGCTTTACAGGCTGGAGTTCAAGATGAATGCAACATAAGATGTATGCATTAAAGACTGTAACACATCTTGAACATATAATCACATAATCAATCAAAGCATCAAAACTCATATAAATCACATAAGAGCACTGAAACAACTAAGTATGTGATTTCAGGATAACTCGAAAACCACCACGTTCTCGAGTTGTTCTACCTGGCAGGAATAATGTCGATTCATACCTTTCATCACGATTCAAATATCTTGAATCTGTTGCCAATGCTGATCATCTCAAAGCTAGCCAAATCGGTCATCAATCTGCTCATTTCAATCAGTGCTTCTTGAAGGTATTCTTGATTCAACTTCAAACACTAAGCTAGCCAAATCGGTCATCAATCTGCTCATTTCAATCAGTGCTTCTTGAAGGTATTCTTGATTCAACTTCAAACACTTCAAGTCATTCGAACTCGAACTCGTCGATTCGACTTCGATAATCTTCACTTCAAATCTGAAATGGTTTATAACATAGCTAAACATCAATATCTAATCTGAATCGATGTTTCTTTAAAGCTTATATAATTCAAATCTTGCTAATACAATCGGAATTCAAACCGACGTCGCAACTATTCGAGTCCGATAAATCTTTCTATTCAAATATCATCATATCTACATTCTAAACTCCATCTCATATACAATTCATCCACAATAAACTTGAAGATGAGCTCTAGACATTTAGAATGCATAACAATTCCAAATCTTGAACCGGCGGCGTAACGGTACGATTTCGGTCTTTCCAAAAGCTTAAACAACATTTAGACAATCATCTAACTATCATAACATTCATAATTCAGCAGCCTATTCACGTGAATTGCAGCCCTCAAAATTTCAGAATTTCAACAATTCTTTCAAAAATCGAAAACATGTTCAAACGACGATATTTTCTCGATCCGTCTCAGATATGCTATCGTCGTATATACTAGAACATGTTTATACAATCAAATCTTAATTCTAACAACATTCTAAAATTCAAACATGGTAGAACTTCATAAAACTTATGTCAAAACGAAGTACTCAGAGCTGTGATCGCAAATATACGATCAATCGGAAATTCTACCGGGCGGATCAAAAGATATCAGAGTTTAAAGAATTGAAAATGGCTTGAAAGCCTTCTCCCTCCTCTCTCGGTTCTTGGATGCCACCTTTCTGATTTCTCACGTGAATTCTAAGTCAAAATAGATATATATTGACCTATTTGCACTTTAGTCCCTGAACTATGACATAATTGCAAATTAGTCCCCGAACAAGCGATTTAATTCAATTTCAATCCTAAATAATTTAAGAATATTAGAATTTAATTCTAAACTCTAAATATTCTCAAATTAAATATTCTTGGATTCAAATTAAATTATTTTGGACCTTATCGCATTTTAGTCCTTGAATTATTCAATATTTGTAATTGGGTCCTTGCTCGGATTTCATCCTTAAATTAAATCCTTGATATTTATCATCTTGGAATTCACATCTTAAATTCCATAAATATCAATTCAAATATTTTTAATCTTTTTAATTTAAGAATTCCGGATATTAAAATCTTAAAATCCGAAAAATCCTCAAATTAAATATTTCTGACCCGAAATTGAAATCTCTAATTTCCATATTCTTAAATTCATCTTTTCACTTTTATTCGGAATTTAAATCATAAATCCCGTAATTAAGAACTTAATATTTTCGGGTCTTATACAATCATTGTCCAAGCTCGGATGGAATTGCTATTTTAAAAATTTTCAAATTTTGATAAACCCATTGAATCCGCAAACTTAGTCAAGAACACGGGATTATGATTTCAATCCCTCACTCGTAACCCGGATGGAGTTAACTTACGCTTACAACTCAAGTAAAAATTTTTAAAGGTACGCCCAAAATTATGCATGCAATGTCCAACAACTATCAAGAATCCAAAACACTATCATGATCAACAATCATCTATTGTCGTGTAATGGTCAAACAAACACGGATTTTATCAATTACTTCGCTACACTACACCGGTCTAACATGCGTGCGTAATATTATTCATGAGACAACCGACAGCTTTTCATGTGCAATCAAAAGCAATAATTTTCCAACACAATTTTTCTTTTCCACTCAATCATCATTGGCTAACATGTTTCATTCAACTCGCATCGACAATACTAATTACACAAAATGATATGCATGATTACAACAAAACACAAAAACTAAACCGAATGATATGCAAAAAGAATAAACACAAAACACGATATCTAAACACCCCCCATACTTATCTAAAGCATTGACCTCAATGCTTCAGAAGACAAAAAACGACAACCGAACACATGCAAATGCAACAACAAAAAGTGAAACAAAAAGACTCCCCTGGTGACTAATCTTCGTCTTCTTCGTCTGGAATGGAGGGATCCTGCGGTGCAACCAGAGTAAACTGGGCCGGCATGTCAGACTGGAACGGTAATGGAGGTGGATAATGAGGTGCCGCTCGAAAGCCAGATGTATCAAGTCCCAACTGAGTCGCCATGCCGCGCATCATGTCTTCCACATTCTGTAGATGAGTGGAAGTGGCCTGAAAATAATCCATGGCAAAGTGGTTGAAAGCGGAGCTCTCAATGACCATGTTTTGAGCGATGCGGCGAGGAGGAGTGGGCTGAGGCGGACTAATGCTAGAAGAACTCCCAGCATGATGCTGACCGCTATAAAACTCTAAACTGCGCTTCGCTTGCTTGGAAGTGGCAAGCTTCTCATCCACGGTCTTGAAAGGCGGAACCCACTCCTCATCTGGACTGATCGGCACACCCGCCTGATGACAAAGGGCGATGATGGTATGAGGAAATTAGAGCCCCACCATCGGAGTCCGCATCGAATAAATAATGGAATCGTGGATAAGAGTGCCCACATCAATCGACCACCGCTTCATGATGGCATATACAAGAATCGCCCTATCTTCCTGCACGTCAACTGTGTGGAGCACTGGTAAAAATCTTCGGGCTATGAAAGCATACCACAAAGCCGGCTCAAGTTTCAGAAACCGCTCAGGAAAATGAGTGAACCGAAGAGGATCGTGCCACTGTGCACCCGCATAACACATCTCTCTCAAAATTAAATTATAGTCCGGGTTCGCCTTAAAATTCCTAAACTGGCTATCCTCAACAGCAGGAGTATCAAACAACCTATTCAAGGTCTCAGCATCAAACGAAACAAGTTTTCCATGGACGAAAGCCTTAGAATCATCTCGGGCAGGGGCATTAGCATAAAATTCCCGAACCACCGTAACAATGGCGGGTTCGGGCACTTTGCAAAATACATTCCATTTTCTCTTATTAATCCCCAAAGCGACAAAATCATTACAGTCCAAAGATAAACCACACTCAACAATAGGATTGCGATTGAGTCTAGCATGTTCGTACCTCTCTTGGGCCTCCCGTGAGATGAAGAGATTGGAGAGTGCAGCGGAGGAGGATGAGCTAGCGACGGCAGGTCCGGACGAACAAAATCATTTGGCGGGCATGGTGGAGGTCTGTCGGATCAGAGGAGGTGAGCGGTGGCGGGCGGAGATGAGCGTGAAACATGAGGATTCTGACAGAAATTGGCGGACACCACTAGAGTATTGGCAAGTAGCTTCGAATATCTGCAAAATATGGGCAAAGTGGACAAGAATTTGGTGAGAAATTTGATAATAGAAAATTGGGGATTTAGGGATTTTTGGGAGAGAAGGAAAAAGATGAATAAGAGGATGGGAGAAAAGAAAGAGTCCTATTTTTTTTTTATTTTTCAGTCTGCGCCTCTCGCGCGCGCGCGAGACTGTATTTCTGGGTCTCTGGACGTTTGTGCTTCACGCGCACGAGACTGTATTTCTGGGTCTCTGGACGTTTGTGCTGCGCGCGCACGAGGAAGAGTCTCACGCGCGCGCGTTCCGCTTTGTGCTCCTCTGGATTAAGAGCTTGCGCGCGCGCGAGGAAGGGACCTTGCGCGTGCGCAGTGTATTAAAACAGCAGCTTCCGGCCTACAAAAGAAAACCAAACAAAACACTTAAACATTAAAAACGAAAAATACAAAAAAAACAAAACCAAAGTAAAAACTGTAAACTATAAAAATAAATACTGGGTTGCCTCCCAGCCAACGCTAAATTTTTAGTCTATAGCCCGACTGTTCTCCCTTTAGTGGCAACATTCATGGGGGCTTATCCCCCGATTTGGAAAAAAGTTAGATCAGTCTTGCACTTGCATGTCACATTACTATAGAACATTTGCAATGGACTAATTCCTGCGGAGATCTGAATCTTCTAACATTCATCACCCATAGCATGAAACACATCAATAAATTTGACATCAGAGCAAGATTTTAATTGTGGGCTATCATTAGCCAACTTAAGCATATTAAACACCATTTGCTCATTATTCAGTCTCAATATTAACTCTCCTTTCTCAACATCAACTAACGCCCTACTAATGGATAAAAACGGATGCCCTAAAATCAGAGGCACTTCACAATCTGCATTCATGTCAAGAATAACAAAATCAATAGGATAAATAAACTTATCAATCTTGACTAGAACATTCTCAACTATCCCTCTTGGGTATTTACTAGATCCATCAGCAAATTTTAGAGAAATATTTGCCGGTTCAATGTTGCATATACCCAGTTTCTTAGCAAGTGCATGAGATATCAAATTTATACTCGATCCTAAGTCACACAAAACATTATCGACTGAGAATTTTCCAATATGACATGGTATGGAGAAACTCCCTAGATCGTGAAATTTTTGTAAGAGTTCCTTCTGAAGCACAGTCGAACACTTCTCATTCATCGTGACCTTCGTCACATCATTCAATTTCTTTTTATTTTTCAGCAAGTCCTTTAGAAATTTGGCATAGTTCGGCATCTGAGCTAATGCATCTGCAAAATGTATGTTAATATGTAGTTTCTTGAAAATTTCAAGAAACTTTTTAAATTGAGAATCAAATAACAGTTGCTTAGCTCTATGGGGGAAAGGTAGGGTAGAAATATCAACATCATTATTAACTTCAAATTTTGAAGTCTTACCTTTCTCACCTGCCATGGAGAATTTTTCATTGCGCACATCCTTCTTGACTTCTGAAATTTTCGTCCCCTCCACATTTTTCTCTTCTACCATCTGCTCAGATTTTTCAGATTGTGCTCGGGTCACGACCATGATAGCATTCACGCCCTTGGGGTTTTGATGTTACTCGGTAAAGTTCCAGTAGGGCGATTCGACAATTGGGTTGCGATCTGCCCCATCTGAATTTCCAATTTCTGCAGCATATGTTAGAACATAATGGGGGGGGGGGAATTTAGGTTCTATTGGCAACTTTAGCAATTTAAAGCGATTATGCAAGTACGCAAGCGGAAGACTTAAGCAATAAAATAATAAGTGCAGTAAATATGCGTAATGTAAATAAAGCAGTAAAAGGGATAAGAGTTGTTTATGGAAGTTCGACGATAAATCGTCTACGTCTCCCCTTCTTGGTTAAGTCGATTAACCAAGGATCCACTAGCACTTCGAACGTCTTGGCCTTGATGGCTCCAAGGATAGCCTTACAACTTGACACGATCACCGCGCCGATACAACTCAACACTCTTGGCCTTAAGGGCTCCAAGGATAGCCTCAACACTCGTAAAATACACTTGGCTTCACACACAAGTGTTTACAAAATCGAGCAACCAACTCACAAACTAACAACCCTCGATATTACAACCCCGAATACAACTCGATATGTGAATATATTTTGAACACTCAAAAGGGGCTACAAATTGCTCAACAAATGGCTTGAATGATGCTTGAGAGGATTGAGAGACTTGAAGATGTTTGGATGAATTGAATGGCCTCGGAATGCCTCCTTTTATAGCTGAAATTTTGGCATCGATCGGAACTTCCGATCCCTGCATCGGAGCTTCCGAAATTTGAATTCTGAGACACGCGGGTGTACTGGATCGGAACGTCCGATCCACTTCGGAGCTTCCGATCGGCGCAATAAATGTGGTGTCGGGCAAAAGTCTTCCGGACAAGATTATCAGGTGGCCGTTCAAGATCGGAACGTCCGATCACGTTCGGTGCTTCCGATCTGCTTTACTTCGTTGCCTCCGATCTGCTTCCGAACAATATAAAAATCCCTTAGAAAATGATCGGACCTTCCGAACCATGATCGGAGCTTCCGATCCACCCTTAGCTTCCGAAGATGCTTCTGATCATGATCGGAGGTTCCGATCTCCAATCGGAGCTTCCGATCCCGTAGCAGTAAATTTCTTCAAATTTTGTTTCTGATCTTGAGTATGAATTTAGTCTTAATTCATCTTGAAAATTTTAACTCTGTAATAAGCTCAATGTAAATATTAGTAACATTTTAACCTAGTTTTGTTAATCATCAAAACATAGAGAAATAAGACTTGTTAATGCATTAAAAACATTAATCTCATAATTCGAGATTTAAATGCGTTTAAGGCGTAACAGCATAGCCTCCTAATTCTGTAGACGGGTCTCAGTGCACACTACATATTTCATCATGATTTCTTCAAAGGAAGGCTTCTTCTCAACCGGCTTTGATGTGTTGGCTGTTGGATCTGCAGCTTTCCACGAGAAGTTTGGATGATTCTTCCAGCCAGGATTGTAAGTATTATTGTAGGGATTGTATGGCTGTCTCCCTTGATTTCCCATGAAATTCGCTGCATCGACCTCAAATACTTGTTGTTCCTCGGGCTGTTGAACTTGCACTTGATTGGTTGAAGTCGTCTGCATAACTGCCATCTGATGAGTAAGAGCATCGATTTTGGCATTCAGTGCTGTTAATGCATCTACTTCTAATACTCCAGCCTTTTTCTCATTTTTAGCATCTGGCCATCCAATGTTGCTTTCAGCCATATTTCCAATGATTTCCCATGCCTCCGCCGGTGTCTTCCTGAATAGGCTTCCGTTAGAAGCAACATCCAACATGGATTGAACAGATTGATCAGTCACATTGTAGAAGGTCTGAGTTTGCTGGCTCTGAGTAAGATTATGTTGAGGACACATCCTCAACATCTTTTTGAATCGGGTCCATGCCGCATGTAAAGATTCAGATTCCTTCTGCCTAAATGAGATGATGTCAAAAAATATTTTAGCCATCTTCGTGGGAGGAAAATACTTGTTCAGAAAAGTCTGAACAAGTTGGTCCCATGTCGTGATCAAACCAGTAGGCAAATCATCTATCTACTCAACAGCTTCTCCTTGAAGAGAGAATAGGAATAACTGCAGTCGCACTGCATCAAATGTTACCCCATTCACTTTGAACGTGTCACAGATTGACAGGAATCGCTCCAGATAGGCGTAGGGATCTTCCACAGATGTGCCCCCAAATCTAGCTTGCAATTGGATCAGCTGAATAGTAGAGGATTTCAGATCAAAATTGTTCGCCTCAACAGCGGGGCGAACTATGCTAGATCCATAACCTTCAACTGGTGGCCTAATAATATCCCAAACAGTACGGTTGTCCGACATCTCTGAAAGAGTGGGTGCCCGGTGAGCCAACTTGTGGCTAAGGGCTTTGATGACTCTTTGTATAAACAATCTTTTGTTTAATATTATTTACACTTTTAATAATGGCAATGACTTTATCTTTCTTCATATTGTTATATTGTGATATACTATTGTTGTTTTGATAAAGACCTTGAATATACTATAGTGTATGTAAGATGTGGTAGAACATGGGGATGTCTATCATGAAACACATCTTATAGTCACTGTATATTCTAAACTGTTCCTAGTCGATTGAGCCGTCCGATAATAAGGATAAGGATCGCTCGAGTTTGAGACTAGCATTTGCGATGCAGAGTACCACGTTTCATTGGTAAGGAACATGGAGATGTTCGAAGCATGCAAATGGATATTCATATGATGAATGATCGAACTACCCTATCCGGACTTTCCAAGTGGTTATCACTTATCGAGTGGATAAAGTCCGCGGTTTTGGTTGTACACCATTAGTCCTTATTACTTGAAACATCATTGAGACTCTATATGCTAGTACTGTGCTTTGACTCGTTTACCGACTCTATTGGGGTCATCAAGTGTCGGGATTGGGTACAGTTACAACACATATAGGAGTCGATGCTTTGTTTTCAAGGATTCACCACATACTTGCGAGTGTGGATATCCTATGCGATCTGAGGAGATATTAGTGTGACGAATCTCTGGCCAGAGTACATGATGTGATTTAAGAAATGGTTTCTTAGTAGCACATGCGATGTCTCTATTTGATCTTCAAGATGCATTGCATAGTTATCGAATCTCGAACGACTCTCGATATACCAATGGTTGTTGATTCGATTGGGATATATGGATGAAGGGACCGTACTGTACGCTAACCAAAATCTATTGGTTCTTGTAGGCACTATCAGTTATACCTAGGGAATCATGGGGCGATGTTGCTAGACGCTCTTACCATGATTCGATGGGCAAGTCGGAAATTGTTGTTCCGAGTCACAAGAAGTTGTGAGCCCACGGCTAGCTGTATCCCTGAACCATTGAGGGTCGCACAGTGTAATGGATTTTTAATCCCCGTTGAGATAGTTAAATTTAAAGAGTTAAATTTAATGAACGAAGAAGTTGGACTTCTTATTTAAGAGTAGAGGAGTAAGATTTCCTAAAATGACATAGGGATGGCCATTTTTGGAAATCACTGAATTCGGATTCAAAAAAATTTATCTTGACTTTAAAAGGTGCAGAAATGGTTTCTGTGCACATTGGTGAAATCGGTTTATCAATCGGAGTCACGATGAATTTTATATTAATTTCTGAACATGCGGGCTTTGCTTGTCGGGCTTGAACTTATGACTAATGGGCCCTAAGCTGTTAGTGGCCTACATTATAAATAAGTTATTGCAGTACAGAAATTACATACAACAGGTCACAATTTTCGAAAACCTAAGTATTTTCTTTCAATAGTGGCCGCCCCCCTCCCTCTCTACTCGGTAAAATCCAGCCTGTGAATTTTGAATTACAGTCTGGTTTAACGGATCAAATTCGTTAATTCTCTTCGTAGAAACTTCTGATAGATTTTCTAGTGCAATCTATCAGAGGGATTAATTATCCGTTCGTGGACCTGATTGAAGAACAGTTCGTCCATCAGTTCCAGGGATATACAACAAGAGCAGAGAAATCTGTTGGTGTCCATAATCTCGATTCGAGATTGGAGGTAAAAATTTATGATTGTTATTTAATTTTTACACACACAATTTAATCGTAAGGTTGATACCCATTATGGAATCGTTCCATACAAAATTTTTAAACTTCCGCTGCACTGGGTATCAATCCTAATTGATCTGATCGCCGCGTTCTCCAACAGTGGTATCAGAGACAGGTTGCTCAGATCAAGCGATTAAATTAATCGATTGTACAAAAATTTTTTAAGCCTCGGTTTTTGAAACAAAATAAATATTTAAAAATAAAATTTTTTTTTTTTTCGGGCAAAAACCCGGGCAGCGATTGGATCGCTGCCCGGGGCAGGGGCAGCGCACGGCGTTGCCCTGCGCAGCGCTGGGCGCTGCCCTAGTGGCAGCCGGGCTGCCCGGCCCGAGCCCTACGGGGCGCGGGCAGCCTGGGAATGTCCCGGGCGGCCCGCGGGAAATTTTTTTTTTTTTTAATTTTTAAATTAAATTTTAATATGTTAAAATTCTATTTTTGGTCCGATCGAAAATTGTTTTTGATTGGTCCACGAGGCGTCGGATCGAATTGTTCGAGTCCAAAAATTTTAAAATTGATTTTTGGATAAATTTGAATTTTTGGAAAATTTTAATATTTTATCCTTAAATTGAATTTTGAAATTAATTATTTTTGGTACAATTGATGATAAGATATGATCTTATGGATATATTAAGTAAAATATGATTTTTTGTATAAAATTGGATTTTATAGATAAAATATGATTTTATTTGATAAAAAGATAAAATATGATTTTGTATGTAAAATAAGATTTTATGTATGAAATATGATTTTATCCTTTTTAAATTTAAATTGTCATTGCATGTTATCCAATAAATTAATTTTGAATTAAATGTTATTGGATAAGGATGATCGATTGCCATGACCAATTTTGTAGGTGTATATTAGGAATTTACATTTGTTTTATTGTTGTTGGTTTTATTAATGGGCCTGGTTTATGGCCCAATATGAATGTCACATGTAATAAAAGTGGGCTTGGTTTATGGCCCGTTCCCACCCCTTAAAAATGTATCCCCTACTTGTCATTGTTATTTATTGTAAATACATTAGATTTAGTGGGAGATCAAGATTTAAAGATGGAGGTGGGCCCAGCAGACAATAAAGACAGAAAAAATATAAATTGGAAGCAAATGTAATAGGATTGCATTGCATACTGCATATTACCTAAGATTGGACTAAGACTCGTGATTGGCAACCACGGGTCGATTAGAAATGGAATCGATCATCCTATATAATATGTAATATTATTGTTGTATGCATGTTTTAGACAAAATTGTGTGAATCCGGCAAGCATACAAAATTTTAAAAATGATGAGACAAATTTTCAAAAATAAAATCCCTCATTTTAAATATGATTTAAAATTGATATCAAGATAAATAAAGGAAATTTAAAATTGTTTAAATGTTCCTACCTTCCATCAACGATCAATGTATGAGATGCTACCCGCGGATACGGTCCGGCTCATATTATTGGGGGGGCCCGTTCGTCGGAAAGCTGTACATTGGATCGACACATGTTGTAAGTTGGGTGGAACTCCCATGGGATCGGCTCATATTATTGGGGGATCCACATGGCGACCGTCCATCACAACTTAATATTGATGGGTCATCTTGACATGTCACAATAAACGGCGTCATATTATTGGGCCCTTATTGGACATGAGGTAAAAACGTGGAGGTTGCTTTGGAAGCAATTGGGCTCTACCTTTTGAAAATTATGGTTGGCTGATATTATTCGGGACCATAGTTTGTCAATTGGACTCCATGTTCTCACTAAGGAAAACAGTTTCCCGTTTTCACTAGAGGGTAGTGAAATCGTTAAAATAGTGGGAGTGAGATTCATAAAATAAATTTCGCCTATTTTATGTCTTAGTAAATTAATTAAACAATCATCGATAATTGTCTGTTTCATCTCAGTAATCCATATGTTTCTATTCTCCAACAAAACAAACTTATTGGCGCAAACAATACAGAATGATTCCATAAGTTAAGATTGTCCTAAGTTCGGAAAAGATTTTCTAAGTGTTAGAAAAGGCTTCTCCGAAAATAGCCCTGGCTGATGTAACTGCCGAAAGGTTGGCCGAACTAGAGAAATGGTTGGACCATGATCTCAAGGCCAAATGTTACATGCAAAATTGGACAAGTCTAAACAAGTTTGCCATCACTGCAAGAAACCCGGTCATTGGAAACGTAACTGCAAGGAATACCTCGAGCAGTTGCGAACTGCGAAGGGTATGTTCTATATTGAAATAAATGTTTCACTTAACACTACTTCTTGGGTATTGGATACCGGATGTGGATCTCATATTTGCAATGAGTTGCAAATGATGACAAGAAGTCGTAAGCTAAGGATGGGTGAGACCCAGCTAAGGCTCGGGAATGGTTCTAGAGTCGAAGACAAAGCTATAGGAGACATTTATTTAATTTTGCAGAACAATTTTAAGTTAATTTTGAGAGATGTTTTATATGTTCCGGATTTGGTCAAAAACATTATATCTGTTTCTATGCTTGATAGAGATGGTTATTCTTGCAATTTTGTGAATGAGATTTGCAATATTTACAAGAATGAATGTTTGATTGGAAATGGACAACTTGAAAACGATCTATACAACTTAAAACTAAAAGACGTTCCAATAAATTATGTTGATAAACCGGCAACAACAAACAAAAGGAAAATCGATAGCCAAAACCCGGCAAACCTTTGGCACGCTAGGCTAGGTCATATTTCCTCAAGGAGGATGAACAAGCTAGTGGGAGAGGACATGTTTGATATGTCTGATATTAACTCTCTACCTACTTGTGAATCCTGCCTGAAAGGAAAAATGACTAAATCTCCTTTTAAGGGGAAACCTGAGCGTAGTCAAAATCTGTTGGATTTGATCCATACAGATGTTTGTGGTCCATTTAGAGTTGGTACTCAATATGGCCACACCTACTTCATTACCTTTACTGATGATTATTCTAGGTATGGGTATTTATATTTAATGAAATATAAGTCTGAAGCATTTGAAAAGTTCAAAGAATTCAAGGCTGAAGTAGAAAACAAGCTAGGTAAAAGTATTAAAGCACTTCGATCGGATCGAGGTGGAGAATACTTGAGTACCGAGTTTTTGGACTATCTAAAAGAGAATGGGATTCTCTCTCAGTGGACTCCTCCTATGACACCACAGCTTAATGGTGTATCGGAGCGTCGTAATCGAACTTTGTTGGACATGGTTCGGTCCATGATGAGCTTCACTGAGCTTCCACCTTCGTTTTGGGGCTATGCGCTTGAAACGGCGGTATTGTTGTTAAACAACGTCCACACTAAAGCAGTGGACAAAACACCATACGAGTTATGGAATGGCAAAGCTCCTAAGTATTCGTACTTGAGGATTTGGGGATGTCCTGCTTACGTGAAGCGGACAGTGGGAGATAAGTTGGATAGTCGATCCAGCTTATGTTATTTTGTAGGGTATTCGAAGAATTCAATCGGATATTATTTCTATTATCCTGCTGAAACAAAGGTGTTTGTTTCAAGGAATGCCACCTTCTTGGAGAAGGAGTTCTTATTGGATAAGAAAGGCGAGATGATGGAACTCGAAGAAATTCGAGAAGAACCCGAAATACAAAATAACGATCCTATACCTCAGGAACCATTGATAGACACGCCTGTACCTAGAAGATCCGAGAGGACTTCTAGACCTCCTATTCGATATGGTCTTCTTCTTGAAGGGGATCAAGATGAACCCGATGTTGGATGTGATCCAAGAAACTTCAAGGAAGCAATTTCTGATGCGGATTCAAATTTATGGCTTGAAGCTATGCAGTCGGAAATAGATTCGATGCATACAAACCAAGTTTGGTCTTTAGTAGATCCTCCCGATGGAATTGTTCCAATAGGGTGTAAATGGATCTACAAGAGAAAGCTTGGGCCTGATGGTAAGGTATTGACCAACAAGGCGCGATTGGTGGCGAAAGGTTATACTCAAAGACAAGGAGTTGACTATGATGAAACCTTTTCACCAGTTGCAATGTTCAAGTCCATAAGAATCCTTATTGCCATAGCTGCTTGGTATGACTATGAGATATGGCAAATGGATGTGAAGACTGCTTTTCTTAATGGAGACATTAAGGAAGAAATCTATATGAAGCAGCCTGAGGGGTACACATCCATGGGAAGCGAGCATAAGGTATGCAAGCTCCAGAGATCAATTTATGGTCTAAAACAAGTATCAAGAAGTTGGAACCAGAAATTTGATGAAACAATAAAGGATTTTGGTTTCATCAAGAACCCGGAGGAACCATGCTTGTACAAGAAAGTAGTTAAGGATGCTGTGACATTCTTAGTACTTTATGTTGATGACATCATACTCATTGGGAATGACGTAGGGATGTTGCAGTCAACAAAGATATGGTTATCAGGTAGATTCTCGATGAAGGATTTGGGTGAGGCATCCTATATTCTTGGGATACAGATCTATAGAGATAGATCTAAGAGAATGATAGGACTCACTCAATCAACCTACATCGACACCATATTGAAACGGTTTTCAATGGATGGGTCCAAGAAAGGACATCTACCCATGTGTCATGGAGTTTCTCTATCCAAGTCTATGTGTCCCAAGACGGATGAAGAGATAGAGAAAATGACACATGTACCATATGCGTCAGCCATAGGTAGTATCATGTATGGGATGATATCTACCAGACCAGATGTAGCATTTTCTCTGAGTGTCACGAGCAGATATCAAGCTAATCCCGGTCAAATGCATTGGAAAGCCGTGAAGGACATTCTTAAGTACTTACGAAGGACTAAGAATATGTTCATGGTATATGGAGGAAGAGAACTAAAATTGGAAGGCTATACCGACTCTAGCTTCCAAAGTGACGTGGATGACTTGAAGTCAACCTCTGGATTTGTGTTCATGCTCAATGGCGGTGCTGTCTCTTGGAAGAGTTCCAAGCAGGACACCACAGCGGATTCCACCACTGAGGCTGAATACATTGCAGCATCAGCTGCTGCTAAAGAGGCCGTTTGGATGAGGAGTTTCGTCCAAGAGTTGGGCGTCATTCCTGAAGCTGTTGGTCCAGTCCCGGTGTACTGTGACAACACGGGTGCCGTTGCTCAGGCAAAGGAACCAAGGTCTCATCAAAGATCCAAACACGTACTGAGGAAATACCACATCATCCGGGAGATTATGGAAAGAGGAGACATCACTGTCGAAAGAGTGGCCTCTGCAGACAATATCGCTGATCCACTTACTAAGCCCTTGCCAGGACCATTATTTGACAAACATCGCGGAGCAATGGGTCTACGTAGTATGACTAGTTGGCTTTAGGGCAAGTGGGAGATTGAAAGAGTGGGTGCCCGGTGAGCCAACTTGTGGCTAAGGGCTTTGATGACTCTTTGTATAAACAATCTTTTGTTTAATATTATTTACACTTTTAATAATGGCAATGACTTTATCTTTCTTCATATTGTTATATTGTGATATACTATTGTTGTTTTGATAAAGACCTTGAATATACTATAGTGTATGTAAGATGTGGTAGAACATGGGGATGTCTATCATGAAACACATCTTATAGTCACTGTATATTCTAAACTGTTCCTAGTCGATTGAGCCGTCCGATAATAAGGATAAGGATCGCTCGAGTTTGAGACTAGCATTTGCGATGCAGAGTACCACGTTTCATTGGTAAGGAACATGAAGATGTTCGAAGCATGCAAATGGATATTCATATGATGAATGATCGAACTACCCTATCCGGACTTTCCAAGTGGTTATCACTTATCGAGTGGATAAAGTCCGCGGTTTTGGTTGTACACCATTAGTCCTTATTACTTGAAACATCATTGAGACTCTATATGCTAGTACTGTGCTTTGACTCGTTTACCGACTCTATTGGGGTCATCAGGTGTCGGGATTGGGTACAGTTACAACACATATAGGAGTCGATGCTTTGTTGTCAAGGATTCACCACATACTTGCAAGTGTGGATATCCTATGCGATCTGAGGAGATATTAGTGTGACGAATCTCTGGCCAGAGTACATGATGTGATTTAAGAAATGGTTTCTTAGTAGCACATGCGATGTCACTATTTGATCTTCAAGATGCATTGCATAGTTATCGAATCTCGAACGACTCTCGATATACCAATGGTTGTTGATTCGATCGGGATATATGGATGAAGGGACCGTACTGTACGCTAACCAAAATCTATTGGTTCTTGTAGGCACTATCAGTGATACCTAGGGAATCATGGGGCGATGTTGCTAGACGCTCTTACCATGATTCGATGGACAAGTCGGAAATTGTTGTTCCGAGTCACAAGGAGTTGTGAGCCCACGGCTAGCTGTATCCCTGAACCATTGAGGGTCACACAGTGTAATGGATTTTTAATCCCCGTTGAGATAGTTAAATTTAAAGAGTTAAATTTAATGAACGAAGAAGTTGGACTTCTTATTTAAGAGTAGAGGAGTAAGATTTCCTAAAATGACATAGGGATGGCCATTTTTGGAAATCACTGAATTCGGATTCAGAAAAATTTATCTTGACTTTAAAAGGTGCAGAAATGGTTTCTGTGCACATTGGTGAAATCGGTTTATCAATCGGAGTCACGATGAATTTTATATTAATTTCTGAACATGCGGGCTTTGCTTGTCGGGCTTGAACTTATGACTAATGGGCCCTAAGCTGTTAGTGGCCTACATTATAAATAAGTTATTGCAGTACAGAAATTACATACAACAGGTCACAATTTTTGAAAACCTAAGTATTTTCTTTCAATAGTGGCCGCCCCCCTCCCTCTCTACTCGGTAAAATCCAGCCTGTGAATTTTGAATTACAGTCTGGTTTAACGGATCAAATTCGTTAATTCTCTTCGTAGAAACTTCTGATAGATTTTCTAGTGCAATCTATCAGAGGGATTAATTATCCGTTCGTGGACCTGATTGAAGAACAGTTCGTCCATCAGTTCCAGGGATATACAACAAGAGCAGAGAAATCTGTTGGTGTCCATAATCTCGATTCGAGATTGGAGATAAAAATTTATGATTGTTATTTAATTTTTACACACACAATTTAATCGTAAGGTTGATACCCATTATGGAATCGTTCCATACAAAATTTTTAAACTTCCGCTGCACCGGGTATCAATCCTAATTGATCTGATCGCCGCGTTCTCCAACAATCTCTACTTCAAATTCAGATCCTGAATCTAATTCAAGATTGATAGATTTCTTGGATTTTCAGATCCTTCTAAGCGTGCGTTCGATCTCTAAATCAAGTAATAATCATTTCCTTGATCGAATGTTATGCATGCACAACAGAAGATACCTGAAAATCACCAAGAAATTATAGTCAGAATTTCAAAAAAAAAAATAAAGTCTAATCTCAAGCGAAATAAAAATTCTGATATTAAACAGTCCCCGGCAACGGCGCCAAAAACTTGACCGGCTAAATCGATATGATAAAAAATCAACTGGCAAGCGTACCATGTCAAGTTATAATATAGTGGACAAATGTCTAGATGTCGAACCCACAAGGACTATATAAATATGAATACCAAAATATATTTATTCCTACATAATCTAGACCAATGAATAAAAGTGATTCAGATTTTTAAACTAATAATTAAAATTAAAATTAAAATAAAATTAATTAAAACGCAGCAAAAATTTGGTTTAATTCAAATATGGGAAAAGTTCGATCAAGGACTCACGTAGGTACCAGACAATTCATGTAACAAGCAGTCGATCTAAGACATAAACTTAATCTTAATTCACGGGAATTTTCCTAATTTGTTTAAAGGACTATTTCTAGAACAATCAAACCTATTCAAATTTGACGGATTAATCTTTCGTAATTCTAATCAAATTTGATTGCATGAATAACTGTGAAAATTCAGTTTACACCCAAACCGCATAATGAAACCGAATTCTATTTCTAGTCAGTTTTACACTGTGTTGACTATCAAAGTGATCGAATTTGATGAAAGAGTGGGTGCCCGGTTAGCCAACTTGTGGCTAAAGGCTTTTGTGACTCTATGTGTAAACAATCTTTGTTTAATATAATTTACACTTTTATATTGGCATTTACTTTATCTTTTATCATATTATTATGTTGTGACGTACTATACGATGTTTAGATAAAGACCTTGAATATACTAGAGTGCATGTAAGATGTGATAGTAGAATTGAATGACTATCATGAAACATATCTTATAATCACTGTATATTCTAAACAGTTCCTAGTCAATTGAGCCGTCCGCAAATAAGGATAAGGATCGCTCGAGGTTGAAACTAGCATTTGCGATGGCTAGTACCACGTTTCATTGGTATAGAACATAGAGATGTTCGAAGCATGCAAATGGATATTCATATGATGGATGATCGAACTACCCTATTCGGACTTTCCAAATGGTTATCATTAATTGAGTGGATAAGTTCGCGGTTTTGGTTGTACACCATTAGTCCTTACTACTTGAAACATCATGGAGACTCTATATATTAGTACTTTACTTTGACTCGTTTACCGACTCTCTGAGGGTCATCAGGTGTCGAGATTGGGTACAGTTACGACACATATATGAGTCAATGCTTTGTTGTCAAGGATTCACCACACGCTTGCGAGTGTGGATATCCTATGCGATCTGAGGAGATATTAGTGTGACAAATCTCTGGCCAGAGTACATGATGTGCTTTAGGTTACTTGGTTTCCTAGTAGCACATGCGATGTCACTATTTGATCTTCAAGATGTATTGCATAGTTATCAAATCTCGAACGACTCTTGATGTACCAATAGCTGTTGATTCGATCGGGATATATGGTTAAAGGGACCGTACTGTACGCTAAGCAAAACCTACTGGTTCTTGCAGGCACTATCAGTGATACCTAGGGAATCATGGGGCGATGTTGCTAGGCGCTCTTACCATGATTCGATGGGTAAGTCGGAAATTATTGTTCCGAGTCACAAGGAGTTGTGAGCCCACGGCTAGCTGTATCCCTGAACCATTGAGAGTTACACAAGTAATGGATTACTAATCCCCGTTGAGATAGTTAAATTTAAAGAGTTAAATTTAGCGAAAGAGAAGTTGGACTTCTTAAGTAAAGGGGGTGGAATTTCCTAAAATGACATAGGGATAGGCATTTTTGGAAATCACTGAATTCGGATTCAGAAAAATTATCTTGACTTTAAAAGGTGCAGAAATGGTTTATGTGCACATTGGTGAAATTAGTTTATCAATCGGAGTCATGATGAATTTTATATTAATTTTTATAATAACAGGCTTGGCTTGTTGGGCTTAAATTATGACTAATGGGCCCTAAGGAGTTAGTGTCCTATTAGACATATAATTTAATCCAGTACAGAAATTATATATATCACACATAGGGATTTTCGAAAATGAGAACATGGCTTATCTTGAAATTTTCAAAAATCTCATATTATTCTAAGTTGGAATTTTCGAATTCCTTCTCCCTTTTTGAGAGAATTCAGTCTGTGATTTTTTCGAAAAATTACATTCTGAATTGACAGATCAAATCTGTAAATCTCTTCGATTAACATCTGATTGATTTCTAGTGCAATCAATCAGAGGGTTTCTGTTTTCTATTCGTGGACCTAATTCAGGAGTTGATCGAGCGATTCATCGGTTCCTGGGTTTTACAAGAAGAGCAGATTTAATCTGTTGGAGTCCATTAATCAAGCCATAGCTTGAAGAGGTAAAATATTAATTGTTATTATTATTTTACTTGCATATTTTAATCGTAAGGATTTGATATCCATGATATGAAATCGTTCCATATCAGAAAAGAAAAATTTTTAAACATCCGCTGCTCTGGGTATCAGATCTGACTGATCTGAAAATGTGTTCCAATAGTGGCGTCAGAGACAGGTTGTTCTCAGATGAAACGATTAAAATTTATCGATTGTACAAAATTTTGGCCTCGGTTTTTTGGAAAACAAAACAAAATTTTTTTAAAAAAATAAATTTGAAGGGAAACACGAGAACGGGCAGCGAAGCGATCGGCGCTGCCCAAGGGCAGCGATCCAGGGCAGCGATCGTCGCTGCCACGTGGGCTGCCCTGTCCCACGTGGAGGCGGGGCTGCCCGGGAACGTCCCGGGCAGCCCGGAAAAATTGAAATTGTTATTTTTAAGAATTTTAAATTTTTGAAATTTTAGTTTTTGGTCCGATCGAAAATTATTTTGATTAGAACACGAGGCATCGGGTCAAATTGTTTGAATCCGAAATTTTTAAATTTGATTTTTGGATAAATTTGAATTTTTGGAAAATTTATAAATTTTATCCGTTAAATTAGATTTTATAAAATTAATTATTTTGGTACAATTGATAATAAGATATGATCTTATGGAGATATAAGATAAAATTTGATTTTATCTTTTTAATTATGTTGTCATTGCATGTTATCCAATGATTTAAATTATTGAATTAATTATTGGATAAGAGGATGATCGATTGTCATGACCAATTTTGTAGGTGTATGTTAAGTTGTTTACATTTGGTTTTTATTATTGTTGTTGGGTTTTATTAATGGGCTTGGTTTATAGCCCAAATTGATTTATCATTTGTAATAAAAGTGGGCCTGGTTTATGGCCCGTTCCCACCCTTAAATATGTATCTCCTACTTGTCATCGAAATTTATTGTAAATTTATTAGACTTAGTGGGAGATAAAGATTTGAAGAAAATGATGGGCCCAGCAGACAATAAAGATCGAAGAAATGTAAATTGAAAGCTCAATGTAATAGGATTGCATTGCATACTTGCATATCACCTAGGATTGGACTTAGACTCGTGATTGGCAACCACGGGTCAATAAGATCTAGGCATCGATCATCCTTTATATAATATTTGATATTATTGTTGTATGCATGTTTAGACTAAATTGCATGAATCCCGCAAGCATACAAATTTTTTAAATGATGAGACAATTTTCAAAATTAAAATCCCTCATTTTAAATATGATTTAAAATTGATATCAAGATTAACAAAAGGAAATTTAAATATTGTTTAAATGTTCCTACCTTCCATCAACGATCAATGTATGAGATGCTACCCGCGGGCATGGTCCGGCTCATATTATTGGGGGGGCCCGTTCGTCGAAAAGCTGTACATTGGATCGACACACGTTGTAAGTTGGGTGGAAATCCCATGAGATTGGCTCATATTATTGGGGATCCACATGGCGACCGTCCATCATAACTTAATATCGATGGGTCATCTTGACATGTCACAATAAACGGCGTCATATTATTGGGCCTTTATTGGACATGAGGTAAAAAAACATGGGGGTTGTTTTGGAAGCAATTGGGCTCTACCTTTTGAAAATTATGGTTGGCTGATATTATTCGGAACTATGATTTGTCAATTGGACTCCATGATCCCACTAAGAAAACCAGTTTCTCGTTTTCACTAGAGGGTGGTGAAATCGTTAAAATAGTGAGAAGTAATTCATAAAATTATTCTTGCCTTATTTTATGTCTTATTAAATTAATTAAGCAATGACTGATAATTATCTGCTTTCATCTCAGTATTTCATTATGATGAATTCGAGTAATCCACATGTTTCTATTCTCAAACAAAATAAAATGACTGGCGCAAACTATACGAATTGGTTTCGTAAGTTAAGATTGTCCTGAGTTCGGAGAAGATTTTCTAGTTGCTAGAAAAGGCTCCTCCGAAAATAGCCCCGGCTGATGTAACTTCGAAAAGGTTGGCCGAACTAAAGAAATGGTGGGACCATGATCTCAAGGCCAAATGTTACATGAAAAACTGGACAAGTCTAAAGAAGTTTGCCATCACTACAAGAAACCCAGTTACTGGAAGCGCAACAACAAAGAATATATCGAGCAGTTACTAACTGCAAAGGATATATTTTATATTGAAATAAATATTTCACTTAATAACACTTCTTGAGTATTGGATACCAGATGTGGTTCTCACATTTGCAATGAGTTACAGATGATGACAAGAAGTCGTAGGCTAAGGATGGGTAAGACCCAGTTAAGGCTCGGGAATGGTTCGAGAGTTGAAGCCAAAGTTGTGGGAAACGTTTGTTTAATTTTGCAAAATAATTTTAAGCTATTTTTAAGAGATGTTTTATTTGTGCCAGATTTGATTAAAAACATTATTTCTATGCTTGATAGAGATGGTTTTTCTTGCAATTTTGTGAATGGGATTTGCAATATTTACAAGAATGAATGTTTTGATTGGAAATAGACAACTTGAAACGATCTATATAACTTGAAATTAAAAGACGTTCCAGTTAATTATGTTGATAAACCGGCAACAACAATAAAAAGGAAAAACGATAGCGAAAACCCGGCAAACCTTTGGCACGCGAGGCTAGGTCATATTTCCTCAAGGAGGATGAACAAGCTAGTGGGAGAGGGCATGTTTGATATGTATAATATTAACTCTCTACCAACTTGTGAGTCCTGCCTAAAAGGAAAAATGACTAAATCTCCTTTCAAAGGAAAACCTGAGCGTAGTCAAAATCTGTTGGATTTGATCCATACAGATGTTTGTGGCCCATTTAGTATTGGTACTAAATTTGGTCACACCTACTTAATTACCTTTACTGATGATTATTCTAGGTATTGGTATTTATATTTGATGAAATATAAGTCTGAATCATTTGAAAAGTTCAAAGAATTCAAGGCTGAAGTAGAAAACACACTAGGTAAGAGTATTAAAACACTTCGATCGGATTGAGGTGGAGAATACTTAAGTACCGAGTTTTTGGGCTATCTAAAAGAGAATGAGATTCTCTCTCAGTGGACTCCTCCTATGACACCTCAGCTAAATGGTGTTTCGGAGCGTCGCAATCGAACTTTGTTGGACATGGTTCGATCTATGATGAGCTTCACTGAGCTCCCACCTTCGTTTTGGGGCTATGCACTTGAAACGGCGGTATTGTTGTTAAACAATGTCCACACTAAAGCAGTGAACAAAACTCCATATGAATTATGGAATGACAAAGCTCCTAAGTATTTGTACTTAAGAATTTGGGGATGTCCTGCTTACGTGAAGCAGAAAGTGGGAGATAAGTTGGATAGTCGATCCACCTTATGTTATTTTGTATGGTATTCGAAGAATTCAATCGGATATTATTTCTATCATCCTACTGAAATAAAAGTGTTTGTTTCGAGGAATGCCACCTTCATGGAGAAGGAGTTCTTACTTGATAAGAAAGGCAAAATGATGGAACTTGAAGAAATACGAGAAGAACCCAAGATACAAAATAACGATCCCGCACCTCTGGAACCAATACTTGACACGCCTCTTCCTAGAAGATCCGAGAGGACTTCTAGACCTCCTATTCGACATGTTTTGCTTCTTGAAGGGGATCAAAGTGAACCCGACATTGGATGTGATCCAAGAAACTTCAAGAAAGCAATTTCTGATGATGATTCGAACTTATGGCTTGAAGAGATAAAATATTAATTGTTATTATTATTTTACTTGTAGATTTTAATCGTAAGGATTTGATACCCATGATATGGAATCGTTCCATATCAGAAAAGAAAAATTTTTAAACTTCCGCTGCTTTGGGTATCAGATCTGACTCATCTGAAAACGTGTTCCAACATTTGAAACCTCCTCTGTCGACTTGGAATCGAATAACAAGCAAACAAATAACTGGCCAAGAAATTTGCAAGACAAATATAAATTCGATAACCAATAAAATCAAATAAGTCTGCAAATCTCAAATAAACAAATCAAGTTTTATACATAAATTGTCTGGCCCAATCACGTATCCTTGATTGAATAAAAAATACTACTCACTAATAAACATGATTAAACAAACCAAGTCTAAAATCATAAAATAAAAAATTCTAGAGTAGAAGAAAAACTGAAGAATTGATCCACAGCCGCCGTCAGCCTTCGTGCAAAATCAAAAAGTCCAAAAGTCCGCAAAAATATCATGCAACTTCTATTTATAGTATTCGCGCCAATTAGAATCCTCATTGACCTAAAATTCTCGAATACACGCACTCCCGAACACGCGCGCGTGCGCCTGGCAAAAATCGCGCGCACGTCGCTAAAAAAATCATTGGCCTTGTAAACGCCTCGCGCGTGCGCGAGGCAAGAGCTCGCGCGCGCGGCTTCTATCAAAATCTCTGGAAATTACTTCTGAGATTCTCGCGCGCACGCGCGTTTTTTGCACAGATAGTTCCGAAAATGCTTTATTTTCCTACAAAATTCAACCAGGAGAGTATAATACATGCACATAAAATAAAATAATCACAAAACTCAAGAAAATAAAATAAATGCATGCGAAATAAATATAAAATGACAAAAAATAATGTATACTAAACACACTTATCACTCCTCTCTAGGGTTGGCCGAAAATCCCCTCTCCCCTGTTCGAAAATTCCAGGCTGCAATTTTCAAAATTGCAGTCTGGTTTAACGAATCAAATCTGTTAATCTCTTCGTAGAAACTTTTGATAGACTTTATAGTGCAGTCTGTCAGAGGGTTTAGATTTCTGTTCGTGGACTTGATTCGGGAGTTGATCGATGCATCGGTTCCTGGGATATACAAGAAGAGCAGATTTATCTGTTGGTGTCCATAACCTCAAGAAAAAGCTTGAGAGGTAAAATTTAACTTTGTTTTATTTTACGCAATTATTTTAATCGTATGGATTTGGTACCCAATGATCTGGAATATCTGAAAATAAATTTTTTTAAACTTCCGCTACCATGGGTATCAGATCAGACAGATCCGAGAACGTGTTCCAACAACGCCATCCCGTAACAGTCTGTGTAGGGATTAATTCATTATTCTCCTTTTCTACTACAGTTATTCCTCCCTTTTTAGGCACTACCTGAATCGGACTTACCCACCCACTGTCAGAAATAGAAAAGATAATACCTGCATCCTGTAGTTTGATCACCTCTTTTTTCACCACCTCTTACATAGAAGGATTTAGACGCCTCTGCGACTGAGTAGAGGTTTTGTGCTCCGCTTCCATCAATATCTTGTGCATGCACATGGATGGGTTGATCCCCATTATATCGGCAATACTCCATCCTATGGCTCTGTTGTGATCCCTAATCACTCTCAGCAATTTTTCTTCCTCGCTTCCTGTCAATGAAGAGGAACAAATTATTGGAAATTCATCATTCTTAAGCAAAAACAAATACTTCAAAGTAGAAGGAAGAGTTTTGAGTTCAAGAGTAGGGGGTTCTTCAATTGATGGCTTCAAAGGCTTTGGGACATGTCCCAACTCCCCTATTTTGGAATTTATGGATCTAGCAAGAGGCCTACTTCCATCCAAATATCTTGCAAACTCTTCAAATTCTTCAGACTCGCTCCCCGCATGTGTTTTTTATGTCAGGCAGATTTCAAGTGGGACTTTAGACAACTGTTCCTGCAAAGTGCACTCAACCAACTCATCAGTAACATCAATTCTGAAACAATCATAATTTTCCATAGGATATTTAAGGCCTTGAAACACATTAAAAACCACACTCTCATCATTCATACGCAAGATCAATTCTCCTTTATGCACATCAATTAGAGCTTTTCCAGTGTCTAGGAATGGTCTTCCTAAAATAAGAGGTATCTTATAATCCTCTTCCATGTTAAGCACCACAAAGTCAACTGAAAAGATAAACTTATCTACTCTCACCAACACATCTTCTACAATTCTCCTAAGATATTTAATAGATCTATCAGCCAATTGTAGGGAAATTGTGGTTGGTATAACTTCACCAATTCCAAGCTTTTGAAAACATGAATAAGACATAAGATTAATACTTGCACCAAGATCACACAACACCTTACTGAAGAAAGATTTTCCTATGGTGCAAGGAAGTGAAAAACTACCTGGGTCCTTAAGTTTTGGAGGGAGTTTATTTTGTAAAATAGCAGAACATTCCTCCAACAACTTAACAGTTTCAAAATCCACCATTTTTCTCTTATTAGACAAAATTTCTTTAAAAAATTTGTCATAACTGGGCATTTGAGCTAAAGCCTCTGCAAATGGAATATTTATATGAATATTTTTGAAAATTTCCAGAAATTTAGCAAATTGATTATCCAATTTCAGTTGCTTCACTCTTTGGGGAAAGGGAAGCTTACTCAAATCAATATTTTCATTAATATTTGAGTTAGAAGACTTGTCTCTTTTTCCTGTAGGCAATGACTATAGATTTGGGTTCGTCCTCCATCCTCTTGTCAGTGTTCGGCTCCATTGCCTCCTCACCATCCATATTCTTTTCCTTTCCTTCAGCCTTCGACCTTGTAATCGCCATGATAGCATTCATGTCTCTAGGATTTTTCTCAGTATTTCTAGGCAACACTCATGTTGGTCTAGTTGACAGCTGGGTTGCTATCTGACTCATCTATGTCTCTATATTTTGCAGCATCACTTCCTGATTTTTCAACCGAGTCTCAATACCAGCCACATACTTCATCATAATCTCCTCAAAACTCGACTTCTTCTCCACTGGTTTGGAAGTAGTGGCCGAATTCTCTGCAGGTTTCCAAGAAAAATTTGGATGATTTTTCCAGCCTGGATTGTATGTATTGTTGTAAGGATTGTACGGCTGTCTCCCTTGATTTCCTGCAAAATTCGCTGCATCAACCTCACACAACTGTTGCTCCTCTAGTGTGTTCTCACGTACTTGATTCACTGGTGCTGTCTGCATAAGTAACATCTGGTGTGTCAGAGCGTCAATTTTTGCATTCAAATATGTCAATGCGTCGACCTCTAGAACCCTAGCTTTCTTCTCCTTTTATACGTCTGGCCACCCCACATTACTCTCCGCCATATTGCCAATGATCTCCCATGCGTCTGCTGGCGTCTTCCTGAATAGACTTCCATTGGCTGCAGCATCCAACATAGAACACACTGATGGATCGGCTCCATTATAGAATATCTGAGTCTGCTGGCTTTGAGTGAGATTATGCTGATGACACATCCTCAACATCTTTTTAAATCTGGTCCAGGATGCATTCAAAGACTCCCCATCCTTCTGCTTAAATGAGATAATATCATAGAATAGTTTAGCCATCTTCGTAGGTGGGTAGTACTTGTTCAAAAAATTTTGAACAACCCCCGTCCAGGTGGTAATAGAGCCAGCAGGTAGATCATCCAACCACTCGAGTGCATCTCCATGTAGAGAAAATGAGAATAACCGCAGTCTCACTGAATCATATGTTATCCCATTGAACTTGAACGTGTCGCAGATCAACAGGAATCGCTCTAGATAAGCGTAAGGATCCTCCACAGCCGTGCCTCAAAAACGTGCTTAAAGCTGGATCATCTGAATAATAGAGGGCTTCAGCTCAAAGTTATTCGCCTCAACAGCAGGGAGAACGATGCTTGATCCATATCCTTCAACAAGTGGGCGAATGAGGTCCAGAACTGTGCGATTATCAGCCATCTCTTCTTCTGACTCTGACTCTGATTCAAGTTCAAGATTTGTGACGCCTAAGTTCCATAATTTAAACTCCATGCCTAAATTAGCTTCGATATTTAAATTTCTAAAATTCATGGTGATTTAAATGATGTAAATTTCCTTAGGATTTAATTGCTCAACTATTTAAATTTATTTACTTGAGATACTTGAAATTAGTGACCTTCGGGCCCGGCACGCGGTAAAGTTGAACACGGCGGGAAAACAACATATTCTAAATTTTGATGACCTAAAATTCTTGAAAGTTGAAGAAAATAAAAAAGAAAAGTTTATTTTAAATTTTTCGGGTAAAGAAAATCGCGTAGGTGCATTCTTGCGCGTAATTTCCTATATTTCTTAAAATTAGCCTTTTTGAACCCGGACTAGTGAAATTTTATTCTTAATATTTAAATTAAATATTTTAGAATTAGAAATTAAAAATGAATGCAAAATTTTAAAACCTAAAGTTGTAATATTCAAAGTAGCACTTTTGTTAGTGAAATATCACTTTTGTGCATACCCTACACTCACACACTAATATATATACATAAATTACACTTGAAATAACACACACACACACACTTCAAACAACCCTAAAATTCTCTCACTTCAGCCGCCATCTTCCTTCCCTCCTCCAAGATCTCACGCCCCTTCTCCATTTCCTATCCTAGAACCCCACGCCTTCCACCATTTCACTTCCCATCACATCGGCCTCCCATCCAGCCACCTAGCCACCATCGTGCCGCCAGAGGACAAACTTAGGAGGTGTTTTGAGCTGATGGTCATGGTTAAGGAAGTGACCAGCCATCCCCTCTCCCTTGTTCTTCTAGTGAGGCGAGAAATTTTCTTCATATTTTAAAACCCAAGCATAGGTTATAAGTTTTCTTGGCTCTTTCCTTTAAATTTCGAAATTTTGCAGATTTTTAAGTGTAAATGGGTGTGTGGTGTTCAGTTTTCAGATTTGGTAAGAGGCTTGGAGTTGGTTCTTGTGTATTTCATTTGCTAGCTTGTTTATTTAACATGTATGAGTGATTTTCTTGCATCTAAATGGAATTTTCATGATTGGAACGAAAAATCAGAATGTGTCATGTTGTGTTCGATCCATTTTCGTGTGTGTTTGGATGGTTTTATGTCTCACATGGTGTTATGCAAGCCATATTATTCGTATGCATTGAAATATTGCAACTTGACTTGAGTTTGGGGCGTTTGAATCGAAGATTTGGATGAAATGGATGAAAGGGGTGGAGGGGCTGCCTGAGGTGTTCGTTGGAGAAAAATGTGATTTTGTATGAGTATTAGATGGGTGATAGTTGAAACGACCCAGACTCAACTTTTAAATTAAGCTGAATAAAAATACGGAGTGTCAAAAGTTTTATAAAAATTTCGGCATGACCTCTCTGTTTATATTACAACCAACCTGTCTCAGACAGCAATCAAAATAAAATAAAAGAGATAGACGACTAACGACACAAGAACTAGACCGAGACAAGATCGAGGCCCAAGAGAGGTTCGGCATAACAAGTGTCCACAAGATTAGAAATCTAATGTTTACATGCCCAAAAACAAAGCTATCAAAACATTACATATACATCTGACAATTAAGCAAAATAAATGCTTCTTAACATAAGAATTCTAATTACTATGCGGAAGACGAGCATTGGTCAGCGGGATGTGCCGTGCCCGCATCGCAGTCCACTCGATAGTCTTGCCCCTCGATCTAAATGAAATATTCCTCACCTGAAAACAATGAGTGTAGTGAGTCTAAAAGACTCAACAAGAATATGGGGGATAACGAGTACTACGTAAATAAAAGCACACACAGATTAAAAATAGCTGATACTAAAAATACCTTTGTTTTGTGCCCTTACTTTAAACAAGTAAATAAACTTCAAAATGAATGAGAGAACATGAATGAAACATATGCATGGCTAAGTCATGTATAATCAATGAAACTGCATAAATTGTATCTGAATCTGTAACTGTGAACTTAGATCCTTGATTGTGACTCTGTGATTTCGATCATGATCATGGCTATAGTGCACAATGCCGCAAGGAGGTCGAGATGAAACCCAACTTGTACTTGCCCTATTGGTAAGGGAGACCAGAATAGCTCCGGACCCACACGAACACATGCTAAGGTAAGGTAACCCATAATGAATTGGTAAGGGAGGCCAAAACGTCTTTCAGCCCCACACGAACACATGAATATGTAGTCACAACCATCTCACTTTGTTCAAAAATATATTTTTTCCTTTATTGAATTTAAGACTTAGCATGCACATGTTGATGTAAAGTTTATGAAGATAATGATTTAATGAACATGCAAAGGACTCGATGGTGAATGACTGGAATGGTGATTTAGGAAAGTACCAGGGGTGGGATTCTAAACCATGATTAACGCACTTAGGTAAAAGGAGCGGTACTCCCTAAAATCTTATAACTCACTCAATACTTGCCCGAAGGGAATTCCGCTTGAAACGACATAATCCTAACTTCCTGAGTTACTTCCAGTCCCGAAACCAAACCCAAATTCTGATCCCAACACTAGTTAAAATGTTCAAACCCGAACAGCAAGCTATGTGCCTAGAATTCTGCTCTCCCTAAGACTCAAGGCCTAAAGTTTAGGGAAAACTCAACCAATTCGAATTCCGCTCAAAACATCAATTTCCCTAGCACTTAAGGTATCCACCAGCCCCGAGCCCTTCACCGAATACAGCCCTTAACCCAGTTGATATCTCACGCTTTCGGGCAGCAAGGATTCCCCCAGAAATCTGCCCAATGTCAACGTCCTAACTCAACCCAGAACTGTATTGAATTGTTCCACGATCCTCAAAACACTATCTTAGTATCAATGTCAATCCCCTAGGCACCACCAGCATCTCCTTAACCGCCACAAAAATTTCCTAGCTGCTGTCCAGTCTTCAAGCTAACCGAGATAGCCCCTAACCACTGTCCCTTTCGAACCTGCCCCCTTCAAACCCAATTCAAACTTGCTCATTATATTGCTACCATGTGAACTACGTATCAACCGTGGTAGCTCCTAGATCACCAAACCAATCCACCATCCACAAGCACACAGAAACTTTCGAAATATGACAGCCCAGAATTCAGAAAAAATCAAAAATGTACTAGCATGATTACAATTGCATTTCAAAGCTTTAAGATCATCCAATTTCAACCTATGAACATTATTAGATCAACTAAAATCAAGAATTCCCAGAAAACACAACATTAGCCGTGAAGAAACGAGGAGCAGGGATGCATATGCTTGTATCTTCGAAAATGGGGAGGGCAGCAGCTATCAACAAAATACAACACATAATAATCGTATATAAAATGCAAGAACGAATCCACAATCTTGCCTAAGTTAAAATAAAATCGAAGAACCAGAGCTCGCTTGAGCTGGCCGAATCCAAGCTGGAACGAGCTGGAACAAGCTCGGAAGTGACTGGAACGAAGGAGCTCACTAAGCTTGAGTTTTGATCGGAAATGGTGGCTCTCGAAGGTGCAGGCGACGATCGGGACAGCAAGGGAAGGAGAGGCCGATCGCTAGAAAGAAAGATGGAGAGGGATGAAAGAAATCGATTCTATCGGGTAAAGCTTGAAGAAGGGGAAATGCAAATGGGCCAAGATTGGGCTAGGAAAAATAGAGATTGGGCCGATGCAAATTGGCCGGGTGAAAACCCTTTGGGCTGTGTCTGCACATATTTTAAGTGGGTAATTAACATATTACATAAAATATAATATGCAGTATTTATAAGTGTTAGGCCCAAATTCCGCAAATACTCAAATTTAAAAAAAAAATTAAGAATTAAACACTTTAAATATTCGAATGTCACGGCAACGAGTAAAATATTTAATTAACGAGCAAAGCGATTAAAAAAAATAATTTAAACATACTAAACCAACGTTTAAAAGCAATTTAAATAAATACACAAGCGGAAATAAAAACCCTTTAAAATAATTTGGACAATTAAAAAGGATTTAAATAAATAAGGTAGACATTTAAAATAATTTAAAATAATTAACCGCTAAACTTAAGCTATTTAAAATAAATAAGTTGGACACTCAAAAATATTTAAATAACTAAACTAAACAGTTAAAATCATTTAAAAGAATAAATTAAACAATTAAAATCATTTAAATAAGCAATCTCAAACCTTTAAAATAATTACAAACAATTTAAATTGCACAATAAAATCATTTAGACAGATAAACTTAAACAATCAAAAACATTAATTAAATAGTCAATAAAATAAAATCATTCCAATAAATAATAAAGTATTTTATTAGCACAGATTCAAATAAAGAATTTAAATCAATTAAACTTAAAAATAATAATCCTAATATTTATTTAATTTAATGCATGCGATTTAGTATATTGGATTTTAGGTACTACAATTCCTTCCCCCCTTAAATGGAATTTCGTCCCCGAAATTCAAGACTTACTATCCAGGTTTGAATACCTTAGACCAGATCAACACTAAATTTCCTACTCTGCACTCACATGAGTTGGCCCAAAACAGCTTTCGCTGCGCGCTCTGATGCTTACTGATATCTATATCATCACGGACCAGACTAACTCTTATTGCAAAATAAATTTGCAAACTCCTATTTATCCCCGTATGATTGTAGCCTAAGACAATTTTCTAATCATTGTTCCCGTGTAACTGTAAGAGTTTTCAATTCGTCACCTAAACTCCTAAAATATCTGATACCTTCCTTAGTTCGATAACCTAAAATCTTAGACCGCAACTTCAATTAGTAAATAATTTATGTCGACCTCGACCATAACTTAAAAACTTTCTAACATCGAAGCTAGGCTTAATGTCTAATTACTAATTAAACTTAACTCATATAACATACAACTCGATCTCGTAAGAAATACACAAAATTCACAAAATACTTAGCAACTATCACTAAATTTCCTAAATAGGATAGCTAAGGGACTATACAATTCTACCTTGACAGTCACATTAGGGTCGACAAAACAAGTTAATTTTCTTATATTCCCAAATCGTTAATATTACGGAACAATGATTCCTTCAAAACAACTTAATAACAACTCCGAGACTCTAAAGGTCTACGGCACTTATTAGCAATGCTACTCTTAAAGATCCTGGACTATGCCCAAATCCCTTATTGATTAATGCATCTCACAACGCTTCTAAGGATAAATAAAAATTCCTTAAGCAACGACTCTAGTTCGGTTAACCTTCAAGTGGAACCAACGACTTCCTCATCTTAAGATTGATCAACCTATTTCCATAAATAAATCTAATACAATCCTTGATAAGAAAATATACCATAGAATATTCAGTTCAAAGATATTATCCGATGACATATAGAATCCGAATAGGTGACTAGACAGATCCCAAATATCCATTCACCAATTTATATGTTCATATCTAGCATCTTTGATTCTACCGAAAGTTAAATTCTTAATTAAAATTTCCCAACAGATTTATCCACTTTTCTATCCCAGATACAACGACTAAGAAATTCATATTTACACTTCAAGTCAAAATATACTACGAGCTATTACCCACTAATTTGATTAGACGGTCTCTAAGTACCAAATAATTCTAGCATATCACCTGAAGACATATTTCAAGAACTTAGTACCCAATTCGACACCTCGAAGAGTTTGTAACCCGTTCGTAAATTCTTTCTAATTAATCCTCCAGTACCTTAGCATTTCACCGGTCGGTAAATCTACCGATAATCCAGAAAACTTCCTAAATATTCTATTCATCATTCTATGTCCATGGTTGGTGCATTAGTATTACCGATTGACGTTTACAAAATCTTAAAATGCTAAATATAAAGTACCCAAAAGTCTTTAGGGACAACTCTATTTCCCTATCTCGCGACTGACCAGCCATTCAGCTTACCAAAAACGCTGGCTTACTCTTAACGATCCTATTTAAAATGGAACATCTCAATCAACTGATTCACTAACTAGCAATCTTCACGCTAGAACTAGTTATAACTAGTAGTTGACATTTCTCGGATCACAACAACAACTTAGGATTTTATCTAGTACCAATATTAAATCTCATTGGTCTAAACACTTACTATGCGGCTACGAGCAAATTTTCTACACCAGAATTTGAAATAATAATTGAAATTATGATCCACCCAAATTCTTATCATGATGGATCATGAAAGGAAATAAACATACAAGTAATGCTTCTTAATGTGAAATGAAAGAATGCAAGCATTACAAACAAACGAGCTGAAAATAAGAATCTAGATAAGTGAAAACAACTCACTTATAATTCAATTCTAGGAGTGAATGAATAATAATGGAGGCTCCGTGAATAATAAATTTGATCCACCAAGATGCAAATCTCGGGATCATTCACCCATGGGCAATGAAATCATGCTCAAACAATTAAATCACAATCAAGGCAATCAATGCGACTTCAGTCGAGAGAAGTTCACACAAGTTATCAGGGGAAAATCAACGATCTCAAAGTAAAATCTGAGGTCAGCCACAACATAAGTAGATCACTAAAAATAAAGACAAGGTGAACCTTACTCACATCAATAGATGGCTCTATAACCGAAGAAAATTTCAAGAAATGTAAAATATAAACAAGATTTTACTAAAAAGTTCAACCAATGCCAAGGTGGCAGAATTCAACTGTGATTAATGTCGTACGAATCCATAAATGAACAAAAGACAAGCAAGAAAATTTCAGATGCTCAAAATTATATGTTGCAATAGATACAAGCACGATCGAAGAATAAGAAAATAATGATAGGAATAATAGTTCACAAAATTGAAAGGCTCATAATAACCGACTCACTAATCCTCGAAATCATATTTGCCCAAATAACAGAAAGGAAAGATCAAATTATCCATAATAATATAAATAGAGTACGTATCCCAAGTATTCGCACGGCTTCGATTCATTAACTTAACAGACCAAAACATATGCCTTATCAATTTTCTAAACTACTATGCACTTAGTTGAATCCGACTAAAGTCCAATATAAGAAAATAACTTACAATAGTAACACACAATTAATATCTCCTAACGCACAAGTTTAATATTTTCCATCAAGCTCCTACAATCTCGTCAAAATTACTAACACTACCTAATAATTCAAGCAACAACCAAGTACTGCCCAAAACTGGAAGGAATATTGGTACACCAACTCCGTTTAACTTGGGACCGCATGCTATAAAAATAAACAGTCAAATAGTACACTTTAAACAACTAAAACAAATTTCTAAACGAAAATAAGAACTAAACTACGCACTTCAACAAATTAAACATCTAGTTTTAAAAATATTCTAAAAAAGGATGACATCAAAACATTTAAAGTATTGAATCAAGCATGACTAACATATAATTTTTTTAAAAAAACTTACATACTTTGAGGCGAGACTTCTCGAGTTTCTTGCAACCGGCAGTAGGCACAACCCAAACCAGAACCATGCTCTGATACCAACTGAAACAACCCAAACTCAACTTTTAAATTAAGCTGAATAAAAATACGGATTTTCAAAAGTTTTATAAAAATTTCGGCATGACCTCTCTGTTTATATTACAAGCAACCTGTCTCAGACATCAATCAAAAAAAAAAAGAAAAAAAGAAATAGACGACTGACGACACAAGAACTAGACCGAGACAAGAACGAGGCCCAAGAGAGGTTCGGCATAACAAGTGTCCACAAGATTAGAAATCTAATGTTTACATGCCCAAAAACAAAGCTATCAATACATTACATATACATCTGACAATTAAGCAAAATAAATGCTTCTTAACATAAGAATTCTAGTAACTATGCGGAAGACGAGCATTGGTCAGAGGGATGTGTCGTGCCCGCATCGCAGTCCATTAATTTTTAATTGTTGTCTGAGATAGGTTGGTTGTAATATAAACAGAGAGGTCATACCGAAATTTTTATAAAACTTTTTAAAATCCGTATTTTTATTCAGCTTAATTTAAAAGTTGAGTCTGGGTCATTTCAGTTGGTATCAGAGCATGGTTCTGGTTTGGGTTGTGCCTACTGCCAGTTGCAAGAAACTTGAGAAGTCTCGACGAGCATTGGTCTAGTAACTAAACGAATAATATCCTCAGACACACCATTAATTTTTACCGTATCGGTTATCTCCAAGAAAGTGCGTAGGAGTAGGTGAGGATCAGCAGTGGCGCTCCCATTAAATTGGTTCTGTTAAACCATGTTGATCAACGTCGGATTCAGCTCAAAATTGTTGGCGTTGATAGTTCCTCGAGCGATTCCAGAATAGTGAGCCTTGATCGTCGGCCTGAAGTGATCTCTGATTGGCACCAAGGGAGCTTGTTGTGCTTCTTCTTCAGCCATTCTCTCAATTTCTTCTCTTCTAACTCTTCTTAAAGCACGTGCAGTGCGCTCGATCTCCGGATCAAAAAGTAGAGAATTTTCACTTTGAGATCGTCGCATAAACTGCAATTAAAAATAAGAAGAAATTAATTAGTAACTTAAAATAAATAAAAAAAACTCTAAATTAAAATCTAGATTAATTGGTAACAAGACTAAAAAATAATCAAAATTTACACCCCGGCAGCAGCGCCAAAAACTTGTTGTGAAAAAGGGCACCAAGGGAGCTTGATTTAATTTAGAGTTTTTATTTATTTGTTTTTTTTTTAATTTTCTAATTTATTTCTTTTGTTTTCGTTGCAGTTTTAGTGAATATATTTGGCGTCTGAGAGCGAAGGAAAAAATTAACTAACACCGGTGAAAGTCGGGCTGACGACTCTAAACCAAGCGCTTTTTGGGAGGCAACCCAAAATTTTTGTTTTATTTTTGTTTTTTTTATTTTTTTATTTCTTTTCTTTTTTTATTTTTAATTTTTGCTTTAATTTTCATTTTAGTTAATTAGTTAATTTATGTTTTTTTTTGAAATTATTGTTGAGAATTATGGAGGTCTAATTTTACAAAAATCTTATATTTTTCAGGATTCTGGAATTCTGGCAGTATGTTATGCGCGCTCGCGCAAGCTTCTAAGCGCCCGCTCAAGGTTGTGATTTCAAATCAGACGTTTATGCGCGCTCGCTCGTCAACTATAGCGCGCCCGCCTCTCCTCTACACTTCCTTAACTGCACAACCATGCCCTAACGCGCTGCTCAACAGCGCTACACCTTGCGCTATCGCACAATCCAGGGAACATACTTAAGCGCTATCGCGCATCACTTTTAAGCGCCAACAACCAACATCATTAGCGCTGCACATAGCGCTATCGCGCTACCAACATTCTCCAACAGCGCTTAACATAGTGCTATCGCGCTCATCAGCCTCCCCATCTGCGCTTGATCTTGCGCCAACGACTCCTCAGCAGCGTTTTACTTAGTGCAATCGCGCATCACTCCTTGCGCTAATCACCTCAATCTGCGCAACCTCACTGCGCCATCGCGCTTCTACCACCTGCTCCACCTTCTGCGCAAACCATCTCCCATCTTTGCTACCTTAAGTGAAATCGCGCAAGAAACTCCACGCTGCTGCAAATATCCTCCACCAAACAGGTCCGCCAGCAATCTCCGCAATGATCTCATCCATGCGCTAACAAAATTCCTCATCAGCGCTCACTTCAGAGAAATCGCGCTCCTCCACTTCCCATTTGCGCTTCATCAAGTGCTAACACGCAGCACACCAACCTTATTAGCGCATCTCATGTCTGATCAGCGCTGTAAACTCTCCAAGCACACAACTCCACAATGCGCCTAGCCTTTTCTCCTTTGCCCTTTCCAGTTGCTACTCATCAATGCGCACACCAGCTTTATCAGCGCGACACTCCTCTTCCATTAAGCGTAAACAATCAAGAATCAGCAGCAAACTCAAGCGGCTTGCTAACAGCCTCTCCAAGGCTCTTCTTCCATGCACCATCGAGCTTCTAAGGGCGAAACTCCTAATTGAAATCGCGCTTCTTCCCGATTACAATGTGTTTATGTGGTGCTTTGTCAAATTCTCCGATGCTCCTGCTGAAGTGAGTTCCTTCTATGGCACTAGTGATGAATATGGAGTTGATCATGATGACGCCGGGTACTGATGCTTGGTATCGAAGGTACGTCTCCCTTGTTCTTTTATTGTTTTTAATCATTAGGGACAATGATTACATTAAGTTTGGGGGGGTGAATCAATGTTTGATTTAGTTGGTTGGTTGAGTAGTTGAATTTTATTGTGTGCTTTATATATTAAATTTTTGTTGAGTTTTATTGAGATGAATTTAAAAGAAGTTGAGAAATATGTGGATGCATGGCTGAAAAAATTTTGTTTTGTGCTATAACTGAAATCCATGATTGTCCACCTATCTGACAAATATTTTTGAGAAAATGGAACCAAGTGGATGAACAATTTTCTATATACTCTGTGATTAATACTTGAATCTGATTTTTGAAACATACAGACATAGATATGATTGAGGCATTGTTTGAATTTTTGGGCCTGATTTTATTGAAAAAATTTATCCTTAGTTGCCTAGTTGAGCCTACACGTTTATTAGTACTTTGAGGTACGAGAAAATTCTGAAATTTTTGTGAAAATCATCGTTTATTGCTGATGATTATTTATTCTGCACTGATTGAAATTTATATGATTTAATTGTGGATTGAGACTTGTCTAGAACTAGTTCGAACACTTTTCGAGGCGAAATACGGGAAATACTGTGATTAGGAATGATTTAGGCAATTTTTCTGAATTCGTTTGAGCCTTTCAAGCTATTTATTTTATATGTATCCCTAGTACCTTATTTGAGCTTTATTGAAAATCGAATGACATGCGTGTAAACGTGTGATAAAACCTCCATTCGTAATTATTTCAAGGTCCTACATTGACTACCTGAATAGCCTAAACACTATTTCCTACCTTTAAGGGAGTAATTTGAATGCTAAAATGTTTTATGCTCCTAGTTTTAGTTGTGAGAAAAAGGATTGGTGTGGTGGTGAATTGAAAAGAAAAAATGAAAAAGGTAATAGAAAAAAAGAGTTGAAAAATTGATTGAAAAAAATTGTGAAAGAATTTGTGAAGTGAAAAAGTTGAAAATCAATGAAGTGAAGAAAGAAAAATGTGTGAAGTTGTGAATGAAAAGGAGTCGAAATTGGAGCTTGAATATAAATTACTCCTTATTTTGAATTCTTATTCCTTCATTTGTAGCCATGAGCCAGGTCTTACATTATAAGCTAATTAAGTCGTATTGACCGAGTCTCAGTTGCCCAATATACTAGTGGAGAAGAATTGCGAGAATTTAGCCTATGGGCTGTTGATTGATACTTTTAATGATTATGAATTTTGATCGAAACACGCACACACTATTATTCATTTCATTAACCTTATTATGAGTGTTTTTTATTTATATCCTATATTTGATCCTATGCTATCCTTGAAAAGTCCTCATGATCTATGAATGTATGAATTGAACTTGGATAAGGGTGTTTTGAACGTGAGTTGCGGAGATTGTGAGTTTATGAGGTTATTTTGTTCTGGCTGAAATTTTTAAGTGTTAGTGGGTTGGATGAGATTGGATTTGAAATTTTTTTTGAAATCATTGCAGATGCCATTGCTCCATAATATTTCTTGACTATTCTTGTTGGTTTAATAGAATGAGTTTTTGGAATTTAATTGTTTTACTCGGGACTAGCAAAAGTATAAGTTTAGGGGTATTTGATAAGTGTATTTTATACACTTAATTTATATATGATTTTAATTGTTAAATATTTGTTTCGAGCAGATTTATGTGGGTATTTTGTTGTTTTTGTGTTTACAGTGATTTATTTAATTTATGTGGAAATGAGAGGAAAAGGAGAAAAGAAGAATAAAAGAAAGGAAAAAGAAAAGAAGAGAAAATTGAAGAGAAGAAAGGAACGATCAGATGAAGAGAAGGAAGAAAATGGGCTTTCTTAATGGCCTTTAAAAGTCAGCGCTAAAAGTTAGCGCTAAAGAGGGATTTCAAGAGCAATCGCGCTAAGTTCCTGAAGACTTGAGAATTGAGATTTCGTGACAAAGGGGCGCCCGCGCCTTCACTAAAGCGCCTGCCCCGTTGCTGTGATTTGAAAATTTTATTATATCGGGAAATTATTTTTATGGGCTTTTGAGTGGGCTTTTGTGCATGGTATAAAAGGGAATTTTGATCAGACTATGAAGAAGGGCCGCCACAACTGATTAACACGCACATCAGAGATAGGTTTTGATCGTGAGATTTTGCTGGGAGATTTCTGGAGCTTATCTGAAGAACAAAGACGAAGTTTGATAGTCCGGACACGGCGTCGACGACAGATTTGTTTCTTATCTTTTATTTTATTCTGAATATGTTTGGATTTTTTAACATGATTTATTGTTTTCAGAATTTTATTATGAACTAATTTTTTAGAGTCTAGAGGTCGGACGGAACCTGGTGTAGACGCTTTCATGAATTCTTGATTTTATTGAATTGAATTTCTTCTAGATTAATTATTTTTCTAGAATTGATCGTCTTTTCAATTATCTGATAATTAATTGATTTGTTATATTTATTTGAAATCTGGCACTCGGGAGAGGGGATTTTGAATAGAACAAATAAAAAATACACTGTTAATTACTTATATCGCTCGGGAGAGTGTATAATTTTAACAGAGCTTTTAAAGAGAACATAGTTTTGAATTGATCACTGCAAGTAGATTCTTAATAGGGATATTGGAATTGAATTGTAGTTGATATATTTTATTCGGCACTCGGGAGAGGGAATAATACACTTAAGTGTTTTTGGCTATTAATTGATTGAAATTCATGAAGATTAATTAATTAGGATTGATTGTTGTTGGAACCAGGTGAAATCTATACATCTAGACCATTTTTCTCTGATTGATTTTTAATCTGAAAGTTGTGTGCGTGCTTTTAAATCTCTTAATTATTTTATTTTTATTGCAAAATTCTCAAAGTTTGATTTTCTAGATAAAATTTGGACTATTCTAATTACAAGTACTAAATATTTTCATTTTACTCCCTGAGGGATCTATATCAGATTTAATCACTATATTAAAACTTGACACTCGTACGCTTGCGAGGAATTTTCACAACAATTCCCTAAAATCTTATAACTCACTCAATACTTGCCCGAAGGAAATTCCGCTTGAAACGACATAATCCTAACTTCCCGAGTTACTTCCAGTCCCGAAACCAAAGCCAAATTCTGATCCCAACACTAGTTAAAATGTTCAAACCCGAACAGCAAGCTATGTGCCTAGAATTCTGCTCTCCCTAAGACTCAAGGCCTAAAGTTTAGGGAAAACTCAACCAATTCGAATTCTACTCGAAACATCAATTTCCCTAGCACTTAAGGTATCCACCAGCCCCGAGCCCTTCACCGAATACAGCCCTTAACCCAGTTGATATCTCACGCTTTCAGGCAGCAAGGATGCCCCCAGAAATCTGCCCAATGTCAACATCCTAACTCAACCCAGAACTGTATCGAATTGTTCCACGATCCTCGAACCACTATCTTAATATCAATGTCAATCCCCTAGGCAACCTCCAGCATCTCCTTAACCGCCACAAAAATTCCCTGGCTGCTCTCAAGTCTTCAAGCTAACCGAGACAGCCCCTAACCACTGTCCCTTTCGAACCTGCCCCCTTCAAACCCAATTCAAAATTGCACGTTCTATTGCTACCACGTGAACTACGTATCAACCGTGGTAGCTCCTAGATCACCAAACCAATCCACCATCCACAAGCACACAGAAACTTTCGAAATATGACAGCCCAGAATTCAGAAAAAATAAAAAATGTACAAGCATGATTACAATTGCATTTCAAAGCTTTAAGATCATCCAATATCAACCTATGAACATTATTAGATCAACTAAAATCAAGAATTCCCAGAAAACACAACATTAACCGTGAAGAAAAGAGGAGCAGGGCACGCATATGCTTGTATCTTCGAAAATGGGGAGGGCAGCAGCTATCAACAAAATACAACACATAATAATCGTATATAAAATGCAAGAACGAATCCACAATATTGCCTAAGTTAAAAGAAAATCGAAGAACCAGAGCTCGCTTGAGATGGCCGAATCCAAGCTGGAACGAGCTGGAACAAGCTCGGAAGTGACTGGAACGAAGGAGCTCACTAAGCTTGAGCTTTGATCGGAAATGGTGGCTCTCGGCGGTGCAGGCGGCGATCGGGACAGATAGGGAAGGAGAGGCCGATCGCTAGAAAGAAAGATGGAGAGGGATGAAAGAAATCGATTCTATCGGGTAAAGTTGAAGAAGGGGAAATGCAAATGGGCCAAGATTGGGCTAGGAAAAATAGAGATTGGGCCGATGCAAATTGGCCGGGTGAAAACCCTTTGGGCTGTGTCTGCACATATTTTAAGTGGGTAATTAACATACTACATAAAATATAATATGCAGTATTTATAAGTGTTAGGCCCAAATTCCGCAAATACTCAAATTTGAAAAAAATTTAAGAATTAAACACTTTAAATATTCTGATGTCACGGCAACGAGTAAAATATTTAATTAACGAGAAAAACGATTAAAAAAATAATTTAAACATACTAAACCAACGTTTAAAAGCAATTTAAATAAATACACAAGCGGAAATAAAAACCCTTTAAAATAACTTGGACAATTAAAAAGGATTTAAATAAATAAGCTAGACATTTAAAATAATATAAAATAATTAACCGCTAAACTTAAGCTATTTAAAATAAATCAGTTGGACACTCAAAAATATTTATATAACTAAAATAAACAGTTAAAATCATTTAAAAGAATAAATTAAACAATTAAAATCATTTAAATAAGCAATCTCAAACCTTTAAAATAATTACAAACAATTTAAATTGTACAATAAAATCATTTAGACAGATAAACTTAAACAATCAAAAACATTAACTAAATAGTCAATAAAATAAAATCATTCCAATAAATAATAAAGTATTTTATTAGCACAGATTCAAATAAAAAATTTAAATCAATTAAACTTAAAAATAATAATCTTAATATTTATTTAATTTAATGCATGCGATTTAGTAGATTGGATTTTAGGTACTACAATAGTAGCTGGTCATATAGTATTTTGGATGGAGTGTTAATTAGTAGAGTTTGAAGGTGCAGGGTAGTCGTATGAGGTTAAACATTTGAATTGAGCTAGCACCGGGCAAGTGACTAGCTCAAGAACTCTTGCTGGACATTTAGGGACACTTAGGGGATTATTAGATGGGTTTTTTAGGTGTTAGGGCACGAGGAGTGAGTTTGGAAAGCTTTAGCTTTAATGGTGCCAAAACAGAATTTTCTAGCATAAGATGTTTGCCTCTAGAGATTGGTTCTGACCATAGCCTTAATGAGGTCTGGATAGGGGCTACCCTAGATCCTCTGATTTTGGGTGATGTTAGGGTCTTGTCGGTTCAAATTGGGCTTATTTCGGATAAGAATCAAGTGGGAAAAGTAGATTTTAAGTTGGAGTGCCATGAGTAGTTTTTTTCCAAAATTTAGGGTCTGTCCAGGAAACCAAATTGTTCGGGGTGTTCGGGACATCATTAAAGGATGAATACTGATCCTAGGTGTGTTTTAAGATGTATTTGAGGTGTCGGTTTGAATGAAAAACCTTTTGGATAAGAATGGACTAAGTTATGGATCGTACAGGCCGAACGCCCGGACTTAACCTTTTAGGGTAAAATTTTAAGTGATGTTAGAAAAGTCCTTAAGCCTAAGGGTGGTCACTTACACTTCATTCATCCATTCATTCAAAATTTTATGTTATCCTTTGTGGTTCATGTCATTTTATTTATTCAATGCCCTATTCATTTGCGTGTGTTGGCTTCAAATTCACTTTTATTCTAGTCCCGAAGTTTAAATTGATGAAAGCATGTAAAGATGAAAAGTTCAATGTGAAAAGGATAAATTAAATGAAAAGTTAATAAATAAAGTGAGTTGGTTGTGACTTAAACGTGCAATGTCGGTCGGGGGATGCCCTGGCTCACTTGCCAAAATGTGACGTGTAATAAGCGACTGGGAGATGTCCCAGCTCCCCTACCAAATGAGACGTGTAGTAAGCGGCCGGAAATCATCTCGGCTCCCCTACCAAAGTAAATGCAAAGGGCAATGTGGCATCGGGAGTGATCTCGGCGTCCTTGCCGGCATAGTACTGTAGTCATTGATCGATCAAAATCATAGTCACAATTGAGGATCTAAATTCATAAGATAATTGAAAAGGATAAATGGATCATGAATGTTACTTTTCATTGCATATTTAGATTGTTTCTTCTTCTGGCATGTTATTACATTTTCCTTTCGTGTGAGTATCATTGTATACTTAGTACTGCTTTTAGCATACTGCATCTATTCTGAACCCTTGTTTATATAGCGTAATTCTTGCTGGGCTTTTAGGCTCACTACTATTCTTGGTGCAGGTGAGATTGCAGACGAGGCTGCGAGGCAGGATCTTCATGGTCTGTAGCGTTCGGTGGCACGCCCTCGACCGTTGTTGCTCTATCTTTCTTTCCGCATTATGTTTCTGAAATAATGAACCATTGTCATTTTGATTTTACACTAGTAGCAGGATGTGTTTTTCTCTGCGATTATGTTGGCATGTAAACACTTATTATTACTTTTTCTTTGTGTCGGATGAACTGAACATGTATAACTCTTTACGTTGTGGTTGCCCTCAGTTTGAGGTTTTATTAAACTGCTGCTTGAGACACGTGGTTTGTTAATCAAACAGATAGGTCATGACAATTTTTTTAAAAAAATTCAAATTTTTCCTTATTTATTTAAATGTTAGTAGCTAGAGTCGTCTCAGTTGGTATCAGAGAACGGTCATTGGGTTTGGGTTGTGCCTACCTTCGGACACTGGGACTCGGACGATCTCGCCTCAAAGTCTGTAAGATTTTAATTTTGCTAACATTATGAGTTTTAAAATCCTTTAAGTATGTAAAAGTTTAAAGAAACTCTTTCCTTTAGGCATGAAATTTGAGTGTTGGAATTTGAACTAGCGTGCAGATGGCTCCTCGTTGCTATCATGTTCCGGAGTCGCCACCTCCTCCACCGCCACCACCTCCTCTAGCTGCGAACGTTGGGACTCAGGTGTCAGCTGGATTGTCTCGCATTTTGGAGCAGCATGCTGAGGCCGCTCCCAGGGCTAGACCGGGGAATGTCTATGAGCAGTTCAGGAAGATGGACCCGAAGGATTTTTTCGGTACGATTGACCCGTTTTTAGCTGAGGGTTGGATCCGCTCACTTGAGGTGATTTTCCGGTATATGGAGTTGGGAGACCCAGACCGAGTTCGATGTGTCACTTTCCTTGTAGTGACCCGTATCCACAATTAACGATTAATGAATAATTAATCGTGTAATCATGTTTAGATTAAGTAAAACATGATTAAGGAAATTCCAAATGGGTTAACGGAGTCCAGAAATGGATTCAGGACACTCGAAAATGGTCGGGAAGGTTCTGAGGGTTTGGATGGTTCGGAGGCTAAGATTCTGAGGGTTTGGATGGTTCGGAGGCTCCGAACCGGGTCAGGAGGATCCGAACCAAAGATCGGAGGATCCGAATGGGTTCGGAGGATCCGAACTCGGATCAGGCTCCGAACTCGGATCGGAGGCTCCGAAGATAATGCGTCATGGGTGACATCATTGATGGGACTTCGGATGATCCGAAGTCAGGATCGGAGGCTCCGAACAGGAACGAAGGCTTTGAAGTCAGGAACGGGGGATCCGAACCAGTTCGGAGGATCCGAAGTTGAGTTTGGACTGCCCGAACTTTGCCTATAAATAGAGGTCCAAAACTTCATTTTCAACTCGCACCTCTCCTTTTCCTCTCTCAATTCCTAGGCCTTTTAACTCAGATCTAGGGAGTTCTAGGCATCCTATTGGGAATCCGGAAGTGGCATAGCGATCCCGACGTTGAGGCGAAGATGTGCCTAAGTTTTGAGGCAATTGCCATCAGCGGGCTGACGACGGACGCAGGTATAGCCATGGTCTCCTTAAATTATTTAGGAGTATGCAATAGCTTAGTTAAGGCTTTTAGAGCTTAAATAATGATGCATGGATATTTGCATTGTAGAGTTGATGATAGGCTGGGAACCTAGAGCGGGACTGCTAGGAACTGCCTGTAGTAAGGTACGTAAGTACAGACTGAAATAGCCAGCGGGTTTTGCATGCTTATATGTTGCATTTGTGTGTCATAGTATTATGCAGCATGTGCATATCATATTGTGCGTGCCCATCTTATGAGATGAGCCATGTAGGGCCGCTCAGCCCTATCTGGACGAGTGATGTCTAGTGCCCAGTGACTGATGGGTCATGGGTAGTTAGCATCTGGGGACATAGTCCACGTCCTATAGGAATGAGAAGTGTACGCAGGGTTTGCTCCCCGGGTTGTACCACTCATGTCCTAGGTGCCATTACTGAGCAGTTATATACAGTTATCCTAGATATGGATACCCTATCATTTGCATGCATCATATTTGTATGTTTTACCCAGTGCTTTTGTATTGAGCTTAGAGCTCACGTCCAGTCTTTTCTGTGTATCTGGACACCCCATTCGACGGGGCAGGTGTAGGTGCAGGATTGAGCACCAGGAGCTTGGAGTAGCCAGTGACTAGTGAAGACAGTAGGATTAGCTGTAGGTTTTGCCTTTAGGCTATTTATTCGATTTGATTGTATAAATCGAATTGGTTTAACCGGTTGTATTCTGCCGGTCTATTTTTATTTAAGTCTTCTGCAGCGATTTATTTAATGCATGTTTAATTATGCTCTTAACTCTGATTAGGTAGCGGATCCGGTTAGGGTCTCTACATTTATTGGTATCAGAGCATATGCATGCAAGAGACTTGGGATATAGTACTGAGAATTTGGGTTATCCTTATAGGATGGATGAGACCTTGGAAGAGGTGATGATGCGACGATTAAGTTGCCCGAAGACTATCATCATCGACAGGATTTCTGAAGATTTGGCTTATGGGATTCCAGCAAGTGCGGACAGGAGTGATGGATCGTGTCCGAGTTTTCAAGATTTCTACTCAGGTGGATCCTAGTTTTGGATCGAGTATCGGATGCCAGAGGCAGTGGTATAGGATTGGTGGGGACTTACTTGATGCTTGCATCTGTACAGTCATTACCATGATGATACTACTCTGAAGATTCTCCACTAGTAGTTGGAGAGATTGTCAGATAGACCTTTACCAGGGAATGCCTCGAGTGCCTAAGGCACGACAGGTTTCGAGCGTAAGGTCATTAAACTCATGCAGAACATAGTTTTTCCGGTATGCTTGTATCGATGCATTCGGTAGGCACACGGGAAACTTCATGTTCAAAAGCATGATTTGGTTACAAGAAGAAAGCTGATGGTAGATCGTGAGCAGATGGGGTCGACTGACATGCACTGATGCAGAGCATAGCTGGTTAGCTATCACGAGCCATTTCTCCAGAGTTCTTCGTAGGAGGACATGTAGAGAGACTTGGTCGGGAGTATGCTTGTATCGATGCGTGTGTCGATTAGAAGCTTCATGCTCAAGAAATGAAGACTAGTACGATGATTTAAATACTGTATTGATGTAGTTGTAAACAGTATTTCAGTTGTAATGAATCATCATACTTTGGTTGTATCATTTCAAGTTCGATTATACATTTCATTGTATTTTGAATGATGTATGTATTACATGAGATTGTAATAAAGAGAATTGTACATAACTTGAAATAAGTGATACATGTTTTATTTATCCAGCAATTCGTGGATGATTGCATGATTGTGCGGAAGTTTGGATTGGGTTTAGTTGATTAGCGTTCAACTATTGCAGCTCATGGGATTTGAGTGGGCCGACTGTGACAGTGTGACTTGCGGTTAGTCTAGGCGTTTTCCTAGGATTGACCTAGTTAGTCAGTGGACTATGTTAGTGCCAGCGATGAGTGAACTCATCTAGAGGCATTAAGGGTATTGTTCGGTTTAGAACATTTGGGCTTTGTTCTAGGTTGTTTCCTTAGAACAGGCTGTTTGAACTTTGTTAGGTTGAGGCTTGTGATGATGGGTTTTTCATCGGGATACCAGGTCCAGTATATGCCGAGAGTTGCGGACTATGACCATGACTAGACGTGATGGGGCGCGACCCTATGCTAGTATTACTCTGGGAGTCCTTGTACCTCAGAGGTTACCCGGGAGCCTTGTACTTCAGGAGATGGCGGTGGGAAGGCTACTCAGTCTAGGGATTTGGTGACAGTCACGACAAGGTATGACCTTGGATTAGATATCAATGGTTTGATATCATCTGGTGTGCCAGAGATATTGATTATGTTCTGCTGTGGGAACCAGTCTTGGAGGGATTTCCTTGATAAGTGTGTATTCTGAGCAGTTAGATTTTAACCTTTGGGTTACTGCTAGACGTGTGGATCTAGTAGGTGGGATGGATTTCTACCAGCGATGACTAGGGGTTGTCATCAGAGTTGTGGTTAGAATTTCCTTGTGATAGGAATTATCCAAGATACTAGATGGAATTTTGTTTTAAGACTTAGACTCGAATACGAGGACTACCCCATGATGATTGACTTCATTTGTGATAGATTATGTCAGACGCTAAGGATTGTACAGAGCTATATGAGATATGAGGGAAGCGTGGCCTATACCCGTGAAACCTTGGTGGTTGTCCAGGTAGGTTATTGAGGTAAGCTACCTTAGTCTTGAACTGTTGCACAATCTTAACAAGGGATATGATCAGGAGAGTGTTCGAAGATTGTGGAAATTTTTGGGATTCTTTAGTTATTCTTCTTGGACTTGACGAGCCGTGGTGTTCATTCTGAATGAACGAGGTAAGGATAGTGAGTCCAGTGGTTGCGCTAAGTACTGTCTGATATTTTCAGAGATTGAGCGTAAGATTTTTCATGGGATGGAAATGGGCTTAGTTTATCTTGATGTTTGCCTTGGGTGAACAAGACAACGATTAGTAGTGCTAAGGTGGCACGGGATCTGTGCTAGTGACTACTAGTGGTTATTGGCTAACTCTGTCAGAGTTAGGATGATTTAGTTCAGAATACGAAGCAGCAGTTAGTAATGCTGAAAAGGCGCAGGACTTGTGCCAAGTAAACTACTTATGTACTGTGATCTGACATCGTTTGGAAATGGTTCTTTGTGGCAGCTGAGTCATGGTTATTGACCGAGCCACGTAGGTTTAGATGATCAGTGGTTGTCTGATCGGATGAGTGCGAGCATCGGTAGTTTGACGAGGTCGATAGGGTAAATCCAATCAGCGATGATTTGGATATAGCAATCGAGAAATACTTGGGATAGTATTTTGCCGCATAATACTTGGGAGATGAGTACTTGGTACAATCTCGGATCGGGTGAAGCCTTGGAGTCTCTATGTTTTCCAGAGACGAATCTACTGAAAGATTACAATTGAACTTATATAGTCAAGTTAGGTGTTAACTTGACAATAGAAACAAGCGAAGGAATTGATAACTCACCGGACAGTGTTCTTGTGATGATGTCTTAGTATACCGTTGGGTTTGAGATCTAACGAGGATTGTGTACTCGTATGGACATCAGTTGTCTGATCCGGAGGTGTGACATTAGCTGGGGTCTATTTCTTGAGATCCAGCAGAGTGTGTCACAAATTTTCATCGTGTGATGCTTAAGATTATTGGGATGATCGAGGCAGTCGTAGATCGACTTAGTAGCCAACAAGATTGTTGTGGGAATTGAATATTTCGCAAGATAGCGATGAAGCAACTTTGTTCTTTCCAGTCAACAAGCCACATCAATGCGGACCATTCGTCAAGGATATGTGCATTAGCAATGGACGATATTCGGATGTGCGTCGGGTGGCAAGTTACTTCGAGCACAAGTATTTTCCAGGATTGACTAGGGAATCGACGAATTAGATCGTTCAGTGCTGAGACTGATGCGTTCGGCAAGGGAGCGATTTGACTATTGAGAATCCGTTGGAATTTAGTTCCCAGGATCTTTATGATTCGACCTTGTGAGGTTGGGACGAGCTATGATGGTATCATCAGAAATTCCATGATGAGAAATACTAAGTGAAATTACTGTCGAGTTTCGAGACGAAATTGGAAGCATTTCCATATGTCTGTGCACTGTGGAATGTCCCAGTCGAGCATATTGGTGGGAGCTTGCCTTAGTCTTGATGTGTGTACAGTGGTTGCGAGTATGTATGACTATCAGGAGGATGTCCAACGATTGGGATTCATGGGTGAATAACCTATGGATGAGGTGATGTAGATCATTAGAGGTGTAATAACTTCTATTGCAATGTATGCGTGACTTCGCAGGCCAATGGCTAGGAGATGACTTAGTGTCATTATTAGTGATCGATGATAGTTTTCATCAAGGAATAGTGTTGAGTTATACTGAGAAACGTGAACTGTGATTTGCACTGGACATGGTATTGAATTCCCCGTATTGCTTGGGAAGCTCTTTGCTTTGGTAAGGCATGGGAAGGATGACCAGTCTGGAAATCGTGTTAAGCAGTTATGTTGTAGTATGACCTTGTGTCAACTAGATTCTCTTGGGGAGAAATTTGAGATTTGTTGTGTCGGCACAGTGTTGGGAAAAGTGTTTCCTAACTAGAGGTGTTGAGCACCGAGAACTTTTGGAACCATTAGATGGTTAGTTTTGATTAGTGATTCGACGAATGCAGTAAAACCAGTTAGGTTATAACTTGGTCTTCGTCAGTATAAGATTTCCTTTGAGACGATAATCTCGATCAAGTGGGTGTTGGTATCTTTCGTGACCAGAGAGATCGGGGTCAGTTTGGAAGACGTATCAATGTTGTGATATGCGAGTGCTAGAGGAGTTCGACTGTCGACCAGTAGCGCAGAAATTTTCAGCTGGGAAAATGTTAATGCGGTTCAGCATTAATGAAGCTTGCAGAGAATTCGACGGGAGTCTGTGTGTCGGAATCTATTTCGACCAGACACTCGAGCAAGGGTTTCTTGTATGTTCTCGAGGTTTTACCCTAGATTTCGAGGACGAAATCTTCTAAGGGGGGGAAATTGTAGTGACCCGTATCCAGAATTAAAGATTAATGAATAATTAATCATGTAATCATGTTTAGGTTAAGTAAAACATGATTAAGGAAATTCCAAATGGGTTAACGGAGTCCTGAAATGGATTCAGGACACTTGAAAATGGTCGGGAAGGTTCCGAGGGTTCGGATGATTCGGAGGCTCCGAACCGGGTTAGGAGGCTTCGAACTGGATCGGAGGATCCGAACCAAATATCGGAGGATCCGAATGGGTTCGGAGGATCCAAACTCGGATCGGAGGCTTCGAATATAATGCGTCATGGGTGACATCATTGATGGGACTTCGGAGGATCCGAAGTCAGGATCGGAGGCTCCGAACAGGAACGGAGGCTCCGAAGTCAGGAACGGGGGATCCGAACCAGTTCGGAGGATCCGAAGTCAAATTCGGACGGCCCGAACTTCGCCTATAAATAGAGGTCCGAAACTTCATTTTCAACTCGCACCTCTCCTTTTCCTCTCTCAATTTCTAGGCCTTTTACTCAGATCTAGGGAGTTCTAGGCATCCTATTGGGAATCCGGAAGTGGCATAGCGATCCCGACGTCGAGGCAAAGATGTGCCTAAGTTTTGACGCAATTGCCATCAGCGGGCTGACGACGGACGCAGGTATAGCCATGGTCTCCTTAAATTATTTAGGAGTATGCAATAGCTTAGTTAAGGCTTTTAGAGCTTAAATAATGATGCATGGATATTTGCATTGTAGAGTTGATGATAGGCTAGGAACCTAGAGCGGGACTGCTAGGAACTGCCTGTAGTAAGGTACGTAAGTACAGACTGAGATAGCCAGCGGGTTTTGCATGCTTATATGTTGCATTTGTGTGTCATATTATTATGCAGCATGTGCATATCATAATGTGTCTGTCCATCTTATGAGATGAGCCATGTAGGGCCGCTCAGCCCTATCTGGACGGGTGATGTCTAGTGCCCAGTGACTGACGGGTCATGGGTAGTTAGCATCTGGGGACACAGTCCACGTCCTTTAGGAATGAGCAGTGTACAAAGGTTTTGCACCCCGGGTTGTACCACTCATGTCCTAGGCGCCATTACTGAGCAGTTATATACAGTTATCCCAGATATGGATACCCTATCATTTGCATGCATCATATTTATATGTTTTACCCAGTGCTTTTGTATTGAGCTTAGAGCTCACGTCCAGTCTTTTCTGTGTATCTGGACACCCCATTCGACGGGGCAGGTGTAGGTGTAGGATTGAGCACCAGGAGCTTGGAGTAGCCAGTGACTAGTGAAGACAGTAGGATTAGCTGTAGGTTTTGCCTTTAGGCTATTTATTCGATTTGGTTGTACAAATCGAATTGGTTTAACCGGTTGTATTCTGCCGGTCTATTTTTATTTAAGTCTTCCGCAGCGATTTATTTAATGCATGTTTAATTATGCTCTTAACTCTGATTAGGTAGCGGATCCGGGTAGGGTCGCTACATTCCTTCTCAAGGATGATACTTCCCTCTGGTGGGAGGGAGTTGAGAAGACGGTGGATCCGGCTACCTTACCATGGAATGAGTTCCGGAAAATCTTCTTTGAGAAGTACTTTACTAGAGATGTGAGAGCTCGACTGAATAAAGATTTTATGAGACTTTGACAGGGGGATCATTCAGTAGTAGAGTTTGTGAGGAAGTTCGAGAGGGGCTGTCACTTTGTGCCCTTGATTGGAGATGATGAGGTAGAGAAGCTCCAGCTTTTCATTGATGGGTTGCGAACCACCATTCGCCGGGATGTATTGATGGCAAAGCTGGCAGATTATGCTACTGCACTTAGGCGAGCTTTGAGATCTAAGCAGTCTTTGAGAGACATCAGTGCAGAGGCGCATATCAAGAGGCATTTTCCCGCTCATGGCCAGCCATAGCAGCAACATGGCAAGAAGACATATATTGGACCGCCGAGACAGCAGAGACCTCAGGCACAGCAGGCGCAGAGACCTACTCCTCCCAAGGCTGGGGAGAAGCCTATTTGTCCAGTTTGCCGCAAGGCCCATTTTCGGAAGTGTCTGATGGGAGCTGGATTGTGCTACAAGTGTAAGAAGCCAGGTCATGTGGTGATGGATTGCCCAGAGGCGAGGAGGCTCGCAACTGGGTGAGTCTTTGTGATGCAAGCCGAGGAGGCCGACCCGGATACTACCCTTATCACAGGTAACACTTTAAGGTTTTGAGGTTAAATCAGTGTATTTAAATTATTTATGGAATATGTGTTGGTGAACTATCTAATTTGGAATTTCTTATGTGCTAGTTGATAAGTAATCTTGAGATTTTTTGTGGAATTGACTTAAGATTTGAATTATATTGCGTAATTTATGTTTGGTTGTTAATTTGTATGATTATGAATTTGAAACTGGTTGGATTAGGGTGAGCATAGGTAGAACGTATAAATAGAAATCCAATTGCTTGTGTGGTAACTATTGTTTTTGCAGTAAGAATCTTAGTAGCTAGTGTAGACACCAAGGCATTATTAGACTCGGGGATACACATTCTTTTATTTACAGCAAGAGGAGTTATTGATGGGATTCTCAGTTACTATCCCGTCATGGGAAGAGTTGTCCACCAGGAGCATAGTCAGGGATCTTGAACTTCTCTTACAGGGGCAGTCAGTGGTTGCAGACTTGATAGTGTTGCCCATGCCCGAGTTTGATATGATTCTTGGGATGGACTGGATGGTGAAGAATGCAGTGGTTTATGATTTTCAGCAAAGATCCGTGTTGATTAGACCTAAGGGTGTGGAACCATTGTGGTTCGAGGCAGCCAAGAGTTGGAGGAAGGCCAGGATCGTATCTTTTCTGCAATCAAGACAACTTATATCAGATGGTTGTGAGTCATTCTTGGCTAGCTTTTCTTTGATAGAGTAGCTAGTCAGGCCTGTGATTTCGGATGTGGAAGTGGTCAGAGATTTTGGAGATGTGTTTCCAGACGACGTTGCAAGTCTTCCGCCAAATAGTGAGGTTGAGTTCTCTATCGACTTGGTTCCGGTTACCGTGTCAATTTCTAAAGAAAAGTATAGATTGGCTCCTATGGAGATGAAGGAGTTGAAAGAGCAGATTCAAGAGTTTCTTGATAAGGGTTTTATACGCCCTAGTTTCTCTCCTTGGGGTACACCGGTCCTCTTTGTGAAAAATAAGGATGGGAGTTTGAGGTTGTGTATTGATTATCGGGAGTTGAACGGAGTGACGGTGAAGAATAAGTACCCAATTCCGAGGATTGAGGATCTCTTTGATCAGTTGCAGGGAGCCTCCGTATCTTCGAAGATAGATCTTCGTTTGGGCTATCATCAGTTCAAGGTGAAGGAATCGGATGTGTTTAAGACTGCTTTTAGGACTCGATATGGCCACTACGAGTTTCTTGTGATGCCGTTCGGTTTGACAAACGCGCCCGCGGTTTTTATGGATCTCATGAACCGTGTTTTTAGCCGTACTTGGACCGATTTGTCATTGTCTTCATCGATGATATCCTCATCTACTCCAAGGACCGAGAGGAGCACACGCAGCATTTGAGGACAGTTCTAGAGGTGCTTCGAGATCGGAGGTTGTTCGCCAAGTTTGACAAGTGTGAATTTTGGTTGGATAGAGTAGCATTTTTGGGTCATGTAATCTCCAAGAGCGGTGTATTGGTGGATCCCTCCAAGGTTCAAGTAGTGAAGGAGTGGTCAATACCTAGTAATGCATCGGAGATTCGCAGCTTCCTTGGATTGGCAGGTTATTATAGGAAGTTCATCAAGGGTTTTTCATCCATTGTTGTGCCTTTGACCGCATTGACCAAGAAGAATGCTAATTTTGATTGGAGTCCGGAGTATCAAGAGAGCTTTGATGTATTGAAGAATGCTCTTACGATAGCACCGGTGTTAGCCATGCCATCAGGGCAAGGTGATTTTGTTGTGTACACTGATGCTTCTAAGTTGGGATTAGGATCAGTTCTCATGCAGCGGGATAGAGTTATTTCTTATGCTTCTAGGAATTTGAAGGGTCATGAGAAGAATTATCCTACCCATGAATTGGAGTTGGCCGCAGTGGTTTTCGCACTCAAGATTTGGAAGCACTATCTCTATGAGGAGAAGTTCAAGATCTTTACAGACCATAAGAGCCTCAAGTACTTCTTCACCCAGAAGGAGTTAAATATGAGGCAATGGAGATGGCTTGAGTTGGTGAAGGACTACGACTGCAATATTAGTTAACATCCGGGTAAGGCTAATGTTGTCGCAGATGCTTTGATTAGGAAGGCGGCATTGATTACCTCATTGTCAGTGTCTAGAACCTTGCAGTACGAGATTCAAAGGTTTGATCTGGTGTTTTATTCCGGGGTTAGAGCACCCCGACTATCTTCATTGTCAGTAAGGGCCATACTGTTTGATCGTATCCGTGCTGAGCAAGCGAATGATCAGCAGTTGAGTAGGTGGAGACAGAAGGATGACGAGAAAGGCAGTGATTTGTACTCAGTGGTTGATGGGATTGTGAAGTTCAGAGGTCGGTTTTGGATTCCTGCAGGTGATTCCTTGCGAGCTACGATCATGTCAGAGGCTCATGCATTATCTTACTCTGATGAGAGCATTTTGTATGCATTAGTTCGTGATAGGTTTATGTCTATTTTGTGTGAATTCATATTGTTTTTATGTGTTTTTATTTGTTTTAGTGCATGCTGGTATATTTCACTATCCGGATTTATTTTGTAGGAAAATGGATTTCTGATGAATGAATTACGGAGCAGCCTTGGTCAAAAATTCAAATTTAATTTTATAGAACCCAAATCCAATCTCCACCATTTCAAATAAAGTTCAAGATGTTTTGAAGCTTCTGTCCAAATTTCAGCTCGATCCGACGTCTAGAACTCAAGATATGAATTTTTAAAAATCGTCGCGTGGAGCAAAAAAATCCCCTCGCTCGAGCGAGACTTGTGCTCGCTCGAGCGAGCGAGACGTGCCAAAATTCTTCCGAGACAAAAAGTTTCTCGCTGGGCGAGAGTCATGCTCACTCGAGCGAGCGAAGCGAGCCCATAAATCCTTTGGAACAGAGTCATGCTCGCTCGAGCGAGACCTATGCTCGCTCAAGCGAGCAGAGCGTGCAGAATTTGTATTTTTGGAAACTCTTGCTCGGATTGGATGCTATCTTTTGAAGACCCTTGGGCATATAAATACAAATCTAATCATCAGATTAAAGGGTGCCAACACGGAGAGAACGCAGAGGGCAGCTACTACAACTTGGGAGAGAAGATTTCTCGTTTCTTCTTCTTTTCTTATTTTTAGTTCATGATTAAAACATTGTTTGAATCATGATTTTGGTTCGTGAGTAGTTTTTCTTTCGATCAAGGCCACGTGATTGGGCCAGACAAATTTATGTAAAAAACTTGGATGTTTATTTGGGATTTTTTAGACTTGATTTTATTTTATTGATTATCAGATTTATATTTATATTGTGAATAGTCTGATCAACTGTTTGCTTGCATGTTAATCGATTCCAAGTCAACGGAAGAGGTTTCGATTTCGATCACTTTGATAATCAATATATTTTAAAACCGACTAGAAATAGAATTCGGTTTCAATGTGCGGTTTAGGTGTTTACTGAATTCTCGCAGTTATTCATGCATTCAAATTTGATTAGAATTACGAAAGATTAATCCGTCAATATTTGAATAGGATTGATTGTTCTAGAAATAGTCCTTTGAACAAATTAGGAGAATTCCCATGAATTAAGATTAAATTTGAGTCTTGAATCGACTACTTGTTACATAATTTTTCTGGTACCTACGCGTGTCCTTGATCGAGCTTTTCCCAAATTGAATTTTAATCCAAAATCTTTGCTGCATTTTTACTGAGTTGAATTTTATTTGTTATTTAATTTCTTAGCTTAAAATCTGAAATCACTCTTATTCATTAGTCTAGATTAAGTAGGAATAATCATATTTTGGTATTCATAATTATACAGTCCCTGTGGGTTCGACATCTGTACCTTTGTCCACTTTACTATTACTTGACCTAGTGCACTTGCTAGTAAATATCGAATTAAGCGGTCAAGTTCTTGGCACCATTGTCGGGGACTGTTTGATATCAGAATTTTTATTTCGCTTGAGATTAGACTTAATTTTAATTTATTTTATTAAATTCTGAAATTTTCTTCTTTTTTGGTGATTTTCAGGTACTCATCTGCTAGTGCACGCACCGATCTCGACACACCAAAGATCTCTTACCACTTGACTTGGAGATCGAGCGCACACTTAGCAGGATTCGGAGAGCTAGGAGAGATATTAATCTGGAACTCGATTCAGAAACAGAAGAAGAGATGGCGGACAACCGTACTGTATGGGATCTGATTAGGCCTCCAGTTGAAGGTTATGGATCTAGCATAGTTCGCCCCACTATTGAGGCGAACAATTTTGAGCTGAAACCCTATACTATTCAGCTGATCCAACTGCAAGCAAGATTTGGGGGTACGTCTGTGGAGGACCCCTATGCTCATCTGGAGCATTTTTTGTCGATCTGCGACACGTTCAATGTTAATGGGGTAACATCTGATGCAGTGCGACTGCGGTTATTCCCATTTTCTCTACAGGGAGATGCACTTGAGTGGCTAGATGATCTGCCTACTGGTTCTATCACTACTTGGACTGAGCTTGTTCAAACTTTTTTGAACAAGTATTTTCCTCCTACAAAGATGGCGAAGTTATTTTCTGACATTATTTCTCACAGGAAAAAGGAGGGAGAGTCCTTAAATGCATCATGGACCAGATTTAAGAAGATGTTGAGGATGTGTCCTCAACATAATCTCACTCAGAGCCAGCAAACGCAGACATTCTATAATGGAGCTGATCCATTAGTGCGTTCTATGCTGGACGCTGCTGCTAATGGCTGCTTATTCAGGAAGATGCTGGCAGAAGCTTGGGAGATTATAGGTAATATGGCAGAGGGTAACATTGGGTGGCTGGATGTGAAGAAGGAGAAGAAGGCTGGAATTCTAGAGGTTGATGCTTTAATGGGCATGAATGCAAAGATTGACGCTCTGACACACCAAGTGGCACTTATGAAAGTAGCACCAACGACTCAAGAACAAGGTAATCTGCCAAAGGAACATCAGTTATTTGAAGTTGAAGTGGCTAATTTTGCAGGAAACCAAGGACGACAGCTGTTCAACTCCTACAATAACAACTACAATCAGAACTGGCAGCCCAAGAAAGAGGAGAAGAAGCCGAGTTTTGAGGAGATTATGATGAAATATGTGGTTGGTACTGAGGCTCGGCTACAGAATCAAGAAGCTATGCTGCAGAAGTTGGAGACTCAGATGGCTCAGATAGCAACCCAACTATCTACTCGTCCTACTGGAGCGTTTTCGAGTAACATCGAAACAAATCTCAGAGGCGTGAATGCTATCATGGTAGTTAATAGATCATAATCTGAAAAACTTGAGCAGCAAAAAGACGAAGAAAACACTATGGACGGGCCGAAAGGTTCAGAATTAAATAAGGATGAACGTACTGAAAATTCCTCCATGGCAGGTAGGAAAGGTAAGACTTTAAAATTTGAGGTTAATGATAATGCTAATATTTCTACTTTACCTTTTCCTCAAAGAGCTAAGCAGTTATTGTTTGATTTTAAATTTAAAAAGTTTCTTAAAACTTTCAAGAAACTACATGTTAACATACCTTTTGCAGACGCTTTAGCTCAGATGCCAAACTATGCTAAATTTCTGAAGAATTTACTGAGGAATAAAAAGAAGTTGAATGATGTGACGCAGGTCAAAATGCATGAGGAGTGTTCGACTGTGCTTCGGAATAAGATCCCGCAACAATCTCAAGATCCAGTGAGTTTTTCTATACCTTGACAAATTGGAAGTTTATCAGTTGATAATGTTTTGTGTGATTTAGGATCAAGTATAAATTTAATGCCTCATGCACTTGCTATGAAATTGGGTATATGCAATATTGAACCAGCAAATATTTCTCTTAAATTTGCTGATGGATCTATTAAATACCCAAGAGGAGTCGTAGAAAATATTTTAGTCAAGATAGACAAATTTATTTATCCTGTAGATTTTGTTATTCTTGACATAAATAAAAATTGTGAGGTGCCTCTGATTTTTGGGCGTCCATTTTTAGCCATGAGTCGAGCCTTAGTGGATGTTAGAAAGGGAGAGTTAGTTTTGAGGTTGAATGATGGGCAAGTAGTATTCCATATGTTTAAGTCGTCTAGTGATAGTTCGAATTTAAAATCTTGCTCTGCTGTTAATTTTATTTATTTGATTAATTATGTTGGGGACTGTCAGCAGGTTCAGCTCTCCACAGGAATTGGTCCCTTGAAAAAACTCTATAGAAGTGAAGAATGCAGTCGCAGGACTGATCTGAGTTTTTCCATGACGGTGGATAAGCCACCTTGAATGTCGCCACTCAATAGAGGACTATAATCGGGCTATAGACTATAAATTTAGCACTGACTGGGAGGCAACCCAGTGTTCTTTACCTTGCTTTTTATTTTATTTTTGGGTTTTTGTTTGTGTTTCTTTTTATTTTATTTTTACTTTTTTCCCATGCCAATTTGGTGTGCCTGACTGATATACCCAGCCTGCTGCTACTGTCCCAGTACTAAGAAGGAAGCGGATGAATCTGCAACCAGGGGATTGTTACTTTTTCATTTTGTTTTTGTTCTTCTTGCATTTGTGTGTTTGTTATGCATTTTGTTCATTGTTTCTGAATCATTGAGGGCAATGCTTTGGATAAGTATGGGGAGTGTTATTTAGTTTTGTTTCGTTCATCATTGTGTTTTGCATTCATATGGTTTAGTTCTTTGCATATAGTTCGTAATCATGCCTATCAATGTGTTGTTGTTTGTGTTGTGGATACAAGTAGAATGATGACTGATAGCCGATGAGGATAGAGTTGAAAAAAAATTGTTTTTGGAAAATGTTGTTTTTGATTGAACATGAGAAACTGTTGGTTGAATCGTGAATCATCTTAAGCACGTATGTTACACTAGTGTAGTGTAGCGAAGTAATTGATGAAGTTTGTATTTGTTTGACCATTGCACGACAATAGATGATTGTTGATCATGATAGTGTCTTTGGATTCTTGATGATTGTTAGACATTGCATGTGTGATCTTGGGCGTACCTATAAAATTTTTGAAAAAAAAACTTTTGTTGAAAATTAAGTTAACTCCATCCGGGTTACGAGCAGAGATTGAAATCCTAGTCTCTTGTTCTTGACTAAGTATGCGGATTCCATGAGGTTAATAATTTTGAAATTTTAAAATAACAATTCCATCCGGGCTTGGACAATGATTGAAATCCTAATCATTGTTCCATTGCTAAGTTTGCGGGTTAAATGAGATTGATGCTACATCCGGGCTATAGACTAGGGGATTGAAATCCAAATCCTATCTTAGTTATAGCTAAGTTTGCGGGTAATTATTGGGGCTTATAAAAAAATCCGGGTGCAAAATCCGGAGTTACGTAATTAATCTCAAGAAAGTTCATGTTTTTGTTTGGGATTGTTGAGATGACGGAGTGCTGAATTGTGATACTTTCATTTAATTGTAATATGTCGCTAAACATTCTTAGGATGGATTCTTTTAAAGTTGCAGGAAACTGGAATAACGTGGCGCACACACACACGTTTACGTTAAACTGACAGTGTATTGTGAACAATCAAAAGTTTGTGGTTTTTAATTTTTGAAGTTGGATTTATCGGAGGCTATGTTGTTCATTATTCATTCTTACTTATGTTTTTGTTTGCATATTGTTTTTGTATGTCTTACTCGAAGGCAAGCAAGAGTTAAGTATGGGGTGTTGATGAGTGCATTTTGTATGCATTAGTTTGTGATAGGTTTATGTCTATTTTTTGTGCATTCATATTGTTTTTATGTGTTTTTATGTGTTTTAGTGCATGCTTGTGTATTTCACTCTCCGGGTTAATTTTGTAGGAAAATGGATTTCTGAAGAATGAATTACGGAGCAGTCTTGGTCAAAAATTCAAATTTAATTTTATATAGACCCAAATCCGATCTTCACCATTCAAAATAAATTTAAAGATATTTAAAGCTGCTGTCCAAATTTCAGCTCGATCCGATGGCTAGAACTCAAGATGTGAATTTTTCAAAATCGTCGCGTGGAGCAGAAAAATCCACTCGCTCGAGAGAGACGTGCCAAAAATCTTCCGAGACAGAAAGTTGCTCGCTCGAGCGAGCGAAGCGAGCCCAAAAATCATTTGGAACAGAGTCATGCTCGCTCGAGCGAGACCTGTGCTTGCTCAAGCGAGCGAAGCATGCAGAATTTGTATTTTTGGAAACTCTTGCTTAGATTAGATGCTATCTTTTGAAGACCCTTGGGCATATAAATACGAATCTAATCATGAGATTAAAGGGTGCCAACACGCAGAGAACACAGAGGGCGGCTACTACAACTTAGGAGAGAAGATTTCTCGTTTCTTCTTCTTTTCTTATTTTAGTTCCTGATTAAAACATTGTTTGAATCATGATTTTGGTTCGTGAGTAGTTTTTCTTTCGATCAAGGCCACGTGATTGGGCCAGACAAATTTATGTGGAAAACTTGGATGTTTGTTTGGGATTTTTAGACTTGATTTTATTTTATTGATTATAAGATTTATATTTATCTTGTGAATAGCCTGATCAACTGTTTGCTTGCATGTTAATCGATTCCAAGTCGACGGAAGAGGTTTCGATTTTGATCACTTTGATAATCAACATATTGTAAAACCGACTAGAAATAGAATTCGGTTTCAATGTGCGGTTTAGGTGTTTACTGAATTCACACAGTTATTCATGCATTCAAATTTGATTAGAATTATGAAATATTAATTCGTAAATATTTGAATAGGTTTGATTGTTCAAAAAATATTCCTTTGAACAAATTAGGAGAATTCCCATGAATTAAGATTAAATCTGAGTCTTGAATCGACTACTTGTTACATAATTTGTCTGGTACCTACGTGTGTCCTTGATCGTGCTTTTCCCAAATTAAATTTTAATCCAAAATCTTTGCTGCGTTTTTACGAGTTGAATTTTATTTGCTATTTAATTTCTTAGCTTAAAATCTGAAATCACTCTTATTCATTAGTTTAGATTAAGTAGGAATAATCATATTTTGGTATTCATAATTATACAGTCCTTGTGGGTTTGACATCTGGACCTTTGTCCACTTTACTATTACTTGACCTAGTGCACTTGGTAGTAAATACCAAATTAAGCGGTCATACTCCATCTACCCAGGGAGTACGAAGATGTATCGTGATTTACAGCAGTTATATTGGTGGCCAGGAATGAAGCGTGATATTGCCCGAATTGTAGCCGAGTTCGTGATTTACAGCAGTTATATTGGTGGCCAAGAATGAAGCGTGATATTGCCCGAATTGTAGCCGAGTGTCTGACTTGACAGTATGTTAAGGCGGAACATCAGAGACCCGCTGGTCTACTCAAGTCGCTCTTTATTCCCGAGCGAAAATGGGAGAATGTTACGATGGACTTTGTTGTGGGGTTTCCTAGGTCGGTGAGGGGTTCGAATGCCATCTAGGTTATTGTAGACCGCCTCACTAAGTCGGCCCACTTTTTACCTATGAGGACGACGTACTCTATGGCTGAATATACGGAGTTGTACATCCGTGAGATAGTCAGACTTCATGTTATCCCTGTTTCCATAGTGCCTGATTGAGATCCACGGTTTACTTCGTCGTTTTGGAAGAGTCTTTATTCAGCTTTAGGGACGAAGCTTCTGTTCATTATAGCATTTCACCCTCAGACGGATGGAAAATCTGAGAGGGTAATTCAGATATTAGAGGATCTTCCGAGGGCTTGTGCTATTGACTTTTAGGGCAGTTGGGAGTCAAGATTACCTTTGGTGGAGTTTGCGTATAATAACAGCTATCAGGCCACTATTGGTATGGTTCCTTATGAGGAACTTTATGGGAGACCATGTAGATCTCCTGTGTTGTGGACCGAGGCCGATGAGAGAACGGAGTTAGGATAGGAGATTGTCCAGTAGACTGCCGAGGTTGTAGCCAAGATCCGTGACAGGATGAGGACTGCACAGAGCAGGCACAAGAGTTACGCTGATCATAGGAGGAGGGACTTGGAGTTTTCAGTGGGAGATCATGTATTTGTCCGAGTAGCTCTTATGAAAGGCGTGATGAGGTTCGAAAAGAAATGGAAATTGGCTCCGAGGTTCATTGGACCCTTCCATATATTTGACAGAGTAGGGGCACTGGCTTATAGGGTGACCTTTCCACCTAGCCTTGATGGAGTCCATAATGTCTTCCATGTATCAATGTTGAGGAAGTACATCTCGAATCTGTCCCATGTGCTCAGTTTTAACCTCTTTAGTTATCTCCTCGCATGATGTATGAAGAGAGACCCGATCAGATTCTTGGAAGGCAAGAGAAGAGACTTCGCAACAAGTCGATTCCGATGGTCAAGGTAGGTTGGCTGCACCATTCGGATGAGGAAGCTACTTGGGAGTCAGAGGCAAATATCAGGACTCACTATTCGGTAAGCTTTAATTTCGAGAACGAAATTTCTTATTAGGGAGGGAGGAATTGTGACGCCTAAGTTTCATAATTTAAATTTCATGCCTAAATTAGCTTCGATATTTAAATTTCTAAAATTCATGGTGATTTAAATGATGTAAATTTTCTTAGGATTTAATTGCTCAAATATTTAAATTTATTTACTTGAGATCATTGAAATTAGTGACGTTCGGCCCCGGCACACGGTAAAGGTGGACACGGCGGAAAAACCTCATATTCTAAATTTTGATGGCCTAAAATTCTTGAGAGTTGAAGAAAATAAAAAGAAAACTTTATTTTAAATTTTCCGGGTAAAGAAAATCGCGTAGGTGCATTCTTGCGCATAATTCCCTATATTTCTTAAAATTAGTCTTTTTGGACCCGGACAAGTGAAATTTTATTCTTAATATTTAAATTAAAGATTTTAGACTTAGAAATTAAAAATTAATGCAAAATTTTAAAACCTAAAGTTGTAATATTCAAAGTAGCACTTTTGTTAGTGAAATAATACTTTTGTGCATACCCTACACTCACACACTAATACCTATACATACACTATACTTAAAATAACACACACACACTTAAAAAAATCCTAAAATTCCCTCACTTCAGCCGCCATCTTCCTTTCCTCCTCCAAGATCTCACGCCTCTTCTCCATTTCCTCTCCTACAACCTCACACCTTCCACCATTTCACTTCCCATCACATCGGCCGCCCATCCAGCTGCCTAGCCACTGCCATGACGCCCGAGGACCACCTTAGGAGGTGTTTTGAGCTGCTGGTCGTGGTTAAGGAAGTGACCAGCCGTCCCCTCTCCCTTGTTCTTCTAGGGAGGCAAGAAATTTCCTTCATATTTTATAACCCAAGAATAGGTTATAAGTTTTCTTGGCTCTTTCCTTTTAATTTCGAAATTTTGCAGATTTTTAAGTGTAAATGGGTGTGTGGTGTTCGGTTTTCAGATTTGGTAAGAGGCTTGGAGTTGGTTCTTGTGTATTTCATTTGCTAGCTTGTTTATTTAACATGTATGAGTTATTTTCTTGCATCTAAATGGAATTTTCATTATTGGAACAAAAAATCAGAATGTGTCATGTTGTGTTCGATCCATTTTCGTGTGTGTTTGGATGGTTTTATGTCTCACATGGTGTTATGCAAGCCTTATTATTCGTATGCATTGAAATGTTGCAACTTGACTTGAGTTTGGGGCGTTTGAATCGAAGATTTGGATGAAATGGATGAAAGGGGTGGAGGGGCTGCCTGAGGTGTTCTTGGGAGAAAAATGTGATTTTGTATGAGTATTAGATGGGTGATAGTGGCTGGTCATATAGTATTTTGGATGGAGTGTTAATTAGTAGAGTTTGAAGGTGTCGGGTAGTCATATGAGGTTAAACATTTGAATTGAGCTAGCACCGGGCAAGTGACTAGCTCAAAAACTCTTGCTGGACATTTAGGGACACTTAGGGGATGCTTGGATGGGTTTTTAGGTGTTAGGACATGAGGAGTGAGTTTGGGAAGCCTTAGCTTTAAGGGTGCCAAAACAAAATTTTCTAGCCTAAGCAGTTTGCCTCTAGAGATTGGTTCTAACCGTGGCCTTCATGAGGTCTGGACAGGGACTAACCTAGCTCCTCTGATTGTGGTTGATGTTACAGTCGCGTCGGTTCAAATTGGCCTTATTTTGAATAAGAATCGAGTGGGAACAGTAGATTTTAAGTTGGAGTGTCATGAGCAGTTTTTTTCCAAAATTTAGGGGCTGTCCGGGAAACCAAATTATTCGGGGTGTTCGGGCCATCATTAAAGGATGAATAATGATCCGGAAAAAGATCCTCTGCTGTGGAGAGAGAAACAAAATAGGATACTGTGCATTAAAATATACATGATTTCAATATTACATGTGTGTAATTAATTAAATAATTAATTATTTAATCATGTGATATGAATTAAAGAAGTCTATATATTTCATAGTATTCTATGTTATTTCTCTCTCCACAGCAGAGAATCCAGATCCTACTGATCCTAGGTGTGTTTTAAGATGTATTTGAGGTGTCGGTTCAAACGGGAAACCTTTTGGATAAGAATGGGCTAAGTTATGGACCGTACAGGCCGAATGCCCGGATTTAACCTTTTTGGGTAAAAGTTTAAGTAATGTTAGAGAAGTCCTTAAGCCTAAGGGAGGTCACTTATAATTCATTCATCCATTAATTCAAAAGTTTATGTTATCCTTTGTGGTTCATGTCATTTTATTTATTCAATGCCCTATTCATTCGCGTGTGTTGGCTTCAAATTCACTTTTATTCTAGTCCCGAAGTTTAAATTGATGAAAGCATGTAAAGATGAAAAGTTCAATGTGAAAAGGATAAATTAAATGAAAAGTTAATGAATGAAGTGAGTTGGTTGTGACTTAGACATGCAATGTCGGTCGGGGGATGCCCTGGCTCACTTGCCAAAATGAGACGTGTAGTAAGCGGCTGAGAGACATCCCAGCTTCCCTACCAAATGAGACGTGTAGTAAGCAGTCGTGAATCATCTCGGCTCCCCTACCAAAGTAAATGTAAAGTGAAATGTGGCATCGGGAGTGATCTCGCGTCCTTGCCGGCATAGTACTGTAGCCATTGATATATCAAAACCATAGTTACAATCGAGTATCTAAATTCATAAGATAATTGAAAAGGATAAATGGATCATGAATGTTAATTTTCATTGCATATTGAGATTGTTTCTACTTCTGGCATGTTATTACATTTTCCGTTCGTGTGAGTCTCATTGTATACTTAGTATTACTTTTAGTATGATGCATCTATTTTGAACCCTATTTTATATTGTGTAATTCTTGCTAGGCTTTTGGGCTCACTACTCTGCTTGGTGCAGGTGAGATTGCAGACGAGGCTGCGGGGCAGGATCTTCAAGGTTTGTAGCGTTCGGTGGAACGCCCTCGACCGTTGCCGCTCTATATTTCTTTTCGCATTATGTTTCTGAAATAATGAACCGTTGTCGTTTTGATTTTCCACTAGTAGCAGGATGTGTTTTTCCCTGCGATTATGTTGGAATGTAAACATTTATTATTACTTTCGCTTTGTGTCGGATGAACTTCTGAACATGTATAACTCTTTACGTTGTGGTTGCCCTCAGTTTGAGGTTTTATTAAACTGCTGCTTGAAACAAGTGGTTTGTTAAACAAACATATAGGTCATGCCAATTTTTTTTTAAAAAAAAAAATCCGTATTTTTCTTTATTTATTTAAATGTTAGTAGTTAGAGTCGTCTCAAGATTGGTATTTCTCTTTGCTCTCCGAATTCTGCTGAGCGTGCGTTCGATCTCTAAGTCAAGTGTTACTAGATCCTTGGATGGTCGAGTGCTATGCATACACAAGCAGAAAGTACCTGAAAATCAAAAGACAAAAGAAAAGTTCAGAATTCAATATAAATAAAAACACAAAAAAAAAGTCTAATCTCAAGTAAAATAAATATTTTGATATCACTATCAGTCCCCGGCATCGGCGCCAAAAACTTGACCGCTTAAAATTTGGTTTAATAATAATACTGGCAAGCGTACCAGGTTAAGTTATAGAAAGTGGACAAAGAGTCCAGATGTCGAACCCACAGGGACTGATTTATTGATTACCAAAATATAATTATTCTAACTTAATCTAGACCAAGCAATAAGGAGTGATTTGATTTATTCAATTAAACTAAAATTCATAAATAAATTACTGATAAAATAAATTAACTAAAAAACGCATCAAACAATTGGGTAATAATTTCAATAGAGAAAGATTCGATCAAGGACACACGCAGGTACCGAACAAATCATGCAAACAGGTGGCAGTTCTAGGATTCAGATTTAATCTTAAATCACGATGAATTATCCTATCTTGTTTAACAGTCTATGTCTAGAATTTGTTAAACTTATTCAAGTATTTACGTATTAATTAATAATTCTAATCAAACGTGAATGCATTCAATATTTGTGGTAATTCAGTTTTCATCTAAAACCGCATACTGAAACTGAATACTAGGTCTAGTCGGTTTAACCATATGTCAATTATTGGGGTGATCAAAATCAATTCCTAATCGGTCGACTCAGAATCAATTAACATGCAACAAATAATTGGCCAAATCAAGGTAAAAGCTCAACAAGATAATGTATGCAGCATAATAATCATGACATAATATATACACATAAGACATGACATATAAACCATGCAAACATAGAACATGCATACTCAACCAGAATATCTCGGATAGTACGTCTATACCTCTACTCAAGCAACTCAAGCAACCTAGCAACTCGGGTACTCAAGTCCAAGCCTATAAGGAAGAAATAACAATATCTGTGGCGTCCTGTATTTTTGACATTTACAAGAATTTATATGCAGAAAAGTGTGGGAACATTTTTCAAATACAAAATTGTAGGGCATCGCGTAGAAAGTTCAATAAATCATGCTTGAAATTCAAATCTATAATTAAAACTTAAAAAATTATCATGAATCTAACATGCATAAAGAATTTGAAACAACGGATGCAACCCTAGAGTCAACGACCGGTTCTTATACGGGCATGCCAAAAACCCACTACTTAGAAAGCAAACCTAAACCGACAATTAAAATCTTTGGAAAACAGACGAAACATGATTTTCAATAAAAATAAACTAAGTGCGAAAAAATACTTTATAAAACATTCGTGAAACCAAGCATAAAACAATCATAATGAAATAAACAACATAAAAGGTTAAAACATAAAATTCTTAACATCCATCGCCATGAGACCGTTAATGAAAATACTAAATCTAAGCTTTTCTTTAACATTGCTATTAAAGGTCGTGCATCAAACTAGTGTAATAACAAAAGAACAATAAATATATAAAATTTCTTCTCGCTTTAAAACGTCAGAGATTCAAAGCAGTCGTGTCATGCAATGTCTTTGCCTCTTGGACTATTCAGCCTTTCCACCAAAGCTTTTAATTCATTTACATCTCAAATCTAACTATACCAATCAAGCATAGTGAGTTGATAAGTGCATTTTATGCACTTACATTGCATGTGATTTAACTTGGATTTTGCTTTGTATCAAGCAAAATGATGCATTGTTTTTTCTTGTTTGTGTGATATGAGATGATATTTAAAAGATGGAAAAGAGAAGAAAAATGAAAAAAATGAAGAATTTGAGCAAGAGCTACAGCGCTGGTTGTTCGTGAGTGAAGCGCTACTACGCTAGAAAGAGGCGTGGTTGCGCCTGTTGTGCGAGAATAAAGTGCTGCTGCACTATGTTGGTTGCGCTACAGCGCTACATTGACAAGAAGGATGCAATTCAGCGCTGGGAATGAAGAGATGTTGCGCCTGTTGTTCGAGAACAAAGCATTGTAGCGCTATAGCGCTACTACATATTTTTGGAAAAAAAAATCAAGTTTGAAAATCTGAAGATACGAATCGATGGGATTTGTTTGTCGGGCTTTAGAGCGCGTATATAAAGGGAATTGAAGAGCAACAAGCCGCACTTTGAGAAACACATATCACGCACAAATCGAGAGATCGAGAGGAATTCAAGGGCTGGAAAAATCTGCAGAATTCTGAAGAACAGCAAGGAAGAAGACGAAGATCGCGCAACTGGACACAGAACCGCATCTTACGGATTCGTTATTCTTCACTAAGATTTTAAATTCCGAATTGAAGTTTAGTTTGAAGAACATGATTCGTTTGTGTTTATTTTTTATCATGAACAAAACTTTTAAGTCTAGAGGATGATGTAGCTTAGTGGAGACGACTTCTACCACTTTATAATTTATTCGATTGAATTTTTTAAATTTAATTGTGTTTTCTAGAATTGATTTTCTTTCAATTACCTGATCAATAATTTAATTGTCATATTTATTTGAAATCGATGCTTTGGAGAGGGGATTTTGAATAAGACCAATAGAAAATACACTGTTAATGTTTATATAGGTCGGGAGACGTATAACTTTAACAGAGCCAATGTAAGAAATTTTTTTTATCACATATCATTAAGCTTAGATTTTTAATAGGGATATTGGAGTCAAAGTTTATTTGATACATTCTATTTGTTGCTCGGGAGAGGAAAATAGAAATACTTAAGTGTTCTTGGTTATTAGATGAAAGGAATTCATGAGCATAAATTAATTAGAAGTAATCGTTGTCGAAACTAAGTGAAATCAAATCCTTTAGATATTTTCTCTCAGTGATATTTATCTTAAGTGTGTGAGTTGTTTACTAGTTTTTCTGGTTTATTTATTTAAGTTCAAAAAAATTATTATTTAAATTTTCTAGATAAAATTTAGCATATTTTAATTACAAGTACTAATATAATTTTCATGTATACTCCTCGTGGCAACGATACTTTATTTATCATTTATTAAAACTTGACAATCGTACGCTTGCGAGCAAGAAAATACGCAACATGAGTCTAAAAACTCAGCAAGAAACATGCATTACATAGCTAATACATATTAAAAATCATCATGCTTTGGACGTGCAAGACTTAAACATAAACATCATGCATAAAAATAACATAAAAATAAACTACTTCCATTTGGGGTGATGAAATACGTGCAATTGTGGTAACCACCATTTATGAGCATATAATTGGTTCCCGTGATCACGGTCGTTGTACAACAAGTATATGACATCCATTTAAACTTTCATTCTTTGGAAATATCCTCCTTGGAGCTCACCCCAGGGCGCCAATCCTATCATTCCATCTCGTGAGCACATAGTTTGGAAAGAACCCTCCGGAGCTCATCCCGGAGTACCAGTCCCGTACTGCTACCACAAGAACACATACAACATCAAAATATTTTTCATGCATTATCGTAACATCATCATACTTCCTCATTATAAGCATCGTCGTCATAAGAATTTTTTTCATAAACTTTCTCATAACTTCATTATACACATCATAAAATATTTGCATCATAAAACTTTTTATCGTTCATGAAATATACTTAAAAATATCTTAAAATCATCATGTCAACATGAACCTTAAAAATAACTTGAAACTTATCATGTCATGCTCTTAAAATCCTTTCATACTTGAAAATCATGTATGCTAAATGAAATAAAGATAAACACGTACATGGATCTTTCATAACATTTCATTCTTTCATAGAGAACATAGTTTTCGTGAGAACGTACTGACATATAATGCATTACATAACTAAACTGATCCACGTGAGTCGTTCTTTTTGTTCTTGGCATTAAAACTCAAAATTTTTGTGTAGGACATCTTAAAAATACTTAAAACACCTTAAAATATCATAAACATGAATTTAGAACATAAAAACACATACTAAAAATTACGGGGCAGAACATTTCCCGCTTTCGCCCCAGCGCAAGCTCAAAGCGCGGGAGCGCCCTACCTAGGCACCCCTGCGCTACCTCCGGGCACGGGGGCGCCCAACACTGGCGCCACTGCACTCGGGCTGCTGCCTGCGCACTCAGGCAGTGGCGCAGGGTGTCGTTTACTCGATTTCTTTGACCTTTTTCGGTCCTTTTTTATCCCTTTTAAAACCTACTCACTCACCTATTGAAACTTATGATCAAACACATGAAAAACTTCAAAACATTGAAAAGGATTCACCCAAAAACTTCCATCTTCAAAAGATTTACATCTAAACCTTTCATTCAAAATACACACACCAAAATTCCCAGATCCACATGACTTTTTCATCAATATCAAAAATCTTTACACGAAACATTTACTCTTTGGAACCTTAATTTTCCACATGAAAAATCTTCATAACTTGAAAGAATTCGATCAAAAGCACCACAACTTCAAAAGCTTTAAACTAAAAATACAGACATCAAGAATACTCATAATCAAACATCTTTCTCAAAATTCTTTAACATCTTTCTCAAAAATCTTTAACCAAAACATCAAAACGATTCCCGTTTCACATTTCTACATCATGTTTTTCAAAATATCTTAAAATCATGTAATATACATTACATACACATCAACATACATCTTTTTCATATCAAAATACATATATTCTCGATTGGTGGTTTCAATATCATTTAAACTTGCTGATCGTCGTGGGTTGTGATTAACCAGTACCTCGGTAGAGATCTAGCCTTGCACGAAAGATATTCGAGAGTCTTCTTATACCTTGGTGTAGCGTTTGAACGAGGGAAGGGAGAGGGAATAATGGGGTAGGCGGCGGCTAGGGGGAAGAAAAAGAAATAAAATAAAACTGAATGCCTACTTGTTTTGTAACTAATGGGCTTGGAATTCGGCCCATTAGTTGCAAACACAGACTGTAACATCCCAAAACTCGGGAACGTTACTAAACGTACATACTTAAAAATTCTAGGGAAAATAATTTGCGGAAAACGAAAATATTTTCTTAGAAATGGTTTAAAGATTTCCAACAACTAAAAGAAATAAAGTTTTCAGTATTGCCAACAAGACCAACAAAAAAACGTTAAGTAAAACTTGTGTTTCCTTCCTCTGAATTAAAAGCAATTGTGCAAAATGGCATCGTTCATAAACATGGCCAGTTCCATACTCATCAATTTACATCAATGGTGTCATCGCCTGCACCATTCAAGTATAGTGTAAGGCCCGGGATTAATTAATATTAATCCAAATTTATTTAATTTTAATCCGAGTATATTTAATTTGGGAATATTTAGAGTTTTGATTTAAATTCTAATATTTTTAAATTATTTAGGATTGAAATTGAATTAAAATAAGGGTTGAGGACCAAATTGCAAATATTGAAGAATTGAGGGGCTAAAGTGCAATTTTGATTGAAAGTTATCTGATGTTAATTCTTTTATCAGCATGATACGTGTACATGCCTTAGACAATTCGGAAGTTGAAGAACAGAGCAAGCCGAGATCTTTCGTTTCTTTTGATTTTCCGATCTTCAAATCTTTATAACTTTTTCTCCGGTTATCCGATTTCGATTCCGTAAATTGTTCTGGAATCCTTACGACGAGGGCTTTGATCTCGTGTAAGTTTTATATTATGATATTTGGATTTCGAAATCAATAAAGGGCAGATATCAGATGTTTGGTTATTGATTGTGTTCTTGCATTTGTATCGCTTCTATTTTTAAAACCGGATCAAAGTTGTGTTGGAAAACGCGGCTCTCAGATCAATCGGTATTGATACCCGGTGCAGCGGAAGTTTAAAATTTTGTATGGAACAATTCCATAGTGTGGGTATCAATCCTTTTACGATTAAATTATTTGTGTGTGTAAAATTAAATAACAATTATTAAATTTTACCTTCAATCTCGAAGCGAGATTATTGGACACCACACAGATTTTTCTGCGCTTCTTGTATCTCCCAGGAACTGATGAACTCCTTCTATCAGGTCCACGAACGGAGGTTTAATCCCTCTGATAGATTGCACTAGAAAATCTATCAGAAGTTTTCTGCGAAGAGAATAAACGAATTTGATTCGCTATTCCAGACTGCAATTCAAAATCACAGACCGGAATTTCTCACGCAGAGAAGGGAGGGGGGGGGCCGAATTTCTTTTGAGAGAGAGCTAAGGTTTTCGATTTTCTGTCTCTCAAATTAATGACCAGTTGTGTGTAATTTCTGTACTGCAATAACTTATTTATAATGCAGGCCACTAACACCTTAGGGCCCATTAGTCATAAGTTGAGGCCCGACAAGCAAAGCCCGCATGTTCAGAAATTAATATAAAATTCATCGTGACTCCGATTGATAAACCGATTTTACCAATGTGCACAGAAACCATTTCTGCACATTTTAAAGTCAAGATAAATTTTCCTGAATCCGAATTCAGTGGTTTCCAAAAATGTACATCCCTATGTCATTTTAGGAAATCCTACTCCCTTACTCTTATTTAAGAAGTCCAACTTCTTTATTCATTAAATTTAACTCTTTAAATTTAACTATCTCAACGGGGATTAAAAACTCCATTACACTGTGTGACCCTCAATGGTTCAAGGATACAGCTAGCCGTGGGCTCACAACTCCTTGTGACTCGGAACAACGATTTCCGACTTGCCCAACGAATCATGGTAAAGCGCCTAGCAACATCGCCCCATAATTCCCTAAGTATCACTGATAGTGCCTGCAAGAACCATATAGATTTTGGTTAGCGTACAGTACGGTCCCTTCATCCATATATCCCGATCGAATCAACAACCATTGGTATATCGAGAGTCGCTCAAGATTCGATAACTATGCAATACATCTTGAAGATCAAATTAGTGACATCGCATGTGCTACTAAGAAATCATTTCTTAAATCACATCAAGTACTCTGGCCAGAGATTCGTCACACTAATATCTCCTCAGATCGCATAGGATATCCACACTCGCAAGTATGTGGTGAATCCTTGACAACAATGCATCGACTCCTATATGTGTTGTAACTGTACCCAATCCCGACACCTGATGACCCCCATAGAGTCGGTAAACGAGTCAAAGCACAGTACTAGCATATAGAGTCTCCATGATGTTTCAAGTAGTAAGGACTAATGGTGTACAACCAAAACCGCGGACTTTATCCACTCGATAAGTGATAACCACTTGGAAAGTCCGGATAGGGTAGTTCGATTATTCATCCTATGAATATCCATTTGCATGCTTCGAACATCTCCATGTTCCCTACCAATGAAACGTGGTACTCCGCATCGCAAATGCTAGTCTCAAACTCGAGCGATCCTTATCCTTATTATCGGACGGCTCAATCGACTAGGAACAGTTTAGAATATACAGTGACTATAAGATGTATTTCATGATAGACATCCCCATGTTCTACCACATCTTACATACACTATAGTATATTCAAGGTCTTTATCAAAACAACAATAGTATATCACAATATAACAATATGAAGAAAGATAAAGTCATTGCCATTAATAAAAGTGTAAATTACATTAAACAAAAGATCGTTTGTACAAAGAGTCATCAAAACCCATAGCCACAAGTTGGCTCACTGGGCACCCACTCTTTCAATCTCCCACTTGCCCTATAGCCAACTAGTCATACTACGTAGACCCATTGCTTCGCGATGTTTGTCAAACAATGGTCCCGGCAAGGGCTTCGTAAGTGGATCAGCGATATTGTCTGCAGAGGCCACTCGTTCGACAGTGATGTCTCCTCTTTCCACAATCTCCCGGATGATGTGGTATTTCCTCAGTACGTGTTTGGATCTTTGATGAGACCTTGGTTCCTTTGCTTGAGCAACGGCACCCGTGTTGTCACAGTACACCGGGACTGGACCAACAAATTCAGGAATGACGCCCAACTCTTGGACGAAATTCCTCATCCAAACGGCCTCTTTAGCAGCAGCTGATGCTGCAATGTATTCAGCCTCAGTGGTGGAATCCGCTGTGGTGTCCTGCTTGGAACTCTTCCAAGAGACAGCACCGCCATTGAGCATGAACACAAATCCAGAGGTTGACTTCGAGTCATCCACGTCACTTTGGAAGCTAGAGTCGGTATAGCCTTCCAATTTCAGTTCTCGTCCTCCATATACCATGAACATATTCTTAGTCCTTCGTAAGTACTTAAGAATGTCCTTCACGGCTTTCCAATGCATTTGACCGGGATTAGCTTGATATCTGCTCGTGACACTCAGAGCAAATGCTACATCCGGTCTGGTAGATATCATCCCATACATGATACTACCTATAGCTGACGCATATGGTACATGTGTCATATTCTCTATCTCTGCATCAGTCTTGGGACACATAGACTTGGATAGAGAAACTCCATGACACATGGGTAGATGTCCTCTCTTGGACCCATCCATTGAAAACCGTTTCAATATGGTATCGATGTAGGTTGATTGTGTGAGTCCTATCATTCTCTTAGATCTATCTCTATAGATCTGTATCCCAAGAATGTAGGATGCCTCACCCAAATCCTTCATCGAGAATCTACCTGATAACCATATCTTTGTTGACTGCAACATCCCTACATCATTCCCAATGAGTAGGATGTCATCAACATAAAGTACTAAGAATGTCACAGCATCCTTAACTACTTTCTTGTACACGCATGGTTCCTCCGGGTTCTTGATGAAACCAAAATCTTTTATTGTTTCATCAAATTTCTGGTTCCAACTTCTTGATGCTTGTTTTAGACCATAAATTGATCTCTGAAGCTTGCATACCTTATGCTCGCTTCCCATGGATGCGAACCCCTCAGGCTGCTTCATATAGATTTCTTCCTTAATGTCTCCATTAAGAAAAGCAGTCTTCACATCCATTTGCCATATCTCATAGTCATACCATGCAGCTATGGCAATAAGGATTCTTATGGACTTGAACATTGCAACTGGTGAAAAGGTTTCATCATAGTCAACTCCTTGTCTTTGAGTGTAACCTTTCGCCACCAATCGCGCCTTGTAGGTCAATACCTTACCATCAGGCCCAAGCTTTCTCTTGTAGATCCATTTACACCCTATTGGAACAATTCCATCAGGAGGATCTACTAAAGACCAAACTTGGTTTGTATGCATTGAATCCAATTCAGACTGCATAGCTTCAAGCCATAAATTTGAATCCGCATCAGAAATTGCTTCCTTGAAGTTTCTTGGATCACATCCAATGTCGGGTTCATCTTGATCCCCTTCAAGAAGAAGACCATATCGAACAGGAGGTCTAGAAGTCCTCTCGGATCTTCTAGGTTCAGGCGTGTCCAGTAATGGTTCCTGAGGTGTAGGATCGTTATTTTGTATTTCGGGTTCTTCTCGAATTTCTTCGAGTTCCATCATCTCACCTTTCTTATCCAATAAGAACTCCTTCTCCAAGAAGGTGGCATTCCTTGAAACAAACACCTTTGTTTCAGCAGGATAATAGAAATAATATCCGATTGAATTCTTCGGATACACTACAAAATAACATAAGCTGGATCGACTATCCAACTTATCTCCCAATGTCCGCTTCACGTAAGCTGGACATCCCCAAATCCTCAAGTACGAATACTTAGGAGCTTTGCCATTCCATAACTCGTATGGTGTTTTGTCCACTGCTTTAGTGTGGACGTTGTTCAACAACAATACCGCCGTTTCAAGCGCATAGCCCCAAAACGAAGGTGGAAGCTCAGTGAAGCTCATCATGGATCGAACCATGTCCAACAAAGTTCGATTGCGACGCTCCGATACACCATTAAGCTGTGGTGTCATAGGAGGAGTCCATTGAGAGAGAATCCCATTCTCTTTTAGATAGTCCAAAAACTCGGTACTCAAGTATTCTCCACCTCGATCCGATCGAAGTGCTTTAATACTTTTACCTAGCTTGTTTTCTACTTCAGCCTTGAATTCTTTGAACTTTTCAAATGCTTCAGACTTATATTTCATTAAATATAAATACCCATATCTTGAATAATCATCGGTAAAGGTAATGAAGTAGGTGTGGCCATATTGAGTCCCAACTCTAAATGGTCCACAAACATCTGTATGGATCAAATCCAATAGATTTTGACTACGTTCAGGTTTCCCCTTAAAAGGAGATTTAGTCATTTTTCCTTTTAGGCAGGATTCACAAGTAGGTAGAGAGTTAATATCAGACATATCAAACATGCCCTCTCCCACTAGCTTGTTCATCCTCCTTGAGGAAATATGACCTAGCCTAGCGTGCCAAAGGTTTGCCGGGTTTTGGCTATCGATTTTCTTTTTGTTTGTTGTTGCCGGTTTATCAACATAATTTATTGGAACGTATTTTAGTTTTAAGTTGTATAGATCGTTTTCAAGTTGTCCATTTCCAATCAAACATTCATTCTTGTAAATATTGCAAATCCCATTCACAAAATTGCAAGAATAACCATCTCTATCTAGCATAGAAACAGAAATAATGTTTTTAATTAAATCCGGAACAAATAAAACATCTCTTAAAAATAACTTAAAACCGTTCTGCAAAATTAAACAAACATCTCCAATGGCTGTAGCTTCAACTCTGGAACCATTCCCGAGCCTCAGCTGGGTCTCACCCATTCTAAGCCTGCGACTTCTTGTCATCACCTGCAAATCATTGCAAATGTGAGATCCACATCCGGTATCCAATACCCAAGAAGTTGTATTAAGTGAAATGTTTATTTCAATATAGAACATACCCTTTGCAGTTCCCAACTGCTCTAGATATTCCTTGCAGTTGCGCTTCCAATGACCGGGCTTCTTGCAGTAATGGCAAATATCCTTGGATTTTCCATTGTTTGAAGCCTTTGTCTTGTGCTTCTTCTCGGGTTCGACTTTCTTGGGTGGGGCAGAACGTTTCTTACCCTTCGTACTTGGCCCCTTCTTAGCAGAAGATGAGGAGCCCACCAAGAAAGCTGGTTTATCCTTCTTTAGTGTGGATTCATATGTCACAAGCATATTGACCATCTCTTCAAGGGTGGCCTCTATCTTGTTCATATTAAAATTTACCACAAATCCGTCAAACGAAGAAGGAAGAGACAGAAGCAGTAAATCCACGTTGAGTTCATGCTCCAACACCAAATCAAGAGTTGCTAACTTCTGTATGAGCCAAATCACTCGTACCCCATGATCACGGACCGAAGTCCCTTCACGCATGCGACACGTCATTAGCTCCTTAACAGTAGCGAACCTTTCAGCCCTCGATTGAGCCCCAAAAAGTTCCTTGAGTTGAGCGTGAATGTCAGCAGCATTCACGGTGTCCTCAAATCGCCTCTGGAGTTCATCAGACATCGAGGCTTGCATATAGCATTTGGTCTTGATGTCATGGTCCCACCATGCATCAAGTTTGGCCAATTCCTCCGGACTTACGTCAGCTGGTGCTTCCTTCGGAGGTGATTTCTCTAACACGTAGAGCATCTTCTCCGAAGTCAAGACAATCTTCAACTTCCGGAACCATTCCGTATAGTTTGCGCCAGTCAACTTGTTTTGTTCGAGGATCGAGAATAATGGATTATGCGAATTCATTGTATGAAATACTGAAAAGAAAAATAGACATATATCAATGATTGTTTAAGCAATTTACTAAGACATAAAATAGGCGAATTTAATTTTATGAATCTCACTCCCACTATTTTAACGATTTCACTACCCTCTAGTGAAAACGGAAAACTTTTTCCTTAGTGAGAACATGGAGTCCAATTGACAAACTTATGGTCCCGAATAATATCAGCCAACCATAATTCTCAAAAGGTAGAGCCCAATTGCTTCCAAAGCAACCCCCATGTATTTACCTCATGTCCAATAAGGGCCCAATAATATGACGCCGTTTATAGTGACATGTCAAGATGACCCATCAATATTAAGTTGTGATGGACGGTCGCCATGTGGATCCCCCAATAATATGAGCCGATCCCATGGGAGTTCCACCCAACTTACAACATGTGTCGATCCAATGTACAGCTTTCCGACGGACGGCCCCCCCCAATAATATGAGCCGGACCGTATCCGCGGGTAGCATCACATACATTGACCGTTGATGGAAGGTAGGAACATTTAAACAAATTTAAATTTCCTTTATTTATCTTGATATCAATTTTAAATCATATTTAAAATGAGGGATTTTTAATTATGAAAATTTGTCTCATCATTTTTCAATTTATTGTATGCTTGCCAGATTCATACAATTATGTCTAAAACATGCATACAATCATAATATCATATATTATATATAGGATGATCGATTCCATTTCTAATTGACTCGTGGTTGCCAATCACGAGTCTTAGTCCAATCCTAGGTAATATGCAGTATGCAATCCTATTACATTAGCTTCCAATTTACATTTCTTCGTCTTTATTGTCTGCTGGGCCCACCATCTTCAAATCTTGATCTCCCACTAAATCTAATGTATTTACAATAAATAGCAATGACAAGTAGGGGATACATTTTAGGGGTGGGAACGGGCCATAAACCAAGCCCACTTTTATTACATATGACATTCATATTGGGCCATAAACCAGGCCCATTAATAAAACCAACAACAATAAAACAAATGTAAATTCCTAACATACACCTACAAAATTGGTCATGGCAATCGATCATCCTTATCCAATAACATTTAATTCAAAATTAATTTATTTGATATCATGCATATGGCAATTTAAATTTAAACAGGATAAAATCATATTTTATATATAAATTCATATTTTACATATAAAATCATATTTTACCTTTTATTAAATAAAATCATATTTTATCTACAGAATCTAATTTTATAGATAAAATCATATTTTACTTAATATATACATAAGATCAAATCTTATCATCAATTGTACCAAAAATAATTGATTTCAAAATTCAATTTAAGGATAAAATATTAAAATTTTCCAAAAATTCAAATTTATCCAAAAATCAATTTTAAATTTTCGGACTTGAACAATTCGATCCGATGCCTCGTGAACCAATCAAAAACAATTTTTGACCGGACCAAAAATAAAATTTTAACACATTAAAATTAATTTAAATAAAAAAATAATTTTTCCCGCGGGCCGCCCGGGACACTCCCGGGCCGGCCCGCACCCGTGGGCGCGGGCCGGGGCAGCCCGGCTGCCCCTTTAGGGCAGCGACAATTGCTGCCCTGGCGGCGCCTGGCGCCGCCCCTGGGTGGCGCCGTGCGCTGCCCTGGGCGGCGCCGAGCGGATCAATCGGTATTGATACCCGGTGCAGCGGAAGTTTAAAATTTTGTATGGAACAATTCCATAGTGTGGGTATCAATCCTTTTACGATTAAATTATTTGTGTGTGTAAAATTAAATAACAATTATTAAATTTTACCTTCAATCTCGAAGCGAGATTATTGGACACCACACAGATTTCTCTGCGCTTCTTGTATCTCCCAGGAACTGATGAACTCCTTCTATCAGGTCCACGAACGGAGGTTTAATCCCTCTGATAGATTGCACTAGAAAATCTATCAGAAGTTTTCTGCGAAGAGAATAAACGAATTTGATTCGCTATTCCAGACTGCAATTCAAAATCACAGACCGGAATTTCTCACGCAGAGAAGGGAGGGGGGCGGCCGAATTTCTTTTGAGAGAGAGCTAGGGTTTTCGATTTTCTGTCTCTCAAATTAATGACCAGTTGTGTGTAATTTCTGTACTGCAATAACTTATTTATAATACAGGCCACTAACACCTTAGGGCCCATTAGTCATAAGTTGAGGCCCGACAAGCAAAGCCCGCATGTTCAGAAATTAATATAAAATTCATCGTGACTCCGATTGATAAACCGATTTTACCAATGTGCACAGAAACCATTTCTGCACATTTTAAAGTCAAGATAAATTTTCCTGAATCCGAATTCAGTGGTTTCCAAAAATGTACATCCCTATGTCATTTTAGGAAATCCTACTCCCTTACTCTTATTTAAGAAGTCCAACTTCTTTATTGATTAAATTTAACTCTTTAAATTTAACTATCTCATCGGGGATTAAAAACTCCATTACACTGTGTGACCCTCAATGGTTCAGGGATACAGCTAGCCGTGGGCTCACAACTCCTTGTGACTCGGAACAACGATTTCCGACTTGCCCAACGAATCATGGTAAAGCGCCTAGCAACATCGCCCCATGATTCCCTAGGTATCACTGATAGTGCCTGCAAGAACCATATAGATTTTGGTTAGCGTACAGTACGGTCCCTTCATCCATATATCCCGATCGAATCAACAACCATTGGTATATCGAGAGTCGCTCAAGATTCGATAACTATGCAATACATCTTGAAGATCAAATTAGTGACATCGCATGTGCTACTAAGAAACCATTTCTTAAATCACATCAAGTACTCTGGCCAGAGATTCGTCACACTAATATCTCCTCAGATCGCATAGGATATCCACACTCGCAAGTATGTGGTGAATCCTTGACAACAATGCATCGACTCCTATATGTGTTGTAACTGTACCCAATCCCGACACCTGATGACCCCCATAGAGTTGGTAAACGAGTCAAAGCACAGTACTAGCATATAGAGTCTCCATGATGTTTCAAGTAGTAAGGACTAATGGTGTACAACCAAAACCGCGGACTTTATCCACTCGATAAGTGATAACCACTTGGAAAGTCCGGATAGGGTAGTTCGATTATTCATCCTATGAATATCCATTTGCATGCTTCGAACATCTCCATGTTCCCTACCAATGAAACGTGGTACTCCGCATCGCAAATGCTAGTCTCAAACTCGAGCGATCCTTATCCTTATTGTCGGACGGCTCAATCGACTAGGAACAGTTTAGAATATACAGTGACTATAAGATGTATTTCATGATAGACATCCCCATGTTCTACCACATCTTACATACACTATAGCATATTCAAGGTCTTTATCAAAACAACAATAGTATATCACAATATAACAATATGAAGAAAGATAAAGTCATTGCCATTAATAAAAGTGTAAATTACATTAAACAAAAGATCGTTTGTACAAAGAGTCATCAAAACCCATAGCCACAAGTTGGCTCACTGGGCACCCACTCTTTCAAGTTGAATGATTGAATGTTGTGGATATGACTTCTAGCATGTATATCGATGAGTATAGCTGCTGATATGATGTTATGTGACTGAGTTTTATAAGATATATGCTGATATATGAATTTGAGTTACAAGTTTCGAAGTCGGGATTTACGTCGGTTATCGATTTTGAATCGCTATGCCGTTTAATCGAGTTTTTGGACTGTTTTGATATTCGATAGCTAAGCTGAAACACTTATCTTGATGATGTGAATATTATAGAATTTATTCTTTAGTTTCAGTTGAGTTTGGAAGGCCAACGAGTCGAGACAACGACTTTGAACCGAAGAAAGTGGATTGAGGTTTGAAATGCGATTGATTGATGAATTCTTGATGGTTTTGACTCGTTTCTGAAACGATAGATTGAAATGAAGTTTGATATATGTATTTTGGTTGTATCTTTCAGATTTGAAGAGTTCAAAACCGAGATAAACGAAGGTATAATGACGACATTGCGAAGTAGGGACTTTGAAACTCAAGAACGACTAATCTTGAGTTGACCCGCAAAAATCACATACTTGTTTATGTTTTTGATTTGATTGTGATGTTGTCGATCCATCACAGGTAGTGGATCTTTATATTCGAGTTGATATGATGCTATATTGAATTGATTCTATGCCAAGGTTGCGGTTAACCTTATTTGCGAGTCGTTTACGAACTCGTTAGATGGATATCCATGTCAAGATCAGTTATGAATCTTGATGGCTTTGAATTTATATGAATCAATTCGTTTGTAAAGCGTTTACGTACTCTATTTGTTGAGTCAAGTTTGTTTAAATAGAGTCAAGATGATTTATTTAACGCTTTCTATATGTTGGTTATACTGAGAATTGTTTCTCACCGGAGTTTATCCGGCTGTTGTCTTGTTTTTGTATGTGTGCATGACAACAGAAGGGGCAGAAGCTAGTCATCGACATCATTGACAGCTGGGAGAGAGTCTAGCACGTGAGGACTCGGGTTGTAGATGATGTCTTGAACTTTAGAAGCACTAAACCTTAGTTATGTTGGTTTGGATTACATGTATGACATTTGAGATAGTTGTTGTCATTTACGATCTTTAGCGACTTGTTTGATGTAAATAAATGCATGTATAAATGCTTATGACCTTGTTTATGAGTATATGCATGTTTTGGACTTGATATATCATGATTTGGATCGAATTTGGTGATTGGTATTGATAGTGCACGGTTTTGACAGCACAAGAACTTCTCTGCAGATTTCTGAAATTTGAAGCCCGCTCGATCCGTAGAAGTTGACGGATCGAGCGAGCCCTGTATTTTGCAAAACAGAGAATTTAGTTTTTGGCTCGCTCGATCCGCAAAAGTTGACGGATCGAGCGAGGCCAAATTTTGTTCCATCCGAGAGTTGAGAAATTGTGCTCGCTCGATCGGGTGTTTTTCACCGATCGAGCGAGACACTGAAATTTTAAAAAAAAAAATATTTACTTGGCTCTTGGTTTATTGAATTGATGTTTAATGAATGTTAATTGTTCATTAATTGCCCTAAGATGAGATTAGCAACCCGAGGTCCCCACAACAGGTGGTATCAGAGCGATAAGTTTCTTGGACTGAGATTAGATGAGCGGGGTAGATCGAGTCTTCTTTCTGATTTATTTATTGCTTTCATAATTGTATGGTATATGATTTATTGATTACTGATATTAAATTTTCACATGATGCTGTGATAATTTGCGAAGAATATGCTATACAATGTTTTGAATTACATGCTATCTGGTTATTTGATTTAAGTACTAGCATGTATTATGAGGATGAATCGAAACTCGATCTTTTATGAAGGCAATGTGGACTGCAACAGACTTGTTGTAATTGAGATTGAACTGTACACTAATCTGTTTGATTATCAGATATGCCTCCCCGACCAGCACCGAGAGTTAGATAGACGTTGGCTACGAATCAGCCTGAAAAAACAAATGCTGCACAGGTCCCAGTGACAGTGTCTGAACATGGACAGGGTAGTAGTTCTACTGATGAGTTTAGTGATGCTAATCCGATGGAGAACCTTCTGAAACGATTCCAGTCATTCCAACCACCAAAGTTGCAAGGAACTGAGAATGCTGTGGAATGTGAGAATTGGCTGGAATATATTGAGCATTTATTCGAGTCTATTGATTATTCAGATGATCATCGTGTGAGACTGATTATTCATCAACTGCATGGCCTTGCCAAGAGTTGGTGGATAGCGACGAAGAAAGCATTGGAGAACCAAGGTATTGTTATTACCTGGTCTGTATTTCGAACTGCTTTCTATCAGCGTTTCTTTCCTGTGTCTTATCGCAAGGACAAAGGAGCAGAGTTTGCGAGTTTGCAACAGGGACAGTTAAATATCGAGGAATATGTTGCCAAGTTCACTAGCTTGTTGAAGTTTTCTCCACATATCGTTGTTAATGATGAAGCTCAAGCCGATCAATTTATCAATGGCTTGAATCCTGATGTATTTACACTTGTGAATTCGGGAAGACCGAATACCTTTGCTGATGCTCTGAATCGAGCAAAGGGTGCAGAAGCAGGGATACTGAAACAATGTGGAGCATCGTTTGTGCCACAGCCAGTGAGACAGTCCCAAGAACAGTCACAGATTCCACCGCCACCTCGATTTGAAGCTGGAGGTTGCAGTAGTGGAAAGAAAAGTTTTTTCAAGGGCAAGAGCAAACAATTCAAGAGATCTGGTGGTAGTAGCTCTTCAAGTTCAGGTAGTTCCCGACAGTCTAGGGCTGGACAGAAGTCCGATGTGTATTGCACCAAGTGTGGTGGTCGCCATACCAATGAACAATGCTGAGGTGTATTTGGAAGCTGCCACATATGCAACAAGATGGGACACTTTGCACGAGTGTGTCCACAACGAGGTTCTGAAGGTGCACAGGGTGCAGGATCATCAAGACCAGTAGGTCAATCTACATCTTCTGTTCACTCTTTTCAACCACAGCCTGCAGCACCGAGTAGAGGAGGAGGTCAGACAGTGAATCAACCTCCCAGGCAACAAGCACGAGTGTTTGCATTGACAGAAGAGCAAGCACAAGCAGCACCGGACGATGTGATTGCAGGTAACTGTTTTCTTTCTGGTTATCCTGCTTATGTCTTATTCGATACTGGTGCGTCGCATAACTTAATCTCTGAGCAATTTGTTACATTGTATTCATTGCCTATTGAGTCATTAGATACTGTAGTGTCTATATCTTCACCGTTGGGAAAAGGTATAGTATCAGTGAAGTCTATAAGAAATTGTGTACTACAGTATGAAGGTAATGAAGTTGAGCTTGACTGTATCGTTCTTGGTTTATCTGATTTTGATTGCATAATCGGTATTGATATGCTAACCAAGTACAGAGCCACAGTGGACTATTTTCAGAAGATTGTGAAGTTCAGGCCTGATATGACTGATGAGTGGAAATTTTATGGTAAGGGATCACGAGCCAGAATTCCTTTGATATCTGTTCTTTCTATGACTGACTTGTTACAGAAAGGGGCGGAAGGATTTCTTATTTATGCAGTCGATATACTGAAGACTAGTCCGACATTGATGGATATACCAGTGGTGAATGAGTTTGCAGATGTATTCCCTAATGAGATTCCAGGATTGCCACCGTACAGAGAGATAGATTCGATATTGAATTGATGTCAGGTACACAACCGATATCGAAAGCACCGTACCAAATGGCACCAATTGAATTGAAAGAAATGAAGGACCAACTCGAAGATTTGTTGGCCAAAGGATATATCAGACCGAGTGTATCCCCATGGGGTGCTCCGGTATTGTTTGTTAGAAAGAAAGACGGATCAATGATATTGTGTATTGACTACCGGCAATTGAACAAAGCAACGGTAAAAAATCGCTATCCTTTACCTCGTATCGATGATTTATTTGATCAATCGCAGGGATCGTCGGTATATTCGAAAATTGATCTTTGATCCGGATATCATCAACTGAGGGTTAGAGACGAAGACATTCCTAAGACTACATTTAGAACTAGGTATGGCCATTACGAATTCATAGTCATGCCTTTTGGTCTAACGAATGCACCAGCAGTTTTTATGGGATTGATGAATAGAGTATTTCAAAGATATTTAGATGATTTTGTGATTATCTTTATCGATGATATTTTGATATACTCTAAGAATCTGTGTGAACATGCTGATCATCTCCGAACTGTGTTGAGAACATTAAGAGAAGAGAAATTGTATGCCAAATTATCCAAATGTGAGTTTTGGTTGCAGCGAGTTGTTTTTCTTGGTCATATAATTTCAGGAGATGGCATTTCAGTGGATTCGAGTAAGGTTGAAGTTGTGATTAGTTGGCAGAAACCGACATCTGTGCCAGAAATTCGAAGTTTTATGGGCTTAGCAGGTTATTATCGTCGATTCATTCGAGATTTTTCATCTATAGCGAAGCCTATTACACAGCTTACACAGAAGAATGCACCATTTATATGGTCTGAGGCGTGTGAAAGAAGTTTTATCGAACTTAAGAAGAGATTGAAGACAGCGCCTGTTCTAATAATCCCTACAGGTATTGGTGATTTTTTTGTTTATTGTGATGCTTCTCACCAGGGTTGGGGATGTATTTTAATGCAAAAAGGACATGTTGTTGCTTATGCTTCTCGACAACTGAAACCACATGAAGTCAGGTATCCGATTCATGATCTTGAATTGGCTGCAATCGTCTTTGCATTGAAAATCTGGAGACATTATTTATATGGAGAGAAGTTTGAAATCTTTTCTGATCACAAAAGTCTGAAGTATCTGTTATCACAATCTGAATTGAATATGAGACAACGACGATGGCTTGATTTGTTGAAGGATTTCGATTGTGAAATCAAATACTATCCGCAAAAATCTAATGCAGCAGCGGATGCCCTAAGTAGAAAGGTATGTGTTTTATCCTTGTCTACGATAGGTGTATCTAATTTGATTGAAGATTGTTGTAGTTCTGGATATGTATTTGAGACAGATAAAAGGCCGATGAGAGTTTATGCAATCAGTGTTGAGCCAGAGTTATTGATTCGTATCAAAGAAGCACAAAAAGCCGATCAGAATGTGCAGAAGTCGATTGAAATGATTCGATCAGGACATCAGTCTGAGTACAAGGTTAGTGACGATGATATCTTGTATGTGAATGACCGAATAGTTGTTCCCGATATTGCAGACTTGAGACAGAATATTTTGAAAGAAGCCCATTGTAGTCGCTTCAGTGTTCACCCTGGAGGCAGAAAGATGTACAACGACTTGAAGAGTCAGTACTGGTGGAAACAAATGAAGACTGATGTGACGGAATTTGTGTCTAAATGTTTGAATTGCCAACAGGTGAAAGCTGAAAGAAAGAAACCAGGTGGCTTATTACAAAGTTTATCGATTCTTGAATGGAAATAGGACCACATTTCCATGGACTTTGTAACGAAGTTGCCACGATCATCTCGAGGATGTGATGCTGTTTGGGTGATCATCAACAGATTGACAAAATCTGCGTGCTTTATTCCCTACCGAATGACTTATCTTCATGATCAAATGGCAGATCTCTATATTCAAGAAGTGGTAAGACTATACGGTGTGCCAAAGTCGATTGTATCTGACCGAGATCCGAGGTTTACTTTGCACTTTTGGCATAGCCTACAGGAAGCTCTTGGTACGCGTTTACATTTGAGTACTGCTTACCATCCTCAAACTGACGGTCAATCTGAACGAACTATTCAGACGCTTGAGGATATGCTTAGAGCTGTAGTACTTGATTTTGGCGTTACATGGCAAAATTCTATACCACTTGTGGAATTTTCTTATAAAAACAGATATCAGACGAGTATAGAGATGGCACCATTTGAAGCATTATATGGGAAGTAGTGTCGATCGCCTTTGTATTGAGATGATGTTTCTGAGGTACCTGAGTTAGGGCCAGATATGATCAGACAGATGACTGAGAAAGTGAAATTGATACAGCAGAGAATGAGAACAGCGCAGCATAGACAGACCAGATATGCAAATGTACGACGACGGCCGTTATCTTTTGATCAGGGAGATAGAGTGTTTCTGAAGATTTCACCGTTCAGAGGCACAGTTCGATTTGGCAAACGAGGAAAAGTATCTCTGAGGTATATTGGGCCGTATGAGATTCTCGAGAAGATAGGCAATCTTGCTTATCGACTCGCTCTTCCTATGTCTTTATCTGGAATACATGATGTCTTTCATGTATCGATGTTGAGGAAGTATATATCTGATGCATCTCATGTGATTTGATCTGATGAAGCTGAGTTGGATGATACTCTTTGCTATTTCGAACGACCTATTCAGATTCTTGATAGGAAGGCAAAGCAACTCCGAACAAAGACTATTCCATTGGTGAAGATTCAATGGAGTCGACACGGAGTTGAAGAAGCAACTTGGGAAGTCGAAGAAGATATGAAGCAATGATTTCCTTATCTATTTCACTGATGTGAGTTCTTATGCAGTTTTCAGTTATTCTTTATTCTTATGAGCATGCGGACTGCATATCTATACTGTTTATGAATTCGAGGACGAACTCATGTCTTAGTGGGGGAGAAATGTAAGGCCCGGGATTAATTAATATTAATCCAAATTTATTTAATTTTAATCCGAGTATATTTAATTTGGGAATATTTAGAGTTTCGATTTAAATTCTAATATTCTTAAATTATTTAGGATTGAAATTTAATTAAAATAAGGGCTGAGGACCAAATTGCAAATATTGAAGAATTGAGGGGCTAAAGTGCAATTTTGATTGAAAGTTATCTGATGTTAATTCTTTTATCAGCATGATACGTATACATGCCTTAGACAATTCAGAAGTTGAAGAACAGAGCAAGCCGAGATCTTTCGTTTCTTTTGATTTTCCGATCTTCAAATCCTTATAACTTTTGCTCCGATTATCCGATTTCGATTCCGTAAATTGTTCTGGAATCCTTACGACGAGGGCTTCGATCTCGTGTAATTTTTATGTTATGATATTTGGATTTCGAAATCAATAAAGGGCAGATATCAGATGTTTGGTTATTGATTGTTTTCTTGCATTTGTATCGCTTCTATTTTTGAAACCGGATCAAAGTTGAATGATTGAATGTTGTGGATATGACTTCTAGCATGTATATCGATGATTATAGCTGCTGATATGATGTTATGTGACTGAGTTTTATAAGATATATGCTGATATATGAATTTGAGTTACAAGTTTCGAAGTCGGGATTTACGTCGGTTACCGATTTTGAATCGCTACGCCGTTTAATCGAGTTTTTGGACTGTTTTGATATTCGATAGCTAAGCTGAAACACTTATCTTGATGATGTGAATATTATAGAATTTTATTCTTTAGTTTCAGTTGAGTTTGGAAGGCCAACGAGTCGAGACAACGACTTTGAACCGAAGAAAGTGGATTGAGGTTTGAAATGCGATTGATTGATGAATTCTTGATGGTTTTGACTCGTTTCTGAAACGATAGATTGAAATGAAGTTTGATATATGTATTTTGGTTGTATCTTTCAGATTTGAAGAGTTCAGAACCGAGATAAACGAAGGTATAATGACGACATCGCGAAGTAGGGACTTTGAAACTCAAGAACGACTAATCTTGAGTTGGCCCGCAAAAATCACATACTTGTTTATGTTTTTGATTTGATTGTGATGTTGTCGATCCATCACAGGTAGTGGATCTTTATATTCGAGTTGATATGATGCTATATTGAATTGATTCTATGCCAAGGTTGCGGTTAACCTTATTTGCGAGTCGTTTACGAACTCGTTAGATGGATATCCATGTCATGATCAGTTATGAATCTTGATGACTTTGAAGTTATATGAATCAATTCGTTTGTAAAGCGTTTACGTACTCTATTTGTTGAGTCGAGTTTGTTTAAATAGAGTCAAGATGATTTATTTAACGCTTTTTATATATTGGTTATACTGAGAATTGTTTCTCACCGGAGTTTATCCGGCTGTTGTCTTGTTTTTGTATGTGTGCATGACAACAGAAGAGGCAGGAGCTAGTCATCGACGTCATTGACAGCTGGGAGAGAGTCTAGCACGTGAGGACTCGGGTTGTAGATGATGTCTTGAACTTTAGAAGCACTAAACCTTAGTTATGTTGGTTTGGATTACATGTATGACATTTGAGATAGTTGTTGTCGTTTACGATCTTTAGCGACTTGTTTGATGTAAATAAATGCATGTATAAATGCTTATGACCTTGTTTATGAGTATATGCATGTTTTGGACTTGATATATCATGATTTGGATCGAATTTGGTGATTGGTATTGATAGTGCACGGTTTTGACAGCACAAGAACTTCTCTGCAGATTTCTGAAATTTGAAGCCCGCTCGATCCATAGAAGTTGACGGATCGAGCGAGCCCTGTATTTTGCAAAACAGATAATTTAGTTTTTTGCTCGCTCGATCCGCAGAAGTTGACGGATCGAGCGAGGCCAAATTTTGTTCCATCCGAGAGTTGAGCAATTGTGCTCGCTCGATCGGGTGTTTTTCACCGATCGAGCGAGACACTGAAATTTTAAAAAAAAAAATTTTTTTTTTTACTTGGCTCTTGGTTTATTGAATTGATGTTTAATGAATGTTAATTGTTTATTAATTGCCCTAAGATAAGATTAACAACCCGAGGTCCCCACATATAGTGAGTCTAAAGACTTAGCAAGTAATGCATACGAAAAACATGCTTAACTTGAAACTTTAAATAACTAAAAAAAAAAAAGCATAACTGAACATATCATCAAACTGTCACATAATTATTATGGGATACATGCATTTGTGGAAACCGTCGTATTGAGCACATATTTTGGAAAGGTCATCCCAGAGCTCATCCTAGGATGCCAATTCCACATTCTCTTGAGCACGTATTTTGGAGTGGTCATCCCTGGAGCTCATCCGGAGGTGCCAGTTCCACATTCTCTTGAGCACGTATTTTGGATAGGCCCTTCCGGAGCTCATCCCAAAAGTCCAAATCCCGTCATTTTCATCTCGTATTGCTACCACAAAGTCACATACAACATCAAAATGTTTTCATGCATACTACATATCATCATAACATTCATCATATAAGTCATCGTCTCATGCTCATAACTTTCATAATAAACGTCATGCTTGCTAATAAAGATACAAAACTCATTCATGTATGTAATGCTTCACAATATTTCATGACTTGCTTAATAAACATGGCTTTCATGAAGTGATATAACATGAGGATGCATTAAGTAGTTTAACTGATCCACGTGAGTCGTTCCATCCATCCCGAACATTTAAATCTAAAACTTTTTCCAATAGAACATCTTAAAAACACATAAAATAGCTTAAAATGTCATAAACTTGAATTTCGGACTTCAAATGCGAAAATAGAAAAATTTGGACAGAACTTTTTGCGCTCGAGCGGAAGAAAATTCCCGCTCGAGCGCGGGAACCACGCAGCACAGTGCATGGGTGCGCCCTGCCTGTGCGCCCCTGCGCTCGACTGCTGCCTGCGCACGCAGGCAACGACGCAGGTGTGAACCTCGATTTTTCTTCGACTTTCTTGGTCTTTTTCGATCACAAATCAAAACTACACACTCACTCATTGAAACGTATGCTTAAGCACATGAAAAACTTCAAAAGATTCATACCAAAAGACCCAACTTTCAAAGATTTGAATCAAGACTACACAACCAATACACCTACATCAAAAATTCTAATTTTCAAACATCTAAATCCTTGAATCCCAATAAACGTTACCCAAAGACATCAGCAACATATCACGCTTCACGATTATACATCATGCTTCAAACTTTCTTCATAATTCATGCATAAAAACAACATTCCATCTAGGGTTCATATCAAAATATCTATACTCTTGAATGTCGGTTTCAAAACGTTAAAAACTTGACTGGACTCTAACGTTTGAATTTAACCTTGACTGGAGAACGATCTAGCCTTGAAAATCTGAAGAAATTGCCCTAGCCTTGGAAGCAATTGTACGTGAAACGTGGGAATGGGGGAGGGTAGGCGGCGTTCAAAAGCGAGAAAAAGAAATGGCTGAAAGATTTTAGAAGCCTGAATAGTTTGTGACTAATGGGCTTAAGAGTTGGCCCGTTAGTCTCAAACACTATATTTTAAAAAGTTCTACTTCCAAATTAAAATTGCAGTACAACTTTAAAATTACAAAACATGGAATATTTCTGCTCAAAATACTACTCTAACATTAAATATAATTTATGCATAAAACTTTGTCTTAACTCGCTCGATGGCTAGTCTCGTTCCTTCGGTTCAGTCTAAATTCCAAACCTGAAAACTTTAAAATAACTTGCAACACATTAAATTTTAGACATAACATGGCATCATAAAATTAGACATAACTAAATGTCATGAATAACGAGTTATTTGCACCAAACACCCCTGTGAAATATTGAAAATGCACACTTTTCTCCCGTGGAATTTTAATAGGCATCTTCAACCCTGACCTTTTATAAAATTAGCACACTCGCCCCTTCAAATGAGTGATTGTTGCGCACGCGCCCCTTAGCGACTGGGCAAAAATTTTGATAATTTTTTTGCATCAAATACCCCTGTGAAATATTAAAAATACATATTTCACCCCTTTAGAATATAATTTTTAAATCTATTCAACTCATAATACACAATTTTTATTAAGATCCAATAATAAATATTTAGCAAAAATTTTATGTTTTATTAAATTTTATTTTTTATTTTAAATGTATTATCATTAATTAATTATTTTCTAAAAAAATATTATTACTTTATCTTGTTATCATTATTTTAATAAACCACTTCGTATTTCCAACTTCTCCATTAAACATGCATTCATAAACAAGGATTTAAATAATTTCAAGTACCAAAATATTAAACTAAATTGATATTCAAACAAATTGCTTTTTCGATTTAAGACTATATATTATTGAAAGACTATATATTATTGAACCAAAATTTAAATTTTTCGAGAAGATACATTGCACAATTTGTAATAAATAATAAAAAATAACATGGTTATATAATTCTAAATCGAAAAATTAATATTCATGAACTTATCATTTTGGTTCAATATTTTGGTACTTTCATATATTTAAATCCTTATTTATTAATCATGTTTAATGGAGAATTTGAAAACACGAAGTGATTTGATAAAATAATGATAACTAAATAAAGTAATGATATTTTTTAGAAACAAATTAATTAAGAATTATAAATTTAAAATAAAAAATAATAATAATAAAATTAAAAATGGTTTAAAAATATTTTTTAATTGGATCTTAATAAATATTGTATATTATTATTTAATGCAAATTCTGCAATGCATTTTAAAAACTTTAGATTTTGGTTAAAAATATATATAGTCCTAAATTGAAAAGTAATATGCATGAACTTATTATTTTGGTTTAATATTTTGGTACTTTTATGTATTTAAATATCGTTTATGAATGCATTTTTAATGGAGAAGTTGGAAAGACAAAGTGAGATTAATAAAATAATGATAGCAAGATAAAGTAATAATATTTTTCAAAAAATAATTAATTAATCATAATTAATTTAAACTTAAAATAAAAGTAAAAATTAATAAAACAAAATGTGTTTGATAAATATTTTATAATTAGATTTTAATAAAAAATTTGTATTATGGGTTGAATAGATGTAAAAATTATATTCTCAGGTGGTCAAATATGCATTTTTAATATTTCACAGGGGTATTTGGTGCAAAAAAAATATCAAAATATTTTCCCAGTCGCATGAGGGGCGCGTGCGCAACAATCACTCATATGAAGGGGCGAGTGTGCTAATATTATAAAAGGTCAGGGTTGAAGATGCCTATTAAAATTTCACAGAGGAAAACTGTGCATTTTCAATATTTCACAGGGGTATTTGTTGCAAATAACTCCATGAATAACAAGCATATAATCATACAGATCATTTAAGATTATCGCGATCGAGCTAGTGGAATTTTGGACCTTACACAGACTTTGAAATTTTATCTCCTCAACTTAAAATTATATTTGAAATTGCTTTTAAAATAAAAAATGTTCTAAAAATTAAACTTAAAATAACATAGAAATATTTGCTTAAATCTCGTTCGTAGGCTAGTCTCGTTTCCCACAGTCCAGAATAATCCCAACCTGAAAATATTAAAATTAATTTGCAACTGTTAAACATCATGCAAATTACATCACTTTAAATTATTTAACACCATATTTAAACATATATTTTAACACCTAAAATCTCAACTTTAGAACATAAAATCTCATGCAAATAAATAGTACGAAAAACCTTTTAAACAAAATCTTTTAAATCATGAATAAATTACATAAAAGCATTTAATCAAACATAACTTTTAAATCATAAATGAATAAAATAAAATCAATTAAATTTCATTTAAAATCCCTTTAATACTCGGGAGTGGATTTATGGATTTTTCGGGCATTACAATATCACTCTCTGCGTACTAAGGTAGTGTTTGAGAGTTCTAGGAAGCACTACTCAACTTTTCCTTAACAAAATTTTTGAAACTTTGTTAAGGAAAAGCTGAGAAGTGCTTCCTAGAAGCTCTCTCAAACACTGTCTAAAAGTCTTAACTAGACTAATAGCTACTCACTGAAGATAATCAGAGTCTAGCATTATACATGCATCCGTCGTTAGCCATTTGATGGTGATGGCCCAAACTCTAGGCACAACTCCGCTACGATCCCGGTAGCACCTCGCTATCGACTGGCCTCTGAAACAACGCCTAGAAACCATCAAAACCATCTAGGAACGAGAGATAAGAGGGAAATGAGTATTTGAAAATGAATATTTCGGCCCCTATTTATAGGCAACGATCGGAACTTCCGATTCCTTGTTCGGAGCTTCCGAATGCACATCGAAACTTCCGATCTCCCAATCGGATCTTCCGATCTCTAGCCACCAAATGTGTGTCATTTGATTGGACAACTCCCTGCTGCTAGCAGAGTTCGGACCTTCCAAACTCCCTCGAGTCAAATCACCGATCAAAACTCATACCCTATCTGATTGTGTAGGGTTCGGACTTTCCGATCTACAGTGCGGAACTTCCGAACTTCTCGGTGCATCCGATCTTGAACCTTGCCATCCGAACATTTTCGGAGCTTCCGAACTGCTCTTCAAAGCTTCCGAATTTTCCCAATACTTGGGTCCCTCTGGACCATTTCTGATTATTTTGAAACCAATTTTTTCAACTCTATAAACTCAAACTAGACCTGGCCACGGACCGGGTCTGGGTCCGGGTCGGCAATAGGCCGACCCTTAACCGGCCCGCCCGTGGCCGGTTCCGGTTCGGGTCCGGTTTCGGGTCCGGTTAACCGGCGGTTCCGGGTCCGGTTCGACCCTTGTTTTTTTTTTAAAAAATAAAAATAAAAAACTTGTAAAATTGAACTTTAAAAACTCTATCAAATATTTCATTATCTCAATAAAAAGCTAATACATATATTAAATTAAAATATATTATATTTCAATTTTTAACATATTATAATATTACATTTATTCAATAAAAAATATATAGCATTTCAACTTTCAACATTGTATATTAAAAACTCTATATAGTTCAATAAAAAATATATATATTTATTAAATAAAAAATATATTGCATTTCAACTTTTCAGAATTTATATTAAAAATTATATATATCAACAAAAAATTTATTATATTTATTCAATAAATATATATATTATATTTCAACATCTTATATTAAAAACTCTATTTATCTCAATTAAAAACTCTATTTATTTCAATAAAAAATATATTACATTTAAACTTTAAACATCTTATATAAAAAAACAAATTATTACATTTAATTATATTCAATCACAAAATATTAACAAATTAACACTTGGCCTAGTGGCAAGAATGAAGACCCAAAATCATTTGGTTTTGGGTTCAAATCTCACCCATGTATGAATATCAAATATATATTATTTAAAATAAAATTAAAATATTATTTTAAAAAAGTAAATCCGCTGGGTCAACCCGGCGAACCCGGAGGGTCGGACCCGCTCGGTTGAACCAGCCAACCCTCCGGGTCGGCGGTTTTCCAAAGGGAAAACCGGGACCGGACCGCCTAGTGGCCGGTCCGGTCCCGGTTCCGGGTTGGACCCGTTGAACCGGTTAACCGGCCCGTTGACCACGGGCCGGTTCCGGTCCGAGTTCGGGTCCAACCCGGCCCTTGGCCAGGTCTAACTCAAACAAGAATCTCTTGACCATGTTTTGATCAATTAAATATTATTAAGCAGTTGATTAGCTTAATTAGAAAATCGGGCTACTACATTTTTTCGTTAGGCTTCTAGTAATTTTACTCTGAATTTTGGCTTCAGCCGATTAATCAGATACCGACGAGGATTTTGTTAAGAACTGATGTGGTTAAATTCCAATGAGCCAACTTCCAATTGTACCAGGGTGTAAAGTTGGATATCGGCGCGATCTCAGGATAAAGCATCTTGAAGTTTTGAACAAGATATCATGTTCAAATCCGTATATGTTGAAAGATTTTGGCTTTTAGTTTATCGATTGGTTCGTTCAAACAGGAATTTTCACGTAACAGTGTGGAGGTTACGTAACTAATAATTTCAATACCCAATTAAAGCCTAATATGTTACTGGAAGTATACTATGCTAAAACCTTATTAGTATAAATAGGTCAAGAGGCTCGAGTAATGCGGAATGAAATTTAGTACATTCCAGATATATTGGGCTATTGGCTACAATAATTGAGATATATAACCTTGTCACCGAGAAATTTCATAATTAATTTCAAATCAATCTTGATCTGCTAGCTTGAGATTATGTGTCTTGCTGTAGATGTGAAATAAAGCAGTCAGGTTGACTTGATCACAGATGAAGGCTTAGCTTTTCATGCCTAACATATGTTTGATGTGACCAACTTATATGTTTTAATTGGATTTTCTTTTAAAACATCCCATTAAAAAATAAAATCAAGATATTTGTTTTGAAAACATGTCTATGTTGAATGTAAGTAAATTTCACAAACTGTGAAAAAAAAAAAATTTAGTTTCTCAATAATAGTTAAATCTAAGAAGCGACAAAAGGAATCATTTGCATGACCGTGAAATCAAAATTCAACGGCTAATAGAACAATAACCGGTTGATTTAACAAATAAACACCTATTCGCTTGTCAATTTAAGCAAAGCATGCATATAGATTAGGGATGTAAATACTAATGTCCTTTCGCCATTTTCCTTCATATTGTTATTTGTCAAGAGGTAATGACAATCTTCTATTCATTATCATTAATCCTTCATATAATGTGGCACACACTCAAATAGAAGATATTGATACAAAATAAAAAACAATAAATACAAAATTTATCTGTAGACATTTTATCAAGAGTCAATTATGAATAAATCCCCAAATCCAAACCTTTCTTTCTCCCAACTCCCTCCCTTAAAGATTCTTTCTTTGCACTCCCTAAGGACCACAAAACTTGATTATTTTAATATTTAATTCTTGTACTCAATATGGGTTATTTTGTGCTTAGATCTGAAGGTTTTATACTTATATCTAAAGATCTCTGTGCTTATATCTCATGTTTTAATGCTTATTTTGGAACAAAGAATTATGTGTTAAAAATGGTATCAGAGCTTTAGGTTAAATATTCAGACTTAATATTATTCGTTAAATCATTCTTTTCTTTGTTGAGGAGAAGATTTTTTACAAAAGATGACTTCAAACGAAGGTTTGAATCAAAAGGATTTTATTTATATGAAATCCTATAAACAAGTTAATCTGTTCACAATAGATTACTTACGACAGAAAGATGATTTCTAACTCTCAATTTTTAGAAATTACCCCAGATTCCTCTAAACTCTCCGGAGATCTTAGAGAAATTCAAAAGACGGTACAATATTACAGCAATCAGCTGTATGAAATACCTCGGCAGATTGAAGGAATCCTTAAGAAACAAGAAGAAATTCTTGTAACCCTAAAGGATCTTCAAACTAAAATCACAAATCTAGAACAAACTTCAGGTTCTAGAAAAGGAAATACAGGAGGAAGGTTACCACTCTCGTTTGGTGCCGAACCATTGTTACATCAGAAAGGTAAAACTAAAATGGTTCAAAAACCTTTAACTGATGATGAAAGGATGATTAATCTTATAAAAGCAGTATCAGAGAAAAACACTATCTGATGACTATTTTAGAGAGATTAAATCTCGAGGATCTACAAGATCTCGCGGATTCTTTTGCGAATCTCAAAGTAGTAGATCTAAAAATGAACTCCCCTGAGGGTGAACAACCCATAGGGAATCCCCCAAGATATGCGGTTAAAACAGAAGAACCACATAGTGAGTTTCAGGTTGGAGAAAATTCACATCCAGCAGGAACCAGATCAAGAAGGAGTAAAATCCCACTCCATCAAACTCCTTACGAAAAAACTGTTTTAGATCCAATACATCCTTATGGGGTTATGTTAAACCTTGATGTTTTGGACTTCAAAAATAGAGAAGATCTTATAGATGATTGGACGTCAGCTATGAGAATTTCAGCAGGGACATTAGATCTCAATAAAAAAGGATTCATTAAACTTCTAGAAATGAGTCTAATGGGATCTATCAAGATTGCTTGGGAGATGACTATGCCAGATACAAAGGAATCAATCTTAGCAGGAGAATCCCTCAGCGAAATTGGAGAAACAATGGCCACCCTATTTAAAGCACAATTCATAGGGGTAGACTATTTCAACAATCAAGATACAGAGAAAAAAAGAAGATGTACTCAAGCTCTGTATAGCCTCGAGTTACATGATATCTGTTTAGTTGATGAATACATTATGTTATTCACTAAATACAGATGGAATTCAGGAGTCGAGGAAAATGTAGCTATTCAGCTATTTTTCGCAAAAATGCCAAGTCCCTGGAGAGAAATGCTGATTAAAGAATACGTTCCAGGTCATCTTGACACTTTGGCAAAACGCGCGTCCTTTTTGAAAGGAAAATTGGCAGAATGGTGCCATATGGCAGCATTACAGAAGAACTACAAGAAAATAAGGGGTATAAATAAACGTACACCTTTATGTTGTAAAGATAATGATCTTCCAACGATCATTGGAAACAGATCACAGGGATTTAAAAGGAAGAAATTCAGAAGTAATCCCTACAATAAAAGAATGAGAAGCTCTTGGAAACCAAGAACATTTTGGTCCAAACAAAAGGCCAGATCTTATAGGTCAGGAAGAAGAAGTGGACCTACAAGAACATCCCCAGTAACAAGCTCATCACAAAGCAGGGGAAGAACACCATCAAGAAGAACTTTCAGAAGAACTCATACAAGAGCAAGTGAAAGTTTCAAGGATTGCAACTGCTGGACATGTGGAGCAAGAGGACATATATCTACAAATTGTCCAGAAAACGAGAAAAAAGGAGTTAAACTCTTTGAAGCAACACCAGATATGGATGATGCGGTCTTCTTTCAAGATCTAGTCCAAGTATATCAATTTGAGGATATCCCCTCAGATGAAAGCATATACGAAGAAGAGATATTGTTTAGTCAAGAAGATTCTGAGGATGGATCAGAATCAGAATCAGAATAAAGAAGAAGTGTTTCGGCATGAAACACATGAAAGTTTGGCTGAATTCTTTAGCCAAACCACGATATCTCATAATATGGTCCAAAGGATTATGAGAGAAAATCCAACATTACAAAAGTACCAGGGATTTTCGGCAGGACAAGTAGAAAGAGTCTTAGGCAACCTAGGGCTTAGACAAAGAAGACATAATTTGATTTACAAAGTATCTAGAAGGGAAATGGCAATCCCCATGGAGTTAACAAGTAATCAAATAGAGATGCAGTTAATTCCTTTTGAAGAAATAAGAGAGGAATTGCAAAAGTTGAAAGGTGAGGTAGCAAGGACGATGTCTTGGATTCATATTGGAGCAATCCAAATAATGATCAAGGCAACTTTTAAAGAAGGAATAGATTCACCCATAGATATCGTAGTATGCGATAAAAGAATAGGAAATATTCAAGATGCTGTCCTGGGTACTATCTCAGGAAATCTTTGTGCAGGAAAAATTGTAGGAGTTATCTATCCAAGAATAGCCTACAATTTAGCTGACAGGGACTTTAGTCGAGCCTTGATGTTGCATCAAAACTTCAAGGAAAAGAGACTAATGAAGGAAGGTAATAGACCATATTTTATTACATATCAAATTTCATATGCTCTTTCTAATACTCATCATTCTGAATTATTTATTAGAAATGAGTTCATTGAAATTCCAGAGATCTTTGGGAAAGTTGCTTATGCAATATACCCAGAAAGAATCGAGTTTCCTTTAATTCAGGAAACAGACATTCAAATCCAAGACAGACCGGTTTTATACAGAGACCTTAAAATAGAACCTCGAAGGTTATCTTTTCAAGGAAACCGAATAACAAGTAGGAGATGGGACAAATCTCCTATTCAAGAAATTCCACCAGAAGAAAAAGAGTTTTCTATAATAGGAAAACTTAGATCTCCAGAAGGATGGAAAGAAGTGAAAATAGTATTCGATATTACAAGTCATCGGAACCAGTTCCCTTGTAACTCGATTTACTATTTGGAACAACATGAAAAAGGAACTTACCAAGGATTGATAAATATTGGAGAATTGGAAGTTCAAATATGTGGAATTCCAGGAAAAGAAGTGGATCAGCTCATTCTTGGCCTAGAGTTTCTGGAGGACCATAAACCATGGAAACGCCTTGAAAAAGGAATAGAGTTCATGGCAAAAGAAAAGACTTGGAGGATTCAATAAGAATTCTACGAAATGGAAAACCAAGAGAATTGGATAAGGGACAATCCCTTAATCAGATTCGAGAACTCTGTTTACAAACAGAGGAAGAAGCAGCTGTTGAAATTAGTAAGTCATGAACATGATTTACTAGATCGCATTGAAGAGGTAGAAAGGAGTAACCCTACTCTACCTTCTGAAGCCTTAGGAAGACTAAAGGTGAATAGTCTTAATCGGATTACTGAGTTACAACACAGTCTGTTAAAAATGGCAGGGCCATTTAGTAATCCCTTTAAAAAATGACAACAAGTCATTTCTCCATATACATTCCGATAGGGATGTTGTATGAACAATATAAGGCTGAATACTTTGCAGCTTATATTGATTTGGGAGCAGGAATTTGTACAGCAAAAAGATGAGTCTTCCCTGAAAAATGTGAAGAAGATTTGCCAAAAATTGCTGGACGAGATTTCTCTCGAAAAATTTTAATTCTTTGCAAAGGAATAAAACAAGCAGAGATCCTTATAGGAGGAGCAGGTCAGACACCTTGGTACAAGGTAAAGACACCACCAATCTATTTCCATGATACAGGAGCTGATATCCTGTTAGGAAATAACTTCTTACAAATGTTTAAGAAGTACACACAAGACAATGAGTCAAGAAGACTTATGTTCACTACAATTTGTGATCATAAAATTATCGTTCAAAGACTCAAAGTTGCTTTTTATCAACAATTGCCGATAATATTTTGCAGCCAGCGTGGTGATAAGGGACAACTTTTTCACCCAAAAATGAAAGATCCAAGAAGGTTTGGAGAAACCATGTTGAAAATACCAACAAAACAAGAACTCCAAACAGAGGATATGGAGCTTCTCAAGGTAACTCTAAATCATAGAGATATAGAGTTAGAAAATAAGGTATCCCTTGAAGATGTCAAAAAGAGGCTCAAAGAAAGTTATAATGAGCATCATTTGGCATGGTGGGATAGAAATCAACTCAAAGCCAGTCTTACTCTAAAGGAAGGCAAAGAGTATGAATTCGTCAGATATAAGCCTATCCCGATGAACATAACAGATCAAAGGGATATGAGAATGAATATCAAGGAACATTTGGACCTTGGTCTAATCAAAGAAGGAGTTTCACCATATAGTAGCCCAGGTTTTCTGGTCAGAAATCATGGTGAAATAAAAAGAGGGAAACCCAGGTTAGTTATTAACTACCAAGGTATTAATAAAATCCTGAAGTTTGACGGGTACTTCATACCTAGTAGAGAACATCTAATTAGCTGTGTACGAAATGCTAGAGTGTTCTCAAAATTTGATTGTAAGTCTGGATTCTACCAGATAAGAATGGAAGAAGGCAGTAAGAAATTCACAGCCTTCTCTACTCCACAAGGACACTATATTTGGGAAGTTATGCCTATGGGATTGGCTAATGCACCCCAGATATTTCAAAGAAAGATGGATAACCTTTTTAAAGATTATTTCAACTTTATGTTTGTTTATATTGATTATATTCTTATAGCATCAAAAAATATAGACGAACACGTTAAACACTTAGAGATTTTCTCTAAAATTTGTAAACAAGAGGGACTAGTGTTATCTGAAAAGAAAGCAGTCATAGCAACAAGGAAAATTGAATTTCTCGGTATTGAGATTGATGAAACTGGAATAATTCTACAACCCCATATTGTAGAAAAGGTAAAGAATTTTCCAGATAAACTCAAAGATGTAAAACAACTCCAGAGTTTTCTTGGAGTAGTTAATTTTGCAGGGATGTTCATTAACAATCTAGCAATGTACAGAAAGGTGTTCAGTCCTTTGTTAAAAAAGGATGCTAGGTTTATATGGACCGATGACCATACTAAAGGGGTAAACCAATTAAAAGAGATATGTAAGAATCTCCCAAAAATGGCTATACCCGTAGATGAAAATGATCTGGTATTATTTATGGATGCCAGCGACGATTGGTGGGCAGCAGTCCTTACCAAAATCACTCCAGATGGGGAAATACCATGCAGATACTGTAGCGGTCTTTTTTCAAAATCTGAGGCCATTAGATGGCATATCAACGAGAAGGAATTTTATGCGGTTAAAAGGGCTTTTGAAAAATGGCCATTATTTTTACTTGCTAAAAAATTTACTCTGAAGGTTGATAACACCCAGGTAAAAGCTTTCCTAAAGAATAAGATTGAATCTAAACCTGAGAAAGCTAGGTTATTAAGATGGCAAGCATTATGTCAAAATTATATTTTTGATATTGTTATTATTAAATCTCATGAAAATATTCTTGTAGATTTTTTAACAAGAGATGGAAGGCAGTGACGTGGATTCCATCCTGAAAATGCAAAGGCATCTCAAGGATCACCTTGGGTTGCTTCAAAACGAGTTCAACCAATTAGCCATTAATGCTGAAATGGCCGGCAGGTTACAATAAGCTGATCGGATCAAAGTATCTAATCAAATTACAGGATGTATGCAAGCTCAAACACAACTATGGGCTGCTATTCAAGGGCCAATTGTGAAGGCTATAGAGAAACCATTGGTTTCTCATAAACAAGATATACTAAAACCATTGGTTTTACAAGAACAAGAAATACAACCACCGGTTGTGAAACAAGATGTTGAGGAATCTAAAACTCAAGAAACAAGAGCTAATCTATCATCAGCCTTTGATGATCTGGATGAAGCAACAATTGATGAGGATAACTCATCAAGTCAACCCTCCGCCTCTGGGGTAAAAGAGGAAGAAATCAATCTTAGGCCCAACACTGACAAGGGCAAATCTAAGATTGATACTAATCCATCTATTATTTCTCCATTTCAGGTTTATCAACAAAAGTGGGAGAAATTGAATACAAGGAATGAAATCAACCCGAACACTTGCAGGGTTGATGTTGCAGGAATATATCCAAGGGTTTGGCTAAAAAACAATGTCAATCCTAAAGATGTAAAACTCTGATATGAATTTGGGGCTTTGGCCTCAGTTTATACAACATCACCAAGCTTTCTGGAGATATCACAGTTACCAAAATGGATTCAGGAAGCAGTCCAAGAAACATGGGCAAATAATGATCATTTGTCCAGAGGAGATGTGCTTGAGTTATATTTTTTCAGTGCAGCTCCAGAACCAACAGTGAAAGGATCACACAAACCCTTTCATTTTATCAAGCTGAGGAGACCTGATATAAACAGTCATAACTTTATCAAGGATCCTAAAACTGAAGAAATACCCTTGGTATCCACTTTCGGGGAAAATGAGATCTCAACCAGAAGGGCATGGGGTATTTGGGTCTATCTTACTAAGATGGACAAAGTCAAGTTTCCATTCAAATTTTATCAGAATTCTGTGAACGGATCGTTCCTGTTGAACACAATGACAGGAAAAACTACAGCATTTGCGGAAGAACTCTTCGAAAAGAAGAGAAATCTTTTGTGGAACAACAAGCTGCCGGGGAGTAAAGAAACTCGCCGAAAATTTTGTAACATGGCTCATATTGGACGATGGTCAGAGAATATCTGCCCAGAATGCCCAAATCAGAAGGAGCCAGAATTTGGAAAAACCTTTAGACCCCGAACGGATTGAAAGGATTTTTCCGAGACAAGCAAAGGTGGACAAGGACCACCAAAGATGCGTTTTTACAGGGGTCTACTTCAAAAGCAAAAGATGCCCCGACAACAATAAAGCAGGCATGTGAGGAGAATAAATCCAAAAGAAAGTGGCAGGCATGTGATTCTTTCACTAGTAAAAGATGCCATCAATAATGGCATAAAAAATTCAAGACAGCTGCCTCCTCCACTAGTAAAAGATGCCATCAATAATGGCATAAAGAAATACAAGACAGCTGTAAGATTCCCTGAAGTTTCTTGGTGAAACGAGTGGAACTACAGCTATAAATACAGGCATTTGAGGAAGCTGAAGACATCGATCATTCCCTTCAGTTTTCTTACGAATAAAATTGTTGTAATATTTCTCTTTCTATTGTAATAAGTTTTCGTTTATGTATTTCAAGAACGAGGCTACTATGAGTAGCTAAACAAGTTGTCTTCTCCTCTTCAAAGGAGTTGATTTATGTAATAATATTATGTCTGAATAATTTTTCTAAAGTCTCTTGTTCTTTCATGTTCATATTTTATAATTAAATTTATATACCATACGCCTTAAGGTAGAAAACGAATTAAGGCTGTGCTGGGTGTCGTTGAAGGAGCTTGTGCAGAAACCATCTATTGCGACTGCGTGGTTGGAGTGTGAGGAGCACTTCGTAAAACTCGGCAGGTATGACTCGACGACATTATGGTCAAAGAGGTATTTAAATTTGATTCACTTTACGGAAGCATGTTGGACCCTAATCTAAAGTATATAGGCTGGAAACCTTGCGCAACCAATAGTTCTTCACGACATGAACTGGTTCGATAGGTAAAACAACGCCAAAGTACAAAAAATTAGTTGAATACTTGTTTAATCAAAATTGGGGACCACTAGGGAGTGCAAACTAAAAATTTGAATGTAGGGAGTTAGGAGAAATTTATGTTTAGATTTAGGGATTTTAAAATAATTACCCCTTTTATCAATTGTGTTTAATGCCTGATATATATATTTCATGACATAATCTAATATGAAAAATAACTATACCTATTGTATAAATAGGAAACCGGTGGTGGAGTCCAACACTGCAACACCAATATAGGCTCACTTCTTGAATTTATTTTCGGTAAACTATTTTAATTTTTTGAGAGGTCTTGGTCTAGTCCTAAGAGCGACACTATCACCTTCGGTGGATTTTCTGTGCCGGAACCAGAGCCGCCCGACGGTGGAAACAAATCCTACGCTGCTTCTTTCATGTCTTCATCCCCCAGGACTCTTCGAAAAAGTTTCTTGGACGAAGAAAAGGGGCCGATGGTGATGTTCAAAAACAAACCAACGATCTTCTTTACAGAGGAGGAAACGATCGTTATGGAGAGGGCTCATCCAAATGCGCTGATTGGCAAATTTTCTGGAGGATAGCCATCGAGAGAATGGACGATCCAAGCGTTTGCAGCAGTAGGGATTTCGGGCCCTTATGTCGTAAAATTTCAGCGTCCGGGCTATCTTTTCATTGACTTTCAATTGAAGGAGGATATGGCTAGATTTTGGGGACAAGGTAGATGGTTCTTGCTGGGACATCTGCTTCATGTCTTCAAATGGTCGCCAAAATTTGATTATCAGAAGGAAAGCTCCATCGTTCTAGTTTGGGTGCGTTTTTCCAGATTTTCCTATCTCGCTATTTGAGAAGAAACATTTATGTTCGGTTGCAAATTTGGTTGGCAAGCCAATGAAAATGGACGAGTTGACATCCAAGTTGGAGCGCTTGACGTTGGCCCTTGTTTGTGTCGAAGTGGATTTGTTGAAACCATTGCATGAGAATATTTTCATCGGCCTTGGTGACAAAATTATTCAGCAGAGAGTGGTTTACGAGAGCCTTCCGATCGAAGTACTGTGCAGATTGTTGTCATGTTGGCCATGGAGTGGAGGGGTGTTTTGTGAATGGTCGTGCTCCACGGCCACCGCCGAAAGCCAAAAAACCAGAAGATTTAAGGACTGTCATCAATGAGAAGAAGGCTGCGGATGCGTCTTTGAAAGGGCAGGATTATAAAGATAACTTGGAGAGTTTGGGAAAGGAATCGGGTGGACCACATTTGGAATGGAAACATGTGGGTTCGAAAAAGGGGAAGGAGAAGATGATTGATGTCTAGACGAGAGAAGCCCTATGAATATACAGGGGTCTCCAATTTCGAATCGATTTGATCCGCTCCTTGCTGATATGGATGAAGAGAATGTTGTAGAAGAGACCCAATATGTTGATATTCAAAACCATGGTAGGGACTGGAAAGGTGGGTCAAGGGGAGTGTGGGTGATTGGTGTAACACCCGGTATTTTAAATACGTGAATTCGCATGCATAATTAGGAAATTTATTTATTTAGAATTTTAGATTATGGGTTAAATAATTATGTGGAATTATTTGTGCATGATTTAATTTATTTTTAAGCATTTAACCCATAATTGATGATTTTATGATTTTTAGTATTTAATTGTTTTTGATCGCGTAGACGGGACCGTGGACGGATGAAATGACAGCTTTCTATCCAAATTATTTTATGAGTCTTTTTAGAGCCCAAAAATATTATTTTGAGTTTTATTTCCTCAATATTTTTAGTATTTAATTTTGTATAATTTTAGGAGTCCGTTTTTATTCAAAATAAGCCAAAATAATGACTTTTTAGTATTTTTAAAATTCCCTTAATTTTTAATTTCGGGATTTATGTTTGATAGTAGATTATTTTGTATTTTTAAGAGTTTAAAATTTTACATTTTATGTATATTACTAATCTAATTAAATGATATTATCTATCTAACTAATTTTAATTATTTTAAAAACCAAAACTTAACCTAATCTACCCAACCCCTCACCCGATTACCCTCACTCAACCGACACACCCATCCTCCATCATCTTCTTCATCGAGCCATCAGCCAAGGAGGAATCCATAGCCAACTTTTGAAGGTTTTGTCTAGTTTTCGTCCGATCGTCGTCCCGGAGCTCGTAAACGCATCCATCTTCGTCGATTTAATTATCAAGGCATGATTCTTTCTCTTTTTTTCGTACATATCAGTGTTTATGTGTGTGTGTGCGTGAGCATCAGATTTATCCAACAATTTTCAGAAAAACGAGATCAGTGTTGGTTTTATGCGTGTGTTCTTGCGTTTCTTGATCATATTCATGTTTTTCTTAACCATGATTCGTACCACTGCTGTTCAAGGGGATTTAGGATGCGTGAGGGAGGCCTAGACTCGAATGGCTCGAGTGGCTCGAGCCAAACGAGCCCAGGAAGCCAGCTGATGCGGATCGGCCCTTTGTGTGCACAGATTAGGGTTACGGAGAAAGGTGTTCGGCTAAGGGGGCTAGGGCTGCATGGGGCTAGGGTTAGGGCCGGGTTAGGACCGCCCAGACGTGGGCTACATCTGGGCGGTGACGCTCCGGCCAGAGGCGGCCGGAGCAGGCCGGCAGCAGCCATGGAGTGGCTGCTGCTCACGGCCGAGAGCAGCTGGGAAAGGGGGTTACGGGTTTTGGGTTAGGGGTGGTTCCCGGGTCGGGTCGTTTGGTCCGGGTCAAGTCCGTGGGTCATGGGTTATGTTCGTTGGGTCCGGGTCCGGGTCAAGTTAGTCGGGCTCGGGTATTTTTATTTTTAAGTTTAATTAAGTGTTTAATGGGCCTAATTAAATCTCAAAATTTATTTGGGCCCATTTAATTTCTTTGGGTTAAATTTAATTATTTTTGGGCTTAATTAAATTAATTTAAGTTAATCCCTTAATATTGGGCCAGTCTTTGGGCTTTTGGGCACATTGGGCCAGAATCGGTTGTTATTGGGCCAGGAATGTTTTGATGGGCTTTAATTAATTAATTGGGCTTAGAAATGTAATATTGGGCTTAAGTATGTTAATGGGCCAGTCTCAGTGTTAATGGGCCAGATTTAAGTAAATGGGCTTGAGTGTTAGGGCCAGCAGTCAGTACAATCCAGGATAAATTTGCATGTGTCCTGAATATATATTTAATTATTTTTATGCATTGAAGTTATTTTTTTTATATTTTTATATGTTAGTATGAAATTAAATTAAATATATATGAAGGACACACATTTTATTTAAGTGCATGCATTCATGAAATAATTTTATACATGATTTAATGTTTAAGGTTGAGCAAAAGAAAATATTTTATGTTGGAAGTTGAAGTAGTGTGACAATTTGAGGGGGATTCGTCCCCATATGTGAACTATTGAAGGGCAGTTTACTGCCAATTTAAGAGGTGATTCGTCACCGCCACGTACGTTGGTTTCCACGCTGATCAGTATTTGATGTATGATTTAAGGTTACACTATGGATACAACCATGCGATGTTAGAAAATATTTTGCTCAACAATGTTTATGTATTATGTATGATTATGATATTTAAGTTAATTTATGTTATGTTATGTCATGATATTATTTTAAGCATGCTCATTCATGTATATGTTATGTATTAGTATTAAAGTGATTTAAATTATTTTAAACCCTTGTTATGTTAGCATGTTGGGCCTCTAGGCTCACTACACTGGTATGGTGCAGGTGAGTACGTGGAGGAGGATGTAGCTCCTACCGGCGGCGAGGACATATGAGCAGACTGGCAGTGATCCCCCGTGACCGTTGTCTGAGTCTTTATGCATGTCTCGAATTTTTAGCATGTTACATTTTAATTATTTTCAGTGGTTGTGATTTGGGATATTTTATTTTGAGTAATTTTCAGTGCATGCAAAACTTTAATTTATTTCACTTTTGTCAGTATTTTATTTAACGCATGACTCAGATATTTATATTATGAAATGTTAAGTTTTCGAGTTGTTGCATTATTTTTATTCAAGTTATTTATCTTTAAATCTATTTATTCTATGCATATATGTATGGGCATGTATGTACATATTTTTACTTAGAAAAAAAAAATTCCGCATATTTATTTATTAATTATAGAGTTAGGGTCGTTTCAGTTGGTATCAAAGCACGGTTCTTGGAGGGGTCATTACTGCTATGCGAGCTCAGAAATCCACGCTACCGGTCTGTAAGTTTTAAGTGTTTATAGTATGATTTATTTTTAAGGATTTAAGTTAGCATTAATTTTAAACCACTTAGTTATGCATGGCGATTTACGTAAAGAAATATGTGGTGGTGCAGAATGCCTCCCAGACCGATGAACAGACGTGGGGGATCTCCACCTACACCTCCACCTCCACCTCCGCAGAACCCACTTGCAGCATTGGAGCCGGCCAATGCTACTTTGATGGCAGGAGTTACTGCTCTGTTAGAGCAGCAGGCTTCACGTCTCAGAATGTCCCATGAGGAGGACATAGCTGAGCGGTTCCAGAAGAATGGGCCGAAGGAGTTCCTTGGTACCACCGATCCATTGGTGGCTGAGGGGTGGATTCATTCTTTGGAGTCCATCTTTGCATATATGGGGATCACAGATGCGGACAGGGTGAACTGTGCGACGTATATGTTGAGGGGAGACGCAGCTCTTTGGTGGGAGGGTGCTGCCAGGGGAGTACACCTCCCTACACTGTCTTGGGCGGAGTTCAGGCGTGTCTTCTACGCCAAGTATTTAACGGAGGATGTGAGGAGTCGCATGATCCGGGAGTTTATGAGTCTCCGGCAGGGGGACAGGTCAGTGGTGGAGTACGTGAGCCAGTTCGAGAGGGGCTGTCATTTTGTGCCTCTGATTGCAGACAGTCCACCGGAGAAGATGAGGCAGTTTGTGGAGGGACTGAGAGCGGATATTAAGCACGACGTACGTATGATGGACGTCGCTACATATGATGCGGCAGTTAGTAGAGCACTGAGGTCAGAGGAGGGTAGGAGAGAGATGCAGCGAGAGCAGCAGGGGAAGAGACAGATTCAGTCGGGGTATCAGCGACCATCTTCGCAGCCTCCTGCAAAGAAGCAGTTTACTGGGCCGGCTAAGGGCTCGAATCCGCAACAGAGGCCACAGCAGCAGAGGGGCGGGGCCCCTAATGCTATAGGTTTTCCTACTTGCCCAAAGTGTCAGAAGATGCATTCGGGACCTTGTCTGTTGGGAGCAGGAGTTTGTTACCACTGCAGAGAGTCAGGGCATCAGATAGCTAACTGCCCGAGGAAGAAGAACACGGCTGGTAGAGTGTTCGTCATGCAGGCGGAGGAGGCAGACCCAGACACCACCTTGATCACCGGTATATCTTGTTCCTAGAATTTTATAATTTTCCCTTTAGTTAAGAATCTCGTTTTCTTGCGAAATTGTTGTTATTTGGGTTATCTATCTGCATGTTAGAATAAGAAGCATGTTTTACTTTTGATTAGAATTAAGGGTTATTAGTGTCTTGTTGGGGGAAAGTTTAGTAGTGGCATGAAATTGTTGGGATTATTCTGCGTGCAGGGAGAATTCTAGTTGGAGGTAACTCCACGTTTGCGTTGCTAGATTCAGGGGCTACGCATTCGTTTATCTCCCTAGAGTTCATCAGACGGATAGGCATCACACCGGAGATTGCCAACAGTGGTTATGATGTCACTATGCCGTCAGGACAGATTATTACTACCTCTAGTGTCATCCGAGAGCTCGAGTTAGAGCTACAGGGACACTCCATTCGCGCAGATGTAGTGGTTTTGCCGTTAAGCGGCTTTGATTTGATATTGGGTATGGACTGGTTGACAGTCAATGGAGCTTCGATTGATTTTCGTCGGAGGTCAGTGTCAGTGAAACCGTCAGGAGGCGACCCGTTTACTTTCCATGCATCTCAGAGGAGTGATTTTTCTCAGGTGATATCTCTTATTCAGGCGAGGAAGTTGTTGAGACGAGGTTGCCAGGGGTTTCTAGCGAGTATTGTCACGGCCTCAGAACCATCTAGCAGATCATTATCAGAGATAGAGGTGGTTCGTGACTTTCCAGATGTCTTTCCGGAGGATGTTGCAGGAATTCCACCAGTGAGAGATATGGAGTTCAGCATTTACTTAGTTCCAGACACCGTGCCTATCTCTAAGGCACCATACAGACTTGCTCCTACCGAGATGAAAGAGTTGAAGGAGCAGATACAGGAATTATTAGAGAAAGGCTTTGTTCGTCCTAGCTTTTCTCCATGGGGAGCTCCAGTGTTATTTGTGAAGAAGAAGGATGGCAGTATGAGACTGTGCATCGATTATCGAGAGATCAATAGGGTCACAGTGAAGAATAAGTATCCACTGCCGAGGATAGAGGATTTATTTGATCAGTTGCAGGGAGCTGTTCTCCAAGATCGACCTGCGATCTGGTTATCATCAGCTGCGTGTTAGAGATGCAGATATGTCCAAGACTGCTTTCCGGACACGGTATGGGCATTACGAGTTCCTAGTGATGCCATTTGGGATGACCAATGCTCCAGCGGTTTTCATGGATCTCATGAACCGCGTTTTTCAGCCGTATCTAGATCAGTTCATCATAGTCTTCATTGATGATATCTTGATCTACTCTAGGAGCATTGAGGAGCATAGACAGCATCTACAGATAGACTTGCAGACTTTGAGGGAGCATCGTTTGTATGCCAAGTTCAGCAAGTGCGAGTTTTGGCTCGAGCAGGTGGCATTTCTTGGCCACATTATTTCGAGAGATGGGATTGCAGTTGATCAGTCAAAGGTTGAGGCAGTGCAGAATTGGGGTATTCCGAAGAATGCTTCGGAGATTCGCAGTTTCTTGGGTTAGGCAGGATATTATAGGAAGTTCATCAAGGGTTTTTCTTCTATTGCAGTACCCTTGACTTCCTTAACCAAGAAGAACGCGAAGTTTATCTGGAGTTCAGACTGTCAGAGGAGCTTTGATCAGCTGAAGGAAGCACTCACTACTGCACCGGTGTTAGCGGTGACAGTACCACACGAGGAGCTAGTGGTGTACACCAACGCGTCTAAGCTGGGCTTAGGCGTAGTACTTATGCAGTGTGGCAAGGTTATTGCGTATGCGTCGAGGCAGCTGAAGATTCATGAGCAGAATTACCCGACGCATGACTTGGAGTTAGCAGCAGTGGTTTTCGCTTTGAAAATCTGGAGGCACTATCTGTATGGCAAGAAGTGAAAGATTTTCACTGATCACAAGAGCCTCAAGTAATTCTTCACTCAGAAGGAGTTGAACATGAGGCAATGGAGATGGTTGGAGTTGGTGAAGGATTATGACTGTGACATTAGCTACCATCCGGGTAAAGCTAATGTAGTAGCAGATGCTTTGAGTCGGAAGTCATCAGTGGTATCATGTTTGACAGTACAGTTACCACTACAGAGCGAGATTCAGAGATTTGACTTGGAGTGTTATTCGAGTGGTCATGCACCGAGCTTGTCAGTGTTGACGGTGCAGCCAGTTCTGCGAGATCGGATCAGGGATGGATAGTCTACTGATGAGGAGTTGCAGCGATGGAGACAGAGAGATGAGGCCAAGGGTAATCTCCTGTATACAGTTGTGGATGGCATTGTTCAATACCGTGGTAGGATGTGGGTACCGAACGTCGATCAGTTGAGAGCTGAAATTTTAGCAGAGGCTCACACATCTCCATACTCCATTCACCCCGAAAGTACGAAGATGTACAGAGATTTGCAGCTATTTTATTGGTGGCCCGGGATGAAGAGAGACATCGGGAGAGTGGTGTCGGAGTGCTTGACTTGTCAGCAAGTCAAGGCAGAGCATCAGCGTCCAGCAGGACTTCTTAGACCTCTTCCTATTTCGGAATGGAAATGGGAGAATATTATGATGGACTTTGTGGTTGGCTTACCGAGGAGTGCCAGAGGTTGCACAACGATTTGGGTGATTGTGGATAGACTCACCAAGTCAGCTCATTTCTTGCCGGTGAGGACTACTTACTCATTGACACAGTATGCAGAGCTTTACATCAAGGAGATTGTTAGGTTGCATGGCATACTAGTGTCGATTGTGTCAGACAGAGATCCGAGATTCACATCCGCGTTTTGAAAGAGTCTGCACACAGCTTTGGGGACTAGAATTTTGTTCAGCACAGCATTCCATCCCCAGACAGATGGTCAGTCTGAGAGAGTGATCCAGGTTCTCGAGGATCTTCTGAGAGCTTGTGTCATCGATTTTCAGGGCTCGTGGGAGACTAGACTGCCATTAGTGGAGTTTACCTATAACAACATTTTTCAGTCGTCTATAGGTATGGCTCCTTATGCAGCATTGTATGGGAGGAGATGCAGATCTCCTGTGCATTGGGATGAGGTTGGTGAGAGGATTTTACTTGGTCCTGAGATTGTGCAGCAGACAGCTGACATTGTGACTCAGATTCGGGATCGGATGAGGACTGCTCAGAGTCATCAGAAGAGTTATGCAGATACTCGACGACGAGATTTGGAGTTCGCTGTAGGTGATCACGTATTCCTGAAGGTGTCACCTATGAAGGGAGTAGTGCGGTTTGGCCGGAGAGGCAAGCTTAATCCGAGATATATAGGGCCATTCAAGATCTTGGAGAGAGTTGGCACGTTGGCCTACCGTTTAGCTCTACCACCAGGGCTTGCAGCAGTGCACAATGTTTTTCATGTATCCATGCTTCGGAGATATGTCTCCAACGCGTCGCATGTGTTGGATTGTGAGCCTCTTCAGTTGACACCGGAGTTAGCATTTGAGGAGAGGCCTATACGGATCTTGGCTAGGGAGGAGCGGAGGCTTAAGACGCGTGTCATACCGATGGTCAGAGTCCAGTGGCTGAATCACTCGGAGGAGGAAGCTACTTGGGAGACCGAGGCAGATATGAGGACTCGCTACCCGGAGTTGTTCGGGTAAGTACTTTAATTTCGAGGACGAAATCCAATTTAAGGGGGGGAGAATTGTAATACCCGGTATTTTAAATACGTGAATTCGCATGCATAATTAGGAAATTTATTTATTTAGAATTTTAGATTATGGGTTAAATAATTATGTGGAATTATTTGTGCATGATTTAATTTATTTTTAAGCATTTAACCCATAATTGGTGATTTTATGATTTTTAGTATTTAATTGTTTTTGATCGCGTAGACGGGACCGTGGACGGACGAAATGACAGCTTTCTATCCAAATTATTTTATGAGTCTTTTTAGAGCCCAAAAATATTATTTTGAGTTTTATTTCCTCAATATTTTTAGTATTTAATTTTGTATAATTTTAGGAGTCCGTTTTTATTCAAAATAAGCCAAAATAATGACTTTTTAGTATTTTTAAAATTCCCTTAATTTTTAATTTCGGGATTTATGTTTGATAGTAGATTATTTTGTATTTTTAAGAGTTTAAAATTTTACATTTTATGTATATTACTAATCTAATTAAATGATATTATCTATCTAACTAATTTTAATTATTTTAAAAACCAAAACTTAACCTAATCTACCCAACCCCTCACCCGATTACCCTCACTCAGCCGACACACCCATCCTCCATCATCTTCTTCATCGAGCCATCAGCCAAGGAGGAATCCATAGCCAACTTTTGAAGGTTTTGTCTAGTTTTCGTCCGATCGTCGTCCCGGAGCCCGTAAACGCATCCATCTTCGTCGATTTAATTATCAAGGCATGATTCTTTCTCTTTTTTTCGTACATATCAGTGTTTATATGTGTGTGTGCGTGAGCATCAGATTTCTCCAACAATTTTCAGAAAAACGAGATCAGTGTTGGTTTTATGCGTGTGTTCTTGCGTTTCTTGATCATATTCATGTTTTTCTTAACCATGATTTGTACCACTACTGTTCAAGGGGATTTAGGATGCGTGAGGGAGGCCTAGACTCGAATGGCTCGAGTGGCTTGAGCCAAACGAGCCCAGGAAGCCAGCTGATGCGGATCGGCCCTTTGTGTGCACAGATTAGGGTTACGGAGAAAGGTGTTCGGCTAAGGGGGCTAGGGCTGCATGGGGCTGGGGTTAGGGCCGGGTTAGGACCGCCCAGATGTGGGCTACGTCTGGGCGGCGATGCTCCGGCCAAGGGCGGCCGGAGCAGGCCGGCAGCAGCCATGGATTGGCTGCTGCTCACAGCCAAGAGCAGCTGGGAAAGGGGGTTACGGGTTTTGGGTTAGGGGTGGTTCCCGGGTCGGGTCGTTTGGTCCGGGTCAAGTCCGTGGGTCATGGGTTATGTTCGTTGGGTCCGGGTCCGGGTCAAGTTAGTCGGGCTCGGGTATTTTTATTTTTAAGTTTTAAGTTTAATTAAGTGTTTAATAGGCCTAATTAAATCTCAAAATTTATTTGGGCCCATTTAATTTCTTTGGGTTAAATTTAATTATTTTTGGGCTTAATTAAATTAATTTAAGTTAATCCCTTAATTTTTATGGGCCTTGGGGCCCATGAAAGTTATTGGGCCAGTCTTTGGGCTTTTGGGCACATTGGGCCAGAATAGGTTGTTATTGGGCCAGAAATATTTTGATGGGCTTTAATTAATTAATTGGGCTTAGAAATGTAATGTTGGGCTTAAGTATGTTAATGGGCCAGTCTCAGTGTTAATGGGCCAGATTTAAGTAAATGGGCTTTAGTGTTAGGACCAGCAGTCAGTACAATCCAGGATAAATTTGCATGTGTCCTGAATATATATTTAATTATTTTTATGCATTGAAGTTATTTTTTTATATTTTTATATGTTAGTATGAAATTAAATTAAATATATATGAAGGACACACATTTTATTTAAGTGCATGCATTCATGAAATAATTTTATGCATGATTTAATGTTTAAGGTTGAGCAAAAGAAAATATTTTATGTTGAAAGTTGAAGTAGTGTGACAATTTGAGGGGGATTCGTCCCCATATGTGAACTATTGAAGGGCAGTTTACTGCCAATTTAAGAGGTGATTCGTCACCGCCACGTACGTTGGTTTTCACGCTGATCAGTATTTGATGTAAGATTTAAGGTTACACTATGGATACAACCATGCGATATTAGAAAATACTTTGCTCAACAATGTTTATGTATTATGTATGATTATGATATTTAAGTTAATTTATGTTATGTTATGTCATGATATTATTTTAAGCATGCTCATTCATGTATATGTTATGTATTAGTATTAAAGTGATTTAAATTATTTTAAACCTTTGTTATGTTAGCATGTTGGGCCTCTAGGCTCACTACACTTATATGGTGCAGGTGAGTACGTGGAGGAGGATGTAGCTCCTACCGGCGGCGAGGACGTATGAGCAGACTGGCAGTGATCCCCCGTGACCGTTGTCTGAGTCTTTATGCATGTCTCGAATTTTTAGCATGTTACATTTTAATTATTTTCAGTGGTTGTGATTTGGGATATTTTATTTTGAGTAATTTTCAGTGCATGCAAAACTTTAATTTATTTCACTTTTGTCAGTATTTTATTTAACGCATGACTCAGATATTTATATTATGAAATGTTAAGTTTTCGAGTTGTTGCATTATTTTTATTCAAGTTATTTATCTTTAAATCTATTTATTCTGTGCATATATGTATGGGCATGTATGTACATATTTTTACTTAGAAAAAAAAAAATTTCCGCATATTTATTTATTAATTATAGAGTTAGGGTCGTTTCAATTGGTGTCTTTATAGAAGAAGGAAGGAGGGGTATTGCCGAAAACTTTTCAGTGGAAAATGCGGGATCTCAAGATCATGTCAAAAACCAGGCTGTCATTTCTTTGGCGGAGGAACAACATAGGGGGATGCATGCTAATGTTAAAAGCACCTTGAATCAGGATAAATCTTTGCAAGAATTGGCGGATATGGTTAGTATAGCATTGGGTGAGCCAGAGGATGTTGATCGAGGCATTGATAATGGTGAACAGCAGCTGCCGATTTTTAATGATGGATTACTCGGAGACTTGGCTGACCGTAGTATCTGCATTGCACAGCAGCAGCTTCGGGAAGAGGCAGCTGGGTTTGAAGACACGGTAGCTTTTGATGGTGATGGTGGAGTGTCCAAATGTATTACTATTCTTGAATCTTATCCAGAGGATTAGGGAAAAATCTCTCAAACGAGGGCCTGGGAGACCACCGAAGAAAACGAGATCGGTTCCTGCTATGGGAACTAGAGGTAATCTAAACAAGCTTGCTTCTATCCCGCCTGATATTTCTCAATGATTGGTACAATCTGGAATGTTAGGTGTATTGGGAATAAGTCAGCTCAGAGACGGATTAAGTTTCTGAAATGGTTGAAGAAGAAGTTTGGGTTTTCTTTTGTTATAGCCCATTTGAATAATAAGATTTGGTTTTATAGTTCTGCTGATATTTCGATTACAGTGGTTCTGACCATGACCAGCTCCTGCACATGCGGCTTTCGTTTGGGTTTTTCTGACTGATATTTATTTGTCTATTGTTTATGCTAAGTGCAACAGAGTTCAGCGGCGGGATCTGTGGGAGACTTTACTGGATTGTATTCCTCTAGATGGGTGTCACTGGATTGTTGGGGGAGATTTTAATATCATTGCAGACCAGTTGGATCACCCTCTGGGGGTCTTTAATCATCCTGGGGATATGCATGAATTTTCAGATTTTATAATCTCTTCCGGTTTGGGGGATGTAGGTTTTGTGGGTTCTCGGTTCACATGGACGAACACCAGAATTTGGAAACATTTGGATCGTGTTCTTATTTCTGCATCCTTGGCAGAACACTTTTAACACTTTCAAAGTTGAGCATCTTCATCGGGGCACTTCTGATCACTGCCATCGACTTATATCGGCCCCTTTCCTTCTTATCCCGGTGAGCTCGTTTAGATTTCAGCATATATGGCCTCATGATATTCATGGACAACTCAAGAGGATTTGCATATTAGATAGATCAAAGGCTGCATAATATTCGAATTAACTCTTAGTTTTGTATTTTTTTTAAGCAATTGTATTTCGATTTAGTTGGGTTCTAAGTTTTCTTGTTTTAAACTCTTGTAATTTCTTGATAGATCTTGGTCTAGTCTCCCTCTCTTGTAATTCTTTTTTTTTTATATCTAATAAACGGATAGGGGTCTGCCTAACCCCGCCACAACAGACGGCTTTATTTTTTAAAAAAAAATCCATAGCCAAGAAAAGAAAATTTCACCAATGTCTTATAATTATAGTAATGTAAACTATCTCGCAAGAACAATATCTTCATGGCTCTTGACCAAGATGCGAACAAAACAGATCAATACGGCCTAGAATCTAGGGGTGTTCATCGGTCGGTTCGGTCCGGTTTTCGGTTTTTTATTTCGATTTTTTCGGTTTTCGGTTTTAGAAATATATAATCCGATATCCGAACCGTTTTCCTTCGGTTCGGTTCGATTTTTTACTAAATCGGTTCGGTTATTTCGGTTTTGATATAATTATTTTAATTAATATTATAAATATATTTTAAAATATAATATGTTATCTTTTAAATGATTTTTTTGTAAAATATTTAAATTCAAAGTTTAAATGATTTAAATAAACAACAATCAACTAAAAATTATTAAAAATGATTCTTTATTCACTAGGTATCATATCAAAAAATATATAATATAAAAAATTATATAAATAAAATTATTTATTTAATAAAATTTCGGTTTTTTCGGTCGGTTCGGTTTTGAGATATATAATCCGAAACCGAACCAAATAAATTTCGATTTTAACATTTATATCCGAATTTCAAATTTCGGTTTTCGGTTCGGTATTTGGTTTTTCCGGTTTGGATTTCCGGTTTTTTCGATTTTATCCGAAGTTTGAACACCCCTACTAGAATCCTCAGATCCCGCCCAACCAACAGCACTCAACTACTTCGTCTGCCCTTGGTTTTCTCTTATTCAACAACGATCAGTCATCCATTGGCATATCTTTTTCACGTTTTCACCATCCAAGGTCATCTCACGAAATGACGAAAATCAAATCAAACCGTTCTGTACCAACAATTTTGTTGTTGATAAAGAAAAATCATTTAGAAGAAAATGTCTAGCGTCTAGAAAATGTCGAAAGATTTGAGAAGATATCTTGGAACAGAAAAAAAAAAAAAAAAACATATGAAAATATAACGTGCGAAAACGTGGGAGAAATTGGAGCGGTAAGATTACCCGTAGACCTATCCAAGGAAGATTTTATGTTAAATAATGTGAAGATAAATTTTGAGATTAATATTGTTTCCATCGTTTTAGAGAGGAAACTGTTTTTGGTAGTTATTTTCCACTTCACTCGGTTGATCCATCGTTTTACGAAGACAAATTATAAGCTGAAAATATTTTTGCAGGAAGATAATTTTATAAAGAACATAGTAGCAGTAAATCAACTAATACATGTGTATTTTTTAGTTTAGGAATAACGCATGTGTATTTTAAATTTGCTACATGTTAGACTTATTACACATCTCATAATTGCTCATCGTGTGTGCTTCAAACTCAATGTTTGTGATACAATTATTTGCAACGGGTTCATTTAAATGACCATGTTTTATCAATTTTAACACACAACTAGATGATACACATCTTATCATTTATGCGCAAGGGTGAACAATCGCATAAGTCAGAACTTTACAAACAAATCTAAATATTACTCATATATTATTTTAGAAACGTAACGGGTGTGCGTCGTCCGCTAGTATAATATAACAGATAGTAGATACATACACATACACATTAGTTTTCGAATAGTGCATAGTAGCCTGAATTTTCAATCTACGCAGCACACGTTCATATACATATTCATTCTCGGATACTGCATACATGCCTGAGTTCTCAACCTACACACACAACATAATATGAAACAAATGGACTTGTCGCATCGGTCAAGACTCAAGAGCCTCAAATAAACTACATTCTCATAATGTCGTAATTTGTAGTGTCAACAAGATCCAGTAGCAATCTTCTATAGCATTTAATGGTGAACTCAATTCCATTGCTTTCCACCATTCCACAACTACTATCATTAATCTTTAAAGCTTTTCCACATGAATAATTGTAGAAGTTGACCATTTAAAGAATTAGAAGATCGAAAAGATAGTCCAAAACCTCAGGAAGTAACTTGCTGTCTCATCCATTTTGTGGCCGACCATTTCTCTCCAGATAATACTTCACATCCACCATGTATGCTATTCGGATCCGATTGTCCATCAAGCCCCTGAAACACGATATATGATTGAACAATACAGTAGGCCAGATATTCTGTTCAAAATGGTGTTCCATCGTCTTCCATTTCTTATTCAATCATGCAGATATGAAAATAAATTTAAGAATGATGTGATACTTTGTTAAACATAACCCACCTGTGTGACAGAACTCGTTGACCCTATCAAAGTTGACAACAATTTAAAACATTTTGCCACTTCAAATTAACATATACATCAGTTTCACTAGGCTGATCCGTTAAATAAAAATAGCCAGACCAATCTGAAATTTCTGATTAAAAAGCCCCGGTGTCACCATATAACATTCAGTAGTCATCAAGTGAATTGGCAGGCATGTAAAAATAAGCACGAACATAAAACACAAGAATCACATTTGTGAAGACAATTCAAGCCACCATCCCAAGTAATTACAAATAACGATTGATTATTGTGACTGAAGGAAGAAACAAACCATGCTCCAGAAAAGTACAGCATCTCCTTTAAGTGGTTTCACACATAACCCTGGAACCATTTTTCCACCACAGCTACACTCGCCGGATCCAGCCTAACAACAATTGCAGATCAAGGAACAAAACACAATCAGATAAACAAATATATACTCGAAAAGCAGGCATGCCATTGAAGATGGATGAATTAAAATACTTTTATCGGCAGAAGACTATATTAAACATAGAGATAATCTTACACAAACAAGTGATAATGATGCGATAATAGACGTGCATGATGGACAATTTGGACGTGTGCATGGGAAGGCATGGACCCATTGGAGTTGTCATCGGGCCCAATACAAGAGGAAGATTCAAAGAAGCACTTCTTGGGCTTGTGATGGGCTTAAAAGAACCACCCACATGCATGGATCAAATTGGATGTCCACAAGGAAAAGTTGTGATATCAAGAAGATCAAGATGCATCAAGGCCAAGAAGATCACATGTTTTGGAGTTTAGTATTTTCAAGTTTGGAGTCATTGAGTCCTAAGTTGTTTGAGTTATTAACTAGTTAATAAGATATTTAGTAGAGTCCAAATTAGGTAGTGTTTGAGAATGCTTCTAGGAAGCATTTTAGAGCTTTTCCTTCACAAATCAAATTTAGTAGAGTCCAAGTTATCTTGTATAAGGTGACTTAGGTAGTGTTTGAGAATGCTTCTACGAAGCATTTTAGAGCTTTTCCTTCACAAAATTTGATTTGTGAAGGAAAAACTCAAAAGTATTTTCAAGAAGCATTTTCGAACACTACCTTAATCCAACAAGGAAGCTTATAGTCTTAGTCCAACAAGGAAGCTCATACTCTACCTTGTCTATATATATTGCATCATTGAAAGACAATACATACTTTTTTTTTGGATTAGAATTTCGAAATTTTCAAGTTTTTTTTAAACTTGTGCACGTTAAACTCGAGTGTTTTTCCAAATCAAACTTATCAAAGTTTTATTTTGTGGCGTTTGTCGGTTGACTTCAATTGGTTTGCCAATGTTACGGGCTTTGAAAATCATCCAAAGCCCAATATAAAAATTGTTTACACTAGAAGGCCTAAAAAGGCCATTTAGGAGTGCACGTAGTGGGAGGGGCTATTAGTAAGGGAAAAAGAGAAAGTTGGTTTTTCAGTTCATTGTTTTATTGTTTATTCTGCGCACTAGCTTTGCTAGGGAATTACTGAGATTTCTCTGGGAAATTATTCTCAATATCATATCTATATTTTTGGTTCATTTGAATAAGATAACTCTTTTGTGCGATTATCTGCTTGTTTCACGTGAATTAAAAAATCAGCTAACAATTTGGTACGACCTGCCGGATCCCAATCAAGGGAGGATAAGGAATGGCTATGACACATTCAGAAGCGAAGGTGGAAGCACTTGAAAAAACAGTTAGCGAGATGCAAGAAAATATTAGCTCTCTTGCGAGAACAGTGGCTAGGATGGCTGAGACGCAGGCGAGAATGGGTGAATCCCAATCGAGAATGGAGCAATGGGTGTTTGGGAAGGTGATGGATGATCAGGAAAATCAGCTAGATAATGAGAAAACAACGAAAGAGGTGAACGAAAAGGGAGGAGGGGGCCGGGGCCAGGAGGCAAAAAAGACAGGGAACAAACAAGGGCACAAGAAGATGCGACATGCTTTGAAAGGGGTTGAGATATCTGGGTTTGATGGAGTGAATACTCGAGGATGGTTGGGGAGAGTGGAACAATATTTTGATCTACACGGGACTCCCGAACCGAATCGTCTTAAGCTGGCTAAGGCTCAGCCTATCATTGGTTCCAGTGGCTTCGGTTGAAAATTCCGCACATGAGTTGGGACAGATTCACTGAAGAACTGATCAAGCGTTACGGGGGCAGAAAGGCGGCCAACCCATTTATGTTATTATCAGCAATGAAGCAGGACAATCAACCGGTGGATACGTATATCGAGCAATTTGAAGTGTTATTGGCTTAGGTGGGCGATCTACCAGAAGATCAGTGTCTGGGGTATTTCTTGTGTGGATTGCGGGAGGAGATAAGCCGACGCATCGGCATCCACGAACCTCGAACAATTATGAGAGCTATGGATTTGGCTCGAGCAATCGAGGAGGAGATGATCGGGTTCAGGGGAGTTATCGCTCTTGGTATACAACGATGGGTCATCGGTGGAACAAAGGAACTGAGTCGGTTGATGGACCCATGACGAGGGTCCAGTCGGGAGAAAGAGATAAGAGCAGGCCCATATCTAATTTGGGTCCAATTCAGAGCTATAGCCCACGATATGAAAAAGGGGGAACTTATACAAACCAACGAGCCCCAAATCATAATATGATGACTGTTTCCAGGCACTCGGTAACGGGAGGGGGAAGCTCTGGTGCAGATCGAGGCAGTGTGAATCGAGGGGGAAGCCAAAAGCCAATGGAAGGGAAAATTGTATCGCATCAAGATTACACACATCGGAGGGAAAAAGAGCTCTGTTTCCGATGCGGGGAGCCGTATAGTCCATTACATAAATGTGTGCAGAAATCTTTGAAAGTGATATTGATGGCTGAAGATGAGGGGGAAGTGAGGGGAGATTATTAGGAAGCGAGTAATGAGGAAGTTGAGTTCAAAGACCACCCCAAGGAATATGGTATGTTAGAATTGCCTTTATTTTCTATTGGCGGATTTTCTCCACCCCAAACAATGAAATTAGTGGGCAGAATTGCCGGTGAAGGCATAGTGGTGATGGTAGACAGTGACGCCAGCCACAATTTTGTATCAAGAGGGCTAGTGGAGAAACTGGGACTGCAAATTGATGAGACAGTGAGATTTGGGGTTTTCTTGGGACATGGGTGTAAGGTGGCGTGCCAGGGAGTTTGCCCAAAGTTGAGTGTCGACCTTGGAACATGTAAGGTGGACATTGTGGGGTATTTGTTTGAATTGGGAGGAGTGGATGTGATACTGGGAATAGACTGGCTGAGAACTTTGGGTGAAATGAAAGTTGATTGGGGCGCGATGAGAATGAAATTTATGAAAGATGGGCAGGAAATAGTGTTGCAAGGGGATCCCACACTTCAAAGAACACTGGTTTCCCTTCGCTACATTGTCAAAACAACAAAGATAGAGTACTGTGCAGCTTTGTTTTCTATGCAGTATTCAGGCCAGGAGGAGGACAAGGGGAAGAAAGTAAAACAACCGGCAAGCCTTCAAGGTATATTACGACAGTATGAGGGAGTATTTGAAAACCCACAGGGGCTGCCACCAGAAAGAAGCCAAAATCATGTTATTCGAATTACAGAAGGGTGTGGTCCGGTGCAGGTGCGACCCTATAGGTATTATGCTGTATGCACACTTCCAGAAAGATGAGATCGGGAAATTAGTGGCTGAGATGCTTGCTGCAGGGGTAATACAGCCGAGTCAAAGCTCTTATTCGAGTCCCGTTATATTAAAAAAGAAAAAGGGTGGTAGTTGGAGGTTCTGTGTGGATTACCGGGCATTGAACGAGATTACAGTACCCGATAAATGAAAGAGTGGGTGCCCGGTGAGCCAACTTGTGGCTAAGGGCTTTGATGACTCTTTGTATAAACAATCTTTTGTTTTATATAATTTACACTTTTATTAATGGCAATGACTTTATCTTTCTTCATATTGTTATATTGTGATATACTATTGTTGTTTTGATAAAGACCTTGAATATACTATAGTGTATGTAAGATGTGGTAGAACATGGGGATGTCTATCATGAAACACATCTTATAGTCACTGTATATTCTAAACTGTTCCTAGTCGATTGAGCCGTCCGATAATAAGGATAAGGATCGCTCGAGTTTGAGACTAGCATTTGCGATGCAGAGTACCACGTTTCATTGGTAGGGAACATAGAGATGTTCGAAGCATGCAAATGGATATTCATATGATGAATGATCGAACTACCCTATCCGGACTTTCCAAGTGGTTATCACTTATCGAGTGGATAAAGTCCGCGGTTTTGGTTGTACACCATTAGTCCTTACTACTTGAAACATCATTGAGACTCTATATGCTAGTACTGTGCTTTGACTCGTTTACCGACTCTATTGGGGTCATCAGGTGTCGGGATTGGGTACAGTTACAACACATATAGGAGTCGATGCTTTGTTGTCAAGGATTCACCACATACTTGCGAGTGTGGATATCCTATGCGATCTGAGGAGATATTAGTGTGACGAATCTCTGGCCAAAGTACATGATGTGTTTTAAGAAATGGTTTCTTAGTAACACATGCGATGTCACTATTTGATCTTCAAGATGTATTGCATAGTTATCGAATCTCGAACGACTCTCGATTTACCAATGGTTGTTGATTCGATCGGGATATATGGATGAAGGGACCGTACTGTACGCTAACCAAAATCTATTGGTTCTTGCAGGCACTATCAGTGATACCTAGGGAATCATGGGGCGATGTTGCTAGGCGCTCTTACCATGATTCGATGGGCAAGTCGGAAAATTGTTGTTCCGAGTCACAAGGAGTTGTGAGCCCACGGCTAGCTGTATCCCTGAACCATTGAGGGTCACACAGAGTAATGGATTTTTAATCCCCGTTGAGATAGTTAAATTTAAAGAGAAGATTTCCTAAAATGACATAGGGATGGGCATTTTTGGAAATCACTGAATTCGGATTCAGAAAAATTTATCTTGACTTTAAAAGGTGCAGAAATGGTTTCTGTGCACATTGGTGAAATCGGTTTATCAATCGGAGTCATGATGAATTTTATATTAATTTCTGAACATGCGGGCTTTGCTTGTCGGGCTTGAACTCATGACTAATGGGCCCTAAGCTGTTAGCGGCCTACATTATAAATAAGTTATTGCAGTACAAAAATTACACACAACAGGTCACAAAATTATTTTCGAAAAAACCCTATTTTATTAAGTGTGGCCGCCGCCCCCCTCCCCTCTGCTCGGGAAAAATTCAGCCTGTGAATTTTGAATTACAGTCTGGTTTAACGGATTAAATTCGTTAATTCTCTTCGTAGAAACTTCTGATAGATTTTCTAGTGCAATCTATCGGATTAAATCTCTGTTCGTGGACCTGATTGAAGAACAGTTCGTCCATCAGTTCCAGGGATATACAACAAGAGCAGAGCAATCTGTTGGTGTCCATAATCTCGATTCGAGATTGGAGGTAAAAATTTATAATTGTTATTTAATTTTTACACACACAATTTAATCGTTAAGTTTTGATACCCATTATGGAATCGTTCCATATAAAATTTTTAAACTTTCGCTGCATCGGGTATCAATCCTGATTGATCTGATCGCCGCGTTCTCCAACAATAAATACCCCATACCAGTTATTGATGAGCTACTGGATGAATTACATGTGGCAATTTATTTTTTGAAGTTGGATTTAAGGTCGGGGTACCACAAAAATAAGGTGCTCCGGAAGATGTCCCTAAGACAGCCTTCAGGACACACATGGGGCATTACGAGTTTCTCGTAATGCTTTTTGGGCTTAAAAACGTACCTACAACTTTTCAGGCCACGGTGAATGATGTGTTGCGACCTTATTTAAGGAAGTTTGTGTTGGTATTCTTCGATGACATACTGATTTACAGTAAAGGGTGGGAAGAGCACTTAAATCACCTCCAAATAATATTAGAGGTACTGTTAGGAGAGAAATTACTATGGAATAAAAAGAAGTGTGACTTTGGGCTCCAAGAAATTGATTACTTGGGCCATATTATTTCTGCTCAAGGGGTGGCAGTGGATAGGAGGAAGGTGGAGAGTGTGCAAGCTTGGCCGAGACCGATGAACATAAAAGGGGTGAGGGGATTTTTAGGTTTAAAAGGTTATTACCGAAAGTTCATACGGGATTACGGAAAAATTGCAAAACCGCTCACAGAATTGTTAAAGAAGAATAACTTTGGTTGGGGGGAAGGGGCAGAGAAGGCCTTTAAAGAACATAAGGGGCAGATTAGTTCGGCTCCTATTCTGCGTTTGCCGGATTTCGATCAAGAGTTTCTCATTGAGTGTGATGCGTCGGGCAGAGGGATAGGTGCGGTGCTCTCTCAAGAAGGGAGGCCTATTGCATTTTACAGCAAGGCTTTGACTGATCGGGCGTTGGCCAAATCAACTTATGAGAAAGGGCTTTTCGAACAATGATGCGGATAGCAAACAATTTCTATTGGGTAGGGATGAAAAATGATGTGATAAAAACGGCGGCGGAATGTGAGATATGCCAAAAACATAAATACCAAGCTACTAAGCCTGCAGGGTTATTGCAACCCCTGCCCATTCCAGGGGCGATATGGGATGATATATCAATGGATTTCATTGTGGGGTTGCCTAAATTGAAAGGTTACGATGTTTTGATGGTGATGGTGGATAGATTATCCAAGTACAGACACTTCATTTTACTCAAACATCCTTTTAATGCCAAGGGAATAGCTGACACCTTTATGAAGGATGTTGTTCGATTACATGGAGTTCCTCAATCCATCATAAGTGACAGCGATCCAGTGTTTATGAGCACTTTCTGGTCAAAGTTATTCAGATTACATGGAAAAAAGTTGGCGATTAGTTCCGCATACCATCCCGAATCGGATCGACAAACGGAAGTGCTAAATATGTGTATTGACTATTGAGACATATTTGCAATGTTTTTCTTCTGAACAACCCAAAAATTGGGCCAACTGGGTTCATTGGGCTGAGTTTTGGTATAACACATCCTATCAGTTGGCAGCAGGAATGACTCCCTTTGAGGCAGTGTACGGAAGGAAGCCGCCGGTGCTGACACAATTTTTACCAGGAGAGACTAAAGTAGCTGCAGTGGGACAAGAGCTAAGTGATCGAGATGAGGTGTTGAGTCAACTTAAGTATAATCTGTAAAAAGCACAGCAGAGCATGATAAAGCATGCTAATGCCAAAAGTCGAGATGTTTCATTTCAAGTGGGGGATATGGTGTTTTTGAAGCTAAGGCCACATAGGCAACAGTCAGTGTGCCGCAGAGTTTTTCAGAAGTTGGCTCCTCGATATTATGGGCCATTCACGGTCTTAGAGAAGGTGGGTAATGTGGAGTACAGATTGCAATTATCAGCGAGGTCGAGAGTCCACCCTGTATTCCACGTATCGTTGTTAAAAAAGGCTATGGGAGGGGGCCACCAGGTGCAGACGTTCCCTACAAGTTTAGAAGCAGACTTGGTCATGGGCTATGAACCGGGCAGGGTTTTATCTACAAGATACAAGATACAAGAAAATAGGCAAGGAAGAGAAGCTACAGGTGCTCATTAAGTGGAAAAATCGGCCTGCGGAAGAAGCCACTTGGGAAGATGCTGCAGAAGTTTCAACTCAATTTCCAGACTTTAGCCTCGAGTATGTTAAGGGGATGGTATTGTTACGGGCTTGGAAAATTATCCAAAGCCCAATATAAAATTGTTTACACTAGAAGGCCTAAAAAGCCCATTTAGGAGTGCACGCGTTAGGAGGGGCTATTAGTAAGGAAAAGAGAGAGAGTTTAATTCTGTTCATTGTTTTATTGTTTATTCTGCGCACTAGCTTTGCTAGGGAACTTACAGATATTTCTCTGGGAAATTATTCTCAATATCATATCTATATTTTTGGTTTATTTGAATAGATAACTCTTTTGTGCAATCTTCTTGTTGTTTCACGTGAATTAAAAAACCAGCGTAACAGCCAAGGACGAGTGCTTTGGAGGATCAATTGTTTTCTATTGTTTTATTTATGTTACTCTTGTTGCTAGATCTTTTGAGTCTAGAGGTGAGAATACGATTTTGAGTCAAAGAAGATAGGGATCTTAATCCACATGCATCTTTGTAGTTTGAAGAATCGAGGGGCACGTTCTCAATGCATGTGTTTGCTTCAGACAAACTGAAGAAAAATGTCAACTTCATGCACCCACAGTTCAGACACCTTTAGCAACATCTTAATATCACTACAGCCACTTAATTCACCAAACTAAATAATAACACATGCCCACAGCATGATGTGAGTTTCAAACACCTTCGACAAGTATCTTAAGTATCATTAGAGCCACTGAAGACGTCAAAACAAAAAAAAACTGAAAAAACAGAACCAAACATACTTCCTGTTCCCCAATATAATCACCTAAAACTCTTTCCAGAAAAAAAAAACATTAAAGAAACACCAGAAATGAGACCAAATGCTACCTACCTTTTCTCAAAAACAAAATGCTGCATCGGCACTAACATAACCATAGAGCAATCAAGATTCAAGATCCACCTTACACCCATGGAATGATGGAATTAGTAAAATAACACATAAAAATAAGATTGATTCATCCATTCTCTTAACTATTTTCAAGAGTAATTTTTGACGTTTTTAGGATTTCCACACTATTATAACCACAATATGTAATTTGATCTTGACGGAGGATGAGGTAAATTCTGTCTTTCTATAAATCTGACCACTGAATAACATTGTTAACGCAATGGTAAGCCACTTGTGAATGTTAAATTGGCTTGTCTATATCCTCAACTCAATGCATGTTCCTGCAGCACTTGAAGGTGTCCGAACCACGCGAAAAACCAAGATTTGAATCTCATAAAAATATTTAATTTACAATTAATAAATCTACTAAGTGCTCATTAATCTTATTTATCTCGCGCGCTTAAGCTTCTCGAGGAAGTTCCAGATTTAACAAATTAGACTGTGGGGTCCCCATTCTTGACACTCATACTAAGCAGAAATCAAGATAAGATTCATGTTTAACATAAAAGAAAGCTAAAATAAGATTTTTTGGAAGTAATAAAATAACAGATTTCACTAAGAAGCCACCTTTGGGAAGTATGTTTCTCCCCCCTCAACATTGTCGCTGAGGTACATGAGCATTGTTGCCACTCTTTGACCTCCACGCTTCAAATTAAACTGCAACCAGAAACATCCTTTACACCTTAAAATTTATAACATGACAAAAAAACAATGTGGAAAGCTGAAGGATATGATTGGCCGAGTGAACAAAAAGAAACTGTAAGATACTTACAGAGTCAGAAAAGTAATCATGATGGGGCCTGTAAAGTTGATTTTTTTCATACCTGTGCTTCTGCAGATGTTAGCCTTGACATCAAAATCAATCAGTTTTCTGCTATTATGAATAGCTGAACAAGTGCTGTTCTAAGTACTTACCTCAACACCTGTATAAGCTCCCCATTTTCCACTGGTACTTGAGAGTACACAGAAATTCGTTTCTCAATTGCCTGATGGTGTTTAGAAAACCAAAATTCACATTTTCAAACACAATTGGGTTTCAATAGGCTAGAAAAACATGGTATTTAGAACCAACAAAAGACGTAACAGGTACTCTCACAAATGAAAACAAAACAAGTAAACACAAGCACAAAGTATAAAAGCACATATCAAGGTGTGTCACATACCATTAACATACTTTCATAAAGCCAGACTCGGATGTTACTAGAAACAGATAAAAGAGAGTTCCAAGTATGAGAACCTGCATGATCGGATACTTCCTCTCTTCAGCAGTCAGAAACATTCCGGAGCTTGTTCTGACACTGCTCTTAATACCCTGAAACAATTGCCGGATAATGACATACCAATCGTAATATTTTAACCGAAAGCAACAGCAGAATAAAGAATTATCAGTTATCAAGAAAAACTGAACTGGTCCTCATCAAGAACCACGAGGATTTATAAGCTAATAAAGTAACACAAGAATACCCAATGTTGGTCAGGTGAACAACTAATAAAGCATCATGAATTTTACAGATGATTACATCACGATTCATATCGAGTTTATAAAGTAGGGCAACTGACGAAAAGGACATTTACATGTTTCAGTTGTTGTGACTTGTGAATAGCACTCCTAAATCGTAGTTTCAAACTTGGGTGATTGTCGTTTCACGAACCTATTTAGTTTCTAACTTCTACTAACATAAATTAGTTGAGATCCATACTTTGAGAAAATATTGCACTCTCCAGGAAGCTCTCCAGAGTATGTAGATATTGTCGTTTCCATCATTTCATGTGTGGGAACAATCATCATGTAGAATCAGATCACCTTGTCAAGTTTTTTTAGATGTTCTGGAGTATAAATCAATTGTGATAACCATATCATAAGCAACCAAGGTTGTTTAGAAGATACTCGAGGGCGTAAACAGCACTAAGAGCCCGTTTGGATTTTGTAGAGATTTTTTAAAATAAGTGCTTTTAAAAGCTACAATTTTTTGCTTTTAAAAAAGCTCTAATTTTGACTTTAAAAAGTGCTTATTTAAGCACTTTTTTTGTCAACCAAACACCTTGTTAACTGAAAAGCACTTAAAAAAGTGTTTTTTTGCCTGACTTTTGAAACCAAACGGGGCCTAAGTATTTTTAGTTTCCTTGGTGGTTGTTTTGGTTGAAGAGAATGGGGAAAGATGTGGACTTTGTCATGTACACGACAATGAATGGGAAAAGTAATTGAAGCACCCAATAGAATGGAAGAAAGAAAATATCAACAAAGCAGAAAGAACCCTTGAGGCATCACCATAAAATTTGGATTGTGTCAGCCAACCTCAATTAATAGCAAGAGCTCTCTGAAGAGTGAAGACATAGCAACGCATAATCGCATATGCATTCAAATTAAAGAATATAAAGCCTAAACCAATATACAAGGGCTTCGAGGTTCATACGTAATAGATTTCTGTCTGAGAACTCAATTGATTAACAAAGAAGGGGAAAAAACTAAGGTAGTGTTTGGGAGAGCTTTTAGGAAGCACTTCTCAACTTTTCCAAAACATAATTTTACAAAATTTCAAAATTTTGTGAAAGAAAAGTTGAGAAGTGCTTCCTAGAAGCTCTCCCAAACACTATCTAAAGGAGTTAAAATGAAGCTTTCCATTCCAAGAACAAATAAAAACGAAAAACATAAACATGACTCTACCAACAAGGTTAATGAAAAAATAATAATAATAATAATTCTATCAAAAACATTAAATCATCACAATTACAAAATAAATTAATGAAACTAAAAAATGCTACAAACGGAGAGTATTATTAAAAAGGAATTCAAACAATTAAAAAAACAGGCACAATTTCCTTCTATGAAACTTGTGTTCCCCAATAGTGACGCCATTTGAATACATCAGTAAGTAAACTACAGAATAATGTTTCTGTTCAACAGTAGGAGTTATTCCAAGCACACAAACTGCCTTTTGGGAGAGCATTAAATCCTAAAAAAAAGGTAAACATGGATACAATAACACAATCACTAATGTGGTGATAATTTATTATGGTTATTTGGGTTAAATTGATAAGATTATGAGAATTTTCATTGCTTTAATTCATTTTATAGTTCCTAATTATTGTTTTTGGTTTGATTTAGCAGAAGAAGGAGAATGAGCAAACGGTAGATGAATTTGAGAGGAAAAGATGAAAAATCTATGGCGCAAAAATGAATTACGGAGCAGCAATGATCAAAAAATCATTTTTAATTTTAGAGAGCTTCAAATCCGATCTTCACCGTTCAAAATTAAGTTCAAGATGTTTTGAAGCTGCTGTCCAAATTTCAGCTCAATTCGACGGCTAGATCTCGAGATATGAAATTTTCAAAAACGTTGCGCGCTGGAAAAAAGTATGCTCGCTCAATCCGTCAACTCTTACCGATCGAGCGGCCAGAAGAAAATAAGAACAGAAAGTGGACATTTTTATGCTCGCTCGATCCATCAACTTCAACCGATCGAGCGAGCGAGACGTGAAGTTTTGGGAATTATATTTTAATTAGGAAACTTTCTTGGGAAGGACTCTAGACTTTAAATATCATCTAGAACTCGAAAATCATCATCTTTGACCGGCAGAAAGCTTGAAAACTCTTTGGCGGCTAGGTTTTATCTTTCTTGTTCTTAGATTTAATTTCTTTCTTCAAATTTTTTTAGTACTTGGTTGAGGAAGACGAACCCTTGAGTTATTTTATTTGTGAGATTCAGTTTTTTATTGTTTAATTCCAAATTGCGTATCAAGAGTTGTTTTGGATTGATTGTCATGCTTGTATGTGAGATGTTAGGATTGATCACCTTAGGATTTTGCTATACAATCTATTGTTAAATTAGAATTCAAATCCGTAATTGTTTGAACCATCTAATTTGTGAAGCAACTATGATTAATATTTTCTGCCGTTGAATTTGTTAAATCGTAGGAACAACAATTGACTAGATTAAATACAATCGCTGGTATATGTGTTGTCTAGATTCATCAGTTTTACTAATTTGAATGTTGCCGTGGATTTAAATCTAATCGCTGGTATTGGGTTAATGCTGTCGTGGATTTAAATCTAATCGCTGATATTGGGTTAATTTATGGGGTAAGGGTTAACTTAGAACGCTGGTGTCGAGTTAACTAAAATTAAGGTGAAACGGGAATTAAATTTCCAATGATGAATATTCAATGTGAATTAATTATTTTTAGGGAATCGATGATCGAATGACTAATTTCAAGGGTGTAGTCGACCGATACCAAGTCTCGTTAATTTGTTGATCTTTCTTATTTTAATTTTTGCATAGTAGTTAGTAAAATCCAAAAAACCCCTTTTATTATTTTCAGTACTTTAAGAACATTATTTAAATTTCACCTTTCTCGTGGGAATGATTCTTACTCTCGCTATTACATATTTATTTGTTTGAGTTGAGTTGGGTTAATTTGGGCGCGATATGACTTAGCGCTACCAAATTTTGGCGCCGTTGCCGGGGAAGACGTTAAATTTATTTGTGTTTTTGTTTTTATTTTATTCACCGTTTCTTTTTTGTTTTTGCAAGAATTTTTGTGATGTCATACTTCGAGATGTCAAATCGACAAGTATTCACAAGTTTTACCCAGCAACACGGAGAGCCATTCTACGCAGCATGGAAGAAATTCAAGGATTTAGCGACCATCTTCCGGTTTCATGATTTTTCTAACTGTTCTTCCATTACGTTTTTTCTTGATGGTTTGGATGCAGTGACAAGAAGATGGGTAATTGAAGGAGCTTTCACAGCCGGTAGTTCATTATTTTGCCGAGATGATGATAGTTTGATGCATCTGTCGGATGATATGGCAGAATTTGACTATTACCGGTATTGGGATCTTACACACCCAGATTTTACAGAGCAACCATTCGAGCTTCAAAAGGAGCAGGGAAGTTGTTCTCAATTGATCTTACATCCGCTAGAGGATATAATGAGCAAGCTTGTGGCATCGACTGAGGAAGCTATAGAAGATCTAAAAAATTCTAGATGTCACCTTGTGGAGCACATAGAGAATATCAACAGATCAATCGTCCATGAGCACCAAGAACAGGAAGTGAAGCAAGATACTCAAGCAGTGACCAACCCAATTCGGTTCGATGATGATGAGTGCGAATCAAATCATGTTGAATATTTAGAGGTGTTTGAGTCTTCTCTTCTTATTGAACCTCAGCCGGAAGATGTTATGGAAGAAATAGCGTATGATGGAAATATGTTACCACTCAAGCCTGAGGATGACGGAGTTCAAGAGTCTATCGATATGAGCTCATCGATAGTATTATCATTCACACATCCCCAAGATCTTTTCTTTCCATCAATACCAGTTTCAAAAGATTTTGGCCTCCGAAAGCCCGCAGAGATGTTCTCTTCCCATGTTTACCAGCCACTATGGAGTGTTGTTGAGGTGACGAGCTTAAACTGTTTATATCTAGTCAAGTTGGAGGGCACATGGAACAAAGACCCATTTGTGATGTCATATGACACTTATTTTGGGTATCAGCCGCTCTTTGAGAAGTGCTTCTGAGGGTCAAGCTGAAAACTGAAAATCAAGCGCTGCTTGGGAGGCAACCCAAGGGGGGTTTTCTCTTTCATTTCTTTTATTTTATTTGTTTCTTATTTGTTTTTATTTATTTTTGCGTTTTTACTTACATTGGGGACAATGTAAGATTTTAATTATGGGGGAGAGGACTTAGCCAGTCATTGAGAGGATGTAGCCGGTTTTTGAGAGAGAGAAAAAAAAAAAATTTTGTAAGCTCATAGTAAGTAGGATGATATTGATTAGCCTATGATAAAGAAGTTGTTAAAATTGTTTTTGGTGAGAAGATTTTACCTTTGATTGGACATGAGAACCGTAGGTTAAGTAGTGAATATTTTTAAGCGCACATGTTTGACAAGTGAAGTGTAGCGATGTATTAGATATTGTGGATGTCTGTTGGACCATTGCACGGCAATAGGTGTTTGTGAAACTTGATAGTGTTTCTTGAATTTTGATGGTTTTTATGACATTGCATTACGATCTTGAGCGCACCTGTTAAATTTTTTTTTTATGAAATTTTTTTGAAAATCAATAACAATTTCATCCGAGCTTGGAAAGTATTTGAAATTCTATTCACTTTTCCATGCTAAGTTTGCGGGTTCAATGGGATTGTAGCTACATCCGGGCTATAGACGAGGGGATTGAAATTCGAATCCTATCTTAGTTATAGCTAAGTTTGCGGGTAATTATTAGGGCATAAGAAAAATCGGGTGCAAAATCCGAATGTGCGTAATTATATCTCAAGAGAGTCGTGTTTTTGTTTAGGGATTGTTGGGAGGAAGGAGACTTGATTGTGATACTTACACTGATATGTCATAGGTCGGCGAACAGTCTTGAAACTATTTCTTTTGAAGTTGCATGTAGCTGGAATAACATGGCACACACACACGTTCATGCTTAACTGGTGGTGTACAGTGGAAAATCGAGAGTATTCGTAATTTTGTTTTGAATGTGGGAACTTCTTTGAGGCTGTGATTTTCATGATTCATCTTTGCTTATATTTTTGTGTTGCTCGAGGACGAGCAAGGTTTAAGTATGGGGGAGTTTGATGTGGTGATAATTTATTATGGTTATTTGGGTTAAATTGATATGATTAGGAGAATTTTCACTGCTTTAATTCATTTTATGGTTCTTAATTATTGTTTTTTGTTGATTTTGGAGAAGAAGGAGAATGAGCAAAAGGTAGATGAATTTGAGAGGAAAAGATGAAAAATCTATGGCGCAAGAATGAATTACGGAGCAGCAATTATCAAAAAATCATTTTTAATTTTAGAGAGCTTCAAATCCGATCTTCACCGTTCAAAATTAAGTTCAAGATGTTTTGAAGCTGCTGTCCAAATTTCAGCTCAATCCGACGGCTAGATCTCGAGATATGAAATTTTCAAAAACGTTGCGCGCTGGAAAAAAGTATGCTCGTTCGATCCGTCAACTCTTACCGATCGAGCGGCCAGAAGAAAATAAGAACAGAAAGTGGACAGTTTTATGCTCGCTCGATCCGTCAACTTCAACCAATCCAGCGAGCGAGACGTGAAGTTTGGGAATTATATTTTAATTAGGAAACTTTCTTGGGAAGGACTCTAGACTTTAAATATCATCTAGAACTCGAAAATCATCATCTTTGGACGGCAGAAAGCTTGAAAAACTCTTAGGCGGCTAGGTTTTATCTTTCTTGTTCTTAGATTTAATTTCTTTCTTCAAATTTTTTTAGTACTTGGTTGAGGAAGACGAACCCTTGAGTTATTTTATTTGTGAGATTCAGTTTTCTATTGTTTAATTCCAAATTGCGTATCAAGAGTTGTTTTGGATTGATTGTCATGCTTGTATGTGAGATTTTAGGATTGATCACCTTAGGATTTTGCTATACAATCTATTGCTAAATTAGAATTCAAATCCGTAATTGTTTGAACCATCTAATTTGTGAAGCAACTATGATTAATATTTTCTGCCGTTGAATTTGTTAAATCGTAGGAACAACAATTGACTAGATTAAATACAATCGCTGGTATTTGTGTTGTCTAGATTCATCAGTTTTACTCATTTGAATGCTGACGTGGATTTAAATCTAATCGCTGGTATTGGGTTAATTTATGGGGAAAAGGTTAACTTAGAACGCTGGTGTCGAGTTAACTAAAATTAAGGTGAAACGGGAATTAAATTTCCAATGATGAATATTCAATGTGAATTAATTATTTTTAGAGAATCGATGATCGAATGAATAATTTCAAGGGTGTAGTCCACCGATACCAAGTCTCGTTAATTTATTGATCTTTCTTATTTTAATTCTTGCATAGTAGTTAGTAAAATCCAAAAAACCCCTTCTATTATTTTCAGTATTTTAAGAACACTATTTAAATTTCACCTTCCTCGTGGGAATGATCCTTACTCTCGCTACTACATATTTATTTGTTTGAGTTGAGTTGAGTTAATTTGGGCACGATACGACTTGGCGCTACCAATCACAAAGAGATCAACATAAACATGCGAGAATCAGAAACTGGCGAAAACTATTCTCACCTTTCCAGTTCTTGTATCGACAACAGTAGAAACACGAAGGCGGGGTCTTGCAATTGCTCTAAGATAATCGCATTCCTTGAAAGACACAAAATAAAGAAACAATTCATCCAGTAATTGACTAGTCAAGCACTCACAGTTCACATCCTACCTTTAATAAGAGACTAAAATAAGTGAAATGTTTCCAATAAACCAATCTGCCTATAACCAAGACAATAGTAAGTTAAATTCTGAATTCATTTATCAACTCTCGCATTATTAGCTGGATCGAAAAGAGATATTTCATATAATCAACTTGCATACATAAGTTACAAATTTGAGCAATAAAGTGTGCCGGTCGGTAGCTTTACGGGACGTTGAGAGCTTTGTATAACTTTTGGACTAGTGGAAAATTGGTGAATGCATTTGCTGTTTTAAACCGTGATGTTCTCCCTCCTATTGTGATCTCACATTACACCACTCATTCTGTTATCTTGAGCATGAAATATCTAGCTTTCATTTTCTGAATCAAAGTTAGCAGATAGAATGTTCAGTAAACCTTCCCACGCGGAAGTTAATTCAAGGTCAAATTTTGTCTCTAAATAGTTTCAAAAGAAAAATTTGTCTCTCATCAAATTCTTACAAGAAATCGGATTAAAAAGTTCTCGTCACCTCAAAACTATGACCAAGGATCTTGTGCGTACATTTACCTTTTTATGGTAAGATCCATCTAAGAAGATATCTCTCTTTCCAAGAGGACACGCCGACACGGAGAGGGATTCAATTTCATAAGAGAGTATAATTTATAGCGGTAAAAACAATAAATATTCAGCATACCTCTGCGCTTAGGAAGTTATGAAACAAAACAATGCGTGGTGACCAGCTAATTATTTCAGGTTTGACCTAAAACATAAAAAACGAATGATGTTAAAGAAAGTAAATCTGCTGCTTCAGGGTTAATAAAAATTATGAAGTTTTGCAAATACTTACGTTGACCGCAAAAGTCATAGGTGCACAAGGACAACATTAATATGAACAAATTTTAGTTCCAATTAATAAAATGAAGCTAGGAGTCTACCATAAGATGAAGATGCACTAAGCTATTTGCATCACTAAGTTTCCCAAGTGACAAGAATTGGCACAATTAGTTTATGACATGAGAAATCTTTTCAAATAGCATTGTCAGTCACCTAAGGCATTTAGTTCATTTACCTCAGGCATCATTCTTTATTTGACTCGTATTCCATCCATTGCATTTTTAAGACCAAAGATGAGGATTTTTCTTCAGTCACTACCCTCAAATTTGTATGAGCTAGGTATTGCAGATGGACCCCAAGCACACCAGTACATTGTTCTAAGGTGAATAGATTGATAAAATTAATGTTTTGAATGTTGTTATGGGCCTGTCATAGTTGTCAAAAGCGCAAGGCGCATTAAAGCGCTCAGGTGTCCTGGGGCTTAAAGCGTAAAGCGCAAAGCGAAGCGCACGCTTCACAGAAATAAAGCGCAACAAAAAAAATTCTAAAAAAATAAAAATAAAATCAATTTATTTTTGAAAATATGAAACATGAGATATCAATATCAAAATCATCATCATTTTTATATTTAAAGTATCAAATATTAAATTGCGAAGGCAAAGGGCAGAGGCAATGTGAGGCAGAGGCAATGCAAGGTAGAGGTGACATGATATTGGAGTTTCCTATGCTCTATTTTTAATAAACAGATGAGAAATCACACTTTTATCGTGCAATTTCGTGCAATTTCTCCATTGTCAGAATTTATTTAAACAAAAATAGTCGTTTTTCTATGAAGCGCGCTTAAAGCAAGAAGCGCAAAAAAGCGAGAAGCGCAAAAAGCGCACAAAAGCGCACGCTTCATGGAAGTTGTGCGCTTTGGAGTGCACCAAAGCACAGACCATGCGCTTTGCGCTTTTTGCGCTTTTGACAACTATGGAGCCTGTATAGATAGGACCAGAAGAGTGGAGAGCAGCAGCTAAGAATTCAACTTAGCAGTCAGTACAGGCCCCTATATGCCAAGTATGCACGGGAAAAGAGAAGGAGATGCAAAGGGGAAGAAAGTTTATTAGAGGAGGGCATGCAGCATATTTTTCTTATTGCTAGCCTATGCCAGGGCAAGATAAGGTTTTACTTTTCTCTTGTCAAGGAAAATTTCCAGGCTGAGTTTATTACTGAGTAAACTGCTAGTTAGTATTCATCATCCTTCAATATATCATTTGCCTGATTTCTACTATCCATTCTCAAACAGCTTAAACAGGTCCTGAGATTTAAAATTCACATAAAATATCTCATCATCTAAAAATAATTCATTCTTCATAAGATGTTTATGAGAAATCATTCAGTTTCAAAAAAAATAAAAAATAATAATAATAAATAAGAACTAGCTATATATACAACTGAAATGATTCATTTTCATTTATAATAAAGAAATAAATGCGAGAAATTGACATTTTATTCAAATCGTTTGACCAAAACTTATGATGATCAAACACTTGTGTTTTTTGTAAAACATAAAAACAAACCATAAGACATCTTTCAACAGCCTATTGTAGGACACTATCTATGATATGTTCATCAAAGTAAACAAGCATAGTTTGTAAGAGCAAAAATTTTTCATGTTCGCTAAAACTAACTAATTGTATCTCTGGCATCGCATGGTAATCGCACCAATTTCCTGTAAATACAATCAATTAACCATAAATTAGAAACCTCCTATACACCTAATATGAAACCGTAGGTTGATGTGTCATCATTCACATGATTTACTGCAATAAAACATGCAATACGATACTCATGAATAGGATAAAAGCTAACTTGTAGGTCTCCAAAATATCAAGTCTAGTTAGAACTAACAAAATTATACCTAAATAGATCAGTAAAATGTGATTTAGTGTCTCATATTTTATTCTTCTACTTTACAGACATCAAAATTTAATAAAATTCTGTTCCTCTGCGAAGCCAAAAGTTAATGAAAAGGATTGAAAACAAATAAGCTTACATATCCAACACGTAAAATCGCAGCTTCTCTGTCTTCCCAATAGGAAAAACCTGGCATAAGAGAACATGCAGTAAGGCCAGTGGCACTCAACAAACACTTGTTCACTTTTTTGTCCTATTTGGTGCATGTAAAATTTTGATCAATAATAAAAGATTAAAAGTAGAAACCTCTAGCAAGTTGAAGGCTGCCACTGTTCAGACTTTGGATTCTTCCTAAAGAATACCCAATTCCTACAGCCCAACATTCCCCTATTCAGTTAATTGATAATTGATAATTGATAGGAAGTCATGTCCAAGTCCACAAGATGGACATTTGGAACGGTTTAAACATATATGAAATAGGAAATACACAACATTTTGATACAAATGCAAATGGAGAATAGAAGATCAGGGATGAAAGTGACATTTTTCAACATGCAAAAAGCACACATTGAATTAAAGAAAAAATCCGTGCATGGAACATCTTCTTGAAAACGCTGACACATTAAATGGGATTCCACATTTATTTAAACTTTAAAATAGATAGGACACGATTGGCAGAGTGGAATGGAATAAAGTTGGAATTAAATCAACTTTAGAATTGAATAAGAATAGGAATGATAGTCTATTCCACTCAAATGATTGGTATCAGAAAAAACAAAACAGAAATGGAATAAAATTATTTTTAATTCTCAAATAATTTTTTCACTAAAATATAAAATAATAGCTATTCAAAAATGTTTATTATATTTATTATTTAAAATTTAAAAACAATAAAATTATGACTATTAATACTCTATTAATTACTCCCTCCGTACCGATTACATAGTCCTATTTTGTTTTTCACACAGATTAAAAAAATTTATTGGGAAAGCAAATTTTATATAAACTTCCTATTTTATCCCTATTTAATGTATTAAAAAATGATTGCACAATTTTCAAGGTGTAGTTAATAGGGATAATCAGTAAAGAAGTGTAAAAAAATATTACTAAATATGATATATGACTATATATTTCGGACAAACAAAAAAGAAAACGTGAACAATATAATTGGGACGGAGGGAGTATTATAGAGTTACATTATAATAAAATTAATATAACTATTAATCTTAATTTAATAATAATTATTATTAGTATTTTATTTATTAAAATAACTCCCTTTCAATAAAATATTATAATAATTATTATTTAAAAATTATTTTATTATATTATAATTTTTATATTATTACATGATTATTAAATCATTATTTTAAGTATTAATATTATCATTATTACTCAATTATCATTACTTTATATTTATAAATGATAGTGATTTGTTTGATAATATTACTATTTTCATGATTATTTTTTCAGGCATTTTAATAAGGGAAAGATTTTATAAATGTAGAAAAATTAGGAGTGGTCATTCCATCCATTTTGGATGGGAATTGTAATTCCCATTGGAAGGCTCATTCCATACCAAGCATGGATGTAGGAAATGAGATGGGAACGCTCATTCCATTTCTATCTCATTCCCTCCTACCATGCATGTCCTTAATCAATCATCAAAACAGCAGGAAATACACTGTACATACGCAGATGTACTCGCACAACTTTTCCACTGCATTCATCGACATTCTGAATACGAGAATTTCCACTGTACAAAATCAAAATGAGAGATAACCTTCTTATAAGTTGCATATTTTGGTAGAAAAAAATTCCTCATAAATATGTTGGTATGTAGTTATGCAAATCTCAAACATGCAACAAAAGTACTACTGGCTTTCAGATTCAATTTGCCTTCAGTTTGAATGTTGCGGAAGTTTTAGCAAGTAACTCAACTGGTAAAAATGTTGGATCGTACGAAAAGGTGAGATCTTGCAACAAGAGTACGGACAGAGTGATAAAACTGAAACAACGCAATCGCAATCAACTAAGGAGTAATAAAAATGAATTCTTATGGTTTTGAAATGAATTTTTTATGCATATTCTTAGGGCATATATATGTACTTTTGTACACGATCCAATTCTTATCAAAAATGTGATAAGAGTAGATCATGTTTTTGGATTGAAATTACATTTTTGTTTGGACATCATTGTACAACATGATAACAAGTAGTTTCATTTACAAAAAAATTTAATTTATAAACATCCTTAAAAGTAAGATCCTGCACATACTATGGTTATCAAGTCTGGATCTATCGAAAAGCAGACCTCCCCCTTCATATAAAAAATTTTGAATTTCATGTGCAACTTTTACAATTTCATATTTATCCCCCCACCCACCAGCATGAGTCACCCACCAACTGGCTGATGTCTTAATCACTCTTGATAGTGATGGGAAAAGTGGTCAAGCAAATGAATAACAAGAATACAAGATGATGTATAAGATCACAAACACCATTTCTTTGTAACTCCCACAAACTGAAGGTCTCCATGAAGACTGAGATGGATGCAACTGAAATACATAACTCTCAATAAATGCGACTCTATAGCGGCCCAGAGATTTTGCTTGAAGTCAGTTGAGTTGGCATTAGACCCAAACAACATCGAATGAGTTTGAGTCATAAAAATTTTTCAAAATGGTAATCAAACAGATCCAATGCAGAATACTGCTGTGAGGGCCAGAAGCAAAATAGATCACATTTGAAAAATCCATATGAATGAAGTGGATTTTGAAGAAAGAATTAAATCTTCAAAAATAATAGTAATCCATAACATGGATAGTAGTTGATACAGTGTCAAGAGACTCATGACAAGGGATCATCTAGTTGAAATAAAAGCATTTATCGGACAGTTGGAGAAGATTGGGAGAAGCTCCAAGGTGCTAGCTTCGCGTCTGAAAAATGTAATGGACTCTACGATAGCAGATTCACAAAGAGCTTTCATCAAGGGGAGACAGATTCTTGACTGCTGTCTCATTGCCAACGAGTTGGTAGAAGAGTTAAGATTGAAGAAAAAGAAAGGTTGGGCTTTTAAAGCAGATTTCGAAAAAGCATACGATAATGTGGACTTCAGATTTCTGGATTTTGTACTCATGAAAAAGGGATTCGGTGTGAGGTGGAGAAGATGGATCAAAGGCTGCTTAGGCAACGTCAACTATTCGATTCTTATCAATGGCAGACCCTGTGGCAAAATTAGAGGAGAAAAAGGGTTGAGGCAGGGAGATTCTTTATCTCCCTTTCTATTTAACTTGGTAGCTGATGTTCTGGCTAGGCTGATGGATAAGGCTAAGGCCATGAACTTTATCCAAGGCTGGGAAATAGGGAGGGGAGGAGTCGAGGTTTCTCACATACAATTCGCAGATGACTCTCTATTTTTTGTGAAGCAAGACGGACACCTAAGATTTTTGAAGGAAATTTTGGCTTCTTTTTGCGAAATGTCGGGTTTGAAGATCAATATGGAGAAGAGTGCTTTGTTGAGTATTAATTGTGAGGCCGAAGTGGAAGTAGAGATGGCTAGAGAATTTGGTTGCGGGCTGGAGTCTTGGCCCATTACCTACCTGGGGGTACCTCTAGGAGGGAATCCTCTAAAGACATCCTTTTGGGAGCCAGTGCTGTTCAAAATGTCAAAAAAGCTGGCGAGTTGGAAAAAATCCTTTCTATCGCGAGGAGGTAGATTAACCTTGATTGAGGCAGTAATGAATGCCATTCGGTTGTATCAGCTATCGCTATTCAAAATCCCTAGGGGGGTGGCGGTGACCATGGAAAAATTAATGCGGAATTTTTTGTGGGACGGGCCGGACGGGGACAAACATTGTCATCTGGTTTCTTGGGAAAAGGTTAGTCTGCCTAAGAGTAGGGTGGGCTGGGGATCGGCAATATCCGTTCAAGGAATAGAGCATTGCTGGGTAAATGGTGGTGGCGTTTCTCGGAGGATGGGAATTCTTTGTGGAAGAGGATTGTGGCAAGCAAATATGGCATGCAAGATAACGGCTGGGATGCGGGACTGGCTAAACATAACACTTTTCGGAGTCCCTGGAAGTTCATCTCTAGGATTTATCCGGTGTTTATTCAATCAGTGAGCTTAGAGGTCAAAGGGGGAAATAGAATTAGGTTTTGGGAGGATTGTTGGGTAGGGCAAGCCTCTTTTCAGATCCTGTTTCCTTCACTCTTTAAGATCTCTCTCGCCCATAATAAACCCATTTCATTTTTTCTTTCCAGCGATTCCTCGATAAATTCTCTTTCGTGGGATTTGCATCTTCGTCGTAATATCAGGGATGGGGAGTTGGGTGAGTTGTCCAGTTTGTTGGTAGTTTTGGATAGGGCTAGCTTAGTGGAGGGAGGGGAGGACGCTCGGAGGTGGAAGTGGGGTGATTCAGGAGAGTTTTCAGTTAAATCCTTCTTTGAGTCCTTCTTTTCGGACGTATTGTATCCAAAATTTGATCTTTTCCACATAATTTGGAAGGCTAAGATTCCCTCTAAGGTAAAGGTTTTTGCGTGGTCAGCGGCGTTGGGAAGACTGCCGACTTGTGACGTGATTCAGAGGAGGTTTCCGAATTGTTCCTTGAGTCCTAATTGGTGTGTTTTGTGCAAACAAGGGGCAGAGAGTCAAGATCATTTGTTGGTTCATTGTATTTACACCAGTTCCTTATGGTGGATGCTGCTGAAGGAAGTGGGGTTGACTTGGGTGACTCCAGACACCACGAGAGAGTTACTCGGAACAGATTGGGGTTTGGGCACTGGGAACTAGGGGGAAAATTTTGTGGGGGGTGTTAGTGCATTGTGTTTGTTGGACCGTGTGGCTTGAAAGAAACAAAAGGATCTTTCAAGATGAAGAAAATTCGATTGAAGTTAGTTGGGACAAGATAAAGCTGAGCGGATCAACTTGGTTACACAATATCAAAGAATTTCAACCTTTTGCTATTTCAGATTTGTATAGGGATTGGAGTTTTGTTTTGAGTTAGATTTACTTGAACCTCTTTTGAGGATTAGTGGATCACTGGTCCACATTTGTAATTTAACTATTTTTACTTTAATAATATTTCTGTTTCTGATCAAAAAAAAAAAAAAAAATACTAACAATGAACTCTCTTTTACTCTTTCTTGCACTCACACGCAGAGTCCAGAATGAACTATTACTAGAGACAGTGCTTGAAATGCTACTTGTGAAAACGCTATTACAAAAATTAGTAAAGTATAACTACAGAATAGCAGACAATGGGATACAAACATACAGTAGCAATGCAAGGAAAATCATAAAACCCTTGGACAGCGAATTGATCAATAAATCTACCATGTGAATCCTCCAACCTCCAAATAAATGCCAATTGGATCAAAGCTCCTGACCATTAAAATGTCATAAAAATCACAATAGCAACAATACAACAGTTGAAATAAAATATAAAGGCCATGGAAAATGGAGAAGACAATTGACTCAAGTTCAACAACACTTACAGATGATTTAAAAGATGTGTCACCTTGAAATTGCAAAGGAAGCAGTTTGCACAAGAAAACCAGATGTCCATTATCAAAAACAGAAGCAAATTCAGAAACCAAAGTTTCTGATTTCATTATTATGAAGCATGCATTGTTAATGTCACTATAATTTTATACACAATCATAATTTCCTGTCAAAACATTGTCATATATAATGATCAGGTAGTGCTGATCATAAAACAGAATGGGCTAACGTTCTAAGTAGAAACCAGCTGAATTTAGAGATTTTTTTTCCTTTGTCTGGTTTTACCATTCACGGTGGCTTTACTATTTGCAGAGCGTGGTACCAAAACTGTTATCTAAAATGTTCAGATTCAAAAAAAATTTTAAAAGGGCTAATTTTTTCCAATCTCATTTCATAAACTGAGTGATATAAGCAGAAAATATTTTTGATCAACCAAGATTTTATACGACTTCACCTCTTTCGTGAGAATTTCTCGCAACAAACTATAAACCCCAAAAAAACCCAATGAATCGAGAAGAATTTGGGAAGAGAAAATCAGAGGATAATTCGAAACGAAGCACAAATGTCACGATAATGACGCCAACTAAAAAAATTAATCCATCATGAGAAACAGCTAATTACGTTTAATAGAAAGTTAATTTTTTTACAAAAAAATTATGTTAGCTCAAAATTATAACGTAAAAATTGAGAAGATTGAGGAAAATTACCGATAATCATTCCCACAGTAACAAATGCAAGGAGAGCGAAGATGAATTTCGTAGCAGGCGCTGCCATTTCGGAGACGAATGAATGGGAGCGAAGATCGGAGATTGGGACTGAAAATGAACTCTATTGGGGAACAAAAGTTAATAATTTAAGCAAGCCCCGTGCCTCGTGCGACAAATTATTTTTTGTTGGACACGTGGTTTTCGGTATGTAAAAAAATTAAACTACACTAGTTACCGACCCATGCGCGTTATATTTGTACCATAATTCATGAGAAGTACATATTGGTTACGTGTAATATAATAAATAAATAAATCGACTTTAATCTATCTATTTAATACGTGTAAAGATGAGAAAAAATATAATTAAATTTGACATGTGTTGTTGGTATCATTGAAATTTATTTTTTTGGTGAGAAGAGAAGGGTAAATTAAGAAAAAAAATTTGGTTTGTCCAAGCCATACTAAAAACAGTTTTTCTAATACCTTCAACTATTATAAAATAGTAGAGATATCTGAAAAAAAAAAATTAAAAATAATTTTGAAAATAATTTCTAAAAAATTTTATCCAAATATAATTTTTTTAAAAATAATTAAGAGGTATTTTTTATTTTTTTAAATAAAAAACAAGGTCGAAAAACAATAAATTTCCACAACAAAAAATTACAAACATACAGTTAAAAGATTTTGTTAGGATCGGTGCAGTGTTTAGAAATGAGTTGAATAAACACTCTCAACTTTTCAGTCTTCTACTTCTGAAATGTATGCTTCTAACTATTTTGAGGAATCACAAGTTAGCCTCGTTCTTTGTTAAGTACAACTGACTACTAAAAGTGCGGAAACAATTCACAACATTAATAAAACAAAAGGCAGTAGATGATAAGGTAACACAAGACTTGTTTTTGGATGTTCGAAAGACAGAACTCATATATGACTCCCCTTATTCTGCTTTCAAAGGCATTATTAGAAGACTTTGATTGGTTGACACTTGTACAAATCCACTTCAGTAAGTCTTGTCCTTGTCTATTGAAACTCCTAGTATTACAACACAACACAATAAGAATACTGATTCTAGGAAAGACTCTTTCACATATTACAATCACCTCACATTATTTAGTAGTTAATACAATGAATGAGCGTGAGTAACAATAGCACGATCACAGTCGAATCACGTATATACCAGAACACTACTAGGGCACATGCGTTTTTTACAAAATACAAAATAAGAACGTTTTTTTATTTATTTTGGTGTTCAATTCATAGAGCACAGATTTATGTGGTTTGTCTGATTAGTTGATTGAGAATATAAGAGTGTTCGGTTTGGGTCACAGTTTTTTTTGTTACATAAGTTGATTCAAAATATAGGATTGTCATGTGTTTTTCCTAATTTTTTGAAAATTTTGTATGTGATATTTCATTACTTGAATTCTTATTACTAGATCGATAATTTATTGTATGTGATAACTCGTTGCTTGAATATCTCAATATAACAGCTATAAACACTATTTAGGTTTCTAATTTTCTGGAAATCTTTCTTTAATTCATTTTTGCTAATTTTCTCAATTTGAATAGAGTTGGTAAATACAATGCTACTTTTACTAATTAAATTTTAAGTAAGACAGGGAAGGATTCAAGTTCAAGTTCAAGTTCAATTAAAGAATCAGAATTTCTTACTCATGCCCACATTTTGAGTCTGTTTATGCTTCTCTTAAGTCTTATTTTTGTGCGAGAAAGAAAGAGGATTTTTTTTAATCATGGTAGTGATAGAAATCACACCATAAATATTAGTATTTAAAATTTCAAATCTTTACCTTTATTTTTTTCTGACAGAAACTTTGGTGTTTATGCTTCTCTCTCTTAATTGATTGAGAATATAGGTGTATTATTCCTACCCTTATATTAATATTTTGTATTAATTTATCCTTATGGCTCAACTGTAACGACCCACTGTATCAAGACGGGTCTTTTCAGCGTGCTTATGTCCTCACTCACACGCACCCTGAAAAACTTCCCAGGGGGTCACCCATCCTATAATTGCCCCAAGTCAAGCACGCTTAACTTTGAAGTTCTTATGTGATGAGCTTCCGAAAAGAAGATGCACCTTCTTGATATGAGCAGTACATATGAAATCTTTTAAGCCATCCTCAACTATGTAGTCCCATACCTACACAGTCTCAGAATCCCCTCTCATTTCGGCACGAGATCGGTTCATTCATGTCTCCCTCCGCCTAGAAGCTTACCAGGAGCCGCTCATTGTCCGTGCAACCTCTTGGCACCGGCGATCACTCCCTGCCTCTTCAGCCCCGGGCGTCACATGCCCACCAGCTTCCGCTTGGTTCGTCCCCGAACCATACCGTACTAAGAGAGGTCGTCTCTGATACCATTTGTAACGACCCACTGTATCAAGACGGGTCTTTTCAGCGTGCTTATGTCCTCACTCACACGCACCCTGAAAAACTTCCCAGGGGGTCACCCATCCTATAATTGCCCCAAGTCAAGCACGCTTAACTTTGGAGTTCTTATGTGATGAGCTTCCGAAAAAAAGATGCACCTTCTTGATATGAGCAGTACATATGAAATCTTTTAAGCCATCCTCAACTATGTAGTCCCATACCTACACAGTCTCAGAATCCCCTCTCATTTCGGCACGAGATCGGTTCATTCATGTCTCCCTCCGCCTAGAAGCCTACCAGGAGCCGCTCATTGTCCGTGCAACCTCTTGGCACCGGCGATCACTCCCTGCCTCTTCAGCCCCGGGCGTCACATCAACAAAATGGTATAACGGGATAAAACCATAATATGTCCCTATAGTTTCCTAACTTTCCCAAAAATATACTAACATTTTATTTGTTCCTAATTATATCCCTCATTTAACAAAAAATTTCCCTGATATGTACCACAAACTAAAAATTTCCTATACTACCCTTATATTAATATTTTTTATTAATTTATCCTTATGGCACAACAAAATGGTATCAGAGCTTATAAACCGGATCCTCTATCGTGTGACCTGATGCGAAACACGGCTCTCCGTACGGAACGACCACCACCATGGGCCTTAACCCAGCTGGTGCTCTGGTTAGCTAGCTGATAGGTATCACTTGTGGCATCACCCCGTAAAACATAATCTTATCCTTGATAACCATAGGCTCTGAGTTGGGGAACTGGCGCAAAATGGTATCAGAGCCTAGGTAATTTTATTCAGACTTTATATTATTCATTAAATCATATGTTTCTTTGTTGAAGAAGAGATTTTCAACAAACCATGGATTCAAACGAGAGTTTGAACCAGAAGGATTTCATTTATATGAAATCTCATAAACAAGTGAATCTATTTAAAATAGATTCTTTACAAAGAAACTTAAAAAAACATGGGTCTTTTATACTCTTTGAAGTGATTAAGAAATATGATTTATAATATTCAATTTCTAGAGATTACACCAAATTTCTCTAAACTCTCCGGAGACCTTAGAGAAATTCAAAAGACGGTACAATATTATAGCAATCAGCTGTATGAAATACCACGGCAGATTGAAGAAATTCTTAAGAAACAAGAAGAAATTCTTGGAACTCTAAAGGATCTTCAAACAAAAATCATAAATCTAGAACACACCTCTAGTTCTAGAAAAGGTAGTACATGAGGAAGGTTACCACTCTCGTTTGGTACCGAACCTTTGTTACACCAGAAAGGTAAAACCAAAATGGTATAAAAACATTTTAACTGATGAAGAATGATGATTAATCTCATAAAAACAGTATCAGAGAAAAACACTATCTGATGGCTACTTTAGAGAGATTAAATCTCGAGGATCTACAAGATCTTGCAGATTCATTTGCGAATCTTAAAGTAGTAGATCTGAAAATGAATTTCCCTGAGGGTGAACAACCTATAGGAAATCCTCCAAGATATGTGGTTAAAACAGAAGAACCACATAGTGAGTTTCACGTTGGAGAAAATTCACATCCAACAGGAACTAGGTCAAGAAGAAGTAAGATACCACTACATCAAACTCCTTATGAAAAAATTGTTTTAGATCCGATACATCTTTATGGGGCTATGTTAATGAAACGACTAGCTACTACTACTCAAATAAATAAAAGAGGATAATACGCGAATTTTCAAAAATTTACTAAAAATTCCGGCATTACCCGTTTGTTTATTGAACAACCATCAAACGCAGACAACAGTTCAAAATATTTTAAATAGAACCTCCCAAACATTCCAACAAGTTCCAAAAACGTAAGTAACATGACAGCTGAGTACCCTACCGGACAACCATAAGTAAAAGCGATACATGAAAAATGTTCCTACACAGGGAAACACATCCTGCTACCAAATAAAAACGAGAAAGTAGAAATGTAATTTATTATAGACACTCAAACTGAAAAGACATAACGGAAAATAAATGAAGCCACGGTCATGGGCCTGCGCCTCCGGGAACCTCACCCAGGGGATCTTGCCCCTCCGTCCACTGATACTCGTCCTCACCTAAAAGTAGGAAAAGTGGGGTGAGTCTAAAAGACCCAGCAAGATAATGGGGGGGATAGCGAGTACTACATAGGTACAAGCACACACAATGTTGGAAAAATCGTGTTCAGATCAATTAAGAATTGATACCCGGTGCAGCGGAAGTTTAAAAATTTATTTTTATATATGGAACGATTTCATATCATGGGTATCAAAACTTTTACGATTAAATTATGCAAGTAAAAATAAATTCACAATTAAATTTTTACCTATTCAATCAACGGCTTGATTATGGACACCAACAGAATTTAATTTGCTCTTTTTGTATATCCCGGGAACCGATGGCTTCACGATCAATCTCCGAAATAAGGTCCATGAACAGAAAACAGAAACCCTCTGATTGATTGCACTAGAAATCAATCAGATGTTTATCGATGAGAATAAACAGATTTGATCTGTTAATTCGGAATGTAATTTTTCACAAAAATCACAGACCGAATTTTCTCTAAAGGGACAGAGGAATTTTCGAAAAATTCCCCTTGAAAAATATATGTGTGATTTCGAAAATTGCAAGATGGAATGCTTATGATTTTCGAACACTACTCATATATTTATAATTAATTTCTAGACTAGATTAAGTTATGATTATATTAGGACTCTAACTCCTTAGGGCCCATAATCCATAACTTAAGCCCAAAAAGTCAAGCCCGTTATTATAGAAATTAATATAAAATTCATCATGACTCATATTGATAAACCGATTTAACCAATGTGCACAGAAACCATTTCTGCACCTTTTAAAGTCAAGATAATTTTTCTGAATCCGAATTCAGTGATTTCCAAAAATGCACATCCCTATGTCATTTTAGGAAATTCCACTCCCTTTTAGTTAAGAAGTCCAACTTCTCTTTCATTAAATTTAACTCTTTAAATTTAACTATCTCAACGGGGTTTAGTAATCCATTACTTGTGTGACCCTTAATGGTTCAGGGATACAGCTAGCCGTGGGCTCACAACTCCTTGTGACTCGAAACAACAATTTCCGACTTGTCCAATGAATCATGGTAAGAGCGTCTAGCAACATCGCCCCATGATTCCCTAGGTATCACTTATAGTGCCTGCAAGAACCAGTAGATTTTGGTTAGCGTACAGTACGGTCCCTTCATCCATATATCCCGATCGAATCAACAACCATTGATGCATCGAGAGTCGTTCGAGATTCGATAACTATGCATTACATCTTGGAGATCAAATAGTGACATCGCATGTGTTACTAGGAAACCGAGTAACCTAAAACACATCATGTACTCTGGCCGGAGATTCGTCACACTAATATCTCCTCAGATCGCATAGGATATCCACACTCGCAAGTATGTGGTGAATCCTTGACAACAAAGCATCGACTCCTATATGTGTCGTAACTGTACCCAATCCCGACATCTGATGACCCCAATAGAGTCGGTAAACGAGTCAAAGTACAGTACTAGCATATAGAGTCTCAATGATGTTTCAAGTAGTAAGGACTAATGGTGTACAACCAAAACCGCGGACTTTATCTACTCGATAAGTGATAACCACTTGGAAAGTCCGAATAGGGTAGTTCGATCATTCATCATATGAATATCTATTTGCATGCTTTGAACATCTCCATGTCCATTACCAATGAAACGTGGTACTTGGCATTACAAATGCTAGTCTCAATATCGAGCGATCCTTATCCTTATTAGCGGACGGCTCAATTGACTAGGAACTGTTTAGAATATACAGTGACTATAAGATGTGTTTCATAATAGTGATCTCTCTTTATTCACTATCTCATCTTACTTACACTATAGTATATTCAAGGTCTTTATCAAAACATCAATAGTATATCACAATATAACAATATGAAGAAAGACAAAGAAAATGCCATTAATGAATGTAAATTATATTAAACAAAGATTGTTTATACATAGAGTCACAAAAGCCCTTAGCCACAAGTTGGCTAACCGGGCACCCACTCTTTCAATCTTCCACTTGCCCTAAAGCCAACTAGTCACACTATGCAATCTCATTGCTTCGCGGTGTTTGTCAAACAATGGTCCTGGCAAGGGCTTAGTAAGTGGATCAGCGATATTGTCTGTAGAGGCCACTCACTCGACAGTGATGTCTCCTCTTTCCACAATCTCCCGGATGATGTGGTATTTCCTCAGTACGTGTTTGGATCTTTGATGAGACCTTGGTTCCTTTGCCTGAGCAACGGCACCAGTGTTGTCGCAGTACACAGGAACTGGACCAACAGCTTCAGGAATTACGCCCAACTCTTGGACGAAATTCCTCATCCAAATGGCCTCTTTAGCAGCAGCTGATGCTGCAATGTATTCTGCCTCAGTGGTGGAATCCGCTGTGGTGTCTTGCTTGGAAGTCTTCCAAGAGATAGCACCGCCATTGAGCATGAATACAAATCCAGAGGTTGACTTCGAGTCATCCACGTCGCTTTGGAAGCTAGAATCGGTATAGCCTTCCAATTTCAATTCTCTTCCTCCATAAACCATGAATATATTCTTAGTCCTTCTCAAGTACTTAAGAATATCCTTCACGGCTTTCCAATGCATTTGACCGGGGTTGGCCTGATATCTGCTCGTGACACTCAGAGCAAAGGCTACATCCGGTCTGATAGATATCATCCCATACATAATACTACCTATGGCTGACGCATATGGTATGTGTGTCATTTTCTCTATCTCTTCGTCAGTCTTGGGACACATAGACTTGGATAGAGAAACTCCATGACACATAGGTAGATGTCCTCTCTTGGACTCATCCATAGAAAACTTTTTCAATATGGTGTCGATGTAGGTTGCTTGAGTGAGTCCTATCATTCTCTTAGATCTATCTCTATAGATCTGTATCCCTAGAATATAGGATGCCTCACCCAAATCCTTCATCGAAAATCTACCTGATAACCATATCTTTGTTGACTGCAATATCCCTACGTCATTCCCAATGAGTAGGATGTCATCAACATAAAGCACTAAGAACGTCACCGCATCCTTAACTACTTTCTTGTACACGCACGGTTCCTCCGGGTTTTTGATGAAACCAAAGTCCTTTATTGTTTCATCAAATTTCTGGTTCAGACTTCTTGATGCTTTTTTGAGACCATAAATTGATCTCTGAAGCTTGCATACCTTATGCTCGCTTCCCATGGATGTGAATCCCTCGGGCTGCATCATATAGATTTCTTCCTTAATGTTTCCATTAAGAAATGCAGTCTTCACATCTATTTGCCATATCTCATAGTCATACCATGCTGCTATGGCAATAAGGATTCTTATGGACTTGAACATTACGACTGGTGAAAAGGTTTCATCATAGTCAACTCCTTGTCTTTGAGTATAACATTTTGCTACCAATCGTGCCTTGTAGGTAAGTACCTTACCATCAGGCCCAAGTTTTCTCTTGTAGATCCATTTACACCCTATTGGAACAATTCCATCGAGAGGATCTACTAAAGACCAAACTTCGTTTGTATGCATCGAGTCTATTTCCGACTGCATAGCTTCAAGCCATAAATTAGAATCCGCATCAGAAATTGCTTTCTTGAAGTTTCTTGGATCACATCCAATGTCGGGTTCACTTTGATCCCCTTCAAGAAGAAGACCATATCGAATAGGAGGTCTAGAAGTCCTCTCGGATCTCCTAGATATAGGCTTGTCCGTTGAAGGTTCTTGAGGTGTGTGGTCATTATTTTGTATATCGGGTTCTTCTCGAATTTCTTCGAGTTCCATCATCTTGCCTTTCTTATCTAATAAGAACTCCTTCTCCATTAAGGTGGCATTCCTCGAAACAAACACTTTTGTCTCATAAGGATGATAGAAATAATATCCGATTGAATTCTTCGGATATCCTACAAAATAACATAAGGTGGATCGACTATCCAACTTATCTCCCACTATCTGCTTCATGTAAGCAGGACATCCCGAAATCCTTAAGTACGAATATTTAGGAGCTTTGCCATTCCATAACTCGTATGGAGTTTTATCTACTGCTTTAGTGTGAACATTGTTCAACAACAATACCGCCGTTTCAAGCGCATAGCCCCAAAACGAAGGTGGGAGCTCAGTTAAGCTCATCATAGATCGAACCATGTCCAACAAAGTTCGATTGCGACGCTCCGAGACACCATTCAGCTGAGGTGTCATAGGAGGAGTCCACTGAGAGAGAATCCCATTCTCTTTTAGATAGCTCAAAAACTTGGTACTTAAGTATTCTCCACCTCGATCCGATCGAAGTGCTTTAATACTTCTACCTTGTTTGTGTTTCTACTTCTGCCTTGAATTTTTTGAACTTTTCAAATGATTCAGACTTATATTTCATTAAATATAAATACCCATACCTCAAATAATCATCAGTAAAGGTAATGAAGTAGGTATGTCCAAATTTAGTACCGATACTAAATGGTCCACAAACATCTGTATGGATCAAATTCAACAGGTTTTGACTATGCTCAGGCTTCCCTTTGAAAGGAGATTTAGTCATTTTTCCTTTTAGGCAGAACTCACAAGTAGGTAGAGAGTTAATATCAGATATATCAAACATGCCCTCTCCCACTAGCTTGTTCATCCTCCTTGAGGAAATATGACCTAGCCTAGCATGCCAAAGGTTTGCCGGGTTTTGGCTATCGTTTTTCCTTTTATTTGTTGTTACCGGTTTATCAACATAATTAATTGGAACGTCTTTTAATTTTAAGTTATATAGATCGTTTTCAAGTTGTCCATTTCCAATCAAACATTCATTCTTGTAAATATTGCAAATCTCATTCACAAAGTTACAAGAAAAACCGTCTCTATCAAGCATAGAAACAGAAATAATGTTTTTAACTAAATCTGGCACAAATAAAACATCTCTCAAAAATAACTTAAAATTGTTCTGCAAAACTAAATAAACGTCTTCCACTGCTTTGACTTCAACTCTGGAACCATTTCCAAGCCTCAGCTGGGTCTCACCCATCCTAAGCTTACGACTTCTTGTCATCACCTGCAAATCATTGAAAATGTGAGATCCACATCCGGTATCCAATACCCAAGAAGTAGTATTAAGTGAAACATTTATTTCAATATAAAACATACCCTTTGCAGTTTGCAACTGCTCGAGGTATTCCTTGCAGTTACGTTTCCAATGACCGGGTTTCTTGCAGTCATGGCAAACATCTCCAGATATGTTCACGTTTGAAGCTTTTGTCTTGGCCTTCTTTTGTAGTATAATTTTCTTGGGTGGGGCAGAACGTTTCTTACCCTTTCCACTTGGCCCCTTCTTGGAGTAAGAAGAGGAGCCAACCAAGAGTACCGGTTTATCCTTCTTTAATGTGGCCTCATAAGACACAAGCATATTGACCATCTCTTCAAGGGTGGCCTCTATCTTGTTCATATTGAAGTTCACCACAAATCCGTCAAACGACGAAGGAAGGGAAAGAAGCAACAAGTCCGCGTTTAGTTCATGCTCCAAAGTCAAATCGAGTGTTACCAATTTTTCAATGAGCTCAATCATGTGTACCCCATGCTCACGGACCGAAGTCCCATCTCGCATGCGGCATGTCATGAGCTCTTTGATGGTGGCATACCTCTCCGACCTTGACTGAGCTCCAAAAAGTTTCTTGAGGTGCATGTGTATGTCAGCAGCATTCACGACATCCTCAAATCGCCTCTGGAGTTCATCAGACATTGAAGCTTGCATATAGCACTTGGCCTTGACATCATGGTCCCACCATTGATCAAGTTTTGCCAATTCTTCCGGACTTATATTAGCTGATGCTTTCTTTGGAGGATTCTTTTCTAACACGTAGAAAATTTTCTCCGAGTTTAGAACAATCTTTAATTTACGGAACCATTCCGTATAGTTTGCGCCAGTCAATTTGTTTTGTTCGAGAATTGAGTATAGTGGATTTCGTGAATTCATTGTAATGAAATACTGAAAAGAAACAGACAATAATCAGTGATTGTTTAATTAATTTACTAAGACATAAAATATGGCAAAATTTAATTTTATGAATTTCACTCCCACTATTTTAACGATTTCACTACCCTCTAGTGAAAACGGGAAACTTATTTCCTTAGTGGGAACATGGAGTCTAATTGACAAACTATAGTCCCGAATAATATCAGCCAACCATAATTTTCAAAAAGTAGAGCCCAATTGCTTCCAAAGCAACCCCCATGTTTTTACCTCATGTCCAATAAGGGCCCAATAATATGACGCCGTTTAATGTGACATGTCAAGATGACCCATCAATATTAAGTTGTGATGGACGGTCGCCATGTGGATCCCCAATAATATGAGCCAATCCCATGGGAGTTCCACCCAACTTACAACATGTGTCGATCTAATGTACAGCTTTTCGACGAACGGGCCCCCCCAATAATATGAGCCGGACCGTGCCCGCGGGTAGCATCTCATACATTGATCGTTGATGGAAGGTAGGAATATTTAAACAATATTTAAATTCCCTTTTGTTTATCTTGATATCAATTTTAAATCATATATAAAATGAGAGATTTTTAATTTTTTGAAAATCTGTCTCATCATGCAATTTATGTATGCTTGCGGGATTCATACAATTTAGTCTAAACATGCATACATCAATAATATCATATATTATTTAAGGATGATCGATCCCATTATCTAATCGACCCGTGGTTGCCAATCACGAGTCTAAGTCCAATCCTAGGTGATATGCAAGTATGCAATGCAATCCTATTACATTGAGCTTCCATTTACATTTCTTCGGTCTTTATCGTCTGCTGGGCCCACCATTGTCTTCAAATCTTTATCTCCCACCAAGTCTAACAAATTTACAATAAATTTCGATAACAAGTAGGGGATAAATATTTAAGGGGTGGTAACGGGCCATAAACCAAGCCCACTTTTTATTACAAATGACAATTCAAATTTGGGCTATTAACCAAGCTCATTAATAAAACCCAACAATAATAAAACCAAATGTAAATTACCTAACATACACCTAAAACATTGGTCATGGCAATCGATCATCCTTTTATCCAATAATTAATTCAATAATTAAAACATTGGATAACATGCAATGACATCATAATTAAAAGATAAAATCATATTTTATCTAATACATTCATAAGATCATATCTTATCATCAATTGTACCAAAATAATTAATTTTATAAAATCTAATTTAACGGATAAGATTTACAAATTTTCCAAAAATTCAAATTTATCCAAAAATTAATTTTAAAAATTTCGGACTCAAACAATTTGATCCGATGCCTCGTGGACCAATCAAAAACAATTTTCGATCGGACCAAAAACTAAAATTTCAAAATATTAAAATTTTAATTAAAAATAAATTTTAATTTTTCCCGGGCAGCCCTCTCCTCCACGTGGGACAGGGCTGCCCACGTGGAGGCGGGCAGCTTCGTCGCTGCCCTTCGCTGCCTCGATGCCCCTGTTCCGTCAAAATTTTAATTTTTAAAATTCGTTTTGTTTTCAAAAAACCGAGGCCAAATATTTTGTACAATCGATTAATTTAATCGTTTGATCTGAGCAACCTGGCTCTGATACCACTGTTGGAAAAATCGTGTTCAGATCAATTAAGAATTGATACCCGGTGCAGCGGAAGTTTAAAAATTTATTTTTATATATGGAACGATTCCATATCATGGGTATCAAAACTTTTACGATTAAATTATGCAAGTAAAAATAAAATCACAATTAAATTTTTACCTATTCAATCAACGGCTTGATTATGGACACCAACAGAATTTAATTTGCTCTTCTTGTATATCCCGGGAACCGATGGCTTCACGATCAATCTCCGAAATAAGGTCCACGAACAGAAAACAGAAACCCTTTGATTGATTGCACTAGAAATCAATCAGATGTTTATCGATGAGAATAAACAGATTTGATCTGTTAATTCGAAATGTAATTTTTCACAAAAATCACAAACCGAATTTTCTCTAAAGGGACAGAGGAATTTTCGAAAAATTCCCCTTGAAAAATATATGTGTGATTTCGAAAATTGCAAGATGGAATGCTTATGATTTTCGAACACTACTCATATATTTATAATTAATTTCTAGACTAGATTAAGTTATGATTATATTAAGACTCTAACTTCTTAGGGCCCATAGTCCATAACTTAAGCCCAACAAGCCAAGCCCGTTATTATAGAAATTAATATAAAATTCATCATGACTCCTATTGATAAACCGATTTAACCAATGTGCACAGAAACCATTTCTGCACCTTTTAAAGTCAAGATAATTTTTCTGAATCCGAATTCAGTGATTTCCAAAAATGCACATCCCTATGTCATTTTAGGAAATTCCACTCCCTTTTAGTTAAGAAGTCCAACTTCTCTTTCATTAAATTTAACTCTTTAAATTTAACTATCTCAACGGGGTTTAGTAATCCATTACTTGTGTGACCCTCAATGGTTCAGGGATACAGCTAGCCGTGGGCTCACAACTCCTTGTGTCTCGGAACAACAATTTCCGACTTGCCCAACGAATCATGGTAAGAGCGTCTAGCAACATCGCCCCATGATTCCCTAGGTATCACTGATAGTGCCTGCAAGAACCAGTAGATTTTGGTTAGCGTACAGTACGGTCCCTTCATCCATATATCCCGATCGAATCAACAACCATTGGTGCATCGAGAGTCGTTCGAGATTTGATAACTATGCATTACATCTTGGAGATCAAATAGTGACATCGCATGTGTTACTAGGAAAACCGAGTAACCTAAAACACATCATGTACTCTGGCCGGAGATTCGTCACACTAATATCTCCTCAGATCGCATAGGATATCCACACTCGTAAGTATGTGGTGAATCCTTGATAACAAAACATCGACTCCTATATGTGTCGTAACTGTACCCAATCTCGACACCTGATGACCCCAATAGAGTCGGTAAACGAGTCAAAGTACAGTATTAGCATATAGAGTCTCAATGATGTTTCAAGTAGTAAGGACTAATGGTGTACAACCAAAACCGCGGACTTTATCCACTCGATAAGTGATAACCACTTGGAAAGTCCGAATAGGGTAGTTCGATCATTCATCATATGAATATCCATTTGCATGCTTTGAACATCTCCATATCCATTACCAATGAAACGTGGTACTTGGCATCACAAATGCTAGTCTCAATATCGAGCGATCCTTATCCTTATTAGCGGACGGCTCAATTGACTAGGAATTGTTTAGAATATACAGTGACTATAAGATGTGTTTCATAATAGTGATCTCTCTTTATTCACTATCTCATCTTACTTACACTATAGTATATTCAAGGTCTTTATCAAAACATCAATAGTATATCACAATATAACAATATGAAGAAAGACAAAGAAAATGCCATTAATGAATGTAAATTATATTAAACAAAGATTGTTTATACATAGAGTCACAAAAGCCCTTAGCCACAAGTTAGCTAACCGGGCACCCACTCTTTCACACAACATTTAAAATAATGCGTAACAAAATAATCGTTAGTGCCCCTGAACTTAAAAGTGATGAACATGTATAAAGAATAAATGCATGAATATGACATGTGCAAGACTAAGTCAAATAACTTAATGAATAACATAAAATGTACTGGAACATGGTCATATGAATTTTGAGTGAACTCAGATCCATGAATTGTGACTCTGTGATTGCGATCATGATCATGGCTATAGTGCAAAATGCCGCAAGGAGGTCGAGATGAAACCCAACCCTCTTGCCCTATATTGGTAAGGGAGACCAGAATAGCTCTGGCTCCACGCGAACACATGATAAGGTAAGGAAACCCATAATGATTTGGTAAGGGAGGCCAAAACGTCTTTCAGCCCCATACGAACACATGAATATGTAGTCACAACCATCTCACTTCGTTCAAAATATAATTTTTTCCTTTATTGAATTTGAGACTTAGCATGCACATGTAGATGTAATGTTTACGAAAATATTGATTCAATGAATATGCAAAGGATTCGATGATGAATGACTGGAAATGGTGATTTAGGGAAGTACCAAGGGTGGGATTCTAAACCATGGTTAAAGCACTTAGGTGATTGAAACGGTACACCCGACACATCTTATATCTCACTCAAAACTTGTGCAAAAGAGATTCTGCTTGAAGTAGCACTTCCCTAACCTCTTAAGTTAATCCCAGTCCCGTACCCTTAACCCAATTCTGTTTTTATCACTGACTAAAAAGCTCAAACCCGAACAAAAATCTGGTTGACTAAAATTCTGCCCCTCTTAAGTCTCAAGACTTAAATCTTAGGGAAAACTCAACCAAATTGAATTCCGCTCAAAACGTCATTCCCTAACACCCTAAAGTGTCCACCAGCCCTGACCCCTCTCCGAAATCCTGCCTCTAACTGGGTTGCAACACCACATTTCCGGGCAACAATGATCCTCCCAAAAATCTGCTCAAGATCAACATCCTAAATTCAATCCAAGCTTACCGTATTTCCCCATGATCCTTGAACCACTATCCTAGAATCAAAGACAAACATCTAGACTCATCCAACGACCCCTTAACAGTCGCCAAAACCCCTCGCTAATGCCCATTCCCAAGCAACTCGGAGACAGCCCCTAGGCCTACTGTCAAATTCGAAGCCTTCCCACTACAATCTCGATCCAATATTGTTCATTCTAATGCTACCATGTGAAATACATATCACCCGTGGTAACCCCTACATCATCACACCATCAAACACCAACAAACACCAACAAACACACACACAAAAGATCGATCAGTAGACATGAAACTAACATTTTGAAAATGTTAAGCACAATAACCTTTTCATTCCAAAGCTTATAAAATGAATTAATTTACACATGTAATATCCAACTACAATCAAGATTCCCAAGTAAGAACCATCGGCCGAAAGAAAAAGACAACACAGGGCACGCATATTTTTTTTGTATAATCGAAAATGGGGAGTGCAGCTGATAACATCAAAATGCAACATACAATAATCGTATATAAAATGCGAGAAATGAACCACAATCTTGCCTAGTTAGAACAAGCAAGAATCGATGAACCCCAAAAAAAAAAAGGAATCTGCGGCCGAGAGCAAGCCGGGAAAGAACGGAAGAAAATGCAGGAAGCCGAGCTCAATCTACCCTCCTAGCTGGACATGGGTTGATTTTCTTGAGACAAATTCGAAGCTAGAAGATGCTTGGTGAAGAATCGAAGGAATGGGAATGAAGAACAGGGGGAATCGCTCTCTCTCGGTGTGTGTGTGTGTTGTGCGAGAAGGGTGCGTGAGTTTAGGTGTTTGTGTGTGTGTGTAATTTAAAAGCTAGGGTTAAATCCAAACCTAAGTGAAAAATGTCAATTAAAATTTAAAGTGCTAAACTAAGGTGATAACTTTACATCCCTAAATTAGTTCGCACCAAAATACACACTAGGATTTCCCAAATCAAAATAAAAGATCGAATTTGATAGCCCGAAAATTAAAATACTAATTTTTGCAAAGATTTTAAAAAAAATAGCTCAAGAGCGCGGGAAAAATTAAATTTAAAAGCGACTAACGCCGAAAATTTAAAATAATTAAATATTATAAAATTTAAAAACTAATTTAGGCAAGTAAATACCAAAAATAAAAAAAGTACGAATATTAAAACAGGTTAAGGCACAAAACTCAAATTATGGAAATTCTAGGCGTCACAGTTCCTCCCTCCCTAATAAAGAATTTCGTCCTCGAAATTCGAGACTTACCAAATAGTTCTTGATAGCGAGCTCTGATATCTGCTTCTGCTTCCCAAGTGGCCTCCTCATCCGAATGATTCTGCCATCTCACCTTGATCATTGGAATCGACTTGTTACGGAGTCTTCTCTCCTGTCTATCCAAAATCCGTATGGGCCTCTCCTCATAGATCATGTGATGAGATAGCTGAAGTGGTTCCAAACTGAGCACATGGGATGGGTTTGAGATGTACTTCCTCAGCATCGACACCCATCAAGGTTAGGATGAATCTCGATGCCAGTTTTCCCTTCTTCCCAAATCTCATAACTCCCTTCAGCGGTGCTACTCGGATGAACATATGATCTCCCACCGAGAACTCCAAGTCTCTCCTCATGTGATCAGCATAACTCTTCTGCCGGCTCTGCGCAGTCCTCATCCTGTCACGGATCTTGGCTACAACTTTGGCAGTCTGATGAACAATCTCTTGTCCCAATTCTGATTTCTCCCCAATCTCGGTCCACAATACCGGAGATCTACACGGTCTCCCATAGAGTGCCTCATAAGGTAGCCTCGACTCCCAACTGTCTTGAAAGTTAATGGCACAAGCTCTCAGAAGGTCCTCTAGAATCTGGATCACCCTCTCGGACTATCCATCCATCTGCGGGTGAAAGACAGTGCTATACAAAAGATTCGTCCCCAAAGCTGAGTGAAGGCTCTTCCAAAAAGTTGAAGTAAACCGCGGATCTCTATCAGACACTATGGAAACAGGGATACCATGTAGTCTGAATATCTCCCGGATATACAACTCCGCATACTGCATCATCGTGAAGGTCGTCCTTATTGGCAAAAAGTGCGCCGACTTTGTGAGTCGGTCTACTATAACCCAAATAGCATTAGAACTCCTCACTGTCCTCGGCAAACCAACAACAAAATCCATAGTAATGTTCTCCCATTTCCATTCTGGAATAGGGAGTGGCTTAAGCAATCCTGCAGGTCTCTGATGCTCTGTTTTGACCTGCTGGCATGTCAGGCATTCTGACACAAATCAGGCGATGTCGCGCTTCATGCCCGACCACCAATACAACTGCTGAAGGTCCCGTTACATCTTCTTACTAACTGGGTGGATGGAGTACGGTGATGTATGCGCCTCTGCCATGATAGTAACTCGCAGAAAATCATCTGCGGGCACCCAAAGTCTATCTGAACCTCACAATCCTGTCTACTACAAAATACAAACCACTATCTTTCTCCTCAGCTCTCAGTCTCCACTTTCTCAGCTGCTCATCATCTGTTTGAGCAACTCTGATACGGTCAAACAATGTGGTCTGCACTAACAAGGCTGACAATCTAGGAGCCCTAACCTCAGCATAGAACTCCAATCCGAACCTCTGAATCTCATCCTGCAACGGTCAAGCCATTGACATGGAAGCAATCACTGATGTCTTCCAGCTCAACGCATCTACGACCACATTAGCCTTACCCGGGTGGTAACTGATCTCACAATCGTAATCTTTCACAAACTCTATCCATCTCCGTTGCCTCATATTCAGCTCCCTCTGAGTGAAGTACTTGAGGCTCTTATGGTCGGTGAATATCTTACACTTCTCTCCATAGAGATAGTGCCTCCAAATCTTGAGTGCAAAAACCACAGCTGCTAATTCCAAATCATGAGTGGGGTAGTTCTTCTCATGCTCCTTCAACTGCCTAGAAGCATAAGCAATAACCCTATCTCGCTGCATAAGAACTGCTCCCAATCCCAACTTGGAGGCATCAGTGTAAACCACGAAATCACCTTGCCCCGATGGTATAGCCAATACTGGTGCTGTCGTAAGAGCTTCCTTCAATACATCAAAGCTCCTTTGACACTCGGAACTCCAAACAAACCTAGCATTCTTCTTGGTCAATGCTGTCAAAGGCACTGCAATAGACGAAAAGCCCTTGATAAACTTCCTGTAATAACCAGCCAATCCGAGAAAACTGCGAATCTCCGGTGCGTTTCTAGGTACTGTCCACTCCTTCACTGCTTGAACATTGGAGGGGTCCACCTCAACACCTCTCTCGGAAATGACATGGCCCAAGAATGCTACTCTCTCCAACCAAAACTCGCATTTGTCGAACTTATCAAACAGTTTCCGTTCCCGGAGTACCTCTAGAACAGTCCTCAAATGCTGCGAATGCTCCTCTCTATCCTTGGAATAAATGAGGATATCGTCAATGAAGACGATGACAATTATTGGTCCAAGAACGGCTGGAACACGCGGTTCATAAGATCCATGAAGACCGCTGGCACGTTCGTCATCCCAAACGGCATCACAAGGAACTCGTAGTGACCGTAACGAGTCCTAAAAGCTGTCTTGAACACATTCGATTCTTTCACCTCAGCTGATGATAACCGGATCGAAGGTCAATCTTCGAAAACACAAAGGCTCCTTGCAGCTGATCAAAGAGGTCCTCAATCCTGGGTAGTGGGTACTTGTTCTTCACTGTCACCCCATTCAACTCCCGATAGTCTATACACAGTCTTTAGCTTCCATCCTTCTTCTTCACAAAAAGGACCGGTGCACCCCATGGAGAGAAACTAGGGCGTATGAAACCCTTATCAAGCAACTCTTGAATCTGCTCTTTTAACTCCTTCAATTCCACATGAGCCAATTTTTACGGTGCCTTAGAAATTGGCACAGTACCGGGTACTAATTCGATAGAGAACTCCACTTCTCTATCAGGTGGGATGCCTGCAACATCGCCCGAAAACACATCCTCAAAATCTCTGATGACGTCCACGTCTGAAATATCTGGACGTGTTGGCAACTCCGTCAAAGATAAACTGGCTAAGAATGCCTCACATCCATCATGCACCAACTACTTAGCTTGCATGAAAGATATAATCTGAGTTGTAGTGGCCCGTACCCGAAATCAGTTATTAAGTGTTAATCAATTCATTAATCCTACTAGTTAAGAGTAAATGTGATTAAGGGAACTTTTAATGGGTTAACGGAGTTTGGAATTGGATTCAGAACACTTGAAAATGGTTTGATGGTCATCGAGTTCGGAGGCTCCAAAGTCAAGGTTTGGACAGTCCGAAGTCAGGGTTCGGATGATCCGAAGAGTGGTTCGGATGCTCCGAACGTGCTGCCGACAGTCGTCATGGATGATGTCATCATGCTGACGTAAGCAATGACGTAATATCGGGTCGGACGACCCGAAGCCCAGTTCGGACGACCCGAAGTCCAGTTCGAACGATCCGAACTTCGTCTATAAATAGGGGGGCCGAGCTCAAAATTGAAGTGCACCAGTTCCTCTCTTCTCTCTCGATTCCTTAGCCTTCTAACTCAGATCTAGGGAATTCTAGGCGTCCCGTTGGGAATCCGGAAGTGGCATAGAGATCCAGGCATCGTAGCGGAGTTTTGGCCTAGTTTTGAGACACTCGACATCAAAGGGCTAACGACGGACGAAGGTATAGCTTTTTCTTCCTATAAATATTTAGGAGTATGCTATAGCTTAGTTAAGGCTTTTGAAGCACTATAATGATAGTAGTATCATTTGGCAGTGTAGAGCAGACTATAGGCGTGGACCTAGAGTTGGTAGAGCTTGCACTGATTTGAGGTACGGAAGTATTGTTCAAGATATCCTGACTGAGTATGCATGTATTATGTGACTGCATGGTTTATATGTCATTGATTTATGCTGCATTCATTTGCATACTGAGCTATATCCTTCGAGATGTCTGTTAGTAGGGTTTTTTCCTATCCTGTTAGTGGTTGGACTTCCATCGATTTGAGTCCGGCATATCCACTGGTATTATGGTATGGGAGCCACCTCCTGAAGCGACGGCACATCGTGCTACATACCACCAGGGCCCGATCTGTCTTTGTTATCTGATCCTTGACCTCGAGTTTATAGGGAGTTCACTTTGCATGCATGTATACTCATACTCTCGTATTGAGAGTTTTATGCTCAGGTCTCGTACTCTGTGTTTCTGGACACCCTATTCCATGGGGCAGGTTTGCGATTGGATGAGGCGTGTGGATCCAGGAGGGGCTAGGCAGTTGTTGGCTAGCTGGAGCTTCGCCTAGGTTTTATTCTGTTGTTATTAGATTGCTTCAGTTGTTCGATCTGGTTGTATAATATTTGGGTATTTACAGATTCATTTACTTAGGATTGTATAATGTTTATGGTTTCCGCAGTTTTATTCTGATATCCGTTTAATTAGGTTAATTGCATGCCTAAGTTCTATTTAGTAGGTGATCCAGGTAAGGGTCACTACATTTATGGTATCAGAGCATGCATAGTATTCTTGGGATTTAGACTTTGCATAAGGTAACCGTGAGGTGCTTTTGTAGATGGCGAACTACGATGACCAGAGTAGCCATGGTAGTGGAGGTGGACGCTGGGGAGATGACGATCGTGAGCATCGTCGGGACCGTCATCATCGTCGTCGTGATGAGGATCGTTTCACTGTACGACGATTTCTGCAGATGGGTCCTAAGCCCCTTGTTGGAGGTGAGTCTCCGGAGGATGCGGAGAACTGGTTAGACCGTATGGAGATGACTTTTCAGACTTACCACTGCACCGATGAGCAGAAGATGGAGACCCTTGGCTATCTTCTGGATGGGCGAGCCCGTAGGTGGTGGAGGTTTACTTCTGCACCCTTTATTGCGGCGAGAGGAGTGGCCACCTGGGCCGAGTTTTGCACAGATTTTCAGAAGCTGTATTTTCCTCCTGCACTCCGTCAGTCGAAGGCAGGTGAGCTACTGAGTCTGCGGCAGGGAGCCATGTCTATTGATGAGTATCAGCAGAAGTTCTTTGATCTGCTATCCTATTGCCCCGAGATTGCTGACAGCTCTGGGATGAAGTATAATCTGTTCCTTCAGGGCCTTAACCCTGAGATCCATGACCGTGTGGCGGTTGGCGACGACATGTCCTACGAGGGTTTGGTGAGCCGTTGTCACCAGGCGGAGGACAGCATTCGACGGAACAGGTCTTTTCCTTAGTCGAGGCCTGCTAGTTCTTTGGGTCCCCGTGCCCAATCTTTCAAGAAGTATGGATCTACTTCTTCCTCTGGTTCTGGAGGTGTTGTTCGTTTTGGTAAGAAGGACAAGTGTGATCATTGTGGGAAGAACCATCCGACCGACCGTTGCCGTAGAGCTTCTGGAGCTTGTTTCCGTTGTGGAGAGACTGGTCATATCCGGAGGGATTGTCCACTATCTGGGGGAGGAGGTTCTGGTTCAGGATCTGGTTATCAGGCTACCGTTTAGCAGAGGACGCAGGGACAGCCTGCTGGGAGTTCTCATTTGAGGCCACGAGCTTCTGGCCAGGTGTTTGCCCTGAGACATGATCAGGCAGTGGAGGAGAATGAGAAAGTCATCGCAGGTACATTTCTGCTTTATGGTATACCTGCTCTTGTACTTATTGACACTGATGCATCTCATTCCTTCATTTCTACACGTTTTGATAAGAGGCATAAGTTACCATGCATTGCACTAGACGTAGTGATGTCTATTTCTAATCCGACGGACCAATCTGCTTTGGCTAAACGTCTAGTGATGGGTTGCCCTTTAGAGTTCGAGGGTAACATTTTGATTGCGAATCTCATGGTCCTGGCGATGGACGACTTCGATTGCATTCTGGGGATAGATATGTTGACTACCTATCGAGCTTCAGTGGACTGCTATCAAAGATTAGTACGCTTTCATCCGAAAGAGAGTGAGAGCTGGTTTTTCTATGGAGAGGGAGCGCGACCCCCGATGCCTTTGGTATCAGCTTTGAGAGCCTGTCGAGCTCTAGAGTCTGGCGGGGAAGGCTACCTTATCTACGCAGTTGATTTGTCCGCTGAGAGTATTGGGATAGAGAGTATTCCTGTTGTGGATGAATTCCCAGATGTATTTCCTGATGAGATTCCGGGTTTTCCTCCTGCTAGGGAAGTCGAGTTTGGCATAGAGTTGATGCCGGGTACTTCGCCTATTTCTCGAGCACCATATCATCTGGCTCCGTCAGAGATGCGTGAGTTGAAGAATCAGCTACATGATCTTTTGGAGAAGGGATACATTCGTCCTAGTGTATCTCCTTGGGGAGCTCCTGTTCTTTTTGTAAAGAAGAAGGATGGGTCTATGCGGTTGTTCATTGACTATCGGCAGCTGAATCGAGTCATTGTGAAGAACAAGTATCCGTTGCCTCGTATTGATGACTTGTTTGATCAGCTGCAGGGCACTTCAGTTTACTCCAAGATCGACTTGAGATCTGGATATCATCAGTTGAGAGTCTGTGATCAGGACGTAGCCAAGACTGCATTCCGTACTCGCTATGGGCATTACGAGTTTCTAGTGATGCCATTTGGTTTGACTAATGCGCCGGCTATGTTCATGGATCTGATGAACCGTGTCTTCAGGGAGTATTTGGACAAGTTTGTCATGGTCTTCATTGACGACATCTTGGTGTATTTGCGTAATACGGAAGAGCATGTTTCTCACTTGCGGTTGGTACTGCAGACTCTTCGAGATGAGCAGTTGTACGCCAAGCTGAGCAAGTGTGAGTTCTGGATGGATCGAGTGGTCTTTCTTGGCCATATCATATCCAGGGAGGGGATTTCTGTTGATCCAAGCAAGATTGAGGCGGTGCTTAATTGGTCGCGTCCGACGACGGTTGCTGAGATCCGTAGTTTTCTGGGTCTAGCAGGGTATTATCGTCGCTTCATTCTGAACTTCTCTCAACTAGCTCGACCTTTGACGCAGCTTACCCGCAAGAGTGTTGATTTCGAGTGGTCCTCCGAGTTGAGGAGAACTTCTGTGAGCTTCGACGGCGGTTGACTTCTGCGCCAGTGTTGGCATTACCGTCAGGATCTGGAGGGTATGTGGTGTACACTGATGCTTCTCTTCAGGGGTTAGGTTGTGTCCTGACTCAGAATGGGCATGTGATCGTATACGCTTCTAGACAACTGAAGCTTCACGAGGACAACTACCCAGTCCATGATTTGGAGTTAGCAGCCATTGTGTTTGCTTTGAAGATCTGGCGTCATTATCTGTATGGCGAGAAATTTTAGATCTTCACCGACCATAAGAGTCTCAAGTATTTGTTCACTCAGGCGGAGTTGAACATAAGGCAGAGACGTTGGATGGACTTGCTTAAGGACTATGACTGCGAGATTAAGTACCATCCGGGAGCTGCTAATCTCACTGCTGATGCTTTGAGTCGCAAGGTGCGACTATCCACACTTCAGACTTGTTCGATATCTAGTGCGATCAGTGACTGTTGTACTTCAGGATATACCTTCAAGCATAAGAAAGGTATGCAGAGTATCCAGATGTTTGCGATATTATCTGAGCCAGCTTTGTATTCACGGATTCAAGATGCTCAGATGTCTGATTCAAAGACCCAGCGTTTAGCTCGTCTAGCTAACGAGGGTAGCTCGTCTGGATTTCATTATCAGTCAGATGGCTTTCTGTGTTTGTCTGGTAGGCTTGTGATTCCACATGATGAAGAGTTGCGAGAGGAGATTTTGTCTCAGGCGCATCGCACTAAGTTGAGTATTCATCCTGTACTCGTTTCTGGTGGAAGGGAATGAAACGCAGTGTTTATCAGTTTGTTTCGAGATGTTTGGTGTGTCAACAGGTCAAGGCAGAGCACCGACGACCTAGAGGATTGCTTCACAGTCTGCCTATTCCTGAATGGAAATGGGAGTTTATCACAATGGACTTTGTGACCCATTTGCCAATATCCCCGAGGAACTGTGATGCTATCTGGGTTGTGGTGGACCGACTCACCAAGTCAGCGCATTTCATTGCCTATAGCCGGGAGTACAATGTGGATCGTATGGCACAGTTGTACATTCAGGAGATCGTTCGACTTCATGGAGTGCCCATGAGCATTGTCAGCGATCGGGACCCCAGGTTTACTTCTAGATTCTGGGGGAGTGTTCAGCGTGCGATGGGTACTACTCTCAGTTTGAGTACTGCCTATCATCCGGAGACTGATGGTCAGTCAGAGCGCACTATCCGTACTTTGGAGGATATGCTTAGAGCGTGCGTCATCGATTTTGGTTCAGCCTGGCATGATCATTTGCCATTGATCGAGTTCGCGTACAACAACAGCTATCATACTAGCATTGGGATGGCACCTTTTGAGGCGTTGTACGGGCGACGTTGTCGTACTCCACTCTTCTGGTAAGAAGTGGGGGAGAGACAGGTTGAGGGATCGGAGTTTATCCAACAGGCGATAGACATTGTTGATCAGATCAAGAAACGGATTAAGACTGCACAAGATCGTCAGGCCAGCTATGCTAATACCAAGCGTAGGCCTTTGCAGTTCGATGTCGAAGAGAAAGTGTTTCTGAGAGTGTCACCTTTCCGCAAGATTCTCAGATTTGGCCTTAAGGGCAAGTTGTCTCCCAGGTTTATCGGTCCGTTTGAGATCTTGGAGAGTATTGGCGTTTTGGCTTATCGACTAGCCTTGCCACCGCATCTTTCAGTATTCACGACGTGTTCCACGTATCTCTGTTGCAATGGTATGTGGCGGATGAGTCTCATATTCTGCAGCGGTCTGAGGTTCAGGTGAGCAAGGATTTGACCTATGTTGAGAAACCTATTCGTATCCTGGATTATAAGGATAAGGTTTTGCGGAACAAAGTCATTCCTTTGGTTTTAGTTCAGTGGCAGCACCAAGGCACTGAAGAAGCTACTTGGGAACTTGAGGACAGGATGCGTGAAGACCATCCTGAGTTGTTTTAATTTCGGTTTGAGTTGTATTCAGTTGTAAACTCTGTAAGCGTTTGACTGGAATAAAGAATGTTTCCGATTTCTGTTTTACATTCAGTACTTAAGATCTGTTTTCGAGGACGAAAAATCTTAAGTGGGGGAGAATGTAGTGGCCCGTACCCAAAATCAATGATTAAGTGTTAATCAATTCATTAATCCTACTAGTTAAGAGTAAACGTGATTAAGGGAACTTTTAATGGGTTAACGGAGTCCGGAATTGGATTCAGAACACTTGAAAATGGTTTGAGGGTCATCGAGTTCGGATGATCCGAAGAGTGGTTCGGACGCTCCGAACGTGCTGCCGACAGTCGTCATGGATGACGTCATCATGCTGACGTAAGCAATGACGTAATATCGGGTCGGACGACCCGAAGCCCAGTTCGGACGACCCAAAGTCCAGTTCGGACGATCCAAACTCCGTCTATAAATAGGGGGTGCCGAGCTCATTTTTGAAGTGCACCAGTTACTCTCTTCCCTCTCGATTCCTTAGCCTTCTAACTCAGATCTAGAGAATTCTAGGCGTCCCGTTGGAAATCCGAAAGTGGCATAGCGATCCAGGCGTCGTAGCGAAGCTTTGGCCTAGTTTTGAGGCACTTGACAACAAAGGGCTAACGACGGACGAAGGTATAGCTTTTGCTTCCTATAAATATTTAGGAGTATGTTATAGCTTAGTTAAGGCTTTTAGAGCACTATAATGATAGTAGTATCATTTGGCAGTGTAGAGCAGACTATAGGCGTGGACCTAGAGTTGGTAGAGCTTGCACTGATTTGAGGTACGGAAGTACTATTCGAGATATCCTGACTGAGTAGGCATGTATTATGTGACTGCATGGTTTATATGTCATTGATTTATGCTGCATTCATTTGCATACTGAGCTATCTCCTTCGAGATGTCTGTTAGTAGGGTTTTTCCCTATCCTGTTAGTGGTTGGACTTCCATCGATTTGGGTCCGGCATATCCACTGGTATTATGGTATGGGAGCCACCTCCTGAAGCGACGGCACATCGTGCTACATACCAGGGCCCGGTCTGTCTCTGTTATCTTATCCTTGACCTCAAGTTTATAGGGAGTTCACTTTGCATGCATGTATACTCATAATCTTGTATTGAGCATTTTATGCTCACGTCTCGTACTCTGTGTTTCTGGAAACCCTATTCCATGGGGCAGGTTTGCGATTGGATGAGGCGGGTGGATCCAGGAGGGGCTAGGAAATTGTTGGTCAGCTGGAGCTTTGCCTAGGTTTTATTCTGTTGTTATTAGATTGATTCAGTTGTTCGATCTGGTTGTATAATATTTGGGTATTTACAGATTCCTTTACTTAGGATTGTATAATGTTTATGGTTTCCGCAGTTTTATTCTGATATCCGTTTAATTAAGTTAATTGCATGCCTAAGTTCTGTTTAGTAGGTGATCCAGGTAAGGGTCACTACATGAGTCCTCCCAGAACCCCTAGTAGCCTCAAACCAAAATGGTTCTTCACCCTCTGGTCTTACCAACACTGATTTCTGCTGAAATTCGATCACCATTGCATTCTTCGTCAACCAATCCATCCCAAGAATCAAGCCGAACTCAGGCATGGGCAACACTATCAAGTCTGCAAATACTGGTTGCCCTTGCAACAGAAGTTTAAGATTATTCACCATTCTTCTAGTGGACAGTTCTTCCCCTGATGGGATGGTCACTGTGAATCCACCAATCAGATCCTTGCACTCAATACTCCGCTTGCGGGTAAAAGCCTCCGAAATGAAAGAATGGGTAGCCCCTGAGTCTAACAAGGCTCTAGTGGCCACACCGGCTACTAAAATTCTACCTGCATTAAAGGTGATTACAACCACGGAAAAATTGAAAGCAAATAAGGCAAGACCTACTTAGGTTCATTCTAAGCCAACGAATTCCATAATCAAAATGATCTATTTCAGCACGACCAATTAACACGAAGCATGCAACCTAAAACAAGCTCTCATTCCCAAAAAGAAAATCTCAAAATCGAAAATTGCATCTATGAATAAATTAAATCACCCTTAATTAAATGCTCTAAATATTACCTGTGACGAGCGTGGTATCAGTGTAGTGACCCTTACCCGGATCACCTACTAAACAGAACTTAGGCATGCAATTAACTTAATTAAAACAGATATCAGAATAAAACTGCGGAATCCAATAACATTATACAATCCCAAGTAAAGGAATCTGTAATTATCCAATAATATACAACCAAATCGAATAACTGTATAAACCCAAACAACAGTAATAAAACCTAGACGAAGCTCCAGCTGGCCAACCACTGACTAGCCCCTCCTGGATCCACCCTCCTCGTCCAATCGCAAACCTGCCCCATGGAATAGGGTGTCCAGAAAATACAGAGTACGAAACGTGAGCATAAAATGCTCAGTGCGAGAGTATGAGTAATACATGCATGCAAAGTGAACTCCCTATAGACTCGAGGTCAAGGATCAGATAACAGAGACAGACCAGGCCCTGGTATGTAGCACGCTGTGCCGTCGCTTCAGGAGGTGGCTCCCATACCGAGATAATCGTGGATACGCCGGACCCAAATCGATGGAAGTCCATCCACTAACAGGATAGGGTACAACCCTACTAACAGACATCTCAAAGGAGATACAGCAAGATGCAAATGAATGCAGCATAATATCATGGCATATAAATCATGCAGTCATATAATACATGCATACTCAGTCAGGATATCTCGAACAGTACTTTCGTACCTCAATACAGTGCAAGCTCTACCAACTCTAGGTCCACGCCTATAGTCTGCTCTACACTGCCAAATGATACTACTATCATTAAAGTGCTCTAAAAGCCTTAACTAAGCTATTGCATACACCTAAATATTTATAGGGAGCAAAAGCTATACCTTCGTCCGTCGTTAGCCCTTTGATGTCGATGCCTCCAGAACTTGGGCACAACTCCGCTACGACTACCGAACGCCTCTCCGACCTCCGGACCAAGCCTAAGAAAGACTAGAACAGCTCCAAAAGGACTAGAAAGGAAAGGAGAACTCGGAATTGGCAAATGAAAGTGAAGTCTCGGCCGTCTATTTATAGACAACGATCGGAACTTCCGATCCTTGATCGGAACGTCCGAACCTCGATCGGAACGTCCGATCATGCCATCGGAGCTTCCGAAGATCCTGATCTGCCACGTGTCAAAATATCACTTATTGACTCCGGATAGGGGTGATCGGAGCTTTCGGTCCTGATCGGAGCTTCCGATCCAACCACACGTCATGCCTGACGTAATATCGATCGGTGCCTCCGATCGCTCATCGGAGCTTCCGATCCTGTTCGGAGCTTTCGATCGTGCCTTCGGAGCTTCCGATCCGTCCGATACCTAATTCAATTAATTAGCATTAATCCTTTAATTACTCAATTAGGGCACGGGCTACTACATTCTCCCCCACTTAAGATATTTCGTCCTCGAAATCAGATCTTAAGTACCGAATGCAAATACAAAAATCAGAAACATTCTTTATTCAAATCAAACGTTTACAGAGTTTGCAACTGAATACAACTTAAAGAATGAAATCAAAACAACTCAGGATGGTCTTTACGCATCCTGTCCTCAAGCTCCCAAGTAGCTTCCTCAGTGCCTCGGCGCTGCCACTGAATTAAAACCAAAGGAATGACTTTGTTCCGTAAAACCTTATCCTTATAATCAAGGATGCGAAGAGGTTTCTCAACATAAGTCAAATCCTTGTCTACCTGAACCTCAGATCGCTGCAGAATATGAGATTCATCCGCCACATACCGTCGCAACAGAGATACGTGGAACACGTCGTGAATGCTGGATAGATGCGGTGGCAATGCTAGTCGATAAGCCAAATCGCCAATACTCTCCAAGATCTCAAACGGACCGATAAATCTGGGAGACAACTTGCCCTTAAGGCCAAATCTGAGAATCTTGCGGAAAGGTGACACTCTCAGAAACACTTTCTCCCCGACCTCGAACTGCAAAGGCCTACGCTTGATATTAGCATAACTGGCCTGACGATCCTGTGCAGTCTTAATCCGTTTCTTGATTTGATCAACAATATCTAAAGCCTGCTGGATAAACTCCGGTCCCTCAGCCTGTCTCTCCCCCACTTCTTCCCAGAAGAGTGGAGTACGACAACGTCGCCCATACAACGCCTCAAAAGGTGCCATCCCAATACTAGTGTGATAGCTGTTGTTGTAAGCGAACTCGATCAACGGCAAATGATCCTGCCAGGCTGAACCAAAATCCATGACGCACGCTCTAAGCATATCCTCTAACGTACGGATAGTGCGCTCTGACTGACCATCAGTCTCCGGATGATAGGCTGTACTCAAACTGAGAGTAGTACCCATCGCACGCTGAACACTCCCCCAGAATCTAGAAGTAAACCTGGGGTCCCGATCGCTGACAATGCTCACAGGCACTCCATGAAGTCGGACGATCTCCTGAATGTACATCTGTGCCATGCGATCCACAGAGTACTCTCGGCTATAGGCAATGAAATGCGCTGCCTTGGTGAGTCGGTCCACCACAACCCAGATAGCATCACAGTTCCTCGGGGATACCGGCAAATGGGTCACAAAGTCCATAGTGATAAACTCCCATTTCCATTCAGGAATAGGCAGACTGTGAAGCAATCCTCCAGGTCGTCGGTGCTCTGCCTTGACCTGTTGACACACCAAACATCTCGAAACAAACTGATAAACACTGCGTTTCATTCCCTTCCACCAGAAACGAGTACGTAGATCCTTGTACATCTTGTTGCTCCCAGGATGAATACTCAACTTAGTGCGATGTGCCTGAGATAAAATCTCCTCTCGCAACTCTTCATCCTGTGGAATCACAAGCCTACCAGACAAACACAGAAAGCCATCTTACTGATAATGAAATCCAGACGAGCTACCCTCGTTAGCTAGACGAGCTAAACGCTGGGTCTTTCAATCAGACATCTGAGCATCTCGGATCCGCGAGTACAAAGCTGGCTCAGATAATATCGCAAACATCTGGATACTCTGCATACCTTTCTTATGCTTGAAGGTATAACCTGAAGTACAACAGTCACTGATCGCACTAGACATCGAACAAGTCTGAAGTGCGGATAGTCGCACCTTGCGACTCAAGGCATCAGCGGTGAGATTAGCAGCTCCCGGATGGTACTTAATCTCGCAATCATAGTCCTTAAGCAAGTCCATCCAACGTCTCTGTCTCATGTTCAATTCTGCCTGAGTGAACAAATACTTGAGACTCTTATGGTCGGTGAAGATCTCAAATTTCTCGCCATAAAGATAATGACGCCAGATCTTCAAAGCGAACACAATGGCTGCCAATTCCAAATCATGAACTGGGTAATTGTCCTCGTGAAGCTTCAGCTGTCTAGAAGCGTATGCGATCACATGCCCATTCCGAGTCAGGACACAACCTAACCCCTGAAGAGAAGCATCCGTGTAAACTACATACCCTCCAGATCCTGACGGTAATGCTAACACCGGCGCAGAAGTCAACCGCCGTCGAAGCTCACGGAAATTCTCCTCACACTCGGAGGACCACTCAAAATCCACACCCTTGCGGGTAAGCTGCGTCAACGGTCGAGCTAACTGAGAGAAATTCAGAATGAAGCGACGATAATACCCTGCTAGACCCAGAAAACTACGGATCTCAGCAACGTCGTCGGACGCGACCAATTAAGTACCGCTTCAATCTTGCTTGGATCAACAGAAATCCCCTCCCTGGATATGATATGGCCAAGAAAGACCACTCTATCCATCCAGAACTCACACTTGCTCAGCTTGGCGTACAACTGCTCATCTCGAAGAGTCTGTAGTACCAACCGCAAGTGAGAAACATGCTCTTCCGTATTACGCGAATAAACCAGGATGTCGTCAATGAAGACCACGACAAACTTGTCCAAATACTCCCTGAAGACACGGTTCATCAGATCCATGAATATAGCCGGCGCATTAGTCAAACCAAATGGCATCACTAGGAACTCGTAATGCCCATAGCGAGTACGGAATGCAGTCTTGGCTACGTCTTGATCACGGACTCTCAACTGATGATACCCAGATCTCAAGTCAATCTTGGAGTAAATTGACGTGCCCTGCAGCTGATCAAACAAGTCATCAATGCGAGGCAACGGATACTTGTTCTTCACAGTGACTCGATTCAGCTGCCGATAGTCAATGCACAGCCGCATCGACCCATCCTTCTTCTTCACGAAGAGAACAGGAGCTCCCCAAGGAGATACACTAGGACGAATGTACCCCTTGTCTAAAAGATCCTGTAGCTGATTCTTCAACTCACGCATCTCTGACGGAGCCAGACGATACGGTGCTCTAGAAATAGGCGAAGTACTCGGCATCAACTCTATGCCAAACTCGACTTCCCTAGCAGGAGGAAAACCCGGAATCTCATCAGGAAACACATCTGGAAATTCATCCACAACAGGAATGCTCTCTATCCCAATACTCTCAGCGGACAAATCAACTGCATAGATAAGGTAGCCTTCCCCGCCAGACTCTAGAGCTCGACAGGCTCTCAAAGCTGATACCAAAGGCATCGGGGGTCGCGCTCCCTCACCATAGAAAAACCAACTCTCACTCCCTTCCGGATGAAAGCGTACTAATCTCTGATAGCAGTCCACTGAAGCTCGATAGGTAGTCAGCACATCTATTCCCAGAATGCAATCAAAGTCGTCCATCGCCAGGACCATGAGATTCGCCAACAGAACGTTCCCTTCGAACTCTAAAGGGCAACCCATCACTAGACGTTTAGCCAAAGCAGATTGGCCCGTCGGAGTAGAAACAGACATCACTACGTCTAGTGCAATGCATGGTAACTTATGCCTCTTAACAAAACGTGCAGAAATGAAGGAATGAGATGCACCAGTGTCAATAAGTACAAGAGCAGGTATACCATAAAGCATAAATGTACCTGTGATGACTTTCTCATTCTCCTCCACAGCCTGATCATGTCTCAGGGCAAACACCTGACCAGAAGCTCGTGGCCTCAAATGAGAACTCCCAGCAGACTGTCCCTGCGACCTCTGCTGTACGGTAGCCTGAGAACCCGATCCTGTACCAAAACCAGAACCGCCTCCCCCAGACTGTGGACAATCCCTCCGGATATGACCAGTCTCTCCACAACGGAAACAAGCTTCAGAAGCTCTACGACACTTGTCGGATGGATGGTTCTTCCCACAGTGATCACACTTCTCCTTCTTACCGTAACGGACAACACCTCCCGAACCAGAGGAAGAAGAAGATCCAGACTTCTTGAAAGTTTGGGCACGGGGACCCAAAGAACTAGCAGGCCTCGACTGAGGGAAAGACCTGTTCCGCCGAATGCTGTCCTCCGCCTGGTGACAACGGCTCACCAAACCCTCGTAGGACATGTCGTCACCAACCACCACACGGTCATGGATCTCAGGGTTAAGGCCCTGAAGGAACAGATTATACTTCATCTCTGAGCTATCAGCAATCTCGGGGCAGTAGGATAGCAGATCAAAGAACCTCTGCTGATACTCATCGATATACATGGTTCCCTGTCGCAGACTCAGTAGCTCGCCTGCCTTCGACTGTCGGAGTGCAGGAGGAAAATACCGCTTTTGGAAAGCTGTGCGAAACTCGGCCCAGGTGGCCACTCCTCTCGCCGCAACAAAAGGTGCAGAAGTAAACCACCACCACCTGCGCGCACGCCCATCCAGAAGATAGCCAAGGGTCTCCACCTTCTGCTCATCGGTGCATTGGAAAGTCTAAAAAGTCGTCTCCATGCGGTCTAACCAGTTCTCCGCATCCTCCGGAGACTCACCTCCAACTAAGGGCTTGGGACCCATAGCTAAGAATCGACGCACAGTGAAACGCTCGTCGTCATGGTGACGATGACGCAGTTCTCGACGAGGCTCCCGGTCAGCATCACCCCAACGCCCACCAACACTGCCATGAGAACTCTGGTCGTCACGATTTGACATCTACAAAAATACCTCAAGATGAGACTAAATCCCAAGAAATCTTTTGCATGCTCTGATACCATAAATGTAGTGACCCTTACCCGAATCACCTACTAAACAGAACTTAGGCATGCAATTAACTTAATTAAAACAGATATCAGAATAAAACTGCGGAATCCAATAACATTATACAATCCCAAGTAAAGGAATCTGTAATTATCCAATAATATACAACCAAATCGAATAGTTGTATAAACCCAAACAACAGTAATAAAACCTAGACGAAGCTCCAGCTGGCCAACCACTGACTAGCCCCTCCTGGATCCACCCTCCTCGTCCAATCGCAAACCTGCCCCATGGAATAGGGTGTCCAGAAAATACAGAGTACGAGACGTGAGCATAAAACGCTCAGTGCGAGAGTATGAGTAATACATGCATGCAAAGTGAACTCCCTATAGACTCGAGGTCAAGGATCAGATAACAGAGACAGACCGGGCCCTGGTATATAGCACGCTGTGCCGTCGCTTCAGGAGGTGGCTCCCATACCGAGATAATCGTGGATACGCCGGACCCAAATCGATGGAAGTCCATCCACTAACAGGATAGGGTACAACCCTACTAACAGACATCTCGAAGGAGATACAGCAAGATGCAAATGAATGCAGCATAATATCATGGCATATAAATCATGCAGTCATATAATACATGCATACTCAGTCAGGATATCTCGAATAGTACTTTCGTACCTCAATACAGTGCAAGCTCTACCAACTCTAGGTCCACGCCTATAGTCTGCTCTACACTGCCAAATGATACTACTATCATTAAAGTGCTCTAAAAGCCTTAACTAAGCTATTGCATACACCTAAATATTTATAGGGAGCAAAAGCTATACCTTCGTCCGTCGTTAGCCCTTTGATGTCGATGCCTCCAGAACTTGAGCACAACTCCGCTACGACTACCGAACGCCTCTCCGACCTCCGGACCAAGCCTAAGAAAGACTAGAACAGCTCCAAAAGGACTAGAAAGGAAAGGAGAACTCGGAATTGGCAAATGAAAGTGAAGTCTCGGCCGTCTATTTATAGACAACGATCGGAACTTTCGATCCTTGATCGGAACGTCCGAACCTCGATCGGAACGTCCGATCATGCCATCGGAGCTTCCGAAGATCCTGATCTGCCACGTGTCAAAATATCACTTGTTGACTCCGGATAGGGGTGATCGGAGCTTCCGGTCCTGATCGGAGCTTCCGATCCAACCACACATCATGCCTGACGTAATATCGATCGGTGCCTCCGATCGCTCATCGGAGCTTCCGATCCTGTTCGGAGCTTCCGATCGTGCCTTCGGAGCTTCCGATCCGTCCGATACCTAATTCAATTAATTAGCATTAATCCTTTAATTACTCAATTAGGGCACGGGCTACTACAATCAGGATCGGCCTCCTCGGCCTGCATCACAAACACCCTCCCCCGAGTCGGCATGGCGTGCAATGGACAATCTGAAACCATGTGTCCTGGCTTCTTGCATCGATAGCAAACTTTGGCACCTGCTAGACACTGTCCATGATGAGCACGATGGCATTTTGGGTATACAGGCTTCTCCCCAGTCTTGGGAGGAGCATGTCTCGGTGCCTGCTGACCCTGGGGTCGCTGAACATGATGTCCCTGGGGCCTATGGGCTAGATTCCCCTGAGGTCTAAAGGGTCCCTGCTGACGCTGCGGGCCAATGAATGACCTCTTCCCATGCTGCTGCTGCGGACCATGTGATGGTAGTGACCTCTTACTCTGCGCCTCAGCGTTGATGTCCCTCAAAGTCTGCTCAGACCTCAAAGCTCGTCTGAGCGCCAAAGCATAGTCAGCTGACTCCGCCATGAGTATATCTCGTTGGATAGTGGGTCGTAGCCCAACAATGAAGTGCTGGAGCTTCTATGCCTCATCGTCCCCAATCAAAGGCACAAAGTGGCAACCTCGCTCAAATTTCACCACAAACTCAGCCACTTATAAGTCTTCCTATCGCAGGCTCAAAAACTCCGTCTTCAAACGGGCCCTCACATCCGTAGTAAAATACGTTTCAAATAAAAACCTCCTAAACTCGGTCCAAGACAGGGTAGTCGTGTCCACTGTCTTCTCAACTCCCTCCCACCAGAGGGCAACATCATCCTGGAGGTGGAAGACAGCACATCGGACTCGATCCGGATTTCCCAACTGCATATATCGGAAGATCACCTCAAGCGAATGGATCCATCCCTCCGCTACCAGTGGATCAGTGGTGCCAGCAAAGTCCTTTGGATTCCTCTTCCTAGACTCCTCATAAACAGTCCCAAGTCCAGCCCTCGGAGCATCCACATGTCACTCTAGGATACGGGCTAAGCCCACTAGCACCTGCGTCACAACATCCGCAGCTGGTGGAGGTGGCGGAGGAGGAGGCGGTGGCGGTGGAGGAGGCGGCGGCTGTAGAGCACGTCCACGACGAGTGGCCATCTGTACGCAAGTTCAAATTCCCACATTCAAATTTCATGCCTTAAGAAAAAATTTTCCTTAAACTTTTACAAGCTTGAAAATTATAAGGATTAGCGGAAATGAATTTAAACAAATAGCAATAAATGCACTTAAAGCTTACAGACTTTCAGGCGAGATCCCTTCGAGTTTTGGCAACCCGTAGTAGGCACAGCCCAAACCAATACCGTGCTCTGATACCAACTGAAACGACTAGCTACTACTACTCCAATAAATAAAAGAGGATAATACGCGGATTTTCGAAAATTTACTAAAAATTTCGGCATGACCCGTTTTTTTATTGAACAACCATCAAACGCAGACAACAGTTAAAAATATTTTAAATAGAACCTCCCAAACATTCCAACAAGTTCCAAAAACATAAGTAACATGACAGCTGAGTACCCTACCGGACAACCATAAGTAAAAGCGATACATGACAAATGTTCCTACGCAGGGAAACACATCCTAGTACCAAATAAAAACGAGAAAGTATAAATGTAATTTATTATAGACACTCAAAATGAAAAGACACAGCGGAAAATAAATGGAGCCACGGTCACGGGCCTGCGCCTCCAGGAACCTCACCCAGGAAATCTTGCCCCTCCGTCCACTGATACTCGTCCTCACCTGAAAGTAGGAAAAGTGGGGTGAGTCTAAAAGACCCAGCAAGATCATGGGGGGGGGGGGGGGGCGGATAGCGAGTACTACATAGGTACAAGCACACACAGCATTTAAAATAATGCGTAACAAAATAATCGTTAGTGCCCCTGAACTTAAAAGTGATGAGCATGTATAAAGAATAAATGCATGAATATGACATGTGCAAGACTAAGTCAAATAACTCAATGAATAGCATAAAATGTACTGGAACATGGTCATATGAATTTTGAGTGAACTCAGATCCATGAATTGTGACTCTGTGATTGCGATCATGATCATGACTATAGTGCACAATGCCGCAAGGAGGTCGAGATGAAACCCAATCCGATCTTGCCCTATATTGGTAAGGGAGACCAGAATAGCTCTGGCCCCACGCGAACACATTCTAAGATAAGGAAACCCATAATGATTTGGTAAGGGAGGCCAAAACGTCTTTCAGCCCCACACGAACACATGAATATGTAGTCACAACAATCTCACTTCGTTCAAAATATACTTTTTTCCTTTATTGAATTTGAGAATTAGCATGCACATGTAGATGTAATGTTTACGAAAATATTGATTCAATGAATATGCAAAAGATTCGATGGTGAATGACTGGAAATGGTGATTTAGGGAAGTACCAAGGGTGAGATTCTAAACCATGGTTAAAGCACTTAGGTGATTGGAACGGTACACCCGACACATCTTATATCTCACTCAAAACTTGTGCAAAAGAGATTCTGCTTGAAGTAGCACTTCCCTAAACTCTTAAGTTAATCTCAGTCCCGTACCCTTAACCCAAGTCTGTTTTTATCACTGACTAAAAAGCTCAAACCCGAACAGAAATCTGGTTGCCTAAAATTCTGACCCTCTTAAGTCTCTAGACTTAAAACTTAGGGAAAACTCAACCAAATTGAATTTTGCTCGAAACGTCATTCCCTAACACCCTAAAGTGTCCACCAGCCCTGACCCCTCTCCGAAATCCAGCCTCTAACCCGATTGCAACACCACGTTTCCGGACATCAATGATTCTCCCAGAAATCTGCTCAAGATCAACATCCTAAATTCAATCCAAGCTTACCATATTGCCCCATGATCCTTGAGCCACTATCCTAGAATAAAAGACCAACATTTAGACTCATCCAACGACCCCTTAATAGTTTCCAAAACCCCTCGCTAATGCCCATTCCCATGCAACCCAGAGACAGCCCCTAGGTCTACTGTCAAATTTGAAGCCTGCCCACTACAATCTCAATCCAATCTTGCTCATTCTAATGCTATCACGTGAACTACATATCACCCGTGGTAACCCCTACATAATCACACCATCAAACACCAACAAACACCAACAAAAACCAACAATATACACCACAAAAGATCGACCAGCAGACATGAAACTAACATTTCAAAAATGTTAAGCACAATAACCTTTTCATTCCAAAGCTTATAAAATGCATTAATTTACACATGTAATATCCAACTACAATCAAGATTCCCAAGTAAGAACCATCGGACAAAAGAAAAAGACAACACAGGGGACGCATATTTTTTTTTGTATAATCGAAAATGGGGAGTGCAGCCGATAACATCAAAATGCAACATACAATAATCGTATATAAAATGCGAGAAATGAACCACAATCTTGCCTAGTTAGAACAAGCAAGAATCGATGAACCCCAAAAAAAAAAAAAAGCAGCGGCCGAGAGCAAGCCTGGAATGAACGGAAGAAAATGCAGGAAGCCGAGCTCAATCTACCCTCCTAGCTGGACATGGGTTGATTTTCTTGAGACAAATTCAAAGCTAGAAGATTCTTGGTTAAGAATCGATGGAATGGGAATGAAGAACAGGGGGAATCGCTCTCTCTCGGTGTGTGTGTGTGTGTTGTGCGAGAAGGGTGCGTGACTTTAGGTGTTTGTGTGTGTGTGTGTAATTTAAAAGCTAGGGTTAAATCCTTAGGTGAAAAGTGTCAATTAAAATTTAAAGTGATAAACTAAGGTGATAACTTTACATACCTAAATTAGTTCGCACCAAAATACACACTAGGATTTCCCAAATCAAAATAAAAGATCGAATTCGATAGCCCGGAAATTAAAATACTAATTTTCGCAAAGATTTAAAAAAAAATAGCTCAAGAGCGCGGGAAAAATTAAATTTAAAAGCGACTAACACCAAAAATTTAAAAAAATTAAATATTATAAAATTTAAAAACTGATTTAGGCAAGTAAATACCAAAAATAAAAAATTACGAATATTAAAACAGGTTAAGGCACAAAACTCAAATTATGAAAATTCTAGGCGTCACAGTTAAACCTTGATGTTCTGGACTTCAAAAATAGAGAAGATCTAATAGATGATTGGACATCAGCTATGAGAATAGCAGCAGGTACTTTAGATCTCAATAAAGAAGGATTTATCAAGCTTCTGAAATGAGTCTAATGAGATCTGTTAAGATAGCTTGGAAATGACTATGCCAGAGACTAAAGAATCAGTCTTAGTAGGAGAATCTCTAAGAGAAATCGGAGGAAGAATGACCACCCTATTTAAGGCACAATTTATAGGAGTGGATTATTTCAATAATCAAGATACAGAAAAGAAAAAAAGATATACTCAAGCTCTGTATAGTCTCGAGTTGCACGATATCTGTTTAGTTGATGAATACATTATGTTATTCACTAAATACAGATGGAATTCGGGAGTCGAAAAAAATATAGCTATTCATTTTTTTTTTCTATTTTACGCGTTATGGTTGGTTTTGTTGGTTTCTATGCTCAGGATGCCACCCGCTCATTGTGTTTGCATGGTCATCGACATTTTTCAGGGAAGTGTTTTTGCTACTGCTATTTGTCTTGCTTTATTTTTCTATTAGCTTAACACTGAGGACAGTGTCGCGTTCTAAGTGTGGGGGGATAGGTTCATTGCACTCTGTTTCATATCACTTAGCAAAAATAATTTTTTTTTAAAACAGAGCGATGAGTATCTTTTGAGGCACCGCACTTGTGGTTTACATGACATACCAATTAGTTTGCTAGATTTTTGATCGCCTGAGAAATTGTTTTGTGCCTAGAACTGAATGAGATTAGTTGTAGTTGCAAGGAGAGACTTTGATATGAACTAGTTTTGCATAGACTTTATGAGACATCCTTCATGCACTTTTGTCAGACTTATGCAAGTTAATTGTGAATTGGTAAGAGGTGATCTCATGAAAAAAAGTGGAAAATGGAGAGTTTTTGAAGCAGTTATCCCTAGAACTTGTCTGATTAGTCCTCGAAGCGAAAATTTGAATGATTATGACTTGGGGATGATTTAGGCGATCTTTGAACCATTTGAGCCTTTCAAGCTTACCTGATGCATCACTTTTGTCCCTAGTAACCTCATTGAGCCTGATAAAAATCGAATGGTGTGTGCCAATGGCACACAATAAGACCTCATTCGTCATTTTTTCTGTCCTACTTTGACCACCTGATTTTTTTGCCTATATACTATTTTTCCTGCCTAAGTCTTGAGAGAAGCAAACCCTTTGGCACTTTTAAATATACAAAAACTCCAAGTATTCACAGAAAAACATTTTAAGGAGTTGGTGAATTATTTTTGAATGAAATAAAGAGTTGATTTGAGAAAAGAAAAGAAAAGTACCCGAAAAGAATTTAAGGGGTATTAAAAAAGAAAAGAAAAAGAGAGATGAAGGGGTTGTATTAATTAATAAAAAAAAAGTGATGAAATTCAAGAATAGATGGGGAATGGAGCTATTTAATTGTGCTAAATGACAACTTGTTTGTTGTTTCTCAGTTTTTTGCTTTCCTATCCTTTATTGTAGCCGTGAACCATGGCCTAACGTTATAAGCTTAAAAGACTTATTGACTGGGTCATAATTGTTCCACATTTAGTAGAGAGGGATATGAAAGACAAACATATGAGGCGAGAAAAAGAAATAAAAATTTTTATTGATGAATAACATGAGAGATCCTTGAACCGAATAACTTTTGAGGAGTATAAGTTCTGACACTCACACTACACACGTCTCATTTTGTTGATCTTTTATGGGTAGTGTTCGAGTTTTGAATTGCGACAAAAGCGAGGCTTGTGATTTTCAAAGTATGAGCTTTTGATTGGGTGTGACGAGATTTGGTAGATTGAAAGGTTTTGATTGTGCCTCTCTGTGTTGTAAATCATCAATATTTCTCATCTTCAATTTCTTCTGATTTGTTTGAGGATGAACAAAAGCTAAGTGTGGGGGATTTGATAAGCACAAATCTTATAGCTTATTTGGCGCTTTATTTTGTCGTATTCGTGCTTATTTGGCATTTTTATTCCGAGTTTTGCGTTTAAATTGTCATATTTTCTGTGTTTGTAGGTTTGACTAAGAATTTGAGAAGAATTGAATACTGAAGAAAAATTCAAATAATTCGATGCCACGTTGAAACTTGGCCGGAGAACACGGAAAAATCTTAAGTCGCCAAGAGAATAGAATTGAAGAAAATAGCACGGACCCTGTGCATACTTTGGAAGAGGGTCCGTGCACGTTCGAAGCAAAAGAGATTTGGATAAAAATAATGCACGGACCCCGTGTATCATCTGGGAAAGGGTCCGTGTACCATCGACTTTGGAGTAGCTCTTTCCAGGAAAATGCACGGACCCCGTGTAGCGTCTGGAAAAGGGTCCGTGCACCTTCGCAAAATGTTTGGGCTGGAGTTTTTGTTGGAGAACACGGCGATCAGATCAATCAGGATTGATACCCGGTGCAGCGGAATTTTAAAAATTTTATATGGAACGATTCCATAATGGGTATCAAAACCTTACGATTAAATTGTGTGTGTAAAAATTAAATAACAATTATAAATTTTTACCTCCAATCTCGAATCGAGATTTTGGACACCAACAGATTGCTCTGCTCTTGTTGTATATCTCTGGAACTGATGGACGAACTGTTCTTCAATCAGGTCCACGAATGGATAATTAATCCCTCTGATAGATTGCACTAGAAAATCTATCAGAAGTTTCTACGAAGAGAATTAACGAATTTGATCCGTTAAACCAGACTGTAATTCAAAATTCACAGGCTGGATTTTCCTGAGCAGAGGGGAGGGGGGGCGGCCACTGTTAGAGAAAATACTTAGGGTTTTCGAAAATTGTGACCTCTTGTGTGTAATTTCTGTACTGCAATAACTTATTTATAATGTAGGCCGCTAACAGCTTAGGGCCCATTAGTCATAAGTTCAAGCCCGACAAGCAAAGCCTGCATGTTCAGAAATTAATATAAAATTCATCGTGACTCCGATTGATAAACCGATTTCACCAATGTGCACAGAAACCATTTCTGCACCTTTTAAAGTCAAGATAAATTTTTCTGAATCCGAATTCAATGATTTCCAAAAATGCTCATCCCTATGTCATTTTAGGAAATCTTACTCCTCTACTCTTAAATAAAAAGTCCAACTTCTTTGTTCATTAAATTTAACTCTTTAAATTTAACTATCTCAACGGGGATTAAAAATCTATTACTCTGTGTGACCCTCAATGGTTCAGGGATACAGCTAGCCGTGGGCTCACAACTCCTTGTGACTCGGAACAACGATTTCCGACTTGCCCATCGAATCATGGTAAGAGCGCCTAGCAACATCGCCCCATGATTCCCTAGGTATCACTGATAGTGCCTGCAAGAACCAATAGATTTTGGTTAGCGTACAGTACGGTCCCTTCATCCATATATCCCGATCGAATCAACAACCATTGGTAAATCGAGAGTCGTTCGAGATTCGATAACTATGCAATGCATCTTGAAGATCAAATAGTGACATCGCATGTGCTACTAAGAAACCATTTCTTAAAACACATCATGTACTCTGGCCAGAGATTCGTCACACTAATATCTCCTCAGATTGCATAGGATATCCACACTCGCAAGTATGTGGTGAATCCTTGACAACAAAGCATCGACTCCTATATGTGTCGTAACTGTACCCAATCCCGACACCTGATGACCCTAATAGAATCGGTAAACGAGTCAAAGTACAGTACTAGCATATAGAGTTTCAATGATGTTTCAAGTAGTAAGGACTAATGGTGTACAACCAAAACCGCGGACTTTATCCACTCGATAAGTGATAACCACTTGGAAAGTCCGGATAGGGTAGTTCGATCATTCATCATATGAATATCCATTTGCATGCTTCGAACATCTCTATGTTCCCTACCAATGAAACGTGGTACTCTGCATCGCAAATGCTAGTCTCAAACTCGAGCGATCCTTATCCTTATTAACGGACGGCTCAATCGACTAGGAACAGTTTAGAATATACAGTGACTATAAAATGTGTTTCATGATAGACATCCCCATGTTCTACCACATCTTACATACACTATAGTATATTCAAGGTCTTTATCAAAACAACAATAGTATATCACAATATAACAATATGAAGAAAGATAAAGTCATTGCCATTAATAAAAGTGTAAATTATATTAAACAAAAAATTGTTTATACAAAGAGTCATCAAAGCCCTTAGCCACAAGTTGGCTCACCGGGCACCCACTCTTTCAGTTTTTAATACACGGACCTAGGCACGGACCATGTCCGGGGTCCGTGTATGCCGCAGATATGGAAAAATTAATTCGCGCAGAATTTAGGAATTTTGGAACTCTGATTATTTTGGACAATATTTGACATTATTTTGGACGAAAAAAGAGGTGTTTTTGAGAGAAATATAAATAGAGCCAAGCCCTAATTGGAGAGGACTTTTTGACTCTTAGACTTTTGCGAGATTTTCGGGATTTGACGGCTGAGTGCTTGGAAGAGAAGAAACGCGCAACGCAAGCAAGATTCAGCACTATTGCTGAGAATTTTCTTTTCTTCTTTTTCTGTTTTATTTTATTATGAATTCAAACATGAAACTTTTGTTTGATTTTATTATTATGGAGTATTCGTCTTTTGAACGGGGCCACAATAGGGCCAGACTATTGATTTTTGTTCATGAAACGGATTGATAGATTTTTGATTTATGAAATATTTATTGATTAATATTTGTGCATAATTCTTGCTTTTAATCTGGCCAATTAATTGCATGTTTATTGTTTGATCTGGACTTGAAAAAGAAAAGATTAAAATTAGCTTCAAAAATCTAATCAACACATGGTTAAACTGACTAGAAATAGTATTCGGTTTCAGTATGCGATTTTAGGCGAAAGCTGAAATTCCATAACTCGTGAATGCGTTTTTGTTTAATTAAATTCAATTAAAAATAATTGAACTGTTAAATGAAAATAGGGTTATTAATTCTAGAAATAGATTAATAATTATTCTAGGAAATTTCGTCGTGAATATGAATGATTCTTGTTTGATTAAATCCAATAAGTGGCAATTATCGATATCTGGTACCGTTGTGTTGAAACAACCAAATTTTCTAAAATAACATATGCGAAATTTTTTTTTTTTATCCTAAGTAAAATAAATGTACATACATGCCCATACATATATGCACAACAATAAACAGATTTAAAAATAACTTAAATAAAATGCAACATTTTATACTTAAATATCTGAGTCAAACTTAAATAAAATACTGTCAAAACAATTAACTTAAAAGTTTGCATGCAATAAATTACTTAATAAAAATAGTATTAAAATTCGCCACTGAAATGACTTAAAAGAAATAAATAAATAACAGGGTTTAAAAATTCTTAAAAATATTCATAATGACTCAAACGACGGCTGCGGGGGATCACTGCCTGTCTGCTCATACGTCCTCGCCGCCGGTAGGTACTACATCTTCCTCTACGTACTCACCTGCACCATATAAGTGTAGTGAGCCTAGAGGCCCAACATGCTAACATAACAAGGATTTAAAATAATTTAAATCACTGAAATACTAATACATAACATATACATGAATGGGCATGCTTAAAAATCATGAATCATAACTTAAAATCTTACTTAAACTTGATCTTAAATATAATCATATAATACATACATAAACATTGTTGAGCATAACGTTTTTCTAACATCGCATGGTCATATTCATAGTGTAACCTTAAACTTAAAAGGTTCGACTGATCAGTCTCTTAAAACCAACGTACGCGGCGGTGACGAATCACCTCTTGCTGGTAGTAAACTACACTTAAATTGACAGTAAACTGCCCTTAACATGTGGGGGCTTGTCCCCCTTAAATTGTCACACTACTTCAACTTCCAACATAAAATTATTTTTCTTGCTCAGCCTTTCATGCCATAAAATTATTTCATGAATGCATGTACTAAAATATAAATGTGTGTCCTTCATATATAATTAATTTAATTTTTATACTAACATATATATACTAAAATAACTTTCATGCATAAAATAATTAAATATATAATTAGGACACATGCAATTTCTCATGGTTTGTACTGAACTGCTGGCCCTAACACTCAATCTCATTTTCTTAAATTCTGGCTCATTAACACTGAGACTGGCCCATTAACATACTTAAGCCCATTAACACATTTCTAAGCCCAATAAATCAATTAAAGCCCATTAGCACATACTTGGCCCAATAACAACTTAATCTGGCCCAATGGGCCCAAAAGCCCAAAGACTGGCCCAATAACTTCAATGGGCTCCCAAGCCCATAAAAATTATCGGGCTAACTTAATTTAATTTAATTAAGCCCAATAACAATTAAAATCAACCCAAATAATTAAATGAAACCCAATTAAATTTTTGGATTTAATTAGGCCCATTTAACCCTTAATTAAACTTAAAACTTAAAAATAAAAATACCCGAGCCCGACTCACTTAACCCGAACCCGGACCCAACTAACATAACCCATGACTATCCAGACCCAACTCGGACCCAACAACCCGACCCGGACCCACTCAAAACCCTAAACCCGATCCCTACTTCCCTTTTCATGCGGCCGCGAGCAGCAGCCCTTCTAGGGCTGCTGCCGCCCAGCTCCGGCCGCCCCTGGCCGGAGCTCTGCCGCCCAGACTTGGCCCATGTCTGGGCAGTCCTAACCTGACCAAGGCCCCGACCCCACGCACCCCACGCACAGAGCACCGAACCCCCTTCCATCAAACCCTAAACCTGCGCCCCCAAGCCCGATCCTGCACCAGCACCTACCTGGGCTCGTTTGGCTCGAACCACTCGAGCCACTCGAGTCCAGACCACCCTCACACGACTTAGGGACCCCTGACCAGCAACTATACTACCATGGAGGGAGAAAAACGTGAGCTCGAATGAAGAAAGCACATGAACGAGCATCAAGAACAAAACCGTCTCATTTTTCTGAAAATCATTGAACAAATCGATGCATACACAACACACACATAATAATCATTGATATAGTGCAGAAAAGAGGAAGAAAACATGCCTATCACCGACGATGAGAGCTAGAATGCGTAGGCGACGATTCCGGGACGACGACAACCACTTGAAGCTTCAACAAAAATCGGCTGTGGTGACTTAGGGCCTGCTGGCCGATTGGGAAGGTGATGGATGCGGCTTTGGGCGCTTAGGGTGAGTAGAAGATTGAATGAGCGTGTGATAGGGGATTTGGGCGATGGTTTGGGTAGTTTAGGATAATAATTTTGGAAAAATAGATAATCTAGGAGATAATAACATAATTACAAAGGTTCCTAAGTTTTTAAAAAATTGATAACTTAAATAAAATATCACAAATCTCGAAATATTAAATTAGGGGATTTTTAAAGATAATAAAAAGTCAATAACATGGCTTAATTTGGGTAAAAACGGACTCCTAAAGTTATATAAAATTAAATACTGATAATTTTGAGGGCATAAAACTCAAAATAATATTTTTGGGCTCTAAAAAGACTCATAAAATAATTTGGGTAGAAAGTTGTCATCTCGTCCGTCCACGGTCCCGTCAACGCGATAAAATAATACAATTACCATAAATCATGAAAATCTCTAATTATGAGTTAAATGCTTAAAAATAACTTAAAACATGCACGAATAATTTCACATAATTATTTAACCCATAATCTAAAATTCTAAATAAATAAAATCCCTAATTATGCATGCGAATTTACGTACTAAAAATACTGGGTGCTACAATTCTCCCCCCCACCCTTAATTTGAATTTCGTCCTCGAAATTAGAGTACTTACTCGAATAACTCCGGGTAGCGAGTCCTCATGTCTGCCTCGGTCTCCCAAGTGGCTTCCTCCTCGGAATGATTCTGCCACTGGACTTTGACCATCGGTATGACCCGCGTCCTCAATCTCCGCTCCTCTCTGGCTAAGATCCGAACAGGCCTCTCCTCAAATGCTAACTCCGGTGTCAACTGAAGAGGCTCAAAATCCAACACATGTGACGGGTTCGAGATGTATCTCCGAAGCATGGATACATGGAATACATTGTGCACTGCCGCTAGCCCTGGTGGTAGAGCTAAACGGTAGGCCAACGTGCCAACTCTCTCCAAGATCTCGAATGGCCCTATATATCTAGGGTTAAGCTTGCCCCTTCGGCCAAATCGTACTACTCCCTTCATAGGTGACACCTTCAGGAATACGTGATCACCTACAGCGAACTCCAAATCTCGTCGTCGAGTATCTGCATAACTCTTCTGACGACTCTGAGCAGTCCTCATGCGATCCCAAATCTAAGTCACAATATCAGCAGTCTGCTGCACTATCTCAGGACCCAATAGGATCCTCTCTCCAACCTCATCCCAATGAAGAGGAGATCTGCATCTCCTCCCATACATAGCTGCATAAGGAGCCATACCTATAGACGCCTGGAAGCTGTTGTTATAGGTAAACTCCACTAACGGCAATCTCGTCTCCCATGAGCCCTGAAAATCGATGACACAGGCTCTCAGTAAGTCCTCAAGAATCTGTATCACCCTCTCAGACTGACCATCTGTCTGGGGATGAAAAGTTGTGCTGAACAGTAGTCGAGTTCCCAATGCTGTATGTAAACTCTTCCAGAACGCAGACGTAAATCTCGGATCTCTGTCTGACACAATCGACACTGGTATGCCATGCAGTCTAACAATCTCCTTGATGTAAAGCTCCGCATACTGTTTCAATGAGTAAGTAGTCCTTACTGGCAAGAAATGTGCTGACTTGGTGAGTCTATCCACGATCACCCAAATAGCCGTGCAACCTCTGGCACTCCTCGGTAAACCAACTACAAAGTCCATCGTAATATTCTCCCATTTTCATTCCGGAATAGGAAGAGGTCTAAGAAGTCCTGCTGGACGCTGATGCTCTGCCTTGACCTGCTGACAAGTCAAGCACTCTGACACAACTCTCCCGATGTCTCTCTTCATCCCGGGCCACCAATACAATAGCTGTAAATCTCGATACATCTTCGTACTTCCGGGGTGAATGGAGTACGGAGATGTGTGAGCCTCTGCTAAAATCTCAGCTCTCAACTGATCGATGTTCGGTACCCACATCCTACCACGATACTGAACAATGCCATCCACAACTGTATAAAGAAGACCACCCTTGGCCTCATCTCTCTGCCTCCAACGCTGTAACTCCTCATCAGTAGGTTGTCCATCTCTGATCCGATCTCGTAGAATCGGCTGCACCGTCAACACTGACAAGCTCGGTGCATGACCACTCGAGTAAAACTCCAAATCAAACCTCTGAATCTCGCTCTGCAGTGGTAACTGCACTGTCAAACACGATGCTATTGACGACTTCCGACTCAAAGCATCGGCCACTACATTAGCTTTACCTGGATGGTAGCTAATGTCACAGTCGTAATCCTTCACCAATTCCAACCATCTCCGTTGCCTCATGTTCAACTCCTTCTGAGTGAAGAAGTACTTGAGGCTCTTATGATCAGTGAAAATCTTGCACTTCTCGCCATACAGATAGTGCCTCCAAATTTTCAAAGCGAAGACCACTGCTGCTAACTCCAAGTCGTGTGTCGGGTAGTTCTGCTCATGAATCTTCAACTGCCTCGACGCATAAGCAATAACCTTACCACACTGCATAAGTACTGCGCCTAACCCTAGCTTAGATGCATCGGTGTATACCACTAACTCCTCGTGTGGTACTGTCATCGCTAAAACCGGTGCGGTAGTGAGTTCTTCCTTCAGCTGATTGAAGCTCCTCTGACAGTCTGAACTCCAAATAAAATTTCCATTCTTCTTGGTTAAGGAAGTCAAGGGTACTGCAATAGAGAAAAAACCCTTGATGAACTTCCTATAATATCCTGCCAAACCCAAGAAACTGCGAATCTTCGAAGCATTCCTCGGAATACCCCATTTCTGCACTGCCTCAACCTTCGACTGATCCACTGCAATCCCATCTCTCGAAATAATGTGGCCAAGAAATGCCACTTGCTCAAGCCAAAACTCGCACTTGCTGAACTTGGCATACAAACGCTGCTCCCTCAAAGTCTGCAAGGTTGTCTGTAGATGCTACCTATTCTCCTCAATGCTCCTAGAGTAGATCAAGATATCATCAATGAAGACTATGATGAACTGATCAAGATATGGCTGAAATACCCGGTTCATGAGATCCATGAAAACCGCTGGAGCATTGGTCAGCCCAAATGGCATTACTAAGAACTCGTAATGCCCATAACGTGTCCGGAAAGCAGTCTTGGACACATCTGCATCCCTAACTCGCAGCTGATAATATCCAGATCGCAGGTCGATCTTGGAGAACACCGAAGCTCCCTGCAACTGATCAAATAAGTCCTCTATCCTCGGCAGTGGGTACTTATTCTTCACTGTGACCCTGTTGAGCTCTCGATAATCGATGCACAGTCTCATACTGCCATCCTTCTTCTTCACAAATAACACTGGAGCTCCCCATGGAGAAAAGATAGGACGAACAAAGCCTTTCTCTAATAACTCCTGAATCTGTTCCTTCAACTCTTTCATCTCGGTAGGAGCAAGTCGATACGGTGCCTTTGAGATAGGCACGGTGTCTGACACTAAGTCGATAATGAACTCCACATCTCTCACTGGTGGAATTCCTGCAACATCCTCTGGAAAGACGTCCGGAAAGTCACGAACCACTTCTATCTCTGATAATGATCTGCTAGATGGTTCTGAGGCCGTGACAATACTCGCTAGAAAACCTCGGCAACCCCGTCTCAACAGCTTCCTCATCTGAATATAAGATATCACCTGAGGAATATCACTGCTCTGAGAAAGTAAACGGGTCGCCTTCCGACGGTTTCACTGACACTGTTCTTCGACGAAAATCAATCAAAGCTCCATTGACTGTCAACCAGTCCATACCCAATATCAAATCAAATCCGCTCAACGGCAAAACCACAACATCTGCACGAATGGAGTGCCCCTGCAGCTCCAACTCCAGCTCTCGGATGACACTAGAGGTAGTAATAATCTGTCCTGACGGCATAGTGACATCATAACCATTGTTGGCAATCTCAGGGGAAATGTCTATCCGTCTGATAAACTCCAGGGAGATAAACGAATGCGTAGCCCCTGAATCTAGCAACGTAAACGTGGAGTTGCCTCCAACTAGAATTCTCCCTGCATGCAGAAGAATCCCAACAATTTCATACCACTACTAAACTTTCCCCCGAAGATGAGTCACTAATAACCCTTAATTCTAATCACAAGTAAAACATGCTTCTTATTCTAACATGCAGATCGGTAACCCAAATAACAAATTATTCCACAACAAAAATCGAAAAAATATTACCCAAAAGAAGAAATCATAAAATGCTAGGGGTAAGATATACCGGTGATCAAGGAGGTATCTGGGTCTGCCTCCTCAGCCTGCATCACGAACACTCTCCCTGTAGTGTTCTTATTCCTCGGGCAATTGGCCAACTGGTGCCCTGGCTCTTTACAATGAAAACAGACGCCTGCTCCTAGAAGACATGGTCCCGGATGCATCTTCTGGCACTTTGGGCAAGTAGGATGTCCTCCAGTATTAGGGGCCCCGCCCCTAAACTGCTGTCTCTGCTACTGTGGCTTCTGCTGGTTCGGGCCCTTAGACGGCCCAGTGAACTGCTTCTTCGCAGGAGGCTGCGAAGATGGTCGCTGATACCCAGACTGAAACTGCCTCTTACTCTGCTGCTCCCTCTGGATCTCTTTCCTACACTCCTCAAAACGCAAGACTCTATTGACTGCAGCCTCATAAGTAGGGACTTCCGCCATGCGAACGTCATGCTTGATTTCTGCCCTGAGCCCCTCAATAAACTGTCTCATCTTCTCAGGTGCACTGTCAGCAATCAATGGCACCAGGTGACAGCCCCTCTCGAACTGTCGGATGTACTCCACAACGGTTTTGTCCCCCTGTCGAAGACTCATGAACTCTCGGATCATGCGGCTGCGCACGTCCTCAGTGAAATACTTGGAGTAAAACATCCTCCGGAAGTCTGCCCAAAGCATAGTAGTCAGATTCACTCCTCGTGATGCACTCTCCCACCATAAGTCTGCATCACCCTTCAGCATGTACACTGCGCACCTCACCTTTTCCGCATCAGTCAACCCCATATAAGCAAAGATGCTCTCCAAAGAACGGATCCACCCCTCAGCAACGAGTGGATCTGTGGCACCTGTGAACTCCTTCGGTCCCTTCTTCTGGAACCTCTCAGCCACGTCCTCATCATGGGAAAGTCTCGGACGCGCCGCCTGCTGCTCCAACAGAGCAGTAATCCCAGCCATCATGTTTGCATTGGCTTTCTCCAATGCTGAAAGAGGGTTCTGCGGTGGTGGGGATCCCTCACGCCTGTTAACTGGTCTCGGAGGCATTCTGCACCACCACATATTTCTTTACGTAAATCGCCATGCATAACTAAGTACTTAAAAAAAATTTTCTGCTAACATAAATACTTAAGTCTTAAACATGCTACTACTAAATCATACTAAAAGCAATTAAAACTTACAGACCGGTAGCGTGGATTTCTGAGCTCACATAGCAGTGATGACCCCACCAAGAACGCGTCTCTGATACCAATTGAAACGACCAAATTTTCTAAAATAACATATGCGGAATTTTTTTTTTTATTCTAAGTAAAATAAATGTACATACATTCCCATACATATATGCACAATAATAAACAGATTTAAAAATAACTTAAATAAAATGCAACATTTTATACTTAAATATCTGAGTCAAACTTAAATAAAATACTGTCAAAACAATTAACTTAAAAGTTTGCATGCAATAAATTACTTAATAAAAATAGTATTAAAATTCGCCACTGAAATGACTTAAAAAAAATAAATAAATAACAGGGTTTAAAAATTCTTAAAAATATTCATAATGACTCAAACGACGGCTGCGGGGGATTACTGCCTGTCTGCTCATACGTCCTCGCCGCCGGTAGGTACTACATCTTCCTCTACGTACTCACCTGCACCATATAAGTGTAGTGAGCCTAGAGGCCCAACATGCTAATATAACAAGGATTTAAAATAATTTAAATCACTGAAGTACTAATACATAACATATACATGAATGAGCATGCTTAAAAATCATGAATCATAACTTAAAATCTTACTTAAACTTGATCTTAAATATAATCATATAATACATACATAAACATTGTTGAGCATAACATTTTTCTAACATCGCATGGTCATATCCATAGTGTAACCTTAAACTTAAAAGGTTCGACTGATCAGTCTCTTAAAACCAACGTACGCGGCGGTGACGAATCACCTCTTGCTGGTAGTAAACTACCCTTAAATTGACAGTAAACTGCCCTTAACATGTGGGGGCTTGTCCCCCTTAAATTGTCACACTATTTCAACTTCCAACATAAAATTATTTTTCTTGCTCAACCTTAAACATTAAATCATGCCATAAAATTATTTCATGAATGCATGTACTAAAATATAAATGTGTGTCCTTCATATATATTTAATTTAATTTTTATACTAACATATATATACTAAAATAACTTTCATGCATAAAATAATTAAATATATAATTAGGACACATGCAATTTCTCATGGTTTGTGCTGAACTGCTGGCCCTAACACTCAAGCCCATTTTCTTAAATTATGGCTCATTAACACTGAGACTGGCCCATTAACATAATTAAGCCCATTAACACATTTCTAAGCCCAATAAATCAATTAAAGCCCATTAGCACATACTTGGCCCAATAACAACTTAATCTGGCCCAATGGGCCCAAAAGCCCAAAGATTGACCCAATAACTTCCATGGGCTCCCAAGCCCATAAAAATTATCGGGCTAACTTAATTTAATTTAATTAAGCCCAATAACAATTAAATTCAACCCAAATAATTACATGAAACCCAATTAAATTTTTGGATTTAATTAGGCCCATTTAACCCTTAATTAAACTTAAAACTTAAAAATAAAAATACCCGAGCCCGACTCACTTAACCCGGACCCGGACCCAACTAACATAACCCATGACTATCCAGACCCGACCCAGACCCAACAACCCAACCCGGACCCACTCAAAACCCTAAACCCGATCCCTACTTCCCTTTTCATGCGGCCGCGAGCAGCAGCCCTTCTAGGGCTGCTGCCGCCCAGCTCCGGCCGCCCCTGGCCGGAGCTCTGCCGCCCAGACGTGGCCCACGTCTGGGCGGTCCTAACCTGACCAAGGCCCCGACCCCATGCAGCCCACGCACAAAGCACCGAACCCCCTTCCATCAAACCCTAAACCTGCGCCCCCAAGCCCGATCCTGCACTAGCACCTACCTGGGCTCGTTTGGCTCGAACCGCTCGAGCCACTCGAGTCCAGACCACCCTCACACGACTTAGGGACCCCTGACCAGCAGCTATACTACCATGGAGGGAGAAAAACGTGAGCTTGAATGAAGAAAGCACATGAACGAGCATCAAGAACAAAACCGTCTCAATTTTCTGAAAATCTATGAACAAATTGATGCATACACAACACACACATAATAATCACTGATATAGTGCAAAAAAGAGGAAGAAAACATGTCTATCACCGACGATGAGAGCTAGAATGCGTAGGCGAAGATTCCGGGACGACGGGACGACGACAACCACTTGAAGCTTCAACAAAAATCGGCTATGGTGACTTAGGGCCTGCTGGCTGATTGGGAAGGTGATGGAGGCGGCTGTGGGCGCTTAGGGTGAGTAGAAGATGGAATGAGCGTGTGATAGGGGATTTTGGCGATGGTTTGGGTAGTTTAGGATAATAATTTTGGAAAAATAGATAATCTAGGAGATAATAACATAATTACAAAGGTTCCTAAGTTTTTTAAAATATTGATAACTTAAATAAAATATCACAAATCTCGAAATATTAAATTAGGGGATTTTTAAAGATAATAAAAAGTCAATAACATGGCTTAATTTGGGTAAAAACGGACTCCTAAAGTTATATAAAATTAAATACTGATAATTTTGAGGGCATAAAACTCAAAATAATATTTTTGGGATCTAAAAAGACTCATAAAATAATTTGGATAGAAAGTTGTCATCTCGTCCGTCCACGGTCCCGTCAACGCGATAAAATAATATAATTACCATAAATCATGAAAATCTCTAATTATGGGTTAAATGCTTAAAAATAACTTAAAATATGCACGAATAATTTCACATAATTATTTAACCCATAATCTAAAATTCTAAATAAATAAAATCCCTAATTATGCATGCGAATTTACGTACTAAAAATACTAGGTGCTACATGTGTGTTCCTGGTCATTTTCTTGAAACTTGAATCAGTCTTAAATTTATTCTGCTAATTTATTTAATTTAAACTTCTGCTTTAGAATAATTTATTTTATTTTAATTAGTAGTTAATTTATAAAAATCTCTCATTTTAATTAGCCTAGATTAATTTGAATAGTCTATATCTTAGTATTTAAACATTAGTCTCTATGGGATCGACTTGGACTCTGTCCAACTATATTATAACTTGACCTAAATCAATTGCTAGAATTTTCCCAACCAAAATCGTCGGTCAGTATTTCATATAGACTGAGGGGCAGGATCCCCAGAGTGAGGTCACCGGTGGAGCAGGCCCTTGACCGTCACTGCATTTGCTTCCGCATATTTTTAGTTGATTGTAATAATTAACACTTTGCACTTACCTCCTTTTTCAGTAGTCAGCAGGATGTGTCTTCCCTGCTTTTGAATTTTCAGCATGTAAACTTAATAACTTGCTTTCCGCAACTTTGTGGGGTTAACTTCCCTTTTTAGATTCTATGTCATCATGTTCGGATTTTTACCGAATGTTTATTTTATTTGTTTTGAAATGCTGAGTGTGACAGGTTGACTTTTAATATTTTTAAACGGGTCATGGCAAATTTTTTTGAAAATCTCGCATTTTATTTATTTATTATTTATGTTTAGAGGGTTAGAGTCATTTCAAATATAATTACCGGTGTAGAATATTACACAATTGAATATGAACAAAATAAATATTCGAAAAAAATCATCAATGTCAGCATGAACATTACTCCTCTCAAATGAAACAAGCTTCTCTTTAATAACAATCCTGTGAGCATTGCTTATTTTCCCTCCAAAGTGTCGAGACAAGAATCTTGATTCCAACTTAAGGTTCAAATCAACTTGTTGCCCCTCTATGATGCAAACCAAGAACGATGGAGAAGTCTCTTGAAGTGAAAGGAATGAAAATATCACCACCAACAATGAACGAGCATGAAGGTCTATCGAATCTTTTAAAAAGATAGTCTGCTCTGCCACTACTCACAAGAAGAACCGACATGTCTATCTATTTGTCAACTGAAGTATCCTTTATCCTACTCAGTTGTTCATTCCCTATAATCGGTTTCAACTCTTTCATAATTTTTTTACAATAAGCAGGGGAACATCGTGTAAATATTACCTTCCTACTATTCATCAACTCAACATCATCACTTATTTTCTCTTCGTCAGCAATTTCTAATATTTAAAAATTAGTGCAAAATATTATCATTATCAAAGAATAAAACATGAAACGGTAAAGAACAAAACAATTATATTTGGGAACAATTTGGTATGTATTTACAAAAATTGGTCATTCGTTAAGTTAGCAATATAACACTATCCAATATATATTCACAACAACAAAACCGTCAAATTTCATAACAATATGTCATTAATTTATAAAGATTGATCCTTCTAAACCAAGATATACTTTAACAAACATTTTCAACAACAAAACCCTAACAATTGGGGATAAAATATTTATAATGAAGAACTGTAACAAATAAATACGAACTTCAGAATAATGCCTCAAATTTTTCGACAAAAATATCGATCAAAACATAACAAATTATGTAAACAAGAAAAGTAGGAACAAATTTGACAACAAAACCCTAAAAATTGGGACAAAACGAAACTATCAAATATTTTTTTTAAAAAAAGATCAAAATTATTCATCAAAACGCAAAAATTCTGAGTCATTCGCGAAAAATAATATATTGTTATTGATTTCAATAATGGAATACATATTTAACCTGTTTTCGATTTTTTCTCCTTCATCACTTTGGGCGATTTCTTTCCCTTCCTCACTGTAGCTGCGCCAGCACCTGGCATTTCTTTTGAATGTTTGCTTCGTCTCGTTATCGGTGTCATCGTCTCGACTAACAAGCTTGTCGCGAGAGATCACTGATCTCTGTCGTCGAAGAAAAATGATTGATGTGAGAGGGAAATAAACATCTCGATAATATTAAGTATTTCAAAATTGGAGAAAGAGTATTGTGGTGTTATCAAACAAACTGGGGGTTAATATGATAAATTAGTCACAAATAGAAAATTCAAACAATGTATTGTCTGGGACTTGGAACAAAAAACTTGGCACACAAGAACTGAGGAAGGATTTGAGTTTCCTTTTGTTGATTTATCGGCAATTTCCCCAATTTTCAACTCAAAAGTGTTGTAAATTTACCCTTGTGTCCTGGTTTTAGTAGTATTTATAAAGTTGGATGGATGGGATGGGTGTCATTAATTGCCCAACACGGAAGCCATGGGCACCACCGGCGCCATCAAGAAGCGCAAGCGGAAATCAAAAAGCGAAGTAAAATCTAAAATCAAAATCAACGGAAAAAAGAAGAATAAAATTGAAGCTATGGCCGACAAACAGCAAAGAAACGACGCCGCCCAATTGTCAACCGCCTCGCAGCAGCTGGAATTTTTCCTTCACCAGTATCAATCCTCCAACGGCGTGCAGCTTTCGTCCCTCGAGCTCGATTCTCTTAAAGGTGATCTCTGCCGCATTCTTATTATATTTTGTTAATTTAATAATGCATGGTCAATTAGGGGAAGGGCCTTTTGAGGGGGTTTATGGTTCTAAAATCAACAAAAAGGGTCCGTTTCCTTGTTAGGCTGGGACAATTGGTTTACTTTTCAAAAGATGTCACTTCATTCAAGCTCTAAATTATTATTGGAAATAAGTTTGCGGTTTGCCTAATCGCCTTGGCTCGACCGACCTATTGAAAATGTTTTTCATACAATGTTGCCTGTGTGTATTTCTTTCAGAATTTTTCTCTCTTTAAAGTGTATTAACATGGGCTTACTTTGGAGATGACAATTTTCTTGGTGCAGAAGCACGCTTTATTGAGCTATGTCACGGTCCAGCCCAAAACACCACCAGAAACTTGGGTGAGTACATGAAGGTTGCTTTTGGATCTTCGTGGAAAGAAGTGCTTTGTGAAAAGCATATTCAAGAAGGACAACTTGATCCTGGAAATCCTGCTCTTCTTGTAATTAGCCTATCAGCACTAAGATCACTGGAACTTCTCAGGTTTAATGCTTTTCATCCATTTACTTAATGCATATTTTTTTGTGGTTTCTGTAAATAAGTCTTACTTAGTTTTCTGGAATCCAAAAATTATTCTTTTTGCAGTGTGATCTGTACATGTGGATATTTTTTCATACATATTCACTCAACCCCAAATGCCCTCCCCAATGCGAAATAAAAAGCAGCAATTATATCTCTACTTGTTTGCGTGTATATATTTCGAATTTTTGCAGTGTGATTGACCTGTAAATTTTTCTTTTGCAGGGAATTGCGACCTCTGACAAAAGACTGTCATGCGGCTAAGCTATTCTCTAAGCATATGAAGGTTGAGGAGCAGGTGCTGAATCTTATTGTAAACATATATATGATTGATGGCATGCTTCGCATAGTATATTTTTTTATATTTGGAATCAAAACATTTGATCAATTCAAGGTGCATTATTTACTATTTGTAAAAACTTTGTTTGGGAAATATTACTGCGGCAGATATTAAGTAAATTGTCTGTTGCTTAAAATAAATTAAACCTATATCCTTATATATTATATGTATGAACAGATAGCCTTATGGAGGTGGAAAGATGTGCACAATATTAGTTTCAGTTGAAATTCAAGCTTCAAATAACTTATTCAGATCCCTCCTTCTGAAACACAAACTTATGTTATTCACTGATTGACTAAAACGAACACCTTCAGGGTTTTGTAAAATACCGGTGTATGCAAAAGCTACTTCGTAATTATTCCCATGGTAAATATGCTCACTGTATCTATTCCCCATTGTAAATGGCACTAATAAGTGTTGGTTAGCAGCTGTCATCTCTCTCTCTCTCTCTCTCTCTCAGTAGTCAGGGTTTTAATTTACACTGATCTCGACAATGTTCTTATATAAATAATATTCTCTTTGTTGGTGATGTTAACAGGTGTTCATGTTAAAGAATCGTGTTAATATTTCTAGTGGGACGCCAAGCAGGTGCATGATGCTAGAATTTTGTTTATATTCTAATTGTGATTTCTTATCGCGGCTTTTTTAATTCACTATCCTCTCTATATTCTGGTTTCACTTAAGTTCCTATTGATTTATTGTACTTTTCCTAATCTTAGAGAACTTTCTTTACTTTCTGAGTTTTGTAGAACTAGTTAATGGTTTCTGGGCTTGTAAAGTTATCATCTATATTTCTAGAATAATACGTCTGTATATATTTAGACTAGTGTACGTGCACTTGTTATATGGAGAGAATTTAAGAAAGATCACTGACCCGTATTTAGAAATTTCGTATAGTTTGGCTGTTTCACTGTTTGTTAATGTGTTTGACCATTTTGTTACAGAATCAAGAAATTAATAGACATGGAAGCATTGGGTTTATCTCGATTAGCAGTGATTGTACTTGACATGCACACAGATGTCAAAGGCTATTCCTTGTTCACCCTCCCTCAAGTCAGGTTTGACTCCTGTTTAAGTTTTCCAGTATGATATATGCTGAATAAGATTCCATAAAAATGTTGTAAGGCTGATGTGTTAGGTGCATTACATTATAACATCGTAATATTTGCATTAAAAAACCTTGCCTTAGGCTCCACGTTTTTAGCTGTGCTTTGAAATCATTAGTCACAAATATATTTTAATTGTAATGGTGCTATTTTACAGTAATCTTGATTCCACTTTTGAAAAAACATGGAACATATATTTGAAAATTCAATGTATAAATCTGTAGTCATTCAACACAATATATGAACTATGAAGTTGGTTGCAATTATTGTTTTACCCTAGAGGATTGTCCTCCCATTTGGGTGATCAATATTTTTTACTATAGAAACACAACGCTCTGCTTCTCAGATTAAAAATTCTTGGTAATGTTTAGTAATTTTTTCGGTTGTTTCATATTTTTTGGGTTAGAGATGTTATATCATTTATATCTAGTTGTTTTAGACATTATTGTTGATGTATTTTAAAAATATGATATGATGTATTTGAGGTATAAAAAAAAAGATGGTATAATCATAGGGGGATTTTTTGGAAATGACAATAAGTTGAGTTAAAAGTAATCCCTTAGGGATTTAAGTAGATTGGGACTGAATAGTCTAGAGATTTTTTTTATCATGGGCTCAAATGAATTGGGTCTAGAAGTTACTTAAGAAGGGGAAAGGAAAATAAATAACACAAGAATGAGGTAGAGGGGCAGTCAGTCACGTTTTCTTTCAGTTTGTGTGTTAGCGTGAGCCAAGGCAAGGTAGAGGAATATTTTCTTCTTCTCTTATATTTTATTGATATTTTAGTGCTCATTGTACTAATATTAACTTTTATTTTAGTGCTCCTTGTAATAAGGAGAGTTATATTACCTTTTATTTTAGTGCTCGTTGTAATAGGAGAGTTATATTACCTTTTTTGTTTCAGAACTAAATATTGAAATATCATATTTTTAATTTTATATATTTGTGATTGTGGTCTTATCATTATGACTATATTGAGATGAATAAGGTGAAGTTTTATCTTACCTTTTTTGTTTCAGAACTAATACCGATATATCATATTTTATATATTTGTGATTGTGGACCCGTGGTCTTATCATAATGACCATATTGAGACGGGAATAAGGTGAAGTTTGTTCTTTTAGCAGATTGTATTCGAGGACGTGATGCTTGTTAGGTTTTATTTTAGGAGAATGATAATGGTTTTTGGAAAATGTATCCAAACCCCGTTACATCTTGCTAGAATTGTATAAACACATTTTTCATTCGGAGTTCTCATTTTTACCCCTTTCTATTTTTACAGAAATGAGTTTTGGGACTTGTATAAGAGCTTTTTACATCAACCACTACTGAAAGGCGATCTTCGCATATGTCTGTATGGTCCAGTACCCAGCGTTTCAGAGAGAAAGAAGAAATAGGTGACAAAGCTAGCTATGATGCATATAAATGTTGACATTTTGTGGACTGATGTGATACCAAATGCATCTGGGACTGTAGAACGGGTATCAAAAAGTGTCGTACTAGGCCCCTTGGTCGAGTTCTTAAAATTTTTTATGCCCAGAAGACCGTAATAAGTCTGAAACTATGAGTAACAATTGTTATGTACGCATTATACCTCATCGGAGGATCGTTGTGCTTTTATTTTATAAAAATAGTTAGGAAATAGGAATGAACCCAACCTAAGGTTATCTTATGGACACAACACAAAGCATAATTAGATGTGTGGTAAGAAAAATCAGGTGAAAATTGTTTTTTTGTATTGCTTTTTTGTTTTATTTTTTTACCTTATCAAATTTTAGTTCTAGCTCGTTATCGTTGTGTGTGTTTTTTTTTGTTGCATTTTCGTTATTTTTTGGACTTGGCGTTGACATTGAACTAATGAAATCAATGTAGTGTTGATCTGATGTGTTTAATATCAAATCAATGCTCCCAAATAGAAAAAGAATAAAATTGTCAAAAATAGAAATTTACATTATTATAATTGAAATTTAATATGATATAAGATCAAAATCGTAAATTAACAAAATTATAAAGCAATAATGCTGGCAATAATGCTGGTCTTTTCGAAATTTAATAGTAGGAACACTTTTTAGAGGGGGACTTGATGGGGATGCCACATCTTGAAGAGTTTATTAAAAAATACAATTGTGGATTTTTTTAAATCAGTTTAATATTAAAAAATTGTGATGATAATAATCATATGATTATTTAAATTTGTTTATTTTGTGTTTGGTTCTGTAAATTATATTACTTGTTTTGAATTTTGACTTTTTTTAGTAGAATGTTGATATGTCACGCGAACATATAAGAATTTCTCGTGATCCATTTGGCTTATTTATTTTGTGTCGTGTGATTTCGAGACTACAGTAAAAATAAAACTTATCATATAGTCGTTATTTTAATCATAATATTAATCAAGCCAAATTGAGTATAATTAATTTTACATATAAAAACTTCTATGAAATCATCTCAAATGTCAAATTTGTGATAAAGATTTTCGATCCGATCGGACTCATGAACTTTTTTATATATATTACAAGTATTGCTTTTATTTTATTTTTTTTTACATATATGGATCGAATCGTCCGTCTCACACGTATGTATATCCGTAACATTGTTTCACAAAAGACCTACTCAAATTTTCAATGTTCAAATTGGGAAAAAGTAACTCATTTAGCTATGTGATAACAAACATGATGATGTTTAGATAAGACAGTGATAATTTATCGTTTAATCATAATTTTAATATCAATAAATCAAATGTATTGTGTTAGGATCGAGAAGCTAAAGAATTTGAACACTGAACTCTCCATCCTTTGTGATTCTCTAAAACAGTTAACCAACAATTGTAAGAATGTGCGGAATAAGGTCAACTGTGAGATTGAACTTATATCTAATGTGTCTACTGGTTGAGTGTGAGAGTTCAACGGAAAGTAAACAACACAACAATTTGTTTCTGGATGTTCGGAGACTCAACTTCTCCAACGTCACCATTTCTTCTGTTTCCAAAAGGTATCACTAGAAGACTTTGACTAAACAGCCTACCTCAGCTAGGACTTACCCTACGACTTACAACTGAGACTCCTAGTTACTCTACTGATTTCAGCCCTCGACTAAAATCAGGTTATACAGGTTTGCAGCACCTCAACTGTATGAATACAAAGTTTGTAACTCAACACTTAACAAAATGTGATCCTAAAAGATCTGATTTACTTGATGTGTGTGTTCACTGTTCTTCGGCTCTTGATATTGAAACGACCGATACTCGAGGGATTTTTTATATATATATATTACATATATGCATCTATACTTATAATAGATTTTCATAAAATTTAATTCATAATAAAAATCGATTGCATGTTAAAATTCTAAAAACTCGAACATATTAAAATCCATGCAAACGACTAGAATCTCAAAAATATGCAAACTAGTGAGAAATAATAAACATGTGTGGAAAATAGCTCAATACATAAAATATCTCATCATAAACTAAATCAACTGAAACATGAGCTAAAAAAGGTCACGGGTGTGCTAGCTAGCCACGGATGCACATAGGTCTTCGCCGTCAGTCGGGACCACAACCTCATGAGTCCTGACTAACATCAAACTCACCTGCACACCATTTAGATTTAATGAGCCTAGAGGCTCAGCATGCTCTACCTTTTAATAGCAAATACTACATAATAAGGTCGCATGCAAGCACATATCATATAAAAATATCATGAAGTGTCTCATGCATGCATGATCGTGAAAACGTAGCATAATACTGAATCATAAACATAAACATCGTCGTAATCTTTTGATCATAACATAATTCGTAACGTAAATACATAACATAAATATTGACATGTCATAAACATAAAAATCATTTTCTGTGGGTCATATTAGTGAAGTGCAACCATAAGTTATTGATCAATCTAAAAATCAACGTACGTGGCAGCGAGGTCCACCGAACCTATGGGGTTTCCCTACACCTCTTCTCCAAACCTCTGGGGACCTGAAGACTCATAAAAATAAGTGGAAAGGTCATCGGACCCGGTATCCCGACCTTCAGTTCCGTATTTGTCACAAATCACATCAATTACCCATAAATATTTTCTTTACATGCCCATAATCTTAACGTAAATCATTTTTCATAGAAATCATACTTATATCAAAATATACATATAAATCCATTAAATATATATTTACGGACTAATTTTATTTGCCACTGGCTAGTTCGAGTTGCTGCCCCTTAACTAAAGCCCATAAACTTAGACTGACTTATTAACACTTATGCTGATCCAAAAATACTTAGACTAGCCCAATCACACTTAAATTGGCCCAATTAGACTTAAATTGGCCCAATAGTACTTAGCCCAACTTAGAACTTAGCTCAACCAAATAAATTAAACAACTTAAACCCATTAACAAATTTATCCCAATTAATAAATTAAGCCTTAATAAATATCTTAAGCCCAATAAGTTTGGCCCAACTAGCAAACTTGACCCAATAAACAATTTGACCAAACTAACAAACTTGGCCCAATAAAAAAACTTGGCCATAAACGAACTTGGACCAATAAACAGACTTGACCCAATAAATGAACTTTGCCCAATAAACAGACTTAGCCCAATAAATGAACTAAACACTCGGACTCCTAAATAAATTATCCGGCCCAAAATAAAATAACCCGGACTCAATCCCATAACATATGACCTTAATACATTTGACCCGACCCGGACCACCCACTTGCCAACTACAACAAAAATGCTCAAACACAACACTTAAAAGACAACGTTTTTGGTAAAAAGCGTTGTCTTTTTTTAAATTACAACACTTTTAAAGAAAAGAATTGTCGTTATTTTTTTTAAATTCATAAAAAACAACGTTTTTTTTAAAAAGCGTTCTTTGTAAGCGTTTTTTAGGTCTAAGACAACGCTTTAAAAAGCGTTGTCTTTGAGCGTTATTTTTTATATGCACTACACCACTTTTTAAAAAGTGTCGTAGATAAACCATTTTTTTAATTTTAAATAATAAATAAAAATTGAAATTACTTATGTTTTTTGCCTTTAACATAAAAAAACCCAAAAATTTCCAAACCCTTCATCGCGTCCCTCTTTAAACGTCTGAAAAATTAACCCTAAATACCCAAGCCCTTCCATCGCGATTCCCTTTCTTGTTGAGCTCTTTCAATTCCAATTTGACAAACCGTTAATGGCGCGCGATTTCTCCCTCTTCTTCTGCTTTTTCCATCATTCATCGATTGTTTCTGTTCTTGTAGTTGAAGAGCTTGCGAAGACTTCGGATCTACCTTGCTCTGTTTAAACTTGGGCGACGAGGGGGAGAAAGTGGCGGCTTGCTCGATCTGTTTAAACTCATGAGGAGCTGTAGGGGTTGGGCGTAAAAGCTGTAGGGGCTGGATTTACGCCTTGAAAATCATGGGGAGTTGACACGGCTCAGTGTACGTATTTTTATTCTAAGCAATATGGACCCATTACTTTCTGCTAATCTTCTATTGTCATCAATTCACCTGAAAACGAGTGATCGAATTAGTTCAGCATATGGTAGATATATATTTCCAGTTCCAACGTTCAGCTGCATCTTTGTTTTTCCTGTCAAATTCCAAGCATCCTTCACTCATTTACACTGTTTCTGTAAAATATTTGTGTACTCTAAGAATTCTCGTCAAAGTTAGTTGGAAATTGTTCACTGTATTATTTATTTAGTTGTGTATCAGTGTACCTCATTAGTTTTAGCCTTAGTTCATTGGAGATTTCGTTAAAAGAAGATGGCAGATGTTCTCTCTCATTTCCACCAGTTCATTTAAAAAGAGCCATTCGAAAGGATTTGTTTACATTTTATTTCATTATTTGGAGTTGGCTTTACTTTCAACCTTGTTTTGCCATTGAATTGGTCATTTTCTCTCATGTTGTTTATTTATTGTGCTATATGTATATATTGGTTCTTGATTTCCCACAGTGGATTGCTTTTGAAATTGTGAAAGTGGTATTGAATTTGCTACGTGCAATTGTGCATCTCATTAGTTGCTTTCATTCTCGAATCACGGTTCTTCATTATGTTAAACTGGTAGCCATTGTTCTTCTTAGTACGAAATAAGACAAATATCATGATCAATGCTTGTCCCAAGAGCGCAGCAAATGTGGCAGGACCTAAGTATTGATAAATTATAACTATAGCCACAGTAATCTGTAATGGCATTAGCCACAAAAAGTGAAGCTGTAGCATCATATCCGAGAGTTTTTGAGCATCCACAGCCATGTAGTTTACAATTTGACCAACCCCATGTGCTTGTCTTGCGGAACCTGATAGCCTTAATCCATTCTTGAATAAAGAAGTAATAAGTGTTGATCGAATAAGCATACCAAGATTTTGGGTATGGAAGTTAAATTGGTGAGAACTCAAAACTTCCAAGAACTTCGCAACCAGTAGGATACCCACAAGGTAATATCCTTCAAGATAAGAACTCCTCTCCCCTGATGTGAAATCCACAAACTGATGTATGAGTACCGGACCAACATACATGACACAAAACTTACAACTACAAGAAAAGCAGTGAAAAAGAATTGTTTCCAGAAGCATCGAATTAGTGTTCTAATAACAGGGTGCTTCGAGTTTTCCTCAGGATTAGGCCAATTTCTCGCAAAGAGCTCCGACATTCGTTCGGCTCTGTGTTTCGGTGAAAGGAAAGGTATGTCCTCAACCTTGAGAGGTGATTCGTAACCTTTCTTTAGAAGGGGATTCATCCAAGTCAAAAAAGCTTTAGAAACAATAGAAGCCAAAGCATATACAGAAACTTTTGATTTGTTCGCGAGGGTTTCATACAGTTTCCCATCTGCATCCGTAATTGGATCGGAGTCCTCCACTACGATGACCCCAGTGGACCCTTTAACTCCTACACTAAGAAGAACAACAGACAAAGGGAACACAACTATTGAACCAATGTCGTCTAATCTGAAGTCAAAACCAGCTTCACTATAAGAAATCATAAGAACACAGACAAAGGGAACAAAACTATTGAACCAATGTCGTCTAATCTGAAGTCAAAACCAGCTTCACTATAAGAAATCATACGCAAAAGCCCAGCAGCAAAGAGAAGTTGAAAGACAGCGCACTACCCAATAATAAAGAGACATAGCCTTGAACCTAAAAAAACGTTGTGTAAAACATATCCACAAATTTTATTTTAGCATTTTGCGCCTCTGTTTTTCCACAATTGAGCATTTTCAGTATTTGCTTGGGCTCTAATACTCACCAAGATTTCATCCCAACAAATTTGTTTGATGTAATCTAGATTGTGATGGCCTTTTCTTTTCTTGTCGCCAGTTTTATAAAATTTAGATTGATATCTAAACTGTGACAATGAGCTTGATTTCTTGCAGGCCTTGTATGAGATGCACTATCTATTGACCCACTGTCTCGCTGTTGCACAAGAAAAGAAGATCAATTTTCTTGTCAGTGAGTTGGCTCTTTAAGTCTTATAATAGATTCTACTCCGTCTCATTGTCATTATTATCTTGTTTGTTTTGGACATTCTTGACGTATTCCCCGCACATTTTAGCTTGTAAAACAAAGAACATAAACACCTTACATAGAAATGGCAGGGCCATTTTTCTCTGTGATTTCTTGGTTGATTGTGTTTATTGAGTCTTCTGAAACTAGTGTTTCCAAATAGAATGCATATGTCTTGTTTATTGTTCTTGAAGAAACAATTAAATTGAAATAACATGTTTATGGTTATCTCAAATGGGCACCATCTTCATTTGCTTGAAGCTTTTTATAATGTTCTATTTCTCTCTTCTTCTGAATAAGCAGTGAATGCAATCTTGTTTCACAGTGTTGCAACTCATACGAGTATTGTGTTTCATGCTGCTTGAATCCAGCCTTGGTACTTTCAATCTTTTTTTATTTTATTTTACTCTGCTTTTGTAACATGCTTTTATAAAAATGGTAATTTGCATTCTACTTGTTGCTTCAGACTGATAAAGAATTGGCACAAAAAATTCAAAATAGCCAAGCATGTGACTGCTGGTAAATCTTAATTCAGATTGACATTGACAATCAAGTATTAGTTGAGATGCTAAATCAGCTGCTCTTTTCACGATTTACTTTAGGTTAATAAAATTTTCTGAGTTAACTTTCATACCTTCTGGAATATTCTCAATTGTGTGAGCCTTGGCTCATATTGATTCACATTCATTCTGAATGGACCTAAAGTCAGGTATTGCCGTCCTTTGACCATGTGATGCATTGTTGTAACGAACATTGCAGGCTTCTTATTGTGTGTATAAATTATTATCCTTTTTTTGAAATTGAGTTATGAGAAGATTTTTACTTTGATTTATGCCTCACAGGATTATATGGAAGTGTTTTTTACTTTTGTGCTAAGAGATGTTGCCATAATTCTGAGAGTGTGGTATGTGTTCATTTGTGATTGTTTGGGCTAGTTAACCATGTTGACTTTCCTGAAAGCAGTGATCTTTGGATTGTGTTGTAATAGTTACACTAAAAAGTGTGATCCCTTTGAATCTTGACATTTTTGTTCCACGCAAAATGTATATTTTTTCAATTCACACATGCTGCTTCCTTTATTTTATACTTTTGTACAGTTAATTCACCAACTCGTTCTTCATTTTTAAGAATGCATCTAATCAGTTTCAAATAGCATTTGATATCTCTTATGATATTTCAGGTGCATGAAAATGATTATTGGGTGAATATCATCATTATTTTACCATACCATCAAATTCATCAGGTTTGTGGATAAATAGTTTAGCATATTATAAGGAATTAAGTTTACAAGTTCCTCTTTCTGATGGTTGATAATTAATTTTTACCTGTAAGTTCATAATGCAATATTTACATCAATATAAATCGAGATATTGTATTCTACTCACTCGTTTAATTTTAGTTTAGTTCCATATTTACTGATATGCTACTGATATGCCTTTTAGAACAAAGCATGAGAGATGATTTCGAATCTCTTGGATATGTCATAATGTATTTTTAAAGGGGAAGGTAACTATTGTTTCAGGACTTCATAATTTTTGCTCCTTATTATGTGGAAATTTGTTTTTCTATTGAATTTGGAGTGTGTGAAGTTGAAGAAGTATGAGATGGGAAAACAGTGGTAATCCTGGGGTACATATGTAAATAGATTTTTGTTTTACAGTCAATATGGATCCTAGTCTGTTTGCATTAATTCTTAGTTTGAATTCATTGCATCGATCGACTCATCTTTAGATCAATTCTTTATGATCGCTCGTCGTCACTTTATCAATATTTCATGGATCCATCCAACCACACCACAAATAAAGCAGCAACCAATATTTCTATTTATTTAGATTTTTATTTGTAAGAGAGGTTTTATTCTGGCCAATATATATTCGGTGGATTAGTGGTTTTGGGTGAAAGAATTATATATATGTTGCGCTAGATTCTCTTAAATAATTAATATATAGTTGTCTATCTCTTGATGCAAACAGGCTGGATGGGAGTATTATGCCCTTGTGTTTTGTTGGGTCGTAATGTTGAACAAGTAGTGGGACACGACGACGACGACGACTATGTGCCATGCATTTGTCATGCCGTGTTTCTGGAGGGTGGCCTAGCTAGCACTTGGTGCAGCAACAGCAACCCTACACGGTTTTATTAATTCGATCATTGTCTTTTCCATTTGGGGCGGTTTGTTGTTTGGTTGGTCGATGCCTGGACTATGCACAACCACTGTAAGAGATCCAACTCGAGGTGAAATATTTGATTTTGGTTTTCGCTTTTTAATTGCTTATGGTTGATCTAGTACTGCATGTCAAACGTACTGATTTTGGTTGCATATATTTGATTTTGGTTAATTTCTTTTTAATTGCTTATGGTTGCTTATATTTGATTTTGGTTTTCTCTTTTGTTTTGGTTGGTTGATTGATTTGTTTTATTCTTTTTGTTTGTGGGTTCTAATTTTTGAGACAAAAATATAGCAATTTTGGTTTCAAGAACTTGGATCGTAGCTTACAGTTTATGTTGGTCCATGGGGGGAATATGATTGAATGAGCTTAATAGATCATCGGTCATGAAATTTTCTTTTCATGAATCTGATGTGGGGTTTCTATTAATCACTACAACAAAAATAGTAATTCACAACTTTATTAATGTCTATTTTGTCTAATGTTCCCCTGCTCGTTTCTTATTACCCATGTTGGTGTCTACTCAATTTTAACAAAGAATAAGTTGGCAGAACTACTATTCATTGCAATATTAGACTTCTCTAACCAACTTTCACGGGTTTGTGCAGGTTATGGAGATATATAATGAAGAACACAACATACTTAATGAATCCAAAACGACTATAAGGGTCATTAGATTTCTCCATTATCATCTGTTTCTTTGATGCTATATAAACTTAGGATGTTTGTGTTTTATTTCACAAGGTGAGAAAGGTGTAGCTAAACTGAAGATGTTTGTGTTTTATACTTTAATTTCTTCTTAGTTCAGGTAAGGAAGCAGTAGATAATCTCCTGTGCATATGGGAAGAAGGCCGGATTATGTGGCTTTGCCTTTTGTGTTTTGTGTTTTATATTTTGTTTGAGATAGATTTTTCAGTGTTTATGTCTATTCTTTATGAAAATGGAAATGGAAGCAGTAGCTAATCTCCTGTGCATATATATAAACTGAAGATGTTTGTGTTTTATATTTTGTTTGAGATTGATTTTTCAGTGTTTATGTCTATTATTTATGGATATGGAAATGGAATACATTCTTGGAAGCAGGATTTTGTATGCGTCTTTAGCTTTGGTTTTGTTAATTAATCTTCTGATTCACTTATATTCACTGCGTGATCAGGACATGGAAAGTAATCCCACCATCCCTGTCGATAAAATACTGTGGAACCCTGATGATACATCATTTGGTATGCACATTATCCCTAAACTTAGCTGCTAATATCTATTTTCCTGTTGATCTAGATGGCTTCGTGTTCAAACAACAGGGATCGTATAATAAGAGCGCATGATATGGTTGTATTTGTATCATAAAAATGGCAACTATGCGGAGAACCAATTAGAGATAGTTTTTCTAAGCTTTTCATTGTTTGTAGTAATAGTAAATCATTTATTTCTATGGCATGAGCTGTATGTGCTAAATTAAATTCTCCGACCAATCTTATAATCTTTTGTCAGGTATGTAAAAAGATCGAAAATTTCTCCAATAAGGCCAATATCTTAGAGTGTCTTTGAAGGAGTTAGTGTGTATTACAATTATACTGGATCAGTTGAGTGCTTTGAGTGCTTAGAGTGTCTTTGAGGAGATGATATATGTTTATGATATATGTTTCTTTCGACATGATTCTTGGTTCATATTTGATTGGTAACATTACGGCCTTGATCGTCAAAGGATCAAACCAAAATTTGGAAATTGTGAGTTATTTAAAACTTTAGCATTTCCTATTAGTGCCTTGGTAGTTCCAAGAAACGTACGATGCACATGCTACATATATTATCATAGTTGAAAATATAGTTTTTTTAAGTTACAAAGTCATACACTTTTTGCAGATATCTCAGACCCTGTACAAGTCATATGTTGAGAATGTTCCTCTTTCCAAGGACAACTCCTTCGAATTCATCAACCAAATTGTAAGTTGATCTCTTGACTAATTTTTTCACATTTTAATGTAATTAAACATTTTTGTTGTTAAAGCTATATGTTGAAAATGCTACTACGCATGTTTGATCTCTTTTTAAAGTGTTTCCTAAAATAAAAAAATCCGTGATCTAAATCAACTAAAAATTCTGATTCGAGCTAGGAGATTATGATGGAATATGAGCCTTGGTAAGGAAATAATTTGGTACAAATAATTCTCGTATTTATGCTGATCAGTTTGGATTAAGGAATGTGCTTGTAGGTAGTAGAAGGCACATTTACTGAGAAACCTGGATCTGGTGCGTGGCAATTATTGGTTTTTCTCATGAGTTTTTGTGTTATTTCTTGGTTATGTGATTATTTTATTTTCCCGTGGGATAGAATAAATAATTTGATGTTTGATTTATTGTGTCATTCATAACCATGACTTTGAAATTTTATTCTTATTTGCTGCTATTGTTCAGCACATTCCCAGTCCTCCAAATGGATTTAGAATTCTGAGAGTTGGTCTGATCGCCGACTCCGGTTTGAGGCAGAAAGCATAGCGCACATGGTCGAGATGAACCTGAAGAATTCGATTATTTGTTATATTTGAATGATTTATAATATTTAAATATTGTATATTAGATTTAATTTTCAAAAATTTTGAATATTGAGTGATTTATAATATTGAAAATTTGTGAATTAAATTTTATTTTTTTTATTTGAGAAAAGACAACGTTTTTTAAACGTTTTCGTAGGTGGTTTAAGCGCTGTCTTTGCAAAACACAACGCTTTTAAAAACGTTGTGAAAAAGCATTGTAAATGGCAGTGTTGTAAAAAGTTCGCTCAAAGACAACACATAAAAAGCGTTGTCGTTGCTAAAAAAGACAACGCGGAAAAAACGTTGTTTTTTTCAAATATCACAACGCTTTTTATGCGTTGTATTTGCTCAAAACGACAACGCTTTTTCTGCGTTGTCTTTGACCGCGGTCTTTCACAACACTTGCTACGACAACGTTTTTTTGTGACAATAACAACGCGGAAAAAGCGTTGTCGTTTACCGTTTTTCTTGTAGTGTGCCCGAGCCCTGCTCGAGCTGCCAGCTAGGTAGAACACCTTACAACCATCCAGCTCTTCACCTAGCCAACACCAGCTCAAGCCACCTTAAACCAAGACCCAAAGGGACCTAACCCAGTCACCAAACCAGTGAACAACAGCTAAGACCTAGCCATGACAGGAAAAACATCCACAATACATAAGAACTTGAATGATGCATCACTTAAAATTTGAGCTACCATATCCACATACAAATTCAACAACATAATTTAATCATCAAAATAATGAATATACCAATATAAATGGGTGATCAACGAAGGGTATGACATGCCTTTGCGTTTAAAACGCACGAAAAACTTATACGGTTGCGTTGCGTATATCGGGACTCGTCTCACAACTTCCAATTCTGGAAGATCAAACCCCTAAACTGTTGATTTCTGCCTCTAAATATCATCAACTAGCTTCCGATCTGCGAAAAATCACACAATGGTCAAAAGTCAATCCTGGTCAACTCTGGTCAAACTTTGACCAAAAATTTTCGAACTTTATTGCGTTCTCACCGCTTCACAATTTTGAATCTCGACTCGAAATTTGAATATTTGGAAGAAAAATAATACACGGACCCCGTGCACTGTCTGGGAAAGGGTCCGTGTACCTTCGGCATTTGAGATTTTCATAACAGAGAAATGCACGGACCCCGTGCACATTCTGGAAGAGGGTCCGTGTGACTTCGTATTTTTTTTGGGCTGAAGTTTTAATACACGGACCTAGGCACGGACCTTGTCCGGGGTCTGTGTACATCGCAAATATGGAAAAAAAATAATTCGCGCAAAATTTGGGAATTTTGGAATTCTGATTATTTTGGGCTATATTGGATATTATTTTGGACGAAAATAAGGGAGGTATCAAAGGGAATCAAGCCCTAATTAGAGGGACACTTTAGAACTTCTGATTTTTGACTGATAAATTTTGGGCGAGATTTTGGGGTTTTGACGGCTGGAGCTTGGAAGAGAAGAAACGCGCATCGCAAGCAAGATTCGGCACTATTGCTGAGAATTTTCTTTTCCTCTTTTTCTGTTTTAGTTTATTATGAATTCAAACATGAACCTTTTGTTTGATTTTATTATTATGGAGTAGTCGTCTTTTGACCGGGGCCACAATAGGGCCAGACTATTGATTTTTGTTTATGGGACGGATTGATTGAATTTTGATTTATGAAATTTTATTGATTACTATTTGTGCTTAATTCTTGCATTTGATCTGGCCAATTAATTGCATGTTTGTCGTTCGATCTGGACTTGAAAAAGAAAAGATTGAAATTTGCTTCAAAAATATTGATCAACACATGGTTAAACCGACTAGAAATAGTATTCGGTTTCAGTGTGCGATTTTAGGCGAAAGCCGAAATTCCATAACTCTGAATGCGTTTTTGTTTAATTAAATTCAGTTAGAAATAATTGGACTGTTAAATGAGAATAGGGTTATTAATTCTAGAAATAGATTAATAATTATCATAGGGAATTTCGTCGTGAATTTGAATGAATTTGATTTGATTAAATCCAATCCGTGGCAATTATCGATGTCTGGTACCGTTGTGTGTTCCTGGTCGTTTTCCTAAAATTTGAATCAGCGTTAAAGCTTTTCTGCTCTTTTAATTTAATTTAAGTTTTTGTTTTAAAATAATTTATTTTAATTTAATTAGTTTAATAGTTCAGAAAAATCCTTCATTTTATTTAGCCTAGATTAATTTGAATAGTCTATATCTTAGTATTTAAACATTAGTCTCTGTGCGATCGACTTGGACTCTGTCCAACAATATTATAACTTGACCTGGTACATTTGCCAGTAATTATTTTTAATACCGAAATAATCGGTCACTTCCCAAGCTCTGATCTGCACTATTCTTGACAGAAAAAACTACCATAAGCTCGGGAAATGCTCTACACAACACATATTGTGAAGCCTCGGGTTGCTAATCTCATGTTAGGGCAATTAATGATTAAAAATCATTAAATACATAAGGAAGGAATAAAATCAAACATATATATATTTTTTTTCAAAGGGGGGTGTGCGGGGTTGGTCAAAAAGAGCAGACCGTTCGCCCCCCTGAACCCAACTCTCGGGTTGGGGAAAAATAGGCAGCGCTCGGTCTGCTAAAAAGAGCAGACCGAGCACAACACTGGGCAGACTTTTGCTCTGGTTTTTGACTGCAAAATTTGATCATTTCAACCCTTCCAATCCAACATAATGATGCCCCAAAATATGTAAACATACATAGAACAAGATCTAAACATGTTTATAACAAGTTGATACATCAAACCAACCATTTGGAATCTAACAAAAGCATGAAACTAGATAAGGTGTTCATCAACTTCTCAAGAACACATTCATAAGTGTTTCTAACATACTTGCTAGACTTAATATACATCGTTTCAACTACAACAACCCGAGTCCACATCTCTAGAATCTCTCATGATCTACCCTCGTCGACTTTGGCCAGCTCCTGCCCCATTTGTCGTCATGCACACATACAAAACAAGACAACAGTCGGAAACATCCGTTGAGAATACAATCTCAGTATAATCAACATACATATGCGTTAAATAAAAACATATCGACTCTAAACATTTCAACTCGAGAATAGAGTAAACGCATATATAAAGAATTGATTCCTATCACACTCTTTGCCATCAAGATTCGTATACGATCTTGACATGGATATCCATATATCATCATCCCTTCAAACTAGAAAATAAGGTCGCCTCAGACCCTGTCATAAGAATCAATTCGTACCTCAAATCATATCATATCAAATAAGATCCACTACCTGTGATGGATCGACAACATCATAACATAATCAAAACGATAAACAAGTATGTGATTTTGGCGGGACAACTCAAGAAGCTTCATTCTCGAGTTACATATCCCTGACTTGCGATGTTGTCTTATACCTTCAGGTTTTATTGGTTTTGAACGCCTCAAATCTGAAATATAGCATCAAACCATTCATATCAAACTTCATTCCATTCTATCATTCCAAAATCTAGTCAAAACATCATTAGATATTCAATCAAATGACTTCAAACCTTGATCACTTCTTCTTCGGTTCGAATGCTGCGAAGTCAAACTCGTCAACTCTTATCCACGCTGAAATTGAATCATATACCAGTTATACATATCATAAATCAACTCAATAATTTTCAGCTCAACACAAGACATCAAAACAACATCAACTTGTAAACTGGCGGCGTAATGATACAAAATCGGTAACCAAAACGATATCGAACTAATAACTCATCTCATATCCATGATATATCAGCAAAATATTATCATAATCTCAGCACAACAGCAGCTATACAACTCTAACATGAGCTGGAAATCATAACAAATCACACCAATAATCGTTCTTCGATCCGGTTTCGATACGATACAACAAAGAATCTCAAGAACATGTGCATAGCAGCAAATTTCTGATCTCTACCATATTTCAATATTCAAAACATGCTGGAATAAATAAAAACTTACACCAGATCGAAGCTCGTCTCAAGAGGAACATGACGCTATTTTCGGAATTAAAATCGAACAATCGGAGCAAAAAATACAAAGATTTAAAGATGAAATCCAAGAAGAAAATTGAAGGTCTCGATTTTTGCTCTAATGTTTCTGAATATAATCTATAGCTACACGTATGGAGGATGACTGAGAAACTCAACAATTAGATATATTCAAATATAATTTCATTTCAACCACTGAAAAATTCAAAAATTGCAAAACAGTCCTCAACCATCTTTTTAATTCAATTTCAATCCTAAATAATTTAAGAATATTAGAATTTAAATCTAAACTCCAAAAATTCTCAAATTAAATATTTCTGGATTAAAATTAAATACTCTCGGATTAAATTAAATAATCCCGGGCCTTACATTTCTCCCCCACTAAGATATGAGTTCGTCCTCGAATTCATAAACGGTATAGATATGCAGTCGATATACTCATAAGAAGAAAGAATAACAGAAAACTAAATAAGAACTCACATCAGTGGAATAGATAAGGAAATTTATGTCTCATGTCATCTTCCACTTCCCATGTCGCTTCTTCAACTCCGTGCCGACTCCATTGAGTCTTCACCAATGGAATGGTCTTCGTTCGGAGTTGCTTTTATTTCCTATCAAGTATCTGAATTGGTTGTTCAAAGTAGTTAAGGGTTTCATCCAATTCAGCTTCATCAGATCGAATAATATGCGACGCATCAGATAGATATTTACTCAGCATAGATACATGAAAGACATCATGTATTCCAGATAAAGATGGAGGAAGAGCGAGTCTGTGAGGCCTCGATTCTAATCATCTAATTAGTAATAATCCATACTAAAATCAAAGTAAAAATCCAAATGGAAAACAATAATAAATTTTTTTTTTTTGAAAGAATAGTGCCCGCTCGATCGGTTAATTCTTCCCGATCGAGCGGCCAAAATCTATCAAGCCAACCTTCTGCCTCTGCACAAGGGTGCTCGCTCGATCGGTATAATTCCACCGATCGAGCGAGACACTCTGCACCAGAAAAATAAACTGGTTTTCTTTCTTTCTTTCAATCCAATCTCAACTCAATCGATTCGACAACAAGATCAATTCCATTCAACATGATATAAGTATACAAATCTAAATTCATACAATTCTTCAAAATATATCAAGCATGCTTTCAATCTAGTTTGAACTTATACAAATACAAAAAGGAGTTCGAAAACGTAAACGACTCCTAAACATCAAAGCCTCACTTCTATCATCTCAACCACCTAGTCATGCTGCCTCTAACTCGGTCCTGCCCCACCTGTTGCCAAGTACACATACAAACAAAGACAACAGCCGGATAATCCGGTGAGAATACAATTCCCAGAAAAATAGACTATCATGCATATCAATTAAAACACATCAAGACATGACATGTATCAATTTCCAAATATCTATCGCATCAATATAAATCAAGTAATTCATCCAAGTACTAGATTAAAATGATATGCATGTCTTTAAAACTTCTGGATTATCAGGCTCAGATAATCACTAGGAATTCTTCTTTCTTTCTTTCTTTCTTTCTTTCTTCGGTTTGGGATCCCGAGGTTAAAATATCCAACAATCACACCGAACTTCCCTCTCGAGGTGGACGAGACATATTTTAATCCTCTAGACTCCAGAGCATTATAGAGAGTTTAATTGACAAGGTATAAAATCTCCAACCTAGTCACTCAACTACAATCTCTAGATCGTCTAATCAAATTGAAATGAATCGAGGCTCAATATGAATGCATATGTCATCTCATGCATTCTATCATTTCAATCATCAGTTCATATAAGCATTCAATCATGCTTTCATTCATCAATTCAAATAATCATTCAAACATGATTTCGTCAATATAAATGCATATATAATCTCATGCATTCAAATAAACATTCAATCAAGCAAGTATGTGATTTCTTCGGAACACTCGAATAAAGTCTAATTCGAGTTAATCGTTCCATTCAAGTCTAAGTCGTCTTTTACCTTATTCGCTTCGAAGGTACTTCAATCGACTTCAATCTTCGAAACTGACCAAAGCTGCTACCTAGCAACTCTGCTGACTTCACTTCAATCTATTAGAAGAAGTCATAAGAATCAATATCGACATCCAAAAGCTCAATCAAACTCGATACGATCAAAACATTGAACGAAGTCCAAAACTCAAACTGACGGCATAACGGCTATAAACTGATCAAACCGAAAATGCAGACAGCAAGATATCAATTCAATAAACTCATAATCATCTCAATATCATCATAACAATTCAAATTCTTCAAATCTAAAATCTCCATTTTCGAAATAACCTTCCAAAAATCAAAACAATTCCGAACGACGCTCTATTTCAAAACCAACAGAGAATAAATAATCAGAACTCTGCCAAGATCAACATACTCCAAACTCAATCGATTCTAACAACATCCGAAAATAGAAGTCTAGTTGATCGAAGAAAAACTTACTATAGAACGAAGCTCTCGCAGCCATGATCGCTAATATGTCTTCAGAAATAATTTCTAACGGACGGATCGTCCGAAAATCGAAATCCCAAAGCTTGGAAGGTTTTGGGCGGTTCTTTAATGGAGGGAGGCGAGATGGTGGAGGGGATGAAGTGAAAGAAATAAGACAATCCCTTATAAATATCTATCAATTCTCAAAATTGCGTTTTAGTCCCTGAAAATTCCAAAAATTGCATTCTAGTCCCTGATCAAAATCAAATCGGCCCTCGACTTCTAAAATCTCTGATTATCCCAAATAAAGTCCATTAAGATAATTTTGGGGCGTTACAGAGTCGATAAGCAAGATTGCCTATCTTCTCCAGATTCTCATACGACCCAATAAATCGTGGAGATAACTTTCCTCGTTTACCAAATCGTACTGTGCCCCTAAATGGTGAGATCTTCAAGAATACTCTATCTCCCTGTTCAAAAGATAACGGCCGTCATTGAATATTCACATATCTAGTCTGTCTGTGCTGCGCTGTTCTCATTCTCTGTTGAATCAACTTCACCTTCTCAGGCATCTGTCTGATCATATCCGGTCCCAATTCAGGCACCTCTGACACATCATCCCAATACAATTGCGATCAACACTTTCTTCCATACAATGCTTCAAATGGAGCCATCTCTATACTCGTCTGATAGCTGCTGTTATAAGAAAACTCCACAAGTGGTATGGAATCTTGCCATGTAGTACCAAAATCAAGTATTACAGCTCTAAGCATATCCTCGAGAGTCTGAATAGTTTGTTCAGGTTGACCGTCAGTTTGAGGATGATAAGCGGTACTCAAATGTAAGCGTGTACCTAGAGCTTCCTGTAGGCTATGCAAAAAGTGCGAAGTAAATCTAGGATCTCGATCAGATACAATCGACTTTGGCACATCGTGTAGTCTTACCACTTCTCGAATATAGAGATCTGCCATCTGATCGTGGCGATAAGTCATTCGGTAGGTGGGAATAAAACATGCAGATTTCGTCAATCTGTCAATGATCACCCAAATAGCATCGCATCCTCGGGATGATCGTGACAATTTCGTCACAAAGTCCATAGAAATGTGGTCCCGTTTCCATTCAAGAATAGACAAACTCTGTAATAAGCCACCTGGTTTCTTCCTCTCGGCCTTCACCTGTTGGCAGTTCAAGCATTTTGATACAAATTCAGTCACATCAGACTTCATTTGTTTCCACCAGTACTGATTTTTCAAATCATTGTACATTTTTCTGCCTCCAGGATGTACACTGAATCGACTACAATGGGCTTCTTTCAAAATGTTCTGTCTCAAATCTGAAAGATCGGGAACAACAATTCGGTTATTCACATATAAAACATCATCAGTACTAACTTGATATTCAGATTGATGTCCAGATTTAATCATTTCAATCGAATTCTGTACATTCAAATCAGATTTCTTTGCTTCTTTGATTCGAATCAATAATTTAGGCTCAACACTGATAGCACATATTCTCATCGGTCTTCTATCTGTCTCATTAATATATAGCCAGAAATACAGCAATCTTCAATAAAATTAGATACACATATAATAGACAAGGATAAAGCACATACCTTCCTACTTAGGGAATCTGCTGCTGCATTCGACTTCCCTAGATAATATTTGATTTCACAGTCAAAATCTTTCAATAAATCAAGCCATCTTCGTTGTATCATGTTCAGTTTAGACTGTGAGAACATATACTTCAAACTTTTGTGATCAGAAAAGATTTCAAACTTTTCACCATACAGATAATGTCGCCAGATCTTCAGTGCAAAGACAATGGCTGCCAATTCAAGATCATGAATTGGATATCTAACTTCATGTGGTTTCAGTTGTCGAGAATAATAAGCGACAACATGTCCTTTCTGCATTAAAACACATCCCAATCCTCGAGGAGAAGCATCGCAATAAACAACAAAATCACCAGTACCTAAAGAGATTGTCAAGACTGGTGTTGTAGTCAATCTTTTCTTCAACTCAAGAAAACTAATTTCACACTCTTCAGACCACACAAATGGTGCATTCTTTTGTGTAAGCTGTGTAATAGGCTTTGCAATAGACGATAAGTCTCGGATAAATCGACGATAATATCCTGCCAAGCCCATAAAACTTCTAATTTCTGGCACAGATGTCGTCTCTGCCAACTGATCACAACTTCAACTTTACTCGGATCAACTGAAATACCATCTCCTGAGATAATATGACCCAGAAATACCACCTATTTCAACCAAAACTCACATTTGGATAGCTTAGCATACAATTTCTCCTCTCTCAACGTCTTCAAAACTGTTCTCAAGTGGTCAGCATGATCACACAAATTCTTAGAGTAAATCAAAATATCATCGATAAATATGATCACGAAGTCATCTAGATACTTTTGAAACACTCTATTCATCAATCCCATAAATACTGCTGGTGCATTCGTTAGACCAAAAGGCATGACTATAAATTCGTAATGGCCATTGACCGGCTAAATCGGTGTGATATAAATCTACTGGCAAGCAATCCAGGTCAAGTAATAGTAAAGTGGACAGAAAGTCCAAGTATCGATCCCACAGGGACTGTTGTCAATTCTCAAGAATTAATTATTTTACTTAATCTAGACAAAATAATAAAAAGCAATTTGATTCAAATAAAATAAGAAAATAAAATAAAAACTGCTTAAGAAATAAGAATAAAAATAACTGAAGATAAAAATAATTAAAACAAAGACAACCAAGACAAACGTAGGTACCGAACAAATCATGTAACATGTAGTCGATTCAGGACTCAGATTTAATCTTAATTCACGGAAATTCTCCTAATTTGTTCAAAAGTCTAACAATTAAACCTATTCAAATATTGATGAACTAATCTTTCGTAATTCTAATCAAATTTGAATGCATTAAATATTTATGAAAATTCAGTTTACACCCAAACCGCATAATGAAAACGAATTCTATTTCTAGTCGGTTTTACAATATGTTGACAAAATCAATACCTCCTCTGTCGACTTGGAATCGATTAACATGCAAGCAAACAGTTGATCAGACTATTCACAAGACAAATATAAATCTGACAATCAATAAAATAAAATCAACTCTGAAAAATCCCAAACAAACATCCAAGTTTTCTACATGAATTTGTTCGGTCCAATCACGCCGTCTTGGTTGAAAATAAACTACTCAATAATTAAAACTATAAATAAAAAGAAAAAGAAGAAAAGAGAAAGAATTATCCGGATGCCGTAGCCGCCTCCTTCTCTGTTCTGCAACTCTGGAACTGGGAACTCGGAACCCCTAAAATTCATTCAGATTTTCTATTTATAGTGTTCGGATCCCTTAAAAATCAATTCCTTATGTCACAAGAATTTATCGGATTTTTTCTCCTCCGCGACACGCGCGCGCAATTGTGATGTATCTCGCGCATGCGTAGTTCAACAACACAGTGACTTCATAAACACTCGCGCGCGCGAGATACAACCCAGGCGCGCGCGTTATTTAATTTCTGAAGCGCTAAAGACTTGCGCGATAGCGCTTCCACCTTGCGCCCTTCCTTAGCACGTTAGCTTCCTCTTTAGCGCCATCACCTTCTTCTAAGCGCGTTTGCACTCTTCCTAGCGCCAAACTCAAGTGCTAACGCGCTACAACACTCACCATCAGCGCAACTTTCAACCTGTTCCGAGCGACAAAGTTGAAAAATTAAAATCTTGAGTTTTAGCCGTCGGATTGACCTGAAACTTGGACAGCAGATTTAAAACATCTTGAACTTCATTCTGAACGGTGAAGATCGGATTAGGATCTTTCTATAAATAAATTTGAGTTTTTGAACAAAGCTGCTCCGTAATTCACTCTTTAAAAATCCATTTTCCTACAAAACTAACCGAGAGAGTGAAATACAAACACATCAACTAAAACACATAAAAACACATAAAAATAATATGAATGCACACAAAAATATATATAAAAATATCACGAAATAATTCATACAAAATGCACTTATCAACACCCCCATACTTAAACCTTGCTTGCCCTCGAGCAAGACATGCAAAAACAATATGCAAACAAAAACATAAGTAAGGACGATTCATAAATGTGCGCAGCCTCCGAGAAGTTCAATCACAAAACCAAAAACACAGACATGCTCTCAACTTTTCATAATACACTTTCGGTTTAACGTGAACGTATGTGTGTAAAATGTCATTCCGGTTTCATGCAACTTAGATCGAATTCGTCTCAAATCTGTTTAGAGACCTATGACAAATCAGTGCAAGTATCACAATCTAGTGCCCATTCCTTTCAACGACCTCTAGACTAAACCCAACTCCCTTGAGATAATGAATTACACACCTTCGGATTTTGCACCCGGTATTGCTTTAGCCTCAATAATTACCCACTGACATAGCTATAACTGGATAGGATACGAAAAATCTTTCTATTTTTTCTTTCTAATCCCCTCGTCTATAGCCCGGATGGAGCATCAATCCCATTTAATCCGCATACTTAGCCTTAAATTTAGTCTTTTATAGGATTTTAATCCTTTCAAGGCCCGGATGAAATTGAATTTTTTTTTCTAGGTGCGTCCAAGATCATAAGTGTAAACTAGAGTCTCATCAAAATTCATAGAACAAAATCAAGATCCACAAACCACCTATTGCCGTGCAATGGTCAAACAGACAGAAATTTCATCAAATCTTTCGCTACATGTTAGCACTCAACTGATGACCCTCAAATCCCAAAATACAACCTACCACTAGACACTTAACCAATACCTCCTGACCCATCGGAGTCGAAATAGTTAACAACACATCTAAGAGAACAAATGGCAGTCTAAATCTCTTAAAAAATTGAGCTGATATGAAAGAATGGGACGCACCAGTATCGATCAAAATGCATGCAAAAAAATCTCACAAACTAAAGGTACCTGCGATCATCCGCTCGCTATCAGCTTGAGCCTGCATCTAGTTCAGCGCAAAGACTTGGTCTTGAACATGAGGGCTCAAAGTAGAATGACCATGAGAAGAAGTCTGAGGACGCTGCTGCTGCGACTACTGATGCTGCTGGACGGTAGCTTGAGAAGCTCCACTGCTACCAGAACAACTCGCTTCCCCCATATGTTTAGGACTGTCCTTCTTCATATGGCCCATCTCACCACAGAGAAAATAAGCATCGGATGCACAAAGACACTGGCCTAGAGGGTGTCTCCTTCTACACTGCTCACAACAACTACCCTTATGACGACCAAAGCAGTAAACACTGCCGGATCCTGAAGAAGAATAGGAAGTATCATCCTGATTCTTAAAAGACTGGGCTCACGGACCCAAGGAACTTGAAGGTGGATAAGTCTGCAACTCCCTCCCTTGCCTCAAACTGATCTCTGCCTGGCGACAATGGTTCACCAAGCCCTCATACGACGTAGGATCGTCACAAATAGTCACCCAGTCAAAGATATTTTGGTTCAGGCTGTAGCGACCCAACCCAGATCCGCTAACTAATAAGAGTTAAGAGCATAATTAAGCATGCATTAAAATAAATCGCTGCGGAAGACTTAAATAAAAGCAGACCGACAGAATACAACCTGTTAAACAAATTCGATTATACAACCCAATCGAACAAATGAGCCTAAAGGGCAAAACCTACAGCTAATCTTGCAGTCTCCACTGGTCACTGGCTACTCCAAGCTCCTGGGTGCGCAATCCTGCACCTACACCTTCCCCGTCGAATGGAGTGTCCAGATACACAGAAAATACTGGACGTGAGCTCTAAGCTCAATACGAAAGCATGGGTAAAACATACAAACATGATGCATGCAAATGACAGGGTATCCATATCAGGGATAACTGTATATAACTGCTCAGTAATGGCGCCTAGGACATGAGTGGTACAACCCGGGGAGCAAACCCTGCGTACACTGCTCATTCCTACCGGACGTAGACCGTGTCTTCCAGATGCCAGTGCCGGCTAACCCGTCGATCGCGGGGCGCTCGACATCAACCGTCCGAACAGGGCTGAGCGGCCCTCCATAGCTTATCTCAAAAGATGTAGAGGCACAATATGACATGCACATGCCGCATAATAATATGACACACAAATGCAACATATAAGCATGCAAACCCGCTGGCTATCTCAGTCAGTACTTACGTACCTTACTACAGGCAGTCCTAGCAGTCCCACTCTAGGTTCCAAGCCTATCATCAACTCTACAATGCAAATATCCATGCATCATTAATTAAGCTCTAAAAGCCTTAACTAAGCTATTGCATACTCCTAAATAATTTAAGGATACCATAGCTATACCTGCGTCCGTCGTCAGCCCACTGATGGAGACTATCCTGCAACTAGGGGCACACCCCTGCTGCAGCTCCACAGCCTCGGGCACGGCTCCACTACATGAGCACTGCTCCGCTACTATTTCAGACACTGTCTGACTATGCTAGAATATTTTCCCTACTCCAACTCTAAAATAAGAGTACCCAAAGCCCTAAAATAGAGCCACGTGGGCGAAGGAGAGGATTTCGGAATTTGCACCAAATGAGGAGCTCGGACCTCATATTTATAGAATACGTTTGGATCGTCCGAACTAGCCTTCGGAGCATCCGAACTGCTTCGGGCCGTCCGATCATCTCATCGGATTGTCCGATCTCCGCCACATGTCAATCCAAATCGCATGCAACCATGTACCTGTCCCGAACACTGTTCGGATCGTCCGATCTCGCCCTTCGGGTCGTCCGAACTCTATTCGGATGACATCACTGATGACATATTAATTTGGGACAGCTGGCTAGGCTATAGTTCGGGTCGTCAGAACCCACTTCGGATCGTCCGAAGTCTTCAGAGCCTACGAAGCTTGCCTCCGCCCATGTTCGGATCCTCCGAACCCTAGTTCGGATCGTCCGAACCTTCCGAACCTTACCCACCATTTTTGAGTGTCCTGAATCCATTTATGAATTCCGTTAACCCATTTGGAATTTCCTTAATCATGTTTTACTTTATCTAAACATGATTACATGACTAATTATGCATTAATCGTTAATTCTAGATACGGGTTACTACATTCTCCCCGCCTTAAAAGATTTTGTCCTCGAAATCTAGGGTATAACCTCGAGAACGTATTAAAAATAGTTGTCTGGGTGTCTGGTCAAAATAGCTTCCGACAAACTCAGACTCTTGTCAAATTCCCTGCAAGCATCCATTAATGTTGCACCGCATTAATATTCTTCCAACTGAAGATTACTGCGCTACTGGTCGACAGTCGAACTTCTTTAGCGCTAGTGTGTCACAACACTGATACATCTTCCATTCTGACTATGATCTCACTGCCCATGAAGGATACAAACACCCGCTTTATAACCTGACTGGTTTACGACATTCGTCGAACCACTAACCGAAACTCGGTCTAACCATCTAATGGTTCCAAAACTTTTCAGTGCTCAACACCTCTACTCAGGAAACACTAATCACAACACTGTGTTGACACATCAAAACCTGAATTCTCTCTCAAGAGAATCTTGTTGACCCAAAGCTATACTATAACATAACTGCTTAACGTGATTCCAAACTGGTCATCCATCTCATGCTCCACCGAAGCGAACGAGCTTCCCAAGAAATTACTGGGAACTTAGACCATCTAGTCTAGTACCAATAAAAGTTCATGTTTCTTAGTATAACTCAACAATGTGCCCTGATGAAAACTATCATCGCTCGCCAGATAATGACGCTAAGTCATCTCCTAGCCCTTGGCCTGCGAAGCCACACATACATTGCAATATAAATTATCACACCTCTGATGATCTAAATCATCTCGACCATAGGTTATTCACCTATGAATTCAATCGATAGACATCCTCCTGCTAGTTATACATACTTGCAATCACTGTGCACACATCAAAACTAAGGCAAGCTCCCACCAGTATGCTCGACTGGGACATTCCACAGTACACAGATATATGGAAATGCTTCATGTTCTGTCTCAACACCCGGCAGTTACATGCGCCTGGTATAACTCAACTCGGAGTCTCTGGTGATACCATCATTGCTCGTCCCAACTTCCCAAGGTTGAACATAAAGATCCTGGAACTAAATCTCAACATATTCTCTAGAGTCAAATCATTCCTTTTCTTGAAGGCATCAGCCTTAGCGCTGAAAAGACTAATTCATCTATTCCCTAGTCACTCCAGGGAAAACACTTATGCTCAAAGTAACTTGTCACACAAAATGCTCCTGATTGTCGTTCATTGCTAAAACGCAATATTCTTGACAAACAGTCTTCATGGATGTGACTCACTGCCTCGAAAGAACAAATTCAATCAGTCACGATCTTGCGAAATCTTCGATCCTAAAGGCAAACCTCGTTGGCTACTAAGTCGATCCTTGACTATCTCAGTCACTTCAGAGATATCGCACATCACTCGCTGAAATATTAGTGACACAACCTGCTGGATCTCGAGAACTAGATCCCAGGTAATGTCACGCCTCACGATACGACAATTGATGTTTCCTTGGTAATGTCCATTAGCATTTTCAACTATTCTTCGGATTCAAACACAACGATATACTAAGACATCATCACAAGAACACTGTCCTGGGAACTACCAATTTACTCGCCTATTTCTCCTGTCAAGTTAACACCTAACTTGACCATACAAGTCAATTGAATTCGTCTTTGGCAAACCTAAAGACTCCAAATTATCCAAATTGCCGAATGCTCTGAGACTGTACCCAGTAATCATCTCCTAACCACTAAGCGACAAAATACTATCCCAAGTATTCTCGATTGCTATATCCAAATCATCACTGATTGGATTTACCCTATCGATCTCATCGAACTACTGATGCTCGCACTTGTCCGATCAAACAACCACTGATCATCTAAACCTACGTGGCTCAATCAATAACCATGACTCAGCTGTCACGAAGAACTATTTCCAAACACTTGGAATACTCAGTTCGCTCTGGTTTCAACACACCCATAATTGATAATCCATACAATAGCTATTAGTAGCCTATCGACACAATCTCGTGCCTTACTACTGACAGCTGCCTTGTACACTGAGCTTAATCAACCTAACTCTAACAGAGTTAGCCAATTGCCACTGGTAGTCACTAGCACAGATCTCGTGCCACCTTAGCACTACCAATCATTGTCTTGTTCACCCAAGGCAAACATCAAGATAAACTAAGCCCATTTCCATCCCATGGAAAATCCTACGCTCAATCTCTGAAAATATCAGACAGTACTTAGCGCAAACACTGGACTCACTATCCTTGCCTCGTTCATTCAGGATGAACATCACGATTCGTCAAATTCAGAATCATAACTAACGAATCTCCAAGATTCTTACAGTCTTTGAACACTCTCTTGATTATATCCCTCGCTAAGATTGTACAACAATTCAAGACTAAGGTAGCTTACCATGTTAACCCACCTGGACAACCACCAAGGCTTCACGGGTAAAGGCCACGCATCCCTCATATCTCAGATAGCTCTGTACAATCCTTAGCATCTGACATAATCTATCACAGATGGAGTCAATCATCATGGATTAGTCCTCGTATTCGAGTCTCAGTCTTAAAACAACATTCTATCCAAGTATCTTGGATGATTCCTATCACAGGAAAACTCTAACCACAACTCTGATGACAACATCGAGTCATCGCTGGTAGAAATCCGTCCACTCACTAGATCCACACGTCTAGCAGTAACTCAAAGGTTAAAACCTTTCTGCTCAGAGTATACACTTGTCAAGGAAATCCTTCCATGACTGGTTCCCATAGCAGAACACTCAAAATATATCTCTGGCATACCAGACGATATCGAACCATCGATATCAAACCGGATATCTTAATCCAAGGTCATACCCTGTCGTGACTGCTACCAAATCCCTAGACTGAGTAGCCTTCCCACCGCCAATCCTGAAGCACGAAGGCTCCCAGGTACCCTCTGAAGTACAAGGACTCTCAGAGTAACACTGGCATAGGGTCGCGCTCCATCACGTCTAGTCATGGTCATAGCCCACAACTCTCGGCATATACTGGACCTGGTATCTCGATGAAAACCCATCATCACAAGTCTTAACCTAACGAAGGTCAAACAGCTTACTGTTCTAAGGAAACAACCTAGAACAAAGCTCAACGTTCTAAACCGAACAATACCCTTAATGCCTCTAGATGAGTCCACTCATCGCTGACACTAACATAGTCCACTAACTAACTAGGTCAATCCTAGGAAAATGCCTAGACTAACCACAATTCACTTTGTCACAGTCGGCCCACTCAAATCCCATGAGCTGCAATAGTTGAACACTAATCAACTAAACCCAAGCCAACCTTTCGCACAATCATGCAATCATTCATGAATTGTTGGATAAATAGTACATGTATCACTTATTTCAAGTTATGTACAATTCTCTTTATTACAATCCCATGTACTACATACAGTATTCAAAATACAATGAAATGTACAATCAAACTTGAAATAATACAACCAAAGTATGATGATTCATTACAACTGAAATACTGTTTACAAATTACATCAATACAGTATTTAAATCATCGTACTACTCTTCGTTTCTTGAGCATGAAACTTCTAATCGACACACGCAACGATAAAAGCATACTCCCGACCAATCCTCTTGGTATCTCATCCTGCCAAGACTTCCAGAGAATTAACTCGAGCTCGCTAACCAGCTATGCTCTGCGTCAGTGCATGTCAGTCGACCTCTTCTGCTCAAGATCTACCGTCAGCCTTCTTCTTGTAACCAATTCATGCTTTTGAACATGAAGTTTCCCGTGTGCCTACCAAACGCATCGATACAAGCATACCGGCAAAACTATGTTCTGCATGAGTTTAATGACCTTACGCTCGAAACCTGTCATGCCATAAACACTCGAGGTATTCCCTGGTAAAGGTTTATCTGACAATCTCTCCAAATATGACTGGAGAATCTTCAGAGTAGTGTCATCATGGTAATGACTATACAGATGCAAGCATCAAGTAAGTCCCCTCCCATTTTCTGCCACTGTCTCTGGAATCCGGTACTCGATCCAAAGCTAGGATCCACATGAGTAGAAATCTCGAACGCTCGGACATGATCCATTACTCCTGTCCGTACTTGCTGGTATCCCATAAGCCAAATCTTCAGAAATCCTACCGACGATGATAGTCTCTGGGCAAACTAATCGCCGCATCATCACCTCTTCCAAGGTCTCCTCAATCCTATAAGGATAACCCAAAGTCTCATTACTATATCCCAAGTCTCTTGCATGCATGCACTCTGATACCAATAAATGTAGCAACCCAACCCGGATCCGCTAACTAATTAGAGTTAAGAGCATAATTAAGCATGCATTAAAATAAATCTCTGCGGAAGACTTAAATAAAAGCAGATCGGCAGAATACAACCGGTTAAACAAATTCGATTATACAACCCAATCGAACAAATGAGCCTAAAAGGCAAAACCTACAGCTAATCTTGCTGTCTCCACTGGTCACTGGCTACTCCAAGCTCCTGGGTGCGCAATTCTGCACCTACACCTGCCCCATCAAATGGGGTGTCCAGATACACAGAAAAGACTGGACGTGAGCTCTAAGCTCAATACGAAAGCACGGGTAAAACATACAAACATGATGCATGCAAATGACAGGGTATCCATATCTGGGATAACTATATATAACTGCTCAGTAACGGCGCCTAGGACATGAGTGGTACAACCCAGGGAGCAAACCCTGCGTACACTACTCATTCCTACCGGACGTAGACCGTGTCTTCCAGATGCCAGTGTCGGCTAACCCGTCGGTCGCGGGGCACTCGACATCAACCGTCCGAACAGGGCTGAGCGGCCCTCCATAGCTCATCTCAAAAGATGTACAGGCACAATATGATATGCACATGCCGCATAATAATATAACACACAAATGCAACATATAAGCATGCAAAACCCGCTAGCTATCATAGTCAGTACTTACGTACCTTACTACAGGCAGTCCTAGCAGTCCCACTCTAGGTTCCAAGCCTATCATCAACTCTACAATGCAAATATCCATGCATCAATAATTAAGCTCTAAAAGCCTTAACTAAGCTATTGCATACTCCTAAATAATTTAAGAAGACCATAGCTATACCTGCGTCCGTCGTCAGCCCACTGATGAAGACTATCCTGCAACTAGGGGCACACCCCTGCTGCAGCTCCACAGCCTCGAGCACGGCTCCACTACACGAGCACTGCTCCGCTACTATGTCATACACTGTCTGACTATGCTAGAATATTTTCCCTACTCCAACTCTAAAATAAGAGTACCCAAAGCCCTAAAATAGAGCAACGTGGGCGAAGGAGAGTATTTCGGAATTTTCACCAAATGAGGAGCTCGGACCTCATATTTATAAAATACGTTCGGTTCGTCCGAACTAGCCTTCGGAGCGTCCGAACTGCTTCGGGCCATCCGATCATCTCATCGGATCATCCGATCTCCGCCACGTGTCAATCCAAATCGCATGCAACCATGTACCTGTCCCGAACACTATTTGGATCGTCCGATCTCGCCCTTCGGGTCGTCCGAACTCTGTCCGGATGACGTCACCGATGACATATTAATTTGGGACAGCTGGCTGGGCTATAGTTCAGGTCGTCCGACCCACTTGGGATCGTCCGAAGTCTTCAAAACCTCCGAAGCCTGCCTCCGCCCATGTTCGGATCCTCCGAACCCTAGTTCGGATCGTCCGAACCTTCCGAACCTTACCCACCATTTTTGAGTGTCCTGAATCAATTTTTGAATTTCGTTAACCCATTTGGAATTTCTTTAATCATGTTTTACTTTATCTAAACATAATTACACAACTAATTACGCATTAATCGTTAATTTTGGATATAGGTTACTACAAGGTCGAGAAGTCTGCAACTCCCTCCCTCGCCTCAAACTGATCTCTGCCTGGCGACAATGGTTCACCAAGCCCTCATACGACGTAGGATCGTCACAAATAGTCACCCTGTCAAAGATATTTTGGTTCAGGCCCTGGAGAAAATGGTCGTACTTTGCCTCGGAACTAGCACCAACATGAAGGAAGTAGATCAACTAACTTCTGTTGGTACTCATCAATGGACATCGTTCCCTTCTTCAGATTAAAAAGCTCTATCGCCTTTGCCTGACAAAGGGCTGGAGGAAAATACAACTGACGGAACAACCTACAAAAATTGGCCCACAAAACATAACCTTTCTCCTGAAGAGTCTGAGCAGATGCAGATCTCCACCACTTACGAGCTTGGCCCTCCAACAGGAATATAGCGGCCTCCATATTCCGCTCCTCCGAACAATCAAAAGCATGGAAATAGTGCTCCATCCGCTCAAGACAATACTCGGCTCGGCAGCCTCAGGAATCTCTCCTCCCACCAAGGGCTTAGGATGAATCTGAACGAACTTATGCAGCTCGAATCGTCGTTTCCCTGTCTATGATAGTGATGTGCTCGCTGACGTCTAGGAGGTTCTTCGTCACCCCAACGTCCAAATCTACCATGAATCTCGAAGTCTCTATCAGCCATCTGAAAGGATTAAGAAAAATTAAAACCCAAAGAGACAAACCTAAATCCCAAGAATATTTTATGCATGCTCTGATACCAATAAATGTAGCGACCCAACCCGGATCTGATACTAATCAGAAACTAATTAAGCATGCATTTATTTTAATTAAAATATAATCAGAATTTAACAGCTAAAATGTAAAGAATCTAAATCTAAATGCAGTCGGCAGAATACAACCGACACAAAAACTCATAATTAAACATTGTATAATACAACCAAATCGAATTGTGTATCAAATCCTTAACAACTAAGGCAAACTCACTGCAACCCTTGACCCTGGTCTCCAACCTTCCAAGATCCTTCGGTGTCGCCCAATCTGAGACCTGCCCCGTTGAATAGGGTGTCCAGAAAATACAGAAATACTGGACGTGACCGAATACGCTTAATACGAAAGCAATGATCTATAAACAAATATGATGCAAGAATGACTTAAAACCAAGTAAAACTCAGTCTGCTCAGGGACGCCAATCGAATATGTAGTACCAACTGGAGGGCGACTCCGCGGGGTACATCCAGATACTCAGCCTATCACCGTATCGTCAGTCTCCGTCATCGCGGCGTCTCCCGGTGATATAGAAAACAATACGGGGCTGAGCCTCCCCACACAACCTAACTCTAAAGAGATGCAGTGTAGAATAATCATGCATGTGCTAAAACAGTAAAACATGGCACATAAAATGCAGAATAGAAGTGTATATATCATGTCGGCTATCTCGGTCAGTATTTACGTACCTCAACACCTGAATCTCTAAGACCACAAGTCTAGATCCAAGCCTACAATTCAATACCATCCTAATCATTATTACTGCTCTAAAAGTCTTAACTAAGCTAATAGATACTCCCTAAATTTAATATCCAGAAAATTCATAAATCTATTCATGATTTATTAAAAGAATTTTAAATGAGTTTTAAGTTATTTTATTTTATTTAATCAAGATTTAATAATTATTCTTAATTAAATAATTTCATGTGTTGTGTTAAATGATTTTTAAGTTATTTCATTTTATTATATATGATTTAAAAGAGTAATATTAATTAAATGATTTTATATTCTAAAATTGTTTTAAATTATTATTATGTATATGATTTCATGAATTGTGTCTATATTATTTTAAAGATTTCGATTGAGTTGATGGTTTCAGGTGGAGTTTGATTTTGGACTCACGGGACGAGGCTAACCTAATCACGAAGTGTTAAAAAATAATTCTACGAGTATTTTGAGTATAATATTGGTATCATTTTATTTTATTCATCGGAAGAAGAAAATTTTATTAGTCTGAGTTGGGATGTGCTGGATAGACTACGTTTTATGTAGTCAACACACGCGTCGTATTAACTCCCCTCTTTCACACTTATCTACTCCTCTACCCCATCTTTAATTTCAACTCCCCACTCCTTTAATGTGTTGTCTCCTCTCCCTCATTGCTTCATTCCTCCTTGTACGTCACTTTTCCCCTTCCTTTTCACTCTTTGGTTCTTCATTTTGTTCATCTATTCTTTCATCCGAGTTAAGTCCAAGATTCCGAATTCCAGATATACTAAGGTTAACTCGTTGCCAAGACTCCGGATCAACTCCATCTTCGGTTAAGGCAAGTTTTTCAGCAAGTACAAATTTTAAAGTTTTGAAACCACCATTCAAAATAATATTATTTTGATATGAAAAGATGCATGTTGAGATATGTATGCATGATTTTCCAAAATTTCAAGAGCATGAAGTTTTGATTTTAAGGATTTGAAGAACATGTTATATGATGGTATGAAATCATGAAGCATAAGTCGTTCTTGTCATGTTCTTGAATTTGATTCAAGAGATACATGTTTCTTTTAAGTTTTGATGTGTTCTTGATGTTTCAAAGGATGTTTTATTTAAATTATATAGCTAGAGTAGTAGAAAATACCATATTTTGAAGTATTGAGTTAGTTTGAGTTAAAGCTTTGAAATGTTGTATGTGCTGGATTGTCCCGGATAGCGACATTCATTACTATTTTGAAGATCAAAATTAGTGTACTGATTCAAATGATATGATGAAAATTTTATTGGAAAGATAGCTTATTTATCTACAACTTTCATGTTTTGAGTTTTATCAAAATCATTATGGACGATTGACCAAAATTGCCCCGAAGTGTGTCAAGCGGTTTGAATTTCCGGCAGTGACACATCTCGGGAGAATGAGCATACCCATTTACTGCGAAATTCAATTGAGGTGCGGTTTTCAGCATTAGAAATCCAAGACCAAGAGCTACAACTTTCATGTTTACCACTTTTCCAAATTCCGAACGCAAAATATAGTTTCAACGCCTGCAACATGCTTCTCCAGAACAGGTCTCGCTCGAGCGAGAGTTAGTGCCGCTCGAGCGAGGATGGTTCTGTCCTAAAAATATTTTCATGCATGTTTTTAAGTTCTAAATGCATGTTTATGATGTATTAAGGTGTTTTAAGTATGTTTAAGAGTTTTTATGCAAAAAGTTTCAAGTTTTACGTCAAGAACGAAAAGAACGACTTACGTGGATTGATTACATTATGTGATGCATATACATGTCTAAGTTTCATTCCTGAAACCTATGTTCAATATGAAAGTATGATTTTCATCATCTATGACATGCATGAAGTTATTGAGTAAAGTTGTATGTTCATGAAATGAAAGTGAAGACGGAAGTTACGATGAAACAATGATGTTTCATAATGAATAAAATGATATGATGAATGAAAAGTTATGATGAAATAAAAGATGAAGAAGCATGAATGAATAATGTTATGTTGAAACATGAAGATATGATATGTTGATGCACAAAAATATTTTGATGTTTTATGTGTCTTTGTGGTGGCAATACGGGACTGGTACTCTGGTTTGGGCTCCGGAGGGACCTTTCCAAATAAGGCTCAATGTACGGGTTAGGTACTCCGGGATGAGCTCCGGAGGGGCCTCCGAAAATGAATGAACGAATGTTATGAGACGTAATGCCAGATGGCTCAATGTACGGGTTAGGTACTCCGAGATGAGCTCCGGAGGGGCCTTCGAAAAGAAAGAAATGCTTGTTGATCAACAGGAACCACGAATGTGCCCATTATGAAGGTTGCCACAATTTCACATAATGCATCACCCCAAAATGATAAGTTTCTATGTTATGTTCATGATTTAATGTTTGTCCAAGTTGCATGATTTTATTTATTAGATGTTAAGTGCAAAAGTTTATTTAAGAATGAAATGTTAATGTTTTGAGAATATGGATGAAGTCTATTTTCAAGATTTAAAGTTAAGTAAGTTGATGTCCATGTTTAAGTTTCTTGCATTTTTAAGAGTTTTGAAGTTCGTGTTCAAGATTTTAAGTTTAAAGTTCCATGATGTTTACGTTAAAGTTCCTCAAGTTCAAGGTATCATGTTATGTATGTTCAAGTCATTTTAAGTTTAAAGTATTTTGAAGCTATAATGATATCAATATGCTTATTTTAATCTTGCCGAGTCCTTTAGACTCACTATACTTGAATGGTGCAGTTGGTTTAGCAGTTTTGATTAAAAAGCTTGGGTAGCACGGCTGAAGAGTCCAAGAGGCGAAGACATTGCATGACACAATAGTTCAAAAGCTCTGATGTATTTAAAGAGAAAATATTTATATAGAATTATTTATGTTATGTTGTTACAATATTTTATGTACGATGTTTAAATGTAATGGTTTAATTATTTTCATTGTCAGTCTTTTAAAGATGAGTTTTGAGGATCTCAAATGTTTCGTCTTTCAAATGTATTTTATATGCATAGTTAATTAATTAAACTCACTTTCCCCTATCCTCTTTAAATATTAGTAGCAGGTTTTGACGTGCCGTATCTTAAATGGACTTAAATGTAGGGTTGCATCCGTATTTCATATAATGAATTTGTTGATTTACTAGGGCGATGCACTCCCAGTATAGTTAAAAAAGTTTTGAAAAATTTTCTCACTCTTTTTCCGCAACTCTTTTATTAAATGTTTTAAAATACGGGACGTGACAGTTGGTATCAGAGCAATTGGCTCTGGGATATAGTTCGTGCATTCAATCTCGCCAAGGACTCGAATGCTCCTGCTTCCAGGACTGTAAGTTCTATGTTTAAAAATTTTGATTTGTGATCTCTCTTATTGTAGTGACCCTTACCCGGATCACCTACTAAACAGAGCTTAGGCATGCAATTAACTTAATAAAACAGATATCAGAATAAAACTGCGGAAACCATAAACAATATACAATCCCAAGTAAAGGAATCTGTAATTTATCCAATAATATACAACCAAATCGAATAGCTGTATAAACCCAAACAACAGTAATAAAACCTAAGCGAAGCTCCAGCTGGCCAACCACTGACTAGCCCCTCCTGGATCCACCCTCCTCGTCCAATCGCAAACCTGCCCCATGGAATAGGGTGTCCAAAAAATACAGAGTACGAGACGTGAGCATAAAATGCTCAGTGCGAGAGTATGAGTACACATGCATGCAAAGTGAACTCCCTAAAGACTCGAGTTCAAGGATCAGATAACAGAGACAGACCGGGCCCTGGTATGTAGCACGCTGTGCCGTCGCTTCAGGAGGTGGCTCCCATACCGAGATAACCGTGGAAACGCCGGACCCAAATCGATGGAAGTCCATCCACTAACAGGATAGGGTACAACCCTACTAACAGACATCTCGAAGGAGATACAGCAAGATGCAAATGAATGCAGCATAATATCATGGCATATAAATCATGCAGTCACATAATACATGCATACTCAGTCAGGATATCTCGAACAGTACTTTCGTACATCAATACAGTGCAAGCTCTACCAACTCTAGGTCCACGCCTATAGTCTGCTCTACACTGCCAAATGATACTACTATCATTAAAGTGCTCTAAAAGCCTTAACTAAGCTATTGCATACTCCTAAATATTTATAGGAAGCAAAAGCTATACCTTCGTCCGTCGTTAGCCCTTTGATGTCGATGCCTCCAGAACTTGGGCACAACTCTGCTACGACTACAGAACGCCTCGTCGACCTCTGGACCAAGCCTAAGAAGACTAGAACAGCTCCAAAAGGACTAGAAAGGAAAGGAGAACTCGGAATTGGCAATTGAAAGTGAAGTCTCGGCCTTCTATTTATAGACAACGATCGGAACTTCCGATCCTTGATCGGAACGTCCGAACCTCGATCGGAACGTCCGATCCTGCCATCGGAGCTTCCGAAGATCCTGATCTGCCACGTGTCAAAATATCACTTGTTGACTCCGGATAGGGGTGATCGGAGCTTCCGGTCCTAATCGGAGCCTCCGATCCAACCACACGTCATGCCTGACGTAATAACATCGGTGCCTCCGATCGCTCATCGGAGCTTCTGATCCTGTTCGGAGCTTCTGATCGTGCCTTCGGAGCTTCCGATCCGTCCGATACCCAATTCAATTAATTAGCATTAATCCTTTAATTACTCAATTAGGGTACGGGCTACTACATTCTCCCCCACTTAAGATATTTCGTCCTCGAAAACAGATCTTAAGTACCGAATGCAAAAACAGAAATCAGAAACATTCTTTATTCAAATCAAACGTTTACAGAGTTTGCAACTGAATACAACTTAAAGAATGAAATCAAAACAACTCAGGATGGTCTTTACGCATCCTGTCCTCAAGCTCCCAAGTAGCCTCCTCAGTGCCTCGGCGCTGCCACTGAACTAAAACCAAAGGAATGACTTTGTTCCGTAAGACCTTATCCTTATAATCCAGGATACGAAGAGGTTTCTCAACATAAGTCAAATCCTTGTCTACCTGAACCTCAGACCGCTGCAGAATATGAGATTCATCTTCCACATACCGTCGTAACAGAGATACGTGGAACACGTCGTGAATACTGGACAGATGCGGTGGCAAAGCTAGTCTATAAGCCAAATCGCCAATGCTCTCCAAGATCTCAAACGGACCGATAAATCTGGGAGACAACTTGCCCTTAAGGCCAAATCTGAGAATCTTGCGGAAAGGTGACACTCTCAGAAACACTTTCTCCCCGACCTCGAACTGCAAAGGCCTACGCTTGATATTAGCATAACTGGCCTGACGATCCTGTGCAGTCTTAATCCGTTTCTTGATTTGATCAACAATGTCTATCGCCTGCTGGATAAACTCCGGTTCCTCAGCCTGTCTCTCCCCCATTTTTCCCAGAAGAATGGAGTACGACAACGTCGCCCATACAACGCCTCAAAAGGTGTCATCCCAATACTAGTATGATAGCTGTTGTTGTAAGCGAACTCGATCAACGGCAAATGATCTTGCCAGGCTGAACCAAAATCCAAGACGCACACTCTAAGCATATCCTCTAACGTACGGATAGTGCGCTCTGACTGACCATCAGTCTCCGGATGATAGGCTGTACTCAAACTGAGAGTAGTACCCATCGCACTCTGAACACTCCCCTAGAATCTAGAAGTAAACCTGGGGTCCCGATCGCTGACAATGCTCACAGGCACTCCATGAAGTCGGACGATCTCCTGAATGTACATCCGTGCCATGCGATCCACAGAGTACTCTCGGCTATAGGCAATGAAATGTGCTGACTTGGTGAGTCGGTCCACCACAACCCAGATAGCATCACAGTTTCTCGGGGATACCGGCAAATGGGTCACAAAGTCCATTGTGATAAACTCCCATTTCCATTCAGGAATAGGCAGACTGTGAAGCAATCCTCCAGGTCATCGGTGCTCTGCCTTGACCTGTTGACACACCAAACATCTCGAAACAAACTGATAAACACTGCGTTTCATTCCCTTCCACCAGAAATGAGTATGTAGATCCTTGTACATCTTGTTGCTCCCAGGATGAATACTCAACTTAGTGCGATGCGCCTGAGACAAAATCTCCTCTCGCAACTCTTCATCCTGCGGAATCACAAGCCTACCAGACAAACACAGAAAGCCATCTGACTGATAATGAAATCCAGACGAGCTACCCTTGTTAGCTAGACGAGCTAAACGCTGGGTCTTCGAATCAGACATCTGAGCATCTTGGATCCGCGAATACAAGGCTGGCTCAGATAATATCGCAAACATCTGGATACTCTGCATACCTTTCTTATTCTTGAAGGTATAACCTGAAGTACAACAGTCACTGATCGCACTAGACATAGAACAAGTCTGAAGTGCGGATAGTCGCACCTTGCGACTCAAAGCATCAGTGGTGAGATTAGCAGCTCCCGGATGGTACTTAATCTCGCAATCATAGTCCTTAAGCAAGTCAATCCAACGTCTCTGCCTCATGTTCAACTCCGCCTGAGTGAACAAATACTTGAGACTCTTATGGTCGGTGAAGATCTCAAATTTCTCGCCATACAGATAATGACGCCAGATCTTCAAAGCGAACACAATGGCTGCTAACTCCAAATCATGGACTGGATAATTGTCCTCGTGAAGCTTTAGCTGTCTAGAAGCGTATGCGATTACATGCCCATTCTGAGTCAGGAAACAACCCAACCCCTGAAGAGAAGCATCCGTGTAAACTACATACCCTCCAGATCCTGACGGTAATGCCAACACCGGTGGAGAAGTCAACCGCCGTCGAAGCTCACGGAAATTCTCCTCGCACTCGGAGGACCACTCGAAATCCACACCCTTGCGGGTAAGCTGCGTCAACGGTCGAGCTAACTGAGAGAAGTTCAGAATGAAGCGACGATAATACCCTGCTAGACCCAGAAAACTACGGATCTCAGCAACTATCGTCGGACGCGACCAACTAAGTACCGCTTCAATCTTGCTTGGATCAACAGAAATCCCCTCCCTGGATATGATATGGCCAAGAAAGACCACTCTATCCATCCAGAACTCACACTTGCTCAGCTTGGCGTACAACTGCTCATCTCAAAGAGTCTGTAGTACCAACCGCAAGTGAGAAACATGCTCTTCCGTATTACGCGAATACACCAAGATATCGTCAATGAAGACCACGACAAACTTGTCCAAATACTCCCTGAAGACACGGTTCATCAAATCCATGAATATAGCCGACGCATTAGTCAAACCAAATGGCATCACTAGAAACTCGTAATGCCCATAGCGAGTACGGAATGCAGTCTTGGCTACATCCTGATCACGGACTCTCAACTGATGATACCCAGATCTCAAGTCAATCTTGGAGTAAACTGACGTGCCCTGCAACTGATCGAACAAGTCATCAATACGAGGCAACGGATACTTGTTCTTCACAGTGACTCGATTCAGCTTCCGATAGTCAATGCATAGCCGCATCGACCCATCCTTCTTCTTCACGAAGAGAACAGGAGCTCTCCAAGGAGATACACTAGGACGAATGTACCCCTTGTCCAAAAGATCTTGTAGCTGATTCTTCAACTCACGCATCTCTGACGGGGCCAGACGATACGGTGCTCTAGAAATAGGCGAAGTACCCGGCACCAACTCTATGCCAAACTCGACTTCCCTAGCAGGAGAAAAACCCGGAATCTCATCAGGAAACACATCTGGAAATTCATCCACAACAGGAATGCTCTCTATCCCAATACTCTCAGCGGACAAATCAACTGCATAGATAAGGTAGCCTTCCCCGCCAGACTCTAGAGCTCGACAGGCTCTCAAAGCTGATACCAAAGGCATCGGGGGTCGTGCTCCCTCACCATAGAAAAACCAACTCTCACTCCCTTTCGGATGAAAGCGTACTAATCTCTGATAGCAGTCCACTGAAGCTCGATAGGTAGTCAGCATATCTATTCCCAGAATGCAATCAAAGTCGTCCATCGCCAGGACCATGAGATTAGCTAACAGAATGTTCCCTTCGAACTCTAAAGGACAACCCATCACTAGACGTTTAGCCAAAGAAGATTGGCCCGTCGGAGTAGAAACAGACATCACTACGTCTAGTGCAATGCATGGTAACTTATGCCTCTTAACAAAACGTGCAGAAATGAAGGAATGAGATGCACCAGTGTCAATAAGTACAAGAGCAGGTATACCATAAAGCATAAATGTACCTGCGATGACTTTCTCATTCTCTTCCACAGCCTGATCATGTCTCAGGGCAAACACTTGGCCAGAAGCTCGTGGCCTCAAATGGGAACTCCCAGCAGACTGTTCCTGCGACCTCTGCTGTACGGTGGCCTGAGAACCCGATCCTGAACCAGATCCAGAACCGCCTCCCCCAGACTATGTAAGAGTGGGTGCCCAGTGAGCCAACTGTGTGGCTATGGGCTTTGATGACTCTTTGTATAAACAATCTTTTGTTTAATATTATTTACACTTTTTAATGGCAATAACTTTATATTACTTCATATTGTTATATTGTGATATACTATTGTTGTTTTGATAAAGACCTTGAATATACTATAGTGTATGTAAGATGTGGTAGAACATGGAGATGTCTATCATGAAATACATCTTATAGTCACTGTATATTCTAAACTGTTCCTAGTCGATTGAGCCGTCCGATAATAAGGATAAGGGTCGCTCGAGTTTGAGACTAGCATTTGCGATGCGGAGTACCACGTTTCATTGGTAGGGAACATGGAGATGTTCGAAGCATGCAAATGGATATTCATAGGATGAATAGTCGAACTACCCTATCCGGACTTTCCAAGTGGTTATCACTTATCGAGTGGATAAAGTCCGCGGTTTTGGTTGTACACCATTAGTCCTTACGACTTGAAACATCATGGAGACTCTATATGCTAGTGCTGTGCTTTGACTCGTTTACCGACTCTATGGGGGTCATCAGGTGTCGAGATTGGGTACAGTTACGACACATATAGGAGTCGATGCATTGTTGTCAAGGATTCACCACATACTTGCGAGTGTGGATATCCTATGCGATCTGAGGAGATATTAGTGTGACAAATCTCTGGCCAGAGTACTTGATGTGATTTAAGAAATGGTTTCTTAGTAGCACATGCGATGTCACTAATTTGATCTTCAAGATGTATTGCATAGTTATCGAATCTTGAGCGACTCTCGATATACCAATGGTTGTTGATTCGATCGGGATATATGGATGAAGGGACCGTACTGTACGCTAACCAAAATCTACTGGTTCTTGTAGGCACTATCAGTGATACCTAGGGAATCATGGGGCGATGTTGCTAGGCGCTTTACCATGATTCGTTGGGCAAGTCGGAAAGTGTTGTTCCGAGTCACAAGGAGTTGTGAGCCCACGGCTAGCTGTATCCCTGAACCATTGAGGGTCACACAGTGTAATGGAGTTTTAATCCCGTTGAGATAGTTAAATTTAAAGAGTTAAATTTAATGAACTAAGGAGTTGGACTTCTTAAATAAGAGTAAGGGAGTAGGATTTCCTAAAATGACATAGGGATGGACATTTTTGGAAACCACTGAATTCGGATTCAGGAAAATTTATTTTGACTTTAAAATGTGCAGAAATGGTTTCTGTGCACATTGGTGAAATCAGTTCATCAATCGGAGTCACGATGAATTTTATATTAATTTCTGAACGAGCGGGCTTTGCTTGTCGGGCCCCAGCTTATGATTAATGGGCCCTAAGGTGTTAGTGGCCTGCATTATAAATAAGTTATTTCAGTACAGAAATTACACACAACAGGTCATAATTTTTGAGACAGAGAAAATTTTCGAACCCTAGCTCTCTCTCTCTGTTCGGCCGACCCCTCCCCCTCTGCCCGAGATTTTCCGGTCTGTGATTTTGAATCGCAGTAAGGAATAACGAATCAGATTCGTTTATTCTCTTCGCAGAAAACTTCTGATAGATTTTCTAGTGCAATCTATCAGAGGGATTAAACCTCTGTTCGTGGACCTGATTGAAGGAGTTCATCGGTTCCAGGGAGAGACAACAAGAGCAGATAAAATCTGTTGGTGTCCAGTAATCTCGTTGCGAGATTGAAGGTAAAATTTAATAACTGTTATTTAAATTTTACACACACAATAATTTAATCGTTGAACGGTTGATACCCACACTATGGAATTGTTCCATGATAAAATTTTTAAACTTCCGCTGCACCGGGTATCAATCGTGATTGATCTGACCGCCAGTTTTTCCAACAGTGGTATCAGAGCCAGGTTGCTCAGATCAAACGATTAAATTAATCGATTGTACAAAATTTTTGAATCTCGGTTTTTGGAAAACAAAATAAATATTTTTAAATAAAAAAAAAAAAAAAATTTCGGGGCAAAACCCGGGCAGCGATTGGATCGCTGCCCGGTGGGGCAGCAATTGTTGCTGCCCCGGGCGGCGCACGGCGCCGCCCAAAGGGGGCGCACGGCGCCGCCCAAGGCGGCGACCGTCGCCGCCCAGGGCGGCGCACGGCGCCGCCCAGGGCAGCGCACGGCGCCGCCCAGGGGCGGCGCCAGGCGCTGCCCTAAGGGGGCAGCCGGGCTGCCCCCGGCCCGCGCCCCGGGTGCGGGCCGGCCCGGGAGTGTCCTGGGCGGCCCGCGGGAAAAATTATATTTTTATTTAAAAATTAATTTTAATATTTAAAATTTTATTTTTGGTCCGGTCAAAAATTGTTTTTGATTGGTTCACGAGATTTCGGATCGAATTGTTCGAGTCCGTAAATTTTAAAATTGATTTTGGATAAATTTGAATTTTTGGAAAATTTTAATATTTTATCCGTAAATTGAATTTTGAAATCAATTATTTTGGTACAATTGATGATAAGATATGATCTTATGATATATTAAGTAAAATATGATTTTATTTGTAAAATTGGATTTTATAGATAAAATATGATTTTATTTGATATAGAGATAAAATATGATTTTATATGTGAAATGAGATTTTATATATAAAATATGATTTTATCTTGTTTAAATTTGAATTGCCACAGCATGTTATCCAATAAATTAATTTTGAATTAAATGTTATTGGATAAGGATGATCGATTGCCATGACCAATTTTGTAGGTGTATGTTAGGAATTTACATTTTGTCTTTATTATTGTTGGTTTTATTAATGGGCCTGGTTTATGGCCCGATATGAATGTCATATGTAATAAAAGTGGGCTTGGTTTATAGCCCGTTCCCACCCCCTAAAAATGTATCCCCTACTTGTCATTGTTATTTATTGTAAATACATTAGATTTAGTGGGAGATCAAGATTTGAAGATGGTGGGCCCAGCAGACAATGAAGACTGAAGAAATGTAAATTGGAAGCATATGTAATAGGATTGCATTTGCATACTGCATATTACCTAGGATTGGACTAAGACCCGTGATTGGCAACCACGGGTCAATTAGAAATGGAATCGATCATCCTATATAATATTTGATATTATGATTGTATGCATGTTTAGACATAAATTGCGTGAATCCGGCAAGCATGCAATAAAATGAATATGATGAGACAAATATTTTTATAATTAAAAATCTCTCATTTTAAATATGATTTAAAATTTATATCAAGATAAATAAAGGAAATTTAAATTTGTTTAAATGTTCCCACCTTCCATCAACGGTCAATGTATGTGACGCTACCCGCGGATACGGTCCGGCTCATATTATTGGGGGGGCCCGTCCGTCGGAAAGCTGTACATTGGATCGACAAATGTTGTAAGTTGGGTGGAACTCCCATGGGATCGGCTCATATTATTGGGGGATCCACATGGCGACCGTCCATCACAACTTAATATTGATGGGTCATCTTGACATGTCACTTTAAACGGCGTCATATTATTGGGCCCTTATTGGACATGAGGTAAACACATGGGGGTTGCTTTGGAAGCAATTGGGCTCTATCTTTTGAGAATTATGGTTGGCTGATATTATTCGGGACCATAAGTTTGTCAATTGGACTCCATGTTCTCACTAAGGAAAAAGTTTCCCGTTTTCACTAGAGGGTGGTGAAATCGTTAAAATAGTGGGAGTGAGATTCATAAAATTAAATTCGCCTATTTTATGTCTTAGTAAATTGTTAAACAATCATTGATATATGTCTGTTTTCCTTTTCAGTATTTCATACAATGAATTCGCGAAATCCTTTATTCTCGATCCTCGAACAAAACAAGCTGACTGGCGCCAACTATACGGAATGGTTCTGGAAGTTGAAGATTGTCTTAACTTCGGAGAAAATGCTCTACGTGTTAGAGAAAGCACCTCCGAAGGAAGCACCAGCTGACATAAGTCCGGAGGAATTGGCCAAACTTGATGCATGGTGTGACCATGACATCAAGACCAAATGCTATATGCAAGCCTCGATGTCTGATGAACTCCAGAGGCGATTTGAGGACACGGTGAATGCTGCTGACATTCATACGCAACTCAAGGAACTTTTTGGGGCTCAGTCGAGGGCTGAAAGGTTCTCTACTGTTAAGGAGTTGATGACGTGCCGCATGCGTGAAGGGACTTCGGTCCGTGATCATGGGGTACGAGTGATTTGGCTCATACAGAAGTTAGCGACCCTTGATTTGGTGTTGGAGCATGAACTCAATGTGGACTTGCTGCTTCTATCTCTTCCTTCTTCATTTGATGGATTCGTGATAAATTTTAATATGAACAAGATAGAGGCCACCCTTGAAGAGATGGTCAATATGCTCGTTACATATGAATCCACACTTAAGAAGGATAAGCCAGCTTTCTTGGTGGGCTCCTCATCTTCTGCTAAGAAGGGGCCAAGTATGAAGGGCAAGAAACGTTCTGCCCCACCCAAGAAAGTGGAACCCGAGAAGAAGCAAAAGACAAAGGCTTCAAACAATGGAAAATCCAAGGATGTTTGCCATTACTGCAAGAAGCCGGGTCATTGGAAGCGCAACTGCAAGGAGTATCTTGAGCAGTTGGGAACTGCAAAGGGTATGTTCTATATCGAAATAAACATGTCACTTAATACAACTTCTTGGGTATTGGATACCGGATGTGGATCTCACATTTGCAATGATTTGCAGGTGATGACAAGAAGTCGCAGGCTTAGAATGGGTGAGACCCAGCTGAGGCTCGGGAATGGTTCCAGAGTTGAAGCTACGGCCATTGGAGATGTTTGTTTGATTTTGCAGAATGGTTTTAAATTATTGTTGAGAGATGTTTTATTTGTGCCAGATTTAATTAAAAACATTATTTCTATTTCTATGCTTGATAGAGATGGTTATTCTTGTAATTTTGTGAATGAGATTTGCAATATTTACAAGAATGAATGTTTAATTGGAAATGGACAACTTGAAAACGATCTATACAATTTAAAACTAAAAGACGTTCCAATTAATTATTTTGATAAACCGGCTACAACAAACAAAAGGAAAATCGATAGTCAAAACCCGGCAAACCTTTGGCACGCTAGGCTAGGTCATATTTCCTCAAAGAGGATGAACAAGCTAGTGGGAGAGGGCATGTTTGATATGTCTGATATTAACTCTCTACCTACTTGTGAATCCTGCCTAAAAGGAAAAAAGACTAAATCTCCTTTTAAGGGGAAACCTGAGCGTAGTCAGAATCTGTTGGATTTGATCCATACAGATGTTTGTGGTCCATTTAGAGTAGGGACTCAACATGGCCACACCTACTTCATTACCTTTACTGATGATTATTCAAGGTATGGGTATTTATATTTAATGAAATATAAGTCTGAAGCATTTGAAAAGTTCAAAGAATTCAAGGCTGAAGTAGAAAACAAGCTAGGTAAAAGTATTAAGGCACTTCGATCGGATCGAGGTGGAGAATACTTGAGTACCGAGTTTTTGGACTATCTGAAAGAGAATGGGATTCTCTCTCAGTGGACTCCTCCTATGACACCACAGCTTAATGGTGTATCGGAGCGTCGTAATCGAACTTTGTTGGACATGGTTCGATCTATGATGAGCTTCACTGAGCTTCCACCTTCGTTTTGGGGCTATGCGCTTGAAACGGCGGTATTGTTGTTGAACAACGTCCACACTAAAGCAGTGGACAAAACACCATACGAGTTATGGAATGGCAAAGCTCCTAAGTATTCGTACTTGAGGATTTGGGGATGTCCTGCTTACGTGAAGCGGACAGTGGGAGATAAGTTGGATAGTCGATCCAGCTTATGTTATTTTGTAGGGTATCCGAAGAATTCAATCGGATATTATTTCTATTATCCTGCTGAAACAAAGGTGTTTGTTTCTAGGAATGCCACCTTCTTGGAGAAGGAGTTCTTATTGGATAAGAAAGGCGAGATGATGGAACTCGAAGAAGTTCGAGAAGAACCCGAAATACAAAATAACGATCCTACACCTCAGGAACCATTGCTGGACACGCCTGAACCTAGAAGATCCGAGAGGACTTCTAGACCTCCTATTCGATATGGTCTTCTTCTTGAAGGGGATCAAGATGAACCCGACATTGGATGTGATCCAAGAAACTTCAAGGAAGCAATTTCTGATGCGGATTCGAATTTATGGCTTGAAGCTATGCAGTCAGAATTGGATTCGATGCATACAAACCAAGTTTGGTCTTTGGTAGATCCTCCCGATGGAATTGTTCCAATAGGGTGTAAATGGATCTACAAAAGAAAGCTTGGGCCTGATGGTAAGGTATTGACCTACAAGGCGCGATTGATGGCGAAAGGTTATACTCAAAGGCAAGGAGTTGACTATGATGAAACCTTTTCACCAGTTGCTATGTTCAAGTCCATAAGAATCCTTATTGCCATAGCTGCATGGTATGACTATGAGATATGGAAAATGGATGTGAAGACTGCTTTTCTTAATGGAGACATTAAGGAAGAAATCTATATGAAGCAGCCTGAGGGGTTCACATCCATGGGAAGCGAGCATAAGGTATGCAAGCTTCAGAGATCAATTTATGGTCTAAAACAAGCATCAAGAAGTTGGAACCAGAAATTTGATGAAACAATTAAAGATTTTGGTTTCATCAAGAACCCGGAGGAACCTTGCGTGTACAAGAAAGTAGTTAAGGATGCGGTGACATTCTTAGTACTTTATGTTGATGACATCCTACTCATTGGGAATGATGTAGGGATGTTGCAGTCAACGAAGATATGGTTATCAGGTAGATTTTCGATGAAGGATTTGGGTGAGGCATCCTACATTCTAGGGATTCAGATCTATAGAGATAGATCTAAGAGAATGATAGGACTCACTCAATCAACCTACATCGATACCATATTGAAACGGTTTTCAATGGATGGGTCCAAAAGAGGACATCTACCCATGTGTCATGGAGTTTCTCTATCCAAGTCTATGTGTCCCAAGACTGATGAAGAGATAGAGAATATGACACATGTACCATATGCGTCAGCTATAGGTAGTATCATGTATGGGATGATATCTACCAGACCGGATGTAGCATTTGCTCTGAGTGTCACGAGCAGATATCAGTCTAATCCTGGTCAAATGCATTGGAAAGCCGTGAAGGACATTCTTAAGTACTTGCGAAGGACTAAGAATATGTTCATGGTTTATGGAGGACGAGAACTCAAACTGGAAGGCTATACCGACTCTAGCTTCCAAAGTGATGTGGATGACTCGAAGTCTACCTCTGGATTTGTGTTCATGCTCAATGGCGGTGCTGTCTCTTGGAAGAGTTCCAAGCAGGACACCACAGCGGATTCCACCACTGAGGCTGAATACATTGCAGCATCAGCTGCTGCTAAAGAGGCCGTTTGGATGAGGAATTTCGTCCAAGAGTTGGGCGTCATTCCTAAATTTGTTGGTCCAGTCCCGGTGTACTGCGACAACACGGGTGCCGTTGCTCAAGCAAAGGAACCAAGGTCTCATCAAAGATCCAAACACGTACTGAGGAAATACCACATCATCCGGGAGATTGTGGAAAGAGGAGACATCACTGTCGAACGAGTGGCCTCTGCAGACAATATCGCTGATCCGCTTACTAAGCCCTTGCCAGGACCATTGTTTGACAAACATCGCGAAGCAATGGGGTCGTAGTATGACTAGTTGGCTATAGGGCAAGTGGGAGATTGTAAGAGTGGGTGCCCAGTGAGCCAACTGTGTGGCTATGGGCTTTGATGACTCTTTGTATAAACAATCTTTTGTTTAATATTATTTACACTTTTTAATGGCAATAACTTTATATTACTTCATATTGTTATATTGTGATATACTATTGTTGTTTTGATAAAGACCTTGAATATACTATAGTGTATGTAAGATGTGGTAGAACATGGAGATGTCTATCATGAAATACATCTTATAGTCACTGTATATTCTAAACTGTTCCTAGTCGATTGAGCCGTCCGATAATAAGGATAAGGATCGCTCGAGTTTGAGACTAGCATTTGCGATGCGGAGTACCACGTTTCATTGGTAGGGAACATGGAGATGTTCGAAGCATGCAAATGGATATTCATAGGATGAATAGTCGAACTACCCTATCCGGACTTTCCAAGTGGTTATCACTTATCGAGTGGATAAAGTCCGCGGTTTTGGTTGTACACCATTAGTCCTTACGACTTGAAACATCATGGAGACTCTATATGCTAGTGCTGTGCTTTGACTCGTTTACCGACTCTATGGGGGTCATCAGGTGTCGAGATTGGGTACAGTTACGACACATATAGGAGTCGATGCATTGTTGTCAAGGATTCACCACATACTTGCGAGTGTGGATATCCTATGCGATCTGAGGAGATATTAGTGTGACAAATCTCTGGCCAGAGTACTTGATGTGATTTAAGAAATGGTTTCTTAGTAGCACATGCGATGTCACTAATTTGATCTTCAAGATGTATTGCATAGTTATCGAATCTTGAGCGACTCTCGATATACCAATGGTTGTTGATTCGATCGGGATATATGGATGAAGGGACCGTACTGTACGCTAACCAAAATCTACTGGTTCTTGTAGGCACTATCAGTGATACCTAGGGAATCATGGGGCGATGTTGCTAGGCGCTTTACCATGATTCGTTGGGCAAGTCGGAAAGTGTTGTTCCGAGTCACAAGGAGTTGTGAGCCCACGGCTAGCTGTATCCCTGAACCATTGAGGGTCACACAGTGTAATGGAGTTTTAATCCCCGTTGAGATAGTTAAATTTAAAGAGTTAAATTTAATGAACTAAGGAGTTGGACTTCTTAAATAAGAGTAAGGGAGTAGGATTTCCTAAAATGACATAGGGATGGACATTTTTGGAAACCACTGAATTCGGATTCAGGAAAATTTATTTTGACTTTAAAATGTGCAGAAATGGTTTCTGTGCACATTGGTGAAATCAGTTCATCAATCGGAGTCACGATGAATTTTATATTAATTTCTGAACGAGCGGGCTTTGCTTGTCGGGCCCCAGCTTATGATTAATGGGCCCTAAGGTGTTAGTGGCCTGCATTATAAATAAGTTATTTCAGTACAGAAATTACACACAACAGGTCATAATTTTTGAGACAGAGAAAATTTTCGAACCCTAGCTCTCTCTCTCTGTTCGGCCGACCCCTCCCCCTCTGCCCGAGATTTTCCGGTCTGTGATTTTGAATCGCAGTAAGGAATAACGAATCAGATTCGTTTATTCTCTTCGCAGAAAACTTCTGATAGATTTTCTAGTGCAATCTATCAGAGGGATTAAACCTCTGTTCGTGGACCTGATTGAAGGAGTTCATCGGTTCCAGGGAGAGACAACAAGAGCAGATAAAATCTGTTGGTGTCCAGTAATCTCGTTGCGAGATTGAAGGTAAAATTTAATAACTGTTATTTAAATTTTACACACACAATAATTTAATCGTTGAACGGTTGATACCCACACTATGGAATTGTTCCATGATAAAATTTTTAAACTTCCGCTGCACCGGGTATCAATCGTGATTGATCTGACCGCCAGTTTTTCCAACAGACTATGGACAATCCCTCCGGATATGACCAGTCTCTCCACAACGGAAACAAGCTCCAGAAGCTCTACGGCACTTGTCGGATGGATGGTTCTTCCCACAGTGATCACACTTATCCTTCTTACCGAAACGAACAACACCTCCAGAACCAGAGGAAGAAGAAGATCCAGACCTCTTGAAAGTTTGGGCACGGGGACCCAAAGAACTAGCAGGTCTCGACTGAGAGAAAGACTTGTTCCGCCGAATGCTGTCCTCCGCCTGGTGACAACGGCTCACCAAACCCTCGTAGGATATGTCTTCACCAACCGCCACACGGTCATGGATCTCAGGGTTAAGGCCCTGAAGGAACAGATTATACTTCATCTCTGAGCTATCAGCAATCTCGGGGCAATAGGATAGCAGATCAAAGAACCTCTGCTGATACTCATCAATAGACATGGCTCCCTGTCGCAGACTCAGTAGCTCGCCCGCCTTCGACTGACGGAGTGCAGGAGGAAAATACCGCTTTTGGAAAGCTGTGCGGAACTCGGCCTAGGTGGCCACTCCTCTTTCCGCAACAAAAGGTGCAGAAGTAAACCTCCACCACCTGCGCGCACGCCCATCCAGAAGATAGCCAAGGGTTTCCACCTTCTGCTCCTCGGTGCACTGAAAAGTCTGAAAAGTCATCTCCATGCGGTCTAACCAGTTCTCCGCATCCTCCGGAGACTCACCTCCAACTAAGGGCTTAGGACCCATAGCTAAGAATCGACGCACAGTGAAACGCTCGTCGTCATGGTGACGATGACGCCGTTCTCGACGAGGCTCCCAGTCGGCATCACCCCAACGCCCACCAACACTGCCATGAGAACTCTGGTCGTCACGATTTGACATCTACAAAAATACCTCAAGATGAGACTAAATCCCAAGAAATCTTTTGCATGCTCTGATACCATAAATGTAGTGACCCTTACCCGGATCACCTACTAAACAGAGCTTAGGCATGCAATTAACTTAATAAAACAGATATCAGAATAAAACTGCGGAAACCATAAACAATATACAATCCCAAGTAAAGGAATCTGTAATTTATCCAATAATATACAACCAAATCGAATAGCTGTATAAACCCAAACAACAGTAATAAAACCTAAGCGAAGCTCCAGCTGGCCAACCACTGACTAGCCCCTCCTGGATCCACCCTCCTCGTCCAATCGCAAACCTGCCCCATGGAATAGGGTGTCCAAAAAATACAGAGTACGAGACGTGAGCATAAAACGCTCGGTGCGAGAGTATGAGTATACATGCATGCAAAGTGAACTCCCTAAAGACTCGAGGTCAAGGATCAGATAATAGAGACAGACCGGGCCCTGGTATGTAGCACGCTGTGCCGTCGCTTCAGGAGGTGGCTCCCATACCGAGATAACCGTGGAAACACCGGACCCAAATCGATGGAAGTCCATCCACTAACAGGATAGGGTACAACCCTACTAACAGACATCTCGAAGGAGATACAGCAAGATGCAAATGAATGCAGCATAATATCATGGCATATAAATCATGCAGTCACATAATACATGCATACTCAGTCAGCATATCTCGAACAGTACTTTCGTACCTCAATACAGTGCAAGCTCTACCAACTCTAGGTCCACGCCTATAGTCTGCTCTACACTGCCAAATGATACTACTATCATTAAAGTGCTCTAAAAGCCTTAACTAAGCTATTGCATACTCCTAAATATTTATAGGAAGCAAAAGCTATACCTTCGTCCGTCGTTAGCCCTTTGATGTCGATGCCTCCAGAACTTGGGCACAACTCTGCTACGACTACCGAACGCCTCGCCGACCTCCGGACCAAGCGTAAGAAGACTAGAACAGCTCCAAAAGGACTAGAAAGGAAAGGAGAACTCGGAATTGGCAATTGAAAGTGAAGTCTCGGCCTTCTATTTATAGACAACGATCGAAACTTCCGATCCTTGATCGGAACGTCCGAACCTCGATCGGAACGTCCGATCCTGCCATCGGAGCTTCCGAAGATCCTGATCTGCCACGTGTCAAAATATCACTTGTTGACTTCGGATAGAGGTGATCGGAGCTTCCGATCCTGATCGGAGCCTCCGATCCAACCACACGTCATTCCTGACGTAATAACATTGGTGCCTCCGATCGCTCATCGAAGCTTCCGATCCTGTTCGGAGCTTTCGATCGTGCCTTCGGAGCTTCCGATCCGTCCGATACCCAATTCAATTAATTAGCATTAATCCTTTAATTACTCAATTAGGGTACGGGCTACTACACTTATGGTTATGATCATGCTTGAATTTTTAACAGAAAATTTTTCGTGTTTTGGATGGATTTTTGGATTTGTGACTGTATTGAACCTGAATTGGTTAAGATATCTTGGGGAAGTAGTGATTTGTTTTTCAAAAACATCAATTGAGATTGGTATTACTTTTTCATTTGGGTTAATAGGAAGATTTTATTTTACTAAAATAAGTGATCATTTTAGATTTAAGTCGGTATACTTGGGATACTGTTGTTTGGATTAAAAGATTTCGTAAGGGCACATGATTTGTTGATGAAAATTTCTTATTTGGACATTAAAGTTAAGATTATTTTCTGTTGGATGTTATACTTTCACCATGAAGAATGTAAGATGATAATTGATTTTTTATTGGAATATTCTTGTTGTATAGAATAGGTTCGATGACAAATAATGTTCTCGGTGATTGTTTCTTTGGACTATAAGAATAATAATTTAGGATTAAGCTGTGACACAAAAATTCGTTGACATGTGAAATTACTTTTGGAGTATTACAAGGTTAAGTTTGTTGGAACAAGCTTATTTTCAAGATTAATAGTTTGAAAGCTAAGTTTTAACGAATGAAATTGAGAATTTGGTTGAGCTTAGTAAATTTCTATCATTATGACAATACAATATAAGGGAAGAACAACGAGTACAAGCAAATTCAAGAATAGAGAAAAAATGTGGGGTGGATATTCACCGGTAAATACAAGGTACATGAGAAGGATAATCATAATAGTTACAAAGAGTAATATTGCAAATCTCATCTTGTTTTTCGAGATCTTGGAGAAATAACTTGTGAGAGAAAGAATAAGTTGAGTGTGATTAAAAATAAGTTTAAGTGATCCTATTTATAAGGTGAAAAGAGAAGAAAACAAGCTGTTTTGTTACCGTTTTCTTTGACATTTATCTAGTATTAGGAGTAGGAATCACGTGTCTGAAGATTTTGAGGATTTTGGTGATCCAAATTATGTCTTAAAACAGATTCACAGTCGACTTGAAAAGATATGTTTCGATCTAAATTAAATCTTCAAGCGAATTCGTGGCAGATTCGAATAGATATGTTTTGATTTGATAAGATTAGAATTGCAAATAAGAACGATATATTTTTTTATCAGAGGGCGGAGCAGATTGTTGATTTATAAGACAATAATATTAGAAATTAGACATGTAAGTGTGGGATTGTATGGATTAGTTTAGGAAAATTTATATTTTTGGAGATTAATCAGTCAAATTTCGAGGACAAAATTTTTTTGAGGGTAGATTGTAATATCCAGAAAATTCATAAATCTATTCATGATTTATTAAAAGAATTTTAAATGAGTTTTAAGTTATTTTATTTTATTTAATAAAGATTTAATACTTATTCTTAATTAAATGATTTCATGTGTTGTGTTAAATGATTTTTAAGTTATTTCATTTTATTATTTATGATTTAAAAGAGTAATATTGATTAAATAATTTTATATTCTTAAATTTTTTTAAATTATTATTATGCATATGATTTCATGAATTGTGTCTATTGTATTTTAACGATTTTGATTGAGTTGATGGTTTCAGGTCGAGTTTGATTTTGGATTCACGGGACGAGGCTAACCTACTCACGAAGTGTTAAAAAATAATTCTACGAGTATTTTGAGTATAATATTGGTATCATTTTATTTTATTTATCGGGAGAAGAAAATTTTATTAGTCTGAGTTGGGATGTGCTGGACAGACTACATTTTATGTAGTCAACACTTGCGTCGTATTAACTTCCCTCTTTCACACTTATCTACACCTCTACCCCATCTTTAATTTCAATTCCCCACTCCTTTAATGTGTTGTCTCCTCTCCCTCATTGCTTCATTCCTCCTTGCACGTCACTTTTCTCCCTCCTTTCCACTCCTTTGGTTCTTCATTTTGTTCATCTATTCTTTCATCCAAGTTAATTCCAAGATTCCGAATTCCGGTTGTGCTAAGGTTAACTCGTTGCCAAGACTCCGGATCAACTCCATCTTCGGTTAAGGCAAGTTTTTCAGCAAGTACAAATTTTAAAGGTTTTGAAACCACCATTCAAAATATAATTATTTTGATATGAAAAGATGTATGTTGGGATATGTATGCATGATTTTCCAGAATTTCAAGAGCATGAAGTTTTGATTTTAAGGATTTGAAGAACATGTTATGTGATGGTATGAAATCATGAAGCATAACTCATTCTTGTCATGTTCTTGAATTTGATTCAAGAGATACATGTTTCTTTTAAGTTTTGATGTGTTCTTGATGTTTCAACGGATGTTTTATTTAAATTATATATCTAGAGTAGTAGAAAATACCATATTTTGAAGTATTGAGTTAGTTTGAGTTAAAGCTTTGAAATGTTGCATGTGCTGGATTGTCCCAAATAGCGACATTCATTACTATTTTGAAGATCCAAATTCGTGTACTGATTCAAACGATATGAGGCCAATTGTATTGGAAATATAGCTTATTTATCTACAACTTTCATGTTTTGAGTTTTGTCAAAATCATTTTGGAAGATTGGCCAAAATTGCCCCAAAGTGTGTCGACTGGTTTGAATTTCTGGAAGTGACACATCTCGGGAGAATGAGCATAACCCTTTACTGATATATTCAATTGATGTGGGGTTTTCGGCATTAGACAGACAAGATCAAGGGCTACAACTTTCATGTTTACCACTTTTCCGAATTCCGAACGCAAAATATAGTTTCAATGCCTGCAACATGCTTCTCCAGAACAGGTCTCGCTCGAGCGAGAGTTAGTGCCGCTCGAGCGAGGATGGTTCTGTCCTAAAAATATTTCCATGCATGTTTTTAAGTTCTAAATACATGTTTATGATGTATTAAGGTGTTTTATGTATGTTTAAGAGTTTTTATTCAAAAAGTTTCAAGTTTTACGTCAAGAACGAAAAGAACGACTTACGTGGATCGATTACATTATGTGATGCATGTACATGTCTAAGTATCATTCATGAAACCTATGTTCAATATAAAAAGTATGATTTTCATCATCTATGACATGCATGAAGTTATTGAGTAAAGTTGTATGTTCATGAAATCAAAGTGATGACGGAAGTTACGATGAAACAATGATGTTTCATAATGAATGAAATGATATGATGAATGAAAAGTTATGATGAAATGAAAGATGATGAAACATGAATGAATAATGTTATGATGAAGCATGAAGATATGATATGTTGATGCATGAAAATATTTTAATGTTTTATGTGTTTTTGTGGTGGCAATACAGGACTGGTACTCCGGTTTGGGCTCCGGAGGGACCTTTACAAATATGGCTCAATGTACGGGTTAGGTACTCCGGGATGAGCTCCAGAGGGGCCTCCGAAAATGAATGAACGAATGTTATGAGGTGTAATACCATATGGCTCAATGTACGGGTTAGGTACTCCGGGATGAGCTCCGGAGGGGCCTCCGAAAAGAAAGAAATGCTCGTTGATCAACAGGAACTACGAATGTGCCCATTATGAAGGTTGCCACAATTTCACATAATTCATCACCCCAAAATGATAAGTTTCTATGTTATGTTCATGGTTTATGTTCATGATTTAATGTTTGTCCAAGTTGCATGATTTTATTTATTAGATGTTAAGTGAAAAAGTTTATTTAAGAATGAAATGTTAATGTTTTGAGAATATGCATGAAGTCTATTTTCAAGATTTAAAATTAAGTAAGTTGATGTCCATGTTTAAGTTTCTTGCATCTTTTAAGAGTTTTGAAGTTCATGTTCAAGATTTTAAGTTTAAAGGTCCATGATGTTTACGTTAAAGTTCCTCAAGTTCAAGGTATCATGTTATGTATGTTCAAGTCATTTTAAGTTTAAAGTATTTGAAGCTATAATGATATCAATATGCTTATTTTAATCTTGCCGAGTCCTTTAGACTCACTATACTTGAATGGTGCAGTTGGTTTAGCAGTTTTGATTTAAAAAGCTTGGGTAGGACGGCTGAAGAGTCCAAGAGGCGAAGACATTGCATGACACAATAGTTCAAAAGCTCTGATGTATTTAAAGAGAAAATATTTATCTATGATTATTTATGTTATGTTGTTACAATATTTTATGTAACATGTTTAAATGTAATGGTTTAATTATTTTCATTGTCAGTCTTTTAAAGATGAGTTTTGAGGATCTCAAATGTTTCGTCTTTCAAATGTATTTTATATGCATAGTTAATTAATTGAACTCACTTTCCCCTATCCTCTTTAAATGTTAGTAGCAGGTTTTGACTTGCCGTATCTTAAATGGACTTAAATGTAGGGTTGCATCCGTGTTTCATATAATGAATTTGTTGATTTACTAGGGCGATGCACTCCTAGTATAGTTTAAAAAGTTTTGAAAAATTTCCTCACTCTTTTTCTGCAACTCTTTTATTAAATGTTTTAAAATACGGGACATGACACTAAAACTACTAGAGACTCAAGGTTTTACATGCGTCCGTCATCAGCCCTTTGCTGTTGAAGTCCCAACTCCTGGACACAGCTCCGTTACGACTCTTGGAACGCCTCTTTAATGTTGACCCTCGAATACTAAGTCCAAAAGACCCTAAATATCCTCAAGAATGGAAAGTAAAGGAAATGTAATGAAAAATAAATGAGGCTGCTCGACCCCATATTTATAGACCTCGATCGAAAGCTCCGATCGCCTCTTCGGAAGCTCCGATCCAACTAATCGAAAGCTCCGATCTCTGATCGGTGGCTCCGATCTCTGCATGCATGCCACGTGCTATGATTCTCCTACAAGTGTCCCTGACTATTGTTCAGAATCTCCGATCGCCCTTTGTAAGTTTTGATCTCTCCACCCCAGACGTCACCCCTGATATCATCAAGCTGACCTCATCTTAGACAGCTGGCCAGTGCAGTTTGGACGCTCCAAATGAAGATCGGACGTTCCGATCACAGTTGCTTCTGAACACTAACTTACCTTCCGAACTGTACATAGATCGGACGCTCCGATCCTAGTTCTGACCTTCCGATCCCATCGAAGAATCGGGACCCTCTTGGCTATTTTTCGAGTGTTTTGGGTTTATTTTTGAGCTCCTTAGACCCATTTGGAAATCTTTTAATCAAGTTTTACCTAATTTAATCATGATTGCCAAGTTGATTACTTATTTTGGGTACGGGTCACTACAGATGCTATGGATTTTGATCCAGGTAGTCGACTTATTTTTTATGGTATGGAAGTACCTCCTGATGCGATAGCCCAGTGTGTTACATACCATGGTGCCATTTGTCGATCAAGATTTTCTACCTTGTTAAGTTTCAGGTACCCGATATAAGGGTACTTTTTTTGTATATGCCTAATTTTATAACAATTTTTCTAGGCAAGGATTTTCATTGATCTTGATAAGGAACTTGATAATATGTTAATTAAATATATCACACACTTATTCACTGTTCAATTTCCATATTTTCATAATTTGTTTTAAGTATCTACTTTAAAAGTTGTTGAATATGATATTTAGTCATCGATTACACCAATTTATAAGACGACACATGTATCTAAACTTCACCATTAAAAGAGCATATGTGATAATGATGTCTGGCACAACACATGCACAATAATAGTACACATGTAATAGTCTAATTGAGCATGCGTTGTTTTACTTCTCGGATAAAAATTTTAGTCCTGAAGATCAAATTTGCGTAGTGAAATTAAATTCGGTTTGAATTGTCTTAAATTTAGAATAATCCATAACTTATTTAGAACAATCATGGACATTTGCTGCACAATTTGACATGAACATGGAACGAGAGACTCATTCTTTGTACATGCACCGAGATGTTATCCTTAAATTTTTACCACACATTATGATGATTATGGTGAGATTTCATTATCGTAAGATTTGTCGAACAATTACATTAGTGTTTGTCATTTAATATCATATGAATTACTTTGACAAATATAGAAGATGAATACATGACCCATTATTCAATGAGATCATAGGTATTGATATCATTCATTATTACCCAATGTTTAAAATTGAGTAACTAATGTTAAATCTTAACTTTAACAATTTTGAACATGATATTTAGTCATCGATTATAATAATTTTGTAAGACAATTTATATATTTAAACTCCACTATTAAAAGAGCATATGTGATACTTGGGTCTGACACAATACATGCACAATAAGAGTAAAAATGTGACTCAATTGAGCATGCGTGATTCTACTTAGCATGATTAAAATTTGGGCTCTAAATATAATCATTGCCTAGTGAAAATAATTTTGGTTCTAATTATTTCATATTTGGAATAATACCAAACATATGTAGAACAATGTCTGACATTTACGACACAAGCTGATGGAAATTGGGAGGGAGAGACACATTTTTTGCACACGCATCAAGATGTATTACGATGATTATGATGAGTTGGTCACGTGCACTAACTATGTCCACTAAAATCAACTTTACCAAGTGAGAAAAAATTAAGATTGAATTTTCTCGTTTTTTGGAATTACTATAAAGTAATTTTGCACAATCTACTATATTTGAGACACAAACAAAGAAGAAAGTAGGTATGAGAGACTCTAATATATTAGGCATACAAATAAAATTTGAATTGATCTAAATTTTATACCAATATTTATTATGATTTATACGACATAGACATATATTTGTACTAAATTTTATAACAAGAAACAACATATCTCTATACTATTAACAAGACAAGAAGGTTGAATAGTAACTATATTTTGTGTTCCAAAATTATTCTTTCATACAATTAACTCTAATATATATTTAATTGTGTAGAGTATGTTTAAATTTTATTATTCTATAATTGTAAAAAAAAAAAAAAAAAAGAAAAAAAACACACACACGCGCATTACTATATATTATGTTATACACACAATGTGTGTCATATTGTTAATAAATCATAAATGCTTCATATCTGAGACAAATTGTTAAAATATATATAATAAAATAGAATTAATAACACAATTCATAAATCCAAGTAATCCTAGTAAGTGAATCTAGGTGTTCTAATCGCTGCATGTGAATTACATTGAGCAAGTAACTTTGTAATTATAATTAAAAAAAAAATTAATCCAAAATGTTTTTAAAAAATGTTTCCAAATAGCTTTAAAAAAATACAGATTTTCGAACATATAAACAAATTTCATATACATAGTAACAATATATCCATGTGATTTATCAATCATTAGAATAATCGATCCAAACAATTAGACAATCATAATTAAAAATACCAAGAACAAAAATTTGTCTCAAAAAAACTAGCAAGGACTGGTTTTTTCAATAAAGAAGTCAATCCCACGTTTTGGCATTGGTCATATATTAAAATATTGATATCAATTTCGATCAGAGTCGATTTCAAAATAATTTAATTTGTAATTTGGATATTTTCATCACAATGGCCCATTGAATACAAGAGTTTAATTTGTATATTCAAATCAAAAAATTAAATAATTTTTTAATACATATTTTTTCTAACAATTAAGAAAAAACACAATGAAACTAAATTCATATTTTTGTTAGCTGAAAAATTGAAATTATATAGAAAATAAATAGTTCAAAAATATGTTGTGGAAAAAAAAGAAACACATAAAAAGTAAGAAAAATTTAAAAAATGACAGAGAAGAGAGAGAATAATAAGCTTGTAAAAGAGAGGAGAAAACATCACGTGTTCCAATTAAGGATAAATATGTAAAAATGTGATAATAAGGACTGACGCATCAACTAAAATTTGTATGAAGTTGAAACATATTTTTATTGACATAAAGACCGCAAGCAAAACAAGTTAAAATTTATATTTGAGATTAATTTATTAGCAATTTCCCCTTAAATAAACATTCTTTCTAATTGTATTTTTGAATTTCTATGTAAAAAGAAAAAAGAAAAACTTATATAATTGCACGAAAATATAGAATATGAAGCGTAGATAAAATTGGAATTTATCCTCTCAAGACGCGGCAGGCCGCTGCAGCTGCCAACACCAACTTTCCTCGTTTAACGTGTCAACAAACCCATACCTGTCCACCCTACGCGATCATCCCCTCGAAAAATGCAACAAATTCTCACTATAAATAATCGTTAAACCCCATTTCACACAAACTATATATTTTATTTTCAACAAAAATGGCGATAAAAATTAGCAGAAAACAATTACTAGCTGCTCTCCTCTTCTTAATCATCATGATCTTCGCCACATCCGCCGTGGGATCGAAAGTGGGAGGCCGGAGAGAAGTGAAGAACGTACAGAGCAACAAACAGATCCAAGATCTGGGGAGATACTGCGTCCAACAGTACAATCTAAAGATGTTGCACAATGGCAAGCTGCTGGTGTTCTCAGAGGTGGTGGAGGCCGAGACGCAGGTGGTTTCAGGGATCAAGTATTACCTGAAGATCTCCGCCACCCCTAACAGCGGCAGGGTCGCTCGGGAGTTCCAGGCCGTCGTCTTGGTGAAGCCGTGGATGCGCTCTAAGGAAGTGCTCACTTTTCATCCATCCCCTACATCTTACTAACAAATATTATTGATTTTCCAGTTTTCCTTTTTTTTTTTGTGTGTGTGTGTGTTTTGTTTTTGTATTTTTTTGGGTTAAATAAATTTTGTTATGTATTTTTGAGTATGAGATGGGGTGATTGAATTCGAATAAATCGGGAGAGCGTGAAGACTTATTATAAGAAACATCCAACATTTTACTCCCCCGCCCTCGTTCCAAATTTATAGATTATTGTTTTTCACACAAATTAAATTTAAAATAAAACTTAAGAAAACAGCTATAAACGGAATAACAATGAGACTTGGAGAAGGTTGAAGAAACTCGAGTTTAATGATATCCAAGAGGTATGTTGGTGGTCAGGGCTGAGCCATCCTTTTTAAAAAAAATATTTCAGTCCTGCAGAAAAATTAAAAATTATTGAAGACTTCATTATGATTTTTGGTTGATTTATGGTAGTATGTTTTGAAATTATGTGAATTGGGATAAATTCGATAACTTTAAAATTTTGTCGAATATTTAGTTGCGATTATATTTATTTATGATACATATGAATTTTCAAGTTTGTATTTTTATCCTAAAAACTATTGTTGCGAAATTAAGAAAAAATAATCAATTGGTTGAAAATATAATTTTTAATAAATAATTTAATTATAATTCAATTATTAACTATAATTTTTGAAGTAGAACTTGATTTTTTTACAAAAAAATTTTAAAAGATGGAGATCGTTTAATTTGGTTACTAATCAAAATAATTATAGCGACCCAACTCGAATTCACTACCTAATCAAAGTTTAGAGCATAATTAAGTATGCATTAAATAAATCGCTACGAAAGACTTAAATAAAAGCAGACCGGCAGAATACAACCGGTTAAATAAATTCGGTTATACAACTCAATCGAATAAACTTAAATAAAACCTTCAGCTAATCTTGCTGCCTCCACGGTCACTGGCCACTCCAAGCTACTGAATACACCACCTGTATCTATATCTGCCTCGTCGAATGGGGTGTCTAGACATGCAAAAATACTGGACGTGAGCGACTACGCTCAATACGGAAGTACGGATAAACATACAAACATGATGCATGCAAATGAGAGGGTATCCATATCTGTGATATCTGTATACAAACTGCTAAAAATGGCGCCTAGGTACCAACCTGGGAATCAAACCTGCGTACACCACTCATTCCTACCGGACGTGGACCGTATCCCTCAGATGCTAGTGCCGGCTAACCCGTCGGTCGCGGGGCGCTCGACATCAAACGTCCTAACAGGACTGAGCGGCCCTACATAGCTCATCTCAAAAGATGTACAGGCTCAATATGATGTGAACATGACAGATAATAATCCATGAAAAACATAGCACATAAATGCAACACATAAGCATACATAACCGCTGGTTATCTCAGTCAGTACTTACGTACCTTACTACAGGTAGTTCTAGCAGTCTCACTCTAGGATCCAATTCTATCATCAGCTCTACAATGCAAATACTCATGCATCATTTATTAAGCTCTAAAAGCTTTAACTAAGCTATTGCATACTCCCAAATATTTTTAGGAAGCAAAATCTATACATGCGTTTGTCGTCAGTCCGCTGATGGCGACTGCATCAAAACTCAGCCACGTCTCCGCAACAACGTCGGGGTCGCTCCGCTACTTTCGGATTCCCAATAGGCCACCTAGAAAGCCTAATACTAACTAAAGGAAGAGAGGAGAGGAGGAAAATGTGCAAGAAGAAATGATCTCGGCTGCCCCTTATATAGACAACGATCGGACCGTCCGATCCTACGTTCGGATCTTCCGAACTCGATCGGAGCCTCCGATTCCTACATCGGAGCATCCGATGTCTGCCACATGTCAACACCCATGCATGCAACCTTACACCTCTCCCAGACTCAGATCGGAGCCCCCGATCTACACCATCGGATCGTACGAAGTCACCCTGTGACATCACCAATGACGTATTATTCCGAGACAGCTAGCCATGCACGTTCGGATCCTCCAAACTGACTTCGGACCGTCCGAACTCTTCAGACCCTCCGATCCTTGGCTCCGTTCCCAGTTCGGATCCTCCGAACCTGGTTCGGATCGTCCGATCCGTCGGAACCTTCTTGGCATAATTCGAGTGTTCTGGATCCACTTCAGGACTCCGTTAATCCATCAGAAATTTCCTTAATCATGTATTAATTAATCTAAACATGATCACACAATTAATTTACCCATTAATGGTTAATTCTTGATACGGGTCACTACATTCTCCCCCCTTTAAAAGATTTCGTCCTCGAAATCTAGGGTAGAACCTCGAGAACGTACTACAGACCTTTACTTGCATGTTTGGTCGAATAGCTTTCGACACACTCAGACTCTTACAAGTCCTGCTAACGTTGAACCACTTTCAGCATTCCCCAAATGCCTTAGTCGATTCCGAAAGCTTCTGCGCCAATATGAATGTCAAACTTCCTTGGCACTAATGTATCACAACACTGATGCATCTTCCGTTGTAACCACGGTCTCACTGATCACGAAAGATACAAACACTCGCTTGTTCGAGATCATCGTCATAAGGAAAATATTAGACTGACGATGACCAAGTCATAACTCGACTGGCTTACGAAATTCGTCGAATCACTAACTGAATCGAACCATCCACTGGTTCCTCAGCAATGCTTGGTGCAGAACACCTATATTTAGGAAACGCTCTTCCTAACATTGCTCTTGGCACAACAAATCCTGAATTTTTCCTCAAGAGGATCTAGTTGACTCAAGGCCATACTCCAACATAACTGCTCACAACGATCCCTAAATCGGTTACCCTTCCCTTGCTTTCCTGAAGCATAACAAGCTTCCCAAGCAATACTGGGAACTCAAACCATCATGTCTAGTTCATTTTACAGTCCACGTTTATTAGTATAACTCAATACTGTGTCATGATGAAACCCTCATCACATGACAATCATGTCGTAAAGTACTTCTTGAACCATTGGCCTGTGAAGCCATACACATACGCCTGCAATAGTAGTCATCATATCTCTAATGATCTACATTGACTTGACCACAGGTTACTTAGCCATGAATTTCAATCGATAGGATAGTCTAATCTCTCTACAGGATTCAGTTATTGTTGGACGTCCCCACTTATAGTTATACATATGTACAATCACTGTACACACATCAAGACTAAGGCAAACTTCCACCAAGATGCTCGACTAGGGCATTCCATAGTGCACAGGCATATGGAACTCTTCCTATCTTGTATCGAAACTCGACAGTCATTGCATCTGGTATAACCCATCTCGGAGTCCCTGATGACAATCATCATCGTAAATTCTATCCTTTACGAGATATGACCAATTAATCCCAACAGATTCAACATTTTCACTAACTCATGTTCCTGCTGAAACGCATCAGCCCTGACATGAATTGGAAAAATACTACGATCTCCGATGAACATGTCATCCCTTGGAATCGTCACAAGATATTGGTCACCAAGTTACACTTGACCCAATCCTTACTCAACCTGCGTACACTATTGCTTAACACGAAGCAATTTCTTAGATCAATTTCGGCTTCTCCTTATCAAGAAGGCACTATACTGGGAACTACCAATTCCCTTTCTTGGCTTTACTGTCAAGTTATCACCTAACTTTCCTTAGCAAGAAGGCACTATACTGGGAACTACCAATTCCCTTTCTTGGCTTTACTGTCAAGTTATCACCTAACTAGACCATACCGTCCAATCGCAATCGTCCTCGATAAGTAGCAATCCAAAAAATCTATCCCTAACAATTCTAGAGATTTCAATTATACTTAAATCGCCAATTGCTCTGAGACTGTACCCAGTACCAATCTCCTAATCATAATGCGACAAAGTACCATTCTAATCATAACTGATTAGACTCAACTTTATCGATCTCATCGATCTACTACGGCTCACACTTAGCTGGGTTTTGAAATCAAATCCGAATACCTACGTGGCTCGATTAATAGTCTTGACTCGGCTGCCACAAGTCTACTATTCCCAACACTTGGAATACCCAAATCACTCCGGTTTCAACACACCTATACTCGATAGCCAGAAAATAGCTATTAGTAGTCTATTGGCACCATCTCGCGCCTTACTACTGACGGTTGCCTGGTACACTGGAATCGATTGTTAAGGCGAACTAAATCCAAGAAATGCTCGTGATCTATCAACCTAGATCATTCCCATCCCATGAAAAATCCTACGCTCAACCTCTGAAAAAATCATACGGTTCTTAGCGCTATTCTTGGACTCAATATCCCTTTCCTCGTTCATTCAAAATGAACGCCAAGGCAAGTCGAGTCCGAAAATTAAATCTAATCCCAAGGATCTCCACGCTAAGACTGCATAACAATTCAAGACTGAGGTAGCCTACCTTGATAACCCTCTCTAAGACTGCATAACGATTCAAGACTGAGGTAGTCTACCTCGATAACCCACCTGGACTAGCACCAAGGATTCACGAGCATAGGTCACGCTTCCCTCACACCTCAAATAGTCCTGTACAAATCCTTAGCATCTGATATAATCCATTACTGATGAAGTCAATCATCATGGAGCAATTCTCCTATTCGAGTCAAAGTATCGAAACAGCATTCCATCCAGTAACTCGGATGATTTCCTATCACAAAGAAACCCTTATCGTAAATCTGATTACAAACCCTATTCATCTCCGGTAGAAATCCGTCTACCTACTAGATCGATCCATCTACCAGTATATCATAGGTAAAAAACCCACCTGCTCAGAACACACGCTCGTCAAGGAAATCCCTCCAAGACTTTTCCACACAGCAGAAAATCCAAACTAATATCCCTGACAAAAGCCATACGATATCTAAATCCTGATACAAACTAGGCATCTAATCAAAGGTCATACCCCATCGTGACTGTTACCAAAACTCTAGACTGAGTAGCCTTCCCACCGCCGATCCTGAAGCGCAAAGGCTCCCAGGTACGTCGGCATAGGGTCGCGCCTCATCACGTCTAATCATGGTCATAGTCCACAACCCTCGGCATATACTAGACCTAGTTCCTGATGAAATCTCATCATCAAAAAATCTCAACCTACAAAGGTCAAACAGACTACTGTTCTAAGGAAACAACCTAGAACAAAGCCCAATGTTCAAAACCGAACAATATTCTCATGCCTCTAGATGAATCACCTCATCACTGGTACTAACTTAGTCCACTGACTATCAAGGTCAATCCTAGGAAAACACCTAGACTAACCATAATTCAAGCTGTTACAATCGGCCTACTCAAAACCTCATGAGTTCTATCAGTTGAACACTAATCAACTAACACCTTGCCAAACTTAGCAAACTCATGCAATCATTCACGAATTGCTGAATAAATAATACATGTATCATTACTTCAAGTTATGTTGTAACGCTCCAAATTATCTTAATTGAGTTTATTTGAGATAATCGGAGATTAAAGAATTCAAGAGCCGATTTGTTTTTTATCAGGGTCTATTTTGCAATTCTCGGAAATTTTAGGGACTAAAATGCAAATTTGAACTTTATTAGATATTTAAGATCCTTTGACTTGTCTTCATCACCCCTCCATCTTCTTCAACAAACCGTCTCCTCCATTGAAGACTTCCAACGCCATCTTCAAGCTTTCTTCTTCGGTTTTCAATCGATCCGTCAGGTAGAATTTTAATCCGAAGTCAGTTTAGCGATCCCGGCAGCGAGAGCTTCTTTATATAGTAAGTTTTTCTTCGATCAGTTATATTTCTATTTTCGGATGTTGTTATAATCGATTGAGTTTTGGTTATGATGTTCTTGAGATAGTTCTTATCGTTTATTCTCAGTCGGATTGAAAAAAGAGTGTCGTTCGAAATTGTTATGATTTTTGGAAGCTTATTTCGAAAATGGAGATTTTGAGATTTATTGGATTGGATTTTTTTTTGTTGTTTTGGTATTGGTTTGAGTTGATTGCGATGCTATACTGTTGTCTGTGTTTCCGGTTTGATCAGATTATAGCCGTTATGACGCCGGTTTGAGTTTTTGGGATTTTGATTCGTTTGAATTGTTGAACCATTGGCAGTTGGGTTTGATTGTCGTTGTTGATCTTCTTTTGCCTTCGTACAGATTCTTTTGAAGTTGATTGAGCCCGGATTTAGCAGTAATCGATCGTCGTAGAAGTTAGACGAAGAGCGGTAAAGAGTTTTACCTTGAACGTTTGTTTTAGTGGTTGTACAGATTTTGATATAACCTCTTTTTGTAGCGTATCCAGAGTTGGAACTTTTTGAGCGAGAAAGGTACAAACAGTCATCGTTTAAGCGGGATAGAACACTCAAGACAGATGATTCTTGAGTTTCCCTTAAATCAAATACTTGCATCAATACTTGTTCTAGAATGGGGAACTTGTATTTTGTGATTGAATTCTTGTTATTAATTTAATTGTGATTTAATTCTTTGTGTTTTCTGTATGCATTCATCTCGAGCCTAAATTTTTGATTTCAGCGGGCTGTACGGCCCTTTTTGTTTAGACGTTTTGGGGGCTATATTGCGAGTGGCCTGGGTTGTAAAAGTTCACCTAGTGTCAGCATACTCCTTGTAGCCGCATCAAAGTCTAGAGGATGGAGATACGGGACACCAGCTTGATCGGGAGAGTCGGTGAGTTTTTACGTGATCTCATCCTAGGGATCCCAAGAGAATAACAGAAATTCCTTGATTATCAGAGTTGATATCCTGGTTTTAAAGACATGCATTTCATTTGTATTAACATTGAATATGCTGTCTTTATATCATGTTATTGATATATTACTTGTTACTGCATGTTATGTTGCTTTTACTAGGAATATTATTCTCACCGGAGTTATCCGGCTGTTGCTTTGTTTTCTATGTGTACTTGGCAACAGGTGGGGTAGGATCGAGTCAGCAGAGACTGGGTTAGCATCAAGATCGAGAGATAGAAGTGGGACTCGGTTTAGAAGTCGAACAGCATGTCAATCTAGTTATATTTTGGAACATGTTTAGAACTCGAATTTTGTTGTTTACATTGTATCAATTATGCGAGCATTGAGGATTGAATGTTGTCGTTTCATGTATTATAGTCATCATTATGTATTGAATGGATTATGAAGTTGAGTTTATTTCTGGAAATTGGTTCAGAGTTGCCCTCGCTCGATCGGTAGAGTTTGACCGATCGAGCGAGAGTGTCTGTAGCCTCTTTTCTATTTTTGAGAGTTTTTCCCGATCGATCGGTTGAGTTTTACCGATCGAGCGAGGCCTGCAGCTGTGGAAAAATAAAAGTTTTTTTTATTTGCTTTTTAATCTTGGATCTTGTATGCTTAGTTATTGTTTAATCCAATATTATATTATTAGAACCGAGGTCTCACATTAAGTGGTATTAGAGCATAAGTTCTTGGTTTGAACTAGAAGTGAGCGGGGTAGATCGAGTCCGCTTGAATTGGCTTTTCGCATGTGATTGAGCTATTTAATTGATTAATTTAATTCCATGCGAGCATGCTTTATTATTTGAGAATTATTTGAATTACGTGATTATGTGATTTAATTTATAAAGCATGGACTACTTGAGATATAACTGTTTGTTTATCGACTTGTATCCGAATTCCTAAGAGGTTGAAGGCCATCGAATTGTAGAGATTGAGATATCTTGTATCATAACCCTTTGATTATCAGATGGTTACTCGTTGAGTAATTAACAGAAACCCACCGCCAGTTACTCCTCCGAACGAGCAGGCTAGTACCAAAACTGATCAGATGGATGCCACAGAGACGCCTATGGAAACCTTACTGAAGAGGTTTCATTCGTTTAACCCGCAAATCTTGCAGGTTGTAGAGAATCCAGTTGACTGTGAGAGCTGGTTGGACGATATAGATCAGCTTTTTGATTCTCTCGACTATTCTGATGACCGCAGAATTAGGTTGGTTATTCATTAGCTGCGGGGTATTGCTAAGAACTGGTGGATCACGTGGAAGAGAGCCATTGAAAATCGAGGTATATCTATTAACTGAAATATTTTCAAATCTGAGTTTTATAAGCGGTTTATCCCAGTTTCGTACCAAAAGGATAAGGAAGCCGAGTTTGCCACTCTGAGGCAAGAGAATTTGAATATCGAGGAGTATGTAGCCAAATTTGATAGTTTTCTGAGATTTGCACCGCATATTGACGACAACAAAGAAGCAAAAGCCGACTAGTTCATTAATGGTTTGAACCCCGATATCTTTACGTTGGTAAACACTATTAGGCCTGATAATTTTGCGGATGACATGAATCATGCAAAGGGAGCTAAAGTAGGTTTGTTGAGACAGAGAGGAGCTCTGTTTGTGCCTTAGCAGTCGAGACAGTCTCAGAACCAACCGTCTCAGTATCAGAATAAGTCATCGTAGTATCAGAACCAACCACAGAGGTCTCAAGGAGCAAGCAGTGGGGGTAATAGAAGGGATCATTTCAGAGAAAAAAGGAAACAGTTCAAGAAGCCGGGGAACAGTTCTTCTAGCTCCAGTGGCTCCAAGCAGTTTGGTTCAGGATAGAGTTCTGGATTTTCATCTATGTTCTGTAACAAGTGTGGAGGTAGACACTCCCAAGAGCAGTGTGTAGGAGTTTTCGGGAACTGCAATATCTGTCAGCAACCAGGAAACTTTTCTAAGGTGTGTCCTCAACAAGGTAAAGAACGAGCTCAGAGTGGGAGTTCTTCTAGACCTACAGCTCAGCTAGAGAGATAGACTTTTGCGGTTCACTCCTTCCAGCCTTAGCAAAAGAATAGACAGGGAGGTAACCCGAGTGCGAACCAGCCTCCGAGACAGCAGGCACGAGTGTTTGCTCTGACTGAGGATCAGGCTCAGGCAGCACCTGACGATGTAATAGCAGGTAACTGCTCGATTTTCGGTTATTCTGCTCATGTATTGATACATACGGGTGCGTCTCACTCTTTTATATCTGAGAAATTTGTTTTGATGCATGCCTTGCCTTGTGAGCCTTTGCCTGCTGTAGTAGCTGTTACTTTACCTTAGGGTGGGGAAATTATGTCCGCAAGATTGGTTCGTAACTGTAAACATTTATTCGAAGGTAACGTGATTATTTTCGATTGTATTGTTCTTGGGTTGTCAGATTTTGACTTTATTATCGGTATAGATGCTTTGCCCAAGTACAGGGCTACCGTTGACTGTTTTCATAAAGTAGTCCGTTTTAGACCGGAGATGGCAGAGGAGTGGAAATTCTTCGGTAAGGGTTCTCGATCCATAATTCCTTTAATATCTGTTTTGTCGATGACTCATTTGTTACAGAAAGGAGCAGAGGGATTCTTGATCTATGTAGTGGATGTCCTGAAATATAGCCTAGAATTGGTTGATATACCAGTGGTTATAGAATTTGCTGACGTCTTTCCAGATGAGATTCCTGGATTGCCGCCTATTCGAGAGATCGAATTCAGCATTGATTTATTGTCAGGTACTGAACCGATTTCCAAAGCTCCTTATCGTATGGCACCGGTCGAATTGAGAGAATTGAAAGAACAACTTGAGGATTTGATTGCCAAGGGATACATTAGACCTAGTGTGTTGCCTTGGGGTGCTCCTGTTCTCTTTGTCCGAAATAAGGATGGTTCTATGCGGCTCTATATTGATTACCGTCAACTGAATCAATCGACGGTAAAGAACAGGTATCCTTTACCTAGAATAGATTACCTTTTTGATCAACTATAGAGTTCTTCTGTCTATTCGAAGATTGATCAGAGGTCAGGATATCATCAGCTGAGAGTGCGTGAGGAAGATATTCCTAAAACTGCTTTTATAATGAGGTATGGCCATTTAAAGTATTAAGTCATGCCATTCGGTTTGACTAACGCTCCAGCAGTTTTCATGGGTTTGATGAACCGTATCTTTCAGCGTTATTTGGATGAGTTTGTTATTATTTTCATCGATGATATTCTTATCTATTTGAAGAACCGTACTGACCATGCAGAACATTTGAGGATCGTCTTGCAGATTTTGCGGGCTGAACAATTGTTTGCCAAGCTGTCTAAGTGTGATTTCTGGTTGGACCGAGTTGTCTTTCTCGGTCATATTATTTCAGGAGATGAGATTTCTGTAGATCCCAGCAAGATCGAAACGGTCATGAATTGGCCTAGACAGACATCAGTGCCTGAGATTCGAAGCTTTATGGGTTTAACTGGTTATTATCGCCGATTCATCGAGGGATTCTCATCTATTGCAAAGCCGATTACCCAGCTAACTCAAAAGAATGCGCCTTTTATCTGGACTGTAGATTGTGAGGCTATTTTTGTTGATCAGAAGAAGAGACTGACCAGTGCTCCGATTCTTTCTATTCCATCAGGTACTAGAGGTTTTACTATTTATTGCGATGCTTCTCACAGAGGTTTGGGATGTATTATTATGCAGAGGAAGCATGTGATAGCTTATGAATCGAGGCAACTGAAGCCGCACGAGACTCGATATCCGGTTCATGATCTTGAACTCGCCGCGATCATTTTTGCTTTGAATATCTGGCGTCACTATCTTTATGGTGAGTCTTTCGATGTAGTAGCCCGTGCCCTAATTGAGTAATTAAAGGATTAATGCTAATTAAATAAATTGGGGATTGGACGGATCGGAAGCTCCGAAGGGACGATCGGAAGCTCCGATCGGGATCGGAAGCTCCGATGAGGATCAGAGGCACCGATGATATTACGTCATCCATGACGTGTGGCTGGATCGGAAGCTCCGATCAGGATCGGACGTTCCGATCACCCCTATCCGAAGTCAACAAATGATATTTTGACATGTGGCAGATCAGGATCTTCGGAAGCTCCGATGGCAGGATCGGACGTTCCGATCGAGGTTCGGACGTTCAGATCAGGGATCGGAAGTTCCGATCGTTGTCTATAAATAGAAGGCCGAGACTTCACTTTCATTTGCCAATTCCGAGTTCTCCTTTCCTTTCTAGTCCTTTTGGAGCTGTTCTAGTCTTCTTAGGCTTGGTCCGGAGGTCGGAGAGGCATTCGGTAATCGTAGCGGAGTTGTGCCCAAGTTCTGGAGGCATCGACATCAAAGGGCTAACGACGGACGAAGGTATAGCTTTTGCTTCCTATAAATATTTAGGAGTATGTCATAGCTTAGTTAAGGCTTTTAGAGCACTATAATGATAGTAGTATCATTTCGCTGTGTAGGCAGACTTTAGGCTTGGACCTAGAGCTGGTAGTGCCTACCTGGTATTTGAGGTACGAAAGTACTGTTCGAGATATCCTGACTGAGTATGCATGTATTATGTGACCGCATGATTTATATGCCATGATATTATGCTGCATTCATTTGCATCTTGCTGTATCTCCTTCGAGATGTCTGTAGTAGGGTTGTACCCTATCCTGTTAGTGGATGGACTTCCATCGATTTGGGTCCGGCGTATCCACAGTTATCTCGGTATGGGAGCCACCTCCTGAAGCGACGGCACAGCGTGCTACATACCAGGGCCCGGTCTGTCTCTGTTATCTGATCCTTGACCTCGAGTCTATAGGGAGTTCACTTTGCATGCATGTATACTCATACTCTCACACTGAGCGTTTTATGCTCACGTCTCGTACTCTGTATTTTCTGGACACCCTATTCCATGGGGCAGGTTTGCGATTGGACGAGGAGGGTGGATCCAGGAGGGGCTAGTCAGTGGTTGGCCAGCTGGAGAATCGTCTAGGCTTTATTACTGATGTTTGGGTTTATACAGCTATTCGATTTGGTTGTATAATATTGGATAATTACAGATTCCTTTACTTGTGATTGTTTAATGTTATTGGATTCCGCAGTTTTATTCTGATATCTGTTTTATTAAGTTAATTGCATGCCTAAGTTCTGTTTAGTAGGTGATCTGGGTAAGGGTCACTACATTTATGGTATCAGAGCATGCAAAAGATTTCTTGGGATTTAGTCTCATCTTGAGGTATTTTTGTAGATGTCAAATCGTGACAACCAGAGTTCTCATGGCAGTGTTGGTGGGCGTTGGGGTGATGCCGACCGGGAGCCTCGTCGAGAACGGCGTCATCGTCACCATGACGACGAGCGTTTCACTGTGCGTCGATTCTTAGCTATGGGTCCTAAGCCCTTAGTTGGAGGCGAGTCTCCGGAGGATGCGGAGAACTGGTTAGACCGCATGGAGACGACTTTTCAGACTTTCCAATGCACCGATGAGCAGAAGGTGGAGACCCTTGGCTATCTTCTGGATGGGCGTGCGCGCAGGTGGTGGAGGTTTACTTCTGCACCTTTTGTTACGGCGAGAGGAGTGGCCACCTGGGCCGAGTTCCGCACAGCTTTCCAAAAGCGGTATTTTCCTCCTGCACTCCGACAGTCGAAGGCAGGCGAGCTACTGAGTCTGCGACAGGGAACCATGTCTATCGATGAGTATCAGCAGAGGTTCTTTGATCTGCTATCCTATTGCCCCGAGATTGCTGATAGCTCAGAGATGAAGTATAATCTGTTTCTTCAGGGCCTTAACCCTGAGATCCATGATCGTGTGGCGGTTGGCGACGACATGTCCTACGAGGGTTTGGTGAGCCGTTGTCATCAGGCAGAGGACAGCATTCGGCGGAACAGGTCTTTTTCTCAGTCGAGGCCTGCTAGTTCTTTGGGTCCCCGTGCCCAAACTTTCAAGAAGTCTGGATCTTCTTCTTCCTCTGGTTCTGGAGGTATTGTCCGTTATGGTAAGAAGGACAAGTGTGATCACTGTGGGAAGAACCATCCATCCGACAAGTGCCGCAGAGCTTCTGGAGCTTGTTTCCGTTGTGGAGAGACTGGTCATATCCGGAGGGACTGTCCACAGTCTGGGGGAGGCGGTTCTGGTTCTGGTTCAGGATCGGGTTCTCAGGCTACCGTACAGCAGAGGTCGCAGGGACAGTCTGCTGGGAGTTCTCATTTGAGGCCACGAGCTTCTGGCCAGGTGTTTGCCCTGAGACATGATCAGGCTATGGAGGAGAATGAGAAAGTCATCGCAGGTACATTTATGCTTTATGGTATACCTGCTCTTGTACTTATTGACACTGGTGCATCTCATTCCTTCATTTCTGCACGTTTTGTTAAGAGGCATAAGTTACCATGCATTGCACTAGACGTAGTGATGTCTGTTTCTACTCCGACGGGCCAATCTGCTTTGGCTAAGCGTCTAGTGATGGGTTGCCCTTTAGAGTTTGAAGGGAACGTTCTGTTGGCGAATCTCATGGTCCTGGCGATGGACGACTTTGATTGCATTCTGGGAATAGATGTGCTGACTACCTGTCGAGCTTCAGTGGACTGCTATCAGAGATTAGTACGTTTTCATCCGGAAGGGAGTGAGAGTTGGTTTTTCTATGGTGAGGGAGCGCGACCCCTGATGCCTTTGGTATCAGCTTTGAGAGCCTGTCGAGCTCTAGAGTCTGGCGGGGAAGGCTACCTTATCTATGCAGTTGATTTGTCCGCTGAGAGTATTGGGATAGAGAGCATTCCTGTTGTGGATGAATTTCCAAATGTGTTTCCTGATGAGATTCCGGGTTTTCCTCCTGCTAGGGAAGTCGAGTTTGGCATAGAGTTGATGCCGGGTACTTCGCCTATTTCTAGAGCACCGTATCGTCTGGCTCCGTCAGAGATGCGTGAGTTGAAGAATCAGCTACAGGATCTTTTGGACAAGGGGTACATTCGTCCTAGTGTATCTCCTTGGGGAGCTCCTGTTCTCTTCGTGAAGAAGAAGGATGGGTCGATGCGGCTGTGCATTGACTATCGGCAGCTGAATCGAGTCACTGTGAAGAACAAGTATCCATTGCCTCGTGTTGATGACTTGTTTGACCAGCTGCAGGGCACATCAATTTACTCCAAGATTGACTTGAGATCTGGGTATCATCAGTTGAGAGTCCGTGATCAGGACGTAGCCAAGACTGCATTCCGTACTCGCTATAGGCATTACGAGTTCCTAGTGATGCCATTTGGTTTGACTAATGCGCCGGCTATATTCATGGATCTGATGAACCGCGTCTTCAGGGAGTATTTGGACAAGTTTGTCGTGGTCTTCATTGACGACATCCTGGTTTATTCGCGTAATACGGAAGAGCATATTTCTCACTTGCGGTTGGTACTACAGACTCTTCGAGATGAGCAGTTGTACGCTAAGCTGAGCAAGTGTGAGTTCTGGATGGATAGAGTGGTCTTTCTTGGCCATATCATATCCAGGGAGGGGATTTCTGTTGATCCAAGCAAGATTGAAGCGGTACTTAATTGGTCGCGTCCGACGACAGTTGCTGAGATCCGTAGTTTTCTGGGTCTAGCAGGGTATTATCGTCGCTTCATTCTGAACTTCTCTCAGTTAGCTCGACCGTTGACGCAGCTTACCCGCAACGGTGCGGATTTTGAGTGGTCCTCCGAGTGTGAGGAGAATTTCCGTGAGCTTCGACGGCGGTTGACTTCTGCGCCGGTGTTAGCATTACCGTCAGGATCTGGAGGGTATGTAGTTTACACGGATGCTTCTATTCAGGGGTTAGGTTGTGTCCTGACTCAGAATGGGCATGTGATCGCATACGCTTCTAGACAGCTGAAGCTTCACGAGGACAACTACCCAGTCCATGATTTGGAATTGGCAGCCATTGTGTTCGCTTTGAAGATCTGGCGTCATTATCTTTATGGCGAGAAATTTGAGATCTTCACCGACCATAAGAGTCTCAAGTATTTGTTCACTCAGACAGAATTGAACATGAGACAGAGACGTTGGATGGACTTGCTTAAGGACTATGATTGCGAGATTAAGTATCATCCGGGAGCTGCTAATCTCACCGCTGATGCTTTGAGTCGCAAGGTGCGACTATCCGCACTTCAGACTTGTTCAATGTCTAGTGCGATCAGTGACTGTTGTACTTCAGGTTATACCTTCAAGAATAAGAAAGGTATGAAGAGTATCCAGATGTTTGCGATATTATCTGAGCCAGCCTTGTACTCGCGGATCCGAGATGCTCAGATGTCTGATTTGAAGACCCAGCGTTTAGCTCGTCTAGCTAACGAGGGTAGCTCATCTGGATTTCATTATCAGTCAGATGGCTTTCTGTGTTTGTCTGGTAGGCTTGTGATTCCACAGGATGAAGAGTTGCGAGAGGAGATTTTGTCTCAGGCACATCGCACTAAGTTGAGTATTCATCCTGGGAGCAACAAGATGTACAAGGATCTACGTACTCGTTTCTGGTGGAAGGGAATGAAACGCAGTGTTTATCAGTTTGTTTCGAGATGTTTGGTGTGTCAACAGGTCAAGGCAGAGCACCGACGACCTGGAGGATTGCTTCACAGTCTGCCTATTCCTGAATGGAAATGGGAGTTTATCACAATGGACTTTGTGACCCATTTGCCGGTATCCCCGAGGAACTGTGATGCTATCTGGGTGGTGGTGGACCGACTCACCAAGTCAGCGCATTTCATTGCCTATAGCCGAGAGTACTCTGTGGATCGCATGACACGGATGTACATTCAGGAGATCGTCCGACTTCATGGAGTGCCTGTGAGCATTGTCAGCGATCGGGACCCCAGGTTTACTTCTAGATTCTGGGGGAGTGTTCAGCGTGCGATGGGTACTACTCTCAGTTTGAGTACAGCCTATCATCCGGAGACTGATGGTCAGTCAGAGCGCACTATCCGTACGTTAGAAGATATGCTTAGAGCGTGCGTCATGGATTTTGGTTCAGCCTGGCAGGATCATTTGCCGTTGATCGAGTTCGCTTACAACAACAGCTATCATACTAGTATTGGGATGGCACCTTTTGAGGCGTTGTATGGGCGACGTTGTCGTACTCCACTCTTCTGGGAAGAAGTGGGGGTGAGACAGGCTGAAGGACCGGAGTTTATCCAGCAGGCGATAGACATTGTTGATCAGATCAAGAAACGGATTAAGACTGCACAGGATCGTCAGGCCAGTTATGCTAATATCAAGCGTAGGCCTTTGCAGTTCGAGGTCGGGGAGAAAGTGTTTCTGAGAGTGTCACCTTTCCGCAAGATTCTCAGATTTGGCCTTAAGGGCAAGTTGTCTCCCAGATTTATCGGTCCGTTTGAGATCTTGGAGAGTATTGGCGATTTGGCTTATCGACTAGCTTTGCCACCGCATCTATCCAGCATTCACGACGTGTTCCACGTATCTCTGTTGCGACTATATGTGGCGGATGAATCTCATATTCTGCAGAGGTCTGAGGTTCAGGTAGACAAGGATTTGACTTATGTTGAGAAACCTCTTCGTATCCTGGATTATAAGGATAAGGTTTTACGGAACAAAGTCATTCCTTTGGTTTTAGTTCAGTGGCAGCGCCGAGGCACTGAGGAAGCTACTTGGGAGCTTGAGGACAGGATGCGTAAAGACCATCCTGAGTTGTTTTGATTTCATTCTTTAAGTTGTATTCAGTTGCAAACTCTGTAAACGTTTGATTGAATAAAGAATGTTTCTGAATTCTGTATTTGCTTTCGGTACTTAAGATATGATTTCGAGGACGAAATATCTTAAGTGGGGGAGAATGTAGTAGCCCGTGCCCTAATTGAGTAATTAAAGGATTAATGCTAATTAAATAAATTGGGGATTGGACGGATCGGAAGCTCCGAAGGGACGATCGGAAGCTCCGATCGGGATCGGAAGCTCCGATGAGGATCGGAGGCACCGATGATATTACGTCATCCATGACGTGTGGCTGGATCGGAAGCTCCGATCAGGATCGGACGTTCCGATCACCCCTATCCGAAGTCAACAAATGATATTTTGACACGTGGCAGATCAGGATCTTCGGAAGCTCCGATGGCAGGATCGGACGTTCCGATCGAGGTTCGGATGTTCCGATCAGGGATCGGAAGTTTCGATCGTTGTCTATAAATAGAAGGCCGAGACTTCACTTTCATTTGCCAATTCCGAGTTCTCCTTTCCTTTCTAGTCCTTTTGAAGCTGTTCTAGTCTTCTTAGGCTTGGTCCGGAGGTCGAAGAGGCGTTCGGTAGTCGTAGCGGAGTTGTGCCCAAGTTCTGGAGGCATCGACATCAAAGGGCTAACGACGGACGAAGGTATAGCTTTTGCTTCCTATAAATATTTAGGAGTATGCCATAGCTTAGTTAAGGCTTTTAGAGCACTATAATGATAGTAGTATCATTTCGCTGTGTAGGCGGACTTTAGGCTTGGACCTAGAGCTGGTAGTGCCTACCTGGTATTTGAGGTACGAAAGTACTGTTCGAGATATCCTGACTGAGTATGCATGTATTATGTGACCGCATGATTTATATGCCATGATATTATGCTGCATTCATTTGCATCTTGCTGTATCTCCTTCGAGATGTCTGTAGTAGGGTTGTACCCTATCCTGTTAGTGGATGGACTTCCATCGATTTGGGTCCGGCGTATCCACAGTTATCTCGGTATGGGAGCCACCTCCTGAAGCGACGGCACAGCGTGCTACATACCAGGGCCCGGTTTGTCTCTGTTATCTGATCCTTGACCTCGAGTCTATAGGGAGTTCACTTTGCATGCATGTATACTCATACTCTCACACTGAGCGTTTTATGCTCACGTCTCGTACTCTGTATTTTCTGGACACCCTATTCCATGGGGCAGGTTTGCGATTGGACGAGGAGGGTGGATCCAGGAGGGGCTAGTCAGTGGTTGGCCAGCTGGAGCATCGTCTAGGCTTTATTACTGATGTTTGGGTTTATACAGCTATTCGATTTGGTTGTATAATATTGGATAATTACAGATTCCTTTACTTGGGATTGTTTAATGTTATTGGATTCCGCAGTTTTATTCTGATATCTGTTTTATTAAGTTAATTGCATGCCTAAGTTCTGTTTAGTAGGTGATCTGGGTAAGGGTCACTACATTCGAGATCTTTTTTGATCATAAGAGCCTTAAGTATTTGTTTTCACAGGCAGAACTGAATATGAGACAGAGGAGATGGCTACATTTGTTGAAGGATTTCTACTGTGAAATCAAATGCTACCCGGGAAAGTAGAATGCAGCTGCAGATGCCTTGAGCCGAAAGCTTTTTTCTTTATCTCTTTCTACTATTGGTGTTTCTCAGTTGATCGACAATTGTTGCACTTCTGGTTTGGAGTTTGAAACAGATAGGAGTACTATCAGAGTGTTTGCTATTCAAGCTGAGCCACAGTTATTTGTGATGATCAAAGAAGCACAGAAGTCTGATCCGAGCATTCAGATTTCGGTAGAGAAAGTTAGATCTGGGCATCAGTATTAATTTTAGGTCAGGGATGATGTTTTGTTTGTGAATAACCGTATTGTTGTGCCTGATATTTTTGAGTTGAGACAACGTATTCTTCGAGAGGCCCATTGTAGTCGGTTCAAGATTCATCCTGGAGGTTGGAAGATGTATAACGATCTGAAGAATCAGTTCTGGTGGAAGAAAATGAAGAGCAATGTTACGAGATTTGTATCCCAATATTTGAACTCTCAGCAAGTGAAAGCAGAGAGGAAGCGATCGGGTGGTCTGTTGCACAGTTTAGCTGTTCCTGAATGGAAGTGAAATCACATTTCGATGGATTTTGTCATGAAGCTATCGCGATCTGTTCGAGGATGCGATGCTATTTGGGTAGTGATCGACAGATTGACGAAGTTTGCTTGCTTTATTCCGTACAGGATGACGTATGGTCACAATCAGATTTCTGAGTTGTATGTTAGCAACGTTGTGAGATTGCGAAGGGAGTTTTTGGGTAGTTTGGATGATCCGAAAATTGGGTAGTTTGGATGATCCGAAGGGAGTTCGAACGCTCCAAACATATCAGAGCCTAGTTCGGAAGCCCCGTGCAGATCGGACGCTCCGAAGGGAGATCGGACGATCCGATCTCATTTGGATATTTGATTGGACATGATGCTAAGATCGGATGCTCCGATCGTATTTTGTAAGCAGTGACATCACAACCAGGACACGTGTTCGAAGGGAGTTGACGGGAGAGTTCGGACGGTCCGATCTCAGGGTTCGGACGGTCCGAACTGCGTCTATAAATAGAGGGACGAGGATTCATTTTCAAGTGCACATTCGAAATCCTCTCTCTCAATCTAGCTCGGTTTTAGGGATTTTCTAGGCGTCATTTTGGGAAGCCGGGAGTGGAGGAGAGCTTCGGGGATAACAGCGGAGCTGTGTCTAAGTTTTGGGGCAGTCGCCATCAGTGGGATGAAGATGGACGCAGGTATAAATTTGGATCTCTAAAAATATTATGGAGTATTTATTAGCTTAGTTAAGGTTTTTATAGCATGTTTAGTGATGCACTATTATTTTGCATGTAGAATTATAGAGTTGGATGGTAGTCTTGAAAACTATATGGATGCTTCTAGGATTGCCTTTGTAAGGTACGTAAGTACTAAATGAGATTGTTAGCGGTTATGCATGCTTATATGTTGCATTTATGTGCATGATTGCATGTTTCTGTTATGCTACACGTGCATAAATCTTGATTTAGCCGGTATTGTTGGCGCCCCCAGTATAGGGGATTTACTCAGACCCATTACATGTGTGAATGAGAACCATAGTTTTGGGACCCGGATATGTCCACGTTATATGGTATGAGATCCACTTCCTGATGCGATGGCCCAGCGTGATACATACCATGGCGCCTAGACTGAGCAGGATTTGATTCCCAGTATGATACCCAGATATTCATTTGCATGAATCATATTTGTATGTTTACCCGTACTAGCGTATTGAGCTTTATCTCTCATGTCCAGTATTTTTTGTGTTTTCTGGACACCCCATTCGACGAGGCAGTTACAGGTGTTACACCATGGTTTGGGGAATAGATGGTGACCAAGCTTGAGCTGTTGGAGAAGTATCTAGGTTACTAAATTAATTCGATTGGCTTGTATTATTGTTGGATTTTACATTACAGGTTGTATTCTGTCGGCCAGCTTTTATTCAAGCTTCCGCAGTTATTTCTGATTTACTGTTATTTCATGATTTATTAAGCTCTAATCTCTGATTAGTAGCGGATCCGGGTTGGATCACTACAGAGTAGTTCGGAAGCTCCGATTTTGTGACAGTCAGACAGGGTATGGGTTTTGTTAGGATCTATTTGGACTGCTATTATGCAACTTCCTTGAGCAGTTCACTTGACAAACTTCTTATATGAGAGCAGTTGTTGTTAGCAACTAATTCTATTCTTTCTCGCGTGTCAATTTTAATCGGCCAACAAATATATGTGCGGAAAGAAGCCAAATAACAGATTGAACAATGATAAGAATAGCTTGACAGAAATATAAATAACACGGTGATGTTTGTAAATGTTCGTAGACAAAACTCCTACGTCACACTTTCTTCCACAAGGGAAGGATCCACTAATAGACTTTGGCTTATACAACCCACTCCAATCGTAGGACTTACCCTAGCCTAGATCAGAACTCCTAGAACACAACCAATTTAAGACACCTCATCTAACAATCAAATTACAGTGATGAATAAATCCATAGACTCAATCAGTAGATCAACTCTTTATAAACAAATAGGTCCTTGATGATCTTCGGTGATCAAATGTATGGCATATATGTGTTAGCACGTTGAGCAGTTTTGATGAATCTTTTATGAGTGCTCAAAACAGCTTGTATCTCTTGCTGATGTATGTTTTGTATTTCTTTTCTCTCTCTTTGTGTAACTCTTTTATGAAGCTTTCTCATTCATTTATATATGCATCTTTGCAACGTTCAACTTCGTCATAAATTCATGTCTCCTTTGTCTCTAGATCTTCAATAAGTTTGTATGATGACTTTAATGATGTTGTTCGTTCTTCAATAAAAGTGTCTGGATTTTGAAACAGTCTTTATATTTGAAATAAACCTTGAATAATTTGTTTCCTCAGCAGTCTTGATATTTGTACTGGATATGTGAACAAGCTTCTTCAATTGATCTTGAACTGTATGAATATATTGTCTGACTGGACTGTTCAGTCCTGGACTGCTTGTATCTCAACTGGACTGCTTGTATCTCGACTGCTTAGAAATATTTCTTCATGTTTTGTCAAATACCAAAAATTATCCCAACAATTTCCCCCTTTTTGGTTTTTGACTATACTAAGCCGTTCATTATGCCTTGGAAATATATTTTATGAATATCAGAAACTTTTCTAAAATTTTCAAGCAATTCTCACTTAATGTAATACACAATGACTTCAACTGTTTTTCTTTAGAATATATCCTCTTTCATTTCTTGTTTTTCAAAATTTTTATTATGTCTCCTCGATATCTGCAATTATATTGAAACATATCAATATAACTCTTCACATACTCTAATCAGTCTATAAATAGACAAAGTTTGCATAACTCTGATTAACATTGTCAATTCATAAAATAGCAAGTTTATCATGGACGATATTATTAAAGAATGTGAAGCAGTTATTGCTGAGAAGATTTTCTCTCCTAAGGAAAAATTAGGAATGCTGCAGGTTCACCGAGTCACGCCTTATTCTTTGGCTATAGCGGGAAGGCTGCCATAATTGAAGCAAAATTCAAGCTGCGGCTTGATATTTCTATATTTGAAGACATATTTACACAAAATAATTTTTTCTACTAATGCATGTGAAAGAGCTTCAAACTCTATAAAAATTTTCCCTCTCTCCTGATTTTCAAGAAACATCCACAGGTGAACTGGCCACTAGGATATATTTTTGGAAAATCGTTGTGGAGTTGGAAATATATATTGTAAAAAATGATCTTTAAATAATAAATAAATTTTTATTTCCTTATCTTGCTATTGATTTATTAAATGCACGTTATAATATTTTGAACTATTTCTCTTGGAACTATCTTTTTAATAATTGCAGTTATAGCTTTTCAATACGTCTTCGATCTCATGAAATTCTATTGGAAATAGTTAACATCTATAACTCTTCATATTCTTCAATCAGATCTATAAATTAATTCAGATTTCATATATTTGAACATATCAACAATTTCTTTAGAAAAGTGATCATGGAAGCAATTATCAAGGAGTACGAAACAATTTTCGAACAAAAGATAATGTCTCTAGAGGTCAAGGTGAATATGATGAAGACTCATAGAGTTAAGTCATATCCACAAGCCATGGCAAAGCGATTGGCTAAGATAGTAGAAAAATTTATGGAAAGACTTGATTCTTCCAGTCTTGAAGACATCTTCTCTCCAGGACGTGTTTTTCATTTGAAGCTTATAAAAGAGCTTCAAGTACTGGAAAAAATCACTAATTCTCCAGATTTTCAACAGACAACATCAGATGAATTGGTCATCATCATACTGGAGAATGGCTGTCGAATGGGAGATCTATTTTTGTACTCATTGAATTATGATTAATGAACAAAATAAATGTTATCCATATTGCTTTCGTATGATTTCAATTTATTTATTTCATAGCACAATATCAAATTTCAAACACATAATCAAATAGATATATGAATAATAAGGATTAGTATTGTTTTTGGTGTGTCAAAAGATGCTTCGAAAAGCATTTCAACCAGCAGTTTTCTTGTAAGAATTTAGAGGCTCCCCCTATCTGCAGTTCCCCTTAAATCTGATAATTCCTCTTTTGTTCCAGCAAACATTGTCGCAAACTGGTCTATGGTACCCAAATTTACGTGGGTCCTTGATGGATTAGTCCTTTGGGAATCCACACTTGAATCAACCTGACAAGTCGATTATTTGTATCCCATAAAATTTTTGCTTTGTTTCATGTGTATTTGTGAGATGAATAATATGCATAAAATTTAGAATGATGTTCATGATGTGATCTAATGCTTGATTTTGCATTATGAAACTGTCTATATATTCTTTGAACTGGTTTTTCATGTGATTTAAAGTTACATTTTCCAGTCATTTTATCTTGAATAGATTTGCAGTCTTGCTTCTCACATGATTTTTGTGGATCATAGCCAACTCGATACTTTCAAATATTGTTTCATTTCTCCATGGTTTCATCTTTTGGTAAGAGACTTCTAGGTTCGACAAAATGTATATACTTTCCCTTACACATATTCAGTTTAGGTCTAGTATCAATTTCTGGACTGCTCGTATCTTCTTTAAAACCAAGACCAGTCCTATCATTTCCTGGTATTTGCAGTTCATGTATTGTATTTAATGTAACTGAAGATTTATTCCAGGTTTTAATCAGCTCAGATAATTTCAAATTCTCTGATCTTAACTGTTGTTTCTCGACCTGTAAATCATTATTTTCAGTTCTAAGCTTAACAATTTCTGCATATAACTCAGCTTTGTTTGGCAGTTCAATTTGATTTGCCATAATTTATTCGAATTTTAAGAATAATTTTTTTATATTCATTAGCCATATCATGCAATGCATTAGCTAACTCTTCTTGAGTAAAATCAGTAGAGTTAAAAATTAGTACTTGTTTGCTAATGGATGAATGATTAACCACCTGTTCACATGTAGAAGGCTGATATTCATGAGCCATAAAGCAGCTATCTTCTTCTTCATTTGAGCTTGACGAACAACAAGATTCTTCAATATCTTTTGCAGAAGAAATCTCGGCCTTTTCAGTCTTTTCATTGTTGACATGATTAATAAATTTCTACTACATATTCTTAGCAGTTGAACATGTTTTCATGGTTTTGATTGAGCAATTATCCATGGTAGTATTCTAGAAAATCTTAGAAATTTCTCCAAAAGCAGCCATATGAACTTGTTCAAAGACGAGAAATAAACCCTCTCTGTGTTGGAGAACCGTGATCAGATCAATCAAGATTGATACCCGGTGCAGCGGAAGTTTAAAAAATTTTTATATGGAACGATTCCATAATGGGTATCAAAACTTTACGATTAAATTGTGCGTGTAAAAATAAATAACAATTACAAATTTTTACCTCCAATCTCGAATCGAGATTATGGACACCAACAGATTGCTCTGCTCTTGTTGTATCTCTCAGGAACTGATGGACGAACTGTTCTTCAATCAGGTCCACGAACAGAGATTTAATCCCTCTGATAGATTGTACTAGAAAATCTATCAGAAGTTTCTACGAAGAGAATTAACGAATTTGATCCGTTAAACCAGACTGCAAATTCAAAATTCATAGGCTGGATTTTCCCGACAGAGAGAGGGAGGGGCCGGCCACTTTAGAGAGAAAAGCAACTAGGTTTTCGAAAATTGTGACCTCTGTTGTTTAATTTCTGTACTGCAATAACTTATATATAATGTGGGCTGCTAACAGCTTAGGGCCCATTAGTCATAAGTTCAAGCCTGACAAGCAAAGCCCGCATGTTCAGAAATTAATATAAAATTCATCGTGACTCAGATTGATAAACCAATTTCACCAATGTTCACAGAAACCATTTCTGCATCTTTTAGAGTCAAGATAAATTTTCTGAATCCGAATTCAGTGGTTTCCAAAAATGCCCATCCCTGTCATTTTAGGAAATCTTACTCCTCTACTCTTAAATAAGAAGTCCCACTTCTTTGTTCATTAAATTTAACTCTTTAAATTTAACTATCTCAACGGGGATTAAAAATCCATTACTCTGTGTGACCCTCAATGGTTCAGGGATACAGCTAGCCGTGGGCTCACAACTCCTTGTGACTCGGAACAACAATTTCCGACTTGCCCATCGAATCATGGTATGAGCGCCTAGCAACATCGCCCCATGATTCCCTAGGTATCACTGATAGTGCCTGCAAGAACCAATAGATTTTGGTTAGCGTACAGTACGGTCCCTTCATCCATATATCCAGATCGAATCAACAACCATTGGTAAATCGAGAGTCGTTCTAGATTCGATAACTATGCAATGCATCTTGAAGATCAAATAGTGACATCGCATGTGCTACTAAGAAACCATTTCTTAAAACACATCATGTACTCTGGCCAGAGATTCGTCACACTAATATCTCCTCAGATTGCATAGGATATCCACACTCGCAAGTATGTGATGAATCCTTGACAACAAAGCATCGACTCCTATATGTGTTGTAATTGTACCCAATCCCGACACCTGATGACCCCAATAGAGTCGGTAAACGAGTCAAAGCACAGTACTAGCATATAGAGTCTCAATGATGTTTCATGTAGTAAGGACTAATGGTGTACAACCAAAACCGCGGACTTTATCCACTCAATAAGTGATAACCACTTGGAAAGTCCGGATAGGGTAGTTCGATCATTCATCGTATGAATATCCATTTGCATGCTTTGAACATCTCTATGTTCCATACCAATGAAACGTGATACTCGGCATCGCAAATGCTAGTCTCAATCTCAAGTGATCCTTATCCTTATTAACGGACGGCTCAATCGACTAGGAACCATTTAGAATATACAGTGACTATAAGATGTGTTTCATGATAGACATCCCCATGTACTACCACATCTTACATACACTATAGTATATTCAAGGTCTTTATCAAAACAACAATAGTATATCACAATATAACAATATGAAAAAAGATAAAGTCATTGCCATTAATAAAAGTGTAAATTATATTAAACAAAAGATTGTTTATACAAAGAGTCATCAAAGCTCTTAGCCACAAGTTGGCTCACCGGGCACCCACTCTTCAATCTCCCACTTGCCCTAAAGCCAACTAGTCATACTACGTAGACCCATTGCTTCGCGATGTTTGTCAAATAATGGTCCTGGCAAGGGCTTAGTAAGTGGATCAGCGATATTGTCTGCAGAGGCCACTCTTTCGACAGTGATGTCTCCTCTTTCCACGATCTCCCGGATGATGTGGTATTTCCTCAGTATGTGTTTGGATCTTTGATGAGACCTTGGTTTCTTTGCCTGAGCAACAGCACCCGTGTTGTCATAGTACACCGGGACTGGACCAACAACTTCAGGAATAACGCCCAACTCTTGGACGAAATTCCTCATCCAAACGGCCTCTTTAGCAGCAGCTGATGCTGCAATGTATTCTGCCTCAGTGGTGGAATCCGCTGTGGTGTCCTGCTTAGAACTCTTCCAAGAGACAGCACCGCCATTGAGCATGAACACAAATCCAGAGGTTGACTTCGAGTCATCCACGTCACTTTGGAAGCTAGAGTCGGTATAGCCTTCCAATTTCAGTTCTCTTCCTCCATATACCATGAACATATTCTTAGTCCTTCGTAAGTACTTAAGAATGTCCTTCACGGCTTTCCAATGCATTTGACCGGGATTAGCTTGATATCTGCTCGTGACACTCAGAGCAAATGCTACATCCGGTCTGGTAGATATCATCTCATACATGATACTACCTATGGCTGACGCATATGGTACATGTGTCATTTTCTCTATCTCTTCATCAGTCTTGGGACACATGGACTTGGATAGAGAAACTCCATGACACATAGGTAGATGTCCTCTCTTGGACCCATCCATTGAAAACCGTTTCAATATGGTGTCGATGTAGGTTGCTTGAGTGAGTCCTATCATTCTCTTAGATCTATCTCTATAGATCTGTATCCCTAGAATATAGGATGCCTCACCCAAATCCTTCATTGAGAATCTACCTGATAACCATATCTTTGTTGACTGCAACATCCCTACGTCATTCCCAATGAGTAGGATGTCATCAACATAAAGTACTAAGAATGTCACAGCATCCTTAACTACTTTCTTGTACATGCATGGTTCCTCCGGGTTCTTGATGAAACCAAAATCCTTTATTGTTGTTTCATCAAATTTCTGGTTCCAACTTCTTGATGCTTGTTTTAGACCATAGATTGATCTCTGAAGCTTGCATACCTTATGCTCGCTTCCCATGGATGTGTATCCCTCAGGCTACGTCATATAGATCTCTTCCTTAATGTTTCCATTAAGAAATGCAGTCTTCACATCCATTTGCCATATCTCATAGTCATACCAAGCAGATATGGCAATAAGGATTCTTATGGACTTGAACATTGCAACTGGTGAAAAGGTTTCATCATATTCAACTCCTTGTCTTTGAGTATAACCTTTCGCCACCAATCGTGCCTTGTAGGTCAATACCTTACCATCAGGCCCAAGCTTTCTCTTGTAGATCCATTTACACCCTATTTGAACAATTCCATCGGGAGGATCTACTAAAGGCCAAACTTGGTTTGTATGCATTGAATCTATTTCCGACTGCATAGCTTCAAGCCATAAATTTGAATCCGCATCAGAAATTGCTTCCTTGAAGTTTCTTGGATCAGATCCAACGTCGGGTTCATCTTGATCCCCTTCAAGAAGAAGACCATATCGAATAGGAGGTCTAGAAGTCCTCTCGGATCTTCTAGGTATAGGCGTGTCTATCAATGGTTCATGAGGTGTAGGATCATTATTTTGTATTTCGGGTTCTTCTCGAATTTCTTCGAGTTCCATCATCTCGCCTTTCTTATCCAATAAGAACTCCTTCTCCAAGAAGGTGGCATTCCTTGAAACAAACACCTTTGTTTCAGCAGGATGATAGAAATAATATCCGATTGAATTCTTCGGATACCCTACAAAATAACATAAGGTGGATCGACTATCCAACTTATCTCTCACTGTCTGCTTTACGTAAGCAGGACATCCCCAAATCCTCAAGTACGAATACTTAGGAGCTTTGCCATTCCATAACTCGTATGGTGTTTTGTCCACTGCTTTGGTGTGGATGTTGTTCAACAACAACACCGCCATTTCAAGCGCGTATCCCCAAAACGAAGGTGGAAGCTCAGTGAATCTCATCATGGATCGAACCATGTCCAACAAAGTTCGATTACGACGCTCCGATACACCATTTAACTGAGGTGTCATAGGAGGAGTCCACTGAGAGAGAATCTCATTCTCTTTCAGATAGTCCAAAAACTCGGTACTTAAGTATTCTCCACCTCGATCCGATCGAAGTGCTTTAATACTTTTACCTAGCTTGTTTTCTACTTCAGCCTTGAATTCTTTGAATTTTTCAAATGCTTCAGACTTATATTTCATTAAATATAAATACCCATACCTAGAATAATCATCAGTAAAGGTAATGAAGTAGGTGTGGCCATATTGAGTACCAATTCTAAATGGACCACAAACATCTGTATGGATCAAATCCAACAGATTTTGACTACGCTCAGGTTTCCCCTTAAAAGGAGATTTAGTCATTTTTCCTTTCAGGCAGGACTCACAAGTAGGTAGAGAGTTAAAATCAGACATATCAAATATTCCCTCTCCCACTAGCTTGTTCATCCTCCTTGAGGAAATATGACCTAGCCTAGCATGCCATAGGTTTGCCGGGTTTTGACTATCGATTTTCCTTTTGTTTGTTGTTACCGGTTTATCAACATAATTTATTGGAACGTCTTTTAATTTTAAGTTATATAGATCGTTTTCAAGTTGTCCATTTTCAATCAAACATTCATTCTTGTAAATATTGCAAATCCCATTCACAAAATTGCAAGAATAACCATCTCTATCAAGCATAGAAACAGAAATAATGTTTTTAATCAAATCTGGAACAAATAAAACATCTCTCAAAGTAACTTAAAATCGTTCTGCAAAATTAAATAAACATCTCCCACAGCTTTAGCTTCAACTCTAGAACCATTTTCGAGCCTCAGCTGGGTCTCACCCATTCTAAGCCTGCGACTTCTTGTCATCACCTGCAAATCATTGCAAATGTGAGATCCACATCCGGTATCCAATACCCAAGAAGTAGTATTAAGTGAAACATTTATTTCAATATAAAACATACCCTTCGCAGTTCGCAACTGCTCTAGATATTCCTTGCAGTTACGTTTCCAATGACCGGGCTTCTTGTAGTAATGGCAAACATCCTTGGACTTTTCCATGTTTGAAGCCTTTGTCTTGTACTTCTTCTCCGGTTCGGTTTTCTTGGGTGGGGCAGAACGTTTCTTACCCTTTGTACTTGGCCCCTTCTTAGCAGAAGAAGAGGAGCCCACCAAGAAAGCCGGTTTATCCGTCTTTAAAGTGGATTCATATGTTACAAGCATATTGACCATCTCTTCAAGGGAGGCATCTATCTTGTTCATATTGAAATTCACCACAAATCCGTCAAACAAAGAAGTAAGAGATAGAAGTAATAAGTCCACGTTGAGTTCATGCTCCAACACCAAATCAAGCGTTACCAACTTCTGTATGAGCCAAATCACTCGTACCCCATGATCACGGACCGAAGTCCCTTCACGCATGCGACACGTCATTAGCTCTTTTACAGTAACGAACCTTTCAGCTCTCGATTGAGCCCCAAAAAGTTCCTTGAGTTGTACGTGAATGTCAGCAGCATTCACGGTATCCTCAAATCGCCTCTGGAGTTCATCAGACATCGAGGTTTGCATATAGCATTTGGCCTTGATATCATGGTCCCACCATGTATCAAGTTTGGCCAACTCTTCTGGACTTACATCGGCTGGTGCTTCCTTCGGAGGAGATTTTTCTAACACGTAGAGCATCTTCTCCGAGGTCAAGACAATCTTCAACTTACGGAACCATTCCGTATAGTTTGCGCCAGTCAATTTATTTTGTTCGAGGATAGAGAATAGTGGATTACGCGAATTCATCTTTATGAAATACTGAAAAGAAACAGACAATAATCAGTGATTGTTTAATTAATTTACTAAGACATAAAATAGGCGAAATTTATTTTATGAATCTCACTCCCACTATTTTAACGATTTCACTACCCTCTAGTGAAAACGGGAAACTGTTTTCCTTAGTGAGAACATGGAGTCCAATTGACAAACTATGGTCCCGAATAATATCAGCCAACCATAATTTTCAAAAGGTAGAGTCCAATTGCTTCCAAAGAAACCTCCACGTTTTTACCTCATGTCCAATAAGGGCCCAATAATATGACGCCGTTTATTGTGACATGTCAAGATGACCCATCAATATTAAGTTGTGATGGACGGTCGCCATGTGGATCCCCCAATAATATGAGCCGATCCCATGGGAGTTCCACCCAACTTACAACATGTGTCGATCCAATGTACAGCTTTCCGACGAACGGACCCCCCCAATAATATGAGCCGGACCGTATACGCGGGTAGCATCTCATACATTGATCGTTGATGGAAGGTAGGAACATTTAAACAATATTTAAATTTCCTTTATTTATCTTGATATCAATTTTAAATCATATTTAAAATGAGGGATTTTAATTTTGAAAATTTGTCTCATCATTTTAAAATTTGTATGCTTGCCGGATTCACACAATTTAGTCTAAAACATGCATACAACAATAATATCATATATTATATAGGATGATCGATTCCATTTCTAATCGACCCGTGATTGCCAATCACGAGTCTTAGTCCAATCCTAGGTCATATGCATGTATGCAATGCAATCCTATTACATTGAGCTTCCAATTTACATTTCTTCAGTCTTTATTGTCTACTGGGCCCACCTCCGTCTTCAAATCTTCATCTCCCACTAAGTCTAATGTATTTACAATAAATAATAATGACAAGTAGGGGATACATTTTAAGGGGTGGGAACGGGCCATAAACCAGACCCACTTTTATTACATATGACAATTCATATTGGGCCATAAACCACGCCCATTAATAAATCCAACAACAATAAAAACAAATGTAAATTCCTAACATACACCTACAAAATTGGTCATGGCAATCGATCATCCTTATCCAATAATATTTAATTCAAAATTAATTTATTGGATAACATGCTATGGCAATTTAAATTAAAAGGATAAAATCATATTCCATATATAAAATCTTATTTTACATACAAAATCATATTTTATCTTTTTATCAAATAAAATCATATTTTACATATAAAATTCAATTTTATACATAAAATCATATTTTACTCAATATTTCCATAAGATCATATCTTATCATCAATTGTACCAAAAATAATTAATTTCATAAAATCTGATTTAACGGATAAAATCTATAAATTTTCCAAAAATTCAAATTTATCCAAAAATCAATTTTTAAATTTTTGGACTCGAACAATTCGATCCGACGCCTCGTGGACCAATCAAAAACAATTTTCGATCGGACCAAAAATAGAATTTTAACATATTAAAATTTTAATTTAAAATTAAAAATTAAATTTTTTTCCGGGCCGCCCGGGACACTCCCGGGCTGTCCGCGCCCCAAAGGGGCTCGGGCCGGGCAGCCCGTCGCTGCCCTGCGCAGCGTCGTGCGCTGCCTTGGGCAGCGCACGGCGCTGCCCCCCCCCCTCCCCCCCCCCCCCCCCCGGGCAGCGATCCAATCACTGCCCGTGTTTTGCCCGAAAAAAAAATAAAAAATAAAAAAAATTTATTTTAAAAATTTATTTTGTTTCAAAAACCGAGGCTTAAAAATTTTCGTACAATCGATTAATTTAATCGCTTGATCTGAGCAACCTATCTCTGATACCACTGTTGGAGAACCGTGATCAGATCAATCAAGATTGATACCCGATGCAGCGGAAGTTTAAAAATTTTTTATATAGAACGATTCCATAATGGGTATCAAAACTTTACGATTAAATTGTGCGTGTAAAAATAAATAACAATTATAAATTTTTACCTCCAATCTCGAATCGAGATTATGGACACCAACAGATTGCTCTGCTCTTGTTGTATCTCACAGGAACTGATGGACGAACTGTTCTTCAATCAGGTCCACGAACAGAGATTTAATCCCTCTGATAGATTGTACTAGAAAATCTATCAGAAGTTTCTACGAAGAGAATTAACGAATTTGATCCGTTAAACCAGACTGCAAATTCAAAATTCACAGGCTGGATTTTCCCGACAGAGAGAGGGAGGGGCCGGCCACTTTAGAGAGAAAAGCAACTAGGTTTTCAAAAATTGTGACCTCGGTTGTTTAATTTCTGTACTGCAATAACTTATATATAATGTGGGCTGCTAACAGCTTAGGGCCCATTAGTCATAAGTTCAAGCCTGACAAGCAAAGCCCGCATGTTCAGAAATTAATATAAAATTCATCGTGACTCAGATTGATAAACCAATTTCACCAATGTTCATAGAAACCATTTCTGCATCTTTTAGAGTCAAGATAAATTTTCTGAATCCGAATTCAGTGGTTTTCAAAAATGCCCATCCCTATGTCGTTTTAGGAAATCTTACTCCTCTACTCTTAAATAAGAAGTCCCACTTCTTTGTTCATTAAATTTAACTCTTTAAATTTAACTATCTCAACGGGGATTAAAAATCCATTACTCTGTGTGACCCTCAATGGTTCAGGGATACAGCTAGCCGTGGGCTCACAACTCCCTGTGACTCGGAACAACAATTTCCGACTTGCCCATCGAATCATGGTATGAGCGCCTAGAAACATCGCCCCATGATTCCCTAGGTATCACTGATAGTGCCTGCAAGAACTAATAGATTTTGGTTAGCGTACAGTACGGTCCCTTCATCCATATATCCCGATCGAATCAACAACCATTGGTAAATCGAGAGTCGTTCTAGATTCGATAACTATGCAATGCATCTTGAAGATCAAATATTGACATCGCATGTGCTACTAAGAAACCATTTCTTAAAACACATCATGTACTCTGGCCAGAGATTCGTCACACTAATATCTCCTCAGATTGCATAGGATATCCACACTCGCAAGTATGTGGTGAATCCTTGACAACAAAGCATCGACTCCTATATGTGTTGTAACTGTACCCAATCCCGACACCTGATGACCCCAATAGAGTCGGTAAACGAGTCAAAGCACAGTACTAGCATATAGAGTCTCAATGATATTTCAAGTAGTAAGGACTAATGGTGTACAACCAAAACCGCGGACTTTATCCACTCGATAAGTGATAACCACTTGGAAAGTCCGGATAGGGTAGTTCGATCATTCATCGTATGAATATCCATTTGCATGCTTTGAACATCTCTATGTTCCATACCAATGAAACGTGATACTCGGCATCGCAAATGCTAGTCTCAATCTCAAGCGATCCTTATCCTTATTAACAGACGGCTCAATCGACTAGGAACCATTTAGAATATACAGTGACTATAAGATGTGTTTCATGATAGACATCCCCATGTACTACCACATCTTACATACACTATAGTATATTCAAGGTCTTTATCAAAACAAAAATAGTATATCACAATATAACAATATGAAGAAAGATAAAGTCATTGTAATTAATAAAAGTGTAAATTATATTAAACAAAAGATTGCTTATACAAAGAGTCATCAAAGCCCTTAGCCACAAGTTGGCTCACCAGGCACCCACTCTTTCACTCTGATACCACTTGTTATGATCGATTTGGACTGCTTTTATACAACTTCCTTGAGCAGTTCACTTGACAAAATTCTTATATGAGAGCATTTTTTGTTAGAAACTAACTCTACTCTGTCTCGCGTGTCAATGTTAATCTACCAAAAAATATATGTGCGGGAAGAGGCCAAATAATAGATTGAACAATAATCCTTATAAACAAATAGGAAGTTGAGAGTTGATTCTTGGTCATTGATGATCTTCAGCGATCAGATGTATGGAATATATGTGTGGGCACGTTGAGCAGTTTTGATGAATCTTTTATGATGCTCAAAACAACTTGTATCTCTTGATGCTGTATGTTTGTATTTCTTTTCTCTCTCTCTATGTAACTCTTCTCTAAAGCTTTCTCATACATTTATATATGCATATTTTCAATGTTTATTTTTGTCATAAATGCATGTCTCTTTGGTCACTTGATCTTCAATAAGTCTTTATGAGGACTTTAATGATGTTGCTCGTTCTTCAATAAAAGTGTTTGGATCTTGCAACGGTCTTCATATTTGAAATATGTATTGAATAATTTGTTTCCTCAGCAGTTTTGATACTTGGAATGGATATGTGAACAAGCTTCTTCAACTGGTCTTGAAATGTGTCAATATAATGTCTTACTGTACAGTTTAGTCTTGGACTGCTTATATCTCGACTGGACTGCTTGTATCTCGACTACTTAGAAATATTTCTTCATGTTTTGTCACATATTAAAACTTATCCCAAGTTTTGATTTGGTGATTGGACTAGACAGAGTTCAAAAGTTCCGAACTAGAGTTTGGTGGATCCGAACTGTGTCAGCAGCAATGTGTTGTCCAATCAGAGCCATGTGTTTGGTAGAGGGAGTACGGAAGGACGATCGATAGTTCTGATGTGCGTTCGGAAGCTCCGAACTTGAGATCAGACGTTGTGATCGAGGTTTATAAATAGGAGCTTGAGGCAGCCATTTCCCTCACTCATTCCCTCAGTTTTCCTCTTGTTTCCTGGTTAGATTTTAGGGTTTCGTGCGACGTATTCAACGATAACGAGGAACTACCGAGATTGTAGCGGAGTTGTGCCTAAGTTTTGAGACCATCACCATCAAAAGGCTTACTACGGACGCAGGTTTATCACTAGCTTCTGTTTAGTTTCAGTGAGTAGCTATTAGTCTAGTTATGGATTTTATTAGTTGTTTAGTGATACGGTGATTGTCTGCTTATATGTAAGGCCCGGGATTAATTAGAGATTAATCCGAATTTATTTAAATTTTAATCCGAGTATATTTAATTTGGGAATATTTGGAGTTTTGATTTAAATTCTAATATTCTTAAATTATTTAGGATTTAAATTGAATTAAAATAAGGGCCGAGGACCAAATTGCAATTATTGAAGACTCTAGGGACTAAAGTGCAATTTTGGTGAAAGTTATCAGATTTTGGCTTGTTGACTCAGCTTGTGCAACGTGTAAGCATGATATTTTTGTTAAGAATGTAAGAGTGGGTGCCCAGTGAGCCAACTGTGTGGCTATGGGCTTTGTTGACTCTTTGTATAAACAATCTTTTGTTTAATATAATTTACACTTTTATGGCAATGACTTTATATTACTTCATATTGTTATATTGTGATATACTATTGTTGTTTTAATAAAGACCTTGAATATACTATAGTGTATGTAAGATGTGGTAGAACATGGAGATGTCTATCATGAAATACATCTTATAGTCACTGTATATTCTAAAACCGTTCCTAGTCGATTGAGCCGTCCGATAATAAGGATAAGGATCGCTCGAGTTTGAGACTAGCATTTGCGATGCGGAGTACCACGTTTCATTGGTAGGGAACATGGAGATGTTCGAAGCATGCAAATGGATATTCATAGGATGAATAGTCGAACTACCCTATCCGGACTTTCCAAGTGGTTATCACTTATCGAGTGGATAAAGTCCGCAGTTTTGGTTGTACACCATTAGTCCTTACGACTTGAAACATCATGGAGACTCTATATGCTAGTACTGTGCTTTGACTCGTTTACCGACTCTGAGGGGGTCATCAGGTGTCGAGATTGGGTACAGTTACGAAACATATAGGAGTCAATGCATTGTTGTCAAGGATTCACCACATACTTGCGAGTGTGGATATCCTATGCGATCTGAGGAGATATTAGTGTGATAAATCTCTGGCCAGAGTAATTGATGTGATTTAAGAAATGGTTTCTTAGTAGCACATGCGATGTCACTAATTTGATCTTCAAGATGTATTGCATAGTTATCGAATCTTGAGCGACTCTCGATATACCAATGGTTGTTGATTCGATCGGGATATATGGATGAAGGGACCGTACTGTACGCTAACCAAAATCTACTGGTTCTTGTAGGCACTATCAGTGATACCTAGGGAATCATGGGGCGATGTTGCTAGGCGCTTTACCATGATTCGTTGGGCAAGTCGGAAAGTGTTGTTCCGAGTCACAAGGAGTTGTGAGCCCACGGCTAGCTGTATCCCTGAACCATTGAGGGTCACACAGTGTAATGGAGTTTTAATCCCCGTTGAGATAGTTAAATTTAAAGAGTTAAATTTAATGAACTAAGGAGTTGGACTTCTTAAATAAGAGTAAGGGAGTAGGATTTCCTAAAATGACATAGGGATGGACATTTTTGGAAATCACTGAATTCGGATTCAGGAAAATTTATTTTGACTTTAAAACGTGCAGAAATGGTTTCTGTGCACATTGGTGAAATCGTTTCATCAATCGGAGTCACGATGAATTTTATATTAATTTCTGAACGAGCGGGCTTTGCTTGTCGGGCCCCAGCTTATGACTAATGGGCCCTAAGGTGTTAGTGGCCTGCATTATAAATAAGTTATTTCAGTACAGAAATTAGACACAACAGGTCATAAATTTTGAGAGCAATTTTCGAAAACCCTACCCTCTCTCTCAAACATATTTCGGCCGCCCCCTCCTTGCTCTGCCCGAGAAATTCCGGTCTGTGATTTTGAATCGCAGTAAGGAATAACGAATCAAATTCGTGTATTCTCTTCGCAGAAAACTTCTGATAGATTTTCTAGTGCAATCTATCAGAGGGATTAAACCTCTGTTCGTGGACCTGATTGAAGGCGTTCATCGGTTCCAGGGAGAGACAACAAGAGCAGAATTGTTCTGTTGGTGTCCATTAATCTCGTTGCGAGATTTGAGGTAAAATTTATTTAATTGTTATTTAAATTTTACACACACGTAATTCAATCGTTGTATGGTTGATACCCACACCATGGAATCGTTCCATGAGAAAATTTTTAAACTTCCGCTGCACCGGGTATCAATCGTAATTGGTCTGGGAACACGCCAGTGAATCCAACAATGGTATCAGAGCCAGGTTGCTCAGATCAATCGATTGAATTAATCAATTGTACAAAATTTTTGAGTCTCGGTTTTTGAAACAAAATAAATATTTTTAATAAAAAAAAAATTTTTTCGGGGCAAAACCCGGGCAGCGATTGGATCGCTGCCCGGTGGGGCAGCAATTGTTGCTGCCCCGGGCGGCGCACGGCGCCGCCCAAAGGGGGCGCACGGCGCCGCCCAAGGCGGCGACTGTTGCCGCCCAGGGCGGCGCACGGCGCCGCCCAGGGCAGCGCTGTGCGCGGCCCAGCGCAGCGCTGGGCGCTGCGCAGGGCAGCGCTGGGCGCTGCGCAGGGCGGCGCTCGGCGCCGCCCAGGGCAGCGCACGGCGCCGCCCAGGGGCGGCGCCAGGCGCTGCCCTAAGGGGGCAGCCGGGCTGCCCCCGGCCCGCGCCCCGGGTGCGGGCCGGCCCGGGAGTGTCCCGGGCGGCCCGCGGGAAAAATTATATTTTTAATTTTAATATTTGAAATTTTATTTTTGGTCCGGTCAAAAATTGTTTTTGATTGGTTCACGAGATTTCGGATCGAATTGTTCGAGTCCGTAAATTTTAAAATTGATTTTGGATAAATTTGAATTTTTGGAAAATTTTAATATTTTATCCGTAAATTGAATTTTGAAATCAATTATTTTGGTACAATTGATGATAAGATATGATCTTATGATATATTAGATAAAATATGATTTTATTTGTAAAATTGGATTTTATAGATAAAATATGATTTTATTTGATATGGAGATAAAATATGATTTTATATGTGAAATGTGATTTTATATATAAAATATGATTTTATCTTGTTTAAATTTGAATTGCCACAGCATGTTATCCAATAAATTAATTTTGAATTAAATGTTATTGGATAAGGATGATCGATTGCCATGACCAATTTTGTAGGTGTATGTTAGGAATTTACATTTTGTCTTTATTGTTGTTGGTTTTATTAATGGGCCTGGTTTATGGCCCGATATGAATGTCATATGTAATAAAAGTGGGCTTGGTTTATAGCCCGTTCCCACCCCCTAAAATGTATCCCCTACTTGTCATTGTTATTTATTGTAAATACATTAGATTTAGTGGGAGATCAAGATTTGAAGATGGTGGGCCCAGCAGACAATGAAGACTGAAGAAATGTAAATTGGAAGCATATGTAATAGGATTGCATTTGCATACTGCATATTACCTAGGATTGGACTAAGACCCGTGATTGGCAACCACGGGTCAATTAGAAATGGAATCGATCATCCTATATAATATGTGATATTATGATTGTATGCATGTTTAGACATAAATTGCGTGAATCCGGCAATGCATGCAATAAATTAAATATGATGAGACAAATAATTTTATAAATAAAATCCCTCATTTTAAATATGATTTAAAATTTATATCAAGATAAATAAAGGAAATTTAAATATTGTTTAAATGTTCCTACCTTCCATCAACGGTCAATGTATGTGATGCTACCCGCGGATACGGTCCGGCTCATATTATTGGGGGGGCCCGTCCGTCGGAAAGCTGTACATTGGATCGACAAATGTTGTAAGTTGGGTGGAACTCCCATGGGATCGGCTCATATTATTGGGGGATCCACATGGCGACCGTCCATCACAACTTAATATTGATGGGTCATCTTGACATGTCACTTTAAACGGCGTCATATTATTGGGCCCTTATTGGACATGAGGTAAACACATGGGGGTTGCTTTGGAAGCAATTGGGCTCTACCTTTTGAGAATTATGGTTGGCTGATATTATTCGGGACCATAAGTTTGTCAATTGGACTCCATGTTCTCACTAAGGAAAAAGTTTCCCGTTTTCACTAGAGGGTGGTGAAATCGTTAAAATAGTGGGAGTGAGATTCATAAAATAAAATTCGCCAATTTTATGTCTTAGTAAATTATTTAAACAATCATCGATAATTGTCTGTTTTATCTCAGTAATCCACATGTTTCTGTTCTCCAACAAAACAAACTTATTGACGCAAACAATACAGAATGATTCCATAAGTTAAGATTGTCCTAAGTTCGGAAAAAGATTTTCTAAGTGTTAGAAAAGGCTTCTCCGAAAACAGCCCCGGCTGATGTAACTGCCGAAAGGTTGGCCGAATTAGAGAAATGGTTGGACCATGATCTCAAGGCCAAATGTTACATGCAAAATTGGACAAGTCTAAACAAGTTTGCCATCACTGCAAGAAACCCGGTAATTGGAAACGTAACTGCAAGGAATACCCCAAGCAGTTGCGAACTGCAAAGGGTATGTTTTACATTGAAATAAATGTTTTTCTTAATACTACTTCTTGGGTATTGGATACCAGATGTAGATCTCATATTTGCAATGAGTTGCAAATGATAACAAGAAGTAATAGGATAAGGATGGGTGAGACCCAGTCAAGGCTCGGGAATGGTTCCAGAGTTAAATCCATAGCTATGGGAATTATTTATTTTTTGCAGAACGGTTTTAAGTTACTTTCGATAGATGTTTTATTTGTGCCAGATTTAATTAAAAACATTATTTCTATTTCTATGCTTGATAGAGATGGTTATTCTTGTAATTTTGTGAATGGGATTTGCAGTATTTACAAGAATGAATGTTTAATTGGAAATGGACAACTTGAAAACGATCTATACAATTTAAAACTAAAAGACGTTCCAGTAAATTGTATTGACAAACCGGCGACAACAAACAAAAGGAAAATCGATAGTCAAAACCCGGCAAACCTTTGGCACGCTAGACTAGGTCATATTTCCTCAAGGAGGATGAACAAGCTAGTGGGAGAGGGCATGTTTGATATGTCTGATATTAACTCTCTACCTACTTGTGAATCCTGCCTAAAAGGGAAAATGACTAAATCTCCTTTTAAGGGGAAGCCTGAACGTAGTCAAAATCTGTTGGATTTGATCCATACAGATGTTTGTGGTCCATTTAGAGTAGGGACTCAACATGGCCACACCTACTTCATTACCTTTACTGATGATTATTCTAGGTATGGGTATTTATATTTAATGAAATATAAGTCTGAAGCATTTGAAAAGTTCAAAGAATTCAAGGCTGAAGTAGAAAACAAGCTAGGTAAAAGTATTAAAGCACTTCGATCGGATCGAGGTGGAGAATACTTGAGTACCGAGTTTTTGGACTATCTGAAAGAGAATGGGATTCTCTCTCAGTGGACTCCTCCTATGACACCACAGCTTAATGGTGTATCGGAGCGTCGTAATCGAACTTTGTTGGACATGGTTCGATCTATGATGAGCTTCACTGAGCTTCCACCTTCGTTTTGGGGCTATGCGCTTGAAACGGCGGTATTGTTGTTGAACAACGTCCACACTAAAGCAGTGGACAAAACACCATACGAGTTATGGAATGGCAAAGCTCCTAAGTATTCGTACTTGAGGATTTGGGGATGTCCTGCTTACGTGAAGCGGACAGTGGGAGATAAGTTGGATAGTCGATCCAGCTTGTGTTATTTTGTGGGGTATCCGAAGAATTCAATCGGATATTATTTCTATTATCCTGCTGAAACAAAAGTGTTTGTTTCACGGAATGCCACCTTCTTGGAGAAGGAGTTCTTATTGGATAAGAAAGGCGAGATGATGGAACTCGAAGAAGTTCGAGAAGAACCCGAAATACAAAATAACGATCCCACACCTCAGGAACCATTGCTAGACACGCCTGCACCTAGAAGATCCGAGAGGACTTCTAGACCTCCAGTTCGATATGGTCTTCTTCTTGAAGAGGGTCAAGATGAACCCGACATTGGATGTGATCCAAGAAGCTTCAAGGAAGCAATTTCTGATGCGGATTCGAATTTATGGCTTGAAGCTATGCAGTCAGAATTGGATTCGATGCATACTAACCAAGTCTGGTCTTTAGTGGATCCTCCCGATGGAATTATTCCAATAGGGTGTAAATGGATCTACAAAAGAAAGCTTGGGCCTGATGGTAAGGTATTGACCTACAAGGCGCGATTGGTGGCTAAAGGTTATACTCAAAGGCAAGGAGTTGACTATGACGAAACCTTTTCACCAGTTGCAATGTTCAAGTCCATAAGAATCCTTATTGCCATAGCTGCATGGTATGACTATGAGATATGGCAAATGGATGTGAAGACTGCTTTTCTTAATGGAGACATTAAGGAAGAAATCTATATGAAGCAGCCTGAGGGGTACACATCCATGGGAAGCAAGCATAAGGTATGCAAGCTTCAGAGATCAATTTATGGTCTAAAACAAGCATCAAGAAGTTGGAACCAGAAATTTGATGAAACAATTAAAGACTTTGGTTTCATCAAGAACCCGGAGGAACCTTGCGTGTACAAGAAAGTAGTTAAGGATGCGGTGACATTCTTAGTACTTTATGTTGATGACATCCTACTCATTGGGAATGATGTAGGGATGTTGCAGTCAACAAAGATATGGTTATCAGGTAGATTTTCGATGAAGGATTTGGGTGAGGCATCCTACATTCTTGGGATACAGATCTATAGGGATAGATCTAAGAGAATGATAGGACTCACTCAATCAACCTACATCGATACCATATTGAAACGGTTTTCAATGGATGGGTCCAAGAGAGGACATCTACCCATGTGTCATGGAGTTTCTCTATCCAAGTCTATGTGTCCCAAGACTGATGCAGAGATAGAGAATATGACACATGTACCATATGCGTCAGCTATAGGTAGTATCATGTATGGGATGATATCTACCAGACCGGATGTAGCATTTGCTCTGAGTGTCACGAGCAGATATCAGTCTAATCCTGGTCAGATGCATTGGAAAGCCGTGAAGGACATTCTTAAGTACTTGCGAAGGACTAAGAATATGTTCATGGTTTATGGAGGACGAGAACTCAAACTGGAAGGCTATACCGACTCTAGCTTCCAAAGTGATGTGGATGACTCGAAGTCAACCTCTGGATTTGTGTTCATGCTCAATGGTGGTGCTGTCTCTTGGAAGAGTTCCAAGCAGGACACCACAGCGGATTCCACCACTGAGGCTGAATACATTGCAGCATCAGCTGCTGCTAAAGAGGCCGTTTGGATGAGGAATTTCGTCCAAGAGTTGGGCGTCATTCCTGAATTTGTTGGTCCAGTCCCGGTGTACTGCGACAACACGGGTGCCGTTGCTCAAGCAAAGGAACCAAGGTCTCATCAAAGATCCAAACACGTACTGAGGAAATACCACATAATCCGGGAGATTGTGGAAAGAGGAGACATCAGTGTCGAACGAGTGGCCTCTGCAGACAATATCGCTGATCCACTTACTAAGCCTTTGCCAGGACCATTGTTTGACAAACATCGCGAAGCAATGGGTCTACGTAGTATGACTAGTTGGCTATAGGGCAAGTGGGAGATTGTAAGAGTGGGTGCCCAGTGAGCCAACTGTGTGGCTATGGGCTTTGTTGACTCTTTGTATAAACAATCTTTTGTTTAATATAATTTACACTTTTATGGCAATGACTTTATATTACTTCATATTGTTATATTGTGATATACTATTGTTGTTTTAATAAAGACCTTGAATATACTATAGTGTATGTAAGATGTGGTAGAACATGGAGATGTCTATCATGAAATACATCTTATAGTCACTGTATATTCTAAAACCGTTCCTAGTCGATTGAGCCGTCCGATAATAAGGATAAGGATCGCTCGAGTTTGAGACTAGCATTTGCGATGCGGAGTACCACGTTTCATTGGTAGGGAACATGGAGATGTTCGAAGCATGCAAATGGATATTCATAGGATGAATAGTCGAACTACCCTATCCGGACTTTCCAAGTGGTTATCACTTATCGAGTGGATAAAGTCCGCAGTTTTGGTTGTACACCATTAGTCCTTACGACTTGAAACATCATGGAGACTCTATATGCTAGTACTGTGCTTTGACTCGTTTACCGACTCTGAGGGGGTCATCAGGTGTCGAGATTGGGTACAGTTACGAAACATATAGGAGTCAATGCATTGTTGTCAAGGATTCACCACATACTTGCGAGTGTGGATATCCTATGCGATCTGAGGAGATATTAGTGTGATAAATCTCTGGCCAGAGTAATTGATGTGATTTAAGAAATGGTTTCTTAGTAGCACATGCGATGTCACTAATTTGATCTTCAAGATGTATTGCATAGTTATCGAATCTTGAGCGACTCTCGATATACCAATGGTTGTTGATTCGATCGGGATATATGGATGAAGGGACCGTACTGTACGCTAACCAAAATCTACTGGTTCTTGTAGGCACTATCAGTGATACCTAGGGAATCATGGGGCGATGTTGCTAGGCGCTTTACCATGATTCGTTGGGCAAGTCGGAAAGTGTTGTTCCGAGTCACAAGGAGTTGTGAGCCCACGGCTAGCTGTATCCCTGAACCATTGAGGGTCACACAGTGTAATGGAGTTTTAATCCCCGTTGAGATAGTTAAATTTAAAGAGTTAAATTTAATGAACTAAGGAGTTGGACTTCTTAAATAAGAGTAAGGGAGTAGGATTTCCTAAAATGACATAGGGATGGACATTTTTGGAAATCACTGAATTCGGATTCAGGAAAATTTATTTTGACTTTAAAACGTGCAGAAATGGTTTCTGTGCACATTGGTGAAATCGTTTCATCAATCGGAGTCACGATGAATTTTATATTAATTTCTGAACGAGCGGGCTTTGCTTGTCGGGCCCCAGCTTATGACTAATGGGCCCTAAGGTGTTAGTGGCCTGCATTATAAATAAGTTATTTCAGTACAGAAATTAGACACAACAGGTCATAAATTTTGAGAGCAATTTTCGAAAACCCTACCCTCTCTCTCAAACATATTTCGGCCGCCCCCTCCTTGCTCTGCCCGAGAAATTCCGGTCTGTGATTTTGAATCGCAGTAAGGAATAACGAATCAAATTCGTGTATTCTCTTCGCAGAAAACTTCTGATAGATTTTCTAGTGCAATCTATCAGAGGGATTAAACCTCTGTTCGTGGACCTGATTGAAGGCGTTCATCGGTTCCAGGGAGAGACAACAAGAGCAGAATTGTTCTGTTGGTGTCCATTAATCTCGTTGCGAGATTTGAGGTAAAATTTATTTAATTGTTATTTAAATTTTACACACACGTAATTCAATCGTTGTATGGTTGATACCCACACCATGGAATCGTTCCATGAGAAAATTTTTAAACTTCCGCTGCACCGGGTATCAATCGTAATTGGTCTGGGAACACGCCAGTGAATCCAACAAAGAAAACATTGAAGCAAGAACAGAGCCGATCTTTTTCTTTTTCCCCTTTGAAAGTTTGATTTTCGAATTGCCATAAGTTTTGAACCGGTTGTCCGATTTCGATTCCGTAAAGTGTTCTGGAATCCTTACGACGAGGGCTTCGATCTCGTGCAAGTTTTATGCTGTGTTTTATGGATTTCGAAATCATTATGGAGCAGACATCAGAATTTTGGTTGTTGATTGTGTTCTTACGTTGGTATCGTTTCTATTTTCGAACCGGATCAAAGTTAGATGATTGAAGGGATTGATTATGTTTTGTAGCAGGTATATCGATGATTATAACAACTGATAAGATGTTTTATGGCTGAGTTCTATATGTTATATGCTGGTATATGAATTGGAGTTACAAGTTTCGAAGTCGGGATTACGTCGGTTACCGATTTGGAATCGCTACGTCGTTTAATCGAGTTTTGGAACTGTTTTGATAGCCGAATTCTAAGTTGAAGTTGTTATTGAGATGCTATGAATGTTATAGTATTTTTATTGTTCAGTTTCAGTCAAGTTTGGAAGGCCAACAACACGAGACACCGACTTTGAACCGAAGAAAGTTGATTGAGGTTTGAATTTGTTTTGATTGATGAAATCTTGATGGTTTTGGTTCGTTTCTGACATGATAGATTGATATGAAGTTTGATATGTGTATTTTGATAGTATCTTTTAGATTTGAAGAGTTCAGAATTGAATTAAACGAAGGTATAATGACGACATCGCGAAGTAGGGACTTTGAAACTCAAGAATGATTATCTTTGAGTTGGCCCGCAAAAATCACATACTTGTTTATTTTTTGATTTGATTGTGGTGTTGTCGATCCATCTCAGGTAGTGGATCTTTAAATTTGAGTTGATATGATGTTATATCGAATTGATTCTAAGCCAAGGTTGCGGTTAACCTTATTTGCGAATCGTTTACGAATTCGTTAGATGGATATCCATGTCAAGATCAGTTATGAATCTTGATGGCTTTGAATTTATGTGAATCAATTCGTATTTAAAGTGTTTGAGTACTCTATTTGTTGAGTCGAGTTTGAAATAGAGTTAATATGATTTATTTAACGCTTTTGATATGTTGGTTATACTGAGAATTATATCTCACCGGAGTTTATCCAGCTGTTGTCTTGTTTTGTATGTGTGCATGACAACAGAGAGGGCAGGAGCTGATCATCGACGTCATTGACAGCTGGGAGAGAGTCTAGCACGTGAGGGCTCGGGTTGTAGATGATGTTTTGAATGTTAGAAGCATGGAACCTTAGAACTTGTGGGTTTTGGAATACATGCATGAAACTTGAGATAGATTATGTCTTTTGTCATTTCTTTAGCAACTTGTGCAATGTAATAAATACATGTATAGATGCTTGAGACCTTGTTTATATTAATATGCATGATTTGGATCTTTTATATCATGTTTTAGACTTGAGTTTGATGAATTGGAAGGAGTTGAAGGGATCAAATTTGCGGACAAAGAACAAGGCAAGTTTCTGCTCCAGGAGGCTCCCCCGCGGTAATTTTTGACGGCTCGCGCGCAGCCTGGAGATTAGCCTCCTGTTTTGGAAAAATACAGGGGCGCCCCCGCGGTAGTTTTTGGCGGCGGGGGCGCACCCCTTTTTGAAAAAAAAAAAAAAAATTTTTTAGATCCTTTCTTTCCTTATTAGTTTAATGATGTTTATTCATTAAATACCCTTAAGATTTGAGATTAGCAACCCGAGGCCCCACAACAGGTGGTATCAGAGCATAAGTTTCTTGGACTGAGACTAGATGAGCGGGGTAGATCGAGTCTTCTAATTTGTGTTATTATTGTTTTCATACTTGTATGGTATATGATTTATTGATTATTGATATTAAATTGTCACATGATGTTTTGATGATTTGCGAAGAGTATGCTATACAATGTTATGAATTACATGCTATTTCGTTATTTGATTGAAGTGCTAGCATGTAATATGAGGATGAATCAAAACTCGATCTTCGAAGGCAATGTGGATTGCAACAGACTTGATGTATTTGAGATTGAACTATACACTAATCTGTTTGATTATCAGATATGCCTCCCCGACCAGCACCGAGAGTTAGGCAGACATTGGATACGAATCAGCCTGAACAGACAAATGCTGCACAGGTCCCAGTGATAGTGTCTGAACATGGACAGGGTAGTACGTCTACTGATGAGTTCAGTGATGCTAATCCGATGGAGAAACTTTTGAAACGATTCCAGACATTCAAACCACCGAAGTTGCAAGGAACAGAGAATGCTATAGAGTGTGAGAACTGGCTGAAAGATATTGAGCAGTTATTTGAGTCCATTGATTATACAGATGATCGTCGTGTGAGATTGATAATTCATCAACTACATGGCCTTGCCAAGAGTTGGTGGATAGCGACGAAGAAAGCACTGGAAAACCAAGGTACTGTTATTACCTGGTCTGTATTTCGAAATGCTTTCTATCAGCGTTTCTTTCCTGTGTCTTATCGCAAGGACAAGGGAGCAGAGTTTGCAAGTCTGCAACAGGGACAGTTGAATATTGAAGAATATGTCGCTAAATTCACTAGCCTGTTGAAGTTTGCACCAAATATCGCTGTTAGTGACGAAGCTCAAGCCGATCAATTCATCAATGGCTTGAATCCTGAGGTTTTTACACTGGTGAATTCGGGAAGACCAAATACCTTTGCTGATGCTCTGAATCGAGCAAAGGGTGCAAAAGCAGGGATACTAAAACAACGAGGAGCACAGTTTGTGCCACAGCCAGTGAGACAACCACAAGAACAGCCACAGATTCCACTGCCACCTCGATTGAAGCTGGAGGTAGCAGCAGTGGAAAGAAAAATTTCTTCAAGGGTAAGAGCAAACAGTTCAAGAGATCAGGTGGTGGTAGCTCTTCTAGTTCTAGTGGATCCCGACAGTCTAGAGCTGGAAAGAAGTTTGATGTATATTGCACCAAATGTGGAGGTCGCCATACTGATGAACAATGCCGAGGTGTGTTTGGAAGCTACCATATTTGCAACAAGATGGGACACTTTGCAAGAGTGTGTCCACAATGAGGATATGAAGGTGCACAGGGTGTAGGAGCATCGAGACCGGTGGGTCAATCTACATGTTCAGTTTACTCTTTTCAACCACAGCCTGCCGCACCGAGTAGAGGAGGAGGTCAGACGGTGAATCAACCTCCAAGGCAACAAGCAAGGGTGTTTGCATTGACTGAGGAGCAAGCACAAGCGGCACCAGATGATGTGATTGCAGGTAACTGTTCTTTTTATGGTTATCCTGCTTATGTCTTATTTGATATTGGTGTGTCGCATACTTTTATATCTGAGCAGTTTGTTGCATTGCATTCATTACCTGTTGAGCCCTTAGCTACTGTTGTATCTATTTCATCACCTCTGGGTCGAGGTATTGTATCAGTGAAGTCTGTACGAATATATTACAGTGTGAGGGGCATGAGATTGAGCTTGATTGTATTGTACTCGGTTTGTCTGATTTTGATTGCATAATCGGTATTGATATGCTAACCAAGTACAGAGCTACAGTAGATTGCTTTCAGAAGATTGTGAAGTTCAGACCTGATATGGCTGATGAATGGAAATTTTATGGTAAGGGATCAAGATCTAAAATTCCATTGATATCTGTTCTTGCTATGACTGAGTTGTTACAGAAAGGAGCAGAGGGATTTCTGATCTATGCTGTTGATGTATTGAAGACTAGTCCGACACTGACTGATATACCGGTGGTAAGTGAGTTTGCAGATGTATTCCCTGACGAGATTCTAGGACTGCCACCGTATCGAGAGGTAGATTTCAGTATTGAATTAATGTCTGGTACACAGCCGATATCAAAAGCACCTTACCGTATGGCTCCGATTGAATTGAAAGAGTTGAAAGACCAACTCGAAGATTTGTTGGCCAAGAGTTATATCAGACCGAGTGTCTCTCCTTGGGGTGCTCCGGTTTTGTTTGCTAGAAAGAAGGACGGATCGATGAGACTATGTATTGACTACCGGCAATTGAACAAAGCAACGGTAAAGAATCGCTATCCTTTACCTCGTATCGATGATTTATTTGATCAATTGCAGGGATCGTCAGTATATTCGAAGATTGATTTGCGATCCGGATATCATCAACTGAGGGTTAGAGACGAAGATATTCCTAAGACTGCATTTAGAACCAGGTATGGCCATTATGAATTCATAGTCATGCCTTTTGGTCTAACGAATGCACCAGCAGTTTTTATGGGATTGATGAATAGGATATTTCAAAGATATATAGATGATTTCGTGATCATATTTATCGATGATATCTTGATTTATTCTAAGAATATGTGTGAACATGCTGATCATCTCCGAATTGTATTGAAACATTACGGGAAGAAAAATTATATGCCAAGTTATCCAAATGTGAGTTTTGGTTGCAGCGAGTCGTGTTTCTTGGCCATATAATTTCAGGAGATGGTATATCAGTGGATCCAAGCAAAGTAGAAGCTGTGATCAGTTGGCAAAGACCGACGTCTGTGCCAGAAATTCGAAGTTTTATGGGCTTAGCTGGTTATTATCATCGATTCATTTGAGATTTTTCATCTATAGCGAAGCCTATTACACAGCTTACACAAAAGAATGCACCATTTGTTTGGTCTGAGGCATGTGAAAGGAGTTTTGTTGAACTGAAGAAGAGATTGACTACTGCGCCAGTGTTGACAATCCCTAAAGGTACTGGTGATTTTGTTGTTTATTGTGATGCTTCTCACCAGGGTTTGGGATGTATTTTAATGCAGAAAGGACATGTTGTTGCTTATGCTTCTCGACAACTGAAACCACATGAGGTTAGGTATCCGATTCATGATCTTGAATTGGCTGCTATCGTTTTTGCATTGAAGATTTGGAGACATTATTTATACGGCGAGAAGTTTGAAATCTTTTCTGATCATAAAAGTCTGAAGTATCTATTCTCACAATCTGAATTGAACATGAGACAACGACGATGGCTTGATTTATTTAAGGATTTTTATTGTGAAATCAAATACTATCCGGGAAAATCTAACGCAGCAGCAGATGCCCTGAGTAGAAAAGTATGTGCTCTATCTTTATCTACTATAGGTGTATCTAGTTTGATTGAGAATTGTTGTGTTTCTGGGTATGTATTTGAGATAGATAGAAGACCGATGAGAGTGTATGCAATCAGTGCTGAGCCAGAGTTGTTGATTCATATCAAAGAAGCACAGAAAGTTGATCAGAATGTACAGAAATCAATTGAAATGATCAGATCAGGACATCAGTCTGAGTACAAGCTTAGTGACGATGATATCTTGTATGTGAATAACCGAATAGTTGTTCCCAATATTGCAGACTTGAGACAGAATATTCTGAAAGAAGCCCATTGTAGTCGCTTTAGTGTTCACCCTGAAGGCAGAAAGATGTACAACGACTTGAAGAGTCAGTACTGGTGGAAGCAAATGAAGTCTGATGTGACTGAATTTGTATCTAAATGTTTGAATTGCCAACAGGTGAAAGCTGAAAGAAAGAAACCGGGTGGCTTATTACAGAGTTTATCAATTCCTGAATGGAAATGAGATCACATTTCCATGGACTTTGTAACGAAGTTGCCGTGATCATCTCGAGGATGCGATGCTGTTTGGGTGATCATCGACAGGTTGACGAAATCTGCGTGCTTTATTCCTTATCGAATGACTTATCGTCATGATCAAATGGCGGATCTCTATATTCGAGAAGTGGTAAGACTACACGATGTGCCAAAGTTGATTGTATCTGATTGAGATCCGAGGTTTACTTCGCACTTTTGGCATAGCCTACAGGAAGCTCTAGGTACGCGTTTACATTTGAGTACTGCTTACCATCCTCAAACCGACGGTCAATCTGAACGAACAATTCAGACGCTTGAGGATATGCTTAGAGCTGTAGTACTTGATTTTGGTGTTACATGGCAAAATTCTATACCACTCGTGAAATTTTATTATAACAACAGTTATCAGACGAGTATAGAGATGGCACCATTCGAAGCGTTATATGGAAAGAATTGTCGATCACCTTTGTATTGGGATGATGTTTCTGAGGTACCTAAGTTAGGGCCAGATATGATCAGACAGATGACTGAAAAGGTGAAACTGATACAACAGAGAATGAGAACAGCATAGCACAGACAGACCAGATATGCGAATGTACGACGACTGTCGTTATCTTTTGATCAGGGAGATAGAGTGTTTCTGAAGATTTCACCGTTCAGAGGCACCGTTCGATTTGGTAAACGAGGGAAATTATCTCCGAGGTATATTGGGCCATATGAGATTCTCGAGAAGATAGGCAATCTAGCTTATCGACTCGCTCTTCCTATGTCTTTATCTGGAATACATGATGTCTTTCATGTATCGATGTTGAGGAAGTACATATCTGATGCATCTCATGTGATTTACTCCGATGAAGCTGAATTGGATGACACTCTTAGTTATTTCGAGCAACCTATTCAGATTCTTGATAGAAAGACAAAGCAACTCCGAACGAAGACCATTCCATTGGTGAAGATTCAATGGAGTCGACACGATGTTGAAGAAGCAACTTGGGAAGTCGAAGAAGATATGAAGCAACGATTTCCTTATCTATTTCACTGATGTGAGTTCTTATTCAGTTTTCAGTTATTCTTTATTCTTATGAGCATACGGACTGCATATCTATACTGTTTATGAATTCGAGGACGAACTCATGTTTTAGTGGGGGAGAAATGTAAGGCCCGGGATTAATTAGAGATTAATCCGAATTTATTTAAATTTTAATCCGAGTATATTTAATTTGGGAATATTTGGAGTTTTGATTTAAATTCTAATATTCTTAAATTATTTAGGATTGAAATTGAATTAAAATAAGGGCCGAGGACCAAATTGCAATTAGTGAAGACTCTAGGGACTAAAGTGCAATTTTGGTGAAAGTTATCAGATTTTGGCTTGTTGACTCAGCTTGTGCAATGTGTAAGCATGATATTTTTGTTCAGAAAACATTGAAGCAAGAATAGAGCCGATCTTTTTCTTTTTCCCCTTTGAAAGTTTGATTTTCGAATTGCCATAACTTTTGAACCGGTTGTCCGATTTCGATTCCGTAAAGTGTTCTGGAATCCTTACGACGAGGGCTTCAATCTCGTGTAAGTTTTATACTGTGTTTTATGGATTTCGAAATCATTATGGATCAGACATCAGAATTTTGGTTGTTGATTGTGTTCTTACGTTGGTATCGTTTCTATTTTCGAACCGGATCAAAGTTAGATGATTGAAGGGATTGATTATGTTTTGTAGCAGGTATATCGATGATTATAACAACTGATAAGATGTTTTATGGCTGAGTTCTATATGTTATATGCTGGTATATGAATTGGAGTTACAAGTTTCGAAGTCGGGATTACGTCGGTTACCGATTTGGAATCGCTACGTCGTTTAATCGAGTTTTGGAACTGTTTTGATAGCCCAATTCTGAGTTGAAGTTGTTATTGAGATGCTATGAATGTTATAGTATTTTTATTGTTCAGTTTTAGTCAAGTTTGGAAGGCCAACAACACGAGACGCCGACTTTGAACCGAAGAAAGTTGATTGAGGTTTGAATTGGTTTTGATTGATGAAATCTTGATGGTTTTGGTTCGTTTCTGACATGATAGATTGATATGAAGTTTGATATGTGTATTTGGATAGTATCTTTCAGATTTGAAGAGTTCAGAATCGAATTAAACGAAGGTATAATGACGATATCGCGAAGTAGGGACTTTGAAACTCAAGAATGATTATCTTTGAGTTGGCCCGCAAAAATCACATACTTGTTTATGTTTTGATTTGATTGTGGTGTTGTCGATCCATCTCAGGTAGTGGATCTTTAAATTTGAGTTGATATGATGTTATATCGAATTGATTCTAAGCCAAGTTTGCGGTTAACCTTATTTGCGAGTCGTTTACGAATTCGTTAGATGGATATCCATGTCAAGATCAGTTATGAATCTTGATGGCTTCGAAGTTATGTGAATCAATTCGTATTTAAAGCGTTTGAGTACTCTATTTGTTGAGTCGAGTTTGAAATAGAGTTAATATGATTTATTTAATGCTTTTGATATGTTGGTTATACTGAGAATTATATATCACCGGAGTTTATCCGGCTGTTGTCTTGTTTTGTATGTGTGCATGACAACAGAGAGGGGAGGAGCTGATCATCGACGTCATTGACAGCTGGGAGAGAGTCTAGCACGTGAGGGCTTGGGTTGTAGATGATGTTTTGAATGTTAGAAGCATGAAACCTTAGAACTTGTGGGTTTTGGAATACATGTATGAAACTTGAGATAGATTATGTCTTTTATCATTTCTTTAGCGACTTGTGCGATGTAATAAATACATGTATAGATGCTTGAGACCTTGTTTATATTAATATGCATGATTTGGATCTTTTATATCATGTTTTAGACTTGAGTTTGATGAATTGGAAGGAGTTGAAGGGATCAAATTTGCGGACAAAGAACAAGGCAAGTTTCTGCTCCAGGAGGCGCCCCCGCGGTAATTTTTGACGGCTCGCGCGTAGCCTGGAGATTAGCCTCCTGTTTTGGAAAAATACAGGGGCGCCCCCGCGGTAGTTTTTGGCGGCGGGGGCGCACCCCTTTTTGAAAAAAAAAAAAAAAAATTTTTTAGATCCTTTCTTTCCTTATTAGTTTAATGATGCTTATTCATTAAATGCCCTTAAGATTTGAGATTAGAAACCCGAGGCCCCACATTATAGGCTTGGACTAGAGTGCCAATATCGCTAGGTTGCTTATTCTGAGGTACGGACGTACTATCCGAGATATCCTGATTGAGTATGCATGTTCTATGTTTGCACGGTTTATTTGGCATGACTTATGTGAATTTATTATGTCACGATTATTATACTGCATGCATTATCACGTTGAGCCTACACCTTGAAATTACATGTAGAGGGGTTGCTCAACCCCGAGGTTTTTGTGGATGTATGCCATGAATTTGAGTCTGGATAGTCCACTTATTTCTTATAGTATTGGAGTACCTCCTGATGCAACGGCCCAGTGTGCTACATACCATAGCGCTATTTTTCGAGAAATATTTTCTACCATGATAGGTTTCTAGTACCTGATCATTTTCATTTATCATTCATAGCATATGTATACTCATACTTTCGTACCGAGCATTTTTAACTCACATCCTCGGTTTTGGTTCTGGACATCCCATTCCACGGGGGCAGGACTTAGGTTGGACGGACCAGGTGGTTGCGGTCGTTGATCAGCTGCAGGGTGGATTGTACTATACCAGGTTTTCATTTGTGGAGTTTTAGTATTATCTTCAATTGGGTTGTAATACATTTATCAGTAATTGTTTTGGGACCGGTTGTATTCATGCCGATAGTTTTTAGTTGAATTAATTATGTTTTCGTCGGATTACTTTTGATTATTGTTTATTAAGTTATATTTCATGCTTAAGCTTTGACACTTAGTGATTCCGGGACAGGTCACTACACCAAGATGAGAAGTTGTAGCGCCTAGGCGCTGTCGACTAGCGCCTAAATTGAAAGAGATATCCTTAGCATACCATAACCCAACATTTTGAGTTCCTTTGAGATCTCGAAGTAAACTGTTTTTTTCCATGAGCCAAACTGAAGTTGTAAACTGGACACGCTTACTAGTAGTTTTTTGAGTCTTTGTGGTGTAATTGATGAGGGATTTGAGTATGGAATCAAGTGTTCCACCTGGATTTCAAAACAAAAAACATTAATAAAAATTTAGATACCAAAATGATGAATTTTGTTCTTCTGATCCTGTTACCTACATGCACACATTTTAATAACTTGTTCCTCGCATCTATTTGGGTTCAGACGGGATTATTCCTTTGGTAACCGAAGGAGTGGCCACCATATTAGACCATTTCCCCAAGATAGTAGAGGATCAGAAATAGAAGTGTCAAAATGGGCCAGACCCGTCGAGTTGGTCCGCACCACCATACAAAATAGGTGGGTTGGGTTGGTAATTTCTCAACTCACAAAAAGGTGGGTCAACCCTCCCCTCACAACATGTCGCCACACACCATTAGGCGGGGTGGAACGGGGATGTCTCGGCGGGTTGAGAAAACACCAACCTAACCCACCTATTTTAGGTGGTGTTCTCAGCATTAGCTCTCATGTCTCTGCTTTTATCTCTGACATCCCATTCGATGGGACGTCATCGGTTAACTAGTATTAATATATGTTTGAACCCCTCAAAAAAATTAAAAAAGCAATTTTTTCACTTCTGGTCCCTTGATATTCGAGCGAGGCACCCAAAAAAGGGAGCCCTAACGCGACCCTGGGCGCGGCGGTGCCCCAGAAAGGCTGATAAAAAGAGGCTTTCATTCTTGATAATTCCTGTTGTCTCTGCAACTCAGGACAGAAGTCTCTTGACCATATGTTCTTCATTTTTCACTTCTTATGTGTTTACATTATTTGGTGCTTGTATTAGCTGAAATCTCAATTACAATGTCATCCCATGATGCAGAAATTCAAGAAATATAAGATCAAGATTTGAAATCATGGAAATATCTACCAACGGTCCACTAGAAATGGGAAGTGGATGACATTTAGGGAGGGGTTTTGTGTTCCAGGATAATTTGAAGCATGAATTGAGATTTGGGATCTAGGAAAACAATCTAGTGGTTAATTTTTGTTGCTATTCTTAATCATCCTTCTTTGACTTTGCTGTGCCACCTTATCCAAGGGGTCCAAATGTACACACAGAATTATCCTTGTTTTTTACCCTAAAATATCGATAGCATTGGTTTATTTTTTAAAAATTTCATATTGTTGCAAGCTTGGACTTACAGGAACTGAATGGAATTCCTGGATTAACTTATCATAATCTCATATAAAAATAATCAATCTCAAACCACTAGTTTTTAATTAATTCAACTCTTGAATTAATTTAAGATTTATGACTATTTCTATTCTTCCATGCATATTCGAACAAAAGAGTTTGGTGCATGCAGACTCGAAGCTGGTCGGGCAAAATTTTTTTTTGCAAAAACCGAGAACATATGGTGAGCGTTTCGAGATCTATTCTGATCATAAAAGTTTGGATACAAAGCTTGGAAATCATATTTTAATACCGTTGGATATTTAACCCTCCATGACTTACAATTCAAGGCAACGATCGTAATGTTATTTTTGTTTCTTTCATTTGTCAAAAAAGAAAAATCAAAAAAATTTAGACATGAAAAATTAAAGGCTTTACTAAGTTCATAAATTTTTCCGTTGATAGGTTTTCAAAGACGCTCGCTAGAAACTTCCCCAAAATCTAGAAGCATCATCCAAGCATAGTAAGTATTTACCGGTGTTAAATTATTGCCTCCAAATTAAATCATGAATACTACCTAAATAAAGCGTAAAATTAAATAGTAGGAGCAGAAAATGGTCCAAGATTCAAAGTTGACTCGGGTAAAAATGAATATTAAAATCCCAGTTAAAACAATAAACCCAATAGAGTGTAATTAATCTCGTATGCCGAAAGTCGAAGCAATAATGCTAGGTTGTTTGATTAGAGATACGGACGTACTATTCGAAAATACTAAAAACAATTCATAAAAGACTACAAAACGCTATCTTCAAAACATCAGCATCTCTGAAGGCTTGTCAGGAATTTATAGGCGGGTGTATGTGAAGAGTCGCATGTGAATACCGTTTATCATATCTTTATAGTCAAAAAATAGGCAACTCTTTGGTTCATCATATCAAGCCTGAAAACAAGCGAAAAAACGTGTGTTTTTACTTTAAATCAAGAAACAGGAGAAAAAAAATGATTCTTCCACTCACAACATCAAAACATTCGAGAATTACTTGTTAGGGAAGCACATGAGAGAGCTCATAAGTTAATCTTGATAAAGATGTCTTTTTTTAGTGGTTTTGTACCAATAATTAATTGGTGATAGTCCTAGGGCATGCTGGGTTTCACAGGCGTTTGACGTCTCTCTTTACAGCCCACCTAGACAATCAGTTCTCTCCATAGAACAGGGTTCCCAAGATACTTATCGTTTAGTATTTTTTTTAAAAAAATGAAAATATAATTTGAAATATTAATATTGTACGTATATATATGTAAAGATAATTTAAGATTAATTTAAAATTTTATTTAAAAATTTTGAAACATTGTATGTTTTAGAATAATTGAAAGTAAATGTGCAACATATAACATAGTAATGAATGTTTTAATTATTTTGTGTTTTGATTTTTTATTTTATCCTTGTAATGTTTTATTTTTAATTCTGTATACAATAATAATTATATTTTAATTAAATAAAAATATTAAATATATTAAATTAAATAAAATATTATAAGTTATTAATAAATGTAATTTATATTATTAATAATTATTTAATATAAATTTTTTTTATATTTTTATAAATTAAAATTTTAAATTTGAATAATAAATAAAATTGGAAGAATATGGGTGAGACTCATAAAAAAGTTAATTTTTTTGAAAGTTTTGATGTTGTAATGATGTGATATTATAGGTCTCATTCTGAAGTTGTGTTTAGAATTGCAGGGTTACAGTAACTCAAATAGTTATAAAACTGAAGTATTTTGCATCAAATTCACATCTAAAATATTGAAAATACACGTTTCTATTTTATGAAAAATTAATAGGCATCGTCCTTGCCCTTGATCTTTAATAAAATTTGCATGTTTTACCTCATGCCATGTTGAGTTGTTGCAAATGCTTTGTTTTTGCGCACAAGTAACCATTTTTTTCACAATATTAATTATGTGTATGTTATAAAAATTCCCTTGCATTATTGTAAGACTTTTAGATATGCAAATACATTTCTCACATCATAATACTTTTCGAGAAAATTTGTATTCTTATGTGTGTGATATATTTGAATAGACGTGAAATTATTTGTATTATACATCTATTATTATATAAAAAAATATAAATATAGTTACTTACACGCAAAAACAAGTAGTAGTGTGCAACCAATCACAATATATAGCAAGAGATAAAACATACAAATTTTATAAATGTTAAGGGTCAAAATGTCTATTAAAAGAAATATATATTTTCATATGTATTTTTGATATGAAAAAAAAACTCCAAAAAACTGAAATTTCGACCACAAAAATCATAAAAGTAATCATAATTTTATAATTGCACTCACACATGACATGGTGGCATAACACAAGTGGGCATGTGATAAGAATTGGAGAATAGCTATAAATATTTATAAAAAAAGAGCTCACTACAAAGTCTATCGACACACTTTCTCTCCACAAACTTTTAACTTCCCTTTCCCTCTCATATGTATTCTTCCTCCACTTCATCTTCGTCACAAGGCTCCATGGGCCTCGTCTCCTCCGGCACCGCCGGAGGAGGAGGACTCTTGCGCTATGGTTCCGCACCCAGCTCCCTCCTGGCCGCCTCCGTTGATTCAGCAAGAGAATTCTCCGGCCACTCTCACCTCTCCGCCGTCGGCCACAGAGAGGAACCGCCGCCGCCCAGTAAGGCTAACGCTACGATTGGGTTGCAGCGGGCGTACGGGTTTGGTGTTTCCGGAGCTTCTTCTTCTTCTTTGGTGCGGCACAGTAGCTCTCCGGCGGGCTTCCTCAACCAGATAGCGGCGGCGGTTGGGGATTCCGGTACGTATGTTGACTTTGAACTTTCGTTTGGTGGAAATTTATTTTATAATGTCTTATTCTTGGGCTGTCCACTTTATACGCCGTGATTTGAAATGACGGTTTTAGCCTTGTGTATTATAAATTAATGTTTGTTAATTTTTTTCGTAGGAATTATTTAAATTTTTATTGGCAAGCAGTCTTTATTGTCCCTTTTTGTAAACAAAAAATTAGCATCAACTCAACTGTAGTTCAAATTAAATTCATCATCCTAGCTCATTACATATTAATAAAGCTATGAATCCTATGATGACTCTTATGATGCCAAAAACATTTTATTACAATTGTACAAAATATTATTGATAAGTTGGCAGAATATGATTCTTACAATTAATGCCATCTTCCAAATACATATATATAATTAATTAATTATTATTTTGATAGAACACAATGGATGCATGCAGTAATAATTTAATTTATCATATAAGCATTAGGAATTTCTATAATTTTGTAATATATGAAAGAATTACAAAAATGCCCCTCATTTTATCATTTTTAATTTTGTGCAATAATTTCTTTTGACTTCAAAAATAAAATAATCTCTTTTCTATTTGCTTTTCAATATATATATATATATATATATATATATATATATTATCCTTTGTCTTTTTGCGGTGTATATACAAGTCCCCACTAAACAAGTTGATGGTTTAAATAATAATAATAATATTAAATAAGTTGGGCCCAATAAAGTTTTTATTTCGAAGTAAGATTCAATGTATGCGAATTTATTTTCTTTTTTCAATATTTAGGAAGGTGCATGCATCCACCCCACCCACTCGCAACTCTAAAATTTACTGCAAATGAAGCTACTTGTCACGTGACTTGCGAGTGGCGTCAAATTATGCACACTTTTCTTAATATAATAAATGCTGATATATATTTTTCTATTTAATAAATATAATTTTTAAATTTCTTTGTATTTAATTGGATCGAATATTTTTCATGTTTCTGATGTGTACTTGATTTACGGATATATAACATTACCATAGTATAAGCATTAGCAAATAAAAACTGAAACTCGGGAGATTGCAATTTCCATCGTCCATGTACTCTTTACCATTTTGATTATTTATAGAATTATATTATAAAAATTGATTTATTAGTCAAGTATTTATCAATTTTTGGCAAATTTAATGTCATTGCACCTAGGGTGAGGGTGTTGATGTGATGTTGGACATGTCGATATTATTGGAAGAACGCACCGGAAAAATGACAAACTAAAAAAAACAAAACAAAAATAAATATTTAAATTCGACGACGATGATGACAAATAATTTTGGTATGATCACTTTCAACTAAGAATTCTCAATATTGGTAGCTTTTGAATTTGAAAAATATATGCCATGTTAATTGTCATAACTTTGATTTTAAATTTTTAGTCTTGTAAGAAATCTTTAAATTAATTCCCATTATTTATTTTTATGTGTGCAATATATATATATATATATATATATAGGAGGATTTTCAGTTACAAGAGGGATGGGAAACTATAATAATTCAGAGAATCTATCAAGATTGAACTCTCAGCTCAGCTTCACCAGACAAGACAGCACTCTTTCTTATATCTCTGAAGAAAACGAGAGCGCTGATGGTGATGAAATGAGAACTCAAAACGGGCAAAGAAAGACTTCTCATCCGTACGGGTTCGGGATGGGGACATCGTCGTCCACATGGGACGAAACCAACTCCGTCATGTTCTCCATGGCGCCGAACAAACGATCTAAGATCGTCGGATCAGGAGGTGACTTTCTCGGCAGCCTAGATAGCATGGAGAATCAGGTAGTAGTTCTTAACTTAACATTTTACGTATAAATATATCACTTTCAATTGTACCCTTCATTTTCTTAACTTAACATTTTTTACGTATAAATATACAACATTCAATTATGAATTTCCTCTTGTATACTTCATTTTCTTAACTTAACATTTTTTATGTATAAATATATCACTTTCAATTGTGAATTTCTTCTTGTACCCTTTATTTTCTTCATATTATGTGTTAATAAAACCCCTCGTCTCCTTCTTTGTTAATCCACCATTAATTTAAATATATTTCTTAGTTATATTTTCAATGGTTAATTATCCACGTGCAACGTAACGTACGTGCACTTTCCTAGTATATATGTACGAAAGCTAGCTCTGTGAACGGTGACCTTATTTCTATATGTAACGTACTGTTGCATGCATGTGACTTCAGTTTCAGTTTAGCATGGGACAAGGAGGAATGGAGATGACACAAATGGAGAAGCTAATGCACAGCATCCCGCAGGATTCGGTCCCGTGCAAGATCCGTGCGAAGCGGGGCTGCGCTACTCATCCTCGCAGCATCGCGGAGCGGGTATTGTTTTGACCTACTTCTTCATGCCAAGGATCGAAGGAGTTAACTTGAGCTCGATCAGTTTTTTGACCCAGTCCTAGTCGAGCTTTAGTTGTTTGAAACTTGAGTACCTGAGCCATGGATCTAGTTTTTTAAATTTTAATTTTTAAAAATATTTATTAAATTTAATTTTTTTTTATCTTAATTTTTCAACTTACTGAAATTTGCGGGGTGAATTCATATTTAGTATTTGAGTTTAATTCGAACTCAAGATGGCCTTTCAGCTCTTGCTCGAGCCCAAGCACTATTTTTTGTCAGAGTCGAGCTCGAGTATGTATGAATTCGACTAGATTCGATTGCAACCCTAGCCCGACTTTACTCTCCCTCTGCACATCATGCTTTTCTTTCTTGAATTAATCTTGAAATTGTGTTTTAATTCTTCTGTGAGTTCAAATATATATGTTTTATACAAATAGGAGAGGAGGACGAGAATCAGTGGAAAGTTGAAGAAATTACAAGTTCTTGTTCCGAATATGGATAAGGTACGTACAACTCCAAGAATTCTTTTACCTGGCATGTGTATACTAGGAAATGGATAGTAATTATTGATCGAAAATCGAATACTTCATAACAATTACAGTTTTATTTAATTATTTGGATGTTGAAAAATGTTTATATTGCAGCAAACCAGCTATGCCGACATGCTAGATTTGGCTGTGCAACATATAAAGAGCCTACAAAATCAAGTTCAGGTCGGTTTATAATTCATATTACACTTATCAAAAAAAGAGAAATTCATATTCCATGCATGGTTTATTTTACTGTTTATTCGACTGTTACGCAGTTGTTAAACATTAATAATTATATGATAAAACTATATATTAATGTAATATATATCTTACTTAAATGTTTAGTATGGGGCGAAGTGCAGTCCATCTTCTACATTTTGTATACATGTGTCGTATGTGTCAATGTAGCTAGTATATATATAATTTGTGATGAAATAAGTGAAAAGTAGCAATGATTTAATCATTTTGATTCATAATTTTTTACAAACCTTTTTTGTAATGTATGTGCATAATTTATGTTTATATTTTTCAGAAGCTTAATCAAGAGCTCGATAATTGCACATGTGGATGCAAAAGTAATAAAGATTTATAGCAGGAAATTGGAGTCCATGTATCAGAGTCCATTAGAAGTAGCACTCAATTTTTAGACTTCAGCTTTGTATTATTAAATTTTTATATATATATATACAACTTTGATTTATTTTTATATGTATAAAAAGTGGCAAATTCGCACGACTTTGAGGTTTGGACTTTGATACTAATTGTAGGACTGAACGCGAGATCTCGCGGCAACATTGCGGCTGGGAGGAAGAATGAGGCTATAGGTTGGTTTTAGGGTTAATTGGGGGTTAGCCACAACGCTTGTTAAAAGCGTAGTTTTAATTATTTAAAAAAATATTATCCGCAACACTTTTTAAAAAGTGTTGTCAAAAAGCGTGGTTGTATATAGATAAAAAAAACGCTCATTGACAACGCTTTTCAAAAAGCGTTGTCTTTGAGAACATAAGCGTTGTCTTTATTAAATTTAAAAAAATATAGACAAAGCTTTTCACTAAAAGCGTTGTCTATTTAAAAACAACAACGCTTTTTATTTTAAGTGTTGTTTATAACCTTTTCTCTTGTAGTGGAAAAGCTATTTGTTTTATCAAAAACGTCATCTTTGATAATTGTGTAACTTAAATCTTCTGAATTACTATAAAATAATCCAAGCATCACACAGTTTAATTGTTAGCTTAGCACAGGAAATTATTGCATCGTAATAAAAATGAAAGAAAAAAAATTAGATTATATTTGAACAAGTATTTATAAAACGATGTTATAAATTCTTTTTTAGAAATTTTTTTAAATGTTTTAAAATTTGTTTTTAAATAAACATGTGTTTGGATAGATATTCTATTAAAGCATTTTAAAAGGTAAAAAGGTATATGGACAACTATTTAAAAAAACCATTTTGTAGTTAAAAATAATAAAGAAAGTTTTTGACAACTAGAAAATCTTTTAATTCTCTATTAACTGCGTTTATTTTTAAAAAACTTATACGAACATCAACAAATTTTTTTAATTATTTATTAAAAATTTTACTTAGATAACATTTTTTTTAAAAGAAAAAAAAATTTCGAAGAGGTTTTACAAAATAATTTTCAACTATTATATTACCAATCTATCCAAACATTAATGCTAGCTCCAAGGTCAAGTATGACCACTTTCAACAGGATTTTAATTAGGAGATTTTTTACGAGTGACTATTTGTGACGATCAGACATCATAAGAGGGGTTAGAGAACCGATGTCGTCAGGCCGTTATTAGTTTGAATTGAGGTAGAGCTCTTCAGGTTCTCCATGCTCTGGAGCCACGAGCCTAGACTCTTGTTACGGTATTTTCTCTTGCATGCATACGATGTCAAGTTTTAGTATAGTCGTATTGAAGTCTGACTCGATCCCACAGAGAGAATAAATTAAATGATATTATAATAAATATTTGAATCTAATAAAATCTTAATCAGATTCATAGACGTAATTAGAATGAGTTGATTTTAATTAACTAAAAATTACAATAAACAAAATAAATAAATTCTCAAGACAAAAATCAATGAGAGACAAATTTTAGAGGTTCGATCTCACTTAACTATCAACCAGATTAATTTCTAAAGATTTTTATATCATAAATTTTTCTAATCTTCTATGATCTATCTAAGAATTCTTAATATTTTCTACTTTCTTTCCCAAGTGGTAAGTAGATAATTGTATCTGCTCCATTTTTTGTACTCATAATCAGGGTTGTTTGTGTTTTCACACAAAGTAAGAAATTGTTTGAAAATGTAAATTTTATAAAGCAATTTCTCATTTTGTCTTTATTTAATCAAGATATTAATATGGTTAAAACAAATGTATAAGTAGTTGATGATATTAATTCAAAATGAGTCAATTGTAGGTATAAGATCTTATAAAGAGAACACTAAATATGGGAGTTGGACTATATAATTCAAACGAATGAAAATTAAATGCAATCTAAATAAGTGGGACGGGTGGAGTAGTATTAACCTCAATATTCATATCAAAGTTTAAATATTAAATGAGGTAAATAATATAATAATTCTTCTCATAACTTCAATGGATTTATGAGCCTCCCAAACTTTATAAACACCAACGATATATTTTACTATGGTATAATTCAAATTCTCATCTCCCAAATGTTAGATTTTAAATAATTATAACAATTCAAACAGTGATCAGTTAATTTAACGTAATTAAATCAGGAAAAAAATATAAAACAAACCAACGATGAAATCTAATATGTTAATCAAAACATAAAAAAAACATGTTGTCATGTCAAGCTACGTCGTCCTTCTAGACAAAGAAATAAGTTTATAACAAAAATAAAAATAAAGCAAAACATATTCTTAAAAATTGAAAGGAAACGTAACTTGCATGAAAATTGCAGTACATAATTCCTTATAATTATTTTATTTTTATTAAATTATACATTAATTAAAGAATTTTGCCTTTCTATAATATTGATTTCCTTAAACTATATATTTAATCTCTTATATTTAAAACAACTAGTGCCTCACCCGTGCGATGCACATAATTTTATTTTATGTAATTAATTATTATAATTAATAAGTATAAGTATTTGCATAAATTAGTTATATTTATTGATATAATATAATAAAAAACTTTTATAAGACAATCTTATGAATAAATTTTGTGAGATAAATATATTCGTTTTTAGACTAAACAAAAAATCCTAGCCGAAAATATTAAGAATTCTTGGTTCACCATTATTTATCTTGACAACTAGAAAATATTTTAATTCTCTATTAACTGATTTTATTTTTAAAAAAAATTATAAGAACATCAACAAATTTTTTTAATTACTTATTAAAAATTTTACTTAGATAACATTTTTTTTCTTTTTAAAAAAAATTTCTAAGAGGTTTTTCAAAATAATTTTCAACTATTATATCACCGTCTATCCAAATATTAATGCTAGCTCCAAGGTCAAGTATGACCACTTTCAACAAGATTAATTAAAATAGGAGATTTTTTACGAGTGACTGTTTGTGACGATCAGACATCATAGGAGGGGTTAGAGAACCGATGTCGTCAGGCTGTTATTAGTTTGAATTGAGGTAGAGCTATTCAAGTTCTCAATGCTCTGGAGCCACGAGCCTAGACTCTTGTTACGGTATTTTATCTTGCATGCATACGATGTCAAGTTTTAGTATAGTCGTATTGAAGTTTGTCTCGATCCCACAGAGAGAATAAATTAAATGATATTATAATAAATATTTGAAACTAATACAATCTTAATCATATATTCATAGGTGTAATTAGAATGAGTTGATTTTAATTAACTAAAAATTACAATAAACAAAATAAATAAATTCTCAAGACAAAAAATCAATGAGAGACAAATTTTAGAGGTTCGATCTCACTTAACTATCAACCAGATTAATTTCTAAAGATTTTAATATCATAAGTTTTTCTAATCTTCTATGATCTATCTAAGAATTCTTAATATTTTCTACTTTCTTTCCCAAGTGGTAAGTAGATAATTGTATCTGCTCCATTTTTTATACTCATAATCAGGGTTGTTTGTGTTTTCACACAAAGTAAGAAACTGTTTGGAAATGTAAATTTTATAAAGCAATTTCTCATTTTGTCTTTATTTAATCAAGATATTAATATGGTTAAAACAAATATATAAGTAGTTGATGATATTAATTCAAAATGGGTCAATTGCAGGTATAAGATCTTATAAAGAGAACACTAAATATGGGAGTTGGACTATATAATTCAAACGAATGAAAATTAAATGCAGTCTAAATAAGTGGGACGGGTGGAGTAGTATTAACCTCAATATTCATATCAAAGTTTAAATATTAAATGCGATAAATAATATAATAATTCTTCTCATAACTTCAATGGATTTATGAGCCTCCCAAACGCTATAAATACCAACAATATATTTTACTACGGTCTAATTCAAATTCTCCTCTCCTAAATGTCAGATTTTAAATAATTATAACAATTCAAATAGTGATCAGTTAATTTAATGTAATTAAATTAGGAAAAAAAATATAAAACAAACCAACGAAGAAATCTAATATGTTAATCAAAACATAAAAAAACATGTTGTCATGTCAAGCTACGTCGTCCCTCTAGATAAAGAAATAAGTTTATAACAAAAATAAAAATAAAGCAAAACATATTATTAAAAATTGAAAGGAAACGTAACTTGCATGAAAATTGCAGTACATAATTCCTTATAATTATTTTATTTTTATTAAATTATACATTAATTAATAAGTTTTGCCTTTCTATAATATTGATTTCCTTAAACTATATATTTAATCTTTTATATTTAAAAGAACTAGTGCATCTACCCGTGCGATGCACATAATTTTATTTTATGTAATTAATTATTATAATTAATAAGTATAAGTATTTGCATAAATTAGTTATATTTATTGTTATAATGTAATAAAAAACTTTTATAAGACAATCTTATGAATCAATTTTGTGAGATAAATATATTCGTTTTTAGACTAAAGAAAAAATATAATTTTTAGGCTAAGATTAATATTTTTATTGAGATAGGCATCGGGTTGACCTGTCTAATAATAGTTTTATTTACAAAAAATTACCTAAAAATAATAAAAGCATTTTAGTAAATCTATATATAAAAAAAATTTACCTACACAAATAGAATGAGAAAGATTAGAAAAAGGGATTATACTCTAAATACTCAATGAAAAAATCAATAAGTTTCATGTGACATCCATTGAGTTCTATGTTTTGAAGACAGTCTCTTGAAATCATTACGCAAATGATATGTAGCAAAAATATGATAAAATACGAACAATGTTAGATCCATTAACAAAAATCACGTCAATTACACAAAATATTTGATGTATACATAAATAAAAATGAAAAAAAACTTACCAAAAAATTTAGTTTCGTCAATGACATCTGCATTCGTCAATTCTCTAAAGCTTTTGTTCAAATATCTTTGATGGAAAACTATCATCGAAAATTTCACACACATTTGTTTAATTGAAAAAATTGCATTTGTATTTGTTTGAAGTGGTCTTGTATTCAATATATTTTGTGCAACAATCATATTTTTGAAAGTATAAAGATTACCTTCTTTGAGTATTGGCTTCAATTTCTCAACGACGCCATATTCTATGGTTGTATGTATGCGTGCCCCTTGTAAAATTGAGAAAAATATAAATTATACTAACATTTTTTAGATAGATTGATATAAAAACAAAAAAATTTAGTATAACTCAACATCATGAAATATACATTCCACTGTGGGATCTCTCTTGTTTTCATATGGAGGTAGTTCGTAACAACGAACCGATCATAGTTTTTGTAGTGGCCCGAATCCAGAATTAATGATTAATGAGTACTTAATCGTACGATCATATTTAGATTAATTAAAACATGATTAAGGAAATTCCCAAGGGATTAATGGAGTCCGAAAATGAATCCAGGACACTCAAAAATAGTGGGAAAGGTTCGGTAGTGTGAGACCTCGGTTCTAAACGACAATTAAAGGAGTAATTCAATAAGTAAGCAATTAAAAGCCAAGAGCATTTTTTTTTTAAAAGGGGACGTGCGGGCGCGCAGCTTGAGGCGCGGGCGCGCATGGCGTCCTGCCCAAGCCCTCGCGCGGGCGCGCCACCCGAGGCGCGGGCGCGCATCGCCTGCTGAATTGGCTCAAAACAAGCCTCCAAAAGTGCAATAACATAACCAAAAGAACTCTAACATGATCCAACAATTATATATCCAACAACGTAGCATTTAAATACATAAAAGTGAAGAACACGCATCGATGCTAGCTATTACAAGCCGAATACAGAATACAAGAGTTCTAACCATAAGCAAGACCACTTCCAATCCAAGTTCAAGTTCTTAACATGCTTCAAAACATAAGCTAGATTGTCATGCTAACAAGACTTCTAAACCGAGTCTCACTTCTACATCATTCCCTCAAAGCTAACCATGCCTCTTCTGACTGGATCTTGCCCCACCTGATGCCAAGTACACATACAAAACAAAGCAACATCCGGATAACCGGTGAGAATGATAATCCCAGTAAAAGAAACATAACAAGTAATACAACAATAATCATGCTTTCAAGACAACGACGAAATCCATGACAACGTAATGAGATGCATGTCTTTAAACCGGGATATCAAATCTGATAAACGAGGGATTGCTGCTGTGCTTTTGGGATCCCGAGGGTGAGATTACGTAACGTCTCACCGACTCACCCAATCGAGGTGGTGCCACGTATCCCACTCCTCTAGACTTTGAGCAACTATAATGAGTATGCTAGCACTAGGCGAAACGACTACGACCTAGGCCACTCAATCATAGTTCCCAAACGTCTAAACAAAAAGGGCGGTTCTGCCCGCTGAAAACAAGATTGGCTCAAGATGAATGCATAACAGAAACATAAAACATAGCCATATAACAAAAGCTCAATCAAAACAACAGAACACAAGTTCCTCATGCTAGAACGAGTGTAGATGCAAGTATGTGCTTTTAAGGGAAACTCGAGAACCAACTGTCCCGAGTATGCTATCCCGCTATCGATGTCTGCTTTTACCTTTCAATGTCGTAGATCCAACTCCGGACAAGCTACAACAAAATATTGTATCAACAACTATACAACCTAAAGAACAAACAATGGTTCAAGGAAATCTCTTTACCGATCCTCGTCCAAATCTTGACGAACAATGCTGCTAACACGGCTTGACAAACTCCAAACGAATCTGTTCAGATACAAATCAAAGATCAATTACCATGATCGACTTACAAGCCAAGTTCAACAACTCAATAACGGTTCGAAATCCCCAAAACTCAAACCGACGGCATAACGGCTATAAACTGAACAAACCGACAACGCAGACAGCAGTTCAATAGCGATATCAACTCAATTCAATGTTAATACAACAACAACAAGACAAACCCAACAAATCTCAAAATCATGATTTTCGAAAATAGCTTCCAAAAATCATAACAATTCCGAACGTCGCTCTAATTCAAAATCGACAGATAATAAACGATCAGAACTCCGCCAAGAACAACATACTAGAATCTAGATCGATTCTAACAACCTCCGAAAAAGAAAACATATCTGATCGGAGAAATACTTACGGTATAACGGAGCTCTCACTGCAGTGATCACTAATCTGCCTTCAGAAACAATTTCTAACGGCCGGATCGAGCTCGGGAGGAAATCTGGAAGCTTGGAAAAGCTTGAAGGCGTCTTCAATGGAGGAGCTCGATTTAGGGAAGAGGATCAAATGATTTCCAAGTCAAACAAATGTGTAGATAATATATAAAAATCAATATTTGCGTTTTAGTCCCTGAAATTTCCAAAATTTGCAAAAAAGACCCTGATCAAAATCAAACCGGCTTGAGAACTCTGAAATCTCTGATTAACTCAAATAAACTCATTTAAGATAAAAACAGGGCGTTACAATTCTCCCCCATTAAGAAGAGATTTCGTCCTCGAAATCAATGAGAACCACAACTCATAAGATAGAATAAAGAGCTAAAGACAGTAAGAAGAACTCACGTCATCCGAATAACTCCGGAAATCGCTGTCTCATGTCAGACTCTGTCTCCCAAGTCGCTTCCTCGACGCCGTGACGGCTCCACTGCACTTTCACCAACGGAATCGACTTGGTCCTAAGTTGTTTCTCCTTCCGATCAAGGATCTGAATCGGTCGCTCAAAGTAGCTCAGAGTCTCGTCTAACTCGGCTTCGTCAGGCTGAAGGATATGTGAAGGATCTAGATGATACTTTCGCAGCATAGAGACGTGAAAAACGTCGTGAATACCAGATAAAGACGGAGGAAGTGCAAGTCGGTAGGCAAGATCGCCTATCTTCTCGAGAATCTCATACGGACCGATGAATCTCGGAGATAACTTCCCTCTCTTACCGAATCTGACAGTGCCCCTGAACGGAGAAATCTTAAGGAAAACGCGGTCTCCCTGCTCAAAACTCAGAGGTCTACGTCTGACGTTCGCATACTTCGCCTGTCTATCTTGAGCTGACTTCATTTTGGTCTGAATGATCTTAACCTGCTCTGCCATATCTCTAAGCATATCCGGTCCCAAATCTGGTGACTCGGACAAGTCATCCCAAAACAACGGAGATCGGCATTTCTTACCGTACAATGCCTCAAAAGGCGCCATACCGATACTCGCTTGGAAGCTGTTGTTGTAAGAAAACTCGACAAGAGGCAAAGAATCCTGCCAACTAGTGCCAAAATCTAGCACTACCGCTCGCAGCATATCCTCTAACGTCTGGATAGTCCGCTCTGACTGTCCATCGGTCTGAGGATGATAAGCTGTACTCAGATGCAATCGAGTACCAAGTGCCCCCTGAAGACTGTGCCAGAAGTGAGAAGTGAATCTAGGATCTCTGTCTGAAACGATCGACTTCGGCACACCATGCAATCTCACAACATTGCTAACATACAACTCAGCCATCTGATCATGACGATACGTCATCCTGTACGGAATAAAACACGCAGACTTCGTCAATCGGTCGATCACTACCCAAATGGCATCGCATCCTCGAATGGATCGTGGTAGCTTCGTGACGAAATCCATGGAAATGTGATCCCACTTCCATTCAGGAACAGATAGACTGTGCAACAGACCTCCTGGTCGCTTCCGTTCTGCTTTCACCTGTTGACAATTCAAACACCGAGATACAAACCTCGCTACGTCGCTCTTCATTCTCTTCCACCAGAACTGGTTCTTCAGATCGTTGTACATCTTACGACCTCCAGGATGAATACTAAACCGATTGCAATGAGCCTCTCGGAGAATACGCTGTCTCAACTCCGAAATATCAGGCACAACAATACGGTTATTCACGAACAAAACATCATCTCTAACCTGGAATTCAGACTAATGACCCGATCTGACTTTCTCTACTGAAATCTGGATGCTCGACTCAGACTTCTGTGCTTCTCTGATTGCAACAAACAACTCTGGCTCGGCTTGAATAGCAAACACTCTGATAGTCTCCCTATCTGTTTCAAACTCTAAACCAGAAGTGCAAAAATCATCGATCAACTGAGAAACACCGATAGTAGAAAGAGATAAAGAACAAAGCTTTCGGCTCAAGGCATCTGCAACTGCATTAGACTTCCCCGGATAGTTCTTGATTTCACAGTCGAAATCCTTCAACAGATCTAACCATCTTCTCTGTCTCATATTTAACTCTGCTTGTGAAAACAAGTACTTAAGGCTCTTATGGTCAGAAAAGATCTCGAAAGACTCACCATAAAGATAGTGACGCCAGATCTTCAGAGCAAAGACGATCGCAGCTAGTTCAAGATCATGGACCGGATAACGAGTCTCGTGCGGTTTCAGCTGCCTCGATGCATACGCTATCACATGCTTATGCTGCATAAGTACACAACTCAAGCCTCGGTTAGAAGCATCACAATAGACTGTGAAACCTCCAGTACCCTTCGGAATAGAAAGAATTGGAGCACTGGTCAGTCTCCTCTTCAGATCAACAAAGCTAGCCTCACAATTTGGAGTCCAAACAAAAGGCGCATTCTTCTGAGTCAGCTGGGTAATAGGCTTGGCAATAGACGAGAAACCCTCGATGAAACGACGGTAATAACCAGCTAAACCCATGAAGCTTCGGATCTCCGGCACTGAAGTAGGTCTAGGCCAATTCATAACCGCTTCAATCTTGCTGGGATCGACAGAAATCCCATCTTCAGAAATAATATGACCGAGAAAGACAACTCGATCTAACCAGAATTCACACTTAGACAGCTTGGCAAACAACTGCTCAACTCGCAAAATCTGCAGTACGGTCCTCAAGTGCTCTGCATGGTCAGTACGGTTCTTCGAGTAGATAAGAATATCATCGATAAAGATAATGACGAACTCATCTAAATAACGCTGAAAGATACGGTTCATCAAACCCATAAAAACCGCTGGGGCGTTAGTCAAACCAAACGGCATGACTATAAACTCAAAGTGACCATACCTCGTCCTGAATGCGGTCTTAGGAACGTCTTCCTCTCGCACTCTCAACTGGTGATAACCTGACCTCAGATCAATCTTAGAGTAAACAGAGGAACCCTGCAGCTGATCAAACAAGTCATCTATTCGGGGTAAAGGATACCTGTTCTTAACTGTAGCCTGATTCCATTGACGGTAGTCGATACAGAGCCGCATAGAACCATCCTTCTTCCGAACGAATAGAACAGGAGCACCCCAAGGCGATACACTAGGTCTGATGTATCCCTTGGCAATCAAATCCTCAATCTGCTTCTTCAACTCTCTCAATTCAACAAGTGCCATACGATAAGGAGCTTTTGAAATAGGTTGAGTACGTGGCACTAAGTCAATGCTGAATTCGATTTCTCGAATAGGTGGCAAACCAGGAACATCTTCCGGGAACACATCCGCAAATTCTCTAACCACCGGTAAATCTACCAAAGCTGGGCTAGATTTCAATACATCAACTGCATACACCAAAAATCCTTCTGCACCTTTCTGTAGCAAACGAGTCATAGATAACACTGAAATCAAAGGAATTCTAGATCGAGAACCCTTACCAAAGAATTTCCACTCGTCTGCCATTTCCGGTCTGAACCTGACAACTTTCTGGAAACAATCGACTGTCGCCCTGTACTTGGTTAAAACATCTATCCCGACAATACAATCAAAATCTGACAGTCCAAGTACAATACAGTCGAATTCTAACAAATTTCCTTCAAAACACAGTTCACAGTTCCTGACTAATCTGACAGAAACAATTCCTCCACCCAAAGGTGAAGTAACAGCTACTACTGTAGGCAACAATTCAGTTGGCAAAGCATGCAATAATACGAATTTCTCAGAGATAAAAGAATGGGAAGCACCTGTATCTATCAAGACATGAGCAGAATAACCGAAAATCGAACAGTTACCTGTTATAACATCGTCAGGTGCTGCTTGAGCCTGATCCTCTGTCAGAGCAAAGACTCGTGCTTGCTGTCTCGGAGGCTGATTTGCACTGGTACTACCTCCCTGTCTGTTCTGCTGCTGAGGCTGGAAAGAGTGCACTGCAGAAGACTGCCTCTCAGGCTGAGCTGCAGGTCTAGACGAACTCCCACTATGAGCTCTATCTCTGTTACGTTGAGGGCACACCTTAGAGAAGTGTCCCGGTTGCTGAAATGTGTTACAATTGCCGAAGACTCCCACACACTGATCCGGTGAGTGTCTTCCTCCACACTTGCTGCAGTACAAGGATGATGACCCAGAACTCGGTCCTGAACCGAATTGCTTCGAACCACTGGAACTGGACGAACTGTTCCCCTGCCTCTTGAACTGTTTACCTCTCGCCTTGTACTGATCCTTTCTGTTTCCCCCACTGTTACCATCTTCATACCTCTGCTGCTGGTTCTGATGCTGAGGTGGCTGATTCTGATACTGAGAGGGTTGGTTTTGATACTGCCTCTGCTGCTGAGGTGCTACCTGATTACCTCTTTGCCTCCACAAGCCAGCTTCTGCTCCCTTTGCGTGATTCATGGCATCCGCAAAGTTGTCTGGCCTAGCAGTGTTCACCAAAGTGAAGATGTCAGGATTCAAGCCATTAATGAAATGATCTGCCTTAGCTTCTTCATCTCCGGCAATTAGTGGTGCAAAATGCAACAGACTATCAAACTTGGCAACGTACTCTTCGATGTTCAGATTCCCTTGTCTCAAATTGGCAAATTCTGCTCCCTTGTCCTTACGGTACGAGATAGGGAAAAACCGCTTATAGAATTCAGATTTAAAAAGAGTCCAAGTAACTTCCGTACCTCTATTCTCTATTTCTTTCTTTGTCATGATCCACCAGCTCTTAGCAACCCCACGTAGCTGATGAATGACTAACCTGATTCTGCGGTCATCTGTGTAATCAATGGAATCGAATAGCTGATCAATATCATCCAACCAACTCTCGCAGTCAACTGGATTTTCCGAACCCATCAATAATGGCGGATTGAACGACTGAAACCTCTTCAACAAGGTTTCCATAGGCGTTGCTGAAGCATCCAACTGGTCAACTTCAGTGCTAGCTTGCTCAGTTGCAGGGATAACTGGCGGTGTGTTTCTGTTTATCACTCGACGAGGACCCATCTGATAATCAAAGGTTAGGACACGAGATATCTCAATCGCTACAATCAGTGCCCTTACAACCGCTTGGAATACCGGATACCAGTCGATAACAGAAACAGTTATTTTTCAAGTAGATCATGCTTTATAAATTAAATCACATAACCATGTAATTCAATAATTCTCAATAATAAAGCATGCTCGCATGGAATTAAGTACACAGTTAAAATAATTCAAACACATGCGAGGAGCCAATACACGCAGACTCGATCTACCCGCTCACTCTAGTTCGACCAAGAATCTTAAGTCTCTGATACCACTTAATGTGAGACCTCGGTTCTAAACGACAATTAAAGGAGTAATTCAATAAGTAAGCAATTAAAAGCCAAGAGCATTTTTTTTTTTTTTAAAAGGGGACGTGCGGGCGCGCAGCTTGAGGCGCAGGCGCGCATGGCGTCCTGCCCAAGCCCTCGCGCGGGCGTGCCACCCGAGGCGCGGGCGCGCATGGCCTGCTGAATTGGCTCAAAACAAGCCTCCAAAAGTGCAATAACATAACCAAAAGAACTCTAACATGATCCAACAATTATATATCCAACAACGTAGCATTTAAATACATAAAAGTGAAGAACACGCATCGATGCTAGCTATTACAAGCCGAATACAGAATACAAGAGTTCTAACCACAAGCAAGACCACTTCCAATCCAAGTTCAAGTTCTTAACATGCTTCAAAACATAAGCTAGATTGTCATGCTAACAAGACTTCTAAGCCGAGTCTCACTTCTACATCATTCCCTCAAAGCTAACCATGCCTCTTCTGACTGGATCCTGCCCCACCTGATGCCAAGTACACATACAAAACAAAGCAACAGCCGGATTACCGGTGAGAATGATAATCCTAGTAAAAGCAACATAACAAGTAATACAACAATAATCATGCTTTCAAGACAACGACGAAATCCATGACAACGTAATGAGATGCATGTCTTTAAATCGGGATATCAAATCTGATAAACGAGGGATTGCTGCTGTGCTTTTGGGATCCCGAGGGTGAGATTACGTAACGACTCACCGACTCACCCAATCGAGGTGGTGCCACGTATCCCACTCCTCTAGACTTTGAGCAACTATAATGAGTATGCTAGCACTAGGCGAAACGACTACGACCTAGGCCACTCAATCATAGTTCCCAAACGTCTAAACAAAAAGGGCGGTTCTGCCCGCTGAAAACAAGATTGGCTCAAGATGAATGCATAACAGAAACATAAAACATAGCCATATAACAAAAGCTCAATCAAAACAACAGAACACAAGTTCCTCATGCTAGAACGAGTGTAGATGCAAGTATGTGCTTTTAAAGGAAACTCGAGAACCAACTGTCCCGAGTATGCTATCCCGCTATCGATGTCTACTTTTACCTTTCAATGTCGTAGATCCAACTCCGGACAAGCTACAACAAAAGATTGTATCAACAACTATACAACCTAAAGAACAAACAATGGTTCAAGGAAATCTCTTTACCGATCCTCGTCCAAATCTTGACGAACAATGCTGCTAACACGGCTTGACAAACTCCAAACGAATCTGTTCAGATACAAATCAAAGATCAATTACCATGATCGACTTACAAGCCAAGTTCAACAACTCAATAACGGTTCGAAATCCCCAAAACTCAAACCGACGGCATAACGGCTATAAACTGAACAAACCGACAACGCAAACAGCAGTTCAATAGCGATATCAACTCAATTCAATGCTAATACAACAACAACAAGACAAACCCAAAAAATCTCAAAATCATGATTTTCGAAAATAGCTTCCAAAAATCATAACAATTCCGAACGTCGCTCTAATTCAAAACCGACAGATAATAAACGATCAGAACTCCGCCAAGAACAACATACTAGAATCTAGATCGATTCTAACAACCTCCGAAAAAGAAAACATATCTGATCGGAGAAATACTTACGGTATAACGGAGCTCTCACTGCAGTGATCACTAATCTGCCTTCAGAAACAATTTCTAACGGCTGGATCGAGCTCGGGAGGAAATCTGGAAGCTTGGAAAAGCTTGAAGGCATCTTCAATGGAGGAGCTCGATTTAGGGAAGAGGATCAAATGATTTCCAAGTCAAACAAATGTGTAGATAATATATAAAAATCAATATTTGCGTTTTAGTCCCTGAAATTTCCAAAATTTGCAAAAAGGACCCTGATCAAAATCAAACCGGCTTGAGAACTCTGAAATCTCTGATTAACTCAAATAAACTCATTTAAGATAAAAACAGGGCGTTACAGGTAGGATCGGACGATTCAAACTGAGTTCGGAGGATCCGAACGCAAACGGAGCCAAGGATCGGAGGCCCCGGGGAGTTCGGACGATCCGAAGTCCGATCGGACGATCCGAACTTGAGCAGGGACACGTGTGTTGGTATCATCGGATGGCTGACGTCACGGATGACGTAATATTGAGTTCGGACGATCTGAAGAGCCAGTCCGGACCATCCGAACAGTGTATTGGACAGGTGTATGGTTGCATGCGATTGGTTGGACGCATGTGTTGGTATCATCTCAATTATTTTTAGGAGATTTCAGTAGCCATACATTATTATTTTTGAAGTTTTTATTTTGAAAAATTATGGTATTTTATTTATGTATTTTATAAAGCCCGTTTTCAACCAAAATAAGTCATTTTAATGACTTTTATCAACTTTTAAAAATTCCCTAATATCATATTTCGGGATTTATTATTTTCCATCAGATTAGTAGGTATTTAAGAGTTTAAAATTTTTAATTTTATGGTATAATATCTATCCTAATTATTATTAGAATAATTATCACCTAATTTAACTCTCATACCATCTAAACCTACGCCTCACTCATCCAGCCGCCTCCATCCTCTTCCTCTATCCCTCCCCCACGATTTTCAGCAGAAACGCATGCCCCATAGCGGATCTCTTGAAGGATTTTGGTGTTCTTCGTCGTCCCGTTGTCCCGGAGCCTCGTTTGTGCGTCGATTCTCGTTTTTACTTGTAAAGGCATGTCTAAATCTTTTCTTTCTACACCATATGAGCTATTATCACGTGTAGCATCAGGATTTTCATGATTTGCATGTTTTATTATCCGAAATATTGGAAGAATGCATGTTCAACCTCCTTCCTCATGTTGTTGATGTGTTTTCTTGAAGCATGACCACGTTTTTTTTTAGAAGGTATCGGTCCAGGGCTGTTGGCTGATGATCAGGGGGTGACTTAGGGTTATTTTGGTTGAGTGATGTGGTTGGTTTGGGGCTGAATGGGTCTAAAACGAAGCCACTCATTTCTGATGCACCAATTCGAGCAGTTTAGGGTTCTAAGGAAGAAGACTTCGTTCTCCTTCCTCTGGACACCATTTTGGGTTAGGTTTCTTGGGTTTGAACCCTTTAGATGTTGGCTAGGATTGAGAACTGGTTTCACAGTCTTTGGTGGTTGGAGTAGGTCGCACGATCGAAAAAACGGCCGCTGCTCCTGTCTGCACGCGAGCTGTGACAGCAGCTGAGTGCAAGCCTGTCTTCTCCTTCCTCAGGTCATGGTTTGGGCTGATTCTTGTCATGTTAGGACCGCCTGGGAGTGGGCTAGACATGGTTGGTGGTACTCCGGCCATTGGTGGCTGGAGTTGACCGGCCGAACGCCGGGAGTTGCCGCTGCTCATGGCCGAGAAGAGCTGGGAAGGGGGGGGGGGGGCGATCGGGTTTAGAGTTTGGGTAGGTCCGGGTAGGGTCTTGGGGCCTGGATCGGGTCTGGTAAGTCATGGGTCAGGTTAGGTGGGTTCGGGTCCGGGTTAGGTAGGCCGGGCTCGGGTATTTTAATTTTAAGTATTTAATGATTTATTGTGTTTTTGGGCCAAAATAATTAATTAGAAAATTATTTGGGCCTTAAATAATTTATTTAAGTTAGCCCAATGGTTTTCGTGGGCTTGGAAGCCATGGTAATTTTTGCGCCAGTCAGTGCATTTTTGGGCCAGTCTAGGAATTTATTGGGTTTAATTAAGTTAATGGGCTTAAATATTTTTATTTAGGCCCAGTTAAGTTTAAGAAGTAATTTTTGGGCTTTTGGTTTAATTAATGGGCTACCTTGAGATTTAATGGGATTTGAGTGAGTGATCAGCAGTCTGGACCAAACCCATAAAAATTATCAAGTCCGGAATATATATTTAATTTATTTTATGCATGAAAGTTATTTTTAAGTATAAGTATATTTATTATGAAAATCAATTAAATATATATTACGAACATATTTTCAGTGCATGCATTCATGAAATTTTACATGTTATGATTATGGTACTGGTTGAGCTATAAAATATTTTTTTGATGGAAATTGAAGTAGTCTGACAGCACAGAGGTGGTTATCCACTATTTAAGTTAAGAGGTAGTTTACTACCATCAAGAGGTGATTTATCACTGCCACGTACGTTGGTTCAGGAGAATGATCAGTCGGCACAGATTTAGTCACACTTACTGATAGGACCATAGACTGTTTCAAAATATCATTCTCAACTATATTAAGCAATGCTTATGATGTCAAGTTATGCTTATGTTTAATAATCAGGATCAGTGATGTTTATGTCATGATTATGCTATATTTTTATTCATGCATGCATGTACACGTATATGTATTAGTATGATTATGTGATGTATTATTTTAACGTTTGTTATAAAGGATTAGACATGTTGAGCCTCTAGGCTCACTACGCTTATATGGTGCAGGTGAGCATGATGTTTCATTTGTAGCTCATACCAGTGGTGAGGATGTGTGAGCGAGCTGGCAGAGGACCCCGTGACCTCGCATCGAGTCCTAGCATGCTTTGAGTTATTTATGAGAGCCTTTAAAACATGTTTCATATTTCTATGTTTCAGTGGTTGAGAGGAATTTTATATTTTATTTATGGCTTTCTAATTCAGTTGTTGTTTGGGTGATTTTCTGAATAATAATTTTATTATTGCATGACTTAAGATTTTTATTTAAATACTTGGTTAGTATTATTATTTTTAATGTTTATACATATATATGTATGGGCATATATGTATAGTTATTATTTAAAAAAAGTTTTTCCGCATTTTATTAGTAGTAGGCGTTTCATTTGGTATCAAAGCGCGGTTCTTGGAGGGTGTCCATCTGCCACGTGAAGCTCAGAAATCCCACTACCGGTCTGTAAGTTTTAAATGTTTTATTATGATTTATCAGGAGCATATGTTATGACTTAAGACTTTATGTTAGCAAAGTTTTAAAATACTTAGTTATGAATTGCGATTTACGTGAAGAATGTGTGGTGATGCAGTATGCCCCAAGACATGTTATACGACAGGTTGACCACAAGGAATTTCGAATTTGGGAATTCGGTTTTATTTTGTTGAAACTAAGTTTGATATTTATGATATATGTGTTGTCACTTGAATTTTTTTGTAGTAACTTATTGATTTTAAGTTTGAATGATTTCATTGGTAAATTATTGGGTTGTGATGGTAAGAGGTAGCGGGCCTATCTAGGAAATATTTTTTATGAAGGTATAGTGAAAGATAGAACAATAAAGGTAAATTCCGATACGAGGTATTAAGTTTATGTGATAACAATAGAATTATTGCTTGAGGCGAGAGTAGGATTTCTCGCAAGAATGATTAATCGAGGGTTGTATCATTTTTTTCTTTGGTGAATTTAAAATGTTAATTTATAGAGGCTAGTATATATATTTTTGGGAATTAAGTCCGCATGTGTCAAATTATGCTAGTTGGGTTCACAGATATCATATTTTCATTCATTTATATTAAAGTTTTTCCTTTGACGACGAAGTCATGATTTTCTTGGAGATGACACTTGTACCATAAGGTTATAGTTTGATGGTTTGGGTTTTAAGTTTGTACTCTTAATTATATGAGGTATAAATTGATGATAAGTATGTTTTGTATCAGGTTCTTGAATCTTTGAGAATAAGAATAATCGTGGATTTATTTTGATAAAGAATTGGATAATCTTTGATAAGACTTAAGGGTTCGCATGGTTGGTGTTACCAAGTAAGTTGTATTGGGTTTGACGTTCAAGTCACTACGTTTAAATAAATAGATTTGAGAACTTGTCAGCCTGACTTATAGATGTTGTGATGACCGAATGATGAAGGTGTAAAATTTTTTTTATAGGCTTGTGTAATTGGTCAGGGTATAACACAATTGTTATAAAATTTTGGTTTCGATGTCAAGTATAATATAAGCTTTAGATATGGCCTAAGAGTTGACGATATATATATATATATATTTGGAGTGAGTTATTTTGTTAAGAGTTGAGACATTTGAGAATTTGGGTTGTTGGTTCTACGCACATATGGGTATTTGAAGCACTTGGATTAATCATGAGTCGGCGTAATGACTTGATATTATAACTGTTATCTCGATACGTTCGTTTTACGTTGGGTTAATTGTATATAAGTATTTGTATTGATGTTCTTTAAATATCCTTAGGTTGTATAAATTTGAATTACGAGGTCATGTTATAGGAGTGTCTCCACCAAGATTTTTGGGATGCATGAGCAAAAAGTTAATAGTTGTCTTTTGACTTTACATGAGACCAACATGTATTACTTGTGAGCGGATTATTAAGTTTATTAGGTAATTGGCTTAGTATTTTGATTTTGAGGAGTTTAGATTCCATGGACTGTAAGTAGAGGCAACTAGGAAATGATATGGAATTAACTATTGAATGTTATATGATTACACTATTTAGAGACGATGACATGTAAATACTGTTCGGGGAATTTCACTCCTCCAATAGGAGAATCTAAGTGCCTTAAGCCTAAACTAACCACATAATTAGAATTCATATATTTTGGGCATATTCCTCACGTTAGGAGAATTTATGTTGTACATGACGTTTGACACTAAATTCACCTTTTGGGTTTCATGGATTTATAGCACTCGAGATTTAAGACTTTCAAGTGTTCAATAGTTGAAAGTGTAGTAGTAAATGGATAAGTTGAAGAAAATTGCGATGAATGACAGATGTTCGACTAAAAAATGTTTAACTTGTTATAGAAGGCTAGTGTGTGGATAAGCTTTACAAGTTGAATTTATTGGAGTTGATATTGTAATCCTATGCTTTAATAAGTAAATTTGGGAACAAAAGTTTGGCTCACGAATGTTGAAGGATTGATAAGTAGAGTGTATAAGTGACCGGCTAAATCGGTTTGATAAAAATCTACTGGCAAGCGCACCAGGTCAAGTAATAGTAAAGTGGACTGAGAGTCCAAGTATCGATCCCACAGGGACTGTTGTCAATTCTCAAGATTTAATTATTTTACTTAATCTAGACAAAATAATAGAAAATATTTTGAATTAAATAAAATAAGAATATAAAATAAAAACTGCTTAAGAAATACGAATAAAAATAACTAAAGATAAAAATAATTAAAATAAAGACAACCAAGACACACGTAGGTACCGAACAAATCTTGTAACATGTAGTCGATTCAGGACTCAGATTTAATCTTAATTCACGGGAATTCTCCTAATTTGTTCAAAGGAATATTTCTAGAACAATCAAACATATTCAAATATTGATGAACTAATCTTTCGTAATTCTAATCAAATTTGAATGCATTAAATATTTGTGAAAATTCAGTTTACACCCAAACCGCACACTGAAACCGAATTCTATTTCTAGTCGATTTTACAATATGTTAATTATCAGAGTGATCAAAATCAATACCTTCTCTGTCGACTTGGAATCGATTAACATGCAAGAAAACAGTTGATCAGACTATTCACAAGATAAATATAAATCTAACAATCAATAAAATAAAATCAACTCAGAAAAATCCCAAACAAACATCCAAGTTTTCTACATGAATTTGTTCGGCCCAATTACGCCGTTTTGGTTGAAAATAAACTACTCAATAATTAAAAATAATAATTCAAAAATAAAAATAAAAAGAAGAAAAGAAAGAAGAAATCTTCTCTCCCAAGCCTTGTAGCCGCCTCCTCTGTGTTGTGCGTGTTCTGGAACTTCGGAACCCTCAAAAATATGTTATAACTTGTATATATATGGTCCGGAACGCCTACCAGTTAATTTTCTCTCAAAACAAGGATTTTTCGGAACACATATGACCCCCGAACACACGCGCGCGCGGCATAGGCCTCGCGCGCCCGCAACACATAAAAACCGAGGCCTGGACACGAAACTCGCGCGCGCGCGAGCTTGATTCTCGCGCGCGCGCAGTACAAAAATTCTGCACCGAGCGACGATTTTCAAAAATTCTTATCTCAAGATCTAGCCGTCGGATTGATCTGAAATTTGGACAGAAGCTTCCAAACATCTTGAACTTTAGAACAGTAAATATCGGATTTGGAGCTCTCTAAAATTAAATTTGATTTTTTGAACAAAGCTGGTCCGTAATTCACTCTTCAAAAATATATTTTCCTGCAAAATTAACCCAAGGAGTGAAATACACACACATGCACTAAAACACATAAAAATAATATGAATTCACACAAAATAGACATAAATCTATCATGAACTAATGCATACAAAATGCACTTATCAACACCCCCATACTTAAACCTTGCTCGCCTCGAGCAAGACATGAAAAAACAACATTGAAACCAAAACATAAGTGAGGACGATTCATAAATGTGCAAAGCCTCTGAGAAGTTCAATCACAAAACCAAAAACACAAACATGCTCTCAATTTTTCATAATACACTTTCGGTTTAACGTGAACATGTGTGTGTGAAATGTCATTCCAGTTTCATGCAACTTAGACCGAATTCGTCTCAAATCTGCTTAGCGACCTGTGACAAATTAGTGCAAGTTTCACTTTTCAAGTGCACATTCCTTCCAACGACCTCTAGACAAACCCACCTCCCTTGAGATAATAATTACACACCTCCGGATTTTGCACCCGATATTGCATTAGCCCCAATAATTACCCGCTGACTTAGCTATAACTGGCTAGGATACGAAAAATCATTCAATTTTTTTTCTAATCCCCTCGTCTATAGCCCGGATGGAGCATCAATCCCATTGAATCCGCATACTTAGCCTTAAATTTAATCTTTTTTTTAGGATTTTAATCCTTTCAAGGCCCGGATGGAATTGAATAATTTTTTTTTCCTCTAGGTGCGCCCAAGATCATAAGTGTCTTACTAGAGCCTCATAAAAATTCATAAAACACAATCAAGATCCACAAATCACCTATTGCCGTGCAATGGTCAAACAGACAGAAACTTCATCAAATCTTTCGCTACAATTCACTGGTCTAACATTAGTGCTTAAAAATATTCATGGTTTAACCTACAGTTTCTCATGTCCAGTCAAGAGCAAAATTTTTCAAAATTTTTTTTTTTCAAATAAACTTCATCATCATTGGCTACCATGACTCATCCTACTCATGCAAGACAACACAAACGAACTTAAACAAACAATATGAAAACAAACACGAAACATGACAGATGCAACACAAACAATGCAAATAAACTATTTTACCCCCCATACTTATCCAAAACATTGTCCTCAATGCTTCAGAACAATGAACAGAATGCATAACTAACCCACAAATGCAAAGACAAACAAAAATACAATGAGAACAAAAATAACACTCCCCTGGTTTTCGATGCATCCTCTTCCTTCTTGATAGTATCAGCTGGGACACCAGCAGCAGATTGCATATATCGGCAAGCATGACCAACTGGCTTGGGAAAGAAACAAAAATCAAACAAAAACAAAAACAAAAACCAAAAATAAAATAAAAATAAAAAAGAAAGAACACTGGGTTGCCTCCCAGTCAGCGCTAAATTTATAGTCTAATACCCGACTATGCAGAAGCAACCATCAAAGAGCGGCTGCCGCCCATAGTAAGAATCATACAACTCTACGTATGGGTCTTGATTTCCTTCGCCCTCAAGCTTGGCGTGATATATACTTTGTAAGCTCGTCGGTCCAACAACACTTGTTCTGAAATTTTTCTTTTGGAAGAGACTCCGAATCTAGGCTGAAGGTCATAGAGGATGGAATACTGTGGGATTGGCGTCAATGGCAAAAAATTATCTTCTAACAATGTACATGAAACGACCACTGACGAGGTAAAATCTCTCTCCTTGAATGGTTCTTCCTCCTCTACTATCATGTTTGGCTAATACTCACAAGAAGATTCCTCAAAAATGATTTCTTCATGCTCTGGCTCAGTTACTTCTCTCAATTGGCAGATATCCAAAATTGGTTCTCTAATAAGCGCAATCTGTTCATCCAAAAGACTTATGCGGCTTTCTAAAAATTGATTTGTCTCTGTCTGTTGCCGCAAAAAATTCTCCAACTGAGCCACATAATCTTCGGAACGCCCAATACACTCTTCTTGATGCTCTGGTGGTTGGTTCGCAAAATTTTTAGAGTTGATATCTGGAGGATATTGGTGACTCCAACCCTGCAGTGAAGGATCACAATGCCAATGGTAGTCAAAATCTGCCATATCATTCAACAAGTGCATCGCACTGTCTTCATCTCTTCTAAACAATTGACTGCCAGTGGCCAGAGCTCCAGAATCTACCCAGCTTCTTGTAATCTCATCCAAACCACCATAAAAAATTTTAGTGAGGGTGTAAGTCGAAAACTGATGGCATTGAAATCTGTTCGCTAAATCATTGAATCTCCCCCAAGCAGCATAGAAAGGCTCCAAGTATTGTTGGCCAAATCTTGTGAACACCTGTCGATGGACCATCTCCAAGTACCTCACAAGCAAAAGAGAATAAAATTAAAATTAAAATAAATAATTAAACAAATGCAAGAAAAAAAAATCTAGTCTCAAGCAAATAATCTATCCTAATATTAACTAAACAGTCCCCGGCAACGGCGCCAAAAACTTGACCGGCTAAATCAGTTTGATAAAAATCTACTGGCAAGCGCACCAGGTCAAGTAATAGTAAAGTGGACTGAGAGTCCAAGTATCGATCCCACAGGGACTGTTGTCAATTCTCAAGATTTAATTATTTTACTTAATCTAGACAAAATAATAGAAAATATTTTGAATTAAATAAAATAAGAATATAAAATAAAAACTGCTTAAGAAATACGAATAAAAATAACTAAAGATAAAAATAATTAAAATAAAGACAACCAAGACGCACGTAGGTACCGAACAAATCTTGTAACATGTAGTCGATTCAGGACTCAGATTTAATCTTAATTCACGGGAATTCTCCTAATTTGTTCAAAGGATTATTTCTAGAACAATCAAATCTATTCAAATATTGATGAACTAATCTTTCGTAATTCTAATCAAATTTGAATGCATTAAATATTTGTAAAAATTCAGTTTACACCCAAACCGCACACTGAAATCGAATTCTATTTCTAGTCGATTTTACAATTTGTTAATTATCAGAGTGATCAAAATCAATACCTCCTCTGTCGACTTGGAATCGATTAACATGCAAGCAAACAGTTGATCAGACTATTCACAAGATAAATATAAATCTAACAATAAATAAAATAAAATCAACTCTGAAAAATCCCAAACAAACATCCAAGTTTTCTACATGAATTTGTTCAGCCCAATCACGCCGTCTTGGTTGAAAATAAACTACTCAATAATTAAAAATAATAATTCAAAAATAAAAATAAAAAGAAGAAAAGAAAGAAGAAATCTTCTCTCCCAAGCCTTGTAGCCGCCTCCTCTGTGTTGTGCGCGTTCTGGAACTTCGGAACCCTCAAAACAAGGATTTTTCAAAACACATATGACCCCCAAACACGCGCGCGTGCGCGCAACACATAAAAATAGAGGCCTGGAAACGAAACTCGCGCGCGCGCGAGCTTGATTCTCGCGCGCGCAGTACAAAAATTCTGCACCGAGCGACGATTTTCAAAAATTTATATCTCAAGATCTAGCCGTCGGATTGAGCTGCAATTTGTACATAAGCTTCCAAACATCGGGAAATTTAATCTGAACGGTTGAGATCGGATTTGGAGCTCTCTAAAATTAAATTTGATTTTTTGAACAAAGCTGGTCCGTAATTCACTCTTCGAAAATATATTTTCCTACAAAATTAACCCAAGGAGTGAAATACACACATATGCACTAAAACACATAAAAACACATAAAAATAATATGAATTCACACAAAATAGACATAAATCTATCATGAACTAATGCATACAAAATGCACTTATCAATAAGCATATAAAATCAGTCAAGTTTTGGCATAGTGCGATTGTTGTGTTCAGGAAGATGAATAGTAGAGTTAATATTTGACTTTTACGTATAAGTTGAGGTAAGTATGTGATTGTACTTTCATTATAGTACTAAGATTTGTATAAAATGTCAGATTTTGTTTACAGTGGAATGTAAGTAAATTGTAATGATTCTCTTTACGAGGTGTTTCAGCAGCGGAAGATTATAAATGTAGGTTTCGATGGAGATGAAGAGGACACCTGGGAAGGATAAAATATTTTGTTTATCAAAGTGCGCAGCAGAAGCATGAATTTTGGGATATTGAAACTTGGGAACTAGTTAGATAATCGTGTATTTAGTAAATTGGATTTTTGAGAGACTCCGTTATTAGAGTTTGATCATTCGAATTTCTAGGACGAAATTTATTTTAAGGGAGGGGGAGAATTGTAGCACCCGGTAATTTTTATACTTAAATTCGCATGCATAATTAGGGAAATTTAATTATTAAATTTTATAAATATGGGTTAAATATTATTATGTGTATTATGTGCATAATTTAAATTATTTTAGCATTTAACCCATAATTATGGAAATTCTAGATTTTTAAGAAATTTATTATTTTGATAACGTAAACGGGACCGTGGACGGACGAGATATTGATTTTTCATCCCAATTATTTTTAGGAGATTTCAGTAGCCATAAATTATTATTTTTGAAGTTTTTATTCTGAAAAATTATGGTATTTTATTTATGTAGTTTATAAAGCTCGTTTTTAGCCAAAATAAGTCATTTTAATGACTTTTATTAACTTTTAAAAATTCCCTAATATCATATTTCGGGATTTATTATTTTCCATCAGATTAGTAGGTATTTAGGAGTTTAAATTTTTAATTTTATGGTATAATATCTATCCTAATTATTATTAGCCTAATTATCACCTAAATTAACTCCCATACCATCTAAACCTACGCCTCAGTCATCCAGCCGCCTCCATCCTCTTCCTCTATCCCTCCCCCATGATTTTCAGCAGAAACGAAAGCCCCATAGCCGATCTCTTGAAGGATTTTGGTGTTCTTCGTCGTCACGGAGCCTCGTTTATACGTCGATTCTCGTTTTTACTTGTAAAGGCATGTCTAAATCTTTTCTTTCTACACCATATGAGCTATTATCACTTGTTGCATCAGGATTTTCATGATTTGCATGTTTTATGATCCGAAATATTGGAAGAATGCATGTTCAACCTCCTTCCTCATGTTGTTGATGTGTTTTCTTGAAGCATGACCACATTTTGTTTTAGAAGGGATCGGTCCAGGTCTGTTGGTTGATGATCAGGGGGTGACTTAGGGTCATTCTGGTCGAGTGAGGTGGTTGTTTTGGGACTGAATGGGTCTAAAACGAAGCCACTCATTTTTTATGCACCAATTCGAGCAGTTTAGGGTTCTGAGGAAGAAGATTTTTTATCCTTCCTCAGGACACCATTTTGGGTGAGGTTTGTTGGGTTTGAACACTTTAGATGTTGGCTAGGATTGAGAAGTGGTTTCAAAGTCTTTGGTGGTTGGAGTAGGTCGCACGATCAAAAACACCGCCGCTGCTCCTATCTGCGCGCGAGCTCTGACAACAGCTGAGTGCAAGCCTGTGTTCTCCTTCCTCAGGTCATGGTTTGGGCTGATGCTTGTCATGTTAGGACCTCCTGGGAGTGGGCTAGACATGGGTGGTGGTACTCCGGCCATTGGTGGCCGGAGTTGACCGGCCTAATACCGGGAGTGGCCGCTGCTCATGGCCGAGAAGAGCTGGGAAGGAGGGGGGCGATCGGGTTTAGCGTTTGGGCAGGTCCGGGTTGGGTCTTGGGGCCTGGATCGGGTCTGGTAAGTCATGGGTCAGTTTAGGTGGGTTCGGGTCCGGGTTAGGTGGGCCGAGCTCGGGTATTTTAATTTGAAGTATTTAATGATTTATTGTGTTTTTGGGCCAAAATATTTAATTAGAAAATTATTTGGGCCTCCAAATAATTTTATTTTGGCCTTAAATAATTTATTTAAGTTAGCCCAATGGTTTTTGTGGGCTTGGAAGCCATGAAAAATTTTGGGCCAGTCAGTGGATTTTTGGGTCAGTCTAGGAATTTATTGGGTTTAATTAAGTTAATGAGCTTAAATATTTTTATTTAGGCCCAGTTAAGTTTAGGAAATAATTTTTGGGCTTTTGGTTTAATTAATGGGCTACCTTGAGATTTAATGGGCTTTGAGTGAGTGATCAGCAGTCTGTACTAAACCCATGAAAATTATCAAGTCCGGAATATATATTTAATTTATTTTATGCATGAAAGTTATTTTTAAGTATAAGTATATTTATTATGAAAATCAATTAAATATATATTACGGACATATTTTCAGTGCATGCATTCATGAAATTTTACATGTTATGATTATGGTACTTGTTGAGCTATAAAATATTTTTTTGATGGAAATTGAAGTAGTGTGACAGAACAGAGGTGGTTATCCACTATTTAAGTTAAGAGGTAGTTTACTACCAGCAAGAGGTGATTTATCACCGCCACGTACGTTGGTTCAGGAGACTGATCAGTCGGCACAGATTTAGTCACACTTACTGATAGGACCATAGACTGTTTCAAAATATCATGCTCAACTATATTAAGCATGCTTATGATGTCAAGTTATGCTTATTTTTAAGAATCAGGATCAGTGATATTTATGTCATGATTATGCAATATTTTTATTCATGGATGCGTGTACACGTATATGTATTAGTATGATTATGTGATGCATTATTTTAACCTTTGTTATAAATGATTAGACATGTTGAGCCTCTAGGCTCACTACGCTTATATGGTGCAGGTGAGTATGATGTTTCATTTGTAGCTCCTACCGGTGGTGTGGATGTGTGAGCGAGCTGGCAGAGGACCCCATGACCGTCGCATCGAGTCCTAACATACTTTGAGTTATTTATGAGAGCTTTTAAAACATGTTTCATATTTCTATGTTTCAGTGGTTGAGAGGAATTTTATATTTTATTTATGGCTATCTAATTCAGTTGTTGTTTGGGTGATTTTCTGAATAATAATTTTATTATTGAATTACTTAAGATTTTTATTTAAATACTTGGTTAGTATTATTATTTTTAATGTTTATACATATATGTATGGGCATATATGTATAGTTATTATTTAAAAAAAAAAAGTTTTTCCGTATTTTATTAATAGTAGGAGTTTCAATATGCCGAGTTGTGGACTATGACCATGACTAGACGTGATGGGGCGCGACCCTATGCTAGTGTTAGTCTGGGAGTCTTTGTACTTCGGAGGTTTCCTGGGAGCCTTCGTGCTTCAGGATCGGCAGTGGGAAGGCTTCTCAGTATAGAGTCTTGGTAACAGTCATGACGGGTTATGACCTTGGATTAAATGCCTAGTTAGGTATCAGTGGTTTAGATATCGTCTGACTGTCGTCAGAGATATTGGTTTGCAATTTTGCCATGAGGACCAGTCTTGTAGGGATTTCCTTGACGAGCATGTACTCTGAGCAGATAGTTTTAGTCTATGGGATACTGCTGGACTAGTGGATCTAGTCGATGATTGGATTCTCTTGTGATAGGGGCTATCCAGGAGATGGATTTGTGATCTGTCTGGCACATTGACTCGGGGGTGAGTATTTTCCAGCAATGATGGTTTCCTTCAGTAATGGATTATATCCAATGCTAAGGATTGTACAGAACTATCTGAGGCGTGAGGGAAGCATGACTTATGCCAATGTACACTTGGTGGTGATTCCAGGTGGAACATCGTGGTAGGTTACCTCAGTCTTGATTTGTTGCAGTTTTAGCTAGGTATATAATTATCATGAGCATGTTCAGCGACATGAATCTTTCGGACTTGTATTGCGTCTTGGGTTTGGCAAGTCCTAATGATCATCTTGAATGAATATAGACAGTGGATAGTATGTCTAGACGGGTGCAGGCTTGACACTAGTGACTGCTTGTAGCTGTTGTTTAAATCTATCAGAGATAGAGGATTGAATCAGGTGTGATTATTTTGATTCCAAGTATTAGGGATTTGAGGATGTGTGGCAGTGAGATCATCGATTTTGATCGAGCCGTGAGAGTTTTTCATTGATAAGTAATTGTCTGATTAGGATTGATATCGTCAGGCAGAGCGAGAGCCACAGTAGATCGACTTGATCGATCAGATTATTCCAACCGGTGCTGAATTGGGATATAGAGAGTCAGGAAATACTGGGGATAATAATAGAAGTATGGTATGATTAGATACAGCGATTCAAGTGAATTTAGGGAATTCTTCAGTCGTTAGGAATCCCCAGGAATGCGGGAATAGGGGCTTTTGGATTCTGTGGATCACGAAAGTGGTCATAGGTTGACTCTTGTGATCATAGTTCGTTGATAGCGTTGCTGAGATTACCATGGACGGAATTTGATCTGAGCATTGCTTGGTGTTAGCAATGATTGATCCAGTTTGCGGAAATAGGATTCAGTGACTGTCCCAGGATTGTCAGCGGACAAATTTTGGGGGCTGTTAGTCGGAGTGTTTTGCTTGGGTGCTTCCAGCAGATTTCTCAAGAGTTGTTCTTGAGAGGCGATTCGACAAGTGCTTATGGATTTCAATGAGCATTAGCAAGTTAGCATTAGTTGTTTCATGGGATGAGACAGCAGATGAGACTGGTGTTTCTGAGTCTGGCAGGAGTGTTTTCGCTGATATCCCAGTTCATTCTGATATGCTGTGTCATTGAGAGGTTGAGATAGTGGGATTGCCGCTAGTATTGATAGATTCTGTGTGGGATCAAGGTGAACCAGTTTGGTTATCCCAGTTAGTGAGTCAAGGATTTTTCATTATCTAGTACAAGATAACTGGAATCATTTTCGTCTATACTATCTCTAGTGACGAGATAGAGGTAAGCGTTCGATATAGACTACTAATGCTGAGGATGGTGTTAGTCCATCCGAGAGTTTCAGCAGGATGGTAGTATATTTCGAGGTGACGACATCGAAGAGTGCATTAAGACAAGAAATTGTGTACAATGATTTTGTCACAATTGGGATTAGTAAACAGAGATTTTGTCATCTGTTTACTTAGTTGGTGTTCTTGGGAACATTCTTCAGCATCAGGCAGGGTAAGTACTGAAGGTACGTGCTATAATGCCAGGAATTGTCAGGATTTGGTTGTTATCCATGGCAGGATGACTAATGCGATCGAATAGATGCTATCTACGATAGAGAGGTTCGAATCAAGGTTGATCGCAATCAATCTGAGGATTTCAGATGGTTAGAGTGGAATCTAGATCGATTGTTTTGCGCTCTACTTCGAGGGACGCGATGTTGGTGTTAAACCAGTGAGATACAACGTGTTGTATCTTGTTTTCTCATTGGGCAGCGATGGAGTTCGTGCATGTCCAGAGATAGCTGATGACTAGTTACGATCTTAGCAGGAGTGTCATCACTAAGAATTGTAGGTAGTGTGGCTGATACAGTCGGCAATTTGGACCGAATGTGCCGTGTCATTTGCGGATTACGAGGGATAACTGACGGTAGTCAGTAGTGTTACGCAATTCTAGCAGAATTGCTGATAAGAAGGTAGTTATTACCAAGATGATCGTTAAAAGCGTGCGAGTTTGGAATCAGTGCGGATTCTAAACCGAGTTTACGTTCTAATGTGGTTCAGTGATCGAACAGAACCTGGAAGTTTAGCGAGGTTTGGGGTTGTCGAAGGTTATTCGACCAGTGGTTTCGAACCGGAACTATTGGTGGATTGGGCAAGTGGTCTATGTTATGTTCTCGAGGGTTACCCTAGATTTCAAGGACAAAATCTTTCAAGGGAGGGAGAATGTAGTGGCCCGTATCCAGAATTAATGATTAATGAGTACTTAATCGTATGATCATGTTTAGATTAATTAAAACATGATTAAGGAAATTTCCAAGGGATTAATGGAGTCCGAAAATGAATCCAGGACACTAAAAAATGGTGGAAAAGGTTCGGTAGGATCGGACGATTCGAACTGAGTTCGGAGGATCCGAACGCAAACGGAGCCAAGGATCGGAGGCCTCGGGGAGTTCGGATGATCCGAAGTTCGATCGGACGATCGGAACTTGAGCAGGGACACGTGTGTTGGTATCATCGGATGGCTGACATCACGGATGACGTAATATTGAGTTCGGACGATCCAAAAAGCCAGTTCGGACCATCCGAATAGTGTATTAGACAGGTGTATGCTTGCATGCGATTGGTTGGACGCGTGGCAGAGATCGGACGATCCGATGAGGCAATCGGACGGCCCGAAGCAGATCGGACGCTCCGAACTTAGGATCGGACGGCCCGATCGTGTGCTATAAATATGGGGTCGCGGAGAATCATTTGTGCGAATTCCGAATTCCTCTCCTTCACCCACGTGGCTCTATTTTAGGGCTTTGGGTACTCTTATTTTAGAGTTGGAGTAAGGAATATATATATATATATTAGCATAAGTCAGACAGTGTCTGACATAGTAGTGGAGCAGTGCTCGTGTAGTAGAGCCGTACTCGAGGCTGTGGAGCTGCAACAGGGGTGTGCCCCTAGTTGCGGGATAGTCGCCATCAGCGGGCTGACGACGGATGCAGTATAGCTATGGTCTTCTTAAATTATTTAGGAGTATGCAATAGCTTAGTTAAGGCTTTTAGAGTCTAATGAATGATGCATGGGTATTTGCATTGTAGGGTTGATGATAGGCTTGGAACCTAGAGTGGGACTACTAGGACTGCCTGTAGTAAGGTATGTAAGTACTGAATGAGATTGTCAGCGGATATGCATGCTTATATGTTGCATTTATGTATTTGCATGTTATTGATATATGGCATGTACATATCATCTTGTGCCTGTATATCTGTACATATTTTTGAGATGAGCCAGTTAGGGTTACTCAGCCCTGTTTGGACGTTTGATATCGAGTACCCTTAGGTACTGGTATCTAGAGGACTCCGTGGTCCGCGTCCGAGATTCGGGAGTGAGTGGTCGCACACAGTGGTTAGCTACCCCGATGTGACGAGCTCATATCCCAGGCGCTAGTCTGAGCAGTTTGCATACAGTTATCCCTGATATGGATACCCTATCATTTGCATGCATCATATTTGTATGTTTATCCGTGCTTTCGTATTGAGCTTAGAGCTCACGTCCAGTCTTTTCTGTGTATCTGGACATCCCATTCGACGGGGCTTGTTTATGTGCAGGATTGAGCACCAGGAGCTTGGAGAGGCCAGTGACCTTTGAAGACAGCAAGATTAGCTGTAGGTTTTATTTAAGTTATTCGATTGGGTTGTATAATCGAATTTGTTTAACCGGTTGTATTCCGCCGGTCTACTTGTATTTAAGTCTTCCGCAACGATTTATTTAATGCATGCTGAATTATGCACTTAACTGTGATTAGGTAGTAAATCCGGGTGAGGTCGTTACAGTTTCAGCTCCAAGTAACAGTTTGAAGGATCGAGCTCACGGATAAATTTAAACAATGGAGCCATTTGGATTTCAGAATAAATTCGTTATTTTTTTTCTTGAAATGAAATATTACTTTATAGTGATGCACAAATATATATGTATATATATATATATATATATATATATATATACTATTATTGTGTTCAAATCCACGACGGACATTGTGCTGACATATATGTTAAGTTTTAAAAAATTTAATGGCATGCAAATTTTAAGCAGTGATTTATTTGAATTAATAATTTTGAATTTTAAAAATTCGGTTGTATTTTGTTTTTTTTTTTTAATTTTAAATGTTGGATTTGAAATTCAATTTAAGAATTAGATTGATTATTATTATTATTATTATTATTATTATTATTATTATTATTATTATTATTATTATTGTGAAATGAAGCCATTTTGATTTCAAAATAAAATCGTTGGTTATTATTCTGGTATATATGTTAAGTTTTAAAAAATTTAATGGCATGCAAGATTTAAGGGGTGGTTTATTTGAATTTTAAATATTCTGTTATATTTTGTATATACATACATATATTTAAATATATACATACATATTACGTGTATTACATATATATATATATATAGAAACATCTTTTACTATCTTTTACTATATTATTAAGTCTGAGAGGGGTAGAGAAACTGTATTGGTCTGATGGTTTGTCCAATGATCAAATTACAAATTTAACCCTGGTTTTGGGTATGAAAATTTTGGAAGTGATAATTAAAACCGCTTGTAATTTAACCGTGCAGACATTAATTTCTCCTCTTCCAAGTAACTTCTCTTCCAAACTTCCCTCACGTCATGAAATTTTGTGAAGACCTCGGGAGCTAATCTCAATTATCGATATTCAATCAGAATTACACTGATAATTAAACTAATAACTTAGAAGCAAACAAATTAAACTTGAAACAAATTAAACTTGAAAGCAAAAGAAATAAAAATTTTTTTTTTTTTAAAAATCAAGGCCTCGCTCGATCGGTAAAAGTTCACCGATCGAGCGAGCACAAATTCAGAAACTTTCTGCCCGCAATTCACATGGCCTCGCTCGATCGGTTAAAGTCCACCGATCGAGCGAGAAGGTTTTGTGCAGAAATCCAGAATCTGCTGTTGCTGTCCTATGCAAGATATAAAGAGCTTGAAACATTCAAAGCATCTCAATTCCATACTAGAATGATCTAAAGGCAAGCTACAAAGTATAACATGCATACAAACTCAAACCTTAACTTGTACAAGTTTCTACAATGCAATACATCAAACTCATAAGTTGCATACAAGTATTGAAACTAAACTTCCAACAACTAACTTATACAAGGTTTGACAACATATATACAAACTTCAGGTAGCTCAAAACATCAATTGACAGCAACTTCTATTCTTAACCCGAGTCTCCACCCTAATCTATCAATATCTCGTTCCACGTCAAGTCCGACTCGAATATTCTTCAACCTGATGCAATGCACACATACAAGCAAAACAACAGTCGGATAACTCCGGTGAGAATAAATCTCAGTATGAAAGACATCTATATAAATCAAATAGAAATAACTCAATCAAGTAATTTACTATTACAATCAACAATTTCCTTATACCTTACCTGCCGGATGTCTTTCAAATAAACTCATTCAATATCATAAAGACTCGAATACGGTTGAAGTTTAAAGGATTCAAGTCTTACAGAATCGATAATTTAAAAATTCATATCGTTGGGATCCCGGGAATATAATCAGGCCATAAAAAAATCAAGCCTCCCACCTACGCTCCCGCTCGGGGTGGTAAAATCTGATATTCCCTGGATTGTGAACACTATATTGAGAACCGTGGCAAAAGAAATCAAGTCAGATCCCTAGCCTCTCGCATATAAGTTCACCACGTCCAATATTTTCTTTTCGATTCTGTTTTCAAGGTTTCGAAAGAATTGTGGCTCAAAGGGTTTACTCTCAACTCTATAATCAATCTACCACAACTCAACACTTCAAAATTGTGAGACCCCGTTTCCAATCTTCTATTGTCGAATAATTACACAAAATCGAACACGAAGAGCCGCGTAAAATCGAATCAAATTTTTTTTTTTTTAAGAGAGCCTCGCGCCCGCGCGAGATATCGTCTCGCGCGTGCGCAGGCAAAAGGTCCAGAGGCTAGCGGAACTGCTCGCGCCCGCGCGAAGGGAGTGCTCGAGGGGAGTGCTCAACCAAGATCAATTCCGATCAATTCTAAACTCAAGAACACATATATATCAACATTTAGAACATACAATATTCTAAGTTCTACCCAAAAACAAATAAGAAGTTTGACGATAGGGTCATTCGACAAATCAAATAAATTCGAGTTTTCTATACATAATTCAAGACATGAAATATCATCAACCCTATAAAGCAAGATTGCTAAAAGGACAAACTTCTACACGGTGTCTCACTCTATCACTTCCAACTCGATCTAGCCATGCTACTTGTGACTCGATCCTGCCCCACCTGCCGTCAAGTACACATACAAACAAAACGACAGCCGGATAATCCGGTGAGAATATATTTCCCAGTAAAAGAGACAAATCAAGCAATTTCAAATAATATAACAATTCATGCTATATAAAACAACGAGCCAATTAATTCAAAAAGGAATATCAACTATCAATTCAAAATGCATTAAAATGCAATGCATGACTTCAAAACTCGGGATTATCTAATCGGATAATCGAATATCAATCGGTACTCGGTTGGGATCCCAAGGTCAAGTTTTCACGAACAACTCACCGACACACCCATTCGGGATGGATGTCGCTCAACTCAGACCCCTAGACTTCAGAGCAACTATAAGAAGTATTCTAGCAATTGGAAAAACTCAAAATCCAAAGCCACTTCAATATAGCTCCCTAAATCGTCTAAATTAAAAACGAATCGAAACTTCGGCTCAAGATGTATGCAAATGAAACTAAACTCATTCCCTTTAAAATCAAATAATTCGAAAAGCATACGAGTATGTGATTTCCTTCGGGCACTCGAATTAATTCAAATTCGAGTTAATCATCCCGTTCATTCAATCGTCGTCTTTTTACCTTTTCAAGTTTGTCGAGGATTCAAGTCATCTTCAACTCAAATCGGTTCAAACTCCCAAGTTCGTTCCAAACCCGAATCGTCAACCAAATGTCAAAACGACGCCCTCGTTGCGGTGATCGTGAATCTCAACTCGAATCTGAAATCTGACGGTCGGATCGAGCGAATCGGACGGAAGAAGAGCTTGAAGAAGCTTCCATGGCTTCTCTCTCTCGGTCTCGGTCGGCGTGGGGGAGTGGGGAGGAAGAGGAGAGTGATGGGAGAGAGAAAAGGTGATAGGGTGATAGATATAAGTCATGTCAAATAATATACACCCCCCATTGACTAGTCAACTGGCAAAATTGCAAACCGGTCCCTGAAATTCCAAATTAAATCAATTCAATCCCGGCTCAATTAATCCCTTCAATTCAATTAAATCCTGATAAAAAAAATAATTTCCACTAATCCCAAAATAATTATTTTCAGGGCCTTACAATTCTCCCCCTCTAAGAATCGATTTCGTCCTCGAAATCAGAGCAGTTCAATCTCGTAAAAACAAGATAAAGTTCGAAGACTGCTATGATAATTCTTCTCTCAAAATAACTCTGAAATCGCGGTTCTAATCAATTCTGCTTCTCGTATCGTTTCTTCAAATCCGTATCGGCTCATCTGCACAAACTCATCTGAATCGGTCGTCTCAAACAAAACTGGCGACTCATCAATTTCCATCTCAACATCAAAAAAAATCTTTTCTAGAATCTCAAAGGAACCCGTGAGTTCGTCGAGACGGTCCTCTTTCTCATTATAACTGCCACAGCCTCTAAACGGAGGAATCTTCTGAATTACTCGGCCTCCTTGAACATAAGTACAGAGATCTGCGTCGGAATCCGAATACTTCGTTCATCCTTCTTCTCAAGTCGTCTACATCCTAGATAGGAATTCTCCATTCGTCTATCAAACCTCGAATCAAAACTGATCCCAAGTCAGGGAACTCAGAAAATCATCCCAATTCAATTGGAATTCTCATTTCTTCTCGTACAACTCATTTAAAAAAAAATTGATATCAAGATACTCATCTGATAGCTGTTGTATAGAAACCTCTCAAAAGATGAGAAATCCATTCAGCTAGTGCCAAAATCAAGCACTACAGCTCAGCATATCCTCTTAAAGTCTATAACGCTTATTCTTGGATGTCCGTCGTTCTGAGGACAATAAACTGAGCTCAATTATAATCCAATAACAGAGTCTCTTAAAGACTGAGTTCAAGGTGAGAGTTAACTCAAAATCTCATTCTGAGAGGACAGACCTTGACAAGTTAACTATCTGAAAATTCTCCTGACAACAATCTCATTCATATTGTCGTGTCTGAAATCTATTCTGTACGGACACGGAAGCAGACTATAGCTATACTTCGATTATAATCAGATAGCATCTCCAAATCAGACAGTTCTGTACCTCTGTGACCACATGCCGAACACTCTCCATTCCATTCTGCATGGATAAACTGCGACAGAGCAAAACAACCTGATCTCATAAGATTCGGTTCAGATTCAAGTGCATTATCTGGAGTTAGATGAGAAATTGACTCCATGGCGAAAAGAATCTCTCGAAACTCTGCTATAGAACTCAAAATCTTCAATTCTCAGGTACAGATGTCGGATTGGTTCAATCAAAATAGCATCGGTCTTGCAATAATCACAGAAATTCTAGCTCTAGAATTAATATGATTGAAGAAAGGACATCTCGATACAATCAAAATTCAGACTTCAATAGCATAGAATGCAACGTCTCGGCACAAAATTCTGTAAGACCATTCTCCAATACTCTGTATGATCATTACTATTCTTCGAACAGAACCGAAAAGATCGATAAGAATTTCTAACTCCATCTAAATACCTCTGATATATCCAGTTCAAATGATCTACAATACTGAAGACGAGTTTTCACTTCAAATGGTACGACTATACTCCAAGCCAGTCATACGTCGATCCAAGTCTAGTCTTCACTACTTCTTTCTGTCAAACTCTCAGCTGATGATGTCTGATCTCAAGTCATTGATGAAAGTAACCTCATGACTCAGAGGTAATCCAAAAATCTCATCTGGATGATAACAGCAACTCTCTAACCACTGGTTTATCAACCAATCAGGCTAGTTTCTGGGACATCAGTTGAACAAGAGAATTCCTCTGCAAGATTCTGAAATCAGAAGGTCATTCGGCAGATTAACTAACAAGGAATCCTGGAATCGAGAATCCTTACCGGAGGATTTCCGTTCGTCTATTGACTCGGATCGGAATCTGTCGACTTCTTGAAACAAATCCACTGTAGTATTGTACTGGATAAAGCAACTAACAACCAATCAAATCAAAATCTGATAACTGAAGTACGGTACTGCTCAGTTATAATTAAACCAAAATCTCAATCAAATCAGAATCTGAAGTACAATACTGTTCGGTTCCAACTTATCCCATCAATTCAAAAAATTGCGACTACGGATAATCAAAATTCAACAAACCGAGATGCATTAATAAATATCAATAAGAAGAAAGATAAGGTGCGTAATCGATCATATCAGAATAATAATACAAACTATAATCTACTGTTTTCTGCGGTCATCATCGGTGAAATCTAAGTCTGATCCTCGATAAGAGAACAACTAGAATCTATTGCCTCGAAGATTGATTCGCCATATGATTAAGTTCTCATAGATTCTGTCACTGCGGCCGAAAGGAACAATTGGAATGATTAGAATCTCTGTCGGAGTTAAAGACACAAGGAAATCCCCTTCGAAGATCTTTCGATAATATCAAGATGACGAAATCTGGCATAGTGTCCGGGCCGATGGCAGAACTGACAGCGTCTTCCCATGACAAGGCACTGCTCAATGATTTCCCAAACTGCTTCCGCTTTGATTAAAGATGATTTCTAAGTCCCTCTAATTATGATCAAACGGTGAAAAGGAATCTGTCGAAGAGATTCGGATGGAGGCGGATTCCAAAAAGTGATTGAACCTTGATTCCCTAAAGCTCTCTTCTCCAATTCTACCAACTTTTATCAATTCTCTAAGTTGGTACCACACTAACCGAATTCTCCGGTCATCTGTGTAGTTCAGAGAATCACCCAACTTATCGATCTCTTCTATTCAACTTCGACATCAGATAACATTTTCGGTACTCTTCAAAATTGGTAATACAAACGACCAAAACCTCCTCGGTAGTACTCCCATCGGTGTAAGTGTGACATCTATCAGTGCAATAGTGGTACGATCTAGATCAGTCGAAGGAGTTATTGTTGGTTGTCGTCTGCTAAAGTTCTTCAGGAGAAAAGTCTGATAATCAGTAAGAAATGGACACAAAATCTCCATCTCAAAATTCGGTGTTCCACATCTCTTTTCGATAAGTTCGTTCAACTACAAATCACTGAATTTCGGTTCTCAATCAAATTCTAATTCTCATCGCAAACAATCTCTGATCTGCTAGCCCAAGCAGATGGTGGAACTTGGATCCGAAATTAAAATACAGTTCATATTTCAAGTAATTCATGCTTTAAATTTTAAATCACATAATCATGCAATTTCAAGAAATTTACAAATAATAAAGCATGCTTTCGATCAAATCAAGTAATTGTGATTCGAAAATTAAATCACAACTCATGTAATTCAATTAATTCAAGAATCAATAAATCATGCTCGCAAGTATTTAAATAATCATTTAAATAAATCAATCACATGCGAGAATTCAATTCATGCGGACTCGATCTACCCCGCTCACTCTAGTTCAATTCCAAGAATCTTATCGCTTTGATACCACTTAATGTGAGACCCCGTTTCTAATCTTCTATTCTCGAATAATTACACAAAATCGAACACGAAGAGCCGCGTAAAATCGAATCAAAATTTTTTTTTTTAAAAAAGCCTCGCGCCCGTGCGAGATATCGTCTCGCGCGTGCGCAGTCAAAAGGTCCAGAGGCTCGTGGAACTGCTCGCGCCCGCGTGAGGGGAGTGCTCGTGCGCGCGCGGGAAAAACTTTCAAAGCCCCTCCAGGCTAGCCGCGCGCGCGCGAGGTCCAGCCTCGCCCGCGCGCAGGCCAAACAAACAGAAACCTAGAAACGCTGGAAAAATCAACCAAGATCAATTCCGATCAATTCTAAACTCAAGAACACATATATATCAACATTTAGAATGTACAATATTCTAAGTTCTGCCCAAAAACAAATAAGAAGTTTGACGATAGGGTCATTTGACAAATCAAATAAATTCGAGTTTTCTATACATAATTCAAGACATGAAATATCATCAACCCTATAAAGCAAGATTGCTAAAAGGACAAACTTCTACACGGTGTCTCACTCTATCACTTCCAACTCGATCTAGCCATGCTACTTGTGACTCGATCCTGCCCCACCTGCCGTCAAGTACACATACAAACAAAACGACAGCCGGATAATCCGGTGAGAATATATTTCCCAGTAAAAGAGACAAATCAAGCAATTTCAAATAATATAACAATTCATGCTATATAAAACAACAAGCCAATTAATTCAAAAAGGCATATCAGCTATCAATTCGAAATGCATTAAAATGCAATGCATGACTTCAAAACTCGGGATTATCTAATCGGATAATCGAATATCAATCGGTACTCGGTTGGGATCCCAGGGTCAAGTTTTCACGAACAACTCACCGACACACCCATTCGGGGTGGATGTCGCTCAACTCAGACCCCTAGACTTCAGAGCAACTATAAGAAGTATTCTAGCAATTGGAAAAACTCGAAATCCAAAGCCACTTCAATATAACTCCCTAAATCGTCTAAATTCAAAACGAATCGAAACTTCGGCTCAAGATGTATGCAAATGAAACTAAACTCATTCCATTTAAAATCAAATAATTCGAAAAGCATACGAGTATGTGATTTCCTTCGGGCACTCGAATTAATTCAAATTCGAGTTAATCGTCCCGTTCATTCAATCGTCGTTTTTTTACCTTTTCAAGTTTGTCGAGGATTCAAGTCGTCTTCAATACTCAAATCGGTTCAAACTCCCAAGTTCATTCCAAACCCGAATCTTCAACCAAATGTCAAAACGACGCCCTCGTTGCGGTGATCGTGAATCTCAACTCGAATCTGAAATCTGACGGTCGGATCGAGCGAATCGGACGGAAGAAGAGCTTGAAGAAGCTTCCATGGCTTCTCTCTCTCGGTCTCGGTCGGCGTGGGGGAGTGGGGAGGAAGAGGAGAGTGATGGGAGAGAGAAAAGGTGATAGGATGATAGATATAAGTCATGTCAAATAATATACACCCCCCATTGACTAGTCAACTGGCACAATTGCAAACCGGTCCCTAAAACTCCAAATTAAATCAATTCAATCCCGGCTCAATTAATCCCTTCAATTCAATTAAATCCTAATAAAAAAAAATAATTTCCACTAATCCCAAAATAATTATTTTCAGGGCCTTACAAAAATAATCTAACCAACAATCTCAATTAAATTATCCATCATATATCTCAACAAGAAATCATGTTGAAAGCAAACAACTCATTTATCAATTAACTCAATCAACTAAGTCAAGTAATTCATAGAATCATATAAGATTAAGTAAAACACCTAATCATGCATGTATGTGATTTAATAAACTCGAAAACCACCACGTTTTTGAGTTATTCTACCTGTCGAATTAATGTCAAATCATACCTTTAATCTGAACTCAAACCTCTGAAACTCTCGCACTACTTGATCAAACATAAGCTGTCCAGAATTCTGCTCAATGCTTCTTGTGATTTCAACTCTAGTTGTGTCCAACTTGTAGCTCAAGCTCAAATCAATTCCGGACTCGTCAACTCGACTTCGATACCTTCAACTTCAAGTTCTGAAATTAAGGTTTATACAACTCCTCATTAGTTTCTCAAATTCATTTCAACTCATCAAGGTTTCATGAACTTCAAATCTTGTCCCATTAACCAAAAATTCAACCGATGGCAAAGTAATTCGAAATCGATGATTCTAATACTTTAAACATCAATCAAACATTGATATCTAACTCATAATACTATCATCCCATCACTACAATTTCGAAATTAACACTTGCATTTTCCATAAATTCGACAAACGAGAATCGACGGCGTAACGATTCGAATTCGGTAATTCCAAAAACATTAACATCAATAATATATTCAATCCATCAGCCCAATTTCGAAAATACCATCTCCAATATTTCAGAATTCTCTAAAATCTTGCAAAAATTGTAAACATGTCCAAACGACGATCTTTTTGCGGACCGACTTAAATATGCTATCGTCGTATATACTAGAACACGTTTATACAATCAAATCTTAATTCTAGCAACATCTTAAAATTAAAACACAGTATAATTTAGCCAAACTTACGTCAAAGTGTAGCACTCGAAGCCGTGATCGCAAATATACGATCAATTTGAAATTCTACCGGCCGGATCGAGTTCTATAAAAATTGGAAGACAAGAATTGTCCATGAGAGCTTCTTCTTCAATGTTTCTGCTTCCCTTCGTTCATTTTGCTGAGTGGAATACATGTAATTCATATATACAAAGCCACGTGTAGTCCACTTGCCAACAATTGGAATTTTGCCCTTTGGTCCTTGAATTTCTTAATAATTGCAAATGCCATTCCTCCCCTCTAAGAAATGATTTCGTCCTCGAAATCGCATTCAATCTTACCACAAAATCTCATAAACTGAAAAGCTGCCTGAAGTAATTCTTACTTCTATTCTGTGAATTTCAGATATCTGTTCTGATATCTCTTCTCGTCTTTCCCTTTCTGATCACCTATTCAATCATATCGATTTCATTCTTCAGTATTCACTGAGTTAACTCACTTCTAAGATGCTCTTACTCCTGATCAAAATCTGTATTGATCATTCCAATTATTTCACAACCTTATCAGGTTCTGTTTCCTCTAATTGGAATTCATAGACAAGAGTTTAATTGATGTTCTTCAGCGTATACACCAGAAATAAGTCTTATTTATTCACAAACATCTAGATCGTTTCTGGACTCTCTCTTTCTGAATCAAATGGTGCTTCAAACAGAACAGTTCTCGCTGATCATTCCGTTCAAACTTCAAAATTTATATCTGTCATTCAATTTCCAACTCTAACCAGTCTGCACTGTTCTTATTCTGTTCAGATCAATCTTTACATTTTCTTTATTTTCACAAACCATATCCGGTCTAATCGCCGATATTTCCGAAATACTCTCTCAAAATAAAGAAATTCCTGATTCTTTTATCATCTCATAATCAAAACTCTATCTCTATATCCATTAGTTAGCTGTTACAAGAATCATAATCATTAAGTGGCAAAAATAAATCAGATAATACCGAATCAGATACTATAATTCCGAGCATTTCAAAAATAAAATCCGGATAGTCGCCTCAGACAATCCATCGATCAGAGGATGGTATAGTGCAATCACCTCCAATCAAACACTCAGAATCTTTGAAAATCGATGCAACACTCTCTCAAATAACTCTAAAGTCTCTATCTCGACAATAGATTTCAATGATTCTTGTAATCTTATAACATCAATACCTTCTTAACAACTATCTAATCATATCTGTATTCCATCTAATACAGTAAATTCTTAAATCGATCGGAACTTATCTTCATTCCATTCGCAAACTCTTGACAACTCGAGTAGTTTCAACTAAAATTATTTCGAAAATTCGATCTTACTTCAACTCAAAAATCATAAAACCGTTTCATAGCCCATTCAGTCTCCTCTTTTCTGCTTCTTTTACAGGAAATTTAGATATTGAGACTTCAATTCGGTCGTATCTGTTTACATTTTCTTTCATCAATACTAATTTCCGAGTAATTCATAAATTTTTCAAATAGCTGAATGGATATTTAATCTGTTGTAGTGTGCCTTTTCCAGGATGTGATATCTCATATCTAGATTACCTGACACACTCAAACGAATATTCATTTCAACATCCATTCTTGTTTCTAAATTCTAATCGCTTGATTTAAACTCAATGTTGCTTTAATCTCTCCAAACAAATCTAACGTAGTTTGGATTGCAACAATCCTGATTATTTGAGTATTTTGTCTAAAAACTCAAGTACAAACAAAGTCTTTAATCAGTCGATCAAGCCTTAATATCCAGTTCTGGCAAAATCATACAATCAATTCAAAATTCTTACTGGTACTCTGACTCCAAATTTCTATCAGTTACGAGTCAAAATCATCAAAATATACTGAATTTATATACAAAAGATCAACGACTCTTGCAATTCATAATCAAAGAAACTCACTCAAGTAGAGGTCATCCAAAGAACACATATTCTGAACGACAAAATTTGCAAAGTGAAAACAACTCACTTGCATCTCGACTTTAAGCGAGTGAATCAAATCAGACTCTAACAAGGAATAAGAGTCAATCAAAATCAATCGAGTTCGAATACAAAACCTCATAATCGATATCAAGAAATTCAAGAGTCATGATTCCATGATATACTAGATTCAGCAAAATAAAAAAGAAGACTCAACTGTAACTGATTTTCGTAATTATCTTATCAGATGTCTAAATTGTTCCCAAATAATCATGATTGATTCAAAACTTATTCAATACCCAAAATAAGCGGAACCTGAATTTGATAATTCTCACAATATTTCAAGTAACACAATCAACTTCCTTTCAATCTGATTTCTATCAAACTCTAATTCAGCTTTTCTGATACAAGTACTGATATCTTCTTTCTTAGCCGTTCATCACGATTAGTTCATAATAACTATTTCAGATAAAGGTTCAACATACCGTTAATGTAACATAATAAATTATGCAACTATATCTATATGCAATGCACCCAGTTTCATCAATATACAGGCAAATTACTCAAAGCTCAATTATACCTGTAGTGTCATCATCTGGTGCATATTGAACCAAAGTATCTGTAGATGCTTGTTGTCTCAGAGTTGGATCTTCATTCAAGTTTCTCCTCGTTCCCCAAGGATTAGGACACACTCTCGAAAAATGTCCCACTTCATAGCAACGATGACATTTTCCTAAACTTCCTCGGCATTCATCGCTAGCATGTTTTCCTCCATAGTGAGTACAGTATTCGCCGGCAAATTCTGCTTTCTGACCTATACGAAGTTGCTTCAGTCTGCTAGAGCTAGAAGAGCTACTTCCAGACTTCTTGAACTGTTGCCTCAAATGCTGTAACCGCTTTTCACTTCCACTAACACTACCTCCTGCCTCATAGCTGCGCTGTGATGACAATTGTGACTGAAAGTGCGGTTGTTCGAAATACTGAGGCACGATTGAACTTTCTTTCTGTCTCATAAAACCGTCTTCAGCTCTTTTAGCCCTGTCAATAGCATCAACCAATCTATTTGGTCGCCGAACATCTATCCAAGCATAAATTTTCGGATTCAGTCCATTGATAAACAAATTCGTTTGGACTTCTTCATCCTGAATTATGTGAGGAACAAATTGGAGCAAATTGGAGAATTTAGCAACATACCCATCGATAGTCATATTTCCCTGCTACAAATTAACAAATTCTCCTGCTCTATCTTCTCTATAAGTTCTCGGAAGAAATTGTTGACAAAATTCAGTCTTAAATACCTGCAAAGAAATTACTATACCTCTGTTTTCCAGGCATTGCTTCGTCGCAAACCACCAGCTTCTTGCTAAATATTGCAGTTGGTATACAACAAGTTTGATTCTTCGTTCATCAGAGTATTCTAAAGATTCAAACAATTGATCGAGCTCTTCTAACCAACCTTCACAAACATTAGTATCTTCGGTACCTTTCAGAATTGGCGGATTATAAGTTTGAAATCGTTCAAATAGCACCTCCATCGGTGTGAGTGTAGCATCCATCGATTCTGATAGTTTACTACAATACTGATCTGTTCAATCGGAGGTACTTACTTCACTTGCGGAGTACTGTTCGGTTCAATCTGGGGTGCTTACATCACCCAAATAACCTGACTTACTTGAAAATAAAATTCATGAGCAACACGGAGAGTATACTATTCAAATCATTAAAAATACATATAATCTCATGCTTTGTCATATTACACATGCTTACAACTCTTCATGCTTTTCAAAGAAACATGCCTACAAGGAATTCAAAATTCATGTGAATTCACATAATCAAGTAAGCACATAAATATTTAAGCATGTACTCAAATAATTTTTTTTTCCAAGAAGTAAATCACACTCACATACATTTTATCAATTTCAGTAAAGCATCAATCAAGCCATACTAAAAAAAAATGCATGCGACTCGATCTACCCCGCTCAACTTCTATCTTATTCCAAGAACTTACGCTTTGATACCACCTGTTGTGAAGACCTCGGGTGCTAATCTCAATTATCGACATTCAATCAGAATTACACTGATAATTAAACTAATAACTTACAAGCAAACAAATTAAACTTGAAAGCAAAAGCAATAAAAAAAATTTATTTTCTTTTAATTTTAAAATCAAGGCCTCGCTCGATCGGTAAAAGTTCACCGATCGAGCGAGCACAAATTCAGAAACTTTCTGCCCGCAATTCACATGGCCTCGCTCGATCGGTTAAAGTCCACCGATCGAGCGAGAAGGTTTTGTGCAGAAATCCAGAATCTGCTGTTGCTGTCCTATGCAAGATATAAAGAGCTTGAAACATTCGAAGCATCTCAATTCCATACTAGAATGATCTAAAGGCAAGCTACAAAGTATAACATGCATACAAACTCAAACCTTAACTTGTACAAGTTTCTACAATGCAATACATCAAACTCATAAGTTGCATACAAGTATTGAAACTAAACTTCCAACAACTTACTTATACAAGGTTTGACAACATATATACAAACTTCAGGTAGCTCAAAACATCAATTGACAGCAACTTCTATTCTTAACCAGAGTCTCCACCCTAATCTCTCAATATCTCGTTCCACGTCAAGTCCGACTCGAATATTCTTCAACCTGATGCAATGCCCACATACAAGCAAAACAACAGTCGGATAACTCCGGTGAGAATAAATCTCAGTATGAAAGACATCTATATAAATCAAATAGAAATAACTCAATCAAGTAATTTACTATTACAATCAACAATTTCCTTATACCTTACCTGCCGGATGTCTTTCAAATAAGCTCATTCAATATCATAAAGACTCGAATATGGTTGAAGGTTAAAGGATTCAAGTCTTACAGAATCGATAATTTAAAAATTCATATCGTTGGGATCCCGGGAATATAATCAGGCCATAAAAAAATCAAGCCTCCCACCTACGCTCCCGCTCGGGGTGGTAAAATCTGATATTCCCTGGACTGTGAACACTATATTGAGAACCGTGGCAAAAGAAATCAAGTCAGATCCCTAGCCTCTTGCATATAAGTTCACCACGTCCAATATTTTCTTTTCGATTCTGTTTTCAAGGTTTCGAAAGAATTGTGGCTCAAAGGGTTTACTCTCAACTCTATAATCAATCTACCACAACTCAACACTTCAAAATAATCTAAACCAACAATCTCAAATAAATTATCCATCATATATCTCAATAAGAAATCATGTTGGAAGCAAACAACTCATATATCAATTAACTCAATCAACTAAGTCAAGTAATTCATAGAATCATATAAGATTAAGTAAAACACCTAATCATGCATGTATGTGATTTAATAAACTCGAAAACCACCACGTTTTCGAGTTATTCTACCTGTCAAATTAATGTCAAATCATACCTTTAATCTGAACTCAAACCTCTGAAACTCTCGCACTACTTGATCAAACATAAGCTGTCCGAAATTCTGCTCAATCCTTCTTGTGATTTCAACTCTAGTTGTGTCCAACTTGTAGCTCAAGCTCAAATCAATTCTGGACTCGTCAACTCGACTTCGATACCTTCAACGTCAAATTCTGAAATTAAGGTTTATACAACTCCTCATTAGCTTCTCAAATTCATTTCAACTCATCAAGGTTTCATCAACTTCAAATCTTGTCCCATTAACCAAAAATTCAACCGATGGCGAAGTAATTCGAAACCGATGATTCTAATACTTTAAACATCAATCAAACATTGATATCTAACTCATAATACTATCATCCCATCACTACAATTTCGAAATTAACACTTGCATTTTCCAAAAATTCGACAAACGAGAATCGACGGCGTAACGATTCGAATTCGGTAATTTCAAAAACATTAACATCAATAATATATTCAATCCATCAGCCCAATTTCGAAAATACCATCTCCAATATTTCAGAATTCTCTAAAATCTTGCAAAAATTGTAAACATGTCCAAACGACGATCTTTTTGTGGACCGACTTAAATATGCTATCGTCGTATATACTAGAACACGTTTATACAATCAAATCTTAATTCTAACATCTTAAAATTAAAACACGGTAAACTTACGTCAAAGTGTAGCACTCGAAGCCGTGATCGCAAATATACGATCAATTTGAAATTCTACCGGCCGGATCGAGTTCTATAAAAATTGGAAGACAAGAATTGGCCATGAGAGCTTCTTCTTCAATGTTTCTGCTTCCCTTCGTTCATTTTGCTGAGTGGAATACATGCAATTCATATATACAAAGCCACGTGTAGTCCACTTGCCAACAATTGGAATTTTGCCCTTTGGTCCTTGAATTTCTTAATAATTGCAAATGCGGTATTACTGTTGCTGAAGGGAATATATACACATGCAAAGTGTAATATAAATCTCTTGATGTCAAGTCAAATCCCATTTTTGCAGTTTAGCCCCTGAAACTTCGATATTTGCAGTTCAGTCCCTGCTCGAGTTTCTTCTTCCAATTAAATCCTTTAATTCTCGGAACATGGAATTTGATTCTTAAATTCCACAAATATTCAATTATAATATTTATTCTTTTAATTTAAGAATCCCGCATTTTAATTCTCAAAACCCGTAAATTCTAAAATTAAATATTTTCGGCTCGGAAATTAAATTTCTAATTTCCATAAATTCCAAATTGAATATTTTCCAAATACGAAATTTAAATCTCTAATTTCATAATTAATATTCATATTTTCAGGGCCTTACAAATTTCAACCCATTCCAGAATCGATTAAGATGAAATTTCAAATTCCTCAACCATTAAACCCATCAAATCACGTTTATGCATTTGATTTGCGCACTTTAATTGGATCAGTTTCATCTCGGTAGGAACTTTTATTTTCTTTATTAAATTTGTGTTATCTTGATTGAAACATTTATCATGATTATTGACAGAATGGTTAAATTTAATGGGATCTTCACTGTTTCTTTTGGTTTCTTTTGGAGAAGCTTATCGAATACCATCTGAATTTGAGGTTATCTTTATCAATTTGAGGTTATCTTTATCAATTGTTTACAATATTCAAAATGTAGCATTTTTTCTGATTTTTTTTTTTTTGTAACTTTACAAACTGTTATAGTCGTGAAACTTCAACGGTGGAACTGAAAATTGTTGTGATAATTAATTCTCCGTGTTTTCTCTGTGAAATACCAATAAATCATGTTCCTTTTGTTCATCTTTATACTGTTAATATAAGTTTTTATTGTTGTCAAAGCTTATTATTTCATATTCCCAAAAAAAAAACGTATTATTTAAGTGATAGATTTTGTATCAAATTATTGTTTGTTCTATTTTTCATCTGCGAATTAATTGTTCGATATAATGTGTCAACAGAAAAACCATTTATATATTTTCTATCTATGGATTTCAAGAGTAAACCATTTTTTAAATTGTTTGTGCCTTTGTGAATCCAAAATACTCTGATATATAGGTAATGTATATGTTTATTTGTCTCGAAATCCTTCTACGGCCTACTGTTAGTGGCTATCTAATTTTGTAAATTTTTTAAACCATTGGAACAACTTTATTAAAATTTAAGTCAATCATCCACGTATAAAATTGAGTTGAGTTAATTTTATTTATGTTTTCTTTCTTCTTGAATGTATAAATAAAATATGTATTATGTAAGATATATATTAGTTTTTCTTCTGGTTAATAGTTAAATTATGAACTATTGTATAATATCTCATTTATTTTAGTTCTTCTTTTGGCTAATAGTTAAATTATGAACTATAGTATATCTCATTAATTTTATGTTTATACAAACTTATGATTAATTAAATATCATTCATTTTGAAGAAAATTATAACTAAATCAAGTAAATTTAAAAATAAAAAATATATAAAGTAAAACAAAATATGAGATTCATATAATATATCACACGCAACGCATGTGCTTTTTCTGCTAATATATATATATATATATATATATATATATATATATATATAATGATCAAATACGTGTATGTATGTATATTTAACATTTATGAGATATTTGGGATATATGGACTTTGTTTTGAATTTTAAAGGTTGAATTTTAAATTTAATTAGGGAATTAGATTGATTGATTTTTTGTATCTTTAATTGATATGATGTATATTTGGAAAGCAAATATATATAATGTGATTGAATCTCAAAGTATGGGATTTTTTGTATGTTTTTTTTGGCAATTCTAGATTTTGTTATAGGAAATGTATCAATATATCGAGGCAAAAATATCCTGGGTATTTTTTAGGCAATTTTTTATTTTATATAAACATCTTTAGGTTATAATATATATATATATATATATATATATATATATATATTATATATATATATATATATATATATATATATACGTACATTGTTACAAATATGGCAAAATACCTAAATTTGGTAAAAAATAAATCCTTTATCTAATATTTTGGTTATATTATATTATATATACACACACATAAATATATGGTAAAATACATACATATATATATATATGTATATATATATAACATTAATCGGATTTTTGGGATATATATTTACATTTTTAGAATGTTAAAAGTTGGATTTTATGCACGTAAAATTATATCATGGGAATGTTAAATCAATCGATTAATTGATTGTATTTAACAACCGACATGATTATTTTTAAATCACTCTTAAATCATTCGAATTTTATCAGTCAAATTATTAAATATTTTGTTTGTTAATTTTTAGAATGTATAATCTTGTATTGGAAATAAATGATTGTGTTTTAGGAATACTAAAATCTTGTGATTGTACAAAACATCTGGCACGCAATATAATTTTTAATCTTAAAGGTATATTTTTAATTATTTTGGAAAGCTAAAATAATGGAAGTAATACAAATTTCCTGGGATTGTGCAAGTGTTTTTACATAATGTTTGTGTCAACGTTTCAAGTTTAATAATCGAATTTCGTCAATTTTAATTATTAAGTATTTGATTTTAAATTTTAATCTAAAGCGTGATTTGTATTTTGAATTTCTTCAGTTTAATTTAATATAAGTCATGATTAAAATTAATAAGTTTAATTTTTTATAAAATTATTTTTATTATCGTTTTATAATAATAATTGAGAAATCATAGAAATCTATGAAATTTTATTATATGTATGTATATATATTTATATATATTTCATGAATATAATTAATAAGTTTAATTTTTAATAAAATTAATTTTATTATCGTTTTTTGCCAAGACAATTTAATTTTTAGGCAAAAGTTTCTATATATGCACACGTTTGAATATATTATGTATAAGTATTTTATTAAAAAATAATTTATATTTTGTTTTGGGAAAAAGTTTCTTTTTTTAGCAACACAATATTGGCGGGATTTTGTCAAAAATGACAAAAACTCTGTTTTTATATATATATATATAGATCTGTTTCCTAATAAAACTACTTTCCTTATCTTTTAGGTATTTATTCAAGTAATTCTATCAAGACTAAAACAAGTCTCTATAGATACATAGGAATGGATTTTGCGCAGATGAATGAATTAACGTGAGAGAGCGCAACAATTTTGTTGTGTTGCCGTGACATGTTGTAGAATCTCGAATACAACACTCGTACAAAATGTTGTGTGAAGAGTTGTTTTGTTGCTCCGAATTTCGGCCACACAAATTTTCATTCTTTTTTATTTAGTTACTTTTGTTTTCGTATTTTAGGATACAATTTACTTTCTTGACTTGTTAATGAAGATAATATTTTTTTATTCACTGGTATTGATTTTTATAGTGATCCGACATGGATCACCTACTAGCTTATTACTTAGGCATGAAATTTAACTTAAATTGATAAAATTAATCAAAGAAAATACCCTAGACACTTACAATCAATATGCAACCCAAACCGACAGAATACAACCGGTAACTGCAACTAAAAATATAGTTATAAAACCATATTGAATATGTATCTAAACCCAATAGAAACAACTCAAATAAAACAAAAATATTTTGAGTGATCACAGGCTTCGCACCTAACCCTGCCTTATCCAAGATGAGACCTACCCTTTCGAATAAAGTGTCTAAGATAAAACCAATGACATGATCGACTAACGCCCAATACGTGAAGTATGAGTATACAAACTGATATGATGCATACAAATGATGTGAATGGGGTAGCTGGTTGTAGTAACCCGATTTCAGTAATAAGCGATTAACTATCTAAGCATACTTAGAATGGTTAAAACAAGATTAAGAAATTCTCGAATGAGATTATTAAGTAGAAAAATCGAATTCAGAAAGTTCGAAAATGGTCCGGAAGGTTCCAAGTGTTCGAACAGTTTGAAAGGTCCGACCTTGAGCTAGGTGTAGATAGTTGGTTCCGATCCCTTCGGAAGCAAGAATTGAGTTTGGAAGTATCGGGCAGTTCGGAAGCTCCGAACTGCAGATCGGAAGCTCTGAATCTTGTTGCATCCAGACAAGGTGTTATGTCCAAAAGTTCACTAGCTGATTTTCTGCATTTTAATTATTAAATTTAAATATTATTTTTAATTCATGTGATGTCATGTGATGCATGATATTTAATATTTTGCAATTTAGTTTAATATTTGAAGCTAACCTTCGAACAAGTTAAGAAAGATTTATTATGTTTAAATTAAATTTAAAGTTGGGGCAGTGTTATTTTATGAGTTTGGTGAATTAATTTTTAAAAGTTTTGTTTGCAACTAATGGGCAGACTATTAAGCCCATTAGTTATAAACGTTTGAGCATGATTGTAGTAGGCCGGTTCCATTTTACAAGATTAAATGATTTTAAACATGTTAGAAAATGACATATAATTTTAAAAGTTTCAAAACATGTTTAAGGAGTCCTTATTTGGTTAAAATAAGTGGAAAATCAGATCCGGAACGTCCAAAAATGGTAGGGTAGGTCCCATGGGGTCCAAAATGAGTCTGGAAGGACCAAAATAGTTCGGAGCTTATGGACCAGTTCAGGCCATCCGAACTAAGCAGAGCCCAGGTGTCAAAATGGCTCGGACAAGTGGCAGTTCGAACCGTCCAAACCCAGTTCGGACCGTCCGAACTCCGCCTATAAATAGACCCTTCGAATTTCAGAATTTTCACACCAAATTTCATTTATCTCTCGCTTCTTAGGCTTTTCTAGGGGTTTTGTGGTGTTTCAAGCCTTCCTAGGCTTGGTCCGAAGGTTGGCTAGATGCTCCAGGGTTGCGGCGGAGCGGTGCCCAAGTTCTGGGGCAGTCGTCCTCAGCGGGCTGGCGACGGACGCAGGTATTGCTCTGGCTCCTTATAGTAAATAGGGAGTATGCTATAACATAGTTAAGGCTTTTAGAATAAGATTATAATGTATGAGTACTTTGCATTGTAGTGCAGACTATAGGCTTGGACTTTAGAGCTGGTCTAGCTTGCCTAGTTTATGAGGTACGGAAGTATTATTCGAGATATCCAGATTGAGTATGCATGTATTATGTGTTTGCATAGATTATGTGATTGCATGTTTTATATGCCTTTATATATACAACATGTAACGACTGTATGTTGCATACATGAGCATATTGAGCCTGTATCCTTGCGATATCCGGTATTGGGATATTTATCATGTCAATAGATGGTTGGACACAGAGACACGTGTTAGGTTACCAAAAGCAGTTGGACACGGATCTCGTGTTAGGTCACTGATATTTGGTTGGACACGTGTACTTGTGTTAGGTCACCATCAGGGCTTCTGAGTATGTTGGTCACCTCCTGTAGCGACGGCTCAGCGTGGCACATACCAGGACCCAAGTTTGTTCTTGATCAGATATTATTGACCTCGTGTCTTGGTACACAGTTCACTTGCATACATGCACATATAATACCGTATACTCATACTCTCGTACTGAGCTTATCATGCTCACGTCTCATACTTGTTGTATTTGGACACCCTATTCCATGGGGCAGGTCTGCGGCTGGATGCTGCGGGTGGTTCCAGGAGTGCTTAGGCGTTGGATGACCAGCAAGGCTTTGTCTAGGATTTTGTTTCTGCTGTATTTGGGTTAATACATTGGATTTATTCGATATGGTTGTATCATAATTATTTTATTTGAGGATTTATTTATGCTTTTCCGCTGTTAATTCTGATGATTTATTATTTAAGTTAAATGCATGCTTAAGCTTCTGATTAGTAGGTGATCACGGCGCGGGTCACTACTGTGGGGACCTCGGGTTGCTAATCTCATCTTAGGGGAAAAGTATAATTAAACACAATTAATCATACTTGATCAAAGAATAATCAAAACAAGGCATAAAAAAATATTTTTTTAAGAATTTTTGGTTAGGATCGATCCTGCGAACTCCCAGGATCGATCCTGCGAACTCCCAGGATCGATCCTGGAACTTTTCACAAGTTTCTGCCAGAATCCATTTTTGTGCCAGGATCGATCCTACGAACTCACAGGATCGATCCTGACATTCCCTTTTCGAAAAAAAAACTGCAGACTTTCTGTTGCTGTCCAAATTTAGTTCGTAGCATAAATAATCTCAATCCAAATCATCAAAAATCAACTTCAAAACATAGTTTATCAATTCTAGAACTTTCATATAAACATATATGAAGTCTCAAGCATCAAATCATGCGTTTATTACAACAAACGAATAGCATGAAAAGCACAAAACTACAAGCTACACCAAGTCTCAAAAGTGAGCTTCTAAAACAAAGTTTCATGTCAAGTTCGATGCTATCTAAATACCATTCTGCAGCTTAAACCCGAGTCCACACTTGCTAAGTCTCGCTACCGAGCTGTCAATGTCCTATCAGACTAGCTCCTGCCCCATCTGTTTCAATGCACACATACAAAACAAAGCAACAACCGGATAAACTCCGGTGAGAAATCATTCTCATTATAATCGACATATAAAGCGTTAAATAAATCATATCAACTCTAATCATAATCGAATCGACAGTAGAGTAAATAACGCATATATCGATCAAGAATTGTTTCATATATCGTCATTGCCATAAAGATTCGTAACCGATCTTGATATGGATATCCATCTATCGTAGTCGTCTAAAACTAGAAAATAAGATTGCCTCAGATTTTGGCATAAAATCAATTCAATATCATATCATATCATCATCGTATCGACTCAAACTCAAAGATCCACTACCTAAGATGGATCGACAACATCAAAATCATATCGAAAAGATAAAGGAGTATGTGATTTTGGCGGGACAACTCAAGAAACTTCATTCTTGAGTTTCAAATCCCTAACTCGCGATGTCGTCATATACCTTCGTATTTCCTCAGTTTTGAACGCTTCAAATCTGAACATAACATCAAAACATTCATATCAAACTTCATTCAATCTTATCATTTCATAATCGATTCAAAATTAGCAATATATCTTCAATCAAAATCACTTCAAACCTTGACTTCTTCTTGTTTGGTTTGAAATCAGAGTCTTGAGTCGTTAGCCTTCAAAACTAGTCTAAAATTGAAGAATAAAAATACTATAACGCCAACATCATCTCAAAGAACGTCTCAGCTCAATCATCGGCTATCAAAACGATCTCAAAACATTACTCGACGGCGTATCAATTTAAAATCGGTAACCGAAAAGATAACGAACTCATAACTATCTTCATGTATCACTTCTAACCAACATATCAACATAAAGATCAGAATAAACCAGCATATTAGAGACTATATAAGTCGAACCACCAGCTGAAAATCATACGAACTCAAAACAATAACCGTTCGTCGAGCCGGTGTCGATATGATCCAACAAATAATCTCAAAAACATGCATACATAACCGAATTCTGATCTGTAGCATATCTCAATCTTAAAACATGCTGGAAAGGTAATAAAACTTACACCAAATCGAAGTCCTCGTTGCAAGGATTTCAGAACTATTTTCGAAATTGAATCGGACGATCGGATCAAACGTTACGGGGTTTTGAAAATCGGAAATCAAAAGAAAAAGAAGGTCTCGACTTCTCTGCTTCAAATTTCTGAATATCATATGTGAAATACATGTATCCATGTTGATAATCGAATTAAAATCGGATATGTATTGCATAAATTGCAATTTAGTTCCTGAAACTTCATAAATTGCAATTCAGTCCTCGGTCCTATTTTTAATTCAATTTTAATCCTAAATATTTAAGAATATTAGAATTTAAATCGAAACTCTAAATATTCCCAAATTAAATATACTCGGATTAAAATTAAATAAGTTCAGATTAAATTACATAATCCCGGCCTGTTGCACTTTAGCCCTTGCAACTTCGATATTTTCAAATCAACCCCTGACCAGGTTTCACTTTCGAATTACATCATATTAATTTCCCAAAACTTGGAATTTAATCTTAAATTCCATAAATATTCAAATCGAATATTTATTCTTTTAATTTAAAATTCCCGGAATCTAATTCTCAAAATCCGTAAATTCTCAAAATTTTCGGCTCGTAAATTAAATATCTAATTTCCATCACTTTTCAAATCAATATTTGCCCAAAATACAAAATTTAATTCTCAAATTTCATAATTAATAACTTAATATTTTCGGGCCTTACAATTCCTCCTCTTTAAGAAATGATTTTGTCCTCGAAATTGTATTCAATCGAACAATCAATTCTGATAAACTGAATGATTATCTGAAGTAATTCTCACTTCAATCATATAACTCTGATCTTCGTATCTCATCTCTTCATCTCTTCTCAAATTATCTCGTTTGATCTGCGTGTATTCTCTTGTATTCCGTATCTATTCATTCGTACTTTCATTAAGTGAAAAAACTTCTTTCTGAGCTGTTTCTCTCCTTAATCAAGGATCTATCGAATATTCGACTTAACTCAGAATCTCTTCAATATCTATTTCATCTGATTAAAGCACATAGGAAGAATCAATTGATACTTACTTCACTTAGATACGTGGAACAAATCTAATCCATCATATCAAGTTGGAATGAATAATTCTTTCAATACAATCATCAATTATGTCTGACATCTCATTCAGTGAACTTTAGTTTCAGTGACGACTTGTTTCTTTCTCTATATCATTCTATGCTCTACATAGAAGATATATTAAGTCTACATTGTCATTCTGTTTATCGCTTCAAGATCAGTATCCAACAGTTATATTCTGAATCTGTAAGTCAAATACTACTCTTTCTCTATTCTGAATCGAAAGATGTTTCACGAATAACTTTTTCGCTACCAATCAGTTCCAGCTTTTAAAAGTTATGTCTATCATTCACTTAATAATTATGTTTCTTCTTCTCTGTTCTCATTTCGTACAGATTCATATGTATATTCTCTGTGTATTTCCAATCACATCTGATCCGATGTCGGATACTTTTGAAATATCATTTCAACACAAAGAAATCTGGTTTCCTTCTTATCGTATCATCAAAGCACGATCTCAATATCTACTCGATAGCTTTTACAGGAATCATATAATCAAGTGGCAATACATCAAGTCAATTAATTCCAAATTAGGTATTAAAATTCTGAGTATATCCTCAACATTCTGGATAATCAATTCAGATAATCCATCAATTGGAGAATGGTATAATGCAATCACATATAACCAAATACTCAGAACATCAATCAATCGATGCCACAATCTATCAAAGAAATCTAAAGTTCCTATCTCGACAATAGATTTCAATAATTCCTGTAATTTCATCATATCATTAACTCCTTAACAAATATCTATTCATATCTGTATCACATTTCTTACATCATATTCTTAAAATCTGATTAGTCTGTTCAGACTATTCATTACTCAGAGAATAATATGTTGTATTCACAGATTCGAAAGTACTCAGAGCTGTTGATAATCTATATCATGTCCGATATAGTTTATTCTTGAAATTCGATTCATCTGCCCTGCTTATCCTTTCATTCATGGATAATATGTTGTACTTTCACATTAAAGAGAACTCAGAGTTTTAGATACTCTGAATCATAATTCAATAGTAAACCTAATGTCTCAATATGAAACAATAATCATTGGCTTACTATGTAATCTCACAACAATTCTGATCACAAATCAGTGATCTGATCATGATTATAGATTATCTTATTCAGTAATTTCAATCAATCTGATCAGAAGTCATATCATATGATTCATTAATTCAAATCCATTCAATCATTACTACCACAGTTTACATCATGCATACTGCTTCTTCTTGGTAGATTAGTAACACAATCTATCAAATCATGACTTCATTCCAATTATGGAGTCTCTAAACTGTCACTGAACCCATCTGGTCAATGCTTTTAAACTTCAATTGAAACTCTCTCTATACGTTTAGCTTCTAAAAAGTACAAATTCTGATACATCTGTTTGCTTTATCTTCTGATAAAACAACTATTGGATAAATATTGACCTCCTTATTGTGCATTTCTTTCAAATTCTGATATCTATTTTTGGAAATATCAAGCACAATAATATAATCAATCACAATATAATTTATCCATTCTAATCTGCGATATCTCAATCTGACATTCTTTACCGAATTCTAATCACTTTGATTTACTTTCTGTGTTTCTTTCATCTTCTGAAAAATCTGGTTCATTTCCAATCAAAAATCATTCTGATTGGTTATGCATTCGTCTGAATATATTCAAACCAGAATACACCAAAATCTGAAATCAATCGATCGAATGCCTATTTCATTTCTCACTTCTATTTCCAAAGTACTGACAATTCAAACAATCAATCCAAAATCTGGATAGTAATATAATTTTCTATCAGTTACGAGCCATAAATCTCAAAATATGCTGAAATATCCATAAAAGGATCAATAATTCTCAAAATCAAAAGAATAAATCTAGATTGAGAAAATCTCTCAATCAAGGTCATCCAAAATCAAATTTTCTGGATAACAAACTCTGCTAAGTGAAAACAACTCACTTGCATCTCATAAGTCAAAATGAGTAAATCAACTCAGGCTCTATGAACAAAACGAGGAGAGCCACTCAAATCAAACATTTGACGAATCATATTTCCAATTGATGTAATCGATTCAGCATAATAAAAAAAAAAGATTCAACTGTAACTGATTTTCATTTCATCATCTATTCTATAAACCTGAAAATCAGTATTCAATTCATAAACTCATCAACTCAATCTTGAATTCCAGTTCACAACTTAAACTAAAGTCGAAAATCTTCCTGGAACATATCTGCAATCTCTACTCATTGACATTTCTACTAATGCTGGTTTAGATCTTGAACATATCTAGTGCATATAATAGTCTTATTTTGGAACATTTCTGTAATCAACCTAATATACGCGGAACTGAAATCAAAGAATCTTAATTCTAGATCTCATATCATATCATCATATTCATATGCACATTATGTTCTTACTGATTTAATTTAATCGCGTCTTATCATCAATCTTCTGATAATCTGAATTTGGTTATTGCATTATCATCTATCACGCAACATACACAGATATCTCAAATACAAACAAAATCATGTTCAGTTTCATTTCATCAAAGCGGTAGTTCAATTCTTCAGTTCAATTCACAAATTCTCTTTTCTGATACAGAGGTGAAAATATAATAAACTTTCAGCTATCATATATCTCTTGCACTAATAACATAAAGGTTAAAACAAAATAAATCTGTTACTTGCAATCTCATTTCCAGGTGCACTTTCATTCTGATCCTCTATATATTTCTGGAACTGTTCTTTATTCAAATTTTCTCAAAATTTGATTTGCTTCGAACATATTCTAGCACATCTGCTTGAAATGTGTTTGCGAGGATATCTCCCTCCACAATAAGTGCAATAATCTCTAACATACTCTACATTCAGACCCAGACCAATCCATCTCGGTTCATTAGAGTTAAAGAACTACTTTCATAAAATGTTTCAGTCGTCAACATTGACTCAGACATAATCTCCGAATTCAAGCCATGAATAAACAACTCAATCTTGAGCTTCTTCATCATCTACAATTCAAAGAATCGTAGTAGGCTTGAAAATCTAATAAAATAATATTCTTCAGTATTCGAATTGCTCTGCTTCTGATTGGTATATTCTGTTTTCTGGCTATTCTTCTTTCTTGGCACAATCTTTTTTTTCTCATCATTTCTATCTGTTATAGCAAAGAACCGCTAATAAATCTTTGTTCTAAGCACTTGCCAAGAAATCAATATACCTATTCTCTTTCAGAATTTCTTCATCAAAATCTACCAGCTGGTTGCTAGGTTTTGAAGTTGGTATACAATCAATCTGATACAACATTCATCTGTATCTTTCAAGTATTTGAACACCTGATAAAGTTCTTCACGCCAACTTCTACCTGCAATAGCATCTATTCATTCGTTGGTATACTGTTCTGTTCAATCAAAAATACTTCTTTCAGCTAAGCAATACAGTTCTGTTCAGTCTGGGGTGCTTACGTCACCCAAATAACACTGTTCTATTCAATTCTGGGTGCTTACATCACCCAGGGAATTTTATAACAAAATCAAGAAAGTTACAAATCACTAAATCAAGCAGCTGTTCAGTCTGGGGTGCTTACATCACCCAAATAACACTGTTCTATTCAATTCTGGGTGCTTACATCACCCAGGGAATTTTATAACAAAATCAAGAAAGTTACAAATCACTAAATCAAGCAGTTTAGTTTCAAAAGTAGATCATGCTCACATGCAATTCATCTACTCATCAAATCAAGTAATGCATAATCATGCCATACTATAAATGCATACAACTCAATCTACCCCGCTCAACTTCTATCTCAGTCCAAGAAACTTATGCTCTGATACCACCTGTTGTGGGGACCTCGGGTTGCTAAACTCATCTTAGGGGCAAAGTATAATTAAACACAGTTAATCATACTTGATCAAAGAATAATCAAAACAAGGCATACAAAAAAATTTTTTTTAAAATTTTTTGGTCAGGATCGATCCTGCGAACTCCCAGGATTGATCTTGGAACTTTTCACAAGTTTCTCCCAGAATCCATTTTTGTGCCAGGATCGATCCTACGAACTCACATGATCGATCCTGACATCCCCTTTTCGAAAAAAAAAACTGCAGACTTTCTGTTCCTGTCCAAATTCAGTTCATAGAATAAATAATCTCAATCCAAATCATCAAAAATCAACTTCAAAACATAGTTTATCAATTCTAGAACTTGCATATAAACATATATGAAGTCTCAAGCATCAAATCATGCGTTTATTACAACAAACAAATAGCATGAAAAGCACAAAACTACAAGCTACACCAAGTCTCAAAAGTGAGCTTCTAAAACAAAGTTTCATGTCAAGTTCGATGCTATCTAAATACCATTTTTCAGCTTAAACCCGAGTTCACACTTGATAAGTCTCACTCCCGAGCTGTCAATGTCCAATCAGACTAGCTCCTGCCCCATCTGTTGCAATGCACACATACAAAACAAAGAAACAGTCGGATAAACTCCGGTGAGAAATCATTCTAAATATAATTGACATATAAATCGTTAAATAAATCATATCAACTCTAATCATAATCGACTCGACAATAGAGTAAATAACGCATATATCGATCAAGAATTGATTCATATATCGCCGTTGCCATCAAAATTCGTAACCGATCTTGATATGGATATCCATCTATCGTAGTCATCTCAATATGAAACAATAATCCTTGGCTTACTGTGTAATCTCACAACAATTCTGATCACAAATTAGTGATCTGATCATGATTATAGATTATCTTATTCAGTAATTTCAATCAATCTGATCAGAAGTCATATCATATGATTCATTAATTCAAATCCATTCAATCATTACTACAAAAGTTTACATCATGCATACTGCTTCTTCTTTGTAGATTAGTAACGCAATCTATCAAATCATGACTTCATTTCAATTCTGGAGTCTCTAAACTGTCACTGAACCCATCTGATCAATGCTTTTCAACTTCAATTGAAATTCTCTCTATACGTTTAGCTTCTAAAACGTACAAATTCTGTTAACATTTGGATGGTAGGCTTGGAACCTAGATGGATGCTTCTAGGACTGCCTTAGTAAGGTACGTAAGTTCTGACTGAGATTTTCAGCGGGTATGCATGCTTATGTGTTGCATTTATGTGCCATTATTGCATGTTACTTGTAGAACCTAAAATCCAATATATTAAATCGCATGCATTAAAATTAAATAAATATTATGGTTATTATTTTAAGTTTAATCGATTTAAAATTCTTTATCTTAATTATTTGTTAATAAAATATTATTTATTTATTGAAATGATTTTTATTGTACTAATTATTTAATTAATACTTTTAATTGTTTAAGTTTAATTGCCAAAATGATTTTTATCGTGCAACTTATTTGTTTTAAATATTTTAAAAGTATAAGTTTGCTTAATTAATTGATTTTAATTATTTAGTTAATTTGTTTAAATGATCCTAACTGTCCCACTTATTTATTTAAAATAATTTAAGTTTATTAGATAGTTATTTAAATGATTTTAACTATTAAGCTTATATATTTAAATATTTTTGGATTGTCCAACTTATTTATTTTAAATAACTTAAGTTTAGTGGTTAGTTATTTGTAAATCATTTTAAATGTCTAGCTTATTTATTTAAATGCTTTTAGTTGTCCAATTCGTTTTAAATATTTTTTTTTCGCTTGTGTATTTATTTAGGTGACTTTTAAGCAATCGTTTAGTTTATTTAAATTATTTTAATCGCTCTATTTATTATTTAAATATTTTATTTAACATTTTAACATCAAAATATTTAAATTATTGATTTTAATTTCTAATTTAGTATTTAAAGTCCTTCAAAGTTTTATTTGTTTTTGTGACGCCTAAGTTCCATAATTTAAATTCCATGCCTAAAATTGTCTTGATATTTAAATTTATAAAAATTCATGGTGATTTAAATGATTTAAATTTCTTTAGAATTTAATTGCGTCAACCTTTAAATTTTTACTTGATATACTTGAAATTTGTGACCTTCGGCTCAGGAACGCGACAAAGGTGGACACAGCGGGAAAGTCTCGTATTTTAAATTTAGGTGGCCAAAAATTCATGAGAGATGAAGAAAATAAAAATAAAATCTTTATTTTAAATTTTTCGAGAAAAGAAAATCGCGTAAGAGCATTTTCGCGCGTAATCCTCTAAATTTCCCGAATTAGCCTTTTTGGACCCAGACTAGTGAAATTTCATTCTTGACATTTAAATTTAAAGATTCTCGGGTTAGAAATTTAAAATGGGGACAATTTCTCAAGCTAAAGTTGTAATACCTAGACTAGTATTTTTATTAGTAAAATGATAATTTTGAGCATGCCCTACCTCACACACTCACACTTATACATATACACACTTAATATATCATACCACAAATTAAACCCTAGCACCACAACCCCTCAGCAACTGCCCCTCATCCTCCTCATCCATCCCTCACGCCATCTTTCATCCTCCCCCATTTTTCTTCAATTGGCTCCTCCATTCTCCTCCCCCATCTCACCGGCCAACCTCCTCCAGCCACCTGCCGCCATGCTGCCACCTAGGAGACCACCTTAGTAAGCTAAAGCAGCTGCTGGTTGTGACCTTTAGCAGCAGCCGTCCCTCTCCTCTTCTTGGTTTTGCAAGATTGAGGCAAGACCATTTCTTCTTGTTTAAAACCCAAGGATATAATATATAATTCTTGGACCTTATTCCTTAGTTCGAATTTTACTGATTTTCCATGGATAAATGTGTGTGTAAGGATCGGTCCTTGCAGGGGCTGAGCATGGGGTGGCCCTTTTTGAGTAAATACATTTTCTAGCTTACATATTGAAGTCTTTGATTAATTTCTTGCATCTTAATGTAAACTTGTATGACTTAAATGAAAAATCAGAAGTTTCCCTATTGCGTTCGGCTCTTGTTCATGTGTGTTTATTGGATTTTAAGTCTCACAAGATGGTGGCCAAGTTATTTAATGCATATGCTTTGAAATGATGTAAATTGAATTGAGTTGTGGCGTTTGAATCGAAATTTTGGATGTTATGGATGAAAGGAGTGGAGGGGCTGCCCATGGGATGTTCATGGGGTTAAACATGTGTTGTTGAATGAGTATTAGGTGGGCTATAGGGATGGAACTTGTGGTATTTTGGTTAGAATGTTGTTTAGGAAGGTTGGAAGGGCATCGGGCGAGGGTTTTTAAGCAAATGATTGAACGAGCTAGCGCCGGGCAAGCGGCTAACTCAAGAACCCTTGCTGGAAAATTAGGGACACTTAGAGGATGGTTGGGTGAGTTTTTTATGTGTTAGGTCATAAGGGGTGAGCTTGGGAGGCCATAGCTTCAAGTTGTCTAAAACAGAATTTTATACCATCGCGTCTTGTCTCTAGAAACAAGGTCTGATAGGGTCAGCGGTTGAGGTTTGGACAGGAGATACCTCTGATTTTTTAAAATTATGGGATGTTAAGGTCATGTCGGTGCAAATTGGGATTATTTCGGATAATAATCAAGTAAGTTAGGTGCGTTTTAAGTTAGTGTGACGTGAGCAGATTTTATTCATTTATGGGCTGTCCGGGAGTCTAAATTTTTTGTTTGGGAAATTATAAAAAGATGAATTCTGATCCTAGTTGTATTTTAAGATGTTTTTGGGGTGCCGGTTCAAACGGAAATCCTTTTGGATAAGAATATGCTATGTTATGGTCGCACGGGCCGACCACTCGAGTTGGGTCTTCTTGGGCGTAAGTCTAAGTAATAAATAGAAAGCCCTTAATTCTGGGGTGCTCCCCTACACTCCAATAATCCATAAAACTAATTTCATGTTATTTTTTGAGTTTCATGTCGTTTAAATTATTCAACGCCCATTTATTTGCGTGTGTGACTTCAAATTTATTTAATATTCTAGTCCCAAAGTTTTAATTAAAGAATGTTTGTACAAGTATAAGTTGAAATGATAAAATTTTATATGAAAGGAAAAGTTAAAGAATGAAGTGAGTTGGTTGTGACTAGGACGTGCAATGATGGGTCGGGGATGCCCCGGTTCACTTGCCAAATTACGTGTAGTACGAGGTCGAGAGACATCTCGGTTTCTCTATCAACCAGACATGTAGTACGAGGTCGATAGAAATCTCGGTTTCCCTACCAAATAGACGTGTAGTACGAGGTCGAGAGAAATCTCGATTTCCCTACCAATTAAGGACAATGTGGGGTCAAGAGAAATCATGGCTTCCTTGCCGGCATTGTATACTATAGCCATTGATCGATCAAAATCATAGTCACAATCGAAGATCTAAATTCACAAGTAAATGAAAAGATAAATGATTCATTAAGGTTACTTTTCATTGCATATTGAGATTGTTTCTACTTCGGGCATGTTATTACATTTTTTTTCGTTCATGTGAGTCCCATTGTATGCATAATATTTTTTTTAGTATGATACATCTATTTTTAACCCTTGTTTATATAGCGTAAATCTTGCTGGGCTTTTAGGCTCACTACTATACTTGGTGCAGGTTGTATTTTGTTGAGATCGAGGGGCATGACTCTCGAGTGGACTGCGATGTGGGCACGACACATCCCTCCGACCTATGATATTCTTCCGCAGAAGTTTATTCAAACTTAAATGTTATGAAGTATTTATTTTGTTTATTTGGAAACTGTAAATGAAATGATTTTTAAGATTTATTTCTTGGTCTGTAAGGATTAATTGTAAAATTTTGATGTTTGTGATGTTGAACCTTTTCCCTTAGTTTTTCTTTCATTTATTTGGTCTAGTTTATCTGTATTGTCGGTTGCTTTTGTTGTTTTCTTTTTTGTGTCAAGTGGGTTTTAAAATAAACTGATGGGTCATGCGAAATTTTTGAAAAATCCGCATTTTTATTTAAAGTAGAAGTTAAGGGTCGTTTCATTACTGCTTTGATATGTTATGTTGCACATGTATACATCTTGATTTAGACTAGGGAAGCAAACAAACCGAATCGAGCCGAATAATAGGAAAAAATCAAGGTTCGAGTTCGGCTCAATAAGAGTATATTCGAGTTCGAGCTCGACTCGAAGTTAAAAAATTTCAAATATTTGGGCTCGAGCTTGGCTCAAAATGAAGTTCGAGTTCGAGTTCGGCTCGAAATATTATAAACATATTCGTGAACTATTCGAATTATTGCTCGGATATTAAGGTTCTAAAGCTCAAAATGCCCGAAAATATTTGAAATGTGTATATATTTATTATATAATTATATTATATTAAAAAATATTAAGGCTCGTGAACTGTTCGCGAGCTATCAAACAAAATAATTTGAGCTTGAGTTTGGCTCAAAAAAAAGTTTGAATATGTTCGAGTTCAGCTCGAGTTCGATAAGTTAAAATATGAATTTAATATTTATAGAGCCGACTCGAAAAGCTCGCGAACATGTTTGATTCGTTTGCACCCCTAATTTAGAAGGTATTATTAGCTTACCAAGTATAGGGGTTTCTAAGCCCCATTGCATGTATGGATGGAAACCATAGTTTTGGGACCCGGATATGTCCACGGTTTATGGTATGGGAGCCACCTTCTGATGCGACGGCCCAGCGTGCTATATACCATGGCGCCTAGACTGAGCATGATTTGATTCCCAGTATGATACCTAGATATTCATTTGCATGCATCATGTTTTTATGTTTACCCATACTAGCATATTGAGCTTTAGCGCTCACGTCTAATGTTTTCTGTTTTCTGGACACCCCATTCAATGGGGTAGTTTCAGGTAGTTCTTCCAGGGATTTGGGAGCGGTGACCAAAACGTGACAGCAGGATTAGCTATTAGGTTATATTGCATTAAGTCTCATTTGATTGGGTTGTAATTATTGAATTTATTAAACCGGTTGTATTCTACCGGTCCAGTATATATATGGGTTCCATAGCATATCTCTGATTATGTTAAAATTTCATGCTTAAATAAGCTTTAATCTCTGATTAGTAGTGGATCCGTGTTGGGTCGCTACATTTATTGGTATCAGAGCATTGAATAATATTTTTGGTACATAGTGCTAAGATTATTGGTAATCCTTGTAGGAATGTATAGACATTAAATGTGATGATGAGAGACAATTAGGTTGCCCGAAGACTATCATCATTGACAGGATTTTTAAAGATTCGTCTTATGGGATTCCGGCAAGATCGGGCATGAGAGAAGGATCGTGTCCGAGACACCAAGATTTCTACTCATGTGGATCCAAGCTTTGGATCAAGTACCAGACGTCAAAGGCAGTGACAGAGGATTGGTTGCGAGACACGTGATGACTGCGTCCATACCAAGAAATCACTCCTCTGAAGATTCTCCACAAGCAGTTGGAGAGATTGTCATAAAGATATTATCTCATCCATCGGGGAATTTACCATATAACAGTGACGTACCCGGTAGATTAGTGAGATCTTTGGAGATCGTGTGGAATAGGTCTGTCCGATATGCTTGTATTGATGCTTTCAGATAGTAGATAGGAAACCTCACGTTCAAAATCAGTAGACGAAATGTAAAATTTCCGCATGTAATTGAATTTAGTACTGTATTAAGTTTTGTTGTAAACAGTATCTCAGTTGTAAGTATTGAATCATCTGTATTAGTGATTCCAGACACTTGTTGTATCATTTCAAATTTTATTGTACATCTTTCGGTGTAATTGGATTCTAGTGATTTTTCTATTACATGGAATTGTAATAAGAATCGTACATAACTTGGATCAATTATACTTGTGTATTAAATTTGGAAATTCTTGAGATTAATCCAGTTTGTAGTTAATTTGTGATTTGTTAAGTAATTGCATGTTTGCAGTTGGTAGATTCCAGATGTTTTCTTAGGATGACCTAGTTAGTCATTTGACTATGTTTAGGGCCAGGGATGAGGAAATCCATCATGAGAATAGGTATTGTTCTAGGTTGTTTTCCTTAGAACAGTGGTATGTTTTGACCTTGTTAGGTTGATGTCATGTGATGATGGGTTTCCATCAGGGTACCAAGTCAAGTGATACCGTTAGTTGTGGACTGTGACCGGGACTTGAAGTGAGGAGGCACGACCCTATGCCAGTGCTACTCTTAGAGTTTTCTTTTTTTGATACAGAGGTTGCCTGGAACCCTTAGTGCTTCAAGACCGGCTGTACAGGGGAGGCTACTCAGTCTAGGGATTTGACAACATTTTCAGCGGGGTATGACCTTGGATTGATACCAGGTGTGGTATTGAGAGTTATTTATCATCTGGCTTTCGTCAGAGATTCAAGTTTTGGATTTCTGCTGTCATAATTAGTCTTGGGAGGGATTTTACTTGACAAGTGATTGTTCTGAGAAGATAGGCTTTTGACCTTCGATATTTGGGAAATCATTAGACGGCTAGGTCTAGTAGGTAGATGGACTCCTACCAGTGGTTATTATGAGTATCGTCTGATTTAATCAGGGATAAAATTGAGATTCCTTGAGACAGGATGATCCAGGTTATCGGATTGTAAATTGTTTTGGGCTTATCTAAGTCTTGATGTTCATTTCCGATGGACAAGGTAGTTAGCAGTATGTCCAGACGGGTGCGAGTTTGTTCCAGTAGACTACCCTTAGCTATCGTGTGACTCTGTCAGAGATAGAAATGATAATTCGATGTGTATCTTGTGATTCAAAGTGTTTGGGATTAGAAGACTCATGGTAACGAGATCAGAGTTATTGATCAAGCCATGTAAGTTGTCAGTAATCAAGAATTTGCGAGCGATTTGCCTAAATTTGTTAGATACTGTCAGTCTAAGCGTGAGATGCAGTGGATCGATGTGATTGATTGGTTTATTTCAATCAGTGTTAACCTAGGATGTAGTGAATCGAGAGGTACTTGGGACAGTAATATGAACCGATGTGCTTAGGAGTTTGGTCCCTGACAATGCCTCAAAGCAGTAAATGATTCAGGTATATTTAGGAATTCTTTAGTCGTTTAGAGATCTCTAGGAATGCAAGAGGCGAAACTTATTGGGTTTTTGTTAATCACGGTGAATGGTTGCAGTTTGACTCATGTGGTCATGGTTAGTCTGATATCTTGGTTAAGGTTATTAGTGATAAGAATAGACGTTGGAATTTAGTAATGTTTCAGGATAGTAATTTTTGTTAGGGAGGGACAGACTTGATCTGAACATTTCTTGGTATTAGCAATGGGTGACTCAGTTTGTGGAGATTGGATTAAGTGGTTACCCCAGGTTGTTGGTGAACGATAGTTTCCGAGGACTTCTAGTCAAATACTTTGCTTAGGTGTTTCCAGTATCGTTTTAGAATATGCCATTGAGTTCAGATCCGACGAGTGTTGGGGATTTCAATGTGAAGTAGCATACTAACATTAGTTGTTTGGTCGTTGGATGAGACAGCAATTGAGACCTGGTTTTTTAGGCATGTCATGAATGTTGTCATTGATTTCCCAGTGTGTTTCTGATGTGTTGTGCCATTGAAATATTAGAATCGATCGGGATCGATCTGGAAGTTGCTGGATTGCCGAAAGTATTGAGGATTTCGTGTGGGATCGAGGTGAACCAGTTTTGTTCATCTCAGAGATAAGTCAAGTTGACAAGGGTTTGTTGTTGTTATCCATGGTTGGATAACCGTTGTTATGAGTTCAGATGTTATCTCGAGTGATGAAGACAGAGGTGATCATTTGATATGGACTACTAATGTTGAGGATGACATTAGTCCATCGAAGTGTTCGGCATGATGGTAGTGTATCTCGGTGATGTCGATCTGAGACTTTTGTAAGATCAAGGATTGTGGACAATGATGTTGTCGCAATTTGATTTGGTCGACAAATAGTTGCCATCTATTTTCATAGTTGATACCATATTTAGGGATGTAATTTATCATCGAGCGGGATAAGTACAAAGGTACGTACTCTGATGCTAGGGAGTTTTCAAGGTTGTTGTTATCCGTGGAAGGATGACCAGTGGTAATCGTTTGAATGCTATCGCAAGTAGCGAGATACAAATCGGGATTGATAGTGACCAGTCAGAATATTTCACAAGTTGTGATCATACCACTAGAGTTTTAATCTGAGTTTGTCAGATACGACTGGTGGTATGTTGCGATGTTGATGCTTTGCAAGTTAAGGGTAGAGTATTGGCCATCTATTTTATCAAAGGCTATTTCGTTGATTGAAGGACTTTGTCCTTGACTGTAAAGGAGTAACTCGGGTAAGTAATCTGATAAAGATAATCTCTAGAAATTGACACTGAGATTATAATCATGAACGATTGGTAACGTCGGAGATACGATGTCAGTGTTAGGAAAGTTAGCGATACAGTGTGCATGTATCCTATCTTCTAATTGATTTTGAATTGATGATATCGAGAAGATCGCGCGTATTTGGAAATAGTTGATGACTAGTTACGCTCTTAGTAGAAGTTTCATCGCTAAGATTTGCAGTTAGCGTTGCTGATTCAGTCAGAGTTGGTACTCGGTAAGTAGTCAGGAGACAACAGTAATCTCATGATATTCGGGTTAGGTATCAAGAGTGATTGCGTTAATAGCCAGTTAGTAGCTATTACGACTTAGGTGGTGATTGAGATCACATAAGTTGATCGAACAATGAGTTCGGGATAGACTCCTGTGTGTAACAATAAGAGTTCAGATGATCATGCAGAGTCAGTAGGAAGACTTGGGATTTTGGATTTTTGCGCAGCCAACGACGTTTCTAACTTGTGGATTACATGGTATCAAAGTTCAGTATCAGTCTTGAGGCGTGTTAGTTCATGTTAGAGTAAGACTTATTGTGAAACCCGAAGCTTGTCCTCCAAGTTTATTCAATAAGGAATAAACTCTCAACATGGAAGCCAAAATATTTCCTTTTACCACAACAAGCTGATAGCAGAAACTTTGGATGCAAATAATCTTAATGGCAGCAAATAAATCAAGAAATAAAACTGAAAATTTTCCTTTCCAAGTATATGAGATTAAGGCCGAATTTGAGTCTCTTATTTAATTGCAAGAAGCGCCCCCTTTAGCTCTCAAAGTCACGTTCAGAAATTTCTATTTTCTCCATAGTTTCGAAGTTAAAGGCTGCTAATTTCTTCTCCAATATTTTCGAGAATCAAGTTAGAAAATTGGAGTCAAAGGTTAGTCAACTTTTTCTCAAAAGTTTCGAGAAAGCAGCCTGGCTATTTGATCCAAATAATTGTCAACTTTTCATTCATTTTTGGAATTTTCTAGGAATATTGCTCAAAGATTGGTCCATTATTCTGCCAATTTCTTCGTGGAAGTTCATTCTGAATTTTTGAGATTTGCTTCTGGAATTTTTTATCCATGCTTCATCCATTCAAGTTATTGATTTTAGTACGTGTAGTGACTAGTAGCGCTAAGTCGCGTCACACCTAAATTACTCAATTCAATAAGATAACCACGAAAAATGTAGTAGTGTGAGTAGGGATCGTTCCCACGAGGAAAGATAAATTTAATGCGTTCTAAATAAACAAAAAGGGGTTTTGAGATTTGGATTAACTATTGAAAATTTACGCAATTAAAAATTAATAATATCACTAGCATGCAAAAATGAAAATTAATCTGGAGAGATCAATAACAGACGAGACTTGGTTTCGATCGACTACACCCTTGATATTTATTCATTCAATCATCGATTCCCTAAAAATAATTAATCCTATCAAATATTCATCATTGAAAATCAAATTCCTGTTTCACCTTAATCTTAGTTAATTAGACACCAGCGTTCTAGATTAACCCTTACCAATAAATTAACCTGGATTCCGGCGATCTAGATTTAAATCTAAGGTAGCATTCAAACGAGTAAAACTGACAAACTTAGACAACACAAACACCAGCGGTTGTATTTATCCTAGTCAATAGTTGAACCTACGATTTAATAAATTCAACAGCAGAAAATATCAAACGTAGTTGCTTCGAAAATTAGTTGATTCAAACAATTACGGATTTGAATTCTAATTTAGCTATAGTTTGCATAGCAAAATCATAATATGGCCAATCCTAAAATCTTTCATACAAACATAAAATAAAACAGATCAAATATCGATACTCAATAAGAATTAAACATTGAAAATCGAATCTCATGAATAAATTATATCAAGGTTTCGTCTCCCTCAACCAAGTATAAAAGTTAGTTACAACGATTCATCAAAAACTCAAGCAAAACTCAAAAGAAGAGAAGAAAAATTGAGAGAGAGATGGAAAATAAAACGTAGCCGCCTTAGAGATTGTCAAAAGTCTGATAATAATCTCTAAAAATCGGAATAAAAGCCTAATAAAAGCTAGAGTCCTAAATAACAAAGTTTCCAAAATTACAAAATATTTCTCGAACGGACTATCGCGCTCGATCGCATGAGTACGTCCGATCAAGCGCATGAAATATGCGAAACTTAATGCCTTGATTCTTCAGAAGTCGTGCTCGATCCTATGAGTACATGGGATCGAGCGCATGAAATTTTGCCAACATTCTGCTTTTCTTCTTCAAACTTGATACCTCCTACACATTAAAATCGAGAGTATGTTATGAAGCTAATGCATGCATACAACAAAACTAAGATAAAACATGAACAAAAACAAATAAATGCATGCAAACTACTAACAAAATAACATTAAAATATGAAACAAATCATGACTATAAAATACCCCCACACTTAATCCTTGCTCGCTCTCGAGCAAGTCATGCAAAACAAAATGAAATAGGACAAATAAGAATCAAGAAATACTACGGAGCACCGGCCTCAGCATTTTCAAAATTTTCACATCCAACCGTTTCCAACTCACTAACATTCTTTTGAAAAGTTTTAAAACACGGACTAATTTCACCGCACAAACTTATAAACTCCGCAACTCAAATTCAAAACACTATCTTCCAAATTCAATTCACACATTTATAGATCATGAGGACTTCTCAAGGTTTCACAGGATCAAAATGAATAGATAATCAAATTATCACACTCACAATTTGTCAAATGCAAAGAATTCTAGTGTGTGCATGTTTGTATGTTTCAATCCTATCCATGTTTGTATGTTTCAAATTTTAGATTCAAGCATAATTCATTGAGTGTATAAGAGTTCAACCATCTATTGGGCATGTGATTCAGTTACTAAACAACAAAAATAATTTTTCATCATTGGCCAGGCTACCATTTCTTTCTCAACTCAATATGAATGCAACACAATGATATGACATGAACATGAACTAAATTCAACAACGGCGCCAAAAACAAATGAAATACATGAAACACCCCCCACACTTAAACTAAGAATTGTCCTCAATGCTCATGATCTAAAATAACAAAACAAACAATAAACCAAAGAACAAAATTCAAATATAATGCAATGCAAAGAAAAGTAAACAAGACTCCCTTGGTTCAACGGTTGGCGTCGTTCTCCTCTTCATGCTCGGGAGAAAGAACAGGATCAGCGAATGGAAACTCGAAAGGTGGTGGGAATGGGACAGCCGATGGAAGCGTGGTAGGGTCGATCCCGAGCCTCTCAGAAATGCCATGACAAATATAGTCCAGGACTTGAAAATTGGAGGCCGTAGCGGCATTGAAGGCAGTTTGATACTGAGGATGGTGGGCCAATTCCCTAACAGTGACAGTAGTAGTTCGGCGGGGGAGCGGCAGCGGCCGTACTGGATCGTGGACCGGCATAAATTGATCGTCCACCATGAACTGGCTTCTACGATATGCGCGTTTGGCTTCGATAGTCACTCTGTAAATGGGGCGCATTGGTGGCAACCATTCCTCGTCAGGTCGATGTTGCACACCGGCACGTAGACACAGCTGCGTGATGATCATCGTAAAGAAAAGACCCGGTGTCCTGGTAGTGATTGAATGCCGCATCTGTGCGTGAATCACTCGTCCCGCATTTACCAGCAGATTAAGATCAAGAGCGTAAAGTAGCACGGCACGCTCAACATGGACTTCACTCGTGTGGGAAATGGGCATCAGACGGCGGGCGACGAAAATGTACCAAGTGGCCGGACCCATCTGTAGGTATTTCTCCTTCAAGCATTTGAAAGTGACAGGGTCCTTCCAAGCAGCCCCTACAATGCATAATTGCTGAAGGACCTTGTGCAAATCCGGGTCGAGGGCGATGCTCTGATACAAGCTATCATCAACGTCTGGCGTCTCCAACAGACTATTCAGATCTTTGGGCGCATAATAAACCAAAATGCCTCTAACAAAGGCCTTACTATCCGTGCGCTCCGCAGCGTTAGCGTAAAATTCCCTAACAATAGGGACAATGGTCGGAGAAGGTTGGTGACAAAAGGTTCCCCACCCACGGTTCAAGACTTGGGTAGCCACATCACTGTCATAAGCCTCTATATCAAAACCCCTCTCAGTAATAGGGGAGCGATGGGTTTTAGCATGATCATACCTATCCCGAGCTGTTTGGTTGAAGAATCGATCGACAAGGTTGAGTGAAGTGGGTGCATCACTTGTTCCTTGGCGAGAAGATTCGCCGATCTCTCTATTGCGTTTCGGGCCCATAATGTCGCAAGAATTTTCAAGAAAAATTGATAGGGAAATTCGTCGAACACGTGGTGTGCACCAAAGTTTCCGACGTTTCTGAGCAAAATAAGGCGATGGAGAAGTGGAGATGAGAGAAGGGATGATGAATTCAATCCTTGGAATGATGCCTGCAAGAGATGAAGAATAATTGGTGAAGATTACATAGAAACAAAATTTTGGGGGTTTAGGGTTCGAGGGAGCCGAATAAAAGCAAAGGAAGAATGAGGGGAAAAGAAAAGAAAATAGAGTAATAAAACGCGAACAGGGGAGCGCGCTCGATCGCGTGAGTACGCAGGATCGAGCGTGCTACTTAAAAGTCAGGGGCAGAGAACTGGGGTAAAAATGCATGCTCGATCGCGTGAGCACGCAGGATCGAGCGCGCCCAATAAAATATCCGGGGCAGAGAGCTGGGGGAAAAATGTGCGCTCGATCCTATGGGTTCGCAAGATCGAGCGCACAATGCCTTCAGTGAAAAACTTTTTTTTTTTGCAATTTTTAAAAATTTTCTAAAAAAAAAAACAAACAAAAGAAAAATAAACCAATAAATAAAATCAAACAAAAACAAAAAGGGAAAAAAACACTGGGTTGCCTCCCAGTCAGCGATAAATTTACAGTCAGTCTATAGCTCGACTGCATGCCGCGATTTAGTCGACATTTGGCGGATCATCTAGAGTGATATCATGCTCGTCCCCTCCTACGTTCGCTTTGACTCCTTCATAGTAGTGTTTAAGCCGGTGGCCATTGACCTTAAATGTTTTGGATGTGTCCAAGCTTTGAATTTCGACTGCACCATGGGGAAAGATATTAGTAACAACAAACAGACCATTCCAACGTGAACGCAACTTACCTGGAAATAGTCGAATTCGTGAATGGTAGAGCAGAACTTTCTATCCGACTTCGAATTCTCGTCTAGAGATCATCTTGTCGTGGAAGGCCTTTGTCTTGTCCTTGTAAATCTTAGAGCTGACATAAGGATCATTACGGATCTCTTCCAATTCTTGCAACCGCAGATTTCGGTGCTCGCCGCTCTCATCCACCTGCATGTTAAAGTGTTTGATAGCCCAATAGGCTCTATGCTCCAATTCTACTGGCAAATGACATGGTTTCCCAAAAATCAGCCGATATGGGGACATTCCAATCGGCGATTTGAACGCGGTTCTGTAGGCCCACAAAGCATCATCCAGGCGCAAGCTCCAGTCATTCCTTGTAGGATTCATGGTCTTTTCTAGGATGTATTTGACTTCTCTATTCGAAACTTCAGCCTGACCATTGGATTGTGGGTGGTATACGGTGGAGATAATGTGCGTCACATGATACTTTTTCAGCAGACTGGCCACAGTTTGGTTGCAGAAGTGCGTTCCTCTATCACTGATGATGGCTCGTGGAATCCCAAACCTAGAGAACAGATTGTGCTTGATAAATTCTGCAACAACTTTAGAATCATCAGTACGGGTGACCCTTGCTTCCACCCATTTTGAGACATAGTCCACATCAAGTAATATATAGATAAATCCATACAAACTTGGAAAAGGTCCCATGAAGTCGATGCCCCAAACATCAAAGATTTCACAAACAAAAAATAGGTTGTTGGGGCATCTCCTTACGTTGGGATATATTACCTGTCTTTTGGCATTGAGCGCATGACTTACAAAAAACGTAAGCATCTCGAAATAAGGATGGCCAGAAAAATCCGCAATCTAACACTTTTCTTGCTGTCCTTTTCGCTCCAAAATAACCACCACACGCGTAAGAATGACAAAACATGAGAATAGGAATTACCTCGCTCGCGGGTACACATCGACGTATAACTTGATCAGCGCAGTGTTTCCACAATTATGGATCATCCCACACATAATACTTGGCATCGATTCTCACTTTGTCCTTTTGCGCCTTGGAAAATTTAGAAGGAAACCCTTTAGTCACTAAATAATTGACAATATTTGCGTACCAGGGTAATTCCGTGCTTGCTGAAAATAGTTGCTCATCAGGAAATTCTTCTCACAAATTCAGCTTCTCATCAACATGAACTAGGCGACTCAAGTGGTCAGCAACTCGATTCTCGGTCCCTCTTTTTTCCTTGATATCCACATCAAATTCGCTCAAAAGTAGTATCCATCTTATCAGCGTTGGTTTTGCCTCCTTCTTCGCCATCAAAAAACGAAGAGCTGCATGATCAGAGTAAACAATAACCTTAGCACCAAGTAAATAAGAACAAAATTTTTCTAATGCAAAAACTACAGCCAAGAGCTCCTTTTCAGTGGTGGAGTAGTTCTGTTGGGCATCGTTTAGGATTCACGAAGCATAGTATATATCATGCGATGCTTTCCCAACTTTTTTTGCCTAAAACTGCGCCAACTTCATAGTCGCTGGCATCACACATGATCTCGAATGGTTGACTCCAGTCCGGTGGTTGGATTATTGGTGCAGATGTCAATGAGCCTTTGAGTTTGTCAAAAGATGTTTTGCATGGTTCATCAAACTCAAACGGGACCTCTTTTGCAACAATTTGCACATAGGGGATGCGATCTTGGCGAAGTCCTGAATGTATCTCATGTAGAAACATGCATGGCCAAGAAAAGAATGCATTTCCCGCACACATGTGGGATAAGGGAGAGACTGAATAATATCAATTTTGGCCTTGTCTACCTCTATTCCCTGAGATTAAATAACATGACCCAATACAACACCTTGCCCAACCATAAAGTGACATTTTTCAGAATTTAAGACTAATTTGGTTTCGACACACCTCTTAAGGACAAGAGCAAGGTTAGACAGACAGTTTTCGAATGAATCACCATGGACAGTAAAATCATCCATAAAAACTTCTAAGATATGCTCAATGAAATCTGAAAAGATACTAACCATACACCGTTGGAAAGTGGCCGGTGCATTGCAAAGTCCAAAGGGCATCCGTCGATATGCAAAGGTGTCAAACGGGCATGTGAATGTCATCTTTTCCTGATCCTCCGGTACAATAGCAATCTGAAAATAACCAGAATATCTATCAAGAAAAAAATAGTAAGGGTGACACGCTAACCTTTCAATCATTTGATCAATAAAGAGTAAAGGAAAGTGTTCCTTTTGGGTTCCGGCATTCAGCTTCCTATAATCAATACAAACCCTCCACCCATTTTGAATACGGGTGGGAACCATCTCGTCATCCTCATTCTTCACCACAGTAATTCCGGTTTTTTTGGGTACCACTTGGACCGGACTGACCCACTGACTGTCAGAAATTGGGTAGATGACCCCAACTTCAAGTAGTTTCAGAATTTCAGCCTTTACCACCTCCATCATCGGTGGATTCAACTTTCTTTGCGGCTGACGTGAGGGATTCGCTCCTTCCTCCATCAAAATTTGGTGCACGCATGTGGAAGGGCTAATTCCCTTGATGTCTGCTATAGTCTACCCAATAGCATTCTTGTGCTCTTGTGGAACTTTGACTAATTGTTCCTCTTGGTCGGCTTCCAAAATATTGAAGATGATGACTGGTAATGTTTCTCCTTCTCCAAGGAAAACATACTTGAGATGTTTTGGAAGTGTCTTTAGTTCGACCACTGGTGCCTGCAAAACAAATGGAAGGCGACGAGTATTAGAAATTGGTAGTGATATATAAGATATATTACCTGACTGAGGTAGCTCAGGAACACTGTTCAGAATTTCATCAATCTCTTCCACTTCTTTGCTGAATCCAATTCCATTATCCTGCTGAATGGGTGCAACAATGGACACCTCTAGATCATCTTTTCCTGCATGCTGATGAAACTTAAAATTTGTAATTATTTATATGTTAAAAAGTGTGTTTTAAAATTAAATTTTTATTAAAATTATGAAGTTGTATTATTTTAGTGTTATGTGTTTATATTTAAATATTTTACTAAAAATGTTGTATTTTATGTTTTGCGCAGGTTTGGTAAAAATAAAATTACTCAAGCTACAAAGGTCATATTGGAGTAATCTTAAATCCTGTAGAATCACAAAAGAGGCATCTTCAACTATGTAGAAGACAAGAAATTCCAAAAACCTCATTAAGATGATCAAAATAATCAAACATCAAAATGGAGACAGATTTACTTTTACTATGACCAGCTTGGAGTAAAAATATCATAAGTATTTCACCTTTTATCCAAAAGGGGTGAATTATATGTCAAAACACATCTACAGACAAAGGGCTACGTGTTATATGTTTTGTGAAAAAGCCAAATCGAAAGTCTAAGGCATCAAACATGCCAATTAAAGTTGGGTCAAGGTATTAACATTCAAGGAGACAAGCACCCACCAACTTCACTATTCCACATTTAATGAGTCTTGGACTCTTGATCTCATTTGGCCTATAAATAGATGTGTTGTATAAACTTTTTAGTGTGCAAAAGTATAGAGAAATTTCTCACTTGTAAAATAAATATTGTGTGTGTAAGAATAAGAGTTTGAGTGTGCATATTTCTCCATGTTTAAGTATGAAATTTCTTTTATTCTTACTCTTAAGTCTTATGTTCATAGCAAGCTAAATCCTTTTATGTCAAGGTGAAAATCTTTCATTTTTGGTCAAGTAAGATTTTTTATATTTTGTATATTCTTTACTTTTCTATTTTTATATTTATTTTTACTAATTGATCTTTATTTGTAGGTATAATTTGTATGATTTATTGTTATCTATTTACATCAAATACTTGGTACCTTGAATGTGGTTACCTTGATTGGTTGTCTAATATGATACAATAAATACTACAATAATTATATACTATAAATATATGTATCAATTTATAATAAATTCATATATATTATTTAGACAATAGCGGGGCTCTGCCGGTTGTTCTAAATAATATGTTGTGATTTGAACTAACATTTACTTTTTCGCAACTAACATTTACGTTCCGCAACTAACATTTACTTTTCTCGCATCTAACATTTACTTTTCTACAACTAACTTTTACTTTCTCGCATCTAACATTTACTTTCTCGCAACTAACATTTACTTTCTCGTATCTAACATAAAACAAAAGTCATATATTTTATTTAGACGATAGCGTGGCTCTGCCGGTTGTTCTAAATGAAATATGGTGATTTGATCTAACATTAAATTTTATGTCAATTTATATTTATGCACTTATATATATATTATGGGTACCATATATTAATTATCGGTTAATCTAATATTAATATAGTGGGAACTATATTATATGATATATTTGTTTAAATATTTAATTGTTCTTTTATGTTTATATTTATGCATCTATATATATATTATGGATACCATGTATTAAATATCGGTTAATATGATATTAATATAGTGGGAACTATATTATATGATATATTTGTTTAAATATTTCATTGTTCTTTTATGTTTATTCTTATTTTAGTTTCTTTTATTTATTTTTGTTAAGCAATCTTAAATAAACCAACAATGAACCTTTGAACCCTTGACAATTTTATAATTTGTGTATTTGAATTTTTATAATAATATTTCCATCTATAATATATCATTGCTAAAATTAAACTTACAACATCCTCTCCGTGGATCGATCTCGTGCTCACGAGTATATTACTTGCAGACAACCTACACTTGGGTGAATTACAATTTAAGTTGTAGCAAGTTTTTGGCGCCGTTGCCGTGGAGGTATAAATTAAGTTTAATTTTTGTTATTTATGTTACTTATGTAAATTGTATGTTGTTTTTAATTGTATGATTGTTTGGAGTCGTAAACAAAGTGGTAGACTTGTTTGAGTATCTGAAAATATTTTAAACATGGAGGATAATTTTAATAATCAAGATGATAATAATAATAATAATCGAGAACATGAACAACCAAGAACACTTAGGCACCATATGAATCTAATAAAAACTAGTACACCATCTTGTTTAGTTTTTCCTCCTGATGCGTCTAATTTCAATTTTAAACCTCAAATCATTCAACTTTTACCAAATTTTCATGGCCTAGATTCTGAAAATCCATATTTCCATTTAAGAGAATTTGAGGAGGTTTGCAACACTTATAATGATCAAAATTGTAGCATGGATATTGTTTGATTAACGCTTTTTCCTTTTTCCTTAAAAGATAAAGCAAAAACATGGTTGCAAAATTTGAGATCAAGTTCAATAAGATCATGGGAAGAAATGCAACAACAATTTCAAAAAAATTTTTTCCCTTCCCATAGAACAAACTCTTTTAAAAGACAAATTACAACTTTTTCTCAAAAATAAGGGAAAACATTTTATCAATGTTGGGATAGATTTAAAGAGTTACTTAATACATGCCCACATCATGGTTTTGAAATATGGAGGATAGTTTCTCACTTTTATGAAGTTTTAATACCTAAAGATAGGCAAATGATAGAATTCATGTGTAATGGAACTTTTGAAGATAAAAACCCAAATAAGGCTATGAAATATTTGGATTCATTAGCAGAATATGCTCAAAATTGGGATAATATAGGCTCAATTGAACCACCAAGTAAAACCAATAATTCAACAAATGGGGTTGATATTTATCATCTTAAAGATGATGTAGATATTCAAGCCAAACTTGCATCTTTAGCAAGAAAAATTGAGTCATTAGAAATGAAAAAGAGTGATCAATTAAACGTGTTCAAGAAATTGTTTGTCATATATGTGATACACATGATCATCTTAAAAAAAATTGTCCTACTTTGCCTTCATTTAAAGAATGTCTCCATGAACAAGCCAATTATGTTAACAATTTTAAAAAACCAACATTAGATCTTTTTTCACAAACATATAATCCTGGTTGGACAAATCATCCTAATTTTAGTTGGAGGAACGATAATAATGTACAACTTTCACAACAACCTTTTCAAAATAACCAAAATCATCAAGGTTATGCTCCTTATATCCCACCTCTAAGAAAACATTTTGAAGATGAAATTCATGCATACATTCAAAAGCAAGAGTCTATCAATATTCAAAACATTCAATCTATGAATAATTTGAAAGAAACTCTTCCAAAATTTGCATCTGCACTTAATATTCATGAAAAAGGAAAATTTCCATCTCAACCACAACCTAATCCTAAAAATCAAAATCAAGATAAATTTGATCAAGTAAAAGTTGTTATTACTCTAAGAAGTGGTAAAATAGTTAATGATCCATATAGTAATGAAAACAAAGATCATTTAAACTCAAAGAGTAAGGATGAAAATCTTGATACTTTTGATAAAGATGATACTTTGAGTCCTAAAAATAAGAAAGTTGATGATAAAGTAATAAGTGAGTCTAATAAACCTGTTCATTTTCCTCATGCATTAGTGAACAATAAAAAACAAAAAAATGATTCTGATATTTATGAAGTTTTTAAACAAGTAAAAATAAATATTCCATTATTAGATGCTAAGTACCTTCTTATGCAAAGTTTTTAAAAGATTTATGTACTGTGAAAAGACAATTGCATGTAAAGAAGAAAGCATTCTTAACTGAACAAGTAAGTTCTATTATTCAAAATAATTATGCTTTGAAATATAAAGATCCTGGTTTTCCAATAATTTCATGTATTATTGGAAAAAATAATATTAAAAAAGCTTTGTTAGATTTGGGAGCAAGTGTGAATTTACTTCCTTATTCAGTTTATGAAAAACTTAAGTTGGTAGATTTAAAACCTACATCTGTTACTCTTCTACTAGCTGATAGGTCAATCAAAATACCTAGAGGTATCGTGGAAGATGTGTTAGTTCAAGTCGATAAATTCATATATCTTGTGGATTTTATTTTCTTGGATACACAACCAATAGAAGTGCATAATGAAATTCCAGTAATATTAGGACGTATATTTCTCGCAACTTCAAATGCTTTAATTAATTGTCGAAATGGAATAATGAAATAGTCTTTTGTAAATATGACTTTAGAACTTAATGTGTTCAATTTAAGTAAACAACAAAGTATCAATGAAGATGAAGATGATAATGCAATAGAAAATATCATGGAAGAATGTATACAAGAAGAAAAATTAAATCAACAATCTGATGTTTGTTTGGTGGAAAATTTTGATTCGGAAAATATTTTTGAATCAAAACTAATTGAAGAAAACAATCAACTTGAAGAAAAAAATGTAGTAGCCGATCATTTATCAACAATAATTTTTGAATCGTCTCAAAATGAAATACCAATAAATGAAAATTTTCCGGATGATCAACTATTTTATGCTACTACTATGCCTTGGTTTGCTAATATTGTAAATTTTCTTGTGACAAATAATGTAACGCCACGTTTTTATCTTAATTGATGTTATTTGAGATAAGCAGTGATTTTAGAATTCGAGATCGGACTTTTTATTGATCAGGGACTATTTTGCAATTTTCGTAATTTTCAGGGACTGAAATGCAATTATGGGATTTGTTATATTATCTACTTGATTTGGTCATTTTCTTTTCCTCTCATCTCCTTCTTCAACCGTGTTCCATCCATTGAAGCGACCAAAAAGCTTTTCCAAGCTTTTGTGATTTCATTTCTAGCTCAATCCGTCCGATAGAATTGATTTCTGACTTGATATCTGCGATCACAGCGATGAGTGCTCCGTTTGGAAGTAAGTCTATCTTAATTCTGAGAAGTTTGAATTTATTGATGTTGTCAGAATTTGTTTATATTCGGAGAGGATGATTATGAGTTAGCAGTGATCGTTTATCTAAGACGGTTCGAAGATCTAACGACAATCGGAATTGTTATGATTTTTCTTGTCATTTTCAAAAATGATGTTTTTGAGATGTGTTGATTTTGTGTTAGGTTTGATGTTTGAGGATTGTAATGAGTTTGTTGAGCTGTTGTTTTGCTGTCTGCATTCCGGATTGGTCAGTTTATAGCCGTTATGCCGTCAGTTTGAGTTTTGGATATCGTTTCGATATTTTTGATCGTATTTAGTTTTGAGTGAGTTTTGATATCGATTTTGATCCGTGACTTCTTCTGATAGATTGATTGGGAGTCCTTGCAGTTGCTAGAGTTGCAGCTTTTGGCAAGTTTGGAAGAGTTGAGCCGGTATAGTATCGATGTCTTTCTATATCGATTTATGAACTTGATTGGATAGTTTTTGAATTGAGAATTGTTGTTTTCAGATTGAAGTTTTGGAACGACAAAGAAGAGGTATAAGATGACTTTGGAATGGAATAGGACGATTAACTCGAGTCGGGATTGATTCGAGTGTCCTAGAAGAAATCACATATTGCATGATTTGATTGCTTATTTGATTATATGATTGAATTTATATTGAGTGCATGAGATTACATATGCATTCATATTGAGCCTTGATTTATTCAATCGGAATTAGACGATCTAGGGATTGTAGTTGAGTAGCTGGGTAGGCGATTTACTACCTTGTCAAGTAGCTCACTATAATGCTCTTGAGTCTAGAGGATTAAAGCATGCCATGTCCACCTCGAGAGGAGAGTCGGTGTGATTGTGGATGTTTTTAGCCTCGGGATCCCAAACCAAAGAAAGAAAGAAAAAATAGAAGAATTTCATTTGATTATCTGAGTTTGATAATCCAGAAGTTTAAAGACATGCATATCATTTTAAATTCAGTACTTGATTGGATTAATTGATTATATAAGGAACGAGTTCATACATGTCTTGATATGTTTATTTGATTACATGTCAGTCTCTTTTATTGGGAATATCAATTCTCACCGGATTATCCGGCTGTTGTCTTTGTTTGTATGTGTACTTTGCAACAGGTGGGGCAGGACCGAGTCAGAGACAACATGGCTAGGCGATTGAGAGAATAGAGTGAGGCTTGGATGTTAGGAGTCATTATGTTTTTGAACTCCTTTTTGTATTGAATAAGTCCGAACTAGATGGATCTTATTATGCATGCTTTATTTTGTGAGGTTTGTATAACTCAATACATTTATGGTGTATCTTGTTGAATGGGATTTTGATGTTGTTATTGTGGATTGAATGGAATTGAATTGGAGAAAAAACCAGAATTTTTCTGGGCAGAGGGTCTCGCTCGATCGGCGAAGTCTTGCGGATCGAGCGAGCACATTTTGTAGCGGGACAGTGTATTTGAATTTTGTTCTCGCTCGATCGGTAAGATTTTACCGATCGAGCGAGGGGTCCTGATTCTTGGACAGAGAGCTGGTATCTTTGGCCCGCTCAATCGGTAAAATTTTACCGATCGAGCGAGCACCTTCTTTTAAAAAAAAAAAATTTGAATTCTTAAATCCTATTCTTTTAATTAAGTTGATTAATTTAATTATCCTGAGATTGCATGATTATAATCTAGGCCTCACATTAAGTGGTATCAGAGAGATAAGTTCCTGGACATTGTTCTAGAAGTGAGCGGGGTACATCGAGTCCGCTTGAATTGGATTTCTCTCATGTGATTGATTAATTCTATTATTACAGAATATGCGAGCTTGCTTTATGGATTGAAAATTTATTTGAATTGCGTGACTTGGAGATTCAAATTGTTAAAGCATGAATTGATTGAGAAATGAACTGTATTCATGCATTGATCTGAGTTCCATCTATCGTATTGGTAAGACGACCAGAGGTTTCTTAACACTAAATTGTGAGATGTGAATTGAATTATCCGTGTTCTAACCCCTGTCAATTTAGATGGGTACTCGAAGAAGGATAGACATGAATACTCCACCGATTGTTCCTACTACAGAAACTCCTCCGGTTATGACTCCTCCGGTGGTATAGATGGATGAGATGATCATGCCTATGGAAGCCTTACTGAAAAGATTCAAATCCTTCAGTCCACCGTATTTGAATGGGAAAGAGAATCCGGTAGATTGTGAGAGTTGGTTTGATGATATAGATCAGCTCTTCGATTCGCTCGACTACTCTGACGACCGCAGGGTTAGATTGTTTATTCATCAACTGCAGGGAGTGGCAAAAAGTTGGTGGATGACAACTAAGAAAGCCAAAGAGAACAGAGGTACGGAAATCACTTGGGCACTTTTTAAATCTGAATTCTATAAAATATTTTTCCCAGTTTCCTATCGAAAGGACAAAGGTGCCGAGTTTGCAAATTTGAAGCAAGGGAATATGAGTATCGAGGACTATGTTGCGAAATTTGACAATTTACTGAGGTTCGCCCCGCATATTGCCGACAATGAGGAGGCGAAAGCAGACCAGTTCATTAACGGTTTGCACCCTGACATCTTTATTCTGGTGAATACTGGGAGGCCAGATAACTTTTCAGATGCGATGGATCAGGCCAAGGGGGCAGAAGCAGGAATGTTAAGGAAGAGGAAGAATCAGTACCAGCCTCAACAGCAACAGCAGAGGCAGTATCAAAATCAGCCGCAAATGAATGAGGGTGGTAACAGTGGTGGTGGCAAGAAGAACTATTTCCGTCCCAAGGGAAAGCAGTTCAAGAAATCTGGAAGCAGTTCTTCGAGCTCGAGTGATTTGAGACAGTTCAGTTCTGGTCAGGGTTCAGGATCTTCTGGATCTTTGTGTAGCAAGTGCGGAGGACGACACTACAGCGACCAGTGTAGGGGAATCTTTGGGAACTGCTACATCTGCCAGCAGACGGGACATTATGCTAGACAGTTTCCTCAGAAGGGTTCTGACCAGACTCAGAGTGGAAATACCTCTCGACAATCATCTCAGCCTAGGAGACAGGCTATTGCAGTTCACTCGTTCCAACCTCAACAGTAGAATTGTTAGGAAGGTAATCAGAGTTCGATCAATCTTCACGACCTCAGGCTAGAGTGTTTGCTCTGAACGAAGATGAGGCTCAAGCTGCACCGAATGATGTGATTATAGGTAACTGTAAGATTTTTGGTTATCCTGCATTTATTCTGATAGATACAGGTGCTTATCACTCTTTCTTATCTGAGAAATTTGTGTCGATGCATGCCTTGCCTTTTGAGCCTTTGCCTACTATAGTTTCTGTTACTTCACCTTTGGGTGGAGGAATTGTTTTGAAGAATTTTGTTAGAAATTGTGGTTTGAGTTTTGAAGGAAATTTGATCGAGTTCGACTGTATTGTACTTGGGTTGTCTGACTTTGACTGCATAGTTGGCATAGATGTTTTGACCAAGTACAGGGCTAAAGTAGATTGTTTTCAAAAGATAGTACGTTTCAGACCAGAAATGGCAGATGAATGGAGATTCTTCGGTAAGGGTTCTCGTTCTAAATTCCCTTGATATCTGTCTTATCCATGACTAGATTATTACAGAGAGGAGCCGAAGGATTTCTTGTTTATGCAATCGATATTTTGAAGTTTAGCCCTGAGCTGAACGATATACCAGTGGTTAGGGAATTCCCTGATGTGTTTGCAGATGAGATTACGGGATTACCACCTATTCGTGAGATTGAATTTGGCATCGAACTGACGTCAGGTACTCAACCAATTTCGAAAGCTCCGTAAAGAATGGCTTCGATCGAATTGAAGGAACTGAAGGAGCAGTTGGAAGATTTGATTGCCAAGGGATACATTCGACCCAGTGTATCGCCTTGGGGTGCTCCTGTCCTATTTGTTAGAAAGAAAGATGGCTCTATGCATCTCTGCATTGACTACCGCCAACTAAATCAGGCGACAGTTAAGAACAGGTATCCTTTACCGCATATAGATGATCTTTTTGATCAATTACAGGGTTTGTGTATCTATTCGAAGATAGATTTGAGGTCTGGGTATCACCAGCTGAGAGTCCGTGAAGAGAATGTCCCTAAGACGGCGTTTCGAACGAGGTATGGACATTTTGAATTTCTTGTCATGCCTTTCGGTTTGACGAACGCCCCAGCGGTCTTTATGGGGTTGATGAACCGAATCTTTCAGTGTTTTCTTGATGAGTTTGTGATTATTTTCATTGACAATATCTTGATCTATTCTAAGAGCCGTACCGAGCATGCAGAACATTTGAGAGCGGTGTTGCAGATTTTGAGGATAGAACAGTTATTCGCCAAGCTTTCGAAATGTGAGTTTTGGCTTGACAAAGTTGTCTTTCTGGGGCACATTATTTCAGGAGATGGAATTGCTGTGGATCCCAGCAAGATAGAAGCAGTGACGAACTGGCGCAGGCCGACTTCTGTGCCAAAAATCCGCAGTTTTATGGGTTTGGCGGGTTACTATCGTAGATTTATTCAGGGATTCTCTTCTATTGCGAAGCCTATCACCCAGCTAACTCAGAAGAATGCTCCTTTTCTGTGGACAGATGATTGTGAAGCCAGTTTTGTTGAGTTCAAGAAGAGATTAACCAGTGCCCCGATTCTTTCTATTCCATCTGGTTCTGGAGGTTTCACAGTTTATTGCGATGCTTCTCATCTTGGTCTCGGTTGTATTCTTATGCAGAGGAAGCATGTGATAGCATATGCGTCGAGGCAGCTAAAACCGCACGAGACTCGCTACCCAGTTCATGATCTTGAACTTGCTGCTATTGTTTTTGACTTGAAGATTTGGCGTCACTACTTGTACGGTGAGTCTTTTGAGATCTTTTCGGATCATAAGAGTCTTAAATACTTATTTTCACAATCTGAGTTGAATATGAGACAGAGGAGATGGTTAGATTTGCTGAAAGACTTCGACTGCGAGATTAAGTACTACCCGGGGAAGTCGAATGCAGCTGCCGATGCTTTGAGTCATAAGCTTTGCTCTTTACCTCTTTCGACGATCGGTGTGTCTCGTTTGATTGAAGACTGTTGCAATTTTGGATTGGAGTTTGAGTCAGATAGGAATCCGATCAGAGTTTGTGCGATTCAGGCCGAGCCAGAATTGTTTGTGTCGATCAGAGAAGCACAGAAATCAGATGAGAGTATTCAGAAGTCGATAGAGAAAGTGAAATCAGGACACCAGTCTGAGTTTCAGGTCAGGGATGATGTTTTGTTTGTGAATAGCCATATTTTTGTGCCTGAGATTGATGAGTTAAGACATCATATTCTAAGAGAGGCGCATTGCAGTCGGTTCAGTGTTCATCCAGGAGGCCGAAAGATGTATAACGACCTGAAGAGTCAGTTTTGGTGGAAGAAGATGAAGAGTGACGTTGTGAGGTTTGTTTCCCGATGTTTGAACTGTCAGCAAGTGAAAGCCGAGAGAAAGAGGCCGGGAGGTCTTTTGCACAGTTTGTCTATTCCAAAATGGAAGTGGGATCATATCTCGATGGACTTCGTCACGAAACTACCCCGATCTGTTCGGGGTTGTGATGCTATTTGGGTTGTGATTGATATGTTGACGAAGTCTGCTTGTTTCATTCCGTATCGGATGACTTATCGAAACGACCAGATGGCAGAGTTGTACGTCAGAGAGATCTTCAGATTGCACGGTGTGCCGAGATCCATTGTTTCTGACCGAGATCCTCGGTTTACTTCTCACTTCTGGCACAGTCTGCAAGAGGCTCTTGGTACTAGATTGCACTTGAGTACAGCATACCATCCTCAGACCGACGGTCAATCAGAACGGACGATTCAAACTCTGGAGGATATGTTACGAGCAGTGGTGCTTGACTTTGGCACTACTTGGCAAGATTCATTGCCTCTCGTTGAGTTTTCGTACAACAACAGCTTCCAGACGAGCATAGGAATGGCACCCTTTGAAGCGTTGTACGAAAAGAAGTGCAGATCTCCTCTGTACTAGGATGAGATGTCTGAGTCCCCAGACTTGGGACCAGATATGATTCGTGATATGGCTGAGCAGGTGAAGATTATTCGATTGAGAATGAAGACTGCCCAGGACCGACAAGCGAAGTATGCGAATATCCATCGCAGACCTCTATCTTTCGATCAGGGAGACCGTGTATTCTTGAAGATTTCTCCATTTAGAGGTACTGTTAGATTTGGGAAGAGAGGGAAGTTGTCACCGAGATTCATCGGTCTGTATGAAGTTCTACAGAAGATAGGCGATCTAGCCTACCGATTAGCACTTCCTCCTTCTTTATCTGGTATTCACGATGTCTTTCACGTCTCGATGTTGAGGAAATACCATCCCGATCCTTCTCATGTACTTCAGCCTGACGAAGCCGAACTTGATGAAACTCTGAGTTATTTCGAGAGGCCGATTCAGATCCTTGACAGAAAGGAGAAACAGCTCAGAACCAAATCGATTCCTCTGGTGAAAGTTCAGTGGAGTCGTCATGGAGTCGAAGAAGCGACTTGGGAGACAGAATCTGACATGAGACAGAGATTTCCTGAGTTATTCATCTGATGTGAGTTCTTATTTCTGTTCTTGAATTCGTAATTATCTTCTTATGAGTTGATATCGATGATTTCGAGGACGAAATCTTTTCTTAGAGGGGGAGAATTGTAACGCCCCGTTTTTATCTTAATTGATGTTATTTGAGATATGCAGTGATTTTAGAATTCGAGATCGGACTTTTTATTGATCAGGGACTATTTTGCAATTTTCGGAATTTTCAGGGACTGAAACACAATTATGGGATTTTTTATATTATCTACTTGATTTGGTCATTTTCTTATCCTCTCATCTCCTTCCCCAACTGTGTTCCATCCATTGAAGCGACCAAAAAGCTTTTCCAAGCTTTTGTGATTTCATTTCTAGCTCAATCCGTCCGATAGAATTGATTTTTGACTTGATATCTGCGATCACAGCGATGAGTGCTCCGTTTGGAAGTAAGTCTATCTTAATTCTGAGAAGTTTGAATTTATTGATGTTGTCAGAATTTGTTTATATTCGGAGAGGATGATTATGAGTTAGCAGTGATCGTTTATCTAAGACGATTCGAAGATCTAACGACAATCGGAATTGTTATGATTTTTCTTGTCATTTTCGAAAATGATGTTTTTGAGATGTGTTGATTTTGTGTTGGGTTTGATGTTTGAGGATTGGAATGAGTTTGTTGAGCTGTTTTTTTGCTGTCTGCATTCCGGATTGGTCAGTTTATAGCCGTTATGCCGTCAGTTTGAGTTTTGGATATCGTTTCGATATTTTTGATCGTATTGAGTTTTGAGTGATTTTTGATATCGATTTTGATCCGTGACTTCTTCTGAAAGATTGATTGGGAGTCCTTGCAGTTGCTAGAGTTGCAGCTTTTGGCAAGTTTGGAAGAGTTGAGCCGGTATAGTATCGATGTATTTCTATATCGATTTATGAACTTGATTGGATAGTTTTTAAATTGAGAATTGTTGTTTTAAGATTGAAGTTTTGGAACGACAAAGAAGAGGTATAAGATGACTTTGGAATGGAATAGGACGATTAACTCGAGTCGGGATTGATTCGAGTGTCCTAGAAGAAATCACATATTGCATGATTTGATTGCTTATTTTGATTATATGATTGAATTTATATTGAGTGCATGAGATTACATATGCATTCATATTGAGCCTTGATTTATTCAATTTGAATTAAACGATCTAGGGATTGTAGTTGAGTAGCTAGGTAGGCGATTTACTACCTTGTCGAGTAGCTCACTATAATGCTCTTGAGTCTAGAGGATTAAAGCATGCCATGTCCACCTCGAGAGGAGAGTCGGTGTGATTGTGGATGTTTTTAGCCTTGGGATCCTAAACCAAAGAAAGAAAGAAAGAATAGAAGAATTTCATTTGATTATCTGAGTTTGATAATCCAGAAGTTTAAAGACATGCATATCATTTTAAATTCAGTACTTGATTGGATTAATTGATTATATGAGGAACGAGTTCATAGATGTCTTGATATGTTTATTTGATTACATGTCAGTCTTTTTTATTGGGAATATCAATTCTCACCGGATTATCCGGCTGTTGTCTTTGTTTGTATGTGTACTTGGCAACAGGTGGGGCAGGACCGAGTCAGAGACAACATGGCTAGGCGATTGAGAGAATAGAGTAAGGCTTGGATGTTAGGAGTCATTATGTTTTTGAACTCCTTTTTGTATTGAATAAGTCCGAACTAGATGGACCTTATTATGCATGCTTTATTTTATTAAGTTTGTATAACTCAATACATTTATGGTGTATCTTGTTGAATGGGATTTTGATGTTGTTATTGTGGATTGAATGGAATTGAATTGGAGAAGAAACCATAATTTTTCTGGGCAGAGGGTCTCGCTCGATTGGCGAAGTCTTGCGGATCGAGCGAGCACCTTTTGTAGCGGGACAGTGTATTTGAATTTTGTTCTCGCTCGATCGGTAAGATTTTACCGATCGAGCGAGGGGTCCTGATTCTTGGACAGAGAGCTGGTATCTTTGGCCCGCTCGATCGGTAAGATTTTACCGATCGAGCGAGCACCTTCTTTTAAAAAAAAAAAAATTTGAATTCTTAAATCCTATTCTTTTAATTAAGTTGATTAATTTAATTACCCTGAGATTGCATGATTAGAATCTAGGCCTCACAAATAAAATGTCTTCTCATTGGAGTTCTCATTGGTTTGTTTAAGTATTATCCCGATCAAATTTTTCAACGATGCATACCCGACAATGAGGTAAGTAGTGTCATTAAATTTTGTCATTCTGAGGTATGTGGAGATCAATTGTTGTCAAAGAAAACAGCTAAAAATGCAAAGATTTATAAAGATAAAACAAAAGTTTTTCATGGTAAAAATATTATGAGAAAATCTTTTGAAATCGGACAAAAAGTTTTACTCTATAATTCTCACTTGCATTTGTCTTCAGAAAAACTTAGATCACGATGGTCTGGACCATTTATTGTTAAATTTGTCTATCCTCATGGCGCTGTTGATGTTGAAAATCCAAAAAATAATAATGTGTTTAAAGTTAATGGGCAAAGGCTTAAACCATTTTTAGAAAATTAAATTCTTGATGAAGAGTTTATGCCGTTATATGATCGAAATTAATTGTTACTTATATTTTCATTTTATTTTTGCAGAATTGATTTCACTTCCCGGTTAAGTGGCAGATAACGGTACTCCGTGGCTCTTACCGTCGGTTAAATTGGTTTACCACAATAACTGATCCAAAAATTTAAAACAAAAAAAATTTCTTTATTTTCAAAATGGAAGAATCTATCAAAGAACATGAAAAAGTTTTCACTTCTTCTGTACCTAAAAAGGTTCGAAGAATGATTTATGAATGCAAGCGTGAAAGATTGAGAATTCTTATGCAAAAAAGAATTCCGGAGGATATTCGTCTTATAATTGAAGCCAATGTTCGATTAGGTGGAAAAGTTCCAAAAATATTACCTATTCGAAATATGTCTGGACTAGGAAAAAACACTTATGCGAAGAAAATGAGGGTTAAAATAAAATTGGATGGGAAGCCAACCCTCAACTCATAAGAAGATGTTGAAGTCATCATTGATTCAACATGTCACAAAATGGGTTGTGTTTGTTCCTCATCTTCAATAAATTTCAGGTGATATCTCTTTCATCATGTACTCTTTATTTTTTAAAAAAAAATTAAAAACAATGTCATATTCAGGTTTGGGGGAGGGTTTATCTTTTAAAAAAAATATTTAAAATTTTAAAAATAAAAAAATATTGCTATAATAATATTTATTTTTCTTTTTCAATGGCAGAGTAAGGAGCGAAAAACTCCTGACACGCATTACTTTTTATTTATCATATTATCACAATAGATTAGATTTTAATATTTCGTATATATTTAAATTATAAAGCACTAAGAAAATGAAGTCTTTTTGTATAGATGTTTATTTATTCTTCTTTTTATCAATTTAATAGAAAACATATAATTGATGAGATATAAGTTATAAATAATATATAATTGTGTGTTTTCAAATAACATATTTTCTAAAACTTTTATGAATATATAGTTAAAGTGATATTGATTGAATGAATAATAACATGTATAATTTAAGGAATTAATTTGTAAAAGTGCTATATATAGTCACATAAATTTTGTGAGTGAGAGGTGAGAATTGAGAAAACAACTTATAAGCTTTTATTGATTATTAAGAAATGGTTGATTACTAGATTAAACCCATTTTGAAAAAAAAAATAATAAATAAAAATAAAAATAAAAATTTGTGCATGTAAAAAGTGGCTGCTAAGTTGTTTGGAGTTTGATTGTAAAGATGTAGAGTATTAATATCTCTACTATAATTATCAATGTAATAGATTTACCTCATAAAAAATAAACAAATAAATAAAATTTGAAAAAAAAAATGTTACTTTTTCAAAGTTTATTGGAGGTATTTGGTTATGTAAAAACAATTTTGCAGGCAACCAAAAAAAATTAGAAAAAAGGAAAAAAAATAGAAAAAAAAAATGGGTTTATTCTTTGTAAATTATCATATCTTATTTTCAATATTAGGTTATTTGATTGTCTGCTTTACTAGCCATTTTCAATGAGTGTATAATTTTCTTCCAACTCCATGAGTGAAAACAGCTATATATGAAATATCATAACCCGAGAGAATATGGAGTTGAGACTTTTACATTAATATTCCTGATGATATACATGTTATGAAAATGATTTCTATTATTATTTTGATTATATTATTCTCAAAGTTTTTAGAAAATATTTATATAAAAAATTATATATATTTAATTTATTGATATTGTGTGAAATATATATGTATACCCCATCCAATTATATATTAATATATTGGTTGATAATAAGATTTATAAATGAACAAATGATCTTCTCACAAGTGTGTTTTAAAATTTCAAAGTTTGCAAATTTGAATATATATAATAAGGAATAAAAATCTAACTTGTGATTTTATAATATTTTATGATATTTTATTACTAAGGGACTAGTAATGAGCCGGTTTGGGGGTGTGATGAAACTTAAAATTTGTAATTATTTATATGTTAAAAAGTGTGTTTTAAAATTAAAGTTTCATTAAAATTATGAAGTTGTGTTATTTTAGTGTTATGTGTTTATATTTAAATATTTTACTAAAAATGTTGTATTTTATGTTTTGCGCAGGTTTGGTAAAAATAAAATTACTCAAGCTACAAAGGTCATATTGGAGTAATCGCAAATCCTGTAGAATCACAAAAGAGGCATTTTCAACTTTGTAGAAGACAAGAAATTCCAAAAACCTCATTAAGATGATCAAAATAATCAAACATCAAAATGGAGACAGATTTACTTTTACTATGACCAGCTTGGAGTAAAAATATCATAAGTATTTCACCTTTTATTCAAAAGGGGTGAATTATATGTCAAAACACATCTACAGACAAAGGGCTATGTGTTATATGTTTTGTGAAAAAGCCAAATCGGAAATCTAAGGCATCAAACATGCCAATTAAAGTTGGGTTATGGTATTAACATTCAAGGAGATAAGCACCCACCAACTATACTATTCCACATTTAATGAGTCTTGGACTCTTGCTCTCATTTGACCTATAAATAGATGTGTTGTATAAGCTTTGTAGTAAGCAAAAGTGTAGAGAAATTCCTCACTTGTAAAATAAATATTGTGTGTGTAAGAATAAGAGTTTGAATGTGCATATTTCTCCAAGTTTAAGTATGAAATTTCTTTTATCTAAGCTCTTGAGTCTTATGTTCATGACAAGCTAAATCCTTTTATGTCAAGGTGAAAAGGTTTCATTGTGAAAGAGTGGGTGCCCAGTGAGCCAACTTGTGGCTATGGGCTTTGATGACTCTTTGTACAAACGATCTTTTGTTTAATATAATTTACACTTTTATTAATGGCAATGACTTTATCTTTCTTCATATTGTTATATTGTGATATACTATTGTTGTTTTGATAAAGACCTTGAATATACTATAGTGTATGTAAGATGTGGTAGAACATGGGGATGTCTATCATGAAATACATCTTATAGTCACTGTATATTCTAAACTGTTCCTAGTCGATTGAGCCGTCCGATAATAAGGATAAGGATCGCTCGAGTCTGAGACTAGCATTTGCGATGCGGAGTACCACGTTTCATTGGTAGGGAACATGGAGATGTTCGAATCATGCAAATGGATATTCATAGGATGAATAATCGAACTACCCTATCCGGACTTTCCAAGTGGTTATCACTTATCGAGTGGATAAAGTCCGCGGTTTTGGTTGTACACCATTAGTCCTTACTACTTGAAACATCATGGAGACTCTATATTCTAGTACTGTGCTTTGACTCATTTACCGACTCTATGGGGGTCATTAGGTGTCGGGATTGGGTACAGTTACAACACATATAGGAGTCGATGCATTGTTGTCAAGGATTCACCACATACTTGCGAGTGTGGATATCCTATGCGATCTGAGGAGATATTAGTGTGACGGATCTCTGGCCAGAGTACTTGATGTGATTTAAGAAATGGTTTCTTAGTAGCACATGCGATGTCACTAATTTGATCTTCAAGATGTATTGCATAGTTATCGAATCTTGAGCGACTCTCGATATACCAATGGTTGTTGATTCGATCGGGATATATGGATGAAGGGACCGTACTGTACGCTAACCAAAATCTACTGGTTCTTGTAGGCACTATCAGTGATACCTAGGGAATCATGGGGCGATGTTGCTAAGCGCTTTACCATGATTCGTTGGGCAAGTCGGAAATCGTTGTTCCGAGTCACAAGGAGTTGTGAGCCCACGGCTAGCTGTATCCCTGAACCATTGAGGGTCACACAGTGTAATGGAGTTTTAATCCCCGTTGAGATAGTTAAATTTAAAGAGTTAAATTTAATGAATAAAGAAGTTGGACTTCTTAAATAAGAGTAAGGGAGTAGGATTTCCTAAAATGACATAGGGATGTACATTTTTGGAAACCACTGAATTCGGATTCAGGAAAATTTATCTTGACTTTAAAATGTGCAGAAATGGTTTCTGTGCACATTGGTAAAATCGGTTTATCAATCGGAGTCACGATGAATTTTATATTAATTTCTGAACATGCGGGCTTTGCTTGTCGGGCCTCAACTTATGACTAATGGGCCCTAAGGTGTTAGTGGCCTGCATTATAAATAAGTTATTACAGTACAGAAATTACACACAACAGGTCATTATTTTTGAGACAGGATTTTCGAAACCCTCCTCTCTCTCTCAAACATATTTCGGCCGAACCCCTCCCTCTCTGTCAGAGAAATTTCGGTCTGTGATTTTGAATTGCAGTCAGGAATAACGAATCAGATTCGTTTAATCTCTTCGCAGAAAAACTTCTGATAGATTTTCTAGTGCAATCTATCAGAGGGATTTAAACCCCATTCGTGGACCTGATTGAAGGAGTTCATCAGTTCCTGGGAGAGACAACAAGAGCAGATTAATTCTGTTGGTGTCCAATAATCTCGCTTCGAGATTGAAGGTAAAATTTAATTAATTGTTATTTGAATTTTACACACAATATAATTTAATCGTTGAAGGGTTGATACCCACACCATGGAATTGTTCCATGATAAAATTTTTAAACTTCCGCTGCACCGGGTATCAATCGTGATTGATCTGGGAACACGCCAGTTTTCCAACAGATTGTTGGTCAAGTAAGATTGTTTATATTTTGTATATTCTTTCCTTTTCTATTTTTATTTTTATTTTTACTAATTGATCTTTATTTGTAGGTATAATTTGGATGATTTATTGTTATCTATTTACATCAAATACTTGGTACCTTGAATGTGGTTACCTTGATTTGTTGTCTAATATGATACAATAAATACTACAATAATTATATACTATAAATATATGTATCAATTTATAATAAAGTCATATATATTATTTAGACAATAGCATGGCTCTGCCGGTTGTTCTAAATAATATGTTGTGATTTGAACTAACATTTACTTTTTCGCAACTAATATTTACTTTCCGCAACTAACATTTACTTTTCTCGCATCTAACATTTAATTTTCTCGCATCTAACATTTACTTTTCCGCAACTAACATTTACTTTCTCGCATCTAACATTTTCTTTCTCGCAACTAACATTTACTTTCTCGCATCTAACATAAAACAAAAGTCATATATTTTATTTAGACGATAGTGTGGCTCTGCCGATTGTTTTAAATGAAATATGGTGATTTGATCTAACATTTAGTTTTATGTCAATTTATATTTATGCACTTATATATATATTATGGGTACCATATATTAATTATCGATTAATCTGATATTAATATAGTGGGAACTATATTATATGATATATTTGTTTAAATATTTAATTGTTCTTTTATGTTTATATTTATGCATCTATATATATATTATGGGTACCATGTATTAAATATCGGTTAATCTGATATTAATATAGTGGGAACTATATTATATGATATATTTGTTTAAATATTTCATTGTTCTTTTATGTTTATTTTTATTTTTGTTTCTTTTATTTATTTTTGTTAAGCAATCTTAAATAAACCAACAATGAACCTTTGAACCCTTGACAATTTTATAATTTGTGTATTTGAATTTTTATAATAATATTTCAATCTCTAATATATCATTGCTAAATTTAAACTTACAGCATCCTCTCTGTCGATCGATCTCGTACTCACGAGTATATTACTTGCAGACAACCTACACTTGGGTGAATTACAATTTAAGTTGTAGCACATGCTCACAATAATCTTGTGCCAAGTAATCCATAATATCAACAGAAAATACGCAATCATTTCTGTCAGAAAATTTCATGGCATCATAAATATTAAATTTCACAACCTCGCCATCAAATTCTATAGTGAGTGTGCCGCTGTGAAAATCAATTTTAGTCATGGAAGTTTTCAAGAATGGTCTGCCTAACAAAATAGGACTATTATGATCACCGTTTTCCATGTCTAGCACATAAAAATCTGCAAGAAATACCAAGTCATTCACTTGCACTAACACATCTTCTACTATTCCCCTAGGGTATGCATTAGACCTATTAGCTAACTGAATAACAATTCCAGTTTTATTCAATGGACCACGTTTCAAGGATGCATAGATAGAATATGACATAACATTAATTGATGCTCCTAGATCTAACATGTCCTTCTCAAGTCTAACATTCCATATAGTGCATGAGATAAAAAAACATACCTGGATCCTTGCATTTTGCGGGCAATTTTCGTTGGATCACAGCAGATACGTTCTCACCAAGTTCCACTTTTTTACAACCCTTCAGTGTCTGTTTCCTCTTTCTTGTGCACAATTCTTTCAAGAACTTCGCGTATCGAGGTACCTGCTTAATAGAATCTAACAATGGAATATTCACCTCACATCTACGAAAAGTCTCATAAAGATCATTTATCCCTTCATCTTTTCTAGACTCCTTAAGTGCTAAGGAAAAAGGGGCAACATGCTTATATTCAGAAAGTAGAGGAAACTTACCTTTTGGCGCTTCTTCCTTGGATGCCTCTCCATCAGTCGCCTTTGGTTCTTCTTGCAGCTCCTCTTTGGCTTGAGTATCCACTTCTTTCTCCTTTATCTTCAACTCCTTCCCATTACTTAGAGTGATTGCACTTGCGTTTTTTCTTGGGTTCGGAATTGTTTGAGATGGTAAAGCATTGAAATGCTGTGCTTCTAAATTACTGATGGCGGTGGCGAGCTGTCCCATCTGGGTATTCAAGTTTTGGATACTTGCTCTTGTTTCCTGTTGAAAAGTTACAGTATTAGTAGCAAGATCCTTAACAATATTTTCAAGAAACTCACCTGGATTTGGAATCTGAGGATGCTGCTGCTGTTGAGGATACGGTGGCCTATAAGCTTGATTGTGCGGTGGTGCTTAAGGCCTCGGTTGATTTGCTTGAGGATTCCTATAATTCAGATTTGGATGATCCTTCCAACCAGAATTGTATGTGTTGGAATAGGGATCATATTTCCGCTGTGGTGGTCTAGGAAATCCTCCAGTCTCATTGACCTGTTCAACTGAATCTTCTTGAAGTGTGGGACACATATCAGTAGCATGTCCCACTACAGCACAAATTCCACATGCCTTTGCAAGTTTTCCATTCCCTACAGCCATCTGACAAACAAGAGACGTCAATTCAATTAATTGTTGCTCAAGGGAAGAAACATTTACCTCGGTGTTCTTCTTTTGTACATGCTCATTCCTGATGGTGCCAAATTGTTGAGAATTGGCAGCCATATTCTCTATCAGATTCCTCGCTTGTACCGGAGTTTTGTCAACAAAAACTCCTCCACTGGCTGCGTCTATCATACTCCTGTCATGAGGTAACAAACCTTCATAGCAAAATTGTATTAATTGATTTTCACTTATCTGGTGCTGCGGACAGCTAGCACAAAGCTTCTTGAACCGCTCCCAGTATTCATGCAGTGATTTCCCGGAGTATTGCTTGATTCCATAGATTTCCTTCCGGATATTCGCGGCTCTAGAGGCTGGAAAGTATTTCTCCAGAAAGATTCTTTTCATTTCCGTCCATGTTGTGATAGAACCAGAGGGCAAGTAATATAGCCAATCCTTAGCAGCACTCTTCAAAGAGAAAGGAAAAGCTCTTAGTTGAATCTGCTCCTCTGTCACTCCATGAGGTTTCATACTTGTGCAAACCACGTGGAATTCCATCAAGTGTTTATTCGGGTCCTCATTTGCAAGACCATGAAAATAAGGTAATAAGTGAATCAATCTAGATTTCAGCTCAAAAGTAGCATTATTTTCTAATGTAGGAAAAGTAATGCATAAAGGTTGTTGATTGGGATCAGGAGTGCCTAATTGTATAAGACTCAGATTCGCGTTGGCAGCCATTTCTTCTTCTGGAAATGCAGCGCGAACAGCTTCCTCTTGTTGTTGCCTACGAAGTTCTCTCCTTCGCCTGTGCAAATTCCTTTCAATATCCGGGTCGTAAAGAAAATCTTCTTCAGCAAAATCACCTGAAAGCATGAACGAGAGAGAACTAGAAACAAATAAAATAAAGAAGAGTGAGATTAAACAAAACAAAACAAAAATAAAAAGAACACAATAAAATAAACACCGTTCCTCGGCAACAACGCCAAAATTTTGTAGCGCTAAGTCGCGTCATGCCCAAATTACCCAACTCAATTAGATAACCACGAAAAATGCAGTAGTGTGAGTAGGGATCGTTCCCACGAGGTTTTGAGATTTGGATTAACTATTGAAAATTTACGCAATTAAAAATAAATAATATCACTAGCATGCAAGAATGAAAATTCAACTGGAGAAATCAATAAGAGACGAGACTTGGTTTCGGTCGACTACACCCTTGATATTTATTCATTCAATCATTGATTCCCTAAAAATAATTAATCCTATCAAATATTCATCATTGAAAATCAAATTCCTATTTCACCTTAATCTTAGTTAATTAGACACCAGCGTTCTAGATTAACCTTTACCAATAAATTAACCCGGATTCCAACGATCTAGATTTAAATCTAAGGTAGCATTCAAACGAGTAAAACTGATGAACCTAGACAACACAAACACCAGCGGTTGTATTTAGCCTAGTCAATAGTTGAACATACGATTTAATAAATTCAACAGCAGAAAATATCAAATGTAGTTGCTTCGCAAATTAGTTGATTCAAACAATTACGGATTTGAATTCTAATTTAGCTATAGTTTGCATAGCAAAATCCTAAGATGGTCAATCCTAAAATCTTGCATACAAACATAAAATAAAATAGATCAAATATCGATACTCAATAAGAATTAAACACTGAAAATCGAATGTAATGAATAATTTATATTAAGGTTTCGTCTCCCTCAACCAAGCATAAAAGTTAGTTACAACGATTCATCAAAAACTCATGCAAAACTCAAAAGAAGAGAAGAAAAATTGAGAGAGAGATGGAAAATAAAACCTAGCCGCCTTAGAGATTGTCAAAAGTCTGATAATAATCTCTAAAAATCGGAATAAAAGCCTAATATAAGCTAGAGTCCAAAATAAAAAAGTTTTTAAAATTACAAAATATTTCCCGAACAGACTATCGCGCTCGATCGCATGAGTACGTCCGATCGAGCGCATGAAATATGCAAAACTTACTGCCTTGATTCTTCAGAAGTCGCGCTCGATCTTATGAGTACATGGGATCGAGCGCATGTAACTTTGCCAACATTATGCTTTTCTTCTTCAAACTTGATACCTCCTACACATTAAAACCGAGAGTATGTTATGAAGCTAAATGCATGCATACAACAAAACTAATATAAAACATGAACAAAAACAAATAAATGCATGCAAATTACTAACAAAATAACATTAAAATATGCAAACAAATCATGACTATCAGTGACCCGTACCCAAATTACGATGATTATGGGGTTTAATCACCATTTAAATGAAATAATTAAGAGAATGGGTCTTGGCCGGATCAGACGCTCCGTTCGTGCAGGGGTGATATCATCAGTGAGGTCAACAAGGTGACATCAATTCTTACGAACAAGATGGGACGTCGGACGCTCCGATAGGCGATCAGACGTTTCGTTCGTGTTCGGATGTTCCAATCACGGATCGGACGGTCCGATATTCATCTATAAATATAGGGTTCGTGGCTCATTTTCAACTCACACCTTCACTCTTCTCTCTCTCTCATTCCTTATCCTTTCTAGTCAGATCTAGGGATATTTAGGCGTCCTATTGGGAATCCGGAACGAGCATGGCGATCCCGCCATCGTAGTGGAGCTGTGCCTAAATTTAAAGGCAAGCATCATCAAAGGGCTGACGACGGACGCAGGTATAGCGTAGAATTCCTAAAAATATTTAGGAGTATAGAATAGCTTAGTTAAGACTTTTAGATATTATGTAGTGATGCATGGGTATTTGCATTGTATTCGCAGTAGCGTGGACTTGTAGGCTTGGAACTTAGACCAGTGGAGCTAGGATTGCCCAGCGGTGATTGAGGTACGTAAGTACTGACCGAGATAGCCGACATGATATATATGTTTATATGTTGCATTTTTATATGCTGTGTTTTCCATGCTTTACTGCTTTATACATGAATACTTTTCACTGGACTGCATCTCGTGAGAGGTGAGTTATTGACAATCTTCATAGGGAACTTGCACCTCATATTGGACTCGGGTCAGGCATTGATAGTTTTTCATATGAGACTTGTATCCTGTTTTGGATTCGGGTCAGGATTTGGGGAGGCCCAGCCCCAGGTTTTGCTATCACTAGGAGCGACCATGACGGTGGAGGAGACTCTATTGTTGATAGAGGAATATACGAGTACCCCACGGAGTTGCTCTCTTAGCATGGTACTGTGTATTCACGGCGCCCTGGGCAAAGAGTGTTACCCTTGTTTTAAAGTCATTTGTACGCTGCATATTTGTCTATATGTCATTGCTTTCTTATTGAGCGTAGTCGCTCATGCCCCTCTGTTTTTGTGTTTTTGGGATACCTTATGGTGGGGCAGGTTTGAGGCTAGATGGTCCAGGTGATTTGCCGCAGGGTTGAGGTCGGTACCTGTTGCAGCGAGAGTTTAGTGGTAGGGATTTTTACCCTAATACTTTCGATTTTGTTGTATAAGAGTAATTATACACTTTTGTTTTCGTTAGTTGTATTCTGCCGATTGGATTTGTTGTATTTTAATGATCCGATCTTTAAGCTTTAAGTATTTATTGCATGCGCTAATTAACTCTTATTAGGTAGTGTATCCGGGTAGGGTCACTAAATTTATTGGTATCAAAGCGCCTTGCAACTGGGAATTAGTAATGCGGATTAAGAATTTTTTGTTATTATTTGACAGATGGCAGACTACGACGAGAGCCACGACAATGGAGGTGGTGGTTGCTGGGGCAATGGAGATGCTCGTAGGCATAGACGTGGACACCGCGAGGAGCAGAGAAGAGTCAGCATGCATATATTTATACAGGTGAGTCCTAAGCCATTAGCCTGTGGCGAGACACTAGAGGTTGCTGAGGACTGGCTAGAGAGGATAGATCACTGTTTCAGAGAGTTCCGTTGGACTGATGAGGAGAAGATGGAGACTCTAGGTTTTCTTCTAGAGGGTCGAGCGAGAAAATGGTGGAGATCTACTTTTGCATTGTTTATAGCAACCAGAGGGATAGCTACTTGCGCCGAATTCCGTACTGCTTTTGAGAGGTTGTATTTTCCTCCAGCCCTTCGTCAGGCAAAGGCTATTGAGTTTCTTGGACTGCGGCAGGGGACAATGTCTATTTAGGAGTACTAGAAGAAGTTCTTCGATCTTCTACCTTATTTCCCGCATTTTGCTGACAGTTCTGTGACCAAGTATGATCATTTCCTTCAGCGTTTGAACCCTGAGATATATCAGATGGTTTCTTTTTGGAGCCACATGACCTATGAGGGTTTAATGGACTGTTGTCGTCAGGCAAAGGACATTCTGCGGAGGAACAGGTCCATGGTTTATTCTTCATCCAGACCGACTAGTACTTTGGGTCCGAGGTCCCAATCTTTCAAGAAGCAGGGTGGAACTTCTTCTTCTTCATCTGGTTCTGGTGGGGTTCATCATTTCGGTGGCCAGAAGATGATTCGATATCGCCAGTGTAGGCGTAGGCATCCTGCAGGTCAGTGTGTTTGGTCGGCCAGTGCATGTTTTCATTGCGGACATGAGGGCCACATGAAGAGGGATTTCCCTATGCTGATGGAAGCAGCGAGTGGTTCCGGAGGGTCTCACGCGTCAGTACAGCAGCCGCAACAGCAGTATCAGCAGCAGCCCTCTCAGCACCAGCAGCACCAGCAATCGCAGTCATCGCGGCGACAGACTTCTTCCCGTGGTCATTCTTCTATAAGGCCACGTGTTCAGGGGAAAGTCTTTGCACTGAACCAGGAGCAGGCAGAGGCCGACAATGATCGGATGATTGCAGGTACCTATAGTTTATGTGGTTTTCTTGCACATGTTTTGATTGATACTGGTGCGTCACACTCATTCATCTCAGCACGTTTTGCTAAGAGGTATATATTATCGTTTGTTCCTTTAGACGTGTTGTTAGTGGTTTCTAATCCGATGGGTAGCGAGGTTTTAGCTAACGTCTAGTGGTTGGTTGCCTTCTGGATTTTGAGGGGTATCAGCTTAGTGCTAACCTGATGATCCTACCTATGGATGATTTCGACTGCATTATTGTGATTGATATCCTGACTGCCTATAGAGCTATAGTCGATTGCTATCAGTGGTTTGTTCAGTTTCACCCTGAGGATGGCGACGCGTGGTACTTCTATGGTGAGGGAGCGCGACCCTCGATTCCAGTGGTTTTTGCTCTGAAAGCCCGGCGTGCTTTAGAGTTTGGCGGGTAAGGCTACCTTATATACGCCATCAATGCATCCTTGGAGGGACCAAACATCCAGGAGATACCCGTAGTCCGTGAGTTTCCCGATGTGTTTCCAGAGGAGATTCCAGGTTTACCACCAGTGAGGGAGATCGAGTTTGGAATTGAGTTAATGCCAGGGACAACACCGATTTCCAGAGCTCTGTACCATTTAGCACCGACAAAAGCAGCTGCAGGATCTTCTTGATAAGGGCTATATTCAACCTAGTTTTTTGCCATGGGGAGCCCTAGTTTTTTTTGTCAAGAAAAAGGATGGGTCGATGCATCTGTGTATAGACTATCGACAGCTTAACCATGTAACTGTGAAGAATAAGTATCCTCTTCCGTGGATAGATGATCGGTTTGATCAATTTCAGGGCACTTCTGTTTATTATAAAATTGATCTGCGGTCAAGATATCCCCAGTTTCGGGTGAGAGAGGAGGATATCTCTAAGACAGCCATTTGCACACGGTATGGTCACTACGAATTCTTGGTGATGCCGTTTGGTTTGACGAATGCTCCAGCTATCTTCATGGATCTGATGAACAGTTTTTTCCGTGACTTCTTGGATAAGTTTGTGGTAGTGTTCATCGGCGATATCCTGATGTATTCTCGCTGTGTTTACGAGCACTCTTTCCATCTCCATATTTTTCTTCAGGTTTTGAGAGAGCGGCAGTTGTATGCTAAATTGAGCAAGTGTGACATCTGGATTGACCGATTTGTTTTTCTTGGTCATGTGATTTCACGAGACGGTGTCTCTGTTCATCCTAGTAAGATGGAAACCATTCTGAATTGGTCGCGTCCAAAGATAGTCTCGGAGATTTGTAGTTTTCTTGGGATGGCAGGTTACTATCGTAGATTTGTGAAGAAATTTTCTCAGATTGCTAAGCCTTTGATGCAGTTGACTAAGAAGGATATTCCTTTTGTGTGGAAGTCAGAGTGTGAGGATAGTTTTCACGAGTTGTGGTGCCGTCTAACTACAACTCCCGTATTGGCTCTATCGTCTGGATCAGGTGGTTATGTGGTTCACACCGACGCTTCTTTCTAGAGATTGGGATGCATGTTGACGCAAAGAGGACATGTGATTGCCTATGCTTCTAGGCAATTGAAGACTCACGAGGAGAATTATCCCATACATGATTAAGAACTTGCAGCCATTGTTTTTTCTCTGAAGATATGGCGTCATTACTTTTACGGAGAGAGATTCGAGATCTTCATTGACCTTAAGAGCTTGAAGTCTTTTTTCACTCAGACTTAGTTGAACATGAGACAACAAAGATGGATGTATCTGCTAAAGGACTACGATTATGAGATCAAGTACCATCCAGGTTCTTCCAATCCAGTTGCGGATGCTCTTATCCGCAAGGTGTATGTGAGTTCCCTTCGTACCAGCTCAGTTGCACGTGTGGTAGAGGAAGTTAGCCTGTTTGGTTCAAGATGTAAATACTTCTAGTTTTATTTTTCAGAATGATGGTCTCTTGTGTCTTTTCGGACGTGTGGTGGTTCCTGATGATTCCACACTACGAGAGGACATTCTGTCATAGGCTCACCGTAGTAGATTTTCTGAACATCCAAGCAGTATGAAAATGTACAAGGATCTAAGTACGAGGTTTTGGTGGAAAGGAATGAAGCGCAGTGTTTATCAATTCGTGTCACGATGCCTTGTGTGTCAGCAGGTCAAGGCAAAGTTTTGATGACCTAGTGGATTGCTCCAGAGTTTAGAGATTCCTGAGTGGAAGTGGGAGCATGTGACGATGGATTTTTTCACCCACTTGCCAATGTCTTCCAGGAATTGCGATGCCTTTTGGGTTGTTGTTGATCGATTGTCTAAGTCCGCGCATTTTTTGACGTATAATCGGGATTTTACTTTTGACAGGATGGCACGTCTGTACGTGCAAGAGGTTGTTCTTCTGCATGGAATTCCATTGAGCATTGTCAGTGACCGAGATCCGAGGTTTACCTCTAGGTTTTGGGGTAGCTTCCAGCAAGCTCTAGGTACTACACTGAGTCTGAGTACAGCTTATCATCCAAAGACCGATGGACAGAGTGAGAGGACTATCCGTACCCTCGAGGATATGCTTTGAGCTACAGTTATGGATTTTGGACCAGCGTGGCATGATCATTTGGCGTTGGTGGAGTTTGCGTATAATAATAGCTATCATCGCAGCATTGGCATGGCACCATTCGAGGCTCTATATGGATGCCGTATTCGTACGCCTTTGTTTTGGGACAAAGTTGGTGAGCGTCAAGTCGAAGGTCCACAGATGAATCAGCAGATGAATGATGCAGTGGAGTTGATCCGTCGTAGGATTAAGGCAGCCCAGGATCGACATGAAAGCTAAGCGAACACTCATCGCAGATCGTTACATTTTGAGGTAGGAGAGCACGTGTTCCTGCGAGTGTAACCTTTCAGGAAGGTGATGAGATTTGGTCTCAAAGGCAAGTTGTCGCCAAGGTTTATCGGTCCGTACGAGATTACTGAGAAAGTTGGAGACGTGGCTTATTGTTTAGCCTTGCCACCTTATCTTTCTGGAATTCATGATGTGTTCCACGTATCCCTGTTGAGACAGTACGTAGCAGACGAGTCACACATCTTGCATCCGTCTGAGGTGCAATTGGACCAGGATCTGTCCTATGTAAAAAGACCTCTCAGGATTTTTGACAGGATGGACAAGGTGCTTCGCAACAAACGCATACCATTGGTGATGGTGCAGTGGTTGTGACGCCTAAAATTCAATCTACTAAATCGCATGAATTAATTTAATAAATATTAGGATTATTATTTTTAAGTTTAATTGATTTAAATTCTTTATGTGAATTATGTGTTAATAAATATTTTTATTATTTATTCAAATGATTTTATTTTACTAGCAATTTAATTATTTTTTTTTAATTTTTTAGGTTTATCTGTCCAAATGATTTTATTGTGCAATTTAAATTTCTTTAAATATTTTAAAGGTTTAAGCTTGCATATTTAAATGATTTTAATTGTTAGTTTATTCATTAAAAATTATTTTAACTGTTTAGCTTATTTATTTAAATACTTTTGATTGCCCAATTTATTTATTTTAAATAACTTAAATTTAGTGGTTAGTTATTTTAAATTATTTTAATGCTTAGTTTATTTATTTAAAAGATTTTATCTGTCCAAATCATTTTAAGGTTTTTATTTCTTCTCCTGTATTTATTTAAATTACTTTTAAACGTTCTTCTGGTTTGTTTAAATTATTTTAATCGCTCTGTTTATTGTTTTAAAAAAATCTTAATTATCGTTGCGACATCAAAATATTTAAAGTGTTGATTTTTATTCCTAAGATAGTGCCTAAATTCATTTTCAATAATTAAGATTTTAATTGCTTGGAATTAATTGCTTAAGTTTCCTTTAAAGTTCTAGCGCGCAAATATTTTAAGTTATTTATTACTGAAATTTTTGAGACAGTGGCTTCCGGTTCCGGCGCTTGGCGATGGTGGATTTCGGAGGTAAATTCCAAGATTTATTATTTTTAAAATTTTAGTAGGGAGGAAGGAGAAAATTAGATGAGAGTTCAAAAGTTAGAAGTTTTCGGGTATCAGAAATTATTTTTCTTATTATTGCAATATTGGGCTTATTCTTTAAATTTTTCAGAATTTAGAATTTTCATAAACCCGGATTAGTAAAACCCAATTTAATATTTTTAATTTGGGGTTTTTAAACTTAGAAATTTTATTAGTGTAAGTTAGTAGGTAAAAGTTGTACTTTAAGGTTTTACTATTAAACAACACTCACACCTACTTTTAAATACTTACGCCTATGCTTACACACATATGTACACATTACACACTCAACTTATAACACAAAACAAAACAAAACTTAAACCCTAGCACAAAACACATCAATGAGCCGCCTCTTTTCTTTTCATTTCCTCCCATTTCTTTTCCAAGCTTTGGCCACCCCATTTCCTTAGAATTTTGGCCGCCGCCGTCGTCGTCCTCCCACCGTCGCCGTCGCCGGAAGTCCGCCATGGAAGGTCAACCCAAACTGCTGGTCAAAGCTTCAGCCATCCCATTCCCTTTCATTTTCGGTTTTTTGTGGCTTTTTTTTTGGTAGCAAATGTTGAAGGCAAGTATAAGCTTTTCTTGGGCTTTCAATCAAGCTATCTATGTTCTTGTGCCTATTGTTTCATTAAATATTCGAAATTCCTAGGAATTTCAGCATGTTAGGTTCGATTTTTTCATAATTTTCAGCATGATGATATGTTATTTTTGAAAATTGAGGTATGCATTAAGTTTAATGGGTTACATGGTGATTGTGATTGGAAAGTTGAGGTGTTTTGATTGCATATGTTGATTTCGAAAAAATTCAGAAGTTCATACCCTATAAATTTCGAATTTTGCATGAATTTAGGGCTGAAATTGAAGGTCGTGTATGCATTTTGTTGTTTGGAAATTGGTTTCATTGATTGTACAAAGATTGAAGGCTTTTTGGTACATAATCTTGTTATTTTTGAATTGTGGAGTTGATGTGTGGTAAGGGGCTGCCTAGGTGCTTGTGTTAAGTCCTAAGAGAGGTTAATAAGGGTGTTTGGTGGTTTGGAATGAAGTAGAGTTAAGGGAAAAGGGTATGGAGTTGATTCCTCAAGGTAGAAGGGAAGTGGGGTGATGGTTTCAATGGGAAGGGGCTACTGATTTTGGGACAGGGGAGGTATCTTTTCAAGTCCGAACGTGTCTTGGTATGGTCCTAGGTATAGGTTATGATGTTTTGGTCGCGTTGGTATAAAATGGGCTCGTTTCGGTTAAGATTTCAATAAGTTATGAATTTTTGAAGTTAATGTGTCGGTGCAAAATTTTAGAGGGCAAAAGTGGGCTGTCTGGAATGGGTTTTTGTTCAAGTTTCTTAGGCTGTAAAATATGGTTGAAAACAGGTCATATGGTTAGTTTGTAGTGTTTTGAGAGTGTCGGTTTGAGCGGTGTCAAATTTGGCTAAGGGATGATAGAGTTAAGAGGGTTTCGGTGCGATTGCTCGGGTTGTTGCCTAGTATGTGAGAATTTTGAGTTAAGGTTGTGTTAGCACCTAGGGGCAGCCACTTACTCACCTAATACCCACATTTATGTGTTGAGTATTCATTTATATAATTGCATACATGTATTTTTAAGCCTTGGCCATGGGTCATGCAAAAAGGTTACAAAGAAAGGCTTTTCTCGTTCATGCTAAGTATTTTAATGCTGAGTCAAAGATGAAAAAAAGAAAAGAAAAATATTTTGAACGAAGTGATTTGATTGTGACGAGACAGGATATTGATGGGTGAGGGATGCCTCACTCACTTGCCATAGACGGGTAGATCGAGATCGGGAGACATCCCGGGATCCCTACCAAAATAAAAGGGCAATGTGGGGCCGGGAGAAATCTCGGTGTCCTAACCAAGGAGGGAAATGTGGGGCCGGGAGAAATTTCGGTGTCGTTGCCGGCATAGTGCACTGCAGCCATTGATCGATCAAAACAGAGGGTCACAATTCAAGGATCTATGTTTACAGTTTCACTTTCAGTATCAGTTTGACTCGTCTTATTGCATTCAATTTTCAGTCATGCATGAGTTTCAATAAAGTTAAGAGAGTTCCAGAGTTTCATAGCGTGAGTTGGCGTGTGTTCATCGTTTAAATGATGTCTCATTCTTTTGTAGCATGCGCATTTTTACAGCTTATGTTTCAAGTATACTATGTATAGTATTTTGATTATTACTGCAGTTATTTTAAACCCTTGTTATTATACTGCTTATACTTGCTGGGTCATTAGACTCACTATGCTTGTTTGCTTGCCAGGTGAGGAGGAGTTTGTAGGGACCGAGGGGCAGGGTCCTTGAGGGGAGGTCTCCGGCGGAGCGAGGCCCTACGACCGATGCTATTTCATGTTTTCCGCATTAGTGATGTTGTAATAATGAATTTTTAAATTAAGTACTTTTGGTGATAGCCAGAATGTGTTTTCCCTGTCCTTGGAGTTTATGATTTAAAGTCTGTTATCGATATTATTGCAACCGTGTGGGGTTGCCTTTATTTTCTTTATGGATGACTGTCGTAGTATGAAACCTTCTTTTCTTCTACGTCTTCTTCTTGTCTTTTATGCTCGTATGTTTGCTTGTGACAGGTTGGCTTGTCTACTTACAAACAAGTCATGACAAATTTTTTTAAAAATTCGTATTTTATTTTATTATTTAATTAAGTATAGAGTGTAGGGTCGTTTCAATTGGTATTAGAGCACCGTCTTGGCTTGGGCTGAGCTTATTGTCGGTTGCCGAAACTCAAGGGATCTCGCCTCAAGGTCTGTAAGTTTTAATGAATTTTATATGGTAGTCATAATTAATTTATTGCTTTAAATGTTTTGATGTCATATTTTTATGAATTTTTTTATAATAGATATTTAAATCCATTAAATTTGTAATTTCAGTGTTTAATTTTGTTTAAAAATTTCTTTTAGTAGTTTGAAGTGTACCATTCAAATGTTTATTTCTTTTTATAGCATGCGACTTCAAGTTAAACGGAGTTGGTGTACGAAAATTCCTTCCAGTTTTGGACAGTACGTGGATGTTGTTTGAGTTATTAGGTGGTGTTAATAATATTTGGTGTGATTGTAGGAAATTATCGGAAACATTAAACTTGCGCATTAGGAAATATTAATTGATGTGTCCTTGTAGTAATTTACTCTCTTATGGATGCATTAGTCGGATAAAACTAAGTGTATAGTTTGCTTAGAAATTTATAGATGTATGTTTTGTCGGTTAAGTTAGTGAATCGAATTCGTGCAAAGACTTGAGATACGTATTTTTCTTTATATTATTATGGATAGTTTGAGTCTTCTTTTGGTTATTTGAGAAACTATGATTTTGGGAAATAGTGAGTCGTTTGCTATGAGCCTTTCAATTATGAGAACTAATATTTCGATCATTATTTCCTTATTCTTCATTTGTGCTTGTATCAATTGTAACATCTACTTTCGAATGTCCGAAATTTCTTTGCACTTCCTTTGAGCATTTATGGATTCGTATGACATTAATCAGCGTTGAATTCTGCTACTTTGGCATTGGTTGAACTTCTTAGTAAAATCTTTTTAAGGTTTCACACTTTTTGAAATTTTATTTGGTACTAGAGCCACATGTTGATGTGAGTAAGATTCACTGTCTTTCTTTTTGGTAATCTACTCACGTTGTATGACTGACATCTGATTTTAATTTGAGACTGTTGTTCTTCCTGATTATTGACTTGTGTGGACTTCTTTCGACTGAAGTCATACTGATTGCTCTTAATTGTGCTTTGATTGTTTGAGCATCATTTCATTACCCATGTATGAATGATTACGAGATCTGGATCTTGTTGGCCCATGTTCATTATTTATGGAGCCTCCATTATTATTCATTCACCCCTAGAATTGAACTATGAGTGAGTTGTTTTCACTTATCTAGATTTTTTTTCCAGCTCATTTGTTTGTAATGCTTGCATTATTTCATCCACATTAAGTAGCATTACTTGTATGTCTGTTTTCTTTCATGATCCATCATGATGAGGATTTGGGTGGATCATAATTTCAATTATTATTTCAAATTCTTGTGTAGAGAATTGGCTCGTAGCCGCGTAATAAGTGTTTAGGCCGTTTGAATTTAGTATTAGTACTAAGATAAAATCCTAAGTTATTGTGGTGATCCGAGGGATGACGACTAACAATTATATCAAGTTCTAACGGGAAGACTACTAGTTGATGGGTTAATTGAATGGGTTGTTTCAAATTTTAAACGTGATCGTTAAGAGTAAATAGATGATTTTTGTGAGATGAATGGGTGAACAGTTGCGAGATAGAAAATAGAGCTGTCCCTAGAATATTTTAGAGTACTTTACATTTGCATTCTAAGACTTTGTGATTGTCGACCGATAAGACTAATGTACCAACTATGGGAATAGAATGCTGAATAGAACATTCAGGTAGTTTTTTGGATAAGTTATAGATTTATTTATTGGTAAAATACTGAGGTACTGGAGGATCAATTAGAAAGCCTTTTCGACCAGGTTACAAACTATTCGAGGTGTCCAATTGTATACTAAGTTCTTGAATTATGAATTCAGGTTGTAGATATAATAATTTGTGAATTTTGGATTTTCGAACTTGCTGTCGAATTGAACTAGGGATTTGAGTAATGACTTCAGGCGATATGTAAGAATTGTTTGGTACTTAGAGGCTATCTAATCCAATAAGTGGATAATAACTCATGGTATAATTTGACTTGAGGTGTAAATATGGATCTCCTAGTCGTTGCGTCTAGGATAGAAAAGGTGGATTAATCCGTTGGAAGATTTTAACTAAGAATTAAACTTTCGATAGAATCAAGAATGCCTAAGAGACGAAATTATAAATTGGTGAATGGATAATTGGGATCTGTGTAGTTGCCTAATTGGATTCTTTATATTATTGGATAACATCTTGGAGCTGAGCAACAATGGATTATATGGTTATATTTTCTTATCAAGGATTAATTTAGATTTATTTAGAGAAATGGGTCAAGAAATCCTAAGTTGAAGAGAGTCATTTGTCCCACTTGAAGTTTAATTGAGCTAGAGTCATTGCTTAAGAGAACTTTAAGAATCCTTAGAAGCGTTGCGAGTTATAGTAACTAATAAGGGATTGAGTATAGTCCAAGATCATTAAGAAAGTCATTGCTAATAAGTGGCGTAGACCTTTAGAATTTCAAATTGGATGTTAGGTTGTTCTTGAAGGTATCAGATATTTTAAGAGTTTAGGTGGCGAATTGAAACTCTTACAGTCACATGAGAACAGTGATTAGAAATTTTCTTAAGTTACAATCATTTGGGGATAAATAGGAATTTGTAAATTTTATATTGCAATAAGAGTTAGTCAATTCCTTGATGATATAGATAGCAGTAAGCATCAGAGCGCGCAGCGAAAGCTGTTTTGGGCCAACTCATGTAGGTGCAGAGCTGGAAATTTAGTGTTGATCTGGTCTAAGGCATTCAAACCTAGTTAGTAAATTCTTGAATTTCGAGGACGAAATTCCATTTAAGGGGGGAAGGAATTGTGACGCCTAAAATCCAATCTACTAAATCGCATGAATTAATTTAATAAATATTAGGATTATTATTTTTAAGTTTAATTGATTTAAATTCTTTATGTGAATTATGTGTTAATAAATATTTTTATTTTTTATTCAAATGATTTTATTTTACTAGCTATTTAATTAATTTTTTTAATTATTTTTTAGGTTTATCTGTCCAAATGATTTTATTGTGCAATTTAAATTGCTTTAAATATTTTAAAGGTTTAAGCTTGCATTATTTAAATGATTTTAATTGTTAGTTTATTCATTAAAAAATATTTTAACTGTTTAGCTTATTTATTTAATACTTTTTATTGCCCAATTTATTTATTTTAAATAACTTAAATTTAGTGGTTAGTTATTTTAAATTATTTTAATGCTTAGTTTATTTATTTAAAAGATTTTATCTGTCCAAATAATTTTACGGTTTTTATTTCTGCTCGTGTATTTATTTAATTTACTTTTAAACATTCGTCTGGTTTGTTTAAATTATTTTAATCGCCCAGTTTATCATTTAAAAAAAATCTTAATTATCATTGCGACATCAAAATATTTAAAGTGTTTATTTTAATTCCTCAGATAGTGCCTAAATTCATTTTCAATAATTATGATTTTAATTGCTTGGAATTAATTGCTTAAGTTTCCCTTTAAAGTTCTAGTGCTCAAATATTTTAAGTTATTTATTACTGAAATTTTTGAGACAGTGGCTTCCGGTTCCGGCACTTGGCGATGGTGGATTTCGACGGTAAATTCCAAGATTTGTTATTTTTAAAAGTTTAGTAGGGAGAAAGGAGAAAATTAGATGAGAGTTCAAAAGTTAGAAGTTTTCGGGTATCAGAAATCATTTTACTTATTATTGCAATATTGGGCTTATTCTTTAACATTTTCAGAAGTTAGAATTTTCATAAACCCGGATTAGTAAAACCCAATTTAATATTTTTAATTTGGGGTTTTTAAACTTAGAAATTTTATTAGTGTAAGTTAGTAGGTAAAAGTTGTACTTTAAAGTTGTACTATTAAACAACACTCACACATACTTTTAAATACTTACACCTATGCTTACACAGACATGTACACACTACACACTCAACTTATAACACAAAACAAAACAAAACTTAAACCCTAGCACACAACACATCAATGAGCCGCCTCTTTTCTTTTCATTTCCTCCCATTTCTTTTCCAAGCTTTGACCGCCCCATTTCCTTAGCATTCTGGCCGCCGCTGTCCTCCTCCCACTGCCGCCGTCGCCGGAAGTCCGACATGGAAGGTCACCCCTAGCTGCTGGTCGAAGCTTCAGCCATCTCATTCCCTTTCATTTTCGGTTTTTTTTTGGCTTTTTTTTTTGTTGCAAAGGTTGAAGGCAAGTATAAGCTTTTCATGGGCTCTCAATCAAGCTATCTATGTTCTTGTGCCTATTGTTTCATTAAATTTTTGAAATGCCTAGGAATTTCAGCATGTTAGGTTTGATTTTTTCATACTTTTCAGCATGGTGATATGTTATTTTCGAAAATTAAGGTATGCATTAAGTTTAAGGGGTTACATGGTGATTGTGATTGGAAAGTTGAGGTGTTTTATTGCATATGTTGATTTCGAAAAAATTCAGAAGTTCATGCCCTATAAATTTCGAATTTTGCATGATGTTAGGGCTGAAATTGAAGGTCGTGTATGCATTTTGTTGTTTGGAAATTGGTTTCATTGATTGTACAAAGATTGAAGGCTTTTTGGTGCATAATCTTGTTATTTTTGAATTGTGGAGTTGAAGTGTGGTAAGGGACTGCCTAGGTGCTTGTGTTAAGTCCTAAGAGAGGTTAATAAGGGTGTTTGGTGGTTTGGAATGAAGTAGAGTTAAGGAAAAAGGGTATGGAGTTAATTCCTCAAGGTAGAAGGGAAGTGGGGTGATGGTTTCAATGGGCAGGGGCTACTGATTTCGGGACAGGGGAGGTAACATTTCAAGTCTGAACGTGTCTTGGGATAGTCCTAGGTCTAGGTTATGATGTTGTGGTCGCTTCGGTATAAAATGGGCTCGTTTCGGTTAAGATTTCAATAAGTTATGGATTTTTGAAGTTAATGCATCGGTGTAAAATTTTAGAGGGCAAAAGTGGGCTGTCCAGAATGGGTTTTTGTTCAAGTTTCTTAGGCTGTAAAATGGGGTTGAAAACAGGTCATATGGTTACTTTTTAATGTTTTGAGAGTGTCGGTTTGAGCGGTGTCGAATTTGGCTAAGGGATGATAGATTTAAGAGGGTTTCGGTGCGATTGCTCGGGTTGTTGCCTAGTATGTGAGAATTTTGAGTTAAGGTTGGGTTAGCACCTAGGGGCAGCCACTTACTCACCTAATACCCACATTTATGTGTTGAGTATTCATTCATATAATTGCATACATATGTCTTTAAGCCTTGGCCATGGGTCAAGAAAAAAGGTTACAAAGAAAAGCTTTTTTCGTGCATGCTAAGTATTTTAATGCCGAGTCAAAGAAGGAAAAAAGAAAAGAAAAATAATTTTGAATGAAGTGATTTGATTGTGACGAGACAGGGTATTGATGGGTGGGGGATGCCTCACTCACTTTCCATAGATGGGTAGATCGAGATCGGGAGACATCCCGGGATCCCTACCAAAATAGAAGGGCAATGTGGGGTCGGGAGAAATCTCGGTGTCCTTGCCAAGGAGGGCAATGTGGGGCCGGAAGAAATTTCGGTGTCCTTGCCATAAAGTGGCAACGTCAGTCGGGAGAAATCTCGGCATCTTGCCGGCATAGTGCACTGCAGCCATTGATAGATCAAAACAGAGGGTTACAATTCAAGGATCTAAGTTTACAGTTTCACTTTCAGTATCAGTTTGACTCATCTTATTGCATTCAGTTTTCAGTCATGCATGAGTTTCAATAAAGTTAAGAGAGTTCCAGAGTTTCATAGAGTGAGTTGGCATGTGTTCATCGTTTACATGATGTCTTATTCTTTTGTAGCATGCGCATTTTTACAGCTTATGTTTCAAGTATACAATGTATAGTATTTTGAGTATTACTGCAGTTATTTTAAACTCTTGTTATTATACTGCTTATACTTGCTGGGTCATTAGACTCACTATGCTTGTTTGTTTGCCAGGTGAGGAGGAGTTTGTAGGTGTCACGCCCCGCTCCCGGGGTCGGGTGACATCGGCATTACTTTCAAATAAAATTCGAAAACAACCAGCCTCGTAGTATAGTATAAACCTAACCAGTCTATTCTCATAAATAAATTCAAAAGCATCGTCTTTACAACTCGATAAATCCAAAATAACAAAACCAATGCGGAAGCGTCTAAAAACTTAATGACAAAATATTAATGCAAAAAAATCCCAATAATAAAAATAGCAAAATTTAGTCTTAATATTCCTCTATCACCATCCCAAAACATATCTTGTTCACGATCCTCTAAATCATCATCTTCATCATCTGGAAGGGGAAAATTAAGGAGTGAGTGTTTTGGGAAACACTCAGCAAGTGGGATCCGATCATTCATATCAAAAATATACATATATATATTTATTTTAAAAACTCATAGCATAATTCAAAGCGTAAACATTTCATATCATGTCTTATCATAGCATAACATGAACATCATCATAACATAATTGACATAACATAACATAGTGTAACATAACTTTGGCCAGACACAAAAATTCCTCTCATTAATCGTGGCTAACTGATCAGTCTCCTATATGTAATCCCTCTAAAGGGTGAGGTCATAGAACGGTTATTATTACCCACCGCATCAGGGCCATAACATAACATGGTGCGGAAATTTCCTTTTCACTTTTAATTTGAGTCATAACAGATATTTTAAAACATAAGCCCACTTACCGTATATCTTCGTGTGAGAATTAAATACTTGAATTGGAGAAGGCTTGAACCGAAAATATTTCAAAAGCAAAATCTCAAAATTGGCTGATCTAATTGGACAAGCATGTACTGATTCTTCCACTTCCTAGGCCCACTTCCTTAACAACTTGGAGACAAAGTTGACCACTTTCCTCATAGCCCCACGTGAAGATGAAGAACAAGTGGGCAAATCCCATGACTTTCATTGCTAGATGGTTTCAAAATATGGTGAGAAACTGTGTGATATTTCTGAAGAGGTTTTGTGGCTTTATATAGGAGAGGGTGACGAGATATGGGGTTGAAAATAGAGTGATTTGTTGCTCCGATTACGAAAATAAAATCAGCTTGATAGGGTATAAAAATTCTGTCAATAAATCAACTTGATTTAATTGCTGAAATAAGTTGATTTGTATCCAAGTTGTTCAATCTCGAAGAAAAGGAAAGATTAACTCTTTCATGTTTGGGAGATCATTCCTAAATTGAAAAAAACTTGGAGGCCAAGTTCCGGGTTTTCACATCCCTCCCACCTTATTGGAAGTTTCGTCCTCGAAACTTGATTTAACTTAGTTGAAACTAGAATCTCATTACCGTTAATTTTAGAATAAATCCCAAAATTTTAACTTAATTTGTCAGTCCAAATAAATAAAACTTAAATCTAAAAATTTATAACTTAATATACAAGTCCTAATATCAAAGTCAACTTAAATTCCAAAAATCAAAACTTAATCTAATTCCCAAATGATTCCTTATGAATCCAAAAAATAATGACTTAAATAATTTAATCTAACTCGTTAAAAAAAAAACAATTTAATCTAACTTAAACCAAGAATTCACCAACAGAATCAATCTCAAATTTTATATTTCCTATGCAATATAAATACTACACCCAAGTGGTTCCTTATCATCAAGATTATAAATTATAAATTCTAATTTCCCATCAAGACCATGAACCTGGTTTTGCTTTGATACCACTGCTGTCACGCCCCGCTCCCGGGGTCGGGTGACATCGGTGTTGCTTTCAAATAAAATTCAAAAACAACCATCCTCGTAGTATAGTATAAACCAAACCAGTCTATTCTCATAAATAAATTCCAAAACATCGTCTTTACAACTCGATAAATCCAAAATAATAAAACCAATGCGGAAGCGTCTAAAAACTTAATGACAAAATATTAATGCAAAAAAATCCCAATAATAAAAATAGCAAAATTTAGTCTTAATATTCCTCTATCACCATCCCCAAAACATATATTGTTCACGATCCTCTAAATCATCATCTTCATCATCTGGAAGGGGAAAAGTAAGGGGTGAGTGTTTTGGGAAACACTCAACAAATTGGAGCTGATCGTTCATATCAAATATATACATATATATATTTATTTTAAAAACTCATAGCATAATTCAAAGCGTAAACATTTCATATCATGTCTTATCATAGCATAACATGAACATCATCATAACATAATTGACATGACATAACATAACATAGCATAACATAACTTTGGCCAGACTTTGAAATTCCTCTCATTAATCGTGGCTAACTAATCAGTCCCCTATATGTAATCCCTCTAAGGGGTGAGGTCATAGAACGGTTATTATTACCCACCGCATAAGGGCCATAACATAACATGGTGCGGAAATTTCCTTTTCACTCTTAATTTGAGTCATAACAGTGCCAAAACATACCTTTAACAAAGTTTCATCAAGAATAATCATTACATAACAAAATTCCAAAGATTATCATGAACGATCGAAATTTTATAGCGTACGCAATATTTTAAAACATAAGCCCACTTACCGTATATCTTCGTGTGAGAATTAAATACTTGAATTAGAGAAGGCTTGAACCGAAAATATTTCAAAAGCAAAATCTCAAAATTGGCTGATCTAATTGGACAAGCATGTACTGATTCTTCCACTTCCTAGGCCCACTTCCTTAACAACTTGGAGAAAAATTTGACCACTTTCCTCATAGCCCCACGTGAAGATGAAGAACAAGTGGACAAATCCCTTGACTTTCATTGCTAGATGGTTTCAAAAATATGGTGAGAAATTGTGTGAGATATCTGAAGAGGTTTTGTGGCTTTATATAGGAGAGGGTGACGAGATATGGGGTTGAAAATAGAGTGATTTGTTGCTCCGATTACGGAAATAAAATCAGCTTGATAGGGAATAAAAATTCTGTCAATAAACCAACTTGATTTAATTGATGAAATAAGTTGATTTGTATCCAAGTTGTTCAATCTCAAAGAAAAGGAAAGATTACTTCTTCCATGTTTGGGAGATCATTCCTAAATTGAAAAAAACTTGGAGGCCAAGTTCCAGGATTTCACAGTAGGGACCGAGGGGAAGGGTCCTTGAGGGGAGGTCTCCGACGGAGCGAGGCCCTACGACCGATGTTATTTCATGTTTTCCGCATTAGTGATGTTGTAATAATGAATTTTTAAATTAAGTAATTTTGGTGATAGTCAGGTTGTGTTTTCCCTGTGCTTGGAGTTTATGATTTAATGTCTGTTATCGATATTATTGCAACCGTGTGGGGTTGCCTTTATTTTCTTTATGGATGACTGTCGTAGTATGAAACCTTATTTTCTTCTACGTCTTCTTCTTGTCTTTTATGCTCGTATGTTTGCTTGTGACAGGTTGTCTTGTCTACTTACAAACAAGTCATGGCAAAATTTTTTAAAAATCCGTATTTTCTTTTATTATTTAATTAAGTATAAAGTGTAAGGTCGTTTCAGTGGCAGCGTATGGGATCAGAGGAAGCGACTTGGGAGCTAGAGAGCCAGATGCGAGCTGAGAATCCAGAGTTGTTTTGAGTTTTGTACCTTTCTTTGTAAAGATTTGTACTTTGAAATGTTCAGTTGTAATAAAGAACATTTGATTTTAGTATTACGGTGTTTTTCCTCAGAATTAAATTTCGAGGAAAAAATTTCTTAAGTTTGGGAGAATGTAGTGACCCGTACCCAAAATACGATGATTAAGGAGTTTAATCACCATTTAAATGAAATAATTAAGAGAATGGGTCTTGGCCGGATCGGACGCTCCGATCGGAGATCGTACGCTCCGTTTGTGCAGGGTGACATCATCAGTGAGGCCAGCAAGGTGACGTCATTTCTTACGAACTAGATGGGAAATCGGACGCTTTGATAGGCGATCGGATATTCCGTTCGCATTTGGACGTTTCGATCAGGGATGGGACTGTCCGATCTCCGTCTATAAATATAGGGTCCGTGGCTCATTTGCAACTCGCACCTTCACTATTTTCTCTCTCATTCCTTAGCCTTTATACTCAGATCAGGGTTAACTAGGCGTCCTATTGGGAATCCGAAAGCAACATGGTGATCCCAGCGTCGTAGCAGAGCTGTGCCTATGTTTCGAGACAAGCTTCATCAGTGGGCTGATGACGGACGCATGTATAGCGTAGACTTCCTAAAAATATTTAGGAGTATAAAATAGCTTAGTTAAGACTTTTAGAGCTTAAGTAGTGACGCATGGGTATTTGCATTGTATTAACAGTAGCGTGGACTTGTAGGCTTGGAACTTAGACCAGTGGAGCTAGGATTGACCAGCGGTGATTGAGTTACGTAAATACTGACCGAGATAGCCGACATGATATATATGCTTATATGTTGCATTTGTATGTGCTGTGTTTTCCATGCTTTACTGCTTTAGCACATGCATACCTTTCACTTGATTGCATCTCGTGAGAGGTGAGTTATTGACAGTCTCCATAGGGAACTTGCACCTCATATTGAACTCGGGTTAGGCATTGACAGTTTTCCATATGAGACTTGTATCCTATTTTGGATTCGGGTCAGGATTTGGGGAGGCTCAACCCCAGGTTTTGCTATCACTAGGAGCGACCACGACGGTGGAGGAGATGCTATAGTTGAGAGGGGAATATACGAGTACCTCGCGGAGTCGCTCTCTTAGCACGATACTGTGTATTCACGGCGCTCTGAGCAAAGCGTGTTACCCTTGTCTTAAAGTCATTTGTATGCTGCATATTTGTCTATATATCATTTCTTCCGTATTTAGCGTAGTTTCTCATGCCCCTTTGTTTTGGTGTTTTTTGGATATCTTGTGGCGGGGCAGGTTTGAGGCTGGACGGTCCAAGTGATTCGCTGCAGGGTTGAGGTTGGTACTTGTTGCAGCGAGAATTAGTGGTAGGGTTTGTTACCCTAAGACTTTTGATTTGGTTGTATAAGAGTAATTATGAACTTTTTTTGTCGTCGGTTGTATTCTGCCAATTGGATTCGTTGTATTTTAATTATCCGCTCTTTATTCTTTAAGTATTTATTGCATGCGCTAATTAACTTTGATTAGGTAGTGGATCCGGGTAGGGTCGCTATAGTATGCGTCAACGCTGTAAGTGGGCTTTTGTTTTAAAATCTTATGTATGTTTGAAAAATCTCGATCGTTCATGTTAATTGTTGGAATCTTGTTACGCGATATCATTCATGATGAAACTTTGTTAAAAGTATATTTTCGCACTGTTATGACTTGAATTAAGAGTGAAAAGGAAATTTCCGAACCATGTTATGTTATGGCCCTAATGCGATGGGTAAAAATAACCGAAAAATGATCTCAACCCTTAAAGGGATTACATATATGGGTCTGATCAGTTATCCACGATTAATGAGATGAATTTCAGTGTATGGACAAAAATTATGCTATGTTATGTCAAATATGTTATGATGATGTTCATGCTATGCTATGTTGGGACATGATATGAAATGTTTACGCTATAAATTATGCTATGAGTTTTTTGAAATATATACATATATGTATATACTTTGGTATGATCGATCGGCCCCCACTTGCTGAGTGTTTCCCAAAACACTCACCCCTTACTTTTCCCCCCTAGATGATGAAGATGCGAATTAGAGAACCAAGAGCAAGATCAGTTTTGGAGATGGTGATAAGAAGATCTTGATTTTTGTTATTCCTTGTTTTGGGATTATTTAAAATTAATATTTTGGTTATTAAGTTGTAAGGAGCTTCCGCAAGTTTATTCCGTTTTTTTGCGAATTTTGAGTTATAGAGAATATTTATTATGGAATTTATTAATTAAATAGACTGGTTTAAGTTAAATTCTGTACTAAGAGCCTGGTTGTTTTTGAATTTTTTTGAAAGCAACGGCGATGTCAACCGACCCCGGTGCGGGGAGTGACACTTATTCTGCGGTTAGAAGGAGAATTTTTCTATCCTCTTGTTGTGCGTGGAATTTTTGAAGAAATTATTTTTCGATGGTATTGTACCAGTTGTAATGGACAATGAATTTCTGACGGTAGTCAGTGGTGTTTCACCTTTCCAGCACGATTGCGGATGATAAGGCATTTGTATGAATGAAGAATTCAGAGTGAGCTTGGATTATTGACAATGCGTGTGAGGTCAGAATCGGAACAGAGTTCGAAAATCGACTGAAGAAGTCGTGATGGGACTCAGAGAAGGTTAGACCATGCAGGTTTTAGAGAGGTGAGAATTTTTGAGAGTTAGTCGATCAGATGTATCGAATCAGATCTACCGGTGTAGATGATGAGTTGGATTTATGTTACGTTCTCGGATTACCCTAGATTTCGGGATGAAATCATTTTAAAGGGGGGAGAATGTAGTAGCCCGTATGCAAATTAAGTTAATCAAGTGCCTAATTCTGTTTTATTGACTAAAACATGATTAGGGGATCTTCAAATGGGTTGAAGAATTTGAGAATGGAACCAGAACGATCGAAATTGGACCGGTAAGAGCTTTGATCATTGAGCAGATCGGAGGCTCTAAATAGGGTTCGGAAGGTTTGAACAGATCGGAGCTATTGTTCCAAGTTTGGAAGCTCTGCTAAGTTCGGAAGCTCCGAACTATGATCAAATGCTCCAATCATCATCGTGGCCAGATGTCGGAAATAATGCGTAAGCAGTGATGTCAGAGATCGGATGATCCAAAGGGGGATCGGAGGCTTCGATCTACTGTCAACAGGCATCCTTTAGAAGCCAGACACGTGGTTGGCAGGGAGAGATCGGAAGCATGGATCGGAGGCTCCGACCGTAGTCTATAAAAGGGGGTGCCGAGGCTCATTTTCCCTTGCACATTTCCCTCTTCTCTCTCTTGTTCTTAGCTCTTTTTAGTCGATTTTAGGGGGTTCTAGGCATCCTACTGGAGGGATAGGAGTGGCAGAGCGCTACACGGATAGTAGCAGAGCTGTGCCTATGCTTTGGGGCTATCTCCATCAGCGGGCTAACGACGGACGCAATATTGGATGGTAGGCTTGGAAACCAGATGGATGCTTCTATGACTGCCTTAGTAAGGTACGTAAGTATTGACTGAAATTTTTAGGAGGTATGCATGCCTATGTGTTGCATTTATGACCCATGATTGCATGTTACTACTTTGATATGTTATGTTACACATGCATACATATTGATTTAGCCAAATTATTGGCTTACCCAGTATAGGGGTTGCTCAGCCCCATTGCATATGTGGATGAGAACGATAGTTTTGGGACCCGGATATCACGATTTACGGTATGGGAGCCACCTCCTGATGCAATGGCCCAGCGTGCTACATAATATGGCTCCCAGACTGAGCAGGATTTGATTCCCAGTATGATACCTAGATATTCATTTGCATGCATAATATTTGTATGTTCACCCGTACTAGCGTAATGAGCTTTAGAGCTCACGTCCAGTGTTTTCTGTTTTTTGGACATCCCATTCGGTGGGTCAGTTGCAGTTAGTTCTTCCAGAGATTTGGGAATGGTCACCAGAACGTGAAAACAAGATTAGCTGTTAGGTTATATTGCTTTAACTCTCATTCGATTGGGTTGTATTTATTGAATTTATTAAACCGGTTGTATTCTGTCAGGTCAAGTATATATTTGGGTTCCGTAGCATATCTCTGATTATGTTAAAATTGTGTGCTTAAATAAGCTTTAATCTCTGATTAGTAGTGGATCCGGGTTGAGTCGCTACAAGATATGCTTAAGAACTTAGTCAGTATCGATACCTCAGAAGATGAGGAGATTTAGGTATAATTGGAATTCTTTAGTCTTTTGGGAATTTCCAGTAAGGTGTTAAATCAACGTGTGGGATTTCTTCTGTTTTAGAAGAGTGATTAAAAATTTAACACTTTTGATTTTGAGATCAGTCAGAATGTATTTTTAAATCTTATCTTTAATAGATACATGGTAAGTTCAATTCATGCACTTAATTTGCATATTATTTGACTTGACTTTGTGATGTATCGAGTGGTTTTATGCGTATTTGTTTTTTGTTTTTGTGATATCAAGGATTGGAAGTTAAGTACCAAGAAGAGGTGAAAGAAGGAATAACAAAGTCTCAAGTTTACAAAAGTTATCGGAGATGCTAGAGAGATCCAAATCCGATCTCTACCATTCAGAATGAAGTTTAGATGTTTTAAAGCTTCTTTCAAAATTTCAGCAAGATCTGACGGGTAGAGCGTGAGAAATGATTTTTTGAAAAATGTCACGCTCTTGACACATGGAGCAGCAGAGCAGTAGCACTTGGAAAAGGAGCAGCAGCGCTACATTGACAAACATGAAGAGCAGCAACACTTGAAATGTAGAGCAACAATGCTAAGGGTACGTAAAATAAGAGCAGAAGCACTAGATGTGAAGCGGTGCTGCGCGAGACAATAATTAGAGAAGAATTTCGGAAGTTCAAAACACTCGAATTGTTGGGCTTCGATTCAACGGGCTTCGAAGAGAAATAAAAGGCGGCTGGATGCAAAGATTTGGGGGGCTGGACGCCGCACATAAAAAATGCAGCAACACAACACAGAAAGACACGAGAGGGAGAGAACGAGAGATAAGGCTGCTGCACAACGTCAAGAAAAAATTGGAAGTGAAGAGAAAAGATCAAAAATGAAGGATGCGTATGCTACTTCGGATTTGTTTCTCTTTATCTTTACTTCTTAAATTCTGGAATTTAATGTCTAAACTCATAAACATGATTTGTTTTTGTTTAGATAGCAGTTTAGATAGCATCATGAACAAAATTCTTAATTCTAGAGGTTTATGTAACTTAGTCGAGATGAATTCTATGACTTTTTTAATTTATTTGATTGAATTCCCTTAATTTAATCGTGTTTTATAGAATTTATTGTATTTCAATTGCTTGATCACTAATTGAATTATTATATTTATTTGAAATCTGAGACTCGGAAGAGGGGATTTTAAATAAGAGCATTAGTAAATACATTGTTAATGTTTATATAGCTCTGGAGGGTATATAACTTTATCAGAGCTTGTGAAATAACATTGTTTATCACATATCATTAAGCTTAGATATTTAATAGGGATATTGGAATCAAAGTTTAATTGATACATTCTATTTGTTGCTCGGAAGAGGAAAATAGGAATACTTAAGTGTTATTGGTTATTAGATGAAACAAATTCATGAATATAAATTAATTAGAAGTAGTCGTTGTCGAAACTAAGTGAAATCAAATCCTATGGATATTTTCTCTCAGTGGTATTTATCTCAAATGTGCGAGTTGTTTACTAGTTTTTTCTTAATTATTAAGTTTGAACAAAAAAATTCTCTTATTTACATTTCTAAATAAAGTTTAGTCTTTTTTAATTACAAGTACCTTATAATTTTTCAATACATGCTCCTCGTGAAAATGATACTCCATTCATTCGTTATTAAAACTTGACAATCGTGCACTGACGAGCACGAAATTACGCAACAAGTTTTTGGCACCGTTGCTAGGGAGTTTTTTTATTGAATTTATATTTTTCTTGTTACCAATTAGTCTAGATTTTAATTTAGAGTTTTATTTTTACTTTCTATTAGTTATTGATTCGTTTTGGTTTCTTTTGTTTGCAGTGTATGCGAAGATATGAAAGCGTTGATTCTCTACTTTTTGATCCTGAGATCAAAAGAACTGCTAGAGCATTACGTAAAGAAAGAAGAGAAGAGTTGACAAAGATGGTTAATAACAATCCAACTCCCTTGGTGCCAATTAGAGACCACTTCAGGCCTGTAGTCCAAGCTCACTATTTTGGCATAACTTGTGGAACATTCAATGCAAATTATTTCGAGCTGAAGCCTGCACTGATCAATATGGTTCAGCATAAACGATTTAATTGAAGTGATACTGCCGACCATCATGTGCATCTGAGGACATTTTTGGAGATCAAGGACACGGTAAAAATTAATGATGCTTTTGAGGATATTATTAGTCTGCGTTTGTTTCCGTTTTCTCTCATGGATCAGGGATGGTGTTGGCTACAATCACTACCACTAGGGAGCATAACTACTTGAGAAGATATGACGGTGAAATTTCTTGGAAAATATTTTCCTCCTGCCAAGACAACCCAACTGAAGATCGAAATTAGCACATTCAGGTAGCATGATGTTGAGCAGCTATATGAGGCATGGGAGCTGTAATGCCCCAATTTTATCTTAATCGAGCTTATTTGAGATAATCAGAGTTTCTAAAAGTCAAGAGCCGATTTGATTTGATCAGGGTCTATTTTGCAATTTTTGGATTTTTCAGGGACTAAAATGCAAATTTGGAGTTTTATATATTATCTTGGAATTATTTGACTTATTAATTCTCTCTTTCTCCCTCATATCGCCTCTCTCCTCCATTTTTAAGATTGGAAACGTGACTTCAAGCTTTGTGATTTCAATTTCCGGTCGATCCATCCGTTAGAAATTATTTCTGAATGCAGTTTAGCGATCACAGCAGCGAGAGCCTTGTTCTATAGTAAGTTTTTCTCCGATCAGTTGTACTTCTATTTTTGGATGTCTTTAGAATCGATTGAGTTTCGGTTATGTTGTTCTTGAACGGGTTCTTATCGTTTATTCTCAGTCGGTTTTGAATTAGAGCGTCGTTCGGAATTTTTATGATTTTTGGAAGCATTTTCGAAAAGTGGATTTTGAGATGTGTTGGATTTGAGTTGTTATTGTTGTTTTAGCATGGATTTGAGTTTTTTTCAATGCTGTACTGCTGTCTGCATTTTCGGTTTGATCAGTTTATAGCCGTTATGCCGCCGGTTTGAGTTTTGTGATTTTAAACCATTGAATCGTAGAACTTTGGCAATTGGTTTGTTCGTTATTGTTGATCATCTTTTGCCTATTTACAGATTTGTTTGGAGTTTGTCGAGCCCAGAGTTAGCAGAAGTCGATCGTCGAAGTGTAAGACGAAGAGCGGTAAAGAGTTTACCTTGAGCGATGTTGTTGTTTAGGTTGTATAGTTTTTGATATAACCTTTTATTGTATCTTATCCAGAGTTGGAGCTATTTGTTTTGAAAGGTAAAATCAGTCATCGTTTTAGCGGGATAGCACACTCGAGACAGTTGGTTCTTGAGTTTTCCCTTAAAATCACATACTTGCATCAATATTTGTTCTAGAATGTGGTATTTTGTTGTTTGAGATTTGTTATATGGCTTAATGCTTTATGTTTTCATATGCATTCATCTTGAGCCAAACCTTTGATTTTAGCGGGCAGAACGACTTTTTATTTAGACGTTTTGGGGGCTATGTTGCGAGTGTCCTGGGTTTTAGAAGTTCACCTAGTGTTAGCATACTCCTCATAGTCACACCAAAGTCTAGGGGATTGGGATACTTGGCACCACCTCAATTGGGAGAGTCGATGAGTCATTACGTGATCTCATTCTCGGGATCCCAAAAGCATAGCAACAATCCCTTGTTTATCAGAATTGATATCCCAATTTTTAAATACATGCATTCATTTGTATTAACATTGAATATGTTGTTGTATTTCATGTTATTGAGATATTACTTGTATTGCATGTTATGTTGCTTTCACTGGGAGTATCATTCTCACCGGAGTTATCCGGCTGTTGCTTTGTTTTGTACTTGTACTTGGCAACAGGTGGGGCAAGATCAAGTTAGCAAAGACCTGGTTAGCATCAAGAGTGAGATAGAAGTGGGACTTGGTTTAGAAGTCGAATCAGCATGTCATTCTAGTTTACGTTGGAACATGTTTAGAACTCGAACTTCTTATTATTTGTTGTATCGTTTATGCGAGTATTGAGGTTGGTATGTTGTCGTTTCTTGTATTATGGACCTCGTTATGTTTGAAATGAGTATTGGCTTGAGCGTTGGCATGTTTTTCTTCTGTATTTTATATATGTGCTATCATCACTCGATCCATAAGATTTGACCTATCGAGCGATGGAATTTTTGCCATAGTTTTGTTTTTGAAAAAGGGTGCCCGCTCGATCGGTTGAATATTACCGATCGAGCGGTGCTGGAATTCTTCGGACAGGGAGTTTGCCATTTCTTGCTCACTCGATCGGTTGAGTTTTACCGATCGAGCGAGGCACTGTTCATGTTAAAAAAAATTATTGCTTTTAATCTTGGATCTTGTATGCTTATCTTTTGTTTAATCCGAGATTAGTTGTTTAGAACCGTTGTCTCACATTAATCTGCGTGTATTGGCTCCTCGCATGTAATTGAGTTATTTATTTTTTATTTAATTCCATGCGAGCATGCTTTATTATTTGAGAATTATTTGAATTACATGATTATGTGATTTAAATTATAAAGCATGGACTACTTGAGATATAACTGTTTTTGTTATCGACTGGTATCCGATATTCTGAGAGGTTGAAAGGGCACCAATTTGTAGCAATTGAGATATCTCGTGTCTTAACCTTTGATTATTAGATGGGTCCTCGTCGAGTTATTAACAGAAACCCACCTCCGGTTACTCCTCCAAATGAGCAAGCTAGTACAGAAACTAATCAGATGGATGCCACAGCGACGCCTATGGAAACCTTGCTGAAGATATTTCAGTCGTTTAATCCGTCTTTGTTGCTTGGTACAGATAATCCTGTTGACTGTGAGAGCTGGTTGGACGACATTGATCAGTTGTTCGATTCCCTTGATTACTTTGACGATCGCCGAACTAGGTTAGTCATTCATCAACTTCGCGGTGTTGCTAAGAACTGGTGGATCACGACAAAGAGAGCCATGGAGAATCGAGGTACAATCATTACTTGGACTCTTTTCAAATCTGAGTTTTATAAGCGGTTTTTCCTTATTTCGTACCGAAAGGACAAGGGAGCCGAGTTTGCCAATCTAAGACAAGGAAACTTGAACATCGAGGAGTATGAGCCAAGTTTGACAGTTTGCTGATATTTTCACCGCACATTGCCGACAACGAAGAAGCAAAAACCGATCAGTTCATCAACCGCTAGAACCCCGACATCTTCACGTTGGTTAACACTGCTAGGCATGATAACTTTGTGGATGCCATGAATCATGCAAAGGGAGCTGAATCAGGTTTGTGGAGATAGAGAGAAAATCAGATGGTACCTCAGCAGCAGAGGCAGTCTCAGAATCAACCGTCTCAGTATCAGCATCAGCCTTCGCAGTACAGAACCAACCACAGAGGTATGAAGGAGGAAGCAGTGGTGGTAATAGAAAGGATCACTTCAGAGCCAAAGGGAAACAGTTCAAGAAGCTAGAGAACAGTTCTTCTAGCTCCTGTGGCTCCAAGTAGTTCGGTTTAGGACAGAGTTCTGGATTTTCATCTTCGTTTTGCAACAAGTGTGGGGGTAGACATGCCCAAGAGCAGTGTGTAGGTGTCTTCGGGAACTGCAATATCTGTCAGCAGCCAGGACACTTTACTAAGGAGTGCCCTCAGCGAGGTAAAGATCAAGCTCAGAGTGGGAGTTCTTCTAGACCTGCAGCTCAGCCTGAGAGGCAGACTTCTGCGGTTCACTCTTTCCAGACTTAGCAGCAGAACAGACAGGGAGGTAACCCGAATGCAAACCAGCCTCCGAGACAGCAAGCACGAGTCTTTGCTCTGACAGAGGATCAGGCTCAGGAAACACCTGACGATGTTATATTAGGTAACTATTCTATTTTCGGTTATTCTGCTCATGTATTGATAGATATAGGTGCTTCTCATTCCTTTATCTTTGAAAAATTTGTGTTGATGCATGCTTTGCATACTGAGATTTTGCCTACTGTAGTAGCTGTTACTTCACCTTTGGGTGGAGGAATTGTTTCTGTCAGATTAGTCAGGAACTGTGAACTTTGTTTTTAGAAGAATTTGTTAGAATTCGACTGTATTGTGCTTGGCCTGTCAGATTTTGACTGTATTGTTGGTATAGATGCTTTAACCAAGTACAGGGCAACGGTCGATTGTTTTCAAAAGGTTGTCAGATTTAGACCTTAAATGGCATACTAGTGGAAATTCTTTTGTAAGGGTTCTCGATCTAGAATTCCTTTGATATTTGTGTTATCGATGACTCGTTTGTTACAGAGAGGTTTAGAAGGATTTTTGGTTTATGCAGTTGATGTACTGAAATCTAGCCCTGAATTGGTTGATATTCCAGTAGTTAGAGAATTTGCTGATGTTTTTCCATAGGAGATTCCTGGATTACCGCCTATTTGAGAGATCGAATTTAACATTGATTTAGTGTCAGGTACTCAACCTATTTCCAAAGCTCCTTACCGTATGGCACCGGTCGAATTGAGAGAATTGAAAGAACAACTTGAGGATTTGATTGCCAAAGGATACATCAGACCTAGTGTGTCGCCTTGGGGTGCTCCTGTTCTGTTTGTTTGGAAGAAGGATGGTTCTATGCATCTCTATATTGATTACCGTCAACTGAATCAAGAAACGGTAAAGAACAGGTATCCTTTACCCCGAATAGATGACCTTTTTGATCAACTGCAGGGTTCTTCTGTCTATTCGAAGATTGATCTGTGGTCGGGTTATCATCAGATAAGAGTGTGTGAGGAAGATATTCCTAAGACCGCATTCAGAACGAGGTATGGTCATTTCGAGTTTATAGTCATGTCGTTCGGTTTGACCAACGCTCCAGCGGTTTTTATGGGTTTGATGAACCATATCTTTCAGCGCTATTTAGATGAGTTTGTTATTATCTTCATCGATGATATTCTTATCTACTCAAAGAACCGTACTGACCATGCAGAGCATTTGAGGATCGTCTTGTAGATTTTGCGGGTTGAGCAGTTGTTTGCCAAGCTATCTAAGTGTGAATTTTGGTTGGATCGAGTTTTTTTTCTTGGTCATATCATTTCAGGAGATGGGATTTTTGTTGATCCCAGCAAGATCGAAGCGGTTATGAATTGGCCTAGACCGACATCAGTGCCTGCGATCCGAAGCTTTATGGTTTTAGCTGGTTATTATCGCCGATTCATCGAGGGGTTCTCATCTATTGCCAAGCCGATTACCCAGCTGACTCAAAAGAATGTGCCTTTTATCTGGACTGCAGATTGTGAGGCTATCTTTGTCGATCTAAAGAGGAGACTGACCAGTTCTCCGATTCTTTCTTTTCCATCAGGTACTGGGGGTTTTACAGTGTATTGTGATGCTTCTAACCGAGGCTTAGGATGTGTTCTTATGCAACATAAGCATGTGATAGCGTATGCATCGAGGTAGCTGAAGCAGCACGAGACTCGTTATCCGGTTCATGATCTTGAACTCGCTGCAATTGTATTTGCTTTGAAGATCGAGCATCACTATATTTATGGTGAGTCTTTCGAGATCTTTTCTGATCATAAGAGCCTTAAGTACTTGTTTTCACATGCAGAGCTGAATATGAGACAGAGAAGATGGTTAGATCTGTTGAAGGATTTCGACTGTGAAATCAAATATTACCCGAGAAAGTCGAATGCGGTTGCAAATGCCATGAGCCAAAAGCTTTGTTCTTTATCTCTTTCTACTATCGGTGTTTCTCAGTTGATCGATGATTGTTGCACTTCTGGTTTGGAGTTTGAAACAGATAGGAAAACTATCAGAGTGTTTGCTATTCAAGCCAAGCTGGAGTTATTTATTTTGATCAAAGAAGCACAGAAGTCTTATCCGAGCACTCATATTTCAGTAGAGAAAGTCAGATCTGTACATCAGTCTGAATTCCAGGTTAGAGATGATGTTTTGTTTGTGAATAACCGTATTATTGTGCCTGATATTTCTAAGTTGAGGCAGCGTATTCTTCGAGAGGCTCATTGCAGCCGGTTCAGTATTCATCCTGGAGGTCGAAAGATGTAAAATGATCTGAATAATCAGTCTTGGTAGAAGTGAATGAAGAGCGATGTTGCGAGATTTGTATCTCGATATTTGAACTGTCAGCAAGTGAAAGTAGAGAGGAAGCAATCGGGTGGTCTGTTGCACAGTCTATCTGTTCCTGAATGGAAGTGGGATCACATTTGTATGGATTTCGTCACAAAGCTACCGCGATCTGTTCAAGGATGCGATGCTATTTGTGTAGTAATCGACAGATTGACGAAGTCTGCTTGCTTTATTCCGTACAGGATGACGTATCATCACGATCAGATGACTGAGTTGTATGTTAGCAACGTTGTGAGATTGCATGGTGCCGAAGTCGATCATTTCAGACCGAGACCCTAGATTCACTTTGCACTTTTGGCACAGTCTTCAAGAGGCACTTGGTACTCGATTGCATCTGAGTACATCATATCATCCTCAGACCGAAGGATAGTCAGAGCAGACCATCCAGACGTTAGATGATATGCTTCGAGCAGTAGTGCTAGACTTTGGCACTATTTGGTAGGATTCTTTGCCTCTTGTCGAGTTTTCTTGCAACAACAGTTAGCAAGCGAGTATCGTTACGGCGCATTTTGAGGCTTTGTACGGTTAGAAGTTTCGATCTCCTTTGTTTTGGGACGATGTGTTTGAGTCACCTGATTTGGGACCGGATATGCTTAGAGATATGGCAGAGCAAGTAAAGATCATTCAGTTGAGAATGAAGTCAGCTCAGGATAGACATACGAAGTATGCGAATATCAGACACAGACCTCTGAGTTTCGATCAGGGAGACCGAGTATTCTTGAAGATTTCTCCTTTTTGAGGCACTGTTAGATTTGTAAAGAGAGGGAAGTTATCTCCGAGATTCATCGGACCGTATGAGATTCTCGAAAAGTTAGGCGATCTCGCCTACAGACTTGCACTTCCTCCATCTTTATCTGGTATTCACGATGTTTTTCACGTCTCTATGTTGCGGAAGTATCATCCAGATCCTTCTCATATTCTTCAGCCTGACGAGGCCGAATTGGACTAGACTCTAAGTTACTATGAGCGACCGATTCAGATCCTTGATCGGAAGGAGAAGTAGCTTAGAACTAAGTTGATTCCATTGGTGAAAGTTTAGTGGAGCCAACACGGAGTCGAGGAAGCGACTTGGGAGAAAGAATCTGACATGAGACAGCGTTTTCCTGAGTTATTCGGATGACATGAGTTCTTCTTACTGTCTTTTATTCTTTATTCTATCTTATGAGTTGTGATTCTTATTGATTTCGAGGACGAAATCTATTCTTAGAGGGGGAGAATTATAACGCCCTGATTTTTTCTTAATCGAGCTTATTTGAGATAATCCGAGTTTCTAGAAGTCGAGAGCCGATTTGATTTGATCAGGGTCTATTTTGCAATTTTTGTATTTTTCAGGGACTAAAATGCAAATTTGGAGTTTTATATATTATCTTTGCATTATTTGACTTCTTCATTCTCTCCTTCGCCCTCAGCTCGCCTCTCTCCTCCATTGTTAAGCTTGGAAACGTGACTTCAAGCTTTATGATTTCTATTTCAGGTCGATCTGTCCATTAGAAATTATTTCTTAAGGCAGTTTAGCGATCACAGCAGCGAGAGCTTCGTTCTATAGTAAGTTTTTCTCCGATCAGTTGTACTTCTAATTTTGGATGTTGTTAGAATCGATTGAGTTTCGGTTATGTTTTTCTTAAACGAGTTCTTATCGTTTATTCTCAGTTGGTTTTGAATTAGAGCGTTGTTTGGAATTTTTATGATTTTTGGAATAATTTTTGAAAAGTGGATTTTGAGATGTGTTGGATTTGAGTTGTTATTATTGTTTTAGCATTGATTTGAGTTGTTTTCAATGCTGTACTGCTGTCTTTTTTTCCGTTTTGATTAGTTTATAGTCGTTATGCCACCGGTTTGAGTTTTGAGATTTTGAACCATTTGAATCGTAGAACTTTGGCAATTGGTTTGTTTTTCGTTGTTGATCATCTTTTGCCTATGTACAAATTTTTTTGGAGTTTGTCGAGTGTTGTGAAATTTACTCGCAAGCGTACGAGTCCCAAGTTTTAGTATAGTGAAAGAGAGAGTGCCGATCCCACGAAGAGTAATTTGAAAATATTCAATACTTGTAATTAAAATAGTCTTAATTTTATCTAGAAAATCAACTTTGGAAATTTGCTGAAAACCTAAATAAGTAATGAAGAATTATCAAGCTCACGCACACACAAATTTTGAGAAATTATCAATCAGAGAAAAAAATAGTCCAGAGGTTTTGATTTCACTTGGTCTCAACAATATTCAATCCTAATTAATCTATTTTATGAATTTCTTTCGATTAATAACCAAGAACACTTAGATTATTCTATTCCCCTCTCCCGAGCAATAAATAGAGTGTATCAACTACAGTTCGATTTTAATATCCCTATTAAAAATCTAGATGTAGTGATATGTGTAAAACGATGTTCATTAAAGGTTCTATTAAAGCTATATACTCTCCCAAGCTATATAAACAATTAATAGTGTAGTTCCTAATTATCCTACTCAAAATCCCCTCTCCCGAGCAACGATTCTATAAGTAAATATAACAACTCAATTTATGGCCAGTAAACTAAGAAGACATTCAATTCTAGAAACACAATTAAGCTATAGAAATTCAATGCATTAAAATCAAATATTCATGAATATGTCTCAACCAAGCTACGTCAACCTCTAGACTAGAAAAGTTTAGTTCATGCTCAAATTCAATAAAAACCAAATCATGTTTAATAGCTCAAACATAATTCAACAATCAAAAGAAAATAAAAAGAAGTAACAAAGCCGTAGTCTTTCTTCCGTGTCCGGTTGAAAATCTTCGTCTTCGTTCCAAGCAATCTTCAATTCTTGATCCCAAAAACTCACAAAAGTGCTCTCAAGAATATTGTGTGTATTGGCGGCTGATAGCTAGCTTAATGACTCAGAAAAATCCCTTAAATATGACCTAGCAATCGTCCAAACATAATACCAAAGATATACCCCAAAGTTTCCATAAACAGTCGGACTCTTTATTTTCTCACAGACAACGGCGCGGGCGCGCAGGGAACAGGGCGGGCGCGCCTTAGACTCGCAAAACACTCTTTATAATCTTCTTCAACAGCAAGGGCGCGCGGATGGTCAGCGCGGGCGCGCCTTCAACTCGACTTTTCTGCCTAATTCTTCAATAACAGCGCGGGCGCGCCTTGACCTCGATTTTTGCTTTTTTCTTCTCTTTTTCAGCTCTTGATTCTTCCTTTAATTTTCATCTTTTAGGCTCAAATCCTTCAAATACTCATCAAGGTCCATAACTACCTACAAACACAAAAACAACAACACTTTCACGCAATATCTACCTATAAATCAAAATTCAAGTAAAACCATATGCAAATTACGTGCACAAAATGCACTTATCAAATTCCCCCAAACTTGAACTTTTGTTCGTCTCGAGCAAAACTAACACAACTCACCACAAATGCATGAACAATCACCATCAAGAATTACTATGGATCAATGACCTCAGTTTGGAATTCTAAAACAATTTAAATCCAATCAAATCTATCCTACTAACACATGAAAAATAAGTTAACCAGAAAAATAATTCAACCTCATAAACTTAAGAAACCTCGCAACTCACAGTTCAAAATGCTCTTCTCTTAACTCAATTCAAACATTCACAAATCATGAGGACTTTCATGGTAGCACATGATAAAATTCAAGGAGGTATCATCAAAAACAATCACAATCAGTGTAATTCAAGAATAATAGTGTGTGCGTGTTTCGATCAAGAATTCATAATCATTAAGAGTTTCAGTCAACAGTCCATAGGCTAAATTCTCGCAACCCCTCTCCACTAGTATATTGGGCAACTGTGACTCGGTCAATTAGGACTTAATCAACTTATAATGTCAGGCTTGGCTTATAGCTACAATTGAAGGATAAGAATTCAAAATAAGGAGTAATTCATACTTATGCTTAAACTCTAATTTCAACTCCTTTCATTCACAAATTTACACTTTTTTCTTCACTTCATTGATTTTTTCAACTTTTCACACTTTCTTTCACAATTTTTTTCAACTCTTTTTATACTACCTCTTTTCATATTTTCAATTCATCCACCACACCATGGCATTTTTCACAAATAACACCAGGAGCATATAACATTTTAGCACTCAATTACTCCCTTAAAGGTAGGAATTAGTGTTTAGGCTAATAAGGTAGTCAATGTAGGACCTTGAAATAATGACGAATGAGGGTCTATCACACGTTTACACCCATGCCATTCGATTTTCAAATAAAGCTCAAACACGGTACTAGGGATACATGCATTACAAGGTAGCTTGAAAGGCTCAAAAGATTTTAGAAAAATTGCCTAAATCATTCCTAATCACAGTTATGCCCGTATTTCGCCTCGAGGAGTGTTTGAAATTGTTCTAGACAAGTCTTAATCTACAATTAAATCATACGAATTCCAATCAGTGCAGGAAAGAATAATCATCAGCAGTAAACGATGATTTTCACACAAATTCAGATTTTTCAGTACCTCAATGTACTAATAAACGTGTAGTCTCAACTGGGCCACTAAGGATACATTGATTCAATAAAATTCAGGCCCAAAAAATCCAAACAATGCCTCAATCATTTTTATGTTTGTCTGTCTCCAGATTCAGATTCAAGCAAAATCATAAAGTATATAGAAGTTCAATTGTTCACTTGGTTCCGTTTATTTCAAAATTTTGTCAGCTAGGCAGATAGTCATGGATTTCAGTTACAAAACAAAAAAGTTAACATCATTGGCCATCAATCCATTTCATTCATGACTTCTCAACATCATTCACCAAAAACACAATTACTCAAATTCAGCCACACACCAACACAACACAACGCCTAAGAACCAAACAACTAAAAGAAAACACAAAACAAAATAAAAGCAAAAGCAAAAGCAAAAACACCAAATGTCAAAAAGGACACAATCCCCCCAAACTTAGTACAATCATTGTCCTCAAGGAATTAAAACAAGGAAGCATAAAGGACATGTACCACAAACGACGACCGTCAATGGTCGTCGCCATCACCAGCAACATCATCATGGGCAGGACCGAAAGGGCCAAAAGTAGGCAACCACTGTGGATACGGAGGGAACGGATGAGTCGAACTAGCAGCCTGTGGAAACTGATGTCGCAAATCATCTGTAAAATCCATCATGTAGTCCATAAAGACACCAGTAGTCTGCTGAAATGTCCGAAACTCTTGACGGTTCAATCGCAATTCATCCTCCAGAATAGCAACACGATCAGGCGCAACTGAGGGAACCTGAGGTCGGGTGGCAGGGCCGCTTCGTGCAGCTGCTCTCTCATTAAAATCTCGCCTCTCAGCACGCGTTCTCTGCTCAGAAGTCGACACCATACAAAATTGAGCATGACAAGCAATAGGAGTAGTAGCTTTCAGCAATTCTTCATTCTGGCTCCACTCTACTCCCGCCTGTTCACAAAGGTCAGTGATAAGTGCCGGCAATGCAAACCCACCAGTCGTCTTACCTGCCGCCGCACCTTGAATCATTGCTTGAAAAGTCTGTCCCAAATCAATTGCTTTGCCCTCCAAAATACAATAAACAAGAATCGCTCGTTCTCGGATCACCTCATGCTCGTGGTCAGTTGGTTTAAGGCGAGCACACACAAAGTTATACCACAGCTTAGCATCAGGAATTAGCTCCGTCTTCTTCAATTTGGAGGGCAAATGATCACGACCCATGTGCCATTCCGCACCCGGAACACATATACGGCTCAGAATCACCGCGTAATCCACGTCATTAGCTCGGTATTTATCGTACTCATCGTGAAACACTGGCGGGAGGTTGTACATGGTGTTAATAGTGTGAGCATCAAAGGGCACCAGCTGGCCGCGGACAAGCACTTTAAACTGCATGTGTTTTACTTTCAAGTTCGCATAAAATTCACGAACTACTAGGACGACTGCATCCTGAGGTGGCTTAACAAAATGTAACCATTGACGCCCAGCCACAGCCCGACCAATTGTACTCAAAAACTCATCATTCTCAAATCCCGATGTCGTATCAAACCCACGCTCCGGTAGTATCGTTTTCCCTAGACAGCGTTGGTAATGCTCTTCGGCACTCTCATTCCAAAAACGCTGCGGTTCAGTCTTCGGAGCGGCAGTAGAAGAGGATGCAACAGATTTTTGTTTCTTCTTTGGTGCCATTAATCAAACACTTAGTATGCATCCCAAGTAACACAACAATTAACCAATTTGCAACAATCACAACTCCCCCAAACTTGAATAGAATTCCCAATCCACAAACAACAACGAACGCTTCAACTACAATCCAATAGAATCCACACTCCACAGATTGATTAACCACACAAGACTTCAATATCCACACACCGCAATAGCTAGAATTTCTGAATACTCTTCACCCAAATCAAGTTTATGATCAGAAGAAGATAAAATTACGCTAGCTGAGTCCGATAAGAGTAGAGAATCAAAAGTTTCCCGTTGTAGAACCGATAGAATTCCAAATCGAGGCGCGCCTTCTTTGAATGTGATACACCGACCCGCTTCGAAAAGATGATGAGAAAAGAAATTAGAGGGTGTATGTTGGAGATTACTAGATAGAATCGCTGAGTTGTGAAGTGTGAGAATGGAAGGTGGCGTGAGGATGGAGGCGTCTAGGAAAATTAGGGAAAAGATTTGAAGAAAGAATAGAAGGGAAAGTCGGATATATGGAATAGCAGAGGCGGGGCGGGCGCTTGGCGTGATAGGGCGGGCGCCCCTCTTACTTAGTTGTTGTCGATTTTAAGAATGCAGGGGCGAGGCGGGCGCACCCCTTGCTCGAAAAAAATAGCATGCAGTTGGGGCGGGCGCACGGATGGATAGGGCGCCGTGCCTTAGGCTCGAAAAATTCATCGAAATAACTCAGGAGAGGCGCGGGCGCGCTGGTTATTGGGGCGGGCATGCCTTGAGCTCGAACTTGGGCTCCAAAATCCTGAAAAAAACATAGAAAAATAACCAAATTACTTCCAAAGCATACAAAAATAATAGTAAAAACTAAAAAGCAAAAATACAACGAGAAAATAAAGAAAAATAAAGACATAAACTAAAAGGTTTGGGTTGCCTCCCAAAAAGCGCTTGGTTTAAAGTTATCAGCCCGACTTGCACCAGTCTTTAGTTGGGATCATCAAGCAATGCGCTGGATGCGGGTGGTACTTCGTTGCCAAAGTAGTGTTGACTCTCTGCCCATTAACCTTGAAAGTTCTTCCATCTTTACACCGCAATTCAATAGCACCATGTGGATAAACGGTCTCCACGAGAAACGGCCCGGACCATCGCGAGTTCAACTTCCCTGGAAATAATTTCAAACGAGAGTTAAATAACAAAACTTTCTGACCCGTTTTGAATTCCCTATGCACAATGTTTTTATCATGCCACTTCTTTGTTTGTTCTTTTTATAGCTTGGCATTCTCATATGCTTCACTTCGAAACTCGTCCAATTCTGTCAACTGTAATTTACGTAACTCCTCGGATGCTTCGAGATCCATGTTTAGCTTCTTGATATCCCAAAATGCCTTGTGCTCCAACTCCAAAGGTAAATGGCATGCCTTACCAAAAACCATCCTGTAGGGCGACATCCCAATGGGTGTTTTGAATGCAGTGTGGTAGGCCCAAATGGCGTCATATAGCTTGATTGCCCAATCTTTCCAATTTGTCTTAACCATTTTCTCCAAGATTTTCTTGATTTCCCGGTTAGAGATCACTGCCTGGCTATTGGTTTGAGGATGCTATGCGCAAGCCACCTTATGCCTGACACCATACTTAGTGATCAAGGTATTAAAAATCTTATTGCAAAAGTGCGTACCTTCATCACTGATTATTGCTCGTGGACTTCCAAACCTCGTAAAGATATTTTTTTGCAGAAATTTTACTACAACACAAGCATCGTTAGTAGAGGTGGCAATGGCTTCCACCCATTTCAAAACATAATTGACTGCTAATAAAATATAAGTGTACCCGAAATAAGGGGAAAAGGGACCCATAAAATCAATACCCCACACATCAAACAATTCCACTTCTAAAATATTTGTGAGGGGTAATTGATGCCTTCTAGAAATAGTTCTCGTTCTTTGACACTTATCGCATGATTTCACTAAGGTATAACTATCTTTAAACAATGTAGGCCAATAAAAACCAGATTTTAGTAACTTAGCAGCAGTTCGTGTGGCTCCAAAATGTCCTCCATAGGGTGAGGAATGGCATTGTTCCAAAATTTCATTTGCCTCTTGCCCCGCCACACATCTCCGAATCACTTGATCGACACAACGTTTGAAAACATAGGGATCATCCCACAAGTAGAACTTAACGTCATGGAAAAATTTCATTTTCTGATGTCGGTTCAATTCCGGAGGCATAGCACCACAAGACAAAAAATTAGCGAAATCAGCAAACCATGGAATAGAAGAACTTACCTGAAAGATCTGTTCATCCGGAAATAATTCCTTTATGCTCTCCTCCTCCTTAACGTCCTCTAACTCCAATCTCGACAAATGATCAGCAACCTGATTTTCGCTACCCTTTTTATCCTTGATCTCAAAATCAAACTCTTGTAAAAGTAGAATCCACCTTATCAAGTGTGGCTTAGCATCCTTTTTAGCAAACAAGTAGCGAATCGCTGCATGGTCAGTGTAAACAACTACTTTAGTACCAATTAAATAAGGACGAACTTTATCAAAAGCAAAAACTACTGCAAGCATCTCTTTTTTTGTAGTAGTGTAGTTTTGCTGCGCGGCATCCATGGTGCGACTGGCATAATAGATTGCTCTGAAAATCTTATCTCTCCTCTGGCCTAATACAGCGCCCACTGCATAGTCACTAGCATCGCACATAAGCTCAAAGGGCTCCTTCCAATCTGGCACAATCATGATGGGTGCGGTGGTCAACGTCATCTTGATATTTTCAAAGGCCTGCAAACAATCATCTTCAAAAATGAATGTAGAATCTTTTTCAAGTAAATTACACAAAGGTATTGTGATTTTAGAAAATTCCTTGATGAAACGCCGATAAAACCCTGCAGGGCCTAAAAAACTTCTGGTGCCCTTGATATTCTTCGGAGGTGGAAGCTTCTCAATTGCAGCCACTTTGGCTCGATCCACCTCTAATCCATTGGATGACACTTTATGTCCAAGGACAATGCCCTCTTGAACCATAAAGTGACACTTCTCCCAGTTAAGAACTAAATTCTTTTCCTGGCACCTCTGCAAAACAAGAGACAGATTATGCAAGCAATGATCAAAAGAGGTACCAAATACTGAAAAGTCATCCATAAAAACTTCCATCACTTCCTCCACCATATCTGCAAAAATCGCCATCATACACCGCTAAAAAGTTGTAGGTGCATTACACAATCCAAACGGCATCCTCCTGAAAGCAAACTTGCCATAGGGACACGTAAAAGTAGTCTTCTCCTGATCCTCCGGTGCGATAGCAATTTGATTATAACCTGAATAACCATCTAAGAAGCAGTAATAGCAATAACCAGCAAGTCTATCAAGCATTTGATCAATGAAAGGAAGTGGAAAATGATCCTTACGAGTAGCTTTATTCAACTTCCTATAATCTATACAAACTCGCCAGCCAGTTACTGTACATGTGGAGATTAACTCATTATTTTTGTTTTTAACCACGGTAATCCCACCCTTCTTAGGCACCACTTGAACAGGAGATACCCAACTACTGTCAGAAATAGCATAAATCACTCCCGCATTCAACAACTTTAAAACTTCTTTCTTAACTACTTCTTTCATGGCGGGATTCAACTGCCTCTGATGATCAACATAAGGGGTATAAGACTCTTCCATCAAAATTTTATGCATGAAAATTGTTGGACTAATACCCTTAATGTCATAAATTGACCATCCTAGAGCAGTTTTAAAATTTCTCAAAACTTGCAACAACTTATCTTTTTCTACAGCAGACAGGTGAGCAGAGATAATAACAGGACAAGTAGAATTTTCACCAAGGAATTCATAACATAAATGCGCAGGCAATTCATTCAGATCATGAGTTTCAGTGGATACCTCTGGCTCACTATTTTCCAATACTTCAGATTCCTTAGTACTCACCATTTTTTCTTTCGGAGCGCTTTCAAGGAATGATTTTTGTTCATGTAGCTCCCAATCCTCGTCCTTCTCAAATACCTCATCCGCTACTAAACATCTTTCGAGTGGATCAGTAATTCCTGCACATGAAAAAGAATTATTAGAATCAATAATTTCAATACTTTTACATGTACTTACCTCGTTTGGTCCCCTCATGGTGTGATAAATGTTGAAAATAACCGCTTCACCACCAACTCAAAGTGTGAGTTCTCCTTTGTGGACATCAATCAATGTGCGTGCAGTAGCTAGAAAAGGTCTCCCAAAAATCAAGGGAGTTTCTTCATCTTCATCCATGTCCAAAATCACGAAGTCTGCTGGAAATATGAACTTGTCGACCTTCACCAAAACATCCTCCACAATACCACGTGGATATGTGATACTCCGATCAGCCAGTTGTAATGTGATGGTAGTTGCCCTAACTTCTCTAAGATCCAAGGTCCTGTACACAGAAAAATTCATTAAATTTATACTTGCTCCTAAATCACATAAATCTCTATTTACCTTAGAACCACCAATAAAACAAGAGATAGTAAAACTCCCTGGATCCTTGAGCTTTTGTGGCATTTTTTTTTGCAGGATTGCGCTAAACTCTTCTGTCAAATTCACCACTTCATTGTCTTGCAATCTCCTCTTCTTGGACATTACATCTTTGATGAACTTTGCATAGTTAGGCATTTGTTTCAAGGCATCTGCAAATGGAATATTGATGTGTATCTTCTTGAAGATGTCTAGAAACTTGGAAAACTGCTCATCAAGTGCCTTCTTCTTAAACCGTTGTGGGTATGGAAGCTATGGCTTGTACATCGGTTTAGATTCAGATTCCTTCTTGGGCTCTTCTACCACAATTTCTTCAACCACTGGTTCATCTACTTCTTTTTCTCTGCTCTTCTCCTCAGCTTCTAACTTCTTCTCACTTCTTAACTCAACTGCTTTGCACTGTTCTTTTGGATTCACTTCAATATTGCTGGGAAACTGTCCTCGATTTTGATCCTTCAACGCATGTGCAAGCTGTCCAATCTGTGTCTCCATGGATTTCATCATAGCTCCCAAACTGCACATGTTTGTCTCCATGCTGTCCATTCGAGTTTCAGTCCTCGACATCCTCTTGTTAGATTCAGTAACAAATGTAGACACAACATCCTCCAAAGACGCTTTCCCTTCCCCTTGATTTGTATTGAATCCCGGAGGGGGTCTCAACACATTTTTGTTGTTGGCATAAGAAAAGTTTTCATGGTTACGTAAGCCAGGATGATAAGTATTGGGTGGAGGGTTACCTCAATAATTTCCATAGCCTTTGGGATTGATATATTGAGCTTCCTCAGGTGGATGAGATTCTTCTATGACAACCGACACACCTGCAGGTTCTGCAATATTCACCTTATTCAGAGAAGCAACTTGTGTACTCAACGCAGACAGCTGTGCAGTGATGGATGTGAGAGGATCCATACTGTACACTCCCTTCTTGACTCCCATACGTTCAGACGGCCATTGATAACTATTGATATTCATCTGTTCCAGCATATCATAAGCCTGAATGGGATCTTTGAAAAATATGGTACCTCCAGCAGCAGAGTCCACGGAAATTCTTTTAGGCGTATTTAGTCCATTGTAGAAAAACTCTATTTCTTCCCAATCTGCAAAATTATGATTAGGACAACGCCTTAATAAATCTTTGTACCTTTCCCATGCCTCGTATAGCTGTTTTGAATCATGCTGTTGAAAGGTACTGATCTCAATCTTCAGCTGGGTTGCCTTAGATGGTGGAAAGAACTTCTCTAAAAATTTCACAGTCATGCCCTCCCAAGTTGTTATGCGTCGTAGCGGCAATGACTGTAGCCAACTCCGTTCCTTGTCCCTGAGAGAAAAAGGAAACAAACGTAAGCGTATTATATCCTCAGAAACACCATTTATTTTTACAGTATCAGTAATCTCTAGAAAAGTGCACAAGTGTAAGTGAGGATCAGCTGTGGCAGTTCCATTAAATTGGTTCTGCTGAACCATGTTGATTAAGGTCGGCTTCAACTCAAAGTTGTTGGCATTTATTGTCCCTCGAGCGATTCTAGAATAGTGAGCCTGGATCGTCGGCTTGAAGTGATCTCTGATTGGCACCAGAGGAGCTTGTTGTGCTTCTTCTTCAGCCATGTTCCTTAATTCTTCTCTTCTAAATGTGCACGGTGTCAAGTTTTAATATATGATGAGTAGAGTATCGTTCCCACGAGGATTGAAAATTTATATTCACACTAAATACTGTATTTAAAATAATCTCAACTTTGTTCAGAAAATCATAGTTTAAAATTCAATAAAATAAAATAAAATAAGTCCATAATTTTAAGGATGGCTTTGGGTACACGATATGAGACGGGTTCTAGATACAAGATATCACTCGATTTTCATTCATGCAAATCATATCAATTGATTATATCATCTATTCAGATTTATAGGCCAAGAACCCTTAATTGTTATTTACGGCCTCTCCCGAGCACCGAGTAAATGTTATTATTCTAATGCTAATTTCGATATCCCTATCAGAAATCAAACAACAAAATAATTTATCAAATTCTATGGTTCTCTTTCAATGACCTCAAAGGAACTTGTAAGCCTCCCGACTCTACAAAAATCCTAGGTTGTGTTTCCTATGATCCTATTCAAAATCTCCTCTCCCGAGCGCCAGATTTCAAATAAATATAACAATTCAATTAGTGATCAAGTAATTGAAAGACAATCAAATCAAGAATACACAAATAAATTGTTAAAAACAAATAATAGTAAGCAAAATAATAGTCAAAACATGAAACTCCAATCAAGATCCGTCAATATCTAGAAACAACTAATAAGTTTATAATGAAATAATCCAACACATAGACATATCCAAAAATCTCATCATAAATCAAGGCAAATAATAAAAATCACAGAGTAGAGTTAATTCTCCGTCCCCAGATGAATTTCCTCTGTCGTGTGATTCGATTATCCCTTGTCGTTTGCTCCCACGTCTCAAATGTTGGAAAACTGGCGAGTTCCCAGACCAATTACGATTGATACCCGGTGCAGCGGAAGTTTAAAAATTTTCTCATGGAACGATTCCATGGTGTGGGTATCAACCATACAACGATTGAATTATTGTGTGTGTAAAATTTAAATAACAATTAAATAAATTTTACCTCAAATCTCGCAACGAGATTAATGGACACCAACAGAACAATTCTGCTCTTGTTGTCTCTCCCTGGAACCGATGAACGCCTTCAATCAGGTCCACGAACAGAGGTTTAATCCCTCTGATAGATTGCACTAGAAAATCTATCAGAAGTTTTCTGCGAAGAGAATACACGAATTTGATTCGTTATTCCTTACTGCGATTCAAAATCACAGACCGGAATTTTCTCGGGCAGAGGGAGGGAGGGGCGGCCGAAAACGTTTTGAGAGGGGCTAGGGTTTCGAAAATCCTGTCTCAAAAATTATGACCTATTGTGTGTAATTTCTGTACTGAAATAACTTATTTATAATGCAGGCCACTAACACCTTAGAGCCCATTAGTCATAAGCTGGGGCCCGACAAGCAAAGCCCACTCGTTCAGAAATTAATATAAAATTCATCGTGACTCCGATTGATGAAACGATTTCACCAATGTGCACAGAAACCATTTCTGCACGTTTTAAAGTCAAAATAAATTTTCCTGAATCCGAATTCAGTGGTTTCCAAAAATGTCCATCCCTATGCCATTTTAGGAAATCCTACTCCCTTACTCTTATTTAAGAAGTCCAACTCCTTAGTTCATTAAATTTAACTCTTTAAATTTAACTATCTCAACGGGGATTAAAACTCCATTACACTGTGTGACCCTCAATGGTTCAGGGATACAGCTAGCCGTGGGCTCACAACTCCTTGTGACTCGGAACAACACTTTCCGACTTGCCCAACGAATCATGGTAAAGCGCCTAGCAACATCGCCCCATGATTCCCTAGGTATCACTGATAGTGCCTACAAGAACCAGTAGATTTTGGTTAACGTACAGTACGGTCCCTTCATCCATATATCCCGATCGAATCAACAACCATTGGTATATCGAGAGTCGCTCAAGATTCGATAACTATGCAATACATCTTGAAGATCAAATTAGTGACATCGCATGTGATACTAAGAAACCATTTCTTAAATCACATCAAGTACTCTGGCCAGAGATTTGTCACACTAATATCTCCTCAGATCGCATAGGATATCCACACTCGCAAGTATGTGGTGAATCCTTGACAACAATGCATTGACTCCTATATGTGTCGTAACTGTACCCAATCTCGACACCTGATGACCCCCTCAGAGTCGATAAACGAGTCAAAGCACAGTACTAGCATACAGAGTCTCCATGATGTTTCAAGTCGTAAGGACTAATGGTGTACAACCAAAACCGCGGACTTTATCCACTCGATAAGTGATAACCACTTGGAAAGTCCGGATAGGGTAGTTCGACTATTCATCCTATGAATATCCATTTGCATGCTTCGAACATCTCCATGTTCCCTACCAATGAAACGTGGTACTCCGCATCGCAAATGCTAGTCTCAAACTCGAGCGATCCTTATCCTTATTATCGGACGGCTCAATCGACTAGGAACGGTTTTAGAATATACAGTGACTATAAGATGTATTTCATGATAGACATCTCCATGTTCTACCACATCTTACATACACTATAGTATATTCAAGGTCTTTATCAAAACAACAATAGTATATATCACAATATAACAATATGAAGTAATATAAAGTCATTGCCATAAAAGTGTAAATAATATTAAACAAAAGATTGTTTATACAAAGAGTCAACAAAGCCCATAGCCACACAGTTGGCTCACTGGGCACCCACTCTTACAATCTCCCACTTGCCCTATAGCCAACTAGTCATACTACGTAGACCCATTGCTTCGCGATGTTTGTCAAACAATGGTCCTGGCAAAGGCTTAGTAAGTGGATCAGCGATATTGTCTGCAGAGGCCACTCGTTCGACACTGATGTCTCCTCTTTCCACAATCTCCCGGATTATGTGGTATTTCCTCAGTACGTGTTTGGATCTTTGATGAGACCTTGGTTCCTTTGCTTGAGCAACGGCACCCGTGTTGTCGCAGTACACCGGGACTGGACCAACAAATTCAGGAATGACGCCCAACTCTTGGACGAAATTCCTCATCCAAACGGCCTCTTTAGCAGCAGCTGATGCTGCAATGTATTCAGCCTCAGTGGTGGAATCCGCTGTGGTGTCCTGCTTGGAACTCTTCCAAGAGACAGCACCGCCATTGAGCATGAACACAAATCCAGAGGTTGACTTCGAGTCATCCACATCACTTTGGAAGCTAGAGTCGGTATAGCCTTCCAGTTTGAGTTCTCGTCCTCCATAAACCATGAACATATTCTTAGTCCTTCGCAAGTACTTAAGAATGTCCTTCACGGCTTTCCAATGCATCTGACCAGGATTAGACTGATATCTGCTCGTGACACTCAGAGCAAATGCTACATCCGGTCTGGTAGATATCATCCCATACATGATACTACCTATAGCTGACGCATATGGTACATGTGTCATATTCTCTATCTCTGCATCAGTCTTGGGACACATAGACTTGGATAGAGAAACTCCATGACACATGGGTAGATGTCCTCTCTTGGACCCATCCATTGAAAACCGTTTCAATATGGTATCGATGTAGGTTGATTGAGTGAGTCCTATCATTCTCTTAGATCTATCCCTATAGATCTGTATCCCAAGAATGTAGGATGCCTCACCCAAATCCTTCATCGAAAATCTACCTGATAACCATATCTTTGTTGACTGCAACATCCCTACATCATTCCCAATGAGTAGGATGTCATCAACATAAAGTACTAAGAATGTCACAGCATCCTTAACTACTTTCTTGTACACGCACGGTTCCTCCGGGTTCTTGATGAAACCAAAATCTTTTATTGTTTCATCAAATTTCTGGTTCCAACTTCTTGATGCTTGTTTTAGACCATAAATTGATCTCTGAAGCTTGCATACCTTATGCTCGCTTCCCATGGATGTGAACCCCTCAGGCTGCTTCATATAGATTTCTTCCTTAATGTCTCCATTAAGAAAAGCAGTCTTCACATTCATTTGCCATATCTCATAGTCATACCATGCAGCTATGGCAATCAGGATTCTTATGGACTTGAACATTGCGACTGGTGAAAAGGTTTCATCATAGTCAACTCCTTGCCTTTGAGTATAACCTTTCGCCACCAATCGCGCCTTGTAAGTCAATATCTTACCATCAGGCCCAAGCTTTCTTTTGTAGATCCATTTACACCCTATCGGAACAATTCCATCGGGAGGATCCACTAAAGACCAGACTTGGTTAGTATGCATCGAATCCAATTCAGACTGCATAGCTTCAAGCCATAAATTTGAATCCGCATCAGAAATTGCTTCCTTGAAGCTTCTTGGATCACATCCAATGTCGGGTTCATCTTGACCCTCTTCAAGAAGAAGACCATATCGAACTGGAGGTCTAGAAGTCCTCTCGGATCTTCTAGGTGCAGGCGTGTCCAGCAATGGTTCCTGAGGTGTAGGATCGTTATTTTGTATTTCGGGTTCTTCTCGAACTTCTTCGAGTTCCATCATCTCGCCTTTCTTATCCAATAAGAACTCCTTCTCCAAGAAGGTGGCATTCCGTGAAACAAACACCTTTGTTTCAGCAGGATAATAGAAATAATATCCGATTGAATTCTTCGGATACCCCACAAAATAACACAAGCTGGATCGACTATCCAACTTATCTCCCACTGTCCGCTTCACGTAAGCAGGACATCCCCAAATCCTCAAGTACGAATACTTAGGAGCTTTGCCATTCCATAACTCGTATGGTGTTTTGTCCACTGCTTTAGTGTGGACGTTATTCAACAACAATACCGCCGTTTCAAGCGCATAGCCCCAAAACGAAGGTGGAAGCTCAGTGAAGCTCATCATGGATCGAACCATGTCCAACAAAGTTCGATTACGACGCTCCGATACACCATTAAGCTGTGGTGTCATAGGAGGAGTCCACTGAGAGAGAATCCCATTCTCTTTTAGATAGTCCAAAAACTCGGTACTCAAGTATTCTCCACCTCGATCCGATCGAAGTGCTTTAATACTTTTACCTAGCTTGTTTTCTACTTCAGCTTTGAATTCTTTGAACTTTTCAAATGCTTCAGACTTATATTTCATTAAATATAAATACCCATACCTTGAATAATCATCAGTAAAGGTAATGAAGTAGGTGTGGCCATGTTGAGTCCCTACTCTAAATGGACCACAAACATCTGTATGGATCAAATCCAACAGATTCTGACTACGCTCAGGTTTCCCCTTAAAAGGAGATTTAGTCATTTTTCCTTTTAGGCAGGATTCACAAGTAGGTAGAGAGTTAATATCAGACATATCAAACATGCCCTCTCCCACTAGCTTGTTCATCCTCCTTGAGGAAATATGACCTAGCCTAGCGTGCCAAAGGTTTGCCGGGTTTTGACTATCGATTTTCCTTTTGTTTGTTGTCGCCGGTTTGTCAATACAATTTACTGGAACGTCTTTTAGTTTTAAATTGTATAGATCGTTTTCAAGTTGTCCATTTCCAATTAAACATTCATTCTTGTAAATATTGCAAATCCCATTCACAAAATTACAAGAATAACCATCTCTATCAAGCATAGAAATAGAAATAATGTTTTTAATTAAATCTGGCACAAATAAAACATCTCTCAACAATAATTTAAAACCGTTCTGCAATATCAAACAAACATCTCCAATGGCCGTAGCTTCAACTCTGGAACCATTCCCGAGCCTCAGCTGGGTCTCACCCATTCTAAGCCTGCGACTTCTTGTCATCACCTGCAAATCATTGCAAATGTGAGATCCACATCCGGTATCCAATACCCAAGAAGTTGTATTAAGTGACATGTTTATTTCGATATAGAACATACCCTTTGCAGTTCCCAACTGCTCAAGATACTCCTTGCAGTTGCGCTTCCAATGACCCGGCTTCTTGCAGTAATGGCAAACATCCTTGGATTTTCCATTGTTTGAAGCCTTTGTCTTTTGCTTCTTCTCGGGTTCCACTTTCTTGGGTGGGGCAGAACGTTTCTTGCCCTTCATACTTGGCCCCTTCTTAGCAGAAGATGAGGAGCCCACCAAGAAAGCTGGCTTATCCTTCTTAAGTGTGGATTCATATGTAACGAGCATATTGACCATCTCTTCAAGGGTGGCCTCTATCTTGTTCATATTAAAATTTATCACGAATCCATCAAATGAGGAAGGAAGAGATAGAAGCAACAAGTCCACATTGAGTTCATGCTCCAACACCAAATCAAGGGTCGCTAACTTCTGTATGAGCCAAATCACTCGTACCCCATGATCACGGACCGAAGTCCCTTCACGCATGCGGCACGTCATCAACTCCTTAACAGTAGAGAACCTTTCAGCCCTCGACTGAGCCCCAAAAAGTTCCTTGAGTTGCGTATGAATGTCAGCAGCATTCACCGTGTCCTCAAATCGCCTCTGGAGTTCATCAGACATCGAGGCTTGCATATAGCATTTGGTCTTGATGTCATGGTCACACCATGCATCAAGTTTGGCCAATTCCTCCGGACTTATGTCAGCTGGTGCTTCCTTCGGAGGTGCTTTCTCTAACACGTAGAGCATTTTCTCCGAAGTTAAGACAATCTTCAACTTCCGGAACCATTCCGTATAGTTGGCGCCAGTCAGCTTGTTTTGTTCGAGGATCGAGAATAAAGGATTTCGCGAATTCATTGTATGAAATACTGAAAAGGAAAAACAGACATATATCAATGATTGTTTAACAATTTACTAAGACATAAAATAGGCGAATTTAATTTTATGAATCTCACTCCCACTATTTTAACGATTTCACCACCCTCTAGTGAAAACGGGAAACTTTTTCCTTAGTGAGAACATGGAGTCCAATTGACAAACTTATGGTCCCGAATAATATCAGCCAACCATAATTCTCAAAAGGTAGAGCCCAATTGCTTCCAAAGCAACCCCCATTTATTTACCTCATGTCCAATAAGGGCCCAATAATATGACGCCGTTTAAAGTGACATGTCAAGATGACCCATCAATATTAAGTTGTGATGGACGGTCGCCATGTGGATCCCCCAATAATATGAGCCGATCCCATGGGAGTTCCACCCAACTTACAACATTTGTCGATCCAATGTACAGCTTTCCGACGGACGGGCCCCCCCAATAATATGAGCCGGACCGTATCCGCGGGTAGCATCACATACATTGACCGTTGATGGAAGGTAGGAACATTTAAACAATATTTAAATTTCCTTTATTTATCTTGATATAAATTTTAAATCATATTTAAAATGAGGGATTTTATTTATAAAAATATTTGTCTCATCATATTTAATTTATTGCATGCATTGCCGGATTCACGCAATTTATGTCTAAACATGCATACAATCATAATATCACATATTATATAGGATGATCGATTCCATTTCTAATTGACCCGTGGTTGCCAATCACGGGTCTTAGTCCAATCCTAGGTAATATGCAGTATGCAAATGCAATCCTATTACATATGCTTCCAATTTACATTTCTTCAGTCTTCATTGTCTACTGGGCCCACCATCTTCAAATATTGATCTCCCACTAAATCTAATGTATTTACAATTAAATAACAATGACAAGTAGGGGATACATTTTTAGGGGGTGGGAACTGTTGGATAACTGGCGAGTTCCCAGACCAATTACGATTGATACCCGGTGCAGCGGAAGTTTAAAAATTTTCTCATGGAACGATTCCATGGTGTGGGTATCAACCATACAACGATTGAATTATTGTGTGTAAAATTTAAATAACAATTAAATAAATTTTACCTCAAATCTCGCAACGAGATTAATGGACACCAACAGAACAATTCTGCTCTTGTTGTCTCTCCCTGGAACCGATGAACGCCTTCAATCAGGTCCACGAACAGAGGTTTAATCCCTCTGATAGATTGCACTAGAAAATATATCAGAAGTTTTCTGCGAAGAGAATACACGAATTTGATTCGTTATTCCTTACTGCGATTCAAAATCACAGACCGGAATTTCTCAGACAGAGAGGGAGGGGGGTTCGGCCGATTTGTTGAGAGAGAGGCTAGGGTTCGATTTTTGCTCTGTCTCAAAAATTATGACCTGTTGTGTATAATTTCTGTACTGAAATAACTTATTTATAATGCAGGCCACTAACACCTTAGGGCCCATTAGTCATAAGCTGGGGCCCGACAAGCAAAGCCCACTCGTTCAGAAATTAATATAAAATTCATCGTGACTCCGATTGATGAAACGATTTCACCAATGTGCACAGAAACCATTTCTGCACGTTTTAAAGTCAAAATAAATTTTCCTGAATCCGAATTCAGTGGTTTCCAAAAATGTCCATCCCTATGTCATTTTAGGAAATCCTACTCCCTTACTCTTATTTAAGAAGTCCAACTCCTTAGTTCATTAAATTTAACTCTTTAAATTTAACTATCTCAACGGGGATTAAAACTCCATTACACTGTGTGACCCTCAATGGTTCAGGGATACAGCTAGCCGTGGGCTCACAACTCCTTGTGACTCGGAACAACACTTTCCGACTTGCCCAACGAATCATGGTAAAGCGCCTAGCAACATCGCCCCATGATTCCCTAGGTATCACTGATAGTGCCTACAAGAACCAGTAGATTTTGGTTAGCGTACAGTACGGTCCCTTCATCCAAATATCCCGATCGAATCAACAACCATTGGTATATCGAGAGTCGCTCAAGATTCGATAACTATGCAATACATCTTGAAGATCAAATTAGTGACATCGCATGTGCTACTAAGAAACCATTTCTTAAATCACATCAAGTACTCTGGCCAGAGATTTGTCACACTAATATCTCCTCAGATCGCATAGGATATCCACACTCGCAAGTATGTGGTGAATCCTTGACAACAATGCATTGACTCCTAGATGTGTCGTAACTGTACCCAATCTCGACACCTGATGACCCCCATAGAGTCGGTAAACGAGTCAAAGCACAGCACTAGCATATAGAGTCTCCATGATGTTTCAAGTCGTAAGGACTAATGGTGTACAACCAAAACCGCGGACTTTATCCACTCGATAAGTGATAACCACTTGGAAAGTCCGGATAGGGTAGTTCGACTATTCATCCTATGAATATCCATTTGCATGCTTCGAACATCTCCATGTTCCCTACCAATGAAACGTGGTACTCCGCATCGCAAATGCTAGTCTCAAACTCGAGCGATCCTTATCCTTATTATCGGACGGCTCAATCGACTAGGAACGGTTTTAGAATATACAGTGACTATAAGATGTATTTCATGATAGACATCTCCATGTTCTACCACATCTTACATACACTATAGTATATTCAAGGTCTTTATCAAAACAACAATAGTATATCACAATATAACAATATGAAGTAATATAAAGTCATTGCCATAAAAGTGTAAATAATATTAAACAAAAGATTGTTTATACAAAGAGTCAACAAAGCCCATAGCCACACAGTTGGCTCACTGGGCACCCACTCTTACAATCTCCCACTTGCCCTATAGCCAACTAGTCATACTACGTAGACCCATTGCTTCGCGATGTTTGTCAAACAATGGTCCTGGCAAAGGCTTAGTAAGTGGATCAGCGATATTGTCTGCAGAGGCCACTCGTTCGACACTGATGTCTCCTCTTTCCACAATCTCCCGGATTATGTGGTATTTCCTCAGTACGTGTTTGGATCTTTGATGAGACCTTGGTTCCTTTGCTTGAGCAACGGCACCCGTGTTGTCGCAGTACACCGGGACTGGACCAACAAATTCAGGAATGACGCCCAACTCTTGGACGAAATTCCTCATCCAAACGGCCTCTTTAGCAGCAGCTGACGCTGCAATGTATTCAGCCTCAGTGGTGGAATCCGCTGTGGTGTCCTGCTTGGAACTCTTCCAAGAGACAGCACCGCCATTGAGCATGAACACAAATCCAGAGGTTGACTTCGAGTCATCCACATCACTTTGGAAGCTAGAGTCGGTATAGCCTTCCAGTTTGAGTTCTCGTCCTCCATAAACCATGAACATATTCTTAGTCCTTCGCAAGTACTTAAGAATGTCCTTCACGGCTTTCCAATGCATCTGACCAGGATTAGACTGATATCTGCTCGTGACACTCAGAGCAAATGCTACATCCGGTCTGGTAGATATCATCCCATACATGATACTACCTATAGCTGACGCATATGGTACATGTGTCATATTCTCTATCTCTGCATCAGTCTTGGGACACATAGACTTGGATAGAGAAACTCCATGACACATGGGTAGATGTCCTCTCTTGGACCCATCCATTGAAAACCGTTTCAATATGGTATCGATGTAGGTTGATTGAGTGAGTCCTATCATTCTCTTAGATCTATCCCTATAGATCTGTATCCCAAGAATGTAGGATGCCTCACCCAAATCCTTCATCGAAAATCTACCTGATAACCATATCTTTGTTGACTGCAACATCCCTACATCATTCCCAATGAGTAGGATGTCATCAACATAAAGTACTAAGAATGTCACAGCATCCTTAACTACTTTCTTGTACACGCACGGTTCCTCCGGGTTCTTGATGAAACCAAAATCTTTTATTGTTTCATCAAATTTCTGGTTCCAACTTCTTGATGCTTGTTTTAGACCATAAATTGATCTCTGAAGCTTGCATACCTTATGCTCGCTTCCCATGGATGTGAACCCCTCAGGCTGCTTCATATAGATTTCTTCCTTAATGTCTCCATTAAGAAAAGCAGTCTTCACATCCATTTGCCATATCTCATAGTCATACCATGCAGCTATGGCAATCAGGATTCTTATGGACTTGAACATTGCGACTGGTGAAAAGGTTTCATCATAGTCAACTCCTTGCCTTTGAGTATAACCTTTCGCCACCAATCGCGCCTTGTAAGTCAATATCTTACCATCAGGCCCAAGCTTTCTTTTGTAGATCCATTTACACCCTATCGGAACAATTCCATCGGGAGGATCCACTAAAGACCAGACTTGGTTAGTATGCATCGAATCCAATTCAGACTGCATAGCTTCAAGCCATAAATTCGAATCCGCATCAGAAATTGCTTCCTTGAAGCTTCTTGGATCACATCCAATGTCGGGTTCATCTTGACCCTCTTCAAGAAGAAGACCATATCGAACTGGAGGTCTAGAAGTCCTCTCGGATCTTCTAGGTGCAGGCGTGTCCAGCAATGGTTCCTGAGGTGTAGGATCGTTATTTTGTATTTCGGGTTCTTCTCGAACTTCTTCGAGTTCCATCATCTCGCCTTTCTTATCCAATAAGAACTCCTTCTCCAAGAAGGTGGCATTCCGTGAAACAAACACCTTTGTTTCAGCAGGATAATAGAAATAATATCCGATTGAATTCTTCGGATACCCCACAAAATAACACAAGCTGGATCGACTATCCAACTTATCTCCCACTGTCCGCTTCACGTAAGCCGGACATCCCCAAATCCTCAAGTACGAATACTTAGGAGCTTTGCCATTCCATAACTCGTATGGTGTTTTGTCCACTGCTTTAGTGTGGACGTTATTCAACAACAATACCGCCGTTTCAAGCGCATAGCCCCAAAACGAAGGTGGAAGCTCAGTGAAGCTCATCATGGATCGAACCATGTCCAACAAAGTTCGATTACGACGCTCCGATACACCATTAAGCTGTGGTGTCATAGGAGGAGTCCACTGAGAGAGAATCCCATTCTCTTTCAGATAGTCCAAAAACTCGGTACTCAAGTATTCTCCACCTCGATCCGATCGAAGTGCTTTAATACTTTTACCTAGCTTGTTTTCTACTTCAGCCTTGAATTCTTTGAACTTTTCAAATGCTTCAGACTTATATTTCATTAAATATAAATACCCATACCTAGAATAATCATCAGTAAAGGTAATGAAGTAGGTGTGGCCATGTTGAGTCCCTACTCTAAATGGACCACAAACATCTGTATGGATCAAATCCAACAGATTTTGACTACGTTCAGGCTTCCCCTTAAAAGGAGATTTAGTCATTTTCCCTTTTAGGCAGGATTCACAAGTAGGTAGAGAGTTAATATCAGACATATCAAACATGCCCTCTCCCACTAGCTTGTTCATCCTCCTTGAGGAAATATGACCTAGTCTAGCGTGCCAAAGGTTTGCCGGGTTTTGACTATCGATTTTCCTTTTGTTTGTTGTTGCCGGTTTGTCAATACAATTCACTGGAACGTCTTTTAGTTTTAAATTATATAGATCGTTTTCAAGTTGTCCATTTCCAATTAAACATTCATTCTTGTAAATACTGCAAATCCCATTCACAAAATTACAAGAATAACCATCTCTATCAAGCATAGAAATAGAAATAATGTTTTTAATTAAATCTGGCACAAATAAAACATCTCTCAACAATAATTTAAAACCATTCTGCAAAATCAAACAAACATCTCCAATGGCCGTAGCTTCAACTCTGGAACCATTCCCGAGCCTCAGCTGGGTCTCACCCATTCTAAGCCTGCGACTTCTTGTCATCACCTGCAAATCATTGCAAATGTGAGAACCACATCCGGTATCCAATACCCAAGAAGTTGTATTAAATGACATGTTTATTTCGATATAGAACATACCCTTTGCAGTTCCCAACTGCTCAAGATACTCCTTGCAGTTGCGCTTCCAATGACCCGGCTTCTTGCAGTAATGGCAAACATCCTTGGATTTTCCATCGTTTGAAGCCTTTGTCTTTTGCTTCTTCTCGGGTTCCACTTTCTTGGGTGGGGCAGAACGTTTCTTGCCCTTCATACTTGGCCCTTCTTAGCAGAAGATGAGGAGCCCACCAAGAAAGCTGGCTTATCCTTCTTAAGTGTGGATTCATATGTAACGAGCATATTGACCATCTCTTCAAGGGTGGCCTCTATCTTGTTCATATTAAAATTTATCACGAATCCATCAAATGAAGAAGGAAGAGATAGAAGCAGCAAGTCCACATTGAGTTCATGCTCCAACACCAAATCAAGGGTCGCTAACTTCTGTATGAGCCAAATCACTCGTACCCCATGATCACGGACCGAAGTCCCTTCACGCATGCGGCACGTCATCAACTCCTTAACAGTAGAGAACCTTTCAGCCCTCGACTGAGCCCCAAAAAGTTCCTTGAGTTGCGTGTGAATGTCAGCAGCATTCACCGTGTCCTCAAATCGCCTCTGGAGTTCATCAGACATCGAGGCTTGCATATAGCATTTGGTCTTGATGTCATGGTCACACCATGCATCAAGTTTGGCCAATTCCTCCGGACTTATGTCAGCTGGTGCTTCCTTCGGAGGTGCTTTCTCTAACACGTAGAGCATTTTCTCCGAAGTTAAGACAATCTTCAACTTCCGGAACCATTCCGTATAGTTGGCGCCAGTCAGCTTGTTTTGTTCGAGGATCGAGAATAAAGGATTTCGCGAATTCATTGTATGAAATACTGAAAAGGAAAAACAGACATATATCAATGATTGTTTAACAATTTACTAAGACATAAAATAGGCGAATTTAATTTTATGAATCTCACTCCCACTATTTTAACGATTTCACCACCCTCTAGTGAAAACGGGAAACTTTTTCCTTAGTGAGAACATGGAGTCCAATTGACAAACTTATGGTCCCGAATAATATCAGCCAACCATAATTCTCAAAAGGTAGAGCCCAATTGCTTCCAAAGCAACCCCCATGTATTTACCTCATGTCCAATAAGGGCCCAATAATATGACGCCGTTTAAAGTGACATGTCAAGATGACCCATCAATATTAAGTTGTGATGGACGGTCGCCATGTGGATCCCCAATAATATGAGCCGATCCCATGGGAGTTCCACCCAACTTACAACATTTGTCGATCCAATGTACAGCTTTCCGACGGACGGGCCCCCCCAATAATATGAGCCGGACCGTATCCGCGGGTAGCATCACATACATTGACCGTTGATGGAAGGTAGGAACATTTAAACAATATTTAAATTTCCTTTATTTATCTTGATATAAATTTTAAATCATATTTAAAATGAGGGATTTTATTTATAAAAATATTTGTCTCATCATATTTAATTTATTGCATGCATTGCCGGATTCACGCAATTTATGTCTAAACATGCATACAATCATAATATCACATATTATATAGGATGATCGATTCCATTTCTAATTGACCCGTGGTTGCCAATCACGGGTCTTAGTCCAATCCTAGGTAATATGCAGTATGCAAATGCAATCCTATTACATATGCTTCCAATTTACATTTCTTCAGTCTTCATTGTCTGCTGGGCCCACCATCTTCAAATCTTGATCTCCCACTAAATCTAATGTATTTACAATAAATAACAATGACAAGTAGGGGATACATTTTTAGGGGGTGGGAACGGGCTATAAACCAAGCCCACTTTTATTACATATGACATTCATATCGGGCCATAAACCAGGCCCATTAATAAAACCAACAACAATAAAGACAAAATGTAAATTCCTAACATACACCTACAAAATTGGTCATGGCAATCGATCATCCTTATCCAATAACATTTAATTCAAAATTAATTTATTGGATAACATGCTGTGGCATTTCAAATTTAAACAAGATAAAATCATATTTTATATATAAAATCACATTTCACATATAAAATCATATTTTATCTCCATATCTAATAAAATCATATTTTATCTATAAAATCCAATTTTACAAATAAAATCATATTTTACTCAATATATCATAAGATCATATCTTATCATCAATTGTACCAAAATAATTGATTTCAAAATTCAATTTACGGATAAAATATTAAAATTTTCCAAAAATTCAAATTTATCCAAAATCAATTTTAAATTTACGGACTCGAACAATTCGATCCGAAATCTCGAGAACCAATCAAAAACAATTTTTGACCGGACCAAAAATAAAATTTTAACATATTAAAATTAATTTTAATAAAATATTAATTTTTCCCGCGGGCCACCCGGGACACTCCCGGGTTGGCCCGCACCCGGGCGCGGGCCGGGGTAGCCGGCTGCCCCCTTAGGGCAGCAACGTTTGCTGCCCTGGCGGCGCCTGGCGCCGCCGCTGGGCGGCGCCGTGCGTCGCCCTGGGCGGCGCCGAGCGCCGCCCTTGGGCGGCGCTGTGCGCCGCCCTGGGCAGCGCCGAGCGCTGCCCTGCGCAGCGCCCAGTGCTGCGCTGGGCAGCGCACAGCGCTGCCCTGGGCAGCGCCGTGCGCCGCCCTGGGCGGCGACGGTCGCCGCCCTGGGCGGCGCCGTGCGCCCCCTTTGGGCGGCGCCGTGCGCCGCCCCTGGGGGCAGCGACCATCGCTGCCCCCTCCGGGCAGCGATCCAATCGCTGCCCGGGTTTCGCCCCGGAAAAAAAAAAAAAAATTTTTTATTAAAAATATTTATTTTGTTTCAAAAACCGAGACTCAAAAATTTTGTACAATTGATTAATTCAATCGATTGATCTGAGCAACCTGGCTCTGATACCACTGTTGGATAACTGGCGAGTTCCCAGACCAATTACGATTGATACCCGGTGCAGCGGAAGTTTAAAAATTTTCTCATGGAACGATTCCATGGTGTGGGTATCAACCATACAACGATTGAATTATTGTGTGTAAAATTTAAATAACAATTAAATAAATTTTACCTCAAATCTCGCAACGAGATTAATGGACACCAACAGAACAATTCTGCTCTTGTTGTCTCTCCCTGGAACCGATGAACGCCTTCAATCAGGTCCACGAACAGAGGTTTAATCCCTCTGATAGATTGCACTAGAAAATCTATCAGAAGTTTTCTGCGAAGAGAATACACGAATTTGATTCGTTATTCCTTACTGCGATTCAAAATCACAGACCGGAATTTCTCAGACAGAGAGGGAGGGGGGTTCGGCCGATTTGTTGAGAGAGAGGCTAGGGTTCGATTTTTGCTCTGTCTCAAAAATTATGACCTGTTGTGTATAATTTCTGTACTGAAATAACTTATTTATAATGCAGGCCACTAACACCTTAGGGCCCATTAGTCATAAGCTGGGGCCCGACAAGCAAAGCCCACTCGTTCAGAAATTAATATAAAATTCATCGTGACTCCGATTGATGAAACAATTTCACCAATGTGCACAGAAACCATTTCTGCACGTTTTAAAGTCAAAATAAATTTTCCTGAATCCGAATTCAGTGGTTTCCAAAAATGTCCATCCCTATGTCATTTTAGGAAATCCTACTCCCTTACTCTTATTTAAGAAGTCCAACTCCTTAGTTCATTAAATTTAACTCTTTAAATTTAACTATCTCAACGGGGATTAAAACTCCATTACACTGTGTGACCCTCAATGGTTCAGGGATACAGCTAGCCGTGGGCTCACAACTCCTTGTGACTCGGAACAACACTTTCCGACTTGCCCAACGAATCATGGTAAAGCGCCTAGCAACATCGCCCCATGATTCCCTAGGTATCACTGATAGTGCCTACAAGAACCAGTAGATTTTGGTTAGCGTACAGTACGGTCCCTTCATCCAAATATCCCGATCGAATCAACAACCATTGGTATATCGAGAGTCGCTCAAGATTCGATAACTATGCAATACATCTTGAAGATCAAATTAGTGACATCGCATGTGCTACTAAGAAACCATTTCTTAAATCACATCAAGTACTCTGGCCAGAGATTTGTCACACTAATATCTCCTCAGATCGCATAGGATATCCACACTCGCAAGTATGTGGTGAATCCTTGACAACAATGCATTGACTCCTAGATGTGTCGTAACTGTACCCAATCTCGACACCTGATGACCCCCATAGAGTCGGTAAACGAGTCAAAGCACAGCACTAGCATATAGAGTCTCCATGATGTTTCAAGTCGTAAGGACTAATGGTGTACAACCAAAACCGCGGACTTTATCCACTCGATAAGTGATAACCACTTGGAAAGTCCGGATAGGGTAGTTCGACTATTCATCCTATGAATATCCATTTGCATGCTTCGAACATCTCCATGTTCCCTACCAATGAAACGTGGTACTCCGCATCGCAAATGCTAGTCTCAAACTCGAGCGATCCTTATCCTTATTATCGGACGGCTCAATCGACTAGGAACGGTTTTAGAATATACAGTGACTATAAGATGTATTTCATGATAGACATCTCCATGTTCTACCACATCTTACATACACTATAGTATATTCAAGGTCTTTATCAAAACAACAATAGTATATCACAATATAACAATATGAAGTAATATAAAGTCATTGCCATAAAAGTGTAAATAATATTAAACAAAAGATTGTTTATACAAAGAGTCAACAAAGCCCATAGCCACACAGTTGGCTCACTGGGCACCCACTCTTACAGGAACGGGCTATAAACCAAGCCCACTTTTATTACATATGACATTCATATCGGGCCATAAACCAGGCCCATTAATAAAACCAACAACAATAAAGACAAAATGTAAATTCCTAACATACACCTACAAAATTGGTCATGGCAATCGATCATCCTTATCCAATAACATTTAATTCAAAATTAATTTATTGGATAACATGCTGTGGCAATTCAAATTTAAACAAGATAAAATCATATTTTATATATAAAATCACATTTCACATATAAAATCATATTTTATCTCCATATCAAATAAAATCATATTTTATCTATAAAATCCAATTTTACAAATAAAATCATATTTTATCTAATATATCATAAGATCATATCTTATCATCAATTGTACCAAAATAATTGATTTCAAAATTCAATTTACGGATAAAATATTAAAATTTTCCAAAAATTCAAATTTATCCAAAATCAATTTTAAAATTTACGGACTCGAACAATTCGATCCGAAATCTCGTGAACCAATCAAAAACAATTTTTGACCGGACCAAAAATAAAATTTTAAATATTAAAATTAATAAAAATATAATTTTTCCCGCGGGCCACCCGGGATACTCCCGGGTTGGCCCGCACCCGGGGCGCGGGCCGGGGGCAGCCCGGCTGCCCCCTTAGGGCAGCGCCTGGCGCCGCCCCTGGGCGGCGCCGTGCGCCGCCATGGGCGGCGCCGTGCGCCGCCCTGGGCGGCGACGGTCGCCGCCTTGGGCGGCGCTGTGCGCCCCCTTTGGGCGGCGCCGTGCGCCGCCCGGGGCAGCAACAATTGCTGCCCCACCGGGCAGCGATCCAATCGCTGCCCGGGTTTTGCCCCGAAAAAATTTTTTTTTATTAAAAATATTTATTTTGTTTCATAAACCGAGACTCAAAAATTTTGTACAATTGATTATTCAATCGATTGATCTGAGCAACCTGGCTCTGATACCACTGTTGGAAAACTGGCGAGTTCCCAGACCAATTACGATTGATACCCGGTGCAGCGGAAGTTTAAAAATTTTCTCATGGAACGATTCCATGGTGTGGGTATCAACCATACAACGATTGAATTATTGTGTGTGTAAAATTTAAATAACAATTAAATAAATTTTACCTCAAATCTCGCAACGAGATTAATGGACACCAACAGAACAATTCTGCTCTTGTTGTCTCTCCCTGGAACCGATGAACGCCTTCAATCAGGTCCACGAACAGAGGTTTAATCCCTCTGATAGATTGCACTAGAAAATCTATCAGAAGTTTTCTGCGAAGAGAATACACGAATTTGATTCGTTATTCCTTACTGCGATTCAAAATCACAGACCGGAATTTTCTCGGGCAGAGGGAGGGAGGGGCGGCCGAAAACGTTTTGAGAGGGGCTAGGGTTTCGAAAATCCTGTCTCAAAAATTATGACCTATTGTGTGTAATTTCTGTACTGAAATAACTTATTTATAATGCAGGCCACTAACACCTTAGAGCCCATTAGTCATAAGCTGGGGCCCGACAAGCAAAGCCCACTCGTTCAGAAATTAATATAAAATTCATCGTGACTCCGATTGATGAAACGATTTCACCAATGTGCACAGAAACCATTTCTGCACGTTTTAAAGTCAAAATAAATTTTCCTGAATCCGAATTCAGTGGTTTCCAAAAATGTCCATCCCTATGCCATTTTAGGAAATCCTACTCCCTTACTCTTATTTAAGAAGTCCAACTCCTTAGTTCATTAAATTTAACTCTTTAAATTTAACTATCTCAACGGGGATTAAAACTCCATTACACTGTGTGACCCTCAATGGTTCAGGGATACAGCTAGCCGTGGGCTCACAACTCCTTGTGACTCGGAACAACACTTTCCGACTTGCCCAACGAATCATGGTAAAGCGCCTAGCAACATCGCCCCATGATTCCCTAGGTATCACTGATAGTGCCTACAAGAACCAGTAGATTTTGGTTAACGTACAGTACGGTCCCTTCATCCATATATCCCGATCGAATCAACAACCATTGGTATATCGAGAGTCGCTCAAGATTCGATAACTATGCAATACATCTTGAAGATCAAATTAGTGACATCGCATGTGATACTAAGAAACCATTTCTTAAATCACATCAAGTACTCTGGCCAGAGATTTGTCACACTAATATCTCCTCAGATCGCATAGGATATCCACACTCGCAAGTATGTGGTGAATCCTTGACAACAATGCATTGACTCCTATATGTGTCGTAACTGTACCCAATCTCGACACCTGATGACCCCCTCAGAGTCGGTAAACGAGTCAAAGCACAGTACTAGCATACAGAGTCTCCATGATGTTTCAAGTCGTAAGGACTAATGGTGTACAACCAAAACCGCGGACTTTATCCACTCGATAAGTGATAACCACTTGGAAAGTCCGGATAGGGTAGTTCGACTATTCATCCTATGAATATCCATTTGCATGCTTCGAACATCTCCATGTTCCCTACCAATGAAACGTGGTACTCCGCATCGCAAATGCTAGTCTCAAACTCGAGCGATCCTTATCCTTATTATCGGACGGCTCAATCGACTAGGAACGGTTTTAGAATATACAGTGACTATAAGATGTATTTCATGATAGACATCTCCATGTTCTACCACATCTTACATACACTATAGTATATTCAAGGTCTTTATCAAAACAACAATAGTATATCACAATATAACAATATGAAGTAATATAAAGTCATTGCCATAAAAGTGTAAATAATATTAAACAAAAGATTGTTTATACAAAGAGTCAACAAAGCCCATAGCCACACAGTTGGCTCACTGGGCACCCACTCTTACAATAAATCCGTGTCCCAAGCCTACTTGAATGCGTAGTTGTGTGGTTCTCTTGTTTGGGTGCCTCTTCTTCTCTTCTCAAATCTCTCAAATTTGTGTGTGTTGTTGTGCGGCGGCTCTCCCCTTGATTGTGTCCTTGAAGTCCCTTTTATATGTCCTCGAAGCCCGTCAAAGAAAGCCCGACAAATCGAGAGTTTTAAAGTTGCAAAAATCTGCCAATTTCTCGCACAGAGCGGCGCGGGCAAGCCTGAAAGCGGGGCGGGCGCGCCTTCTTCTCGCATGAGGAATTCTGCAACGCGCGACAATTTCAAAAAATCATATCTACCAAACTAACCGTTGGATGGAGCTGAAATTTTGACAGCAACTTCAAAACATCCCAAAATTGAATATGAACAGTGGAGATTGGATTTTGATTCTTCAATAATTCCCAGTAATTTTCTGAAGTTGCTGCTCTATAATTCATCATTCCGCTTCTTCTTGCTACTTTCCTTCCAATCCTTGCAACTCACAAAAACAACAACTAATACGCATAAAATCTACTCGATACATCACAAAATTCAAGTCAAATCATATATAAATTAAGTGCATAAATTGCACTTATCAAATTTCCCCAAACTTAAACTTTTGCTAGTCCTGAGCAAATCAATAATGAGCAATATAGTCGGCCTCCGAATTTTTACATTTCAAGATTAAATACACATGTAGGCTAATTTTCTCAAGAGTTCTCGTGTGTGTGTGATTTCGCCAATCTCATCTACCCACCAAACTTTCGATAAAATCATGCAATCCGTAAGCTTCACAGATTCATTAATCCCGCCCTCAAGTTTCAAGACACTCTCCACCAAGTTCAACTTCTAATTGCACAGATCAACAGGACTTTTTTGGTTAACATTAGGCTCAAGTATAATCAGCAGGAGATAAGAATCCATATGTATATCAATGTAAACAAGGACTCAGGATTCAAAACAAAGGGAATTGAATATTTTCAATTTGTGTAGGATGATGAGTAGCTAAAATTTTTTATTTGCATTGCCAGACATTAGTCTTGGCTTTCTTCTACTCCATACATCTCCATCTTTATGCCTTGTATTTGGACTAGAATTTCAATCCATTTTTTTTTCTTTTCAAGGCCTCCCCTCACCTTACTTTCTCCGCCATTACTTTTCTTTGAACTTTTTAGCTACTCAATTTGTTTTGGATTTTTCATGATTTATATGACTAACAAATGAATAATGGCTAAAAAGGCTCAACGAATTCAAAAATGCCTAAATCACTTCTGTGCTCTTAAAAATCTACCTCAGTTTCAAGTAAAAATCACAAGAGTTAAGAATCAAATCCTCTAATCCACATCACAAATCCACGTAATTTTTTTCTAATTGCTTGGAGTATCGAAAATCATGGCATTCGTGCATGTAAGTGAGAACTCAAGATTAAATATCGCTAACATGAACTTTTCAGCACAAAAAATATTTTCATCATAAGCCAACACAAGTACACATCATTTATTCACCTCAAAATAACTCATGAAAAATTTTCAAATTTTTAGAATTTTTTAAACACCCCCCGAACTTAAACTGTGCATTGTCCTCAATGTAAAATAAACAAATTAAGTAGCAGAGGAATGCACGTACCTGTGACAACGACCATCAGTAGTCGTCATCCTTTTCATTGTCATTTGCAGCGCCTTGGGGTATAGTAGGGGTAACACCACCAAATTTCATCTCCACACATCCTATAAAAAAATTGACAAGGGACAAAAATTTAAGAAATAAACACATAAAAATAAATAAACAAATAAATAAATAACAAAAAAAACTCTTGGATTGCCTCCCAAGCAGCGCTTAGTTTATAGTCCTCAGCCCGACTGCGTCTGCACTTTCAAAACTTTAAGATCTGTGAATAAATTTCAAATATAGACAAAAAAAAATAAATTAATCCAAAAAAATGATAATAATAAATAGACAATAAAAATAAAAATTCTAAATCAAAATCAAGATCACTTGGTAACAATATTAGTGCACAATAAATTGAATCAATCCCCGGCAATGGCACCAAAAACTTGTTGTGAAATTTACTCGCAAGCGTACGAGTGTCAAATTTTAGTATAGTAAAAGAGAGAGTGTCGATCCCACGAAGAGTAATTTGAAAATATTCAATACTTGTAATTAAAATAGTCTTAATTTTATCTAGAAAATCAACTTTGGAAATTTGCTGAAAACTTAAATAAGTAATGAAGAATTATCAAGCTCACGCACACACAAATTTTGAAAAATTATCAATCAGAGAAAAAAATAGTCCAGTGCTTTTGATTTCACTTGGTCTCAACAATATTCAATCCTAATTAATCTATTTTATGAATTTCTTAGAATTAATAACCAAGAACACTTAGATTATTCTATTCCCCTCTCCCAAGAAATAAATAGAGTGTATCAACTACAGTTCGATTTTAATATCCCTATTAAAAATCTAGATGTAGTGATATGTGTAAAACGATGTTCATTAAAGGTTCTATTAAAGCTATATACTCTCACGAGCTATATAAACAATTAATAGTGTAGTTCCTAATGATCCTACTCAAAATCCCCTCTCCCGAGCAACGATTCTAAGTAAATATAACAACTCAATTTATGGCCAGTAAACTAAGAAGACATTCAATTCTAGAAACATAATTAATCTATAGAAATTCAATGCATTAAAATCAAATTTCATGAATATGTCTCAACCAAGCTACGTCAACCTCTAGACTAGAAAAGTTTAGTTCATGCTCAAATTCAATAAAAACCAAATCATGTTTAATAGCTCAAACATAATTCAACAATCAAAAGAAAATAAAAAGAAGTAACAAAGCCGTAGTCTTTCTTCCATGTCCGGTTGAAAATCTTCGTCTTCGTTCCAAGCAATCTTCAATTATTGATCCCAAAAACTCACAAAAGTGCTCTCAAGAATATTGTGTGTATTGGCGGCTGATAGCTAGCTTAAGGACTCAGAAAAATCCCTTAAATATGACCTAAAAATCATCAGAACATAATACCAAAGATATCCCCCAAAGTTTCCATAAACAGTCGGACTCTTCATTTCTTCATAGACGACGGCGCGGGCGCGCCTTAGACTCGCAAAACACTCTTCATAATCTTCTTCAACAGCGCGGGCGCGCCTTCAGCTCGATTTTTCTGCCTAATTCATCAATAACAGCGCGGGCGTCCCATCAGTTGGCGCGGGCGCGCCATGACCTCGATTTTTGCCTTTTTCTTCTCTTTTTCAGCTCTTGATTCTTCCTTTAATTTTCATCTTTTAGGCTCAAATCCTTTAAATACTCATCAAGGTCCATAACTACCTACAAACACAAAAACAACAACACTTTCACGCAATATCTACCAATAAATATCAAAAGTCAAGTAAAACCATATGCAAATTACGTGCACAAAATGCACTTATCATCGAGCCCAGAATTAGCAGAAGTCGATCGTCGAAGAGTTGGACGAAGAGCGGTAAAGAGTTTACCTTGAGCGATGTTGTTGTTTAGGTTGTATAGTTTTTGATATAACCTTTTATTTTAGCTTATCCAGAGTTGGAGCTATTCATATCAAAAGGTACAAGCAGTCATCGTTTTAGCGAGATAGCACACTCGAAACAGTTGGTTCTTGAGTTTTTCCTTAAAATCACATACTTGCATCAATAATTGTTCTAGAATGTGGAACGTGTATTTTGTTGTTTGAGCTTTGTTATATGGCTTAATGCTTTATATTTTTTTATGCATTCATCTTGAGCCAAACCTTTGATTTCAGCGGGCAGAAGGACCCTTTTTATTTAGACGTTTTGGGGGCTATGTTGCGAGTGGCCTGGGTTGTAGAAGTTCACATAGTGTCAGCATACTCCTCATAGTCGCACCAAAGTCTACGAGATTGGGATACGTGGCACCACCTCAATTGGGAGAGTCGGTGAGTCGTTACATGATCTCATCCTCGGGATCCCAAAAGTATAGCAGCAATCCCTTGTTTATCAGCATACTCCTCATAATGTGGAAGAGGCTGAAGTTGGTTCGAGCAGGATCAGTGAGAGTAAGACTATGGAGTTGAAGAGTGAGCTTGAAGAGAAACTCATGTTTATGCCCAAACTTTCATATCCGCAGAGATTCATGAAAAAAGCGTTGGATGAACAGTTTTCTAAGTTTCTTGATATTTTTAAAAAACTTCACATCAACATTCCATTCGTCGATGCATTGTTGCCAATGACAAATTATGCTAAATTCTTGAAAGAGGCAATGTTTAGGAAGCAGAAGTTGGAGGATTTTGAGACAGTGAATCTGACAGAAGAATGCAGTGCGATACTTCAAAAGAAGATACCATAGAAACTAAAAGATCCAGGGAGATTTACGATTCCTTGCACTATTGGTTCTTATAATTTTAATTAAGCATTATGTGTTTTAAGAGCTAGTATTAATTTAATGTCTTTGTCTGTTTTCAGGAGTTTAGGACTTGGCGAGATGAAGCCCAATAAAATTGCATTGCAGCTAGCCGATAGGTTGCTCACATATCCACGTGGAATTATCGAGGACGTTCTGGTAAAAATTGACAAATTTATTTTTCCTGCAGATTTTGTGGTGCTAGATATGGAGGAGGATGCAAATATGCCATTCGTATTGGGGAGACCGTTCTTGGCTACTACTGAAGCCAAGATAGATGTTAAGAAAGGTGAGCTGACGATGAGAGTTAAAGGTGAGAAAGTTATTTTTAATTTATTTAAGGAGGCTAAAAATCCATCCATGGAGAAGGTTTTCATGATCGAACAAGCAAAAAGGATGAAAAGTTGTCGCAAAGTTGTTAGTGCTATAGAATTACCGAGGGAGAATGATCCGCCGGTGCTAAAGAAAAAGAAGAAAAAAAAGAAATCTAAGTTCAAGAGGGTTGTTGAGTATGTTTGGAGCGTGAAAGAGAAGGGAAAAACCTCCAACAAAGTTGCAATAGGCTATAATTGGCATATATTGGGGTATGGACTATAAACTAATCGCTTTTTGGGAGGCAACCCGAGCTAGTATTTTTATTTGCTTTATTTATTTATTTATTTATTTATTTTAGTTGTTTTTGTTTCATTATATTATTTTTTTATGAGATTAGACATCAATAATACTTTTGAGTTGAGTAGGTAAAAAGTGTCTAGCTGCAAGAGTTTAGGCGTCACCCCTGAAAAGAAGAGCAGTGATTGATAAAGATGGTGCAAAGCACTGACGCTCGGTGCCAAAGGTATGTGTCTTTATTTTTATTTACTATTGTACATTGGGGACAATTCATGTATTTAAGTTTGGGGGGGGGGGGGGGGGGTGTGTAAAAATTTGAAATTTTTTGATGAGTTAGTTTGAATTAAAGGCATGAAGTGTAAATGTGTTGGCCTATGATGATGAAAATAATTGTTTTTTTTTTGAAAAAGGTCTGTGTTTGCTATATTTAATTTTGAGTTCTCATTCATATGCACTAATGCCATGATTTTCGATACTCCTAGCAATTAGAGAAAAATTATTTGGATTTGTGATGTGGATTAGAGGAATTCATTCATAGCTCTTGTAATTTTTGCTTGAGGTTGTGGTAGATTTTTATAAACACAGAAGTGATTTAGGAGTTTTTGAATCAATTGAGCCTTTTTAACTAGTATATATTCTTGGAAGCACAAATTTTAAATCGAGTAGCTAAAAAGTTCAAAGAAAAAGTAATGGCCAAGAAAGTAAGGTGAGGGGAAACCTTGAAAAAAAATAGATTGAAATTTTAGTCAAAAAATAAAAGGTAAAAGATGGAGAATGCACGAATTAGAAGGAAACCAAGATCAATATCTGCCAATGCAAATAATAATCTTTTTAGCTACTCAATACTGCACAAACTGAAAAATATCCATTCCCTTTGCTTGAATTATGAATCTTTGCTTACCATTGATACATATTTGAATACTTATCTCCTGCTAATATGGTTGTCCCTAAAAATTAACCAAAAAAGTACTTTTGATCTGTGCAAATAGAGATTGAACTTCGTTGAGAGTATTTTGAAACTTGGGGGCGGAGTTAATAAATATATGAAGCTTATGTATTGCATGATTTTATCAAAAGTTAGGTGGGTAGATGAGATTGGAAAATCACACACACACGAGAACTCTTGAGAAAATTAGCCGACATGTGGATTGAATCTTGGAATATAAAATTCGGAGGTCGATTAAATTACACATTATTGTTTTGCTCGGGACGAACAAAAGTCTTAGTACGGGGGATTTGATAAGTGCAATTAATGCACTTAATTTGCATATGATTTGACTTGGCTTTTATGATGTATCGCGCGGTTTTATGCATATTTGTTTGTTGTTTTTGTAATATTCAAGGATTGGAAGTTAAGTGCCAAGAAGAGGCGAAAAAAGGAATAACTAAGCCGTAAGTTTACAAAAACTATCAGAGATGCTAGAAAGATCCAAATCCGATCTCCATCGTTCAGAATGATGCTTAAGATTTTAAAAGCTGCTATCAAAATTTCAGTTCGAACCGACGGTTAGCACGTGAGATATGATTTTTTGAAAAATGCTGCGCGCTTGACAAATGGAGCAGCAGAGCAGTAGCACTTGGAACAAGAGCAGCAGCGCTACATTTACGAACATGAAGAGCAGCATCGCTTGAAATGAATATCAGCAGCACTAAGGGTACGTAAAATAATAGCAGAAGCGCTAGATGTGAAGCGCTATAGCACTGCTGTGCGAGACAAGAATTACAGAAGAATTTCGGAAGTTCAAAACACTCGACTTGTTGGGCTTCGATTCAACGGGCTTCTAGGATGAATAAAAGGGGGCTGGACGCACAAATTTGGGGGGATGACGCCGTACATCAGAAATGCAGCAACATAACATAGAAAAACACGAGAGGGAGAGAACGAGATAGAAGGCTGCTGCACATTGTGAAGAAGAACTCAGAAGCGAAGAGAAAAGATCAAAGACGAAGGACGCAGATGCTACTTCGGATTTGTTTCTCTTTATATTTACTTCTTAATTTTTGGAATTTGATGTATAAATTCCTAAACATGATTTGTTTTTGTTTAGATAGCATCATGAACTAAATTCTTAATTCTATAGGTTGATGTCGCTTAGTCGAGACAACTTCTATGACTTTTCAATTTATTCGATTGAATTCCCTTAATTTAGTTGTGTATTCTAGAATTGATTGTCTTTCAATTTCATGATCACTAATTGAATTGTTATATTTATTTGAAATCTGGCACTTGGGAGAGGGGAATTTGAATAGGATTATTAGAAAATACACTGTTATTGTTTATATAGCTCGGGAGGGTGTATAACTTCAACAAAGCTTGTGAAATAACATTTTTTTTTATCACATCTCATTAAGCCTTGATTTTTAATGGGGAAAATAAGTTTTTTGGTTCAGTAAATTTATCTCCTTTGGATTTTTGTCCATTAACTTTTTACATGTGGGTTTAGGTACACTAACTTTGCATTTTCAGTGATTTTTGGTCCAACTGCATACGTTTCAACTTCTGATTGGTCCATGTCATCATTTTGGACTAATCAAAAGTTGACACATATGCGGTTGGACCAAAAAACATTGAAAATAAAAAAAGTTAGTGTACCTAAACCCACATTGGAAAAGTTAATAGACCAAAACCAAAACATGGACAAGTTAATGGACCAAAAATATTATTTTCCCGTTTTAATTTGGGTATTGGAATCAAAGTTTAATTGATACATTCTATTTGTTGCTCGGGGAGAGGGAAATAGAAATACTTGAGTGTTCTTGGTTATTAGATGAAAGGAATTCATGAATATATATAAATTAATTAACTACAAGAAAAAAGGTCATAGACAACGCTTTTTTCGCGTTTCCTATGTGGCTGAAAAAACGTTGTTTAAGCCAGTGTTGTAAAAAAGTCCTCTCAACGACAACGCTTTTTTCGCGTTGTCTTTTTGAGAAAAGACAAGGCTTCTGCAACGCTTAATAAGCGTTGTTATTTATACAATAGACAACGCATAAAAAATGTTGTCGTTGAGCGGAATTTTTTACAACAGTGCCTTTAACAACACTTTAAATCCCATACGACAATATTTTAAAAGCGCTGTCTTTTTTCAAATAAAAAAAAATTAATTCATAAATTTTCAATATTATAAATCACTCAAAATTCAAAATTTCGAAAATAACACTACAAAAAAAACTCCTAAAGACAACATTTTTTTTCAGTTGTCGTATGGGGTTTTAAAATGTTGTAGAAGGCCTTGTTATTAAAAGTCACGCTCAAAGACAACAGTTAAAAAATGTTGTCTTTGAGAGAAAAGACAACAATTTTATAACGTTGTAAAAATGTTGTCTTTTTTCTCAAAGACAACAATTTTTAAATGTTGTCTTTGAGCGTGACTTTTAACAATAAGGTCTTCTACAACAGTTTTAAATCATCTACGACAACAACAAAAAAATGTTTTCTTTTTAAAAATAAATAACAAAAAAAATATAAATTAATATAAAAATTCTAATATTATAAATCATTCAAAATAAAAAATTTGAAAATAAAATTAATATAAATTTTCCAACGTTTCAAAATAATATTTACGACGTTCTAAATACTAAATGATAAGCATAAACATAAAAATTTGAAGTATGCATGATAAATTAAATACAACAAAACCATAAACATAAAAATCTGAAATTAACTTAAAAATCAATCTTCACCAAGAAGCTAACTTCTACTCCGAGGCCTAATTTTATGTCATAGCTTGTCATTTTTTCCTGTATCCAAAATGCAATTAATCATAACTACATCAATGAACAATTCAATAAAAGAAAAACTTTTAAAAGGTATAAATATAACAAAAGGTGAGTGAAAAATGTCAAGTTACCTCATGCCAACTGATTTTGCAGCTTGTAAAGGACTCGGATTATATATAGTTTATCTTTGGATTTGTTCCTGTCATCATTGTGTTGATGAAATAGAAACAAGTTCAATGGATGCTCAACCACAGGTTATTTAGAGTTTTATTCTAAACTTTTTTCCAAGTGCTTTTGTACAGAATGGTTCATAATCAAGTCCCAAGTGCTTAACGAATTTGGAAGAAATGGTTCATCTCTGGTGTAAGAGCCTTACAATAGCTACACCAGTCAGAATAACAAAAAAAAGTAGAGCAAGAAAAAGCAACTTAATATTGCTGGAAAACAGCGTCATTGATTGCATACAAACAAGGGAAAAAAAAACAGACCAATTTTAAGAGACGTGATCGGCGGCTGCCAATACGTCTCATGAAGCCACACAGAACGCAGATCTGCAAAGATATAGCACATTTTAAAATAGATGGAAGCAAAACAAAGGGAAAAACAAAGAAAAACGAGCTTGTTACCTGTATGAAGTTTCGAACTCCCAAATAAAAGCCACACAAACGCAGAAGTTCCGGAAGGATGGTAGAATGTCTGGTTCACGGCAAAGAAGACATAGAGCAGCGAAAGCCTAAGCAAAGCAAAAGGCGCAGAACACAGAAAAATTAACCGTTTGATTAAATGAAAGAAAACCACAAATAAGAGCAAGGTAGGTGAGAAGCGGTAGCCACCAATTATCTACACTGTTCTGCTTTGAAAAAGTTAGCTCCTAGTTAGGCATTGTAGAGCAGAAACTCCACAACACGCAGAAAATTGTATCAGCAGCAATCAATAGTAAGGTGAATTCAAAAAATCCAGCCAAACTCGTGTCATAAAAGTTCGCATATGATCACACAAAAATTACAGGAATATTAACGGCTTACTGTGCAATTACACCTCTTATGTCCGAAGATTGGCGAAGCCGAAATACCTAAGCCAACCATCAAGCTCTTCACGGCAAAGAAGACATAGAGCAGCAAAAGCCTAAGCAAAGCAAAAGGCACAGAACACATAAATGTTAAAGTTTAGATTAAATAAAAGAAAACCACAAAGAAGAGCAAGGTAAGTGAGAAGTAGTAGCCACCGATTATATACACCATTCTTATTTGAAAATGTTAGCTCCTAGTTAGGCGTTGTAGAGCAGAAATTCCACAAAACGCAGAAATTAGTATCTGCAGAAACCAATAGTATGGTGAATTCGAAAAAACCAATCAAGCTCGTGTCGTAAAAGTTCGCATATGATCACACAAAAAAGAACAGGGATATTAAAGACTTACTTTGCACTTACACCTCTTATGTCTGAATATTTGGCCAAGCCGAAATAACTAAGCCAACAATCAAGCTCTTTGGCAAATTTGGTAGCTAAAATATTACAAAAGAAAGTCAAGATCAATACTTCTCTGAAGATAGCAAATGTATTATATAAAATACAAGTTTATACATTTTTTCACTTGGATTAATACCTCTCCATTAAATTACCAATTTACAACTCACAAGTAAATGAACTTTGTAAGTAATGGCATATACACTATAAAGTGTACACCACAAGAATGCCACAATCATTGAGAACAATCAATCACCTTGTGATCAGAGAGAAACATCGGGGGCATATATAACATCCACCTATTTTCATAGTAACACGTTAAATACATATCTTAAATAATCTCATTCAGCCCTTAAACTTCTACGTTGATGTCATTTTATAGATAAATTATGCAAAGTAATAAAAAATACTATGCATCCGATTGTCGCAATCATTTTACTTAACTACTCACTAAATTCCGTAAAAAGGAATCCGTAACACAACTAAAACCATAAACTAATATATCTCAAGACATTACTTTGATGAAAACACCACCTTGCATCGTGGTAAAAATTAGCAGCAAGTGAAGAACTTGAAACTAAAACGAAATCACTAAGTTGAACATAATCTTAAAGCACAAACGATTCCCTGACATATTCACCAAACAAAATGACGATGAACAATTAGACCTAATTCACATCAAACTTAAGAACACGTATACTTGAGTAGCTGCATCAACTAACCGTTGTAAAATCTTAAAACCTATGAAAAAGAACGGCGCAAAGGATGACTACGGTTATTAACGCAGAAAAAAAAAACTCAGCAAAGAATTTTGGAAAAGGGAAAAAAAGAACCCACCACATACAACAGATCTAGACAGCGCAGAGGAGGCAGATTTGATGAGCAGGCAAGAGGATCCAGAAAGATAGAGAACCTTGAGAGATGAGAACCGTGAACGAGAGAGATGGTGGTCGCCGATTCGTTCACCACTTTTGCTTGGACACCTTTTTTTGGCGGCGGTGGGAAAAAAACAGATCTTAAAACTAAACAACAAATCTATGTGTAGCATATAAGAACAAAAAAAACAGATCGATAAAGGAAGATGCTCCCGAAGGAGGAAGGCGCCGCCGCCGCCGCCGTCGCCGCCACCGGAGAGAAGAAGAAGAAGAAGAAGAAGACGCGGATAAAGAAGACGTGGAAGAAGATGCTAGGACAAGAATTTTGGGGCTTAGGTCATATACTTAGAAAATATCGTTGCTGGGATCCCGGTTGTTTAATCGGGGGAAATAATTATTATTTAATTTTTTTTAAAAAAATAATTTTAATTAAAAAATACATCAGTTTTATACAACAGTTTTCTAAAAATGTTGTCATTAATTTAAAAAAACACTCTCATTAACAACAATATATAAAAAATGTTGTCGGTGGTAAAAATCTGTTGTCGTAGCTCAAAAAAGAAGCTTAAAGACAATAAATTTTTAAAAAATGTTGTCTTTGAGAATAAAAACGCTCAACAACAACATTTTTTATTAAAACTGTTGTCAAAAGATAGAAGACAACAGTTTTGCCTTACAAATGTTGTCTATTGACTGTTGTGGATTGAGGATTTTCTTGTAGTGTAAAAATTAACATACAATCTTCCAATATAATAAATCATTCAAATACAAAAAATAATCGAATTCTAAACATAGAAAAGCCTCCATATCCCGACATAATATGAATGGAAACAAATACATAATCCACATACTGAAAATGTGCTCTTCATCATCCAAAAGCTCCAGCCTCTCTCTTCTCGTAGTCGCATATTGAAAAAAAAACTTAAATGGTAAAAATACTTTATCTGCTGCAATTAATGAACTATTGTATGTGAAAATGAAGAACATGAGAAAAGGAATTACGGTGTCATCAATAGAGAAGCCCTTTGTGCACCAAATAAGGACTCCAGAATTTATTGAATTTTGCATCACGTGAAATGAGAAAGTGAAACCTAGTTCCCTTTGCCTACCGGGAGGTTAACCTAATGCTTTATGTCTAAAACATTTACCTCGAACTCATCCGAGTTTGATACCTAAAACATTAACACAATTAAGATCAATATTAGTGTGATAATCACGATGAAATAAAATTTAAATAGAATGGATGAATTTTCAATTCCAAGAACCTTACAATCACCGAAGAAATGAGGTGAAAATAATCTTAAAATGTCCAAAAACTTCAATTTGAACCCGATCTTAAATAATTCCTAAGACTCAAAATACAACCATGTGGAATAGGTACAACAACTTCTCACCTGAAAACTCTTCGAACATGACTGAAACGGGCTGAAAAAAATAGAGCTTGGCTCAAATATTTTCTATTTCTAATCTAAACTAAACGACAACAAAACAACCTGAAATCGAAGATAAAAAATCAACAGGAATATTCAAGAACATGTATACCTCGAACTTGTCCAACGATTGAACCTACAAAAATCCGATAATGAATATAACGACATAAAAGGGACAAAATTCGAAATAAATCTAGCAACCATATATTTTCTAACCTGCAGGCAGCATACTACAGTCAACAATAGGGGCTGGAACCTAGCTATCATTAATCTATCAATCCTCATATGGCCCGTGCGCTGAAAGTCATATATTGATATCCAGCTCCTCAAAAATTGATTGTAAATATTCTTTAGCTTCAACCCTTTTGACTGATTAAACCAGGGGAAAATGATTATGGACATCAAATAATAATAAAAATCATATATATAAGAAGCAAAAAAATCAAGTTTAACATAGAAACATCACCTCGAAAAAAACACAGCGTGCTAATGAATCAAAACCAGCCCATCATCATTTCAAGCAACCGTCCTCCTATCCTAGGCCACAGTCGGCAACGACAACCTTCTAAATCAGCTGAAGCACACATCATATCATTAGGAAGGTCATCATTATCAGATTTCCAATTATAATCATCTTTCAAATAGCTACAAGTATATGACCCTGCTCTTCGATCTGAAACTTTGACAAAGTAAGACAATAAAAGAGAACAATAGAAATGGTTTTGTAGAACAAACTTCAAATAGTAAAAACTGCTCACAAGATGATTGAGAAGAAGGTAGAGGCCTACAATGAGCATTTCATTAAACAATAATTTATGAACTAAACTTGGAATCAAGTAAAAAAAGCAGAAGAAAGAAAAAACTATTCAAAACGAACCTGCCTAATGGAGGTAAACCCCCTTCAACTGATGATGATGATTGCCTCCTAATATTTAGAGCCTTGAGGTTGGATAATGGATCAGCATCTGGAGTGGTTAATCTCCTGTTGCCACCCCTTCCGTGAGATAAATTTTGCACGAACATTAATCAGAAAATGAAGAAAATCTAAAGCTATCTAAGAAAAAGAAATTCAGCTTTGTGACATCAAAACGGATAAGGGTAATTCAGCTCACATTTTTAGAACCGTTATCTGCATACAAATGTAATATTAAGTGATACATATAAATGAGAAGAATAATGACTCAAGAAAATTCTATGTTACATGGTTTTTATACTACCTATTATAATATGTGATGGAAATGATGGAAACCAGAAAACAACATTTAGTGAAAATTGATTTTTATTATATATTATACCAACAGGCTTCTGGTTTTCCTGCGAATTCCGTCAAGAGACCATAACAAAAAGCAGGGAAGGATCGCACACTTGCTCAAGCACTAGTTGTGGCAGTGCACAAACTGCTGCAACAAGTGAACCAACAAGAATCCAACCACAAAACCTACTAAAAAATCATCCAAAACACCTCCACAATAAAAACCCATACAAGTTGTCTCAACGAAGCTATATAATTCTAAAATTGCACATGATTAAATTAAAATTAAATTGGCAAAATAGCTGAACAACCTTACTCATAGGTTGTTTTACAGAACACAACATTAAAAATAAATGCTAAACGAGGTGTATCATTCTTTCCGAAGACTCCATGTCTCCCCAACTACTAAAAGATGGAAGGACAGATACAAAAGATTAAAAATAAAGTACTGTGAAGATAATAATTCCTCATTAGCATCAATAATAATTTTGATCAATATGATTCTAATCAAGATAAAAGACATGCGTTAAATTTGAAAAAAATGTAATAACAAACACAACAACAAACTATTCGAAAATGCCCAAAAACTTAATTGATATTTGAAAGCCAAAAAATGAACCTGCAGACTCGAGGAATCGTGTTCGAAAATTCCCAAGAACATAGCATAATCGAGCTAGAAATAGATTAGGAAGTTGCAATATCCCGAAAATCCGAATCGCTCCATAAAGGGGCTGGTTAATTTCGAAATTCTCCTAAGCTAAAACACTATCTACCCACAACTAAAATATTTGAAAAACGATTTGGAAATTTTCATATTCGCATAGTACCTCTGGCGAAAAGGGTTTGAGTAGGGTGAAAATCTCTCAAGTTAACAAAGGCAAAGATTGACGATGCCCAAGTTGTACAAAATGATATACAAGAATGGAAATCAATTATCTAGAAGTTGAAAACATGTGGAGTAACAAGATACCAACCCCGCCAGGTAATATGGTACATTTAAATGACTAAATATTCTAGCTTTAGGTACCAGACGACAATTCTCACACAACCACACTTGCAATAGGAGTTGATAATGCATAAACCAAACGCATTCAAGAAATGATTATAAGTCACTAAAATCAGGGAAGCAAATACACATATATTCAAGTTATTCATCATCTATATGACAACATCACAACATAATATATATAGAATTACCACAAAATCATATCAAGAAATCAATATCAAACACTCAACTTTTAACCAACAATCACATTACCACAATGATTTTTCTTTTTTCATTAAGCTTACAATGAAAGGAATCGGACAAAGAACACATGGAAAAACAAATGAGTGATTAATCACAATAACCAAAGCAGCAGAACAAAGCAAAAATGGTGAATCCCGCGAAGCACGAAGATTCAAATTTCCAAAAATACAAAGCTCCAAATCGCGAGAAGAAAAAAATTACACTGAAATCAAAATATAGAGCAGGAGAAGAGGGTCACAAAATACCAACAATCACTGTAAATGGACCAGAGACAAGGGCGCATTGGTAATTTTTGCAAAAGAGCAGCCGCGACACTCTTGCCAGAGAAGATCACTGTCGCCGCCGCCCACCAGAGCAGAGGCATAATAACTAGACAAGGAATCTCCGACAACAAACCAAGCAAAAAAAAAACTCAACCAAGCAACAAAAAATCTAAGGAAGAAATGGTCAAGGCTATCTCTTCCATCCATCACCCAGAAAGTTTACACCCACAAGTATGCGACACCATTCCCAGGAACTTTTTCATAGATTGATAGCGCAATTACCTGAATGATCTTTCTCTTGAGAAATTTTTGTTTCCATGCAGAAATGGGCGAGGCGAAATCTTCAATCATGCGTAGTTAGGGTTCGATCGACTTTTTGAGTTAATTAGAGAAATGAGCCGGATAGATTTTGGGTTTAGATTTATTTCTTTCTCTTTACGCTTTTAAACAAAGCGATGTAGTAGAGTTAAAAAAACGCTCATAAAGCGTTGTTGATGACATAAAAAGTGTTGTGTTTTTTAAAATTAAAAAAACAAACACAATACTTTTATTAAAAGCGTTGTGTTTATTTATTTTACAACGCTTTTTTTAAAAATCGTTGTCTTTTAATTGTTGTCAATGACCATTTTTTTTGTAGATTAGAAGTAGTCGTTGTCGAAACTAAGTGAAATCAAATCTTTTAGATATTTTCTCATAGTGGTATTTATCTCAAGTGTGCGAGTTGTTTACTAGTTCTTTCTTAATTATTTAAGTTTGAACAACAAAATTCACTTATTTAATTTTTTAAATAAAGTTTAGCCTATTTTAATTACAAGTACTTTATAATTTTTCAATACATACTCCTCGTGGGAACGTCACTCTCCTCATTATTTATTAAAAATTGACAATCGTGCACTTGCGAGCAAGAAATTATGCAACAATACTGATAAGTGTATTTTATGCACTTAATTTTCATATGATTTGACTTGGATTTTGTGATGTATATATCGAGCTGGTTTTATGTGTATTTTTGTTTTTTTTGTGATATGAAAGTATTGGAAGTTATGTACCGAGAAGAGGCGCAACAAGAAATCACAAAGCCCAAAGTTTTCAAAATTTATCTGAGATGTTAGAGAGATCTAAATCCGATCTCCACAGTTCAGAATGAATTTTAGGATGTTTTAAAGTTTCTGTAAAAATTTCAGCTCGTTCCGACGGTTAGAACATGAGTATTATTTTTTGAAAAATGCCGCGTGTTTGACACATGGAGCAGCGCAAAATCGCATGGAAGAAGAGCAGATACGCAGTTGGTTCGTAAAATGAGCGCCCCTGCGCTGCCGCAGAGATAAAATTCTGTGCGATTTTTATGCAAACTTTAGGAACTTGGAATTATTTTATTTTGTCGTGCTTTCTTCGTCGGGCTTCGAGAAGGACTCTATCCTATATAAATTACACACGCACGCACATAAGAAATGGCAACATCCGCAAACTCAGGACCCACACAAATCAAGAGAAACAACACACACGAGAGACACGAGAGAGAAGAAATCTGCACATGTTGAAGAAGAAAGTTGGAAACAAGGAGCAACTTCGAAGACGAAGGACACAGACGCTACTTCAGCTTTGTTTCACTTTATCTTTTCTTCTTAAATTCTGAATTTATGTCTAGTTCAAAGAACATGATTTGTTTGTGTTTATTTTTGATCATGAACTAAACTTCTTAAGTTTAGAGGATGATGTAGCTTGGTATAGACAACTTCTAAAAATCTTTAATTTATTGGATTGCATTCCCTTAATTTAATTGTGTTTTCTAGAATTTATTGTCTTTCAATTACTTGATCAATAATTGAATTTTCATATTTATTTGAAATCGATGCTCGGGAGAGAGGATTTTGAATATGACCATTAGAAAATACACTATTAATGTTATATAGCTCGGGAGAGTGTATAAATTTAACAGAGCTTTTGAAAGAACATCGTTTATCACATATCATTGGGCTTAGATTTTTTATAGGGATATTGCAATCAAAGTTTATTTGATACATTCTATTTATTGCTACGGAGGAAAATAGAAATACATAAGTGTTCTTGGTTATTAGATGAAAGGAATTCATGAGCATAAATTAATTAGAAGTAGTTGTTGTCTAAGCTTTGTGAAATCAAATCCTCTAGACATTTATTTCTCAGTTATTTTTATCTCAAGCGTGTGTGATTTGCTTATTTGTTTTTCTTAATTATTTAAGTTTAAAAACCAAATTCCCTTATTTAATTTTCTAGATAAAATTTAGCCTATTTTAATTACAAGCACTAATATAATTTCAAGCATACTCCTCATTGGAATTGATGCGATCGTGGATAGATCGCATGTTGGACAAATTGTTAAGGATCCATTGTAGGTGCCGCACGGACCAATTACGAGAGGACGGAGCAAGAAATTCAAATACGCACTTCAAAATTTGATGACGAATTGTCCAGATGGATTTGGAGTTTTTGAAGATCATTTTGAAGTTTGTTTTAATGTCATTAGAGTGGAAAAAGATCAAGAAAATATAGGAAAAAACAAAGAAGCAAGAAGCGCTTCTGCGCGCCTGCTCCCAGGGAATCACGCTTCTGTGCCTCAAGATGCGCTTTTGCGCATACGAGAGAAACCAAGGGATGAAGTTCAGTGCTTTTGCGCGTTATATTGCGCATCTGCGTGTACGTGAATTTAATTTATGCGCTTCTGCGCGTGATATGGTGCTTCTGCGTTTCTTTGAAGATTGAGTGTTGGCGCTTCTGCGGAACTCTAGCGCCTCTGCGGGAAAGTTTATCGCATTGTTCCGCTGCTGCAGAGATTTGTTGCGCTTCTGTGTTTTGTTCGGAGAGAGCACACAACGCGGCGTATTGTGTGTGTGAGACAGATTTAATTATTTTTGATATATTCCTATTTTTGAATATTCTAGTCATGTTAGGAAATTATCACAACAATATTTTAGCATATCTTTGCAATATTTTGCATTATCTTTTATTTTGAGTTGTAAACTATAAATACATTATTATTGTTCATTATTCAATAGAATTCAGATTTTTTATTATATTCAAATTAAAATTCTCTCTATAATTTTATTAAAGCATTCCTAGCTTTGTTCAAAATCAAACTTATCAAATTTCATAGATTTGTGGCGTTTGTCGATTGTTCTTCTTCGTGGATTGTCAGAAACAAGTTTTTTGAAGGTTCCGTTGAGATCAATTGTTTTCTTCGTGATTGTTTGTTGTTAGTTTAAAGTAAACTAGAGGTGAATAATCCAAAATTGTTACTTGTTTCAAGATTAGGAAAATTATTTGATTTCTTTTTGTTATTGGATTGAGGGTGCGATTCGATATAATCGTGTTTGCCTTCCATACAAAGAGAATTCATATCAGTTGGTATCAAAGCCAAGGTTTTGAATCAATTAAGTATCAAATCTTTTCGCTCGTGTTCTTCATTCTTCATCGTTCATTCTTCATCTGAGTTTATTTGTTTTCAAATTTTCAAGTCATTTTTGTGTCAATCTTGTTGCCCAAGTGTGGGGACCTCGGGTTGCTAATCTCATCTTAGGGCAACTAATGATTAATTAAACAATTAATCAAACAATTAAAAGTATAATAAATCAAGAGAAATTTTTTTTTTTTTTTAAAATCTCCGAGCCTCGCTCGATCGGGCAAAGACAGCCGATCGAGCGAGCAAAATATCAAATTCTCGGGTTTGCACATAAATTGGCCTCGCTCGATCGGTCAAAACCTACCGATCGAGCGAGCCTAAAATGCTCAATTTTCTGCCTTCAATTTAAGGGTCTCGCTCGATCGGTGAACTTCACCCGATCGAGCGGGCACCATTTCCAGAAAATATCAGAGGACATTTTCTGCTGTCAAGCTTGGAACAATGCCAAGATCCTTTAAATAAATTCAAGTCTATACATGATATAACATCTGAGAACATGCATATTTTCATATACGAAGTCTCTGGCATCAAAACATACGTTGAATACATCAATTCGAATAACATAATAGACATTAATTGAGCAAGTTCCACAAAGACTCAAATGTGAGCTTCAAGTCTATAAGTTCATATCAAGTTTGATGCTATCTAACTACCATTCTTCAGCTTAAAACCCGAGTCCACACTTGCTACATCTCTCTTCCAAGCTATCAATGTCATCTTAACAAAGCTCCTGCCCCTCCTGTTGCAATGCACACATACAAAACAAAGCAACAACCGGATAAACTCCGGTGAGAAATCATTCTCAGTATAATCGACATATAAATGCGTTAAATAAATTCGTATCAACTCTAAACATATCAACTCAAGAATAGAGTAAAAATAACGCATATATCGACTCAACTTCAAATCAAAACTCAATTTATATAGCGCGCTTATCTCAAGAATTGATTCTTATCACTTCGTTGCCATCAAGATTCGTATCCGATCTTGACATGGATATCCATCTATCGTAGCCATTCCGGCTAGAAAATAAGGTTAACCGCAACCTTGGCATAGAATCAATTCAATATACAATCATATCAAAAGCAATAAAGATCCACTACCTGTGATGGATCGACAATAACATAAGTTCTACCTCAAGAACAAATACTTAAATAAGTATGTGGTTTGTTCGGGATAACTCAAGAATAGTCGTTCTTGAGTTTCACAGTCCCTGACTCGCGATGTCGTCATTATACCTTTCATTCTCGAGTTGAAGATGTTCCACATCTGGATAGGAAGTACCACAACTCATAGCAAATCTGCTCATTCAAATAACATTCGATCTTCAAGGTTGAACAACTTCAACTATCATCATTTCCTCTTCGGTTTCAAGTTGAGGTTCTTGAGTCAATAGTCTCCTATTAAACTCTGAAACATATCATCAAAATATGTATATCAAACCTCATTCTATTCAATCATTTCAGAATTAAATCAAAATCATCAATATAGATTCAATTAACATCATTTCAAACTTCAACTTCTTCTTATTCGATATAACTCAGAGTCTTGAATCGTTAGTCTTTGAAACTAAACTGAAATCGAGAAATACAAATGCCATAACATTCATAACATCTAAAAAACTATCTCAACTCAGTTATAGGCTATCAAAACGAAGTCAAAACATCAACCGGCGGCGTAGCGATTAAAAATCGGTAACCGACTTAATATCAAAACCATTCTAACAATCCCAACAATTTGTATATCATAAATCAGCTATATAATCCCATCATAATCATCATACCAGCAAAATCATAGTCTATAAAACTCAAAACATCTTCTGGAAATCATAGCAAATACAAACGATAGTCGTTCGTCAATTCGGTTTCGATATCGGAATGCATACGAGTTCAAAAACACGATTATAAACTTATAATCTGATCTCTGCAATATTTCGATCTTCAAACCATACCAAAGTAATTAAAAACTTACATTAAATCGAAGCCCTCGTCGCAAGGATTCCAGAACATCTTTCGGAATTGAAATCGGACGAGCGAAACAAAAGTTACGGAGTTTCGAAAATCGAAAATCACAAGAAATGGAAAGGTTTCGAGACTCTGTTCTAAAATTCTGAATACTTATGCTTCAAACACGTTAATATGCTGAGTAATCAACTAAAAATCGGATATGTGTTGCATAATTTCAATTTAGTCCCTCAAGTCTTCATTAATTGCAATTCAGTCCTCGGCCTTCTTCTTAATTCAATTTCAATCCAAAATAATTTAAGAATATTAGAATTAAAATCGAAACTCTAAATATTCCCAAATTACATATACTCGGATTAAAATTAAATAAATTCGGATTAAATCAATAATCCCGACCTTTTGCACTTTAGCCCTCGAATCTTCGATATTTTCAAATCAACCCCTGGTCGGGTTTCATCTTCAAAATACATCTTCTTTCATTTCCAAAATATGGAATTTAATCTCAAATTCCATAAATATTCAAATCGAATATTTATTCTATTAATTTAAGAATTCTCGGAATTAAATTCGCAAAATCCGTACATTCTCAAATTAAATATTTTCGGCTCGGAAATTAAATCTATCATTTCAATAACTTCTCAAATCAATATTAGCCCATAATATGAAATTTAATTCTCAAATCTCATAATTAATAATTTAATATTTTCGGGCCTTACAATTTCTCCCCTCTAAGAAATGATTTCGTCCTCGAAATCGTATTCATCCAGAATATCAAATCTAATAGACTGAATGGTTATCTGAAGTGATTCTCACTTCAATCATCCAACTCTGAATTTTGTATCTCACTTCATCTTTCAATCTCTTGTCAGATTATTACTTCGAATCTGCTTCTATTCTCTTGTAATCAGTATCTATTCAGTTGTACTTTAAGTCATTGAATCTGAGTTGTTTCTTTCTTCAATTAAGGATTTGTCGAATAATCGACTTAACTCAGAATCTCGTCAATATCTATCTCATCTGAATAAAGTACATACGAAGAATCTACTGATACTTTTTTCACTAAGATACTAAACTTATCCAGCTGAAAAGAATACATTCGTTCAATACAATCATCAATTCCATCTGATATGTCATTCAATACAATTCAGCTTTGGTTACGACTTGATTCTTTCTCTATATCATTCTATACATAGTATAGAACATAACTCAAGTCTACACTGTTATTCAGTTCATTGCTTCAAGATTAGTATTCATCGTCTCATTCTGAATCTGTAATTTAAACTCTGCTCTTTCTCTATTCTAAATTGAATGATGTTTCAAGAATAACTTTTCCACTTAACGAATCAGTTTCAGCTTCAAAAGTTATATCTATCATTCAATTACTAATTCTGGTTCATCTTCTCTGCTTTCATTCCATACAGATTTATATTCATCATCCCTGTGTTCCTCAAATCAAATCTGATCTGCTGTCAACAAATCAGGTCTGATCTGATATCATATACTTCAGTAGTATCATTTCAACACAAAGAAATCGGATTTCTTTTCATCATATCATCATAACATTATCTCAAAATCGATTCATTAGCTATTACAGGAATTATAATCATCAAGTGGCAACACATCAAATCAAGTAATACCGAATCAGGTATTAAAGTTCTGAGAATGTTCTCAACATCTGGAAAATCAACTCAGATAATCCATCAATCGAAAAAAAATGGTATAATGCAATCACATATAACCAACTCTCAGAACATCAATCAATCAATCGATGCCACATTCTATCAAATAAATCTAAAGTCTTAATCCTGACAATAGATTTTTATCATTCATGTAATTCATCATATCTCTATCGTCTTTACAGATCTGAATCGATAGTTGTTATTCACATCTCATACAGTGTATTCCACAAATCTGATTAGTCTATTCGGATTATTTCGTAATCAGAGTTTATGCTGTAGTCACAGAGTTCAACTTATTCAGAACTGTTAATAATCGGTATCATGTCAGATAAAAATTCATTCTCAAAATTCAATTCATCTTTGCTGATTATTCGTCCACTTCAAAGATATCAAATTGCACCTTTACCTCAAAAAGTACTCAAATTCTTCGGATAATCTGTATTACAATTTAATAGTAAACCCAATGTTTCAATCTGAAACATTATTTCTTGGCTTATTGTTCATCTTACAACGAATCTAATCATAATTCAGTGAGTTGATCATTCAGACAAATTATCGTAGATAGTAATTTCCATCAATCTGTTCATAACTACCACTTGTTTACTTCACATAAACTGTTTCATCTTGGTAGTTTCGCAAAATATTATTTCAAATCACAATCTCGTAACAATTCTGGAGTTTCTAACTATCACTGAATTAATCTAGTCAATGATTTTCAACCTCTTCAGAAACTCTCTGTACGTTTAACTTTGGAAACGTACTAATTCTATTACTTCTATTTTCTTTATCGTCTGATAAAACAATTATCGGATGAATATTGAATTTATTGTTGTGCAATTCTTCAAAGTCTGATATCTCTTTTCGGAAATATCAGGCACAATCAAATAATCAATCATAATAGAATTCATTCATTCTGATCTGAGGCTTCAACTTATATCTCTATATGGCATTCTATAATGAATTCTCATCACTTCAGTTTACTTTCTATGTTTCTTTCATCTTCTAAACAGTTCTAGATTGCTTTCAATCAAAAATCATTCCGATTGGTCATATATTCATCTGAATATTCAAACCAGAATACACAGAATCTGAAATCAATTGATCGAATGCATGTTTCATTCTTCATTTCTAGTTCTCAATTGAATTCTAATAACTTGATCTCCTCTCAATGTGCTTTAGTCCTTCCAATTCAATTATCATGTAATTTAGATTACAGCAATTCTGACTGTTTTTGTATCTATCTCGATACTCAGGCACATAATTCAAAAAATCAATTAATCACGCAGTCATCTCTTCTCTTCGTTCTATTTCCAAAATCTTAATTGGAAATTCTATCAGTTACGAGTCCAAAAATATTATAATATACTGAATGTATACATCAACCAATCAGTAACTCTTGAAATTCATAATCAAGAAAACTCACTTAAGTCAAGGTCATCCACAGAACAATAATATGAATGACAGTATGCTAAGTGAAAATAACTCACTAGCATCTCAACTCAAGGCGAGTAAATCAAATCAGACCCTAACAAAGAATAAGAGTCCATCAAAATCAATTGAGGTCGGTACCAAAACCTCAAATTCAATATCAAGAATTTCAAAAATCATGATTTTATGATGTAAAAACTTCAGTAAAATCAAATAAAAGACTCATCTGTAACTGATTTTCATATCATCATCTATTTTGTAAACCGCAAAAGCAGTATTCAATTCATAAACTCCTCAATTTTCTGATAAATTCCAGTTCACAACTTAAACTAAAGTCAAGAATCTTACTGAAATATATCTGCAATCTCTACTCATTAGCATACTTATCAATTCCGGTTTAGATCATGAACATATATAATGCATCGAATATACTGATTTCGGCATATTTCTGTAATCAATCATCATACACTACAAGAAAAATGGCCTACGACAACGCTTTTTCCGCGTTGTTAATGACCCCAAAAAAGCGTTGTCGTAGCCAGTGTTGTAAAAGACCACGCTCAAAGACAACGCGGAAAAAGCGTTGTGGTTTTCGGAAAACACAACGCTTAAAAAGCGTTGTGGTATTTGGATACGACAACGCTTAAAAAGCATTGTCATATCTATTAAAAGCGTTGTGGTATTTTGAAATTACAACGCTTTAGTACACTGAGGAAGCGTTGTCGTAGCTTTAATCCACAACGCTTTATCTGCGTTGTGATTTCTACAAACAACAACGCTTTTGCAGCGTTGTCTTTTATACAATCTACAACGCTTAAAAAGCGTTGTAGATTGTATAAAAGACAACGCTGCAAAAGCGTAGTTGTTTGTAGAAATCACAAAGCAGATAAAGCGTTGTGGATTGAAGCTACGACAACACTTTCTCTGTGTAAAAAAGCGTTGTGCTTGGCAGATGTTGCTTAAAAAATCATTGTGCTACCAATAAAAAACGTTGTCGTTAAGAACGTTGTTTTCGATTTTTTTTTTCAAATTTAAATTTCTATATAAATAACACTATTAAAATACATGAAATTGCAAATCTGTGGCAAAATATTATCATAAAAAATTATAGAGTCATTTTGCTGCAATGTATTGAAATTGCAAGGTATCAACAAGCATTTAACGCTAGCTATCTCCACAAAGATGGTGCTGCAATATTGAAAGAAAATTGTTCCTAACAATGCAATTTTTCTGAATGCGACCACAGTTAGCGACGATCTCCGCCACCAGTAAGAACCAGACTTTTGAAATACAACATTAGATAACACATGTTAAATATAACATCATATCAAACCATATAAATCTAACCATAAATTTATAAATGACAACACAGTGGAAGCATATCTAACATCATGAAACAGAAAATAGACTAACAAATGTAAACCTCATAACATGGGCTGCTTTCATTTTTATGTAAATTTACAGTTCATCACACATTAATAAAATTTTTACATTTTATTATTGGGAATATTATTGGACCCTTTAGTCAATCATGACCAAGAACAAGAAGAAAATCAATGATGATTCAAAAGATAAGATAAGCCTGCTGCAGGCCTCGCCTACTGTCTGGAACATTAATTATATCATGCATGCGCAACAACTAATTATATGAATTTTTACTTAATCGATCAAATGGATAGCAGGGGTTCTTTCTAATAGAACTGTTATGGCAGTCAAGCAGTTGGAGGGGATCGAGCAAGGCGATAAACAGTTCAGAATGGAGGTGGCGACGATCAGTAGCACCCACCAGTTGAATCTGATGAGATTGATAGGATTCTGATCAGAAGGGAGGCATAGGCTATTAGTATATGAGTTTATGAGAAACAGTTCTTTAGACAAGTTTCTATTCACCTCTGAGGAGCAATCTGGGAAGCATTTGAATTGGGAGTATAGGTATAATATCGCACTAGGAACCGCTAAGGGAATCACAGATGCAAAGGAAAAAGAAGCATGAAAATAACGTAAACAACACACATTCGAACCAGTTTCAGAAGGCCTCGCCTACTGTCTGCTTGAAAAAATATATGGACAGTAGTTGCATGTGCCCAAACCACCAAATTCACGCATGTACTCCATGCACTCGAGGCTTTAATTAATTCAATGCATCCATGCATTATGATAGTTGTTGCATTATTCAAGACACAAAATACATGTGCATACCTATTCATAAACGTGTTCTTGTATACATTCTGTCAACTCTGAAAGCACCTCTTTAATTTCTTCTAACGAGTACTCACCTTTTGAGAACTGTCACATATATTATGTTAATAAAAAATCATATAACAATGAGTTTGCAAATTTAAAACAATTTAGTTGTAATTATTTGAGTTAAGAAAGATTACTATTGATCGTAGTGAAACGTTCTCGATATTCTCAACTTTTTGAATAATTTGTCTCATATATCTCATCACATAAAGACCACATTGTTTTGCATCTGGCTGCCGAGGACTCTATGGTAGTAGAGAAAAATTTTTGGTGACAAATTTAGATATTTAAACATAATATATTAAACATAAATTATGCATACCTGTACTACTACCCACATAGCATTCTTTCTACCCTTCCTTCCTTTGTTTGAGTTAAACAATCGCAAGGCCCTTCAATATACTTGATATATGAGTTTTTGTATGAGTGAAATAAATATTTGATAAAAATAAATAAATATAAACTCACATATCCACTACATATTTCCAATCATCATCACGAATGCGGTGACTTAAGGAATCCAACACATAAATAACATCCTTGTATGGTTGAATAACAGTGAGAATGATAGCTACGCAAAAAAAAACATAATTAGTGCTTCTAATTCAATAAATAATCGAAATAAAGCAACCAAATTGATATTTAAATTTTTACTTACCCGATATTACATGGCGCCAAAACTAGTTGATCAACCGATGCACCACTCAGTCTATCTGCTAAAGCACTCGCCCTTTGGTTCAACCTTTCAAGCTTACTCTTTTTGTCGTGTGTAGTTTCTCCCATATCCGAGATTCTGTGTGGATTCACAAATCTGAATTTTCCTTCCTTGTTATCTTCCAACATTTTTTTGTAAAGATACCTTTCATTGTAAATATAATAAAATAAAAATGAATGTAAGAAAAAATATGAAGTTGATGTATTACTTAGCTTAAAACCCAAAAAACTTACCATATATAGGCAATTACACAATTGCCTGATATTGGCCCAACATGATACAAACCATCAATGTCCTCACAGTGCAAAAGAATTACACAATCATCATCGAACACCTCACGATCTAAACGCAGTGATATAAATCTTCCTTCACCCAAAGCATGCTTGTTATAACAATACATCATATGTAGTGACAGTGGGACAGAAGGTGACACAACATGTTTCTCTTTGGGTGGTGCCAAATCCTTCTTTCGAGGCTTCTATTAATTGTAAATACATACAAGTTAGATAGGTTGAATAATGAATAAAGTTGCAATATCACATATACCTTATCTTGCTCCACTATCAAGTGTTGTGGCCAAGCCACATGGGTTCCAAGAGCATCGCCCACTACTTCACATTCATTTGCAATAGGAAATGGCAAAGGCACTGATTTATCAACTACTACATCAATAGAGACTCAGTAGCAATTCTTTGGTAATGGAACCCCATGAAGCAACTTTTGAGGATCAACACAAATAATTGTACCATAAGCAACAATATTTGTGCTAGATTCCAAAGTTAATGCAGCTGATTTACCCTAAAAAAGACAAATAGACATGTCAATAAGTTTTATTACATCTATTTAATATGACTCAAACTATTGTCATACCTGTAAAGCATCGGCTTTGCTCAAAATCAGCACGTCTTCATAATCATTGTCTTCCATCTTGGCTTGGTTAACTTGATTTTTCACTGAGCAACTGCCTTTGTCATCCATTAAAATGTCGTGTGCACCCATGTTATGCATCATTTCCTCAAGTCTTTGTAAGCGTGCACCTTGTTCTGAAATTATTCTATTTGCTTCCATCAACTTCCTTTCATGCTCCACGAGTACATCTGTGGGAACTCCACTGCTCTTCAATGTTCTTCCAGCATTGAAATATAAGGTTGGAGTGACATGACCTCCAATCCCCCTCACACGCCCATCATATTCTTTGGTCTCAAGTGCTTTTGTAAGGATATCCTCTTTTGTCCCTTCAATTCTCAGCACACCATCTCTTTTTTGTTGGATATAATCATCATGTCATGCAAATTAAAAGAATAATTACTAAAACAATTGTCATTTCAAAAAACATGCTGATTTTCTAAAATGTGAATTCACTTACAATCTTTTGTACTCTTTGCGTCAAATCCTCCCCTTCAAAGTCTCCTGCTTTGTTGGCTCGTCCTTTTTCCACATAATAGCCCTGTTAATGTCATCATCGTCACCTAATTCAGCCGCCTACAAGGAAGAAAAATACAATAACACATGTGAATAAATTGTATGTGAATAATTTGGATGGTTTGTAAAGAAATACTTACTATTTCAGACGCAAATCGTGCATATCCCTTGCGTGAAAGCCGATGAGGATATACGTTTTGTTTTCTTCTATCTTTTTGTTGCTCACTTAGTTTCTAGTCATTTCAAATATGCGACAAGTCAAATTTGAATAATAGTTAAAGAATGACTTTTTGTTGATTATGTACAAATTATAAAATAATAAAGAATCTTACAATGAAGTCTCCAGACATACGACTGATGACAAACGCACTCCAATCATCTTTTGGTATACCATGACCAGCAGGTGGCTCATACAACTCCTCAGGTTTATCAAGCTTGCCTAAAATAAACGTCTGCGTAAGATGGGCTTTGTATTGACGCCACTTACTGTTTGCTGATCTCAAACAACCCTTCTTCCACTTTGCGTCAACATTATATGACAACTACAAATAACAAAAGCGAGAATACATTAGAAATTAATAACATAATAATATTAAATATATCCTATATTTTAATACATGATAAATTACTTACATTAACCGAATCCCATATCAATTCTTTAACATCTATTGGAACTTGCTTCCATGTCTTGTAAGAAATCTTGACCTTTTCCCGTGCAACCACGCCAATGTAACTCTACATTCCAATAGCAGCTTCTCCAACTGGCTGTCCCAGTTTGTTGAATGCAACATCCTTTTTAATTCCTTTAACTCTTTGTATTGATGGACTATAAATTTTTGTGCGACCTCTAGGAGTTCTAGTGGTGTCGGTGTCAGCAGAATCTAACCCAGTGTTACCACACCAACTCTCTCTAGTGGTAGCATATTCTACTTTTTCTTTACCCTTGCCCAACTTTGCGTCTGAAATAGTGGCAGCATATTCTAATTTCTCTTTACCCTTTCCCATTTTTGCTTCTTTCACTAATATTTATTGTTTGCAATTGTAGAGGGCAGAACCAACTTCACTAATTTGATTATGCAAAAAATTTAATCTGCAATTAGCAAAGTGAGTGATTCTAACAAAAAGTTTTAACAAGACTGAAGTTAATAGAATCTATGAGACGAATGGCACATAACAGATAGATTTAACATCAATATAAGATGAAAAAGTTCAGCACAAAACATAAGCAGACCTAATTTTTATACTAATTGTTGGCTGATGGTGCAACTCTTTGTATTGCAAGCCACCTTTCTAGTCATCACAAATTCGTAGGGATAAAATAAAGAGCTGAGCTAAGGAGTTCCTCAACTAAGTTCAAGGTATCATCTGGGTTGAGTTTTTCAGCTCAACTGGAATTAAAGGATCAAACTGAGCTGGGACATTTCCCTGCTCAACTTATCTCCACTCAGCTGACATCGATCCATGCAATATACAAAGTATTACTGTGGGGCCTTGCCAATCATCTAAGGGCTTGTACCGAAGGATATATGGATATCCACATTAAAATAAAAAAACCAAAATTACATTAATTTAGGGAAAACCAACGAGTATGCAACATTACTGGTATAAACTACAGAGATAAGCCATTCACAAAAATAAAGATACTCACAGATGAATACACTATCCCTACGAGCTCAAGAAAACCTGGGAGTAAAGGAACTTTGTCGATGGCCTGTTTTCAAATCAAAGACAGTGGACAGAAATTAAAAGATGAATTAAACCGTTAAATCAATTAAAATATATAGAAAATAAGTGCTTGATATTCTACAGTTCAAACCAGATTTAGCCCCAAAAAAGTAGAAAAAACTTTGAAACAGCAGACGCTAATCAGGAACTGCTTTGCTTCGTTGGGCAACTTTATATTTGTTCTCCAACAGCTTTTCAGAAGCCAAAACCTACAGCAAATACAAGCACTGATAAGTATTCGCTAGTTGTCGACCTCTTTCCTGTAAACTTTTAGATGCATTATGCAATCACAAATAAATGCATTGTCTAGAAATAAGAAAGAAATATAGGCAACAACAAAAAATAAGAACAATTCATGTAAGATAGAAGTACTCTCAATATCCAAGAACTACTAATTTGCCATTGTTCGATTACTGAATGTCAAAAAATATCTGATCATAACTAACAATGTCAAACAAGCATCTTCAAAGCGTAAATAACATCTCAATGTAAATTTTTTACAAACTCATCTCAAATGTGAAACTTAAGTACTTAATTATTTTCAACCCAAATCCCATCACAGTCTTCACGAATGCATGGTTCATTGTCATCTGCAACATCAACATCCATTGGTGCTAACCCTCTGCTAGAAGACTGATAATGCATTGCAGTTTCTTCCAACTCTTCACCCTTTGTGTATTCAAAGTACTCCCTACTTGGAGTCGCAAGTACAACACTCCATAAAGGATCTTCAGGAGCTTCAATGTAAAAAACTTGCTTCGCTTGGCTTGCTAAAATAAATGAATCAGATTTGTATCCAATTCTATGGAGGTTGACCAACGTGAATCCAAGATCATCTACCTTGATACCATTACTATTCTCCACCCAATTACATTTAAACATCGGAATTTGAAATTTGTGGTAATCAACCACCCATATTTCTTGTATTACTCCATAAAAAACCATATCTGACACGATAGGATGTTTATCCTTTGCACTAGAAACTTGCATTGTCTTTGCAACTAAGCTGACTCCGGAGTTTTGAACAACTCGCATATCATCACGCTCTCTTGTAGCATAAGTAACCCCATCAATCAAATAACTAGAGTACTTTAAGACTTGCTTGGAAGGTCCACGCGCCATCCACTTTAATCTTTCGGATACTTGATAAGTGGAATGATCATCAACACGTGCAACCTATATTATTTATGTGATAACTTATTATTTATGCACAGTCATGATAATAAATGTACGCCAATTGTGATAATAAATGAACTCACACGATCAAGCAACCAGGTACTAAACGTTCGGTTATGCTCATCCTGTAACCACCTCTTGGACTTAACCCTTTGTGGAAATCTTGCATTCAAATATGCCATGTGTTCCCTATTCAAATTATTATTACGAGTAAGCAAACATGTAGATTTAAGAAAACTTAATGAACATATTAGTAAGTGGAAGAAATTACTCAATATAGCCATCAGTGTCAACATCATTTTCCAATACATAACGATGTGCTTGTTGCAACTCATCCTCAGCAATGGATTGCACAATTGCAGCCGACAAAGCTTTAGTAAGTTCTATTTGTCGATGACTTGTAGGGATCCCAATTGTGTGCAAACTACCAAGATAGTCTGAGCAAAATTCAACCGCCTCTTCAGCAATATAACATTCAGCCATGCAACCTTCCGGTCTATTGCGATTTCGCACATAACCTTTCAAAATCTTCATGTATCTTTCAAAGGGATACATGTACCTATACCAAACTGGGCCACATAATTTCACCTCTCGCACAAGATGAACTGTTAAATGAATCATTATGTCAAAAAACAAAGGTGGAAAATACTTTTCAAGTAAACACAATATGATCACAATCTTTCTCTGCAGCTCATCCAACTTTGAGGGATCCATCACTTTATTACATAGCTCATTGAAGAAGAAGCACAAACGAGTGATAGAGTCTCTGACATGTTTGGGCAAGAGACCACGTATGGCCACTGGAAGTAATTGCTGCATTAAAGTGTGGTAGTCATGTGACTTAAGGCCAACAAGTTTCAAGTCCTTCATCGAAACAAAGTTTTTAACGTTGGATGAGTAACATTTAGGTAATTGCATTCCACACAAAGAATTCAAAATCTTTCTTTTCTCATCTTTTGTAAGTGTATAACATGCTGCTGGCAGAAAAGATTTCTTCTCCCCCATCACTGGAGCCAAATCTGCCCTCAAATTCATTTCAGCAAGGTCTAATCTAGCTGCAATTCCATCCTTTGTTTTTCCCGGAATGTCAAGCAACGTACCGAGAAGACTTTCACAGACGTTTTTTTCTATATGCATCACATCAAGAACATGTCTAACATATAGATGTTTCCAATACTCAAGTTCAAAGAAAATTGATTTCTTTTTGAAGGATGGTTTAACATCATCCTTCGTGGACTGAATCTTCTTTCTCATTTTTCCCCAATGACAATGAATTTCATTGACTTTTTTAAACACTTCATCGCCAATCAATGGTTTGGGTGCAGGGTTGAACTCTTGGTACCCATTAAATGCCTTTCTTTGCCTTCGATAAGGATGATTTGCAGGTAGAAACCTTCTATGGCCTGTGTACGACATTTTTCTGCTATGTTTCAACCTTGTTGAATATGTTTCTTCACCACAAATCGGACATGCGTGATATCCTTTCACAATACATCCTGACATGTTTCCATATGCAGGAAAGTCATTAATGGTCCACAGCAAGACAACTCTGAGCGAGAAGGTTTCTTGTCTATATGCATCATATGCTTCAACACCTGTATCCCATAGGAATTTCAAGTCATCGATTAGAGGTGCTAAGTAAACATCGATATCATTTCCTGTTTGTTTGGGACCAGAAATCAACATTGTGAGCATCATAAATTTTCTCTTCATACACAACCACGGGGGAAGATTGTAAGTGATCATTAAAACTGGCCAACAACTATATGTAGAACTCATCATACCATGGGGATTGATCCCGTCAGCTGAAATGGCCAATCTAAGATTTCTTGAATCAGCAGCAAAATTTGGCCACTTGTGATCTACTAATTTCCAAGAAGGTGCATCAGCTGGATGGCGTAAGTATCCGTCATTAAGTCTTTTATCAGCATGCCAAGTCAGCTCCTTGGAAAACTCCTTATTCCGAAACATTCGTACAAATCTCGGAATTGGAGGGAAGTACCATAGAACCTTTGCAGGAACTCCTTCCTTTATCGTATCTTTTTGGCCCATCTTCCACCTTGACATCCCACAAGTAGGACAACTGTTCATATCCTCATACTCCTTCCGGTATAAGATGCAATCATTAGGGCAAGCATGGATTTTCTCATAAGTAATCCCTAATGCACACAAGCTTTTCTTTGCATCGTAGAAATATAAAGGAAATTCGTTGTCATCTGGAAGCATTTCTCCTAACAAATTGAGTAGGTCGGTGCAACTTTTGTCACTCCAACTATATTTGGCTTTCAAGTTGAATAATTTTACAACTGCAGATAACCTTGTAAATTTACTGCATCCAGGATATAAAGGTTTCTCAGCATCTTCAAGTAGATTTTTGAATGTGGTTGGATTCTCAGCATAACTATCAAATGCAGCATGTACCATATCTATTGGTTCCTCGGCGTCAAACTTTGGTACATCTTCCCTTTCTTGATCACGATCATTATTTGAGTTCTTCATCGCAGACCTTTCACCATGCCATATCCAAGTATGATATGTCAAATCTATACCATTAGAATACATGTGTGCCCTTATAGTCTCTACCTTTTTCTTTTTCAGATTACCACATTTTGTACATGGACAAGATATTGCTTCCCGATCCTCGGCATTTTTTATTGCAAATTTCAAGAAAGACTCTACTCCATGCTCATATTCCCTTGATAACCGAGACTTTGACATCCATTCTTTGTCCATTCTTTTAGTAAGTAACACTATAGAGAATAAAATATATAATGTTAATATGTATATTTTCAAGCTGATGATAACCAAGACTTTGGCATCCATTCTTTGTCAATTTCAGGGGACGCAAAGCACATCATTGGCAATTTCAGGGAACTTCTTAAAGAGCTTTAGTATTTTCTGATTCTGATTTTTATACATATCATTGGCAATTTCAGGGAACGCAAAACAAATAATCCATCTTCTGTTTCACCAATTGAGCAGCATATTCATTTAAATAGAAAACAAATAATTACATAGGTTAGCCAAACATTAACTAGAATAGCCATCAGCTGGAGTTGGTAGTAATTTGGTGAGAAAAATGAGGTATAACTCAAAGATCATCACCAAAAAAAAAAACAAAAAGGCTGTTATGCCAATTTAAAACAGTTGCCTTGCATGTTCAGGCATAATATATTCTACGGTTTTTATCATGTCAGCATGAACCAGAAAATAAATAAGCATCCACATTTAAACTACAAAATAAAGAATTAAAAAATAAATTTAATAGTCAGCTTAATGGTCAGCAACAAGATAAAGCAGTTCATAGAGTTGGCTATAGAATCGCCAAATACTGGAAGAAATATAATGTCTACACAGAAGGGTACCTTATTGAATTTCATATTTTAAATCAACAGAAAGATCTCTTAAACACAAAAGTTAATGGAAAAGTTAATGTCAACCCATGCAAACAAAAAAAAATTATATGTTAATGAAAAAGAAATCATAATTTAAACCAACTTGAATCAAACCCATGACATTAAGTTAATCATCAAAATTGATTTCTAATGATGCTCCTTTAAATTTTAATCTTCATATGGAAATAAGAAACAGGACAATGGGAAATTAAGCGTGCTTCCTCAAAAGCAAAACAAGCATACCTGCTGGCCTCTATCAATGGAAGATGATCATTGTGTGGTTTTTCTATCACATTTTGTACCTGGAAATCCATAAATCATTGCATCATTATCATCTGTTGTACAAGTTTTCCTAGACCATCTTTCTAGGCACATAAACTCATGAAAGGGTGAAGAATTTGAGACATATGAAGGCATCTTATAGCAGTAGATTGATATTTTGCATAGTGGGAACATATATTTTGAACAAAAATGTATATGAAACTTTAGCTACAGCAAACCTTGTGGTTTTGATAATTCCAATGACAATCAATCCTCAATTCTTACCAAAGAAAATGCAGATTCAGTAACTCTTGACTTTCTGGGGGTTGCTTTTTCAAATTCTGTGGCAATATGACAGTGAGCAGCTCTGGTTTTTTAGCACGAAGAGCTCCTCTGATTACGACAATATTAGTACATGAAGCTCCTGATGTATAAATATGATTTTTCTGCAGAAAAAAAATATGGTTTTGAGACAAGAATTCATACAGAAAATCATGGATATAAATGAGTGGACATCATAAAGAAAAAGAATCAACAGTTAAAGTGATAAGTCAGATTGAAAAATTCCAAAAAGAAGTCACATTTATGTTTACTCATTCCTTCTCAGCCATTTGGAAAACTCAGTTTAAGAGAATTCACTTTGAATGGTCCAGGTTCATAAAAAGATAAATTCATCATAAATAAGTAAATAATTTACTGGATATTCAAGCTACTACCATGGAAAAAAATCAAGTCTCACATGCTTCTAATAAAAGATTGAATAAATGCAATGATTGAAGGACATGGACCCATTTAAGGGGATCTCCATTTTTCCATAGAACTCGCAATTCTAAATTTTACTGGCTACCTTGAATTAATAAATTCAATGCTATACTAAGTGGAGCACTCGGTCTCAACAAAGCTAGTGGACGCCCCTTTGGCTCTACAATTTTGGGAAGCCAAGTTTTAACAACAGTTTTTCATTAATTTTTTTTCTTTACGAAAATTGATTCTATAATCATATGGATTCAAGAAAACCAACAGAATATACCAATACAAAATCATAATCTCAGTTTCTATATTAATAAATTTTTGATGTAATCACAGCCATGTTTCCCTGGATTAAAGTAGTGTCTGGGATTTGCTTCTAGGAACTGCTTTCTGTTCTTCCATTATAGAATTTTGAAATTCTGTGAAGGAAAATTTAAAAAATTCTTCCTAGAAACAATCTCAAACACAATCTTATAATGTCAAATAGAGGTCAATGCAACTTAAAGTAATTGTATTATTTCTCTGAAGAACAAAAATTTATGTAGTTTATTTGCTGTAATCACTACCCTGTCTTCCCAAATATTATACAGGTTGGTTATCATGAATGATTGGAATATCAAAGCTTCCTCGAAAAATTGCTAAAGTTTTGGTAAATACATAAACTTTGACGAGAAAATATATAAAAAAAAAAATTGGCAGCAACCACATCACACTATCACAGCAAGAAAAGACAGATGAAAACGTGGACTTGGGATTATATTTATAGTGAATAATTCATACATGTAGTGATTGTAAGAATAAAATTCCATTGACAACCAATGGGGGATTTAGTTTGTCAAGATAACAAAATCTATCTATCTACTTAAGAGGGACAGATGCTCATACAATCTCCAAAACGTCCAAAACAAAGTGTGAAGCAACAATCTTTCATCCGAGGTTGGCCAAGAAACTCGAGTAATGAATTGCAACAAGCATTCACTAAATAATGAAACAATCGAGAGAATTTATCTAAAAAAGATCAAGGAAATAAATTATTTTCCCTGCAACCCACAAACACCTACTCTACAACAACAAAGGAAATCAAAAAGGCGAAACAGGATTGTTCATAAACAGTGAGACACAAAATTTTATAAATCAAAAAGGAGAGAAAGGGATCGTAATCGAGAAGGGGGAGAAGTCTGATTTGGGGATTTGGGACGAATAGATAACATAGTTTTGTACGAAGCCTGCAATACACTCATTGAAAAATGCCAGATTTTAGAATACAAAATCAAAGGTAACAAAATACGATAAAAATTTCCACATACTTTGAGGAAACCAATTCTCCAAAGAGAAACAATGGAAAATAAACAAACAAACATACTCATTAAAATGCGACAAGAGTAAAATTCTCAAACAGATAGAAGGCATTCTACTCACCAAATTCTTGCCAGCACTTGCGTAGGATTCGCGACTCTTGGAGGTGAGTCCCGTGAGGGTATACGCATATAAACCCAAGTTGGAAGGAAATCAGAGCTCTTCCACTGGTGGTTGTTCCCTCAAGAAATAAAAGAAGCCGAGGAAATCGATTGCAAATTTAGAGCTCTTGGAGAAGGCTTGTCGGAGATCACTTCAAAATTCGTCTAAGAATCGAGCAAAAATTGACATGGGATTTTCAATTGAAAGAGAGAAAAGGAGAAAGGCTAGGGATCAGACGCGAGAAGAGAAGGAATCAGGAAGCGTTTGATTTGGGGATCTGGGTAATATTATTTAATTTATGATTTATTTTAAATAAAAATAATAGATTTTCTACAACATTATTTAAAAAGTGTTGTTATACATGAAAAAAAAACGCTAATAGACAACGCTTTTAAAAGCGTTGTCTTTGACCCCAAAAAAAGTCTATTCCACAACGCTTTGTAAATAAAGCGTTGTCTTTCTTAAATAAAAAAACATATAACGACATCGCTTTTTACTAAAAGCGTTGTCTTTCAAAAAATTACAACACTTTTCACTAAAAGCGTTGTCTTTTAGGGGTTGTGTTTGTGCATTTTTTTTGTAGTGATATATCAAACCGAAATCACAGAATCTTAATTCGAGATTCTATATCATCATATTCAATTGCACATTATGTTCTTACTGATCTAATTTAATCGCTTCTTATCATCAATTCTTCTACTAATCTGTATTCGATTATTGCATCCTCATCTATCATGCAACATAAACAGATATTTTAATACGAACTAAATCATCTTCAGTTTCAGTTCATCGAAATAATAGTTCCATTCTTCAGTTCAATTCACACAATCTCTTTTCTGATACAGAGATGATCATATAATAAGCTTCCAGCTATCATGAATCTATTGCACCAATAATAGACAGGTCAAAACAAAATAAATCTGTTACCTGAAATTTCATTATCAGGTGCAATTTCATTCTGATTCTCTGTATAGTTATAGAATAGAAGTTGTAGCTAAATATGTGTTTTTCTCACACACTATAGCATCTGTACAATTTTAGTCTTTTTGCTTCATCATTCAGCTTCAGTTTTATTAAACAAAACTATGTCTTTCTTAACATGTTTCAGTCGTCAACATTTATTCAGACATAATCTTTGAATTCTAGGAATAATTAAACAACTCAATCTTGAGCTTTATTATTATCATCCACAATTCAAAGAATCATAGTAGGCTTGCAAAGTCTGATAAAACATTCTTCAATATTCAAAATATTCAACTTCGAGATGGTATATTTTTCTTTCTCATCATTTCTATCTGTTGTGGCAAAGAACTATAAACAAAAATCATGTTCTAAGCACTTACCAACAAATTAATATACCTCTGTTCTTTCATCATTTCTTCATCAAAATTCATCAGCTGATTGCTAGGTTTCGAAGTTGGTAGACAGTCAATCTAATACATCATTCATCTGTATCTTTCAAATATCTGAACATCAGTTCTTCAGAACAACTTTTACCTGCAATACATCTATTCATTCGCTGATATTCTGTTCTGTTCAATCAGAGATACTTCATTCAGCTGAGCAATAATACAGTTATGTTCAATCTGACCATACCATTCTGTTCAGTCTGGCCATAACACTTTGTCAGTCTGGGGTGCTTACATCACCCAAAGAACAATATTCTCTTCGATTCTGGGTGCTTATATCACCCGGGGAAATTCTTATAATAACATCGATAAGAATTTGAAAAGTTACAAATCAGTAAATTAATCAATTCAATTTCAAAGGTAGATCAAGAGTACATGCAATTTATTAAATCATCGAATCAAATACTGCATAATCATGCAATACTATAAATGCATATGACTCACTCTACCCCGCTCAGCTTCTATCTCAGTCCAGAACATACGCTCTGATACCACCTGTTGTTGGGACCTCGGGTTGCTAATCTTGTTTTAGGGCAACTAATGATTAATTAAACAATTAATCAAACAATTAAAAGTATAATAAATCAAGAGCAGAATTTTTTTTTTTAAAAATATCCGAGCCTCGCTTGATCGGGCAAAGTCAGCCGATCGAGCGAGCAAAATATCAAATTCTCGGGTCTGCACTCGCTCGATCGGTCAAAACCTACCGATCGAGCGAGCCCAAGATGCTCGATTTTCTGCCTTCAATTTAAGGGTCTCGCTCGATCGGTGAACTTCACCCGATCGAGCGGGCACCATTTCCAGAAAACATCAGAGGACATTTTCTGCTGTCAAGCTTGGAACAATGGCAAGATCCTTCAAATAAATTCAAGTCTATACATGATATAACATCTGAGAACATGCATATTTTCATATACGAAGTCTCTGGCATCAAAACATACGTTGAATGCATCAATTCGAATAACATAATAGACATTAATTGAGCAAGCTACACAAAGACTCAAATGTGAGCTTCAAGTCTATAAGTTCATATCAAGTTTGATGCTATCTAACTATCATTCTTCAGCTTAAAACCCGAGTCCACACTTGCTACATCTCTCTCCCGAGCTATCAATGTTGTCTCAACAAAGCTCCTGCCCCTCCTGTTGTAATGCACACATACAAAACAAAGCAACAGTCGGATAAACTCCAGTGAGAAATCATTCTCATTATAATCGACATATAAATGCGTTAAATAAATTTGTATCAACTCTAAACATATAAACTCAAGAATAGAGTAAAAATAACGCATATATCGACTCAACTTCAAATCAAAACTCAATTTATATAGTGCGCTTATCTCAAGAATTGATTCTTATCACTTCGTTGCCATCAAGATTCGTATCCGATCTTGACATTGATATCCATCTATCGTAGCCATTCCGGCTAGAAAATAAGGTTAACCGCAACCTTGGCATAGAATCAATTCAATATACAATCATATCAAAAGCAATAAATATCCACTACCTGTGATGGATCGACAATAACATAAGTTTTACCTCAAGAACAAATACTTAAACAAGTATGTGGTTTGTTCGGGATAACTCAAGAATAGTCGTTCTTGATTTTCACAGTCCCTGACTCGCGATGTCGTCATTATACCTTTCATTCTCGAGTTGACGATGTTCCACATCTGGATAGGAAGTACCACAACTCATAGCAAATCTGCTCATTCAAATAACATTCGATCTTCAAGGTAGAACAACTTCAACTATCATCATTTCTTCTTCGGTTTCAAGTTGAGGTTCTTGAGTCAATAGTCTCCTATTAAACTCTGAAACATATCATCAAAACATGTATATCAAACCTCATTCTATTCAATCATTTCAGAATTAAATCAAAATCATCAATATAGATTCAATTAACATCATTTCAAACTTCAACTTCTTCTTATTCGATATAACTCGGAGTCTTGAATCTTTAGTCTTCGAAACTCAACTGAAATCGAGAAATACAAATGCCATAACATTCATAACATCTAAACAACTATCTCAACTTAGTTATAGGCTATCAAAACGAAGTCAAAACATCAACCGGCGGCGTAGCGATTAAAAATCGGTAACCGACTTAATATCGAAACCATTCTAACAATCCCAACAATTTGTATATCATAAATCAGCTATATAATCCCATCATAATCATCATACCAGCAAAATCATAGTCTATATAACTCTAAACATCTGCTGGAAATCATAGCAAATACAAACGATAGTCGTTCGTCAATTCGGTTTCGATATCGGAATGCATACGAGTTCAAAAACACGATTATAAACTTATAATCTGATCTCTGCAATATTTTGATCTTCAAACCATACCGAAGTAATAAAAAACTTACATTAAATCGAAGCCCTCGTCGCGAGGATTCCAGAACATCTTTCGGAATTGAAATCGACGAGCGAAACAAAAGTTACGGAGTTTCGAAAATCGAAAATCACAAGAAATGGAAAGGTTTCGAGACTCTGTTCTAAAATTTTGAATACTTATGCTTCAAACACGTTAATATGCTGAGTAATCAACTAAAAATCGTATATGTGTTGCATAATTTCAATTTAGTCCCTCAAGTCATCATTAATTGCAATTCAGTCCTCGGCCTTCTTCTTAATTCAATTTCAATCCAACATAATTTAAGAATATTAGAATTAAAATCAAAACTCTAAATATTCCCAAATTACATATACTCGGATTAAAATTAAATAAATTTGGATTAAATCAATAATCCCGACCTTTTGCACTTTAGCCCTCGAATCTTCGATATTTTCAAATCAACCCCTGGTCGGGTTTCATCTTCAAAATACATCTTCTTTCATTTCCAAAATATGGAATTTAATCTCAAATTCCATAAATATTCAAATCGAATATTTATTCTATTAATTTAAGAATTCTCGGAATTTAATTCGCAAAATCCGTACATTCTCAAATTAAATATTTTCGGCTCGGAAATTAAATCTATCATTTCCATAACGTCTCAAATCAATATTAGCCCATAATATGAAATTTAATTCTCAAATCTCATAATTAATAATTTAATATTTTCGGGCCTTACAATTTCTCCCCTCTAAGAAATGATTTCGTCCTCGAAATCGTATTCATCCAGAATATCAAATCTAATAGACTGAATGGTTATCTGAAGTGATTCTCACTTCAATCATCCAACTCTGAATTTCGTATCTCACTTCATCTTTCAATCTCTTGTCAGATTATTACTTCAAATCTGCTTCTATTCTCTTGTAATCAGTATCTATTCAGTTGTACTTTAAGTAATTGAATCTGAGTTGTTTCTTTCTTCAATCAAGGATTTGTTGAATAATCGACTTAACTCAGAATCTTGTCAATATCTATCTCATCTGAATAAAGTACATACGAAGAATCTACTGATACTTTTTTCACTAAGATACTGAACTTATCCAGCTGAAAAGAATACATTCGTTCAATACAATCATCAATTCCATCTGATATGTCATTCAATGCAATTCAGCTTTGGTGACGACTTGATTCTTTCTCTATATCATTCTATACAGAGTATAGAACATAACTCAAGTCTACACTGTTATTCAGTTCATTGCTTCAAGATTAGTATTCATCGTCACATTCTAAATCTGTAATTTAAACTCTGCTCTTTCTCTATTCTGAATTGAATGATGTTTCAAGAATAACTTTTCCACTTAACGAATCAGTTTCAGCTTCAAAAGTTATATCTATCTTTCAATTACTAATTCTGGTTCATCTTCTCTCTTTCATTCCATACAGATTTATATTCATCATCCCTGTGTTCCTCAAATCAAATCTGATCTGCTGTCAACAAATCAGGTCTGATCTGATATCATATACTTCAGTAGTATCATTTCAACACAAAGAAATCGGATTTCTTTTCATCATATCATCATAACATTATCTCAAAATCGATTCATTAGCTATTACAGGAATTATAATCATCAAGTGGCAACACATCAAATCAAGTAATACCGAATCAGGTATTAAAGTTCTGAGAATGTTCTCAACATCTGGAAAATCAACTCAGATAATCCATCAATCGAAAAAAATGGTATAATGCAATCACATATAACCAACTCTCAAAACATCAATCAATCAATCGATGCCACATTCTATCAAATAAATCTAAAGTCTTAATCCTGACAATAGATTTTTATCATTCTTGTAATTCATCATATCTCTATCGTCTTCACATATCTGAATCGATAGTTGTTATTCACATCTCATACAGTGTATTCCACAAATCTGATTAGTCTATTCGGATTATTTCGTAATCAGAGATTATGCTGTAGTCACAGAGTTCAACTTATTCAGAACTGTTAATAATCGGTATCGTGTCAGATAAAAATTCATTCTCGAAATTCAATTCATCTTTGCTGATTATTCGTCCACTTCAAAGATATCAAATTGCACCTTTACCTCAAAAAGTACTCAAATTCTTCGGATCATCTGTATTACAATTTAATAGTAAACCCAATGTTTCAATCTGAAACATTATTTCTTGGCTTACTATTCGTCTTACAACAAATCTAATCATAATTCAGTGAGTTGATCATTCAAACAAATTATCGTAGACAGTAATTTCCATCAATCTGTTCATAACTACCACCTGTTTACTTCACATAAACTGTTTCATCTTGGTAGTTTCGCAAAATATTATTTCAAATCACAATCTCGTAACAATTCTGGAGTTTCTAACTATCACTGAATTAATCTAGTCAATGATTTTCAACCTCTTCAGAAACTCTCTGTACGTTTAACTTTGGAAACGTACTAATTCTATTACTTCTATTTTCTTTATCGTCTGATAAAACAATTATCGGATGAATATTGAATTTATTGTTGTGCAATTCTTCAAATTCTGATATCTCTTTTCGGAAATATCAGGCACAATCAAATAATCAATCATAATAGAATTCATTCATTCTGATCTGAGGCTTCAACTTATATCTCTATATGGCATTCTATACTGAATTCTCATCACTTCAGTTTACTTTCTGTGTTTCTTTCATCTTCTAAACAGTTCTAGATTGCTTTCAATCAAAAATCATTCCGATTGATCATATATTCATCTGAATATTCAAACCAGAATACACAGAATCTGAAATCAATTGATTGGATGCCTGTTTCATTCTTCATTTCTAGTTCTCAATTGAATTCTAATAACTTGATCTCCTCTCAATGTGCTTTAGTCCTTCCAAATCAATTCTCATGTAATTTAGATTACAACAATTCTGACTGTTTTTGTATCTATCTCGATACTCAAGCACATAATTCAAAAGATCAATTAATCACACAGTCATCTCTTCTCTTCGTTCTATTTCCCAAATCTTAATTGGAAATTCTATCACTTACGAGTCCAAAAATATTATAATATACTGAATGTATACATCAACCAATTAGTAACTCTTGAAATTCATAATCAGGAAAACTCACTTAAGTCAAGGTCATCCACAGAACAATAATATGAATGACAATATGCTATGTGAAAATAACTCACTAGCATCTCAACTCAAGGCGAGTAAATCAAATCAGACCCTAACAAAGAATAAGAGTCCATCAAAATCAATTGAGGTCGGTACCAAAACCTCGAAATCAATATCAAGAATTTCAAAAATCATGATTTTATGATGTAAAAACTTCAGTAAAATCAAATAAAAGACTCATCTGTAACTGATTTTCATATCATCATCTATTTTGTAAACCGCAAAAGCAGTATTCAATTCATAAACTCCTCAATTTTCTGATAAATTCCAGTTCACAACTTAAACTAAAGTCAAGTATCTTACTGAAATATATCTGCAATCTCTACTCATTAGCATACTTATAAATTCAGGTTTAGATCATGAAAATATATAATGCATCGAATATACTGATTTCGGCATATTTCTGTAATCAATCATCATATATCAAACCGAAATCACAGAATCTTAATTCGAGATTCTATATCATCACATTCAATTGCACATTATGTTCTTACTGATCTAATTTAATCGCTTCTTATCATCAATTCTTCTACTAATCTGTATTCGATTATTGCATCATCATCTATCATGCAACATAAACAGATATTTCAATACGAACTAAATCTTCTTCAGTTTCAGTTCATCGAAATACTAGTTTCATTCTTCAGTTCAATTCACACAATCTCTTTTTTGATACAGAGATGATCATATAATAAGCTTCCAGCTATCATGAATCTATTGCACCAATAATAGACAGGTCAAAACAAAATAAATATGTTACCTGAAATTTCATTCTCAGGTGCAATTTCATTCTGATTCTCTGTATACTTCTAGAATAGAAGTTGTAGCTAAATATGTGTTTTTCTCACACACTATAGCATCTGTACAATTTCAGTCCTATTGCTTCATCATTCAGCTTCAGTTTTATTAAACAAGACTATGTCTTTCATAACATGTTTCAGTCGTCAACATTTATTCAGACATAATCTTTGAATTCAAGGCATAATTAAACAACTCAATCTTGAGCTTTATTATTATCATCCACAATTCAAAGAATCATAGTAGGCTTGCAAAGTCTGATAAAACATTTTTCAATATTCAAAATATTCAACTTCGAGATGGTATATTTTTCTTTCTCATCATTTCTATCTGTTGTGGCAAAGAACTATAAACAAAAATCATGTTCTAAGCACTTACCAACAAATTAATATACCTCTGTTCTTTCATCATTTCTTCATCAAAATTCATCAGCTGATTGCTAGGTTTCGAAGTTGGTAGACAGTCAATCTAATACATCATTCATCTGTATCTTTCAAATATCTGAACATCAGTTCTTCAGAACAACTTCTACCTGCAATACATCTATTCATTCGCTGATATTCTGTTCTGTTCAATCAGAGATACTTCATTCAGCTGAGCAATAATACAGTTATGTTCAATCTGACCATACCATTCTGTTCAGTCTGGCCATAACACTTTGTCAGTCTGGGGTGCTTACATCACCCAAAGAACAATATTCTCTTCGATTCTGGGTGCTTACATCACCCGGGGAAATTCTTATAATAACATCGATAAGAATTTGAAAAGTTACAAATCAGTAAATTAATCAATTCAATTTCAAAAGTAGATCAAGAGTACATGCAATTTATTAAATCATCGAATCAAATACTGTATAATCATGCAATACTATAAATGCATATGACTCTCTCTACCCCGCTCAGCTACTATCTCAGTCTAGAACCTACGCTCTGATACCACCTGTTGTGGGGACCTCGGGTTGCTAATCTTGTCTTAGGGCAACTAATGATTAATTAAACAATTAATCAAACAATTAAAAGTATAATAAATCAAGAGAAGATTTTTTTTTTTAAAATCTCCGAGCCTCGCTCGATCGGGCAAAGTCAGCCGATCGAGCGAGCAAAATATCAAATTCTCGGGTCTGCACATAAATTGGCCACGCTCGATCGGTCAAAACCTACCGATCGAGCGAACCCAAAATGCTCGATTTTCTGCCTTCAATTTAAGGGTCTCGCTCGATCGGTGAACTTCACCCGATCGAGCGGGCACCATTTCCAGAAAATATCAGAGGACATTTTCTGCTGTCAAGCTTGGAACAATGGCAAGATCCTTCAAATAAATTCAAGTCTATACATGATATAACATCTGAGAACATGCATATTTTCATATACGAAGTCTCTGGCATCAAAACATACGTTGAATACATCAATTCGAATAATATAATAGACATTAATTGAGCAAGCTACACAAAGACTCAAATGTGAGCTTCAAGTCTATAAGTTCATATCAAGTTTGATGCTATCTAACTATCATTCTTCAGCTTAAAACCTGTGTCCACACTTGCTACATCTCTCTCCCGAGCTATCAATGTCATCTCAACAAAGCTCATGTCCCTCCTGTTGCAATGCACACATACAAAACAAAGCAACAGCCGAATAAACTCCGGTGAGAAATCATTCTCAGTATAATCGACATATAAATGCATTAAATAAATTCGTATCAACTCTAAACATATCAACTCAAGAATAGAGTAAAAATAACGCATATATCGACTCAACTTCAAATCAAAACTCAATTTATATAGCGCGCTTATCTCAAGAATTGATTCTTATCACTTAGTTGCCATCAAGATTCGTATCCGATCTTGACATGGATATCCATCTATCGTAGCCATTCCGGCTAGAAAATAAGGTTAACCCCAACCTTGGCATAGAATCAATTCAATATAAAATCATATCAAAAGCAATAAAGATCCACTACCTGTGATGGATCGACAATAACATAAGTTCTAACTCAAGAACAAATACTTAAACAAGTATGTGGTTTGTTCGGGATAACTCAAGAATAGTCGTTCTTGAGTTTCACAGTCCCTGACTCGCGATGTCGTCATTATACCTTTCATTCTCGAGTTGACGATGTTCCACATCTGGATAGGAAGTACCACAACTCATAGCAAATCTGCTCATTCAAATAACATTCGATCTTCAAGGTAGAAAAACTTCAACTATCATCATTTCTTCTTCGGTTTCAAGTTGAGGTTTTTGAGTCAATAGTCTCCTATTAAACTCTGAAACATATCATCAAAACATGTATATCAAACCTCATTCTATTCAATCATTTCAGAATTAAATCAAAATCATCAATATAGATTCAATTAACATCATTTCAAACTTCAACTTCTTCTTATTCGATATAACTCGGAGTCTTGAATCGTTAGTCTTCGAAACTCAACTGAAATCGAGAAATACAAATGCCATAACATTCATAACATCTAAACAACTATCTCAACTCAGTTATAGGCTATCAAAACGAAGTCAAAACATCAACCGGCGGCGTAGCGATTAAAAATCGGTAACCGACTTAATATCGAAACCATTCTAACAATCCCAACAATTTGTATATCATAAATCAGCTATATAATCCCATCATAATCATCATACCAGCAAAATCATAGTCTATATAACTCAAAACATCTGCTGGAAATCATAGCAAATACAAACGATAGTCGTTCGTCAATTCGGTTTCGATATCGGAATGCATACGAGTTCAAAAACACGATTATAAACTTATAATCTGATCTCTGCAATATTTCGATCTTCAAACCATACCAAAGTAATAAAAAACTTACATTAAATCAAAGCCCTCGTCGCAAGGATTCCAGAACATCTTTCGGAATTGAAATCGGACGAGCGAAACAAAAGTTACGGAGTTTCGAAAATCAAAAATCACAAGAAATGGAAAGGTTTCGAGACTCTATTCTAAAATTCTGAATACTTATGCTTCAAATACGTTAATATGCTGAGTAATCAACTAAAAATCGGATATGTGTTGCATAATTTCAATTTAGTCCCTCAAGTCTTCATTAATTGCAATTCAATCCTCGGCCTTCTTCTTAATTTAATTTCAATCCAAAATAATTTAAGAATATTAGAATTAAAATCGAAACTCTAAATATTCCCAAATTACATATACTCGGATTAAAATTAAATAAATTCGGATTAAATCAATAATCCCGGCCTTTTGCACTTTAGCCCTCAAATCTTCGATATTTTCAAATCAACCCCTGGTCGGGTTTCATCTTCAAAATACATCTTCTTTCATTTCCGAAATATGGAATTTAATCTCAAATTTCATAAATATTCAAATCGAATATTTATTCTATTAATTTAAGAATTCTCGAAATTTAATTCGCAAAATCCGTACATTCTCAAATTAAATATTTTCGGTTTGGAAATTAAATCTATCATTTCCATAACTTCTCAAATCAATATTAGCCCATAATATGAAATTTAATTCTCAAATCTCATAATTAATAATTTAATATTTTTGGGCCTTACACCAAGTCTTCGTGTCAATCTTGTTGTCCAAGTCTTCGTGTCTTGTGCTACAAGTTATCTTGAAAAAAAATCAAAAAAGTTAAAAAAAGAGATAAAAATCGGTCAAAAAAATTTTAAAAAGACCAAAAAGCTTCAAAATAAAAAAGAACAAAAATAGAAGAAGCAAAATAACTTGTGGCCAATTATTTTGTTCTTGTTTATCCTTGGGTGCAAGTAAAAAATTCAAGTGTCCATAAATTTATTTTTCTTGTTTTTGTTTAATCTTCAAGAGTCAATCTTCAAGTGTCTACAAGTTTTTGAACTTGTGAGTTTGATACACTTCTACACAAAGCAAAAAGCCTTTTACATAAATTTTGAGTGAAAAGAAAAAGAGTGGTTGAGTGAATTATTTTGGAGTGACTAGTGAGAATTTTTGTGAGGTAATTTTTTTACTAACATTTTCTCGCAGGTACAAACAGTTCTACTAGCCAAAACTTTTCTCAAGTTCAGATGGATGAATTGACCAAGATGATGATGGCGGCATTGGGGCCAATACATGAGAAGTTGGATAGACTTGAAGTTAGTGGAGGTGGAAGTAGGAGTAAAAATAAAATATTTTAAGAAGAGGATGATGGTAGTGAGGATGAAGAGAGTTTGGGCGAACATTGGGGTAAGAATAGGAAGGCTCAAGAAGGTGAAAGAAATAGAAGGGGAGCGGTGCGAGCAAGATACATTGAAGGGGGTCGAGAGGATGGAAATATTAGTGGGATTAAGATGAAAATTCCTTCGTTCCATGGGAAATCTGATTCGGAAGCTTATTTGAAGTGGGAGATGAGAGTGGAGTTTGTGTTTGATTGCCACAAATACAATGATTCAAAAAAAAAAAGTTGGTAGTTGTTGAGTTCGTGGATTATTCTCTTATTTGGTTGGATCAGCTTGTTATTTCTAGAAGGATGAATCGAGAGCGGCCTATTGAGACATGGGATGAGATGAAGCAAATTATGCGGAAGAGATTTGTGCCAAATTACTACTATCGTGAAATGTTTAGGGGGCTACAAAACTTGAAGCAAGGTTCGAAGAGTGTCGAGGATTACTTCAAGGAGTTGGAGGTCACCATGATTCGAGCTAACATTGATGAGGATCGTGAAGCATGCGGTTGGAATAGGGAGATTCAAGACCAAGTAGAGCTTGGACATTGCATGGATCTTGAGGAGATGGTGCAAATTGCCATGAAAGTGGAACAAAAACTCAAAAGGAGAGGCATGGGTCGAAATCCTACGGCTGTAGGTTTTTCCAATTCTTGGCGTCCAAACGTTGTAAAATGAGAGGATTTCCTACCACTGTCCAAGCCAAAAATTGACACCAAGCAAGAGACACCAAAGCAAAGAGTGCAAGGTAAATCTGAAACTCCTAATAATCGTTCTATAGATATTTAATGCTTTAGATGTCAAGGAGTGGGTGATATTGCTAGTCAATGCCCTAATAAAAAGATTATGATTGTGAATGCTTGTGGTGAGTTTGAGTCGGAGAGTGAGGAGGAAAATTATGATGATTTTCCTGCATTGGAGGATCCCGATGATGAGGGATATGATGCAGTTGTTGGAGAGTTGTTGGTGACTAGGAGGGTTTTGAATGTGTAACAAAAGGAGGAGGAAGAAAACCAAAGTGAAAATGTAAGGCCCTGAAAATATTAAGTTATTAATTACGGAATTTGAGATTTAAATTCCAAATTTGGAAAAAAATTAATGGGAGAATTTATGGAATTAGAGATTTAATTTTCGAGTCGAAAACATTTAATTTGAGAATTTACGGATATTGAGATTTAAATTCCGAAATTTTTAAATTAAAAGAATAAAATATTTGAATTGATTATTTATGGGAATTAATATTTAAATGTTTAGTTTGGAAAAGGAAAGGATTTAATTAGAAGTTGAATAGTGATTAAGGACCAAATTGCAAATATGAAACAATTCAAGGGGGGCAAAGTGCAAATTGATTGGTGAGTGGAAAATCACACGTGTGATACATATATGAATTGCATGTATCAATTCATTCCACTCAGCTGAACGAGAGAGGAGCAAAGAGTTGAAGAAGAAATCGATTCAAGCCAAAATTCAGTCTTCAAAGCTTGATTCTTTCAATCCGCCCGGTAGAATTTCGAATAGATCGTATATTTGCGATTACGGCTTCTAGTGCTACACTTTGACGTAAGTTTGGCTAAATTCTACGATGTTTTAATTTTGAAGATATTGTTAGAATTAAGATTTGATTGTATAAACGTGTTCTAGTATAGACGACGATAGCATATTTAAGTCGGATTGAAACGACCCTCACTACTAGACTATAATTAAAATAAAGGAAAATTACGGATTTTTTAAAATTTTGCCATGACCTATTTGTAAAACAAACAAGCCAACAAGACTCATTCAGCAATTCAAATAAGGAAAGAAATACTGACATAAAAACTCAAGTGCGCTAATCATAAACATGCAATCCTAGTAACCACCTCCCGGTTACAGCATAAAGTAAACTAAGGTATTTAAAATCTCCGACGATAATCATAAACATGCATAAGCGGAAAACGTACTTCAAATCGTAAACTGTAGCACAGGGAATGCACATCCTGGCTATAAATACTAAAAATACTCAAATAACTCTTCATTATTACATAACAGAGAAATGTGCGGAAAACGTAAACATAATGAAGCAACGGTCACTGGGCCTCGCACTGCCGACGGCCTCATCCCAGTAGATCACGCCCCTCTGTCTCAGCAACAAACTCCTCACCTGCAAACATTCAAGCATAGTGAGTCTAAAGACTCAACAAGCATAACCAGTCGATAACAAAGTTTAAAAATACATGATGCGATACTTCAAACTATGATATATAGTATACTTTGAACTTTAACTGTAAATATGCATGAAAATACAAGAGTAATATAGCATGCAATGATGAACTCACGCTATGATAGACTTTCAACTTTCATAACATAAACTTTCATAACATTAAACTTAACCTCATGCATAACTGATTGACTGACATAAACGTAAGACGAGTCAACTGAAACTTTGAAACTTTAACTTTTCTTTTCTTTTACTTTTTCCTCTAGAAATCAGATCCTTGGATTGTGACCCTCTGTTTCGATCATGATCATGGCTGCAGTGCACTATGCCGGCAAGACGACGAGATTTCTCCCGACGAACTTAACCCCTCTGTGGCAAGGAGACCGAGATAAATCCCGATCCCACATTGCCCCTCTGTGGCAAGGATAAACAAGATGTCTCTTGCTCCCAACCTAACCTCTATAACCTCTTGGTGAGTAGACCGAGGCATCCCCCGGCCTAGCAACACCCCTCTTTGTCACAAACAAATCACTTCATTCAAAAACATTTACTTCCTTTTTTATTCATTCATTAAGACTCGACTCACACCTCTTTATAGCATGCAAAACAAGAAAACTTCCTTTCACTTTATGAAACTCAAGAACATGTCATATGCACACGAATAGGCAACCTTTAAGACATGAGACTCAACTCAAAAATGTGGGTGTAAGGTGGATGAGTGGCTGCCCCTAAGTCAAAAGAAACAAATCACTCAACAATTTCCTCAATCTTGACTTAACCCGAGCAAGTGAACCGTAAAGCCCTTAACTTTGTCATATCTTAACCAAAACCCGTCCCGCTTGAACCGACACTTAACAAACACTTCAAATTACCCCTAGGAATAGGTGGTAACTTCAAATGATCAAATGAGCTAATTTACAAAACAAGAAAATTTGACAGCCCCTTTTTACAAAGAAAAATCTGCACTTACACACAAACTTAAAAGACCCATAACTTATTCAATTCTTATCCGAAACGAGCCCACTTTATATCGACACAACCACAACGACATGAACTTTACTATGGTACAGCCCTAACACTGCCCAGGCCTCAGCCAAGACCTGCCCTGCCCCGTGAACAGTACTGCCCTGCACACTCAACAATACCCAACTTACCTCTAACTCAAAAATTCAACCCCATAACCCTCTTTCCTCAACTTTTCTCCATACCAAACAACAATACACCTCAAATAACATCTCTTAGGACTTATCCCAAGCACTTGGGCAACACCCAACCACACTTTCACCTCACATTTCGAAAATTTCAAATATCAAGCATCAAAAGCTTCAAAATGTTGGGCAATCACACAAGACTCGTGCAAATCAATTAAATGCCTCAACATCAATTCAATTCCAGCCCTTACACATGCAAAACATCAAAATTTAGGGCACTTCACTTCTGAATTTTCGAAATTATGCAAACCCAAACATAAAAATCCATGCCATAGCTTCTAAATTCATCATTTAATCACATAAACACCAATCATATGCAACAATAAAAAAAAACAGCCCTACCTCTACCATATCATGCTAAAACCAAAAACATACATACATATACATCATGCATTTCGAAATTTTGCAAAAGAAACTTAAGGGTGGGGGTAGATATTGCTTGAATGAGAGCCCAAGAACAAAGCTATACTTGCCTTCAACCTTGACTACCCAAAAATTCGAAAATAAAAGGAAAGGAGAGCTGAAACTTCAAGCTAACACCAAGCTAAGCTTCTTGGGAAGCTTCTCCGGTAGCTGGAGGCGGCGGACGGCGGCTGGGCGGTGGAGGAGGGGAGGCCGAAAGGTTCTTCAAGGAGGAAGGGGAAGGGGGCGGCTACCTAGGTTAGAAATGGGCTAGGGTTTAGTTTAAGTTGTTGTGTTTATTTGAGAGGGAAAATAAAAGGTGAGTGTATTGTGTGTAGTGTTTTAAAGTTGCACTTGTACTTGTAAAAGTACTACTTGTACTATTACAAGTCTTTACCTCAAAACTTTTGCTCTTTTAAAACTTCTAAGTTTAAAATTTCAACTCTCAACATTTTAATTGAAATTACACTAGCCCGGATTTAATAAAATTCTATTTTATGAAAAATTTAGGAAATAATCCAAGAAAATGATAAAATTGCTTTTTGACCCCTAAAAGTTCAAAATTTGCATTTTTGGCCAAAAACCGCTTTTTTCCTCTAACTTAAAATCTTAAAATCAAAAGTCTTGAAAATATACCACCGAAGCCCACCATCGTCGCCTGCCGGGATAGAAACTCACTAACTAAACAATTCAAGGCATTTAATTCATATAAGTCAAGCAATGCTACTTTAACTGAAACTTAAACAATTAACTTCAAGAAATTAAAAATATAAATACTGAAAATTAATTTAGGCATAAATATTTAAATCGTGAAAATTCTAGGCACTACTACATAAACACTAACTTAGAAATTAAAATCAACAATTTAAATATTTTGATGTCGCAACGATAATTAAGATTTTTAAATAATAAACAGAGCGATTAAAATAATTTAAACAAACTAGACGAACGTTTAAAATTAATTTGATAAATACACGAGCAGAAATAAAAACCTTAAAATGATTTGGACAGATAAAATCTTTTAAATAAATAAGCTAAACAGTTAAAATAATTTTTACTGAATAAACTAAACAACTAAAATCATTTAAATATGCAAGCTTAAACCTTTAAAATATTTAAAGCAATTTAAATTGCACAATAAAATCATTTGGACATATAAACCTAAACAATTAAAAATATTAATTAAATAGCTAGTAAAATAAAATCATTTGAATAAATAAACTTAACCATATAAAGCATAACTCACATAAATAATTTAATTCAATTAAACTTAAAATAATAACCCTAATATTTATTAAATTAATGCATGCGATTTAGTAGATTGAATTTCGGGTACTACACGGATCATGAAAAAATCGTCGTTTGGACATGTTTTTCATTTATTGAATATTTCTGAAAATTCTGGATTTATGGGGCAGCTGAATTCGTTTGATATGGATTGAAATGAATATTATATGGTGTTTAGATGGTGATAATATTGATGATTATGCTTTTGGAATTATCTAATTTGAGTCGTTACGCCGTCAGTTATTGTTTGATGAATTTCTAAAAAATGGAGAAGTTGAAATCGAATTTGTAGTGATGACATGATATTAATATGAGTTAGATATCAATGTTGGAATGATGTTTAAGTTGTTTGAATCATCGGTTTCGAATTGCAAAGCCGTCGGTTTGGAATTTCGGTTATATTATCAAGTTTTGAAGTGTTTAAGCAATTGTAAGATTCAGATGAGATTAAATGCTGATATTTGAGTTATAAACACTTCAATTATGATTTAAGTTAAAAGATATCGAGTTCGAGTTGGCGAGTTCTAATGGTTTGAAGTTGAATCAAAATTGAGCAACTAGTAAGGTGTGTTTGATCAAGAAGTGCAAGGGTTCAGAGGTTTGAATTCTGATCAAAGGTATGATTCGACATTATCCTCGACAGGTAGAAAAACTCGAGAACGTGGTGATTTTCGAGTTTATCAAATCACGTACTTGCATGCTTATTTGCACTTATATGGTTCGATGTACTATATGATGAATGTTATTGTTTGAGCGTGCCTGATTGTCTTAGATTGATGTTTATTGATTGTTATGAGTTATCTAAATGTGGTAGATTATTTGTAGAGTTTGAATGTCTACCTATTGAGCTACTATTCTTTCAGGGTAACTTCTTGAGCTACAATTCTTTCGAAACCCAGGAAACAAAATCGAAAGGAAAATATTGGACTTGGTGGATTTATATATGGGAGGCTAGGAAACATATTTGAGTCCTATTGCCAGAATTCCCAATATAGTGTTCATAGTCTAGGGAATAAGAGCTTGTTACCACCCCGAGCAGGAGCGTAGGTGGGAGGCCTGATTTTTGTGCCTTATTCTATTCCCGGGATCCCAACGAGATGATTTATAAAAATATCGATTCTGTGAGATTTGAATCCTTTAACCCTCAACCTGTACTTGTGTAAGGCCCGGGATTAATTGATTTAATCCGATAATTAATTAATTTTAATCCGAATATATTTAATTTAGGAATATTTAGAGTTTTGATTTAAATTCTAATATTCTTAAATTATTTAGGATTGAAATTGAATTAAATAGATTTGTCGAGGACCGATTTGCAAATATGCAAGAATTGAGGGGCCAAAGTGCAATTTTCAGATTATTACATGGACACATGGCTTTTAAATGATTTTATACGTGTATCACCATTATTTCATCATCTTCTTCAGATTTTCAGCAGCTTCCATCGATTTCCTCATTTCTCTCTTGCAAGTTGATCTTCTAAATTCAATAACTTTTGCTCCGGTTGTCTGAATTCAATTCCGAAAGTAGTTTTGGAATCCTTGCGAGAAGAGCTATCTATTGATGTAATTATTTATGAGATTCAGTATGATTCGAAATCATGTTAGGGGGCAGAAGTCAGAATTTATTATAGCTTGGTGTTCTTAAGCTTTTATGGATTGATATATTGAAACCGGTTCAAAGAACGGACACCGTATAGATTTGCTATGATTTTCAGCAAGTACTCGAGATTCTTACTTATTATTATGCTGGTTTATGATGGTATATACATATTGTTATGTGTGAATTTAAGTAAAGAGGATTGATATATTCCGATATCGAAGTTAATTGAAGAACGACGTCGTTGTATTTGATAAGAAATTCCAGCTAATATTTCAAAATCCATGCTTCTGATTTTTCTTGGGTATGATGATATTGAACTGATATGAGAAGGGATTGAAGTTGATTTGAATGATAGAATTGATAGATTTTAGTTTCGGTTACCGAATTTATACCGTTACGCCGCCGGTTCAAGATTTTGATAAAGTTTGAATAGATGAGTTGGAGCTGTACTCTATATGATTTCTTGCTGATATAAATGGCTTGTAATTACTCCATTTCAGATTAATATTGAAGGCCATTGAGCTCGAAAAGTTCAGCTTCGAATCGATAGAAGGTTGATCAAGATTTGTGACTTCTAGCCTTGGAGAAAGAATTGAGTCTTGAGCAGATTTTTGTGACAAGAGAAATGTTGTGTTGTGTGTGCAGATTTTGAAGAGTTGAAGAACTTGAAACCTAGATTGAAAGGTATAAGACAACCTTTAAAGAAAGGACTTGCACACTCAATATGAATCTATTGAGTATTCCTTTCTAAAACCACGTACTTTGTGCTTCTATTGTTAATAGATGCTTATATGATTACTTACTTGATCTAGTTCATATTGTTGGTCTTGAATTGATGCGTTTGAGTTTGTTGCATTCATATTGGGCCAACTTTCTTTCGAGTTTTGAGGGCTGAGTTGCTCAGATATAATGATAGGACGTTTGGACGTATATTGAGGAGTTTAGGTGATCGAGTTGTCCCTAACGTTTGACGGCTAGGTGATTGAGTTATCCCTTCCGTTTGACGCTCAATATAGTGGACCAAAGTCCGGGAATAAGCACTCAACATCACCTCGAAGGGAGAGTAGGTGGATGGGTTGATGTGTTTCTTTCCTAGGGATCCCAAAACAAGAACCGATACCGATATGATAACCGATTTTAAATCATGCACTGTTGTCAATTTAAATAGATGAGTTTCTATTATTTGTTAAGTTGAAATATTGCATGATTGTTTGAAAAGTTGATATTAAATTATTGACTTGATATGAGTTGTAGTTGTTTATAGCATATCTTGATTGATTTTATAGTTTGCAACTTGATTTATAACATGTTGAGTTAATATGCCTTAAGTTGCTTTGAGTATTATTTGCTGAATGAATGTTAATATGCTTCAAGTTGAATTACTTGAGTTTATGCATGTTTATGTTGTTTTATACTGGGATTAAATTCTTACCGGAGTCTCTCCGGCTATTGTCTTGTTTGTATGTGTGCATGACAATAGGTGGGACTGGAACAAGTCCGAGAAGACCATGAAGAAATGAGATCGAGAGAGAGTAGAGTGGTGATCCGGGTTTAGATCTAGAGTTGATGTCAAGTGTTGTATCAACTTGAGATGTAGTTTCTTATATGCTATGACCTTAGCTTGTGTTGTACTAAACTCTAGTTTATGAATTTCTAGTTGACATCTTCATATAGATGTTATGTTGTTGATAATGCTAGATGGATATGAAATGAAACATGTTGAAACTCATGGTGTGATCTTAGTATTGCCTTGATTCTTCTTAGAATTGATATAGTTTTTTGAAAGGACTTCAAGGCTTAGAAAAAGAGTTGCAAAATCAAAGCCATTTTTCTGCCCAGGACAGCGCCCGAGCTGCAGAAAAGAGCAGCTCGCGCGTAGCCCCGAGCTGCCCTCTGTTTTGAGTAAAACAGGGTGCGCTTGCGCGGCCCAATTTTAAAAAAAAATATTTTAGGCTTTGGTTGTTTGATTAATTGCTTGGTTTTAATTCATGATCTTGGATTATTATTTTGATTTTAGAGATTAAAGCCTGGGTTGTCACAACAGGTGGTATCAGAGCTATTATTCGACTTATATGCTTGAAGAACAAGGGATGAGAGAATAGCATGACGATTCGGTGTAGAATTATAGTTGCTGTCATATATGTTAAGAATAAGAGTTGAGGCTATGAATTATTAGACTTGAATCTTAGTTTTGGGTGTTGTTATTTGATCTTGTAATCACACTTGAACTAGATGTTCTATTTTTGTCTTGAGATGTTAATATATATGTTGTTGACTTTATTTCTTTCGGATCTTCGCGATGTATTTTATGCTGCAGAAGTAGTAGAATGAGATTTTTATGTACTTCAGTCAGATGAGATTGAGTTTGATGAGACATTGATCTATGTCGAACAGCTGATACAGATATGTGATGAGAAAGAAAAGCAGCTCAGAATCGAATCAGTGGAATCGTAGAAGAACTAAAGAAGTTATGAGAAGTTGAATCCGGCATGAGACAGTGTTATTTTGAGTTGTTCTACTGAGGTGAATTCTTATTCAGTATTTCTCTTATTCAGTATCTTATGTGCAGACAGATTGTTTACGATTTCGGGGACGAAATCCGATACTAGAGGGGGAGAATTGTAAGGCCCGGGATTAATTGATTTAATCCGACAATTAATTAATTTTAATCCGAGTATATTTAATTTGGGAATATTTAGAGTTTTGATTTAAATTCTAATATTCTTAAACTATTTAGGATTGAAATTGAATTAAATAGATTTGTCGAGGACCGATTTGTAAATATGCAAGAATTGAGGGGCCAAAGTGTAATTTTCAGATTATTACATGGACACATGGCTTTTAAATGAGTTTATACGTGTATCACCATTATTTCATCATCTTCTTCAGATTTTCAGCAGCTTCCATCGATTTCCTCATTTCTCTCTTGCAAGTTGATCTTCTAAATTCAATAACTTTTGCTCCGGTTGTCTGAATTCAATTCCGAAAGTAGTTTTGGAATCATTGCGAGAAGAGATTTCTATTGATGTAAGTATTTATGAGATTCAGTATGATTCAAAATCATGTTAGGGGGCAGAATTCAGAATTTATTATAGCTTGGTTTTCTTAAGCTTTTATGGATTGATATATTGAAACCGGTTCAAAGAACGGACGCCGTATAGATTTGCTATGATTTTCAGTAAGTACTCGAGATTATTACTTATTATTATGCTGGTTTATGATGGTATATACATATTGTTATGTGTGAATTTAAGTGAAGAGGATTGATATATTCCGATATCGAAGTTAATTGAAGAACGACGTCGTTGTATTTGATATGAAATTCCAGCTAATATTTCAAAATCCATGCTTCTGATTTTGCTTGGGTATGATGATATTGAACTGATATGAGAAGGGATTGAAGTTGATTTGAATGATAGAATTGAGAGATTTTAGTTTTGGTTACCGAATTTATATCTTTACGCCGCCGGTTCAAGATTTTGATAAAGTTTGAATAGATGAGTTGGAGCTGTACTCTATATGATTTCTTTCTGATATAAATGGCTTGTAATTACTTCATTTTAGATTAATATTGAAGGCCATTGAGCTCGGAAATTTCAGCTTCGAATCGATAGAAGGTTGATCAAGATTTGTGACTTCTAGCCTTGGAGAAAGAATTGAGTCTTGAGCAGATTTTTGTGACAAGTTGTGTTGTGTGTGCAGATTTTGAAGAGTTGAAGAACTTGAAACAAAGATTGAAAGGTATAAGACAACCTTTAAACAAAGGACTTGTACACCCAATATGAATCTATTGAGTATTCCTTTCTAAAACCACATACTTTGTTCTTCTATTGTTAATAGATGCTTATATGATTACTTACTTGATCTAGTTCATATTGTTGGTCTTGAATTGATGCATTTGAGTTTGTTGCATTCATATTGGGCCAACTTTCTTTCGAGTTTTGAGGGCTGAGTTGCTCAAATATAATTATAGGATGTTTGGACGTATATTGAGGAGTTTAGTTGATCAAGTTGTCCCTAACGTTTGACGTCTAGGTGATTGAGTTATCCCTTCCGTTTGACGCTCAATATAGTGGACCAAAGTCCGGGAATAAGCACTCAACATCACCTCGAAGGGAGAGTAGGTGGATGGGTTGATGTGTTTCTTTCCTAGGGATCCCAAAACAAGAACCGATACCGATATGATAACCGATTTTAAATCATGCACTTTTGTCAATTTAAATAGATGTGTTTCTATTATTTGTTAAGTTGAAATATTGCATGATTGTTTGAAAAGTTGATATTAAATTATTGACTTGATATGAGTTGTAGTTGTTTATAGCATGTCTTGCTTGATTTTATAGTTTGCAACTTGATTTATAGCATGTTGAGTTAATATGCCTTAAGTTGCTTTGAGTATTATTTGCTGAATGAATGTTAATATGCTTCAAGTTGAATTACTTGAGTTTATGCATGTTTATGTTGTTTTATACTGGGATTAAATTCTTACCGGAGTCTCTCCGGCTATTGTCTTGTTTGTATGTGTGCATGACAATAGGTGGGACTGGAACAAGTCCGAGAAGACCGTGAAGAAATGAGATCGAGCGAGAGTAGAGTGGTGATCCGGGTTTAGATCTAAAGTTGCTATCAAGTGTTGTATCAACTTGAGATGTAGTTGCTTATATGCTATGACCTTAGCTTGTGTTGTACTAAACTCTAGTTTATGAATTTCTAGTTGACATCTGCATATAGATGTTATGTTGTTGATAATGCTAGATGGATATGAAATGAAACATGTTGAAACTCATGTTGTGATCTTAGTATTGCCTTGATTCTTCTTAGACTTGATATAGTTTTTTGAAAGGACTTCAAGGCTTAGAAAAAGAGTTGCAAAATCAAAGCCATTTTTTTGCCCAGGACAGCGCCCGAGCTGCAGAAAAGAGCAGCTCGCGCGCAGCCCCGAGCTGCCCTCTGTTTTGAGTAAAACAGGGTGCGCTCGCGCGGCACTTTTTAGCCGCGCAAGCGCGGCCCAATTTTTTTTAAAAAAATTTTAGGCTTTGGTTGTTTGATTAATTGCTTGGTTTTAATTCATGATCTTGGATTATTATTTTGATTTTAGAGATTAAAGCCCGGGTTGTCACAACTTGAGTCTATATGATATTGATTGATTTTCTTTTAAGGAAATCCGGCAGGTAAGGGTATATGGACTTTGTGATTTGTGATAGTAGAATACTGATTTGATATGTTTATATGTTTATATATATGTCTTTTATACTGAAATTTATTCTCACCGGAGTTATCCGGCTGGTGTTTTGATTGTATGTGTGCATTGCATCAGGTTGAAGCTTAAGCGAGTCAAACTTAGCTGGGGAGCTCGAGAAGATGTCATAGAATTGGAGATCTTGGGTTTTAGAAGATGTTTTGATCCTTAGAAGTGGGTCAAGCATGCTTAGATGTTAAGAGTACTTGATATGTTCAAGAATATTGTGGAGTACTTAGTTTACTCTAGCCTTTTGATGTATCTAATCTTCTAGTTGATGTAAGAAATGCATGTGATTATACTTGTCACTTGGTATAAGTATTTATGCGGACTTCTGACTTGAATAGCATGTTTATGTTTGATTTAATGATGTATTTTTTTGCAAGATTAAGGGCTTGAAGTTCTGGGCAAGACTTGTTGGATTTTGTTTCAAAGTTTGGACGGGAACAGGGAGCGCACGAGATGCATTATTTTGCAGTTCGAGCGCAAGCCTGTGCCAAAGTTTTTTGCCCGAAAGAATTTTAGTGAGCGCCCGAGCTGCAATATTTTGCAGTTCGAGCTCACCCTAGTTTGAAAAAAAAAATTGTTGTTTGATTAGCCCTTTTCTTGAACTTGATTAAGTTTAATTGCCCAATGAGAAATGAGATTAGCACCCGAGGTCCCCACAACAGGTGGTATCAGAGCGTAAGTTCTTGGACTAAGATTGAAGTTGAGCGGGGTAGATTGAGGCGCATGCATTTATAGTATTGCATGATTGATGATTTACTTATGTTGAAACATTGTATGCGAGTATGATTTACTGATTGAAGAAATTATATGCTTATATGCTTACGTGCTTACCTGATTATGTGAATTCACATGAATATTTGAATTCCTGTAAGCATGTTTTTTTTAATAGCATGAGAACTTGTAAGCATGTGTCATATGACAAAGGGTGAGATTATATCTATGTTTTACTGATTTGAATAGTATTATCTCTGCGTTGCTTATAGATTTTGTTTTAAAGTAAGTCAGGTTCTTCAGGTGAAGTAAGCACCCCAAACTGAATAGAACAGTACTCTTAAGGTGAAGTAAGTACCTCAGACTGAACAAGAATGTATAATAGTAATCCGTTATAATTGATGGATGCTATACTCACACCGATGGAGGTGTTACTAGAGCGATTTCAGACTTATCCTCCGCCAACTTTGAAAGGTACGAAAGATGCCATTGCTTGTGAAAGTTGGTTAGAAGAGCTTGATCACTTGTTCGAGTCTTTGGACTATTCTGATGAACGTAGAATCAGGCTGATCATATACCAACTTCAAGATTTAGCAAGAAACTGGTGGATTATGACAAAAAAAAATCTGGAGAACCGAGGTTCAGTAATTACTTGGCAGGTATTCAAGACTGAATTCTGTCAGCGATTTCTTCCGATATCCTATAGAGAAGATAGAGAAGAAGAATTTGTTAATCTGCTGCAGGTAAATTTGACTGTTGAGAGCTATGTTGCTAAATTCTTCAACTTGCTTCAACTTGTTCCTCACGTGGTTGATGATGAGGTCCAAGCTAATCTGTTTATCAATGGCCTTAATATGGAAATTTATGCTTGGACAAATGCGGAGCGACCGAATAATCTGGTAGAAGCGATTGACAGGGCCAAAAGAGCTGAATCTGGTTTTATGAGACATAAGGAAAATTTAAACATGCCTCAGTATTTGGGACAACCGCAACCTCAGTCGCAATTGTCACACAAAGCAGAGATGAGGCTGGAGGTAGTGGCAGCAGTAGTAAAACTCAGTTAAAGCCCAAGATACCATGGTTCAAGAGTTATGGGAGCAGTTCATCTAACTCTAGCGGACAGAGATTTTGTGGTTTGGGTCAGAAGGCAGAGTATGCCGGTGAATACTACACTCACTATGGAGGCAAACATTCTAGCGGTAAGTGCCGAGGAGTTCCAGGAAAGTGTAATCTTTGCAATCAAGTGGAACATTTTTCTAGAGTGTGTCCTAATCAAGGGAGACCGAGAGGAGATCAAAATGAAGATCCAAATCCTAGGCAACAAGCATCTACAGATGTCTGGGCTTAAACTGCACCAGATGACGATACTGCAGGTAATTATAAGATTTGATTAATCTGCCTGCATAGTTATGAAATCTAGGTGCATTGCATACATATATAGCTGAGTAATTGATTATGTTACATTATTTGTATGTTGAGCCTTTATCTACTGTAATTGTTATGTTCTACCCTTGGTAAATGGCTATAAAAGAAGATATCAGCAAATTGAATAAAAAATAGCTGAATTACAATTTGGAGGAAATAAGATTGAATTTGAATTGAATTGTGGTATTTGATTTATAGTATAAATTCCAAAATTCAGATTCTGTTTTATTTTGGGTATTGAATAAGATTATGGATCAATCACTCTTATTCAGGAAGAGCTTAGAGATATGATAAGATAAGTAAGAAAATCAGTTACAGTCGAGCTTTCTCTTCGATTTTGCTAAAGCTATTATCATAGAATCATGACTCTTGAATCTTTTGATATCGATTCTGAGGTTTTTTTTATTCAGCCTCGATTGATTTTGATTGGCTCTTATTCTTTGTTAGATTCTGATTTGATTCACTCGCCAGAGTTTTGATATTCAAGTGAGTTGTTTTCACTTAGCAGATTATGTCATTCATAATATTTGAACTTGAGAGAGTTCCTTGATTTAGAATTTTGAGAGTCGTTGATAATGTGATGTGTAAGTTCATTATATTTTGATGTCTTTGGCTCCTCGCTGATAGAAAATTTTGATTCATAGTACTAGTAGGATTTATAAATTGATTGCATAAATTGCCCAAAATTGGGAACTAAAAAGCAGAACCTAGATTAATGCTTGATCGACTGATTAAAAATTTTGTTTTGTACTTGAGTTTCTAGTCATATACTCAAATAATCAAGATTGTTGCATCCAAACTACGTTAGATTAGTTTTGAAATATTAAAGCAACATTGAGATTAAAACAAGCAATTAGAATTCGTTTGAGAATGCTAAATCGGGATATGAGACAAGACAATAGATCAGAATGGATGGATTTTGTGGTGAATAATCGTCTGATTATGCCAGATATTCTAGACATGAGATAAAAAATTCTGGAAGAGGCACACTACAACAGATTGAATATCCATCTAGTTGTTTGGAAAATGTGTATGATTTACTTGGAAATCAGTATTGGTGAAAGAAAATGAAAGCAGATACGACAGAATTGAACTTCCGATACGTAAATTTCCAATAAAAGAAGTAGAAAAGAAAGGATCAAGTGGTTTATGTAATAGTTTAGCCACTTTAGAGTCATAGTACGATAAATATTTGAGAGATTTTTAGTCAAAACTATTCAGATTGTCATGAGTTCATGATTTTAATTTGGGTAGATTTTGACAGAATCAAGAATATTTTTGTTGTATTAGATGATACACAGATATGAGTAGATACTTGTTAGAAAATTAGAGATATGATGAGATTACAGGAATTGTTGAAATCTACTGTCGATATAGAGACATTAGATTTATTGATAGATTGTGGCACCGATGGTCAAATATTCTGAGTGTTCGGTTGTATGTGATTGCAATATACCATCCTCCGATCGATGGACTGTTTGAGGTGACTATCTAGATTTTCGAGGAAATAATCAGAACTATAGTACTAGATTTAGTACCAGTTGACCGATTTTTGAAAGAGTGGGTGCCCGGTGAGCCAACTTGTGGCTAAGGGCTTTTATGACTCTATGTATAAACAATATTTTGGTTAATATAATTTACACTTTTATAATGGCATTTACTTTATCTTTTATCATATTATTATGTTGTGACATACTATAAGATGTTTAGATGAAGACCTTGAATATACTATAGTGTATGTAAGATGTGGTAGCACATGGGGATGACTGTCATGAAACACATCTTATAGTCACTGTATATTCTAAACAGTTCCTAGTCGATTGAGTCGTCCGTTAATAAGGATAAGGATCGCTCGAGATTGAGACTAGCATTTGCGATGCCAAGTACCACGTTTCATTGGTATGGAACATAGAGATGTTCAAAGCATGCAAATAGATATTCATATGATGAATGATCGAACTACCCTATCCGGACTTTCCAAGTGGTTATCACTTATCGAGTGGATAAAGTCCGCGGTTTTGGTTGTACACCATTAGTCCTTACTACTTGAAACATCATTGAGACTCTATATGCTAGTACTGTACTTTGACTCGTTTACCGACTCTATTGGGGTCATCAGGTGTCGGGATTGGGTACAGTTACGACACATATAGGAGTCCATGCTTTGTTGTCAAGGATTCACCACATACTTGCAAGTGTGGATATCCTATGCAATCTGAGGAGATATTAGTGTGACGAATCTCTGGCCAGAGTACATGATGTGTTTTAGGTTACTTGGTTTCCTAGTAACACATGCGATGTCACTATTTGATCTTCAAGATGCATTGCATAGTTATCGAATCTCGAACGACTCTCGATTTACCAATGGTTGTTGATTCGATCGGGATATATGGATGAAGGGACCGTACTGTACGCTAACCAAAATCTATTGTTTCTTGTAGGCACTATCAGTGATACCTAGGGAATCATGGGGCGATGTTGCTAGGCGCTCTTACCATGATTCGATGGGAAAGTCGGAAATTGTTGTTCCGAGTCACAAGGAGTTGTGAGCCCATGGCTAGCTGTATCCCTGAACCATTGAGGGTCACACAAGTAATGGATTTTTAATCCCCGTTGAGATAATTAAATTTAAAGAGTTAAATTTAGTGATTAAAGAAGTTGGACTTCTTATTTAAAAATAGAGGGAGTAAGATTTTCTAAAATGACATAGTGATGGACATTTTTGGAAACCACTGAATTCGGATTCAGAAAATTTATCTTGACTTTAAAAGATGCAGAAATGGTTTCTGTGCACATTGGTGAAATTGGTTTATCAATCTGAGTCACGATGAATTTTATATTAATTTCTGAACATGCGGGTTTTGCTTGTCAGACTTGAACTTATGACTAATGGGCCCTAAGCTGTTAGCAGCCCACATTATAAATAAGTTATTGCAATACAGAAATGAGACAACACAGTTCATAATTTTCGAAAACCCTAGAGCTCTCTCTCTAGAGAATTCGGCCGCCCCCCTCCCCTACTGTGTTCGAAAATTCAGTCTGTGAATTTTTGAATTTGCAGACTGATTTAACAGATCATATCTGTTCTATCTCTTCGTAGAAACTTCTGATAGACTTTCTAGTGCAGTCTATCAGAGGGATTAAACTTCTGTTCGTGGACCTGATTGAAGAATCGTTCGTTCATCAGTTCCTGGGATATACAACAAGAACAGTTTAATCTGTTGGTGTCCATAATCTCGCTTCGAGATTTTAAGGTAAAATTTATATTGTTTAAATTTTATGTTATCAATTTTAATCGTAGAAATTTGATACCCATATGGAATCGTTCCATATAAAATTTTAAAACTTCCGCTGCACCGGGTATCACTTTCTTTTTCGATCCGAAGAACGACCGTGTTCCAACAGTGGTATCAGAGCCAGGCTGTTCTCGGATTTTACGATTAAAATTTTATCGATTGTACAAAGCCTTGATTTTTCAGAAAAATAAAACGGAAAAGTAAAAAAAAAAAATTTCGGGGGCAGCCCGCTACCTGAAGGCAGCGAGCAGCGCCGCGTGCAGCCCTGCGCGCAGATGGGCTGCACGCAGCAGCCCTGCGCGAGCTAGGGCAAGCGTTACCCTAGCCCGCGCAGCTGGGCCGCATGGAGCGGCCCAGCGGCTGGGCTGGATGAGTCCAGCCCAGCGATGGGCGGGCAGCCCGGGATTGTCCCGGGCTGCCCAGAAATTTTTTTATTAAAAAAATTAAATTTTCGTGAATTATGAATTCTAGCCCAAAATGGTTTTGGGCCCAGTTTTGGGCCCGATTGAAAATTGTTTCAGTTGGTCCATGAGGCAATGTGTCAAAATTGTTTGAGCCCAAAATTTTTTTAAAAACTAAGAAAATTAATTTTTGGATAAATTTTGAATTTTGAAAATTTAAAAAAATTTAATCCAATAAATTAAATCTTTAATTATTAATTTTGGTACAATTGATAATAAAATATGATTTTATGTATAAAATTGGATTTTATATGTAAAATATGATTTTATGGATAAACTAGATAAAATATGATTTTATATATAAAATAAGATTTTATGTATGAAATATGATTTTATCTATTTATATTTATTGCGATTGCATGATGTCCAATAAATTAATTTTTGAATTAAATATTATTGGATAAGGATGATCGATTGTCATGACCAATATTATAGGTGTATGTTAGGTTGTTTACATTTGGCTTTATTATTGATTGTTGGATTTTATTAATAGGCCTGGTTTATGGCCCAAATTTGATTTTATCATTTGTAATAAAAGTGGGCTGGTTTATGGCCCGTTCTCACCCCTATAATGTATCCCTTTATTTGTCATAGTAATTTATTGTAAATTCACTAGAAATAGTGGGAGATTTTGAAGATGGAGGTGGGACCAGCAATCAATGATAAAGACTGAAAAAATGTAAATTGGAAGCACAATGTAATAGGATTGCATTGCATACTTGCATATCACCTAGGATTGGACTTAGACTCGTGATTGGCAACCACGGGTCGATTAGTAATGGAATTGATCATCCTAAAATATAATATATGATATTATCGTTGTATGCATGTTTAGACTAAATTGTATGAATCCCGCAAGCATACAAATTTTAAATGATGAGACAAATTTTCAAAATTAAAATCCCTCATTTTAAATATGATTTAAAATTGATATCAAGATAAATAAAGGAAATTTAAATATTGTTTAAATGTTCCTACCTTCCATCAACGATCAATGTATGAGATGCTACCCGCGGATACGGTCCGACTCATATTATTGGGGGGGGGGGGGGGCCGTTCGTCGGAAAGCTGTGCATTGGATCGACACATGTTGTAAGTTGGATGGAACTCCCATGGGATTGGCTCATATTATTGGGGATCCACATGGCGACCGTCCATCACAACTTAATATTGATGGGTCATCTTGACGTGTCACAATAAACGGCGTCATATTTTTGGGCCCTTATTGGACATGAGGTAAAAACATGGAGGTTGCTTTGGAAGCAATTGGGCTCTACCTTTTGAAAATTATGGTTGGCTGATATTATTCGGGACCATAGTTTGTCAATTGGACTCCATGTTCCCACTAAGGAAAACAGTTTCCCATTTTCACTAGAGGGTAGTGAAATCGTTAAAATAGTGGGAGTGAGATTCATAAAATAAATTTTGCCTTATTTTATGTCTTAGTAAATTAATTAAACAATCAATGATTATTGTCTGTTTCTTTTCAGTATTTCATTAAGATGAATTCGCGCAATCCACTATTCTCTATTCTCGAACAAAACAAACTGACTGGCGCAAATTATACGGAATGGTTCCGTAAGTTGAATATTGTCTTGACCTCGGAGAAGATGTTCTACGTGTTAGAAAAATCTCCTCCGAAGGAAGTACCAGCTGATATAAGTCCGGAAGAGTTGGCCAAACATGATAAATGGTGGGACCATGATATCAAGGCCAAATGCTATATGCAAGCTTCGATGTCTGATGAACTCTAGAGGCGATTTGAGGATACTGTGAATGCTGCTGACATTCACACACAACTCAAGGAACTTTTTGGGGCTCAATCGAGAGCTGAGAGGTTCGCTATTGTAAAAGAATTAATGACGTGTCGCATGCGTGAAGGGACTTCGGTCCGTGATCATGGGGTACGCGTGATTTGGCTCATTCAGAAGTTGGTAACGCTTGAATTGGTATTGGAGCATGAACTCAATGTGGACTTATTACTTCTCTCTCTTCCTTCGTCGTTTGACGGTTTTGTGGTGAATTTCAATATGAACAAGATAGAGGCCTCCCTTGAAGAGATGGTCAATATGCTTGTAACTTATGAAGCCACTTTAAAGAAGGATAAACCGGTTCTCTTGGTGGGATCCTCTTCTTCTGCTAAGAAGGGTCCAAGTACAAAGGGTAAGAAACATTCTGCCCCATCCAAGAAAACCGAACCCGAGAAGAAGAACAAGACAAAGGCTTCAAACATGGATAAATCCAAGGATGTTTGCCATCACCGCAAGAAACCCGGTCATTGGAAACGTAACTGCAAGAAATATCTTGAGCAGTTGCGAACTGCGAAGGGTATGTTTTATATTGAAATAAATGTTTCACTTAATACTACTTCTTGGGTATTGGATACCGGATGTGGATCTCACATTTGCAATGATTTGCAGGTGATTACAATAAGTCGCAAGCTTAGGATGGGTGAGACCCAGCTGAGGCTCAGAAATGGTTATAGAGTTGAAGCCAAAGCTGTGGGAGACGTTTATTTAATTTTGCAGAACGATTTTAAGTTACTTTTGAAAGATGTTTTATTTGTTCCAGACTTGATTAAAAACATTATTTCTTTTTCTATGCTTGATAGAGATGATTTTTCTTGCAATTTTGTGAATGGGATTTGCAATATTTACAAGAATGAATGTTTAATTGGAAATGGAAAACTTGAAAATGATCTATATAATTTAAAATTAAAAGACGTTCCAATAAATTATGTTGATAAACCGGTAACAACGAACAAAAGGAAAATCGATAGTCAAAACCCGGCAAACCTTTGGCATGCTAGGTTAGGTCATATTTCCTCAAGGAGGATGAACAAGCTAGTGGGAGAGGGCATGTTTGAAATGTCTGATATTAACTCTCTACCTACTTGTGAATCCTGCCTGAAATAAAAAAATGACTAAATCTCCTTTCAAAGGAAAACCTGAGCGTAGTCAAAATCTATTGGATTTGATCCATACAGATGTTTGCGGACCATTTAGTATTGGTACAAAATTTGGTCACACCTACTTCATTACCTTTACTGATGATTATTCTAGGTATGGGAACTTATATTTGATGAAATATAAGTCTGAATCATTTGAAAAGTTCAAAGAATTCAAGGCTGAAGTAGAAAACAAACTAGGTAAGAGTATTAAAGCACTTCGATCGGATCGAGGTGGAGAATACTTAAGTACCTAGTTTTTGAGCTATCTAAAAGAGAATGAGATTCTCTCTCAGTGGACTCCTCCTATGACACCTTAGCTGAATGGAGTTTCGGAGCGTCGCAATCGAACATTGTTGGACATGGTTCGATCTATGATGAGCTTCACTAAGCTCCCACCTTCGTTTTGGGGCTATGCTCTTGAAACGGCGGTATTGTTGTTGAACAACGTCCACACTAAAGCAGTGAACAAAACACCATACGAGTTATGGAATGGCAAAGATCCTAAGTATTCGTACTTGAGGATTTGGGATGTCCTACTTACGTGAAGCAGACAGTGGGAGATAAGTTGGATAATCGATCCACCTTATGTTATTTTGTAGGGTATCGAAGAATTCAATCGGATTTTATTTCTATCATCCTACTGAAACAAAAGTGTTTGTTTCAAGGAATGCCACCTTCTTGGAGAAGGAGTTCTTATTGGATAAGAAAGGCAAGATGATGGAACTCGAAGAAAATCAAGAAGAACCCGAGATACAAAATATTGATCCTACACCTCAGGAACCATTAATTGACACGCCTATTACTAGAAGTTCCGAGAGGACTTATAGGCCTCCTATTAGATATGGTTTTCTTCTTGAAGGGGATCAAAGTGAACCCGACATTGGATGTGATCCAAGAAACTTCAAGGAAGCAATTTTTGATGCGGATTCGAACTTATGGCTTGAAGCTATGCAGTCGGAAATAGATTCGATGCATACAAACCAAGTTTGGACTTTAGTAGATCCTCCCGATGGAATTGCTCCAATAGGTTGTAAATGGATCTATAAAAGAAAACTTGGGCCTGATGGAAAGGTACTGACCTACAAGGCACAATTGGTGGCAAAATGTTATACTCAAAGACAAGGAGTTGACTATGATGAAACTTTTTCACCAGTCGCAATGTTCAAGTCCATAAGAATCCTTATTGCCATAGCAGCATGGTATGACTATGAGATATGGCAAATGGATGTGAAGACTGCATTTCTTAATGGAAACATTAAGGAAGAAATCTATATGATGCAGCCTGAGGGATTCACATCCATGGGAAGCGAGCATAAGGTATGCAAGCTTCAGAGATCGATCTATGGTCTCAAACAAGCATCAAGAAGTTGGAACCAGAAATTTGATGAAACAATAAAGGATTTTGGTTTCATCAAGAACCCGGAGGAATCGTGCGTGTACAAGAAAGTAGTTAAAGATGCTGTGACATTATTAGTACTTTATGTTGATGACATCTTACTCATTGGGAATGATGTAGGGATGTTGCAGTTGTTGGAAAACGCGGCGATCAGATCAATCAGGATTGATACCCGGTGCAGCGGAAGTTTAAAAATTTTATATGGAACGATTCCATAATGGGTATCAACCTTACGATTAAATTGTGTGTGTAAAAATTAAATAACAATTATAAATTTTTACCTTTAATCTCGAATCGAGATTTTTGGACACCAACAGATTGCTCTGCTCTTGTTGTATATCCCTGGAACTAATGGACGAACTGTTCTTCAATCAGGTCCACGAACGGATATTTAATCCCTCTGATAGATTGCACTAGAAAATCTATCAGAAGTTTCTTCGAAGAGATTAACGAATTTGATCCGTTAAACCAGACTGCAATTCAAAATTCACAGACTGGATTTTCTGAGCAGAGGGGAGAAAGGGGGCGACCACTATTGAGAGAAAAATACTAGGGTTTTCGAAAATTGTGACCTGTTGTGTGTAATTTCTGTACTGCAATAACTTATTTATAATGTAGGCCACTAACAACTTAGGGCCCATTAGTCATAAGTTCAAGCCCGACAAGCAAAGCCCGCATGTTCAGATATTAATATAAAATTCATCATGACTCCGATTGATAAACCGATTTCACCAATGTGCACAGAAACCATTTCTGCACCTTTTAAAGTCAAGATAAATTTTTCTGAATCCGAATTCAGTGATTTCCAAAAATGCCCATCCCTATGTCATTTTAGGAAATCTTACTCCTCTACTCTTAATTAAGAAGTCCAACTTCTTTGTTCATTAAATTTAACTCTTTAAATTTAACTATCTCAACGGGGATTAAAAATCCATTACTCTGTGTGACCCTCAATGGTTCAGGGATACAGCTAGCCGTGGGCTCACAACTCCTTGTGACTCGGAACAACAATTTCCGACTTGCCCATCGAATCATGGTAAGAGCGCCTAGCAACATCGCCCCATGATTCCCTAGGTATCACTGATAGTGCCTGCAAGAACCAATAGATTTTGGTTAGCGTACAGTACGGTCCCTTCATCCATATATCCCGATCGAATCAACAACCATTGGTATATCGAGAGTCGTTCGAGATTCGATAACTATGCAATACATCTTGAAGATCAAATAGTGACATCACATGTATTACTAAGAAACCATTTCTTAAAACACATCATGTACTCTGGCCAGAGATTCGTCACACTAATATCTCCTCAGATCGCATAAGATATCCACACTCGCAAGTATGTGGTGAATCCTTGACAACAAAGCATCGACTCCTATATGTGTTGTAACTGTACCCAATCCCGACACCTGATGACCCCAATAGAGTCGGTAAACGATTCAAAGCACAGTACTAGCATATAGAGTCTCAATGATGTTTCAAATAGTAAGGACTAATGGTGTACAACCAAAACCGCGGACTTTATCCACTCAATAAGTGATAACCACTTGGAAAGTCCGGATAGGGTAGTTCGATCATTCATCGTATGAATATCCATTTGCATGCTTCGAACATCTCTATGTTCCTTACCAATGAAACGTGGTACTCTGCATCGCAAATGCTAGTCTCAAACTCGAGCGATCCTTATCCTTATTATCGGATGGCTCAATCGACTAGGAACAGTTTAGAATATACAGTGACTATAAGATGTGTTTCATGATAGACATCTCCATGTTCTACCACATCTTACATACACTATAGTATATTCAAGGTCTTTATCAAAACAACAATAGTATATCACAATATAACAATATGAAGAAAGACAAAGTCATTGCCATTAATAAAAGTGTAAATTATATTAAACAAAAGATTGTTTATACAAAGAGTCATCAAAGCCCTTAGCCACAAGTTGGCTCAACGGGCACCCACTCTTTCAATCTCCCACTTGCCCTATAGCCAACTAGTCATACTACGTAGACCCATTGCTTCGTGATGTTTGTCAAATAATGGTCCTGGCAAGGGCTTAGTAAGTGGATCAGCGATATTGTCTGCAGATGCCACTCTTTCGACAGTGATGTCTCCTCTTTCCACAATCTCCCGGATGATGTGGTATTTCCTCAGTACGTGTTTGGATCTTTGATGAGACCTTGGTTCCTTTGCCTGAGCAACGGCACCCGTGTTGTCACAGTACACCGGGACTGGACCAACAACTTCAGGAATTACGCCCAACTCTTGGACGAAATTCCTCATCCAAACGGCATCTTTAGCAGCAGCTGATGCTGCAATGTATTCTGCCTCAGTGGTGGAATCCGCCTTGGTGTCCTGCTTGGAACTTTTCCAAGAGACAGCACCGCCATTGAGCATGAACACAAATCCAGAGGTTGACTTCGAGTCATCCACGTCACTTTGGAAGCTAGAGTCGGTATAGCCTTCCAATTTTAGTTCTCTTCCTCCATATACCATGAACATATTCTTAGTCCTTCGTAAGTACTTAAGAATGTCCTTCACGGCTTTCCAATGCATTTGACCGGGATTAGCTTGATATCTGCTCGTGACACTCAGAGCAAATGCTACATCCGGTCTGGTAGATATCATCCCATACATGATACTACCTATGACTGACGCATATGGCACATGTGTCATTTTCTCTATCTCTTCATCAGTCTTGGGACACATAGACTTGGATAGAGAAACTTCATGACACATGGGTAGATGTCCTCTCTTGGACCCATCCATTGAAAACCGTTTCAATATGGTGTCGATTTAGGTTGATTGAGTGAGTCCTATCATTCTCTTAGATCTATCTCTATAGATCTGTATCCCTAGAATATTGGATGCCTCACCCAAATCCTTCATCGAGAATCTACCTGAAAACCATATCTTTGTTGACTGCAACATCCCTACGTCATTCCCAATGAGTAGGATGTCATCAACATAAAGTACTAAGAATGTCACAGCATCCTTAACTACTTTCTTGTACACGCATGGTTCCTCCGGGTTCTTGATGAAACCAAAATCCTTTATTGTTTCATCAAATTTCTGGTTCCAACTTCTTGATGCTTGTTTTAGACCATAAATTGATCTCTGAAGCTTGCATACCTTATGCTCGCTTCCCATGGATGTGTACCCCTTAGGCTGCTTCATATAGATTTCTTCCTTAATGTCTCCATTAAGAAAAGCAGTCTTCACATCCATTTGTCATATCTCATAGTCATACCAAGCAGCTATGGCAATAAGGATTCTTATGGACTTGAACATTGCAACTGGTGAAAAGGTTTCATCATAGTCAACTCCTTGTCTTTGAGTATAACCTTTCGCCACCAATCGCGCCTTGTAGGTCAATACCTTACCATCAGGCCCAAGCTTTCTCTTGTAGATCCATTTACACCCTATTGGAACAATTCCATCGGGAGGATCTACTAAAGACCAAACTTGGTTTGTATGCATCGAATCTATTTTCGACTGCATAGCTTCAAGCCATAAATTTGAATCCGCATCAGAAATTGCTTCCTTGAAGTTTCTTGGATCACATCCAACATCGGGTTCATCTTGATCCCCTTCAAGAATAAGACCATATCGAATAGGAGGTCTAGAAGTCCTCTCGGATCTTCTAGGTACAGGCGTGTCTATCAATGGTTCCTGAGGTGTAGGATCGTTATTTTGTATTTCGGGTTCTTCTCAAATTTCTTCGAGTTCCATCATCTCGCCTTTCTTATCCAATAAGAACTCCTTCTCCAAGAAGGTGGCATTCCTTGAAACAAACACCTTTGTTTCAGCAGGATAATAGAAATAATATCCGATTGAATTCTTCGGATACCCTACAAAATAACATAAGCTGGATCGACTATCCAACTTATCTCCCACTGTCCGCTTCACGTAAGCAGGACATCCCCAAATCCTCAAGTACGAATACTTAGGAGCTTTGCCATTCCATAACTCGTATGGTGTTTTGTCCACTGCTTTAGTGTGGACGTTGTTCAACAACAATACCTCCGTTTCAAGCGCATAGCCCCAAAACGAAGGTGGAAGCTCAGTGAAGCTCATCATGGACCGAACCATGTCCAACAAAGTTCGATTACGACGCTCCGATACACCATTAAGCTGTGGTGTCATAGGAGGAGTTCACTGAGAGAGAATCTCATTCTCTTTTAGATAGTCCAAAAACTCGGTACTCAAGTATTCTCCACCTCGATCCGATCGAAGTGCTTTAATACTTTTACCTAGCTTGTTTTCTACTTCAGCCTTGAATTCCTTGAACTTTTCAAATGCTTCAGACTTATATTTCATTAAATATAAATACCCATACCTAGAATAATCATCAGTAAAGGTAATGAAGTAGGTGTGGCCATATTGAGTACCAACTCTAAATGGACCACAAACATCTGTATGGATCAAATCCAACAGATTTTGACTACGCTCAGGTTTCCCCTTAAAAGGAGATTTAGTCATTTTTCCTTTCAGGCAGGATTCACAAGTAGGTAGAGAGTTAATATCAGACATATCAAACATGCCCTCTCCCACTAGCTTGTTCATCCTCCTTGAGGAAATACGACCTAGCCTAGCATGCCAAAGGTTTGCCGGGTTTTGACTATCGATTTTCCTTTTGTTTGTTGTTGCCGGTTTATCAACATAATTTATTGGAACGTCTTTTAGTTTTAAGTTATATAGATCATTTTCAAGTTGTCCATGTCCAATCAAACATTCATTCTTGTAAATATTGCAAATCCCATTCACAAAATTGCAAGAATAGCCATCTCTATCAAGCATAGAAACAGAAATAATGTTTTTAATCAAATCCGGAACAAATAAAACATCTCTCAAAAGTAACTTAAAACCGTTCTGCAAAATTAAATAAATATCTCCCACAGCTTTAGCTTCAACTCTGGAACCATTTCCGAGCCTCAGCTGGGTCTCACCCATTCTAAGCCTGCGACTTCTTGTCATCACCTGCAAATCATTGCAAATGTGAGATCCACATCCGGTATCCAATACCCAAGAAGTAGTATTAAGTAAAACATTTATTTCAATATAGAACATACCCTTCGCAGTTCGCAACTGCTCTAGATATTCCTTGTAGTTACGCTTCCAATGACCGGGCTTCTTGTAGTAATGATGGCAAACATCCTTGGATTTTTCCATGTTTGAAGCCTTTGTCTTGTACTTCTTCTCGGGTTCGATTTTCTTGGGTGGGGCAGAACGTTTCTTACCCTTTGTACTTGGCCCCTTCTTAGCAGAAGAAGAGGAGCCCACCAAGAAAGCCGGTTTATCCTTCTTTAATGTGGATTCATATGTCACAAGCATATTGACCATCTCTTCAAGGGAGGCCTCTATCTTGTTCATATTGAAATTCACCACAAATCCGTCAAACGAAGAAGGAAGAGACAGAAGTAGTAAGTCCACGTTGAGTTCATGCTCCAACACCAAATCAAGGGTTACCAACTTCTGTATGAGCCAAATCACTCGTACCCCATGATCACGGACCGAAGTCCCTTCACGCATGCGACACGTCATTAGCTCCTTTACATTAGCGAACCTTTCAGCCCTCGATTGAGCCCCAAAAAGTTCCTTGAGTTGTACGTGAATGTCAGCAGCATTCACGGTGTCCTCAAATCGCCTCTGGAGTTCATCAGACATCGAGGCTTGCATATAGCATTTGGCCTTGATACCATGGTCCCACCATGTATCAAGTTTGGCTAACTCTTCCGGACTTATGTCAGCTGGTGCTTCCTTTGGAGGAGATTTTTCTAACACGTAGAGCATCTTCTCCGAAGTCAAGACAATCTTCAACTTACGGAACCATTCCGTATAGTTTGCGCCAGTCAACTTATTTTGTTCGAGGATCGAGAAAAGTGGATTACGCGAATTCATCTTTATGAAATACTGAAAAGAAACAGACAAATATCAGTGATTGTTTAAGCAATTTACTAAGACATAAAATAGGCGAAATTTATTTTATGAATCTCACTCCCACTATTTTAACGATTTCACTACCCTCTAGTGAAAACGGAAAACTGTTTCCTTAGTGAGAACATGGAGTCCAATTGACAAACTATGGTCCCGAATAATATCAGCCAACCATAATTTTCAAAAGATAGAGCCCAATTGCTTCCAAAGCAACCTCCACGTGTTTACCTCATGTTCAATAAGGGCCCAATAATATGACGCCGATTATTGTGACACATCAAGATGACCCATCAATATTAAGTTGTGATGGACGGTCGCCATGTGGATCCCCCAATAATATGAGCCGATCCCATGGGAGTTCCACCCAACTTACAACATGTGTCGATCCAATGTACAGCTTTCCGACGAACGGGCCCCCCCAATAATATGAGCCGGACCGTATCCGCGGGTAGCATCTCATACATTGATCGTTGATGGAAGGTAGGAACATTTAAACAAATTTAAATTTCCTTTATTTATCTTGATATCAATTTTAAATCATATTTAAAATGAGGGATTTTAATTTTGAAAATTTGTCTCATCATTTTTAAAATTTTGTATGCTTGTCGGATTCACACAATTTTGTCTAAAACATGCATACAACTATAATATCACAAATTATATAGGATGATCGATTCCATTTCTAATCAACCCGTGGTTGCCAATCACGAGTCTTAGTCCAATCCTAGGTAATATGCAGTATGCAATGCAATCCTATTACATTGAGCTTCCAATTTACATTTCTTCTGTCTTTATTGTCTGCTGGGCCCACCACCATCTTCAAATCTTCATCTCCCACTAAATCTAATGTATTTACAATAAATAACAATGACAAGTAGGGGATATATTTTTAAGGGGTGGGAACGGGCCATAAACCAAGCCCACTTTTATTACATATGACAATTCATATTGGGCCATAAACCAGGCCCATTAATAAAACCAACAACAATAAAAACAAATGTAAATTCCTAACATACACCTACAAAATTGGTCATGGCAATCGATCATCCTTATCCAATAACATTTAATTCAAAATTAATTTATTAGATAACATGCAATGGCAATTTAAATTTAAAAGGATAAAATCATATTTCATACATAAAATCTTATTTTATATACAAAATCATATTTTATCTTTTTATCAAATAAAATCATATTTTATCTATAAAATCCAATTTTATACATAAAATCATATTTTACTCAATATATCCATAAGATCATATCTTATCATCAATTGTACCAAAAATAATTAATTTCAAAATTCAATTTAGCGGATAAAATATTTAAATTTTCCAAAAATTCAAATTTATCCAAAAATCAATTTTAAAATTTTCGGACTCGAACAATTCGATCCGACGCCTCGTGGACCAATCAAAAACAATTTTCGATCGGACCAAAAATAGAATTTTAACATATTAAAATTTAATTTAAAAATTAAAAAATTAATTTTTTCCCCGGGCCGCCCGGGACATTCCCGGGCTGCCCGCGCCCTAATGGGGTCGGGCCGGGCAGCGCCCAGCGCTGCGCTGGGCAGCGCCGTGCGCCGCCCTGTGCAGCGCCTAGCGCTGCGCAGGGCAGCGACCATCGCTGCCCCCCCGGGCAGCGATCCAATCGCTGCCCGGGTTTTTTTGCCCGAATTTTTTTTTTATTATTTTTATTTTTAAAATATTTATTTTGTTTCAAAAACCGAGGTTTAATAAATTTTTGTACAATTGATTAATTTAATCGCTTGATCTGAGCAACCTGGCTTTGATACCACTGTTGGAAAACGCGGCGATCAGATCAATCAGGATTGATACCCGGTGCAGCGGAAGTTTAAAAATTTTATATGGAACGATTCCATAATGGGTATCAACCTTACGATTAAATTGTGTGTGTAAAAATTAAATAACAATTATAAATTTTTACCTTTAATCTCGAATCGAGATTTTTGGACACCAACAGATTGCTCTGCTCTTGTTGTATATCCCTGGAACTGATGGACGAACTGTTCTTCAATCAGGTCCACGAACGGATATTTAATCCCTCTGATAGATTGCACTAGAAAATCTATCAGAAGTTTCTACGAAGAGATTAACGAATTTGATCCGTTAAACTAGACTGCAATTCAAAATTCACAGACTGGATTTTCTGAGCAGAGGGGAGAAAGGGGGCGGCCACTATTGAGAGAAAAATACTAGGGTTTTCGAAAATTGTGACCTGTTGTGTGTAATTTCTGTACTGCAATAACTTATTTATAATGTAGGCTACTAACAGCTTAGGGCCCATTAGTCATAAGTTCAAGCCCGACAAGCAAAGCCCGCATGTTCAGATATTAATATAAAATTCATCATGACTCCGATTGATAAACCGATTTCACCAATGTGCACAGAAACCATTTCTGCACCTTTTAAAGTCAAGATAAATTTTTCTGAATCCGAATTCAGTGATTTCCAAAAATGCCCATCCCTATATCATTTTAGGAAATCTTACTCCTCTACTCTTAATTAAGAAGTCCAACTTCTTTGTTCATTAAATTTAACTCTTTAAATTTAACTATCTCAACGAGGATTAAAAATCCATTACTCTGTGTGACCCTCAATGGTTTAGGGATACAGCTAGCCGTGGGCTCACAACTCCTTGTGACTCGGAACAACAATTTCCGACTTGCCCATCGAATCATGGTAAGAGCGCCTAGCAACATCGCCCCATGATTCCCTAGGTCTCACTGATAGTGCCTGCAAGAACCAATAGATTTTGGTTAGCGTACAGTACGGTCCCTTCATCCATATATCCCGATCGAATCAACAACCATTGGTATATCGAGAGTCGTTCGAGATTCGATAACTATGCAATACATCTTGAAGATCAAATAGTGACATCGCATGTGTTACTAAGAAACCATTTCTTAAAACACATCATGTACTCTGGCCAGAGATTCGTCACACTAATATCTACTCAGATCGCATAGGATATCCACACTCGCAAGTATGTGGTGAATCCTTGACAACAAAGCATCGACTCCTATATGTGTTGTAACTGTACCCAATCCCGACACCTGATGACCCCAATAGAGTCGGTAAACGAGTCAAAGCACAGTACTAGCATATAGAGTCTCAATGATGTTTCAAGTAGTAAGGACTAATGGTGTACAACCAAAACCGCGGACTTTATCCACTCGATAAGTGATAACCACTTGGAAAGTCCGGATAGGGTAGTTCGATCATTCATCGTATGAATATCCATTTGCATGCTTCGAACATCTCTATGTTCCTTACCAATGAAACGTGGTACTCTGCATCGCAAATGCTAGTCTCAAACTCGAGCGATCCTTATCCTTATTATCGGACGACTCAATCGACTAGGAACAGTTTAGAATATACAGTGACTATAAGATGTGTTTCATGATAGACATCTCCATGTTCTACCACATCTTACATACAGTATAGTATATTCAAGGTCTTTATCAAAACAACAATAGTATATCACAATATAACAATATGAAGAAAGACAAAGTCATTGCCATTAATAAAAGTGTAAATTATATTAAACAAAATATTGTTTATACAAAGAGTCATCAAAGCCCTTAGCCACAAGTTGGCTCACCGGGCACCCACTCTTTCAGCAGTCAACAAAGATATGGTTATTAGGTAGATTCATGATGAAGGATTTGGGTGAGGCGTCCTATATTCTAGGGATACAGATCTATAGAGATAGATCTAAGAGAATGATAGGACTTACTCAAGCTACCTACATCGACACTATATTGAAAAGGTTTTCAATGGATGAGTCCAAGAGAGGACATCTACCTATGTGTCATGGAGTCTCTCTATCCAAGTCTATGTGTCCCAATACTGACGAAGAGATAGAGAAAATGACACACATACCATATGCGTCAGCCATAGGGAGTATCATGTATGGGATGATATCTACCAGACCGGATGTGGCATTTGCTCTGAGTGTCACGAGCAGATATCAAGCCAATCCCGGTCAAATGCATTGGAAAGCCGTGAAGGATATTCTTAAGTATTTGAGAAGAACTAAGAATATATTCATGGTTTATGGAGGAAGAGAAGTAAAATTGGAAGGCTATACCGACTCTAGCTTCCAAAGTGACGTGGATGACTCAAAGTAAACCTCTGGATTTGTGTTCATGCTCAATGGCGATGCTGTCTCTTGGAAGAGTTCCAAGCAGGACACCACAGCGGATTCCACCACTGAGGCAGAATACATTGCGGCATCAGCTGCTGCTAAAGAGGCCGTTTGGATGATGAATTTCGTCCAAGAGTTGGGCATTATTCCTGAAGCTATTGGTTAAGTCCCGGTGTACTGTGACAACACGGGTGCCGTTACTCAGGCAAAGGAAGCAAGGTCTCATCAAAGATCCAAACACGTACTGAGGAAATACCACATCATCCGGGAGATTGTGGAAAGAGGAGACATCACTATCGAGAGAGTGGCCTCTGCAGACAATATCGCTGATCCACTTACTAAGCCCTTGCCAGGACCATTGTTTGACAAACATCGCGAAGCAATGGGACTACGTAGTATGACTAGTTGGCTTTAGGGCAAGTGGGAGATTGAAAGAGTGGGTGCCCGGTGAGCCAACTTGTGGCTAAGGGCTTTTATGACTCTATGTATAAACAATATTTTGGTTAATATAATTTACACTTTTATAATGGCATTTACTTTAACTTTTATCATATTATTATGTTGTGACATACTATAAGATGTTTAGATGAAGACCTTGAATATACTATAGTGTATGTAAGTTGTGGTAGCACATGGGGATGGCTATCATGAAACACATCTTATAGTCACTGTATATTCTAAACAGTTCCTATTCGATTGAGCCGTCCGTTAATAAGGATAAGGATCGCTTGAGATTGAGACTATAATTTGCGATGCCAAGTACCACGTTTCATTGGTATGGAACATAGAGATGTTCAAAGCATGCAAATGGATATTCATATTATGAATGATCGAACTACCCTATCCGGACATTCCAAGTGGTTATCACTTATCGAGTGGATAAAGTCCGCGGTTTTGGTTGTACACCATTAGTCCTTACTACTTGAAATATCATTGAGACTTTATATGCTAGTACTGTACTTTGACTCGTTTACCGACTCTATTGGGGTCATCAGGTGTCGGGATTGGGTACAGTTACGACACATATAGGAGTCCATGCTTTGTTGTCAAGGATTCACCACATACTTGCAAGTGTGGATATCCTATGCAATCTGAGGAGATATTAGTGTGACGAATCTCTGGCCAGAGTACATGATGTGTTTTAGGTTACTTGGTTTCCTAGTAGCACATGCGATGTCACTATTTGATCTTCAAGATGCATTGCATAGTTATCGAATCTCGAACGACTCTCGATTTACCAATGGTTGTTGATTCGATCGGGATATATGGATGAAGGGACCGTACTGTACGCTAACCAAAATCTATTGGTTCTTGCAGGCACTATCAGTGATACCTAGGGAATCATGGGGCGATGTTTCTAGGCGCTCTTACCATGATTCGATGGGCAAGTCGGAAATTATTGTTCCGAGTCACAAGGAGTTGTGAGCCCACGGCTAGCTGTATCCCTGAACCATTGAGGGTCACACAAGTAATGGATTTTTAATCCCCTTTGAGATAATTAAATTTAAAGAGTTAAATTTAGTGAATAAAGAAGTGGGACTTCTTATTTAAAAGTAGAGGGAGTAAGATTTCCTAAAATGACATAGTGATGGACATTTTTGGAAACCACTGAATTCGGATTCAGAAAATTTATCTTGACTTTAAAAGATGCAGAAATGGTTTCTGTGCACATTGGTGAAATTGGTTTATCAATCTGAGTCACGATGAATTTTATATTAATTTCTGAACATGCGAGTTTTGCTTGTCAGGCTTGAACTTATGACTAATGGGCCCTAAGCTGTTAGCAGCCCATAAATAAGTTATTGCAGTACAGAAATGAGACAACACAGGTCATAATTTTTGAAAACCCTAGAACTCTCTCTCTAGAGAATTCGGCCGCCCCCTCCCTTACTGTGTTCGAAAATTCAGTCTGTGAATTTTTGAATTTGCAGACTGATTTAACAGATCATATCTGTTCTATCTCTTCTTAGAAACTTCTAATAGACTTTCTAGTGCAGTCTATCAGAGGGATTAAACTTCTGTTCGTGGACCTGATTGAAGAATCGTTCGTTCATCAGTTCCTGGTATATACAACAAGAGCAGTTTAATCTGTTGGTGTCCATAATCTCGCTTCGAGATTTTAAGGTAAAATTTATATTGTTTAAATTTTACGTTATTAATTTTAATCGTAGGAATTTGATACCCATATGGAATCGTTCCATATAAAATTTTAAAACTTCCGCTGCACCGGGTATCACTTTCTTTTTCGATCCGGAGAACGACCGTGTTCCAACATTTTTTCCACTTGATTATTGTGATTCCTGTGATAGATATCAGATAGATATAGAGACAGTGCTTTTGATTATTAGATGATAAGAAAATAAGAATAGTATTTCAGAAGTATCAGTTATCAAATCAGATGTGATTTGAGGAAAAATAGAGAATATGAAGATTGATCCGGACCGAATAAGATTAGAGCATATTAGACAGAGTTAGAAATTGAATGACAGATATAGAGTTTAAAGCTTGAACAGAGTGCTCAACGAGAAATGTTCTTTCTTGGAGCATTATCTGACACAGAAAGAGATTTCAGATATGATCTTTGTGTATAAGTTACAAAAATCAGCTAGAATCTTACATGTGGATTTTAAGGTTTAATAGAAGTCGATAAGACTTTCAGCTAATCAGAATAACCGATACAAATTTTAATCTAGAGAAAGAGCAGCTCCGTTGTTAGTTAACTCAATGATTACAGAATAAATATACATGATTGAAGAAGCGATCAGTAAAAGAAATAGGATATGATATAAGAAAAGATATCTGAAGTTCACAGAATTGAAGTAAGTATTACTTCAGTCAGATATACAGTTTACAAGATTTTGTGATAAGAGTGAATGCGATTTCGAGGACGGAATCATTCCATAGAGGGGGAGAATTGTAAGGCCCTGAAAATATTAATTTATTAATTATTGAATTTGAGATTTAAATTCTGAATTTGGGAAATTATTAATGGGAGAATTTACGGAATTAGAGATTTAATTTTCGAGTCGAAAATATTTAATTTGAAAATTTACGGATATTGAGATTTAAATTCCGGAATTCTTAAATTAAAAGAATAAAATATTTTAATTGATTATTTATGGGAATTTAGATTTAAATGTTGAGTTTGGAATAGAAAAGGATTTAATTAGAAGTTTAATAGTGATTAAGGACCAAATTGCAAATATGAAACAATTCGGGGGGGGGGGGGGCAAAGTGCAATTTTATTGGTGAGTGGGAAATCAAACGTGTCGTACATATATGAATTACATGTATCAATTCGTTCCACTCAGCTGAACGAGAGAGGAGCAGAGAGTTGAAGAAGAAATCGATTCAAGACAAAATTCAGTCTTCAAAAGCTTGATTCTTTCAATCCGCCCAGTAGAATTTCGAATAGATCGTATATTTGCGATCATGTCTTTGAGTGCTACACTTTGACGTAAGTTTGGCTAAATTCTATGATGTTTTAATTTTGGAGATATTGTTAGAATTAATATTTGATTGTATAAATGTGTTCTAATATAGACGACGATAGTATATTTAAGTCGGATCACGAAAAGATCATTGTTTGGACATGTTTTTCATTATTGAATATTTCTGAAAATTCCGGATTTATGGGGTGATAGTTGTGTTTTTGTTGCATTTGTTAGTATCATTTTTGTTGTTGTTTTGCATTAGTTGCATGTTTTATTTTAGCATTTTGTTCGTATTACATTTTCCGTGTTTGCATGATGGGATTCTTGTTTTTTTGTGGTTAGGTCGCTTATTTTTGCGGACTAGGATGGAACATCGGAGGAATGGAGTGTGCTGAAGAATTTCTGGAAACTATCTCTCATTCGATCCGCAAAAGTATGCAGATCGAGCGAGCACTTATATTATGAAGACAGTAGGAAGACAATTCTCTCTCGCTCGATCCGCAGGAGTTTGCAGATCGAGCGAGACCCTTTTTACGCGAGGCAAAGAGCTACGCATTTTCACGCCGCTCGATCCGCAGAATGTTGCAGATCGAGCGGGCGTCGTGATTTCGGAAAAAAAAATGTATTTTTGGAAATTTTGTTAATTTAGTTCCTAGCCTTTATTAGATTATTATTCCGTTTTAATAGGATTATTATCAGACTTGCGGAGACACATTGGAGGCTAGGTTTTCTTCTTGAATTCTTAATTCGAGTTTTCTTTTTTTTCTTTGAATTTTGTGAATTTTGCTATGAATCGTTGTAGCTAAACTTTAATACTTGGTTGACGTAGACGAAGCCCTTGATTTTACTTATTCATGATATTTTGATTTTCAATGTTTGATTTTTATCAAGTATCAAGAATTATTCTGAATTGATTGATATGCTTGTGTATGAGATTTTTAGATTGGCCATCTTAGGATTTCATTATACAAACGAATGCTAAATTAGAATTCAAATCCGTAATTGTTTGAAACATCTAATTTGCGAAGCAATTATGATTAATATTTTCTGCTGTTGAATTTGTTAAATCGTAGGAATAATAATTGACTAGGCTAAATTCATCCGCTTGTGTATGGGTTGTCTAGCTTTATCAGTTTTACTAGTTTGAATGCTACCGTGGATTTAAATCTGATCGCTGGTATTGGGTTAGTTTATGGGATAAGGGTTAACTTAGACTGCTGTTGTCTAGTTAACTAAAATTAAGGTGAAACAGGAATAAATTTCCAATGGTGAATATTTGATAAGATTAATTATTTTTAGATGATCAATGATTGAATGAATAATATCAAGGGTGTAGTCGACCGATACCAAGTCTTATTTCTTATTGATTTCTTCAGTTAATTTTTAATCTTGCGTGATAGTGATAATTTAATTATTTAATTGCTAAGATTTTTAGTAGTTAATCTCAACTCCAAAACCCCCTTTTATTTTAAAGCACACTTTTAAATTTACCTTTCCTCGTGGGAATGATCCCTACCCACGCTACTGCATTATTTTTTTATCTGATTGAGTCGTGTAATTTGGGCGTACGCGATAAGCGCTACCAAATTTTGGCGCCGTTTCCGGGGATCGGTGTTAATTTATTGTTTTCTTTGTTTATTTTAGTTTATTTTTTTTTATTTTAAATTTTTTTTATTTTATTCCTCGTAGTGCTACTCTGGTTTGTTCATGCTTTCAGGTGACATTGCTGAAGAATATTTTCTCTACGATTCGGAAATAGAAAGGACCTTGCATACGCGGAGGAGAGAACTTCGTAGGAATAACAAGAGGAAGCTGCTCGAGCTGCATTCCCAGAAGAAGAGATGGCTGCTAACGCTAATATGAGTTTGAGACAATTGGGCACTCCTGATCCAAATCAACAGCCCTTATGCATTACTTTTCCAACTCTAGAAAATAATGCTAATTTTGAATTGAAATCTGGACTGATACACTTACTGCCTGCTTTTCATGGTCTTGCAGGTGATGATCCGCACAAGCATCTGATGGAATTCCACGTGGTGTGTTCAAGCATGAAACCGCATGGAGTTACAGAGGAGCAGATTCAGCTCAGAGCCTTTCCTTTCTCTTTAAAAAGTTATGCTAAGGATTGGCTGTACTACCTACCTTCTGGATCCATCACCACCTGGACTGAGATGAAGAGGATATTTTTAGAGAAGTACTTTCCAGCTTCTAGGGCAGTAAACATCCGGAAAGAAATTTATGGATGCAAACAGTAGATGGGAGAGTCACTGCACGAGTATTGGGAGCGCTTCAAGAAACTTTACGCCAGCTGTCCGCAGCACCAGATAAGTGAAAATTTACTAATTCAATACTGTTATGAAGGATTGTTGTCTCATGACAGGAGTATGATGGATGCGGCTAGTAGAGGAGTTTTTGTGGACAAAACTCCGGTGCAATCAAGGAACTTAATAGAAAATATGGCTGCTAATTCTCAGCAATTTGGCACCAACAGAAGTGATCATGCACCAAGGAAGAGTAACGAGGTAAATGTTTCTTCCCTTGAACAACAATTGAGCAAACTGACGTCTCTTGTGCGTCATATGGCTGTAGGGAATGGAAAAATTGCTAAGGTATGTGGAATTTGTACTCAAGTGGGACATGCAACTGACATGTGCCCCACTCTTCAAGAGGGGTACGCGGAACAAGTCAATGCAGCTGGAGGATTTCCAGGACCACCTCAACAGAAGTATGATCCTTACTCCAACACGTACAATCAAGGTTGGAGGGATCATCAGAACCTCAGATACGGAAATCCACAAGCGAATCCACCTGGACCTCAAGCACCACAGCACAATCAATCTTATAGGCCGCCGTACCCTCCACCACAACGCCCTTAGATTCCTATGCCAGGTGAGTCTCTTGAAAACATAGTTCAAAATCTTGCCACTAATACTTTGGCTTTTCAACACGACACCCGAACGATCATCCAAAACTTAAATACCCAAATGGGCCAGCTCGCTGCAGCAATTAGCAAGTTGGAAGCACAAAATTCCAGCCGTTTACCTTCACAAACATTGGTGAATCCGAAGGAGAACATGAGTGCTATTACTTTGAGGAGTGGAAAGGAGCTGCAGATTCAAGATGGATTGGTCAAAGAACCGGTAAAGATTGAAGGGGACAAAGAAGCTAAGGTGGAGGAGAGTGAGCCCATTCCTAAAGAAGCACCGAGAGGTAAGTTCCCTCCTTTTTCTGAGTACAAACCTGTAGCCCCTTTTCCCTTAGCTTTAAAGGACTCTAGGAAAAATGAGGGGATTAAGGAGCTCTATGAAACTTTTCGTAGATGCGAGGTAAACATTCCACTGTTAGATGCTATTAAGCAAGTAACTCGCTATGCTAAATTTTTGAAAGAATTATGTACTGCGAAAAGAAAACAAAAATTGAAGGGTTGTAAGAAAATTGAATTGGGAGAACATGTCTCTGCTGTTATTCAAAGAAAGGTACCTACAAAATGCAAGGACCCAGGTATGTTCTCGATTCCATGTAAAATATGAGATGTTCAGCTTGATACAGCCATGCTAGATTTAGGAGCGTCGATTAATGTCATGCCATACTCTGTTTATGCTTCCTTAAATCTTGGGTCTTTGAATGAAACTGATATTGTTATCCAAATGGATGATCGATCTACTATTTTTCCAAGGGGTTTATTAGAAGATGTCCTAGTGCAAGTTGGCGAATTGGTCTTCCTGGCTGATTTTTATATTCTTGACATGAAAAACAATGAATTAAATAGCCCTATTTTATTAGGAAGACCATTCTTGAAAACTTCTAAGTCTGTAATAGATGTTGATAACGGTACTCTCACTATGGAATTCGATGGGAAAATTGCCAAATTTAATATTTTTGATGCCCTGAAAAATCCTGTTTGTGAAAGTGTTGTTAATATACTTGCAACGCCTGCTGAAATTTCCACTGCTAAAATTTTTGTCTCTCATATGCAGGTACCTAAAGCCGCGACAAAATATCCTCCTGATAACGCAAAAAGGTTGCCCATGAGAAAAGAGAAACGGGGTCAAGGAGCTAGCACCTCCAAGAAATTGACGCAGCAAATGCTTGGGACCAAATTTTCTGGAAAATGTTTTAAATGGGTGAAGGTGGACAAAGGAACCAGATTTAAACCACTCTGAGAACTGCAACATTCAGTCGAGCCAATGACCGTAAACAAAGGCTCTGACTGGGAGGCAACCCAGTGTTTCTTTCCTTTTTACTTCTGCTCGTTTTTATTTCTTTTACTTTCTTTAGTCTTAATTTTATGTTTATGTTGTTTTTTGTTTTTCGAAAATTTTGAAAAATTCAAAAAAAATTTATTTTTGTTGTCTCGCTCGATCCGCAATATCTTGCCAATCGAGCGAGAGCTTTTTTGCTCGGGACAGTAAGGTTAACAATTTGTCTCGCTCGATCCACAACATCTTGCAGATCGAGCGAGAGCATTTTTTCGTCGGGACAGTAAGTTACATAATTTGTCTCGCTCGATCCGCAACATCTTGCGGATCGAGCGAGAACACTTTTACCTTAATAAAACGCCGACTCCCTTCCCCCTTCTTCCTTTATTTCCTTCTTATTCTCTCTTTTCTCTCTTGTGTCTCCCTCGAACCCCACCTTTCATTTTTAGCTAATTTTCCTCCCTAATTTCATATTTCCATCTTTTAATTCGCAGGCAAATCTCTCGAAAGTTCCACCACAACTCTTCGGACGCCATCTTCTCCGATCATCTTCTCCGGCCTCTCTCACATCGGAACTTCACGCCTACCGCCTGTCACCATCCTCGATTTTTGTCGTCGTGGGTTATTTTCGTCGAGCTTTTCTCCTTAGGCATCTCCCAGACGTAGTTCATCATTGTTGATCTTGTGTTCTTCAAGGGGTTGCCGGATTCTTCTTCGCACGCAAGGTGTTCGACGAATTGCACCTATCACTTTTACTCTCATCTCCCTACTATTCATGGTCACTTTCAACCACCACCGCAAGCCCAGCCAAGGCCACCTCCTCCTCCTCGGCGATCTCAAGCTGATGCCATCCGCGAGCTCACGGCCTTCGCCCAACATCAGAATGCATACAATACAGTGGCGGTGTATAATTCGCAGGCTTTGGATTCTTTGTTGCGCAATCTGACAATCCACCATGGTCTTGATCCAAATGCTGTGCCAGCCGCTCTGCCGTATCCACCACCTTTCCCATTCCAATACGCCGCCCCTTTCCTTCCTCCGGAGGCTGAAGAGGAAGATGCCGCAGACATGTGAACCAGGGGAGTCCCGTTTTGCGTTCTAGCATTTCATTCTGTTTCATTGTTTGGTTGTGTTCTTCTTTTGTTTTTGCATTGAGGACAATGTGTTGTTTATGTGTGGGGGGGTTGAAAGATTGGGTGCCCGGTGAGCCAACTTGTGGTTAAGGGCTTTGATGACTCTTTGTATAAACAATCTTTTGTTTAATATAATTTACACTTTTATTAATGGCAATGACTTTATCTTTCTTCATATTGTTATATTGTGATATACTATTGTTGTTTTGATAAAGACCTTGAATATATTATAGTGTATGTAAGATGTGGTAGTACATGGGGATGACTATCATGAAACACATCTTATAGTCACTGTATATTCTAAACAGTTCCTAGTCGATTGAGCCGTCCGTTAATAGGGATAAGGATCGCTCGAGATTGAGACTAGCATTTGTGATGCCGAGTACCACGTTTCATTGGTATGGAACATAGAGATGTTCGAAGCATGCAAATGGATATTCATACGATGAATGATCGAACTACCCTATCCGGACTTTCCAAGTGGTTATCACTTATCGAGTGGATGAAGTCCGCGGTTTTGGTTGTACACCATTAGTCCTTACTACTTGAAACATCATTGAGACTCTATATGCTAGTACTGTGCTTTGACTCGTTTACCGACTCTATTGGGGTCATCAGGTGTCGGGATTGGGTACAGTTACGACACATATAGGAGTCGATGCTTTGTTGTCAAGGATTCACCACATACTTGCGAGTGTGGATATCCTATGCAATCTGAGGAGATATTAGTGTGACGAACCTCTGGCCAGAGTACATGATGTGTTTTAAGAAATGGTTTCTTAGAAGCACATGCGATGTCACTATTTGATCTTCAAGATGCATTGCATAGTTATCGAATCTCGAACGACTCTCGATTTACCAATGGTTGTTGATTCGATCGGGATATATGGATGAAGGGACCGTACTGTACGCTAACCAAAATCTATTGGTTCTTGCAAGCACTATCAGTGATACCTAGGGAATCATGGGGCGATGTTGCTAGGCGCTCTTACCATGATTCGATGGGCAAGTCGGAAATTGTTGTTCCGAGTCACAAGGAGTTGTGAGCCCACGGCTAGCTGTATCCCTGAACCATTGAGGGTCACACAAGTAATGGATTTTTAATCCCCGTTGAGATAGTTAAATTTAAAGAGTTAAATTTAATGAACAAAGAAGTGGGACTTCTTATTTAAGAGTAGAGGAGTAAGATTTCCTAAAATGACATAGAGATGGTGATTTTTGGAAACCACTGAATTCGGATTCAGAAAATTTATCTTGACTTTAAAAGGTGCAGAAATGGTTTCTGTGCACATTGGTGAAATTGGTTTATCAATCTGAGTCACAATGAATTTTATATTAATTTCTGAACATGCGAGCTTTGCTTGTCAGGCTTGAACTTATGACTAATGGGCCCTAAGCTATTAGCAGCCCACATTATAAATAAGTTATTGCAGTACAGAAGTTATACAACAGAGGTCACAATTTTCGAAAACCCTAGCTGTTTTTCTCTCTAAGTGGCCGCCCCCCTCCCTCTCTGCTCGGGAAAATCCAGCCTGTGAATTTTGAATTTGCAGTCTGGTTTAACGGATCAAATTCGTTAATTCTCTTCGTAGAAACTTCTGATAAATTTTCTAGTGCAATCTATCAAAGGGATTAAATCTCTGTTCGTGGACCTGATTGAAGAATTGTTCGTCCATCAGTTCCTGGGATATACAACAAGAGCAGATTAATCTGTTGGTGTCCATAATCTCGATTCGAGATTGGAGGTAAAAATTTAATTGTTATTTAATTTTTACACACACAATTTAATCGTAAAGTTTTGATACCCATTATGGAATCGTTCCATATAAAATTTTTAAACTTCCGCTGCACCGGGTATCAATTCTGATTGATCTGATCACCGTTCTCCAACAGTGGTATCAGAGCCAGGTTGCTCAGATCAAGCGATTAAATTAATCGATTGTACAAAAATTTTTTAAGCCTCGGTTTTTGAAACAAAATAAATTTTTTAAAAAATAAATTTTTTTTTTTTTCGGGCAAAACACGGGCAGCGATTGGATCGCTGTCCGGGGGGCAGCGATGGTCGCTGCCCAGGGCAGCGCAGCGCAAGGCGCTACGCAGGGCAACGCACGGCGCTGCCCAGGGCAGCGACGGGCTGCCCGGCCCGAGCCCCTTTTGGGCCGCGGGCCGCCCGGGATCGTCCCGGGCGGCCCGGGAAAAATTAATTTTTTATTTTAAATTAAATTTTAATATGTTAAAATTCTATTTTTGGTCCGATCGAAAATTGTTTTTGATTGGTCCACGAGGCGTCGGATCGAATTGTTCGAGTCCGAAAATTTTAAAATTGATTTTTGGATAAATTTGAATTTTTGGAAAATTTATAGATTTTATCCGTTAAATCAGATTTTATGAAATTAATTATTTTTGGTACAATTGATGATAAGATATGATCTTATGGATATATTGAGTAAAATATGATTTTATGTATAAAATTGGATTTTATATGTAAAATATGATTTTATTTGATAAAAAGATAAAATATGATTTTGTATGTAAAATAAGATTTTATATATGGAATATGATTTTATCCTTTTAAATATAATTGCCATTGCATGTTATCCAATAAATTAATTTTGAATTAAATATTATTGGATAAGGATGATCGATTGCCATGACCAATTTTGTAGGTGTATGTTAGGAATTTACATTTGTTTTTATTGTTGTTAAATTTATTAATGGGCCTGGTTTATGGCCCAATATGAATTGTCATATGTAATAAAAGTGGGCCTGATTTATGGCCCGTTCCCACCCCTTAAAATGTATCCCCTACTTGTCATAGTTATTTATTGTAAATACATTAGACTTAGTGGGAGATGAAGATTTGAAGACGGAGGTGGGCCCAGCAGACAATAAAGACTGAAGAAATGTAAATTGGAAGCTCAATGTAATAGGATTGCATTGCATACCTGCATATTACCTAGGATTGGACTTAGACTCGTGATTGGCAATCACGGGTCGATTAGAAATGGAATTGATCATCCCATATAATATATGATATTATAGTTGTATTCATGTTTTAGACTAAATTGTATGAATCCCGCAAGCATACAAATTTTAAAATGATGAGACCTATTTTCAAAATTAAAATCCCTCATTTTAAATATGATTTAAAATTGATATCAAGATAAATAAAGGAAATTTAAATATTGTTTAAATGTTCCTACCTTCCATCAACGATCAATGTATGAGATGCTACCCGCGGATACGGTCCGGCTCATATTATTGGGGGGGGGGGGGGGCCGTTCGTCGAAAAGCTGTACATTGGATCGACACATGTTGTAAGTTGGGTGGAACTCCCATGGGATTGGCTCATATTATTGGGGGATCCACATGGCGACCGTCCATCACAACTTAATATTGATGGGTCATCTTGACATGTCACAATAAACGGCGTCATATTATTGGGCCCTTATTGGACATGAGGTAAAAACATGGAGGTTGCTTTGGAAGCAATTGGGCTCTACCTTTTGAAAATTATGGTTGGCTGATATTATTCGGGACCATAGTTTGTCAATTGGACTCCATGTTCCCACTAAGGAAAACAGTTTCCCATTTTCACTAGAGGGTAGTGAAATCGTTAAAATAGTGGGAGTGAGATTCATAAAATAAATTTCGCCTATTTTATGTCTTAGTAAATTAATTAAACAATCACTGATAATTGTCTGTTTCTTTTCAGTATTTCATAAAGATGAATTCGCGCAATCCACTATTCTCTATTCTCGAACAAAATAAACTGACTGGCGCAAACTATACGGAATGGTTCCGTAAGTTGAAGATTGTCTTAACCTCGGAGAAGATGCTCTGCGTGTTAGAAAAATCTCCTCCGAAGAAAGCACCAGCTGATATAAGTCCGGAAGAGTTGGCCAAACTTGATACATGGTGGGACCATGATATCAAGGCCAAATGCTATATGCAAGCCTCGATGTCTGATGAACTCCAAAGGCGATTTGAGGATACCGTGAATGCTGCTGACATTCACGTACAACTCAGGGAACTTTTTGGGGCTCAATCGAGAGATAAAAGGTTCGCTACTGTAAAAGAGCTAATGACGTGTCGCATGTGTGAAGGGACTTCGGTCCGTGATCATGGGGTACGAGTGATTTGGCTCATACAGAAGTTGGTAACGCTTGATTTGGTGTTGGAGCATGAACTCGACGTGGACTTATTACTTCTCTCTCTTCCTTCTTTGTTTGACGGATTTGTGGTGAATTTCAATATGAACAAGATAGAGGCCTCCCTTGAAGAGATGGTCAATATGCTTGTAACATATGAAGCCACCTTAAAGAAGGATAAACCGGTTCTCTTGGTGGGCTCCTCTTCCTCTGCTAAGAAGGGGCCAAGTACAAAGGGTAAGAAACGTTCTGCCCCACCCAAGAAAATCGGACCCGAGAAGAAGAACAAGACAAAGGCTTCAAACATGGAAAAGTCCAAGGATGTTTGCCATTACTGCAAGAAACCCGGTCATTGGAAACGTAACTGCAAGGAATATCTAGAGCAGTTGCGAACTGCGAAGGGTATGTTCTATATTGAAATAAATGTTTCACTTAATACTACTTCTTGGGTATTGGATACCAGATGTGGATCTCACATTTGCAATGATTTGCAAGTGATGAAAAGAAGTCGCAAGCTTAGAATGGGTGAGACCCAGCTGAGGCTCGGAAATGGTTCTAGAGTTGAAGCAAAAGCTGTGGGAGACATTTATTTAATTTTGCAGAACGATTTTAAGTTACTTTTGAGAGATGTTTTATTTGTTCCAGATTTGATTAAAAACATTATTTCTGTTTCTATGCTAGATAGAGATGGTTTTTCTTGCAATTTTGTGAATGGGATTTGCAATATTTACAAGAATGAATGTTTGATTGGAAATGGACAACTTGAAAACGATCTATATAACTTAAAATTAAAAGACGTTCCAATAAATTATGTTGATAAACCGGTAACAACAAACAAAAGGAAAATCGATAGTCAAAACCCGGCAAACCTTTGGCATGCTAGGCTAGGTCATATTTCCTCAAGGAGGATGAACAAGTTAGTGGGAGAGGGCATGTTTGATATGTCTGATATTAACTCTCTACCTACTTGTGAGTCCTGCCTGGAAGGAAAAATGACTAAATCTCCTTTCAAGGGGAAACCTGAGCGTAGTCAAAATCTGTTGGATTTGATCAATTCAGATGTTTGTGGTCCATTTAGAATTGGTACTCAATTTGGCCACACCTACTTCATTACCTTTACTGATGATTATTCGAGGTATGTGTATTTATATTTAATGAAATATAAGTCTGAAGCATTTGAAAAGTTCAAAGAATTCAAGGCTGAAGTAGAAAACAAACTAGGTAAAAGTATTAAAGCACTTCGATCGGATCGAGGTGGAGAATACTTAAGTACCGAGTTTTTGGACTATCTGAAAGAGAATGGGATTTTCTCTCAGTGGACTCCTTCTATGACACCTCAGCTGAATGGTGTATCGGAGCGTCGTAATCGAACTTTGTTGGACATGGTTCGATCCATGATGAGCTTCACTGAGCTTCCACCTTCGTTTTGGGGCTATGCGCTTGAAACGGCGGTATTGTTGTTGAACAACGTCCACACCAAAGCAGTGGAAAAAACACCATACGAGTTATGGAATGGCAAAACTCCTAATTATTCGTACTTGAGGATTTGGGGATGTCCTGCCTACGTGAAGCAGACAGTGGGAGATAAGTTGGATAGTCGATCCACCTTATGTTATTTTGTAGGGTATCCGAAGAATTCAATCGGATATTATTTCTATCATCCTGCTGAAACAAAGGTGTTTGTTTCAAGGAATGCCACCTTCTTGGAGAAGGAGTTCTTAATGGATAAGAAAGGCGAGATGATGGAACTCGAAGAAATTCGAGAAGAACCCGAAATACAAAATAATGATCCTACACCTCAGGAACCAGTGATGGACACGCCTATACCTATAAGTTCCGAGAGGACTTCTAGACCTCCTATTCGATATGGTCTTTTTCTTGAAGGGGATCAAGATGAACCCGACGTTGGATGTGATCCAAGAAACTTCAAGGAAGCAATTTCTGATGCGGATTCAAATTTATGGCTTGAAGTTATGCAGTCGGAAATAGATTCGATGCATACAAACCAAGTTTGGTCTTTAGTAGATCCTTCCGATGGAATTGTTCCAATAGGGTGTAACTGGATCTACAAGAGAAAGCTTGGGCCTAATGGTAAGGTATTGACCTACAAGGCACGATTGGTGGCGAAAGGTTATACTCAAAGACAAGGAGTTGACTATGATGAAACCTTTTCACCAGTTGCAATGTTCAAGTCCATAAGAATCATTATTGCCATAGCTGCTTGGTATGACTATGAGATATGGCAAATGGATGTGAAGAATGCATTTCTTAATGGAAACATTAGGGAAGAGATAGAGAAAATGACACATGTACCATATGCGTCAGCCATAGGTAGTATCATGTATGGGATGATATCTACCAGACCGGATGTAGCATTTGCTCTGAGTATCACGAGCAGATATCAAGCTAATCCCGGTCAAATGCATTGGAAAGCCGTGAAGGACATTCTTAAGTACTTACGAAGGACTAAGAATATGTTCATGGTATATGGAGGAAGAGAACTGAAATTGGAAGGCTATACCGACTCTAGCTTCCAAAGTGACGTGGATGACTCGAAGTCAACCTCTGGATTTGTGTTCATGCTAAATGGCGGTGCTGTCTCTTGGAAGAGTTCCAAGCAGGACACCATAGCGGATTCCACCACTGAGGCAGAATACATTGCGGCATCAGCTGCTGCTAAAGAGGCCGTTTGGATGAGGAATTTCGTCCAAGAGTTGGACGTTATTCCTAAAGTTGTTGGTCCAGTCCCAGTGTACTGTGACAACACGGGTGCCGTTGCTCAGGCAAAGGAATCAAGGTCTCATCAAAGATCCAAACACGTACTGAGGAAATACCACATAATCCGGGAGATCGTGGAAAGAGGAGACATCACTGTCGAGAGAGTGGCCTCTACAGACAATATCGCTGATCCACTTACTAAGCCCTTGCCAGGACCATTATTTGACAAACATCGCGAAGCAATGGGACTGCGTAGTATGACTAGTTGGCTTTAGGGCAAGTGGGAGATTGAAAGAGTGGGTGCCCGGTGAGCCAACTTGTGGCTAAGGGCTTTGATGACTCTTCGTATAAACAATCTTTTGTTTAATATAATTTACACTTTTATTAATGGCAATGACTTTATCTTTCTTCATATTGTTATATTGTGATATACTATTGTTGTTTTGATAAAGACCTTGAATATACTATAGTGTATGTAAGATGTGGTAGTACATGGGGATGACTATCATGAAACACATCTTATAGTCACTGTATATTCTAAACAGTTCCTAGTCGATTGAGCCGTCCGTTAATAAGGATAAGGATCGCTCGAGATTGAGACTAGCATTTGCGATGCCGAGTACCACGTTTCATTGGTATGGAACATAGAGATGTTCAAAGCATGCAAATGGATATTCATACGATGAATGATCGAACTACCCTATCCGGACTTTCCAAGTGGTTATCACTTATCGAGTGGATGAAGTCCGCGGTTTTAGTTGTACACCATTAGTCCTTACTACTTGAAACATCATTGAGACTCTATATGCTAGTACTGTGCTTTGACTCGTTTACCGACTCTATTGGGGTCATCAGGTGTCGGGATTGGATACAGTTACGACACATATAGGAGTCGATGCTTTGTTGTCAAGGATTCACCACATACTTGCGAGTGTGGATATCCTATGCAATCTGAGGAGATATTAGTGTGACGAACCTCTGGCCAGAGTACATGATGTGTTTTAAGAAATGGTTTCTTAGTAGCATATGCGATGTCACTATTTGATCTTCAAGATGTATTGCATAGTTATCGAATCTCGAACGACTCTTGATTTACCAATGGTTGTTGATTCGATTGGGATATATGGATGAAGGGACCGTACTGTACGCTAACCAAAATCTATTGGTTCTTGTATGCACTATCAGTGATACCTAGGGAATCATGGGGCGATGTTGCTAGGCGCTCTTACCATGATTCGATGGGCAAGTCGGAAATTGTTTTTCCGAGTCACAAGGAGTTGTGAGCCCACGGCTAGCTGTATCCCTGAACCATTGAGGGTCACACAAGTAATGGATTTTTAATCCCCATTGAGATAGTTAAATTTAAAGAGTTAAATTTAATGAACAAAGAAGTGGGACTTCTTATTTAAGAGTAGAGGAGTAAGATTTCCTAAAATGACATAGGGATGGGCATTTTTGGAAACAACTGAATTCGGATTCAAAAAATTTATCTTGACTTTAAAAGGTGCAGAAATGGTTTCTGTGCACATTGGTGAAATTGGTTTATCAATCTGAGTCACGATGAATTTTATATTAATTTCTGAACATGCGGGCTTTGCTTGTCAGGCTTGAACTTATGACTAATGGGCCCTAAGCTGTTAGCAGCCCACATTATAAATAAGTTATTGCAGTACAGAAATTATACAACAGAGGTCACAATTTTCGAAAACCCTAGCTGTTTTTCTCTCTAAGTGGCCGCCCCCCTCCCTCTCTACTCGGGAAAATCCAGCCTGTGAATTTTGAATTTGCAGTCTGGTTTAACAGATCAAATTCGTTAATTCTCTTCGTAGAAACTTCTGATAGATTTTCTAGTGCAATCTATCATTGGGATTAAATCTCTGTTCGTGGACCTGATTGAAGAATTGTTCGTCCATCAGTTCCTGGGATATACAACAAGAGCAGAGTAATCTGTTGGTGTCCATAATCTCGATTCGAGATTGGAGGTAAAAATTTAATTGTTATTATTTTTACACACACAATTTAATCGTAAGGTTTTGATACCCATTATGGAATCGTTCCATATAAAACTTTTAAACTTCCGCCGCACCGGGTATCAATTCTGATTGATCTGATCACCGTTCTCCAACAGGGGTTGCATTACATGCATTTTGTTTCTTTTGTTTCGTTGTTGCATTGTCTTGTGTTGTTATGCATTGTATTGTTGTTATATTCGTTGTGTTATCCAAATACATGAGTTGAGGTTGAAATCATTAGCCTATGACGAGATAGTTGAAAAAATGGATTTTGAAAAAAAAAAAAATTAACTCTCGATTGGATATGAGAAACTTGAGGTTGAGTAGTGAATATTCTTAAGCACACATGTTTCACCAGTGAAGTGTAGCGATGTATTAGATATCGTGGATGTCTGTTGGACCATTGCACGACAATAGGTGTTTGTGAAACTTGATAGTGTTTGAATCTTGATGATTTCTTTGATATGACATAAATGATCTTAGGCGCACCTAGAAAAAAAAATAAAATAATAAATTTTACAACTCCATCCGGGCCTTGACAGGATTTAAATCCTAAAAGAGCAAGATCAAGGCTAAGTATGCGGATAAAATGGGGTTGATGCTCCATTCGGGCTATAGACGAGGGGATTGAAATCCTAATCCTGTCTTTGTTGTAGCTATGTTTGCGGGTAATTATTGTAAGAGTGGGTGCCCAGTGAGCCAACTGTGTGGCTATGGGCTTTGTTGACTCTTTGTATAAACAATCTTTTGTTTAATATTATTTACACTTTTATGGCAATGACTTTATATTACTTCATATTGTTATATTGTGATATACTATTGTTGTTTTGATAAAGACCTTGAATATACTATAGTGTATGTAAGATGTGGTAGAACATGGAGATGTCTATCATGAAATACATCTTATAGTCACTGTATATTCTAAAACCGTTCCTAGTCGATTGAGCCGTCCGATAATAAGGATAAGGATCGCTCGAGTTTGAGACTAGCATTTGCGATGCGGAGTACCACGTTTCATTGGTAGGGAACATGGAGATGTTCGAAGCATGCAAATGGATATTCATAGGATGAATAGTCGAACTACCCTATCCGGACTTTCCAAGTGGTTATCACTTATCGAGTGGATAAAGTCCGCGGTTTTGGTTGTACACCATTAGTCCTTACGACTTGAAACATCATGGAGACTCTATATGCTAGTGCTGTGCTTTGACTCGTTTACCGACTCTATGGGGGTCATCAGGTGTCGAGATTGGGTACAGTTACGACACATCTAGGAGTCAATGCATTGTTGTCAAGGATTCACCACATACTTGCGAGTGTGGATATCCTATGCGATCTGAGGAGATATTAGTGTGACAAATCTCTGGCCAGAGTACTTGATGTGATTTAAGAAATGGTTTCTTAGTAGCACATGCGATGTCACTAATTTGATCTTCAAGATGTATTGCATAGTTATCGAATCTTGAGCGACTCTCGATATACCAATGGTTGTTGATTCGATCGGGATATTTGGATGAAGGGACCGTACTGTACGCTAACCAAAATCTACTGGTTCTTGTAGGCACTATCAGTGATACCTAGGGAATCATGGGGCGATGTTGCTAGGCGCTTTACCATGATTCGTTGGGCAAGTCGGAAAGTGTTGTTCCGAGTCACAAGGAGTTGTGAGCCCACGGCTAGCTGTATCCCTGAACCATTGAGGGTCACACAGTGTAATGGAGTTTTAATCCCGTTGAGATAGTTAAATTTAAAGAGTTAAATTTAATGAACTAAGGAGTTGGACTTCTTAAATAAGAGTAAGGGAGTAGGATTTCCTAAAATGACATAGGGATGGACATTTTTGGAAACCACTGAATTCGGATTCAGGAAAATTTATTTTGACTTTAAAACGTGCAGAAATGGTTTCTGTGCACATTGGTGAAATCGTTTCATCAATCGGAGTCACGATGAATTTTATATTAATTTCTGAACGAGTGGGCTTTGCTTGTCGGGCCCCAGCTTATGACTAATGGGCCCTAAGGTGTTAGTGGCCTGCATTATAAATAAGTTATTTCAGTACAGAAATTATACACAACAGGTCATAATTTTTGAGACAGAGCAAAAATCGAACCCTAGCCTCTCTCTCAACAAATCGGCCGAACCCCCCTCCCTCTCTGTCTGAGAAATTCCGGTCTGTGATTTTGAATCGCAGTAAGGAATAACGAATCAAATTCGTGTATTCTCTTCGCAGAAAACTTCTGATAGATTTTCTAGTGCAATCTATCAGAGGGATTAAACCTCTGTTCGTGGACCTGATTGAAGGCGTTCATCGGTTCCAGGGAGAGACAACAAGAGCAGAATTGTTCTGTTGGTGTCCATTAATCTCGTTGCGAGATTTGAGGTAAAATTTATTTAATTGTTATTTAAATTTTACACACAATAATTCAATCGTTGTATGGTTGATACCCACACCATGGAATCGTTCCATGAGAAAATTTTTAAACTTCCGCTGCACCGGGTATCAATCGTAATTGGTCTGGGAACTCGCCAGTTATCCAACAGTGGTATCAGAGCCAGGTTGCTCAGATCAATCGATTGAATTAATCAATTGTACAAAATTTTTGAGTCTCGGTTTTTGAAACAAAATAAATATTTTTAATAAAAAAATTTTTTTTTTTTTTCCGGGGGCGAAACCCGGGTAGCGATTGGATCGCTGCCCGGAGGGGGCAGCGATGGTCGCTGCCCCCAGGGGCGGCGCACGGCGCCGCCCAGGGCGGCGCACGGCGCTGCCCAGCGCAGCGCTGGGCGCTGCGCAGGGCAGCGCTCGGCGCTGCCCAGGGCGGCGCACAGCGCCGCCCAAGGGCGGCGCTCGGCGCCGCCCAGGGCGACGCACGGCGCCGCCCAGCGGCGGCGCCAGGCGCCGCCAGGGCAGCAAACGTTGCTGCCCTAAGGGGGCAGCCGGGCTACCCCGGCCCGCGCCCCGGGTGCGGGCCAACCCGGGAGTGTCCCGGGTGGCCCGCGGGAAAAATTAATATTTTATTAAAATTAATTTTAATATGTTAAAATTTTATTTTTGGTCCGGTCAAAAATTGTTTTTGATTGGTTCACGAGATTTCGGATCGAATTGTTCGAGTCCGTAAATTTAAAATTGATTTTGGATAAATTTGAATTTTTGGAAAATTTTAATATTTTATCCGTAAATTGAATTTTGAAATCAATTATTTTGGTACAATTGATGATAAGATATGATCTTATGATATATTGAGTAAAATATGATTTTATTTGTAAAATTGGATTTTATAGATAAAATATGATTTTATTTGATATGGAGATAAAATATGATTTTATATGTGAAATGTGATTTTATATATAAAATATGATTTTATCTTGTTTAAATTTGAAATGCCACAGCATGTTATCCAATAAATTAATTTTGAATTAAATGTTATTGGATAAGGATGATCGATTGCCATGACCAATTTTGTAGGTGTATGTTAGGAATTTACATTTTGTCTTTATTGTTGTTGGTTTTATTAATGGGCCTGGTTTATGGCCCGATATGAATGTCATATGTAATAAAAGTGGGCTTGGTTTATAGCCCGTTCCCACCCCCTAAAAATGTATCCCCTACTTGTCATTGTTATTTATTGTAAATACATTAGATTTAGTGGGAGATCAAGATTTGAAGATGGTGGGCCCAGCAGACAATGAAGACTGAAGAAATGTAAATTGGAAGCATATGTAATAGGATTGCATTTGCATACTGCATATTACCTAGGATTGGACTAAGACCCGTGATTGGCAACCACGGGTCAATTAGAAATGGAATCGATCATCCTATATAATATGTGATATTATGATTGTATGCATGTTTAGACATAAATTGCGTGAATCCGGCAATGCATGCAATAAATTAAATATGATGAGACAAATATTTTTATAAATAAAATCCCTCATTTTAAATATGATTTAAAATTTATATCAAGATAAATAAAGGAAATTTAAATATTGTTTAAATGTTCCTACCTTCCATCAACGGTCAATGTATGTGATGCTACCCGCGGATACGGTCCGGCTCATATTATTGGGGGGCCCGTCCGTCGGAAAGCTGTACATTGGATCGACAAATGTTGTAAGTTGGGTGGAACTCCCATGGGATCGGCTCATATTATTGGGGGATCCACATGGCGACCGTCCATCACAACTTAATATTGATGGGTCATCTTGACATGTCACTTTAAACGGCGTCATATTATTGGGCCCTTATTGGACATGAGGTAAATACATGGGGGTTGCTTTGGAAGCAATTGGGCTCTACCTTTTGAGAATTATGGTTGGCTGATATTATTCGGGACCATAAGTTTGTCAATTGGACTCCATGTTCTCACTAAGGAAAAAGTTTCCCGTTTTCACTAGAGGGTGGTGAAATCGTTAAAATAGTGGGAGTGAGATTCATAAAATTAAATTCGCCTATTTTATGTCTTAGTAAATTGTTAAACAATCATTGATATATGTCTGTTTTTTCCTTTTCAGTATTTCATACAATGAATTCGCGAAATCCTTTATTCTCGATCCTCGAACAAAACAAGCTGACTGGCGCCAACTATACGGAATGGTTCCGGAAGTTGAAGATTGTCTTAACTTCGGAGAAAATGCTCTACGTGTTAGAGAAAGCACCTCCGAAGGAAGCACCAGCTGACATAAGTCCGGAGGAATTGGCCAAACTTGATGCATGGTGTGACCATGACATCAAGACCAAATGCTATATGCAAGCCTCGATGTCTGATGAACTCCAGAGGCGATTTGAGGACACGGTGAATGCTGCTGACATTCACACGCAACTCAAGGAACTTTTTGGGGCTCAGTCGAGGGCTGAAAGGTTCTCTACTGTTAAGGAGTTGATGACGTGCCGCATGCGTGAAGGGACTTCGGTCCGTGATCATGGGGTACGAGTGATTTGGCTCATACAGAAGTTAGCGACCCTTGATTTGGTGTTGGAGCATGAACTCAATGTGGACTTGCTGCTTCTATCTCTTCCTTCTTCATTTGATGGATTCGTGATAAATTTTAATATGAACAAGATAGAGGCCACCCTTGAAGAGATGGTCAATATGCTCGTTACATATGAATCCACACTTAAGAAGGATAAGCCAGCTTTCTTGGTGGGCTCCTCATCTTCTGCTAAGAAGGGGCCAAGTATGAAGGGCAAGAAACGTTCTGCCCCACCCAAGAAAGTGGAACCCGAGAAGAAGCAAAAGACAAAGGCTTCAAACGATGGAAAATCCAAGGATGTTTGCCATTACTGCAAGAAGCCGGGTCATTGGAAGCGCAACTGCAAGGAGTATCTTGAGCAGTTGGGAACTGCAAAGGGTATGTTCTATATCGAAATAAACATGTCACTTAATACAACTTCTTGGGTATTGGATACCGGATGTGGTTCTCACATTTGCAATGATTTGCAGGTGATGACAAGAAGTCGCAGGCTTAGAATGGGTGAGACCCAGCTGAGGCTCGGGAATGGTTCCAGAGTTGAAGCTACGACCATTGGAGATGTTTGTTTGATTTTGCAGAATGGTTTTAAATTATTGTTGAGAGATGTTTTATTTGTGCCAGATTTAATTAAAAACATTATTTCTATTTCTATGCTTGATAGAGATGGTTATTCTTGTAATTTTGTGAATGGGATTTGCAGTATTTACAAGAATGAATGTTTAATTGGAAATGGACAACTTGAAAACGATCTATATAATTTAAAACTAAAAGACGTTCCAGTGAATTGTATTGACAAACCGGCAACAACAAACAAAAGGAAAATCGATAGTCAAAACCCGGCAAACCTTTGGCACGCTAGACTAGGTCATATTTCCTCAAGGAGGATGAACAAGCTAGTGGGAGAGGGCATGTTTGATATGTCTGATATTAACTCTCTACCTACTTGTGAATCCTGCCTAAAAGGGAAAATGACTAAATCTCCTTTTAAGGGGAAGCCTGAACGTAGTCAAAATCTGTTGGATTTGATCCATACAGATGTTTGTGGTCCATTTAGAGTAGGGACTCAACATGGCCACACCTACTTCATTACCTTTACTGATGATTATTCTAGGTATGGGTATTTATATTTAATGAAATATAAGTCTGAAGCATTTGAAAAGTTCAAAGAATTCAAGGCTGAAGTAGAAAACAAGCTAGGTAAAAGTATTAAAGCACTTCGATCGGATCGAGGTGGAGAATACTTGAGTACCGAGTTTTTGGACTATCTGAAAGAGAATGGGATTCTCTCTCAGTGGACTCCTCCTATGACACCACAGCTTAATGGTGTATCGGAGCGTCGTAATCGAACTTTGTTGGACATGGTTCGATCCATGATGAGCTTCACTGAGCTTCCACCTTCGTTTTGGGGCTATGCGCTTGAAACGGCGGTATTGTTGTTGAATAACGTCCACACTAAAGCAGTGGACAAAACACCATACGAGTTATGGAATGGCAAAGCTCCTAAGTATTCGTACTTGAGGATTTGGGGATGTCCGGCTTACGTGAAGCGGACAGTGGGAGATAAGTTGGATAGTCGATCCAGCTTGTGTTATTTTGTGGGGTATCCGAAGAATTCAATCGGATATTATTTCTATTATCCTGCTGAAACAAAGGTGTTTGTTTCACGGAATGCCACCTTCTTGGAGAAGGAGTTCTTATTGGATAAGAAAGGCGAGATGATGGAACTCGAAGAAGTTCGAGAAGAACCCGAAATACAAAATAACGATCCTACACCTCAGGAACCATTGCTGGACACGCCTGCACCTAGAAGATCCGAGAGGACTTCTAGACCTCCAGTTCGATATGGTCTTCTTCTTGAAGAGGGTCAAGATGAACCCGACATTGGATGTGATCCAAGAAGCTTCAAGGAAGCAATTTCTGATGCGGATTCGAATTTATGGCTTGAAGCTATGCAGTCTGAATTGGATTCGATGCATACTAACCAAGTCTGGTCTTTAGTGGATCCTCCCGATGGAATTGTTCCGATAGGGTGTAAATGGATCTACAAAAGAAAGCTTGGGCCTGATGGTAAGATATTGACTTACAAGGCGCGATTGGTGGCGAAAGGTTATACTCAAAGGCAAGGAGTTGACTATGATGAAACCTTTTCACCAGTCGCAATGTTCAAGTCCATAAGAATCCTGATTGCCATAGCTGCATGGTATGACTATGAGATATGGCAAATGGATGTGAAGACTGCTTTTCTTAATGGAGACATTAAGGAAGAAATCTATATGAAGCAGCCTGAGGGGTTCACATCCATGGGAAGCGAGCATAAGGTATGCAAGCTTCAGAGATCAATTTATGGTCTAAAACAAGCATCAAGAAGTTGGAACCAGAAATTTGATGAAACAATAAAAGATTTTGGTTTCATCAAGAACCCGGAGGAACCGTGCGTGTACAAGAAAGTAGTTAAGGATGCTGTGACATTCTTAGTACTTTATGTTGATGACATCCTACTCATTGGGAATGATGTAGGGATGTTGCAGTCAACAAAGATATGGTTATCAGGTAGATTTTCGATGAAGGATTTGGGTGAGGCATCCTACATTCTTGGGATACAGATCTATAGGGATAGATCTAAGAGAATGATAGGACTCACTCAATCAACCTACATCGATACCATATTGAAACGGTTTTCAATGGATGGGTCCAAGAGAGGACATCTACCCATGTGTCATGGAGTTTCTCTATCCAAGTCTATGTGTCCCAAGACTGATGCAGAGATAGAGAATATGACACATGTACCATATGCGTCAGCTATAGGTAGTATCATGTATGGGATGATATCTACCAGACCGGATGTAGCATTTGCTCTGAGTGTCACGAGCAGATATCAGTCTAATCCTGGTCAGATGCATTGGAAAGCCGTGAAGGACATTCTTAAGTACTTGCGAAGGACTAAGAATATGTTCATGGTTTATGGAGGACGAGAACTCAAACTGGAAGGCTATACCGACTCTAGCTTCCAAAGTGATGTGGATGACTCGAAGTCAACCTCTGGATTTGTGTTCATGCTCAATGGCGGTGCTGTCTCTTGGAAGAGTTCCAAGCAGGACACCACAGCGGATTCCACCACTGAGGCTGAATACATTGCAGCGTCAGCTGCTGCTAAAGAGGCCGTTTGGATGAGGAATTTCGTCCAAGAGTTGGGCGTCATTCCTGAATTTGTTGGTCCAGTCCCGGTGTACTGCGACAACACGGGTGCCGTTGCTCAAGCAAAGGAACCAAGGTCTCATCAAAGATCCAAACACGTACTGAGGAAATACCACATAATCCGGGAGATTGTGGAAAGAGGAGACATCAGTGTCGAACGAGTGGCCTCTGCAGACAATATCGCTGATCCACTTACTAAGCCTTTGCCAGGACCATTGTTTGACAAACATCGCGAAGCAATGGGTCTACGTAGTATGACTAGTTGGCTATAGGGCAAGTGGGAGATTGTAAGAGTGGGTGCCCAGTGAGCCAACTGTGTGGCTATGGGCTTTGTTGACTCTTTGTATAAACAATCTTTTGTTTAATATTATTTACACTTTTATGGCAATGACTTTATATTACTTCATATTGTTATATTGTGATATACTATTGTTGTTTTGATAAAGACCTTGAATATACTATAGTGTATGTAAGATGTGGTAGAACATGGAGATGTCTATCATGAAATACATCTTATAGTCACTGTATATTCTAAAACCGTTCCTAGTCGATTGAGCCGTCCGATAATAAGGATAAGGATCGCTCGAGTTTGAGACTAGCATTTGCGATGCGGAGTACCACGTTTCATTGGTAGGGAACATGGAGATGTTCGAAGCATGCAAATGGATATTCATAGGATGAATAGTCGAACTACCCTATCCGGACTTTCCAAGTGGTTATCACTTATCGAGTGGATAAAGTCCGTGGTTTTGGTTGTACACCATTAGTCCTTACGACTTGAAACATCATGGAGACTCTATATGCTAGTGCTGTGCTTTGACTCGTTTACCGACTCTATGGGGGTCATCAGGTGTCGAGATTGGGTACAGTTACGACACATCTAGGAGTCAATGCATTGTTGTCAAGGATTCACCACATACTTGCGAGTGTGGATATCCTATGCGATCTGAGGAGATATTAGTGTGACAAATCTCTGGCCAGAGTACTTGATGTGATTTAAGAAATGGTTTCTTAGTAGCACATGCGATGTCACTAATTTGATCTTCAAGATGTATTGCATAGTTATCGAATCTTGAGCGACTCTCGATATACCAATGGTTGTTGATTCGATCGGGATATTTGGATGAAGGGACCGTACTGTACGCTAACCAAAATCTACTGGTTCTTGTAGGCACTATCAGTGATACCTAGGGAATCATGGGGCGATGTTGCTAGGCGCTTTACCATGATTCGTTGGGCAAGTCGGAAAGTGTTGTTCCGAGTCACACGGAGTTGTGAGCCCACGGCTAGCTGTATCCCTGAACCATTGAGGGTCACACAGTGTAATGGAGTTTTAATCCCCGTTGAGATAGTTAAATTTAAAGAGTTAAATTTAATGAACTAAGGAGTTGGACTTCTTAAATAAGAGTAAGGGAGTAGGATTTCCTAAAATGACATAGGGATGGACATTTTTGGAAACCACTGAATTCGGATTCAGGAAAATTTATTTTGACTTTAAAACGTGCAGAAATGGTTTCTGTGCACATTGGTGAAATCGTTTCATCAATCGGAGTCACGATGAATTTTATATTAATTTCTGAACGAGTGGGCTTTGCTTGTCGGGCCCCAGCTTATGACTAATGGGCCCTAAGGTGTTAGTGGCCTGCATTATAAATAAGTTATTTCAGTACAGAAATTATACACAACAGGTCATAATTTTTGAGACAGAGCAAAAATCGAACCCTAGCCTCTCTCTCAACAAATCGGCCGAACCCCCCTCCCTCTCTGTCTGAGAAATTCCGGTCTGTGATTTTGAATCGCAGTAAGGAATAACGAATCAAATTCGTGTATTCTCTTCGCAGAAAACTTCTGATAGATTTTCTAGTGCAATCTATCAGAGGGATTAAACCTCTGTTCGTGGACCTGATTGAAGGCGTTCATCGGTTCCAGGGAGAGACAACAAGAGCAGAATTGTTCTGTTGGTGTCCATTAATCTCGTTGCGAGATTTGAGGTAAAATTTATTTAATTGTTATTTAAATTTTACACACAATAATTCAATCGTTGTATGGTTGATACCCACACCATGGAATCGTTCCATGAGAAAATTTTTAAACTTCCGCTGCACCGGGTATCAATCGTAATTGGTCTGGGAACTCGCCAGTTATCCAACAATTATTGGGGCTAAAGCAATATCGGGTGTAAAATCCGGAGGTGCGTAATTACTCTCAAGAAAGTTGTGTTGTGTTGAAGGATTGTTGGGAGGAGAGTTCTTGATGGTGTAGCTGGCACTGAATTGTTATAGGTCGGTGAACAGTCTTGAAACTTTGTTCTTTTGAAGTTGCATGTAACTGGGGTAACATGGCACATACACACGTTCGCATTCGACTGAAGGTATATCATTGATAATTGAGAGTTGCTATGAACTAATTTTTTTTAGATGAATGTGGTTTTCTCTGAGGCTATGATTTGCGTGATTCATCCTTGCTTATGTTTTTGTTCTGTTTCATTTTGTTTTTGCATAACTTGCTCGAGGGCGAGCAAGGATTAAGTGTGGGGGTATTTGATAGTTGTGTTTTTGTTGCATTTGTTAGTATCATTTTTGTTGTTGTTTTGCATTAGTTGCATGTTTTATTTTAGCATTTTGTTCGTATTACATTTTCCGTGTTTGCATGATGGGATTCTTGTTTTTTTGTGGTTGGGTCGCTTATTTTTGCAGACTAGGATGGAACATCGGAGGAATGGAGTGTGCTGAAGAATTTCTGGAAACTATCTCTCGCTCGATCCGCAAAAGTATGCAGATCGAGCGAGAACTTATATTATGAAGACAGTAGGAAGACAATTCTCTCTCGCTCGATCCGCAGGAGTTTGCAGATCGAGCAAGACCCTTTTTATGCGAGGCAGAGAGCTACGCATTTTCACGCCGCTCGATCCGCATAATGTTGCAGATCGAGCAGGCGTCGTGATTTCGGGAAAAAAATGTATTTTTGGAAACTTTGTTAATTTAGTTCCTAGCCTTTATTAGATTATTATTCCGTTTTAATAGGATTATTATCAGACTTGCGGAGACACATTGGAGGCTAGGTTTTCTTCTTGAATTTTTAATTCGAGTTTTCTTCTTTTTCTTTGAATTTTGTGAATTTTGCTATGAATCGTTGTAGCTAAACTTTAATACTTGGTTGACATAGACGAAGCCCTTGATTTTACTTATTCATGATATTTTGATTTTCAATGTTTGATTTTTATCAAGTATCAAGAATTATTCTGAATTGATTGATATGCTTGTGTATGAGATTTTTAGATTGGCCATCTTAGGATTTCATTATACAAACGAATGCTAAATTAGAATTCAAATCCGTAATTGTTTGAAACCTCTAATTTGCGAAGCAACTATGATTAATATTTTCTGCTGTTGAATTTGTTAAATCGTAGGAATAATAATTGACTAGGCTAAATTCATCCGGTTGTGTATGGGTTGTCTAGCTTTATCAGTTTTACTAGTTTGAATGCTACAGTGGATTTAAATCTGATCGCTGGTATTGGGTTAGTTTATGGGGTAAGGGTTAACTTAGACTGCTGTTGTCTAGTTAACTAAAATTAAGGTGAAACAGGAATTAAATTTTCAATGGTGAATATTTGATAAGATTAATTATTTTTAGATGATCAATGATTGAATGAATAATATCAAGGGTGTAGTCGACCGATACCAAGTCTTATTTCTTATTGATTTCCTCAGTTAATTTTTAATCTTGCGTGATAGTGATAATTTAATTATTTAATTGCTAAGATTTTTAGTAGTTAATCTCAACTCCAAAACCCCCTTTTATTTTAATGAACACTTTTAAATTTACCTTTCCTCGTGGGAACGATCCCTACTCACGCTACTGCATTATTTGTTTATCTGATTGAGTCGGGTAATTTGGGCGTACACGATAAGCGCTACCATGGGGCAGCTGAATTCGTTTGATATGGATTTAAATGAATATGATATGGTGTTTAGATGTTGATAATATTTATGATTATGCTTTTGGAATTATTGAATTTGAGTCGTTACGCCGTCAGTTATTGTTTGATGAATTTTTGAAATATGGAGATGTTGAATTCGAATTTGTAGTGATGACATGATATTGATATGAGTTAGATATCAATGCTGGAATGATGTTTAAGTTGTTAGAATCATCGATTTCGAATTGCTACGCTGTCAGTTTGGAATTTCGGTTATATTATCAAGTTTTGAAGCGTTTAAGCAATTGTAAGATTTAGATGAGATTGAATGCTAGTATTTGAGTTATAAACACTTTAATTCAGATTTAAGTTGAAGGATATCGAGTTTGAGTCGAAGAGTTCGAATGGTTTGAAGTTGAATCAAACTTGAGCAACTAGCATGGTGTGTTTGATCAAGAAGTGCAAGGGTTCAGAGGTTTGAATTCTGATCAAAGGTATGATTCGACATTATCCTCGACATGTAGAACAACTCGAGAACATGGTGGTTTTTGAGTTTATCAAATCACATTCTTGCATGCTTATTTGCTCTTATATGGTTCGATGTACTATATGATGAATGTTATTGTTTGAGCGTGCCTGATTGTCTTAGATTGATGTTTATTGATTGTTATGAGTTATCTAAATGTGGTAGATTGTTTGTAGAGTTTGAATATCTACCTCTTGAACTACCATTCTTTCAGGGTTACTTCTTGAGCTACAATTCTTTCGAAACCCTGGAAACATAATAGAAAGGAAAATATTGGACGTGGTGGATTTATATATGGGAGGCTAGGAAACATATTTGAGTCCTATTGCCAGAATTCCCAATATAGTGTTCACAGTCCAGGGAATAAGAGCTTGTTACCACCCCAAGCGGGAGCGTAGATGGGAGGCCTAATTTTTGTGCCTTATTCTATTCCCGGGATCCCAAAAAGATGATTTATAAAAATATCGATTCTATGAGATTTGAATCCTTTAACCCTCAACCTGTACTTGAGTCTATATGATATTGATTGATTTTCTTTGAAAGAAATCCGGCAGGTAAGGGTATAGGGACTTTGTGATTTGTGATAGTAGAATACTTATTTGATATGTTTATATGTTTATATATATGTCTTTCATACTGATATTTATTCTCACCGGAGTTATTCAACGTATGTTTTGATTGTATGTGTGCATTGCATCAGGTTGAAGCTTAAGCGAGTCAGACTTAGCTGGGGAGCTCGAGAAAAAGTAATAGAAGTGGAGATCTTGGTTTTTAGAAGATGTTTTGATCCTTAGAAGTGGGTCAAGCATGCTTAGATGTTAAGTGTACTTGATATTTTTAAGAATATTGTGGATTACTTAGTTTACTCTAGCCTTTTGATGTATCTAATCTTCTAGTTGATGTAAGAAATGCATGTGATTATATTGTCACTTGGTATATGTATTTATGCGGATTTCTGACTTGAATAGCATGTTCATGTTTGATTTAATGATGTATTGTTATGCAGATTAAGGGCTTGAAGTTCTGAGCAAGACTTGTTGGTTTTATTTCAAAGTTTGGACTGGAACAGGGAGCGCACGAGCTGCATTATTTTGCAGTTCGAGCGCAACCCTGTGCCAAAGTTTCTGCCCGAAAGAATTTTGGGGAGCGACCGATCTGCAATATTTTGCAGTTTGAGCGCACCTCGGTTTGAAAAAAAATAAAAATTTGTTGTTTGATTAGCCCTTTTCTTGAACTTGATTAAGTTTAATTGCCCAATGAGAAATGAGATTAGCACCCGAGGTCCCCACAGAAAATTTGTTTTAAACTAGTTGTTTTGTGAAAAATAAAGTGTGTACTATCATTATTGATAGGGTTAGTTGCACTAATGTGGCGAGTAGTGAGCTTGTTGAAAAGTTGAGTTTTCCTACTTTAAAGAATCCTCAACCATATATATTGCAGTGTTTTAATGATATTTCGGTGGTGAGAGTGACTAGGCAAGTAGTAGTTCCTTTTTCCATTGGTAAGTATGAAGATGAAGTGTTGTGTGATGTAGTCCCTATGCAAGCTTGTCGTATTTTGTTAGGGAGGCCATGGCAATTTGATAGAAGAGTGTCACATGATGGTTTTAAAAATCGTTATTCTTTTACTATGAAAAAAGAGTATGTTGTATTGTTGCCTATGACTCCAAAACAAGTGTTAGAGTATCATTTGAGAAAGAAAAAAGAGAGAAGAGGCCGAAAAAAAGAGTGAACAAAAAAGTGAGATGACCTTAGAAAAAAAAAATGAAAAAAAAGATGATGAGGAAAAAATTGAGAGGAAAGAGTCCGATAAAAAATATGTATGACCCAAAAGAGTGAGTTGCGAGAGATTTTACATGCACATACTCCGTGAAACGACCCTTACTCGAATTGTTTTTAGAATATTACATATATGCATCTATACTTAAAAATAGATTTTTATAAAATTTAATGCATAATAAAAAATCGATTGCATCTTAAAAGTATAAAAACTCGAACAGGTTAAAATCCATGCAAACGACTATAATCTCAAAAGTACGCAAACAAATGAGAAATAGTAAACATGTGCGGAAAATTGCTCAATACATAAAATATCTCATCATAAACTAAATCAAGTGAAACATGAGCTAGCGAAGGTCACGGGTGTGCTAGCTCGTCACGGATGCACAGAGGTCTTCACCACCAGTCGGGACCACAACCTCCTGAATAACATAAAACTCACCTGCACACCATTTAGATCTAGCGAGCCTAAAGGCCAAGCATGCTTTACTTTTAATAGCGAGTATTACTAAATAAAACAACATGCAAACACATAACGTATATAAAAATAACTTGAGGATTCTAATGCATGCATGATCGTAAAATCGTATGCATAAACTGCGTCATAATCTAAATCATAACATAATACGTAACATAATACATAACATAAGCATTGGCATGTCATAAACATAAAAATTCTTTTCTGTGGGTTATATCAGTGAAGTGTAACCGAATTCGATTGATCAATCTAAATCCATCGTACGTGGTGGCGGCCTGTGGGATGTACCCCTAACGCCCTACGCCACTTCACCCAACCTTTGGGGATCCATAGGCTCATAATCGTAAGTGGAAAGGTCATCGGGCCCGGTATCCCGACCTCCAGTCCCGTGTTTGTCACAATTCACTTCAACTTTCCAAAAATATTAATCATAAAATACATGCATGTATCATGAACTTAGAAATATCATTTTTTTAAAATTTTGCTCGTAAATATATAATTAATTTATTTTTCATAATAAAAATCATAATTATATCAAAATATACATATACATCTATTAAATATATATTTACGGACTATTTTGTTTGTCACTGGCTAGTTCGTGTTGTTGCCCCTTAACTAAAGCTCATAAACTTAGACTGACTCATTAACATTTATATTGGCCCAAAAATACTTAAACTAGCTCAATCACACTTAAAATGACCCAAATCAGACTTAGATTGGCCCAATAGTACTTAGACCGACTTAGAATTTAGCTCAACCAAATAAATTAAACAACTTAGTCACATTAACGAATTTAGCCCAATTAATAAATTAAGCCCCCAATAACTATCTTAAGCCCAATAAGCTTGACTCAATAACTAAATCAATTCATTCACGCCCAAATAACATTTTAGCTCAAATAAACAAATCAAGCCCAATAAATAGATTAAGCCCAATAAACATCTTAGACCCAATAAATAAATAAAGTCAAATAAACATCTTAGGCCCAATAACTAACTTGGCCCAATGGATAAACCAAACACTTGGACTCCTAAATAAATTACCCGGCCCAGACCCATACATATGACCCTAATTCACTTGACACGACCTGGACAACCTACCAGCTCGAGCCCTGCCCGAGCTGCCCGCTAGGTAGACAACCTTACAACCATCCCACTGTTCACCTAGCCGACACTAGTTCAAGCCATCTTAAACCAAGACCCAAAGGAACCTGACTCAGCCATCAAACCAGTGAACAACAGCTAAGAACTAGCCATGACAGAAAAATCATTCACAATACATAAAAACACGAATGATGCATGAATTAAAATTTGAGCTACCATATCCACATACAAATGCAACAACATAATTTAATCATCAAAACAGTGAATATACTGATCTAAATTGTGTGAGAAAGGAAAGGTATAACATGCCTTTACGTTTAATTTTTGGAGTATGCAATAGCTTAGTTAAGGCTTTTAGAGCTTAAATAATGATGCATGGATATTTGCATTGTAGAGTTGATGATAGGCTGGGAACCTAGAGTGGGACTGCTAGGACTGCCTGTAGTAAGGTACGTAAGTACAGACTGAGATAGCCAGCGGGTTTTGCATGGTTATATGTTGCATTTATATGTCATATTATTATGCAGCATGTGCATATCATATTGTGTCTGTCCATCTTGTGAGATGAGCCATGTAGGGCCGCTCAGCCCTGTCTGGACGGATGATGTCTAGTGACCAGTGACTGACGGGTCATGGGTGGCTAGCATCGGGGGACACAGTCCACATCCTATAGGAATGAGCAGTGTCGACAGGGTTTGCTCCCCGGGTTGTACCACTCATGTCCTAGGCGCCATTACTGAGCAGTTATATACAGTTATCCCAGATATGGATACCATATCATTTGCATGCATCATATTTGTATGTTTTACCCAGTGCTTTCGTATTGAGCTTAGAGCTCACTTCCAGTCTTTTCTGTGTATCTGGACACCCCATTCGACGGGGCAGGTGTAGGTGCAGGATTGAGCACCCGGAGCTTGGAGTAGACAGTGACCAATGAAGACAGCAGGATTAGCTGTAGGTTTTGCCTTTAGGCTATTTATTCGATTTGGTTGTATAAATTGAATTTGTTTAATCGGTTGTATTCTGCCGGTCTGTTTTTATTTAAGTCTTCCGCAGCGATTTATTTAATGCATGTTTAATTATGCTCTTAACTCTGATTAGGTAGCGGATCCGGGTAGGGTCGCTAAATTTATTGGTATCAGAGCATATGCATGCAAGAGACTTGGGATATAGTAATGAGACTTTGGGTTATCCTTATAGGATGGATGAGACCTTGGAAGAAGTGATGATGCGGCAATTATTTGCCCAGAGACTATCATCATCGGCAGGATTTCTGAAGATTTGGCTTATGGGATATCAGCAAGTGCGGACAGGAGTGATGGATCGTGTCTGAGTTTTCGAGATTTCTACTCAAGTGAATCCTAGTTTTGGATTGAGTACCGAATGCTAGAGGCAGTGGCAGAGGATTGGTGGGGACTTACTTGATGCTTGCATCTGTACAGTCATTACCATGATGACACTACTTTGAAGATTCTCCACTAGTAGTTGGAGAGATTGTCAGATAGACCTTTACCAGGGAATGCCTCGAGTGCTTAAGGCATGACATGTTTCGAGCGTAAGGTCTTTAACCTCATGCAGTACATGATTTTGCCGGTATGTTGATATCGATGCTTTCGGTAGGCACACGGGAAACTTCATGTTCAAAAGCATGATATGAATACAAGAAGAACGCTGATGGTAGATCGTGAGCAGAAGAGGTCGACTGACATGCACTGATGCAGAGCATAGCTGGATAGCTATCACGTGCCATTTCTCCTGAGTTCTTCGTAGGAGGACATGTAGAGAGACTTGGTCGGGAGTATGCTTGTATCGATGCATGTGTCGATTAGAAGCTTCATGCTCAAGAAACGAAGACTAGTACGATGATTTAAATATTGTATTGATGTAGTTGTAAACAGTATTTTAGTTTTAATGAATCATCATACTTTGGTTGTATCATTTCAAGTTCGATTGTACATTTCATTGTATTTTGAATAATGTATGTATTACATGGGTTTGTAATTAAGAAATTGTACATAAATGGAAGCAATGATACATGTTTTATTTATCCAGCAATTCGTGAATGATTGCGATTGATTTTGCTAGGATTGGCATTGTTTTAGTTGATTAGTGTCCAACTACTGTAGCTCATGGGATTTGAGTGGGCCAACTGTGACAGTGTGACTTGTGGTTAGTCTAGGCGTTTTCCTAGGATTGACCTAGTTAGTCAGTGGACTAAGATAATGCCAACGATGAGTGGACTCATCTAGAGGCATTTGGGATATTTTTCGGTTTAGAACATTTGGGCTTTGTTCTAGGTTGTTTCCTTAGAACAGGTTGTCTGACCTTCGTTAGGTTGAGACTTGTGATGATGGGTTTTCATCGGGATACCAGGTCTAGTATATGCCGAGAGTTGTGGACTATGACCAGGACTAGACGTGATGGGGCGCGACCCTATGCCAGTGTTACTCTGAGATTCCTTGTACTTCAGAGGATACCTGGGAGCCTTTGTGCTTCAGGATTGGCGGTGGGAAGGCTACTCAGTCTAGGGATTTGGTAGCAGTCACGACAGGGTATGACCTTGGATTAAGATGTGAGGGAAGCATGGCCTATGACCGTGAAACCTTGGTGGTTGTCCAGGTGGGTTATTGAGGTAAGCTACCTTAGTCTTGAACTGTTGCACAATCTTAACAAGGGATATGATCAGTAGAGTGTTCGAAGATTGTGGAAATCTTTGGGATTCTTTAGTTATTCTTATTAGACTTTACGAGCCGTGGTGTTCATTCTGAATGAACGAGGTAAGGATAGTGAGTCCAGTAGTTGCGCTAAGTACTGTCTGATATTTTTAGAGATTGAGCGTAGGATTTTTCATGGGATGGAATGTTCTTAGTTTATCTTGATGTTTGCCTTGGGCGAACAAGACAACGATTAGTAGTGCTAAGGTGGCACGGGATCTGTGATAGTGACTACTAGTGGTTATTGGCTAACTCTGTCAGAGTTAGGTTGATTATGTTCAGCATACGAGGTAGCTGTCAGTAGTGAGGCACGAGATTGTGTCGATAGACTACTAATAGCTATTTACTGGTTATCAATCATGAGTGTGTTGAAACCAAAGCGATTTTGGTATTCTAAGTGTTTGGAAATGGTTCTTTGTGGCAGCTGAGTCATGATTATTGACCGAGCCATGTAGGTTGGATGATCAGTGGTGGTCTGATCTGATAAGTGCGAGCTTAAGTAGATCGACGAATTCGATTGGTTGAGCCAATCAGGTTTGATCAGGATGCAGTAATTAAGAAATACTTGGAATAGTATTTTGTCAAGTAATGCTTATGGGATGAGTACTGAATACCATCTCAGAGAAATTGGAGATTTGAGTTATTTAGTCTCAATGATCGCCAGAGATGAATCTTCTGGGATTGCTGTAATCGGGAACGATTGCAAGTGGACTTGTATGATCAAGTTAGGTGCTAACTTGACAGTGGAGACAAGCAAGGGAGTTGGTAGTTTCCAGTATAGTGCATTCTTGTTAAGAAGGAAGCTGATATTGATCCAATCAATTGCTTAGTGATAGCAATAGGTCAGGGAAGGATCATGTTGTTGTTTCATGTGAGAGTTTTTCATTGAACAACAATAGTGAAGATTGTTGACCGGACATTTCGATTATGTGAGGGCATCTATGTGTACCGTTGTGGTTGGACCCGACGAGTAGTTGGAAATGCTAATGGACATTAGCAAGGGAACATTAGTTGTCTAATAGTGTGGTATGACATTAGCTAGGATCTAATTCTCAAGATCCAGCAGGTTGTGTCACTAATCTTCCAGCGAGTGATGTGCGATATGTGACTGAGATAGTCATGGATCGACTTAGTAGCCAACGAGGTTTGCCTTTGGGGTCAAAGATTTCGCAAGATCGTGACGGATCGAGTTTGTTCTTTTGAGTCAGTGAGTCGCATCTATGCAGACTGTTTGTCAAAGATATTGCGTTGTAGCAATAAACGACAATCAGAGACGCATTGTGTGGCAAGTTACTTCGAGCACAAGTATTTCCCAGGATTGACTAGGGAATCGACGAGTTAGATCGTTCAGTGCTGAGACTGATGCGTTCGGCAAGGGAGAGATTTGACTATTGAGAATATGTTGGGAATTAGTTCCAGGATCAGTATGTTCAACCTTGGGAGGTTGGTATGAGCTGGTGGTATTATCAGAGACTCTAAGTTGAGTTATACCAGGTGCAATGACTGTCGAGTTTCGAGACAGAATAGGAAGCATTTCCATATGTCTGTGCACTGTGGAATGTCCCAGTCGAGCATAATGGTGGAAGCTTGCCTTAGTCTTGATGAGCGTACAGTGATTGCGAGTATTTATAACTATCAGGAGGATTTCCAACGGTTGAAATTCATGAGGTGAATAACCTATGATCGAGATGATGTAGATCATCGGAGGCATAATGACTTTTATTGCAATGTATTCGTGACTTCGCAGGCCAATGGCTAGGAGATGACGTAGCGTCATTAATTGCAAGTGATGATAGTTATCATCAAGGCACAGTGTTGAGGTTATACTAAGAAACGTGGACAGCAGAATGTACTAGACATGATGGTTTAAGTTCCCAGTATTCCTTGGGAAGCCGGTTGTGCTTCAGGGAGAGTGGGGAGGATAATCAGTCAAGGGAACATTGTGAGCAGTTACGTTGAAGTATAGACTTGAGTCCACTGGATTATCTTAAAACGAGATTCATGTTAGAATGTGTAAACACAGTGTTGGAAATAGTGTTTCCTGACTAGAGGTTTTGAGCACCGAGAACTTTTGGAACCATTAGATGGTTAGTTTTGATTAGTGATTCGACGAATGCAGTAAAAATAGTCAGGTTATGACTTGGTCTTTGTTAGTATAAGATTTACTTTGAGACGATAATCTCGATCAAGCGGATGTTTGTATCCTTCGCGGTCAGGAAGATCGTGGTCCGAGTGAAAGATGTATCAGTGTTACGATACGCTAGCGCTAGGGAAGTTCGACTATCGACCAGTAGCGCAGTAATCTTCAGTGAAAGAATATTAATGCGATTAAGCATTAATGAAGCTTGCAGAGAATTCGACTAGAGTTCGAGTGTGTCCAAAGCTATTTCGACTAGACACTTGAACAAGAGTCTTTTGTACGTTCTCGAGGTTTTACCCTAGATTTCGAGTACGAAATCTTTTAAGGGGGGGAGAATGTAGTAACCCGTATCTAGAATTGATGATTAATGAGTAATTAATCATGTAACCATGTTTAGATTAAGTAAAACATGATTAAGGAAATTCCAAATGGGTTAACGGAGTCTAGAAATGGATTCAGGACACTTGAAAATAGCCGGGAAGGTCCCAAGGGTCCGGATGGTTCAGAAACTCCAAACTAAGTCAGGAGGCTCCGACTGGATCGGAGGATCCGAACTCAGGATCGGAGGCTCCGAAGTGGATCGGAAGCTCCGTCGGTAAGATCAGACGTTCCGATCGGGACCAGGGCACACATCATCGCTTATGTTAGCAAGGTGATGTCATGGCTGACGTAATATTGGGCGATCGGACGCTCCGAAGGTGGGATAGGAGGTTCCGATCATGTTCGGACATTCCAAACCGGGTTCGGAGGCTCCGAACTCCGTCTATAAATAGGGGGCCGAGATTTCATTTTCAAGTGCACCTTTCCCTCTCTTCTCTCTGATTCCTAAGCCTTCTAACTCAGATCTAGGGAGTTCTAGGCATCCTATTGGGAATCCGGAAGTGGCATAGCGATCCAGGCGTCGTAGCGGAGCTGTGGCCTAGTTTTGAGGCAATTTCCATCAGCGGGCAGACGACGGACGCAGCTATAGCCATGGTCTCCTTAAATTATTTAGGAGTATGCAATAGCTTAGTTAAGGCTTTTAGAGCTTAAATAATGATGCATGGATATTTGCATTGTAGAGTTGATGATAGGCTGGGAACCTAGAGTGGGACTGCTAGGACTTTCTGTAGTAAGGTACGTAAGTACAAACTGAGATAGCCAGCGGGTTTTGCATGCTTATATGTTGCATTTATGTGTCATATTATTATGGAGCATGTGCATATCATATTGTGTCTGTCCATCTTGTGAGATGAGCCATGTAGGGCCGCTCAGCCCTGTCTGGACGGGTGATGTCTAGTGACCAGTGACTGACGGGTCATGGGTGGCTAGCATCGGGGGACACAGTCCACGTCCTATAGGAATGAGCAGTGTCGACAGGGTTTGCTCCACGGGTTGTACCACTCATGTCCTAGGCGCCATTACTGAGCAGTTATATACAGTTATCCCAGATATGGATACCCTATCATTTGCATGCATCATATTTGTATGTTTTACCCAGTGCTTTTGTACTGAGCTTAGAGCTCACGTCCCGTCTTTTCTGTGTATCTAGACACCCCATTCGACGGGGCAGGTGTAGGTGTAGGATTGAGCACCCGGAGCTTGGAGTAGCCAGTGACCACTGAAGATAGCAGGATTAGCTGTAGGTTTTGCCTTTAGGCTATTTATTCAATTTGGTTGTATAAATCGAATTGGTTTAACTGGTTGTATTCTGCCGGTCTATTTTTATTTAAGTCTTACGCAGCAATTTATTTAATGCATGTTTAATTATGCTCTTAACTCTGATTAGGTAGCGGATCCGGGTAGGGTCGCTACAGTATCCTCCACAATAACAGCGTCGTCAAATTCCAGTGCTAGGTGAGTTTCTTGAAAATATAGTTAAGGATCTTGAAACTTATACTCTGAATTTCAAACGGGAAACCCGAGTAAGTATCCAAAACATGAATACCCAGATGGGACAGCTCGCCACTACAATCAAAAAGCTGGAAGAAAAAAAATCCAACACTCTACCATCTCAAACGATTCCTAACCCAAGGGAGAATGCTAGTGCGATCACTCTCAGGAATGGGAAGGAGTTAAAGGTCAAGGAGAAGGTAGTAGATGTTTCATCCAAGAAGGAACAGAATGAAGAGATGAAGATAGAGGATAAAGAAGCAATTCAGGGAGAAGCACAAAAAGATGCTATTAAGCAGGTACCTCGCTATGCGAAGTTTTTGAAGGAATTTTGCACTGCAAAAAGGAAGCAGATGTTGAAAGGGTTTCAGAAGATAGAGTTGGGAGAAAATATATCTGCTGTGATCCAAAGGAAATTTCCTTTAAAATGCAAGGATCTAGGTATGTTCTCTATCCCATGTACCATAGGGAATCTTTGACTAGAAAAGGCCATGTTAGATCTAGGAGCATCATTCAACGTCATGTCGTATTCTATCTATGCATCCTTGAAACTTGGTCCCTTGAGTAAAATTAGAATTGTTATACAATTAGCTGATAGTTCTAATGCATATCCTAGGGGAGTAGTTGAAGATGTGTTAGTGCAAGTTAATAATTTGGTATTTCCTGTGGATTTTTACATACTTGCCATGGAAAATGGTGATCACAATATTCCTATTCTGTTAGGCAGACCATTTTTTGAAAACATCGATGACAAAAATTGATTTTCACAGTGGCACACTTACCATGGAATTTGATGGTGAGGTCGTTAAATTTAATATTTATGATGCCATGAAATTTCGTAATAGTAATGATTGTGTATATTCTGTTGATATTATGGATTACTTGGCACAAGAGTGTTTTGAGCTTGCATGGAAAGACGAGCTAGAGGTGGCTATTATAGCAATGAAAACCTGGGAATTTTTTTCAATGAAGAAGAGAAAGAGATTGTGACAATTCTGAATCGTGCCCCTGAGTTACCTCAATCATGTAATCTTTCATATATCTCCTTACAAACTCCTAATACTCGGCGTCTATCATCCAACCACCTGACTAGAGCAAACTGTTTGAAATCATGTGTGATGCCAGCGACTACGCGGTAGGAGCGATATTGGGACAAAAAGTTGGGAAAGCATCGGATGTCATCTACTACGCCTCAAGAATTTTGAACGATGCCTAACGGAATTATTCCACCACTGAAAAGGAGCTTTTAGCTATAGTTTTTTGCTTTAGAAAAATTCAGATCTTATTTACTTGGTGCTAAAGTTATTGTTTATTCTGATCATGCAGCTATTCGGTTTCTAATGGCGAAGAAGGAGGCTAAGCCAAGGTTAATAAGATGCATATTGCTCCTAAGCGAATTTGATGTGGAAATCAAGGATAAGAGGAGAACAAAGAAAAAAGGCTGATCACTTGAGCCATCTGGTTCACATTTTTAAGTCCAAAAAGTCCACTAGCCTAATTACGATTAATTGATTTAATTATATGATTTAATGCATGTCAATTAGATAGATTAATTGTTATGTGAATTATGTGATAGGTGTTATTTTTAAAGTTTCAGGTTGGTTTTAATTTTGAGTCGCAGGGACGAGCCTAGCCTTGGCAGGAGTAAAGAAAATTTTTTTATATAAATTAAATTTAATGGGATGCAGTTTATTTTTATTAAATGGGAGAGTAAAGTTTTAAAGGATTTTAAGTGTAACTAATGGGCCGTGTTGGAGCCCATTAATCACAAAAGAAAAGCGTTCAGAATTTATTCCTGAACTCTCATTTGAACGCTCACTTTTCTTTTCTCAAAAACCTCTCTCAAACACTGCGATCTTCAAACTAGGGTTCTTCGACTTCTCAAGGCTAGATCGTTCCGCAGTCCAGGTTAATCCCAATCAGACGATTCAGGCAAGCTTTTACTATTTTTTTTAAAACACATTCAAGAATATAGATATTTTCAAGATAAATCCCTAGTTGTTTGATTGATGATCTATGAATGTTTTCTTGAAAATTTTATGAGTATGTTTCTTGATTTTGATACGTGAAGCATTCCTGATGTGTTCGGTTCATGTTTATTGAGTTTTGAAAGTTTTGAATGCAATAGATCAGATTTTTGGATAAAAGTAGTTATGAAGGTTTTTGATTCAAAATCTTTGAAATGTTTGATGTATTGGTACAGGTTATTTTAAAATTTTGATGTTTTTGAATGGTATTTTTGATGGAAAACGTCCCAAAGCATTGTGGGTTTTGAAATAGTGCAGAAAAGATCAGTTTTAGAAATAAAATGTCGCGACGGCGCGCCCGCGCCTGAGCTGCGAAATCTCTGCGCACAGACGGCGCCCCCACGCTGCTAAGTAGCGCGCCCTTGCCGTATTATCGCATAATACGCGAGCGGGCGGCACGCCCGCGCTGCACAAGCAGCGCGCCCGTGCCTCAGGCTTGGTTTTCCCACTCCATTTTATGAGTTTTTGAGTCCTAAAAATCATGATTTTGATATTTTAAGGTATTTTAATTATTTTTAAGAATGATCATGAAAATTTTTAAAGTTTTCAAGGTCCGAAACGAACGGAATGCCTCACGTTGATCGGTCAAGTTATGTATTGCATGATTATGTGATTTTCTCATGAAAGTTATTCCCTCAATGATTGTTTTTAAGAATCTTAAGCATGTAGCGTCACGAAAAACTTTATGAGTATGTTACGAGGTTTATGAAAAGACATGATAAGATGAATGATGTGATACATGGAAAATATTTTGATTATTTATGCGTCTTGTGGTGATTATATGGGGTATGCACTTCGGGATGAGCTCTGGAGCGGCTATCCAAACATGGCTCATCGGATGGTTATACGGGGTATGCACTTTGGGATGAGCTCCGAAGCGGCTATCCAAAAGAATGAAAGTTACGGGCGTAATGCCATATGCTTATTGATCAATAGGAAACTATGAATGGCTCACTATGAAGGTTGCCACACTACTCATACTTCATCACCCCAAATATTTTTATGATATGGATATATCAAAGTTATGTTTATTTCATGAAAGTTTAAGATAATGTTTTCTCATTTAAAGTTAGAAAATCCTTTTTCTGCATGTTCTTGCTGAGTCTTTCGACTTACTATACTTGAATGGTGCAGGTAACGATGATGTGGATGCTTTTATTGATGATTATGTGAGCGGACATGAAGAAGAGGTAGGGGTCGGTCCAACGGGCAATGCATGAGTGTGAATGCTTTAGAATTGAAGATGTTTTAAACATTTTATTTGATGAGAGGCAAACAAGTTTTAATTTTTAAGTTGATGGCCATGTTTGGCAAATATTTTTAGATGCTATTCTATTTTGTGCACTTATTATACGCTCTTTTAATAAAGAAGATGATGCTTCCGCAAAGTTTTTATTTTTCCAAAAATTTTAAGTATGCATGTTTGAGTAGCGTTTCGATTGAGAGATTGGGACGTTACAGCTTGGTATCAGAGCAGTTCGCTCTGGGATTGTTTGCACGCATGCATTCTCGCCACGAACCTATGCTTCATCTTCATGTTTGTAAGTTTTATGTTACGGATTGTTTAAGATGCATGATAGCTTTTGCGATTAATAATTATGCATGTTAATTAAGATGTTATGTTTAAATAACATAATTAAGCATGTAGACTATATGGACATCAGGATCATGGCTAACCGTAGGAATCCGAATAATGAGTACAATCAGAATAACCAGTTTTTAGCTGGGTTGGCGACTCTGTTGCAAGAGCAGAGTAGAGCCCAAGGGGAAAAGATTCAACAGTTAATCCAAGCACAAGCGGGAGGATGGAACAACAATGAGCCGCTATTAACTAATCCGATCTTTAAGCAGTTTAAGGATCTAGGGCCACAGGAGTTCAAAGGAGGGGTTGATCCCCTTGTAGCCGAGGAATGGGTGCAGTTAGTGGAGAACATTTTTGACTACATGCAGCTCACTGATACAGACCGTGTGAGGTGTGCCATCTTTATGTTTCATGAGGATGCACGGGTTTGGTGGCAGGGAGCCCGTTCTGCTTTGAATATGACTACATTGACTTGGAATGGATTCAAAGATGTGTTCTATGAGATATATTTCACTATCAGCACCAGGACTAGACTTGCTAAAAAATTCCTGGAGCTCCGCCAAGGGAGCATGTCTATTGCTGAGTATGTGAAGAAGTTTGAGAGGTGGAGGTACTTTGTGCCCATGATTTCGGGTAATGCTGCAGAGGAGTTGAAGCATTTCATAGAGGGACTGAATGCCACTATTCGACGTGATGCCAGATTGAGTGGGGCACAAACGTACCGAGCAGCAGTCGATGAGGCTATGTTGTCAGAAAAAGATGGGAATGATATTATCAAGGAATCGCAAGCGAAAAGAGTCAGTTACCAGGGGAGAGAGCAGCAAGGGCCTAGTCAAAAGAGTTCATACCATGCTCCAGCTCAGAGAAGACCACAGCAGCAGCAGTGCCAAAACCCCAATCAGGCGCGACCTCAAGGACAGAATCAGCTGAACGCCAATGCTCCAAGGCCGGCAAATGCACCTATCTGTCAGAAGTGTGAGAAGTCACACTCAGCTCAATGCATGCTTGGGACCAATACTTGCTTTCTTTGCAAGAAGCCAGGGCATTTTGCCAAGGATTGCCCGCAATCCAAGGATCCAATCAAGGGAAGAGTGTTTGCTATGACTCACGATCAGGTTGACCTAGATTCTGCAATTGTCATAGGTATGATCCGTATTGCTGATTTACCTTCTTTCGTGTTGATAGATACAGGAGCTATGCACTCTTTTATGTCTGTTAGTTTTATGCTGAAATTGAGGGTCTTTCCGGAAGAATCTATTTCGGAATTTTGTGTGTCGTTACCCTCAGGAGAAGAACTGAAAAGTAGTAGTGTGGTAAGAAATTGCAAGGTTCAGATGCAGAGTCTAGTGTTGTGTGCAGATTTTATTGTTTTGAAGATGGTGGATTTCGATGCGATTTTTGGGATGGACTGGTTGGCTCAGCATGAGGCTATTATTGACTGCAAACGGAGAACTATCTCTTTGAAAGATCAGAACAGAAAACCATTTGTGTATCGCACTACATCTAAGAGGAGCTCACCAGGTATGATCTCTGCAGGAATAGCTTGGCAGTTATTGAGTAATGGGTGTACAGGATTTCTTGCAAGTCTAACTGGCGAGTTGGAAGTGCAGCGACCAAAACTTGTGGAAGTGGAGGTAGTGAAGGACTTTCCAGATGTTTTTCCCGATGATGTTGCGGGATTGCCTCCAGTCAGAGAAGTCGAATTTGGGATAGAATTGATTCCTGGAACTAAGCCAGCTTCTAAGGCACCGTACAGATTAGCACCGAATGAGATGAAAGAACTGAAAGATCAATTGCAAGAGTTGTCGGATAAGGGGTTCATCAAACCGAGTGTATCGCCATGTGGTGCACCGATGTTGTTTGTTAAGAAGAAAGATGGGTCAATGAGACTGTGCATTGATTATAGAGAGCTGAATCGAGTTACGGTGAAGAACAAATATCCCTTGACCAGAATAGACGACTTGTTCGACCAATTGCAAGGGGCAGAGGTGTTCTCAAAAATCGATCTACGATCCGGCTACCATCAGTTGAAGATCAAGGATGTAGATGTGCAGAAGACAGCATTCAGGACTCGCTATGGCCACTACGAGTTCTTGGTAATGCCGTTTGGGTTGACCAATGCACTAGCTGTGTTCATGGATTTGATGAACATGGTGTTTCAACCTTTCTTGGATCAGTTTTTCATAGTCTTTATAGATGACATATTGATCTATTCTCGCAGTTTGGAGGAACATCGTCAACACTTGACTACAGTGTTGTAGATTTTGAAAGAAAAGCAGCTTTATGCTATGTTCAGTAAGTGTGAATTTTGGCTAGAGCAGATTTCATTTTTGGGTCGTATAGTTTCAGCTAAGGGAATTGAGGTGGATCCGTCAAAGGTGGAAGCAGTTCGTAATTGGGCTGCCCCGAAAAATGCTACAGAAATACGGAGCTTCTTGGGTTTAGCATGCTACTACAGGAGATTTATTCAAGACTTCTCCAAGATAGCTCTACCACTGACTTCCTTAACTCGAAAAGGTGTGAAGTTTTTATGGTCAGAACAATGTGATAAGAGCTTTGCAGAGTTGAAAGAAAGACTGATTTCAGTGCCAGTGCTAGCAATTCCCGAAGGCACGGGTCGTTTTGTGGTTTATACCGATGCTTCTAAGAGTGGATTAGGAGCTGTTTTGATGCAGGATGATAAAGTAATATCATATGCATCTCGACAACTGAAGGTCCATGAGAGGAACTACACGACTCATGATCTTGAGTTGGCGGTAGTTGTTTTTGCTTTGAAGCTATGGAGACACTAATTGTACGGCAAAAGGTGTCAGATTTTCACTGACCACAAAAGCCTAAAATACTTCTTCACCCAGAAGGAGTTGAACATGAGGCAAAGGAGATGGCTGAAATTGGTAAAGGATTACGACTGTGATATTAGCTACCATCCAGGTAAGGCTAATGTAGTAGTAGATGCATTGAGTCGCAAGTCCGCGTCATTGAACCAATTGACAGTCCAGCAGGAGCTGATTGCTGATTTTGAACGGATGAGCTTGAAGGTACTCGAACCAAGGGTTTTGTGCACACTATCAGCAATAACGGTAGTACCGAATTTGCTCGATAGAATCCGAACAGGCCAAGCTTCTGATGAACAGTTGATGTTGTGGAGGAACAGTGATGAAGCTAAGGGTGGTACCTTGTACACTGTCAAAGATGAAATTGTTCATCACCGAGGTAGAATGTGGGTGCCAGCAGTAGACTCAATGAGAGTTGAAGTGATGACTGAAGCCCATATTGTTCCGTATTCCATTCATCCAGGAAGTACGAAAATGTATAAGGATTTGCAATCCTTATATTGGTGGCCAGGTATGAAGAAGGATATCGTAAGGTTTGTGAGTGAATGCTTGACTTGTCAACAGGTAAAAATTGAGCATCAAAGGCCAGCGGGACTCCTGAAACCATTGTAAATACCCACATGGAAGTGGTAAGATGTCACTATGGATTTCGTGGTAGGATTGTCAGTTTCACCGCGAAAGATGAACACGATTTGGGTGATAGTTGACAAGTTAACTAAATCAGCTCATTTTATTCATGTCAGGAATAACTTCTCGATGAATCAATATGCGGAGCTGTACATTCGAGAAATTTTCAGATTTCATGGAGTACCAACGAGAATAGTATCTGACAGAGATCCTAAGTTCACTTCAAACTTTTGGGAAGTTTACATAAAGGATTGGGAACGAAGCTATCTTTCAGTACAGCTTTCCACCCTCAGACAGATGGTCAGTCAGAACGAGTGATCCAAATACTCAAAGACATGTTGAGAGCTTGTATGATCGACTTTGGGGGTAGTTGGGAATCGAAATTGCGGTTAGTGGAGTTTACTTACAGCAATAGTTATCAAGCAACTATTGGCATGGCTCCTTATGAGGCATTGTATGGGAGAAGGTTTAGAACTCCCTTACACTGGGATGAAGTTGGAGAGAGAGCTGTTTTGGGACCGGATATAATGACTCAAACACTGGATGTAATAGCTAGGATCAAAGACAAAATGTTGACAGCTCAAAGTCGACAGAAAAGTTACGCCGACCAGCGACGTAGAGATTTGGAGTTTGAAGTAGGTGATCATGTATTTTTAAAGGTGTCACCATGGAAAGGTGTTATGAGATTTGGAAAGAAAGGTAAATTGAGTCCAAGATATATAGGACCTTTTGAGATCCTAGAAAAAGTTGTGACTCGAGCATACCGGGTAGCACTACCGCCAAACTTGGAGGGTGTTCATAATGTCTTCCATATCTCTATGCTAAGGAAGTATGTGGCAAATCCTTCTCATGTTATCCGCTATGAGCCAATGAAATGGACCCCAGACTTATCCTACGAGGAGATTCCTGTTCAAATCTTGGACAGACAAGTTTGTAGGTTGAGAAACAGAGATATTCCAATGGTGAAAGTCTTATGGCGCAACCAGTTGGTCGAGGAAGCTACTTGGGAAACCGAACAGGATATGCGAGCACGCTATTCTGAACTGTTTGGTGAGTCGAATTTTGAGGACGAAATTTTTTTGAGGGTAGAGTTGTAAGGTCCAAAAAGTCCACTAACCAAATCACGATTAATTGATTTAATTATATGATTTAATGCATGTTAATTAGATAGATTAATTGTTATGTGAATTATGTGATAGGTGTTATTTTTAAAGTTTCAGGTTGGTTTTAATTTTGGGTCGTAGGGACGAGCCTAGCCTTGGCAGGAGTAAAGAAATTTTTTTTTTTTATATAAATTAAATTTAATGGGATGCAGTGTATTTTTATTAAATGGGAGAGTAAAATTTTAAAGAATTTTAAGTGTAACTAATGGGCCGTGTTGGAGCCCATTATTCACAAAAGAAAAGCGTTCAGAATTTATTCCTGAACTCTCATTTGAACGCTCACTTTTCTTTTCTCAAAAACCTCTCTCAAACACTGCGATCTTCAAGCTAGGGTTCTTCGACTTCTCAAGGCTAGATCGTTCCGCAGTCCAGGTTAATCCCAATCAGACGATTCAGGCAAGCTTTTACTGTTTTTTATAAAACCCATTCAAGAATATAGATATTTTCAAGATAAAACCCTAGGTGTTTGATTGATGATCTATGAATGTTTTTTTGAAAATTTTATGAGTATGTTGCTTGATTGTGATACGTGAAGCATTCTTGATGTGTTCGGTTCATGTTTATTGAGTTTTGAAAGTTTTGAATGCAATAGATCAGATTTTTGGGTAAAAGTAGTTATGAAGGTTTTTTATTCAAAATCTTTGAAATGTTTGATGTATTGGTACATGTTATTTTGAAATTTTGATGTTGTTCAATGTTATTTTTGATGGAAAACGTCCCAAAGCATTGTGGGTTTTGAAATAGTGCAGAAAAGATCAGTTTTCGGAATCAGATGTCGCGACGGCGAGCCCGCGCTGCCGAGCAGAGCGCCCACGCCTGAGCTGCGAAATCTCTGCGCACAGACAGCACGCCCGCGCTACTAAGTAGCGAGCCCACGCTGCATTATCGCATGACACGCGAGCGGGGCTGGCGCGCCCGTGCTGTTGAGACAGCGCGGCCGCGCCTCAGGCTCTATTTTCCCACCCCATTTTATGAGTTTTTGAGTCCTAAAAATCATGATTTTGATATTTTAAGGTATTTTAATTATTTTTAAGAATGTTCATGAAGAATTTTAAAGTTTTCAAGGTCCGAAATGGACGGAATGTCTCACGTGGATCGGTCAAGTTATGTATTGCATGATTATGTGATTTTCTCATGAAAGCTATTCCCTCATGAATTGTTTTGAAGAATCTTAAGCATGTAGCGTCACGAGAAACTTTATGAGTATGTTACGAGGTTTATGAAAAGACATGATAAGATGAATGATGTGATACATGGAAATTATTTTGTTGATTTATGCATCTTATGGTGATTATATGGGGTATGTACTTTGGGATGAGCTCCGGAGCGGCTATCCAAACATGGCTTACGGGATGGATATACGGGGTATGCACTTCGGGATGAGCTTCGAAGCGGCTATCCAAAATAATGAAAGTTACAGGCGTAATGCCATATGCTTGTTGATCAATAGGAAACTATGAATGACTCACTATGACGGTTTCCACACTCCTCATACTTCATCACCCCAAATATTTTTATGATATGGCTATATCAAAGTTATGTTTATTGCATGAAAGTTTAAGTTAATTTTTTCTCATTTAAAGTTAGAAAATCCTTTTTCTGCATGTTCTTGCTGAGTCTTTCGACTCACTATACTTGAATGGTACGGGTAACGATGATGTGGATGCTTTTATTGATGATTATGTGGGCGGACATAAAGAAGAGGCAGGGGTCGGTCCAACGGGCAATGCATGAGTGTGAATGCTTTAGAATTGAAGATGTTTTAAACATTTTATTTAATGAGAGGCAAACAAGTTTTAATTTTTAAGTTGATGGCCATGTTTGGCAAATATTTTTAGATGCTATTCTATTTTGTGCACTTATTATTCACTCTTTTAATAAAGAAGATGATGCTTCCGCAAAGTTTTTATTTTTCCAAAAACTTTAAGTATGTATGTTTGAGTAGCGTTTCGATTGAGAGATTGGGACAATACAACATTTATGAGGAGCTGTGCTTGCAAGAAGAATTTTCTGACGAGCAACTATTTTCAGCAAGCACAGTATTACCTTGGTATGCACATATCGTAAATTACTTAGTTACTAATGGGTTTTCCTCTGGTTTTTCCAAGGCACAAAAAGATAAAATTAGAATTGATGCTAAGTACTACGTGTGGGATGACCCTTAATTGTGGAAACATTGCGCTGACCAAGTTATAAGAAGATGTATATATGAACGCGAGGTAATCCCTATCCTCATGTTTTTTCATTCGTACGCATTTGGCGGTCACTTTGGCGCGAAAAGAACGACAAGGAATGTGTTAGACTGTGGATTTTTTTGTCCATCCAAATTTCGAGATGCTTACTTTACTATAAGTCATGCGCTCAATGTCAAAAGACAGGTAATATATCCCAGCAAAAGGAGATGCCTCAGCAACACATTTTATTTTGCAAAATTGTTTATGTGTGGGGCATCGACTTTATGGGGTCTTTTCCTAGTTCCTTTGGATTTATTTATATATTACATGCAGTTGACTATGTTTCGAAATGGGTGGAAGCTAAGGCCACTCGTACTGATGATTCAAAAGTGGCTGCAGAGTTTATCAAGGATAACATTTTCTCTAGGTTCGGGATTCCACGAGACATTATAAGTGATAGAGGAACGCATTTTTGCAATCAGAATGTGGCTAGTTTGTCGAAAAAGTACCATGTCACTCACAAGATCTCCACTGCATAACATTCGCAATCCAATGGCCAAGCTGAAGTTTCGAATAGAGAGATCAAATCTATCCTAGAGTAAATAGTGAATCCAACGAGGAAAGACTGGAGCTTGAGACTGGATGATGCTCTCTGGGCCTACAGAACTATGTACAAGACGCCGATTGGCATGTCCCGTACCGACTGGTTTTTGGGAAACCGTGTCATTTGATAGTAGAATTGGAGCACAGAGCTTATTGGGCTATCAAAACTTTAATATGCAGATGGATTCTAGCGGGGAACACAGGAAGCTGCAGTTGCAGGAGTTGGAGGAGATCCGCAATGAAGTGTATGCCAGCTGCAAGATTTACAAGGAAAAGGGAAAGACCTTCCATGACAAGATGATCTCTAGAAGAGAATTCGAAGTTGGTCAAAAAGTCCTTCTCTATCACTCACGACTTCGGTTATTCCCATGTAAGTTGCGTTCCAGATGGATTGGTCATTTTCTTATTACTAATGTTTTTCCCCATGGTGCAGTTGAAATTCAGAGCTTGGAGACCTCAAAGATATTCAAGGTGAATGGACAAAGATTGAAACACTATTTTGAAGGAGTCCAAGCGAACGAAGGAGAGGAGGCGCATGACCTTAAACTTGAGGATCCAAAAGACGTTGCGTAAACAGATTCATACAGTCGAGCTATAGACTATCAATTTAGCGCTGACTGGGAGGCAACCCAGTGTTCTTCTTCTTAATTTTATTTTTTTATTTTATTTTAGAGTTTTTTTATTGTTCATTTTGCATTTTTTTTATCTTGGCAAATTTTTTAAAATTTCAAAAAAGATAACTTTTTTTTTGGCTCGCTCGATCGGTATTTCTTTACCGATCGAGCGCCAAATTCTCTGGAATTCGGATACCATTGGGCTCGCTCAACCGGAAATATTTTACCGATCGCGTGAAAATTTCTCTGGAAGAGGTACATATTTTTGGCTCGCTCTATCAGTCACTCTCAACTGATCGAGCGAGAAACCCTCGGGGCCCGATATAATTGCATCCCCCTTCTTTTCCTATCACTTTTTCTTCCCCTTTCTCGATAAAATCCCCAAATCCCCAAAACCCCTCACCCTTCTTTTCTCAACATTTTTCCCCTTTTTCTTGCAGGAACCACCACTTCGTCTCCGATCATCAACTCCGTTCTTGTCGAGATCTCGCTACTAAGCCTATTCGCACGCCATCTACATCGTCTCCCCCGCCCTTAAAATTATCCATCGCCCAGAGACCCGCCGATGATAACACATATATTTTTTTGAGCCATTGTCGCTGCTCATCTTGCTCGCCAACCCCGCTGCCGCGCCTCCCAACCTTTCTGTTCTCTGTTAAACCGGACCCTGTTCCAGCATCCTCTCGCCGATCCTCTTTCTTCGACAACTGCTGCTCACGCCGCCATCCCGAGTTTGCTCCAGCCCTGCTACTATGGGACCCAAACGGGGTCATCTCACTAGAGAGTCCTCAACTCAACGAGCCGCGGCGCCCGCATCTTCAATGGGGCTTGCAGAAAAGTTCTTTAATCACGTAGCCCGTGAAAGGTATGATCTCGAAAAAATTCATCCTTCACTGATCCCCTAGAGAGGAATTTAACTTGACTGTTATGATAGTTTCTCTTATGATTGTAAACCGTGGTTGGGAAAAATTTTGTAAACAACCCACAGCAGTCGTTCTCCATATTGTGCGAGAATTTTATGCGAATGCTATGGAACGGGATGATGGGAAGGCCTATGTTCGAGGCAAACTGGTTTCTTTTGAGGTGAATGAGTTAAATGACCTGCTTGAGACTCCAAATGTTGATGATAGTCTATTTTAAAGTCTCAAGACAGACCCGGACCTGCACGACGTTATGAACCAACTGGCCTATGTTGGGGCTTCATGGAATAATCCTATCGCGTTCAAGCATTTTCCGGAGAAATGTTTGAAATTGAACCCAGCCACTTAGTACATCTTCCTGACCAAACGACTGATGCCCATATTGCATACAAGTGATGTTACCATTGATCGAGCCTTGCTTCTCTACGCTCTTGACATGGATTGGCCGATCAATGTGGGCCGCGTGATACATAGTGAAATCCGACGATCGATACACTTTTCGTTGTTGGGTCTGTTCTTTCCGATGATTATTTCCGAACAATGTATACGCGCCGGTATCCAAACTAGAAGCGATGAGGAATGGTTGCAACCAATGCGGCCCGTGGATAAAGCAGCTGTTGATGGTAAAAAATCATTTCGGGTCCAGCATTTCATGGCGGGTGGTCGAGCTTCATATAGCAGTGCTCCAACTCGACCCGCTCAGCCTGCTCGTTGCTCCACTACGGATTCTGTTTGCAAATTGACCGCCTTCACCCACCATCAGAATGAATTCATGGCTGCCACGACTGCGAATCTTCAAGACATGGATTCCATCATTTGAGGCATGTCTACGAGGCTTGATCTTGATCTCTCAACCTTGCCGGCAGCGATACCATATCCTCCGCCTTTCCAGTTCAAATTCGCCAATCATGTGCCTCCGCCAAAGTTCGAAGAGGATGACCACGCTGACACGTGAACCAGGGGAGTTTTGTTTTTCATTTGCATTGCATTTTTCATTTTGTCCTTGTGTTAGTGTTTGTGTTGTTATTGCTCGAGCATTGAGGGCAACGCTTTAGATAAGTGTGTGTGTGTGTGGGGGGGGGGGGGGTCTTTATATTGTTCATTATTTTTTTTTGCAGTCATATTGTTGAGTTCTATGCATTTAGTTTGTTTGCATGTCACTTGTCGTTGTTTTGTGTTTGTTTCGTATGCATAAGTAGGATGATGTTTCTAGACTACGATGATGAAGTTGAAAAAAATGCATTTTTGTGAAAATTTTTACTCTTGGTTGGATATGAGAAATCGTAAGTTGATTTGTGAATATTTTAAGCACACATGTTTAACCGGTGAATTGTAGCGATGTATTAGATGATGTTGATGTCTGTTGAACCATTGCATGGCAATAGGCGTCCGTGGAACTTAATAGTTCTTGAATCTTGATGATCTTTTTGATATGGCATATACAATCTTGGACGCACCTGTTCAAATAATTTTTGTAAATTTTGAAAATGAAAAAAAATGAATAAAATTAACTCCATCCGGGTTATGAGTAAGAGATTGAAATCCTAATTTTCTTATTCTTGACTAAGTATGCGGACTGAATGGGGTTAAAATTTTGAAAAAAAAATTAAATAAAAACTCCATCTGGGCCTGAAAAGTTATTGAAATTCTAATCACTTTTTCGTGGCTAAGTTTGCAGGACCTAATGGGATTGTAGCTCCATCCGGGCTATAGATGAGGGGATTGAAATTTTAATCCTATCAAAGTTATAGCTAAGTATGCGGGTAATTATTGGGGTTTTAATAAATGTCGGGTGAAAAATCTGACGATGCGTAATTATATCTCAAGAGAGTTGTGTGTTATTAAAGGATTGTCGAGAGGAGGGCACTTGATGGTAATACTTACACTGATGTGTCATAGGTCGGCGAACAGTATTAAAACTATGTCTTTTGAAGTTGCATGTAGCTGGGGTAACATGTCGCACACGCACGTTCACACTTAACTGGAGGTGTATCATAGAAAATCGAGAGTATCCGTAAGCTTGTTTTTGTGTGTAGGACTACCCCGAGGCTATATTATTTGTGATCCATCCTTGCTTATGTTTTTGTTGTATTCACATACAGTTTTGCATAACTTGCTCGAGGGCGAGCAAGGTTTAAGTTTGGGGAAATTTGATAGTGGTGTTTTTGTTGCATATTTTAATATCATTTTATTGTCATTTTTGCATGCATTCATTTGTTTTAATTAAGTTTTTTGTTCGTATTTCATGCATCATGTTTACATTACATGTTCCCGAGTTTATTGTGTAGGAAAAGCACTTTAAAGAGAAATTGGACCAGAAGTTTTCTCGCTCGATCTGCAGCATTTCACCGATCGAGCGAGAGGAGCATGAATTTTGAGACAGAAGTTTTTCCGCTCGATCTGCAACATCTTATGGATTGAGCGGGAAAAGAAAAGAAGAAAAATATATGGATCAGATTTAGTCTCGATCGATCGGTAGACTTTTACCGATCGATCGCGACAGGAGTTTCGAAAAGTTTATCAGAAAAAGGAAATTTATCTTTTGAGGACTCTAGTCTATATTTAATATTATTATTCCAAATTTTACTTACTTTGTAATCAGACTGGGATGCATAGAACAAGGAAGAACGCGATGGCTAGGTTTTTCTTCCTAATTTTCTCAGATTTCTTCTTTTATTTTGGAATTTTCTTAGGACTTTCATGAGTATGTGTGGCTAAGTTTTATTCTTGGTTGAAGAAGACAAGCCCATGAATTTATTTGTTTGTGAGATTCGAATTTTCAGTGTTTAATTTTATTTGGATATCAAAAGTTGTTTGGTATTTATTTTATGCTTGTATGTGAGATTATTGGATTGATCTCCCTGTGATTTTCTCATACAATCTACTGCTTATTTAAAAATCAAATCCATAATTGTTTGATTCCTCTAATTTGTGAAGCAACTGCAATTAATAATTTCCGCTTGTGAATTTATTAATTTGTAGGAACAACGATTGACTAGATTAAATACATCCGCTTGTTTATGTGTTGTCTAGGTTCATCAGTTTTAGTAGTTTGCATGTTTCCTTGAATTTAAACTTTAATCGCTTGTATTGGGTTAATTCATTGATAAGGGTTAATTTAGAATGCTTTTGTCTAGTTAATTAAATTAAGGTGAAATAGGAATTAAGTTTCCAATGATGAATATTCAATGATAATTAGTTATTTTTAGATAATCGATGATCGAATTAAAAATCTCAAGGGTGTATTTGACCGATATCAAGGATTGTTAATGTAAGGCCTGATATTATTTAATTTTAATCCGAGTATATTTAATTTGAGAATTTTGGAGTTGGAATTTAAATTCTATTATTCTTAAATTATTTAGGATTGAAATTGAATTAAAAAGGTTTCTCAGGGATTGAATTGCAAATAGTGGAAATGTTAAGTGCCAAAGTGCAATTTGCTATATTTGGGTGGGACACTTGGCATCTTATGTATAAATACGTTTATATACATGTTATTGCATCAGAATTATCTTCTTCTTCAACAGCAAAACCAAGATTTTCTTTTCTTTGTCTAAATTTCATCTTCAAACTTTGATTGTGCAAGAACCGTCTATCCGAATAAAATTCTGAGCACAGTTTTGGAATCCTCGCAACAAGAGCTTCGTTTTGATGTAAGTATTATCTTGATTCTGTATATTTCAAAAATATGTTGTTGGGAGAACTTGGAATTCGATTATGGCTATGCGTTCTTGAGCTTGTATGCGTGATTGTATCAAAGTCAGACCGAAGAACGGACGTCGTTTGAAATTGATATGAATTTCCAGCTTTTATTCGAAAATTATGCTATCTGATTTGGCTGGGTTTTGATGATATTTGGTTGGTATGATATGTATATGAGACTTATATGGTTGTTAGAATTATCGGTTTTGTTACCGTTACGCCGCCGGTTTGGAAATGGTTTAGTTTGATCATATTTGAGTGATCTCAGCCCTTCTACATGCATGCATAGGATTTTGATGGAAGAAGTATAAAGCCCCTCGCGTCAGCCGCAAAAGAAATTGAACCCACCTATGATGGAGGTGGTGAAGGCCGAAAATCTCAAACTCCTTGAAGTTGAAGTGATTTATCCAATTTCTGACAGCTAGTGGGTTAGCCCTGTCCAAGTGGTTCCCAAGAAAATCGGAATCCGTGGTGAAGAACAAGGATGACGAATTGGTTCCCATCCGTATTCAAAATGGGTGGAGGGTTTGTATAGACTATAGAAAGTTGAATGCTGGAACCCAAAAGGACCATTTCCCTTTGCCTTTTATTGATCAAATGATTGAAAGATTAGCGTGTCATTCTTACTATTGTTTTCTTGATGAATATTCTGGCTATTTTCATATTGGAATTGCACAGGAGGATCAGGAGAAGACGACATTCACTTGCCTGTTCGGTACCTTTGCTTATCGACATATGCCCTTTGGACTCTGCAACGCACCAGAAACATTCCAATGGTGTATGGTTAGTATTTTCTTTGACTTTATTGAGCACATATTAGAGGTATTCATGGACGATTTTACCGTCTATGATGATACGTTTGAGAAATGCTTGTCTAATCTTACTCTTGACTTTAAGCGGTGTGTCGAAACCAATCGGTTTTAAATTATGAAAAATGTCATTTTATGGTTGGTCAAGTTATCGTTTTAGGCCATGTAGTCTCGTCTAAGTGAATTGAGGTAGATAAAGCAAAAATTGATATCATTCAGTCTTTACCTTATCCCACTTGTGTGCGGAAAGTGCGCTCTTTTTTTGGCCATGTAGGTTTTTATAGGAGATATATTCAGGAATTCGCCAAGATCACATCCCCCATGTGCAAGCTGTTGCAGAAAGATGTCTCTTTTGAGTTTGATAAATTGTGACTTCTTTTGACAAACTCAAATACTCCTTGACTTCGGCACCTATCATCCAACCACCTGACTGTTGCAAACCGTTTGAAATCTTCTGTGATGCCAACGACTACGCGGTAGGAGCGGTATTGGGACAAAAAGTTGGGAACGCATCGCATTCCATCTACTACGCCTCAAGAATTTTGAACGATGCCTAACGGAATTATTCCACCACTGAAAAGAAGCTTTTAGCTGTAGTTTTTTGCTTTATAAAAATTCAGATCTTATTTTTTAGTGACCCTTACCGAGATCACATACTAAACAGAACTTAGGCATGCAATTAACTTAATCAAAACAATAATTAGAATTAAACTGCGGAAACTATAAACATTATACAATCCCAAGGAAAGGAATCTGTAAATACCCAAATGTTATACAACCAGATCGAACAGTGTATAAACCCAATACAACAAAATAAAAACCTAGACGAAGCTCCAGCTGGCCAACCACTGCCTAGCCCCTCTTAGATCCACCTGCCTCGTCCAATCGCAAACCTGCCCCATGGAATAGGGTGTCCAGAAATATAGAGTACGAGATGTGAGCATAAAATGCTCAGCACGAGAGTATGAGTATACATGCATGCAAGTGAACTCCCTACAGACTCGAGGTCAAATATCAGATAACAAATACAGATCGAGCCCTGGTATGTAGCACGTTGTGCCGTCGCTTCAGGAGGTGGCTCACATACCAAAATACCAATGGATATGCGGGACCCAAATCAATGAAAGTCCATCCACTAACAGGATAGGGTAAACCCTACTAACAGACATCTTAATAGAGATAGCTCAAGATGTAAATGTATGCAGCATAAAATCATGGCATATAAATCATGCAGTCACATAATACATGCATACTCAGTCAGGACATCTCGAACAGTACTTTCATACCTCAAATACTAGGCAAGTGCTATCAGCTCTAGGTCCACGCCTATAATCCACACTACACTGTCAAATGATACGAATATCATTATAGTGCTCTAAAAGCCTTAACTAAGCTATTGCATACTCCTAAATAGTTTTAGGAAGCAAAGGCTATACCTTCGTCCGTCGTTAGCCCTTTGCTGTTGATTGCCTCAAAACTAGGCCACAGCTCCGCTACGACTCCTGGATTGCTATGCCACTTCTGGATTCCCAATGGGACGCCTAGAATTCCCTAGATCTGAGTTAGAAGGCTAAGGAATCGAGAGAGAAGAGGTGAATGGTGTGCTCAAATGTGAGCCTCGGCACCCCTATTTATATACAACGAACGTTGCATCCGATCCTTCATCGTTGCATCCGTTCTGCATGACAAACATTGCGTCCGTTCACCATCGTTGCTTCCGTTCTTCCTGACCCTCCGGACCATTTCTGATCATTTTGGGTCTAATCTCGGGCTCCGCTAATCCATTAGAAGTCCCCTCAATCATGTTTATTGGATTAAATAACAGTTAATCACTAAAACTGGGTTCGGGCTACTACATTCTCTCCCACTTAAGATATTTCGTCCTCGAAATCAGATCTTAAGTACTGAATATTAAACAAGATGCAGAAACATTCTTTATTCAAATTGCAAAATTTACAGAGTTTACACTGAATACAATTCGAAAATGAAATCAAAATAACTCAGGATGTTCTGTACGCATCCTGCTTTCAAGTTCCCAAGTAGCTTCTTCAGTTTCTCGGCGCTGCCACTGAACTAAAACCAGAGGAATGACTTTATTCCATAAGACCTTATCCTTATGATCAAGGATACGAATAGGTTTCTCAACATAGGTCAAATCCTTATCCACCTGAACCTCAGACCGCTGTAGAATATGAGATGGATCTGCCACATACCGTCGCAACAGAGATATGTGGAACACGTTGTGAATACTGGATAGATACGGAGGCAAAGCCAGACGATAAGACAAATTGCCAATGCTCTCCAAGATCTCAAACGGACCGATAAATTTGGGAGACAACTTGCCCTTAAGGCCAAATCTGAGAATCCTGCGGAAAGGTGACACTCTCAGAAACACTTTCTCCCCAACATCAAACTGCAGAGGCCTACGCTTGGTGTTAGCATAGCTGGCCTGACGATCATGTGCAGTCTTAATCTTTTTCTTGATCTGATCAACAACATCTACTGCCTGCTGGATAAACTCCGGTCCGTCAGCCTGTCTCTCCCCCACTTCTTCCCAGAAGAGTGGAGTATGACAACGTCGCCCGTACAACGCCTCAAATGGTGCCATCCCAATGCTAGTATGATAGCTGTTGTTGTACGCGAACTCGATCAATGGCAAATAATCCTGCCAGGCTGTACCAAAGTCCATAGTGCAAGCTTGAATCATATCCTCCAAAGTACGGATAGTGCGTTCTGACTGACCATCTTTATCTGGATGATAGGCAGTACTCAAGCTGCGAGTAGTGCCCATCGCACGCTGAACACTCCATAGAACCTAGAAGTGAACCTGAGGTCTCGATCGCTGACAATGCTCACAGGAACTCCATGAAGTCGAACGATCTCCTGAACATACAAACGGGCCATACGATCCACAGTGTACTCTCGGCTATAAGAAATGAAATGTGCTGACTTGGTGAGTCGGTCCACCACAACCCAGATAGCATCACAATTCCTCGAGGGCATCGGCAAATGTGTCACAAAATCCATCGTGGTAAACTCCCATTTCCACTCCGAAATAGGCAGACTGTGAAGCATACCTCCAGGTCGTCGGTGCTCTGCCTTGACCTGCTGACACACCAAACATCTCGAAACATACTGATACACGCTGCGTTTCATCCCCTTCCACCAAAATCGAGTACGTAGATCCTTGTGCATCTTGTTGCTCCCTGGATGAATACTCAACTTGGTGCGATGTGCCTGAGACAAGATCTCTTCTCGCAACTCTTCATCTAGCGGAATCACAAGTCTACCAAACAAACACAGAAAACCATCTGACTAATAGTGAAATCCAGACGTACTACCCTCATTGGCTAGACGAGCCAAATGTTGGGTCTTCGAATCAGACATCTGAGCATCTCGAATCCGCGAATACAAAGCTGGCTCAGATAAAATTGCAAACATCTGGATAATCTGCATACCTTTCTTGTGCTTGAAGGTATACCCTGAAGAACAACACTCCTCGATCGCACTAGACATCGAACAAGTCTGAAGTGCGGATAGTCGCACCTTGCGACTCAAGGCATCAGCAGTGAGATTAGCAGCTCCCGGATGGTACTTAATCTCGCAGTCATAGTCCTTAAGCAAATCCATCCAACTACTCTGCCTCATGTTCAACTCCGCCTGACTGAACAAATACTTGAGATTCTTGTGGTCGGTGAAGATCTCAAATTTCTCGCCATACAGATAATGATGCCAGATATTCAGAGCAAACACAATGGCTGCTAACTCCAAATCATGGACTGGATAATTTTCCTCGTGCAAATTCAACTGTCTAGAAGCATATGCGATCACATGCCCATTCTGAGTCAGGACACAACCTAACCCCTGAAGAAAAGCATCCGTGTACACCACATACCCTCCAGATCCTGACGATAATGTCAACACCGGCGCAGAAGTCAATCGTCGTCGAAGCTCACAGAAATTCTCCTCACACTCGGAGGACCACTCGAAATCCACACCCTTGCGGGTAAGCTGCGTCAATAGTCGAGCTAGCTGAGAGAAGTTTAGAATGAAACAACGATAATAACTTTCTAAACCCAAAAAACTACGGATCTCAGCGACCGTCGTTGGACGCGACCAATTAAGCACAACTTCAATCTTTCTCGGATCAACAGAAATCCCATCCCTGGATATGATATGGCCAAGAAAAATCACTTGATCCATCCAGAACTCACACTTTCTTAGTTTGGCGTACAACTACTCATCCCGAAGAGTTTGCAGTACCACTCGCAAGTGAGAAACATGCTCTTCCGCATTATGCGAATACACCAAGATGTCGTCAATGAAAACCACGACAAACTTGTCTAAATACTCCTGAAGACACGGTTCATCAGATCCATAAATATAGCCGGCGCATTAGTCAATCCAAATGTCATCACTAGAAACTCGTAATTCCCATAGCGAGTACAGAATGCAGTCTTGGGTATATCCTGATCTCGGACTCTTAACTGATGATACCCAGATCTCAAGTCAATCTTGGAGTAAACCGAAGTGCCCTGCAGCTGATCAAACAAGTCATCAATACGAGGCAAAGGATACTTGTTCTTCACAGTAACTCGGTTCAGCAACCGATAGTCAATGCACAACCGCATAGACCCATCATTCTTTTTCACAAAAAGAACAGGAGCTCCCCAAGGAGATACACTAGGACGAATTTACCCCTTGTACAACAGATCCTGTAACTGATTCTTCAACTCGTGCATCTCTGACGGAGCCAGACGATACGGTGCTCGACAAATAGGAGAAGTACCAGGCATCAACTCTATGCCAAACTCAACTTCCCTAACAGGATGAAAACCCGGAATCTCATCTGGAAATACATCTGGGAATTCATCCACAACAGGAATTCTCTCTATCCCAACGCTCTCATCGGACAAATCAACTGCATAGATAAGGTAGCCTTCCCCGCCAGACTCTAGAGCTCAACAGGCTCTCAAAGCTTATACTAAAGGCATCGGGGGTCGTGCTCCCTCACAATAGAAAAACCAGCTATCACTCCCATCCAGATGAAAGCGTACTAATCTCTGATAGAAGTCCACTTAAGCTCGATAGGTAGTCAGCATGTCTATCCCCAAAATAAAATCGAAGTCATCCATTGCAAGAACCATGAGATTCGCTAACAGAATATTCCCTTCGAACTCTAAAGGGCAACCCATCACTAGACGCTTAGCCAAAGCAGATTGACCCGTCGGAGTAGAAATAGAAACTACTACGTCTAGTGCAATGCATGGTAACTTATGCCTCTTAACAAAACGTGCAGAAATGAAGGAATAAGATGCACCAGCATCAATAAGTACGATAGCAGGTATACCATAAAGTAGAAATGTACTTGTGATGACCTTCTCATTATCCTCCACAGCCTGATCATGCCTAAAGGCGAACACCTGGCCAGAAGCCCGCGGTCTCAAATGAGAACTCCCAGTAGGTTGTCCCTGCAACCTCTGCTGAACGGTAGCCTGAGAACCGGACCCTAAACTAGAACCGCCTCCCCCAGACTGTGGACAATCCCTACGGAGATGACCAACCTCTCCACATCGAAAACAAGCTCCAAAAGCTTTGCGGCATTGGTCGGTCGGATGGTTCTTCCCACAATGATCACACTTGTCCTTCTTCCCAAAACAGACAACACCAGCAGAACCAGAGGAAGAAAAAGTAGATCCGGACTTCTTGAATGTCTGAGAGCGGGGACCCAAAGAACTCGCAGGCCTAGACTGAGAGAAAGACCTATTCCGCCGAATGCTATCCTCCGCCTGGTGACAACGGCTCACCAAACCCTCGCAGGTCATGTCATCACCAACTGCCACACGGTCATGAATCTCAGGGTTAAGGCCCTGAAGGAACAGATTATACTTCATCTCAGAGCTGTCGGTAATCTCAGGGCAATAAGACAACAGATCAAAGAACTTTTGCTGATACTCGTCAATAGACTTGGCTCCCTGTCGCAGACTTATTAGCTCTCCCACCTTCGACTGTTTGAGTGCAGGAGGAAAATACAGCTTCTGAAAAGCTGTGTGGAACTCGGCCCAGGTGGCCACTCCTCTCGCAGTAACAAAGGGTGCAGAAGTAAACCTCCACCACCTACGGGCTCGCCCATCCAGAAGGTAACCCAGTGTCTCTATCTTTTGCTCCTCAGTGCAGTGGAAAGTCTGGAAAGTCGTCTCCATGCGGTCTAACCAGTTCTCCGCATCCTCTGGAGACTCGCCTCCAAACAAGGGCTTAGGACTCATCTACAAGAACTGACGCACACTGAAATTATCCTCATCACGTCTACGATGAGGATTCTCCCAACGATGCTCACGGTCATCGTCTCCCCAGCGTCCACCTCCACTACCATAGCTACTCTGATCATCGTAGTTCGCCATCTACAAAAGTACCTCACGGTTATCTTATGCAGAATCTAAATTCCCAAGAATACTATGCATGCTCTGATACCATAAATGTAGTGACCCTTACCGAGATCACCTACTAAACAGAACTTAGACATGCAATTAAGTTAATCAAAACAGTAATCAGAATTAAACTATGGAAACTATAAACATTATACAATCCCAAGTAAAGAAATCTGTAAATACCCAAATATTATACAACCAGATCGAACAGTGTATAAACCCAATACAGCAGAATAAAAACCTAGACGAAGCTCCAGCTGGCCAACCACTGCCTAGCCCCTCTTGGATCCACCTGCCTCGTCCAATCGCAAACCTGTCCCATGGAATAGGGTGTCCAGAAATACAGAGTACAAGTTGTGAGCATAAAACACTCAGCACGAGAGTATGAGTACACATGCATGCAAGTGAACTCCCTACAGACTCAAGGTCAAAGATCAGATAACAAAGACAGATCGGGCCCTGGTATGTACCACGTTGTGCCGTCGTTTTAGGAGGTGGATCACATACCGAAATACCAGTGGATACATGGGACCCAAATCTATGGAAGTCCATCCACTAACAGGATAAGGTAAACCCTACTAACAGACATCTCAATAGAGATAGCTCAAGATGTAAATGTATGCAGCAAAAAATCATGGCATATAAATCATGCAGTCACATAATACATGCATACTCAGTCAAGATATCTTGAACAGTACTTTTGTACCTCAAATACTAGGCAAGTGCTATCAGCTTTAGGTCCACGCCTATAATCTGCACTACACTGCCAAATGATACTAATATCATTATAGTGCTCTAAAAGCCTTAACTAAGCTATTGCATACTCCTAAATATATTTAGGAAGCAAAATTTATACCTTCGTCCGTCGTTAGCCCTTTGCTGTCGATTGCCTCAAAACTAGGCCACAGCTCCGCTATGACGCCTGGATCGCTATGCCACTTCCGGATTTCCAATGGGACGCATAGAATTCCCTAGATCTGAGTTAGAAGGCTAAGGAATCGAGAGAGAAGAGGTGAATGGTGTGCTCAAATGTGAGCCTCGACACCCCTATTTATAGACAACGAACGTTGCGTCCGATCCTCCATCGTTGCGTCCGTTCTGCTTGATGAACGTTGCGTCCGTTCACCATCGTTGCTTCCATTCTGCCTGACACTCCGGACCATTTCTGATCATTCTGGGTCTAATCTTGGGCTCCGCTAAACCATTAAAAGTCCCCTCAATCATGTTTATTGGATTAAATAAAAGTTAATCACTAAAATTGGGTTCGGGCTACTACATATTTACTTGGTGCTAAAGTTTTTGTTTATTCTGATCATGCAGTTATTCGATTTCTAATGGCGAAGAAGGAGGCTAAGCCAAGATTAATAAGATGGATATTGCTCCTAAGAAAATTTGATGTGGAAATCAAGGATAAGGGGAGAACAGAGAATAGAGTTGCTGATCACTTGAGCCATCTGGTTCACATTTATGAGGAGATGTGCTTGCAAGAAGAATTTTCTGACGAGCAACTATTTTCATCAAGCACAGTATTACCTTGGTACGCACATATCGTAAATTACTTAGATACTAAGGGGTTTTCCTCTGGTTTTTCCAAGGCACAAAAATATAAAATTAGAAGTGATGCTAAGTAATACGTGTGGGATGACCCTTACTTGTGGAAACATTGCGCTGACCAAGTTATAAGAAGATGTATATCTGAAGGCGAGGTAATCCCTATCCTCACGTTTTGTCATTCGTATGCATTTGGCGGTCACTTTGGCGCGAAAAGAACGGCAAGGAAGGTGTTAGACTGTGGATTCTGTAAGAGTGGGTGCCCAGTGAGCCAACTGTGTGGCTATGGGCTTTGTTGACTCTTTGTATAAACAATCTTTTGTTTAATATTATTTACACTTTTATGGCAATGACTTTATATTACTTCATATTGTTATATTGTGATATACTATTGTTGTTTTGATAAAGACCTTGAATATACTATAGTGTATGTAAGATGTGGTAGAACATGGAGATGTCTATCATGAAATACATCTTATAGTCACTGTATATTCTAAAACCGTTCCTAGTCGATTGAGCCGTCCGATAATAAGGATAAGGATCGCTCGAGTTTGAGACTAGCATTTGCGATGCGGAGTACCACGTTTCATTGGTAGGGAACATGGAGATGTTCGAAGCATGCAAATGGATATTCATAGGATGAATAGTCGAACTACCCTATCCGGACTTTCCAAGTGGTTATCACTTATCGAGTGGATAAAGTCCGCGGTTTTGGTTGTACACCATTAGTCCTTACGACTTGAAACATCATGGAGACTCTATATGCTAGTACTGTGCTTTGACTCGTTTACCGACTCTGAGGGGGTCATCAGGTGTCGAGATTGGGTACAGTTACGACACATATAGGAGTCAATGCATTGTTGTCAAGGATTCACCACATACTTGTGAGTGTGGATATCCTATGCGATCTGAGGAGATATTAGTGTGACAAATCTCTGGCCAGAGTACTTGATGTGATTTAAGAAATGGTTTCTTAGTAGCACATGCGATGTCACTAATTTGATCTTCAAGATGCATTGCATAGTTATCGAATCTTGAGCGACTCTCGATATACCAATGGTTGTTGATTCGATCGGGATATTTGGATGAAGGGACCGTACTGTACGCTAACCAAAATCTACTGGTTCTTGTAGGCACTATCAGTGATACCTAGGGAATCATGGGGCGATGTTGCTAGGCGCTTTACCATGATTCGTTGGGCAAGTCGGAAAGTGTTGTTCCGAGTCACAAGGAGTTGTGAGCCCACGGCTAGCTGTATCCCTGAACCATTGAGGGTCACACAGTGTAATGGAGTTTTAATCCCCGTTGAGATAGTTAGATTTAAAGAGTTAAATTTAATGAATAAAGAAGTTGGACTTCTTAAGAGTAAGGGAGTAGGATTTCCTAAAATGACATAGGGATGTACATTTTTGGAAACCACTGAATTCGGATTCAGGAAAATTTATTTTGACTTTAAAACGTGCAGAAATGGTTTCTGTGCACATTGGTGAAATCGTTTCATCAATCGGAGTCACGATGAATTTTATATTAATTTCTGAACGAGCGGGCTTTGCTTGTCGGGCCCCAGCTTATGACTAATGGGCCCTAAGGTGTTAGTGGCCTGCATTATAAATAAGTTATTTCAGTACAGAAATTACAGACGATAGCTCATAATTTTGAGAGAAAAAAATCGAAACCCTAGTCCCCTCTCTCAAGCTTGGCCGTCGCCCCCCCCCCTCCCTCTCTGTCTGAGAAATTCCGGTCTGTGATTTTGAATTGCAGTCTGGAATAGCGAATCAAATTCGTGTATTCTCTTCGCAGAAAACTTCTGATAGATTTTCTAGTGCAATCTATCAGAGGGATTAAACCTCTGTTCGTGGACCTGATTGAAGGCGTTCATCGGTTCCAGGGAGAGACAACAAGAGCAGAATTGTTCTGTTGGTGTCCATTAATCTCGTTGCGAGATTTGAGGTAAAATTTATTTAATTGTTATTTAAATTTTACACACAATAATTCAATCGTTGTATGGTTGATACCCACACCATGGAATCGTTCCATGAGAAAATTTTTAAACTTCTGCTGCACCGGGTATCAATCGTAATTGGTCTGGGAACTCGCCAGTTATCCAACAGTGGTATCAGAGCCAGGTTGCTCAGATCAATCGATTGAATTAATCAATTGTACAAAATTTTTGAGTCTCGGTTTTTGAAACAAAATAAATATTTTAAATAAAAAAAAAAAAATTTTTCGGGGCAAAACCCGGGCAGCGATTGGATCGCTGCCCGGTGGGGCAGCAATTGTTGCTGCCCCGGGCGGCGCACGGCGCCGCCCAAAGGGGGCGCACGGCGCCGCCCAAGGCGGCGACCGTCGCCGCCCAGGGCGGCGCACGGCGCCGCCCAGGGCAGCGCTGTGCGCTGCCCACCGCAGCGCTGGGCGCTGCGCAGGGCAGCGCTCGGCGCTGCCCAGGGGCGGCGCTCGGCGCCGCCCAGCGCAGCGCTGGGCGCTGCGCAGGGCAGCGCTCGGCGCTGCCCAGGGGCGGCGCTCGGCGCCGCCCAGCGCAGCGCTGGGCGCTGCGCAGGGCGGCGCTTGGCGCCGCCCAGGGCGGCGCTCGGCGCCGCCAGGGCAGCAAGCGTTGCTGCCCTAAGGGGGCAGCCGGGCTGCCCCGGCCCGCGCCCCGGGTGCGGGCCAACCCGGAAGTGTCCCGGGTGGCCCGCGGGAAAAATTAAAATTATATTTTTATTAATTTTAATATTTAAAATTTTATTTTTGGTCCGGTCAAAAATTGTTTTTGATTGGTTCACGAGATTTCGGATCGAATTGTTCGAGTCCGTAAATTTTAAAATTGATTTTGGATAAATTTGAATTTTTGGAAAATTTTAATATTTTATCCGTAAATTGAATTTTGAAATCAATTATTTTGGTACAATTGATGATAAGATATGATCTTATGATATATTAGATAAAATATGATTTTATTTGTAAAATTGGATTTTATAGATAAAATATGATTTTATTTGATATGGAGATAAATATGATTTTATATGTGAAATGTGATTTTATATATAAAATATGATTTTATCTTGTTTAAATTTGAATTGCCACAGCATGTTATCCAATAAATTAATTTTGAATTAAATGTTATTGGATAAGGATGATCGATTGCCATGACCAATTTTGTAGGTGTATGTTAGGAATTTACATTTTGTCTTTATTGTTGTTGGTTTTATTAATGGGCCTGGTTTATGGCCCGATATGAATGTCATATGTAATAAAAGTGGGCTTGGTTTATAGCCCGTTCCCACCCCTAAAAATGTATCCCCTACTTGTCATTGTTATTTAATTGTAAATACATTAGATTTAGTGGGAGATCAAGATTTGAAGATGGTGGGCCCAGCAGACAATGAAGACTGAAGAAATGTAAATTGGAAGCATATGTAATAGGATTGCATTTGCATACTGCATATTACCTAGGATTGGACTAAGACCCGTGATTGGCAACCACGGGTCAATTAGAAATGGAATCGATCATCCTATATAATATGTGATATTATGATTGTATGCATGTTTAGACATAAATTGCGTGAATCCGGCAATGCATGCAATAAATTAAATATGATGAGACAAATATTTTTATAAATAAAATCCCTCATTTTAAATATGATTTAAAATTTATATCAAGATAAATAAAGGAAATTTAAATATTGTTTAAATGTTCCTACCTTCCATCAACGGTCAATGTATGTGATGCTACCCGCGGATACGGTCCGGCTCATATTATTGGGGGGGCCCGTCCGTCGGAAAGCTGTACATTGGATCGACAAATGTTGTAAGTTGGGTGGAACTCCCATGGGATCGGCTCATATTATTGGGGGATCCACATGGCGACCGTCCATCACAACTTAATATTGATGGGTCATCTTGACATGTCACTTTAAACGGCGTCATATTATTGGGCCCTTATTGGACATGAGGTAAATACATGGGGGTTGCTTTGGAAGCAATTGGGCTCTACCTTTTGAGAATTATGGTTGGCTGATATTATTCGGGACCATAAGTTTGTCAATTGGACTCCATGTTCTCACTAAGGAAAAAGTTTCCCGTTTTCACTAGAGGGTGGTGAAATCGTTAAAATAGTGGGAGTGAGATTCATAAAATTAAATTCGCCTATTTTATGTCTTAGTAAATTGTTAAACAATCATTGATATATGTCTGTTTTTCCTTTTCAGTATTTCATACAATGAATTCGCGAAATCCTTTATTCTCGATCCTCGAACAAAACAAGCTGACTGGCGCCAACTATACGGAATGGTTCCGGAAGTTGAAGATTGTCTTAACTTCGGAGAAAATGCTCTACGTGTTAGAGAAAGCACCTCCGAAGGAAGCACCAGCTGACATAAGTCCGGAGGAATTGGCCAAACTTGATGCATGGTGTGACCATGACATCAAGACCAAATGCTATATGCAAGCCTCGATGTCTGATGAACTCCAGAGGCGATTTGAGGACACGGTGAATGCTGCTGACATTCACACGCAACTCAAGGAACTTTTTGGGGCTCAGTCGAGGGCTGAAAGGTTCTCTACTGTTAAGGAGTTGATGACGTGCCGCATGCGTGAAGGGACTTCGGTCCGTGATCATGGGGTACGAGTGATTTGGCTCATACAGAAATTAGCGACCCTTGATTTGGTGTTGGAGCATGAACTCAATGTGGACTTGCTGCTTCTATCTCTTCCTTCTTCATTTGATGGATTCGTGATAAATTTTAATATGAACAAGATAGAGGCCACCCTTGAAGAGATGGTCAATATGCTCGTTACATATGAATCCACACTTAAGAAGGATAAGCCAGCTTTCTTGGTGGGCTCCTCATCTTCTGCTAAGAAGGGGCCAAGTATGAAGGGCAAGAAACGTTCTGCCCCACCCAAGAAAGTGGAACCCGAGAAGAAGCAAAAGACAAAGGCTTCAAACGATGGAAAATCCAAGGATGTTTGCCATTACTGCAAGAAGCCGGGTCATTGGAAGCGCAACTGCAAGGAGTATCTTGAGCAGTTGGGAACTGCAAAGGGTATGTTCTATATCGAAATAAACATGTCACTTAATACAACTTCTTGGGTATTGGATACCGGATGTAGATCTCACATTTGCAATGATTTGCAGGTGATGACAAGAAGTCGCAGGCTTAGAATGGGTGAGACCCAGCTGAGGCTCGGGAATGGTTCCAGAGTTGAAGCTACGGCCATTGGAGATGTTTGTTTGATTTTGCAGAATGGTTTTAAATTATTGTTGAGAGATGTTTTATTTGTGCCAGATTTAATTAAAAACATTATTTCTATTTCTATGCTTGATAGAGATGGTTATTCTTGTAATTTTGTGAATGGGATTTGCAATATTTACAAGAATGAATGTTTAATTGGAAATGGACAACTTGAAAACGATCTATACAATTTAAAACTAAAAGACGTTCCAGTAAATTGTATTGACAAACCGGCGACAACAAACAAAAGGAAAATCGATAGTCAAAACCCGGCAAACCTTTGGCACGCTAGACTAGGTCATATTTCCTCAAGGAGGATGAACAAGCTAGTGGGAGAGGGCATGTTTGATATGTCTGATATTAACTCTCTACCTACTTGTGAATCCTGCCTAAAAGGGAAAATGACTAAATCTCCTTTTAAGGGGAAACCTGAGCGTAGTCAAAATCTGTTGGATTTGATCCATACAGATGTTTGTGGACCATTTAGAGTTGGGACTCAATATGGCCACACCTACTTCATTACCTTTACTGATGATTATTCTAGGTATGGGTATTTATATTTAATGAAATATAAGTCTGAAGCATTTGAAAAGTTCAAAGAATTCAAGGCTGAAGTAGAAAACAAGCTAGGTAAAAGTATTAAAGCACTTCGATCGGATCGAGGTGGAGAATACTTGAGTACCGAGTTTTTGGACTATCTAAAAGAGAATGGGATTCTCTCTCAGTGGACTCCTCCTATGACACCACAGCTTAATGGTGTATCGGAGCGTCGTAATCGAACTTTGTTGGACATGGTTCGATCCATGATGAGCTTCACTGAGCTTCCACCTTCGTTTTGGGGCTATGCGCTTGAAACGGCGGTATTGTTGTTGAATAACGTCCACACTAAAGCAGTGGACAAAACACCATACGAGTTATGGAATGGCAAAGCTCCTAAGTATTCATACTTGAGGATTTGGGGATGTCCTGCTTACGTGAAGCGGACAGTGGGAGATAAGTTGGATAGTCGATCCAGCTTGTGTTATTTTGTGGGTATCCTAAGAATTCAATCGGATATTATTTCTATTATCCTGCTGAAACAAAGGTGTTTGTTTCACGGAATGCCACCTTCTTGGAGAAGGAGTTCTTATTGGATAAGAAAGGCGAGATGATGGAACTCGAAGAAGTTCGAGAAGAACCCGAAATACAAAATAACGATCCCACACCTCAGGAACCATTGCTGGACACGCCTGCACCTAGAAGATCCGAGAGGACTTCTAGACCTCCAGTTCGATATGGTCTTCTTCTTGAAGAGGGTCAAGATGAACCCGACATTGGATGTGATCCAAGAAGCTTCAAGGAAGCAATTTCTGATGCGGATTCGAATTTATGGCTTGAAGCTATGCAATCAGAATTGGATTCGATGCATACTAACCAAGTCTGGACTTTAGTGGATCCTCCCGATGGAATTGTTCCAATAGGGTGTAAATGGATCTACAAAAGAAAGCTTGGGCCTGATGGTAAGGTATTGACCTACAAGGCGCGATTGGTGGCTAAAGGTTATACTCAAAGGCAAGGAGTTGACTATGACGAAACCTTTTCACCAGTTGCAATGTTCAAGTCCATAAGAATCCTTATTGCCATAGCTGCATGGTATGACTATGAGATATGGCAAATGGATGTGAAGACTGCTTTTCTTAATGGAGACATTAAGGAAGAAATCTATATGAAGCAGCCTGAGGGGTACACATCCATGGGAAGCGAGCATAAGGTATGCAAGCTTCAGAGATCAATTTATGGTCTAAAACAAGCATCAAGAAGTTGGAACCATAAATTTGATGAAACAATAAAAGATTTTGGTTTCATCAAGAACCCGGAGGAACCTTGCGTGTACAAGAAAGTAGTTAAGGATGCGGTGACATTCTTAGTGCTTTATGTTGATGACATCCTACTCATTGGGAATGATGTAGGGATGTTGCAGTCAACAAAGATATGGTTATCAGGTAGATTTTCGATGAAGGATTTGGGTGAGGCATCCTACATTCTTGGGATACAGATCTATAGGGATAGATCTAAGAGAATGATAGGACTCACTCAATCAACCTACATCGATACCATATTGAAACGGTTTTCAATGGATGGGTCCAAGAGAGGACATCTACCCATGTGTCATGGAGTTTCTCTATCCAAGTCTATGTGTCCCAAGACTGATGCAGAGATAGAGAATATGACACATGTACCATATGCGTCAGCTATAGGTAGTATCATGTATGGGATGATATCTACCAGACCGGATGTAGCATTTGCTCTGAGTGTCACGAGCAGATATCAGTCTAATCCTGGTCAGATGCATTGGAAAGCCGTGAAGGACATTCTTAAGTACTTGCGAAGGACTAAGAATATGTTCATGGTTTATGGAGGACGAGAACTCAAACTGGAAGGCTATACCGACTCTAGCTTCCAAAGTGATGTGGATGACTCGAAGTCAACCTCTGGATTTGTGTTCATGCTCAATGGCGGTGCTGTCTCTTGGAAGAGTTCCAAGCAGGACACCACAGCGGATTCCACCACTGAGGCTGAATACATTGCAGCATCAGCTGCTGCTAAAGAGGCCGTTTGGATGAGGAATTTCGTCCAAGAGTTGGGCGTCATTCCTGAATTTGTTGGTCCAGTCCCGGTGTACTGCGACAACACGGGTGCCGTTGCTCAAGCAAAGGAACCAAGGTCTCATCAAAGATCCAAACACGTACTGAGGAAATACCACATAATCCGGGAGATTGTGGAAAGAGGAGACATCAGTGTCGAACGAGTGGCCTCTGCAGACAATATCGCTGATCCACTTACTAAGCCTTTGCCAGGACCATTGTTTGACAAACATCGCGAAGCAATGGGTCTACGTAGTATGACTAGTTGGCTATAGGGCAAGTGGGAGATTGTAAGAGTGGGTGCCCAGTGAGCCAACTGTGTGGCTATGGGCTTTGTTGACTCTTTGTATAAACAATCTTTTGTTTAATATTATTTACACTTTTATGGCAATGACTTTATATTACTTCATATTGTTATATTGTGATATACTATTGTTGTTTTGATAAAGACCTTGAATATACTATAGTGTATGTAAGATGTGGTAGAACATGGAGATGTCTATCATGAAATACATCTTATAGTCACTGTATATTCTAAAACCGTTCCTAGTCGATTGAGCCGTCCGATAATAAGGATAAGGATCGCTCGAGTTTGAGACTAGCATTTGCGATGCGGAGTACCACGTTTCATTGGTAGGGAACATGGAGATGTTCGAAGCATGCAAATGGATATTCATAGGATGAATAGTCGAACTACCCTATCCGGACTTTCCAAGTGGTTATCACTTATCGAGTGGATAAAGTCCGCGGTTTTGGTTGTACACCATTAGTCCTTACGACTTGAAACATCATGGAGACTCTATATGCTAGTACTGTGCTTTGACTCGTTTACCGACTCTGAGGGGGTCATCAGGTGTCGAGATTGGGTACAGTTACGACACATATAGGAGTCAATGCATTGTTGTCAAGGATTCACCACATACTTGCGAGTGTGGATATCCTATGCGATCTGAGGAGATATTAGTGTGACAAATCTCTGGCCAGAGTACTTGATGTGATTTAAGAAATGGTTTCTTAGTAGCACATGCGATGTCACTAATTTGATCTTCAAGATGCATTGCATAGTTATCGAATCTTGAGCGACTCTCGATATACCAATGGTTGTTGATTCGATCGGGATATTTGGATGAAGGGACCGTACTGTACGCTAACCAAAATCTACTGGTTCTTGTAGGCACTATCAGTGATACCTAGGGAATCATGGGGCGATGTTGCTAGGCGCTTTACCATGATTCGTTGGGCAAGTCGGAAAGTGTTGTTCCGAGTCACAAGGAGTTGTGAGCCACGGCTAGCTGTATCCCTGAACCATTGAGGGTCACACAGTGTAATGGAGTTTTAATCCCCGTTGAGATAGTTAGATTTAAAGAGTTAAATTTAATGAATAAAGAAGTTGGACTTCTTAAGAGTAAGGGAGTAGGATTTCCTAAAATGACATAGGGATGTACATTTTTGGAAACCACTGAATTCGGATTCAGGAAAATTTATTTTGACTTTAAAACGTGCAGAAATGGTTTCTGTGCACATTGGTGAAATCGTTTCATCAATCGGAGTCACGATGAATTTTATATTAATTTCTGAACGAGCGGGCTTTGCTTGTCGGGCCCCAGCTTATGACTAATGGGCCCTAAGGTGTTAGTGGCCTGCATTATAAATAAGTTATTTCAGTACAGAAATTACAGACGATAGCTCATAATTTTGAGAGAAAAAAATCGAAACCCTAGTCCCCTCTCTCAAGCTTGGCCGTCGCCCCCCCCTCCCTCTCTGTCTGAGAAATTCCGGTCTGTGATTTTGAATTGCAGTCTGGAATAGCGAATCAAATTCGTGTATTCTCTTCGCAGAAAACTTCTGATAGATTTTCTAGTGCAATCTATCAGAGGGATTAAACCTCTGTTCGTGGACCTGATTGAAGGCGTTCATCGGTTCCAGGGAGAGACAACAAGAGCAGAATTGTTCTGTTGGTGTCCATTAATCTCGTTGCGAGATTTGAGGTAAAATTTATTTAATTGTTATTTAAATTTTACACACAATAATTCAATCGTTGTATGGTTGATACCCACACCATGGAATCGTTCCATGAGAAAATTTTTAAACTTCCGCTGCACCGGGTATCAATCGTAATTGGTCTGGGAACTCGCCAGTTATCCAACAGATTCTTCTGGCCATCCAAATTTCGAGGCGCTTACTTTACTATAAGTCGTGCGCTCAATGTCAAAAGACAGGTAATATATCCCAGCGAAAGGAGATGCCTCAGCAACCCATTTTAGTTTGCAAAATTGTTTATGTGTGGGGCATCGACTTCATGTGGCCTTTTCCTAGTTCCTTTGGATTTATTTATATATTACATGCAGTGGACTATGTTTCAAAATGGGTGGAAGCTAAGGCCACTCGTACTGATGATTCAAAAGTGGCTGCAGAGTTTATCAAGGATAACATTTTCTCTAGGTTCAGGATTCCACGAGATATTATAAGTGATAGAGGAACGCATTTTTGCAACCGGAATGTGGCTATTTTGTCGAAAAAGTACCACGTCACTCACAAGATCTCCACTGCATACCATCAGCAATCCAATGGCCAAGCTGAAGTTTCGAATAGAGAGATCAAATCTATCCTAGAGTAAACAGTGAATCCAACGAGGAAAGACTGGAGCTTGAGACTGGATGATGCTCTCTGGGCCTACAGAATTGCGTACAAGACGCTGATTGGCATGTCCCCGAACCGACTGGTTTTTGGGAAACCGTGTCATTTGACAGTAGAATTGGAGCACAGAGCTTATTGGGCTATCAAAACATTAATATGCAGATGGATGCTAGCGGGGAACACAGGAAGCTGCAGTTGCAGGAGTCGGAAGAGATCCGCAATGAAGTGTATGCCAGCTTCAAGATTTACAAGGAAAAGACAAAGGTCTTCCATGACAAGATGATCTCCAAAAGGGAATTCGAAGTCGGTCAGAAAGTCCTTCTCTATCACTCACGACTTCGGTCATTTCCAGGTAAGTTGCGTTCCAGATGGATTGGTCCTTTTGTTATTACTAATGTTTTTCCCCCATGGTGCAGTTGAAATTCAGAGCTTGGAGACCTCAAAGATATTCATGGTGAATGGACAAAGATTGAAACACTATTTTGAAGGAGTCCAAGCGAACGAAGGGGAGGACGCGCATGACCTTAAACTTGAGAATCCAAAAGATGTTGCGTAAACAGATTCATACAGTCGAGCTATAGACTGTCAATTTAGCGCTGACTGGGAGGCAACCCAGTGTTCTTCTTCTTAATTTTATTTTTTTAATTTTATTTTCGAGTTTTTTATTTTTTATTTTGCATTTTTTTTATTTCGGGAAATTTTTGAAAATTTAAAAAAAGAAAATATTTTTTTTTTGCTCGCTCGATCGGTATTTCTTTACCGATCGAGCGCCAAATTCTCTAGAATTCGGATACCATTAGGCTCGCTCGATCGGTAATATTTTACGATCGCGTGGAAATTTCTCTGGACGAGGTACATATTTTTGGCTCGCTCGATCGGTAACTCTCAACCGACCGAGCGAGAATTTCTCTGCCCCATGTAAATTTTTTGCTCGCTCGATCTGTCACTCTCAACTGATCGAGTGAGAAACCGTCGGGGCCTGATATAATTGCATCCCCCTTCTTTTCCTCTCACTTTTTCTTCCTCTTTCTCGATTAAATCCCTAAATCCCCGAAACCCCTCACCCTTATTTTCTCACCATTTTCCCCTTTTGCTCGCAGAAACCACCACTCCGTCTCCGGTCATCATCTCCATTCTTGTCGGGATCTCGCTACTAAGCCTATTTGCACACCATCTACATTGTCTCCCTCGCCCCTAAAATTCTCCACTGCCCAGAGACCCGCCGATCATCACACATATATTTGTTTGAGCCATTTTTGCTGCTCATCTTGCTCGCCAACCCCGCTAACATGCCTCCCACCCGTTCTGTTCTCTGTTAAACCGGCCCCTGTTCTAGCATCCTCTCGCCGATCCTCTTTCTCCGACAACTGATGCTCACGCCGCCATCCCGAGTTCGCTCCAGCCCTGCTACTATAGGACCAAAATGGGGTCGTCTCACTGGGGAGTCCTCGACTCAATGAGCTGCGGCGCCCGCATCTTCAATGGGGCTTGCCGGAAAGTTTGTTAATCACGCAACCCATGGAATGTATGATCTCGCAAAAATTCATCGTTACCGATCCCCGAGAGAGGAATTGAACTTGATTTTTATGATAGCGTGATTTCTATTATGATTGAAAACCGTGGTTGGGAAAAATTTTGTAAATAACCCATAGCAGCCGTAGTCCCTATTGTGCAAAAATTTTATGCGAATGCTGCGGAACGGGATGATGGTAAGGCCTTTGTTCGAGTCAAACTGGTTTTTTTAGGTGAATGAGTTAAATGCCCTGCTTGAGACTTTGAATGTTGATGATAGTCTTTATCAAAGTCTCAAGACAGACCCGGACCTGCACGAGGTTACGAACCAACTGGCCTATGTTGGGGATTCATGGCATAATCCTATCACGTTCCAGCATTTTCTGGAGAAATATTTTAAATTGAACCCGGCCACTTGGTACATCTTCCTGACCAAATGGTTGATGCCCATATTGCATACAAGTGATGTTACCATTGACCAAGCCTTGCTTCTCTACGCTCTTGACTTGGATTGGCCGATCAATGTGGGCCGCGTGATACATAGTGAAATCCGACGATCGATACACTCTTCGTCGTTGTGTCTTTTCTTTCCGATGCTTATTTCTGAACTATGTATACACACCGGTATCCAAACTAGAAGCGATGAGGAATGGTTGCAACCAATGCTTCCCGTGGATAAAGCAGCTGTTGACGTTAAAAAATCATTCCGGGTCCAGCATTTCATGTTGGGTGGTTGAGCTTCATCTAGCAGTTCTCCCACTCGACCCGCTCAACCTGCTCATTGCTCCACTACGGATTTTTTCTACGAAATGACCGCCTTAGCCCACCATCAGAATGAATTCATGTCCGCCACGACTACGAATCTTCAATCCATGGATTCCATCATTCGAGACATGTCTACAAGGCTTGGTCTCGATCCCTCCACCTGGACGGCAGCGATACCATATCCTCGGCCTTTCCAGTTCGAATTCACCAATCTTGTGCCTCCGCTAGAGTTCAAAGAGGACGACCACGCCGACACGTGAACCAGGGGAGTTTTGTTTTTTCATTTGCATTGCATTTTTCATTTTGTCCTTGTGTTAGTGTTTGTGTTGTTAGTGATTGAGCATTGAGGGCAATGCTTTAGATAAGTGTGGGGGATCTTTCTATTGTTTATTATTTTGTTTTGCATTCATATTGTTGTGTTCTATGCATTTAGTTCATTTGCATGTCACTTGTCGTTCTTTTGTGTTTGTTTTGTATGCATAATTAGGATGATTCTTTCTAGCCTATGAGGATGAAGTTGAAAAAAATGATTTGTGAAAATTTTTACTCTTGGATGGATATGAGAAACCGTAATTTGATTTGTGAATATTTTAAGCACACATGTTTAACCGGTGAATTGTAGCAATGTATTAGATGATGTTGATGTCTGTTGGACCATTGCAAGACAATAGGTGTCTGTGGAACTTGATAGTTCTTGAATCTTGATGATATTTTTGATATGGCATATACAATATTGGGCGCACCTCTTAAAAAATTTTTTGTAAATTTTGAAAATGAAAAAAAATGAATGAAATTAACTCCATCCGGGTTATGAGTAAGAGATTGAAATCCTAATCTTCTTACTCTTGACTAAGTATACGGACTAAATGGGGTTAAACTTTTGAAAAAAAAATTTAAATAACAACTTCATCTGGGCTTGGAAAGTAATTGAAATTCTAATCATTTTTCCATGGCTATGTTTGCGGGACCTAATGGGATTGTAGCTCCATCCGAGCTATAGTCGAGAGGATTGAAATTCTAATCCTATCAAAGTTATAGCTAAGTCTGCGGGTAATTATTGGGGTTTTAATAAATGTCGGGTGCAAAATCCAACGGTGCGTAATTATATTTCAAGAGAGTTGTGTGGTGTTAAAGGATTGTAGAGAGGAGGGCACTTGATGGTAATACTTACACTGATGTGTCATAGGTTGGTGAACAGTCTTAAAACTATGTCTTTTGAAGTTGCATGTATCTTGGGTAACATGTCACACACGCACGTTCACACTTAACTGGAGGTGTGTCATAGAAAATCGAGAGTATTCGTAAGCTTGTTTTTGTGTGTATGACTTCTCTGAGGCTATATTATTTCTGATCCATCCTTGCTTATGTTTTTGTTGTGTTCGCATATAGTTTTGCATATCTTGCTCGAGGGCGAGCAAGATTTAAGTATGGGGTAATTTGATAGTGGTGTTTTTGTTGCATATTTTAATATCATTTTATTGTCGTTTTTGCATGCATTCATTTGTTTTAATAAATTTTTTTGTTTGTATTTCATGCATCATGTCTACATTACATGTTCCCGAGTTTATTGTGTAGGAAAAGACACTTTAAAGAGAAATTGGACTAGACGTTTTCTCGCTCGATCTGCAGAATTTCACCGATCGAGCGAGAGGAGCATGAATTTCGAGACAGAAGTTTTTTCGCTCGATCTACAACATCTTACCGATCGAGCAGGAGAAGAAAAGAAAGAAAATATGCGGATCAGATTTAGTCTCGCTCGATCGGTAGAATTTTACCGATCGATCGCGACAGGAGTTTCGGAAAGTTTATCAGAAAAAGGAAATTTATCTTTTGAGGACTCTAATCTATATTTAATACTATTATTCCAAATTTTACTTACTTTGTAATTAGACTGGGATGCATAGAACAAGGAAGAACGCGGCGGCTAGGTTTTTCTTCCTAATTTTCTCAGATTTCTTCTTTTCTTTTGGAATTTTCTTAGGATTTTCATGAGTATGTGTGGCTAAGTTTTATTCTTGGTTGAGGAAGAAAAGCCCTTGAATTTATTTGTTTGTGAGATTCGAATTTTCAGTGTTTAATTTTATTTGGATATCAAAAGTTGTTTGGGATTTATTTTATGCTTGTATGTGAGATTATTGGATTGATCGCCCTGTGATTTTCTCATACAATCTACTGCTTAATTAGAAATCAAATTCGTAATTGTTTGATTCCTCTAATTTGTGAAGCAACTAGAATTGATAATTTCTACTTGTGAACTTATTAAATTTTAGGAACAACGATTGACTAGATTAAATACATCCGCTTGTGTATGTGTTTTCTTGCTTCATCAGTTTTACTAGTTTGCATATTGCCTTGAATTTAAACTTGAATTGCTTGCATTGGGTTAATTCATTGGTAATGATTAATTTAAAACGCTTGTGTCTAGTTAACTAAAATTAAGGTGAAATAGGAATTAAGTTTTCAATGATGAATATTCAATGAGAATTAATTATTTTTAGATAATCGATGATCGAATGAATAATCTCAAGGGTGTAGTCGACCGATACCAAGGCTTGTTAATTTATTAATTTCTTCGCTAGAATTTTAATCTTGCATGTTAGTTATAAAATATAATTTAAATTGTTTTAAAATTTTACTAGTTAATTTCAAATCTCAAAAACCCCTTTTATTTATTTTCAATACTTTTTTAGAACACAAATAAATTTCACTTTCCTCGTGGGAACGATCCCTACTCTCGCTACTGCATGTTTATTAATTTAATCTAAGTTGGGTTAATTTGGGCATGACACGACTAAGCGCTACTAGGGTTAGATCGAGTCCGCTTGAATCGTCTTCTCGCATATGATTGAGTACTTATTTAATTTATTATTTGAATTTCATGCGAGCACGCTTTATTATTTGAGAATAATTTGAATTACATGATTATGTGATTTAATTTATAAAGCATGAACTACTTGAGATATAACTGTATTTGATTCTCTAATTTTATCCGAATTCCTAAGAGGTTGAAGGGCACCAAATTGTGAGTTGAGGTATATGTGTCCTAATCTCTTTAATATCAGATATGGCACCTCTAAGAGTTTTGAACAGGGAACGACTAGCAGTAGCTCCTCCGAATGATCAGGGTAGTACTGAGGCTGAGGTGATGGATGTCACTGCGACTCCAATGGAGACCTTACTGAAGAGGTTCCAATCTTTTAAGCCGCCAAACTTGAAGGGTTCAGAGAATGCAATTGACTGTGAGAGTTGGCTGGAGGACATTGATCAGTTGTTTTATTCTCTCAACTATTCCGATGACCGCCGAATCAGATTAGTGATTCATCAGCTGCAGGGTGTTGCTAAGAGCTAGTGGATTTTGATGAAAAAGGCTATCGATAATCGAGGTACGGTTGTCACTTGGAGTTTGTTTAAGACTGCATTCTATAAGTGTTTCTTCCCGGTGTCTTATAGGAAGAACAAAGGTGCTGAATTTGCCACTCTGAAGCAAGGGAACTTGAATATTGAGGAGTATGTGTCTAAATTTGATAGCTTGCTGAAGTTTGCACCGCACTTTTCCAAAAACGAAGAAACAAAAGCCGACCAGTTCATTAATGGCTTGAACCCCCGATATCTTTACATTGGTAAACACAGGTAGGCCTGATACTTTTTTGGATGCAATGAACCAAGCGAAGGGAGCTGGAGCAGGTTTGATGAAATAGCAAGGAGCTCAGTTTGTGCCTCGGCAGCAGAGACAGTATCAGAACCAGACGCCTCAGTTTCAGAATCAGCCTTCTCAGTTTCAGAATCAGTCTTCTCAATATCCGAATCAATCACAGAAGTATGAGGGAGGTAGCCGTCCGAAAGTTAAACAATTCAAGAAGTCAGGGAGCAGTTTTTCTAGTTCCAGTGGCTTGAAGTATGGTTCTGGCCAAAGTTCAGGTTCTTCTGGTTTGTTTTGCAGTAAGTGTGGAGGTCTTCATCCAAGTGATCAATGCAGGGGGATCACTAGTAGCTGCAATATTTGTTTCCATACGGGACATTATGCAGAGTATGTCCTCAGAGAGGTTCTGATAGATCTCAAAGTGGGAATTCTTCTAGGCCGATAGCTCAGCCTGAGAGGCAAGCTTCTGCAGTTCACTCTTTCTAGCCGCATCAATAGAATCGACAAGGAGGTAACCCGAATGTGAAAAAACCTCCAAGGCCACAGGCACGAGTTTTGCTTTGATTGAGGATTAGGCTCAGGCCGCACCCGACGATGTTATTGCATGTAACTGTTCCATTTCTGGTTATTTTTCTCATGTATTGATAGATACGGGTGCTTCTCATTCCTTTATCTCTGAAAAATTTGTGTTGATGCTTGTTTTGCCTACTGAGTCTTTGCCTGCTGTAGTTGTTGTTACTTCACCTTTGGGTGGAGGAATTGTTTCTGTGAAATTAGTCATGAACTGTGAACTAAGATTTGACAAGTATGTGATTGAATTCGATTGTATTGTACTTGGGTTGTCAGACTTTGATTGCATTGTGGGTATAGATGCTTTAAACAAGTACAGGGAAACCGTCGATTGTTTTCAGAAGGTTGTCAGATTCAGACCTGAAATGGCTGAGGAATGGGAATTTTTCGGTAAGGGTTCTCGATCCAAAATTCCTTTGATATCTGTGTTATCGATGACTCGTTTGTTACAAAAAGGTGCAGAGGGATTCTTGGTTTATGCAGTTGACGTACTAAAATCTAGCCCCGAATTGGTTGATATACCATTGGTTAGAGAGTTTTTTGATGTCTTTACAGACGAGATTCCTGGATTAACTCCTATTCGTGAGATTGAATTCTGCATCGAATTTATGTCAGGTACTCAACCGATATCGAAAGCTCCTTATCGAATGGCACTGGTCGAACAGAAGGAGTTGAATGAACAGCTCGAGGATTTGATTGCCAAGGGTTACATCCGACATAATGTTTTGCCTTGGGGTGCTACTGTTCTCTTCGTGCGAAATAAAGATGGATCTATGCGACTTTGTATTTGAAACGACCATAACCTCTACTTTAAATAATAATTAAATAAAATGTGGATATTAAAAAATTTTCGGCATGACATATCTATTTATATAACGACCCACCTGTCACATACAACAAATTTAAAATGCAACCAACAATACGAAATAAACCAGACCGAGAACTGAACGAGAACCGGATAAAAAGATTCAACCTTCCAAACGTCCATATATCATATATATACTTTGATACTTACATGCCCAAAGTAAATCAATAAATCTATACGTTTACATTAATCCAAGTAATAGAATAAAAGACTATAAAATGTTAAAATAAAATTTTGCGGAAAACTGGCATGGTCAGAGGGATGTGTCGTGCCCGCATCACAGTCCACTCGAGAGTCCTGACCTGCAATCTCAATGATAACTTATACATGCACCAAGTAGATATAGTGAGCCTAGGGGCCCAGCAAGAATATGGGGAAAATAACGATTACTACATAAATACATGCACACGCAGATTAAAAATAGCTTGTACTAAAAATATTTTGTGCCCTTAACTTAAACAAATGATTTCTAATAGAATGAAGTGAATATGAATGAAACATATACATGACTAAGTCAAACATGAGCAATGTAACCGAATAATCTGAACTGAAACATGGTCATAAATGATTTGAACTAAAACTGTGAACTTTGATCCTTGAATTGTGACTATGTGATTTCGATCATGATCATTGTTGCAGTGCACTATGCCGCAAGGAGGTCAGGATAACACCCAACCCAATCTTGCCCTGTATTTGGTAAGGGAGGTCAAGATATCTCTCAGCCCCACACAAACACATGCTAAGGTAAGAAAACCCATAATGATTTGGTAAGGGAGGCCAAAACGTCTCTCAGCCCCACACATACACATGAATAAATGTAGTCACAATCATCTCACTTCGTTCGTAAAATACTTTCTTTCATTCATGAATATGATACTTAGCATGCATATGTAAATATGACGTACATATAAATATTTGAACGATAATCATGCAAATGACTCACAAGGACGACCGAGATGGTGATTTAGAAAACAAACCAAAGGATGAGAAAACTAAACCATAATGTAGTGCTTAAGGCAAATTGGAGCGGTTCGCCCGTAAAATATGTAACTTGATTGATTCTTAATCAAAAAGGATTCCGCTTGAAACCACGACTCCATGACACATAGAACTAAGCCAGGAAATCATCCTCAGATTTTATTTCCTAAGAAATCATTTTGTAAAAATTTATTTTCGGGCAGCAAGCATGTGACTTCAAAATTCTGCACCTATTCAATCATAAATCTAGAACTCGACCAAAACTTTACCGAATTGATTCCCGCTTGAACCGACATAATCCCGACATCTAAGAAAAGTTACAGACCCGAGCCCATAACAAAATTCCACCTTTAATTAACCCTGTCTTAGTCATACATTTCCGGACAGCGCAGTCCATCACCAGAAATCTGCTCAAATCCTAACTCACTACCCTTCACATAACTTGGCCATTTGCCTCCCAAATTCCAAACCAATGAACTAGTACCATGACCAATACTTAGACTCACTCCAACCCCTAAAACCGGCCCCCTTACAAGCCTAGATTAGCTCAAAAATCAGCCCTTGCCCAACACCTCAAAACCGATTCCTTCAACCACCCAAAACCGAGCAGCCCCTCTTCTCCAACTTGCTAGCTAACTTTAACACATACTAAGCACTACCATGTGAGCTACATTCTCACCCATGGTAGCCCCTAACCCACCATCCAAGCAACAAAACAGAAAATCGAAATGCACATGCTCAACAATTCTGAAAATTTCGAATTTAAGGGCATCAATGGAGACATCAATCAAAACCTTTAACTCAACTCATTTCCATCAATAAAACATCATAATAGATCAACATAGGCATGAACATGGCTAATATAATTCTGAAAATTTTGAAATATACTCCTTAAAATCCAGAAAATTCGAAATACACACATAAAGGACAATCACATGACATAATAATCTACTTGGGGCCAAAAGAAAACCATAATCTTGCCTATTTTCGAAATGCTCAAGAAATGGAGATGGAACCAAGTGCTCGAGTGAGCTATGGCCGACATGATGGAGCTGGAATGAGCTGAAGGGGATGGCCAGCTGTTTGAGGAAACATCCAGGGCAAGTTTTGACATGGTGGTGGTCGACGGCAGCGGTCGAGAAAGCTTGAGGAAGAAGAATCCGTCGGCTTTGAAGAAGGGGAAGAGAAGGAGCGTGGGATTTGGGTGAGATTTGAGTGTGAATTTTTAGGGGCTAGGGTTGTGTATTTAGTTTAAGTGTGTAGATGTGTGTAAGCATAGGTGTATGTATATAATTGTGAGTGTGTGAGTGTTAGAAGAAAAAGTGCTACACACTTTTAAAAAGTGCTACACAAACTTAGCAACTTAGGAATATTAATTTAATTTTACTAAATAAAACACAAGCTTGAAAAATCAAGAATTAAACTCTTTAAATATTCTGATGTCCCGGCAACGAGTAAAATATTTAAATAACATGCAGATCGATTAAAAATAATTTTAAACAAACTAGACAAACGTTTAAAAAAATTAAATAAATACACAAGCGGAAATAAAAACCTTTAAAATGATTTGGAAAATTAAAAAAAAATTAAATAATTAATCTAGGCATTTAAAATAATTTAAAATAACTAACCACTAAACTTAGGTTATTTAAAATAAATAAGTTGGACACTCGAAAATATTTAAACAAATAATCTAAACAGTTAAAATCATTTAAAAGAATAAACTAAACAATTAAAATTAAAATCATTTAAATATGCAAGCCTAAACCTTTAAAATATTAAAGTAATTTAAATTGCACAATAAAATCATTTAGACACATAAATTTAAACAATTAAAAATATTAATTATATAGTTAGTACAATAAAAATTATTTGAATAAATAATAAAAATATTTTATTAGCACATAATTCACATAAAGAATTTAATCAATTAAACTTAAAAATAATAATCCTAATATTTATTAAATTTAATGCATGCGATTTAGTAGATTGGATTTTAGGTACTACAATTCCTTCCCCCCTTAAAAGGAATTTCGTCCTCGAAATTCAAGACTTACTAACTAGGTTCGAATACCTTAGACCAGATCAACACTAAATTTTCTAACTTTGCACCAACATGAGTTGGCCCACATCAGCTTTCGCTGCGGACTCTGATGCTTATTGATATATGTACCATCAAAGATCTGACTAACTCATATTGTAATATAAAATTTACAATTCTTACATGTTCTCAAGTGGTCTTATCCTCAATGACATTTTATCACTCCTCAAATTTACTGTCGATCTAAATTTATCAACTTACATACGTCATCCTACCGCACTGATAAGTTCTACACCCTACAAATTCCTAGATCTTTATGTAATTGCACAACCTACATTTTTCTAACCTTATATCCTACGTCGGAATTCCAATCAATAGAGCTCATATAACCAATAAATAATTTATGTCGACCTTACTTCTAACTTAAAAGCTTTCTAACAACGAAACTATGCTTAATGTCAAATCACCAGCTAAACTTAACTCATATAATATTCAACTCGAGCTCTAAAGAAATTCACAAGTTCACAACATACTTAGCAACTAACACTAAACTTTTATAAATAGGATAGCTAAAGGAACTATACAATTCTACCTCGTTAGACCTCAAGATACGGGATAGATCTGACCCATTTCTATAAATAAATAAATCTAATCCTTGATAAGAAAATATAACCATAAAATCCTTTGTTGTTTAGTCCTAAGGTATTAACCGATAACATATAAAGTCCAAATAGGTGACTAAACAGATCCAAATTATCCATTCTCCAAGTTATACGTTCATCTCTAGCATCTTTGATTCTTCCGAAAGTCAAATTCTTAATTAAAATTTTCCAACAGATTTAACCACATTTTTTATCCCAGACGCAACGACTAAGAAATCCATATTTACACCTCAAATCAAAATATACCACAAGCTATTATCCATTTATTGGATTACATTGTCTCTAAGAACCAAATAATTCTTACATATCGCCTGAAGACATATCTCAAATCTCTAGTTCAACTTGATAGAAAATTTGAAAAATCCAAAAATTCCCCAAATTATTATATGGTACAACCTGAATTCATATTTCAAGAACTTAGTATCCAATTAGGCACCTTGAAGAGTTTGTAACCCGATCGTATATGCTTCCTCAGTGTTCCTCTAGTACCTTAGTATTTCGCTAATGGATAAATATACAACTTATCCAGAAAACTACCTGAATATTCTATTCATCATTTCGTACCCATAATTGGAGCATTAGTATTAATGTACTGGTCGACAATCACAAAATCTTAGAATGCAAATGTAAAGTACCCAAAAGTATCTAAGGACAACTCTATTTCCTATCTCGTAACTGTTTACCCATTCAACTTACTTACTCTTAACGATTCTGTTTAAAATTGAAACAACCAATTCAAATAATTCACTAACTAGCAGTCTACTCCCTAGAACTAAATAAAATTAGTAGTCATCATTCTTCATAACACAACGATAACTTAGGATTTTATCTTAGTACTAATACTAAATTCAAATGGCCTAAACACTTACTATGCGGCTATGAACCAATTCTCTACACAAGAATTTGAAATAATAATTGAAATTACCCAAATCCTCATCATGATGGATCATGAAAGGAAATAGACATACAAGTAATGCTGTTGAATATGAAATGAAATAATGCAAGCATTACAAACAAACGAGCTGAAAATAAAAATCTAGATAAGTGAAAACAAGTCACTCATAATTCAATTCTAGGAATGAATGAATAATAATGGAGGCTCCGTGAATAATGAATATGAGTCAACAAAATACAAATTTCGTGATCATTAATCCATGGGGTAATGAAATCATGCTCAAACAATCCACGCACAAGTAAGAGCAATCGATGTTCTTCGGTCGAGAGAAGTCCACAAAAGTTAATAATCAGGGAAAACAATGGTCTAAAATAAAATCAGATGTCAGTCATACAACATGAGTATATTACCAAAAAGAAAAAGTGAATTTCACCCAAATCAACATGTGGCTCTAGAACCGCAGGAAAAATTTCAAGAAGTGTGAAACATTAACAAGATTTTACTAAGAAGTTCAACCAATGTCAAAATGACAGAATTCAACGCTGATTAATGTCATATGAATCCATAAATGCTTAAAGGAAGTGCAAAAAAAGGTTCGAATACTCAAAAATATATGTTGCAAAGGATTTGAGCACAAAAGGAGGAAAAATGAAATAACGATCGGAATAATCGTTCACATAATTGAAAGGCTCATAGTAACCAATTTCTTATTATCCAAAAATCATATTTTTCCAAATAACAAAAAAAAACTCAAACTATCCAAAATAATATAAAACAAAATTCGTATCCCAAGTCTTCACACGAGTTTTGATTCATAAACTTAACTGACTAAACACACGCCTAGAAATTTCCAAGCAAACTATACACTTAGTTGTATCTGATTAGAATCCAGTATAAGAAAACTTACAATAATAGCACACAATTAATATCTCCAAATACGCAAGTTTAATGTTTCTCAACAAACTCCTACAATTTCATCAAAATTGTTAACACTACCTAATAACTCAAACAACAACCATGTACTTCCTAAAACTGGAAGGAATATTGGTACACCAACTCCGTTTAACTTGGAACCGCATGCTAAAAAAATAAACAGTCAAATGGTGCAATTTAAACTACTAGAAGAAATTTTTAAACGAAAATAAACACTGAGCTACACATTTAAATAAATTAAACATCTAGTTTTGAAAATATTTTTTTAAATAAAAAGAAGACATCAAACATTTAAAGTATCAATTTAAGTATGACTAACACATAAAATTCATTAAACTTACAGACTTTGAGGCGAGATTTCTCGAGTTTCTTGCAACTGGCAATAGGCACACACCAAACCAAAACCATGCTCTGATACCAACTGAAACGACCCTAACCTCTACTTTAAATAATAATTAAATAAAATGCGGATTTTAAAAAAAATTTGGCATGACCTATCTATTTATATAACGACCCACCTGTCACAGATAGCAAATTTAAAATGAAACCAACAATACGATATAAACCAGACCGAGAACTGAACGAGAACCGGAGAAAAAGATTCAACCTTCCAAACGTCCATATATCATATACTTTGATACTTACATGCCCAAAGATGATCAATAAATCTATACGTTCACATTAATTCAAGTAATAGAATAAAAGACAATAAAATGTTAAAATAAACTTTTGCGGAATACTGGCATGGTCAGAGGGATGTGCCGTGCCTGCATCACAGTCCACTCGAGAGTCCTGCCCCGCAATCTCAATGATAACATATACCTGCACCAAGTAGATGTAGTGAGCCTAGGGGAACAACAAGAATATGGGAAAATAACGAGTACTACATAAATACATGCACACGCAGATTAAAAATAGCTTGTACTAAAAATACTTTGTGCCCTTAACTTAAACAAATGATTTCTAAAAGAATGAAGTGAATATGAATGAAACATATGCATGGCTAAGTCAAACATGAGCAATGTAACTGAATAATCTGAACTGAAACATGGTCATAAATGAATTGAACTGAAACTGTGAACTTAGATCCTTGAATTGTGACTCTGTGATTTCGATCATTATCATAGCTGCAGTGCACTATGCCGCAAGGAGTTCAGGATAACACCCAACCCAATCTTGCCCTGTACTTGGTAAAGGAGGCCAAGATATCTCTCAGCCCCACACAAACACATGCTAAGGTAAGAAAACCCATAATGATTTGGTAAGGGAGGCCAAAACGTCTCCCAGCCCCACACATACACATGAATAAATGTAGTCACAATCATCTCACTTCGTTCGTAAAATACTTTCTTTCATTCATGAATATGAGACTTAGCATGCATATGTAGATATGAAGTACATGTAAATATTTGATTGATAATCATGTAAATGACTCACACAAGGACGACCGGGATGGTGATTTAGGAAACAAACCAAAGGATGGGAAAACTAAACCATAATGTAGCGCTTAAGGCAAATTGGAGCGGTTCGCCCGTAAAATATGTAAATTGCTTGATTCTTAATCAAAAAGAATTTTGCTTGAAACCTCGACTCCATGACACTTAGAACTAAGCCAGAAAATCATCCTCGGATTTTATTTCCTAAGCAATCATTTTATAAAAATTTATTTCCGGGCAGCAAGCCTATGACTTCAAAATTCTGCACCTATTCAATCATAAATCTAGAACTCGACCAAAACTTTACCGAATTGACTCCCTCTTTAACCGGCATAATCCCGACATCTAAGAAAAGTTCCAGACCCGAGCCCATAACAAAATTCCACTTTTAACCCTGTCTTAGTCATACATTTCCGGACAGCGTAGCCCATCACCAAAAATCTGCTCAAATCCTAACTCACTACCCTTTACATAACATGGCCATTTGCCTCCCAAATTCCAAACCAATGAACTAGGACCATGAACAATACTTAGACTCACCCCAACCCCTAAAACCGACCCCCTTACAAGCCTATCTTAGCTCGAAAATCAGCCTTTGCCCCACACCTCAAAACCGATTCCTTCAACCACCCAAAACCGAGCAGCCCTTTTCTCCAACTTGCTAGCTAACTTCAACACATCCTAAGCACTGCCATGTGAGCTACATTCTCACCCATGGTAGCCCCTAACCCACCATCCAAGCAACAAACAGAAAATCGAAATGTGCATGCTCAACAATTCTGAAAATTTTTAATTTAAGGGAATCAATGGAGACATCAATCAAAACCTTTAACTCAACTCATTTCCATCAATAAAACATCATAATAGATCAACATAGGCATGAAAATGGCTAAGATAATTCTGAAAATTTTGAAATATACTCCCTAAAATCCAGAAAATTTGAAATACACACATAAAGGACTATCACATGACATAATAATCTGCTTGGGGCCAAAAGAAAACCATAATCTTGCCTATTTTCGAAATGCTCAAGAAATGGAGATGGAACCAAGTGCTCGAGTGAGCTATGGCCGACGTGATGGAGCTGGAATGAGCTGAAGGGGACGGCCAACTGTTCAAGGAAACGTCCAGGGCAAGTTCCGACGTGGTGGTGGTCGACGGCAGCGGTCGGGAAAGCTTGAGGAATAAGAAGTCGTAGGCTTTGAAGAAGGGGAAGAGAAGGAGCGTGGGATTTGGGTGAGATTTGAGTGTGAATTTTTAGGGGCTAGGGTTGTGTATTTAGTTTAAGTGTGTAGGTGTGTGTAAGCATAGGTGTTTGTATATAATTGTGAGTGTGTGAGTGTTAGGAGAAAAAGTATTACACACTTTTAAAAAGTGCTACACAAACTTAGCAACTTAGGAATATTAATTTAATTGCACTAAATAAAACACAAGCTTGAAAAATCAAGAATTAAACTCTTTAAATATTTTGATGTCCCGGCAACGAGTAAAATATTTAAATAACAAGCAGAGCGATTAAAAATAATTTCAAACAAACTAGAAGAACGTTTAAAAGAAATTTAAATAAATACAAAAGAGGAAATAAAAACCTTTATAATGATTTGGACTATTAAAAAAAACATTTAAATAATTAATCTAGGCATTTAAAATAATTTAAAATAACTAACCGCTAAACTTAGGTTATTTAAAATAAATAAGTTGGACACTCGAAAATATTTAAACAAATTAGCTAAACAGTTAAAATCATTTAAAAGAATAAACTAAACAATTAAAATTAAAATCATTTAAATATGCAAGCCTAAACCTTTAAAATATTAAAGCAATTTAAATTGCACAATAAAATCATTTAGACACGTAAATTTAAACAATTAAAAACATTAATTATATAGTTAGTACAATAAAAATTATTTGAATAAATAATAAAAATATTTTATTAACACATAATTCACATAAAGAATTTAATCAATTAAACTTAAAAATCATAATCCTAATATTTATTAAATATAATGCATGTGATTTAGTAGATTGGGTTTTAGGTACTACAGTATTGACTACCGTCAATTGAACCAAGCGACAGTAAAGAACAGGTATCCATTACCTCGAATAGATGTCCTTTTTGATCAACTGCAGGGTTCTTTTGTCTGTTCGAAGATTGACTTGAGGTCAGGATATCATCAGCTCAAGGTTCGTGAAGAAGATGTGCCTAACACTGTTTTCAAAATGAGGTATGGCCATTTTGAATTTATAGTCATGCTGTTAGGTTTGACTAACGCTCCAGCAGTTTTTATGGGTGTGATGAACCGTATCTTTCAGTGGTATTTAGATGAGTTTGTGATTATTTTCATTGATGATATTCTTATCTATTTGAAGAGCCGTACTGACCATGCAGAGCACTTGAGGATCGTCTTGCAGATTTTGCGGGTTGAACAGTTGTTTGAGAAGTTGTCGAAGTACGAATTCTGGTTAGATCGAGTTACCTTTCTCGGTCACATTATTTCTGGTGAAGAGATTTCTGTTGATCCTAGAAATATTGAGGCTGTTATGAACTGGCATAGACCGACTTTTGTTCCAGAGATTCGAAGTTTTATGGGATTAGCTGGCTATTATTGATGATTCATCAAAGGTTTTTCATCTATTGTGAAGCCAATTACGCAGCTAACTCAAAAGAACGCGCCTTTTGTCTGGACAGAGGCTTGTGAGGAAAGCTTTGTTGAGTTGAAGAAGAGGTTGACAAGTGCACAAGTATTATCGATTCCTTTAGGTACTAGTGGTTATTATGTTTATTGTGATGCATCTCATCAGGGTCTAGGATGTATTCTTATGCAGAAGAAGCATGTGATAGCTTATGCATCGAGGCAGCTGAAGCCGCAGACTTGATATTCGATTCATGATCTAAAGCTTGCAGCAATTGTTTTTTCTTTGAAAATCTGACATCACTATCTTTATGGTGTGTTGTTCGAGATCTTTTCTGATCATAAGATACTTAAGTATTTGTTTTCACAGTCAGAACTTAACATGAGACAGAGAATATGGTTAGATCTGCTGAAGGATTTTGATTGTGAAATCAAGTATTATCCGGGAAATCAAATGCCGTTGCTGATGCTTTGAGCCGAAAGATTTGTTCTCTATCTCTATCGACTATCGGTGTTTCTCGTTTGATCGATGAATTCTGCACTTCTGTTTTGGAGTTCGAGACAGATAGGAGGTCTATCAGAGTTTTTGCTATTCAGACCAAACCAAAGTTGCTTGTGAAGATCAGAGAGGCACAAAGATCTGATCCGAGTATTCAGAGTTCGATTGAGAAAGCCAGAGCTGGACATCAGTCTGAATTCTAGGATAGAGATGATGCTTTGTTTGTGAATAATCATATTGTTGTGCCCGATGTATCTGAGTTGAGATAGTGAATCCTACGAGAGGCACATTGCAGTCGATTTAGCATTCATCCTGGAGGTCTAAAGATGTACAATGATTTGAGAAATAAGTTCTGGTGGAAGAAGATGAAGAGCGATGTTACGAGATTTGTATCCTGAACTGTCAGTAGGTGAAAGCAGAGAGAAAGTGATCGGGTGGTCTGTTGCACAGTGTATCTGTTCTTGAATGGAAATGGGCTCACATCTCGATGGATTTCGTCACTAAACTACCACGATTTGTTCGAGGTTGCGATGATGTTTGGGTAGTGATTGACCGATTGACAAAATTTGCTTGTTTTATTCCGTACAGAATGACGTATCGACACAATCAGATGACTGAGTTGTATGTCAGCAATGTTGTGAGATTACATGGTGTGCCGAAGTCGATCGTTTCAGACCGAGATCCTCGGTTTACTTCTTACTTTTTGCATAGTCTACAAGAGGAACTTGGAACTCGATTGCATTTGAGCACAGCATATCATCCTCAGACCGACAGACAGTCTGAGCAAAATATTCAGACCCTGGAGGATATGCTGAGAGCCGTGATGCTTGACTTTGGAAATAGTTGGCAGGATTCCTTACCTCTTGTCAAGTTTTCAAGCGAGTATCGGTAGGGCACCATTCGAGGCTTTGTACGGTAAGAAGTGCCGATCTCCTTTGTATTGGGACGATGTGTCTGAGTCACCTGATTTGGGACCAAATATGATTCGAGACATGGCTGAGTAGGTGAAGATTATTCAGGCAAGGATGAAGACAACTCAGGATAGACATGCGAAGTATGAGAATGTCAGACATATACCTCTATCTTTCGATCAGGGAGATCTAGTATTCTTGAGGATTTCTCCTTTTAGAGGCACAGTCAGATTTGGGAAGAAAGGGAAGTTATCTCCGAGATTCATCGGACCGTATGAAATTCTCGAGAAGTTAGGCGATCTTGTTTACAGACTTGCACTTCCTCCGTCTCTTTCTGGTATTCATGAAGTATGTCATGTCTCTATGTTGCGGAAGTATCACCCAGATCCTTCTCATGTTCTTCAGCCTGATGAGGCAGAACTCGATGAGACGTTGAGCTACTTCGAACGACCGATTCAGATCCTTGATCAAAAAGAGAAACAGCTCAGAACCAAGTCAATTCCGTTAGTAAAAGTGCAGTGGATCCGACACAGAGTTGAGAAAGCGACTTGGGAGACAGAGAACGATATGAGACAGCGATTTCCAGATTTATTTATCTTATGTGAGTTCTTATTTCAGTCTTTGATTATTTCTTTTATCTTATGTGATCGAATTGTTTGAGATTTCTAGGACGAAATCATTTCTTAGAGGGGGAGAATTGTAACGCCCCATAATTATCTTAATTGATTTTATTATTGATATTTTGAGATTAGAATATTCGAGGGTTGAATTGATATTTATCAGGGACTATTTTGCAATTTTTGAAGAATTCAGGGTCTAGAGTGAACATCTAGAATTTATTAGATACTTATACTTGAGTTGACTAATTCTCCTTCACTTCACCCCTCCCAACACGCCTTCCCTCCATTGAAGCTTCCCCAAACGCTTCTCCAAGCTTTTTATTTCTCGGTTTTGTTCGATTTGTCTGATAGAATTTCAATCCGAATATATATTGGCGATCACCGTCTCAAGAGCTCCGTTCTGAAGTAAGTTTCTTTTATTTCTACGAGGTTTGAATTTTTGGATGTTGATGGAATTGGTTTATTTTCAGAGAGGTCGTGCTTGTGCTAGCTTAGATCATTTATTCAAAGAAGGATCGCAAAAAAAATGTCGTTTGGATTTGTTATGAATTTTTGAAGTTAATTGAGTTGGGTCAATTCCTGGATTTATGTTTTTGGTCGTGTTCTTGATAGGGGATTGATGTTTTGATGATTCTATGAGTTGTTGGATAGTTGGTTTTGATGTTTGTATTTTTTCGGTTGATCGTTTATAGCCGTTATGTCGTTGGTTTGAGTTTTTGCAATATCTATTGGTTCGAATGGTTTGAGAATTGTTTTCGATTAATTTGAATGTTGATGTCGAGCCTTTATTACTTATTTACATATTGGTTTGAAGGCCGTTGAGCTCAGAGATTTCAGGTATTGAATCCGTAGCAAGTTGATCGAGTTTGGTAATGAGTTTTACCTAGTTGATTTGATTGAGTTTTGAAGGGATATTGATTTTATTCTTTGATATGGAATTATAGATTGGAGCACCTTTGAATCGAATAAGGTATAAGTTGACATCGATCGAATGAGATTGAACACTCGAATCTGTTTTGATTCTCGAGTTTCCCTAAACCACATACTTGCATATTATTTGATCTTGAATGAGTATTATTTGACTATATTCTCTTATATGATATTCATGAAGTTAGTTGATTGCATATCGAATTGTATTGCGTTCATATTAAGCCTTCATCTTTGATTTGAAAGGGCAGAACCGCCCAAATGCGAAATAGACATTTTGGGAACTATATTTGAGTGGCCTGGTTTGTGTGAGTTCTCTCCAGTGTCAGAAGACTCTTTATAGTTTCTCAAGGTATATAGGAAGTAGATAAGTGACCCCACCCCGATCGGGAGAGTTGGTGGCAAGTTACAAGGTCTGGTCCTCGGGATCCCTACCAAACGAACGAATTTCCTTTTGATTATCCGTTATGATAATCCCGAGTTTTTAAAGACATGAATTTCATATTTAGTATTATCGAATCACATGTATGTCATATCATGATAATGATATGCTAATTGATATTGCATGTTTATGTTGCTTTTACTGGGATTTACTCTCACCGGAGTTATTCGGCTGTTGCTTTGTTTTGTATGTGTACTTGGCGAAAGGTGGGGCAGGATCGAGTCAGAGGAAACTTGGTTAGCATCGAGATCGATGAATAGATGTGGGACTTAGGTTTAGGAACTATTATCATGTCGAACTTTTATTGCATTTGAAAGAATGCTAGAACTCAACTTGGTTTGGAACTCGTTGTATCGAATAATATAATATTGGTGTTTGAATGTTGTTGTCTCATGTATTTATATCTCGGTATATTTTGTTTTGATTTGAAGTTGGAGTATTGAATGAGATTAATTCCAGATTTTTGGTTCAGAGCAGGTCTCGCCCGAGCGGAGGTTTATTCTCGCTCGAACGAGGGGTCTCTTTTTTTTTAAGTAGATCTTTGCTCGCTCGAGCGGACGTTTCTTACCGCTCGAGCGAGATATTTTCAGGAGGCCGGACAGGGATTTGCTCGCTCGAGCGGGCGTTTTTCACCGCTCGAGCAAGGCACTGTTCACAAAAAGGAAATTTTTTTTATCCTGTTAAATCTTGGCTCTTGTACGATTATTGCTTATTTTTATCCTAGATTAGATGATTAGAATCGAGGTCTAACACATGCAGAGATCGGACGAACCGAATAGGGAGTTCGGACCATCCGAACTCCAGCTATAGATAGGGGATCCGAGAGCCCCATTAATTGCTCATCTCCATCTTCTCTCCTCTACTTTAGTAGGGTATTTTTAGGTGTTTTAGTCACCTATGCGGGCCCGAGATATTGGAAGATAGTCTCCGAAGTGGTAGCGGAGTGGTGCACAATGTTACGCCTTAAACACATACAAATCTCAAGTAATGAGATTAATGTTTTTAATGCAATACAAATTCTCAAAATATTATGTTTTGATGATTATAAAACTCAGTTAATTATTTAACAGTTTTAAAGTGAGAAAATTGCAGATAATAATACTTTTGTGTATGGACAATATTGGAAGCAAGAACCGATAATCAAAAATTGGAGATAAAAATTTAAGTGTTCGAATTTGCCCAGGTTCGGACGGTCTGAAGAAGGTTCGGACGGTCCGAAGAATATTCAAAGATTTTAATATTTTAGGATGACAATCTCGGAGGCCACGAAAGACTAGTTCGGATGGTTCGAAACCAGTTCTTACGGCCTGAAGATTTCCTGAATTTTAATATTTCTCAGAGGCACTCTCGGAGGCCACGAAATGCTCACTTCAGACGCCCCGGAGTCATGTTCGGAGGACCCAAACTACTTTACGGTCACTAAAGATTTTATCGGAAGAAATTTGCCAGAATGAATTTAATGCAGCCATTCGGACAACCCGAAGACGTGTTCGGACCCCCCGGAAGTTCAACAGCCGCAGAAATTTGAAATTGAATCAGAAGACTTCGTACGAACCGAAGACCAGTTCGGAGGCTCCGAACCATCCCGAATCAGCAAATATACATACATGCCATTTGAAGCCATTTCAATCATCAATTCATCTCCTCTCTTCTTTACAAGCAATATCCTCTTCATCAAGTGTTCGAGTGATAGTTGTGCGAAATATTCAAAAATCGAGGGTTGTTTGTATTAGATCATTTGTGAGTTGGTTGTTCAATTGTTGTAAACACTCGTGTGTGAAGCCGAGTGTGTTGTTGTGTTGAGGCTATCCTTAGTGCCCTTAAGGCCAAGTGTATCGTGTTGTATCGACGCGGTGATCGTGTTGAGTTGTACGGCTATCCTTGGAGACATCAAGGCCAAGAAGTTCGAAGTGCTAGTGGATCCTTGGTTAATCGATCTTAACCAAGAAGGGGAGACGTAGAAGATTTATCGTCGAACTTCCATAAATATCTCTTATCCCTTTTACTGCTTTATTTACTTAACTCATTTATTTACCGCACTTATATTTGATTTCTTTAAGTCTTTCGCTTGCGTATTTGCATAATCTCTTTAAATTGCTAAAGTTGCCAATAGAACCTAAATCCCCCCCCCCCCTCCATTAGGTTCTAACAAGTAGTATCAGAGCCAATTTTTTACAAAATTTTTTTAAAAGGCTCTATGGCAAATCTAGCGAGCGATTATGCTCAAGGGCAATCAAACAATCGTCCTCCTCTTTTCAACGGCATAAACTACGGATATTGGAAAAATCGAATGTCCCTATATATCCAATCCGCAGATTATTACCTTTGGAAAGTAACTGTGAAAGGTCCCCACATACCTATGAAAGAGGTTGAGGGAGTCAAAATTCCTAAGGGAATGGACGACTTTTCAAAGGAGGATATGAAATTAATATCTCAAAATGCTAAAGCTATGAATATTTTGTATTGTTCCCTAGATATGAACGAGTACAACCGGATCTCGATGTGCTCCTCTGCAAAAGAGATTTTGGACAAATTGGAGATATGCCACGAGGGAACCAACCAAGTCAAAGAGACAAAGATAGATATTCTACAACTCAAATACGAGACATTTGAGATGGAATCCAATGAAGATATAGACACAATGTTCCGAAGGCTCTCTCAAATCATCAATGAGCTAGCCAAACTTGGAGAACAATATCCAACCAAGCAAGTATGGAGGAGAGCTCTACGCGCCCTACCCAAGGAGTGGGATGCCAAGAGAACGGCCATCATTGAGTCCAACAAATGCGACACTGCATCTATGATCTTGATCAACTCCATGGGACCCTAAAAACCCATGAGTTGGAAGTATCCACAAGGAAAGAATCTAAGAAAGAGGATGAGAAGATCAAGGAAAAGGGGATTGCCTTATCCACCCAAGTCGAAGAAGAAAATGATGATGATATGGCACTCTTCGCAAGAAATTTCAAAAGATTTATGCGAGGAAACAACTTCAACAAGAAGACGGACAAGGAAGTAGCATGCTACAACTGTCAACAACAAGGGCATTATGCAAATGAATTCCCTCTCAAGAAGAAAAATGACAAGGGAAAGAAGAAAGCACTCATAGACACTTGGAGCGACAACGATGATGACGAGGAGGTAGCTAACATCTGCCTCATGGCTAAGAGTAATAACATCATCTCTGACGACGATGACGAGGTACATTCCTATGATGAATTACTACATGCATATAAACATATGTTTGATATGGCTAAATCACTTAGAAAGGAAAATAGAAACCTTAAAAATGAATTAGAATCTAAGGAGCATGAAAACCTAAGATTAAAAGATGACATAGCTCACTAAGAACAATCATTTGATAAATTCAATGTTAGTAGTAATAAATTAAATAATTTTCTAAGCATGCAGAAATGTAGCTTTGATAAGGGAGGAATAGGGTATGGTAAGAAATCTATAGACTTTGCTAGTCTTATTGCTAAAGCTAAAATGAGATCACCCCCTACATGCTCTTACTGCTATAAAATAGGTTATTCTAGACATAAATGTAGATCTTTGAAATATCAATATGATTAAAAGAGCTATATGAAATGGAGGCCTAAGAGTACTTAACAACTCATCAGTCGGCACTATGAGAACATGATCTAAGGGAGTTCATGATAGACCGGTTTAAACTACCTTGACTTGCGACTGTTCTTCCTGATGAACGCTGCTCTGTCCAAGGAAATAGGTTTTTAAAGAGGCCATAGCCCTACATACTACTGGGAGCACTCTTAGAAAATGTCGATGATGTTTCTATGGGAGACTGAACTCTTAGAAATCTATTTTGTATCTTTCTTTTCTAACATTGTGGACCCAAAAGAACTAAAGGGGACCAAAATCAATTTTCGCAGGGAAATGGGAAAAATGTTCTCCCTATCATATAGTATTTAGACAGTGGATGTTCTAGACATATAACGGGGAACAAGGAGCTACTCCAATCGGTCAAACCAAAGGAGAAGGGAACTGTCACCTTCGGAGACAATATAAAAGGAGTAATTGAAGGAATCGGCTCAATAGATATATCTAAATCATGTTTGATTGATGATGTACTCCTAGTGAAAGGACTTAAGCATAATCTATTAAGCATAATTCAATTGTGCGATAGAGGTTATGAAGTCAAATTCACTCCCAGCACTGCACTATATCACTCACGTCTGACAAATTCATAAATTTCAAAGGATATAGAAGTGAAAATGTTTACAAGGTTTCTTTAAATAATTTATCTTTGACAAATATTAAAAGCCTTGTATCCTTGAATGTTGTTGACAACATTCTTTGGCATAGACGATTAGGTCATGTTGGTCCTAGTTCCATTGAAAAACTTTTTAAACTTGATCTAGTAGTTGGTATGACAAAAATCAATTTAAAATTAGATTCTATTTGTGATGCATGTCAACTTGGCAAACATACAAAGAAATCTTTTAAAACCAAAAATTTTGTATCAACTTCTATGCCCCTTGAACTTCTCCACCTAGATTTATGTGGTCCCTCGAGGAACGCTAGCCTAGGAGGAAAGCTTTATGCATTTGTCATTGTGGATGATTTCTCACATTTCACGTGGACATTGTTTATCAAATGTGTTGAGAATGAGAAAAATCTTTCAATAAAGCTGATCCGTAGTGACCACAGATTTGAATTTCAAAATGAGAGTTTTACAATTTTTTGTGAAGAAAAAGGCATCGGTCACAATTTTTATTGTCCTAGGACTCCTCAACAAAACAGGTTCGTCGAGAGGAAAAATAGGACACTCGTGGAGATTTCGAAGACCATGATATGCGAGCATTCTCTACCAAAATATTTTTGGGCTGAAGCAATGAACACTGCCTGTTACATTATCAATCGTGTATCAATAAGGCATATTCTCAAGAAAACTCCATATGAATTATGGAGAGAGAGAAAGCCTAACATTTTTTTATTTTCGGGCTTTTGGATCAAAATGTTATATCCATAATAACGGCAAGGACAACCTCGGTATGTTTGATGCCAAGTCCGACAAAGGTATTTTTCTCGGATACTCTACCTCAAGTAAGGCCTTTAGAGTATTTAATAAACGTACTTTACTTGTTGAAGAATCTATACATGTTGTATTTGATGAATCTATGTCTGTAGTTTTTCGTACTACTAACGATGTTGTAGAATTACTCGAAGAAGAGATGGCTTCCTCAAGCCTATATGATATAGATGTTTCTGTTGAAGAAACACCACTTCCGAAGGATTGGACGCTTCACAAAGATCATCTTATGGATCTTATCATTGGAAGTCCTTCGAAGGGAGTAACCACTCGATCTTCTCTTAATAATATTTGCAATCATCTTGCTTTTGTTTCGCATGTTGAACCTAAATGTATTGCTGATGCTTTATTAGATGATTCTTGGATAATTGCTATGCAATATGAATTAAATGAATTCAAATGCAATGATGTTTGGTGTCTTGTTCCTAGGCCGCATGATAGATCTATTATTGGTACTAAATGGGTTTTTAGGAATAAACTTGATGAGCATGGTACTATCACTAGAAATAAAGCTAGGCTTGTAGCAAAAGGATATAGTCAAGAAGAAGGCATTGATTATGATGAGGAATATGCTCCTGTTGCCCGACTAGAATCTATTCGCATGTTACTTTCTTTTGCTTGCTCTAAAAATTTCAAGTTATTTCAAATGGATGTTCAGAGTGCATTCCTGAATGGTGAACTAAAAGAGGAAGTTTATATTGAACAACCTGATGGCTTTGTTGATTCGTTATTGCCTGATCATGTGTATAGACTAAACAAAGATTTGTATGGTTGAAACAAGCTCCTCGAGCTTGGTATGAAAAATTGTCTACTTTCCTTCTTTCAAATGGTTTTTCGAGAGGAAAGATTTACATTACTTTATTTAGCAAAAATGTCAAAGATGATTTATTGATTGTGCAAATTTATGTTGATGACATAATTTTTGGTTCTACTAACGAAAATCTTTGTCAAGAATTCTCTAAGCTTATGCAGGATCACTTCGAAATGAGCATGATGGGGGAACTTAACTATTTTCTCGGATTGCAAATCAAACAGTGCAAGGATGGGTTCTTTGTGAACCAAATCAAGTACATCAAGGAGATTCTAAAGAAGTTTGGGATGGAGAACACAAAATCATCATCCACATCAATGAGCACAGCAATCAAACTCGGCAAGAATGAAAATGGTAAATCTGTAGATCAATCTTCCTTTCGTAGTATGATTGGCTCCTTACTTTATGCTACTGCTAGTAGACCGGACATTATGTTTAGTGTTTGCTTGTGTGCACGATTTCAATCATGTCCAAAGGAATCACATTTGTTCGCCTCAAAACGCATTTTCAAATATCTTTCAAATACTCCAAATCTCGGCTTGTGGTATTCGAAAAATTCTTTCTTTGATTTAAAAGCTTACTGTGATGTAGACTTTGGTGGATATAAGGTGGATAGGAAAAGCACTAGTAAAACTTGTTTTTTTTTAGGAAATTACTTAGTTTCTTGGTTTTCAAAGAAACAAAACTATGTTGCATTGTCAACGATCGAAGTCGAATATATGGCTGCTGGTAGTTTTTGTGCGCAAATTTTTTGGATGAAGCATCAATTGCTCGACTATGGTGTATCTTTTTCAAAAATCCCTATTTTCTGTGATAACACTAGCGCCATATGTCTTATAAAGAATCCTATTCAACATTCGCGCACCAAACATATTGACATTCGTCATCATTTTATTCGTGACCACATCGAACAAAATGAAGTTGAACTTCAATATGTTGACACTAAAAATCAAATTGCAGATATTTTTACAAAACCACTAGATGAAAATACTTTTATTCATTTGCGTGGTGACCTTGGCATGATTGAGTTGTAATCGCTTGTAGACATAAAATAAATTTAATGTCACATTAAGGGGGGGCTTAATATTAAATCTGAGAAATTTAATTTTGGATAATATAAATCAATTGTATTTATTCAAAATCAAAAAGCTCACTTTTTTATGTGAATTATTTGGCTTAAACTTAATTGCAAAATATTATTTAAGAGTTATTTTCGAAAATCCTTTCTTTGGTCAGTTCGGGCCCTCCGAACATCAGTTCGGACCACCCGAACTGGCTCGCGCCTTTTCAGTTTAAATCTTTCAAAATTCCCTCTGAAATGGTCAGTTTGGACCCTCCGAACTTAGCTTCTAGCCTTCCGAACCCTGAGCGGTAAAACTTCAAAATTTGACCGCCTTACCTTCGGGTCGTCCGAAGCCATTCAGACGACACAAACTCAAATTGAACTGTTCGGACGCTCCAAACTCACTTCGTGTCGTCCGAACCCAATTACAGCCTGTCAGATAAGATAAAATTATCACCTCGGTAAACAGCTTCTGGCCGTCAGAACCCTTGGCTATATATACCCCTCGGGCCATCCGATTTCTTCACACCAAATTTTCTTCTTTTCTCTTCCTTAGTCCTAAATCTAGCCTACAAAATGCCTTCCAAACACCATCGTGATCAAGCTAGCTCTAGTCGCCCAATCCCTATCCATGATCCTAACCTACATGTTGTTTCACGTCCTATCCCGAACGATTACCCCACTCGACCGATTTTACCCGGTCGTATTTTTTATGTCGCCTATCTTGCGATATCTCATCTCCTCTTGCTGCCCCTTATTGCTGCCCAGCATTGGGAATCCTTTTTCCAGCCCTCCATTCCAGATTATATCTTCCCTGCTCTGATGCATGAATTCTATGCCAACCTAGAACTCAAACTTGGCGATGAGTTTCACATCGCTACGATTGTTCAGGGTCGCCATGTTTGTTTTTCAGTCTCCAACCTTGCTGAGTGGTTCCAACTTCCTACGGAGGGACCCAATCTCTACTTTGGTCAGGGATGGCCTTTGGAAGATCCTAATTTTGATCGAGATGAGGTACTTTCTACTATTCTTGGTCGTCCAGCTACTGTTGCCGATGATCGTCTCCTTTTGAAACAACTTCTTCCTGATTATCAAATCATCCAAAATTGATCACCTCTTCCATCGTTCCTCGTAGTGGAGATTCCTCTACCTGCAAATATCTTGATCTTTACGTTCTCTATCACATTGTATCCTCACGTCCTTTCAACCTCCCTCGCTTCATTATGCAAGTCATTCATAATGCGGCTAAAGCCACAAGGAAGGTCACTCTTCCTTTTGCTTGTTTCATCAACCGCATCTTGACTCACTTTGATATTTCTTTCGATCACGTCGATCCCCTTTCCATCAATGACTCCCACACTTTCAACCATTCTTCGATCACCAAGATGGAATTGTCTTGGAATCCTGTCTTCTCTCGTTGGGTTGATGACCCAACTCGTGCCTTTAAGAAATATCTTCCGGAAAAACACTTTTCACTTCCTTATTTGAGTCTCTCGCCCACTTCTCAAGCTAGGGGCTTTCCCAATGGACCGCATGTCGAAGAAGGACCTTCTTCTACTGGCTTTCAGTCTTTTCCGACCAATCTTGGCGAGCTTCCATTCGAGATTCCCGAGATTCCTGCTACCCCTGCTCATCAGTCTGATCGTCTTTTTGAGACTCTTCAGCGCATTGAAGGGAATCTAGCCAGCCACTTCGCATCTTCTACTGCCTCTATGGATGCGCTGACTATGAGAGTTGTCTCGTTGGAGACTCTCTTTGATGACTTCATCTCCCGATATCCTCTGCCGCAGCACGATGATGACTCTTAGATTTTATTTTTTTTGCATTGTATTTGTTTTATGCTTCTTATGTAAAATTCAAGTTTAGTTTAAATGAAATTATTGTGTATTTTAATTTTCTCGTCTTTTATTAATTGCTTTTTTTTTATCGCAAAAAGGGGGAGAATTAATTTGGTTAAATAATTAATTATTAAATTGATGGAGATTTTTAATAATTAAACAATATTTGATTAATTGTTTAAATATATTTTTTATTACTCTATTGCTTACATTTTATTTCTTCTATTTAACCAAGTTTTGTGATCATCAAAAAGGGAGAGATTGTTGCGCCTTAAATGCATACAAATTTTGAGTAATGAGATTAATGTTTTTATTGCAATAACAATTCTCAAAATATTATGTTTTGATGATTACAAAACTCATTTAATTATTACTAACAGTTTTAAAGTGAGAAAATTGCAGATAATAATACTTTTGTGTATGGACAATATTGGAAGCAAGAACCGATAATCAAAATCGGAGATAAAAATTTAAGTGTTCGAATTTGCCCAGGTTCGGACGGTTCAAAGATGGTTCGAACGGTCCGAAGAATATTCAAAGATTTTAATATGTTCGGATGACAAGCTTGGAGGCCACGAAAGACTAGTTCGGATGGTCCGAAGCCAATTCGGACGGCCCGAAGATTTCCTGAATTTTAATATTGCTCGGAGGCACTCTCGGAGGCCATGAAATGCTCACTTCGGACGCCCCGAAGTCATGTTTGGAGGACCCGAACTACTTTATAACCACTGAAGATTTTTTCGGAAGAAATTTGCCGGAATGAATTTAATGCAACCGTTCGAATGACCCGAAGACGAGTTTGGACCCCCCGAACAGTTCAACAGCCGCAAAAATTTGAAATTTAATCAGAAGACTTCGGACGACCCGAAGACCAGCTCGGAGGCTCCTAACCATCCCGAATCAGCAACTATAAATCCATGCCATTTGAAGCCATTTCAATCATCAATTCATCTCCTCTCTTTTTTACAAGCAATATCCTCTTCATCAAGTGTTCGAGTGATAGTTGTGCGAAATATTCAAAAATCGAGGGTTGTTTGTATAAGATCATTTGTGAGTTGGTTGTTCGATTGTTGTAAACACTCGTATGTGAAGCCGAGTGTGTTGTTGTGTTGAGGCTATCCTTGGAGCCCTTAAGGCCAAGTTTATCGAGTTGTATCGACGCGGTGATCGTGTTGAGTTGTACGGCTATCCTTGAAGCCATCAAGGCCAAGATGTTCGAAGTGCTAGTGGATCCTTGGTTAATCGATCTTAACCAAGAAGGGGAGACGTAGACGATTTATCGTCGAACTTCCATAAACATCACTTATCCTTTTTACTGTTTTATTTACTTAACGCATTTATTTACCGCACTTATATTTTATTGCTTTAAGTCTTCCGCTTGCGTATTTGCATAATCGCTTTAAATTGCTAAAGTTTCCAATAGAACCTAAATCCCCCCTCCCCCCCCCCCCCCCCAATTAGGTTCTAACACCCAAGTTGCGGGGCAGTAGCCATCAGCAGGCTGACGATGGACGCAGGTATGGTTCGAGTTCCCTAAAAATATTAGACAGTATTTAATAGCTTAGTTAAGGCTTTTACAACATGATTAGTGATGTATGAGTATTTTGCATTTTAGTGTTGGATAGTTGATGCGGGGCATCTAAGAGTATTTTACTGAGGTACAGACGTATTGTCCGAGATATCCTGGTATAATATACATATTATATGTTTACTTGTGTTATGTGGCATTGGTTATAAGTGCATTATTATGACACGGATATTATGCTGCATGCATTTTGTGTTGAGCCTATTATTTTATTGATATTACCTGTAGAGGGGTCGCTCAGCCCCAATATTTATTGGTGGATTCCATGGTTTTGGATCCGGTGTTAAGCCCACAGTATTTTATTGTATGTGAGCCACCTTTTGATGCGACGGCCAAGCGTGCTACATACCATGGCGCCTTTGTCTGATCAATTTTTGGATAGGCTTCCGGTACCCTGCACTTTAATTTGTATTTGCATTCATAACATGTGTATATTCGTACTTTTGTACTGAGATTTAATGCTCAAGTCCAGTTCTTTCTGTGTTTTCTGTACACCCCATTCGACGGGGCATTTGCAGGTGTTCGATCAGGATTGGGGATTAGGTGGTGACCAAGCATAGTTACAGGAGTAGTAGCTAGGATATATATTGATTTATTTCAATCTGGTTGTATAATTGGATTTTTTTACCGGTTGTATTCTGCCGGTCCAGTATTTATTTGGTTTCCGCAGTTTACCTCTGATTATCGTTTATTTCATGCTTAATTAATCTTAAATCTTTTATTAGTGGTGGATTCGGTTTTAGGGTCACTACATGTAGTAGCCCGGTTCCATTTTACATGATTAATTTTCTAATCATGTTTAGATTTAATAAATCATGATCAAGATAAATTTATATGATTAAAGACCAAGGAAATCGGATCCAGAACGTCCAAAATAGTCCGAAAGGGGTCCAAGTTTTCGGGTGGATCGGATTATCTGAACCCTAGATTGGACCATCCAAACCAGGAGAGTTCGGAATCATGATTTGAGTTTGGAAGGAGGGTGAGATCGGACGATCCGATCAGGATATCAGACGGTCCGAACACCCTAAGGACAGGTGTCCCAATCTCGTGAAGGGTATGCCATCATGGCTGACATCACAAGGCCAGATCAGACGATCCAAAGTAGGATCGGACTATCCGAAGAGTAACCCGGACAAGTGTCAAAGGAAATTATAAAAGTGTATCGGATGAGAGAGATCGGACGATCCGAAGTGGGATCGGAGCGTCCGAACTCGCATGCATGAAACGTGGATATCATGCAAGGATAGGACCGTCCGAACTGGGGATTGGACGATCCGAAATCCATTTATATATAGGGGCGAAAATGCTCATTTTCAAATCGCTCCGAAACCTCTCATCTCCCATAATGGATCGATTTTAAGGGCTTTGGGACTCTTTTTTAAAGAGTTGGAGTAGGTATTAACATATTTTTATATAACGGACTGTTTCCATAGTAGTGGCTAGGGGTGTTCACGTTTTGGTTAACCGTTCGAACCGAGCCAAAACCGAAAATTCGATTTTCAGATTTTTGGTTTTCGGTTCGGTTCGGTTTTTTTCGATCGGTTCATCGAACCAAACCGAAAACATATTTTTTTGATTTTTTTTATTATTTTTAAATATTTTAAATAATTTTTTTAATTGTTTTATTAATAAATAAATATAAAATAAATAAAATAATTAAAAAATATATAAATTTGGTTAAACCGAAAACCGAACCCAAATTTCGGTTTTTGACCGAACCGAACCATTTAATTCGGTTCGGTTTTCAGTTTGGATTTTCGGTGAATTTTGGTTCGGTTAACAGAAATTTCGGTTCGGTTCGGACCGAATGAACACCCCTAGTAGTGGCCAAGCAGCGGAGCTTTGGCGAGGTGTCCAGGGGTCGTAGCAAGGCTGTGCCCAAGCTCTAGGGCATTCGACATCAGCGGGCTGATGACGGTCGAAGGTATTGCTCTAGCTCCTTATATAAGACAGGGAGTATGCTATAGTTTAATTAAAGATTTTAGAGCTGATAGATGATGTATGACATGTTAGATAATGCATGGTTTTTTATGAATTGTAATGTTGCATGGTAGACTTGGACCCTGGATGGGAGCCTCTAGGAACTGCCTTAATAAGGTACGTAAGTACTGACTGAGATTGTCAGCGGGTTTTCATTCCTATGTGTTACATATTATCTGACATGATGCATGTTATTGTTGTTAAATATTATGATGCATGTGCATTTCATATTGAACATGTATCTCCTTCGAGATAATCTAGTGTTATAGGGTGCTCAGCCCTTGTAGGACGTTTTGACACTGAGAGTCGCTATAACCCATGGCTCTGTCGAACTCTAGTGATCTAGGGACATTTGGTCCACGTCCAGTTAGGAGTGGGTGGTTGCATCCAGTGGTTTGAGTCCTCGAGATTACAACTCACATCCTAGACGCTAGTCTGATTGGATTTCTGATTCGTTACCCAGATATGATACATGTACATTACATTGCATGGATCATATACGTATGTTATCCGTACTAGGCACTGATCGTTTTATGCTCACATCCAGTTATTTTATGTTGTCTGAGCACCTCATTCGACGGGGCAGTTGCAGGTAGTTCTCCTATAGATTTGGAGATTGGGTGGTGACCAAAGCAGGATTGCAGGGTCAGCCACTATGTTTTACCATGCTGGTATTTTAGTTATTTGAGTTTCCACGGTATATCTCTAATTATGATTATTTATTGTTTATTGCATGCCTAAGTTTCTGATTAGTATGTGATCACGGTGCGGGTCACTACATTTATGGTATTAGAGCATGCTGACCGCTTTAATCGGTGTGAATAAATTCAACTGGCAAGCGTACCAGGTCAAGTAATAATATAGTGGACAAAGGTCCAAGTGTCGAACCCACAGGGACTGTATAAAAATTATTACCAAAATATATTTATTTCTACCTAATCTAGACTAAATAAAAAGATGATTTCAGATTTTTAACTAACAAATAAAATTGCAAATAAAATTAAATTAAATAAAAACGCAGCAGAAAAAATTGGATTAATTCAAATTTGGGAAAAACTTCGATCAAGGACACACGTAGGTACCAGACAATTCGTGTAACAAGCAGTCAATCTAAGATATCAGACTTAATCGTAATTCACGGGAATTTTCCTAATTTGTTCGAAGGACTATTTCTAGAACAATCAAACTTATTCAAATATTGATGAACTAATCTTTCGTAATTCTAATCAAATTTGAATGTATAAATTGCTGTGAAAATTCAGTAAAAACCTAAACCGCATAATGAAACCGAATTCTATTTCTAGTCAGTTTTACACTATATTGATTATCGAAGTGATCAAAATCGAGACCTCCTCTGTCGACTTGGAATCGATTAACAATCAAACAAATAACTGACCAAGAAATTTGTAAGACAAATATAAATTCGATAATTAATAAAATCAAATCAAGTCTAAAAATTTCAAATAAACAAACGAGTTTTCTACATAAATTTTCTGGCCCAATCACGTGGCCTTGATCGAAAAATAAAACTACTCACAATTCATAATTCAAAACCAAATTTTAATCATGAATTGATAAAAGAAAATAAAAGAAAAGAGAAAAGAAAATAATTCTTCTCCCAAGCGTGTAGCTGTCTCTGCCTCCGTCTCCAACTCAGAAAATTTGTGGAACCCTTGTAAAATAATAAAAACTCCTATTTATAGTGTTTGGAAAGCCTTAAAAATTAATTTCCTAGTTAAAATATAATTTTTGGAATTTTCTGGCCCGTCGACACGCGCGCGTGCGCCTTGGAGTCCTCGCGCGCGCGCAGTTATATAAAACAGTTACTCAGACTTCCTCTCTCACGCGCGCGCGGTAGAAGCTCGCCCGCGTGCGTTCTTCTCACAATTCTCTGGAATTTCCTCTTGCGCGTGCGCGAGATAATTCCCTCGCGCGCGCGCTCTTTTATTTCTGAACATGCGCGATAGCGCTGCTTCTTGCGCCAACCACAGCCATAAAGCGCGATAGCGCTAATTCTTGTGCTAACAACTTGTTTCTCAGCGCGTTAACGCTTCTCCCATGCTTATTAGCGCCAAGACAAGGGCAAACGCGCAACAACTCTTACCATCAGCGCAACCTTCAACCTGCTCCGAGCGACAATTTTGAAAAATTCATATCTTGAGTTCTAGCCGTCGGATTGACCTGAAATTTAGACTGCAGCTTCAAAACATCTTGAACTTTATTATGAACGGTCAAGATTGGATTTGGATCTCTCTAAAATTAAATATGATTTTTAGATCAAGGCTGCTCCGTAATTAACTTTTCAAAAATCCATTTTCCTACAAAATTAACCCAAGGAGTGAAATACACACATGAACTAAAACACATAAAAACACATAAAAATAATATGAATGCACACAAAATAGACATAAAAATAACATGAAATAATGCATACCAATTGCACTTATCAACACCCCCATACTTAAACCTTGCTCTCCCTTGAGCAAGACATGAAAAAACAACATGCAAACAAAAACATAAGTAAGGACGATTCATAAATGTGCAAAGCCTCCGAGAAGTTTAATCACAAAATAAAAAACACAGACATGCTCTCAACTTTTCATAATACACCTTTGGTTTAACGTGAACGTGTGTGTGTGAAATGTATTCCAGTTTCATACAACTTAGACCGAATTCATCTCAAAACTGCTTAGCGACCTATGACAAATTAGTGCAAGTTTCACTCTTCAATTGCTAATTCCTTCCAACGACCTCTAGACTAAACCCACCTCCCTTGAGATAATGAATTACACACCTCCGGATTTTGCACCCGGTATTGCATTAGCCCCAATAATTACCCGCTGACTTAGCTATAACTGGCTAGGATACGAAAAATCATTCTATTTTTTCTTTCTAATCCCCTCGTCTATAGCCCGGATGGAGCATCAATCCCATTGAATCCGCATACTTAGCCTTAAATTTAATTTTTTTTTTTTTTAGGATTTTAATCCTTTCAAGGCCCGGATGGAATTGTAAAATTTTTTTTTTCTAGGTGCGCCCAAGATCATAAGTGTAAACTAGAGCCTCATCAAAATTCATAGAACACAATCAAGATCCACAAACTACCTATTGCCGTGCAATGGTCAAACAGACAGAAACTTCATCAAATCTTTTGTTACAGTCCACTGGTCTAACATTAGTGCTTAAAAATATTCACAGTTCAACCTACAGTTTCTCATGTCCAGTCAAGAGCAAAATTTTTCAAAAAAACATTTTTTTTTCAACATAACTTCATCATCATTAGCTATCATGACTCATCCTACTCATGCAATGCAAACAACAACAAAAACACACTATATGCAAACAAAAACGAAACACGACAAATGCAAAACAAACACACAAATGCTATAAATTAGTCTACCCCCCCCCCCCATACTTATCCAAAGCATTGCCCTCAATGCTTCAGAACAATGAACAGAATGCAAACAAACACACAATGTAATGAAAAACAAAAATAACACTCCCCTGGTTTTCGATGCATTCTCTTCCTTCTTGACAGTATCCTCTGGGACGGTATCAGTAGTCTAGATTATCGGCGGGCACGACCAACTGGCATGGGAAAGAAACAATAATCAAATAAAAACAAAAATAAAAACCAAAAACATAATAAAAAAACAAAAACACTGGGTTGCCTCTCAGTCAGCGCTAAATTTATAGTCTATAGCCCGACTATACTCCTCTTTGAGTGGTAAAATTCAAGGTGGTTTATCCACCGTCTGTGAAAAACTCGAATCAGTCCTGCACTTGCATGCTACATCATTAAAGAACTTGTGCAAGGGATTAATTCCTGTAGACAACTCCACCTGCAGACATGCACCAACATCATGCATCTCATCAACCAAACGAATAGCAGAACAAGATTTCAAAATTGGGCTCTCAGTAGCCGACTTAGACATAGTAAAAACTACTTGTTCATCGTTCAATCTCAGAACCAACTCTCTCTTCTCAACATCAACTAGGGCTCTACTAGAAGCAAGAAAAGGACGCCCTAAAATCAGTGGAACCTCACGGTCCTCATCCATGTCAAGAATAACAAAATCTACAGGGTATATAAAGTGTTCTATCTTGACTAGGACATTCTCTACGATCCCTCTCGGATATTTAATAGAACCATCAGCAAATTTAAGAGAGATAGCAGCAGGTTCTATATTTTCAACTCCTAATTTTCGAGCAATAGAATAAGGCATTAAATTAATGCTCGACCCAAGATCACACAACACATTCTCAAAAGACAAACTTCCAATATGACAGGGTATAGAAAAACTCCCTGGATCCTGAGATTTTGTTGGAAGCTTCTTTTGCAACACCGCCGAGCACTCTTCCTTCATTGTGACTTGCGTAAGATCATTCAACTTCTTTTTATTTTTCAGCAAGTCTTTCAGAAACTTTGCATATCTCGGCATCTGAATTAAAGCATCTGCAAAAGATATGTTAATATGCAGTTTCTTGAAAATTTCAAAAACTTCTTAAATTGAGAATCAAATAATAGTTGCTTAGCTCTAAGAGGAAAAGGTAAAGTAGATAAATCAACATTTTTATTAACTTCAAATTTTGAAGTCTTACCTTTCTTACCTGTCGTGGAGGATTTTTCTGTACGCACCTCCTCTTTTTCTTTATCAATTTTCGGCCCTTCCACAGCCTTCTCGTCTTTCGGTTGCTTCTCAGACTGTTCAGATTGTGATCTCGTCACTACCATAATTGCATTCACACTTTTGGGATTGAGCTCAGTGTTGCTCGGTAGAGATCCAGTAGGACGATTTGACAATTGGGAAGCAATTTGACCCATCTGACTTTCCAACCTCTGCATCATAGCTTCTTGATTTTGTAAACGAGCCTCAGTACCCGCCACATATTTCATCATTATTTCCTCGAAGCTCGGCTTCTTCTCCTCTTGCTTGGACTGCCAGTTCAGATTATAATTGTTGTTGTAGGAGTTGTACGGCTGTCGTCCTTGATTTCCCATAAAATTTACAGCATCAACTTCAAACAACTGCTGATCCTCTTTCAGATTCCCTTGTGTTGGCGCTGTTTTCATGAGTGCCACTTGATGTGTTAGAGAGTCGATCTTAGCGTTCAGGGCCATCAAAGCATCGACCTCTAGAATTCCACCCTTTTTTTCCTTCTTTACATCCGGCCACCCAATATTACTCTCTGCCATGTTGCCAATGATCTCCCAAGCTTCAGCTGGCGTCTTCCTGAATAAGCATCCATTGGCGGCAGCATCCAGCATAGATCGAACCGACTGATCGGCTCCGTTGTAGAACGTCTGGGTCTGCTGGCTTTGAGTAAGATTATGCTGAGGACATGTCCTCAACATCTTTTTGAACCTGGTCCATGCCTCATATAGAGATTCTCCCTCCTTTTGCTTGAAAGATATAATATCAGAGAATAACTAAGCCATCTTCGTAGGAGGGAAATATTTCTTTAGGAATTCTTGGACAAGCCCCGTCCAAGTAGTAATAGAACCAGTCGGCAGGTCATCAAGCCACTCCAAGGCTTCGCACTGTAGAGAGAATGGGAATAACCGCAGTCTTACTACATCAGAGGTTACCCCATTGACTTTGAACGTGTCGCAGATCAACAGGAATCGCTCCAGATGAGCGTAAGGATCCTCAGTAGAAGTGCCTCCAAATCGTGCTTGAAGTTGGATCATCTGAATAGTTGAGGGTTTAAGCTCAAATCTGTTTGCCTCAACAGCGGGGCGAATGATGCTGGATCCATAACCTTCAACCGGAGGCCTAATAAGATCCCAAACAGTGCGGTTGTCAACTTCTTCTGCCATTTCTTCCTCAGACTCAGAATCAAGCTCCAAATTAAGATCTTTCCTAGCTCTCTGAATCCTACTAAGCGTGCGTTCTATCTCCAAATCGAGTGGTAGGAGATTTTTGAATAGTCGAGATCGATGCATGCACTAGAAGATGAGTACCTGACAAACACAAATAAAATAAAAAAAAATTCAAAAAGCAGATAAATAAAAAAAACAGTCTAATCTCAAGAGAAATAAAAATTTTGATATCAAACAGTCCCCGGCAACGGCGCCAAAAACTTGACCGCTTTAATCGATGTGAATAAATTCAACTGGCAAGCGTACCAGGTCAAGTAATAATATAGTGGACAAAGGTCCAAGTGTCGAATCCACAGGGACTGTATAAAAATGATTAGTTGGTTCTCGAGTTTCCAGAGTTGGAACTGCTGCATTGAAAGGTAAAATCAGTAATCGTAGCGGGATAGCATACTCGGGACAGTTGGTTCTCGAGTTTCCATTAAAATCACATATCGCATCAATACTTGTTCTAGCATGTGGAACTTGTATTTTGTTGATTGATTGAGATTTTGTTATGTGGCTTATGTTTTATTTTTTAGTTATGCATTCATATTGAGCAAACTTTGATTTCAGCGGGCAGAACAACCCTTTTTGTATAGATGTTTGGGAGCTATAATCTGAGTGGCCTAGGTCGTAGCCGTCTCGCCTAGTACTAGCAAACTCATTATAGTTGCTCAAAGTCTAGAGGAGTGGGATACGTGGCACCACCTCGATTGGGGGAGTCGGTGAGTCGTCACGTGATCTCATCCTCGGGATCCCGAAAGTACAGCAGCAATCCATCGTTATCAGAACTGATATCCCGATTTAAAGACATGCATTTCATTACGTTGATATTGATTACGTATTGCCTTGAAAGCATGTTTATTAATTGTATTACTTGTTATGTTGCTTTTACTGGGAGTATCTTTCTCACCGGTTTATCCGACTGTTGCTTTGTTTTGTATGTGTACTTGGCAACAGGTGGGGCAGGATCAAGTCAGCGAAGACCTGGTTAGCAACAAGAGGGGGAGTTAGTCGTGGGACTCGGTTTAGAAGTATTATTAGCATGACAATCTAGTTTATGTTTTGAAGCGTGTTTAGAACCCAAACTTATATTGGAGGTTGTCTTTCATGTGGTTAGAACTGGTTATGTTTTGTATTCGGTTTGTAATAGCTAGCACTGATGCATGTTCTATTATGTTGAGCGGTTGAACAACTCTATTAGTCTTGTATTGTATGTTGCTGGAATTGCATACCAATGCTTGATTTCGTTGTTAGAGTGATGATTGTGGCACTCCCCCGAGCTTTAGACATGTTTTGGTTTTGTTTTCAGCAGCAGAAGCAGCGCACCGCGCAACCTACATCTTCCCGGACAGGGCGCCATGCGCGGCCGCACCTCGTAAAGGCGCGGCCGCGCATTGTCCAGGGTGCCATGCGCGTCCGCGCCTCGCAAAGGCGCGGCCGCGCGTCGGCCAGAGCGCCGTGCGCGCCCGCGCCGAGCTGAGGCGCGGCCGCGCGGCCCCTTTAAAAAAAAAAAGTATTCTCGGCTTGTAATGCTTGCTAGTTAGATTACTCTTTGATTATATGTTTAGAATCGAGGTCTCACATTAAGTGGTATCAAAGAATTAAGATTCTTGGTTGAACTAGAGTGAGCGGGGTAGTTCGAGTCCGCATGTATTGGCTCCTCGCATGTGTTTGAATTATTTAATTGTTTATTTTATTTCATGCGAGCATGCTTTATTATTTGAGAATTAATTGAATTACATGATTTTGTGATTTAATTTATAAAGCATGAACTACTTGAGATATAACTGCTTCTGTTATCGACGGGTATCCGGCTTTCCAAGCGAATGTAAGGGCACTGAATCGTAGCGATTGATATCTTGTGTCCTAACCTTTGATTATCAGATGGGTCCTCATCGAGTGATTAACAGAAACACACCGCCAGTCATTCCTACAACTGAACAAGATAGCACTGAAGTTGATCAGTTGGATGCTACAGCTACTCCTATGGAAACCTTGCTGAAGAGGTTTCAGTCGTTTAATCTGCCGTTGTTGATGGGTACTGAGAACCCAGTTGACTGTGAGAGTTGGTTGGATGACACTGATCAGTTGTTTGATTTCATTTATTATACTGATGACCGCCAAACCAGGTTAGTCATTCATCAGCTTCGTGGTGTGGCCAAGAACTGGTGGATCACGACCAAGAGATCCTTGGAGAACAGAGGTACAGTTGTCGATTGGTCTCTTTTCAAAACTGAGTTTTATAAGCGATTTTTCCCTGTTTTGTACCGAAAGGACAAGGGAGCAGAGTTTGCCAATCTGAGGCAAGGGAATCTGAACATTGAGGAGTACGTAGCCAAGTTTGATAGTCTGTTGCGTTTTGCACCGCACATTGCCGACAGTGAAGAAGCCAAAGCCGATCAGTTCATCAATGGCTTGAATCCCGAAATCTTCACATTGGTGAACACTGCTAGGCCAGATAACTTTGCGGATGCCATGAATCACGCAAAGAGAGCTGAAGCAGGCTTGTGGAGGCAGAGAGGTAATCAGATGATGTCTCAGCAGCAGAGGCAGTCTCATAACCAACCATCTCAGCATCACAATCAGACACCTTAGTATCAGAACCAACAGCAGAGGTACGAAGGTGGAAACAGTGGGGGAAACAGAAGGGATCAGTACAAATCAAGGGGGAAACAGTTCAAGAGGCAGGGGAACAGTTCTTCTAGTTCCAGTGGTTCCAAACAATTCGGTTCAGGACAGAGTTCTTGATCTTCATCCTTGTACTGCAGCAAGTGTGGGGGGAGACACTCACCGGATCAGTGTGTGGGAGTCTTCGGAAACTGCAACACTTGTCAGCAACCGGGACACTTTTCTAAGGTGTGCCCTCAGCGTAACAGAGATCGAGCTCAGAGTGGAAGTTCATCTCGACCTACAGCTCAGCCTGAGAGGCAGTCTTCTGCAGTGCAATCTTTCCAGCCCCAGTAGCAGAACAGACAGGGACGTAACCCTACTGCAAACCAGCCTCCGAGACAGCAAGCACGAGTCTTTTCTTTGACATAGGATCAGGCTCAGGCAGCACCTGATGATGTTATAGCAAATAACTGTTCGATTTTTTGGTTATTTTGCTCATGTTTTGATAGATACAGATGCTTCCCATTCCTTTATCTCTGAGAAATTTGTGTTGTTGCATGCTTTGTCTACTGAGTTGTTACCTACTATAGTAGTTGTTACTTCACCTTTGGATGGAGGAATTGTTTCTGTCAGATTAGTCAGGAACTGTGAACTCTGTTTTGAGGGGAATTTGTTAGAATTCGACTGTATTGTACTTGGGCTGTCAGATTTTAACTGTATTGTTGGTATAGATGCTTTAACCCAGTACAGGGCAACAGTCGATTGTTTTCTGAAAGTTGTCAGGTTTAGACCTGAAATGGCAGACGAGTGGAAATTCTTTGTTAAGGGTTCTCGATCTAGAATTCCTTTGATTTCAGTGTTATCTATGACTCGTTTGTTATAGAGAGGTGCAGAAGGATTTTTGGTTTATGCAGTTGATGTACTGAAATCTAGCCCTGAATTGATTGATATACCAGTGGTTAGAGATTTTTTGGATGTGTTTCCGGAAGATGTTCCTAAATTGCCGCCTATTCGAGAGATCGAATTCAGCATTAACTTAGTGTCAGGTACTCAACCTATTTCCAAAGCTCCTTATCATATGACACCTATTGAACTGAGAGAGTTGAAGGAGCAGCTTGAGGATTTGATTGCCAAGGGATACATCAGACCTAGTGTATCACCTTGGGGTGCTCCTGTTCTATTTGTTCGAAAGAAGGATGGTTCTATGTGACTCTGTATTGACTACCGTCAACGGAATCAAGCTACACTCAAGAATAGGTATCCTTTACCTCGAATAGATGACCTTGATCAGCTGCAGGGTTTTTCTGTCTATTCGAAGATTGATTTGAGGTCAGGTTATCATCAGCTAAGAGTGCGAGAGGAAGATGTTCCTAAGACCGCATTCAGAATGAGGTATGGTCACTTTGAGTTTATAGTCATGCCGTTTGGTTTGACTAACGCTCCAGCGGTTTTTATGGGTTTGATGAACCGTATCTTTCAGCGTTATTTAGATGAGTTTTTCATTATCTTCATCGATGATATTCTTATCTATTCAAATAACCGTATTGACCATGCAGAGCACTTGAGAATCGTCTTGCAGATTTTGCGAGTTGAGCAGTTGTTTGCCAAGCTGTCTAAGTGTGAATTCTGGTTGGATCAAGTTGTCTTTCTCGGTCACATTATTTTTGGAGATGGGATTTCTGTCGATCCCAGCAAGATTGAAGCGGTTATGAATTGGCCTAGACCGACATCAGTACCTGAGATCAGAAGCTTTATGGGTTTAGGTGGTTATTATCGTCGATTCATCGAGGGTTTCTTGTCTATTGCCAAGCCGATTACCCAGCTGACACAGAAGAATGTGCCTTTTATCTGGACTACAGATTGTGAGACTAGCTTTGTTGATCTGAAGAGGAGACTGACCAGTGCTTCGTTTCTTTCTATTTCGAAAGGTACTGGAGGTTTCACAGTCTATTGTGATGCTTCTAACCGAGGCTTGGGTTGTGTTCTTATGCAGCATAAGCATGTGATAGCGTATGCATCGAGGCAGCTGAAGCCGCACGAAACTCGTTATCCGGTTCATGATCTTGAACTAGCTGCAATTGTTTTTGCTCTGAAGATCTGGCGTCACTATCTTTACGGTGAGTCATTTGAGATATTTTTTTATCATAAGAGTCTTAAGTACTTGTTTTCACAGGCAGAATTGAACATGAGACAGAGAAGATGGTTAGATCTGTTGAAGGATTTCGACTGTGAAATCAAGTATTATCCGGGAAAGTCGAATGAAGTTGCAAATGCCTTGAGCCGAAAGCTTTGTTCTTTATCTCTTTCTACTATTGGTTTCTCAGTTGATCGATGATTGTTGCACTTCTGGTTTAGAGTTTGAAACAGATAGGAAGACTATCAAAGTGTTTGCAAATCAAGCCGAGCCGGAGTTGTTTATTGCGATCAAAGAAGCACAGAAGACTGATCCGAGCATTCAGGTTTCAGTGGAGAAAGTCAGATCTGGGAATCGGTCTGAATTTCAGGTTAGAGATGACGTTTTGTTTGTGAATAACCGTATTGTTGTGCCTGATATTTCGGAGTTAAGACAGCGTATTCTCCGAGAGGCTCATTGCAGTCGGTTCAGTGTTCATCCTGGAGGTCGTAAGATGTACAACGATATGAAGAACAAGTTCTGGTGGAAGAAAATGAAGAGCGATGTTGCGAGGTTTGTATCGCGATGTTTGAACTGTCAACAAGTGAAAGCAGAGCGGAAGCGACCTGGTGGTCTGTTGCACAGTCTATCTGTTCCTGAATGGAAATGGGATCACATTTCTATGGATTTCGTCACGAAACTACCGCGATCTGTTCGAGGATGCGATTCTATTTGGGTAGTGATCGACCAATTGACGAAGTCTGCATGTTTTATTCCATACAGGATGACGTATCATCACGATCAGATGGCTGAGTTATATGTTAGCAATGTTGTGAGATTGCATGGGGTGCCGAAGTCGATTGTTTCAGACCGAGACCCTAGATTCACTTGGTACTCGTTTGCATCTGAGTACAGCTTATCATCCTCAGACCGATGGACATTCAGAACGGACTATCCAGACGTTAGAGGATATGCTTCGAGCGGTAGTGCTAGACTTTGGCACTAGTTGACAAGATTCCTTGCCTCTTGTCGAGTTCTCTTACAACAATAGCTTCGAAGCGAGTATCGGTATGGCGCCTTTTAAGGCTTTGTACGATAAGAAGTGCCGATCTCCATTGTTTTGGGATGATTTGTCCGAATCACCTGATTTGGGGCCGGACATGCTTCGAGATATGGCAGAACAAGTTAAGATCATTCATTCTAGAATGAAGCACCTCAGGATAGACAGGCGAAGTATGCTAATGTCAGATGCAGACCTCTGAGTTTCGATCAGGGAGACTGACTCTTTTTGAAGATTTCACCTTTCAGAGGCACCATTAGATTTGGGAAGAGAGGAAAGTTATCTACGAGATTCATCGGGCCGTACGATATTCTCGATAAGATAGGCGATCTTGCCTACAGACTTGAACTTCCTCTATCTTTATCTGGTATTCACGACGTTTTTTACGTTTCTATGCTGCGGAAGTATCATCCAGACCTTTCTCATATTCCTCAGCCTGACGAAGCCGAGTTAGATGAGACTCTGAGCTATTTTGAGCGACCGATTCAGATCCTTGATCGAAAGGAGAAGCAACTCAGAACCAAGTTGATTCCGTTGGTGAAAGTGCAGTGGAGCCGTCACGGCATCGAGGAAGCAACTTGAGAGACAGAATCCGACATGAGACAGCGTTTTCCTGAGTTATTCGGATGACATGAGTTCTTCTTATTGTCTTTAGTTCTTTATTCTATCTTATGAGTTGTGATTTGTATAGATTTCGAGGACGAAATCTCTTCTTAGTGGGGGAGAATTGTAACACCCCGTTTTTATCTTAAATGATTTTATTTGAGTTAATCGGAGATTACAGAGTTCAAGAGCCGACTTGATTTTGATCAGAGTCTATTTTGCAAAATTTGGATTTTTCATGGACTAAAATGCAAATAGTGGATTTTATATATTATCTACATTTTGTCTTGACCTCTCATTCACGCCATCTCCTTCCCCAAGCTCGCCTCCTCCATTGAAGACGCCCCATTGAGTTTTCTAGCTTTCAGTTTTCTCCCTGAGCACGATCCGTTCGCTAGAATTTATTTCTAAAGGCAGATTAGCGATCACGGCTGCGAGAGCTTCGTTCTATCGTAATTTTTTCTACGATCAGATACATTCTATTTTTCGGATGTTGTTAGAATCGTGCGAGATTCGAGTTTGTTGTTCTTGGCAGAGTTATGAGCGTTTATTATCTGTCGGTTTTGAAATAGAGCAACGTTCGGAGTTGTTATGATTTTTGGAAGCCATTTTCGAAAAGTGAGATTTTGAGATTTGTTGGAATTGCCTTGTTATTGTTGTATTAGTATTGATTTGGGTTGATATCAATATTGAACTGTTGTCTGCGTTTCCGGTTGGTTCAGTTATAGCCGTGATGCCGTCGGTTTGAGTTTTTGGAGATTTGAACCATTTTGAGTTGTTGATCTTTGGCTTGTGTATTGATCGTCGTTTTTGATCTTCTATTTGTATCTGAACAGATTCGTTTGGAGTTTGTCTAGCCCGGTGTTAACAACATTTGATCGTCAAGAGATTGGACGAAGAACGGTAAAGAGATTTACCTTGAACCGTAGTTGTTGTTAGATTGTATAGTCTTTGATACAATCTTTTGTTGTAGCTTATCTAGAGTTGGAACTGCTCCATTGAAAGGTAAAAGCAGTCATCGTAGCGGAATAGCATACTCGGGACAGTTGGTTCTCGAGTTTCCCTTAAAATCACATATCGCATCAATACTTGTTCTAGCATGTGGAACTTGTATTTTGTTAATTGATTGAGATTTGTTATGTGGCTTATGTTTTATGTTTCAGCTATGCATTCATATTGAGCCAACTTTGATTTCAGCGGGCAGAACAGCCCTTTTTGTTTAGACATTTGGGAGCTATAATCTGAGTGGCCTAGGTCGTAGCCGTCTCGCCTAGTGCTAGCAAAATCATTATAGTTGCTCAAAGTCTAGAGGAGTGGGATACGTGGCACCACCTCGATTGGGGGAGTCGGTGAGTCGTCACGTGATCTCATCCTTGGGATCCCAAAAGCACAGCAGCAATCCCTCGTTATCAGAACTGATATCCCGATTTAAAGACATGCATTTCATTACGTTGATATTGATTACGTATTGCCTTGAAAGTATGTTTATTAATTGTATTACTTGTTATGTTTCTTTTACTGGGAGTATCTTTCTCACCGGTTTATCTGGTTGTTGCTTTGTTTTGTATGTGTACTTGGCAACAGGTGGGGCAGGATCAAGTCAGCGAAGACCTGGTTAGCAACAAGAGGGAGAGTTAGTCGTGGGACTCGGTTTAGAAGTCTTATTAGCATGACAATCTAGTTTATGTTTTGAATCGTGTTTAGAACTCGAACTTAGATTGGAGGTTGTCTTTCATGTGGTTAGAACTGGTTATGTTTTGTATTCGATTTGTAATAGCTAGCACCGATGCATGTTCTATTATGTTGAGCGGTTGAACAACTCTATTAGTCTTGTATTGTATGTTGCTGGAATTGCGTACCAATGCTCGATTTTGTTGTTAGAGTGATGATTGTGGCACTCCCCCGAGCTTTAGACGTGTTTTGGTTTTGTTTTCAGCAGCAGAAGCAACGCGCCGTGCAGCCTGCATCTTCCCGGACAGGGCTCCATGCGCGCCCGCGCCTCGTAAAGGCGCGCCCGCGCGTTGGCCAGGGTTCCATGCGCGCCCGCGCGTCGGCCAGAGCGTCGTGCGCGCTCGCGCCAAGCTGAAGCACGACCGCGCGGCCCCTTTAAAAAAAAAAAAGTGTTCTCGGCTTGTAATGTTTACTAGTTAGTTTACTCTTTGATTATATGTTTAGAATCGAGGTCTCACAACATCTCTAGTAGAATATAATATTTTAGATATTGCAAGGAGAAAGTTTGGTGACATGCTTGTATCGATGCTTTCGTGTGTGACAGTAAAGAAAGAGATGAGTGAAAATAAATTCATTTTCATTTCAACTATACATTTTTATTTATATGCTAAAAAACATGTTACACAAAAAAATTATACAATCAAATCAATCAACTAAATATCATCTATATCGTATATACAATAGTTGATACATTATTATATTAATAGGAAATAAAAGATATGAAAGACCGTTGTAAAGACAGCCATCAACATTAAAACCCACTAACACGACTCACGCATTCCTGTCTCTCTGTCATCCCCTGCCAGCTCTATCATCCATCATTGCAATCCCCCACACTTCTCAATTATACGATCCAAATTCCCAAGAAAATTCCAAGATTGAAATGGGTTCTTCTTCAGATGACGAGGGGGAAGAGTACTTGTTCAAGATCGTGATAATTGGGGACTCGGCAGTCGGCAAATCGAATTTGCTGTCGCGCTACGCCAGAAATGAGTTCAACTTGCATTCTAAAGCTACGATCGGCGTGGAGTTTCAGACCCAGACGCTTGAGATCGATGGCAAAGAAGTGAAGGCTCAGATTTGGGATACCGCTGGCCAGGAGAGGTTCCGGGCCGTCACTTCGGCCTATTACCGCGGCGCGTTTGGGGCGCTTGTGGTGTATGATATTAGCAGGAGGACGACTTTTGACAGTATCACTAGGTGGCTGGATGAGCTCAAGAGTATGTTTTTTTTTTATTATTGTTTTAGCTAATTTTGGATGATTAAGTTCGTGTTTGGCGTCCAAGGATTTGAATCGATTGCACTGAAATGTTCAAAATGAGATTCGGAATTGATAATGGGATTCCGAATTTTACTGGTCTTGGACTGGAAAGTTTTGGTTCCGACAGAGACAGTGAATTTAGAGCTTCGCCGGAAAATGTGATAAACAATAATAATAATACTTCTTTACAAAAAAAAAAACCTTCAAAAAAAATCTTGAAATATCATGATTGGTATTTTATTTTTTAAAAAGAAATACAAGAACAATAACTTTTGCCCCTCGTGGATATTAAATTGGTGGATTTTGTGGAATTTGGTTCTATATTTAGGGGATCTTTTTACAGCGTTTGAGATTAAAATTAAATTTCACTTGATTTTATGATCTGAGGATGATTTGTGATCGGAATTTGAGTGGATTTGCTAAGAGTAAAGAGGTTTCATTTAAATGTAGGATTTGAGGACATTTAATGGGAAACCTGAAATTGAATATCAGTTCCCTTTCTCACTGGCACCAAGATCCAAATCCAGTCACCCTTCAGATTGATTAAATATAGTCTACGGAATTGATATGAGATACAGATGTATCGGTGTTCTGCACCTTGTGCTTTGTTAGTTGTGTCTTGATGGGTTTATTTTGGTTAAAAGGATCAGGATATAATTTTGTGAAACGACCGCGGTGGATAGTGAATCAAAAGATGTCCTACTAGGAACGTCATTTCTATGTTCTTGAAATCAAAAAAGTAATGTGTGATTATGTTCACTCTTTGTTTGTTCAAAATTAAATGAAATTACTTTTAAGCACCACCTTGGCATGCTTCTATTGATTTGGTAGTTATACTGCATTTTACAGGTGGACGGACTTATATGGTTTGTGAGATATTTGTGTAATCTCCTGTGTCCCGTTGATCTCCTTAATTTTGAATGGCATAGTATAAATGCGTGAGATTGTAATGGTCTGGTCATAATATTGAAACCATTATCTAAAATAGAGATGACAACCATATCATATCTGAATACATTCAGTTGATTTTTCTAATGTGTGATCTGCTATGATTTTTACTTTCATATAGCATGAGTGATTTTTTAGGTAAGTTGAATTTGTTGCTGGATTCTGCTGAGTTACAGTTTTCCGATTATTTGATATTTTACATTTTCCAATTTCTATTACAAGAGTAGAAGAATATGACATGATTGGTTAAAGACTAGTAAAGAATATACTATATTTTATTTATGATATATATGTAATGTGTTGCACATGCAACATGTGTTACACATATAATATTGTGTGCTCGGTTACTAGTTATCCCAGCAGAGTGTTTCTACACAGTTTGTGGCGTGTCTTTTGTTTTACACTACTAGCTAGTAGTTAACACAGCACAGTGTTCCTATGCCATTCAACGAAATCTCAAATCTCCTTCTCACATCATTTGCCTTCGGAATTTTTAGTAGGACTGTCAAAATTGAATCCAACCCACCAACCCCACATGAGTCGACCTGAAAAATATTGGGTTGGGAGTTGTCGAATCGGGTTGACCCAAACACTAACCCGAAAAAATTAATCGGGTTCGGGTCAACCTGGGTTGACTCGAGGTGACCCGAAACTTTTTTATACTATTATTTTATATAAAATGGAGAATGATTTGTCACATTTTTATGTGTTGTGTGTTTGAAAAAAATTATTGTATATTGATATAATATATTTTCGTCATTTAATTTTATTTTGTATAATTTTGATGTTTTATAATAATTTTTTATTTTTTGTATTAAGTATTATTTAAATTTTTTAGAACTACACTTTCAAATTTAAATTATAGTAGCATAATCGCACACACGTGTTGCGTGTGTATAAAATCATATAATATATTTAATATTGTATATTATGTATAAATATTATTTTTTCGATAGTATTTAAATTTATTTTTTTTTCATTTATAAAATTTATAAAAATAAATTTAAAATTTATTTATCAATTTATCTTATCTATAATGTTTTGTTGAAAAAAATATGGAAATTTGAAATATCGAAATTTCAAAAAAAAAATAAAAAATAAAAATAGAAGTGTAATATTTATATCACATAAGGACAATTTCGACAAATGAAAAAATGGTGTCTAAAGGAGAGATTCTTTATATATAGGGAGAGATATAAGCTTAGATTTTGTTATTATGTGTTTAAATTAAATATTATTACTATTATTATTGTGTGTTTTGAATATTTATTTAATTATTTTTAAAAAAAAAAAAATAATCGTGTTGGTTCAGTTTGATTGGGTTAGCTGGCTTCGGGTTCGGGTTGGTCATTTTTGGGTTGAGTTGGGTTCGGGTTGAGAAATTTTTAAATAATATTTTCCTTAACCCGACCCAAAACCACCCGAATTGACACCCCTTCTCAATTTTACTACACAATCTAGGGGGAAAATTTTAACACATGTAAAGATTGTTTCTAATCTTGGAATCGACATTTATGCGGAGTTGAATAAATGAGAGAGCTTTCTAATTAAACTTATCCCAAATTCAATGAACTCACCTCCTCTCATTTCTAATCTAGTTTCTCCGATTTGTGAGGTGAGCCTGATTTTTTTAATGAATTTTCTCGTGAGCACTGTTTATATTTTGAAAGAGGCCTAATATTGGCCAACCGCCAACAGATAGAATGATATTGAGTCTGTAAATTGTTATATTGGTATGATCTAATGTCTAATACTGTCGTCATAATTATAAGTTTAAGCCAACATTTGAGACTCTTTCAGTTTCGGTTTTAGGCATTAAACAACATGTCTTGAGATTTGGATACTTGATATAAAATGAATGTAAGAACTACCCGCCACTCGTTCTACATAAGAGGGAAAGGATATGGTTCATATTCTGCCTCCCTCTGCTGATGTGCTATTTTGAGTTTGCGAAGTTTTAGGTATGAGTTGAGAAAAGTTTTGACCCCTTCAAATTTATTCCTGTAAAAGTAGTGGTTGAGGGTTAGTGGTACTATGCTGCTGTTTTTTATAAGACAGCTGTGTGAAGAGATTTTCCATCTGAGAAGATGACAGATTTATGGGGACTTCCACAACAGTTAAATAGATTAGGACAGTGTGCGTATGATTATCTTTGGTGTTTTTGTATCATGATTATGATTGTATTTCGTTATCGATCCACTATAAAGCTTCATTTCAAGTTTATAGGTTGAATCAGGCATCTCGAAAATTTGTGCTGAACTTCCACCGTAAGAAGATCATGTGATTAATATCAAAGTCATGTGGTTCGTGTGCGTTTCAACGTTCTTTTCATCCCTCTCTATAGCTAAATCTCAGCAATCCTCTTCGTGCAGCTCATTCAGATACAACAGTCGCAAAGATGCTCGTGGGTAACAAATTGGATTTAGAGAATATCAGAGATATCAGTGTGGAGGAAGGCAAAAGTCTCGCAGAATCAGAAGGATTGTTCTTCATGGAAACATCGGCGCTGGACTCGACAAATGTCAGCAAGGCTTTTGAGATTGTTATTCGCGAGATTTATAACAATGTCAGCAGGAAAGTCTTGAATTCCGACTCTTACAAAGCAGAGTTATCGGTTAACAGGGTTTCCTTGGTCGATAATGGCAATGACGGATCAAAGCAGACCGGAGGATCGTACTGTTGTTCCCGGTGAATGAATATTTGTTTAATTCTCAAATTTGTACAAGCCGTTGGCATTCTTAAGGTCGGTTCAGTTCTTCAATTTGTTGTTTTATTATGTATTATTTATAGTGGGATTCTACAAACTGAAATATATGTTGAGAGCAATTTGTTACTATCCATGCACGGGGAAAATTGCTGCCGTTATAGGGAAAGGTTTAAATTATATATCATGTTCTGGAAATGTAAATCACACACCTTTATAGACTGTGTTGAATTTTTGTGGCTATTGCGTCTTTTGTCTGATTTTTTTTCCCTCGTACGTGCTTATTTTAGAAAGCATAGGTTTTCATCTTATAGATGACTTAGGTATAGTGTTTGAGAGAGTTTTAAAAAACGCTTCTTAAGTTTTATTTCACAAATTTTTTGAATTCTGTGAAGAAAAAACTGAAAAATGCTTCTTAAAATATCTCTCAAACACAACCTTAAGGGTGGGTAAGGTGGATTTCACCTTCGGAATCGAAACCGAAACCAAAATACATAGGCATATGTTTATGGCTCATGTATCGATGAGATCACACAATTTATCTTATAAATATGAATTTATTTGAATATTCTATATATATATTATATTATATTTACTACTATATACTTTGTAATTGATTTTTTTTCCCTTTATTTGCACTATCTTAATTTTTTTGTCTTAAAAAGAAAATATCTAATAAGGTTGAACCCAAGTTAAAGAAATAGAAAAAAAAAAAAGAAAAGGTTAAACCGTGTTTCTAATCGAAATCAGAACGCAACTATCCGACCAATTTCGGTCAAGCTTATATGTATATTTGGTTTTTTTTTTTTGACATCAGTGTATTTTATGCACTTAATTTATATAGATATTATTGGTTAATTGCTTGGTTTCGAGCGGATTTATGCGTGGTTTGTTGTTGTTTGGGTTGGATGTTAGGAAACACAGAAAATAATGAATTGATGTTGATTGGAGTCAAAGGAATCAAGAAAAAGGCTAAACGAGCGAAGTTGGTTCAAGATTTGGAAGAGAAAAATGACTGGAGGCCGAGCCATAAGCGCACCCGCGCTACCTGAGGGAATTCAAAGTGAAAAATTCGAGACATTTGCACGCCCGCGTGTTCGGGAATTTGGAGAGTTTAAGTCCGCGACATGTGCGCGCCCGCGTCGCTTCTTATGCGCGCCCGCGCGTTGGTTTTTCCAGCCGAGGAGTTTTGGAATTTATGAAAACTTTGGGATATCTTTGAACTTATCTTGGACGATTTTTAGGGCGTATAAAAGGGATTTTTTCATACCCTTAGAGCAATCTATCAGCCGCTATACACATAATACTTTAAGAGAGAGATTTTTGATACTACTTTACACACTTGAGACGGCTACAGGCAGAGAAAATTCCTATTCTTTTTCTTTTTCATAGTTCTAGGTTTAATCTTTTATATTTCTAGGGAATTATGAAGCCAACTATGCTTGACTAAGTTTTTATTTCTGATTCAAGGGATATTTTCCTGTATTCCAATTTATCACTATGAGGTTTTGAATTTTAATTGATGTTCTTGTTTGTTTCTAGTATTTGTTGATTTATGCTTTATTTTCATGAAATTTGTAGGTCGATTGATCTAACAAATTAATTTGATTTATAATTTTCTACTGCTAACCATGATTTCAGTGATCCGTAATTGTCATGAATAATTGGTATTTAGTAGCGATAGATTAGGTGTGTTGTGTTATCATGATATGTTTGATCTAAATAAATCAACGGAACTAGGTTTAACAAGTGCAGCTATCTCGATTGTTAGATTTTAGGATTAACTGTTTTCACAAGTCTAAAAGCTATTTTTAATCAATATGGAACTCTATCGTACCCAATTGGTTATTGATAAGTTTTGACTGGATGCTGTGTTTGGTTAATTAAAATAGGAAAACACAAAAATCTTAGTGGCTATCCCTATGATTTTAAGGTTAATTGCTAGAAACTGCATGAATAAATTATTTGTTAGCCGATGATCAGTGATATAATTGAAATACAAAAACCCCTTGAATCAGAGCTTATTTAATTATTGAAATTCATATATGTCAGATTGCTCATCCCATTTATTTAATTCTTGCTCATTTTTATTTTTATTTCACTTCAAACCAAAAATCCCCCTTTTTATTTGTTATTCCTCGAAAGAAATAAATATATGTTCCCTGTGGATTCGACCCTTCTCACTATTATACTCATTTTGTTAAGGAGTAGGAATTTAAGTTTGGCGGCTGATTCCATCTCTTAGGTTCAAAAAATCTCCCTTGTATACGTCCTAAAAATCGTCCAAGATAAGCCCGAAATAATACCCATAGTTTCCATAATTTCAAAAACTCCTCGGCTGGAATTTTGCGACGCGCGGGCGCGCACATGTCGCGGACTTAAACTCATCGAATTCCCGAGCACGCGCGGGAGCGTATCAGAAGCGGCGAGGGCGCGCACATGTCTCGGATTTTTCACTTTGAATTCCCTCAGGCAGCGCGGGCGCGCGGGTGAGGCAGCGCGGGCGTGCTTATGGCTCGGCCTTTAGTCATTTTTCTCTTCCAAATCTTGAACCATCTTCACTTGATTGGCCTCCTTCTTTATTTCTTTGACTCCAAACGACATCATTTCATTATTTCCTGTGTTTCCTAATATCCAACTCAAACAACAACAAACCACGCATAAATCCGCTCGAAACCAAGAAATTAACCAATAATATGAATATAAATTAAGTGCATAAAATACACTTATAAAATTTCCCCAAACTTAAATGTTTGCTAGTCCCGAGCAAAAACCACTAAAAAACCAATACCAAACACATAAAACTCACTAAATCCAATCAAAGAACAATCAAGAAATAATATGGATCAATGGCCTCAGCAATGCGGTCAAAGAAAAATATTTTTCACTCTAATCATATCGAACCGACCAACTTTTTATAAAATAAAAACACAAGCTAGTGAACCTCAAGGACTTACAAATCCCGCAACTCATGTTTCAAAATACTCTTGTCCAAGTCAATTCACACATTCATAGATCACGAGGACTTTCATGGTAATAAGGGATCAATTAACAGGATAAAATTCAATTGAAAACACTCACAATTACGGATCACTGAAATCATGGTTAGCAATAGAAAATTATAAATCAAAATAATTTGTCAGATCAATCGACCTACAAATTTCATGAAAATAAAGCATAAATCAACAAATACTAGAAACAAACAAGAACATCAATTTAAATCAAAAACCTCACAGTGATAAATTCGAAGGCTTAACTTTGCCACCAAAAAAAATCACTTTCCCTTACCTTTTATTGATCAAACATTGGAAAGGCTAGCTAGGAAAACTTATTTTTGTTTTCTCAATGGATTTTCAGGTTACTACCAGATAGTCATTGCTCGGGAAGATCAGGAGAAAACAACCTTCACGTGCCCTTTTGGAACATTTGCTTACAAACGCATGCCATTTGGACTCTGCAATGCTCCAGGTACGTTCCAAAGGTGTATGCTAAGTATTTTTTCTGAATATATTGAGAATTGCATTGAAGTTTTCTTTGACGATTTCACTGTTTATGGGAGTTCATTTGAGGATTATATTGCTTGGATCATTTGTCCAAGATTTTGAGAAGATGCATGGAAACCAACTTGGTTTTGAATTATGAAAAATGTCACTTCATGGTGACTGAAGGTATTGTGTTGGGTCATGTTGTTTCTTCCAGGGGCTTAGAAGTTGATAAGGCAAAAATTGATCTAATCACAAACTTAACATTCCCCACTAACGTTAAGGAAGTTCGAGCTTTTCTTGGGCATGCAGGTTTTTATCGCAGGTTTATTAAGGACTTTTCAAAGATTGCTTTGCCAATGTCCAATTTATTGCAAAAGGATGTACCCTTCGAATTTGGAGAGAAATGCAAGGAGGCTTTTGAGAAACTCAAGAACACGCTGACTACTGCACCTATAATCAAGCCTCCTGACTGGACCTTGCCTTTTGAACTTATGTGTGATGCAAGTAATTATGCAGTGGGAGTTGTTCTAGGCCAATGGATTGATAAGAAGAGTCATGTCATATATTATGCATCAAAGACGTTGGACCCTGCACAGTGCAACTACACAACTACTAAAAAAGAGCTTTTAGCAATTTGTTTTTCTTTAGATAAATTCAGATCATATTTGCTTGGTTCTAAAGTGTTGGTGTATTCTGATCATGCAGCTCTGAAGTATCTATTGGCAAAAAAGGAGTCAAAACTGAGACTTATAAGGTGGATACTCCAACTCCAAGAGTTTGACATCGAGATAAAGGATCGAAAGGGGACCAAGAATCCGGTGGCCGATCACCTGAGAAGATTGGTGAAGGAAGAGGAGTCCATACCTATTTCTGAATTGTTTCCTGATGAGCAGTTATTCCAAGTTAAAGGTATGATTCCTTGGTATGCAGATATAGTAAATTATTTGGTCAGTGGAATTTTTCCCTCGTCCCTTAGTAAATCTTGTAAGGATAAGATTCGATGTGAGGCAAAATATTATGTTTGAGAGGAACCTGATTTATGGAAATTTTGTGCTGATAAAGTGATCAATAGATGTGTGCCTGAAAATGAGTATAAGTCGATTTTGGTTTTCTGTCATAATTACGCATGTGGTGGACAATTTGGACCGAAAAGAACTGCTAGAAAAATTCTGTATAGTGGTTTGTACTGGGAAACTCTGTTCAAATATGCTTATTTGTTTTGTAAAAATTGTGAAAAGTGCCAAAGAATGGGTTCTTTGTCTCATAGAAATCAAATGCCCCAAATGCCCATTCTTGTTTGTGAAATTTTTGACATTTGGGGTATAGATTTCATGGGTCCATTTCCTTCATCATGTGGTAATGTTTATATACTATTTGCGGTTGATTATGTATCGAAGTGGGTGGAAGAAAAACCCACCAGGACTAACGATTCGCAAGTTGTTGTAGGTTTCCTCAAGTCTAACATTTTCAGTAGGTTTGGAATCCCTAGAGCATTAATCAGCGACCAATGGACACATTTTTGCAATAGAACTGTTGAAGCTTTACAAAAAAAATATGGAGTGTATCACAGAGTTGCCACCTCTTATCATCCGCAGACGTATGGTCAAGCAGAAGTTTCCAATAGGGAGATCAAGTCTATTCTTGAAAAAACAATAAATCCAGGGAGGAAATATTGGAGTGTTCGTCTGGATGATGCGCTTTGTGTTGGAACACTGTCGTTCTCCGGATCGAAAAAGAAAGTGATACCCGGTGCAGCGGAAGTTTTAAAATTTTTATATGGAACGATTTCATATGGGTATCAAATTCCTACGATTAAAATTGATAACATAAAATTTAAACAATGTAAATTTTACCTTAAAATCTCGAAACGAGATTATGGACACCAACAGATTAAACTGCTCTTGTTGTATATCCCAGGAACTGATGAACGAACGTTTCTTCAATCAGGTCCACGAACAGAAGTTTAATCCCTCTGATAGACTGCACTAGAAAGTCTATCAGAAGTTTGTACGAAGAGAAATAACAGATTTGATCTGTTAAATCAGACTGCAAATTCAGAAATTTGCAGACTAAATTTTCGAACACAGTAGGGGAGAGGGGCGGCCGAAAACCCTAAGAGAGGAGGCTCTAGGTTTTCGAAAATTATGCCTGTGTTATGTCAATTTCTGTACTGCAATAACTTATTTATAATTTGGGCTGCTAACAGCTTAGGGTCCATTAGTCATAAGTTCAAGCCTGACAAGCAAAGCCCGCATGTTCAAAAATTAATATAAAATTCATCGTGACTCAGATTGATAAACCAATTTCACCAATGTGCACAGAAACCATTTCTGCATCTTTTAAAGTCAAGACAAATTTTCTGAATCCGAATTCAATGGTTTCCAAAAATGTCCATCAATATGTCATTTTAGGAAATCTTACTCCCTCTACTTTTAAATAAGAAGTCCTACTTCTTTATCCACTAAATTTAACTCTTTAAATTTAATTATCTCAACGGGGATTAGAAATCCATTACTTGTGTGACCCTCAATGGTTCAGGGATACAGCTAGCCGTGGGCTCACAACTCCTTGTGACTCGGAACAACAATTTCCGACTTGCCCATCGAATCATGGTAAGAGCGTCTAGCAACATCACCCCATGATTCCCTAGGTATCACTGATAGTGCCTGCAAGAACCAATAGATTTTGGTTAGCGTACAGTACGGTCCCTTCATCCATATATCCCGATCGAATCAACAACCATTGGTAAATCGAGAGTCGTTCGAGATTCGATAACTATGCAATTCATCTTGAAGATCAAATATTGACATCGCATGTGCTACTAAGAAACCATTTCTTAAAGAACATCATGTACTTTGGCCAGAGATTTGTCACACTAATATCTCCTCAGATCGCATAGGATATCCACGCTTGCAAGCATGTGGTGAATCCTTCACAACAAAGCATCGACTCCTATATGTATCGTAAATGCACCCAATCCTGACACCTTATGACCCCAATAGAGTCGGTAAACGAGTCAAAGTACAGTACTAGCATATAGAGTCTCAATGATGTTTTAAGTAGTAAAGACTAATGGTGTACAACCAAAACCGCGGACTTTATCCACTCGATAAGTGATAACCACTTGGAAAGTTTGAATAGGGTAGTTCGATCATTCATCATATGAATATCCATTTGCATGCTTCGAACATCTCTATGTTCCATACCAATGAAACATGGTACTCGGCATCGCAAATGCTAGTCTCAATCTCGAGCGATCCTTATCCTTATTTGCGGACGGCTCAATCGACTAGGAACTGTTTAGAATATACAGTGACTATAAGATGTGTTTCATGATAGTCATCCCAATGTACTACCACATCTTACATACACTATAGTATATTCAAGGTCTTTATCAAAACAACAATAGTATATCATAATATATCAATATGAAGGAAGATAAAGTAAATTCCATTATTAAAAAGTGTAAATTATATTAAACAAAAGATTGTTTACACATAGAGTCATAACAGCCCTTAACCACAAGTTGGCTAACCGGGCACCCACTCTTTCACTTTGGGCCTACCGGACCGCATAAAAAATACCTATTGGGATGTCCCCTTAAAGATTAGTGTCTGGAAGGCATGTCATCTGCCGGTTGAGATTGAGCATAAAGCATATTGGGTGGTGAAACACTGTAATATGAATTTGGATGAGGCTGGAGAGACTAGGAAGCTGCACCTACAAGAGTTAGAGGAACTACATTTGGAGGCTTATGGCAACTCAAGGATTTATAAAGAAAAAACGAAGTTTTTTCATGATAACTCTATCTTGAGGAAGCAATTTATTGTTGGCCAAAAAGTACTAATTTTTAATTCTCGTTGAAATTCATGTCAGTTAAGCTTTGTTCTCAATGGATTGGTCCATTTGTCATTACTCACGTGTTTCTTTATGGTGCAATAGAAATTAAGAGTTTGGATACAGAGAAATTTTTCAAAGTGAATGGACATCGAGGCGTTCTGTGAAGATAAAAGTGTGTCGTACATGGAGTTTGAGTTAACAATTTCTCATTATTCCATGACTTGATGGGATTCGTAAAGTCGGACTGACGACTCTAAACCAAGTGCTATTTGGGAGGCAACCCAAAATTTTGTTTCATTCCACTTTTGCTTAGTTATCTTTATTTTTGTTCTTTACGTATTTTTTCGTGCAATTATTTATCTTTCAATTTTTTCTTGTGATCTTTTCAAAAAAAATTTCAGGTTGACCAGCTATTCAGACTCATATGCGCGCCTGCGACGTATCTCATGGGCGCCCGCGCACCCATTCCCTGAAAAAAAAAAAACGAGTGGCACAGCAGTTTGTGTGCGCCCGCTCATCCTCCTGGGCATGCCCGCGCTTGAACCTAAACAATACAAGGAGCCAAAAACCGATTCATACGCGCGCCCGCCCCTTTCATCATGTGCGCCCGCGCGGTACATTGAGTCAATCTTCTCTCAGACACCGCAAGATATGCGCGTCCGCTCCAATTTTCATGCGCGCCCGCGTTTCTCCTTCTCACCAACATATTCCACCCCGCCTCATATGCGCGCCCACGCGATCCTTAATGCGCGGCCGCCCCGTCTGTTCTTTAAAGCCGATTCTTCTATCTTTCCTTCTCCATTCTTTCTCACTTTAAAACCCTACCATCGGCCGTCTACTTGCTATCTCTCACAAAATCGTCCCATACACTGAATTTCCATCTTCAATACCTCATCAAATTTCAATCCTTCCTTTCGATTTATCTCACATCTTACCCTTTCGCGTTTCCTTTTATTTCTATCCTCTGTTGTCTACGCTTCTCCACAAAGGCGTGTTGTTGGGCTTGCAAAAATCAGATTGTGTTAATGTCTAACTTATGATCCAGGGTGATTGTCTGAACCGCCAGGAGTTCAGGACTTTTTAGCAAACGACTGGTGTTTTTATAGATTATATGATGGGCTTTACCGATGCATTGAGCCACCAGTTTCCCCATGTCGCCAGTTTGGGCCATCCTTTTTGTTGGATTCACTGGCGTGTTCCCAGACCAATTACGATTGATACCCGGTGCAGCGGAAGTTTAAAAATTTTCTCATGGAACGATTCCATGGTGTGGGTATCAACCATACAACGATTGAATTATTGTGTGTGTAAAATTTAAATAACAATTAAATAAATTTTACCTCAAATCTCGCAACGAGATTAATGGACACCAACAGAACAATTCTGCTCTTGTTGTCTCTCCCTGGAACCGATGAACGCCTTCAATCAGGTCCACGAACAGAGGTTTAATCCCTCTGATAGATTGCACTAGAAAATCTATCAGAAGTTTTCTGCGAAGAGAATACACGAATTTGATTCGTTATTCCTTACTGCGATTCAAAATCACAGACCGGAATTTCTCGGGCAGAGGGGGAGGGTTCGGCCGAAAATTCTTTTAGAGAGACTAGGGTTTTTTCGATTTTTCTGTCTCAAAAATTATGACCTGTTGTCTAATTTCTGTACTGAAATAACTTATTTATAATGCAGGCCACTAACACCTTAGGGCCCATTAGTCATAAGCTGGGGCCCGACAAGCAAAGCCCGCTCGTTCAGAAATTAATATAAAATTCATCGTGACTCCGATTGATGAAACGATTTCACCAATGTGCACAGAAACCATTTCTGCACGTTTTAAAGTCAAAATAAATTTTCCTGAATCCGAATTCAGTGATTTCCAAAAATGTCCATCCCTATGTCATTTTAGGAAATCCTACTCCCTTACTCTTATTTAAGAAGTCCAACTCCTTAGTTCATTAAATTTAACTCTTTAAATTTAACTATCTCAACGGGGATTAAAACTCCATTACACTGTGTGACCCTCAATGGTTCAGGGATACAGCTAGCCGTGGGCTCACAACTCCTTGTGACTCGGAACAACACTTTCCGACTTGCCCAACGAATCATGGTAAAGCGCCTAGCAACATCGCCCCATGATTCCCTAGGTATCACTGATAGTGCCTACAAGAACCAGTAGATTTTGGTTAGCGTACAGTACGGTCCCTTCATCCATATATCCCGATCGAATCAACAACCATTGGTATATCGAGAGTCGCTCAAGATTCGATAACTATGCAATACATCTTGAAGATCAAATTAGTGACATCGCATGTGCTACTAAGAAACCATTTCTTAAATCACATCAATTACTCTGGCCAGAGATTTATCACACTAATATCTCCTCAGATCGCATAGGATATCCACACTCGCAAGTATGTGGTGAATCCTTGACAACAATGCATTGACTCCTATATGTTTCGTAACTGTACCCAATCTCGACACCTGATGACCCCCTCAGAGTCGGTAAACGAGTCAAAGCACAGTACTAGCATATAGAGTCTCCATGATGTTTCAAGTCGTAAGGACTAATGGTGTACAACCAAAACTGCGGACTTTATCCACTCGATAAGTGATAACCACTTGGAAAGTCCGGATAGGGTAGTTCGACTATTCATCCTATGAATATCCATTTGCATGCTTCGAACATCTCCATGTTCCCTACCAATGAAACGTGGTACTCCGCATCGCAAATGCTAGTCTCAAACTCGAGCGATCCTTATCCTTATTATCGGACGGCTCAATCGACTAGGAACGGTTTTAGAATATACAGTGACTATAAGATGTATTTCATGATAGACATCTCCATGTTCTACCACATCTTACATACACTATAGTATATTCAAGGTCTTTATTAAAACAACAATAGTATATCACAATATAACAATATGAAGTAATATAAAGTCATTGCCATAAAAGTGTAAATTATATTAAACAAAAGATTGTTTATACAAAGAGTCAACAAAGCCCATAGCCACACAGTTGGCTCACTGGGCACCCACTCTTACACTTTTCCTCCGTACCCCCAGTGGCATCCTTTTTTGGTCCATCAGACCCTGCTCATGATGTTGCTGATGATGAAGGCAGCGACCACTAATGGTCGTCGTTTGAGGTACATGTCCTTTATTCTTTCTTGTTTTATCATTGAGGAAAATGATTGTACCTAGTTTGGGGGGGTTTCAAATTTGGAAAATTTTCTGCTGAAATTTTTATTTTTTATTTTACTTGTTTTAGATTAGGTTTTTTGGATTTTTAGGAATTTTTGTGTTGTGTCAAGCGGTTGGATGGGAGTTGGTTTTTGTGTATAAGTTCAAGAAATCAAGAATGAAATGGAAAAATTGCCAATGATGAAAACATTTTTTTTGTATTTGAAATTCATGATTGTTGACCTACGGGAAAATTTTTTGTGTTGGTGAACCAATTAGATGAATGAATTCCTATATAATATGTGATTTATGCTTGAATCTAAAATTTGAAACATACAAACATAGAAATGATTGAGGCATTGTTTGGATCTTTGGGCTTGATTTTTCTTGAATTAAATTTATCCTTAGTTGCCCTTTGAGCTTTCACGAAATAAATGAGTACATTGGGTAAAAATTCTTAAATTTGTTGAAAATCATTGTTTACTGTTGATGATTGTTATTTCTGCACTGATTGAAATTCATGTGATTTAATTGTGAATTGAGATTTGTCTAGAACTATTTCGAACATCCTTCGAGGCGAAATACGGGTAAACTGTGACTTAGGAATGATTTAGGCATTTTTTCTGAAAATATTTTGTGCCTTTCAAGCTACTCACTGATTTAATTATCCTTAGTACCTTGTTTGAGATTGATTGAAAAATGAATGACATGCATGAAAGCGTGTGATAAACCCCCGTTCGGCATTTTTTCAAAGTCCCACATTCACTACCTAATGAATAACTTATACAATAATTCCTACCTTGAGGGATTAAGTAATGAATGAACGTTTTGTATGCTCCTAATTTGAATTTGCATGATGGAATGATGTGTTGAGAAAAATAAGGAAAAGAAGGTAGAAAAGGAAAAGAATGTGAAGCTGAAAAAAAAATGATGAAAATGATGAAAAGAGTGGTGAAGTCAGTGGTATAACGAAGTTGAATTAGATGGAGAATAAAAAGGAGTTGGAATTCATTGATTGATTATTGCTTACTCGCTCTTCTGAATTCTTAATCCTTTGTTTGTAGCCATGAGCCAGGCCTAACATTACAAGCAAATTAAGTCCTATTGACTGAGTCACAATCGCCTAATATACTAGTGGAGAAGGGTTGCGAGAATCTAGCATATGGATAGTTGATTGACATTTTTAACGATTATGAATTTTTGATCAAAACACGCACACACTATTTTTCTTTCAATTAGCTTGATTGTGAGTGTTTTTCATTTAAATTTTATCATGTTGTTGATCCCTGACTACCATGAAAGTCCTCATGATCTATGAATGTTTGAATTGACTTGGATAAGAGTATTTTGAAACGTGAGTTGCGGGATTTGTAAGTCTTTGAGGTTCACTAGCTTTTGTTGTATTTTGAAAAAGAATTAGTAGGTTCGAAATGATTGGAGTGAAAATTTTTCTCTACATTACTGAGGTCATTGATCCATATTAATTATTGATTGTTCTTGGTTGGTTGAGTGATATTATATGTTTGGTTTTTGGGCTTTAATTGGTTTTTTCTCTGGACTAACAAACATTTAAGTTTGGGAGAATTTGATAAGTGCATTTTGTGCATTTAATTTATATTGATATTATTAGTTTCGAGCGGATTTATGCGTGGTTTGTTGTTGTTTGTGTTGGATGTTAGGAAACACAAGAAATAATGAATTGATGTTGATTGGAGTCAAAGGAATCAAGAAAAAGGCTAAACGAGCGAAGTTGGTTCAAGATTTGGAAGAGAAAAATGACTAAAGGCCGAGCCATAAGCGTGGCCGCGCAGTGTGAAACCCCATTTCTAAACATCTAATCTCGAATAATTAATCACAAATCGAACAATAAAAGCCGAGGACTCGAATTAATTTTTTTTTAAAAGAACCCGAGCTCGCGCGAGATCTTCATCTCGCGCACGGGCTAACTCGACAGAGCCCGGCGGTAGACCTCACGCTTGCGCGAGATACACCCCTCGCATGCGCAGGGGGTTGCAAGACAGAACCCACGGGTCTTGCTCGCGCGCGCGCGGGCCAAATAAATGGTGTCTCACTTCTATCATTCTCACCCCGAGCTAACCCAAACGACTCGGTCCAGCTCCTGATCCTCCTGTTGTCAAGTACACATACAAAAAATAAACAACAGCCGGATAACCCGGTTAGAAACATAATTTCTATGTAAAAGAGACAGGCATGTAATATCAAATAAACACCTTATATTGAAATGTAATAATCATCAATAAATCAAATGAGGGTGGATGTATGCATGACTTCAAAACTCGGGATTATCAAATCAGATAATCGAAATATCGATCGGTAATCGGTTGGGATCCCGGGGCCAAGTCATCACAAGAACTCACCGACACTCTCATTCGGGGTGGATGCCGTTCAACTCAACCCATAGACTTCAGAGCAACTATAAGAAGTATTCTAGCACTTGGAAAAACTCGAAATCCAAAGCCACTTCAATATAGCTCCCTAAATCGTCTAATTTCAAAATGAATCAAATATTCGGTTCAATATGAATGCAAGTGTAAAAAAATAATCAATCAAGTTCACACCAATAAATAAACATGTAGTGTGTGGTTTTCGGGACTCAAGAATCAATCGAAACTCGAGTATTTAACCCCATTCAAATCAATGTCGTCTTTTACCTTTTTAAATCTGTCGAGGATTCAAATCTAAAAAATAACAACGAACTCAATCACTTATCGAGTGGATAAAGTCCGCGGTTTTGGTTGTACACCATTAGTCCTTACTACTTGAAACATCATTGAGACTCTATATGCTAGTACTGTGCTTTGACTCGTTTACCGACTCTATTGGGGTCATCAGGTGTCGGGATTGGGTACAGTTACAACACATATAGGAGTCGATGCTTTGTTGTTAAGGATTCACCACATACTTGCGAGTGTGGATATCCTATGCGATCTGAGGAGATATTAGTGTGACGAATCTCTAGCCAGAGTACATGATGTGATTTAAGAAATGGTTTCTTAGTAGCACATGCGATGTCACTATTTGATCTTCAAGATGTATTGCATAGTTATCGAATCTCGAACGACTCTCGATATACCAATGGTTGTTGATTCGATCGGGATATATGGATGAAGGGACCGTACTGTACGCTAACTAAAATCTATTGGTTCTTGTAGGCACTATCAGTGATACCTAGGGAATCATGGGGCGATGTTGCTAGGCGCTCATACCATGATTCGATGGGCAAGTCGGAAATTGTTGTTCCGAGTCACAAGGAGTTGTGAGCCCATGGCTAGCTGTATCCCTGAACCATTGAGGGTCACATAGTGTAATGGATTTTTAATCCCCGTTGAGATAGTTAAATTTAAAGAGTTAAATTTAATGAACAAAGAAGTTGGACTTCTTAATTAAGAGTAGAGGAGTAAGATTTCCTAAAATGACATAGGGATGGGCATTTTTGGAAATCACTGAATTCGGATTCAGAAAAATTTATCTTGACTTTAAAAGGTGCAGAAATGGTTTCTGTGCACATTGGTGAAATCGGTTTATCAATCGGAGTCACGATGAATTTTATATTAATTTATGAACGTGCGGGCTTTGCTTGTCGGGCTTGAACTTATGACTAATGGGCCCTAAGCTGTTAGTGGCCTACATTATAAATAAGTTATTGCAGTACAGAAATTAGACATAACAGGTCATAAAATATTTTTAAAACCCTAGCTGCGTTTTTAATAAGTGGCCGCCCCCTCCCTCTCTCTGCTCGAAAAACCCAGCCTGTGAATTTTGAATTTGCAGTCTGGTTTAACGGATCAAATTCGTTAATTCTTTTCATAGAAACTTCTGATAGATTTTCTAGTGCAATCTATCAGAGGGATTAATTATCCGTTCGTGGACCTGATTGAAGAACAGTACGTCCATCAGTTCCAGGGATATACAACAAGAGCAGAGCAATCTGTTGGTGTCCAAAAAAATCTCGATTCGAGATTAAAGGTAAAAATTTATAATCATTATTTAATTTTTACACACACACAATTTAATCGTAAGGTTGATACCCATTATGGAATCGTTCCATATAATATTTTTAAACTTCTGCTGCACCGGGTATCAATCCTAATTGATCTGATCGCCGCGTTCTCCAACAATTTAGTAGCGATAGATTAGGTGTGTTTTGCTATCATGACATGTTTGATCAAAATAAATCAACGGAACTAGGTTTAACAATTGCAGCTATATAGATTGTTAGATTTTAGGATTAACTGTTTTCACAAGTCTAAAAACTATTTTTAATCAATATGGAACGCTATCGTACCCAGTTGGTAATTGATAAGTTTTGACTGGATGCTGGGTTTGGTCAATTAAAATAGGAAAACACAAAAATCGTAGTGGCTATCCCTATGATTTTAAGGTTAATTACTAGAAACTGCATGAATAAATTATTTGTTAGCCGATGATCAGTGATATAATTGAAATACAGAAATCCCTTGAATCAGAGTTTGTTTAATTATTTAATTTCATATATGTCAGATTACTCATCCCATTTATTTAATTCTTGCTCATTTTTATTTTTATTTCACTGCAAACCAAAAATCTCCCTTTTTATTTGTTATTCCTTGAAAGAAATAAATATCTGTTCCCTGTGGATTCGACCCTGCTCATTATTATACTCATTTTGTTAAGGAGTAGGAATTTAAGTTTGGTGGCTTATCGACAGGCCTATCAGAAAGCACTTGTAATTTATTAAAAGAGAAAAATGTCCCGTTACGTTGCTTCTTTTGGGATATCGTTACGGGACGTTAGAGGAATAAAATCGTCCAAGTCAGAATATAATTTCTTCTAGAAGGAGATGATGTCTAAGAAGCGGAAGTTGGAGGAGTTTGAGACAGCGAATTTTACTTAAGAGTGCAGTGCTTTATTTCAAAAGAAGATACAACATAAATTAAAATATCCAGGGAGTTTTAAGATTCCTTACACTATTGGTTCTTCTAATTTTAATAAAGGATTATGTGATTTAGGAGCTAGCGTAAATGTAGTAGCCCGTACCCTAATTGAGTAATTAAAGGATTAATGCTAATTAATTGAATTGGGTATCGGACGGATCGGAAGCTCCGAATGCACGATCGGAAGCTCCGAACAGGATCGGAAGCTCCGATGAGCGATCGGAGGCACCGATGTTATTACGTCAGGCATGACGTGTGGTTGGATCGGAAGCTCCGATCAGGACCGAAAGCTCCGATCACCTCTATCCGGAGTCAACAAGTGATATTTTGACACGTGGCAGATCAGGATCTTCGGAAGCTCCGATGGCAGGATCGGACGTTCCGATCGAGGTTCGTACGTTCCGAACAAGAATCGGAAGTTCCGATCGTTGTCTATAAATAGAAGGCCGAGGCTTCACTTTCAATTGCCAATTCCGAGTTCTCCTTTCCATTCTAGTCCTTTTGGAGCTGTTCTAGTCTTCTTAGGCTTGGTCCGGAGGTCGGCGAGGCATTCGGTAGTCGTAGCGGAGTTGTGCCCAAGTTCTGGAGGCATCGACATCAAAGGGCTAACGATGGACGAAGGTATAGCTTTTGCTTCCTATAAATATTTAGGAGTGTGCAATAGCTTAGTTAAGGCTTTTAGAGTACTTTAATGATAGTAGTATCATTTGGCAGTGTAGAGCAGACTATAGGCGTGGACCTAGAGTTGGTAGAGCTTGCACTGTATTGAGGTACGAAAGTACTGTTCGAGATATCTTGACTGAGTATGCATGTATTATGTGACTGCATGATTTATATGCCATGATATTATGCTGCATTCATTTGCATCTTGCTGTATCTCTTTCGAGATGTCTGTTAGTAGGGTTGTACCCTATCCTGTTAGTAGATGGACTTCCATCGATTTGGGTCCGGCGTATCCTCGGTTATCTCGGTATGGGAGCCACCTCCTGAAGCGACGGCACAGCGTGCTACATACCAGGGCCCGGTCTGTCTCTGTTATCTGATCCTTGACCTCGAGTTTATAGGGAGTTCACTTTGCATGCATGTATACTCATACTCTCTTGCTGAGCGTTTTATGCTCACGTCTCGTACTCTGTATTTTCTGGACACCCTATCCATGGGGCAGGTTTGTGATTGGACAAGGAGGGTGGATCCAGGAGGGGCTAGTCAGAGGTTGGCCAGCTGGAGCTTCGCTTAGGTTTTATTATTGTTGTTTTGGGTTTATACAGCTATTCGATTTGGTTGTATATTATTGGATAAATTACAGATTCCTTTACTTGGGATTGTATATTGTTTATGGTTTCCGCAGTTTTATTCTGATATCTGTTTAATTAAGTTAATTGCATGCATAAGTTCTGTTTAGTAGGTGATCCAGGTAAGGGTCACTACATTTATGGTACCAGAGCATGCAAAAGAATTCTTGGGATTTAGTCTCATCTTGAGGTATTTTTGTAGATGGCAAATCGTGACGACCAGAGTTCTCATGGCAGTGTTGGTGGGCATTGGGGTGATGCCGACCGGGAGCCTCGTCGAGAACGGCGTCATCATCATCATGACGATGAGCGTTTCACTGTGCGTCGATTCTTAGCTATGGGTCATAAGCCCTTAGTTGGAGGTGAGTCTCCGGAGGATGCGGAGAACTGGTTAGACCGCATGGAGACGACTTTTCAGACTTTCCAATGCACCGAAGAGCAGAAGGTGGAGACCCTTGGCTATCTTTTGGATGGGCGTGCGCGCAGGTGGTGGAGGTTTACTTCTGCACCTTTTGTTGCGGCGAGAGGAGTGGCCACCTGGGCCGAGTTCCGCACAGCTTTCCAAAAGCGGTATTTTCCTCCTGCACTCCGTCAGTCAAAGGCAGGCGAGCTACTGAGTCTGCGACAGGGAGCCATGTCTATTGATGAGTATCAGCAGAAGTTCTTCAATCTGCTTTGGCTAAGCGTCTAGTGATGGTTTGCCCTTTTGAGTTCGAAGGGAACATTCTGTTAGCAAATCTCATGGTCCTGGCGATGGACGACTTTGATTGCATTCTGGGAATAGATGTGTTGACTACCTATCGAGCTTCAGTGGACTGCTATCAGAGATTAGTACGCTTTCATCCGGAGGGGAGTGAGAGCTGGTTTTTCTATGGTGAGGGAGCGCGACCCCCGATGCCTTTGGTATTAGCTTTGAGAGCCTGTCGATCTCTAGAGTCTGGCGGGGAAGGCTACCTTATCTATGCAGTTGATTTGTCCGCTGAGAGTATTGGGATAGAGAGCATTCCTGTTGTGGATGAATTTCCAGATGTGTTTCCTGATGAGATTCCGGGTTTTCCTCCTGCTAGGGAAGTCGAGTTTGGCATAGAGTTGATGCCGGGTACTTCGCCTATTTCTAGAGCACCGTATCGTCTGGCTCCGTCAGAGATGCGTGAGTTGAAGAATCAGCTACAGGATCTTTTGGACAAGGGGTACATTCGTCCTAGTGTGTCTCCTTGGGGAGCTCCTGTTCTCGTCGTGAAGAAGAAGGATGGGTCGATGCGGCTGTGCATTGACTATCGGCAGCTGAATCGAGTCACTGTGAAGAACAAGTATCCGTTGCCTCGTATTGATGACTTGTTTGACCAGCTGCAGGGCACGTCAGTTTACTCCAAGATTGACTTGAAATCTGGGTATCATCAGTTGAGAGTCCGTGATCAGGATGTAGCCAAGACTGCATTCCGTACTCGCTATGGGCATTACGAGTTCCTAGTGATGCCATTTGGTTTGACTAATGCGCCAGCTATATTCATGGATTTGATGAACCGTGTCTTCAGGGAGTACTTGGACAAGTTTGTCGTGGTCTTCATTGACGACATCTTGGTGTATTCGCGTAATACGGAAGAGCATGTTTCTCACTTGCGGTTGGTACTGCAGACTCTTCGAGATGAGAAGTTGTACGCCAAGCTGAGCAAGTGTGAGTTCTGGATGGATAGAGTGGTCTTTCTTGGCCATATCATATCCAGGGAGGGAATTTCTGTTGACCCAAGCAAGATTAAAGCGGTACTTAATTGGTCGCGTCCGATGACAGTTGCTGAGATCCGTAGTTTTCTGGGTCTAGCAGGGTATTATCGTCGCTTCATTCTGAATTTCTCTCAGTTGGCTCGACCGTTGACGCAGCTGACCCGCAAGGGTGTGGATTTTGTGTGGTTCCTCCGAGTGCGAGGAGAATTTTTGTGAGCTTCAATGGCGGTTGACTTCTGCGCCGGTGTTGGCATTACCGTCAGGATCTGGAGGGTATGTAGTTTACACGGATGCTTCTCTTCAGGGGTTAGGCTGTGTCCTGACTCAGAATGGGCATGTGATCGCATACGCTTCTAGACAGCTGAAGCTTCACGAGGACAATTATCCAGTCCATGATTTGGAGTTAGCAGCCATTGTGTTCGCTTTGAAGATCTGGCGTCATTATCTGTATGGCGAGAAATTTGAGATCTTCACCGACCATAAGAGTCTCAAGTATTTGTTCACTCAGGCGGAGTTGAACATGAGGCAAAGACGTTGGATGGATTTGCTTAAGGATTATGATTGCGAGATTAAGTACCATCCGGGAGCTGCTAATCTCACCGCTGATGCTTTGAGTCGCAAGGTGCGACTATCCGCACTTCAGACTTGTTCGATGTCTAGTGCGATCAGTGACTGTTGTACTTCAGGTTATACCTTCAAGCATAAGAAAGGTATGCAGAGTATCCAGATGTTTGCGATATTATCTGAGCCAGCCTTGTATTCGCGGATCCGAGATGCTCAGATGTCTGATTCGAAGACCCAGCGTTTAGCTCGTCTAGCTAACAAGGGTAGCTCGTCTGGATTTCATTATCAGTCAGATGGTTTTCTGTGTTTGTCTGGTAGGCTTGTGATTCCGCAGGATGAAAATTTGCGAGAGGAGATTTTGTTTCAGGCGCATCGCACTAAGTTGAGTATTCATCCTGGGAGAAACAAGATGTACAAGGATCTACGTACTCGTTTCTGGTGGAAGGGAATGAAACGCAGTGTTTATCAGTTTGTTTCGAGATGTTTGGTGTGTCAACAGGTCAAGGCAGAGCACCGACGACCTGGAGGATTGCTTCACAGTCTGCCTATTCCTGAATGGAAATGGGAGTTTATCACTATGGACTTTGTGACCCATTTGCCGGTATCCCCGAGAAACTGTGATGCTATCTGGGTTGTGGTGGACCGACTCACCAAGTCAGCGCATTTCATTGCCTATAGCCGAGAGTACTCTGTGGATCGCATGGCACGGATGTACATTCAGGAGATCGTCTGACTTCATGAAGTGCCTGTGAGCATTGTCAGCGATCGGGACCCCAGGTTTACTTCTAGATTCTGGGGGAGTGTTCAGCGTGCGATGGGTACTACTCTCAGTTTGAGTACAGCCTATCACACGGAGACTGATGGTCAGTCAGAGCGCACTATCCGTACGTTAGAGGATATGCTTAGAGCGTGCGTCAATGGTTTTGGTTCAGCCTGGCAGGATCATTTGCCGTTGATCGAGTTCGCTTACAACAACAGCTATCACACTAGTATTGGGATGGCACCTTTTGAGGCATTGTATGGGCGACGTTGTCGTACTCCACTCTTCTGGGAAGAAGTGGGGGAGAGACAGGCTGAGGGACCGGAGTTTATCCAGCAGGCGATAGACATTGTTGATCAAATCAAGAAACGGATTAAGACTGCACAGGATCGTCAGGCCAGCTATGCTAATATCAAGCGTAGGCCCTTGCAGTTCGAGGTCGGGGAGAAAGTGTTTCTGAGAGTGTCACCTTTCCGCAAGATTCTCAGATTTGGCCTTAAGGGCAAGCTGTCTCCCAGATTTATCGGTTCGTTTGAGATCTTGGAGAGCATTGGCGATTTGGCTTATCGACTAGCTTTGCCACCGCATCTGTCCAGTATTCACGACGTGTTCCACGTATCTCTGTTGCGACGGTATGTGGCAGATGAATCTCATATTTTGCAGCGGTCTGAGGTTCAGGTAGACAAGGATTTGACTTATGTTAAGAAACCTCTTCGTATCCTGGATTATAAGGATAAGGTTTTACAGAACAAAGTCATTCCTTTGGTTTTAGTTCAGTGGCAGCGCCGAGGCACTGAGGAAGCTACGTGGGAGCTTGAGGATAGGATGCGTAAAGACCATCCTGAGTTGTTTTGATTTCATTCTTTAAGATGTATTCAGTTGCAAACTCTGTAAACGTTTGATTTGAATAAAGAATGTTTCTGATTTCTGTATTTGCTTTCGGTACTTAAGATCTGTTTTCGAGGACGAAATATCTTAAGTGGGGGAGAATGTAGTAGCCCGTACCCTAATTGAGTAATTAAAGGATTAATGCTAATTAATTGAATTGGGTATCGGACGGATCGAAAGCTCCGAAGGCACGATCGAAAGCTCCGAACAGGATCGGAAGCTCCGATGAGCGATCAAAGGCACCGATGTTATTACGTCAGGCATGACGTGTGGTTGGATCGGAAGCTCCGATCAGGACCGAAAGCTCCGATCACCCCTATCCGGAGTCAACAAGTGATATTTTGACATGTGGCAGATCAGGATCTTCGGAAGCTCCGATGGCAGGATCGGACGTTCCGATCGAGGTTCGGACGTTCCGATCAAGAATCAGAAGTTCCGATCGTTGTCTATAAATAGAAGGCCGAGGCTTCACTTTCAATTGCCAATTCCGAGTTCTCCTTTCCATTCTAGTCCTTTTGGAGCTGTTCTAGTCTTCTTAGGCTTGGTCCGGAGGTCGGCGAGGCATTCGGTAGTCGTAGCGGAGTTGTGCCCAAGTTCTGGAGGCATCGACATCAAAGGGCTAACGACGGACGAAGGTATAGCTTTTGCTTCCTATAAATATTTAGGAGTGTGCAATAGCTTAGTTAAGGCTTTTAGAGTACTTTAATGATAGTAGTATCATTTGGCAGTGTAGAGCAGACTATAGGCATGGACCTAGAGTTGGTAGAGCTTGCACTGTATTGAGGTACGAAAGTACTGTTCGAGATATCCTGACTGAGTATGCATGTATTATGTGACTGAATGATTTATATGCCATGATATTATGCTGCATTCATTTGCATCTTGCTGTATCTCTTTCGAGATGTCTGTTAGTAGGGTTGTACCCTATCCTGTTAGTGGATGGACTTCCATCGATTTGGGTCCGGCGTATCCACGGTTATCTCGGTATGGGAGCCACCTCCTGAAGCGACGGCACAGCGTGCTACATACCAGGGCCCGATCTGTCTCTGTTATCTGATCCTTGACCTCGAGTTTATAGGGAGTTCACTTTGCATGCATGTATACTCATACTCTCGTGCTGAGCGTTTTATGCTCACGTCTCGTACTCTGTATTTTCTGGACACCCTATTCCATGGGGCAGGTTTGCGATTTGACGAGGAGGTGGATCCAGGAGGGGCTAGTCAGCGGTTGGCCAGCTGGAGCTTCGCTTAGGTTTTATTATTGTTGTTTTGGGTTTATACAGCTATTCGATTTGGTTGTATATTATTGGATAAATTACAGATTCCTTTACTTGGGATTGTATATTGTTTATGGTTTCCGCAGTTTTATTCTGATATCTGTTTAATTAAGTTAATTGCATGCATAAGTTCTGTTTAGTAGGTGATCCAGGTAAGGGTCACTACAGTAAATTTAATGCCTTTGTCTGTTTTCAAAAGCTTAGGACTTGGCGAAGTGAAGCCCACTACAATCGCATTGCAGCTAGCTGACAGATCGCTCACATATCTGCCTGGAATCATCAAGGATGTTCTGGTAAAAACTGATAAATTTATTTTTCCTGTGGATTTTGTGGTGTTTCATATGGAGGAATATGAAAACATGCCGTTGATTTTTGGGAGACCATCCTTGGCTACTGCTGACGCTAAGATAGATGTCAAGAAAAGTGAGCTTATGATGGGCGTTAAAGGTGAGAAAGCTATTTTTATTGTATTTAAGGAGGCTGGAAATCCATCCACGGAGAAGGTGTTCATGATTGAACAATCAAAGAAGATGAAAAGTTTTTGCAAAGTTTCTAGTGCAGTAAAATTGTCAAGGGAGAAGGATCCGAAGGTGCCAAAGAAAAGAAAAAAAAATCTAAGTTGTAGAGGGTTGTTGAGTATGTTTGGAGGGTGAAAGAGAAGGGAAAAACCTCCAACAAAGTGACAACGGGCTAGAATCGGAGTATAGTCGGGCTATGGACTATAAACTAAGCGCTTCTTGGGAGGCAACCAAATCTAGTATCTTTTATTTGCTTTATTTTTTATTTTATTTCAAGTGTTTTTCTTTCATTAGTTTTTTTGCTTGAGGAGACTAGACATCAATAATAATTTTGAGTTGTGTAAGTTAAAAGTGCGACGCTGCAAGAGCTTAAGTGCCCCCCCTGAAAAGAAGAGCAGTGGATGATCAAGATGGTGCTGAGTACTGACGCTCGATGCCCAAGTTACATGTCTTTGTTTGTATTTACTACTGTACATTGAGAACAATGCACGTATTTAAGTTTGGGGGGGTGTGTGAAAAAGTTGTGAAAAAAAAATTTGAAAGTTGAGTTGGTATATGCTTGAGTTTATTGAGTGTTGGCTTATGATGATGAAAATAATTGTGCTGAAAAAAAAGTCAGTGTTAACTATATTTAATCTTGAGTTCTCACACATATACACGAATGCCATGATTTTCGATACTCCTAGAAATTAGAACACAATTATGTGGATTTCTGATGTGGATTTGAGGATTTGATTCTTAACTCTTGTGATTTTTGCTTGAAACTGATGTGGTTTTTTGTAAACAGAGAAGTGATTTAGACGTTTTTGAATCAATTGAGTCTTTTTAGCCATTCTATATTCATGGAAGACCAAAATCAAAATAGAGTAGCTAAAAATTTCAAAGAAAAAAGTGTAATGGCGGAGAAAGTAAGGTGAAGGGAGGCTTTGAAAAGAAAAAAATGTATTGAAATTCCAATCTTAAAACAAGGCTAAAGATGGAGAATGTATGGAGTAAAAAAAAGCCAAATCAATATCTGGTATTAGAAATAATAATATTTTTAGCTACTCATACTACCCAATGTGATATGATCCAATATCTTTGTTTGAATCATGAGTCTTTGATTACCATTGATATATATTCGGATACTTGTTCTACTGCTTATTTTTTTGAACCTAATGTTAACAGAAAAAAATTCTTTTGATCTGTGCAAATAAATATTGAACTTGGTGGAGAGTATTTTGAAACTAGAGGAAAGAGTTAATGAATTTATGAAGCTTATTGATTGCATAATTTATTCAAAAGTTAGGTGGGTAGATGAGATTGACAAATCACACACACACGAGAACTCTTGAGAAAATTAGGCGACATATGGACTGAATTATGGAATATAAAATTCGGAGGCCGATTGTATTACAATGTATCATGTATTCATGTGATTTATTTTATTGTCTGCATGGATTGCTTTGCTCGGGACTAGAAAAAGTCTAAGTTTGGGGGGGATTTGTTAAGTGCAATTTATGAACTTAATTTGCATATGATTTAACTTGGCTTTTGTGATGAATCGAGCGGTTATATGCGTATTTTGCTATTATTTTTTTGGAATGCAGAAGTAGACAAGATATATGAATTATATGAAAAAAGAGGTGTTTAGGATACAAAAGAGGTAGAAGAAGAAGGGAGATATGATTTTGGAGCACAAAGAAAGAGTCTAAGCACCGAGAAGAGGCACAAGAAGGAATTAAAAAGGAGCAATTGTCCAGAAATTATTGCCGACTCTAGAGAGTTCCAAATCCGATCTCACCGTTCAGAATGTAGTAAAATATATTATAAATATGCTGTCCAAATTTCAGCTCGATCCAACGGCTAAAACTCCGGATATAATTTTTGCAAGAATTTTGAACATATATAGTGAAATGGGGCTGAAGGTAGTGCCCCAGCGCCATACCACCAGCGTTGCATCATCAGTGCAAGAGCGCTGCACATGAGTGCCCCGGCGCCCTGGACACAAAAAAACTATCACTTCAGCGCTTGATTTGGAGCACTGCAGTGCTACAGGTTCAAAAGAGTGAAGCGCTGAGGCGCTAAATGGAAGAGCTGCAGCGCTGCTGCGGGAGTCAGAGGCAAAACAGGAGTCTTTGAAATTTAATAGACTCGTTCGCTGAGCTTCGTTCAATGGGATTCAAGGACATATAAAAGGGGATTCAAGGACGCATAAAGAGGCGGCAAAAACACACAAAAATCAGAAAAACACATAAACGCATGAGAGAGATTGGAGAGAAAAGTTGCGCACACGAAGAATTCGGAAGCAAAGACGAAGACGAAGACAGCGACATCTGGGGATAGAGACACTAATTCGGATTCGTTCTTCCTTATTTTGTCTTCTTAAATTCTGAAACTTGATTTCTAGTTTCATAAACATGATTTGTTTTTGTTTAGTTTGGATCATGAACTAAATTTTTAATTCTAGAGGTTGATGTAGCTTACTTAATACAACTTCTACAACTCTTTGATTTATTGGATTGAATTCCTCTAATTTAATTGTATTTTCTAGATTTGATTGTCTTTCAATTACTTGATCACTAATTGAATTGTTAAATGTATTTGAAATTTGGCACTCGGGAGAGGGGATTTTGAATAAGACCATTAAAAAATATATTGTTAATGTTTATATAGTTCGGGAGGCGTACAACGTTAACAAAACTTGAATAAGAATATCGTTTTTCACATATCATTAAGTCTAAATTTTTAATAGGGATATTAGAATCGAAACTTAATTGATACATTCTATTTGTTGCATGGGAAAGGGGAATATAAATAATTAAGTGTTCTTGGCTATTAATTAAACGAAAGGAATTCATGAACTTAAATTAATTAGAATTAGATGTTGTTGAAACTAAGTGAAATCAAAACCTCTATATATTTTTTCTCATTGATATTTTCTCAAAGTGTGGTGTTTGCTCATTAGTGTTCTTGGTTAATTTATTTAAGTTTGAAAAAATCTCATATTTAATTTTCTAAATAAAGTCCGCCTATTTTAATTACAAGCACTGATATAATTTTCAATACATACTCCTCGTGGGAACGATACTCTACTCACTAAATATTATAACATGACATCATGTTCTTGCGAGCAAGAAAATACGCAACAATCTCGTTACAGGACGTTGAGGAATAAAATCATCCAAGTCAGAATATAATTCCTTATTGTTCGATCGTTGACCTTGGCGCCCAATTGTGACAAGTAAATTTAAGGCTCATTGAAAGAGAACCTTTGATCTCGAAGATAATTTTGTTTGATAAAATTTTTATGCTTTATTCATTCACTGTGATTCAATAAATACTTCAGACTCAAAGACTCCAACATAAGACAAATATGATCCTATCCCTATTTTAAATTCAAAAGAAAAACAACCACCAATAATCCTAATATGAAGAATTCGAATAAATAGATAACAAAACAAGGATAAAGTAATCCAAAATTAGAAAACTCCAATCTGTATGCAAGGAAAGATTAGCCCAACTGTGGCTACTTGAACCGCCCATGTGTAAATCTCTTGTATACCCATTGTGTGGTTTGTGTGGGTACATAACATGTCTTTATTATAAGATTAATCAGCCAAAAAGGAAATGTTCCACGCTCCAAAACAAAATGGGAGGGAGAAGAAACAGCAAAATCGGAAAGAGAATGTGCAATTGTATTCACAGATATCCAAATATGACTAAGAGTGGGATTCCGTAGAGTAGCCAGTAATTGTCTATGTCTCTAGAGAAGGCACCGACATAACTGAAATTCTCTTCTTCAACCATGACTGCTTGCACAACAAGAAGAGAGTCCGAGGAAATATGGTGGATCTCAATATTATTTTTGTCGGAAGTCTTTGGACTACCTTCTATAGCTCGTTATTTAGCAGATAGAACCGTAGGGGGTTTCTCTATATTTCTTCCAAATGCTATGATCGATTGACCCTCATGGTTCCAGATAACTCCTCCAATGACATAGCTATTAGTACTCTCAATAAAAGCTGCATCAACATCCAGACGGAGGTTTCCCTGGGAAAGAGCAATCTAGGAATTCGGTGAGCATGAGGCATCGCGGCTTGGAACAGGCAGCAAAGCTAGGCGAGCAGATTTGAAATCCCGCAAAAATTCCTCACACCAGTTCACACTTTTGATGTCAGTTCGTCTTTTTCTATTGTGGGTTAGTCGAAGTCTCTCACTCCAAGCTGCCCAAGTGCGCATCACAAAAAACCTCGAATTCTTGTAAACTCAGCTTATCTTTCATCCAAAGTAAAATGTCCACCGTATCCAAGTTTTTAGACATTTTTAAAATTTTCCAAAAATAAGTTCCTTTCCAGCAAGGCTTGAAAATCGTACATGTGAATAATGCATGATCAGAAGAGTCCCAAAAAAAATGGCATAATGGACAAGACCCTTGTAGTGGGACATGATGTGTCAATAGATTCTGCTCTGTCGGGATAATATTCTGAAGAGCTCGCCAGTATAAAACCCAAACTTTTGGAGGGATATTGAGAGACCAAATACACCGCCACCAATCCTTGCTTTCGTGGCCTGGGCACGAAGAGGGGGAATCAAATAGCCCAATCTCTGCCTTATTCCCATCACGGACTGAATATTTTCCTTTCTGGTCAAAAACCCAAAACCGTAAATCCTCTTGTTGAGATTGAGAAAGCACGATGGATAGAATATCTTTAACAATATGAGGTGAGAACATGCTCTGGATCAGGGTACCATTCCAATTCCCTCCTTCCATGAGAGTACTCACTGTTGGATAATTCACAGAATTAGGTGGAGGGGACGCACGGCCTGACATCCCTGGATTCCAACGATCATCAAACGTAGCAATTTTCATACCATCCCCCACTTTCCAAATCAGCCCCTTCTCTAGAAGTGAGTGGATACATAGTAACAATCTCCAAAAATAAGACGGATTATGCCCGTAGTAGCCTGACTCCTAATTAAGCTAATTTATTGCTTAAAATTGATTAAGAGATATTAATTTGAGCTTAAGGAGTTGATAGTCGGATTTGGAACAATCAAAAATGGTTTCTAGGGCTTTGAGTATTTGGGAAAGTTCGGAAGTTCCAAAGGACTCCGTACGTGTTTGGAAGCTAGTATTGCTGATCAGAAGGTCCGAGTAGTTTGGAAGTTTCGAACGTGCAATCTGTAGTTCCGATTTTGTGACAGTCAGACAGGGCATGGGCTTTGATTGGGTGATTGTAGAATACGGAGTTCGGAAGCTCCGAACTATAGATCGGTAGTTCTGAACTACTGTCGACAGTCGTGTTATCCAATCAAAGATGTGTGCTCGGAGGGGAAAGATCGGAAGCCCGATCGAAAGTTCCGAAGAGCGTTTGGAGTTCCAAACTAGGGATCAGAAGCTTCGATCGTCGTCTATAAATAAGAGGCCGAGGGATTCATTTCAGTTGCAAATTCCAAAAATTTCCCTCTTGTTTCTATCAAGATTTTAGGGTTTTTTGGGACATGTATTCGAGGGCCAGGAAGTGACAAAGCGTGATAAGTGTTATTTTTATCTATTATTTTGTGTTAGTTTTGAGTGTATTTTGCATGTATATGTTGTGTCTTGAGGGTCTTTTAGGTTTTATTTATTTAATATTTATGCATGCGGTCTACTTCTCGTTTCTCCTGGTTTAATTGTAGGTATAATGGAAAAATCAAGAAATTTGGCAGAAAGAGAGAAATCAAAAGAAAAGAGAAGGAAAACAGAAAGTCGTGCGCTCAAGCTTGCAAATTTACCCGCTCGAGTGCGTAAAAAAGAAAATTTTTCGAGGCTAAAAAGAAAGTTGTGCACTCGAGCGGAGGATTTTTCCCGCTTTAGCACGAAGAAGAAAGAACCCAGGGCACCCCTGCGCCCTGAGAAGGCGCAGCTGCGCCGCAAGAGAAGCAGGGGGCCCTGCACTGCCCAAGGAACCCGCACCCTGTAGGATAAAAATCAAGCGCATAGGTGCCGATTTCTAGCGTCTAGGCGTTGTGGCAAAAAAGGAAAGAAAATCAATTTTCGAAATATTAAATTCTCAACTTTTCGGGCTTTGTTTGTTGGGCTTTCAAAGACATATAAAATGGAGTTTTTAAGACAAAAGAGAGGGGATTCAGATTCAACAAGGAAGACGACGACTAGGGCTTGGAGGATTGAAGATTTTTGGAAGAACACTTCATCTATTTCTTATTTATTCTTCTTCTTTTTTATGATTAAACTTGTTTCTTGAATTATGCTTTTGATTATGGAGTTACTTTTCCTTTCAACTAAAACCATGAGATTGGGTGGAGACTAATTTATGTTTGAGACTTGATTACATGTTTGAGATATTTTGGATATTTTCAATTATTGATTGATGTTAGTTTAATATTTTTTATGAATAAACTGATCACCTAATCACATGTTTGTTGATTAATCACGAATCGAAAGAGGATTGAATAAATATAACTTCAAAGATTACAATCAACATTAGGTTAAACCGACTAGAAATAGTATTCAGTTTCAGTATGCGGTTTTAGGTGAAAATGAATTTTTATAAATATTTAATGCGTTTGAGTTTGTGTTGGGGATCGATATAGTGTGTAGAGGGGGGGTGAATACACACTATTGATAGTCTTTAAAATCTAATGCAATATGGTTGAGTAAATGTTAGTTCACTCGACCGGTTTTCTTTTAGCTTGCTAGAAATATAAGAGCAACTATGATTAGTGCGGAAATAGCTCTCAGCATGCTAGATGATATCCATGGAATGATGCAATGCAATAACGTAAGTAGGCACAGATATGTTTCTTGGATGTTCGGAGCTCAATCTCCTACGTCACCCCTTCTTCCACCTCGGAAGGATTCATTAGAAGACTTTGGTTATTACAACATCTTGCAATACACCCGATCCAAGTTAGGACTTATCCAACGCCTAATATGGAACTCCTAGATTCACAGTGATAGGATTTAAAGCTCTTATCAAAATTTTCTTCAGATGGTAATGATGATTGTCTTAGTCTCTCAAGGACTTAAGACTTCTCAAATCCTTGTATCAGGTAGCGTCTTTCAAACGATATGATTTGAGCAACCCTTGAAAAGGATCTCTTCAAAGATCGGATAAGGTTGTTAAAGCTAAGGGTTTTCTCTTTGAGCGGTTGAGTATTCAAGATGGGTTCGAGAGCTCAGATAGACAGATTCTCAATAAGCGTTATTGTGTTGTGTTCTGTCTCTTCTTTCTGTCTAGAGAGGCTTTGATATATATAGCCTTTGTCTTCAATGTCTTTCTTCTTTGTCCAACGGTAGGATTTTCCTGCTGATAAAGCTTTCTGAATATTTTGTACTGGGAGCGCCTTTAATTGTCTATTCAATGTGTCGCTCACATTAAATGCTATTTAAGGATTTCTCACTTTATCAGACAAATCCTTAAATGCTTCGTCCTTTTGCTTTTCAGTTGTCTTGTCACTTCCGAGATCTGGGAAACTGTAACTTCGAACTGTAGCGTAGAGCTTTTTGTATTTGAAGTTCGGTAGATATCTCAGTCGTTAGATATGTTTGACATACAAATGTTTTGCATCTTTCGTTGGTTGATAAGCTTTAGCTGACGTTGGTAGATATGTCTTTGTTTGGTTGACGTAGCTGCTTTGCATGCTTTAGCTGTCGTCGGTAGATATGTCTTTGTTTGGTTGACGTAGCTTACTTATACAAATAACTGGCGGCCGACTAAACAACAAAGTATTGCTTTGTTATCACCAAAAGTCAGGATTCAACAATTTCCTCCTTTTTGGTGATGACAAAACCTAGGCCCCAAAAATCATTTAAAGAAGATAGTAGACGAAATGAATTCATTGCGAAGATGAATTGCATTGAACAATTAATGTTACAAGAAATCCTTTGATAAGTAGCAGTGAAAACCTATTACACCTACATTGCGTTAAGTAAATAACATGTACATAAAATGTACCTTACTTCCTTTGCATTCTCTGTGAAGAGGTGTCAACTGATTTTCTGGATACTTCCCCCTTTTTGACATCACTATGGGTGAGATGAGAGATGATCTCTCCTAGTTGAGCACCGACAGTGGTTTGAAAAGTGTCAATACGGGAGTCAATATGAGCGGTTAAATCAGCCTGAAGAACTGAGATTTGCGTTGAAATATGCTCATTTGTACGGCGAACAGTTTGAGAGACCTGTTCGGCAATAGTACCCATAGCTCAAAGATTGCGTTCTTTGTAGTTTTTCAGTTCAGTGACGCATCTTCCGAGTTCAGAAGACAAACTGTTAAGATGAGACATAATCTCTTATCTTGTGTTGTCAATGTCAGCGTCTTGTCCTTGTATGCGATTGCTGAGTCGCTGTGTGGTCTCGCGAAGATCTTCTACAATGCGTTCCAAAGCATAATTCGCTGGTTCGGAGTCAGGAACTAAAATTGAAGCACGTGTGGCAGTTTGTTCTTTTGGAGGCAAGACTGTGGTGGTCTCGATCGATGAACGAACATCGATTCCAATCACCTGATCTGTTTGGTGAGTTGGACTGGAGGGCTGCGAGCCGTCAGTCGTCGGTTCAGGCAAGTCTTCAGAATGGATCTCCAGAAGAGGAGATGTTGGTTGTTCATCATCAAAAATTGATTGCATAACATCTGAGACTGATGTGAGTGGGATCTCAGGAAGATTATCACCAGTAACTATTGTGATCGGGTCAGTCAGTTGAGTGTTTGTGATGAGATCAGCACTTGACGTAGGTCCAACGGCTGATAAGGAAGCAAACGGAAAATATATCAAGGGACATTCATCTTGTGCCGCAAAATATTCATGTTCCTCTGCTGAAAATACGAAGTCAGATGTTTCCGAGTTATCATGAGAATCTAGAAGAGGGATCATGGCCAGAACTTCGTTGTTATACGCCTGTATGTATTCGCCGTCCGGTAGTGGGATGGAGTATTTGAGCCGATATTCTTGTAAAAAGGTGTCAGTGACATCAACTGACTGCTTAAGACGTAAGATGACTTCAGTGTCATCTTTGGCAGTTTTTCTCATCGGCTGATAGTTCTCTTCTCTTTTGGAAATAATATGTCGGGCGAGACTATCACGGAGCTGAACGTCCACCAACTTATATCTTCCGAGTGCTGTTTCAAGATTTGATGTGGCAGTGAGAATGAACATCTTGTCTTCCAATTTGGAAAGGTACTCCAGTTTATTCTCAAGCAAGATCTGAGAATATGAAGCATTCAGATGATAGTTTACCCATTCATCAAATTCCAGTAGTTTGAACCGCACAGCCCGGAGAATGTTAAAAATAATGATAAGAAACTCCATTTTCCCTACCAATTGGGCTTTTTGAAATGGGATGAGAGGTGCTTTGCCTTTTCCCTGAGGGTCGGTTGAAGTTGTGGTCAATACAAAGAACAAGGGTTCCTGGATAGTGATTCCTTTTGGTGGAGGAACCTAGGTCTTCACAACCATCTCTTGTGTTCTCAAGATTTGCTGACTGATGATGGCAGCAATATCAACTGATGAAGTCGGTGAGGGAATAGAAATGGGTAATGTGGTAACAATGGTGCTGTAAGTTGGTTCGAAAGTTATTTGGGGAATTTGGATCGGGTGAGTAGATAGTGTTTCGGATGTTGAGACTTCAGTGGTTGCTGTGGTCAGTTGTGACGTTGGGGTGTGAACTCTAGATAGCAACTTGATCCTCTTTGGTTTCGGGTGAGATAGCTTGGGAGCCATTTTTGTCTTTTGGGATGGAGAGGGGTGAGCGAATACTTGAACTAAGGGAGCATTGTCACTAACCTCATCCTCCATATCAGAGTCCACTTTGTCTGATCGGTCGAGCACGCTTGACTTGGGTAGCTGCAGTGCTTTTGGAAGTTTTTTGCTCTGCCCCAATTTCTCGTTTGATAGTCCTGAGCTGGTCAGAAGTCACCTGATTCTTGTTTAAGAACAGAGGGATTGTGACTGCATTAAACCATTTGGCTGCATGAAGGACTTCATAGTCTGAGGAGTCAACATCTAGGGCTGCAAGTAGATAACATATCTATAGTGCAAAACCTTTCGATTGTCCTTTGCCTCTAATCATTTCACATAAAGTAGAGTAGAGAATCGAAGACCAGTTGAAGTTCAACTGGGAGGCAATAGAGGCCATGTACTGAAGCTTTTCGAGAGTGATCTTGTCGTTGGAGCCAGCCTTGGCTAAAAGAGTTTTTCTGATTATGTTAGCCAATAGTCGGTATGCTGGCTTCAAGATTTGTTTGAGGCCATTGACCTTAATGGGTGAGCCATCAAGTGTGAATTGAGTTGCCGAGTGAGTTGCATTTCCGTCAGGTAAGTCTGCGCATTTCATCAAACCGGTTGTGGGCAAGTTGAAAGTGTCGTCGAAGAAACATTTATTGAACTCGATCTTCCGTCCTCTGATGATACATATGATGCTTCCATGATGTAGTTGGGCGGGTTCAAAGAATTCCTTGACCAGATCATAGTTGACCGTTGATCCAGAGCTAAGAAATTTGCAAAGTCCTGAAGCTTCAATCATGTTGAACATGGCTGAAATTTCCGCATTCTGGATGGAATGAACTTCATCGAAATTAATAGCCAGACAAGTCTTTTGGATAGACATTCTTGAGTTTTTCTTCAAACAAAGTATTTGATCAATAGTTTGTGAAGAATGCAGAAGAAAAAAGTGAATATGAGTTCAATTTGCAAGACAAATTGTGAGAGACGTCTGAAATGATCGGTAAATATGGTGCCACGTCACTTAAAATTTTGAATTTTGAAAGAGAGAGAGAGTGAAAGATACGCAGTAAAATAAAGTAAGTACAATTAATATAATATAATAAAATATAATATAATATAAGGCGGTTGGAGTCGAATTCCAATGACTGTAATCATTCTTGAACATCTGACATCATGACATGTGAAGTCTTGGACACGCCATCGATTTCCAGAGTAATGATTTAATGCGTGATCCATTCAGTAGACGATTGATATCACCCGACGTTTCACCTTCACTTTTTATCCCTATAAATATGAAGTGAATATATCAGTCGTGTAACAATAAGAAATCATTCAATAAATTAGAAAACTATATGCCGGGTCCGGGAGGTGATTTGGCAGAAGAATTCGCCGCTGCTCTGACGAGAGTAAGGTCTCGAGAGTACGAAGATGTTGTGTTCTTCCAGGTTGTTGAAGAAATGGAGACAATTGAAGAGTTCCGTCTGTTTCTCTAAACTGACCATCCTCATGATTTTGAGAGAGACTATGCTTCCCTTGTGCGGCAATATGAAGACAAGCTGGGGTCGTCTGACTCGATGTTGGTCTTCAGTCCAGAGGGCCTGTTGCTCCTCTTGCTCTACAAAGAGCTAGAAGGACTGGAGCGCATCCGGTCGGATGATCTTAGCTACGTTTGCTCTCCTACCAGGGAGCTTACGTTCTTAATGCTCTCTTGGAAAAGTGAGGTGGAGAAGGAGATCGGTAGGGCTCTTATGTGATATGTCCTTCTCTTTTTCCTGAAATAAACAAATCTATTTTGCACATTATCTGCTTTTATGAATCAATAAAGTTACGTCAAATCACACATTAAACAAGATATCATCGAGAATAAAAGCAGATATTAATGAAGAAAAATCATTGTTTGCAAATAATAACTATTTTAAGCTTTTAAATAAATGCAAGAGTGCACAAATATCGATAAAGTATGCTTATCAACAGTTTGAGCAAGTATCTCTTTCGGATTTTCTCGAAGATAAATCAGTAGGTAACTGTTGGCATTCATGACCTTTTGCCTTTGGTATTCTTCGACTATAAATATTGTGATGTAAACAAGTAGATAGATCATAGCTTAGTTGAAACGATAACAACAACAAAAAAATGGATGAGTCCAATTTTGAAAGACAAAAGTTCATCTACAAAAGTAGAGTTGTGGAAAGAGGCATGAGCGTGTGGTATATGATGGAAGCCATTCGTCGTCAACATCGTTCAGGTGTTGTGCCTCTTAGGCCATGCCTTGCTGCAGGGTTGCTGTGGTGCAAGCGTTGCTTGCGAACCCAGAGCACTGGTGTGGTGCTAAGGCCATCTGCTATTCGGCTCATGATGCTGTTGGCAAAAAGAGACGAGATGCAGAACATCTGTTTCGAGGATGACGTTTGCAATAATCAAGGCTCGCTCTCCGTTTGGATGATAGAGTGGAGTCATGAAATGAGAAGCAGAATTTCTGTGGCTCATGCTGACTTCAGACTCACTAGGGTTTAGGGTTAAGCACTCCATGTAATGAAAGTATATTGTGCTTTAAAAGAAATAAACGATAATTCCCCCTAAACTTATTCTTGTCTTAATTCAAATCAATTAAACCAAGAATATTGGGAAAATAGGAAAACTTAGCGTCCGGCTATGGCTTGGTGAAAATATCTGCTGCCTGCTGGTCAGTAGATACGTAGATCATTTGAATCTCCTTTTTGAGGGCGTGTTCATGAATGAAATGATGGCGCACATCAATGTGCTTGGTTCTGGAATGCATCACTGGATTTTGAGTTATTGCAATAGAACTCGTGTTGTCACAAAATATGGGAGCTTCATTTGACTGGATTCCATAGTCCCTAAGCTGTTGTTGTATCCACAGTAATTGAGCACAGCAACTGCCAGCTGCAAGATATTCTGCTTCAGCAGTAGAGGTGGCAATTGATGTTTGCTTCTTACTGAACCATGAAATAAGTCTATCTCCCAAAAATTGACACGATCCGCTAGTGCTTTTTCTGTCAATCTTGCAACCTGCATAATCTGCATCTGAATAGTCAACAAGGTTAAATTCTGAGTCTTTGGAATACCAAAGACCCACATTTGTAGTGCCTTTAAGATATTTAATAATCCTCTTGGCTGCGATGTAATGCGATTGCTTGGGTGCTGCTTGAAATCTTGCACACAAACATTGTAGTGACCCTTACCTGGATCACCTACTAAACAGAATTTAGGCATGCAATTAACTTAATTAAACGGATATCAGAATAAAACTGCGGAAACCATAAACATTATACAATCCCAAGGCAAGGAATCTGTAAATACCCAAATATAATACAACCAGTTCCTGGGGGATACCGACAAATGGGTCACAAAGTCCATTGTGATAAACTCCCATTTCCATTCAGGAATAGGCAGACTGTGAAGCAATCCTCCAGGTCGTCGGTTCTCTGCCTTGACCTGTTGACACACCAAACATCTCGAAACAAACTGATAAACACTGCGTTTCATTCCCTATAGCCGGGAGTACAATGTGGATCGTATGGCTCGGTTGTACATTCAGGAGATCGTTCGACTTCATGGAGTGCCTGTGAGCATTGTCAGCGATCGGGACCCCAGGTTTACTTCTAGATTTTGGGGGAGTGTTCAGCGTGCGATGGGTACTACTCTCAGTTTGAGTACTGCCTATCATCCGGAGGCTGATGGTCAGTCAGAGCGCACTATCCGTACTTTGAAGGATATGCTTAGAGCGTGCGTCATGGATTTTGGTTCAGCCTGGCAGGATCACTTGCCATTGATCGAGTTCGCGTACAACAACAGCTATCATACTAGCATTGGGATGGCACCTTTTGAGGCGTTGTACGGGTGACGTTGTCATACTCCACTCTTCTGGGAAGAAGTGGGGAAGAGACAAGCTGAGGGACCGGAGTTTATCCAGCAGGCGGTAGACATTGTTGATCAGATCAAGAAACGAATTAAGACTGCACAGGATCGTCAGGCCAGCTATGCTAACACCAAGCGTAGGCCTTTGTAGTTCGATGTTGGGGAGAAAGTGTTTCTGAGAGTGTCACATTTTCGCAAAATTCTCAGATTTGGCCTTAAGGGCAAGTTGTCTCCCAGGTTTATCGGTTCGTTTGAGATCTTGGAGAGAATTGGAGATTTGGCTTATTGACTAGCTTTGCCACTGCATCTTTCCAGTATTCACGACGTGTTCCACGTATCTCTGTTGCAATGGTATGTGGCGGATGAGTCTCATATTCTGCACCGGTCTGAGGTTCAGGTGAGCAAGGATTTGACCTATGTTGAGAAACCTATTCGTATCCTGGATTATAAGGATAAGGTTTTGCGGAACAAAGTCATTCCTCTGGTTTTAGTTCAGTGGCAACGCCGAGGCACTGAGGAAGCTACTTGGGAGCTTGAGGATAGGATGCATGAAGACCTCCTGAGTTGTTTTGATTTCATTCTTAATGTTGTATTCAGTTGCAAACTCTGTAAACGTTTGATTTGAATAAAGAATGTTTCTGATTTCTGTATTACATTCAGTACTTAAGATCTGATTTCGAGGACAAAATATCTTAAGTAGGGGAGAATGTAGTAGCTCGTAACCAAAATCAGTGATTAAGGAATTAATCATAATTACTTGGGAAGGGTTCGGAAGCTCCAAAGGCAGGATCGGAAGCTCCGAAGGTGAGTTCGGAAGCTCCGAACAGGATCGGAAGCTCCAAAGGAGCGATCGGAAGCTCCGATCGAATTACGTCAGGCATGACGTATGGTAGGATCGGAAGCTCCGATCAGGATCAGAAGTTCCGATCACCTCTATCCGAAGTCAACCAGTGAGATTTTGACACGTGGCATATAAGCGAGAACGGAAGCTCCGATGTCATGATCGGACGTTTCGATTGAGGAACAGAGGTTCCAATCGTCGTCTATAAATAGGGGGTGCCGAGCTCACATTTGAGTGCACCAATTCCTCTCTTCTCTCTCAATTCCTTAGCCTTCTAACTCAGATCTAAGGAATTCTAGGCGTCCCGTGGGGAATCCGGAAGTGGCATAGCGATCCAGGCGTCGTAGCGGAGCTGTGGCCTAGTTTTGAGGCACTCAAAATCAAATGGCTAACGACGGACGAAGGTATAGCTTTTGCTTCCTATAAATATTTAGGAGTATGCAATAGCTTAGTTAAGGCTTTTAAAGCACTATAATGATAGTAGTATCATTTGGCAGTGTAGAGCAGACTATAGGCGTGGACCTAGAGTTGGTAGAGCTTGCACTGATTTGAGGTACGAAAGTACTGTTCGAGATATCCTGACTGAGTATGCATGTATTATGTGACTGCATGGTTTATATGTCATTGATTTATGCTGCATCCATTTTCATACTGGGCTATCTCCTTCGAGATGTCTATTAGTAGGGTTGTACCCTATCCTGTTAGTGGATGGACTTCCATGGCTTTGGGTCCGGTAAATCCACTGGTATTTGGTATGGGAGCCACCTCGTGAAGCGACGGCACAGCGTGCTACATACCAGGGCCCGGTCTGTCTCTGTTATCTGATCCTTGTCCTCGATTTTATAGGGAGTTCACTTTACATGCATGTATACTCATACTCTTGTACTGAGCATTTTATGCTCACGTCTCGTACTCTGTGTTTTTGGACACTCTATTCCATGGGGCAGGTTTGCGATTGGATGAGGCGGGTGGATCCAAGAGGGGCTAGACAGTGGTTGGCCAGCTGGAGCTTTGCCTAGGTTTTATCCTGTTGTTATTGGATTGATACAACTATTCGATTTGGTTGTATTATATTTGGGTATTTACAGATTCCTTGCCTTGGGATTGTATAATGTTTATGTTTTCCGCAGTTTTATTCTGATATCCGTTTAATTAAATTAATTGCATGCCTAAATTCTGTTTAGTAGCTGATCCAGGTAAGGGTCACTACAAACATACAGCAAACATAATATATGGTCTATTGGTCGTAAGATAAAGTAATGAACCGATTAGACCTCGATACATAGTTACCTCAACTGGTGCTCCTACTTCATCTTTGTCAAGTTTAATAGAAACACTCATAGGGGTAGAAATGGCAGAACAATTCTCAATACCAAACTTCTTGATAAGTTCTTTGGTGTACTTAGTTTGGTTTATGAAGATGTCATTATCCAGCTGCTTGACTTGTAGTCCGAGGAAGAAATTTAATTCTCCCATCATGCTCATTTCAAACTGTTCCTGCATCATCTTAGAAAATTTCTCGCATAGACAAGGATTAGTTGATCCAAATATAATATCATCCACATATATTTGAACGAGTAAAATGTGATCTCCTTTAACAAACTTAAAAAGAGTCTTATCGGCTGTTCCTATAGTAAAGGCATGATCTAATAGGAATTGTGATAACGTATCATACCATGCACGCGGTGCTTGTTTTAAGCCATAAAGAGCTTTGTCAAGCTTAAAAACAAAATTAGGAGTTAAAGAGTTGATAAAACCTGGTGGTTGTTCAACATATACTTTTTCTTGAAGTAGACCATTGAGAAAAGATGACTTGACATCCATTTGATATACTTTGAAGTTTTTGTAAGCAGCATAGGCAAGGAATATTCTGATAGCCTCAAGCCTTGCTACTGGAGTGAATGATTCGTCAAAGTCAATGCCTTCCTCTTGTCTGAATCTTTGAGCAACCAGTCGGGCTTTATTTCTTCCACTGTCCCATCCTCATTCAATTTGTTGCGAAACACCCATTGGGTGCCTATGATGTTTTGATTTGTCGGTCGAGGGACTAGATTCCACACTTTGTTTCTAGTGAATTGATTTAGTTCTTCTTGCATTGCTTCAATCCAGCTAGCATCTTGTAATTCTTCATCTATGTGTTTGGGCTCTAGCTGTGAAGTGAAAGCTGCATGCAATAACTCATCATTCAGTTGATTACGTGTATGAATAGGTGCAATATGGTTACCGATGACCAGATCAGGTGGATGATTTTTATTCCACCGAAGATTTGGTCCGAGAGGATTTGCACTATTTGAGTGTCTTCCTCATCCCTGATTGCATTGTTAGGTTCAATAGCACCCACTCCGATTATCTGTTCGTCATTGATGTGATCTACTCCTCCTTCATTGGGTTGAATAATCTCTTCTGCTTGCTCATCTCTTGTGTTAGGAGGGTCATCACTATCACTTTCATCCTGTAGAATGGTTGACTTCAGCCTGCTGGCTAAATCTTGAATGTCAGTTTGAAACTTTTCTGCACATACAGTAGTTTCATCAAAAATAACATGAATGGATTCCTCTATAGTCAGTGATCTTTTATTGGACACTCTGTAAGCTTGGCTGACCGAGGAAAATCCAACAAATATGCCTTCATCTGCTTTTTCATCAAAAGCTGTCAGGCGATGTTTTCCATTATCATGAATATAACAAACACAACCAAATACTTTAAAATACGAGACATCAGGTTTTGTGCCATTCCAGATCTCATATGGTGTTTTGTTGTGTCTCTTGTTAATCATAGATATGTTTTGAGTGTAACATGATGTGTTAATTGCTTCTGCCCAGAGTCTTTGAGATACATTGGAATCAGCAATCATAGTTCTTGCTGCCTCCTTAAGAGTTCGATTTCTTCGTTCAGCAACCCCGTTTTGCTGTGGGGTCCGAGCAGCAGATAACTCATGCTTGATGCCTTGGTCATCTAGATAGGATTCAAGGGTTTTGTTTAAAAACTCAGTGCCTCTATCACTCCTAATACTGTCTATCCCAGTATGTTTCTCATTTTGCATACGTTTGAAAATTTTTATTAGGTGAGTAGCAGTTTGATCTTTGTATGATAAGAAAATTACCCAAGTAAACCGAGAGTAATCATCCACAATCACTAAGGTATATCTCATTCCCCCTAAGCTCCTGATCGGTATAGGACCAAACAAATCCATATGTAACAGATCCAAGCATTTGGAAGAAGATGAGAATCTTTTGTTTTTAAAAGAGACTCTGACCTGTTTGCCCTGCTGACAAGCGGAGCAAACTCTATCTATTTTAAAATCACCTTTGGGCAAGCCAAGAACCAACTCATGTTTACTCAGATGCTTAATGGACATGAAATTTAAATGGTTGAGCCGTTTATGCCATAACCACTGCTTATCATTCTGAGCAACAAAACAAGTAGGAACTATCAGTTGTTTACTTTGCCAATTCAGCCTATACGTGTTTTGTTCTCTTATTCCGGTTAGCATAATATCGCCGTTGCTAGATTTGATCATGCAAGAATGTTTAAGAAATTCAACAATATAACCATTTTCACATAGTTGACTGATGCTGATCAGATTATAACATAAGTTATCAACGAGTAATACGTCATTAATGATAAAGTTACCATGAGTAATCTTACCCTTACCCACGGTCTTACCCTTCGAGTTATCACCAAAAATAATCTTAGGCGCTTTGTAATGTATGATATCGGATAGTAAATCTTTGTTTCCAGTCATGTGTCTGGAGCATCTGCTATCAAGATACCATGTTGACCTTTCTATTACACTATTCTTCTCGACTGATTTTACTGATAGTACCTGTAAGAAGAATGTACAACCATGGTATCCTTATCTATTTGGGTCCAAATTGGATTAGACCTTTTGGAACCCACACCTGAATTACTCTAACGGTTTTACCCATGTGAGTGTTTACAATGTGAGTCGGTCGAGGTACACGATGTGAATTTGTGTGTGGTCTAGGCTTTATAGTGTACTATTTGAACCTCTTATCTGTGTTATTCAGTCTATATCGTTTTTGAATAGGCTTACAATTTAAGTGTTGGTTATGTGTCACCCGATGATTCCTGTACTTGAGTTGACTTGGTTCAAACTTTGATTGTTTGAATTTAGTTTGGTTTCTCATTCTTTGTTCATTCAATCTTGGTTTATTCCATGTCTCTTCTTTCCTTGGGATCTTAGGTTTCACATACCCTAGTCCTTCGTGCTTGCCTTTACCATAGCGACTTGGTTGTTTAACATCTATATCTGGTTCAGCGTGTTTATATATCATACTAGATCGAACAAATCTCATTTTATTGGGATTGTTCCCACTAGAGTACGGTTGAGTATTTTCTTTTGAGTCAGTACATTCATTTGATCCATATCCAAGACCGGTTTTATCACCTGCTTGTTTCTGGTTCTCATGTATCTTATCCAAAGAGTCAGAAGCCTTATTCCAAGCATTGATTGTTTTAAGCAACTTTTGATTTTCAAATAAAGTAGCTTGGAATACTCGTTTCATATTATCATTCTCAGTAGCTAACTGATTTAGCTTAGTCCTTAGACCATCAAGTTATTTTTGCTGTAAACAGCTAGATTCTCTTCATTTATCAATGAGACATGATTTTTCTGTTTTTGCTTCCTCGAATGATATAGAAAGCTTCTTATACTCAGTGACCATCTCATTCAGTGCTTGAATGAGTTCCTCTTGTGTAAAGTCAGATGAGTTGAAGTCAAATACCTCAGTGTCATCTTCTTCATGTATGGAGTTAGCCATGAGACATTGAACTCGCTCTTCCTCGCTTTCCTCGGATGAGCTATCTGTATCGGTTGAGTCAGATTTTGTTTCAGCCCATTTGCTTTTCCCTTCATCTGCAGCTAGTACCTTTTGCTCCTTCTTCTTTCGACATGTTCTTCTTCCTTCTTTGCCTTTCTTCTTCTCATAGTGCTGCTTTCTTTCTTCATTCTTGGGTTTAGTACAATCTGCAATAAAATGGCCTTGCTTGCCACAGTTAAATCATGCGGGACCATCCTCTGTATGGTCCTGTTTGTAGTAAGGTTTAAATTTTTTATTATTACGCATAAACTTTCCAAACCTTTTGATAAAAAGAGACATAGCTTCTCCACTCATTTGTTCAGCTGTCTTCTTTGTTGTATCCTCGATCGGTTGAGATAGGATAGTTGTCGTTAGTGCCTTGGTGGGGTTTGACACTGATGGTTCTTCCTCTGTTCGGATTCCAAGTTCAAACTCATATGTTTTGAGATCCGCAAACAGATCATGAAGCTCTAGCTTATTCAGATCTTTTGATTCCCTCATGGCTATGGTCTTGACATCCCATTCTCTGGGTAGTGCTCGCATAACCTTCAAAGAAATTTCACGATTAGTTTATATCTTTCCAAGAGCAATAAATTCACAAATAATATTGCTGAATCTTTCGTCAAACTCAGTCATTGTTTCTCCTGGTTTCATCTTGACATTGTCAAACATCAGTATTGCTACAGTGAGTTTGTTTTCTTTGGTTTGGTCATTCCCTTCGCACAATTGAGTGAGTTTCTCCCAAATTTCTTTGGCAGTTGAGCACGCCTTGATTTTTCTAAACATATTTTTGTCCAGCGTCTTGTACAGCATATCTTTGGCTACATTATCAAGATTTGCTTTCTTTTTTTCCTCATTAGTCCATTCCATTCTGGTTTTCTCGACCATCTGTGATTCTCCTCCAGTTATGGCTACAGCATTGTTGACTTTGAGAATCTTCATGGGTCCGTCAGTGATAACGTACCACATATCATCATCTTGAGCAGAAAGATGTGTCTGCATACGAATTTTCCAGTCATCATAATCTTCTTTAGAGAACATAGGAATTTTATTTAAAGAAGTCATGATGAATATCAGTAGCAAAATAGAAAAATCCGCTCTGATACCACTTGTTGGGGATCGATATAGTGTGTAGAGGGTGGTGAATACACACTATTGATAGTCTTTAAAATCTAATGCAATATGGTTGAGTAAATGTTAGTTCACTCGACCGGTTTTCTTTTAGCCAGCTAGAAATATAAGAGCAACTATGATTAGTGCGGAAATAGCTCTCAGCATGCTAGATGATATCCATGGAATGATGCAATGCAATAACGTAAGTAGACACAGATATGTTTCTTGGATGTTCGGAGCTCAATCTCCTACGTCACCCCTTCTTCCACCTCGGAAGGATTCACTAGAAGACTTTGGTTATTACAACATCTTGCAATACACCCGATCCAAGTTAGACTTATCCAACGCCTAATATGGAACTCCTAGATTCACAGTGATAAGATTTAAAGCTCTTATCAAACTTTTTTTCAGATGGTGATGATGATTGTCTTAGTCTCTCGAGGACTTAAGACTTCTCAAATCCTTGTATCAGGTAGCGTCTTTCAAACGATATCTGGATTTGAGTAACCCTTGAAAAGGATCTCTTCGAAGATCGGATAAGGTTGTTAAAGCTAAGGGTTTTCTCTTTGAGCGGTTGAGTATTCAAGATGGGTTCGAGAGCTCAAATAGACAGATTCTCAATAAGCATTGTTGTGTTGTGTTGTATTCTGTCTCTTCTTTTTGTCTAGAGAGGCTTTGATATATATAGCCTTTTGTCTTCAACGTCTTTCTTCTTTGTCCAACGGTAGGATTTCCCTGCTGATAAAGCTTTCTGAATATTTCGTACTGGGAGCGACTTTAATTGTCTATTCAATGTGTCGCTCACATTAAATGCTATTTAAGGCTTTCTAACTTTATCAGACAAATCCTTAAATGCTTCGTCCTTTTGCTTTTCAGTTGTCTTGTCACTTTCCGAGATCTGGGAAACTGTAATTTCGAACTGTAGCGTATAGCTTTTTGTATTTGAAGTTCGGTAGATATCTCAGTCGGTACATATGTTTGACATACAACTGTTTTGCATCTTTCGTTGGTTGATAAGCTTTAGCTGACATCGGTAGATATGTCTTTGTTCGGTTGACGTAGCTGTTTTGCATGCTTTGGCTGTCGTCGGTAGATATGTCTTTGTTCGGTTGACGTAGCTTACTTATACAAATAACTGGCGGCCGACTAAACAACAAAGTATTGTTTTGTTATCACCAAAAGTCAGGATTCAACAGTTTGATTAAAATTAATTAGAAATAATTAATCCGTGCAACTTGAATAGGCTTAGAAAGTCTGGAAATAGATTATTGAATGGTATAGGAAAATTCATCGTGATATGAATAAAATAATTTTCAGTATGTTTGACGTGGATGCATAAATTAACTCGGTACCTTCGTGTGTCTTGGTTGCCTCGTTTTAATTGAATTTATTCTTGAGCTCTAGTTTTTAGATAGTTTCATAATTATTTATTATTTTGATTCTTATTTTTATTCAATTCATCACACCTTTTTTATTATTTTATCTAGATTAAGTAAAATAATTAAATCTTGAGCTTAACTACAATCTCCGTGGGATCGATACTTGGATTCGTCGTCCATTTACTATTACTTAACCTAGTCCTCTTGCTAGATTTATTCATAATCGAAACTATCGGTCAAGTTTTTGGCGCCGTTGCCGGGGACCGTTTAGTTAATATTAGGATAAATTATTTACTTGAGACTAGATTTTTATTATTTCAATTGAATTTCTGCATTTTGAATTTTTCCCTTTCTTTTAGCTTTCAGGTACTGTATCTTCGTGCATGAGCCATGCTCAAAACACTAAGGACCTCATACCATTTGACTTGGAAATCGAGAGTAAAATTTAACGTATTCGGAGGGCTCAAATATAGTTAAACTTAGTGCTTGAGTCATAGTCAGAAGAAGAGTTCGATAGTGATACGAAGTCTGAATTAGAAATGGCAAATGGGAATGACAACCGTACTGTTCTGGATCTTAATCAACCTCCAATTGTTGTATATGGATCTAGTATTGTTCACCCCGCTGTTGAGGCTAACAATATTTAGCTTAAACCTGCCATCATTCAGATGATACAACTACAAGCTTGTTTTGGAAGAGCTGCCGTGGAAGATCCTTACGCTCATCTGGAGCGATTTATATCTATCTGTGATACTTTCAAATTCAATGGGGTAACATATGATGTAGTGAGATTGTGGTTATTTGCATTCTATTTACAAGGGGATGCTACTGAATGTCATATAGAACTTTCTTTCGGGTCTATCACAACATGGGAGGAGCTTGTTCAAGCCTTTTTGAACAAGTACTTTCCACCAACCAAGATGGCATAGCTATTCTCTGATATTATATCATTCAAGAAGAAAGATGGAGAGTCATTAAATTCAGTCTGGACGAGATTTAAGAAGATGTTGTGGATGTGTCCTCAGCATAATCTGACAGCAGACTCAGACTTTCTAAAATGGTGTCGACCCGTCAGTGCGATCCATGCTGGATGCATCAGCAAGTGGAATCTTAATCATAAAAACTCCAGCGGATGCTTGGGAAATAATTGGAAACATGGCGGAGAGTAATGTAGGATGGTCGGATCTGAGAAAAGAAAAGAAAGCAGGCGTTCTCGAGGTCGATGATCTAATGGCCTTGAATGCTAAGATTGATGCCTTGACGCATTAAATGTCACAAATGAAGTCAGCTCCTGTTAATCAAGTTCAGGGGATATTTGTTGAGGGACAACAGAATTTTGAAGGCGAGTCAACAAATTTTGTGGGAAATCAAGGAAGGCAGCCATACAAACCATACAGTAACACCTACAATTAGGCTGGCAAAATCATCCTAACTTCTCTTGGAAATCCTTTGCGAATACCGAGAATGCAACACAACACAAGCAAGAAGAGAAGAAGCCGAGCTTTGAAGAGGTTATGATGAAGTATGTAGCGGGGACTGAAACAAGGCTATAGAATCAAGAGGCAATGTTAAGCAAGTTGGAAAATCAGATGGCTTAGTTGGCAACCCAGCTCTCGACTCGTACTCCTGGATAATTGCCTAGCAATACTAAGAAGAATCCTAGGGATGTGAATGCTATCATGGTCGTGACCAGATCCCAAAAGGAGGAACCTGAGAAGAGTAACAAGGGAAAGGAGATAGGAGGTCAAGCACTAAAGATTCAAATGGGGAAAAGAGTAGCTCTGCAACATCCTCGCCTACGAGTAAGAAGGGTAAGAATTTAGATTCTGATGTTAATGCTAATGTTGATATTTATACTCTTCCTTTTCCGTAAAGAGCTAAGAAATTAAAATTAGATTATCAGTTAAAAAGTTTCTTGAAATTTTCAGGAAACTGCATATTAACATTCCTTTTGCAGATGTCTTAGCTCAAATGTAGAGTTATGCTAGATTCTTGAAGAAAATATTTACAAACAAAAAGAAGTTAAATGATCTAGCGACAGTTACCCTGAATGAAGAATGTTCTATGGTGCTCCAAAATAAGCTTCCACCAAAATTTCAAGATCCAGGGAGTTTCTCTATACCTTGTCATATAGGTTGTCTTGCATTTGATAATGTGTTATGTGATTTAGGAGCGAGTATCAATTTGATGTCTTATTCACTTGCTCAAAAATTAGGTATAGGAGCTATTGAACCCACCAAAATCTCTCTGAAACTTGCAAACCGATCAATCAAATACCCTAGAGGAATAGTGGAAAATGTCTTAGTTAAAGTGGACAAGCTCATCTTCACAGTTTATTTTGTTATTCTTGACATGAATGAGGATTGTGAGGTTTCTTTGATTTTACGACACCCTTTTCTTGCTACAAGTAGGGCATTAATTGATGTATAAAAAGGGGAAATTGTCTTAAGGATGAATGATGACAAAGTTGTTTTTAATATTCTTCAGCCGGGTCGAGATAACCCCATTGTAAAATTTTGTTTTGCGGTTGATGTTGTTGATTCTTTTGTGACTAACTGTGTGCAGGTCAAAGATACCCTTGTTGTGGCTTCACGGCCACAAAGTCAAAAAGTTAATGTACTGCTAGATGGAAGCACAATTGGTAGGACGCGTGGCATTTACATACATCCATCCCAGATAGTGGATGATCCACCTTAAGTTCCAAATGGAAACACAGTCGGGCTATAGACAAAAAATTTAGCGCTGACTGGGAGGCAACCCAGTGTTTTTATTCCCTTATCTTTTAAATTTTGTTATTTTTATTTTCTTTATTTTTGAAAGCAATCATCACTCTATTCCCAGCCGTCATACTCGTTACCGTTTCGGTTCAAATATGCTTCTCCAAGAACGAGTTTGCTACTATTTTCCCATATCCAGAGATCGCGAAGGACAAGGAGACCGAGGAGTGACCAGGGGAGTTTTGTTTTTATTTGTCATTTTTCTTTTTGTTGTTTTTTGTTTTTTGTTTCTTGTTTCTTTGCATTGGTTGTTTTGAGTCTTAGAGTTTGAATCATTGGGGCCGATGCTTTAAATAAGTATTTTGGGGGTGGGGGGGGGGGTAAGTTTATTGCATTTTACATTTAGTGTTGCATGTTTGCATGTTTTTGAATTGGTAGAATTTTTTTTTGTGTTTAGTCATTCATCTAGCCTATGTTATGTCAAATGTGGATGAGGAAATGATGGCCTATAATGATTGTGAGGATATTTTTTTTTTAAATGTTTGGCCCTAGACTTGAATCGAGAAACCTCTGATTTTACTGTGAACAAATTTTATTCACATTTGTTAAATCGGTGAAGTTTACCAAAAGTGATGAAGTTTGTGACAGTTTGACCATTTCACGACACTAGGTGTTTAGAAAACTCAATTGTATTCTTGTGATTTCTGGTTACACTCTATTAGCACATGTATGATCTCGGCATAACTTTTGCTTATTCGATAATTGTTTCACCCGACTGAGATCAAGTGTTGAGCCAACCACATCATCCGCTGCTTATATTATAATAGCTCAACCCCATTGATTTAAAAATGTTGAGATACCCTCATTGAGCCATACAAAGTTCTAACCCTTCAAAACCCACAATAGCTTGACCCTTATGCCATCATTGAAAAGTTATTTCTTGTAAAAAGAAATCCAAAAAAAAAGAGAAAAAGATGGAGAGTGTAAGGTGAGGGAAGCTTTGGAAACGGGGATTGAAATCCTAATCCAACCAATTCTTAGAGCTAAGTTTGGGAGAAATATATGGAGTTCAAGTAAACCGAGTGTAAAATCTGGGGGTGCGTGAAAAATATGAATCATCCTTGTAGTTCATGCCAATCTTTATCTTTTATATACAATAAGCCATAATTCCATCGATAAGTCCAAGGGATGTGTGAATGCTAGGTCTGACTAGAAGGAATAGATACATGCGAGGGATAACTGATTCTTGAAGTACATAACCCCGGACAAACATCACACACACACGTTCACGCTCAATGTAGAGGTTTCTTGTGCAAGTTTAAGGGAAATTTTATGTTTTGGAAGTGTTTGAGTTCACTGAGTCCTGACTTATTTTCATGGAATCGTCCGTAATTTTATTTTTCATCATTTTTTGTTTCTGTTTTTGTTTGTGTTTTGTTCATTTGTCTTGTTCGTGGGCGAGAAAGAGTTAAGTATGGGGGAATTGATAAGTGTTATTTTTATCTATTATTTTGTGTTAGTTTCGAGTCTATTTTGCATATGTTGTGTCTTGAGGGTCTTTTATGTTTTATTTATTTAATATTTATGCATGCAGTTTACTTCTCATTTCTCCTGGTTTAATTGTAGGTATAATGGAAAAATCAAGAAATTTGGCAGAAAGAGAGAAACCAAAAGAAAATATAAGGAAAACAGAAATTCGTGCACTCGATCCAGCAAATTTACCCGCTCGAGGGCATAAAAAAAAAGATTTTCCGAGTTAAAACAGAAAGTTGTGCACTCGAGCGGAGGATTTTTCCCGCTCGAGCGCGAAGAATAAAGAATCCAGGGCCCCCCTATGCCCTGGGAAGGCGCAGTGCGCCATGAGAGAGGCAGGGGCAGCGCCCCTGCACTGCCCAAGGGTGCACCCGCGCCCTATAGGATAAAAATCGAGCGCTTACGCGTCGATTTCTATCGCCTAGGTGCTGCGGCGGAAAAGGAAAGAAAATCAATTTTTGAAATATTAAATTCTCGACTTTCCGTGCTTTGTTTGATGGGATTTCAAAGACATATAAAAGGGAGTTTTTAAGACGAAAGAGAGGAGATTCAGATTCAACAAGGAAGACGGCGGCTAGGGCTTGGAGGATTGAAGATTTTTGAAGAACACTCCATCTTTTTATTCTTTATTCTTCTTCTTTTTATGATTAAACTTTTTTCTTGAATTATGATTTTGATTATAGAGTAGTTTTCCTTTCAACTAAGACCACGAGATTGGTTCGAGACTAATTTATGTTTGAGATGTGGTTACATGTTTGAGAGATTTTGGATATTTTCAATTATTGATTGAATTTAGTTTAATATTTCTTGTGAATAGCCTAATCACCTAGTCACATGTTTGTCGATTAATCACGAATCAAAAGAGGATTGATTAAATATAGCTTCAAAGATATCAATCAACATATGGTTAAACCGACTAGAAATAGTATTCGGTTTCAGTATGCGGTTTTAGGTGAAAACTGAATTTTCATAAATATTTAATGCATTTGAGTTTGATTATAATTAATTAGAAATAATTAATCATTCCAACTTGACTAGGTTTAGCAAGTCTAGAAATATATTGTTGAATGATATAGGAAAATTCACCGTGATAGGAATAAACATAATTTTCAGTCTGTGCCACGTGGATGCATAAATTAGCTCGGTACCTTCGTGTGTCTTGGTTTTCTCGTTTTAATTGAATTTATTCTTGAGCTCTATTTGTTAGATAGTTTCATAATTATTTATTATTTTTATTCTTATTTTTATTCAATTCATCACAACCTTTTTATTATTTTATCTAGATTTAGTAAAATAATTAAATCTTGAGCATTAACTACAGTCTCTGTGGGATCGATACTTGGACGTGTCTTCCATTTACTATTACTTCACCTAGTCCGCTTGTTAGATTTATTCATAACCAAAATTGTCGATCAAAGAGCTACCGGGATCGTAGCAGGGTTGTGCCTAAGTTTTGAGGCAACCGTCATTAAAGGGCTACTATGGACACATGTATATTTCCAGACTCTATTTAGATTCAGTGAGTATCTATTAGTCTAGTTAAGGCTTTTTGTAGAAAATTAGTGATACAGTGATTATCTGTTTATAGGCTTGGACTAGAGAGCTAGTATCACTAGGTTACTTTTTCAGAGGTACAGACGTACTATCCGAGATACCCTGGTTGAGTATGCATGTTCTATGTTTTCATGATTTATATGGCATTATTTTATGTGCATTGATTATGTCACAGATATTATGTTGCATGAATTATCCTGTTGAGCCTACACCTTGATATTACCTGTAGAGGGGTCGCTCAACCCCATGATATTTTTTGGATGGATGCCATGGTGTTGGATCTAGATAGTCCACGGTTTATGGTATGGGAGTACCTCCTGATGCAACTGACCAGTGTACTACATACCATGACGCTTTTGACTGACCAGTATTCTATCGATGATAGGTTTCTAGTACCCTTCACTTGCATTTAACATTCATAGCATGTGTATACTCATACATCTGTACTGGTCTTTATTTTCTCACGTCTTTGGTTTTGTTCTGGACAACCCATCCCATGGGGCAGGACTTAGGTTGGACGGACTAGGTGCTAGCAGTCGTTGAGCAACAAGATGGATTGTATTGTACCATGTTTTTATATGTTGTTGGTTTTTAGCATGTTTTTTGATGGGGTTCTATGATACCATTGGTATTTTTAGTATTTGATTTGGACCGGTTGTAATCTTCCGGTAGGTTCTAGTTTGAAATATTAAAGTTTCTGCTGGATTATCTGATTATCATGTTTAAGTTATTTTACATGCATTAAGCTTTGATTAACTAGTGATTTCGGGATGGGTTACTACATTTTTGGTATCAGAGCATGCATTAATATTTGGGATCTAGGTAAACAGTCTTGAGGTTTTATTCTGATACTTTTATAGATGACTGGTCGTGGAGATGAGAGTCATGGTAGTGTTGGTGGTCGTTCAGGAGAGGGAACCGCCTCGGAAGCACCATCGCCACAGGGATGACAGGCACCATTTCGACCTACGCAGGTTTGTGCAGATGGCTCCTAAGCCATTGGAGGGAGGCGAGACTCTGGAAGTTGCAGTGAATTGGTTAGAGAGTATGGAGAATTGATTCGAGGTGTATCATTGCACCGACGAGCAAATGATGCAGGCCGTTAACTTTATTCTAGAAGAAAGTGCTCCTTGGATATTTGAGCGAGGCACATCCACTTGGGCTGAATTCCGTACAACGTTCCTAGAACTTTATTTTCCTCCAACGCTTCGTCAGTCAAAGAAAAATGAGTTGATGAACTTGAAGCAGGGCAACATGTCTATCGACGAATACCAACAGAAGTTCTTTGAGATGTTGTTGTATTGTCCGTATGTTGCCACTAGCTAGGAGGCCAAGTATGATCTTTTCTTGTAGGGTCTCAACCTGGATATTTATGATTGGGTGGCCATTGACGATCCGACGTCGTTTTAAGTGCTGGTGAACCATTGTCACCAAGCGGAGAACAACATCAAGCATAACAAAAGATTTTCTTATTTTCGATCAGGTAACTCTTTGGGGCCTAGGGCCTAGTATTTTATGAAGTCTGGTGCATCTTCTTCTTTCGGATCAGGTTCAAGATCTGGAGGCGGTGTGTTTCTGTAGTAACCTGTACCCTGTTTTAAGTTAATTAAATATTAATCATGATTACGGGTTACTAAATACATGATCAAGTGATTAAATTAGATTAAAAATAATTGAATTGTGTGTTAAAATATGTATTAGTAAATATCGATTTATAGACGATATTAAAATACATATGTGATTTTTATAGCACACAGGAGTTGAAATAATTCAAATCGGGTTAAGTTTTAACCCCGAATGAATAAAAAGAGTACACACATTTAAACATGTGTACACAGATTATATTGTGATATATATATATACATATATATCACACGCATTGCCTCTTCCACGTCACCATCATCTTCTCTCGTTTATCTTCCAATTCCCGTCACTTTTTCTCTCTCCTATCACCATCGCTTCAAACCGCTGTAACTCCACCACCGTTCACCGAAACTCAAAAGTAAATATACCATTGGAAAGCCCTCGACGAGAGCTATCTATTGACACCCATTTTGCCCATTTTTGCTCGCGAATCTGAAGAAACCCATTTCGGACCACCGCCTTTACCGCCTTGTTTTGCTGCCGTAAGTCGTCAGAAACTTGAAATTGATTGATGGGTTGTGTTACTTATGTCGTAAGCCTCTTTTTGATGTAAATATTGTGCAGAAAACCTAATATTCCGACGACTATGAAACTCCAGTCGTGCCTCCGCCGTCGAGCCGCTGCCTGTCGCCGTCGCCGACCATCGTTGGTTGATCTTGCGTAGTTATTGAGTTTGTTTCGAAGCTTTGAGATATAATTTTGAACACAGGGCTTCGAAATAAACGGGATAACTACGGACGAAGGTATGGTCCGGGAATCCTATTAAGAAATAGGAGTATCTGCTAGCTTAGTTAAGGCTTGTAGATCATGATTAATGATACAATAAATATTTGATTGTAGGCTTGGAATCTAGGTCCTGACGTAACGTAAATATTGAATGAGATAGCTAGCGAGTATGCATGCTTATATGTTGAATTTTTACGTGGCATTATGTATGTTTTACTATTTTATATTCATATATCATGTGCACATGCACATTGAGCCTATTTCCTTTGACATAGCCATGATAGTAGGGCCGCTCAGCTCTACACCGGTATATGGTCTAGCACTAGTAGTGTAGAAAAGATTTGATGGATTACCCGATGTGAGACCTCGGTTCTAAACAACTTATCTCGGATTAAACAACAATTAAGCATACAAAGTCCAAGACTAAAAGTAAAAGAATATTTTTTTTTTTTTTTTAGGAAGGGGGTGCGCCCGAGCGGCTAAAAACTGCAGCCCGGGCGCCTCCAAAAACAGCAACCTGCTGTTTGGCCCGAAGGGGTGTGCGCCCGGGCGGCTAAAAACTGCAGCCCGAGTGCCCCCTGCTGCAGAACTAGGAAACAGTAGAAAAACTAGGAGGCTTGACTCCAACACTTCCAAAACAAAATCATGCATTACAACGCAACTCAAAACGTTAATACACATGCATAATCCAATACAAAGTAGTTCTAAATTTATATAATCTCAAACTATAGAACATGCTTCATTCTAAGATTACAAACCGAATAACAACATAACAAGTTCGAGTTCTAACATGCTTAAATCTTAACTAGATAAACATGCTGATTCGACTTCTAAAACCGAGTCCCACTACTAACTCTCCCTCTTGAAGTTAACCGGGTCTTCGCTGACTCGATCCTGCCCCACCTGTTGCCAAGTACACATACAAAACAAAGCAACAGCCGGATAAACCGGTGAGAATGATATTTCCAATAAAAACAACATAACAAGTAATAAATCAGTAAACATGCTTCCAAGGCAACACGTAATCAATTTCAACGTAATGAATGCATGACTTTAAAACGGGATATCAAATCTGATAAACGAGGGATTGCTGCTGTGCTTTTGGGATCCCGAGGATGAGATCACGTGACGACTCACCGACTCTCCCAATCGAGGTGGTGCCACGTATCCCACTCCTCTAGACTTTGAGCAACTATAATGAGTATGCTAGCACTAGGCGAAACGACTACGACCTAGACCACTCAATCATAATTCCCAAACATCTAAACAAAAAGGTGGTTCTGCCCGCTGAAATCAACGTAGGCTCAAGATGAATGCATAAAAGAAAAATAAAACATAAGCCACATAGTCAAAAGTAAAATCAATCAACAAGACACAAGTTCCTCATTCTAGAACAAGTGTAGATGCAATATGTGATTTGAAAGGGAAACTCGAGAACCAACTGTCCCGAGTATGCTATCCTACTATGATGACTGCTTTTACCTTTCAATGTCGTAGATCCAACTCCGAACAAGCTACAACAAAAGATTGTATCAACAACTATACAACCTAAACAACAAACAACGGTTCAAGGAAATCTCTTTACCGTTCTTCGTCCAACTCTCGACGAACAACGCTGCTAACACAGGGCTCGACAAACTCCAACGAATCTGTACGAATACAAGAGTTGATCAACAACAATGATCACTCACAAGCCAAAGCTTCAATCAATACAAAAATGGTTTGAAATCTCCAAAACTCAAACCGACGGCATAACGGCTATAAACTGAACAAACCGGAAACGCAGACAGCAGTTCAATACCGATATAACCTCATATCAATGCCCAAAAAAACAATAACAAAGCAAACCCATAAATCTCAAAATCCACATTTTTGAAAATGGCTTCAAAAAATCATAACAAATCTGAACGTCGCTCTAATTCAAAACCGACAGATAATAAACGATCAGAACTCTGTCAAGAACAACATACTCGAATCTCAAACGATTCAAACAACATCCAAAAACTAGAATGTATCCGATCGTAGAAAAACATACGATAGAACGGAGCTCTCGCTGCAGTGATCATTAAACTGCCTTCAGAAATAAATTCCAACGGCCGGATCGAGCTCGGACTGAAATCAGAAATCTTGGAAAAGCTTGAAGGCATTCTAATGGAGGGAGACGGCTATGGAGGAGATGGAGAAGACTTGTCAACAAAATTAAAGAGTGGGTGCCCGGTGAGCCAACTTGTGGCTAAGGGCTTTGATGACTCTTTGTATAAACAATCTTTTGTTTAATATAATTTACACTTTTATTAATGGCAATGACTTTATCTTTCTTCATATTGTTATATTGTGATATACTATTGTTATTTTGATAAAGACCTTGAATATACTATAGTGTATGTAAGATGTGGTAGAACATGGGGATGTCTATCATGAAACACATTTTATAGTTACTGTATATTCTAAATTGATCCTAGTCGATTGAGCCGTCCGTTAATAAGGATAAGGATCGCTCGAGTTTGAGACTAGCATTTGCGATGCAGAGTACCACGTTTCATTGGTAGGGAACATAGAGATGTTCGAAGCATGCAAATGGATATTCATATGATGAATGATCGAACTACCCTATTCGGACTTTCCAAGTGGTTATCACTTATCGAGTGGATAAAGTCCGCGGTTTTTGTTGTACACCATTAGTCCTTACTACTTGAAACATCATTGAGACTCTATATGCTAGTACTGTGCTTTGACTCGTTTACCGACTCTATTGGGGTCATCAGGTGTCGGGATTGGGTACAGTTACAACACATATAGGAGTCGATGCTTTGTTGTCAAGGATTCACCACATACTTGCGAGTGTGGATATCCTATGCGATCTGAGGAGATATTAGTGTGACGAATCTCTGGCCAGAGTACATGATGTGTTTTAAGAAACGGTTTTTTAGTAGCACATGCGATGTCACTATTTGATCTTCAAGATGTATTGCATAGTTATCGAATCTCGAACGACTCTCGATTTACCAATGGTTGTTGATTCGGTCGGGATATATGGATGAAGGGACCGTACTGTACGCTAACCAAAATCTATTGGTTCTTGCAGGCACTATTAGTGATACCTAGAAAATCATGGGGCGATGTTGCTAGGCGCTCTTACCATGATTCGATGGGCAAGTCGGAAATTGTTGTTCCGAGTCACAAGGAGTTGTGAGCCCACGGCTAGCTGTATCCCTAAACCATTGAGGGTCACACAGAGTAATGGATTTTTAATCCCCGTTGAGATAGTTAAATTTAAAGAGTTAAATTTAATGAACAAAGAAGTTGGACTTCTTATTTAAGAGTATAGGAGTAGGATTTCCTAAAATGACATAGGGATGGGCATTTTTGGAAATCACTGAATTCGGATTCAGAAAAATTTATCTTGACTTTAAAAGGTGCAGAAATGGTTTCTGTGCACATTGGTGAAATCGGTTTATCAATCGGAGTCATGATGAATTTTATATTAATTTCTGAACATGCGGGCTTTGCTTGTCGGGCTTGAACTTATGACTAATGGGCCCTAAGCTGTTAGCGGCCTACATTATAAATAAGTTATTGCAGTACAGAAATTGCACACAACACAGGTCACAAATTAATTTTTGAAAACCCTATTTTTCTTAAGTGTGGCCGCCGCCCCCTCCCCTCTGCTCGGGAAAATCCAGTCTGTGAATTTTGAATTACAGTCTGGTTTAACAGATCAAATTCGTTAATTCTCTTCGTAGAAACTTCTGATAGATTTTCTAGTGCAATCTATCAGAGGGATTAAATCTCTGTTCATGGACCTGATTGAAGAACAGTTCGTCCATCAGTTCCTGGGAGATACAACAAGATCAGAGCAATCTGTTGGTGTCCATAATCTCGATTCGAGATTGGAGGTAAAAATTTATAATTGTTATTTAATTTTTACACACACAATTTAATCGTAAAAGTTTTGATACCCATTATGGAATCGTTCCATATAAAATTTTTAAACTTCCGCTGCACCGGGTATCAATTCTGATTGATCTGATCGACGTGTTCTCCAACAGTGGTATCAGAAACAGGTTGCTCAGATCAAGCGATTAAATTAATCGATTGTACTAAAATTTTTAAGCCTCGGTTTTTTGAAACAAAATAAATTTTTAAAATAAAAAAAAAAATTTCGGGCAAAACCCGGGCAGCGATTGTATCGCTGCCCGGGGGGGGCAGCGATGGTCGCTGCCCAGCGCAGCGCACGGCGCTGCCTGGCCCGATCCCTTTGGGGCGCGGGCAGCCCGGGAACGTCAAGGGCGGCCCGCGGAAAAATTATTTTTATTTTTTAAAATTAAAATTTTAATATGTTAAAATTATATTTTTGGTCCGATCGAAAATTGTTTTTGATTAGTCCACGAGGCGTCGGATCGAATTGTTCGAGTCCGAAAATTTTAAAATTGATTTTTGGATAAATTTGAATTTTTGGAAAATTTTTAAATTTTATCCGTTAAATCAAATTTTATGAAATTAATTATTTTTGGTACAATTGATGATAAGATATGATCTTATGGATATATTGAGTAAAATATGATTTTATGTATAAAATTGGATTTTATAGATAAAATATGATTTTATTTGATAAAAAGATAAAATATGATTTTGTATGTAAAATAAGATTTTATATATGGAATATGATTTTATCCTTTTAAATTTAAATTTCCATTGCATGTTATCCAATAAATTAATTTTGAATTAAATGTTATTGGATAAGGATGATCGATGGCCATGACCAATTTTGTAGGTGTATGTTAGGAATTTACATTTGTTTTTATTGTTGTTGGATTTATTAATGGGCCTGGTTTATGGCCCAATATGAATTGTCATATGTAATAAAAGTGGGCCTGGTTTATGGCCCGTTCCCACCCCTTGAAATGTATCCCCTACTTGTCATGGTTATTTATTGTAAATACATTAGACTTAGTGGGAGATAAAGATTTGAAGATGGAGGTGGGCCCAACAGACAATAAAGACAGAAGAAATGTAAATTGGAAGCTCAATGTAATAGGATTGCATTGCATACTGCATATTACCTAGGATTGGACTAAGACTCGTGATTGGCAACCACGGGTCGATTAGAAATGGAATCGATCATCCTATATAATATATGATATTATTGTTTTATGCATGTTTTAGACAAAATTGTGTGAATCCGGCAAGCATACAAATTTTTAAAAAATGATGAGACAAATTTTCAAAATGAAAATCCCTCATTTTAAATATGATTTAAAATTGATATCAAGATAAATAAAGGAAATTTAAAATTGTTTAAATATTCCTACCTTCCATCAACGATCAATGTATGAGATGCTACCCGCGGATACGGTCCGGCTCATATTATTGGGGGGGCCCGTTCGTCGGAAAGTTGTACATTGGATCGACACATGTTGTAAGTTGGGTGGAACTCCCATGGGATCGGCTCATATTATTGGGGGATCCACATGGCGACCGTCCATCACAACTTAATATTGATGGGTCATCTTGACATGTCACAATAAACGGCGTCTTATTATTGGGCCCTTATTGGACATGAGGTAAAAACGTGGAGGTTGCTTTGGAAGAAATTGGGCTCTACCTTTTGAAAATTATGGTTGGCTGATATTATTCGGGACCATAGTTTGTCAATTGGACTCCATGTTCTCACTAAGAAAAACAGTTTCCCGTTTTCACTAGAGGGTATTGAAATCGTTAAAATAGTGGGAGTGAGATTCATAAAATAAATTTCGCCTATTTTATGTCTTAGTAAATTAATTAAACAATCACTGATATTTGTCTGTTTCTTTTCAGTATTTCATAAAGATGAATTCGCGTAATCCACTTTTCTCGATCCTCGAACAAAATAAATTGACTGGCGCAAACTATACGGAATGGTTCCGTAAGTTGAAGATTGTCTTGACTTCGGAGAAGATGCTCTACGTGTTAGAAAAATCTCGTCCGAAGGAAGCACCAGCTGACATAAGTCCAGAAGAGTTAGCCAAACTTGATACATGGTGGGACCATGATATCAAGGCCAAATGCTATATGCAAGCCTCGATGTCTGATGAACTCCAGAGGCGATTTGAGGACACCGTGAATGCTGCTGACATTCACGTACAACTCAAGGAACTTTTTGGGGCTCAATCGAGAGCTGAAAGTTTCGCTACTGTAAAGGAGCTAATGACGTGTCGCATGCGTGAAGGGACTTCGGTCCGTGATCATGGGGTACGAGTGATTTGGCTCATACAGAAGTTGGTAACGCTTGATTTGGTGTTGGAGCATGAACTCAACGTGGACTTACTACTTCTATCTCTTCCTTCTTCGTTTGACGGATTTGTGGTGAATTTCAATATGAACAAGATAGAGGCCTCCCTTGAAGAGATGGTCAATATGCTTGTGACATATGAATCCACTTTAAAGAAGGATAAACCGGCTTTCTTGGTGGGCTCCTCTTCTTCTGCTAAGAAAGGGCCAAGTACAAAGGGTAAGAAACGTTCTGCCCCACCCAATAAAATCGAACCCGAGAAGAAGTACAAGACAAAGGCTTCAAACATGGAAAAGTCCAAGAATGTTTGCCATTACTGCAAGAAGCCCGGTCATTGGAAGCGTAACTGCAAGGAATATCTAGAGCAGTTGCGAACTGCGAAGGGTATGTTCTATATTGAAATAAATGTTTCACTTAATACTACTTCTTGGGTATTGGATACCGGATGTGGATCTCACATTTGCAATGATTTGCAGGTGATGACAAGAAGTCGCAGGCTTAGAATGGGTGAGACCCAGCTGAGGCTCGGAAATGGTTCCAGAGTTGAAGCTAAAGCTGTGGGAGATGTTTATTTAATTTTGCAGAACGATTTTAAGTTACTTTTGAGAGATGTTTTATTTGTTCCAGATTTGATTAAAAACATTATTTCTGTTTCTATGCTTGATAGAGATGGTTATTTTTGCAATTTTGTGAATGGGATTTGCAATATTTACAAGAATGAATGTTTAATTGGAAATGGACAACTTGAAAACGATCTATATAACTTAAAATTAAAAGACGTTCCAATAAATTATGTTGATAAACCGGCAACAACAAACAAAAGGAAAATCGATAGTCAAAACCCGGCAAACCTTTGGCATGCTAGGCTAGGTCATATTTCCTCAAGGAGGATGAACAAGCTAGTGGGAGAGGGCATGTTTGATATGTCTGATATTAACTCTCTACCTACTTGTGAATCCTGCCTGAAAGGAAAAATGACTAAATCTCCTTTTAAGGGGAAACCTGAGCGTAGTCAAAATCTGTTGGATTTGATCCATACAGACGTTTGTGGTCAATTTAGAATTGGTACTCAATATGGTCACACCTACTTCATTACCTTTATTGATGATTATTCTAGGTATGGGTATTTATATTTAATGAAATATAAGTCTGAAGCATTTGAAAAGTTCAAAGAATTCAAGGCTGAAGTAGAAAACAAGCTAGGTAAAAGTATTAAAGCACTTCGATCGGATCGAGGTGGAGAATACTTAAGTACCGAGTTTTTGGACTATCTAAAAGAGAATGGGATTCTCTCTCAGTGGACTCCTCCTATGATACCACAACTGAATGGTGTATCGGAGCGTCGTAATCGAACTTTGTTGGACATGGTTCGATCCATGATGAGCTTCACTGAGCTTCCATCTTCGTTTTGGGGCTATGCGCTTGAAACGGCGGTATTGTTGTTGAACAACGTCCACACCAAAGCAGTGGACAAAACATCATACGAGTTATGGAATGGCAAAGCTCCTAAGTATTCGTACTTGAGGATTTGGGGATGTCCTGCTTACGTGAAGCAAACAGTGGGAGATAAGTTGGATAGTCGATCCACCTTATGTTATTTTGCAGGGTATCCGAAGAATTCAATCGGATATTATTTCTATCATCCTGCTGAAACAAAGGTGTTTGTTTCAAGGAATGCCACCTTCTTGGAGAAGGAGTTCTTATTGGATAAGAAAGGCGAGATGATGGAACTCGAAGAAATTCGAGAAGAGCCCGAAATACAAAATAACGATCCTACACCTCAGGAACCATTGATAGACACGCCTATACCTAGAAGATCCGAGAGGACTTCTAGACCTCCTATTCGATATGGTCTTCTTCTTGAAGGGGATCAAGATGAACCCGATGTTGGATGTGATCCAAGAAACTTCAAGGAAGCAATTTCTGATGCGGATTCAAATTTATGGCTTGAAGCTATGCAGCCGGAAATAGATTAGATGCATACAAACCAAGTTTGGTCTTTAGTAGATCCTCCAAATGGAATTGTTCCAATAGGGTGTAAATGGATCTACAAGAGAAAGCTTGGGCCTGATGGTAAGGTATTGACCTACAAGGCGCGATTGGTGGCGAAAGGTTATACTCAAAGACAAGGAGTTGACTATGATGAAACCTTTTCACCAGTTGCAATGTTCAAGTCCATAAGAATCCTTATTGCCATAGCTGCTTGGTATGACTATGAGATATGGCAAATGGATGTGAAGACTGCATTTCTTAATGGAGACATTAAGGAAGAAATCTATATGACGCAGCCTGAGGGATACACATCCATGGGAAGCGAGCATAAGGTATGCAAGCTTCAGAGATCAATCTATGGTCTAAAACAAGCATCAAGAAGTTGGAACCAGAAATTTGATGAAACAATAAAGGATTTTGGTTTCATCAAGAACCCGGAGGAACCATGCGTGTACAAGAAAGTAGTTAAGGATGCTGTGACATTCTTAGTACTTTATGTTGATGACATCCTACTCATTGGGAATGATGTAGGGATGTTGCAGTCAACAAAGATATGGTTATCAAGTAGATTCTCGATGAAGGATTTGGGTGAGGCATCCTATATTCTAGGGATACAGATCTATAGAGATAGATCTAAGAGAATGATAGGACTCACTCAATCAACCTACATCGACACCATATTGAAACGGTTTTCAATGGATGGGTCCAAGAGAGGACATCTACCCATGTGTCATGGAGTTTCTCTATCCAAGTCTATGTGTCCCAAGACTGATGAAGAGATAGAGATAATGACACATGTACCATATGCGTCAGCCATAGGTAGTATTATGTATGAGATGATATCTACCAGACCGGATGTAGCATTTGCTCTGAGCTTCAAGAGCAGATATCAAGCTAATCCTGGTCAAATGCATTGGAAAGCCATGAAGGGCATTCTTAAGTACTTACGAAGGACTAAGAATATGTTCATGGTATATGGAGGAAGAGAACTAAAATTGGAAGGCTATACCGACTCTAGCTTCCAAAGTGACGTGGATGACTCGAAGTCAACCTCTGGATTTGTGTTTATGCTCAATGGCGGTGCTGTCTTTTGGAAGAGTTCCAAGCAGGACACCACAGCGGATTCCACCACTGAGGCAGAATACATTGCAGCATCAGCTGCTGCTAAAGAGGCCGTTTGGATGAGGAATTTTGTCCAAGAGTTGGGCGTCATTCCTGAAGTTGTTGGTCCAGTCCCGGTGTACTATGACAACACGGGTGCCGTTGCTCAGGCAAAGGAACCAAGGTCTCATCAAAGATCCAAACACGTACTGAGGAAATACCACATCATCCGGGAGATTGTGGAAAGAGGAGACATCACTGTCGAAAGAGTGGCCTCTGCAGACAATATCGCTGATCCACTTACTAAGCCCTTTCCAGGACCATTATTTGACAAACATCGCGAAGCAATGGGTCTACGTAGTATGACTAGTTGGCAATAGGGCAAGTGGGAGATTGAAAGAGTGGGTGCCCGGTGAGCCAACTTGTGGCTAAGGGCTTTGATGACTCTTTGTATAAACAATATTTTGTTTAATATAATTTACACTTTTATTAATGGCAATGACTTTATCTTTCTTCATATTGCTATATTGTGATATACTATTGTTGTTTTGATAAAGACCTTGAATATACTATAGGGTATGTAAGATGTGGTAGAACATGGGGATGTCTATCATGAAACACATTTTATAGTCACTGTATATTCTAAACTGTTCCTAGTCGATTGAGCCGTCCGTTAATAAGGATAAGGATCGCTCGAGTTTGAGACTAGCATTTGCGATGCAGAGTACCACGTTTCATTGGTAGGAAACATAGAGATGTTCGAAGCATGCAAATGGATATTCATATGATGAATGATCGAACTACCCTATTCGGACTTTCCAAGTGGTTATCACTTATCGAGTGGATAAAGTCCGCGGTTTTGGTTGTATACCATTAGTCCTTACTACTTGAAACATCATTGAGACTCTATATGCTAGTACTGTGCTTTGACTCATTTATCGACTCTATTGGGGTCATCAGGTGTCGGGATTGGGTACAGTTACAACACATATAGGAGTCGATGTTTTGTTGTCAAGGATTCACCACATACTTGTGAGTGTGGATATCCTATGCGATCTGAGGAGATATTAGTGTGAAGAATCTCTGGCCAGGGTACATGATGTGTTTTAAAAAATTGTTTCTTAGTAGCACATGCGATGTCACTATTTGATCTTCAAGATGTATTGCATAGTTATCGAATCTCGAACGACTCTCGATTTACCAATGGTTGTTGATTCGATCGGGATATATGGATGAAGGGACCGTACTGTACGCTAACCAAAATCTATTGGTTCTTGCAGGCACTATCAGTGATACCTAGGGAATCATGGGACGATGTTGCTAGGCGCTCTTACCATGATTCGATGGGCAAGTCGGAAATTGTTGTTCCGAGTCACAAGGAGTTGTGAGCCCACGGCTAGCTGTATCCCTGAACCATTGAGGGTCACACAGAGTAATGGATTTTTAATCCCCGTTGAGATAGTTAAATTTAAAGAGTTAAATTTAATGAAAAAAGAAGTTGGACTTCTTATTTAAGAGTAGAGGAGTAAGATTTTCTAAAATGACATAGGGATGGGCATTTTTGGAAATCACTGAATTCGGATTCAGAAAAATTTATCTTGACTTTAAAAGGTGCAGAAATGGTTTCTGTGCACATTGGTGAAATCGGTTTATCAATCGGAGTCATGATGAATTTTATATTAATTTCTGAACATGCGGGCTTTGCTTGTCGGGCTTGAACTTATGACTAATGGGCCATAAGCTGTTAGCGGCCGACATTATAAATAAGTTATTACAGTACAGAAATTGCACACAACACAGGTCACAAATTAATTTTCGAAAACCCTATTTTTCTTAAGTGTGGCCGCCGCCCCCTCCCCTCTGCTCGGAAAAATCCAGTCTGTGAATTTTGAATTACAGTCTGGTTTAACGGATCAAATTCGTTAATTCTCTTCGTAGAAACGTCTGATAGATTTTGTAGTGCAATCTATCAGAGGGATTAAATCTCTGTTCGTGGACCTGATTGAAGAACAGTTCGTCCATTAGTTCCTGGGAGATACAACAAGAGCAGAGCAATCTGTTGGTGTCCATAATCTCGATTCGAGATTGGAGGTAAAAATTTATAATTGTTATTTAATTTTTACACACACAATTTAATCGTAAAAGTTTTGATACCCATTATGGAATCGTTCCATATAAAATTTTTAAACCTCCGCTGCACTGGGTATCAATTATGATTGATCTTATCGACGTGTTCTCCAACACAAAATTCTAAGAGTAGATAATATATAAAATCCACAATTTGCATTTTAGTCCCTGAAATTTCCAAAATTTGCAAAAAAGACCCTGATCAAAAATAAGTCAGCTCGTGAACTCTGTAATCTCCGATTAACTCAAATAAACTCATTTAAGATAAAAACGGGGTGTTACACCCGATATCCAGTCATCATATGCATGCATCATATTTATATGTTTACTCTTGTTTACGTACTGGGCGTTAATCGCTCACGTCCTTGATATCATCTTGGACACCCCATTCGACAAGACAGGTTCCAAGTTGGACAGAGCAGGAGATTCGAGGCAGGACAAGAGGGCAGGAGCTGTCAGATGGTATATTATACAGTAGAATTTTATATAGCCGTAAAATAATATATTTTAGTTTTTATTACCTATATTTCGATATGGTTGTATCACTATATTTTGGTTTTAGTACCGATTGTGTTTTGTCGATTTATGTATATTATGAGATATGTTTCTAAAAGTTTTACTCTGTTAATTAAGTATTTTTAATTAAGTTGATTGCATGCTTAAGACTGCTAGTTTGTAGGTGATTCAAAGCAGGGTCACTACAGTTTCACTTTGGGAAGAAGAAGGGACAGTGCGAGAAGTGTGGTGGACGCCATCTTACAGACCGTTGCCGTAGAGCAGGTGGTGCTTGTTTTCGTTGTGGTCAGATGGGTCACATGAAGAGGTATTTTCCACAGATAGTTGGAGGATTAGCATCTGTATTAGGTTCACAAGCTTCGGTTCCGTAGAGGCCATCAGGGCAGGCGGTTGGGAGAACCAACCAGAGACCACGTATTCAAGGAAAATTCTTTGCGCTGACCCAAGATCAGTTTCAGAAGGAGAATGAGGTAGTTATCGCAGGTACATTTACTTTGTTTGGGATTCCTGTTTTTGTTCTCATAGATACTGGTGCATCACATTCATTCATTTCGGCAAGTTTTGTTAAGAGACAAAGATTGTCGTACATATCCGTAGACATAGTACTGTCAGTGTCTACCCCAACTGGTCATTCATATTTGGCTAAGCTTTTAGTCTTGGGTTGTACTTTAGAGTTTGAGAGCTTTCAGTTATTAGCGAATCTTATGATTCTATCGATAGAGGATTTTGATTGTATTTTGGGTATCGATGTTTTGACCTCTTATCGAGCTACTGTGGATTGTTACCAAAAGGTTTTTCAATTTCGTCTGGTTGAGGGCGATAGTTGGTTTTTCTATGGTGAGGGAACGCGACCTCTTATGACTCTGGTATCATCTCTGAGGGCTTGTCAGGCTTTACAGGCGGGTGGGGAAGGTTACCTTATCTATGTGATTGATACATCCACGGTGAGCAGGACTGTAGAGGAGTTACTAGTAGTTTGTGAGTACCCAGGTGTTTTTACAGATGAGATTCCAGGGTTTCCTCCAGTTAGAGAAGTCAAGTTTGGGATTGAGCTTTTGCCAGGGATGGCACCGATTTCTCTTGCGCCTTAATGTCTAGCACCAGCAGAGATAAAGGAGTTGCATCAGCAGTTGCAGGATTTGTTGGATAAGGGATATATCCGACCGAGCATTTCACCTTGGGGAGCGCCTGTACTTTTTTTCAAGAAGAAGGATAGTTCTATGCATCTCTGTATTGAATACATACAGTTCAACCAAGCAACAGTTAATAACAAGTATCATTTGCCACAGATTGATAATTTGTTTGACCATATTCAGGGTACTTCTGTGTATTCCAAGATTGATCTGAGGTCAAGGTATCATCAGTTGCATGTTCGAGATGCGGATATTTCAAAGACAGTGTTTCGTAACAGGTATGGTCATTACGAGTTCTTAGTGATGCCTTTTGGGTTGACGAACGCACCTGTGGTGTTCATGGATTTGATGAACAGAGTATTCCGCGATTATTTGGACAAGTTTTTCATAGTCTTTATCGACAACATTTTGGTCTAATCTCGTAGTATTGACAAGCATGCGCAGCATTTGAGGCTTGTACTGCAGATTCTCCGTGACAACAGTTATAAGCCAAGTTTAGTAAGTGCGAGTTTTGGATTGACCGAGTGATATTCCTTTGTCATGTCATTTCTCGGGAAAGTGTATCAGTGGACCCGAGTAAGGCTGAAGCTATTTTGATTGGTCGCGTCCTACGACAGCTTAGGAGATTCGTAGATTCTTAGGTTTAGCAGGGTATTATCGTCTATTTATTGAGAATTTCTCATGGATTGCTAGACCATTGACACAACTGACTAGGAAAGATATTCCTTTTGTCTGGTCAAGTGACTATGAGCAGAGTTTCAATGAATTGAGGAGTCGAGGGATCTGGAGGCTTTGTGGTGTATACCGATGCATCTCGTCAAGGTTTGGGTTGTGTGTTGACACAGAATGGACATGTGATTGCCTATGCTCCTAGAAAGTTGAAGACCCATGAAGGAAATTACCCAGTGCATTATCTAGAGCTTGCAGCGATCGTGTTTGCACTGAAGATCTGGCATCATTATCTTTATGGCGAAAGGTTCGAAATCTTTTCAGACCACAAGATTTTGAATTATTTGTTCACTCAGGCAGATTTGAACATGCGTCAGCATCGTTGGATGGATATTCTCAAGGATTATGATTTTCAGATTAAGTATCATCTATGTTCTATGAATCCAGTGGCAGATGCACTTAGCCGTAAGGTGAGTATTAGTGCTCTCCGCACTAGTACAAGGTCTAGTACAGTTCAAGAGTGTTGTTCCTTAGATTTTATGTTTCGTAATAAGAAAGTACAACGGGTAATCCGAGTGTTTTCAGTGATATCCGAGCCATATTTGTTTGCTCGTATCCAAAAAGTGTAGTTTTATGATCAGAAGACGCAGAAGTTAGCAAGATTTTCTCAAGGAGACAACACACCGGTGTCCATTCTCAGACAGACGGATTGTTGTGTTTGTCGGGTAGAGTGGTGGTACCTAAAGATTTGACCTTGCGAGATGAGATTCTGTCTCAAGCTTATCGTAGTAGATTCGCAGTGCACCCAGGCAGTGCCAAGATGTATAAGGATATACATACCAGATACTGGTGGAAAGATATGAAGCGTAGTGTTTATCTTTTTGTCTTCGATTTCTTGTTTGTCAGTAGGTCAAGGAAGAGAATCGTAGACCAAGTGGTCTGATGAGGAGTTTAGAGATTACGAAAGGGAAGTGGGAGCATGTGACAATGGATTTTGTCACCCACTTGCAAATGACCTCCAGACAGTGTGATGCTATTTGGGTTTTGTTGGACAGGTTGTCCAAGTCCGCTCATTTTCTTTTGTATAACCGAGAGTTCACTTTTGATCGCATGGCGAGTTTATAAATTCAAGAGATAGTTCGATTTCATATAGTTCCTTTGAGCATAGTCAGTGATAGGGATATGAGGTTCACCACACGTTTTTTGGATAGCTTTCAGCGAGCTTTGGGTATTACTCTTAGTTTGAGTACGGCCTATCACCTAAAGACAGATGGTCAGTCTGAGAGAACTATTCCCACATTGGAAGATATGCTGAGGAATTCAGTAATGGATTTTGGGTTATCCTGGTAGGATCACTTGCCATTGATATAGTTCGCCCAACAGCTATTATCGCAGCATCGGCATGGCACCGTTTGAGGCTTTGTATGGTCGCAGTTGTTGGACACCTTTATTTTGGGATGAGGTAGGGGAACTTTGAGACACATGTCTCACATGAAAAAAATGAAAGTTTTAAAATGAGTTTAAAATGGGCTACAATGGACTTTTATGGCAACTAGGGTTAATCATTTTCGTAAAGAGGGGATGAATACGAAGTATTTGCTATAAAAGCCCATTGTGCAGTCGCATAGGAGCAGGCCTAGGCTCGGGCGTGACAGAATGGTATCAGAGACAATCACTGGCAGGAACCCCAGAAAATAAGTGGTATGCGAGACAAAGTGCTATGTGCGTGGGAGCCACCTCTTGAACCTGCGGGACAAAGTTCTACATGACGGGAGCCACCTTTTGAACCTATAGGAGCCACCTCCAGATTTCCGGTGCTGGTGGATCGAAGGTCAGGTTGCGACGAAGACGTCGCATTCTGAAGGAGGGGTGATTGTGAGACCTCTGTCCCACATGGGAAAAATGAAATCATTAAAATGAGTTTAAAATGGGGTACAATGGACTTTTATAGCAACTTGGGTTAATTATTTTCGTAAAGCGAGGACGAATACGAAGTATTTGCTATAGAGGCCCATTGTGCAGTTGCGCAGGCACATGCCTGGGTCCAGGCGTGACAGGAACGATAGGTCGAAGGACCGGAATTGATTCGGCAAATTGTGTATAAAGTTGAGTTGATAAAGAAGAGGATCAAGACAGCACAATACATACATGCTAGTTATGTCAAAACAAAGCCCAAACCATTGCATTTCGAGGCAGAAGAGTATGTTTTCCTGTGTGTATTGCCTTTCCGAAAGGTGATGAGATTTGGTCTAAAAGGCAAGTTAGCGCCTAGATTCATTGGTCCATTCAAAATTCTAGAGAATATTGGAGATTTGGCTTAACGTTTGGCAACCATCGTATCTCTCCAGCATTCATAATGTGTTCCATGTATCATTAATCTGTCATTATATTACAGATGAGTCGCACATTGTGCATCCGACAGAGGTTCAACATGAGCACGATTTATCGTACATGGAGAGACCGTTGAGGATCCTTTACTGGAAGGACAAGGTGCTTCGGAACAAACGTATTCCTTTAGTTATGGTTCAATGTCAGCGTCGAGGCACCGAAGAAGCGACTTGAGAGTTAGAGAGTCGTGTGAGTTCTTAGAATCCAAAGTTGTTTTGATAGTATTTCGTATTTACCTTTGAGTAGTTGAGTTGTATTTTGAATTGCAGTGCTATTGTAATAATAAGGTTGTTTCAGTGGTTATTGTTCTGGTTTTTCTAGTCCGGATTTCGAGGATGAAATCTCTTAAGTTTGGGAGAATGTAGTAGCCCGACTCCTAATTAAGCTAATTTATTGCTTAAACTTGATTAAAGAATACTAATTTGAGCTTAAGGAGTTGATAATCAGATTCAGAACAATCAAAAATGGTTTCTAGGGCTTCGAGTGTTTGTGACAGTTTGGAAGTTCCGAAGGAGAGATCGGAAGCTCCGAACATGTTAGGAAGCTAGTATTGCTGATCGGAAGGTCTGAGTAGTTTGGAATTCCGATCGGTGGTTCCGATCTTGTGACAGTCAGAAAAGGAATGGGCTTTGATTGGATGATTGGACAATAGGGAGTTCGGAAGCTCCGAACTATAGATCGGTCGTTTCGAACTACTGTCAGCACCAGTGTTTTCCAATCAGAGACACGTGTTTGGAGGGGAAAGATCGGAATCATGGTCAAAAGTTCCAAAGAGCGTTCGGTAGTTCCGAACTAGGGATTAGAAGCTTCGATCGTCGTCTATAAATAGGAGGCCGAGGGCTTCATTTATTTGCCAATTCCAAAAATTTCCCTCTCATTTCTAGCTAGATTTTAGGGTCTTTTGGGGCGTCTATTCGAGGGCCAGGTGGTGAAAAAGCGCTACCGGGATCGTAGCATGGTTGTGCCTAAGTTTTGAGGTCATCATCATCAAAGGGTTGACTACGAACGCAGGTTTATCGCCAGACTCTGTTTAGCTTCAATGAGTAGCTATTATTCTAGTTAAGGCTTTTAGTAGACGATTAGTGATACAGTGATTATCTATTTATAGGTTTGGACTAGAGAGCCAGTATCACTAGGTTTCTTATTCTGAGGTATGGAAGTACTATCCGAGATACTCTGGTTGAGTATGCATGTTACATATTTGCATGATTTATATGGAATTATTTTATGTTCATTGGTTATGTCACGGATATTATGATGAATGCATTTTCATGTTGAGTCTACACCTTGTATTACCTGTAGAGTGGTTGCTCAGTCCCATGATATTTTGTGGATGGATGTCATGGTTTTGGATCCGGATAGTCCACGGTTTATGGTATGGGAGTGTCTTTTGATGCGATAGCCCAGCGTAATACATACCATGGCGCCTTTGACTGAGCAGTATTCTATTGATGATAGGTTTCCGGTACCCTTCACTTGCATTTAGCATTCATAGAATGTGTCTACTCATACATATGTATTGGGCGTTATTTTCCCACGTCCTCGGTTTTGTTCTGGACACCCCATTCTATGAGGAATGATTTAGGCTGGACGGACCGGGTGGTAGCGGTCGTTGAGCAGCAGGATAGATTGTATTGTAACAGGTTTTTCTATGTTGTTGGATTTTAGTATGTTTTTCGATGGGGTTTCATGATACCATTGGTATTTGTTGTATTTGATTTGGACCAGTTGTATTCTGTCGGTATGTTCTAGTTTGAAATATTTAAGTTTATGTTGGATTATCTGATTGTTGCATTTAAGTTATTTTGCATGCTTAAAGCTTTGATTAACTAGTGATTTCGGGACCGGTCACTACATTGTGCCAGAGATGCATGCATAATCTTGGTGTCAAAATTACCTAGCTTTGAGACACGTGCCATTAGTGAACTTGGATCGGTGATGATTGACCAAACATGCTTGGCTAACAGTGCCTTATTAAAAGTCTCAAGATGACAGAAACGCAAACCACCCATACACTTTGGTTTTCATAGGGCTTTCCAACTTTTCCAATGAAGGCGCCTCTTTCCGTCATCTTGACCCCACCAAAAATTTGAGCAAGCACGTTCTATCTCCTCACAAACTGATTTTGGAATATGGAAGCAAGACATGGCATAGGTGGGGATAGCCTGGAGGATAGATTTGATCAGATTCTCCTTGCCACCCATAGAGAAGAACTTATTTCCCCAACCTTTGATTCTTTTTACCACCCTTTAACTAAGTATCAGAACTACAACTTCTTGCTTGTAATAAATGCGACAGGGAGTCCGAGATACACCTCGTGTCCCTGGACCACTGGTATAGCAAGTATCGATTTAATTTTCTACCCCAAATGCTCATTAGTGTTCGGACTAAAAGGCAGAGAGCATTTCTCAAAATTAATAAGTTTCCCAGAGGCTCTTTCATATGCATAGAGGCACTGATGAACCTCCATACAGTTCTCCATTGTCGCCCAAAATAAAATAAGGCTATCATCCGCAAAGAACAAATGGGAGATGGTCAAGCTGGATTGTTCAAGACAAACCCCAGATATGAGTCATCTATTCTCGATAGATATGACGGCCTAGGACAATCCATGCGCACATAAGACAAACATATAAGTGGACAAGGGATCCCCTTGTCGCAACCCTCGCTTTGGAATGACGTTCCCCACCAGATCACCATTAAGGTAGAAAGAGTATCGAATAGATCGTACAAAATACATGATCTTCTCAACCCAATATGGAGCAAAAGCCAATCGAGCCATCAGATCTTCAAGAAATCTCCACTCAACCCGACCATATGCTTTTATCATATCGAGTTTCAATGTTGCGTACCCTTTCTGACCCTTTTTTATACTCCTGATCCAATGTAGAGTCTCAAAACTTAGAATCACATTATCAGATATGAGGCATCCTAGGATGAATGCACTTTAGAAGTCATTCACTGTCTGCTTTAGTATAGGACAGAGTTTGTTAGTCAGAGCACGAGAAACTATTTTATAGAAAACATTACATAAAGTGAAAGGCCTGTAGTCTTTCAGAGTCATGGGGTTCTTGATTTCCGAAATAAGAGTAACAACAGTATCATTACAGTCATCAATGCAGACACCATCGTTAAGAATACCAAGTACAGCCCTCGTAACTTCCCCTTCTATCACATCCCAGAACTTTTGAAAAAATAACACTAACATACCATCTGGGCCTGGGGCTTTGTCGGGGTGCATTTCAAACAGTGCTCTCTGGACATCCTCGGCCGAAAAGGCCCACATATGATTGTATTGAGTTGGTCGTCAATATTCGGCATCCCACACTGTAAGATCTATAGTTTTTCCTCAGCAGTGGGGTTATTTGACGAGAAAAAATTTAGAAAATAATGCTCAATAATTTCGGCCATACCCCTCTACTAAGTACACCAATCCCCATGAGCCGACACTAAACCCTTTAAATGCTTCATCGCTCTACGGTCCGAGGCACAAGCGTGGAAGTACTTAGAGTTCGGATCACCATGAGAAATCCAATTAACCCTGCTCCTCTTGTCGCCAATACAATTATTCTTTATATGCTAGCTTCCCAATCTCTCTCTCCAGATCACCAATCTGATTATTTAACTGTTTCCATAAGCCATGCGATTTCAGATTGTTTAGTTGTTTTCGATTTCTTCTGATATGCCGAAAAATATTAAGAAATCGATCGCCATCCCAGACCCTCAATGTTTCCTTACAACATAGCAGATAGTTGGGCATTGGAATGGAGTTTTCCAGCTTACACCAGCCCCTCTCCACAGCTTATTTGCAATCTGTTTCAGTCGGGTAATAAGGGTTTGAAGAAGAAGACATTGTGCTTATTGGTGGGATGTTATTGTGTACTGCCAATGTCATGCCCCATGACCGAGACATGTCATCAGCATTGTTTAACAATTTAACATCGTAAAAAAAAAAGTCTCGTAGTACAAATCTCACCAAAACCAGTCTATCTCATAATCAAAATAATTTTCTTTACAACAAAAAATCCCAAAATAAATAAATTGAATGCGGAAGTGTATTACAACTTGAAAATAGTAAAGTGGATAATTTTAACATTACGGAAGCAAAAATTCCAACATAAAATCTCATAAACTCTATTCTTCTCTTTACCATCCCCAAAACATATCTTTTTCCTCTTCGTCTACTGGATTCTCATCTTCATCTAGGATGGAAAAGGTAAGGGTTGAGTGTTTTGGGGAACTCTCAGCAAGTGGGGGTCGTTCGAGACATATAACAAATATATACATAATCATAAGAACATAACGTACCATAAACATGACCATCAACATGATACTTGGAGCACCAGCTCAAAACATAGAATAATTAGATCCATGGGCCATCAGGCCGAAACATAATCATGAAACATAGACTTTCGACATATACACATAAGCACTGAAATTCATCTCATTTACATGGTTTACTCTCTCCTATATCAATAGGTTAATCCTCTATGGAGCGAGGCCATGTCCTATATGTTAATCCTCTAAGGAGTGAGGCCGTACAACGGTTACAATCCCACCGTATAAGGGTCATATCATTATCATCTTCATTCGAATCATAATAGTGCTTTACAGCATGCATGACATAACATGACCGAACATGACACAACATGACATAACTCAAATCAAAGAAATCATGCTCGAGTGAATTTTTGAAAAAGCTGAACATCATAACTCATAGATTTCAAAACAACGTAAGCCCACTTATCATAAAATGCTTGAGTGATTTGAGATACTACAGCAGCAAGAAGACGGGCGCCTCGAACTATCTCCCATTAACGCAGAAACTCTTCAACCAAAAATTAGACTAGAACTCGCACTTTTGCAATAAGCAAGCTTTCGAGAATGTCAAGAGAGAGAGGAGAGGATTTTTGAAATCCTTGAGGTGTGGAATGAATGAGGTTGGATGCCCTGAAAGAGTGGGTGCCCGGTGAGCCAACTTGTGGCCAAGGGCTTTGATGACTCTTTGTATAAACAATCTTTTGTTTAATATTATTTACACTTTTATTAATGGCAATGACTTTATCTTTCTTCATATTGTGATATTGTGATATACTATTGTTGTTTTGATAAAGACCTTGAATATACTATAGTGTATGTAAGATGTGGTAGAACATGGAGATGTCTATCATGAAACACATCTTATAGTCACTGTATATTCTAAACTGTTCCTAGTCGATTGAGTCGTCCGATAATAAGGATAAGGATCGCTCGAGTTTGAGACTAGCATTTGCGATGCGGAGTACCACGTTTCATTGGTAAGGAACATAGAGATGTTCGAAGCATGCAAATGGATATTCATATGATGAATGATCGAACTACCCTATCCGAACTTTCCAAGTGGTTATCACTTATCGAGTGGATATAGTCCGCGGTTTTGGTTGTACACCATTAGTCCTTATTACTTGAAACATCATTGAGACTCTATATGCTAGTACTGTGCTTTGACTCATTTACCGACTCTATTGGGGTCATCAGGTGTCGGGATTGGGTACAGTTACAACACATATAGGAGTCGATGCTTTGTTGTCAAGGATTCACCACATACTTGCGAGTGTGGATATCCTATGCGATCTGAGGAGATATTAGTGTGACGAATCTCTGGCCAGAGTACATGATGTGATTTAAGAAATGGTTTCTTAGTAGCACATGCGATGTCACTATTTGATCTTCAAGATGTATTGCATAGTTATCGAATCTCGAGCGACTCTCGATATACCAATGGTTGTTGATTCGATCGGGATATATGGATGAAGGGACCGTACTGTACGCTAACCAAAATCTATTGGTTCTTGTAGGCACTATCAGTGATACCTAGGGAATCATGGGGCGATGTTGCTAGGCGCTCTTACCATGATTCGATGGGCAAGTCGGAAATTGTTGTTCCGAGTCACAAGGAGTTGTGAGCCCACGGCTAGCTGTATCCCTAAACCATTGAGGGTCACACAGTGTAATGGATTTTTAATCCCCGTTGAGATAGTTAAATTTAAAGAGTTAAATTTAATGAACAATGAAGTTGGACTTCTTAATTATGAGTAGAGGAGTAAGATTCCTAAAATGACATAGGGATGGACATTTTTGGAAACCACTGAATTCGGATTCAGAAAAATTTATCTTGACTTTAAAAGGTGTAGAAATGGTTTCTGTGCACATTGGTGAAATCGGTTTATCAATCGGAGTCACGATGAATTTTATATTAATTTTTGAACATGCGGGCTTTGCTTGTCGGGCTTGAACTTATGACTAATGGGCCCTAAGCTGTTAGTGGCCTACATTATAAATAAGTTATTGCAGTACAAAAATTAAACATAACAGGTCACAATTTTCGAAAACCTATGTATTTTCTATCAATAGTGGCCGCCCCCCTCCCTCTCTACTCGGTAAAATCCAGCCTGTGAATTTTGAATTACAGTCTGGTTTAACGGATCAAATTCGTTAATTCTCTTCGTAGAAACTTCTGATAGATTTTCTAGTGCAATCTATCAAAGGGATTAATTATCCGTTCGTGGACCTGATTGAAGAACAGTTCGTCCATCAGTTCCAGGGATATACAACAAGAGCAGAGAAATCTGTTGGTGTCCATAATCTCGATTCGAGATTGAGGTAAAAATTTATAATCGTTATTTAATTTTTACACACACACAATTTAATCTTAAGGTTGATACCTATTATGGAATCGTTCCATACAAAAATTTTAAACTTCCGCTGCAACGGGTATCAATCCTAATTGATCTGATAGTCGCGTTCTCCAACATGCCCCTATTTATAGGTGTTAGGAAGGCCTAAGTTTTCTTCGATAGCTTCTTCCATGCAAGGTAAGTTTCTCTTCTTTCCTTTTTCTTGTGTAGCCCTATGTTTCCTTTAATACGTGCAGCCATAAATTTCCATAATCACATGTAGCCCCAGTGGGCCAAAAATTTAGGGATTAGAATGCTTTCTAATGGACCCGCATTGGGCTTCTTGCATGCAAAATTCTTGGGCTTTACATCCCTCCCACCTTATTGTAAGTTTCGTCCTCGAAACATGAGTTGGGTTGATCGTCAAAAAGATAAGGATAATGTTTGTGCATCTTTTCTTCTAATTCCAAAGTAGCTTTCGTTCAGTATAGTTAGACCATTGTACTTTGACATAAGGAATAGTACGTTGCCATAATACTTGGTCCTTGGTATCCACAATTCGAATAGGAACCTCTTCATATCTCAACCCTCATTCAGATTACTCTCGACAAAGAATGGTCCAACTTCAAGAACGTGAATTGGATCGGGGATGTATCTCCTCAACTGCGATAGGTTGAAAACATTATGGATTCTTGAAATATCTGGAGGTAGTTTTAATTTGTAAGCTAGTGTTCCAACCTTCTCTAAGATTTCAAAATGTCTGACATAGCGGGGATTTAGTTTCCCGACATTGTAAAATCGAATAACCCCTTTCATTGGCAAGATCTTCACATAAAATTTATCCCCAATTGTGAATTCCACGGGTCTTCTTTTCAAGTCGGCCCAGCTCTTTTGTCGATCTTCAACAGCCTTGAGCCTTTATTTTACAATCGCACCTTGTCCACTGTTACTTGAATCAATTCTGGTCTAGTGATGGCTTTCTCGCCCACCTCATCCCAGTATGGAGGTGATCAAATCTTTCGTCCATATAGAGCCTCATATGGAGAAATTCCAATACTGCTTTGGTATCTATTGTTGTAAACAAACTAAATTAGAGGTAGATGTTCACTCCAATTTCCGCTAAAATCTAGAGCACATGCTCGTAGCATATCTTCCAAGGTTTTTATAGTTCTCTTGGTTTGGCCATCATTTTGGGGATGATAGGCCGTACTGAGAGTGACCTTAGTCCCCCACAGCTTCTTGAAAGCTTTTCCAAAAATGAGATGTGAATCTTCGATCTCTGTCTGACAGGATGCTCGCCGGAATTCCATGTAATCTTACTACATTATCCATATACAGAGTAGCCAACTTATCCAAATTTTAGTTCATGCGAACAGGAAGGAAGTGAGCAGATTTAGTGAGTCGATCTAAAATTAACCATATTTCTTCATGACTCTGTCTCGACTTTGGAAGACCCACTAAAAAGTCCATAGAGATGTGCTCCCATTTCCATTCTGGGATTTCCAAGGGTTGCAGAAGTCCTCCAGGTCTCTGATGTTCTGCTTTGACTTGTTGGCATTGTTGTAGAACGCGGCGATCAGATCAATCAGGATTGATACCCGGTGCAGCGAAAGTTTAAAAATTTTATATGGAACGATTCCATAGTGGGTATCAAAACCTTACGATTAAATTGTGTGTGTAAAAATTAAATAACAATTATAAATTTTTACCTTTAATCTCGAATCGAAATTTTTGGACACCAACAGATTTCTCTGCTCTTGTTGTATATCCCTGGAACTGATGGACGAACTGTTCTTCAATCAGGTCCACGAACGGATATTTAATCCCTCTGATAGATTGCACTAGAAAATCTATCAGAAGTTTCTACGAAGAGATTAACGAATTTGATCCGTTAAACCAGAATGTAAATCAAAATTCACAGACTGGATTTTTCGAGCAGAGGGGAGAAAGGGGGCGGCCACTATTGAGAGAAAAATACTAGGGTTTTCGAAAATTTTGACCTGTTGTGTGTAATTTCTGTACTGCAATAACTTATTTATAATGTAGGCCGCTAACAGCTTAGGGCCCATTAGTCATAAGTTCAAGCCCGACAAGCAAAGCCCGCATGTTCAAAAATTAATATAAAATTCATCGTGACTCCGATTGATAAACCGATTTCACCAATGTGCACAGAAACCATTTCTGTACCTTTTAAAGTCAAGATAAATTTTTCTGAATCCGAATTCAGTGATTTCCAAAAATGTCCATCCCTATGTCATTTTAGGAAATCTTACTCCTCTACTCTTAAATAAGAAGTCCAACTTCTTTGTTCATTAAATTTAACTATTTAAATTTAACTATCTCAACGGGGATTAAAAATCCATTACTCTGTGTGACCCTCAATGGTTCAGGGATACAGCTAGCCGTGGGCTCACAACTCCTTGTGACTCGGAACAAAAATTTCCGACTTGCCCATCGAATCATGGTAAGAGTGCCTAGCAACATCGCCCCATGATTCCCTAGGTATCACTGATAGTTCCTGCAAGAACCAATAGATTTTGGTTAGCGTACAGTACGGTCCCTTCATCCATATATCCCGATCGAATCAACAACCATTGGTATATCGAGAGTCGTTCGAGATTCGATAACTATGCAATACATCTTAAAGATCAAATAGTGACATCGCATGTGTTACTAAGAAACCATTTCTTAAAACACATCATGTACTCTGGCCAGAGATTCGTCACATTAATATCTCCTCAGATCGCATAGGATATCCAAACTCGCAAGTATGTGGTGAATCCTTGACAACAAAGCATCGACTCCTATATTTGTCGTAACTGTACCCAATCCCGACACCTGATGACCCCAAAAGAGTCGGTAAACGAGTCAAAGCACAGTACTAGCATATAGAGTCTCAATGATGTTTCAAGTAGTAAGAACTAATGGTGTACAACCAAAACCGCGGACTTTATCCACTCGATAAGTGATAACCACTTGGAAAGTCCGGATAGGTAGTTCGATCATTCATCGTATGAATATCCATTTGCATGCTTCGAACATCTCTATGTTCCTTACCAATGAAACGTGGTACTCTGCATCGCAAATGCTAGTCTCAAACTCGAGCAATCCTTATCCTTATTATCGGACGGCTCAATCGACTAGGAACAGTTTAGAATATACAGTGACTATAAGACGTGTTTCATGATAGACATCCCCATGTTCTACCACATCTTACATACACTATAGTATATTCAAGGTCTTTATCAAAACAACAATAGTATATCACAATATAAAAATATGAAGAAAGATAAAGTCATTGCCATTAATAAAAGTGTAAATTATATTAAACAAAAGATTGTTTATACAAAGAGTCATCAAAGCCCTTAGCCACAAGTTGGCTCACCGGGCACCCACTCTTTCAATCTCCCACTTGCCCTAAAGCCAACTAGTCATACTACGTAGACCCATTGCTTCGCGATGTTTGTCAAATAATGGTCCTGGCAAGGGCTTAGTAAGTGGATCAGCAATATTGTCTGCAGAGGCCACTCTTTCGACAGTGATGTCTCCTCTTTCCACAATCTCCCGGATGATGTGGTATTTCCTCAGTACGTGTTTGGATCTTTGATGAGACCTTGGTTCCTTTGCCTGAGCAACGGCACCCGTGTTGTCACAGTACACCGGGACTGGACCAACAACATCAGGAATGACGCCCAACTCTTGGACGAAATTCCTCATCCAAACGGCCTCTTTAGCAGCAGCTGATGCTGCAATGTATTCTGCCTCAGTGGTGGAATCCGCTGTGGTGTCCTGCTTGGAACTCTTCCAAGAGACAGCACCACCATTGAGCATGAACACAAATCCAGAGGTTGACTTCGAGTCATCCACGTCACTTTGGAAGCTAGAGTCGGTATAGCCTTCCAATTTTAGTTCTCTTCCTCCATATACCATGAACATATTCTTAGTTCTTCGTAAGTACTTAAGAATGTCCTTCACGGCTTTCCAATGCATTTGACCAGGATTAGCTTGATATCTGCTCGTGACACTCAGAGAAAATGCTACATCCGGTCTGGTAGATATCATCCCATACATGATACTACCTATGGCTGACGCATATGGTACATGTGTCATTTTTTCTATCTCTTCATCTGTCTTGGGACACATAGACTTGGATAGAGAAACTCCATGACACATGGGTAGATGTCCTCTCTTGGACCCATCCATTGAAAACCGTTTCAATATGGTGTCGATGTAGGTTGATTGAGTGAGTCCTATCATTCTCTTAGATCTATCTCTATAGATCTGTATCCCTAGAATATAGGATGCCTCACCCAAATCCTTCATCGAGAATCTACCTGATAACCATATCTTTGTTGACTGCAACATCCCTACATCATTCCCAATGAGTAGGATGTCATCAACATAAAGTACTAAGAATGTCACAGCATCCTTAACTACTTTCTTGTACACGCATGGTTCCTCCGGGTTCTTGATGAAACCAAAATCCTTTATTGTTTCATCAAATTTCTGGTTCCAACTTCTTGATGCTTGTTTTAGACCATAAATTGATCTCTGAAGCTTGCATACCTTATGCTCGATTCCCATGGATGTGTACCCCTCAGGCTGCTTCATATAGATTTCTTCCTTAATGTCTCCATTAAGAAAAGCAGTCTTCACATCCATTTGCCATATCTCATAGTCATACCAAGAAGCTATGGCAATAAGGATTCTTATGGACTTGAACATTGCAACTGGTGAAAAGGTTTCATCATAGTCAACTCCTTGTCTTTGAGTATAACCTTTCGGCACCAATCGCGCCTTGTAGGTCAATACCTTACCATCAGGCCCAAGCTTTCTCTTGTAGATCCATTTACACCCTATTGGAACAATTCCATCGGGAGGATCTACTAAAGACCAAACTTGGTTTGTATGCATCGAATCTATTTCCGACTGCATAGCTTCAAGCCATAAATTTGAATCCGCATCAGAAATTGCTTCCTTGAAGTTTCTTGGATCACATCCAACATCGGGTTCATCTTGATCCCCTTCAAGAAGAAGACCATATCGAATAGGAGGTCTAGAAGTCCTCTCGGATCTTCTAGGTATAGGCGTGTCTATCAATGGTTCCTGAGGTGTAGGATCGTTATTTTGTATTTTGGGTTCTTCTCGAATTTCTTCGAGTTCCATCATCTCGCCTTTTTTATCCAATAAGAACTCCTTCTCCAAGAAGGTGGCATTCCTTGAAACAAATACCTTTGTTTCAGCAGGATAATAGAAATAATATCCGATTGAATTCTTCGGATACCCTACAAAATAACATAAGCTGGATCGACTATCCAACTTAACTCCCACTGTCCGCTTCACGTAAGCAGGACATCCCCAAATCCTCAAGTATGAATACTTAGGAGCTTTGCCATTCCATAACTCGTATGGTGTTTTGTCCACTGCTTTAGTGTGGACGTTGTTCAACAACAATACCGCCGTTTCAAGCGCATAGCACCAAAACGAAGGTGGAAGCTCAGTGAAGCTCATCATGGATCGAACCATGTCCAACAAAGTTCGATTACGACGCTCCGATACACCATTAAGCTGTGGTGTCATAGGAGGATTCCACTGAGAGAGAATCCCATTCTCTTTTAGATAGTCCAGAAACTCGGTACTCAAGTATTCTCCACCTTGATCCGATCGAAGTGCTTTAATACTTTTACCTAGCTTGTTTTCTACTTCAGCCTTGAATTCTTTGAACTTTTCAAATGATTCAGACTTATATTTCATTAAATATAAATACCCATACCTAGAATAATCATCAGTAAAGGTAATGAAGTAGGTGTGGCCATATTGAGTACCAACTCTAAATGGACCACAAACATCTGTATGGATCAAATCCAACAGATTTTGACTACGCTCAGGTTTCCCCTTAAAAGGAGATTTAGTCATTTTTCCTTTCAGGCAGGATTCACAAGTAGGTAGAGAGTTAATATCAGACATATCAAACATGCCCTCTCCCACTAGCTTGTTCATCCTCCTTGAGGAAATATGACCTAGCCTAGCGTGCCAAAGGTTTGCCGGGTTTTGGCTATCGATTTTCCTTTTGTTTGTTGTTGCCGGTTTATCAACATAATTTATTGGAACGTCTTTTAGTTTTAAGTTGTATAGATCGTTTTCAAGTTGTCCATTTCCAATCAAACATTCATTCTTGTAAATATTGCAAATCTCATTCACAAAATTGCAAGAATAACCATCTCTATCAAGCATAGAAATAGAAATAATGTTTTTAATCAAATCCGGAACAAATAAAACATCTTTCAAAAGTAACTTAAAACCGTTCTGCAAAAATAAATAAACATCTCCCACAGCTTTAGCTTCAACTCTGGAACCATTTCCGAGCCTCAGCTGGGTCTCACCCATTCTAAGCCTGCGACTTCTTGTCATCACCTGCAAATCATTGCAAATGTGAGATCCACATCCGGTATCCAATACCCAAGAAGTAGTATTAAGTGAAACATTTATTTCAATATAGAACATACCCTTCGCAGTTCGCAACTGCTCTAGATATTCCTTGCAGTTACGCTTCCAATGACCGGGCTTCTTGCAGTAATGGCAAACATCCTTGGATTTTTCCATGTTTGAAGCCTTTGTCTTATACTTCTTCTCGGGTTCGATTTTCTTGGGCGGGCAGAACGTTTCTTACCCTTTGTACTTGGCCCCTTCTTAGCAGAAGAAGAGGAGCCCACCAAGAAAGCCGGTTTATCCTTCTTTAATGTGGATTCATATGTCACAAGCATATTGACCATCTCTTCAAGGGAGGCCTCTATCTTGTTCATATTGAAATTCACCACAAATCCGTCAAACGAAGAAGGAAGAGACAGAAGTAGTAAGTCCACGTTGAGTTCATGCTCCAACACCAAATCAAGGGTTACCAACTTCTGTATGAGCCAAATCACTCGTACCCCATTATCACGGACCGAAGTCCCTTCACGCATGCGACACGTCATTAGCTCCTTTACAGTAGCGAACCTTTCAGCCCTCGATTGAGCCCCAAAAAGTTCCTTGAGTTGTACGTGAATGTCAGCAACATTCACGGTGTCCTCAAATAGCCTCTGGAGTTCATCAGACATCGAGGCTTGCATATAGCATTTGGCCTTGATATCATGGTCCCACCATGTATCAAGTTTGGCTAACTCTTCCGGACTTATGTCAGCTGGTGCTTCCTTCGGAGGAGATTTTTCTAACACGTAGAGCATCTTCTCCGAAGTCAAGACAATCTTCAACTTACGGAACCATTCCGTATAGTTTGCGCCAGTCAACTTATTTTGTTCGAGGATCGAGAAAAGTGGATTACGCGAATTCATCTTTATGAAATACTGAAAAGAAACAGACAAATATCAGTGATTGTTTAAGCAATTTACTAAGACATAAAATAGGCGAAATTTATTTTATGAATCTCACTCCCACTATTTTAACGATTTCACTACCCTATAGTGAAAACGGGAAACTGTTTTCCTTAGTGAGAACATGGAGTCCAATTGACAAACTATGGTCCCGAATAATATCAGCCAACCATAATTTTCAAAAGGTAGAGCCCAATTGCTTCCAAAGCAACCTCCACGTTTTTACCTCATGTCCAATAAGGGCCCAATAATATGACGCCGTTTATTGTGACATGTCAAGATGACCCATCAATATTAAGTTGTGATGGACGGTCGCCATGTGGATCCCCCAATAATATGAGCCGATCCCATGCGAGTTCCACCCAACTTACAACATGTGTCAATCCAATGTACAGCTTTCCGACGAACGGGCCCCCCCAATAATATGAGCCGGACCGTATCCGCGGGTAGCATCTCATACATTGATCGTTGATGGAAGGTAGGAACATTTAAACAAATTTAAATTTCCTTTATTTATCTTGATATCAATTTTAAATCATATTTAAAATGAGGGATTTTATTTTTGAAAATTTGTCTCATAATTTTTAAAATTTTGTATGCTTGTCGGATTCACACAATTTTGTCTAAAACATGCATACAACTATAATATCACATATTATATAGGATGATCGATTCCATTTCTAATCGACCCGTGGTTGCCAATCACGAGTCTTAGTCCAATCCTAGGTAATATGCAGTATGCAATGCAATCCTATTACATTGTGCTTCCAATTTACATTTCTTCTGTCTTTATTGTCTGCTGGGCCCACCTCCGTCTTCAAATCTTCATCTCCCACTAAATCTAATGTATTTACAATAAATAACAATGACAAGTAGGGGATACATTTTTAAGGGGTGGGAACGGGCCATAAACCAAGCCCACTTTTATTACATATGACAATTCATATTGGGCCATAAACCAGGCCCATTAATAAATCCAACAACAATAAAAACAAATGTAAATTTCTAACATACACCTACAAAATTGGTCATGGCAATCGATCATCCTTATCCAATAACATTTAATTCAAAATTAATTTATTGGATAACATGCAATGACAATTTAAATTTAAAAGGATAAAATCATATTTCATATATAAAATCTTATTTTACATACAAAATCATATTTTATCTTTTTATCAAATAAAATCATATTTTATCTATAAAATCCAATTTTATACATAAAATCATATTTTACTCAATATATCCATAAGATCATATCTTATCATCAATTGTACCAAAAATAATTAATTTCAAAATTCAATTTAACGGATAAAATATTTAAATTTTCCAAAAATTCAAATTTATCCAAAAATCAATTTTAAAATTTTCGGACTCGAACAATTCGATCCGACGCCTCGTGGACCAATCAAAAACAATTTTCGATCGGACCAAAAATAGAATTTTAACATATTAAAATTTAATTTAAAAATTAAAAAATTAATTTTTCCCGCGGGCCGCCCGGGACATTCCCGGGCTGCCCGCGCCCTAAAGGGGTTGGGCCGGGCAGCCCGGCTGCCCCTAGGGCAGCGACGATCGCTGCCCTGGGCTGCGCCGTGTGCTGCCCTGGGCAGCGCCCAGCGCTGCGCTGGGCAGCGCCGTGCGCTGCCCCCCCCCCCCGGGCAGCGATCCAATCGCTGCCCGGGTTTTTGCCCGAAAAATTTTTTTTTTATTTTTAAAATATTTATTTTGTTTCAAAAACCAAGGCTTAAAAAATTTTTGTACAATCGATTAATTTAATCGCTTGATCTGAGCAACCTGGCTCTGATACCACTGTTGTAGAACGCGGCGATCAGATCAATCAGGATTGATACCCGATGCAGCGGAAGTTTAAAAATTTTATATGGAACGATTCCATAGTGGGTATCAAAACCTTACGATTAAATTGTGTGTGTAAAAATTAAATAACAATTATAAATTTTTACCTTTAATCTCGAATCGAGATTTTTGGACACCAACAGATTGCTCTGCTCTTGTTGTATATCCCTGGAACTGATGGACGAACTGTTCTTCAATCAGGTCCACGAACGGATATTTAATCCCTCTGATAGATTGCACTAGAAAATCTATCAGAAGTTTCTACGAAGAGATTAACGAATTTGATCCGTTAAACCAGAATGTAAATCAAAATTCACAGACTGGATTTTCCGAGCAGAGGGGAGAAAGGGGGCGGCCACTATTGAGAGAAAACTAATAGGGTTTTCGAAAATTGTGACCTGTTGTCTGTAATTTCTGTACTGCAATAACTTATTTATAATGTAGGCCGCTAACAGCTTAGGGCCCATTAGTCATAAGTTCAAGCCCGACAAGCAAAGCCCGCATGTTCAGAAATTAATATAAAATTCATCGTGACTCCGATTGATAAACCGATTTCACCAATTTGCACAGAAACCATTTCTGTACATTTTAAAGTCAAGATAAATTTTTCTGAATCCGAATTCAGTGATTTCCAAAAATGCCCATCCCTATGTCATTTTAGGAAATCTTACTCCTCTACTCTTAAATAAGAAGTCCAACTTCTTTGTTCATTAAATTTAACTCTTTAAATTTAACTATCTCAACGGGGATTAAAAATCCATTACTCTGTGTGACCCTCAATGGTTCAGGGATACAGCTAGCCGTGGGCTCACAACTCCTTGTGACTCGGAACAACAATTTCCGACTTGCCCATCGAATCATGGTAAGAGCGCCTAACAACATCGCCCCATGATTTCCTAGGTATCACTGATAGTGCCTGCAAGAACCAATAGATTTTGGTTAGCGTACAGTACGGTCCCTTCATCCATATATCCCGATCGAATCAACAACCATTGGTATATCGAGATTCGTTCGAGATTCGATAACTATGCAATACATCTTGAAGATCAAATAGTGACATCGCATGTGTTACTAAGAAACCATTTCTTAAACCACATCATGTACTCTGGCAGAGATTCGTCACACTAATATCTCCTCAGATCGCATAGGATATCCACACTCGCAAGTATGTGGTGAATCCTTGACAACAAAGCATCGACTCCTATATGTGTCGTAACTGTACCCAATCCCGACACCTGATGACCCCAAAAGAGTCGGTAAATGAGTCAAAGCACAGTACTAGCATATAGAGTCTCAATGATGTTTCAAGTAGTAAGGACTAATGGTGTACAACCAAAACCGCGGACTTTATCCACTCGATAAGTGATAACCACTTGGAAAGTCCGGATAGGGTAGTTCGATCATTCATCGTATGAATATCCATTTGCATGCTTCGAACATATCTATGTTCCTTACCAATGAAACGTGGTACTCTGCATCGCAAATGCTAGTCTCAAACTCGAGCGATCCTTATCCTTATTATCGGACGGCTCAATCGACTAGGAACAATTTAGAATATACAGTGACTATAAGACGTTTTTCATGATAGACATCCCCATGTTCTACCACATCTTACATACACTATAGTATATTCAAGGTCTTTATCAAAACAACAATAGTATATCACAATATAACAATATGAAGAAAGATAAAGTCATTGCCATTAATAAAAGTGTAAATTATATTAAACAAAAGATTTTTTATACAAAGAGTCATCAAAGCCCTTAGCCACAAGTTGGCTCACCGGGCACCCACTCTTTCAAGCATACCAAACACCTTGAAACAAATTCGGCGACCTGTCTCTTCATTCTGTTCCACCAAAAATTTCACTTCAAGTCTCTATACATATTTGTACTACCATGGTGTACAAAAATTTTTAACTTATGTGCTTCAGACATTACCTCTTGTCGAATGTTGTCAACTTCGGGCACGCACAATCGCCATTTCATCCAAAGGATTCCGCCTTGATCTATCTGAAATTCTGTTGTTTTCAATTCCTTTACATGATCCTTAAGTTTTGCCAAATAGAGATCTCGATCTTGATTTATCTTAACGACTTCTAGGATACACGGTTTTGCGGAAAGTGAATCTAGGATCACCTTACCCAAATTTTTCCGAATCAAAGATGGTAACTTATCTTTAGGTCATAGTCTTTCAAGTGTTCCATCCATATTCTCTGCCTCATGTTCAATTCTTTCTGGGTGAAAAGATACTTAAGGCTTTGATGATCAGTGAATATCGCACACTTGGCTCCATAGAGATAGTGTATCCAAATCTTTATGGCAAACACCAAGGCAGCCATGTAGTGACCCGCGCCGTGATCACCTAATAATCAGAAGCTTAAGCATGTATTTAAATTAATTAAATAAATCATCAGAATTTAAACAGCGGAAACCATAAACAACAATTAAATATTGTTTACAACCAAATCGAAATAAAATATCGAATAAAATCTTAATCTAAATCTCCTCCGAAAACTCCAGCTACCAAGCCCTGGTCATTGACTAATGCCCTCGCTCCTGTTCCACCGGCAACCCTACACTGTTGAATGGGGTGTCCGAGATAAAAGTAGGGACATGAGCGCTAACGCTCAGTACGTAAAGTATTGAATATACATGTCTATAAGCATGCAACATGAAATATGAATGCTCTGGGTAAACTTGGATCATATCTGGAAAATCATGCTCAGTACATAGGCGCCTCCAGTATGCGCACGCTGCTCCGAAGATTCAGTGGGTGCCACACATACTGAACTCGATCTTGGATTATCACCGTCCGGGGTAAAACCGCACACGTTGCCTCGTCGGTTCAGTGGGTTTCATATGATATCCGATCGTATAACAATGACCTTAGGGCTGAGCGACCCTAGAAAAACTGGCTATCTCAAAAGGATAACAGGCTCAACATGGTATGCAAATGCCGCATACAAATCATGAACAATATATATCATGACAGATAATAATGCAACACATAAACATGTATATTCAGCTGGCTATCTCAATTTGTACTTACGTACCTTAATTACTAGGAAATCTACACCAGCTCTAACGTCCAAGCCTATAGTCCGCACTACAATGCAAAGTAATCATGCATCATAAACTTATTCTAAAAGTCTTAACTACGCTATAGCATACTCCCTATTTATTATAAGGATCCAAAGCTATACCAGCGTTCGTCGTCAGCCCACTGATGACGACTGCCCCAGAACTTAGAAACCTCTCCGCTGGAACCCCGGAGCACTTTCCTAACCTCCGGACCAAGCCTAAAAAGGCTAGAATTACCTCCAAACCTCCTAAAACTAAGCATAAACTGAGAGATAAGACTTGATTTTGGTGTGAAAATGTGGCCCTCGGAACCCCTATTTATAGGCGGAGAATGTTGCATCCGTTCTTGGGAACGTTGCATCTGTTCTCCACCTTTCCTGCTACATGTCGATCCAATTATATGCAAACCGCACATCTGTCCATGACCTAGAACGTTGCGTCAATTCTGCAGTTCGTTGAGTCCGTTCTGGCCATGACACCACTGCTTTCATCATCTTGCTGACCTCATTAAGGACACTTGTACAGCTCTCAGATCGTTGCATCCGTTCTTGGATCGTTTCATCCGTTCTGGTTCGTACGCAACGTCCTCATTTGGCTGTTTCTGGACTGTCTATGTAGCAACCCTACCCGAATCCACTACCTAATCAGAGTTAATTAAGCGCATGCAATAATATTTAAAGCGTGAATAGCGGAATACTCAAAATACAACAAATCTAATCGTCAGAATACAACCGACAACAAAATAGTGTGTAAATACTCTTTATACAACCAAATCAAAATTTCATAGGGTCACAACCCTACCACTAAACTCTCACTGCCACTGCCACCGGCCTCACTCCTGGTGCGAGCCTCCTAGACCGTCTAGCCTCAAACCTGCCCCGCCACAAGGTATCCCAAGACAACCAAACACAGGGGCGTGAGCGACAATGCTCAATACAAAAGCAATGATATATAAACAAATATGCAGCAGGCAAATGACTTTAAAATACTGGGTAAAAAAATATACTCAGGGCGCCATGAATACACAGTACCGTGCTAAGAGAGCGACTCCGCAGGGTACTCGTGTATTCACATATCCTTTATAGCGTCTACTCCACCGTCGTGGTCGCTCCTAGTGATAGCAAAACCAGGGTCTGAGCCTCCCCAGACACGAATCCATAAGGAGTAACTCATCACCGATGGAAACTGTCATGACTCGCATCATACCACATGCAGTCCAGTGTAAAAACATGCATGTGCTAAACCTGTAAAACATGGTAAAACACATAGCACATACTCATGCAACATATAAGCATATATATCATGTCGGCTATCTCGGTCAGTACTTACTTACCTCTAACACTGCAGGAAAATCCTAGCACCACTGCTCTAGATCCCACGCATAATAGTCCACACTACGGCGTCTACAATGGAAATACCCATGCATCAATATTTAAGCTCTAAAAGCCTTAATTAAGCTATTCTATACTCCTAAATATTTTTAGGAAGCCAAAGCTATACCTGTATCCATCGTCAGCCCTTTGTTGTTTCATAGCTCGAAACTAGGCCACAGCTTCTCTACGACGCCTGGATCGCTATGCCACTTTCGGAATCCCAAAAGGACGCCTAGAATTTCCTAGATCTAATCTAGAAGGCCTAGTAAACGAGAGAGAAAAGAGAGAAGGTGCGAGTGAAATGAGCTCTTGGATCCTCTATTTATAGACAGCGTTCGCACCGTCCGAACTCTGTTCGGAGCATCCGATCCCGACATCGGGCCATCCGATGTCCCATCCGCACGTAATAAATGATGTCATCTTGTTGATGTATATGATGACGTAAGCCCTAGCCCTGATCGTACCGTCCGATGCCGCCGACGGAGCGTCTGATCCCGATCAAAGCCTCCGAACTCCACTTCGGAGCGTCCGATCTGCGCTGGCCCAATTTTCTTACTTTTTGTTAATTAATCCCTTAATCACTTCATTGGGTTGTGGGTCACTACATTCTCCCCCACTTAGGAAATTTTGTCCTCGAAATTTAAGTCTAGAGGAAAACACGAAAATTCAAACAAATGTTCTTTATTACAACTGAACATAGTACAAAGATTCCATACAAGGAAAAGTACAAGACATCAAAACAACTTTGGATGCTCAGCTCGCATCCGGCTCTCTAGCTCCCAAGTTGCTTCTTCAGTTCCCCTACGCTGCCACTACACCATCACTAGAGGTATGCTCTTATTGCGAAGCACCTTGTCCTTCCTATCAAGAATCCTGAGGGGTCTTTACACATAGGACAGATCCAGATCCAATTGCACCTCAATCGGATGCAAGATGTGCGACTCATTTGCCATGTACTGCCTCAGCAAGGACACGTGAAACACATCATCGATACTAGAAAGATACGGTGGAAAAGCTAAACGGTAACCCACGTCTCCAACCTTCTCAAGAATCTCGAACGGACCAATAAATCTCGGCGATAACTTGCCTTTAATTCCAAATCTCATCATCTTCCGGAAAGGTGACACTCGAAGAAACACGTGTTCTCCCACCTCAAAATGTAGGGGTCTGCGATGAGTGTTAGCGTAGCTAGCTTGTCAATCCTGGGCTGCCTTAATCCTCTTACGGATCAATTCCACTACATCGGTCATCTGCTGAATCATCTATGGACCTTCGACTTAATGTTCGCCAACTTCGTCCCAAAAAAAAAGGCGTACGACAGCGGCGTCCATATAAAGCCTCAAATGGAACCATGCCAATGCTGCGATGGTAACTGTTATTGTACGCAAATTCCACCAACGCCAAATGGTCATGCCACGCCAGTCCAAAATCCATAACCGTCACTTGAAGCATATACACGAGAGTGCGAATAGTCCTCTCACTCTGCCTGTCGGTCTCCGGGTGGTAAGCTGTACTCAAACTCAGATTAGTGCCAAGAGCTCGCTGAAAGATACCCCAAACCTAAAGGTAAACCTCGGATCTCTGTCGCTGACAATGCTCAACGAAATTCCATGCAAACGAAAAACCTTTTGCACGTACAAACGTGACATCCGATCGAAAGTAAAGTTCCAATTGTAAGGCAAGAAATGTGCGGACTTTGACAATCGATCAACAACAACCCAGATAGCATCATAATTCCTGGAAGACATCGGCAAGTGGGTGACAAAATCTATCGTCATATGCTCCCACTTCCACTCAGGAATCTCTAAACTCTTGAGCAATCCACCGGGTCGTCGAAATTCTGTCTTGACCTGCTGACACACAAGGAATCAAGATACAAACTGATAAACACTGCGCTTGATTCCTTACCACCAGAACCTCGTACGTAAATCCTTGTACATTTTCATGTTGCCTGGATGCACAGAGAATCTACTACGATGAGCTTGAGAAAGGATCTCCTCTCATAGTGTGGAATCATCAGGAACTACCACATGTCCAGAGAGACACAGCAGACCATCATTCTACAAATAAAAACCAGAAGTATTCCCATCCTGAGCCAAACGAGCTAACTTCTGCGTCTTAAAATCAACGGCCTGCGACTCACGTATACGCGTATACAAGGCTGGTTTGAAAAGTACTGATGAAACGCAAACTCCTATCTATTCATTCTTGTGTCAAAAAGTGAATCCCAAGGAACAAAAATCCTCTACCACTCGCGCAACCGAGCTGGTACGAAGCATACTCACATACACTTTGTGGCTAAGAGCATCCGCAACTGGATTAGAAGAGTCTGGATGGTACTTGATCTCACAATCATAGTCTTTCAATAATTCCATCCTGAAAGAGTGGGTGCCCTGCTAGCCAACTTGTGGCTAAGGGCCTTTATGACTCTATTTGTAAACAAACTTTGTTTAATATAATTTATACTCTTTATTGGCATTTACTTTATCTTTTATCATATTGTTATGTTGTGACGTACTATACAATATTTAGATAAAGACCTTGAATATACTAATATGCATGTAAGATGTGATAGTGGATATGGATGACTATCATGAAACACATCTTGTAATCACTGTATATTCTAAACCAGTTCCTAGTCAATTGGGCCGTCCGCAATAAGGATAAGGATCGCTCGAGATTGAGACTAGCATTTGCGATGCCGAGTACCACGTTTCATTGGTATGGAACATAGAGATGTTCGAAGCATGCAAATGGATATTCATTGGATGGATGATCGAACTACCCTATTCGGACTTTCCAAGTGGTTTTTACTAATTGAGTGGATAAGTCCGTGGTTTTGGTTGTACACCATTAGTCCTTACTACTTGAAACAACATGGAGACTTTATATGCTAGTACTGTACTTTGTCTTGTTTACCGACTCCATGAGGGTCATCAGGTGTCGAGATTGGGTACGGTTACTACACATATAAGAGTCGATGCTTTGTTGTCAAGGATTCACCACACGCTTGCGAGCGTGGATATCCTATGCGATCTGAGGAGATATTAGTGTGACAAATCTCTGGCCAGAGTACATGATGTGCTTTAGGTTACTTGGTTTCCTATTTGCACATGCGATGTCACTATTTGATCTTCAAGATGTATTGCATAGTTATCGAATCTCGAACGACTCTCGATATACCAATGGTTGTTGATTCGATCGGGATATATGGATGAAGGGACCGTACTGTACGCTAACCAAAACCCACTGGTTCTTGCAGGCACTATCAGTGATACCTAGGAAATCATGGGGCGATGTTGTTAGACGCTCTTACCATGATTCGATGGGCAAGTCGCAAATGGTTGTTCCGAGTCACAAGGAGTTGTGAGCCCACGGCTAGCTGTATCCCTGAACCATTGAGGGTCACACAAGTAATAGATTTCTAATCCCCGTTGAGATAGTTAAATTTAATGAGTTAAATTTAGCGAACGAGAAGTAGGACTTCTTATTGATGAATAGATGGAGTGAGATTTTCTTAAATGACATGGGGATGCCATTTTTGGAAACCACTGAATTCGGATTCAGAAAATTTATCTTGACTTTAAAATGTGCATAAAAGGTTTCTGTACACATTGGTAAAATTGGTTTATCAATTTTAATCACGATGAATTTTATATTAATTTCTGAACATGCGGGCTTTGCTTGTCAGGCTTGAACTTATGACTAACGGGCCCTAAGCTGTTAGCAGCCCATGTTATAAATAAGTTATTGCAGTACAGAAATTAGACAATTCAAGCTCATAATTTTCAAAACCTAGAGAGCAGTCTCCCTAGGGTTTCGAAAATCCCCTCTCCTCACCTTCGAAAATTCAGTCTCCTATTTTCGAAAATCCAGTCTGCAATTTTCAAAAATTGCAGTCTGATTTGACAGATCAGGTCTGTTAATTTCTCTTTGTAGAAACTTCTGATAGACTTTCTAGTGCAGTCTATCAGAGGAATTCGAATTCTGTTTGTGGACCTGATTCAGGAGTTTATCGAGGCATCGGTTCCAGGGATATACAAGAAGAGCAGATTTATCTGTTGGAGTCCATAACCTCATGTTGAGACTTGAGAGGTAAAATTTACTGTCGTTTTATTTTACGCATATTATTTTAATCGTACGGATTTGGTACCCATGATCTGGAATCGTTCTAGATCAAAAAATAAAAATTTTTAAACTTCCGCTGCTATGGGTATTTCTGACATATCCGAGAACGTGTTCAAACACATCCAGCATCGCTGCCTCATGTTCAACTCTGCCTGAGTGAACAAATATTTCAAACTCTTATGGTCAGTGAAGATCTCAAACCTCTCACCGTACAAATAATGATGCCATATCTTAAGAGCCAAGACTATGGCTGCAAGATCTAAATCGTGTACGGGATAGTTCTCCTCATGAGTCTTCAATTGCCTAGAGGCATAGGCAATTACATGACCTCTATGCGATAACACACATCCCAAACCCTGGAGAGAAGCATCGGTGTGAACTACAAAGCCTCCTGATCCAGACGCTAGAGCCAACACTGGAGATGTAGTCAGACGGCGTCGCAACTAGTGAAAACTCTCCTCGCACTCTGACGTTCAAACAAAAGGCACATCATTCCTTGTCAGCTGCGTCAAAGGCTTAGCAATTTGAGAAAAGTTCTCCACAAATCTTCGGTTGTAGGTTGCCATCCCAAGAAAAATATGAATCTATGAAACTGTCGTCGGACGCGACCAGTTCAAAATGGCTTCCATCTTACTAGGATAACGGAAACTCCGTCTCATGAAATCACATGACCAAGGAAAAAAACTCAGTCAATCCAGAAGTCACACTTGCTTAAATTTGCATACAACTGTCTCTCCCTCAATATCTGCAACACTGTGCGGAGATGGAAAATGTGCTTGTCAACACTGAGAGAATATACAAGGATATCGTTGATTAACACCACCACGAACTTATCCAGTAAGTCACGAAATACTCTGTTCATCAAATCCATGAAGACTTATGGGGCATTCGTCAAACCAAACGGCATCACTAAGAACTCGTAGTTACCATACCGCGTACGAAATGTTGTCTTGGAGATATCCTCCTCTCTAACCCTCAACTAGTGATATCCCGCTCGCAAATCGATCTTCGAGTAAATGAAAGTACCCTGAAATTGATCAAACAGATCATCTATCCGCGAAAGAGGATACTTATTCTTCACCATTGCTTGATTAAGCTGTCGATAGTCTATGCAAAGACGCATCGACCCATCTTTCTTTTTAACAAATAAGACTGGTGCTCCCCATGGCGAAACACTTGGCCGAATGTAGCTCTTATCAAGAACATCTTGAAGTTGATTTTGTAACTCTCTCATCTTTGATGGTGCTAAACGGTACGGAGCTCTGAAAATCGATGTTGTCCCTGGCACTAACTCAATGCCAAACTCAATCTCCCTCGCTGGTGGTAAACCTGGAATATCCTCCTGAAACACATCAGGAAATTCATGAACTACGAGTATCTCCTGGATGTCTGGTCCCTCCAAGGATGCATCGATGGCGTAGATAAGGTATCCTTCCCCGCCAGACTCTAAAGCACGCTGGGCTATCAGTGCAAAAACCACTGGCATCGGAGGTCGTGCTCCCTCACCATAGAAATACCATGCCTCTCCATCCTCAGGACGGAACTGAACAAACCGCTAATAGCAATCAACTATGGCTCTGTAATTAGTCAGGAGATCAATCCCGATAATACAATCAAAATCTTCCATGGCTAAAACCATCAAGTTAGCACTAAGCTGATGCCCCTCAAAATCAAAAATACAACCCACAACTAGACGTTTGGCCAAGACCTCTTGACTCATCGGAGTCGATATTTTTAGCAATACGTCTAAAGGGATATACAGTAATCTATAACTCTTAGCAAAACGTGCTGAGATGAATGAGTGTGATGCACCAGTGTCAATCAAGACATAAGTAGAAATACCACGCAAACTACAGGTACTTGCGATCATCCGATCACTGTCTGCCTCCGCCTTCTCCTGGTTCAGTACAAAGACCTGCCCCTGAACAAGTGGCCGTAAAGAAGAATGACCTTGAGAAAAAGTCTGTCGTGGTGACGGCTGCGACTGCTGACGCTGCTGCTGAGAGTGCTGCTACTGCTGCACAGATGCCTGAGTGTCTATGGATCCACTCGCTGCTCCCATCAGAGTAGGACAATCCCTCTTCATGTGACCCTCCTGCCCACACTACAAACATGCGCCAGTCGATCGAGGGCACGGGCCTGGTGGATTCTTGCGCATGCACTGACGACATCGGCTCATCCCCTGGCTACCAAAGCGCTGTACTCCACCAGATCCGAAATAAGAAGAATAAGAAGCACCCTGCTTCTTGAAATACTGGGATCTCGGACCTAAAGAACTAGTCGGTCTGGATGCGAAAGAAATCATAGACTTGTTCCTCCGAAGACTGTCCTTTGCCTGGTGGCAACGGTCCACTAAACCCTCATAGGTCATGTCGTTACCAACAAACACCATCTGATGAATCTCAGGGTTCAAACCCTGAAGGAAATTATCATACTTAGCCACAGAACTCTCAATGATATGCGGGAAATAAGGTAGCTAGAAGATCGAAGAACTTCTGCTGATACTCCTCAATAGACATCGTTCCCTGTCGCAGTCTGAGAAACTCACAAGCTTTCGCTTGACGAAGGGCTGGAGGAAAATACAATCTCTGGAAAGCAGTACAAAACTCAGCCCAAGTAGCTGCTCCTCTCGCTGCTATAAATGGTGCGGAAGTAGATCTCCACCACTTCCTTGCTCGACCCTCTAGCAGAAAACCAAGAGTCTCCATCTTTTTCTCATCTGTGAAAAGGAACTCTCTGAAGCAATGTTCCATCCTCTCTAGCCAGTCCTCAGCAGCCTCTGGGGTCTTGCCTCCTGCTAATGGTTTAGAGCTCACTTGCATAAATCTATGCATGCTGACTCTCCTCCGCTCTTTGCGGTGTCCACGACGATGTCTACGACCATCTCCGCCATCCCAACGGCCATCACCTCCATTGTCGTGGCTCTCGTTGTAATCTTCCATCTTTCAATTAATAACAGATAATGTATTAATCCGCTTTACTAATTCCCAGTTTACAATGCGCTCTGATACCAATAAATGTAGCGACCCTACCCGGATCCACTACCTAATCAGAGTTAATTAAGCGCATGTAATAATATTAAAAGCATGAATACCAAAATACTTAAAATACAACAAATCTAATTGGCAGAATACAACCGACGACAAAATAGTGTATAAATACTCTTTATAAAACCAAATCAAAAGTTCATAGGGTCACAACCCTACCACTAAACTCTCACTGCCACGGACACCGACCTCACTCCCGGCGCGAGCCTTCTGGACTGTCTAGCCTCAAACCTGCCCCGCCACAAGGTATCCCAAGACAACCAAACACAGGGGCATGAGCGACAACGCTCAATACGAAAGCAATGATATATAAATAAATATGCAGCAGGAAAATGACTTTAAAATACTGGGTAAAATAATCTACTCAGGGCGCCATGAATACATAGTACCGTGCTAAAAGAGCGACTCCGCGGGGTACTCGTGTATTCCCCTATCCACTATAACGTCTACTCCACCGTTGTGGTCGCTCCTAGTGATAGAAAAACCAGGGTCTGAGCCTCCCCATACATGAATCCATAAGGCGTAACTCATCACCGATGGAAACTTTAATGACTCGCATCATACCAGATGCAGTCCAGTGTAAAAACATGCATGTGCTAAAGCTGTAAAACATGGTAAAACACATAGCACATACTCATGCAACATATAAGCATATATATCATGCCGGCTATCTCGGTCAGTACTTACGTACCTCTAACACTGCGGGAAAATCCTAGCACCATTGGTCTATATCTCACGCCTACTAGTCCACACTACGGCGTCTACAATTCAAACACCCATGCATCAATATTTAAGCTCTAAAATCCTTAATTAAGCTATTCTATACTCCTAAATATTTTTAGGAAGATAAAGCTATACCTGCGTCCATCGTCAGCCCTTTGCTGTCGTTTGCCTCGAAACTAGGCCACAGGTCCGCTACGACGCCTAGATCGCTATGCCACTTCTGGAATCCCAAAAGGACGCCTAGAATTTCCTAGATCTAAGCTAGAAGTCCTAGGAAACGAGAGAGAAAAGAGAGAAGGTGCAAGTGAAATGAGCTCTCGGATCCTCTATTTATAGACTGTGTTCGGACCGTCCAAAATCCGTTCGAATCCTCCAAACACAATCGGAGCGTCCGATCCTGACATCGGGCCGTCCGATTTCCCATCCGCACGTAAGCAATGATGTCATCTTATTGACTTAAATGATGACGTAAGCCCTAGCCCTGATCGGACCGTCCGATGCTGCCAACGGAGCGTCCGATCCCGATCGGAGCCTCCGAACTCCACTTTGGAGCATCTGATCTGTGCTGGCCCAATTTTCTTACTTTTTGTTAATTAATCACTTAATCACTTCATGGAGTTATGGGTCACTACAGTCTAAGACCCCCGGGAACTTTCCTACCATTTTTGGACGTTCCGGATCTGATTTTCCACTCATTTTCTAACATGTTTAAAATCACTTAATCTTGTAAAATAAAATCGGGCTACTACAAGCCATCTCAAGGTCATGCGTCGGATAATTAGTTTTGTTTATATGGATTTAATTGCCTTGATGGATAAGCACTTACTCGACCATCTTGCATGAGCACGCATCCTAAACCTCCTTTTGATGCATCACTATGATGACAAAATTTTGGTCCTCAGTGGGTAAAACCGGTACTGGTGCAGATGCCAACATCCTCTTTATGGTCTCAAAGCTCTTCTCACACTCTTCAATCCAGTTGAATTTTAAGTTCTTTTGTGTTAGTTTTGTGAGAGGTATGGTGATTTTAAAAAAACCTTCCACAAATTTTCGATGATAGCCAGCCAAACCCAGAAAGCTTCGAATTTCTGTCACCGTCTTTGGTCTATGCCAATCCATTATTGCCTCTAATTTCTTGGGGTCCGCTGACACGTTAGTTTCAGAAATTATGTGTCCCAAAAAGGAGATGCTTTTTAGCCAAACCTCATACTTCTTGAATTTGGCATATCGTTCTTTTTCTCTTAGCATTTGAAGGGTGAGGTGATGGTGTTCTTTGTGGTCCTCTTCATTAAGTGAGTAAACAAGGATGTCATTGATGAATACTACAACAAATTTATCAATGAACGACTTAAACACTCTATTCATGGGATCCATGAGAGCCGCTGGAGCATTAGTCAATCCAAAGGGCATTACGGTGAACTCGTAGTGTCCATATCTGGTTCTGAATGCTTTCTTTGGAATATCATCCATCTTGACCTTTAATTGATGATAACCCGATCTTAAATCAATTATGGAGAAGACCGATTCTCCTTTAAGTTGATCGAAAAGGTCATCTATCCTTGGGAGAGTATATTTGTTTTTTATTGTGATCTTGTTGAGTTCTCGGTAGTCGATGCACAATCTCATGCTTCCATCCTTCTTATTTACAAACAATACGGGAGCTCCCCAAGATGAGGCATTTGGTTTGATTTTCTTATTTTCTAGTAGTTCATGGAGTTGTTCCTTTAGCTCCGTGAGTTCTGCTGGAGCCATTCAGTAGGGTGCCTTAGAGATTCGTGCAGCACCAGGTACCAGGTTAATCTCGAACTCTACTTCACGGTCAGGGACTATCCCAGATAATTCTTTAGGTAAAACGTCGTGGAAATCTTACACTACTGAGATATCCTTTAGTTCGAGTTCGGATCCTTCTCCTACTTTGCTCACCATTGATAGGTAGATGTCTTCACCCGATTTCATGATGGAATTTTGTTTCTTGGCCTTGCCATGGTATGTGATTTCTTCTTGGTTTGGGGTTCGTAGTTTGACATTTTTACCGCGTCAATCTACTATTGATGGTTCTTAGCTAACCAATTCATTCCCAAAATGGCGTCAGAATATACCATAGTGAGTTGAATTAAGTTGGCACTGAAACATGTGTATCGATACAGAGTCTACAGTTTTGATGTAACTCATGAATCTCAATAGCCTTTCTAGTAGGTGTTGTTACCCTAAAAGGTTCATTGAGCATTGTAGGCTTAAGTCCTAATATTCTAGAAAACCACTTAGATACAAACGAATGTGTGGCACCACAATAAAACAAGACATAAGCAGGTAATGCAATGATTAGAATGGTACCTTCCACCACGTTTGAATCGTATGTTTCTTCTTGAGTTATGGAAAACACCCTAGCATCGGGCTTATTCTCACTTCTCTTGTTCGGGGCAGTCCCGGTGCCTGGTCCAGTCTCCTTACTTGGCCCAGTCCCCTTGTTTGCAGTGTTTGAAAAATTTGCAATTTGGTGGCCCGCTTTCCCACAGCCAAAACAAACACCACTTGCCCTACGACATTCTCCACGGTGTCGTAGATGGCAGATTGGACATGTCTTTGTTTCTGGTATCTCAAGAAGTCAAAGTTGAATCTCAATGTTCTTGACCCAATTATGGCCATACTCTAGGTCAGCATCTCTTTTGAAGGTTGGGGTTCGTTTCTTGCGGAGGGCTTCATAGTGGTACTTGATCCCATGCTGTGCGGTTGGCGCCGGATTGGCAAAATTTCCCAATCCTTGAAGAGTTCTTGCCACTATTTCCACTATGTCCGTCAAGTTTGCATGGTTAAGGTTAAATCTAGGTGGTGGTGGTGGATTTTTGTTTTCATTGTTATCATGGTTGTGGTGGTTCCTTGGAGGTCTACCGGCCATTTCCTACAAAGGCGCATGATTCTAAGATTTGATGTTTGGTCCAATAGAAGCAGAAGATCATATGCTCTCCAGGAACCAGTCTAAGCTATTAACCTTTGGACAAGGTCTCTCGTACACTGATACACTCAAAACTCTTCAGCCGTAAAAGTATACCTTCTTACAGTGAACTAAAAGACAAGAAAACGACTGCAATACAACGAATATATATTTGAATCAAGATGACCGTTTTCTTGCTCCTATAAATAGAGACCACAGCCAGTAAAAGAACTGGCCGGCTCACAAGAACTCACAAACACTTACAATTCATGTGTTTTCACATACAATCAGTAGAGGAGTTCCAAGCTTACATTGCAGATCATATCTGTAACGCCCCAAAAAATAATTACAGAATTAATTGACAATTAAAATAATTATTGAGTTGATAAAATAATTATTGCTGCCAAGTGAGTTATAGATTGTATTTACAAAATACACGTGTTAATTAGTCAATGGGTTTGATTATTTCTGGATATCTAGTAATATTGACGTTTTGAGATAATTATTGAGATATTGGAATTAAAATAATTATTTATGCCAGATAATTTAATTTAGAAGAATGTTTGACCGAGTTGACTGGTCATGGTCTAAGTTTGACTTAATTAATTAAGTTGAGAAATTATAAGCCTAATTGACTAGTCAAAGTCAATAATTTCAGCAAATGGTGTTAATAGTTGTGGGGTGTGTGTACAAGAAAAATATCAGGATAGAGACTAAATTAACCAGTTGTATATCAAATAAATTAGTCTGGATAAAATTATTGATTTGCTTAAATCGAAAAACACACACTGAAACACACTCAAAAAAATACAGATCGGATCTTTTCACTCATTTTTCCCCCAAATTTTCGTGTGTACTGTAGTAGCTCTAGGGTTTTGTGTCGCCGGCCATTCACCGGAGATCTGATGGAAAATCTGATCGATCATTTTGTAGGCAAGAGTTAGACGATTCCATCGGTAACAAGAAATCTAAGATCGGACGGTTGGATCGTCGGATATTGAGGTAAGAACAAGCGGGATTACTATTCATGTTCTTCTTAGTTGGAAAATTCCAATTTTAGCTCGATTGTGTTGGTTTTTGAGCTGCTAGATGATAGTATGTGTAAGGCCGGGATTATTTAATTTATTCCGAGAGTATTTAATTTTAATTCAAAAATATTTAATTTGAGTATTTTTGGAGTTTAGATTTAAATTATAATATTCTTAAATTATTTAGGATTGAAATTTAATTAAAATGAGGGCCGAGGACTGTTTTGCAATTTTTGAAGTTTTCAGGGGTTGAAATGCAATTAGATTTAAATATATCTAATTGTTGAGTTGCTTAGTCATCCTCCATACGTGTAGCTACATATTATATTCAGAAACTTCAGAGCAAAAATCGAGACCTTCAATTTTCTTCTTGGATTTCATCATTAAATCTTTGTATCTTTTGCTCTGATTGTCCGATTTTAATTCCGAAAATAGCGCCGTGTTCCTCTTGAGACGAGATTTGATCTGGTGTAAGTTTTTATTTATTCCAGCATGTTTTGAAGATTGAAATATGGTATAGATCAGAAATTTGCTGCTATGCACGTGTTCTTGAGATTCTTTGTTGTATCGTATCGAAACCGGATCGAAGAACGATTATTGGTGCGATTTGTTATGATTTCCAGCTCATGTTAGAGTTGTATAGCTGCTGTTGTGCTGAGATTATGATAATATTTTTCTGATATATCATGGATATGAGATGAGTTAATAGTTCGATATCATTTCGGTTACCGATTTTGTATCGTTACGCCGCCGGTTTACAAGTTGATGCTGTTTTGATGTCTTGTGTTGAGCTGAACATTATTGAGTTGATTTCTGATATGTATAACTGGTATATGATTCAATTTCAGCGTGGATAAGATTTGACGAGTTTGACTTCGCAGCATTCGAACCGAAGAAGAAGTGATCAAGGTTTGAAGTCATTTGATTGAAGATCTAATGATGTTTTGACTAGATTTTGGAATGATAGAATGGAATAAAGTTTGATATGAATGATTTGATGCTATATTTCAGATTTGAAGCGTTCAAAACCAAAAAACCAGAAGGTATAAGACAACATCGCAAGTCAGGGATATGTAACTCGAGAATGAAGTTTCTTGAGTTGTCCCACCAAAATCACATACTTGTTTATCATTTTGATTATGTTATGATGTTGTCGATCCATCACAGGTAGTGGATCTTATTCTATATGATATGATTTGAGGTACGAATTGATTCTTATGTCAGGGTTTGAGGCGACCTTATTTTCTAGTCCGAAGGGACGATGATAGATGGATATCCATGTCAAGATCGTATACGAATCTTGATGACAAAGAGTGTGATAGGAATCAATTCTTTATATATGCGTTTACTCTATTCTCGAGTTGAAATGTTTAGAGTCGATATGTTTTTATTTAACGCATATGTATGTTGATTATACTGAGATTGTATTCTCACCGGACGTTTTCGGCTGTTGTCTTGTTTTGTATGTGTGCATGACGACAGATGGGGCAGGAGCTGGCCAAAGTCGACGCGGGTAGCTCAAGAGAGAGTCTAGAGATGTGGACTCGGGTTGTTGTAGTTGAAACGATGTATATTAAGCCTAGCAAGTATGTTAGAAACACTTATGAATGTGTTCTTGAGAAGTTGATGAACACCTTATCTAGTTTTATGCTTTTGTTGGATTCCAAATGGTTGGTTTGATGTATCAACTTGTTATAAACATGTTTAGATCTTGTTCTATGTATGTTTACATGTTTTGGGACATCATTATGTTGGATTGGAAGGGTTGAAAGGATCAAATTTTGCAGTCAAAAACTAGAGCAAAAGTCTGCCCAGTGTTGTGCTCGATCTGCTCTTTTTAGCAGACCGAGCGCTTCCTATTTTCCCCAACCCGAGAGTTGGGTTAGGGGGGGCGAACGGTCTGCTCTTATTGACCGACCCCGCGCACCCCCCTTTGAAAAAAAAATTTGTTTAATCTTATTCCTTCCTTATGTATTTAATGATGTTTAATCATTAATTGCCCTAAGATGAGATTAGCAACCCGAGGCTTCACAACAGGTGGTATCAGAGCTTAAGTTTCTCGGACTGAGAATAGATGAGCGGGGTAGATCGAGTCTTTTATTCTGAATTATTTATTCTTGAAGCATGTTTATTATCTTAATTGATTTACAGCGTTAAGAATTGCATGTTATCTGTTATCTGATATTATTGGAAACATGTTGGACTGAGACTGAATCAGAACTCGATCTCTTGAGAAGGCATTATCGTGCTAATCAGAGGAGGGACTAAGACAGAATTGTGTATATGATATATTGATGAATTGTGCACTAATCTGTTTGATTATCAGATATGCCTCCTCGTCAAGTACCGTAGACTAGACAGACATTAGCAATGAATCAGCCAGAACAGACTAATGCTACACAGACAGTTCCACAGGTTTCACAGGTACCAGTAATAGCACCTGAATTAGGACAGGGTAGTACTTCTGTTGATACGATGAGTGGTGATGCAAATCCTATGGAAAAACTGCTGAAACGATTTCAATCCTTCAAACCACCGACGTTACAAGGAACTGAGAACTCTGTTGATTGTGAGAATTGGCTGGAGGATATCGAGCAGTTATTTGAATCCCTCGATTATACAGATGATCGTCGTGTGAGACTGGTGATTTATCAACTACATGGCCTTGCCAAAAGTTGGTGGATAGCGACGAAGATAGCGTTTGAAAATCAAGGTACTGTTATTACCTGGTTTGTATTTCGAACTGCTTTCTATCAATGGTTCTTTCTTGTTTCTTATCGAAAGGACAAAGGAGCAGAGTTTGCAAGTTTGCAACAGGGACAGTTAAATATCGAAGAATATGTTGCAAAGTTCACTAGCCTACTGAAGTTTGCTCCACATATTTCTGTCAGTGATGAAGCTCAAGCCGATCAATTTATAAATGGCTTGAATCCAGATTTTTTTACTCTTGTAAATTCAGGACGACCGAATAACTTTTCCGATGCTCTGAATCGTGCAAAGGGAGCTGAAGCAGGTATATTGAGGCAACAAAGAGCACAGTTTGTGCCACAGCCGGTGAGACAACCGCAAGAGCAACCACAGATTCCACCACCACCTCGATTTGATGTTGGAGGTAGCAGTAGTGGTAAGAAAAATTTCTTCAAAGGAAAAAGCAAACAGTTTAAACGTCCAGGTGGTAGTTTTTCTAGTTCAAGTGGATCTAAACAGTCGAGAGTTGGACAGAGGTCTGAGGTTTACTGTACTAAATGCGGTGGTCGTCATACCAATGAACAGTGCAGAGGAGTGTTTGGAAGCTGCCATATTTGCAACCAAACCGGTCGTTTTGCAAGAGTATGTCCACAGCGAGGTTCTGGAAGTACACAGGGTGCTGGACCATCTCGATTGGTGACACAGCAAGAGAGGCAAGCATCCTCAATGCATTTATTCCAACCTCAGCCACCGTCACAGAGCCGTGCTGGAGGAATTCCAGCTGGGAGTCAGCAGCAGAGGCAACAAGCTTGAGTGTTTGCACTAACTGAGGAGCAAGCACAAGCTGCACCTGATGATGTGATTGCAGGTAACTGTTCTATTTATGGTTATCCTGCGTAAGTGTTAGTCGATACAGGTGCCTCACACACATTTATATCTGAGCAATTTGTTGCATTACATGAATTGCCTGTTGACCTTTTAGCTACTATAGTATCTATATCTTCACCGTTGGGAAAAGGTATAGTATCTGTAAAGTCTGTCAGAAATTGTGTGCTACAGTACGAAGGTAGTGAGATTGAGCTGGAATGTATTGCTCTTGATTTATCTGATTTTGATTGTATTATCGGTATCGATATGCTAACCAAGTACAGAGCTACAGTTGACTGTTTCCACAAGTTTGTAAGATTCAGACCTGATATGGCTGACGAGTGGAAATTCTACGGTAAGGGTTCACGAGCCAGATTTCCTTTGATATCTATTCTTGCTATGTCTGATTTGTTGTAGAAAGGGGCAGAGGGATTTCTGATTTATGCAGTTGATGTACTGAAGAGTAGCCCAAAATTGGCTGACTTTCCAGTGGTTAGTGAATTCGCTGATATTTTCCCTGATGAGATTCCGGGATTGCCTCCGTTTCGAGAGGTAGACTTCAGTATAGAATTGATGTCAGGTACACAACCGATATCGAAAGCACCTTACCGTATGGCACCAATTTAATTGAAAGAACTGAAAGAGCAGCTTGAATATCTGTTAGCCAAAGGTTATATCAGACCGAGTGTTTCTCCTTGGGGCGCTCCGATTTTGTTTGTTAGAAAGAAGGATGGATCGATGAGGCTATGTAATAACTACCAAAAATTGAATAAAACAACGGTAAAGAATCGCTATCCTTTACCTCGTATCGATGATTTATTTGATCAATTGCAGGGTTCGTCAGTATATTCGAAGATTGATTTACGATCTGGCTATCATCAGTTGAGGGTAAGAGATGAAGATATCCCTAAGACTGCATTTAGAACCAGGTATGGCTGATAAGTGCATTTTGTATGCATTATTTTGTGATATTTTTATATATATTTTTGTGTGCATTCATATTGTTTTTATGTGTTTTTATGTGTTTTAGTTCATGTGTTTGTATTTCACTCTCCCGGTTAATTTTGTAGGAAAATGGATTTTTGAAGAGTGAATTACGGAGCAGCTTTGTTCAAAAAATCAAATTTATTTTTAGACTGATCCAAATCCGATCTCCACCATTTCGAATGAAGTTCAAGATGTTTTAAAGCTGTTGTCAAAATTTCAGGTCAATCCGACAGCTAGAACTCAAGATATAAATTTTTCAAATTTGTCGCTTGGAGCAGGTTGAAACTTGCACTGATGGTGAGTGTTGTAGCGCGTTAGCACTTGAGTTTAGCGCTAAGAAGAGTGCTAACGCGCTTAGAAGAAGGTGATTGGCGCTAAATAGGAAGCTAACGCGCTAAGGAAGGGCGCAAGGTGAAAGCGCTATCGCGCAAGTCTTTAGCGCTTCAGAAATTAAATACCGCGCGCGCGCGAGTGTTTATGAAGTCACTGTTTTGTTGAACTGCGCGCGCGATACATCCCAGCCGGGCGCGCGTGTCGCGGAGGAGAAAAAATCCGAGAAATTCTTGTGACGTAAGGAATTGATTTTTAAGGGATCCGAACACTATAAATAGAAAATCGGAATGAATTTTAGGGGTTCCGAGTTCCCAGTTCCAGAGTTGCGGAACAGAGAAGGATGCAGCTACGGCATCCGGATAATTCTTTCTCTTTTCTTCTCTTTCTTTTTATTTATAGTTTTAATTATTGAGTAGTTTATTTTTAACCAAAACAGCGTGATTGGGCCGAACAAATTCATGTAGAAAACTTGAATGTTTGTTTGGGATTTTTCAAAGTTGATTTTATTTTATTGATTGTCAGATTTATATTTGTCTTGTGAACAGTCTGATCAACTGTTTTCTTGCATGTTAATCGATTCCAAGTCGACAGATGAGGTATTGATTTTGATCACTCTGATAATCAACATATTGTAAAACCGACTAGAAATAGAATTCGGTTTCATTATGCGGTTTGGGTGTAAACTGAATTTTCATAAATATCTAATGCATTCAAATTTGATTAGAATTACAAAAGATTAGTTCATCAATATTTGAATATGTTTGATTGTTCTAGAAATAGACTTTTGAACAAATTAGGAGAATTCCCGTGAATTAAGATTAAATCTGAGTCCTGAATCGACTACATGTTACATGATTTGTTCGGTACCTACATTTGTCTTGGTTGTCTTTGTTTTAATTATTTTTATCTTCAGTTATTTTTATTCTTATTTCTTAAGCAGTTTTTATTTTATTTTATTATTTTATTTAAATCAAATTGTTTTTTATTATTTTGTCTAGATTAAGTAAAATAATTAATTCTTGAGAATTGACAACAGTCCCTGTGGGATCGATACTTGGACTCTCTGTCCACTTTACTATTACTTAACCTGGTACGCTTGCCAGTAGATTTATATCACACCGATTTAGCCGGTCAAGTTTTTGGCGCCGTTGCCGGGGACTGTTCAGTTAATATTAGGATAGATTATTTGCTTGAAACTAGACATTTTTTTTCTTGCATTAATTTTTTTATTTTTAATTATTAATTATTATTTTTCTTACTTGTGAGCTACTTGGAGATGGATCATCGATAGGTGTTCACAAGGTTTGGCCAACAATACTCGGAGCCCTTCTATGCTGCTTGGGGGAGATTCAATGATTTGGTTAACAGGTTTAGATGTCATGATTTTTCGAACTACACTCTAGTTCAAATTTTTTATGGTAGTTTGGATGAGCTAACAAGACGTTGGGTAGATTATGGAGCTTTGGCCACTGGCAGTCACTTGTTCAGCAGAGATGAAAATAGTGCGATGCACTTGTTAAATGATATGGCAGATTTCGACTATCATTGGCATTGTGATCCTTTACTGCAGGGTTGGAGTCACCAATATCCTCCAGATATGGACTCTAAAAATTTTTCGAACCAACCACCGGAGTGTCAAGAAGAGTGTGTAGGGTATTTTGAGGATCATGTGGCGCAGTTGGAGAATCTTTGGCGACAACAGACAGAGACAAATCAATTCTTAGAAAGCCGTATCAAGTCTTGGAGTCTTTTGGATGAACAGATTGCGCTTCTTAGAGAACCAAATTTGGAGATCTGCCAAGAGAGTGAAGTAACTGAGCCAGCGCATGAAGAAATAATTTTTGAGGAATTTTCTTGTGAAGAAGAGCCAATAGTGGACTTGGAGGAGGAAGAAACATACAAGGCTACATATTTTACCTCGTCAATGGTCGTTTCATGTACACCGTTAGAAGATTCTTTCTTGCCATTGACGCCACCTCCAGCATATTCCATCCTCTATGAGCTTCAACCTAGATTCGGAGTCTCCTTCCAAAAGAAAAAATTCATACCAAGTATTGCTGGACCGACGAGCTTTCCATGTCAATATCACGCCAAGCTTGAGGACGAAGGAAATCAAGACCCATATGTAGAGTCGTATGATTCTTACTATGGGTGGCAGCCGCTCTTTGATGGTTGCTTCTGCATAGTCCGGCTGTAGACTATAAACTTAGCGCTAACTGGGAGGCAACCCAGTGTTATTTATTTTTGCTTTTTATTTTATTTTTATTTTTTGGTTTTTTGTTTTTGTTTTTGTTTTTGTTTTTATTTGATTTTTGTTTCTTTTCCAAGCTAGTTTGTCATGCCTGCCGATATATCGAGACTGCTGCTGCTGTCCCAGCTGATACTGTCAAGAAGGAAGAGGATGAATCGAAAACCAGGGGAGTGTTATTTTTGTTCTCATTGTGTTTTTGTTCGTCTTTGCATTTGTGAGTTTGTTATGCATTTTGTTCATTATTCTGAAGCATTGAGGGCAATTCTTTGGATAAGTATGGGGGGTAGACTAGTATATTGCATTGTTTGTTATGTTTGTGTTGCATCTGTCATGTTTTGTGTTTTTTTGCATTTAGTTTGTTTTTGTTTTTGTTTGCATATTTATGAGTAGGATGAGTCATAATAGCCAATGATGATGAAGTTTATTTGAAAAAAATGGATTTTTGAAAAAAAAAATTGCTCTTGACTTGACATGAGAAACTGTAGGTTGAATCGTGAATATTTTTAAGCACTAATGTTAGACCAGTGAATTGTATTTTAGCGATGGATGATTTTGATTACATCATCGGGATCGACCTTTTGACTGCTTATAGAGCTATAGTGGATTTCTACCAGCGCTTGGTCCAATTTAGCCTTAAGGATGGGGATGCGTGGTATTTATATGGTGAGAGAGCGCGACCCCCGATGCTAGTAGTTTCTGCTATGAACTCCCGACATGCTTTAGAGTCTGGCGTGGAAGGCTACCTTATCTACGCTATTGATGCATCCTTAGAGTGTTCTGACGTTAGGTAGATACCAGTGGTCTGAGAGTTTCTGGATGTGTTTCCTGATGAGATTCCAGGATTGCCTCCTGTTCGTGATGTAGAATTTGGCATAGAGTTGTTGCCATGGACTACGCCGATTTCCCGATTACCTTATCGTCTGGCTCCGTCAGAGATGAGGGAATTGAAGAAGCAATTGTAGGATCTTTTTTATAAGGGCTGCATTCGACCCACTGTTTCAAAGTGGGGAGCCCCAGTACTGTTTGTCAAGAATAAGGATGGTTCGACGCGTCTTTTCATATACTACCGCCAACTGAACCAGGTGACTGTTAAGAACAAGTATCCTCTTTCGCAGATAGATGATATGTTTGATCAGCTCCATGGGACGTCTGTGTATTCCAAGATTGATATGAGATCAGGTACAATCAGTTACGAGTCAGAGATGAGGACATTTCTAAGACAGCGTTTCGCACACTGTATGGTCACTATGAGTTTTTAGTGATGCTGTTTGGATTGACTAATGCTACTGCTGTCTTCATGGTCTTGATGAATAGGGTCTTCCGTGATTTCTTGGATAAGTTCGTGGTAGTGTTCATTGATCACAACTTGGTGTATTCTTTCAGTGTTTACTAGCATGCCTTTCATCTCCGTTCCATTTTGCATATATTGAGAGAGCGACAGATGTACGCTAAAATCAGTAAGTGCGATTTTTGGATTGACCTAATTGTTTTTCTTGGTCATGTGATTTCTCGATATGGTGTGGCAATTGATCCTAGCAAGACAGAGGCTATTCTGAATTGATCACGTTCGATGACAACTTCGGAGATCCATAGTTTCCTGGGATTGGCAGGATACTACCGACGGTTTGTGGAGAATTTTTCTCAGATAGCCAGGCCTTTGACATAGTTGACGAAGAAGGATGTTTCTTTCGTTTAGTCTGCAGAGTGCGAAGAGAGTTTCCGCAAGTTGCAACGTCATTTGACGACAGATCCAGTGTTATCCATTGCCGTCTGGATCTGGTGGTTTTGTAGTCTACATTGATGCTTCTCTCCAAGGTTTGGGGTGTGTGTTGACTCAGAATGGGCATGTGATTGCCTATGCCTTCAGACAGCTGAAGACTCATGAGGAGAATTATACCGTACATTATTTGGATCTTGAAGACATTGTCTTTGCACTTAAGATTTGGCATTATTATTTGTACGGTGAGACTTTTGAGATATTCATGGATCATAAGAGTTTGAAGTATCTGTTCACTTAGGCTGAACTGAACATGAGGCAGCATCGCTGGATGGATCTGTTGAAGGACTATGATTGTGAAATCAAGTATCATTTGGGATCTTCAAATCCGATTGCTGATGCGCTTAGCCGCAAAGTGCATATATGTTCCCTTCGTACCAGCCAAGTCTCGCGAGTAATAGAGGAGTGTTGTTCCTTGGGATTCACTTTTCGTCACAAAAAGGAACAACAGGGAATTCGTGTTTCGTCAATTCTTTCCAAGCCAGCTTTGTATACTCGGATCAAAGAAACACGGATTGCCGATCCGAAGACTCAGAAGTTAGCATGATTGGCTCAGGATGTGAATACTTCTGGTTTCCATCTCCAGGCTAATGGGTTGTTGTGTATTTTCAGTCATGTGGTAGTTCCTTATGATTCCACATTGAAGGATGAGATCTTGTCGCAGGCTCATTGTAGTAGATTCTCTATTTACCCAGACAATATGAATATGTATAAGGATCTACGGACGAGATTCTGGTGGAATGGAATAAAGTTCAGCGTGTATCAGTTCGTGTCTCGATGCCTTGTGTGTCAATAGGTCAAGGTAGAGTTCCGACGACCTAGTGGTTTGCTTCAGTGTTTAGAGATTCTTGAGTGGAAGTGGGAGCATGTGACGATGGATTTTGCCACCAATTTGCCGTTGTCTTCCAGAAATTGTGATGTGATTTGGGTTGTTGTTGATCGATTGTCGAAGTTTGCGCATTTCATTCTGTATATTCGGGATTTCACTTTTGATCGGATGACACGGTTGTATGTGTAATAGCCTGGTCCCATTTTACAAGATTAATTGACTGAATATGATTAATGAAGGGATTAAGGGATTAAATTTGATTTAATTAAAAAAATTATAAAATTGAACTCGGGTGAGATCGGACTGTCCGTTCTCGGAACGGAGCGTCCGAAATCAACACCAGCTGTCCAATGAGGTGTCAAATTTGGATCGACATGTTGCGACGATCAGACCGTCCGATTTGGAGAACGGAGCATACGTTCTGCTGGCGAGGACATGTGTCACAAGATCGTGAAAAGTGGCAAATCATGCAGATTAGACCGTCCATTGGTAGGTACTGGACCGTCCTAGGCTTGGTCCGGGAGTTGGCGAGGTGCTCCAGAGCCACAGCGAAGTGGTGCCCAAGTTCTGAGGCAGTCGTCCTCAGCGGGCAGACGACAGACAGAGGTATTCCAAAGTTCTCTATAAATATTTAAGGAGTATGCTATAGCTTAGTTTAGACTTATAGAGAAAGAATTTAATTCATGAGTATTTTGCACTATAGTGCGGACTATAGGCTTGGACTTAGAGCTGGTATAACTTGCCTAGTAAATAATGTACAAAAGTACTGTTTGAGATATCCAGGCTGAGTATGCATGTATTATGTGATTTCATGTTTTATATGAATTTATTTGTATAGCATGTCATGACAGTATGTTTCATACATGAACATCTTGATCTTGTATCTTTGAGATATCTTGTAGTGGGGCGCTCACCCTACGAGTTGTGGATTGTTAGATACGTAAGTCTTGTGTCAGGTCACCGTTATGGTTGGACACTTGTACTAGTATCAGGTCACCATTATCCACTGCATATAGGATCCACCTCCTGATGCGACGGCGCAACGTTTTATATACCCTGGGCCCGGTTTATGAGCTTGTTTCTTGACCTATGTGTCTTAGTACCCGGTACATTTGCATACATGCACATATAATCATTGTATTCTAATACTCTCGTGATGAGCATTTTATGATCACGTTCTCGTACTATTTTTTAGACACCCCATTTGATGGGGCAGTTGCAAGTAGTTATCCTGAATATTTGGAGATTAGGTGGTGACCAATGCATGATTGCGGGGTCAGCCAATAGGTTTTTAACTTTTTGGTATTAAGTTATTCATTTTGTTTGATTTTCCGCAGTATATCTCTGAATATGATTAACTATTGTTTAATTTCATGCCTAAGTTTCTGGTTAGCAGGTAATCATGGTGCGGGTCACTACATTTATGATATAAGAGCATGCAATAAGATTCCTGGGGGCATAGTGTTGATATTTGGGTTATCCTTGTAGGTTATGAGTTGGATATAATGACGATAGCAGTAACAGAAGTTGGAATAGCAGGATACCTAGGATTTTCCAAGATCGTCATTGCCAAGATTGACATCATAGTTTTGTATTATGTGGATCCCAGTAGGATGGAGGTGGAAGAGAAGATCTAGTTTTGAACTCCAGGTACTTCTCGGGATATACTGGAGCATGGGGAAGACGTGATCGTCTAGATTCCCTGTCATCCATAGATACCCCTAAAGATTATCCACTATTACTTGGAGACATTGTCAGGAGGATCTTGTCTCATCTACCAGATAAAGAACCCAAAAATATTGGAAAAATCTGGTAGATTAGTAAGATCTTTTAGATCTTGCGTGGAAGAGGTCTGCTGACATGCTTGTATTGAGTAAGGGCAGATTTGAGAGCATTAAAAGCAACCATCATTGTCTCTGACCATGTGAAAGAATCCCTCTTTAGTAAGGAAGTTAGAGGAAAAGCAATCTGGGCAAAATTGCGGACAAACTTTCTGTAGTACCCAGCTAGCCCCAAAAAGGCTCTAAGATGTTTAATGGTCGTAGGAATGGGCCATAGAAGAATGGCCTGATTTTTTCATTATCTGGCCAAACTCCTTCAACATTAACAATATGGCCTAGATATGACACTTCTGACCGCCCAAAAACACATTTATATTTCTTCGCAAATAGAGAATTATCAACTAGACACTGTAGAACCAATCGAAGATGTTGAAATGTTCATCCAGACTAGTAATGTAAATGAGGATGTCATCGAAGAATACTGTGACAAATTGTCTCAAGAAGGGCTACAAAATTGAGTTCATTGAACTCTCAAATGTAGCAGGGACGTTGCATAACCCAAATGGAATAACAATGAACTCATAATGTACTTCATGAGTGCGGAAGCCTATTTTAAATATATCTGCAGGGGCCATGCGAATCTGGTGGGAACCATCCCGCAAGTCCATCTTAGAGAAGATAGAAGCACCATATAATTCATCGAGCATATCATATATCGTGGGAATAGGGAATTATCAGGGATGGTAATTGAATTCAAGGCATGATAGTCAACATAGAAACGCCACATACCATCATTTTTCTTTACGAGGAGAAAAGGTGTGGGGACCTCGGGTTGAGAATCTTTTTTTAGGGAAAATTATGAATTAACTATGATTGAACCAAACTTGAAACAATATAATCAAATTCAGAATTTTTTTAAAAAAACAAATACACGGACTCCGTGCACAGGTACGTGCATTAACCTGTAGCCAACATTACACGACTGCAAGGTACACGGACCCCATGCCCCCTCTGTGTCTAGGTCCGTGCCCAAGTTTCAAAATTTATGAAGCTACGGTTTTGACACCAGACCACACGGACCCCTGCACGGAGGTTGGCACGGGGTCTGTACCTTTATTTTTCTTCGAAAAGTTCAAGACAGTAGGGTACACGGACCCATACACAGAACATGTACACGGTCCTTGCGCTGCTAAAATAAGCATTCTTCTAAAGCTGTTCTAAATTTGAGAATGGCATAAATTTATCCAATGTACATATATAAGCATGCTCTTAGTCTTTGACCATCTACTAAAATCGAATACATGCATTCCATATCAATCTCATCATCTAGAATACATGATCTCAAGTGTAAACGAGTATTCGACAAGTAGAACATATACAAGACTACATAAGTTGCTATTCTTTAGTATATAACAAGATTCTTATTTTCTACCATATTGACAAAGATTATGTAACATAAATTCTGCTAAAACCCAATTCACCACATGCTAATCTTGATCTCGCTATCCAAGCCACATCTTACCCTCTCATTCCCCAATCTGATGCAATGCACACATACAAACAAAGCAATAGCCGGATAACTCCGATGAGAATAAATCTTATTATGAACGACATGCATATAAAGCATTTAATCACGTAAAGTTCATACAATTCATGTCATTGTAATCTCAATGAACAGAAAAATGTAAACACAAGTAAATCATGGAAGTATAATCAATTTCTTAAATATATTCACATAACCGTTCATCTATGGTATTATCATACCAAAAATATAAACACAATCACCTCTTGAACGGTATACTATAACATGCTCGCATTTATAACGCATAATCTAAACAATAGAAATCTCTATGTTAATGCATAAATGCAATGCATGATGAAAAGCAAGGGGGCTCAAAATCATCACATCAAATCTGAAGGATAGAATCAGTTCTTTGGGATCCCGGAAAAGAATGCACAACAAATCTCCAACCTACACCAGATCGTGGTGGCGTTGAGCTTCTTTTCCCTGGACTTGGTACTCTATATTGTGTAATCTGGCTCTATAAGAAAAATCTATCTCCAATGACACTCAATATAAGTCCAACCGTCCATCTTAATCTTGGCAAATCTGGCTTCAAAATATCAAAGGATTGTGGCTCAAGATGAATGCATAATAATCTATAAGCATTATACCACAATCAACTTGATGTATAACAATCTATAACATCAAAATAAATCATATAAGCATTGCTCAACCAATGAATATCATCTTATAAATCAAGTAGCACAAATAAAAGCAATTAATCATACAAGTATGTGATTTAGGAAACTCGAAGTCGTAACGATCTCGAGTTGTTCTTTCCATCTTATCTTAAGTCTATTCATACCTTTGCTATTAATCTAAACATCTTCAATCTCTTCAAACTCTTGCAAATACTGATCAACACAAGATCTTCAATCTAGCATCAAATTCTGCTTAATCAATCTTAATAGCTCCAAGCATTTGTTGATCCAATATTCATTCAAACTTCAAGTCATTCGAACTCGCCGACTCGACTTTGATATCTTTCAACTCAAATTTGAAATGGGAGTTATATCATCTTAATCATCAGGTCTCAATCCCATAAAGAAGTAAACAACTTCAAGTTTTAATTCAAATGACCGGAATTCAGACCGGCGGCGTAACGATTCGAAATCGGCAAGTCCAACAACATAAACATCATCTTATATATGATCTAAACTTAATATCATCTTCAATACCTCAATTCATACACGTTTTCAACATCCCCAAAAATTCAGAATTTCAAAATTTATACCATAATTCAAAAATATGATCAAACTACGATCTTTTCTTGATCCGTCTTAGATATGCTATCGTCGTATATACTAGAACACGTTTATACAATCAAATCTTATTTCTAACAATATTTTAAAATTAAAACATGGTAAATCTTAATGAAACTTACGTCAAAACATAGCACTCAAATCCGTGATCACAAATATACGATCGATTAAAAATTCTATCGGCCAGATCGATTTTTACCGGAATTTGAAATAAAGAAAATAGTGTTGGAACCCTTTCTTCTTTCTTCCCACGGCAGAATCTGATGTACTTACCTTCCAAATACACGTTTCCTTGAATATATATCACGTGTCATTTCCCACTTGCAAGGCGTATTTGCACTTTAGCCCCTGAACTTCTCATTAATTTCAAATTAGTCTCTGCTCGTGTTTCACCTTCTAATTAACTACTTTTTATATCCAAACACAAAATTAAACTCTTAAATCCCATAAATAATCAATTCAAATATTTTATTCTTTTAATTTAAGAATTCCGAAATTAAAATATTAAAATCCGTAAATCTTCAAATTAAATATTTTCGACCTGAAATTAAAATCACTAATTCCGTAAATTCTCCAATTAATATTTTTTCATATTCGGAATTTAAATATCAAATTCCGTAATTAATAACTTAATATTTACGGGTCTTAAAATTCCTCCCCTCTAAGGAATAATTTCATCCTCGAAATTGCATTCGATCTTACTACTGAATATTGTAAATTGTATAGTTGTCTGAAGTAATACTTACTTTACTTCTGTGAGCTCTAGATATCTTTTCTTATATCTTATCTTATTCTTATTTCTGATCACTTCTTCAATCATATCTATAACCATTGTTCTGTAGTCACTGAATTGACTTACATCTGATCTACTTTTCCTCTTGATCAATATCTATATGGTTATTCTGATTAGCGCCAAGTCTAATAGATTTATGCTCCACATGATTAAATCCACAGGAAAGAGTCTAGCTGATGTTCTTCAGCTTATACACAAGATTCACATCTCATCTATCTGATAACTCCAGATAGATTATTAATCAAAAAGCTAGATGACGAATGCCATCTAAACTACTCACAAGGATCAATTACTGGATCACTTCTTGAATTCCTTTCTGAATGGAATAAGGATAGAACTTTCTTGTTGATCACTCTGTTCAGGCTTCAAAATCTATACCTGACATTCATTTGCTAACTTTGTATATTTTGCTCTGTTCTTAGTCTGTACGGATCAATCTTCACATTCTCTGTCTTTTTTCTTGAATCACATCTGATCTGATGGCTGATATTTCTGAAATATTATCTCAGTATAAAGACAAATTTTCTTTTCTTATCATCTTATAATCAAAACACTGTATCTATGTCTATTAGATAGTTGTCACAGGAATTTCAAGAATCAAGTGGCAAAAGTCAATCAGCTAGTACCGAATCTAGTACTACAGTTCTGAGCATCTCCTCGAAAATCTGGACAGTCATCTCAGACAGTCCATCTATCGGAGGATGGTATAATGAAATCTCATACAACCAAACACTTAGAACATCTGATAATCAATGCCACAATCTATCAAATAAATCTAAAGTCTCTATCTCGACAATAGATTTCAATAATCCTTGCAATCTCATAACATTGCTAATTTCTTAACAGCTATCAAATCATATCTGTATCATATCTAATACATCGTATTCTTAAATCTGTCGAAATCTACCCCAATTTCAATCGCAAAGTCATGATGAATTGAGTAGTTTCAAACTAAAATCTTTCGAAAAGTTGATCTTATTTCGACTCTTAAGTAACTAAACTGTTACATAGACCACTTGATTTCTTCTTTTCTACTTCTTCTAATGGAAATTTAGTATAAAATATTTCAATTCAATTGTATCTGCTTTCATTTTGTTTTACCAATACTAATTTCCAAGTAATTCATACATTTTTCAAACAACGGGATGTATATTAAATCTGTTGGAGTATCTCTCTTTCAGAATCTGATATCCCATTTCTAGCATATCTTGCATAATCAAACGATTATTCTTCTCCAATCCATCCATTTTAATCTGCTGTCTTGTCTCATATCTTTATCTAGCATTCTTAATCGAATTTCTAATTTCTTGATCTAATATCAATGTTGCAAACCAATCTAGCTTAGCTTGGATTGCAACAATTTTGATTGTTTCAATATCTGTCTAGAAACTCAAGCACAAAAGTAAAGATCAGTAATCAATCGATCAAGCATTAATTTAGTTTCTTCTTTCTATTTTCCAACTACTGGCAACTCATGTAATCAACCCATAAATCTTGCTGATACTCTGAATCGGAATTCTATCAATTACGAGCCAAAGACTTCAAGATACACTGAATATACACATCAAAATACCAATGACTCTCGAAATTCTAAATCAAAGGAACTCGCTCAAGTCAATGTCATTCGAAATCAAATATTCTGAATGACAAAATCTGCTAAGTGAAAACAACTCACTTGCATCTCAAAACTAAAAGCGAGTAAATCAAATCAGACTCTAGCGAATAAATAAGAGTCAATCAAAATCGATAGAGGTCAAATAACAAAAAACCTAAGAATCGATATCAAGAGATTCAAGAATCATGATTCTATGATGTAATAGCTTCAATAAAATCAAAGAGAAGGCTCAACTGTAACTGATATTTCTTATTCTCATTTGATATGAGTTTATCAGTTAATTCCCAATTGACAATAGTTGATTATAATCTTATCGAATCAACTTACTGTTGTACAAGTAATAACCACTTCGGTACTAGGATAATTCTTTTGTAATCGATCTTCTAGCTGCTTCTGAAGTTCTTCAGTTCAAGTGGTGCTATTCTATACACATTGTCATAATGACTTCGTAATAGACACCAACTCAATAAAGAACTTCATTCATATTATAGAAAGGTCGGAATATTTCATCGTACTATTTTGGTAAATTCTAACCACTGACATATCTGTCAATTCTAGGTGAAACATCTAGACCTTCTTAAAACTTAAATGCGGAATTTTTTTTAAATAATAAAAATACATATATGTATCACATTTAAAATAAAATACTACTTCTTAGTAGTAACTTAAATAAAAATAAACAAATAAATAATTAAAAAAAGGTTTCATGCATGAAACCAAAATAGTAAATAATACATGTTTGAAACTCTCATATGGGGAAATAATAAAATAGAAATATGCAACTTGTTTTAAAAACTCAACGCCATAAAAATAAATGTATCTTAAAACATCATCTAAAAACTGAAACGGTCACGGGGCCACTGTTCCGTGAGCTCATACATCCTCACCACCGGTAGGAGCTACATAAGTATCATCTGACTCACCTGCACCATATAAGCGTAGTGAGCCTAGGGGCTCAACATGTCTAAACTTGGAAATCAAGGTTTAAACTAATGCATCACATAATCATACTAATACATATACATGATACATGAGCATGCATGGAAACATTTTTCATAACATAAATGCTAAATCATAAATCTTAAGCATAAACATCATCTTTCTTCATCATACATAACATAGTTGAGCATGGTATTTTTGAAACAGTCTATGGTCCTATCCGTAAGTGTGACGCTTATCTATGTCGACTGATCAGTCTCATGAACCAACGTACGTGGCGGTGATAAATAAACTCCTATGGTAGTAAAATACCTCATAAATCATATATCATATGGTGGATAACCACCCTTATGTCACACTACTTCAATTTACATCAAGAAAATATTTTTGCTCAACTCATACATAATCATAATCATATCATATAAAATTTCATGAATGCATGCATTAAAAATTTGTCCGTAATATATATTTAATTTATTTTTTCATAATAAATATACTTATACTTAAAATATAAACTTCATGCATAAAAATAATTAAATATATATTCCGGACTTAGTTATTTTTTATGGGTTGGTCCAGACTGCTGGTCACTCACTCTAAGCCCATTAAACTTAAATAAGAGCCCAATTATCATATTTTAGCCCAAATAACTTAACCAAACTTAACTGGGCCTAAATAAAAATATTTAAGCCCATTAACTTAAATAAACCCAATAAGACACTAGACTGGCCCAAAAATTCTCTGACTGACCCAAAAATTCCCATGGGCTCCCAAGCCCATAAAAATCATTGGGCTAAATTAAATAAATTATTTAAAGCCCAAAATAAAAATATTTGGAAGCCCAAATAATTTTATATCAAATTAATTGGCCCAAAAACCAATTAAAAACTTAAACACTTAAAAGTTAAAAATACTCGAGCCCGACCCACCTAACCCGGACCCGAACCAACCTGAACCGACCCACAAATTACTAGACCCGATCCAGGCCCCAAGACCCGAACCGACCCGAACCTGCCCAAAACCCTAACCCGTTTCCCTCTTGTTCCTTACTCTCGGCTGCGACCAGCTTCTGTTCAGAGGCATCGGCCCCCCTACTCTGGCTACCAAATGGCCGGAGCACCACCACCTACACCTAGAAGACTTCAAGACGTTTCGAGAAATCTAAAAACCAGACCAAACGGAGTCCTAACGAAGGAGAACGAACAAAAACAAAATCTGCCTAATTTCTGCTCGCGCGCTGCGCGCGATGCCGGACTTTCGGCCGTTCGGCCGCCCAACTCCGACCATCACTAGCTAGAGAACTAACTGAGATAACTTCCTCTATGTCTTGGGGTTCTAACCCAATTGGAATCACACTCAACCCATCCTATACAGTGCACACGAACCATTCTCCCAAAACCGCTCAAACTGCGACCTTCTATGCAACCAGAAGATATTGTTTTGGTTCAGACCAACTTTGGCACAAAACACTTGAACCACTCAACCCTAAGGCACCCTAGGACACCCCTTGACCGAGCCCCAGCCTCTGGACCATAACATGCGTGGCAAAAACGTGAGTCATGACCAATCAAGCAAGAACATGCATCAATACAAGGCATACATGCATAAACTCGAAATTTCCATGAAAAATCTGAAATAAAACACATCATGCAAGAGTAATAGCTTATATGGTGGCCAAATAAAAGTTTTAGACATGCCTTTTAATCTTTGAATGGAGAATGATGCGTTTACGAGACTCCGGGACGACGAACAGACCAAAAATCTACGAAGATCAAGCTTGGTCGGCTATGGCGATTGTGAAATCTGAAGAAAACGTGAAGAAGAGAATGGAGAGAAGGATGGAGTCGGCTGATTGAGTTTAGGGTAGGGTAGGCTTTAGTTTTTTTAAATTTTGATAATTAGGATTAATTTAGGATAATAACTAATATAAATTAATGAGGTAGATAATATAACATAAATATAAGATTTTAAACTTTTAAAAATACCTACTAATCTGATATATAATAATAAATCCCAAAATATAATATTAAAGGATTTTTAAAGATCAATAAAAGTAATTAAAATGACTTATTTTGGCCAAAAATCAATTCTTAAATAAATATATAAGTAAATACTAAAATTTTCTTGACAAAATACCTTAAAATATTATTTTAAGGCTCATAAAACTCATAAAATATTTTTGGCTAAGAATTTTGGTATCTCGTCCGTCCGCGGTCCCGTATACGCGATCAAAATATTAAATTCCTTAAAAATCTAGAATTTCCATAATTATGGGTTAAATGCTAAAATAAATTAAATCATGCATATAAATCACATAATATCACATAAATACATTTAACCCTTAATTAAAAAATTAATTTCTCCTAATTATGCATGCGGATTTACGTTTTAAAATTTTCGGGTGTTACAATTCTCCCCTCCTTAAATTGAATTTCGTCCTCGAAATTAAATTACTTACTCAAATAACTCTGGGTAGCGAGTCCTCATGTCTGCCTCGGTCTCCCAAGTGGCTTCCTCCTCGGAATGATTCAGCCACTATACTTTGACCATCGGTATGACCCGCGTCCTCAATCTCCGCTCCTCCCTGTCTAAGATCCGAATCGGCCTCTCCTCAAACGCTAGATCCGGTGCTAACCGCAAAGGCTCGTAATCCAATACATGCGACGGGTTCGTGATGTATCTCCGTAGAATGGATACATGGAAGACGTTGTGCACTGCCGCAAGCCCTGGTGGCAAAGCCAAATGGTAGGCCAACGTGCCAACACTCTCCAAGATCTCAAAAGGCCCAATATACCTCGGATTCAGCTTACCTGTTCGACCAAATCTCATCACCCCTTTCATAGGTGATACCTTCAGAAACACATTATCACCGACGGCAAATTCAAGATCTCGTCGTCGAGTATCAGCATAACTCTTCTGACGACTCTGAGGAGTCCTCATACGATACCGAATCTGGATCACAATGTCTGCAGTCTGCTGTACAATCTCGGGACCAAGTAGAATCCTCTCGCCAACCTCATCCCAATGCACGGGAGATCTGCATCTCCTCCCGTAGAGAGCTGCATAAGAAGACATACCTATAAATGCCTGAAAGCCATTGTTATAGGTAAACTCCACCAACGGCAATCTAGTCTCCCAAGAGCTCTGAAAGTCGATGATACAAGCTCTCAGTAAATCCTCAAGAACCTGGATTACTCTCTCAGACTGACCATCTGTCTGGGGATGGAACGTTGTACTGAATAATAATCTAGTCCCCAATACTGTGTGCAAACTCTTCCAGAAAGCAGATGTAAATCTCGGATCCCTGTCTGATACTATCGACACTGGTATGCTATGCAGTCTAATAATCTCCTTGATATAAAGCTCTGCATACTGTGTCAACGAGTAAGTAGTCCTCACCGGCAAGAAATTAGTTGACTTGGTGAGTCTATCCACGATCACCCATCTAGTTCCCAAGTTTCAGTATCCGAAAAGTCATGCTTCTGCTGCGCACTCTGATTAACAAAATATTAACTTTACTAATCATTTTTTCCTAAACACAACAATCACACTATGCCAAAACTTCATTGATTTTATATGCTTATACACTATACTTATTAATCCTCCAACATTCGTGAGCCGAACTTTTGTTCCCAAGTTTAATTATTAAAGCATATGATTACAATATCAACCCCAATAAATTCAACTTGTAAAGCTTATCCACACTCTAGCCTTCTATAACAAGTTAAACATCTTTGAGTCGAACATCTGCCATTCATCGCAATTTTCTTCAACTTATCCATTTACCACTACACTTTCAACTATCGAACGCTTGAAAATCTTAAATCTCGAGTGCTATAAATTCATGAAATCCAAAAAGTGAATTTAGTGTCAAACGTCATGCACAACATAAATTCTCCTAACGTCAGGAATATGCTTAAAATATATGAATTCTAATTCTGTGGTTAGTTTAGGCTTAAGGCACTTAGATTCTCCTATTGGAGGAGTGAAATTCCCCGAATAGTATTTACATGTCATCGTCTCTAAATAGCATAATAATATAACATTCAATAGTTAATTCCATATCATTTCCTAGTTGCCTCTATTTATAGTCCATGAAATCTGAACTCCTCAAAATCAAAATACTAAGTCAATTACCTAATAAACTGAATAATCCGCTCATAAGTAATACATGTTGGTCCCATGTACAGTCAAAACACAACCAATACCTTTTTGCTCATGCATCCCAAAAATGTTGGTGGAGACACTCCTATAACATGACCCAATAATTCAAATTTATACAACCCAAGGATATTGAAAGAACATCAATACAAATACTTATACACAATTAATCCCAACGTAAAATGAAAGTATCGAGATAACAATTATAATATCAAATCATTACGCTGACTCGTGATTATTCCAAGTGTTTCAAATACCCATACGTGCGTAGAACCAACAACCCAAATTCACAAACTACTCAACTCTTAACAAAAGAAATCACTCCAAAAATATATATTCATATATATCGTCAACTCTTAAGCCATATCTAAAGCTTATATTATACTTGACATCGAAACCAAAATTTATAACAATTGTATTATGCCACATCTGACCGATTACACAAACCTATAAAAATTTACACCTTCATCATTCGGTCATCACAACATCTATAAGTCAGGCTGACAAGTTCCAAAACCTATTTATTTAAATGTAGTGACTTGAACGTCAAACCCAATACAGCTTACTTGGTAACACCAACCATGAGACCCTTAAGTATTATAAAAAATTATCCAATTCTTTATCAAACTAACTCCACAATTATTCTTATTCTCAAAGATTCAAGAACCTAATACATGCAAAACATGTTTATCATCAATTTATACCTCATATAATTAAGAGTACAAACTTAAAACCACAAACCATCAAACTATAACATTATGGTACAAGTGTCATCTCCAAGAAAATCATGACTTCTTCGTCAAAGGAAAAACCTTAATAGTTAAATGAATGACAATACGGTATCTGTGAACCCAACTAGCATAATTTGACACATGCGAACTTAATTCCCAAAAATATATACTAGACTCTATAAAGTAACATTTTAAATTCACCAAAGAAGAAAATGATACAACCCTCGATTAATCATTCTTGCGAGGAATCCTACTCTTTCCTCAAGAAATAATTCTATTGCTATCACAAAAACTTAATGCCTCTTATCGAAATTTACCTTTATTGTTCTATTTATCGCTACACCTTCATAAAAAAAATTTCTTGATAGGCCCGCTACCTCTTACCATCACCAACCCAATAATTTACCAATGAAATCATTCTAACTTAAAATCAATAAGTTACTACAAAAAAAAATTCAAGTGACAACCTAAATATCAAACTTAGTTTCAACAAAATAAAACCAAATTCCCAAATTCAAAATTTCTTGAGGTCAACCTGTCGTATAACATGTCTTGGGGCATACTGCATCACCACATATTCTTCACATAAATCGCAATGCATAACTAAGTATTTTAAAACTTTGCTAACATGAAATCTTAAATCATTACATATGCTCCTTATAGATCATAAGAAAAAAAATTTAAAACTTACAGACCGATAGTGAGATTTCTGAGCTTCACGTGGCAGATGGATACTCTCCAAAGACCGTGCTTTGATACCAATTGAAACATCTAGACTTTCTTAAAACTTAAATGCGGAATTTTTTTTTAAAAATAATAACAATACATATATGCCCATACATATATGTATCACATTTAAAATAAAATACTACTTATTAGTAGTAACTTAAATAAAAATAAACAAATAAATAATTTAAAAAAGGTTTCATGCATGAAACAAAAATAGTAAATAATACATGTTTGAAACTCTCATATGGGGAAATAATAAAATACAAATATGCAACTTGTTTTAAAAAATCAACGTCATAAAAATAAATGTATCTTAAAACATCATCTAAAAACTGCAACGGTCACGGGGCCACTGTTTCGTGAGCTCATACATCCTCACCACTGGTAGGAGCTACATAAGTATCATCTGACTCACCTGCACCATATAAGCGTAGTAAGCCTAGGGGCTCAACATATCTAAACTTGGATATCAAGGTTTAAACTAATGCATCACATAATCATACTAATACATATACATGATACATGAGCATGCATGGAAACATTTTTCATAACATAAATGTTGAATCATAAATCTTAAGCATAAACATCATCTTTCTTCATCATACATAACATAGTTGAGCATGGTATTTTTGAAATAGTCTATGGTCCTATCCGTAAGTGTGACGCTTATCTGTGCCGACTGATCAGTCTCATGAACCAACGTACGTGGCGGTAATAAATCACCTCCTATGGTAGTAAACTACCTCATAAATCATATATCATATGGTGGATAACCACCCTTATGTCACACTACTTCAATTTCCATCAAGAAAATATTTTTGCTCAACTCATACATAATCATAATCATATCATATAAAATTTCATGAATGCATGCACTGAAAATTTGTCCGTAATATATATTTAATTGATTTTTTCATAATAAATATACTTATACTTAAAATATAAACTTCATGCATAAAAATAATTAAATATATATTCCAGGCTTAGTTATTTTTCATGGGTTGGTCCAGACTGCTGGTCACTCACTCTAAGCCCATTAAACTTAAATAAGAGCTCAATTATCATATTTTAGCCCAAATAATTTAACTAAACTTAACTGGGCCTAAATAAAAATATTTAAGCCCATTAACTTAAATAAACCCAATAAGACACTAGACTGGCCCAAAAATCCTCTGACTGACCCAAAAATTCCCATGGGCTCCCAAGCCCATAAAAATCATTGAGCTAACTTAAATAAATTATTTAAAGCCCAAAATAAAATTATTTGGAAGCCCAAATAATTTTATTTCTAATTAATTGGCCCAAAAACCAATTAAAACCTTAAACACTTAAAAATTAAAAATACTCGATCCCGGCCCACCTAACCCAGACCCGGACCGACCTGAACCGACCCAAAAATTACCAGACCCGATCCAGGCCCCAAGACCCGACCCGGACCTGCCCAAAACCCTAAACCCTTTTCCCTCTTGTTCCTTACTCTCGGCTGCGACCAGCTTCTGTTCAGAGGCATCGGCCGCCCTACTCTGGCAACCAAATGGCCTTCCGGCCGTTCGGCCGCCCAACTCCGACAATCACTGGCTAGAGAAATAACTGAGATAACTTCCTCTGTGTCTTGGGGTTCTAACCCAATTGGAATCACCATCAAACCCGTCCTATACAGTGCACACGAACCATTCTCCCAAAACCGCTCAAACTGCGACCTTCTATGCAACCAGAAGATATTGTTTCGGTTCAGACCAACCTTGGCTCAAACCACTCAAACCACTCGACCCTAAGGCACCCTAGGACACCCTTGACCGAGCCCTAGCCTCTGGACCATACCATGCTTGGCAAAAACGTGAGTCATGACCAATCAAGCAAGAACATGCATCAATACAAGGCATAATGCATAAACTCAAAATTTCCATGAAAAATCTGAAATAAAACACATCATGCAAGATTAATAGCTTATATGGTGGCCAAATAAAAGTTTTGGACATGCCTTTTAATCTTTGAATGGATATTGATGCGTTTACGAGACTTCGGGACGGCGAACGGACCAAAAATCTACGAAGATCAAGCTTGGTCGGCTATGGAGATTGTGAAATCTGAAGAAAACGTGAAGAAGAGAATGGAGAGAAGGATGGAGTCGGCTGATTGAGTTTAGGGTAGGGTAGGCTTTAGTTTTTTTAAATTTTGATAATTATGATTAATTTAGGATAATAACTAATATAAATTAATGAGGTAGAAAATATAACATAAATATAAGATTTTAAACTTTTAAAAATACTTACTAATCTGATATATAATAATAAATCCCGAAATATAATATTAAAGGATTTTTAAATATCAATAAAAGTAATTAAAATGACTTATTTTGGCCAAAAATCAATTATTAAATAAATATATAAGTAAATACTAAAATTTTCTTGACAAAATACCTTAAAATATTATTCTAAGGCTCATAAAACTCATAAAATATTTTTGGTTAAGAATTTTGGTATCTCGTCCGTCCGCGGTCCCGTCTACGCGATCAAAATATTAAATTCCTTAAAAATTTAGAATTTCCATTATTATGGGTTAAATGCTAAAATAAATTAAATCATGCATATAAATCACATAATATCACATAAATACATTTAACCCTTAATTAAAAAATTAATTTCTCCTAATTATGCATGCGGATTTACGTTTTAAAATTTTCGGGTGTTACACTAGGTGTGTTCTATACTAGTCCAGTACATCGACTAGAATTCTTCCGACACTCTTCCAAATTAATCTTAGTATACCCAGTACTGGAATAAAAAGAATCTTATTTTCTGAAACTCATATCAAGTAATTCTCTAGTCACTTCTATTGTAGATCTAACTTAATCACTGCACGGAATTAATCAATTGTTCACGGGTATCTTATCCTTGCATTAATATCTACAATGCCTTCTAGCTAAATACCCAAAGTCTTATATTACTGAGTTCAATCCTATTTCCTCAAACACGTATTTAATCTTTTCTGTCTAATCTTCCAAATGTGTTTCATCTACTTAAAAGCAATAATTCAACAAATATAATTAGTAAAAGCTTAACAGATAAAGATTGTAGCATAACAAATTACTGATTTATGAATGTATGCAATGAAATTCAATATATAAGCAGGTTAACTAGAATTAACTCAATTACCTGCAATATTATTATCTGGTGCATCTTGAGCCCAATCTTCTGTACTCGCTTATTTCCTATGAGATTATTCTCTATTCGAATTTCCTCTTGATCTTCTTCAGCTAGTCTCTTATGTCTTAAAATACAAGCTCTTAGACTGAATTGATCTTTGCTGCTGTCGTCACTACCTCTTGCTTCATAGCTTTACTGCAATGAAATCAGTAATGGAGGTGATGATCATAGTTTTTGCAACTACAGAGGCGTGAATGAAATTCCACTCTGCCTCGTACAACCAGTTCATGGTTTCTTTGTTCTGTCAATGGCTTCAATCAACTCATTTGAATTGCCATTCTTTTAGTTTGGCAAATTCTGCTATTCTATCTTCTCAATCAAATACAGAGAGAACTTTATGATAAAAATTCTGTTTACATACCTGCCAAACCATTTCAGTACCACTGCTATTCAACAATCTCTTCTGCACAAGTCACCAACTTCTTGCTAAGTCATGGAATTGATATAAAATCGGGCCGGTCTATGTTCATCTGAGTATTCGCCACTCGAACAATTAATCCAGCTCTACAAGTCAACCTCCTATAGTTATAACATATTCTGTATCTTTTTGAGTTGGTGATTAATAGCTCTGGAGTTGTTCAACTAACATCTTTTTCAATTAAATCATCATATCTATCGGTTCAAAACTTACCACAGCAGTGCTCGTTATGTTTGATGTACTCAATCTGTCTGAAAAATCTGTCTTACGCTATTACAAAAGCAATATATAATGCAGAGATGATAAAATACAATTCAGTATAACATCATATAATCTCATGCTTCTGCATATATTACATGCTCGCAAATTCTCCTGCTTTTCAATTAATACATGCTTACAGCGAATTCAAATATTCAGATGAATTCAAGAAATCATGTATGCACATCAGCATCTAAGCATGTAATTCTAAAATCAGTAGAGCAAGCAGTGTTCAATCAATAAATCATGTTCGCATACAATTCATCAACTCAAGTAAAGCATTAATCATGCAATACTATCAATGCATGCAACTCATTCTACCCCGCTCAACTTTTATCTGAGTCCAAGAACTTTTCGCTCTGATACCACCTGTTGTGAGGACCTCGGGTTGTGAATCTTTTCTTAGGGCAAATTATGAATTAACTATGATTGAATCAAACTTGAAACAATATAATCAAAGTCTGAATTTTTTTAAAAAAAAATACACGGACTCTGTGCACAGGTCCGTACATTAACATGTAGCCAACATTACACGGCTGCAAGGTACACGGACCCCGTGCTCTGTCCGTGTCTAGGTCCGTGCCCAAGTTTCAAAATTTATGAAGCTACTGTTTTGAATCCAGACAACACAGACCCCTGCACGGAGGTTGGCACGGGGTCCGTGCCTTTCTTTTTCTTCGAAAAGTGCAAGACAGTAGGGTATACGTACCCATACACAGAGCATGTACAGGGTCTGTGCCATGCTAAAAGTAGCATTCTTCTAAAGTTGTTCTAAATTTGAAAATGGCATAAATGTATCCAATGTACATATATAAGCATGCTCTTATTCTTTGACCATCTACTAAAATCAAATACATGCATTCCATATCAATCTCATCATCTAGAATACATGATCTCAAGTGTAAAAGAGTATTCGACAAGTAGAACATATATAAAACTACATAAGTTTCTATTCATCATATAACAAGATTCTTGTTTTCTACCATATTGACAAAGATTATGGAACATAACTTCTGCTAAAACCCGAGTCACAACTTGCTAATCTCTATCTCGCTATCCAAGCCACATCTGACTTGCTCATTCACCAATCTGATTCAATGCACACATACAAACAAAGCAACAGCCGGATAACTCCGGTGAGAATAAATTTCAGCATGAAAGAGATGCATATAAAGCATTTAATCATGTAAAGTTCATAAAATTCATGTCGTTGTAATCTCAATGAACCGAAACATGTAAACACATGCAAATCATGGAAGCATAATCAATTTCTTAAATCTATTCACACAACCGTTCATCTATGGTATTATCATACCAACCATATAAACACAATCACCTCTTGAACGGTATACTATAACATGCTCTCATTTATAACGCATAATCTAAAGAATAGAAATCTCTATGTTAATGCATAAATTCAATGCATGCTAAAAAACAAGGGGGTTCAAATCATCACTTTAAATCTGAAGGATAGAATTGGTTCTTTGGGATCCCGAAAAAGAATGCACAACAAATCTCCCACCTAATTACCCGATCATGGTGGCTTTGAGCTTCTTTACCTTGGACTTAGTACTCTATATTGAGTAATATGGCTTTAGAAAAAAAATATATCTCCAATGCCACTCAATATAAGTCCAACCGTCCATCTTAATCTTGGCAAGTCTGGCTTCAAAATCTCAAAGGATTGTGGCTCAAGATGAATGCATAATAATCTATAAGCATCATACCACAATCAGGTAGATATATAACAATCTATAACATCAATATAAATCATATAAGCATTGCTCAACCAATGAATATCATCTTATAAATCAAGTAGTACAAATAAGAGCAATTAATCATACAAGTATGTGATTTAGGAAACTCGAAGTCTAACGATCTCGAGTTGTTCTTCCTATCTTATCTTAAGTCAATTCATACCTTTGCTCTTAATCTAAACATCTTGAATATTTGCAAACTCTTGTAAATGCTGATCAACACAATCTCTTCAATCTATCATCAAATTTTGCTTCAATCTTAATAGCTCAAAGCATTCGTTGCTCCAATCTTCATTCCAACTTCAAGTAGTTCGAACTCGTCGAATCGACTTTGATATCTTTCAACTCAAATCTGAAATGGGAGTTATATCATCTTAATCATCAGCTCTCAATCCCATAAAGAATTAAACAACTTCAAGTTTTAATTCAAATTACCGGAATTCAAACCGGCGGCGTAACAATTCGAAATCGGCAAGTCCAACAATATAAACATTATCTTATCTATGATCTAAACTTAATATCATCTTCAATACCTCAAGTCATACACATTTTCCGCAGCCCCAAAAATTCAGAATTTCAAAAATTATACCGTAATTCAAAAACATGCTCAAATGGCGATCTTTTCTCGATCCGTCTTAGATACGCTATCGTCGTATATACTAGAACACGTTTATACAATCAAATATTAATTATAACATTTTAAATTTCAAAAATGGTAAATATTATTGAAGCTTACGTCAAAATGTAGCACTTGAAGCTGTGATCACAAATATACGATCGATTAAAAATTCTACCGGTCGGATCGATTTTTACCGGAATTTGAAATGGAGAAAATAGTGTTGGAACCCTTTCTTCTTTCTTCCCATGGCTGAATCTGATTTACTTACCTTCCAAATACACGTTTCCTTGTATATATATCACATGTGACATTTCCCACTTGCAAGGAGTATTTGCACTTTAGCCCTTGAACTTCTCATTAATTGCAAATCAGCCCTTGCTCGAGTTTCACCTTCTAATTAACTCTTTTTTATATCCAAACTCAAAATTAAACTCTTAAATCCCATAAATAATCAATTCAAATTTTTTTTTAATTTAAAAATTCTGGAATAAAAATTTTAAAATCCGTAAATCCACAAATTAAATATTTTTGACCCGAAATTAAAATCTCTAATTCAGTAAATTCTCCAATTAATATTTTCTCATATTAGGAATTTAAATCTCAAATTCCGTAATTAATAACTTACTATTTTCAGTCTTTAAAAAATGTGAGGAAAAAGGTCTTGTGCTATTACAAATTAAACCTAAATGCAAAATTTCTTCTATCAAACGTTCGATTTCTGTTTTCTAGAAATGGGTGTATCTATAAGGGCGAGTATGGACTGGAAAGTGTGTTAGAACCTAATGGGGGAAAATTTAAATTCTATTGACAACTTTAGCAATTTAAAGTGATTATGAAAAAACGCCAGCGGAAGACTTAAAGAAATCAAAAATAAATGCGAAAAATAAATGCGGTAAATAAATAAAGCAGTAAAGAGATACGATATGTTTATGGAAGTTCGATGATAAATCGTCTACGTCTCCCCTTCTTGGTTAAGGTCGATTTAACCAAGGATCCACTAGCACCGCAACGTCTTGGCCTTGATGGCTCCAAGGATAGCCTTACAACAACAAAACGATCACCGCGTCAACCTTTACAACTCGATAAAATTTTGAATTAAGGGCTCCAAGGATAGCCTCACAACAACTCAATGAACTCGGCTTCACACTCGAATATTTAACGATGATTTTTCTCAAGCACTATACAACTCGATAACACAAATGTATTTGAGACACTTGAAATATCCTTAAAAGTTTTGATGGATCGCTCAATATATGCTTGAATAGATGAGAGAATTGTTGGATGAGTTGATGATTGAAATGACCTCGGAATGGATCTATTTATAGTGCTGATTCAAGTGCGTTCGGACCGTCTGATTTGGCTTCGGAGCATCCAAACCGTGCTAGTTCAAATTCAAAATATGAGGCTGAGTAGCTGTTCGGACCGTCCGAACTAGGCTTCGGATCATCCGATCGGCTGCAATAAATTCACTATCTGTCAAAATTCTTTCGACAAAATCTTTCAACGTCGTAAAGAGATCGGGCCATCCGATCATGTCTTCGGATCCTCCGATCTTGGGCTTCGTGTCCTCCGAACTTCACTCCGAAGAATAAAATATTCATTATATAGTTCATACCGTCTGAACCACCTTCAGATGGTCCGAACTCAGCTCCGTGTCCTCCGAACTTCACATCCGAACTTTAAATAATTGCTAGAAATTCTTCGGACCGTCCGAACACTTCTTCGGATCGTTCGAACTCTGCAGTCCGAAAACTTGAAATATTTTCTTCTTTTTTTGGTTATCGGTACTTGCTTCCAATATATTTATTTGACGAGAAATACAAATATCTGCAAATTTATCAATTGAAAATATTAGTAACAATTAACCTAGTTTTGTAATCATCAAAACATAATATTTGAGACTTGTTAATGCAATAAAAACATTAATCTCACTACACGAGATTTGTATGCGTTTAAGGCGTAACATTCTCCCCCTTTTTGGTGATCATAAAACTTGGTTAAATAGGGGAAATAAATATGCATTAAATAAATAGCATACGATTTTAAATAACTCCCCCTCAATTTAAACAACATATTTTTAAAAAAAATAAACATATTATTTTTATAAATTTTATTCTCCCCCTTTTTGCGATAATTAAAAAGATAAATAAAGAGAGACAAATAAAAATAAGCCAAATTTCATTTAAACAAATAAATATTACATTTTAAAAAAACAACTAATAAATATTACAACTTTAAATGCAAAAATAAATACTAAGCATCGTAGTCATTCCGTGGCAGAGGATGAGCCATGAAGTGGTCAAATCGAGACTCCAACATAGCAACTCGAGTATTCATAGCATCGATAGACGCTGTGGAAGTGACAAATGGCTGGCTAAGCTCCCTTAAATGCGACCGACATTCGTCTCTAGACGATGAAAAGTCTCAAAAAGACGATCAGAAGGAAATTGGTTTAAAGGGGTTGGAGGAACCTCAGGAATCTGAAAAGGAAGATCGCCAAGGTTAGTAGCAAAGAACTGAAAACCAAAAGAATAAGCTTCTTCAGTAGGAGGTACGTTGGGAAATCCCCTCTCCTGAACGGAAGGACGAAGATCTGAATAGCGAATGAAAAAATCAGTAGTGGGATGGAACTTGGACAAGGCACGAGTTGGGTTGTCAACCCAACGGGAGAAAACTGGATTCCAAGATATATCCATCTTGGTAATAGTGGAATGGTTGAAGATGTTAGTATCAGGAATGGGTAAGTTGTAGTGACCCTTACCGAGATCACCTACTAATCAGAAACATAAACATGCAATTAACTTAATAAAAAATTAAACCAGAATTAAACTGCGGAAGCATAAAACAATATACAATCCCAAGGAAAGGAATCTGTAAATACCCAAATAATTATACAACCAAATCGAATACTGTAACATCCCAATACATCGAAATAAAACCCTAGGCGAAGCCCAGATGGCCATCCACTTCCTAGTCCCTCCTGGATATACCCGCCTCATCCAATCGCAAACCTGCCCCATGCAATAGGGTGTGCAGATACACAAAGTATGAGACGTGAGCATAAAACGCTCATCACGAGAGTATGAGTATACCGCATTATATAAATACATGAATGCAATTGTACTGCCTACTAAAACTAGAGGCCAAGGATCAGGTAACAAAGACAAACCGGGCCCTGGTATGTAGCATGCTGTGCCGTCGCTTCAAGAGGTGGCTCCCATACCAAAATACCAGTGGATACTCCGGACCCAAATCGATGGAATTAAGGGGATAGGGCAAAACCCTACTACCAGACATCTCAAAAGAGATAGATCAATATGCAAATGCATGCAGCATAAAATCATGTCATATAAATCATGCAGTCACATAATCATGCATACTTAGTCTGTGAGACCCCTGTCCCACATGGGAAAAATAAAAGCTTTAAAATGAGTTTAAAAATGGGCTACAATGGACTTCTATAACAACTTGAGTTAATCATTTTCGTAAAGCGAGGATGAATACGAAGTAGTTGCTATAGGAGTCCATTGTGTGCAGTCGCGCAGGCGCGGGCCTAAGCATGGGGCGTGACAGAATGGTATCAGAGACGGTCACCAGCCAAAAATAAGTGCTATGCGGGGCAAAGTGCTACATGCATGGGAGCCACCTCTTGAACCTGCGGGGCAAAGTGCTACGTGCGTGGAGCGACCTCTTGAACCTGCGGGGCAAAGTGCAACATGACGGGAGCCACCTCTTGAACTCATAGGAGCCACCTCTAGATTCCCGGTGTTGGTGGATTGAGAGTTCAGGTCGCGATGAGGACGTCGCGTTCTGAAGGAGGGGTGATTGTGAGACCCCTGTCCCACATGGGAAAAATAAAAGCTTTAAAATGAGTTTAAAAATGGGCTACAATGGACTTCTATAACAACTTGAGTTAATCATTTTCGTAAAGCAAGGATGAATACGAAGTAGTTGCTATAGGAACCCATTGTGTGCAGTCACGCAGGCGCGGGCCTAAGCCCGAGGCGTGACACAGTCAGGATATCTCGAACAGTAATTTCGTACCTCAGCTACTAAGAAAGCTCTACCAGTTCTAGGTCCACACCTATAGTCCGCACTACATTGCCAAATTATACTAATATCATTATATTACTCCAATAGCCTTAACTAAACTATTTCATAATCCTAAATATTTTTAGGAAGCAAAAGCTATACCTGCATCCGTCGTTAGCCCGTTGCTGTCGCTTGCCTCAAAACTAAGGCACAGCTCTGCTACGACGCCTGGACCGCTATGCCACTTCCGGATTTCCAATGAGACGCCTAGAATTCCCTAGATCTAAGTTAGAAGGCTAAGGAATCAAGAGAGAAGAGAGGAAGGTGCGAATTGCAAATGAACCTAGGCACCTCTATTTATAAACAGAGAACGAAACGTCTGTTTTGCCATCGTTGCGTCTGTCCTACTAATGCTGCGTCCGATTGTCACATAACGGTCGTAAGCAATGACATCATCTTGCTAACATCATGGATGACATCAGCTGACCAGAACGTTGCATCCGTTTTACCCGACCCTCTGGGCCATTTCTGATCATTCTAGGTCCATTTTCGGACTCCGTTAATCCATTAGGAATTCCCTTAATCATGTTTTAATTAATCTAAACATGATGACTTGATTAATATACTCAATAATCATTAATTTCGGATACGGGTTACTACATTCTCCCCCACTTAAGATATTTCGTCCTTGAAATCAGATCTTAAGTACTAAAAGTAAAACAACATGCATAAACATTATTTTATTCAGATGAAACTTTTTACAAAGTGCAACTTAGTACGATACTGGAATAAAAATAACTCAGGATGTTCTGAACGCATTCTGCTCTCAAACTCCCAAGTGGCTTCTTCAGTTCCTCGGCGCTGCCACTAAACTAAAACCATAGGAATAACTTTATTCCGCAGCACCTTATCCTTATGATCCAGAATACGAACTGGCCTCTCTACATAGGTCAAATCAGTATCCACTTAAACTTCAGACGGCTGCAGAATATGAGATTGATCTGCCACATTCCATCGCAACAATGATACGTGGAACACGTCATTAATACTAGACTGATATGGTGGCAAGCCTAGTCGATAAGACAAATCTCCAATGCTTTCTAAGATCTCAAACGGACCAATAAATTTGGGAGACAGCTTACCCTTGAGACCAAATCTGAGAATCCTGCGAAAAAGTGAAACTCTCAGAAATAATTTCGCCTCGACATCAAACTGTAGAGGCCTACGCATAGTACTAGCATAGCTGGCCTGACGATCCTGTGCAGTCTTAATCCGTTTTTTGATCTGATCAACAGTATCTGCGGCCTGCTGGACTGACTCTGGTCCCTCGGTCTGTCTCTCCCCCACTTCTTCCCAGAAGAGTGGAGTACGACAACACCTTCCGTACAAAGCCTCAAAAGGTGCCATCCCAATGCTAAAATGATAGCTGTTGTTGTACGCGAACTAAATCAATGACAAATGATCCTGCCAGGCTAAACCAAAATCCATAGTACACGCCCAAAGCATATCCTCCAAGGTACGGATAGTGCACTCCGTCTGACCATCTGTCTCCAGATGATAGGCAGTACTCAAACTGAGAGTAGTGCCCATGGCACGCTGAACACTCCCCCAAAATCTGGAAGTAAACCTGGTGGGTCTCGATCACTGACAATGCTCACAGGCACTCCATGAAGTCGAACGATCTCTTGGATGTACAACCGATTCATACGATCAACAGTGTACTCTCGGCTATAGGGAATGAAATGTGCTGAGTTGTTGAGTCGGTCCGCTACAACTCAGATAGCATCACAATTCCTCGAGGATACCGGTAAATGGGTCACAAAATCCATTGTGATAAGCTCCCATTTCCACTCAGGAATAGGCAGACTGTGAAGTAAACCTCCAGGTCATCGGTGCTCTGCCTTGACCTGCTGAAAAACCAAGAATTTCAAAAAATACTGATACACGCTGCATTTCATTCATTTCCACCAAAACCGAGTACGCAGATCCTTGTACATTTTGTTGCTCCCTGGATGAATACTCAACTTAGTGCGATGTGCCTGATTCAAAATCTCCCCCGCAGATCCTCATCCTCTGGAATCACAAGCCGACCCGACAATCACAGAAAACCATCTGACTGATAGTGAAATCCAGATGTACTACCCTCGTTGGCTAAATGAGCCAAACGGCTGGGTCTTCGGATCGGACATATGAGCATCCCGAATCCGCGAATACAAAGCTCACTCAGATAATATCGCAAACATCTGGATACCCTGCATACCTTTCTTGTGCTTGAAGGTATACCCTGAAGAACAACAAGTCTCGATCTCGTGAGACATCGAACAAGTTTGAAGTGCGGATAATCGCACTTTGCGGCTCAAGGCATCAGCAGTGAGATTAGCAGATCCCGGATGGTACTTAATCTCGCAATCATAGTCGTTAAGCAAGTCCATCCAACACCTTTGTCTTATGATCAACTCCGTCTGTGTGAACAAAGTTTTGAGACTCTTGTGGTCTGTGAAGATCTCAAACCTCTCACCATAGAGATAATGACGCCAAATCTTCAAAGCGAACACGATAGCTGCCAACTCCAAATCATGCACTGGATATCTATCCTCGTGAACCTTCAATTGTCTAGAAGCGTATGCGATTACATGCCCATGTTGAGTCAGAACACAACCTACTCCCTGAAGAGAAGCATCTGTGTAGACCACATACCCTCCAGATCTTGACGGTAATGCCAACACAGGCGCAGAAGTCAACCGTCGTCGAAGCTCACAAAAGCCCTCCTCACACTCGTTCCGGGTGAGCTGAGTAAATGGTTGAGCTATCTGCGAGAAATTCGTAATGAAGAGACAATAATATCCTGCCAGACCCAAAAAACTACGGATCTCAGCAAACGTCGTCGGCCGTGACCAGGTAAGCACAACCTCAATCTTGCTGGGATCAACATAAATTCCATCCCTGGATATGATATGACCAAGAAAGACCACTCGATCCATCAAGAACTCGCACTTACTCAATTTGGCGTACAACTGCTCATCCCTAAGAGTCTGTAGCATCAATCGCAAGTAAGAAGCATGTTCATCTGCATCACGCGAATACACCAGAATGTCGTAAATGAAAACCACGACAAACTTATCCAAAAATTCCTAGAAGAAGCGGTTCATCAGATCCATGAATATATCCGTTGCATTAGTCTACCCAAACGACATCACTAGAAACTCGTAATGCCCATAGCGAGTACAGAATGCAGTCTTGGATATATCCTAATCTCGGACTCTAATCTGATGATACCCAAATCTCAAGTCAATCTTGGAGTAAAGCAAAGTACCCTGCAACTGATCAAACATATCATCAATACGAGGAAAAGGATACTTGTTCTTCACAGTAACTCGATTCAACTGCCGATAGTCAATGCACAACCGCATAGACCCATCCTTTTTTTTACAAAGAGAACAGGAGCTCCCCAAGAAGATACACTAGGATGAATGTACCCCTTGTCCAAAAGATCCTGCAACTGATTCTTCAACTCTCGCATCTCTGATGGAGCCAGACGATACGGTACTTGAGAAATAGGCAAAGTGCCCGGCATCAACTATATGCCAAACTCGACTTCCCTAATAGGCAGAAAATCCGGAATCTCATCTGGAAATACATTTGGGAATTCATTCACAACTGGTATACACTCTATACCACTGAAGCTCGGTAGGTACTCAACATGTCTATCCTCCTAATACAATCAAAGTTTTCCATCGTAAGAACCATGAGATTCGCTACCAGAATGTTCCCTTCAAACTCTAAAGGGCAACCCATCACTAGACGTTTGGCCAATGCCGATTGACCCGTCGGAGTAGAAACAAAAATCACTACGTCTAGTGCAATGCATGGTAAGTTATGCTTCTTAACAAAACGTGCAGAAATGAAGGAATAAGATGCACCAGTGTCAATGAGTACAAGAGCAGGTATGCCATATAACAAAAATGTACCTGCGATGACCTTCTCATTCTCCTCCACTGCCTTATCATGCCTCAAGGCAAACACCTGACTAGAAGTCCGCGGTTTCAGATGAGAACTCCCAGCAGACTATCCCTGCGACCTCTGCTTAATGGTAGCCTGATAACCCGATCCTGAACCAGAACCAGAACCGCCTCCCCCAGCTAATGGACAATACATCCGAAGATGACCAACCTCTCCACATTGAAAGCATGCTCCAGAAGCTTTACGGTATTTGTCTGTCGGATGATTCTTCCCACAATGATCACATTTCTCTTTCTTCCCAAAACGAACACCACCACCGGAACCAGAGGAATAAGAAGTAGATCCAGACTTCTTGAAAGACTGACCACGGGGACCCAAAGAACTCGCAGGCCTAGACTAAGAGAAAGACCTATTACGCCAAATGCTATACTCCGCCTGGTGACATCGGCTCATCAATCCCTCATAAGTAATATCATCACCAACTGCTACCCGGTCATGAATCTCTGGATTAAGGCCCTGAAGAAACAGATTATACTTCATCTCGGAGCTGTTAGCAATCTCAGGGCAATAGCATAACAAGTCAAAGAAATTCTGTTGTTACTCGTCAATCGACATGGCTCCCTGACGTAGACCCAACAACTCGCTCGCCTTCGCCTAGCGAAGTGCAGGAGGAAAATAAAACATCTGAAAAGCTGTGCGGAACTCGTCCCAAGTGGCAACCCCTCTCGCCGCAATGAATGGTGCAGAAGTGAACCTCCACCACTTAAGGGCTCGTCCCTCCAATATATAACCAAACGTCTCCATCTTCTGCTCCTTATACAGCGGAATGTCTGAAAGCAACTCTCCATGCGCTCTAACCAGTTCTTAGCATCCTTAGGAGTCTCTCCCCCAACCAAGGGCTTAGGACCCATCTGCATGAATCCATGCATACTGAAACAACGATGATCATCATGACGACGATGATGGAGCTCCCGAAGACGATCACGATCACCATCTCCCCAGTGTCCACCTCCACTACCATGGCTACTCTGATCACCGTGATCCTCCATCTACAAAATTACCTCACGATTATCTTATGCAGAATCTATATCCCAAGATTACTATTCATGCTTTGATACCATAAATTTAGAGACACTTAACAAGATCACCTACAAATCAAAAACTTAAGAATGTAATTAACTTAATAAAACAGTAAACCAGAATTAAACTGCGGAAACATAAAATAATATACAATCCCAAGGAAAGGAATCTGTAAATATCAAAATAATTAAACAACCAAATCGAGTACTATAACATCCCAATACATCGAAATAAAACCCTAGGCAAAGCCCAGCTGGCCATCCACTGCCTAGTCCCTCCTGGATCCACCCGCCTCATTCAAACGCAAACCTGCTGATAAGTGCATTTTATGCAGTTAATTTATTTATAATTTGACTTGACTTTTGTGATGTATCGAGTGGATATTATGTGTATTTGTTGTTGTTTTTGTGAGTTGCAAGGATTTGAAGAAAAGTAGCAAGAAGAAGCGGAAAGACGAATTATAGACAGCAAAGTTCAGAAAATTACTGGGGATGCTAGAAACATTTAAATCCGATCTCCACCATTCAAATTAAAGCTTAGGATGCTTTGAAGATGCTGTAAAAATTTCAGCTCGATCCGACGATAACTTCGGATATGATTTTTGCAATAATGCTGCGCATTGGAGACAAGTTGCAGCGCCCCAGTGCCATAAAACTGGCGCTTCAGCGCCCGACGTGTAGTGACCCGTATGAAATCACCTACTAACTGGCAACTAATAGCATGCATTAAACTTAATACAGCAATATACTTAACAGAGTAAAAACGTGCGGAAACTTAACCATAAATTACATATCATCTTAGTAATAAAATCCAGGCTTAAATCTGTAGTGATACAACCAAATTGAAATCTTAAATAGTAAACATTATACAGCTATATCGAATCCTGCTGTATAATAAAATCCTCAAGGCTCCTGCTCCCTAGTCCTGCCTTGAACTACCAGCTCCGTCCATCCTGCGACCTGCCCCATGGAATAGGGTGTCCAAGATAACAACTAGGACGTGAGCGATACGCCCAGTACATAGACATGAGTAAACATATGTATATAATGCATGCAACATGATGACTGGTAAAAGATCATCTGAAAATTCATGCTCAGAACCGGCGCCATATGAGTGCTGCCACCACACAGATCAACCACTGGGTGCAACCACACTCGTCTAGTACACCAGAGTAGACAGAAATAAATGCCCCTGCCGTCGCGGTACTCTCAGTGACAGACTATCGAGTATAGAGTTGAGCGGCTCTATAATCAGGTATAACAAGGAATAGGCTCAACGTGTATATGCACATGACATATGAGTATAGAAAACGGTAAATCATACATCATGCCATATAATAATGCCAAATAAATGCAACATATAAACATGTATACTCGCTGGAAATCTCAGTCAATGTGTACGTACCTCTAGGCTAGTTCAAGTATAATAGGATCCTAGGTTCCAAGCCTATATTCAAAAGTTCACCGTATCACTACATAAATTCTATAAGCCTTAACTAAGCTAATAAGTACTCCCAAAACTTAAATAGATTCCCGAACCATACCTTCGTCCGTAGTTAGCCCTTTGAAGTCGCTAGTCCCGGATGACTATAACCACACCTTGGTTATTCCAGAACCTCTATTATAACCGATAGGGCCCTCAAGTGTATATCTCACACTATATAACTGAAGAAGGAAACTCGGGAATTCGTAATTGAAAATGAACTCTGAACGGCCCTATTTATAGGCAAATTTCTCGGCCAGGATCGGAACTTCCGATTTCGGGATCGGAGCTTCCGATCCAGCTGATTGCGTGCATGTCTGCCACGCCAGGATCGGAACTTCCGATCCTGGCCGAGAAATTTGCCTATAAATAGGGCCGTTGGGGATCGGAACTTCCGTTCCAGGATCGGAGCTTCCGTTCCGATCGGAGATTACTATCTAGGATCGGAGCTTACTATCTGGGATCGGAGCTTACTATCCGGCCCAAAATTAAAAAGCCCAAATTTTACTTCTGAAGTCCTATAACACTCTGAAATTGGTTAAATACCAACCCTTAATCATGTTTAACATATTATTATCTTAAAATGGTTTCTGGGTTACTACATTCTCCCCACCTTTAGATAATTCGTCCGCGAAATAACATCTAAAGACAAATCAAGATAACAATATGAAACATCAAACCATGTCTTATTACAACAACGATAATTACATCCTACATGGTAATAAAAAATAAAAAGCAAACAACTCAGGATATTCCGCTCGCATATGACTCTCAGTTTCCCATGTTGCTTCTTCAACGCCTCGGCGCTGCCACTGTACCATCACAAGTGGTATAGTCTTGTTCCGAAGAACTTTCTCCTTCCTGTCTAGGATACAGATTGGTCGTTCAACAAAAGATAGATCTGGCTCTAGCTGAATATTAGTAGACTGAATCACATGAGATTCATCAGCTATGTACTCTCGAAGTAACGACACATGAAAAACATTGTGTATACAGGAAAGAGATGGCGTTAAAGCCAAACGATAAGCAACATCTCCGATCTTCTCCAGTATCTGGAAAGGCCCAATGTAACGAGGAGACAACTTGCCTTTCACACCGAATCTCATCACCTTCCTGAAAGGTGATACTCGCAGAAAAACATATTCACCAGGCTCAAACTGAAGTGGCCTGCGGCGAATATTCGCATAACTGGCTTGTCTATCTTGAGCAACTTTGATCCTATGCTTGATCAAATCTACCTTGTCTACAATCTGCTGCACCAATTCAGGACCCTCGACTTGCCGTTCCCCGACTTCATCCCAGAATAACGGAGTACGACACCGTCGACCATACAATGCCTCGAAAGGTGCCATATCAATACTACGATGATAACTGTTATTGTAGGCAAATTCAATCAAAGGTAACTGATCCTGCCAAGATAAACCAAAGTCCATGACAGAAGAACGTAGCATATCCTCCAGTGTACGAGTAGTGCGCTCTTACTGCCCATCAGTCTCCGGATGATACGCAGTGCTCAAACTCAGAGTGGTACCCAACGCCTGTTGAAAACTACCCCAAAAACGTGAAGTAAATCGCGGATCTCTATCACTGACAATACTCACTGGAATCCCATGTAATCGCACAATCTCCTGGATATATAAGCGTGCCATGCGATCATAAGAATACTCCCGGTTATAAGGAATGAAATGTGCTGATTTTGTCAAACGGTCAACGAAAACCCAGATAGCATCACACTGACGTGAAGTCATAGGCAAGTGGGTAACAAAATCCATAGTCACGTGCTCCCACTTCCATTCGGGAATCTCAAGATTCTGCAGTAATCCACCTGGTCGTTGATATTCAGCCTTGACCTGTTGACAAACCAAACATCTCGAAACAAATTGATAAACACTTCGCTTCATTCCCTTCCACCAGAATCTAGTTTGCAAGTCCTTATACATTTTCATACTTCCAGGATGAACTGATAATCGACTCCTGTGAGCTTGAGATAGAATATCATTCCTGAGCTCCGCAACATTAGGTACAACCACTCTATTAGATAGGCACAATAAACCATCTGCCTGAAAATGGAATCCAGATGTATTAACTCTATTGGCTAGACGTGCCAATCGCTGAGTCTTAACATCAGATATCTGAGCATCTCTGATCCGAGAATACAATGCTGGCTCAGATAGAATAGTATACAAACGAATCCCATTCCTCCCTTTCTTGTGCTTGAGCGTAAAACTCAATGAACAACACTCTTGAATCATATGAGATATTTCATTAGTCTGAAGTGCAGATAGTCTCACCTGCCGACTCAAGGCATCAGCAGTAAGATTAACAGAACCTGGATGATATTTGATTTCACAATCATAATCCTTCAGAAGACCCATCCAGCGTCTCTGTCGCATATTCAACTCCGCCTGAGTGAATAAATATTTCAAACTCTTGTGATCCGTAAATATCTCAAATTTCTCTCCATAAAGATAATGTCTCCAAATCTTGAGCGCAAATACAATGGCGGCTAACTCGAGATCATGCACTGGATAGTTATTCTCATGCGTCTTCAATTGTCGAGAAGCATAGGCAATAACATGTCCATGCTATGTCAACACACATCCCAACCCCTGACCAGAGGCATCAGTATAAAAAACATAACCTCTTGATCCAGAAGGTAGAGCTAGCACAGGTGCAGTAGTAAGACGTCTACGCAGCTCGTGAAACGACTCCTCGCAATCCAAGGACCAAATGAAGGTAACATCTTTCCGAGTAAGCTGAGTCAAAAACCTGGCCAACTGTGAAAAATTCTCGATGAACCGACGGTAATATCCCGCTAGACCCAAGAAACTACGAATCTCAGCAACCGTCGTCGGACGAGACCAGTTCAGCACTGCCTCTATCTTACTAGGATCAATAGATATCCCTTCATTAGATATCACATGACCGAGAAACACTACCCGATCAAGCCAGAATTCACACTTGCTCAATTTCGCATACAGCTGCTTATCTCGTAACGTCTGTAAAACAATCCTTAGATGATGTGCATGTTCATCCTTGTCATGAGCATAAACAAGAATATCATCTATGAAGACGATGACAAATCTATCCAAATAATCTCGAAATACCTGATTCATCAGATTCATAAAGACTGCCGGTGCATTCGTCAAACCGAATGGCATCACCAGAAACTCATAATGCCCGTATCTGGTCCTGAAAGCAGTCGTAGATATATCTGAGTCTTGTACCCGCATCTGATGGTATCCAGATCTCAGATCTATCTTCGAATAAATAGAAGTACCCTGTAGTTGATCGAACAGATCATCAATCCGTGGCAAAGGATACTTATTCTTGATGGTGACACGATTCAACTGCCTGTAATCAATACATAATCGCATCGATCCATCCTTTTTCTTGACAAACAAAACAGGTGCTCCCCACGGAGAAACACTCGGACGAATATATCCCTTATCAAGCAGATCTTGCAACTGCTGTTTCAATTCCCTCATCTCTGACGGTGCCAGACTATAAGGTGCTCGAGATATAGGCATAGTTCCTGGTACTAGATCAATACCAAATTCAACCTCTCGAACCGGAGGAAAACCAGGAATCTCATCAGGGAATACGTCAGGAAACTCGCTGACAACCGGTAGCTGATCAATACCCGTACTACTCATGGACATATCAACTGCATAGATGAGGTAGCCCTCCCCACCTGACTCCAAGACATGACATGCCTTCAGAGCCGAAACAAGTGGCATCGGAGGTCGCGCACCCTCACCATAAAAGTACCAGCTATCACCCTCAACAGGATGAAACTGTACCAGATGCTGATAACAATCCACAGTAGCATGATACAAAGTCAGCATATCTATTCCCAAAATACAATCAAAATCCGTCATCGCTAATATCATCAAATTAGCCGATAACACATTACCCTCAAATTCCAGAAGGCAACCCATCACTAGACGCTTAGTTACTACCTCCTGCTCTAACGGAGTAGATACAACTAAATTCATATCTAATGATACGTAAGGTAATCTATGTCTCTTAATGAAGCGACTAGAAATAAAGGAATGCGATGCTCCAGTATCAATTAATACAAGTGCAGGAATACCACATAACAAGAAGTTACCTGCCAACATGCGATCGCTTCCCTCAGTAGCCTGCTCCTGAGACAGAGCAAACACCTTCCCTTGAGTCTGGGGACGATAGCCAGAAGAACTCTGTGGTGCTGGCTGCTGACGTGGAAAAGTAGAAGCCTGAGATCCAACCTGGGATCCCGATCCACTAGCAGAACCCATGCGCTGAGGACAATCTCTCAGCAGATGTCCCTGCTGACCACAAATATAACAAGCACCAGTAGCTCTCCGACATGAAGCTGCAGGATGCTTCCCACCACAATGGCTACAAAACTCCTCTTTCTTCTTCTTCTTCCCAAAGCGGAAAGTACCTCGTGAACCACGAGAACCAGATGAAGTAGGAGGAGTAGAAGAAGACGTAGGTAGAGATGGCACAACAGATTGAGCTCGAGGCTCAATAAATCCACTAGGCTGTGCTGGCATCATCATCTGTCCACGCCTGTTGCTGGTCTCCACAAGACGGCAACGGTTCACCAAAGTCTCATAAGACACCGGGTCATCACAGACGACAACCTGTGCGTAGATATCTTGGTTCAGGCCTTGCAAAAAGATATCATACTTCGACGCATCACTCACATTGATATGAGGACTGAAAGGTAGCAGATCAAGAAATCGCTGCTGATACTGATCAATAGTCATTGATCCTTGCCTCAAAGTAAGCAACTCCATAGATCGTTCTTGGCGAATAGCCGGAGAAAAATATAATTTCTGAAACTTCCGACAGAAATCCCCCCAAGTCACCTGTCCTCTCTCAGTACGTGCCTGAGCAACCTTGGCATCCCACCAAAACCGTGCTCTATCCTCTAGAACGAATTCTAGAACTTCCAGTTTCTGCCCTCAGTACACTCAAAAGCTCGGAACGTGCTCTCAAGTTTAGACATCCAGCTTCTAGCTTGTTCAGGATTCTCGCCTCCCACTAAGGGTTTCGGTCCTACCAGCATGAACATATTAATAGTATAGCGACGTCGACCCTCATGAGGACGATGTTGATCATCCTGATGATGATGGCGACGATGATGATGACCACCTCCCTGGCCAACACTACCGTGACTCTCGTCAGCCATATCCTGAAAAGAATTGCACATTAAAATCCCAAATGCGCAAGAATTACTCTAACTAATTCTAAATCCCAAGTACTAATCCCATAATATAAGCATGCTCTAATACCAAAAATGTAGTGACCCGTATGGAATCACCTACTAACTGGCAACTAATAGCATGCATTAAACTTAATACAGCAATATACTTAACAGAGTAAAAACGTGCGGAAACTTAACCATAAATTACATATCAGCTTAGTAATAAAATCCAGGCTTAAATCTGTAGAGATACAACCAAATCGAAATCTTAAACAGTAAACATTATACAGCTATATCGAATCCTGCTGTATAATAAAATCCTCAAGGCTCCTGCTCCCTAGTCCTGCCTTGAACTACCAGCTCCGTCCATCCTGCGACCTGCCCCATGGAATAGGGTGTCCAAGATAACAACTAGGACGTGAGCGCTACGCCCAGTACATAGACATGAGTAAACATATGTATATAATGCATGCAACATGATGACTGGTAAAAGATCATCTGAAAAGTCATGCTCAGAACCGGCGCCATATGAGTGCTGCCCCCGCACGGATCAACCTCTGGGTGCAACCACACTCGTCTAGTACACCAGAGTAGACAGACATAAATGCCCCCGCCGTCGCGGTACTCTCAGTGACAGACTATCGAGTATAGAGTTGAGCGGCTCTATAATCAGGTATAACAAGGAATAGGCTCAACGTGTATATGCACATAACATATGAGTATAGAAAATGGTAAATCATACATCATGCCATATAATAATGCCAAATAAATGCTACATATAAACATGTACACTCGCTGACAATCTCAGTCAATGTGTACGTACCTCTAGGCTAGTTCAAGTATAATAGGATCCTAGGTTCCAAGCCTATATTCAAAAGTTCACCGTATCACTACATAAATTCTATAAGCCTTAACTAAGCTAATAATTACTCCCAAAACTTAAATAGATTCCCGAACCATACCTTCGTCCGTAGTTAGCCCTTTGAAGTCGCTAGTCCCGGATGACTATAACCATACCTTGGTTATTCCAGAACCTCTATTATAATCGATAGGGCCCTCAAGTGTATATCTCACACTATATAACTGAAGAAGGAAACTCGGGAATTCGTAATTGAAAATGAACTCTGAACGGCCCTATTTATAGGAAAATTTCTCGGCCAGGATCGGAACTTCCGATTTCGGGATCGGAGCTTCCGATCCAGCTCATTGCGTGCATGTCTGCCACGCCAGGATCGGAGCTTCCGATCTGCTCTATGATCGACACTTGTCAAAACTCGCGACTAAGTCATCGATCATTTCTGTCAGCTGGGGATCGGAACTTCCGTTCCAGGATCGGAGCTCCGTTCCGATCGGAGCTTACTATCTAGGATTGGAGCTTACTATCCAGGATCGGAGCTTACTATCTGGGATCGGAGCTTACTATCCGGCCAAAAATTAAAAAGCCCAAATTTTACTTCTGAAGTCCAATAACACTCCGAAGTTGGTTAAATACCAACCCTTAATCATGTTTAACATATTATTATCTTAAAATGGTTTCTGGGTTACTACACGACGTTTCATTTTCAAGAATTTTTTATGCCGAGCACCGCCCCAGTGCCCGAAATAGGCGCTCTAGCGCTGCTGCTGCGAGATAGAAAGTGCAAAATTTCGGAAATTTAAAAGACTCGATTGTCGGGTATTATTTGACGGGATTCCAGGAGCAATAAAAGGGGAGAACACATGCACACAACGGGGGAGAGCCGCACAAATCTGCCGCACGTTTTGGAGAGAATCGAGAGGAGAAGAAGCGGCACCCAAAAAAGAGAACCACACACAACTACACATTCAAGTAGGCTTGAGACACTGATTTGAGACATGGGAGCGAACGACAAGGGATAATCGAATCACACGACAGAGGAAATTCATCTAGGGACAGACTGTGATTTTTATTATCAGCCTTGATTTATTATGAGATTTTTGAATATGTCTATGTGTTTGATTATTTCATTATAAACTTATTAGTTGTTTCTAGAGATTGATGGATCTTGATTGAAGTTTCATGTTTTGACTATTATTTTGCCTATTATTATTTACTCTTAACAATTTATTTGTGTATTCCTTTTTTGATTGTCTTTCAATTACTTGATTACTAATTGAATTGTTATATTTATTTGAAATCTGACACTCGGGAGAGGAGATTTTTAATAGGATCATAGGAAAACACAACCTAGGATTTTTGTAGAGGTCGGGAGACTTACAAGTTCTTTTGAGGTCATTGAAAGAGAACCATAGAATTTGATAAATTATTTTTTTTTTTATTTTTGATAGGGATATCGAAATTAGCATTAGAATAATAACATTTACTCGGCGTTCGGGAGAGACAGTAAATAACAATTAAGTGTTCTTGGCCTATAAATTGGAATAGATGATATAATCAATTGATATGATTTGCATGAATGAAAATCGAGTGATATCTTGTATCTAGAACCCGTCTCAGATCGTGTACTCAAAGTCATCCTTCAAATTCTAGATTCTTTATTTTATTTTAGTTTATTAAATTTAAAATTTTGATTTTTCTAAACAAAGTTGAGATTATTTTAATTACACTATTTAGTGTGAATATACATTTTCAATCCTCGTGAGAACGATACTCTACACATAATATGTTAAAACTTGACACCGTGAACTTGCGGGCACAAAATTTCGAAACAAGTTTTTGGCGCCGTTGCCGGGGATCGATTAAATTTATTGTGCACTAATATTATTACCAAATGATCTTGATTTTGATTTAGAATTATTATTTTTATTTTTTATTTTTTATTATCATTATTTTTTGGATTAATTTATTGTTTTTGTCTATGTCTGCAGTTTATTTACAGATCTTAAAGTTTTGAAAGTGCAGACGCAATCGGGATGAGGACTATAAACTAAGAGCTACTTGGGAGGCAACCCAAGAGTTTTTAGTATTATTTATTTAATTATTTATTTATTTTTATGTATTTACTTCTTAAATTTTTGTCCATTGTCATTTTTTTTAGGTTGTGTAGAGATGAAGTTTGGTGGTGTTACCCCTAATATACCCCAATGCGCTGCAAATGACGATGAAAAGGATGAAGACTACTGATGGTCATTTTCACAGGTACGTGCATTCCTTTGCTATTTTATTTGTTTATTGTACATTGAGGAAAATGCACATTTTAAGTTTGGGGGGGGTGGGGGGGGTGTTTAAAAATAAAACTTTGAAAATTTTTCATGAGTTAGCATGATGTGTAATTGTATTGGCCTATGATGATGAAAATATTTTTTGTGCTAAAATGTCAATGTTAGCTATATTTAATCTTGAGTTCTCACCCATATGCTCTATGCCCTGATTGTTGACACTCTAGTGATTAGATAAGCTTTGTGATTTTGTGAGTGGATTGGATGATTTGATTCTTAACTTTGATGATTTGTATTCAAAACCGAGGTAGAATTATACGATCTTAGAAATGATTTAGGCAATTTTTTTTTAAAAAAATGAATAACTAAAAAGTTGCCAAAGCAATATAGGGAAAAAAAATTTACAACTTCATTCGGGCCTGGAAAGGGTTTGAAATCCTAATCACCAATCCATGGCTAAGTATGCGGAAAAAATGGGGTTGATGCTCCATCCGGGCTATAGACGAGGGGATTGAAATCCGAATCCTATCTTTAGTTATGGCTAATTTTGCGGGTAATTTATGGGGCTAAAATAAAACTGGGTGCTAAATCCGGTGATGTTATGAAAAAACAATGATATAACTTGAAAAGTCCTTTTGATCTTAGTGAGTAGAAGTTGAACTTGGTGGAGAGTGTTTTGAAACTAGAGAGCGGAGTTGATGATTCTATGAAACAAACTTGTTTCATTAGTGTATCGAAAGCGCGGAGAATAGATAAGATTGGTGAATCACACACACACACAAAATCTTGAGAAAATTAGCGAACATGTGTATTGAATCTTGAAATGTAAAAATTCGGAGGTCGATTACATTACTCATTATTGTTTTGCTCGGGACTAGCAAAAGTCTAAGTTTGGGGGGATTTGATAAGTGCATTTTATGCACTTAATTTATATATGATTTGACTTGACTTTTTTGATGTATCGAGTTGATATTATGCATATTTGTTGTTGTTTTTGTGAGTTGCAAGGATTTGAAAAAAAGTAGCAAGAAGAAGCGGAAAGACGAATTATAGACAACAAAGTTCAGAAAACTACTGGAGATGCTAGAAACATTGGAATCCGATCTCCACCGTTCAAATTAAAACTTAGGATGTTTTAAATATGGTGTAAAAATTTCAGCTTGATCCGACGGCTAGAACTTTGGATATGATTTTTGCAATAATGCTGCGCATTGGAGACAAGCTGCAGCGCCCCAGCGCCATAAAACTTGTGCTTCAGCGCCCGACGTTTCATTTCCGAGAATTTTTTATGCCGAGCAGGGCCCTAGAGCTCGAAATAGGTGCTCTAGCATTTCTTCTGCGAGATACAAAGTGCAAAATTTTGGAAATTTAAAAGACTCGATTGTCAGGCTTTATTTGACGGGCTTCGAGGAGTAATAAAAGAGGAGAACACATGCACACAACGGGGGAAAGCCGTACAAATCAGCCGCACGTTTTGGAGAGAATCAAGAGGAGAAGAAGCGGCACCCAAACAAGAGAACCAAACACAACTACGCATTCAAGTAGGCTTGGGACACGGATTTGAGACGTGGGAGCGAAGGACAAGGGATAATCGAATCACATGACAGAGAAAATTCATCTGGGGACGGACTGTGATTTTTATTATCTGCCTTGATCTATTATGAGAATTTTTAATATGTCTATGTGTTTAATTATTTCATTATAAACATATTAGTTGTTTCTAGAGATTGACGGATCTTAAATGGAGTTTTTATGTTTTGACTATTATTTTGCTTAATATTATTTGTTCTTAACAATTTATTTGTGTATTCTTGATTTGATTGTCTTTCAATTACTTGATCAATAATTGAATTGTTATATTTATTTGAAATCTAGCACTCGAGAGAGGCTATTTTGAATAGTATCATAGGAAAACACAACCTAGGATTTTTGTAGAGTTCGAGAGGCTTACAAGTTCTTTTGAGGTCATTGAAAGAGAACCATAGAACTTGATTAAATTATTTTTGTTGTTTGATTTCTGATAGGGATATCGAAATTAACATTAAAATAATAACATTTACTCGGCGCTCCAGAGAGGCAGTAAATAACAATTAAGGGTTCTTGGACTATAAATTGGACTAGATGATATAATCAATTGATATGATTTGCATGAATGAAAATCGAGTGATATCTTGTATCTAGAACCCGTCTCAGATCGTGTACCCAAAGCCATCCTTCAAATTTTGGATTCTTTATTTTATTTTATTTCAGTTTATTAAATTTTAAACTTTGATTTTCTAAACAAATTTGATATTATTTTAATTACAAGACTTGGTGTGAATATAAATTTTCATTCATCGTGGGAACGATAATCTACTCATCATATATTAAAACTTGACGTCGTTGGCCCATGGAATAAGGTGTCCAGATACACAAAGTACAAGACATGAGTATAAAACGCTCAACACGAGAGTATGAGTATACTACATTAAATAAATACATTAATGCAAGTGTACCACCTACTGAAACTAGAGGCCAAGGATCAGATAACAAAGACAGACCGGGCCCTGGTATGTAGCACGCTCTGCCGTCGCTTCAGGAGGTGGCTCCAATACCAAATACAAGTGGATACTTCGGACCCAAATCGATGGAAGTCCATCCACTTAGAGGATAGAGCAAAACCTACTACCAAACATCTCAAAAGAGATAGCTCAATATGAAAATGCATGCAGCATAAAATCATGTCATGTAAATCATGCAGTCACATAATACATGCATACTTAGTAATGATATCTCGAATAGTACTTTAGTACCTCAACTACTAAGCAAGCTCTACCACCTCTAGGTCCACGCCTATAGTCCGCACTACAATGCCAAATGATACTAATATCATTATATTACTCCACAAGCCTTTACTAAGCTATTGCATACTCCTAAATATTTTTAGGAAGCAAAAGCTATACCTGAGTTCGTCGTTAGCCCATTGCAGTCGCTTGCCTCAAAACTTATGCACAGCTCCGCTACAATGCCTGGACCGCTATGCCACTTCCGGATTCCCAATGAGACGCCTAGAATTCCCTAGATCTAAGTTAGAAGGCTAATGAATCAAGAGAGAAGAGAGGAAGGTGCGAATTGAAAATGATCCTCGACACCTCTACTTATAGACAGAGAAAAAACGTCCGTTCCGCCATCGTTGAGTCCGTTCACCATCGTTGCGTCCGTCCGACAAATGTTGCGTCCGATTGTCACATCACGGTCATAAGCAATGACGTCATCTTGCTGACATCATGGATGACCTCAGCTGACCAGAACATTGCGTCCGTTATACCCGACCCTCTGGGCCGTTTCTGATCATTATAGGTCCATTTATGGACTCCGTTAATCCATTAGAAATTCCCTTAATCATGTTTTAATTAATCTAAACATGATCACTTGATTAATATACTCATTAATCGTTAATTTCGGATACGAGTTACGACATAAGTGCTCCACACCATCAAAAGAAATATCAATGTGAGTCAAAATGCGGTTGATGAAGCGAGAAAAAGGAAAAGTTACCCGCTTGGAAGTTTTGGCTGTGTAATGCATGACTTTAATAACAAAGAGAGGAAGGTTCAAAGGACGGGAGGAAACTATATGAAAAAGAACATATAGATCAAGATATTTGTAAGTGGATGTGTCTCCACTGCGAGAAACCATAGAAGTGGTGATAAGTTTTTGAACGATTTGAAAATCGGGACAAAGTTTTTTAAGAAGGAGACGATCGTCTGCGGTAGTGGCCGGACGACAGAGAATAGTAGATAAGAGCTCGTCACGAACAAAATAAGGATCGTGTTGAGGCCAACGCTAAGCGAAGAAGAGACTTGGTCCGTTCCTAGGAAGGTCGAACCATGTAGTGACCCATACCCAAATTGAGTGATTAAGCGTTAATAACTAAGTCATTATCAAGTAAATGGGATTAAGGAAGCTTCAGATGAGTTTTTGAACTACAGAAACGAACTCAGAATTATCAGAAAAGGCCCGGAGGGTTGGGTGGAATGGAAGCAACGTTGGGGAACGGATGCAACGTTCTGGCCAATTGATGTCACCCGTGATGTCAGCAAGATGATGCCATTTCTTACGACCTTTGCGTGAAAATCGGACGCAACGAAGGTGGAACGGACGCAACGATGGAGAACGGATGTTTCGTTCGCTGTCTATAAATAGAGGAGCCGTCATTTCTAGGCGCACCGAGTTCCTCTCTTCTCTTGATTCCTTAGCCTTCTAAATTAGATCTAGGAAATTCTAGGCATATTTTTGGGATTCCGAAAGTGGCATAGCGATACAGGCGTTGTAGCGGAGCTGTGGCCTAGTTTTGAGGCAAGCAACAGCAAAGGGCTGACAACGTACACAGGTATAGCTTTGGCTTCCTTAAAATATTTAGGATTATAGAATAGCTTAATTAAGGCTTTTAGAGTTTATTTATTGATGCATGGGTATTTACATTGTAGACGCCATAGTGCGGACTTGTAGGCGTGGGATCTAGACAAGTGGTGCTAGAAATTGCCTGCAGTGTTAGAGGTACTTAAGTACTGACCGAGATATCCGGCATGATATATACGCTTATATGTTGCATGAGTATGTGCTATGTGTTTTACTATGTTTTACGGCTTTAGAACATGCATGTTTTTTTACATTAGACTGCGTCTGGTATGATGTGAGTCATGACAGTTTCCATCGATGATGAGTTACTCTTTATGGATTCGTTTTTGGGGACACTCAGCCCCTGGTTTTTCTATCACTAGGAGCAACCACGATGGTGGAGTTGATGCTATAGTGGATTGGAGAATACACGAGTATCCCACGGAGTCGCTCTCTTAGAACAATACTGTGTATTCATGGCGCCTTGAGTAGACTATTTTACCTAGTGTTTTAAAGTCATTTGCCTGCTACATATTATTTTATATATCATTGCTTCCGTATTGAGCGTTGTCGCTCACGCCCCTGTGTTTGGTATTTTTGGGTACCTTGTGGCGGGGCAGGTTTGATGCTGGATGGTCCAGGTGACTCGCAACAGGGTTGAGGTCGCTACCTATTACAGCGAGAGTTTAGTGGTAGGGCTTGTTACCCTAAGACTTTCGATATGGTTGTATAAAAGTATTTATACATCTTTCTACCGTCGGTTGTATTCTGCCGATTTGATTTGTTGTATTTTAAATCATCCGCTATTTATGCTTTAAGTATTTATTGCATGCGCTAATTAACTCTGATTAGGTAGTGGATCCGGGTAGGGTCACTACAAACCACTTAGCCAGATCAACGGAAGAAAAATGAATGTGCCAACCCTGAACAATTGTGGCGATGTGAGCATCATCACCACTGAGCTAGAGTTCGAGGTTGGCATAAAACTCAAGATAAGTGAAGGAAAAATAAGATCACGAGTGGAGGGTAAGAAAAAGGATTCCCAATGCTGAGTGGTAATAAACGCCAGCAGTAGGAGATGAGATGTGGCTAAATAGGCAGTATCGAGAAGACGGCTAGGTAAAATAGGACAAGATGGGTAATCAATAAAGATAGGGCGAGAGACGGCTGGTTGGGTAGGATCAAACGGTTTGGTTTTGAGTCATGGTCAAATGTTGCGACTTGACCCACCAACTTAGAAATTGCAATGAGGAATTTTTGTAGAGTAAATTTTAGATGAAAGGGTGAAGGAGTGGAGAATTTTGGTATGAATAAAATATGGAGGGTCCGCGCCCTTTATATAGCCGAGGGATCGGACGGTCCGATCCGGATAACTATACGATAAGATTTGAACTTATCGGATAAGATTTGATAGTTTTGACGGTCCGAAGACGTTCGGAGCGTCCAAAGATAAGGTGGTGAATCCCGAAAAATGAGGGATAATAAATTTGAATTTTAACAGCGAAGGGTTCGGATGGTCCGAAGGTGTTCGGATGATCCGATCTGGATTTTGGTGGTAAAATTCAAAATTTTTAAACTGAAAGGGCGGCAAACAGTTCGAACGATTCGAACTTGGTTTGGAGGCTTCGAACCTCTCGGAATCAGAATTACAATAACAACCCTTAGATTTTATAAATTGCACTTAAGTCCTAAACAGATAATTAATATAAAATGTGAGCTTATAATTTTGAATAAATACAATTAATTTGTATTATTCAATATTAAATTTCTCAAAATTACTATTAAGCTCCCCCTAAATTTGACATTAAATTTAATTTATGTTTAATTTCGATTACAACTCAATCATACCAAGTTCACTAAGCAAACGAATAAAAGTGTTTTTATCTAGTGCTTTTGCAAAAATATCAGCAAGTTGATTTTTGGTGTCAACATATTGAAGTTCAACTTTATTTCGTTCAATGTGGTCACGAATAAAATGATGAAGAATATCAATATGTTTGGTGCGCGAATGTTGAATCGGATTCTTTGTAAGACATATGGCGCTAGTGTTATCACATAAAATAGGGATTTTTGAAAACAAAACGTCATAATCGAGCAATTTATGCTTCATCCAAAGAATTTGCACACAACAACTACTAGCATCCATATATTCGGATTTGGTCATTGACAACACAACATATTTTTGTTTTTTTTGAAAACCAAGATATTAAAAAATTTCCTAAAAATAAACAAGTTCCACTAGTGCTCTTTCTATCCACCTTATATCCACCAAGTCGGCATCACAGTAGGATTTTAAATCAAAGAAAGAATTTTTGGAATACCATAAGCCGAGATTTGGAGTGTTTGAAAGATATTTAAAAATGCGTTTTAAGGCGAATAGATGTGATTCCTTTGGACATGATTGAAATCGTGCACACAAGCAAACACTAAGCACTTTTTCAGGTCTACTAGCAGTAGCACAGAGTAGGGAACCAATCATACTACGAAATAAAGATTGATCTACCGTTTACCAGTATCAGCTTTGTCGAGTCTGATTGATGTGCTCATTAGTGTAGATGAATATTTTGAGTTTTCCATGCAAAACTTCTTCAGAATCTCCTTAATATATTTTCCTTGATTGACAAAGAAACCATTGATGTGGTTATTTTTTCCTATATTTATTTGAGTTAATTTGTATGATTAGGAGAATTTTTATTGATTAAATTCATTTTATAGTTCCTAATCATTGTTTGTGTTTTGAAATAGGAAAATAGGAAATGGAGCAAAAGAATTGAAGAAAAGAAGCAAAGAATGAAGATGGAAGAAGAAGAGCTGTTCGTTAGAGCTACAAACGAACAATCCAACGAACAGCTCTACCCAAAAGAGAAGAAAGAATTGAAGCGCTATTGCGCTATGGAACAACTCTACTTATGGAATGGATAAGAAAAGGTTGAAGCATGATAGCGCATTGGAGTAGCGCTATTGTGAGCCGTTGAGAAGCGCTAACGCGCTAATGAAGAGCTCTGCTGTGTATGCGGACAGAGTTTCGGGAAGAGAAGCTTCCGCTCGATTGGTAACTTTTTACCGATCGAGCGGGAGAAGAGAAAGGAAAATGATGTGGACCAGAGGGTGTCTCGCTCGATCTGCATGTTTTTACCGATCGAGCGAGATGCAATTTTTGAGAAATTTTATCTGATAAAGGAAATTTGTTTTTGGAGGATTCTAGTCTTTATTTAATATTTCCATCTCGAAAAATACCTATAAAAAATCATCTTTTGACGGCTGAAGAGTAGAGAATAGGTCTTGGTGGCTAGGTTTTATCTTCCTTGTTCTTAGATTTAATTTCTTCTTAAATTTTTCTAAGTTTTAATTCTTGGTAGAGGAAGACAAACCCTTTGAAGTTTATTTATTTTGTGAGATTTTTATTTTCATTGTTTGATTTTTATTTGAGTATCAAGAGTTGTTTGGAATTGATTGATATTCTTGTGTGTTTAATTATTGGCTAACTATCTAATAATTTTCTCATATAATCTAAAGCTAAATTAGATATCAAATCGAAAATTGTTTGATCCCTCTAATTTGCGAAGCAATTGCGATTAATAATTTCCGCTTGTAAATTTGTTAATTCGTAGGAACAACAATGGACTAGATTAAATACAACCGCTTTTGTATGTATTGTTTAGCTTCATCAATTTCACTAGTTTGAATGCTACCTTGAATTTAAATCTCAATCGCATGTATTTTGGTTAATTCATTGGTAAGGGTTAATTTATAACGCTTGTGTCTAATTAAATAAAATTAAGGTGAGATAGGAATTAAATTTCCAATGATGAATATTCAATGAGAGTTAATTATTTTTAGGGAGTCAATGACCGAGTTAATAACTTCAAGGGCGTAGTCGACCGATACCAAGACTTATTTTAATTAATTGTTTTGTTATTATTTTAATATTTCATGCTAGTGATAAAATTGATTTTATTTTCTTTTAATTTTAGTTAGTTAATTCCAAAATCCAAAAATCCCCTTTTATTTATTTTCAGTACTTTTTAAGAACACAAATAAATTTCACTTTTCTCGTGGGAACGATCTCTACTCTCGCTACTACATCTTTATTTAGTTAATCTAAGTTAGGTTAATTTTGGCGCAATACGACTAAGCGCTACAAACCATCTTTACATTGCTTGATTTGAAATCCGAGGAAATAATTTAGTTCTCCCATCATGCTCATCTCAAAGTGGTCATGCATGAGCTTAGAAAATTCTTGACAGAGAGTTTCGTTAGTAGAATCGAATATAATATCATCCACATAGATTTGCAGAATCAATAGATCATATTTTTCACATTTGGTAAACAAAGTAATATTAATTTTACCTCTAGAAAAACCATGTGAAAGAAGAAATGCAGATAATTTATCATACCAAGCTCTAGGAGCTTGTTTATATCCATACAAGGCGTTATTAAGTCTATAAGCATGATCAGAAAAATGAGAATCAATAAAGCCAGATGGTTGCTCAATATAAATTTCTTCTTTTAATTCACCATTCAAGAAAGCACTTTTAACATACATTTTAAATGACTTAAAATTTTTAGATCAAGAAAAATCCAGTAGCATGCGAATGGATTCTAGTCTAGCAACAGGCGCATAAGTTTCATCATAATCAATGCCTTCTTCTTGACTATATCCTTTAGTTATGAGCTTAGCTTTATTTCTAGTGATAGTTCCATGCTCATCAATTTTATTCCTAAAAACTCATTTAGTACCAATAATAGATCTATCATTAGGTCTAGGAGCAAGATACCATACATCATTGCGTTTAAATTCATTTAATTCATCTTTCATAGCAATAGTCCATGAATCATCTAATAATGCATCATCAACACATTTAGGTTCAACATGAGAAACAAATGCAAGATGATTACACAAATTATTAAGAGAAGATCTAGTAGATACTCCCTTTGATGGACTTCCGATGATAAGATCCATAGGATGATCTTTGTGAATTGTCCATTCCTTTGGAAGGGATGTGTCCTCACTTACATCGTTGTTATCATTCAAGCTTGAGGAGGCCATCTATTCTTCAAGTAAATCTACGTCATCATTATTAGTGTGAGAAATTATAGACATAGATTCATCAAATACAACATGCATAGATTTTTCAACAAGTAAAGTACGCTTATTAAAGACTCTGTTAGCCTTACTTGAAGTGGAATATCCGAGAAAGATACCTTTGTCAAACTTGGCATCAAAATTACCAAGATTGTCCTTACCGTTATTAGGAATGTAGCATTTGGATCTGAAAGCCCGTAAATATGAAATTTAGGCTTTCTCCTTTCCATAATTCATATGGAGTTTTCTTGAGAATATGACTTAATGATACACGATTGATGATGTAACAGGCAGTACTCATTGCTTCGGCCCAAAAATATTTTGGTAGAGAATGGTCACATAACATGGTCCTCGCAATCTCTACAAGTGTCCTATTTTTCCTCTCAATGACACCGTTTTGTTGAGGAGTCCTAGGACAAGAAAAATTGTGATCGATGCCTTTGTCTAAACAAAAGTTTGTAAAATTATCATTTTGAAATTCAATTTCATGGTCACTACGAATCTGTTTGATTGAAAGTTTTTTCTCATTTTCAACTCTTTTGGCGAAAGCTTTGAAATAGTCAAAGACATCATTTTTGTGGGCTAAAAACAATGTCCAAGTGAAACGTAAAAAATCATCAAAAATGACAAATGTATAAAGCTTTCCTCCTAGGCTAGCATTCCTCGAGGGACCACATAGATCCAGGTGAAGAAGTTCAAGGGGCATAGAAGTGGATACAAAATGTTTTCTTTTAAATGATTCTTTTGTGTGTTGACCCAACTGACAAGCGTCACAAACATAATCTAATTTTAAATTGAGTTTTGACATACCAACAACTAGATCAAGTTTAAAACATTTTTCAATGGTACTAGGACCAACATGACCTAGTCGTCTATTGCAAAGAACATTGTCATCAACATTCAGGGATACAAGGCTTTTTATATTTGAAAAAAATAAATTGTTTAAAGAAACCTTGTAAACATTTTCACTTCTATATCCTTAGAAATTTATGGATTTATCATTGATGAGTGATACAGTGCAGTGTTGGGGAGTGAATTTGACTTCATAACCTCTATCGCACAATTGACTTATGCTTAGTAGATTATGCTTAAGTCCCTTCACGAGGAGTACATCATCAATTAAACAAGAGTTAGATATAACTATTGATCTGATGCCTTCAGTCACTCCTTTGCTATTATCTCCAAAGGTAACAGTACCTTTCTCCTTTAGTTTGATTGATTGAAGTAGCTTCTTGTTTTCAGTCATATGTCTGGAGCAGCCACTTTCAAGATACCAAATTCTTGGAGGAACATTGTTCCCATTTCCCTGCAAAAATTATTTTTGGTACCCTTTTTAGTTATTTTGGGTCCATACAAGTTAGAAAAGAGAAATATAAAATAGATTTTAATAGTTCAGTCTCTCATAGAAACATCATCGATATTTTCCAAGAGTGCTCCCAGTAGTAGGTAGTGCTAAGGCCTCTTTAACAACCGATTTCCTTAGACAGAGCAACATTCATCAGGGAGACCAGTCGCAAGTCAAGACAATTTAAACCGGTCTATGAAGAACTCCCTTAGATCATGTTCCCATAATGCCAACTCATGAGTTGTTAAGAACTCTTAGGCCTCCATTTCATATATCTCTTTTTATCATATTGATATTATAAAGATTTACATTTATGTCTAACATGACCAATTTACAGCAGTAAGAGCATGTAGGGGGAGATCTCATTTTGGATTTAGCAATAAGTCTAGTAAAGTTTATATATTCTTACCATACCCTATTCTTTCTTTATCAAAGCTACATTTTTGCATGCTTAGGAGATTATTCAAGTTATTACTACTAACATTGAATATATCAAATGATTTTTCTAAGAGATCTATGTCATATTTTAATCTTAGGTTTTCATGTTCCTTGGATTTTAATTCATTTTTGAGATTTCTATTTTCCTTTCTAAGTGATTTAGCAATGTCAAACATGATTTTATAGGCATGTATTAATTCATCATAATAAGGTACCTCATCATCGTCATCGGAGACAATGTCATCATCCTTAGCCATGAGGCAGATGTTGGCTTCCTCCACATCATCATCACTATCACATTGCTATTAGGGCTTTCTTCTTCCCCTTGTCAATATTCTTCTAGAGAGGACACTCATTTGCATAGTGCCCTTGTTGTTGATAGTTGTAGCACGTTACTTCTTTCTCCGGCTTCTTTTCATTCTTGAATTTGTTTTCTCTCATAAATCTTTTGAATTTCCTTGCGAAGAGCGCCATGTCATCATCATCTTCTTCTTAAAATTGGCTGGATAAGGAAATTCTCGTTGCCTTGATCTTCTCATCCTCCTCCTTTACTTCCTTCCTTGTAGACAATTCTAACTCATTGGTTTTTAGGGTCTCATGGAGTTGATCAAGATCGTAGGAAGCGATGTCGCCTTTGTTGGACTCAACGATGGTCGTTCTCTTTGCGTCCCACTCCTTGGGTAATGCTGGAAGTTCTCTCCTCCAAACTTGCTTGGGAGGATATTGCTCTCCAAGTTGGTCTAGCTCGTTGATGATTTGGGTGAGCCTCCGGAACATTGTATATATATCTTCTTTGAGATCCATCTCAAATGTTTCATATTTGAGTTGAAGTAGGTCTATCTTCGTTTCTTTGACTTGATTGGTTCTCTCGTGGAATATCTCCAATTTGTCCCATATTCCTTTTGTGGAGGAGCACATCAAGACTCGGTTGTACATGTTCATATCTAAAGAACAATGAAAAATAATTTTGAGAAATTAATCGCATGTTCTCTTTTGAAAAGTCATCCATTTCCTTAGGAACTTCAGTTCCATAAACTATTTTCAAAGGTGTATAGAGACCTTTCACCGTCACTTTCCAAATATCATAATCTACGGATTGGATATATAAAGACATTCTATTTTTACAATACCCGTAGTTTATGCCGGTGAAGAGAGGAGGACGATTGGTTGATTGCCCTTGTGCATAATCACTCGCTAGATTTGCCATTAGAACCTTTTGAAAATTTTCAAAAGTGTGGCTCTGATACCATTTGTTAGAATCTAATAGGGGGGGGGGGATTTAGGTTCTATTGGAAACTTTAGCAATTTAAAGCAATTATGCAAAAACACAAGCGGAAGACTTAGAACAATCAAAAATAAATGAGATAAAAAAAATGCGGTAAGTAAATAAAGTAGTAAAGAGATAGGATATGCTTTTGGAAGTTAGATGTTAAATCGTCTACATCTCCCCTTCTTGGTTAAGGTCGATTTAACGAAGGATCCACTAGCACCGCAACGTCTTGGCCTTGATGGCTCCAAGAATAGCCGTAAAACAACAACACGATCACCCCGTTGAACTTTACAACTCGATACAACTTGTTCTTAAGGGCTCCAAGGATAGCCTCACAACAACTCGATGAACTCGAATTCACACTCGAATATTCAACGATGATTTTTCTCAAGCACTATACAATTTGATATCACAAATGTATTTTAGACACTTGAAATATTCTTAAAAGCTTTGATGGATCACTCAATATATGCTTGAATAGATAGGATAATTGTTGGATGAGTTGATGATTGAAATGACCTCGGAATTTCTCTATTTATAAAGATGATTTGAGTGCGTTCAGACCGTCTGATATGGCTTCGGAGAATCCGAACCATGGTAGTTCAAATTCAAAAATCTGCGACTGAGTAATTTTTTGGACCGTCCGAACTGGGCTTCGGATCGTTCGATCGGCTGCAATAAATTCACTGTCTGTCAAAATTCTTCCGACAAAATCTTTCAACGTCGTAAAGAGATTGGACCATCCGATCGTGTCTTCGGATCCTTCGATCTTGGGCTTCATGTACTCCGAACTTGACTCCAAAGAATAAAATATTCTTTATATAGTTCAGACCGTCCGAACCACCCTCAGATCGTCCGAACTCAGCTCCGTGTCCTCCGAACTTCACATCCGAACATTAAATAATTGCTGGAAATTCTTCGGACCGTCCGAACACATCTTCGGATCATCCGAACTTTGCAGTCCGAAAACTTGAAATATTTTCTTCAATTTTTGGTAATCGCTATTTGCTTCCAATATATTTATTTGACGAGAAATACTAATATCTGCAAATTTCTCACTTGATAATATAGTAACAACTAACCTAATTTTGTAATCATCAAAACATAATATTTGAGACTTGTTAATGCATTAAAAACATTAATCTCACTCCACGAGATTTGTATGCGTTCAAGGCGTAACAAATTGGTTAGGAACTAGGGGAATATGATGGTCAGTGGCTCAAGATGGAGGAAGGTGATTTGGCTCAGAGAAAATACTTGGAAATTCTAAAATAAATGATCCGATTTCAGGGGAAATAGATGTTGTGGTATGAGTAATAAGAGTTGGGGTTGGGGGTATGGGTAAAAGTTGGAAATAAAATGCAATAGAATTTGTATTTTTGAGGCTTTTGTACTGGTGAAATTGAATTGGTTCTATTGGTGATTTAATATCCCCACGGATAGTAATGCGCCTATTGTGCCATAGGAAGCCCATAGAAAGATGCTGGTAATTTGTAATAATATCTCCATTGCAAGCAATTGAACTCCTAAAACCACATCAGCCCCTTGAATAGGAAGGATGCAGAAATCGAACTCAAATGTGTTGCCCTATAAACAAATAGAGACTTTAGGACAATGCCCAGAACAGTGAAGTGCTTCCCCATTGCACACCATAACCTTAAAATCAGGTGACAGTTGAATGGTTAGGCTCAGATGTTTAGCAAGACGATCCTGTAGAAAATTATGAGTGGAGACACTGTCTATGAGAACCTAAACCGTGGTGGACGGAATGTGACCTTGTAGATGCAAGGTTTGGGTTGAATATTGGCCAGCTAAAGCATGATAGCCGATAGCGGCTCATGGAGCCTCATGAGAGGATTCCAAAACTGGTTCAAAATTTGTAAAAAAATTGTCAATATTTGGGGTGTTTTCTGGAGAGCCATCATCCATAATTAGAATGTATGTTTTCCCTTAACAAATGTGGCCTCTATGAAACTTCTCATCACAATTAAAGCAAATTCACTTGTCACGGAATTCTGCCATTTGGGTTGTGGTGAGACAACGAAATGGAATAGATGGTTTGGTGGTTCGGATTATGGAGTGGTGATGGTGAAGTAGGTAAAAGTGGGTCAGAGGTCTTTGGATAGAAGGATAGAGGAGGGTGAGGTCTTGGTTGGAAGGCGGGGGTAGTATCTAGAAGCTTATCTTCAATCATTTTTGCAATGCTAAAGGCCTATATAAGAGTGGTGGGGCGAAGTGGGACGTATATCCGACCGAAGGCCCGATTGAAAGTAACTCTGAAGGAAGTCAGGAGTGATACTTGGGATTTGATTGGAAAGAACTTCGAAGCGAGTGTGGAAATCGAGTACAGTAGTGGTTTGAGTAAGTTTGGAGAGTTCTCCCTTCAAATCACGATAATCAAAGGGTCAAAATCGGGATATTAAGGCCGACAAAAATCCTTTCCAAGAATGCAAATAACGATTTGTTTTCATCCACTGCCACCAGTGACGAGCAGGGCCTTGGAGGTCAAACGATGCTAAGGTAAGGAGTTGTTCATCTGGGAGGTTGTAGTAATAAAAAAACTCATCAACTTCAAAAGTCATCCATAAGGATCATCACCGATGAATTTAGGGATTTCCAGTTTGATGGACCGGAACAGAGAGGAAGGAGCATCTTGAGGCAACTCACTAGGAGAAGTGACAGTAAAAGAGTAACCGTAATTTGTGGTTTTAGGTTTAGTGATGGTTTCTATGTTGGAGATTTTGAGGAGGATTTCTTTTACCGTTGTAGCAATGATAACAAGTTGTTCTTCATGAGAAGCTAAGCCAATTAAACATTCATTGAGGCGAGAGGAAGAGCGAGTCATATCGGCCATGGGAGAGAAAACAAGGAGAGCACCAAATTTGTAGTCTCGATGATGTGGGTAATTCTAGGATACTCAAACTCCTGAAAATTAAGGAAGACATTTTATTGCAGATTGTACCAAACCAACAGACGATGATAAGAGACAACCGATAGAGAAGAAAAGAGGAAAGTATGAGCAAAGGACCTTTAGAAAAAGAAGAGAACAAAATGTACTAGTTGTTGATGATAGCAAAAGCAAATGGGCAGAATCAGATACAAAATCATCAAGCTCAGCAAGCTTATCAGACGAGAGTGATGATGAGAAGGTGCAGTGTCTCATGGCTAATTCAGAACCAGAAGAAAAAGATGACGAGGTATATGACTTTGGTTCTTCTAAATTTACCCGAGATGAAATAGTCACTGCACTTCACAAAATGGTAAAAGATTATCAGAAGTTCTATAAATCATTTGAGGAAGTGAAGATAGAAAAAGTAAGCCTAAAGGATAAGTCAAGTGAATCCAGCTGCTTGCAGCGAAAAGAACTTGACAATCTAAAGGTAAGCTAAATCTGCTGGTGTATTGACCCTAACTCGGATCCACTACTAATCAGATATTTAAGCTTAATTAAGCATGCAATAAATGATAATCAGAGATAAGATATAGAAAACAATTAAATACTGGACCGAAAGTATACAACCGGTAAAATAAATCCAATCATACAACCTAATTGAAATAAATCAATATAAAATCCTAGCTACTACTAATCCTGAAGCTCTGCTTGGTCACCACCTAATTAATCGCAAGTCCTGTTGGAACACCTGCAACTGTCCCGTCAAATGGGGTGTCCAGAATCGATGCCAAAAGGTATTGCGACAATGTTGTTGTCCACAACCCTCTAACTTACAAATTTCTCAGGTCGTCGCCTTGGAAAATACACTACCATTACTTGCTTAGATGGGTTAACACCACCCTCGGTCATTAGTAGTCTATATCAAATGATTTCATGTGTCTCGTTACTTGAGATAACATTTAGAATGATACTGGTTATCCTGTTATGGATAAAGACAAATCCTTGTCAACTTAACTTACTAACTGGGATAAACAAAACTAGTCCACCTCATGCCTTCACAAAGTCCTCGATACTTGCACCAATCCAGCTAGATTTCGGATTGATCCCGATTGATTCTAACACATCAATGGCACAGTGCATCAGACACAAACTTGGGAGATCAGTGGCAACAATCTCGCAAGACCTTGAAAACCATAGGTCTCAGTTGTTGTCTCATCCCCCGATTACAACAATTGGTGCTAACCAACTAATGTGCATAGAGAAACCAAAATCACTTGCCGGCTCACGGCCCAATGACTAACTCTTGAGAATACCGCTGAAAACTCCTAATAAAAGTACTCGGCTAATAGTCCCCGAAACTGCCGTCCATTAACAACCTGGAACAACTACTTAATCCCATTTCTGCAAACTGGGTCAACCATTTATAAAGCCAAGCAAATGCTCAGATTCAACCATTTAATGCCAAGAAAATACTCAGATCAAAATCTGTCCTTTTCTAACAAGAAAGTACTATTGTAGTGCCTAAAATCCAATCTTTTAAGTCGCATGCATAAAATTAAATAAATATTATGATGATTATTTTTAAGTTTAGTTTATTTAAATCCTTTATTTGATTACGAGTTTATAAAAATATTAATTCTTTATTTAAATAATTTTATTGTACTAACTATTTAATTAATATTTATAATTGCTTAAGTTTATTTATCTAAATGATTTTAATTGTACAACTTAATTGTTTTAATGATTTTAATGGTTTAAGCTTGCTTATTTAAATGATATTAGTTGTACAACTTACTTATTTAAAATAATTTAAACTTCCCAATTATTTATTTATTTTAAATAATTTCAAATGTCTGGCTTATTTATTTAAATGTTATTGACTATCCAATTTGTTTTAATGTTATTAATCCCGCTTGTGTATTTATTTAAATGACTTTTAGATGTTCAGTAATCTTATTTAAATTATTTAATCGTTCTGCTTATTATTTAAATATTTTAATAATCATGGTGAAATCAAAATGTTTAATCATTGATTTAAATAAATTTATTGAGTTCAATGGTTCCGGGTTCGGCAAGAGGAGACGGTAGATTTTGGCGGTAACTTTTAGTTTCGCAAGATTTGAGATTTATGAGAAACTGAGAAAAATAAATAAAATTTGGTTTTAAGACTTTCCGGGTGACCATAATTGTTTTTATGACATTTTAGAGTTTATTTTAGAACTTTTTCAAATTTAGGATTTTAAAACCCGGGCAAATGAAATTTAATTATTTCCTTCAAATTATTAACTTTTCAAACATAAGGAATTTAAAGGTTTTGGTGTGAGTACTGTAAGAGTTGTAATAAACCTAGTAGCACTTCTTTAAGTTATTAAAGTAGCATTTTTAAGACATTTACACACACACGCACACACATTTTAATCCCTATTTTTATTTCCCAAACCCTAAAAAATACATTAAGTTAGAAACCCCCTTCACCCAAAAACCCATTTGGCCGCCACCCTCTCCCCTCTCATTCTCAAACTTGTCGCCCCACCTTATCCATGCCAGCAAGCTGTTGCCGCCACCATCCCGCCTCTCCACCGGCCGGAAAAGTCGAGCTTAGGTGATAGGGAAGGCTGCCTCCTCGTGTCCAGCACTCTTTTCATCTCTTTTTCTTAGTTAGTATTGAGTTAAGGCAAGTATAAACATGTTCTTTGGCCACCAAGTGAAGATATTATGTGTATTCTTTGATTTCCTTGATGTATTTCGAGTTTGATGAATTGTTGAGCTTGGATTTAAAATTTTTCATGAAAATCAGTAGGGTTCATGCCTAAATTTCGAGATTTATATTGGTTCTTGATGTTAAAATGAGCCATGTCTCGTGTATGGATTGAATCTTGAAGTTGATTGTATATTTCGAAAATTTCAGCTTGTTGCTTGAAGTTGTTTGAGCTCAATTTCTGAATTTTGGTGGAATGATGCTTAAGGGGATGCCTAGGATAGTTAATTGGATGTTTTAAATTGTGTGTTGGAATAGGTTAAAGGTGGCTATAAAGGCTGGAGGTGAGAGATTGTGGGCTATAGGTGTGGCCGTGTAGTAGGAGGACTCAGGTTGGGGCAAGTCGGCTAATAGGTGGACTTTGAGCTAGCTTCGGGTGTGAGGACTTGGCTCGAGGGTTCAACATGGGATAAGTGGTGTTATTAGAGTTGGTATGTAGGCTGGAAGTTGAAAATTTTGTTTGGTGAATTGTTTGTAAGGGGCTAAGTTAGTAGGGGACATGTGCAGATTTTTGGTCGTGTTTGTAGCTGTTGGGAATCTGGTGTCTATGTCAGGATTAGATTTAATATTTGACTAAGGGACTGATTTTTGAAGTATCCAAGGATGTTGGGAATAGTTCGGTTCAAGTGGAAGTCAATTTGGTTGTAATTTGGTCAGGTTTTAGATTAATGAACGAAAGTGGCGCAGATTTCGGTTCGACAGAAGCCGCTGCCTGAAATCTGCTCTAGCAAAAAATTATGCGGTGCTTGAGAGGCAGGGGACATGATTTTTGGTTAGTAGGTTAGAGGATGTCGGTTCAAGAGGAATCCAATTCAGTTATGGAATGGTCGAGTTAGGGGCTTTTTGGTTTGAACGCTCGTGGTAAGTCTTGGTTAAGGTGAAAGGGGAGTTGCAGTTGAGTAGCTTAGCCTAGGGGCAGCCACTTAACCATTGTTTTTCCTTGATTTAAAACATTCTTTCATCATCTAAGTTGAGTATTTGAGTGAGTGGTTTCAAAGAAATTTTCATTTGAGTTGAGTAAGTTTTAAACAAGTTGAGTACAATACTTTTATGTTTGTGAGTCAAGTGAAAGTTTGAGTTTATTTTTAGTTAAAGTAAAAGTCTTTAATGAGGAAAGTTGATTGTGATGTTAGACGTGTAGGGAGGGACCGGGAGACATCTTGGTTTCCCTACCAACCAGACGTGTAAGTAGGGGCCGGGAGAAATCTTAGTTTCCTTACCTAACAAGACGTGTAAGGAGGGGCCGGGAGAAATCTTGGTTTCCTTATCAAACCAGACATGTAAGGAGGGGCCGGGAGAAATCTTGGTTTCCTTACCAAACAGACTGCAGCGACCCTACTCGGATCCACTACCTAATCATAGTTTAATAAGGCGCGTGCAATAAATACTTAAAGCATTAAGAGAGAATAATTTAAAATACAACAAATCTAATCTGCAGAATACAACCAATGATAACAAAAGTGTATAAATACTATTATACAACCATATCGAAAGTTCAGGGTAAACAAATCCCTACACTCTACACCTCACTCTCCCGAATCCTCAACCTTGTCGAGAGCCGCCCGGACCGTCCAGCCTCAAACCTGCGTGAGCAACAACGCTCAATAAGGAAGCAATGATATATAAACTAATATGTAGCAAGCAAATGACTTTAAAACACTGGTAAAACAGTCTACTCAGGGCGCCATGAATACACAGTACCATGCTAAGAGAGTAACTCCACGGGGTACTCGAATATTCTCCTATCCACTATAGCGTCTACTGCACCGTCATGGTCGCTCCTAGTGATAGCAAAACCAGGGGCTGAGTCTCCTCAGACACAAATCCTTAAGGAGTAACTCATCACCATTGGAAACTGTCATGACTCGCATCATACCAGATGCAGTCTTCGTAAAAACATGCATGTGCTAAGGCCGTAAAACATGGTAAAACACATAGCACATACTCATGCAACATATAAGCATATATATCATGCCGGCTATGTCGGTCAGTACTTACGTACCTCTAACAACTACAGGCAATTCCTAGCACCACTAGTCTAGACTCCAAGCCTAATAGTCCAGTCTACTGCAACTACAATGCAATTACCCATGAATCAATAATTAATCTCTAAAAGCCTTAACTAATCTACTGCATACTCCTAAATTATTTTAGGAAGCCATAGTCATACATGCGTCCGTCGTCAACCCTTTGTTATCGATAGCCTCGAAACTAGGCCACAACTCCTCTACGACGCCGGGATTGCTATGCCACTTTCGGAATCCCAATACGAAGTGTAGAAATCCCTAGATATAAGTTAGAAGCCTAAATAACATAGAGAAGAGGGAACTTGGTGCGATTGAAAATGATTTCTCGCGCCTCTATTTATAGACGGAGTTCGGACCGTCCGAACCCGGTTTGAAGCCTCCGAACACAATTGTAGCATCCGATCCTGACTTTGGATCATCCGATGTCCCATCCACACGTCAGCCATGACGTCATCTTGCTGACCTATATGATGACATAAGCCCTACCCCTGTTCGAAGCGTCCGAACCTGCCGACGAAGCGTCCGATCTCGTTCGGAGCCTCCATTCCTTGCTTTGGACCCTCCGATCACGATCGGAGCCTCCGATCTCCACTTCGGAGCGTCCGATCTGCTCTTGGCCTAATTAGCTTACTTTTTGATAATTAATCCCTTAATCACTTCACTGGGTTACGGGTCACTACACAGACGTGCAAGAAGGGTCCATGAGAAATCTTGGTTTCCTTGCAATAAAGGGGCAATATGGGGCCAGGAGAAATGTTGTCTTCCTTGCCGGCATAGTACTGTAGTCATTGATCGATCAAAACAAATATGGTCACAATCGAGGATCTAAATTCACAGAGGAAATTTTAAAGTTCAATTTTTTGAAATTTTATGTTTAAAGGCATGAGTAAAGTTATAGTTTCAAGTGTGAGTTTGAGTTAAAGTTGAGTGAGTTCATTGTATGCGGTTTCTTTAAAGTTTTAAGTCTTGTCTACTTTTAACTTCAAGCATTTTTCCGGGGAAAGTTTCAAAGTATTTTGAGTACAAATATTTTAAAGTATTGTGCATGTATTATGTATCCTTCGTTACTTGATGTTTCATATGCGAGCTTGGCACATCCCTCCAACCTATGCTAGTTTTCCGTAGATGTTATTTAAACATATAGTTTTGATGTCTTTTATTTTGTATATTTGTTATATGTAAATTGAAGAACTTTTAGATCAGTTTTGTTGGCATGTTAATCTATTCGATTGTTAGAACTTGATGTTTGTGATTTTCAACCATTTTCATTAGTTTCATGCTCGCTTCTCGTTTCGAATCTCTGTCTCGTTTGTTTGCATCCTTGTTTTGTTTGTTGAGAGAGGTGGATTTTAAGAGTTGTAGATAGGTCATGCCGAAAAATTGTTGAAAAAAATTCCGTATTATTTTAATATCTTTTAAATATTAGAGGTTAGAGGGTCGTTTCTGTTGGTATTAGAGCATGATCTTGGTTTGGGTTTGTGACTACTGCCAATGGCAAGAAGCTCGAGAATCTAGCCTCAAATTCTGTAAGTTTTAATGAATTTTATATGTTAGTCGTATTTGAATTTCTACCTTAAATGTTTTGATGTCATCCATTCTAAAAATATTTTCAAAGTTAGATGCTTAAATTATTTAAATGTGTATTTCAATGTTTTTTTTGGTTTAAAATTTTAATAGTTTAAAGTGTACCATTTAAATTTCTTTAAAAAGCATGCGACTTCAAGTTAAGTAGAGTTGGTGTACCAATATTTCTTCCAATCTTAGACAGTACGTGGAATTTATTCGAGATACTAAGTGTCGCTAAAAATTTGATGAGGAATTAGGAGTTTGTCGATGAATATTAACTTGGGCATTATGATATATTAGTTGTGGCGTCAATGTTGTAATTTATTTTTTTATGAATGGATTTTAGACGAATTAAACTAAGTGACTAGCTTATTTAGAGATTGATAGACGTAATTTTTTCCTGTTAATTAATGAGTCTAAAATCATGAAGAATTATGGATAAGTTTAAGGTATCCTCGCAATTTTTTTATGATCTTTGAATTGAGGAATGTTGCGCGCTAAAATTAAAGTTAAGGGTTTAAAATTTTGTTAGAACTCTAATTGATAGTTTCAAAACCAATTTAAAACTGCATGTTTCTACCTTTTTAGTACTATATCAAGAGGTCGTAGCTTTGGTATTGATGATTTGCGTGTATGGAAAAATCATGTTTTAAATACTATTTAAACATTTCCTTACTATTTTTGGTTTTTGTTTTCTTTAAACTATTTGTCACCGATGGATTTTGGTTATGCTACTTGATCTTATTTCGATGGTGGTTGTTGTTGTTTTGGGAGTATTTTAAGTTATGTTTTGAACTGTTGTGAGTGAGTTTTTTTTTTCTAGGATTTGAGTCGATGGAGGGTTCAGGTTGGTTGGTTGTAACTCGTGATTGTGTTTTGCATTGTTGGGACTGGTTTCTGGTTGTGAGCAGCCTAGAACTAAGTATTGTGATTTGGGAAAAGCATTGGTTTGAGTAGATAAGAGTCTAGAAGTCGAGATAAACAAGCAATTAGATTAAGCAAGTTGTGGTACCATTTTTGTTTCTTTCCCTGGTTGTCATGTTGTTCCTAGATTTTGTTCTGTTTTGGATTAGTAGTGTAACCTGAGACTTGACTTAGTGTTTGAGATGCGTGCTAGTGTGATAGGTATGATCTGAGAAGTGGGAATATATCTATGGACAGTTGAAAATATTATTAAATTGTTCCGCTAGGTTGCTGTCACTAAGAAATTGTTGATGTTCAATTCTTGGGTTGTCGTGGTTTTTCCTAGAGGCTGTCAAGCGTACAAATTTCTCTTCTTTTAGTTGCTACTACATTGTTGAGGAATGCAGTCAGGTTAGTTGCAGTAAGTTGTTGTAAGTTGTTGTAACGGCTATTTGAGTTGTCATCTTTGTCAAGTTTAAGATCTAAAATTTGATTCCTTGGTATGATTTGGAGTTTAAGTTTGAAGAGGGATTTTGTTAGAGGATCGGTCATAAAAATTTTTGGAAGAGGTTTTAAATGATTTTAGAAGCTTGAACAAGTCTAGCGAGGCGATTAAAGATTTTAGAACTTTTGAGGGCAACAAATTCCATTGAAATTTTCATTTTTGAAATGATGTCTTAAATTATTTACTTTCATGCAAAATATTTTTAAATGTTTGTGAGAAAATTTTAAGAAAATATTTTGGCAACGAAAATATAATTTCCGAAAGCATGTATTTTTATAGCTTTTGTGCATAAATTATTTATTTAAAACTTTTAAGCATATCTTTCAATGATTTGCGGCGGAGTTTCGACTACGACTAATGGTGTAGAAAATTTTTGAACTGCGCTTCATGAAAGGTTTTAAGAAAATTCTTTTACTGGGAAAATTTTTGGGTACTAATGGGAATATAAGAATAGTAAAGTATAAGTTGTGCGATGACTTAAAGATCTAAGAATTTTTAGGTTGTAGAACTTATCAGTGACGATAGGATGACGTTTTTATGTTTGTAAATTTAGATTGAAGGTAAATTTGTGTAGTGATAAAAATTTCTTTTAGGAAAGTTGAGTGCTTGGTTGTTAAGTAATTTGGAAACTTGTAGACTTCTCAGGAGCTCGAGTTCTATTTTATATGTGTTAGTCTTAATTGGTAAATAGACATTAAACATAGTTTCGTTGTTAGAAAGTTTTTAATTTATGGTTGAGATCGACATAAATTATTTATTACTTTTACGGACCTTTATTGCTTGAAGTTGTGATATAGGATTTAAAGTTATCGAACTAAGGAAAGTATCAGATATTTGAGAACTTTAGTTGGCGAATTAAAACTCTTAAAGTTACATTGGAACAGTGATTTAAAATTTCTGTTAAGATACAATCACATGGGAACAAATAAGAATTGAGAATTTATATTGCAATAGGAGTTACTCAGATCCTTGATGATATAAATATCAATAAGTATCAGAGTATGCAGCGAAAGCTGATTTGGGCCAACCCATGTGAGTGCAAGGTTTGAAAAATTTAGTGTTGATCTGGTCTAATGTATCCGGACCTAGTTAGTAAGTTTTGAATTTCGAGGACGAAATTCCATTTAAAGGAGGAAGAAATTGTAGTGCTTAAAATCCAATCTACTAAGTCGCATGCATAAAATTAAATAAATATATGATTATTATTTTTAAGTTTAGTTTATTTAAATCATTTATTTGATTATGAGTTAATAAAAATACTAATTATTTATTTAAATAATTTTATTGTACTAACGATTTAATTAATGCTTTTAATTGCTTAATTTTATTTATCTAAATGATTTTTATTGTGCTACTTAATTGTTTTAATGATTTTAAAGGTTTAAGCTTGCTTATTTAAATGATTTTAGTTGTACAGCTTATTTAAAATAAGTTAAACTTCGTGCTTATTTATTTATTTAAATGATTTTAAATGTCTGGCTTATTTATTTAAATGTTTTTATTGTCCAATTTGTTTTAAATATTTTTAATACCTCTTGTGTATTTATTTAAATGACGTTTAGATGTTTAGTTAATCCATCCTCCCTACCGACCGAAAAGTCGAGCTTAGGTGCTAGGTAATGCTGCCTCCTCGTGTCCAGCCCTCTTTTCATCTCTTTTTCTTTGTTTGTATTCAGTTAAGGCAAGTATAAACATGTTCTTTGGCCTTCAAGTGTAGATATTATGTGTATGCTTTGATTTCCTTGATGTATTTCGAGTTTGATGAATTGGTGAGCTTGGATTTCAAATTTTACAAGAAAATCAGTAGGGTTCATGCTTAAATTTCGAGATTTATATGTGTTCTTGATGTTAAAATGAGCCATGTCTTGTGTGTTGATTGAACCTTGAAGGTCCTTGTATATTTCGAAAATTTCAGCTTGTTGCTTGAAGTTGTTTGAGCTAAATTTCTGAATTTTGGTTGAATGATGCTTAAGGGGCTGCCTACGCTAGTTGATTGTATGTTTTAAATGGTGTTTTGGATGAGATTTAAGATGGCTATATGTTGGAAAACGGTGATCAGATCAATCAGAATTGATACCCGGTGCAGCGGAAGTTTAAAAATTTTATATGGAACGATTCCATATCATGGGTATCAAAACTTTACGATTAAATTGTGCGTGTAAAAATTAAATAACAATTAAATTTTTACCTTGAAATCTCGAAACGAGATTATGGACACCAACAGATTACTCTGCTCTTGTTGTATATCCCAGGAACTGATGGACGAACAATTCTTCAATCAGGTCCACGAACAGAAGTTTAATCCCTCTGATAGATTGCACTAGAAAATCTATCAGAAGTTTCTACGAAGAGAATTAACGAATTTGATCCGTTAAACCAGACTGCAAATTCAAAATTCACAGGCAGGAATTTTTCGAGCAGAGAGGGGAGAGGGGGCGGCGGCCACTAGGAAGAAAAACCCTAGTCAATTTCGAAAATTATGCCTCTGTTGTGTAATTTCTGTACTGCAATAACTTATTTATAATGTGGGCTGCTAACAGCTTAGGGCCCATTAGTCATAAGTTCAAGCTTGACAAGAAAAGCCCGCAAGTTCAGAAATTAATATAAAATTCATCGTGACTCAGATTGATAAACCAATTTCACCAATGAGCACAGAAACCATTTCTGCACCTTTTAAAGTCAAGATAAATTTTCTGAATCCGAATTCAGTGTTTTCCAAAAATGCCCATCCCTATGTCATTTTAGAAAATCTTACTCTTCTACTCTGATATAAGAAGTCCTACTTCTTTGTTCATTAAATTTAACTCTTTAAATTTAACTATCTCAACGGGGATTAAAAATCCATTACTTGTGTGACCCTCAATGGTTCAGGGATACAGCTAGCCGTGGGCTCACAACTCCTTGTGACTCGGAACAACAATTTCCGACTTGCCCATCGAATCATGGTAAGAGCGCCTAGCAACATCGCCCCATGATTCCCTAGGTATCACTGATAGTGCCTGCAAGAACCAATAGATTTTGGTTAGCGTACAGTACGGTCCCTTCATCCATATATCCCGATCGAATCAACAACCATTGGTAAATCGAGAGTCGTTCGAGATTCGATAACTATGCAATACATCTTGAAGATCAAATAGTGACATCGCATGTGCTACTAAGAAACCATTTCTTAAAACACATCATGTACTCTGGCCAGAGATTCGTCACACTAATATCTCCTCAGATTGCATAGGATATCCACACTAGCAAGTATGTGGTGAATCCTTGACAACAAAGCATCGACTCCTATATGTGTCATAACTATACCCAATCCCGACACCTGATGACCCCAATAGAGTCGGTAAACGAGTAAAAGCACCGTACTAGCATATAGAGTCTCAATGATGTTTCAAGTAGTAAGGACTAATGGTGTACAACCAAAACCGCGGACTTTATCCACTCGATAAGTGATAACCACTTGGAAAGTTCGGATAGGGTAGTTAGATCATTCATCGTATGAATATCCATTTGCATGCTTTGAACATCTCTATGTTCCATACCAATGAAACGTGGTACTCGGCATCGCAAATGCTAGTCTCAATCTCGAGCGATCCTTATTTCTATTAACGGACGGCTTAATCGACTAGGAACTGTTTAGAATATACAGTGACTATAAGATGTGTTTCATGATAGCCATCCCCATGTGCCACCACATCTTACATACACTATAGTATATTCAAGGTCTTCATCTAAACATCTTATAGTATGTCACAACATAATAATATGATAAAAGATAAAGTAAACGCCATTATAAAAGTGTAAATTATATTAAACAAAAGATTGTTTGTACATAGAGTCATCAAAGCCCTTAGCCACAAGTTGGCTCACCGGGCACCCACTCTTTCACTATAAGGACTGGAGGTGAGGGATTGTGGGTTGTAGGTGAGGCCCTGTAGTAGAGGAACTCCGATTGGGGCAAATCGGCTAATAGGTGGACTTTGAGCTAACTTCGGGTGTGAGGGCTTGGCTCGAGTGTTCAACGTGGGCTAAGTTGTTTTATTAGAGTTAGTATATAGGTTGGAATTTAGGAAATTTGTTGGGTGAAGTGTGTAAGGGTTTAAGTTATTAGGGGGCATGTGCAAATTTTTTGTCGTGTTTGTAGCTGTTGGGAAAGTGGTGTCTAAGTCAGGCTTAGATTTAATATTTTAGTAAGGTACTGATTCTGGAAGTATCCAAGGATTTTGGAAATAGGTTTGAGCGGAAGTAAATTTCGTTGTGATTTGGTGGGGTTTTTTATTAATGAACGAAAGTGGCGCAGATTTTGATTCGATTGAAGCCCTTGCCGGAAATCTGCTCGAGCCGAAAATTCGGCCGTTCTTGAGAGGCAGGGGACGTGATTTCTTGTTATTTTAGGAAGGGTAGAGGATTTCGGTTCAAGCGGAATCCAATTTGGTTAAGGAACAGTCGAGATAGGGGTTTTTCGGTTTGAACGCTCGTGGTAATTCTTGGTTGAGGTAAAAGGGGAGTTGTAGTTGATTAGCTTAGTCTAGGTCCAACCACTTAACTATTGTTTTTCCTTGATCTAAAACATGCTTTCATCATCTAAAGTTGAGTATTTGAGTGAGTGGTTTCAAAGAAAGTTTCATTTGAGTTGAGTAAGTTTTAAACAATTTGAGTACAAGACTTTTATGCTTGTGAGTCAAGTGAAAGTTTGAGCTTATTTTGAGTTAAAGTAAAAGTTTTTAATGAGAAAAGTTGATTGTGACGTTAGACGTGCAGGGAGGGTCCGGGAGACATCTTAGTTTCCCCACCAACCAGACTTGTAAGGAGGGGCCGGGAGATATCTTGGTTTTCTTGCTAAACCAGACGTGTAAAGAAGGTCTTGGAGAAATCTTGGTTTCCTTAACAAACCAGACGTGTAAGGAGGGGTCGGGAGAAATATTGGTTTCCTTACCAAAACAGGCGTGCAAGGAGGGGCCGGGAAAAATCTTGGTTTCCTTGCCATAGAGGGGCAATGTGGGGCCGGAAGAAATCTTTGCTTCCTTGCCGACATAGTACTGCAGCCATTGATCGATCAAAACAGAGATGGTCACAATCGAGGATCTAAATTCACAGATAAAAGTTTAAAGTTAAATTTTTTGAAAGTTTATGTTTAAAGACATGAGTAAAGTTATAGTTTCAAGCGTGAGTTTGAGTTAAAGTTGAGTGAGTTCATTGTATGCGATTTCTTTATGGTTCTACGTTTTTTTCTACTTTTAACTTCAAGCATTTTTCCGAGGAAAATTTCAAAGTATTTTGAGTAAAAATATTTTAAAGTATTGTGCATGTATTATGTATCCTTCGTTACTTCATGCTTTATACTTGTTGAGTTTTTAGACTACCTACTTTTCTTGGTACATGTTAGACTTTTTATGAGATCGAGAAGCATGACTCTTTAGAGAAATGCGATACGGGCTTGACACATCCCTCTGACCTATGCTAGTCTTCCGCATATGTTATTTAAACGTGTAGTTTTGATGTATTTTATTCTATATTGGTTAGATGTAAATTTAAGAACTTCTAGATCAGTTTTGTTGGCATGTTAATATATTCGATTGTTAGACCTTGATGTTTGTGATTTTGAACAATTTTTATTAGTTTCATGCTCGTTTCTTGTTTCGAATCTCTATCTCGTTTGTTTGCATCCTTGGTGTGTTTGTTGAGACATGTGGATTTTAAGAGTTGTAGATAGATCGTGCCAAAATTGTTTTGAAAACAATTCCGCATTATTTTAATATCTTTTAAATATTAGAGGTTAGATAGTCGTTTCAACTATCTTGAAACGTTACTAAATCCCCATGTCTGTATTTATCACCGATAACTTTAGAAGTTCTATCGGACTAATCCTATGATCACAAGATTCAAACTGTAACCATTCCCCGTGATCAGCAAAAACCCAAAAGTTTTGTCTCCTGCATTCTTGGAGATCTCCAAATGACTAGAGAATCCTGAATGCACCTGAATCACTTTGTTGCTATGAGGAATTACCAAGGACCAATTCCTAAGCATACCAGCATATTGTACCGTTTTAAGTGCCTTCTGATTCACATACCCCAAATCAACACTGATTTTACTAAACTTATTGATTACGTTGATTCACTGCGGATCACGCTTATCCTGACAAGATCAACCAAATTTTGGCAATCATTCGCCAATCCTTGGTCACTGCTAACTTTCATGGCTTGATCAACTTCTGATCTTGCCGCCATAAATCTCCTAATTCCAAACATTTGGAATCACAGGATTCCCTAACTGAGTTCATCATCATATCTCTGACTGAGTCAGAAAATACTCATGAGTAGTAACTTGCACTAATCCTGTACCAACCTAGATCTACTACTAAAACTGTCCCTGTCATGTAGGGAATGAATACAAATTTACGAACTCACTTGTCGACAAATTCCTAATCATAGGAATCATCTGCTACCTTGTACAATATCTGTCACAATGTAACCTTAAATCATATTTCCAACGTAGTGAGGTGAAAATTTTAATGAGTACCGGTACTAGCCGATCTATCTACTAGATTCACCAATCTAATGATATCCCAAATCAATCAAAAACTTTCTTCAAAACAATCACTTGTCTAGGAATATACCTCCCAAGACTATTCTTACTTCAAGAGTATCAAAGGATCTAACACCAAAGATTCATCTTTCCTTCCTCTGACTAAGTCAGATGACACTCACAAGTATCTATTATCACATTCCTTGTGTCAGCCTGAATCTATTCACCAGAACTATCCAAGTCTAGACCATTATAGACATTCTTAGCTCTTTCCTTATTCAATATCAAGGAATAACCCCTGTCCATGACAATCCTGTCAAGAGACAATCTTATCCTTCAATACAAACTCAACCTCAAAGCCAATCCAAACAACTCGGTTATAACTGAAAATTCCACATGTTGTTATACCCCTTGCTATGACTGCGTAAAACATCGAGACTAAGGTAGCCTTCCCAACCATCCCATCTGGAATATATCCTCCCAAACATACCGGTATAGGATCGTGATTCCTCAGCCGTCTCAACTATCCCAAAATAGTCCTCAGAACTTAGTATAACTCACCACTATGTGCCTGATGAAAAACCTTCATCACTTGGAATCAACTCTATGAGGTCAATCCTATCAGTTGATCTAGGAAACCACCCAGATAAATCATACAATAAAATGGTATGACTAAGGCCCCTGATGAAACACATCATCCCTGGCACTATCCCATAGTCAATTGATAAGTGCATTTTTTGCAATTAATTGGTTTATGATTTAAATTGATCTTTGTTTAGTTTCGAGCAGAATTATGCATTTTTTTATGTTGTTTGTGTATATGAAGGAAAATAAAATAATTGATGAAAAGTTGGGAAATTAAAAGCAAAATTGAAGAAATCTTGAAAAGAACAACTAAAGCTCTTCTTCACATAATCATGTGCTTCAGCGTGAAAAATGCGAATGGTTCAAGTGCGTCTGTGGTCATTGTCATGCTTCTGCGTGTTTTAGAAATCAAAGAAGGAACGCGCTTCTGCGGCAGAAAGGACGCTTCTGCGGATGGTGAGAATTGAAGTGAAGCGCTTCTGCGCTTAATATATTGCATGCTTCTGCGCATCTGTGTAATTTTGGAAAAACAACAGAGTTTTGGAAATATGAATGTCTGGATTTTTGGGCTTGATCGATGGGCTTTCATCTACATATAAAATAGGTTTTGAAGATCACATGGAAGTAGAGAGCAGTCGCATACTTTTGCATAGCAAATTCAGAGCAAACCGTGAGATTGAGAGAAGAGACAAAAGAAGGAAATCTGTACAACAGAGAGGAACTTCAAAGAACAAAAACGAAAATCGTGCAACCGGACACGGAAGAGAGACTTTGGATTTGTTATTCTTATTTGAACTTTTGACTATTGAATTGATGTCTAGATTTAAGAACATGAATTATTTTTATCTATTTTTGATTATGAACTAAATTTTCTTAGTCTAGAGGATGATGTAACCTGACGTAGACAACTTCTACGACTTTTGATTTTATTGGATTGAATTCTACTAAATTAATTGTGTTTTATAGATTTGATTGTCTTTTCAATTACTTGATCACTAATTGAATTGTCATATTTATTTGAAATCGATGCTCGGGAGAGGGGATTTTGAATAGGACATTAGAAAATACACTGTTATTGTTTATATAGCTCGGGAGACTGTATAACTTTAACGGAACTTTTGAATGAACATCATTTTTCAAATATCATTAAGCCTAAATTTTTAATAGGGATATTGGAATTGAATCTTAATTGATACACTTTATTTGTTGCTCGGAAGAGTGAAATAAAACAACTAAGTGTTCTTAACTATTAATTGAATAGAATTCATGAAAATAATTTAATTAGAAGTAGTTGTTGTCAAAACCAGGTGAAATCAAATCGTCTAGACCATTATTCTCTCATTGATATTTCTTTGAATTTTAGTGATTGTCTTGCTAAAGTTTCTTAATTATTTAAGTTTTTCAGTAAAAAAAACACTTTTATTTAAATTTTATAAATCAATTTTAGCCTATTTTAATTACAAGCACTAAATAATTTTCACTACTTCTCCTTGTGGGAACAATACTTTATTCACTCTATATTAAAACTTGACAATCGTGCGCTTGCGAGCATAAAAATACGCAACAATTTTTTGGCGCCGTTAGCGGGGAGTAATTTTTTGAAGTTATTTTAGTATTATTACCAAATAGTCTAGATTTTAATTTAGATTTTTTATTTATTTTATTTTTAGACACTGATTGATTTTAATAATTTTGAATTGCAATTTATGCGAAGATTTCAAAGTGCTGATTCTATACTTTTTGATCCGGAGTTCGAAAGAACTGCAAGAGCTTTGCGTAAAGAAAGAAGAGAAGAACTGAACAAGATGGCTGAAGAAAATCCACCTCCCTTGGTGCCAATTCGAGATCACTTCCGGCCTACTTTTCAAGCTCACTACTCTGGAATTGCTAGGGGAACCATTAATTCCAACAACTTTGAGTTTAAGCCCGCATTAATTAACATGGTTCAGTAGAACCAGTTTAATGGGAGTGTTACTGCTGATCCTCATCTGCATCTGAGGACCTTTTTGGAGATTATGGATACGATAAAGATGAATGGAGTTTATGAGGATATTATTAAGCTGCGTTTATTTTCGTTTTCTCTCAGGGATCAGACAAGGATTTGGTTGCAGTTATTGCCTTTAGGAAGCATTACTACTTGGGAATACATGGAAGTGAGTTTTTTGGTGAAAAATTTTCCACCTGCTAAGTCTACCAAGCTGAAGATTGAGATTAGTAATTTCAAGAAGCTTGATTCGGAGCAGTTATATGAAGCATGAGAGAGATACAAAGATTAGTTAAAGCGGTGTCCTAATCACAATTTTGCATATTGGGAACAAATTGAGCTGTTCTATAATGGGTTGAATACACCTGCACGGATGTCGGTGGACTCTGCTGTTGGAGGAACCATCTTTTCAAAGGACCCTGTACAGGCTTATGACATGTTGGAGCAGATGACTATCAATAGTTTTCAATGGCCATCTTAACGTATGAGAGTCAAGAAATCTTTCGGAGTATATGCAGTTGATCCTCTCACATCTATCTCTACCCAACTATCTGCATTGACTACACAAGTGACTGCATTGAACAAAGTGAGCATAGCAGATTCAACAGGTGCATCAGTTGCCATGGAGTAGTCTCATCATCCGAAAGAAGTTAACTACATAAATCCTAATGGCTACAGAGGATATCGATGTAATCTTGTTCCTAGTACTTATCATCCTGGCTTGCGCAATCATGAAAAATTTTCTTATGCCAATGATAAGAATGTGTTGAATCCTTCCCCGGGGTTTAATACAAATAAGGGTGAGGGAAGGCCATATTTGGAAGATGTGGTGAACACTTTTGTTACTGAATTTTGCTAGAGGATGGCTAGAACTAAAAATCGTCTTGATAGCTTGGAGATGCATATGGTCAACATAGGAGCTATGATGAAATCTATGGAGACAAAAATTAGGTAGCTGGCGAATTGTAGTGACCCTTACCTGGATCACCTACTAAACAGAACTTAGGCATGCAATTAACTTAATTAAATGGATATCAGAATAAAACTGCGGAAACCATAAAAAATATACAATCCCAAGGAAAGGAATCCGTAAATACCCTAATATTATACAACCATATCGAACAGCTGTATTAATCCAAATAACAACAGAATAAAACCTAGGCGAAGCTCCAGCTGACCAACAACTGCCTAGCCCCTCTTAGATCCACCCGCCTTATCCAATTGCAAACCTGCCCCATGGAATAGAGTGTCCAGAAACACAGAGTACGAGACGTGAGCATAAAATTCTCAGTACGAGAGTATGAGTATACATGCATGCAAAATAAACTTCCTATAAACTCGAGGTCAAGGATCAGATAACAGAGACAGACCGGGCCCTGGTATGTAGCATGCTATGCCGTCACTTCAGGAGGTGGCTCCCATACCATAATACAAGTGGATATGCCGGACCCAAATCGATGGAAGTCCAACCACTAATAGGATAGGGTACAACCCTACTAACAGACATCTCGAAGGAGATAGCTCAGTATGCAAATGAATGCAACATAAATCAATGACATATAAACCATGCAGTCACATAATACATGCATACTTAGTCAGGATATCTCGAACAGTACTTCCGTACCTCAAATCAGTGCAAGCTCTACCCACTCTAGGTCCACGCCTATAGTCTGCTCTACAATGCCAAATGATACTACTATCATTATAGTGCTCTAAAAGCCTTAACTAAGCTATTGCATACTCCTAAATATTTATAGGAAGCAAAAGCTATACCTTCGTCCGTCGTTAGCCCTTTGCTGTCGAGTGCCTCAAAACTAGGCCACACCTTTGCTACAATGCCTGGATCGCTATGCCACTTTCGGATTCCCCAAGGGACGCCTAGAATTCCCTAGATCTGAGTTAGAAGACTAAGGAATCGAGAGAGAAGATGTGATCGATGCACTTCAAAAATGAGCTCGACACCCCTATTTATAGACGGAGTTCGGATCGTCCGAACTGGGCTTCGGGTCGTCCGAACCCGATATTACATCATTGCTTACGTCAGCATGATGACGTCATCTGTGACGACTGTCGGCAGCACATTCGGAGCGTCCGAACCACTCTTCGGATCGTCCAAACCCTGACTTTGGACTGTCCGAACCTTGACTTCGGAGCCTCCGAACTCTTCCCAAGTAATAATGATTAATTCTTTAATTACTGATTAGGGTACGGGCTACTACATTCTCCCCCACTTAAGATATTTCGTCCTCGAAATCAGATCTTAAGTACTGAATGTAATACAGAAATCAGAAACATTCTTTATTCAAATCAAATGTTTACAGAGTTTGCAACTGAATACAACTTAAAAATGAAATCAAAACAACTCAGGATGGTCTTCACGCATCCTGTCCTCGAGCTCCCAAGTAGCTTCCTCAGTGCCTCGGCGCTGCCACTAAACTAAAACCAGAGGAATGACTTTGTTCCGCAAAACCTTATCCTTATAATCCAGGATACGAATAGGTTTCTCAACATAGGTCAAATCCTTGCTCACCTAAACCTCAGACCGCTACAGAATATGGGACTCATCTGCCACATACCGTCGCAACAGAGATACGTAGAACACGTTGTGAATACTGGAAAGATGCGGTGGCAAAGCTAGTCGATAAGTCAAATCGCTAATGCATTCCAGGATCTCAAATGGACTGATAAATCTGGGAGACAACTTGCCCTTAAGGCCAAATCTGAGAATCTTGCGGAAAGGTGAAACTCTCAGAAACACTTTCTCCCCGACATCGAACTGCAAAGGCCTACGCTTCGTGTTAGCATAGCTGGCCTGACGATCCTGTGCAGTCTTAATCCGTTTCTTGATCTGATCAACAATGTCTATCGCCTGCTGGATAAACTCCGGTCCCTCAGCCTGTCTCTCCCCCACTTCTTCCCAAAAGAGTGGAGTACGACAACGTCGCCCATAAAACGCCTCAAAAGGTGCCATCCCAATACTAGTATGATAGCTGTTGTTGTATGCAAACTCGATCAATGGCAAATGATCCTGCCAGGATGAACCAAAATCCATGACGCACGATCTAAGCATATCCTCCAAAGTACGGATAGTGCAATCTGACTGACCATCAGTCTCCGGATGATAGGCAGTACTCAAACTTAGAGTATTACCCATCGCACGCTGAACACTCCCCCAGAATCTAAAAGTAAACCTGGGGTCTCGATCACTGACAATGCTCACAGGCACTCCATGAAGTCGAACGATCTCCTGAATGTACAACCGAGCCATACGATCCACATTGTACTCCCGGCTATAAGCAATGAAATGCGCTGACTTGGTGAGTCGGTCCACCACAACCCAGATAGCATCACAGTTCCTCGGGGATACCGACAAATGGGTCTCAAAGTCCATTGTGATAAACTCCCATTTCCATTCAGGAATAGGCAGACTGTGAAGCAATCCTCCAGGTCGTCGGTGCTCTGCCTTGACCTGTTGACACACCAAACATCTCGAAACAAACTGATAAACACTGCGTTTCATTCCTTTCCACCAGAAACGAGTACGTAGATCCTTGTACATCTTGTTGCTCCCAAGATGAATACTCAACTTAGTGTGATGTGCCTGAGACAAAATCTCATCTCGCAACTCTTCATCCTGCGGAATCACAAGCCTACCGGACAAACACAGAAAGCCATCTGACTGATAATGAAATCCAGACGAGCTAAACGTTGGGTCTTCGAATCAGACATCTGAGCATCTCAAATCCGCGAATACAAAGCTGGCTCAGATAATATCTCAAACATCTGGATACTCTGCATACCTTTCTTATGTTTGAAGGTATATCCCGAAGTACAACAGTCACTGATCGCACTAGACATCGAACAAGTCTGAAGTGCGGATAGTCGCACGTTGCGACTCAATGCATCAGCGGTGAGATTAGCAGCTCCCGGATGGTACTTAATCTCGCAATCATAGTCCTTAAGCAAGTCCATCCAACGTCTCTGCCTCATGTTCAACTCCGCCTGAGTGAACAAATACTTGAGACTCTTGTGGTTGGTGAAGATCTCAAATTTCTCGCCATACAAATAATGACGCCAGATATTCAAAGCGAACACAATGGCTTCTAACTCCAAATCATGGACTGGGTAGTTGTCCTCTTGAAGCTTCAGTTGTCTAGAAGCGTACGCGATCACATGCCCATTCTGAGTCAGGACACAACCTAACCCCTAAAGAGAAGCATCCGTGTATACCACATATCCTCCAGATCCTGACAGTAATGCCAACACCGGCGCAGAAGTCAACCGCCGTCGAAGCTCACAGAAATTCTCCTCACACTCGAAGGACCACTCGAAATCCACACCCTTGCGGGTAAGCTGCGTCAAAGGTCAAGCTAGCTGAGATAAGTTCAGAATGAAGCGACGATAATACCCTACTAGACCTAGAAAACTACGGATCTCAGCAACAGTCATCGGACGCGACCAATTAAGCACCACCTCAATCTTGCTTGGATCAACAGAAATCTCCTCCCTGAATATGATATGGCCAAGAAATACCACTCGATCCATCCAGAACTCACACTTGCTCAGCTTGGCGTATAACTGCTCACCTCGAAGAGTCTGCAGTACCAACCGCAAGTGAGAAACATGCTCTTCCGTATTACGCGAATACACCAAGATTTCGTCAATGAAGACCACGACAAACTTGTCCAAATACTCCCTGAAGACACGGTTCATCAGATCCATGAATATAGCCGGCGCATTAGTTAAACCAAATGGCATCACTAGAAACTCGTAATGCCCATAGCGAGTACGAAATGCAGTCTTGGCTACGTCCTGATCTCGGACTCTCAACTGATGATACCCAGATCTCAAGTCAATCTTGGAATAAACTGAAGTGCCCTGCAGCTGGTCAAACTAGTCATCAATACGAGGCAATGGATACTTGTTCTTCACAGTGACTCGATTCAGCTGCTGATAGTCAATGCACAACCGCGTAGACCCATCCTTCTTCTTTACAAAAAGAACAGGAGCTCCCCAAGTAGATACACTAGGACAAATGTACCCCTTGTCCAAAAGATCCTGTAGCTGATTCTTCAACTCATGCATCTCTGATGGAGCCAGACGATACGGTGCTCGAGAAATAGGTGAAGTACCCGACATCAACTCTATGCCAAACTCGACTTCCCTAACAAGAGGAAAACCCGGAATCTCATCAGGAAAAACGTCTGGGAATTCATCCACAACAGGAATACTCTCTATCCCGATGCTCTCAGCGGACAAATCAACTGCATAGATAAGGTAGCCTTCCCCGCCGGACTCTAGAGCTTGACAGGCTCTCAAAGCTGATACCAAAGGCATCGGGGGTCGCGCTCCATCTCCATAGAAAAACCAGCTATCACTCCCCTCCGGATGAAAGCGTACTAATCTCTGGTAGCAGTCCACTGAAGCTCGATAGGTAGTCAACATATCTATTCCCATAATGCAATCAAAGTCGTCCATCGCAAGAACCATGAGATTCGCAATCAAAATGTTACCCTCGAACTCTAAAGGGAAACCCATCACTAGACGCTTAGCCAGAGCAGGTTGGCCCGTCGGAGTAGAAACAAACATCACTACATCTAGTGCAATGCATGGTAACTTATGCCTCTTAACAAAACGTGCAGAAATGAAGGAATGAGATGCACCAGTGTCAATAAGTACAAGAGCATGTATACCATAAAGCAAAAATGTACCTGCGATGACTTTATCATTCTCCTCCACTGCCTGATCATGTCTCAGGGCAAACACTTGGCCAGAAGCTCATGGCCTCAAATGAGAACTCCCAGCAGGCTGTCCCTGCGACCTCTGCTGAACGGTGGCCTGAGAACCAGATCCTGAACCAGAACCAGAACCGCCTCCTCCAGATAGTGGACAATCCATCCGGATATGACCAGTCTCTCCACAATGAAAACAAGCTCCAGAAGCTCTACGGCACTTGTCGGATGGATGGTTCTTCCCACAGTGATCACACTTGTCCTTCCTACTGAAATGGACAACACCAGCAGAGCCAGAGGAAGAAGAAGTAGATCCAGACTTCTTGAAATATTGGGCACGAGGACCCAAAGAACTAGCAGGTCTCGACTGAGAGAAAGACCTCTTCCGCCGAATGCTGTCCTCTGCCTGGTGACAACGGCTCACCAAACCCTTGTAGGACATGTCGTCGCCAACCGCCACATGGTCATGGATCTCAGGGTTAAGGCCCTGAAGGAACAGATTATACTTCATCCCAAAGCTGTCAGCAATCTCGGGGCAATAGGATAGCAGATCAAAGAACTTCTGTTGATACTCATCAATAGACATAGCTCCCTGTCGCAGACTCAGTAGCTTGCCCGCCTTCGACTGACGGAGTGTAGGAGGAAAATACAGCTTCTAAAAAGCTGTGCGGAACTCGGCCTAGGTGGCCACTCCTCTCGCCACAACAAAAGGTGCAGAAGTAAATCTCCACCACCTGCGCGCACGTCCATCCAGAAGATAACCCAGGTTCTCCATCTTCTGCTCCTCGGTGCATTGGAAAGTCTGAAAAGTCGTCTCCATATGGTCTAACCAGTTCTCCGCATCCTCCGGAGACTTACCTCCAACCAAGGGCTTAGGCCCTGTCTGCAAGAATTGACGTACACTGAAACGGTCCTCATCTCGAGGATGATGGCGGCGTTCCCGACGAGGCTCCCGGTCGGCATCACCCCAACGCCCACCAATACTGCCATGAGAACTCTGGTCATCACGATCTGCCATCTACAAAATTAACCTAACAGTTATCTTTATGTAGAATCTAAATCACAAGAATACTTTGCATGCTCTGATACCATAAATGTAGTGACCCTTACCTGGATCACCTACTAAACAGAACTTAGGCATGCAATTAACTCAATTAAATGGATATCAGAATAAAACTGCGGAAACCATAAACAATATACAATCCCAAGGAAAGGAATCTGTAAATACCCAAATATTATACAACCATATCGAATAGCTGTATTAATCCAAATAACAACAGAATAAAACCTAGGCGAAGCTCCAGCTGACCAACAACTGCCTAACCCCTCTTGGATCCACCCGCCTCATCCAATCGCAAACCTGCCCCATGGAATAGGGTGTCCAAAAACAAAGAGTACGAGACTTGAGCATAAAACGCTCAGTACAAGAGTATGAGTATACATGCATGCAAAGTGAACTCCCTATAAACTCGAGGTCAAGGATCAGATAACAGAGACAGACCGGGCCCTGGTATGTAGCATGTTGTGCCGTCGCTTCAGGAGGTGGCTCCCATACCATAATACAAGTGGATATTCCGAACCCAAATCGATGGAAGTCCAACCACTAACAGGATAGGGTACAACCCTACTAACAGACATCTCGAAGGAGATAGCTAAGTATGCAAATGAATGCAGCATAAATCAATGACATATAAACCATGCAGTCACATAATACATGCATACTCAGTCAGAATATCTCGAACAGTACTTCTGTACCTCAAATCAGTGCAAGCTCTACCAACTCTAGGTCCACGCCTATAGTCTGCTCTACACTGCCAAATGATACTACTATCATTATAGTGCTCTAAAAGCCTTAACTAAGCTATTGCATACTCCTAAATATTTATAGGAAGCAAAAGCTATACCTTCGTCCGTCGTTAGCCTTTTGCTATCGAGTGCCTCAAAACTAGGCCACAGCTTTGCTACAATGCCTGGATCGCTATGCCACTTCCGGATTCCCCACCGGACGCCTATAAATCCCTAGATCTGAGTTAGAAGACTAAGCAATCGAGAGAGAAGAGGTGATCGGTGCACTTCAAAAATGAGCTCGGCACCCCCTATTTATAGACGGAGTTCGGATTATCCGAACTAGACTTCGGGTCATCCGAACACGTTCGGGTCGTCCGAACCCGATATTACGTCATTTCTGTAAGAGTGGGTGCCCAGTGAGCCAACTGTGTGGCTATGGGCTTTGTTGACTCTTTGTATAAACAATCTTTTGTTTAATATTATTTACACTTTTATGGCAATGACTTTATATTACTTCATATTGTTATATTGTGATATACTATTGTTGTTTTGATAAAGACCTTGAATATACTATAGTGTATGTAAGATGTGGTAGAACATGGAGATGTCTATCATGAAATACATCTTATAGTCACTGTATATTCTAAAACCGTTCCTAGTCGATTGAGCCGTCCGATAATAAGGATAAGGATCGCTCGAGTTTGAGACTAGCATTTGCGATGCGGAGTACCACGTTTCATTGGTAGGGAACATGGAGATGTTCGAAGCATGCAAATGGATATTCATAGGATGAATAGTCGAACTACCCTATCCGGACTTTCCAAGTGGTTATCACTTATCGAGTGGATAAAGTCCGCGGTTTTGGTTGTACACCATTAGTCCTTACGACTTGAAACATCATGGAGACTCTATATGCTAGTGCTGTGCTTTGACTCGTTTACCGACTCTATGGGGGTCATCAGGTGTCGAGATTGGGTACAGTTACGACACATCTAGGAGTCAATGCATTGTTGTCAAGGATTCACCACATACTTGCGAGTGTGGATATCCTATGCGATCTGAGGAGATATTAGTGTGACAAATCTCTGGCCAGAGTACTTGATGTGATTTAAGAAATGGTTTCTTAGTAGCACATGCGATGTCACTAATTTGATCTTCAAGATGTATTGCATAGTTATCGAATCTTGAGCGACTCTCGATATACCAATGGTTGTTGATTCGATCGGGATATTTGGATGAAGGGACCGTACTGTACGCTAACCAAAATCTACTGGTTCTTGTAGGCACTATCAGTGATACCTAGGGAATCATGGGGCGATGTTGCTAGGCGCTTTACCATGATTCGTTGGGCAAGTCGGAAAGTGTTGTTCCGAGTCACAAGGAGTTGTGAGCCCACGGCTAGCTGTATCCCTGAACCATTGAGGGTCACACAGTGTAATGGAGTTTTAATCCCCGTTGAGATAGTTAAATTTAAAGAGTTAAATTTAATGAACTAAGGAGTTGGACTTCTTAAATAAGAGTAAGGGAGTAGGATTTCCTAAAATGACATAGGGATGGACATTTTTGGAAACCACTGAATTCGGATTCAGGAAAATTTATTTTGACTTTAAAACGTGCAGAAATGGTTTCTGTGCACATTGGTGAAATCGTTTCATCAATCGGAGTCACGATGAATTTTATATTAATTTCTGAACGAGTGGGCTTTGCTTGTCGGGCCCCAGCTTATGACTAATGGGCCCTAAGGTGTTAGTGGCCTGCATTATAAATAAGTTATTTCAGTACAGAAATTATACACAACAGGTCATAATTTTTGAGACAGAGCAAAAATCGAACCCTAGCCTCTCTCTCAACAAATCGGCCGAACCCCCCTCCCTCTCTGTCTGAGAAATTCCGGTCTGTGATTTTGAATCGCAGTAAGGAATAACGAATCAAATTCGTGTATTCTCTTCGCAGAAAACTTCTGATAGATTTTCTAGTGCAATCTATCAGAGGGATTAAACCTCTGTTCGTGGACCTGATTGAAGGCGTTCATCGGTTCCAGGGAGAGACAACAAGAGCAGAATTGTTCTGTTGGTGTCCATTAATCTCGTTGCGAGATTTGAGGTAAAATTTATTTAATTGTTATTTAAATTTTACACACAATAATTCAATCGTTGTATGGTTGATACCCACACCATGGAATCGTTCCATGAGAAAATTTTTAAACTTCCGCTGCACCGGGTATCAATCGTAATTGGTCTGGGAACTCGCCAGTTATCCAACAGTGGTATCAGAGCCAGGTTGCTCAGATCAATCGATTGAATTAATCAATTGTACAAAATTTTTGAGTCTCGGTTTTTGAAACAAAATAAATATTTTTAATAAAAAAATTTTTTTTTTTTTTCCGGGGGCGAAACCCGGGCAGCGATTGGATCGCTGCCCGGAGGGGGCAGCGATGGTCGCTGCCCCCAGGGGCGGCGCACGGCGCCGCCCAAAGGGGGCGCACGGCGCCGCCCAGGGCGGCGACCGTCGCCGCCCAGGGCGGCGCACGGCGCTGCCCAGGGCAGCGCTGTGCGCTGCCCAGCGCAGCGCTGGGCGCTGCGCAGGGCAGCGCTCGGCGCTGCCCAGGGCGGCGCACAGCGCCGCCCAAGGGCGGCGCTCGGCGCCGCCCAGGGCGACGCACGGCGCCGCCCAGCGGCGGCGCCAGGCGCCGCCAGGGCAGCAAACGTTGCTGCCCTAAGGGGGCAGCCGGGCTACCCCGGCCCGCGCCCCGGGTGCGGGCCAACCCGGGAGTGTCCCGGGTGGCCCGCGGGAAAAATTAATATTTTATTAAAATTAATTTTAATATGTTAAAATTTTATTTTTGGTCCGGTCAAAAATTGTTTTTGATTGGTTCACGAGATTTCGGATCGAATTGTTCGAGTCCGTAAATTTAAAATTGATTTTGGATAAATTTGAATTTTTGGAAAATTTTAATATTTTATCCGTAAATTGAATTTTGAAATCAATTATTTTGGTACAATTGATGATAAGATATGATCTTATGATATATTGAGTAAAATATGATTTTATTTGTAAAATTGGATTTTATAGATAAAATATGATTTTATTTGATATGGAGATAAAATATGATTTTATATGTGAAATGTGATTTTATATATAAAATATGATTTTATCTTGTTTAAATTTGAAATGCCACAGCATGTTATCCAATAAATTAATTTTGAATTAAATGTTATTGGATAAGGATGATCGATTGCCATGACCAATTTTGTAGGTGTATGTTAGGAATTTACATTTTGTCTTTATTGTTGTTGGTTTTATTAATGGGCCTGGTTTATGGCCCGATATGAATGTCATATGTAATAAAAGTGGGCTTGGTTTATAGCCCGTTCCCACCCCCTAAAAATGTATCCCCTACTTGTCATTGTTATTTATTGTAAATACATTAGATTTAGTGGGAGATCAAGATTTGAAGATGGTGGGCCCAGCAGACAATGAAGACTGAAGAAATGTAAATTGGAAGCATATGTAATAGGATTGCATTTGCATACTGCATATTACCTAGGATTGGACTAAGACCCGTGATTGGCAACCACGGGTCAATTAGAAATGGAATCGATCATCCTATATAATATGTGATATTATGATTGTATGCATGTTTAGACATAAATTGCGTGAATCCGGCAATGCATGCAATAAATTAAATATGATGAGACAAATATTTTTATAAATAAAATCCCTCATTTTAAATATGATTTAAAATTTATATCAAGATAAATAAAGGAAATTTAAATATTGTTTAAATGTTCCTACCTTCCATCAACGGTCAATGTATGTGATGCTACCCGCGGATACGGTCCGGCTCATATTATTGGGGGGGCCCGTCCGTCGGAAAGCTGTACATTGGATCGACAAATGTTGTAAGTTGGGTGGAACTCCCATGGGATCGGCTCATATTATTGGGGGATCCACATGGCGACCGTCCATCACAACTTAATATTGATGGGTCATCTTGACATGTCACTTTAAACGGCGTCATATTATTGGGCCCTTATTGGACATGAGGTAAATACATGGGGGTTGCTTTGGAAGCAATTGGGCTCTACCTTTTGAGAATTATGGTTGGCTGATATTATTCGGGACCATAAGTTTGTCAATTGGACTCCATGTTCTCACTAAGGAAAAAGTTTCCCGTTTTCACTAGAGGGTGGTGAAATCGTTAAAATAGTGGGAGTGAGATTCATAAAATTAAATTCGCCTATTTTATGTCTTAGTAAATTGTTAAACAATCATTGATATATGTCTGTTTTTCCTTTTCAGTATTTCATACAATGAATTCGCGAAATCCTTTATTCTCGATCCTCGAACAAAACAAGCTGACTGGCGCCAACTATACGGAATGGTTCCGGAAGTTGAAGATTGTCTTAACTTCGGAGAAAATGCTCTACGTGTTAGAGAAAGCACCTCCGAAGGAAGCACCAGCTGACATAAGTCCGGAGGAATTGGCCAAACTTGATGCATGGTGTGACCATGACATCAAGACCAAATGCTATATGCAAGCCTCGATGTCTGATGAACTCCAGAGGCGATTTGAGGACACGGTGAATGCTGCTGACATTCACACGCAACTCAAGGAACTTTTTGGGGCTCAGTCGAGGGCTGAAAGGTTCTCTACTGTTAAGGAGTTGATGACGTGCCGCATGCGTGAAGGGACTTCGGTCCGTGATCATGGGGTACGAGTGATTTGGCTCATACAGAAGTTAGCGACCCTTGATTTGGTGTTGGAGCATGAACTCAATGTGGACTTGCTGCTTCTATCTCTTCCTTCTTCATTTGATGGATTCGTGATAAATTTTAATATGAACAAGATAGAGGCCACCCTTGAAGAGATGGTCAATATGCTCGTTACATATGAATCCACACTTAAGAAGGATAAGCCAGCTTTCTTGGTGGGCTCCTCATCTTCTGCTAAGAAGGGGCCAAGTATGAAGGGCAAGAAACGTTCTGCCCCACCCAAGAAAGTGGAACCCGAGAAGAAGCAAAAGACAAAGGCTTCAAACGATGGAAAATCCAAGGATGTTTGCCATTACTGCAAGAAGCCGGGTCATTGGAAGCGCAACTGCAAGGAGTATCTTGAGCAGTTGGGAACTGCAAAGGGTATGTTCTATATCGAAATAAACATGTCACTTAATACAACTTCTTGGGTATTGGATACCGGATGTGGTTCTCACATTTGCAATGATTTGCAGGTGATGACAAGAAGTCGCAGGCTTAGAATGGGTGAGACCCAGCTGAGGCTCGGGAATGGTTCCAGAGTTGAAGCTACGGCCATTGGAGATGTTTGTTTGATTTTGCAGAATGGTTTTAAATTATTGTTGAGAGATGTTTTATTTGTGCCAGATTTAATTAAAAACATTATTTCTATTTCTATGCTTGATAGAGATGGTTATTCTTGTAATTTTGTGAATGGGATTTGCAGTATTTACAAGAATGAATGTTTAATTGGAAATGTACAACTTGAAAACGATCTATATAATTTAAAACTAAAAGACGTTCCAGTGAATTGTATTGACAAACCGGCAACAACAAACAAAAGGAAAATCGATAGTCAAAACCCGGCAAACCTTTGGCACGCTAGACTAGGTCATATTTCCTCAAGGAGGATGAACAAGCTAGTGGGAGAGGGCATGTTTGATATGTCTGATATTAACTCTCTACCTACTTGTGAATCCTGCCTAAAAGGGAAAATGACTAAATCTCCTTTTAAGGGGAAGCCTGAACGTAGTCAAAATCTGTTGGATTTGATCCATACAGATGTTTGTGGTCCATTTAGAGTAGGGACTCAACATGGCCACACCTACTTCATTACCTTTACTGATGATTATTCTAGGTATGGGTATTTATATTTAATGAAATATAAGTCTGAAGCATTTGAAAAGTTCAAAGAATTCAAGGCTGAAGTAGAAAACAAGCTAGGTAAAAGTATTAAAGCACTTCGATCGGATCGAGGTGGAGAATACTTGAGTACCGAGTTTTTGGACTATCTGAAAGAGAATGGGATTCTCTCTCAGTGGACTCCTCCTATGACACCACAGCTTAATGGTGTATCGGAGCGTCGTAATCGAACTTTGTTGGACATGGTTCGATCCATGATGAGCTTCACTGAGCTTCCACCTTCGTTTTGGGGCTATGCGCTTGAAACGGCGATATTGTTGTTGAATAACGTCCACACTAAAGCAGTGGACAAAACACCATACGAGTTATGGAATGGCAAAGCTCCTAAGTATTCGTACTTGAGGATTTGGGGATGTCCGGCTTACGTGAAGCGGACAGTGGGAGATAAGTTGGATAGTCGATCCAGCTTGTGTTATTTTGTGGGGTATCCGAAGAATTCAATCGGATATTATTTCTATTATCCTGCTGAAACAAAGGTGTTTGTTTCACGGAATGCCACCTTCTTGGAGAAGGAGTTCTTATTGGATAAGAAAGGCGAGATGATGGAACTCGAAGAAGTTCGAGAAGAACCCGAAATACAAAATAACGATCCTACACCTCAGGAACCATTGCTGGACACGCCTGCACCTAGAAGATCCGAGAGGACTTCTAGACCTCCAGTTCGATATGGTCTTCTTCTTGAAGAGGGTCAAGATGAACCCGACATTGGATGTGATCCAAGAAGCTTCAAGGAAGCAATTTCTGATGCGGATTCGAATTTATGGCTTGAAGCTATGCAGTCTGAATTGGATTCGATGCATACTAACCAAGTCTGGTCTTTAGTGGATCCTCCCGATGGAATTGTTCCGATAGGGTGTAAATGGATCTACAAAAGAAAGCTTGGGCCTGATGGTAAGATATTGACTTACAAGGCGCGATTGGTGGCGAAAGGTTATACTCAAAGGCAAGGAGTTGACTATGATGAAACCTTTTCACCAGTCGCAATGTTCAAGTCCATAAGAATCCTGATTGCCATAGCTGCATGGTATGACTATGAGATATGGCAAATGGATGTGAAGACTGCTTTTCTTAATGGAGACATTAAGGAAGAAATCTATATGAAGCAGCCTGAGGGGTTCACATCCATGGGAAGCGAGCATAAGGTATGCAAGCTTCAGAGATCAATTTATGGTCTAAAACAAGCATCAAGAAGTTGGAACCAGAAATTTGATGAAACAATAAAAGATTTTGGTTTCATCAAGAACCCGGAGGAACCGTGCGTGTACAAGAAAGTAGTTAAGGATGCTGTGACATTCTTAGTACTTTATGTTGATGACATCCTACTCATTGGGAATGATGTAGGGATGTTGCAGTCAACAAAGATATGGTTATCAGGTAGATTTTCGATGAAGGATTTGGGTGAGGCATCCTACATTCTTGGGATACAGATCTATAGGGATAGATCTAAGAGAATGATAGGACTCACTCAATCAACCTACATCGATACCATATTGAAACGGTTTTCAATGGATGGGTCCAAGAGAGGACATCTACCCATGTGTCATGGAGTTTCTCTATCCAAGTCTATGTGTCCCAAGACTGATGCAGAGATAGAGAATATGACACATGTACCATATGCGTCAGCTATAGGTAGTATCATGTATGGGATGATATCTACCAGACCGGATGTAGCATTTGCTCTGAGTGTCACGAGCAGATATCAGTCTAATCCTGGTCAGATGCATTGGAAAGCCGTGAAGGACATTCTTAAGTACTTGCGAAGGACTAAGAATATGTTCATGGTTTATGGAGGACGAGAACTCAAACTGGAAGGCTATACCGACTCTAGCTTCCAAAGTGATGTGGATGACTCGAAGTCAACCTCTGGATTTGTGTTCATGCTCAATGGCGGTGCTGTCTCTTGGAAGAGTTCCAAGCAGGACACCACAGCAGATTCCACCACTGAGGCTGAATACATTGCAGCGTCAGCTGCTGCTAAAGAGGCCGTTTGGATGAGGAATTTCGTCCAAGAGTTGGGCGTCATTCCTGAATTTGTTGGTCCAGTCCCGGTGTACTGCGACAACACGGGTGCCGTTGCTCAAGCAAAGGAACCAAGGTCTCATCAAAGATCCAAACACGTACTGAGGAAATACCACATAATCCGGGAGATTGTGGAAAGAGGAGACATCAGTGTCGAACGAGTGGCCTCTGCAGACAATATCGCTGATCCACTTACTAAGCCTTTGCCAGGACCATTGTTTGACAAACATCGCGAAGCAATGGGTCTACGTAGTATGACTAGTTGGCTATAGGGCAAGTGGGAGATTGTAAGAGTGGGTGCCCAGTGAGCCAACTGTGTGGCTATGGGCTTTGTTGACTCTTTGTATAAACAATCTTTTGTTTAATATTATTTACACTTTTATGGCAATGACTTTATATTACTTCATATTGTTATATTGTGATATACTATTGTTGTTTTGATAAAGACCTTGAATATACTATAGTGTATGTAAGATGTGGTAGAACATGGAGATGTCTATCATGAAATACATCTTATAGTCACTGTATATTCTAAAACCGTTCCTAGTCGATTGAGCCGTCCGATAATAAGGATAAGGATCGCTCGAGTTTGAGACTAGCATTTGCGATGCGGAGTACCACGTTTCATTGGTAGGGAACATGGAGATGTTCGAAGCATGCAAATGGATATTCATAGGATGAATAGTCGAACTACCCTATCCGGACTTTCCAAGTGGTTATCACTTATCGAGTGGATAAAGTCCGCGGTTTTGGTTGTACACCATTAGTCCTTACGACTTGAAACATCATGGAGACTCTATATGCTAGTGCTGTGCTTTGACTCGTTTACCGACTCTATGGGGGTCATCAGGTGTCGAGATTGGGTACAGTTACGACACATCTAGGAGTCAATGCATTGTTGTCAAGGATTCACCACATACTTGCGAGTGTGGATATCCTATGCGATCTGAGGAGATATTAGTGTGACAAATCTCTGGCCAGAGTACTTGATGTGATTTAAGAAATGGTTTCTTAGTAGCACATGCGATGTCACTAATTTGATCTTCAAGATGTATTGCATAGTTATCGAATCTTGAGCGACTCTCGATATACCAATGGTTGTTGATTCGATCGGGATATTTGGATGAAGGGACCGTACTGTACGCTAACCAAAATCTACTGGTTCTTGTAGGCACTATCAGTGATACCTAGGGAATCATGGGGCGATGTTGCTAGGCGCTTTACCATGATTCGTTGGGCAAGTCGGAAAGTGTTGTTCCGAGTCACAAGGAGTTGTGAGCCCACGGCTAGCTGTATCCCTGAACCATTGAGGGTCACACAGTGTAATGGAGTTTTAATCCCCGTTGAGATAGTTAAATTTAAAGAGTTAAATTTAATGAACTAAGGAGTTGGACTTCTTAAATAAGAGTAAGGGAGTAGGATTTCCTAAAATGACATAGGGATGGACATTTTTGGAAACCACTGAATTCGGATTCAGGAAAATTTATTTTGACTTTAAAACGTGCAGAAATGGTTTCTGTGCACATTGGTGAAATCGTTTCATCAATCGGAGTCACGATGAATTTTATATTAATTTCTGAACGAGTGGGCTTTGCTTGTCGGGCCCCAGCTTATGACTAATGGGCCCTAAGGTGTTAGTGGCCTGCATTATAAATAAGTTATTTCAGTACAGAAATTATACACAACAGGTCATAATTTTTGAGACAGAGCAAAAATCGAACCCTAGCCTCTCTCTCAACAAATCGGCCGAACCCCCCTCCCTCTCTGTCTGAGAAATTCCGGTCTGTGATTTTGAATCGCAGTAAGGAATAACGAATCAAATTCGTGTATTCTCTTCGCAGAAAACTTCTGATAGATTTTCTAGTGCAATCTATCAGAGGGATTAAACCTCTGTTCGTGGACCTGATTGAAGGCGTTCATCGGTTCCAGGGAGAGACAACAAGAGCAGAATTGTTCTGTTGGTGTCCATTAATCTCGTTGCGAGATTTGAGGTAAAATTTATTTAATTGTTATTTAAATTTTACACACAATAATTCAATCGTTGTATGGTTGATACCCACACCATGGAATCGTTCCATGAGAAAATTTTTAAACTTCCGCTGCACCGGGTATCAATCGTAATTGGTCTGGGAACTCGCCAGTTATCCAACAGTTTCTTATGTCAGCATGATGATGTCATCCATGACAACTGTCGGCAGCACATTTGGAGCGTCCGAACCACTCTTTGGATCGTCCGAACCCTGACTTCGGACCGTCCAAACCTTGACTTCGGAGCCTCCAAACTCTTCCCAAGTAATAATGATTAATTCCTTAATTACTGATTAGGGTACGGGCTACTACACGAATGTTTTTAAAGATCGCAACAAAAGTCAGATACTAAATAATACTTAGGTGAATCCAATAGAACACTGCAAGGGAATAGAGTTGCAGAGTGGGAAGCGAATAGAGGTTGAATAAAATAAATCTTAGAGTGATAGATCTGAAGGGACCAAAAATTCAGTAGAGGAAAAAAAGTTCGAAAATAATTGAGAATAAAATTGAGAAGAAATTTGAGGATAAAAAGAGTGAACCTGAGCTGAAACCGATGTATAAACCACAACTTTCATACCCATAGAGGTTCAAGAAAAAGGCATTGGATGAGCAGTTCACAAAATTTTTGGAGATTTTCAAGAAGATACACATCAACATCTCCTTTGCTGATGCTTTGGATCAAATGCCGAACTATGCAAAATTTATTAAGGAGGTGATTTCCAAGAAAAGAAGGCTGCGTGACAATGAGGTATTTAACTTGACTGAAGAATGCGGTGACGTTTTCCAAAATAAGATGCCACAAAAGTTGAAAGATCCAGGGTGTTTTACTATACCTTGTTTTATTTGTGGATCTCATATTAGTAGTGTTTTATGTGATTTAGGGGCCAGTATTAATTTGATGTCATTGCCTATTTACAAGGCCTTGGATCTTGGAGAGATGAAACCGACCAAGATCACATTGTAGTTGGCGGATAGAAGCATCACCTATCCATGTGGTATTGTTGAAGATGTGCTGGTCAAGGTGGATAAATTTTATTTTTCTGGCTCATTTTGTGATTTTGGACATGGAAGAAGATCATGACGCTCCATTGATTTTTGGGAGACCATTTTTGGCTACTGCTGATGCCAAAATAGATGTCAAGAACGATGAATTTAAGATGAGCGTGGAAGGTGAAAAAATAATTTTTAACATATTCAAGAAGGTCAATAATTCATCCATGGAGGAATTATTCATGATTGAGCGAGTCGAGAAGCTGGAATGACGTCGCAAAGTTGTTAGTGAGGTAGAATCTCCAAAGGAGAAAGAGCCGAGCGTACCAAAGAAGAAAAATAAGAAAAAGAAAGCGAAATTTAAAAAGCATTTTGTGGAGTATGTTTGGAGGGTGAAAGAGAAAGGAAAGACCTCCAACAAAGTGGCAACACGCTAAAATTTGAATATAGTTGGGCTATGGACTTTAAACTAAGTGCTTCTTTGGAAGCAACCCATGTTTTATGCATTATTTTAGTTTATTTTATTCTTTGAATTTTTCTTTTAATGTTAGACTTCAATTTGATTACATTTTTACTTGTTTAGTGTAGAATGAAAACAAATGAATAAAGTCAGAATGCGCTTTTGTGCCTCAACATTGTGCATCTGCGCAAATCTTGCGAAACTCAATTACGCTTCTGCGGCTTCAAATCACGCAACTACGTTACTTTTGCGAAAAACAAACATGCTTCTGCACCTTCTCTTTGCGCTTTTGCGCAGCTCTGCGAAGGATTTCTGCGCTTTTGCGCATCTCAACACTTCTGTCCCCTTTGAGAATCTCTAATTTAAAGAACAAGGCTTTCTTTTCTTTACTCTTAAATTGTATATTCAGTCGGTTATTCCTTCAAACTCTAAAGTGGCATTATCTCCTCTGGCATTCCTACATTCCCATTCGTTGTTCGAGCAATATTCCGGTGTCAGAGAGTGATTAGTATACATACATATCTCTCCATTTGAAACTTGCAACAAAGGGGATTAGGGTTCTGATGCGGCCGAGTATATCCCAGATCAATTTGAAATTTTTTTCTTCTATTGAACGTGATGCCTCCGTCTAAAAGAGGTAATTGGCTATCCTTTATGTGGTATTAGAATTGTTGTTTGATATTTGGCAAAGAAGGTTTCCGTAGGAATTGACATATAAGGTGTTTGTTGAATTTTCTAAGTGAGGTGTGTTGATTGTTTGAGTTGGTGATTGTGAATTGTTTGAGTGTGGTACATTGTGTGCGACAATAATAGTGATTAAAGAAGTGATTGAATATGCCACCAAAAACAAAAGTCAAGGGTGCAGCTTCTTCGTCATCAGCACCCGTGTTGTTTGATAAGAATCGTTTTTGGGATGCTGATGCTGCTAAAAATTATATGAAGTTGTTGGAGAAAAATATGCATAAGGAGAGAGGTTTGGATATGAGGGAATATAATGCAACTAGCTTGATCGAAGCTCGACTACGAGGGTGGGCGTATTTAGTAAAACAACCTCAAGATGCTATCATGTCCCTTGTGTGTGCTTTTTATGCTAATTTGTTGATTAAACATGAGAACTACAAGGTCAAGGTGCGAAGGATAATGGTGGCATTTGGTGGCCGAACTATAAATGTTATGTATCGAATACATGCTATTGAGAAGGATGAGTATGTGGAGTTCAAATAGGGCCCCTTCCCAGTTGATGAAGTGCTCAATACGCTGTGTGATGCGGGTGCGGAATGGAAGACAAATTGTAAAGAAGAACCAGTCACTTTCTTGTCCAGATTTCTTTAAAGGGAGGCCAACAATTGGCACGAGTTTTTGGTGGCATTGATGATGCCGTCTGGTCATACTTTTGAAGTTACTGTGGCGAGATTGAAGTTAGTGTACAGATTGGTGACAAGGAGACCGATAGGTGCGAGTCGAGTGCTGCAAGACTCGATTCATGATGTTGTTAAGGGTTCTTCCATCAGTAGCATGCCACATTCATCTTTGATTAATGATCTGTGTAAATATGCGGGTAGTTGTTGGGATGCCCAGGAGTAGCTTTTACCTACTATAGCCCCTACTGTCCTCAATGGAATTCTGAAAAGGGACAAGAAGAAGGCAGGGCAATAATCTGGATCACAGCAGCCCCCACCGCAGCCATCACAGCCTGTTGCATCTGATACTCTTCAATTACCACCTCCAGCATCATTTCATCAGAAACATCCCAAAGGTCGCAGCTTACACGAGAAATTAGATGATATAGAGTACAGGACGAAGAAACAGTGGAATATGATGGTTGAGCATATGACATATATGCATGACTTCCACGCCGCACTCGCTCAGAACTATCCGGCTACTATTTTACCTTATCCTGCTCCTCCCCCATGGCCACACATTGATGCGGATGAGGATGTGACTTCCTATGAAGGGATTTAAGGTGATGACGATGGTGTTGCCGAGTCCTGACGCTCAGTGTCAAAGGTACATGTCCCTTGCTCTTATTTGTTTTAATCATTGGGACAATGATTTTACCTAAGTTTGGGGGTGGTGGATCATTTTGTGCAATTGAGTTAATATGTGTTAATTAGTGTCTGTAGGTTGGTTGTTTGATTTATTCGTGAGTTGTTAATTTGAGTTGTAGTTGAGTTGTTTGTGTGTTTGTAAGTGCAAAGTCAAGAATGAAATAGAAGCATGGCCAATGATGAAACTTTTTTTTTTCTATTGCTTGATCTCCAGGATTATCTGCCCATCTAACCATTTCTTTACTGGAAAGCAAATTGAATAAATAATTTTCTATATACTCTGTGATTTTAACTTAATTCTGAGCTAAAAACATGTGAATATAGATATGATTGAGGCATTGTTTGATGTTTTGGGCCTGTTTTCATTGATTAGAATTTATCTCTAGTTGCCCTTTGAGCTTGCACGATGACGAAACAATTTTGGAGTTGATATATTCCCTCAAAGTTGTTACATTGTTCTTGCACTGATTAAATTCATACAAGTTTATTGTGAATTGAGATTTGTCTAGAACTTGTTCGTACACCATTCGAGGCGAAATACAGGCATATTGTGACTTAGGAATGATTTAGGTAATTTTTGAATCGTTTGAGCCTTTCAAACTACCCATTGATACATTTTATCCCTAGTTACCTTGTTTGAGCTTTATTGAAAACGAATGGCATACGTGAAAGAGTATGGTTAAACCCATTAGGCATCTTTAGCGACCCAACCCAGATCCACTACTAATCAAAAAATTAAAACTTAATTAAGCATGAAATTAACACTAATAAGAAATACACTGCGGAAAACTTAAATAAATGCTGACCGGCAGAATACAACCGGTTAAATAAATCCAATGTACAACCCAAAATAATAATAATAAAATCTATCAGCTAACCCTGCTGACTCTCTGGTCACTGACTACTCCAAGTAACTGGGCGCACTACCTGCACCTGCATTTGCCCCGTCGAATTAGGTTTCCAGACATATAGAAAACACTCGACGTGAGAGACTACGCTCAATACGGAAGAAATGATATATAAACAAATATGATGCATACAGATGAATTTAAAACCCGGTAAAATCAGTTTGCTCAGGGGCGCCAACGAATATACAATACCATGCTGGATTTCTAGTCCGCGGGGTACTCGTATATTCCCCTATCACCATAGCGTCAGTATCCGCCGTCACGACGTCTCCTGGTGATAGACAAAACAATATTGGACTGAGCCTCCCCACCTAACTCACATCTCACGAGATGCTGTCGGATAAATCATGCATGTGCTAAAGCAGTAAAACATGGTATAAACAAAGCACATAAAAATGAAACATATAAGATCATATATCATTCTGGATATTTCGGTCAGTACTTACGTACCTTATTAAGGCAGTCCTAGAATCCTCCATCTAGGTTCCAAGCCTACTATCCAACTCTACAAGTCTACAATGAAAAATAATCATGCATCATCTAACATGCTCTAAAAGTATTAACTAAGATAATAGATACTTCCAAATAATTTTAAGTAACTCGGACCATACCTGCGTCCGTCGTCAGCCCGCTGATAGCGACTGTCCCAAAACTTGGGCACAACTCCGCAATAGCTCCGCTACTGCTCCGAACACTGTCCGCCAACTCTTACTCTTAAATAAGAGCCCCCAAAGCCCCTAAAATGAGCTAGAATAGGATAGAAAGGAACTGGAAATGAGCAAGGAAAATGATCCTCGGACCCTATATGTAGTGACCCGTATCCACAATTTATGATTAATGAGTAACTAATCATGAGATCATGTTAGATTAAACAAAATATGATTAAATAAATTCCAAATGGATTAACGAAGTCCAGAAATGGATCCAGGACACTCAAAATGGCCGGAAAAGTTCTGAGGGTTTTGAGGATCTGAACCTAAGATCGGAGGATCCAAACTTGCATGGCCAGCTGTTCGAGAAAAATACGTCATTGGTGACATCACTGATGGGACTTCGGAGGATCATAAGTCAGGATCGGAGGCTCCAAAGTCAAGAACAGAGGATTAAAACCGGATTGGAGGCTCCGAAGTGGGGTTCGGAGGCTCCGAACTTCGCCTATAAATAGGGGGCCGAGGTTTCATTTTCAAACACACCGAATTCCTTTTCTCTCTGGATTCTTAGATTTCTAACACATATCTAGGAAATTCTAGGCATCCTTTTGGGATTCCGGAAGTGGCATAGAGATCCAGGCATCGTAGCAAAGCTGTGGCCTAGTTTCGAGGCAGTCGCCATCAGCGGGCTGACGACGGACGCAGGTATAGATTTTGCTTCCTAAAAATATTTAGGATTATGCAATAGCTTAGTTAAGGCTTTTTTAGCTTATTGAATTATGCATGGGTATTTGCATTTTAGAGTTGATGATAGACTTGGAACCTAGAGTGAGACTGCTAGGAACTACCTTAGTAAGGTACGCAATAACTGACTGAGATGAACAACATGATATATGATATGTGTGTTGCATGGGCATGTGCTATGTGTTTTCAATGTTTTACTGCTTTAGCACATGCATGATTTTACGTAAGACTGCATCCAGTATGATGTGAGTCTAGACATTTTTCATCGGTGATGAGTTACTCCTTATGGATTCGTGTCTGGGGATGCTCAGCCCCTGGTTTTGATATCACTAGAAGCGACCACGATGGTGGAGTAGACGCTATAGTTGATAGGGGAATATACGAGTACCCCGCGGAGTCGCTGTCTTAGCACGGTACTGTGTATTCATGGCGCCCTGAGCTTACTGGTTTTAAACATTGTTTTAAAGTCATTTACGTGTTGCATATATTTTATATATAATTTCTTCCGTATTGAGCGTATTCGGTCAAGTCTAGTATTTTCTGTTTGTCTAGACACCCCATTCGATGGGGCAGGTGTAGGTGCAGGTTGAGCACCAGGAGCTTGGAGTAGCTGATGGCCAGTGAAGACAGCAGAATTAGCTGTAGGTTTTTGCCCTCTAAGCTTATTATTTGATTGAGTTATATAATCGAATTTGTTTAACCGTTTGTATTCTGCCGGTCTGTTTTTATTTAAGTTTTCCGAAGCAATGTATTTAATGCATGCTTAATTATTCTCTAAACTTTGATTAGGTAGTGGATCCGAGTTGGGTCGCTACACCATATTTATAGAGTGAGATCGGAGCGTACGATCTGCACTTCGGAGCGTCGAATCTCTGCATGCCTGCCACGCGTCCTGCCATTTATGTAGTATGGTTATGTGCTAGATTTGAAGTTGCACCTAAACAGTCACACTACACTGCTGCTAAGCGTATTTTTAAGTATCTCAAAGGCAAGACTAATATTGGTCTTTGGTATCCCAAAGACTCAAATTTTAACCTTATTGGATATTCAGATGCAGATTATGCAGGTTGCAAGATATATCAGAAAAGCACCAGTGGTTCATGCCAATTTCTTGGTGATTGATTAATATCATAGTTTAACAAAATGAAAACATCCACAACCACCTCGACCACTGAAGTTGGGTACCTAGCTTGTAGTGACCCGCACCGTGATGACCTACTAATCAGAAACTTAGGCATGTATTAAACAATAAATAACATAATTTGAGTAACTACGGATTTAATATAAAAACCAAAGCTGGCAGAAATACAACCGATAATTAAATCAAAAGTATAAAACCCAATTGAACTAACTTGATGCAAGTAAGGTAAAACCTAGTGGCTAACCCTGAAATCCTGCCTTGGTCATCACGTAATCTCCAAATCCCTGTGAGATTTACCTGCAACTGCCCCGTTAATGGGGTGTCTAGACAACAGAAAATAACTGGACATGAGCGTTAAAGCTCAGTACGCTAGTACAGGTAGACATACAAATATGATGCATGCAATGTAATGAACGGGTATCATATCTAGGTAACAAATCGAAAATCCACTCAGACTGGAACCTACAATGTGAGCTGTAATCTTGGGGAATCAAAAAACTGGATACGACCACTCATTCCTAACCGGACGTGGACCTAACAAATATCCACTATATCACTAGATTCCGCTCGACCCGTCGGCCACTGTGACTCTCAGTGTCAAAACGTCCTAACAAGGACTGAGCACCTTATAACACTAACTTATCTCAAAGGAGATCTGATATGAATCTTATGTATGAAAGGCAACACGATTTCAATGAATCGCACCTCAATTCGATAACAAAAAAAATAATGTTGTCCCGACTTTGAAACAAGTAACATATTTTGGAATCTCCACCTCTAGTTGAACCTGTAACTAGCAACAGAGAATTCACGATAGAAAACAATCAAAGATTCAATTAGACCTTCAAATGAACCTGTCTTTGACAACCCAATTGAAAATCGATTGACAAACGCCACAAAGCTATTAAACTTTGATAAGTTTTATTTTGGGTAAAGCAAAAGCTTTGATAAAATTCTAAATAGAATTTTGTATTGAATAATCAATAATCTGAAAATCATAGTTATCATTAAAATAATGAATGTTGTAGTATTTATATTACAACCCTAAATATTGAAAGATAACGCAAAATAAATCAAAAAGATATCAAAGATATCTTCTAAAGTTTCCTAGTAGGAATAAAAGACCTAAAATAAACAAAGTAAATCCAAAATATTAAAAATCCCAAACACACACACAAACACCTTCGGTGCATGTAAAATGACATCGGGGCGGGCGCGCTAGGGCTAGGCGCGGGCACGCCATTGTTGCGTAGGACACGGCCCGGGCGCGCGCTAAGGCAGCGCGGGCGCGCCTATAGTTCGTGAAAGAGTAGGTGCCCGGTGAGCCAACTTGTGGCTAAGGGCTTTGATGACTCTTTGTATAAACAATCTTTTGTTTAATATATAATTTAAACTTTTATTAATGGCAATGACTTTATCTTTCTTCATATTGTTATATTGTGATATACTATTGTTGTTTTGATAAAGACCTTGAATATACTATAGTGTATGTAAGATGTGGTAGAACATGGAGATGTCTATCATGAAACACATCTTATAGTCACTGTATATTCTAAACTGTTCCTAGTCGATTGAGCCGTCCGATAATAAGGATAAGGATCGCTCGAGTTTGAGACTAGCATTTGCGATGCGGAGTACCACGTTTCATTGGTAAGGAACATAGAGATGTTCGAAGCATGCAAATGGATATTCATACGATGAATGATCGAACTACCCTATCCGGACTTTCCAAGTGTTTATCACTTATCGAGTGGATAAAGTCCGCGGTTTTGGTTGTACACCATTAGTCCTTACTACTTGAAACATCATTGAGACTCTATATGCTAGTACTGTGCTTTGACTCGTTTACCGACTCTATTGGGGTCATCAGGTGTCGGGATTGGGTACAGTTACAACACATATAGGAGTCGATGCTTTGTTGTCAAGGATTCACCACATACTTGCGAGTGTGGATATCCTATGCGATCTGAGGAGATATTAGTGTGACGAATCTCTGGCCAGAGTACATGATGTGATTTAAGAAATGGTTTCTTAGTAGCACATGCGATGTCACTATTTGATCTTCAAGATGTATTGCATAGTTATCGAATCTCGAGCGACTCTCGATATACCAATGGTTGTTGATTCGATCGGGATACATGGATGAAGGGACCGTACTGTACGCTAACCAAAATCTATTGGTTCTTGTAGGCACTATCAGTGATACCTAGGGAATCATGGGGCGATGTTGCTAGACGCTCTTACCATGATTCGATGGGCAAGTCGGAAATTGTTGTTCCGAGTCACAAGGAGTTGTGAGCCCACGGCTAGCTGTATCCCTGAACCATTGAGGGTCACACAGTGTAATGTATTTTTAATCCCCGTTGAGATAGTTAAATTTAAAGAGTTAAATTTAATGAACGAAGAAGTTGGACTTCTTATTTAAGAGTAGAGGAGTAAGATTTCCTAAAATGACATAGGGATGGCCATTTTTGGAAATCACTGAATTCGGATTCAGAAAAATTTATCTTGACTTTAAAAGGTGCAGAAATGGTTTCTGTGCACATTGGTGAAATCGGTTTATCAATCGGAGTCACGATGAATTTTATATTAATTTCTGAACATGCGGGCTTTGCTTGTCAGGCTTGAACTTATGACTAATGGGCCCTAAGCTGTTAGTGGCCTACATTATAAATAAGTTATTGCAGTACAGAAATTACACACAACAGGTCACAATTTTCGAAAACCTAAGTATTTTCTAACAAGAGTGGCTGCCCCCCCTCCCTGTCTACTCGAGAAAAATCCAGCCTGTGATTTTGAATTACAGTCTGGTTTAACGGATCAAATTCGTTAATCTCTTCGTAGAAACTTCTGATAGATTTTCTAGTGCAATCTATCAGAGGGATTAAATATCCATTCGTGGACCTGATTGAAGAACAGTTCGTCCATCAGTTCCAGGGATATACAACAAGAGCAGAGAAATCTGTTGGTGTCCAAAATCTCGATTCGAGATTAAAGGTAAAAATTTTATAATTGTTATTTAATTTTTACACACACAATTTAATCGTAATGTTGATACCTATTATGGAATCGTTCCATACAAAAATTTTAAACTTCCGCTGCACCGGGTATCAATCCTAATTGATCTGATCGCCGCGTTCTCCAACAGTGGTATCAGAGCCAGGTTGCTCAGATCAAGCGATTAAATTAATCGATTGTACAAAAAATTTTAGGCCTCGGTTTTTTGAAACAAAATAAATATTTTAAAATAAAAAAATATTTTTTTCGGGCAAAAACCCGGGCAGCGATTGGATCGCTGCACGGGGCAGGGGCAGCGCACGGCGCTGCCCTGCGCAGCGCTGGGCGCTGCACAGGGCGGCGCAGCGCTGGGCGCTGCGCAGGGCAGCGCTCGGCGCTGCCCTAGGGGCTGCCCGGCCCGACCGCATTAGGGCGGGAGCAGCCCGGGAATGTCCCGGGCGGCCCGCGTGAAAAAAATTATTTTTAATTTTTAAATTATATTTTAATATGTTAAAATTCTATTTTTGGTCCGATCGAAAATTGTTTTTGATTGGTCCACGAGGCGTCGGATCGAATTGTTTGAGTCCGAAAATTTTAAAATTGATTTTTGGATAAATTTTAATTTTTGGAAAATTTTTATATATTATCCTTAATTTGAATTTTGAAATTAATTATTTTTGGTACAATTGATGATAAGATATGATCTTATGGATATATTGAGTAAAATATGATTTTATGTATGAAATTGGATTTTATAGATAAAATATGATTTTATTTGATAAAAAGATAAAATATGATTTTGTATGTAAAATAAAATTTTATGTATGAAATATGATTTTATCCTTTTAAATTTAAATTGTCATTGCATGTTATCCAATAAATTAATTTTGAATTACATGTTATTGGATAAGGATGATCGATTGCCATGACCAATTTTGTAGTTGTATGTTAGGAATTTACATTTGTTTTTATTGTTGTTGGTTTTATTAATGGGCCTGGTTTATGGCCCAATATGAATGTCATATGTAATAAAAGTGGGCTTGGTTTATGGCCCGTTCCCACCCCTTAAAAATGTATCCCCTACTTGTCATTGTTATTTATTGTAAATACATTAGATTTAGTGGGAGATCAAGATTTGAAGATGGAGGTGGGCCCAGCAGACAATAAAGACAGAAGAAATGTAAATTGGAAGCAAATGTAATAGGATTGCATTGCATACTGCATATTACCTAGGATTGGACTAAGACTCGTGATTGGCAACCACGGGTCGATTAGAAATGGAATCGATCATCCTATATAATATGTGATATTATAGTTTTATGCATATTTTAGACATAATTGTGTGAATCCGGCAAGCATACAAAAATTTTAAAAATGATGAGACAAATTTTTATAATTAAAAATCCCTGATTTTAAATATGATTTAAAATTGATATCAAGATAAATAAAGGAAATTTAAAGTTGTTTAAATGTTCCTACCTTCCATCAACGATCAATGTATGAGATGCTACCCGCGGATACGGTCCGGCTCATATTATTGGGGGGGGCCGTTCGTCGGAAAGCTGTACATTGGATCGACACATGTTGTAAGTTGGGTGGAACTCCCATGGGATCGGCTCATATTATTGGGGGATCCACATGGCGACCGTCCATCACAACTTAATATTGATGGGTCATCTTGACATGTCACAATAATCGGCGTCATATTATTGGGCCCTTATTGGACATGAGGTAAAAACGTGGAGGTTGCTTTGGAAGCAATTGGGCTCTACCTTTTGAAAATTATGGTTGGCTGATATTATTCGGGACCATAAGTTTGTCAATTGGACTCCATGTTCTCACTAAGGAAAACAATTTCCCGTTTTCACTAGAGGGTAGTGAAATCGTTAAAATAGTGGGAGTGAGATTCATAAAATAAATTTCGCCTATTTTATGTCTTAGTAAATTGCTTAAACAATCACTGATATTTGTCTGTTTCTTTTCAGTATTTCATAAGATGAATTCGCGTAATCCACTTTTCTCGATCCTCGAACAAAATATGTTGACTGGCGCAAACTATACAGAATGGTTCCGTAAGTTGAAGATTGTCTTGACTTCGGAGAAGATGCTCTACGTGTTAGAAAAATCTCCTCCGAAGGAAGCACCAGCTGACGTAAGTCCGGAGGAGTTGGCCAAACTTGATACATGGTGGGACCATGATATCAAGACCAAATGCTATATGCAAGCCTCGATGTCTGATGAACTCCAGAGGCGATTTGAGGACACCGTGAATGCTGATGACATTCACGTTCAACTCAAGGAACTTTTTGGGGCTCAATCGAGGGCTGAAAGGTTCGCTACTGTAAAGGAGCTAATGACGTGTCGCATGCGTGAAGGGACTTCGGTCCGTGATCATGGGGTACGAGTGATTTGGCTCATACAGAAGTTGGTAACCCTTGATTTGGTGTTGGAGCATGAACTCAACGTGGACTTACTACTTCTGTCTCTTCCTTCTTCGTTTGACGGATTTGTGGTAAATTTCAATATGAACAAGATAGAGGCCTCCCTTGAAGAGATGGTCAATATGCTTGTGACATATGAATCCACATTAAAGAAGGATAAACCGGCTTTCTTGGTGGGCTCCTCTTCTTCTGCTAAGAAGGGGCCAAGTACAAAGGGTAAGAAACGTTCTGCCCCACCCAAGAAAATCGAACCCGAGAAGAAGTACAAGACAAAGGCTTCAAACATGGAAAAATCCAAGGATGTTTGCCATTACTGCAAGAAGCCCGGTCATTGGAAGCGTAACTGCAAGGAATATCTAGAGCAGTTGCGAACTGCAAAGGGTATGTTCTATATTGAAATAAATGTTTCACTTAATACTACTTCTTGGGTATTGGATACCGGATGTGGATCTCACATTTGCAATGATTTGCAGGTGATGACAAGAAGTCGCAGGCTTAGAATGGGTGAGACCCAGCTGAGGCTCGGAAATGGTTCCAGAGTTGAAGCAAAAGCCGTGGGAGATGTTTATTTAATTTTGCAGAACGGTTTTAAGTTACTTTTAAGAGATGTTTTATTTGTTCCGGATTTGATTAAAAACATTATTTCTGTTTCTATGCTTGATAGAGATGGTTATTCTTGCAATTTTGTGAATGAGATTTGCAATATTTACAAGAATGAATGTTTGATTGGAAATGGACAACTTGAAAACGATCTATACAACTTAAAACTAAAAGACGTTCCAATAAATTATGTTGATAAACCGGCAACAACAAACAAAAGGAAAATCGATAGCCAAAACCCGGCAAACCTTTGGCACGCTAGGCTAGGTCATATTTCCTCAAGGAGGATGAATAAGCTAGTGGGAGAGGGCATGTTTAATATGTCTGATATTAACTCTCTACCTACTTGTGAATCCTGCCTAAAAGGAAAAATGACTAAATCTCCTTTTAAGGGGAAACCTGAGCGTAGTCAAAATCTGTTGGATTTGATCCATACAGATGTTTGTGGTCCATTTAGAGTTGGGACTCAATATGGCCACACTTACTTCATTACCTTTACTGATGATTATTCAAGGTATGGGTATTTATATTTAATGAAATATAAGTCTGAAGCATTTGAAAAGTTCAAAGAATTCAAGGCTGAAGTAGAAAACAAGCTAGGTAAAAGTATTAAAGCACTTCGATCGGATCGAGGTGGAGAATACTTGAGTACCGAGTTTTTGGACTATCTAAAAGAGAATGGGATTCTCTCTCAGTGGACTCCTCCTATGACACCACAACTTAATGGTGTATCGGAGCGTCGTAATCGAACTTTGTTGGACATGGTTCGGTCCATGATGAGCTTCACTGAGCTTCCACCTTCGTTTTGGGGCTATGCGCTTGAAATGGCGGTATTGTTGTTGAACAATGTCCACACTAAAGCAGTGGACAAAACACCATACGAGTTATGGAATGGCAAAGCTCCTAAGTATTCGTACTTGAGGATTTGGGGATGTCCTGCTTACGTGAAGCGGACAGTGGGAGATAAGTTGGATAGTCGATCCAGCTTATGTTATTTTGTAGGGTATCCGAAGAATTCAATCGGATATTATTTCTATTATCCTGCTGAAACAAAGGTGTTTGTTTCAAGGAATTCCACCTTCTTGGAGAAGGAGTTCTTATTGGATAAGAAAGGCGAGATGATGGAACTCGAAGAAATTCGAGAAGAACCCGAAATACAAAATAACGATCCTACACCTCAGGAACCATTGCTGGACACGCCTATACCTAGAAGATCCGAGAGGACTTCTAGACCTCCTATTTGATATTGTCTTCTTCTTGAAGGGGATCAAGATGAACCCGATGTTGGATGTGATCCAAGAAACTTCAAGGAAGCAATTTCTGATGCGGATTCAAATTTATGGCTTGAAGCTATGCAGTCGGAAATAGATTCGATGCATACAAACCAAGTTTGGTCTTTAGTAGATCCTCCCGATGGAATTGTTCCAATAGGGTGTAAATGGATCTACAAAAGAAAGCTTGGGCCTGATGGTAAGGTATTGACCTACAAGGAGCGATTGGTGGCAAAAGGTTATACTCAAAGACAAGGAGTTGACTATGATGAAACCTTTTCACCAGTTGCAATGTTTAAGTCCATAAGAATCCTTATTACCATAGCTGCATGGTATGACTATGAGATATGGCAAATGGATGTGAAGACTGCTTTTCTTAATGGAAACATTAAGGAAGAGATCTCTATGAAGCAGCCTGAGGGGTACACATCCATGGGAAGCGAGCATAAGGTATGCAAGCTTCAGAGATCAATTTATGGTCTAAAACAAGCATCAAGAAGTTGGAACCAGAAATTTGATGAAACAATAAAAGATTTTGGTTTCATCAAGAATCCGGAGGAACCATGCGTGTACAAGAAAGTAGTTAAGGATGCTGTGACATTCTTAGTACTTTATGTTGATGACATCCTACTCATTGGGAATGACGTAGGGATGTTGCAGTCAACAAAGATATGGTTATCAGGTAGATTCTCGATGAAGGATTTGGGTGAGGCATCCTATATTCTTGGGATACAGATCTATAGAGATAGATCTAAGAGAATGATAGGACTCACTCAATCAACCTACATCGACACCATATTGAAACGGTTTTCAATGGATGGTTCCAAGAGAGGACATCTACCCATGTGTCATGGAGTTTCTCTATCCAAGTCTATGTGTCCCAAGATTGATGAAGAGATAGAGAAAATGACACATGTACCATATGCGTCAGCCATAGGTAGTATCATGTATGGGATGATATCTACCAGACCGGATGTAGCATTTGCTCTGAGTGTCACGAGCAGATATCAAGCTAATCCCGGTCAAATGCATTGGAAAGCCGTGAAGGACATTCTTAAGTACTTACGAAGGACTAAGAATATGTTCATGGTATATGGAGGAAGAGAACTAAAATTGGAAGGCTATACCGACTCTAGCTTCCAAAGTGACGTGGATGACTCGAAGTCAACCTCTGGATTTGTGTTCATGCTCAATGGCGGTGCTGTCTCTTGGAAGAGTTCCAAGCAGGACACCACAGCGGATTCCACCACTGAGGCTGAATACATTGCAGCATCAGCTGCTGCTAAAGAGGCCGTTTGGATGAGGAATTTCGTCCAAGAGTTGGGCGTCATTCCTGAAGTTGTTGGTCCAGTCCCGGTGTACTGTGACAACACGGGTGCCATTGCTCAGGCAAAGGAACCAAGGTCTCATCAAAGATCCAAACACGTACTGAGGAAATACCACATCATCCGGGAGATTGTGGAAAGAGGAGACATCACTGTCGAAAGAGTGGCCTCTGCAGACAATATCGCTGATCCACTTACTAAGACCTTGCCAGGACCATTATTTGACAAACATCGCGAAGCAATGGGTCTACGTAGTATGACTAGTTGGCTTTAGGGCAAGTAGGAGATTGAAAGAGTAGGTGCCCGGTGAGCCAACTTGTGGCTAAGGGCTTTGATGACTCTTTGTATAAACAATCTTTTGTTTAATATATAATTTACACTTTTATTAATGGCAATGACTTTATCTTTCTTCATATTGTTATATTGTGATATACTATTGTTGTTTTGATAAAGACCTTGAATATATTATAGTGTATGTAAGATGTGGTAGAACATGGAGATGTCTATCATGAAACACATCTTATAGTCACTGTATATTCTAAACTGTTCCTAGTCGATTGAGCCGTCCGATAATAAGGATAAGGATCGCTCGAGTTTGAGACTAGAATTTGCGATGCGGAGTACCACGTTTCATTGGTAAGGAACATAGAGATGTTCGAAGCATGCAAATGGATATTCATACGATGAATGATCGAACTACCCAATCCGGACTTTCCAAGTGGTTATCACTTATCGAGTGGATAAATTCCGCGGTTTTGGTTGTACACCATTAGTCCTTACTACTTGAAACATCATTGAGACTCTATATTCTAGTACTGTGCTTTGACTTGTTTACCGACTCTATTGGGGTCATCAGGTGTCGGGATTGGGTACAGTTACAATACATATAGGAGTCGATGCTTTGTTGTCAAGGATTCACCACATACTTGCGAGTGTGGATATCCTATGCGATCTGAGGAGATATTAGTGTGACGAATCTCTGGCCAGAGTACATGATGTGATTTAAGAAATGGTTTCTTAGTAGCACATGCGATGTCACTATTTGATCTTCAAGATGTATTGCATAGTTATCGAATCTCGAGCGACTCTCGATATACCAATGGTTGTTGATTCGATCGGGATATATGGATGAAGGGACCGTACTGTACGCTAACCAAAATCTATTGGTTCTTGTAGGCACTATCAGTGATACCTAGGAAATCATGGGGCGATGTTGCTAGACGCTCTTACCATGATTCGATGGGCAAGTCGGAAATTGTTGTTCCGAGTCACAAGGAGTTGTGAGCCCACGGCTAGCTGTATCCCTGAACCATTGAGGGTCACACAGTGTAATGGATTTTTAATCCCCGTTGAGATAGTTAAATTTAAAGAGTTAAATTTAATGAACGAAGAAGTTGGACTTCTTATTTAAGAGTAGAGGAGTAAGATTTCCTAAAATGACATAGGGATGGCCATTTTTGGAAATCACTGAATTCGGATTTAGAAAAATTTATCTTGACTTTAAAAGGTGCAGAAATGGTTTCTGTGCACATTGGTGAAATCGGTTTATCAATCGGAGTCACGATGAATTTTATATTAATTTCTGAACATGCGGGCTTTGCTTGTCGGGCTTGAACTTATGACTAATGGGCCCTAAGCTGTTAGTGGCCTACATTATAAATAAGTTATTGCAGTACAGAAATTACACACAACAGGTCACAATTTTCGAAAACCTAAGTATTTTCTAACAAGAGTGGCCGCCCCCCCTCCCTGTCTACTCGAGAAAAATCCAGCCTGTGATTTTGAATTACAGTCTGGTTTAACGGATCAAATTCGTTAATCTCTTCGTAGAAACTTCTGATAGATTTTCTAGTGCAATCTATCAGAGGGATTAAATATCCATTCGTGGACCTGATTGAAGAACAGTTCGTCCATCAGTTCCAGGGATATACAACAAGAGCAGAGAAATCTGTTGGTGCCCAAAATCTCGATTCGAGATTAAAGGTAAAAATTTTATAATTGTTATTTAATTTTTACACACACAATTTAATCGTAAGGTTGATACCTATTATGGAATCGTTCCATACAAAAATTTTAAACTTCCGCTGCACCGGGTATCAATCCTAATTGATCTGATCGCCGCGTTCTCCAACAGTTCGCAAAAACATCGTCAATTTGGTTTCCGTAAGCGCGGGCGCGCGATCAGGAGGCACGGGCGCGCTTCTTCTTCGCACAATAAGGCACGGGTGCGCGAGCCTTGGCTTCGAGCAAGGTCTTCAATTTCTTCACTTTCTTGACCTCCTTTGACCTCAATAAAATTATAACTTCCTCCAAATTGAATATCAAGAAATCCAACGCCCTCTTGTGTCTTCAACAGTAAAGATTGAAGTGCTTCCTTAAAATTCTGAGCTCGGCCTCTCGTAACCGGTCCTCGTGGTATCTCCAACGGATCCTTAGGCACTTGATCAGCATGCGAGCCATCCATGATCGCATCATCCTTCCCTTCTTGAAAAGGATTTGTCCTCAAATCTTGATCATCACCTACATCAAACGGAGATAAATCAGAAACATTAAAAGTAGCACTAACATTATACTCACCTGGCAAATCTAATTTGTAAGCATTGTCGTTGATGCGCTCCAATACTTGAAACGGTCCATCGCCTCTAGGTAGAAGCATTGAGCGCCGTTTTTCAAGAAATCACTCTTTCCTTAAATGCAAGCACACCCAATCTTCTGGTTCAAACACAACTCTCTTTTTTCCCTTATTTGCTTGCTTTGTATACTGCAAATTCTTTTTCTCAATGTTCGCCTTCACTTTTTCATGCAAATTTCTCACAAATTCCGCCTTTTTCTTACCATCCATGTTAACCCTTTCACTCATAGGCAAAGACATCAAATCCAACGGGGTTAAAGGATTAAAACCATACACAATTTCAAATGGTGAAAAATTTGTAGTAGAATGCACACTACGATTATATGCAAACTCAACAAATGGCAAACATTCTTCCCAACTCTTCAAATTATTTTTAATTATAGCACGCAACAAAGTTCCTAATGTTCTATTAACAACTTCAGTTTGACCATCCGTTTGAGGATGACATGTAGTCGAAAACAGTAGTTTAGTTCCAAGTTTGCACCATAATGTTTTCCAAAAGTAGCTCAAGAAACGAGTATCTCTATCAGACACAATACTCCTAGGCATGCCATGCAATCTAACAACTTCATTAAAGAACAATTCAGCAACATGAGAAGCATCATCAGATTTATGACAAGAAATAAAATGAGCCATCTTAGAAAATCTATCAACCACAACAAAAATTGAATCCCTCCCCTTCTTAGACCTCGGTAGTCCTAAAACAAAATCCATAGAAATATCTACCCACGGTTCACTAGGAACGGGAAGTGGAGTATACAAACCATGTGGTTGTTGTCTATACTTTGCTTTCCTACAAGTCACACATCTTTCGATAATTTTCTCAACATCATGCTTCATATGTGGCCAATAAAAATGTTCATGCAAAGTTTCATAAGTTTTAGCCACTCCAAAATGCCCCATTAAACCACCCCATGTGATTTCTTAACAAGTAATTCACGAATAGATGACTTAGGAATACATAACTTATCCTCCTTAAATAAATACCCATCATGCATGAAGAATTTATCTTTTGGACCATGCAAACATGATGCATATATCTCACCAAAATCAAGATCACTAGTATATAACTCTTTCACATACTCAAATCCTAAGAATTTAGAATCTAGAGTAGATAAAAGCACATACCTTCGTGATAGAGCATCCGCTACCACATTTTCCTTTCCTTGCTTGTATTTGATAACGTAGGGAAAAGTTTCCACAAATGCCACCCACTTAGCATGCCTCTTGTTTAGCTTGTGTTGTCCTTTGAGATGCTTCAATGATTCATGATCCGTATGAATCACAAATTCCTTTGGCCTCAAATAGTGTTGCCATGTCTCAAGTACTCTTACCAACGTATAAAACTCCTTGTCATAGGTAGGATAATTCAAGGACGCCCCACTAAGCTTCTCACTGAAGGAAGCAATCGGTCACCCACCTTGCATGAAGACACCTCCAATTCCTACACCTGACGCATCACATTCAATTTCAAAAGTGTTAGTAAAATCAGGTAAAACAAGTAAAGGAGCATTAATTAATTTATGCTTGATAATATTAAAAGACTTCTCTTGCTCCTCGCCCCAATGGAATGGAACGTTCTTCTTGATTACTGCAGTCATAGGTGCCACCAAAGTACTGAAATCTTTCACAAATCTCCTATAGAAACTTGCAAGACCATGAAAACTTCGAACTTGACCAATAGAAGTAGGCGTTGGCCAATCTTGAATTGCACTTACCTTGTCCTCATCAACTCTGACACCTTGGGAACTCACAACAAAACCAAGAAACACAAGTTCTTTTGTACAAAACACACACTTCTTCAAGTTAGCATACAATTGTTCAACTTTTACTGTGATTAACACAATTCTCAAATGTTCGACATGCTCATCCAAATTTTTGCATATACCAAGATATCATCAAAATATACCACAACAAATTTTCCAATATAAGCACGCAACACATGGTTCATCAATCTCATAAAAGTGCTAGGTTCATTAGTTAGTCCAAAGGGCATAACCAACCACTCATACAAGCCGTATTTGGTTTTAAAAGCAGTTTTCCACTCATCACCTTCTCTCATCCTAATTTGATGGTAAACACTTTTTAAATCAATTTTACTAAAGACACTAGAACCATGCAACTCATCCAACATATCATCTAGTCTAGGAATAGGATGCCTATACTTGATGGTAATGTTATTAATGGCTCTACAATCCACACACATTCTCCATGAACCGTCTTTCTTAGGAACTAACAAAACAGGCACAGCACATGGTGACATGGACTCATGCACAAAGCCTTTATCTAAAAGTTCACTTACCTGTCTTTGCATCTCTTTTGTTTCCTCCGGGTTGCTCCTATACGCTGGACGGTTTGACAACGCACTTCCGGGCACAAAATCAATTTGATGTTCAATCCCCCTCAAAGGTGGTAATCCTTGAGGCAAATCCTCCGGAAATAAATCTTCAAATTCCTGCAAAAGAGAAACAACATTGCTCGGAAGATTTCCGGTTATATCACTTGTGTTAAGGAGAAATTCCTTATAGAAAATCAACACAAGTGGAGTATGCTCATGTAAAATCTCTCGCAACTCACTCTTTTGGGCCATAAATATTTTTTTATCGGCCTCTTTCCTCTCAATTTTTTTTTCATCTTTTTTTCTCTCAATATTTTTTTCTAAGGCGATCTCACTTTTTTGTTCACTCTTTTTTTCGGCCTCTTTTTTATTTTTCTTTTTCAAATGGTCCTCCAAAACTTGCTTTGGAGTCATCGGTAACAATACAATAGGATCCTTTTTCAAAGTAAAAGAATACCGATTTTTAAAACCGACATGTATCACCTTTCTATCAAATTGCCACGGCCTACCCAACAAAATATGACAAGCTTGCATAGGCACCACATCACACAACACTTCATCTACATATTTACCAATGGAAAACGGTACTACCACCTACTTATGCACTCTCACCTCCGAGCTATCATTAAACCACTGCAATTTATAAGGTTGAGGATGCTTTATAACAGGCAAACTCAACTTTTCCACCAACTCATAACTCGCTACATTAGTGCAACTCCCACTATCAATAATAACACTACATACTTTGTTATTCACAAAGCATCTAGTATGGAATAAATTCTCCCTTTGAGTTTCTTCCTCCTCCTTTTGTTGTACATTCAACACTCTCCTGGTCACTAGCAATTCTCCAACCACCGCATCATATCCCTCTTCATCGGGATCCTCCAATGCAGGCATACTATCATATTTCTCATCCTCACTCTCCGACTCAATCTCACCACCAGCATTCATAATCATAATTTTTTTATTAGGACACTAACTGGAAAAATGACCAAGTCCTTGACATCTAAAACATTTAATATCCCTAGAACGAGTATTAGTAGTTCAGGTGTAACTTTACCCACTTGTTTTGGTGCCTCCAATTTGGTGTCAAATTTTGGCTTGGACACCGACTTGTTGTCCTCCCGTTTTGCAACGCTTGGACGCCAAGGAATTGACGATCCTCCACCGGTAGGAAGTCGATCAGCTCCTCTCCTCTTGTGCTGCTGCTCCACCTTCATGGCTGTCTGCACCATCTCATCCAAATCAAAACAGTGGCAAAGCTCCACTTGATCTTGGATTTCTCTATTCAAACCGCACAAAAATCTGGCCATTGTAGCTTCATTATCCTCCTTAATGTTGGCCCGGATCATCGTGGTTTCCAACTCCTTGTAGTAATCCTCCATGCTTCTTGGACCTTGCTTCAGAGTTTGTAATGCCTGTACATGTCACGATAATAATAGTTAGGCACAAACCGCTTCTTCATGACACGCTTCATCTCCTCCCACGTCTCAATAGGCGGCTCTCCACACCTTCTTCTAGTGGTCACTAATTGATCCCACCAGATTAACGCATAGTCTACAAACTCAAACACTGCCAGCCTCACTTTCTTAAGGTCAGAATAGTGATGGCAATCAAACACAAACTCCACACGCTTCTCCCATTCCAAATACGCCTCCGGATCAGACTTCCCATGAAACGCTGGAATTTTCATCTTAATACTACTAATATTTCCTTCCTCCTTACTGCACTCCGTATGTTTTCCTCGTACCGCTTCTCGCCTATGGCTAACCTCATGTACTCTTCTCCCTCCATCCCAATTCTCATCAAAACTCTCCTCATCTCCTTCAAAATTATTTCCCTTCCTATCTTTATTTTTTTTTTCACTACCACTACTCTCCTCCAATCTACTCATCCGCTCATGAAGAGGTCCCAACTCCGACCTCATCACCCTAGTAAATTGACCCATCAACGCATCCATTTGAACCTTGGAAATTCCTTGGTTCACACTTTCACTAGCATCTTTATTAGGATTCATGGTACCTGAAAGAAAAAGGTTAGTAGTAAAATTCTCACACAAGTTCTCACAGATCACTCCAAACGAATCACTCCAACACTCTTTTTCTTTCCACTCAATTTATGTAGGCTTTTGCTTTGTGTAAAAGTCAATCAAACTCTCAAGTTCACAACTTTTAGACGCTTGAAGATCGACTCTTGAAGATTGACAAAAACAAGAAGAAGAAATTTAGGGATGCTCGAATTTTGACTTGCATCCAAGGATGAACAAGAACGAAAATTGTCCACAAGTTATCTTGCTTCTTCTATTATTATTTTTTTTTTGAAGCTTTTTCGGTCTCTACTTTTTTTTTTTAACCGATTTCAAATCTCTATTTTTTTTTTTTTTTTTATTTTTTTTGAATTTTTCGAGATAACTTGAAGAAGGACGAAGAACGCGAAGAACACGAAGAACAGATAGTCACAAAGATGTGAAAACTTACTTGTTTCAAACCTTTGCTTTGATACCAAATGATATGAATCTTATGTATGAAAGGCAACATGATTTCAACGAATCGCACCTCAATTCGATAACAAAAGAATTCAATAATGTTGTCCAAACTTTGAAACAAGTAACAGATTTTGGAATCTCCACCTCTAGTTGAACCTGTAACTAGCAACAGGGAATTCACGATAGAAAACAATCAAAGATTCAATTAGACCTTCAAAAGAACCTGTCTTTGACAACCCAATTGAAAATCGATTGACAAACGCCACAAAGCTAGGAAACTTTGATAAGTTTGATTTTGGGTAAAGCAAAAGCTTTGATAAAATTCTAAAGAGAATTTTGTATTGAATAATCAATAATCTGAAAATCTTAGTTATCATTAAAATAATGAATGTTGTAGTATTTATATTACAACCCTAAATATTGAAAGATAACGCAAAATAAATCAAAAAGATATCAAGAATATCTCCTAAAGTTTCCTAGTAGGAATAAAAGACCTAAAATAAACAAAGTAAATCCAAAATATTAAAAATTCCGAACACACACACAAACACCTTCGGTGCAGGTAAAATGACATCAGGGCGGGCGCGCTAGGGCTAGGCGCGGGCGCGCCTATAGTTCGCAAAAACATCGTCAATTTGGTTTCCGTAAGCGCGGGCGTGCGATCAGGAGACGCGGGCGCGCTTCTTCTTCGCAGAATAAGGCGCGGGCGCACGAGCCTTCGCTTCGAGCAAGGTCTTCAATTTCTTCACTTTCTTGACCTCCTTTGACCTCAATAAGATTATAACTTCCTCCAAATTGAATATAAAGAAATCCAACGCCCTCTTGTGTCTTCAACAGCAAAAATTGAAGTGCTTCCTTAAAATTCTGAGCTCGGCCTCTCGTAACCGGTCCTCGTGGTATCTCCAACGGATCCTTAGGCACTTGATCAGCATGCGAGCCATCCATGATCGCATCAAGATCCAAACTCAATATGAATGCACATGCAGCATAATATTGTATGGAACGATTCCATAATGGGTATCAACCTTACGATTAAATTGTGTGTGTAAAAATTAAATAACAATTATAAAATTTTTACCTTTAATCTCGAATTGAGATTTTGGACACCAACAGATTTCTCTGCTCTTGTTGTATATCCCTGGAACTGATGGACGAACTGTTCTTCAATCAGGTCCACGAACGGATATTTAATCCCTCTGATAGATTGCACTAGAAAATCTATCAGAAGTTTTCTACGAAGAGATTAACGAATTTGATCCGTTAAACCAGACTGTAATTCAAAATCACAGGCTGGATTTTTCTCGAGTAGAGGGAGAAAGGGGGGGGGGCGGCCACCTTTTGAAAATTAACTAGGGTTTTCGAAAAATCCTTGTGACCTGTTGTGTGTCATTTATGTACTGCAATAACTTATTTATAATGTAGGCCACTAACAGCTTAGGGCCCATTAGTCATAAGTTCAAGCCCGACAAGCAAAGCCCGCATGTTCAGAAATTAATATAAAATTCATCGTGACTCCGATTGATAAACCGATTTCACCAATGTGCACAAAAACCATTTCTGCACCTTTTAAAGTCAAGATAAATTTTTCTGAATCCGAATTCAGTGATTTCCAAAAATGGCCATCCCTATGTCATTTTAGGAAATCTTACTCCTCTACTCTTAAATAAAAAGTCCAACTTCTTCGTTCATTAAATTTAACTCTTTAAATTTAACTATCTCAACGGGAATTAAAAATCCATTACACTGTGTGACCCTCAATGGTTCAGGGATACAGCTAGCCGTGGGCTCACAACTCCTTGTGAATCGGAACAACAATTTCCGACTTGCCCATCGAATCATGGTATGAGCGCCTAGCAACATCGCCCCATGATTCCCTAGGTATCACTGATAGTGCCTACAAGAACCAGTAGATTTTGGTTAGCGTACAGTACGGTCCCTTCATCCATATATCCCGATCGAATCAACAACCATTGGTATTCGAGAGTCGCTCGAGATTCGATAACTATGCAATACATCTTGAAGATCAAATAGTGACATCGCATGTGCTACTAAGAAACCATTTCTTAAATCACATAATGTACTCTGGCCAGAGATTCGTCACACTAATATCTCCTCAGATCGCATAGGATATCCACACTCGCAAGTATGTGGTGAATCCTTGACAACAAAGCATCGACTCCTATATGTGTTGTAACTGTACCCAATCCCGACACCTGATGACCCCAATAGAGTCGGTAAACGAGTCAAAGCACAGTACTAGCATATAGAGTCTCAATGATGTTTCAAGTAGTAAGGACTAATGGTGTACAACCAAAACCGCGGACTATATCCACTCGATAAGTGATAACCACTTGGAAAGTTTGGATAGGGTAGTTCGATCATTCATCGTATGAATATCCATTTGCATGCTTTGAACATCTCCATGTTCCTTACCAATGAAACGTGGTACTCTGCATCGCAAATGCTAGTCTCAAACTTGAGCGATCCTTATCCTTATTATCGGACGGCTCAATCGACTAGGAACAGTTTAGAATATACAGTGACTATAAGATGTGTTTCATGATAGACATCCCCATGTTCTACCACATCTTACATACACTATAGTATATTCAAGGTCTTTATCAAAACAACAATAGTATATCACAATATAACAATATGAAAAAAGATAAAGTCATTGCCATTAATAAAAGTGTAAATTATATTAAACAAAAGATTGTTTATACAAAGAGTCATCAAAGCCCTTAGCCACAAGTTGGCTCACCGGGCACCCACTCTTTCAATCTCCCACTTGCCCTATAGCCAACTAGTCATACTACGTAGACCCATTGCTTCGCGATGTTTGTCAAATAATGGTCCTGGAAAGGGCTTAGTAAGTGGATCAGCGATATTGTCTGCAGAGGCCACTCTTTCGACAGTGATGTCTCCTCTTTCCACAATCTCCCGGATGATGTGGTATTTCCTCAGTACGTGTTTGGATCTTTGATGAGACCTTGGTTCCTTTGCCTGAGCAACGGCACCCGTGTTGTCACAGTACACCGGGACTGGACCAACAACTTCAGGAATAACGCCCAAATCTTGGACGAAATTCCTCATCCAAATGGCCTCTTTAGCAGCAGCTGATGCTGCAATGTATTCAGCTTCAGTGGTGGAATCCGCTGTGGTGTCCTTCTTGGAACTCTTCCAAGAGACAGCACCGCCATTGAGCATGAACACAAATCCAGAGGTTGACTTCGAGTCATCCACGTCACTTTGGAAGCTAGAGTCGGTATAGCCTTCCAATTTTAGTTCTCTTCCTCCATATACCATGAACATATTCTTAGTCCTTCGTAAGTACTTAAGAATGTCCTTCACGGCTTTCCAATGCATTTGACCGGGATTAGCTTGATATCTGCTCGTGACACTCAGAGCAAATGCTACATCCAGTCTGGTAGATATCATCCCATACATGATACTACCTATGGCTGACGCATATGGTACATGTGTCATTTTCTCTATCTCTTCTTCAGTCTTAGGACACATAGACTTGGATAGAGAAACTCCATGACACATGGGTAGATGTCCTCTCTTGGACCCATCCATTGAAAACCGTTTCAATATGGTGTCGATGTAGGTTGATTGAGTGAGTCCTATCATTCTCTTAGATCTATCTCTATAGATCTGTATCCCTAGAATATAGGATGCCTCACCCAAATCCTTCATCGAGAATCTACCTGATAACCATATCTTTGTTGACTACAACATCCCTACATCATTCCCAATGAGTAGGATGTCATCAACATAAAGTACTAAGAATGTCACAGCATCCTTAACTACTTTCTTGTACACGCATGGTTCCTCCGGATTCTTGATGAAACCAAAATCTTTTATTGTTTCATCAAATTTCTGGTTCCAACTTCTTGATGCTTGTTTTAGACCATAAATTGATCTCTGAAGCTTGCATACCTTATGCTCGCTTCCCATGGATGTGTACCCCTCAGGCTGCTTCATATAGATTTATTCCTTAATGTCTCCATTAAGAAAAGCAGTCTTCACATCCATTTGCCATATCTCATAGTCATACCATGCAGCTATGGCAATAAGGATTCTTATGGACTTGAACATTGCAACTGGCTAAAAAGTTTCATCATAGTTAACTCCTTGTCTTTGAGTATAACCTTTTGCCACCAATCGCGCCTTGTAGGTCAATACCTTACCATCAGGCCCAAGCTTTCTTTTGTAGATCCATTTACACCCTATTGAAACAATTCCATCGGGAGGATCTACTAAAGACCAAACTTGGTTTGTATGCATCAAATCTATTTCCGACTGCATAGCTTCAAGCCATAAATTTGAATCCGCATCAGAAATTGCTTCCTTGAAGTTTCTTGGATCACATCCAACATCAGGTTCATCTTGATCCCCTTCAAGAAGAAGACCATATCGAATAGGAGGTCTAGAAGTCCTCTCGGATCTTCTAGGTACAGGCGTGTCTATCAGTGGTTCCTGAGGTGTAGGATCGTTATTTTGTATTTCGGGTTCTTCTCGAATTTCTTCGAGTTCCATCATCTCGCCTTTCTTATCCAATAAGAACTCCTTCTCCAAGAAGGTGGCATTCCTTGAAACAAACACCTTTGTTTCAGCAGGATAATAGAAATAATATCCGATTGAATTCTTCGGATACCCTACAAAATAACATAAGCTGGATCGACTATCCAACTTATCTCCCACTGTCCGCTTCACGTAAGCAGGACATCCCCAAATCCTCAAGTACGAATACTTAGGAGCTTTGCCATTCCATAACTCGTATGGTGTTTTGTCCACTGCTTTAGTGTGGATGTTGTTCAACAACAATACCGCCGTTTCAAGCGCATAGCCCCAAAACGAAGGCGGAAGCTTAGTGAAGCTCATCATGGACCGAACCATGTCCAACAAAGTTCGATTACGATGCTCCGATACACCATTCAGCTGTGGTGTCATAGGAGGAGTCCACTGTGAGATAATCTCATTCTCTTTTAGATAGTCCAAAAACTCGGTACTCAAGTATTCTCCACCTTGATCCGATCGAAGTGCTTTAATACTTTTACCTAGCTTGTTTTCTACTTCAGCCTTGAATTCTTTGAACTTTTCAAATGCTTCAGACTTATATTTCATTAAATATAAATACCCATACCTTGAATAATCATCAGTAAAGGTAATGAAGTAGGTGTGGCCATATTGAGTCCCAACTCTAAATGGACCACAAACATCTGTATGGATCAAATCCAACAGATTTTGACTACGCTCAGGTTTCCCCTTAAAAGGAGATTTAGTCATTTTTCCTTTTAGGCAGGATTCACAAGTAGGTAGAGAGTTAATATCAGACATATCAAACATGCCCTCTCCCACTAGCTTGTTCATCCTTCTTGAGGAAATATGACCTAGCCTAGCGTGCCAAAGGTTTGCCGGGTTTTGGCTATCGATTTTTCTTTTGTTTGTTGTTGCCGGTTTATCAACATAATTTATTGGAACGTCTTTTAGTTTTAAGTTGTATAGATCGTTTTCAAGTTGTCCATTTCCAATCAAACATTCATTCTTGTAAATATTGCAAATCCCATTCACAAAATTTCAAGAATAACCATCTCTATCAAGCATAGAAACAGAAATAATGTTTTTAATCAAATCCGGAACAAATAAAACATCTCTTAAAAGTAACTTAAAACCGTTCTGCAAAATTAAATAAACATCTCCCACGGCTTTTGCTTCAACTCTGGAACCATTTCCGAGCCTCAGCTGGGTCTCACCCATCCTAAGCCTGCGACTTCTTGTCATCACCTGCAAATCATTGCAAATGTGAGATCCACATCCGGTATCCAATACCCAAGAAGTAGTATTAAGTGAAACATTTATTTCAATATAGAACATACCCTTTGCAGTTCGCAACTGCTCTAGATATTCCTTGCAGTTACGCTTCCAATGACCGGGCTTCTTGCAGTAATGGCAAACATCCTTGGATTTTTCCATGTTTGAAGCCTTTGTCTTGTACTTCTTCTCGGGTTCGATTTTCTTGGGTGGGGCAGAACGTTTCTTACCCTTTGTACTTGGCCCCTTCTTAGCAGAAGAAGAGGAGCCCACCAAGAAAGCCGGTTTATCCTTCTTTAATGTGGATTCATATGTCACAAGCATATTGACCATCTCTTAAAGGGAGGCCTCTATCTTGTTCATATTGAAATTTACCACAAATCCGTCAAACGAAGAAGGAAGAGACAGAAGTAGTAAGTCCACGTTGAGTTCATGCTCTAACACCAAATCAAGAGTTACCAACTTCTGTATGAGCCAAATCACTCGTACCCCATGATCACGGACCGAAGTCCCTTCACGCATGCGACACGTCATTAGCTCCTTTACAGTAGCGAACCTTTCAGCCCTCGATTGAGCCCCAAAAAGTTCCTTGAGTTGAACGTGAATGTCAGCAGCATTCACGGTGTCCTCAAATCGCCTCTGGAGTTCATCAGACATCGAGGCTTGCATATAGCATTTGGTCTTGATATCATGGTCCCACCATGTATCAAGTTTGGCTAACTCCTCCGGACTTACGTCAGCTGGTGCTTCCTTCGGAGGAGATTTTTCTAACACGTAGAGCATCTTCTCCAAAGTCAAGACAATCTTCAACTTACGGAACCATTCCGTATAGTTTGCGCCAGTCAACTTATTTTGTTCGAGGATCGAGAAAAGTGGATTACGCGAATTCATCTTATGAAATACTGAAAAGAAACAGACAAATATCAGTGATTGTTTAAGCAATTTACTAAGACATAAAATAGGCGAAATTTATTTTATGAATCTCACTCCCACTATTTTAACGATTTCACTACCCTCTAGTGAAAACGGGAAACTGTTTTCCTTAGTGAGAACATGGAGTCCAATTGACAAATTTATGGTCCCGAATAATATCAGCCAACCATAATTTTCAAAAGGTAGAGCCCAATTGCTTCCAAAGCAACCTCCATGTTTTTACCTCATGTCCAATAAGGGCCCAATAATATGACGCCGTTTATTGTGACATGTCAAGATGACCCATCAATATTAAGTTGTGATGGACGGTCTCCATGTGGATCCCCCAATAATATGAGCCGATCCCATGGGAGTTCCACCAAACTTACAACATGTGTCGATCCAATGTACAGCTTTCCGACGAACGGGCCCCCCAATAATATGAGCCGGACCGTATCCGTGGGAAGCATCTCATACATTGATCGTTGATGGAAGGTAGGAACATTTAAACAAATTTAAATTTCCTTTATTTATCTTGATATCAATTTTAAATCATATTTAAAATGAGGGATTTTTAATTATAAAAATTTGTCTCATCATTTTTTTAAAATTTTGTATGCTTTCCGGATTCACACAATTATGTCTAAAACATGCATACAACTATAATATCACATATTATATAGGATGATCGATTCCATTTCTAATCGACCCGTGGTTGCCAATCACGAGTCTTAGTCCAATCCTAGGTAATATGCAGTATGCAATGCAATCCTATTACATTTGCTTCCAATTTACATTTCTTCTTTTTTTATTGTCTGCTGGGCCCACCTCCATCTTCAAATCTTGATCTCCTACTAAATCTAATGTATTTACAATAAATAACAATGACAAGTAGGGGATACATTTTTAAGGGGTGGGAACGGGCCATAAACCAAGCCCACTTTTATTACATATGACATTCATATTGGGCCATAAACCAGGCCCATTAATAAAATCAACAACAATAAAACAAATGTAAATTCCTAACATACACCTACAAAATTGGTCATGGCAATCGATCATCCTTATCCAATAACATTTAATTCAAAATTAATTTATTGGATAACATGCAATGGCAATTTAAATTTAAAAGGATAAAATCATATTTCATATATAAAATCTTATTTTACATACAAAATCATATTTTATCTTTTTATCAAATAAAATCATATTTTATCTATAAAATCCAATTTTATACATAAAATCATATTTTACTCAATATATCCATAAGATCATATCTTATCATCAATTGTACCAAAAATAATTAATTTCAAAATTCAATTAAAGGATAAAATATTAAAATTTTCCAAAAATTCAAATTTATCCAAAAATCAATTTTCAAATTTTCGGACTCGAACAATTCGATCCGACGCCTCGTGGACCAATCAAAACAATTTTCGATCGGACCAAAAATAGAATTTTAACATATTAAAATATAATTTAAAAAATTAAAAATAATTTTTCCCGCGGGCCGCCCGGGACATTCCCGGGCCGGGCAACGATCCAATCGCTGCCCAGGTTTTTGCCCGAAAAAAAAAAATATTTTATTTTTAAAATATTTATTTTGTTTCAAAAAACCGAGGCCTAAAATTTTTTTGTACAATCGATTAATTTAATCGCTTGATATGAGCAACCTGGCTTTGATACCACTGTTGGAAAACGCGGCGATCAGATCAATTAGGATTGATACCCGGTGCAGCGGAAGTTTAAAATTTTTGTATGGAATGATTCCATAATGGGTATCAACCTTACGATTAAATTGTGTGTGTAAAAATTAAATAACAATTATAAAATTTTTACCTTTAATCTCGAATCGAGATTTTGGACACCAACAGATTTCTCTGCTCTTGTTGTATATCCCTGGAACTGATGGACGAACTGTTCTTCAATCAGGTCCACGAACGGATATTTAATCCCTCTGATAGATTGCACTAGAAAATCTATCAGAAGTTTTCTACGAAGAGATTAACGAATTTGATCCGTTAAACCAGACTGTAATTTAAAATCACAGGCTGGATTTTTCTCGAGTAGAGGGAGAGGGGGGGGGGGCGGCCACCTTTTGAAAATTAACTAGGGTTTTCGAAAAATCCTTGTGACCTGTTGTGTGTCATTTCTGTACTGCAATAACTTATTTATAATGTAGGCCACTAACAGCTTAGGGCCCATTAGTCATAAGTTCAAGCCCGACAAGCAAAGCCCGCATGTTCAGAAATTAATATAAAATTCATCGTGACTCCGATTGATAAACCGATTTCACCAATGTGCACAGAAACCATTTCTGCACCTTTTAAAGTCAAGATAAATTTTTCTGAATCCGAATTCAGTGATTTCCAAAAATGGCCATCCCTATGTCATTTTAGGAAATCTTACTCCTCTATTCTTAAATAAAAAGTCCAACTTCTTCGTTCATTAAATTTAACTCTTTAAATTTAACTATCTCAACGGGGATTAAAAATCCATTACACTGTGTGACCCTCAATGGTTCAGGGATACAGCTAGCCGTGGGCTCACAACTCCTTGTGACTCGGAACAACAATTTCCGACTTGCCCATCGAATCATGGTATGAGCGCCTAGCAACATCGCCCCATGATTCCCTAGGTATCACTGATAGTGCCTACAAGAACAAGTAGATTTTGGTTAGCGTACAGTACGGTCCCTTCATCCATATATCCCGATCGAATCAACAACCATTGGTATATCAAGAGTCGCTCGAGATTCGATAACTATGCAATACATCTTGAAGATCAAATAGTGACATCACATGTGCTACTAAGAAACCATTTCTTAAATCACATTATGTACTCTGGCCAGAGATTCGTCACACTAATATCTCCTCAGATCGCATAGGATATCCACACTCGCAAGTATGTGTTGAATCCTTGACAACAAAGCATCGACTCCTATATGTGTTGTAACTGTACCCAATCCCGACACCTGATGACCCCAATAGAGTCGGTAAACGAGTCAAAGCACAGTACTAGCATATAGAGTCTCAATGATGTTCAAGTAGTAAGGACTAATGGTGTACAACCAAAACCGCGGACTATATCCATTCGATAAGTGATAACCACTTGGAAAGTCCGGATAGGGTAGTTCGATCATTCATCGTATGAATATCCATTTGCATGCTTCGAACATCTCCATGTTCCTTACCAATGAAACGTGGTACTCTGCATCGCAAATGCTAGTCTCAAACTCGAGCGATCCTTATCCTTATTATCGGACGGCTCAATCGACTAGGAACAGTTTAGAATATACAGTGACTATAAGATGTGTTTCATGATAGACATCCCCATGTTCTACCACATCTTACATACACTATAGTATATTCAAGGTCTTTATCAAAACAACAATAGTATATCACATTATAACAATATGAAGAAAGATAAAGTCATTGCCATTAATAAAAGTGTAAATTATATTAAACAAAAGATTGTTTATACAAAGAGTCATCAAAGCCCTTAGCCACAAGTTGGCTCACCGGGCACCCACTCTTTCAAATATCTCAAAGAAGTGACATGAATCATGTCATATAATATGCAACACATAAGCATGCAAACCCGCTAGAAATCTCAGTAAGTAATTATATACCTTTCTAAGGTAGTTCCTAGAAGCACCCATCTAGGTTCCAAGCCTATCATGCAGCACTATAATTCATAATAACCGTACATCATCTAACATGCTCTAAAATCCTTAATTAAACTATATCATACTCCTTATTTTCTATAAGGAGCTAGAGCTATACCTTCGTCCATCGTCAGCTCGCTGATGTCGATTGCCCCAGAACTTGGGCACAGCTCCGCTACAATCCCTGGACACCCTGCCAAAGCTCCGTCGCTTGGCTACTATAACGGACATTGTTCGTTATTAATAACAATACTACTGCCTACTCCAACTCTTTATAAAAGAGTCCCAAAGCCCTTAAAATCGATCCATTATGGGAGAGGAGAGGATTTTGAACGATTTGAAAAGAGGAAATCTCTCCCCCACTTATAGAGCACGATTGGAAGCTCTAATCTCCTGATTGAAAGATCCAATCCCTGCATGCATGCCACGTTTGGAACAGCTACGATCAAAAGCTCTGATCTACACTTCGGAAGTTCCAATCTCTTACATGTAGCTATGTGTTCAAGTATCATTGCCACGTGCAGGACACCACAATCGAAAGCTCCAATCTCCCTTCGGAAGTTCCGATCGTCACATTGCTTCCAAACTGCTTCGTTGGTTCCGATCCCTTTCGGAACCTCCGAACCCACTAGACTATGTAGTTCGGACCTTCAAAACTACCCGAGCCCAATTAAGCCCATTAACCATTTTTGGACATTTTGAATATGATTTCTTGGTCCGCTTGATATAATAAACATCCCTTAATCATGTTTAACCATTTATGTTAGAATAGATACCCTGCAAGCCAACTGTTGGCTAGGCATTTTATTGACTCAAGTGTAATAAACAATCTTTATTTTAATATAATTAATCTTTTATTCAATTATGGAATTTACTTTATCTGCATACCTATTAAAGCTGCATAGATAGAGACCTTGAGTATACTATAGAAAATAAATATGAGGTTGTACATGTCATGACAATCATGAAACACATATTTTAATTACTGTATATTATAAATTAAGTTCCTAGTCGATTGCCTGGTGGTCCAAGGTTCTATCCCTGGGGAGGGAAAAAACTCCACTTTCCAGGTGGAGAGAAGACCATGAGTATGGGCCTGGACCGCCCAGAGTAGAAGGCTAGATGGGCCAGAAGCAGAGGGTAAGGGCCCAACCCATTAAAATAGTATTTTGGATAAATTGTTTATTACATGAGATTGTAATAAAGATTGTATAGAACCTGGGTTAGTGGTTCAAGTATTGTAATTGTAATCTTTTGGATTATCTTGATTATATTGAATAAAAAATCAGACATTTGTTTAAACATGTGTATAATTAAAATTTAATTATGCATGTTTTCAGTTGAATAGTTCTAGATGTATTTCCTTGAATATTCTATCGATACATAGTTTTTGCCAAGAATGATGTGTTTTCATCTGGGGCACAGTGATGAATTATACCAAGTGTTGTGGACTGTGTGGATATATGACTAGACATAGAGAAAGTGCGACCCCATGATTGTATTACTCTGGGAGCCTTTAGTGCTTTAGAGGGTTTCTGGGAGCTTTTCTTGCTTCAGATGGTTATTCAAGGGGAGACTACCTCAGTCTGATGTGTTGCAACAGTCACAGCAGGGGTATAGATATTCGATATTTGGATTTTCTCATGAATATTTTGTTGATACTGAGATTTAGTATTCAAAAAAATTAGTTATCATCTGACTTCGTCAGAGATATAGATTAAGGATTTTATGCTGTCAAAATTAGTCTTGGAAGAAATTTTCCTTGACGAGTGATTGTTCTGAGCAGATAAGGTTTTGATCTGATAATGGGGTATTACTAGACAGATAGATCTAGTAAGTCGAAGGATTTATACCAGTAGTTATTCAGAGTATTGTCTGAATTCATCAGAGATTCAATGTGACATTCCTTTGGGACAAATAAAATTTAGGTTATCATACTTGGGAAAATATTCTTTAGTAATTTATTGTTTATGTATCATCTGGTATGTCCATAAGAAGTGGTATTAAGCTCATATTGGTACGGGATTGGTGCCAGTAACTACCCTTAACTATCGTTTGACTCTATCAGAAATAGAAACTTTGAGTTCAGTGCGAATTTTGTAATTCCAAGTGTTAGGAATTAGTGGACTTATGGCAACGAGATCAAAGTTTTTGATCGAGTCATGCAAGTTATCAATGATCATTGGATAATTGTCTGACACCGTCAGAGATAAGAATAGTAAAACTCATGGGAATTTTGTTATTCCAAGTATTTTGGGTTCAGATAGTTCTCGTTGAACAGAACCACAGAGATCATAGTGTTGATCAACAATGTGAGGTTCTGGTAAATTGAGAATTAGTAATGATAGACTTAACTGATTGATCATGTTGGGCTAAGTATGAGCTGCAGTGAATCAAGAATCATTGATGCGGTCGTTTAGACTAAATAAGTGTTGATTTGAGTTGTTGATGAATAGAAAGTATCTGTGAGATATATTCAGAATTTCTCAGTGTTTGGGGAATTTTCAAAAATGTGTTAATTCAGTTTTTTGTTTTCCTTCTTCTTAAGAAGAATTGATAAGAAGTTTTACTTTTAATTTATATGTGGCAGATACAGATGTTGTAACCTAGTAATTGGGAGATGATTGCTTCTTTTATAGAAAGATCACTTTTGGAATGATCATTGTTTGGTGATTAGAAACTGTTAACTCAGTTTTTAGAGACTGAACTGAGAAATTGTTACTCGTTGGGAAAAACTAATAGGATGAGTACAATTGTGATACCTCGGTTCTAAACATCTAATCTCGGATATAAACAATAATTAAGCATACAAGATCCAAGACTAAAGCAAATAAAGAATTTTTTTAAAATAAACAGGGCCTCGCTCGATCGGTAGAACTCAACTGATCGAGCGAGCAAGAAATCCAAAACTTTTTACCTGGGTAAAATCCAGCACCGCTCGATCGGTAAAGTTCAACTGATCGAGCAGGCAAGCTTTTTGCAAAAACAGAGCATAGGCTGCAGCTCTCGCGCTCGATCGGTTAAACTCTACCGATCGAGCGGCCAACTCTAAACAAGAATTTACAGAAGTAAAGCATACCAAATCAACTCCAAAATTCATACAATACATCGCAAAGAGTTTAAAATACATGCAACAATAGCATACAAATTTCAATACTCGCATAAACGTTACAAAGATAATAAGAAGTTCGAGTTCTAAACATGTTACAACATAAACTAGATTGACATGCTGATTCGACTTCTAAACCGAGTCCCACTTCTATCTCTCGCTCTTGATGTGAACTAGGTCTTTGCTGACTCGATCCTGCCCCACCTGTTGCCAAGTACACATAGAAAACAAAGCAACAGCCGGATAACTCCGGTGAGAATGATATTCCCAGTAAAAACAACATAACAAGAAATACAAATAATATATCAACAACATGCTTTCAAGACCACATAATCAAGTCAAGACGAATGATATGCATGTCTTTAAAATCGGGATATCAACTCTGATAAACAAGGGATTGCTGCTATGCTTTTGGGATCCCGAGGATGAGATCACGTAATGACTCACCGACTCTCTCAATCGAGGTGGTGCCATGTATCCCAATCCCCTAGACTTTGGTGTGACTATAAGGAGTATGTTGACACTAGGTGAACTTCTACAACCCAGGCCACTCGAAGTGTAGCCCCCAAAACGTCTAAACAAAAAAGGTCGTTCTGCCCGCTGAAATCAAGGGTTTGGCTCAAGATGAATGCATAAGAAAACATAAAACATTAAGCCATATAACAAAAGATTAAACAAAATACAAGGCCCACATTCTAAAACAAGTATTGATGCAAGTATTTGATTTAAGGGAAAACTCAAGAACCAACTGTCTGGAGTGTGCTATCCCGCTAAACGATGACTGCTTGTACCTTTCGATGCAAAATAGCTCCAACTCTGGATACGCTACAAAAGAGGTTATATCAAAATCTATACAACCTAAACAACAACGACGGCTCAAGGTAAACTCTTTACCGCTCTTCATCCAACTCTTCGGCGATTGACTGCTGCTAACTCTGGGCTCGAAAAACTTCAAACAAATCTGTACGGATGCAAAAGATGATCAACAACGACGAACAAACCCAATGCCAAAGTTATACTACTAAAAAATGGTTCAAAATCCCAAAACTCAAACCGACAGCATAACGGCTATAACTGATCAAACCGGAAACACAGACAACAGTACAACATTGCAAACAACTCAAATCAATGCTAACTACAAAAACAACCCAAATCCATCAAATCACAAAACCAATTTTTTGAAAATGCTTCTAAAAAACATAACATTCCGGACGATGTTCTATTTCAAAACCGACTGAGAATAAACGATAAGAACTTGTTCAAGAACAACATAACCGAAACTCAATCGATTCTAACAACATCCAAAAATAGAAGTTCAACTGATCGGAGAAAAACTTACTATACAATGAAGCTCTCGCTGCTATGATCGCTAATCTGCCTTCATAAATAAATTATAACGGACGGATCGACCGGAAACTGAAATCTGAAAGCTCGAAGAAGAGAAAGGGGCTCAACAATGGAGGGAGATGACTAGCGAGGAGGTGATGGGGATGATGGAGAAGTCAACCCATCTTAAATAATATAACAAACTCCAAATTTGCATTTTAGTCCCTTAAAATCCAAAAATAGCAAAATAGACCCTGATCAAAATCAAGTCGGCTCTTGAACTCTGTAATCTCCGATTATCTTAAATAAACTCAATTAAGGTAAAATTGGGGCGTTACAACAGTACTCTGGTATTCAATCCTCAAGAATGTTTCTGCAGTATTTTTTGGATTTCATTGTCAGAATTTGATCTAGCAAGTGTGTTTGAATTTCATTGTGTAATAACAAGATAGCATCAAGTTTTTTGACGTGGAAAAAATATGGCAGCTAAAATCTAAAGTTACCAGGTCTAGTGGGATTGTTGTCACTGATTTTCCGGGATGTCTATTGGATGCGTTAAACCATTGATGTATATATCATGGGTTAGCTAGATTGTTTTAATTTGAGGACTACACAAGGGAGGGAGGAAGCAGTTTTGTTCATCTAGTAGCGCAAGTCAGAATTCAGCAAGAAATTATTATTATCCATGACAGGATAATTAGCAAAAAAAATTTATCGAAGCTCTACAAAATACTACCTAATTCTGTTCACTAGCCAAATATGTAGGTGCATAGTGCTGAGTGCATCAGTTGAACAGTGTACAATACTTAATTTCTGTAATTTATTTTTAGTTCGTTTATATATATATTTATTTAATTTATATATATATATATAATAATTTATATATATACAGAGTTTCTTTCAGCTGCCCAACGTGAAATCCCCACTTAGTCCGCGTCGCTGACGTAGCATGCCACGTTAGCGGCCACATGTATTTTTTTAAATTTTAAAAAATTAAAAAACAAAGACAAAATAATATATTCAAAAGCTTCTTCTTCTTACGTTCAAAGGCTTCTCCCACAGGCTGCTTCCTCCAAATCCTCCCGCCTCCTCCCGCTGCTGACAGCCTTCAACTACCAAAGACAAAATAATTTCAAGCCATCGTTCCCATTTCCCAGATCTGAAAATCGAACGAAAGAATCTGAAACCATTCTTCTGCTTCTTCAAGTTTCACGTCGTCTTGGTTCTCACCGCCGAGTCAGCCGTTTCGCACCAGCCCTCACCACCGCTACACAGCAACAGCCTCCGCCGCCAGCACACGCCTCGCCACCCCCATGCTACGTGAGCTTTTGTGTTCTTGTTGGTGAGTTTGCTCTTTTTTTGAGTTACCATCACCTTCAAATGTTCTTAAATTTCTGAGCTCTTAGTTTTTGCTGGTTTAATTTCTTGGCAATAAAGATCACCAGTTTCACAATTTTCCTATAATTTTCACAATTACCATCACCCATGATGATTGTTGCACTTATGGTTTAGAGTTTGAAACAGATAGAAAGAATATCAGAGTATTTGTTATTCAAGTCGAGCCAGAGTTATTTATTTTGATCAAAGAAGCACAGAAGTCTGATCCGAGCACTCAAATTTCAGTATAGAAAGTCAGATCTGGGCATCAGTCTGAATTTTAGGTTAGAGATGACGTCTTTTTTGTGAATAACCGTATTGTTGTGCCTGGTATTTCGGAGTTGAGACAGCGTATTCTTCGAGAGGCACATTGTAGTCGGTTTAGTGTTCATCCTGGAGGTCGTAAGATGTACAACGATCTGAAGAATCAGTTTTGGTGGAAGAAGATGAAGAGCGATGTTGCGAGATTTGTATCTCGATGTTTGAACTGTCAGCAATTGAAAGTAGAGAGGAAGCGACTGGGTGGTCTGTTGCACAGTCTATCTGTTCCTGGATGGAAATGGGATCACATTTCGATGGATTTCGTCACGAAGCTACCGCGATCTGTTCGAGGATGCGATGCTATTTGGGTAGTGATCGACAGAATGACGAAGTCTTCTTGTTTTATTCCGTAAAGGATGACGTATCGTCACGATCAGAAGGCTGAGTTGTACGTTAGCAATGTTGTGAGATTGCATGGTGTGCCAAATTCGATCATTTCAGACCGAGACCCTAGATTCACTTCGCACTTTTGGCACAACCTTCAAGAGGCACTTGGTACTCGATTACATCTGAGTAAAGCTTATCATCCTCAAACCGACGAACAGTCAGAGCGGACTATCCAGACGTTAGAGGATATGCTTTGAGCAATAGTGCTAGACATTGGCACTAGTTGGCAGGATTATTTTCCTCTTGTCGTGTTTTCTTACAACAATAGTTACCAAGCTAGTATCGGTATGCAACCTTTTGAGGCTTTGTACGGCAAGAAGTGCTGATCTCATTTGTTTTGGGATGATGTGTCTGAGTCACCTGTTTTGGGACGGGATATGCTTCGAGATATGGCAGAGCAAGTAAAGATCATTCAAATGAGAATGAAGTGAGATCAGGATAGACAGGCTAAGTATTCAAATTTCAGACGTAGACCTCTGAGTTTCGAGCAGGGAGACTGAGTTTTCCTTATGATTTCTCCTTTTAGAGGCACTGTTAGATTTGGAAAGAGAGGGAAGTTATATCCAAGATTCATCGGACCGTACGAGATTCTCGAGAAGTTAGGCGATCTTGCCTACAGGCTGGCACTTCCTCCGTCTTTATCTGGTATTCACGATGTTTTTCACGTCTCTATGTTGCGGAAGTATCATCCAGATCCTTCTCATATTCTTCAGCCTGACGAAGTTGATCTTGACGAGACTCTAAGCTACTTTGAGCAACCGATTCAGATCCTTGATCCGAAGGAGAAATAGCTCAGAACCAAGTTGATTCCTTTGGTGAAAGTGCAGTGGAGCCGCCACGGGGTCGAGGAAGCAACTTAGGAGATAGAATTTGACATGAGACAGCATTTTCCTGAGTTATTCGGATGACGTGAGTTCTTCTTAATGTCTTTTGTTCTTTTTTTCTATCTTATAAGTTGTGATTCTTATTGATTTCGAGGACGAAATGTCTTCTTAGAGGGGGAGAATTGGAACGCCCCAAATTTATCTTAATTGAGTTTATTTGACATAATCGGAGATTACAGAGTTCAAGAGCCGACTTGATTTTGATCAGGGTCTATTTTGAAAATTTTAGATTTTTCAGGACTAAAGTGCAAATTTGAGTTTTTATATATTATCTACACTTGGTTTAAGTTGGAAAAGTCTTTATCCTCTTCCTCTTTTCCTCTCCATCGTTTCCCCTCCATTGTTAAAGCCTCCAAGTCCATTCAAGCTTTTAGATTTGAGTCCGAGCTCGATCTGTCCGTTAGAATTTATTTCTGAAGGCAGATTAACGATCACCGCAGTAAGAGCTCCGTTATATAGTAAGTTTTTCTTCAATCAGCTAGAATTCTATTTTCGGATGTTGTTAGAATCGATTGAGTTTCGAGTATGTTGTTCTTGATAGATTTCTGATCGTTTATTCTCAGTCGGTTTTGAATTAGAGCGTCGTTCGGATTTGTTATGATTTTTGGAAGCCTATTTCAAAATTTGAGTTTTGAGATTTGTTGGGTTTGAGCCTTTATTGTTGTATTAGCACTGATATGAGTTGATATCGATATTATACTGTTGTCTGTATTTCCAGTTTGATCAGTTTATAGCCATTATGCCACCGGTTTGAGTTTTGAGATTTTGAACCGTTGAATCGTAGAATTATGGCTTGTGAGTTTTTTCGTCATTGTTGATCATCTTTTGTCTCTGAACAGATTCGTTTGAAGTTGTCGAGCCTAGAGTTAGCAGCTTTCGATCGTCAAAGAGTTGGACGAAGAATGGTAAAGAGATTACCTTGAGCCGTTGTCGTTGTTAGGTTGTATAGTTTCTGATATAACCTTTTATCGTAACTTATCTAGAGTCGGAGCTAATCGTATCGAAAGGTACAAGAAGTCATCGTTAGCGGGATAGAATACTTGAGACAGTTGGTTCTTGAGTCTTCCCTTAAAATCACATACTTGCATCAATACTTGTTCTAGAATGTGGAGCTTGTATTTTGTTGTTTGAGCTTTTGTTATGTGGCTTAATGCTTTATGTTTTTCTTATGCATTCATCTTGAGACAAACATTTGATTTCAGCGGGCAGAACGGCCCTTTCTATGTAGAGGTTTTGGGGGCTTTCTTGCGAGTGGCCTGTGTTGTAGAAGTTCACCTAGTGTCAGCATACTCCTCATAGTCGCACCAAAGTCTAGGAGATTGGGATACGTGGCACCACCTCGAATGGGAGAGTCGGTGAGTCGTTACGTGATCGCATCCTCGGGATCCCAAAAGCATATCATTAATCTCTTGTTTATCAAAGTTGATATCCCGATTTTAAATATATGCATTTCATTTGTATTAACATGGAATATGTTGTTGTCTTGAAAGCATGTTGTTGTTATTTTACTTGTTATTGCTTGTTATGTTGCTTTTACTGGGAATATCTTTCTCACCGGAGTTAACCGGCTATTGCTTTTTTTGTATGTGTACTTGGAAACAGGTGGGGCAGGATCAAGTCAGCGAAGACCTCGTTAGCATTAAGAGTGAGAGATAGAAGTGGGACTCGGTTTAGAAGTCGAATCAGCATGTCAGTCTAGTTTATGATTTGAAGCATGTTAGAACTCGAACTTCTTGTTGTTCGTAGTTTCTATTATTCGAATATTATGGATTGAATGTCGTCGTTGCATGTACTATGAACCTTGTTATGAATCTTGATGTATTGGAATTGTGCTTTGGCATGTTTTTTGCTGTTTATTTAGCTCTGTTCTGTCACCGCTCGATCGGTAAGATTTAACCGATCGAGCGTTGACAATTGTGCCAAGTTTTTGTTTTGCATTTTAGTAGCCCGCTCGATCGGTTGAACCTTATCGTTCGAGCAGAGCTGGTGTTCTTCGGGCAAAAACTTTTTCATTTGTTGCTCGCTCGATCGGTTGGATCTTACCGATCGAGCGAGGCCCTTTTCAAAAAAAAAATTCTTTATTACTTTTAGTCTTGGATCTTGTATGCTTAATCATTGTTTAATCCGAGATTAGTTGTTTAGAACCGAGGTTTCACACTAAAAGTCTTAATTAATACATACTCCCTAATCTTTATAGGGATCCAAATTTATACCTGCGTCTGTCGACAGCCCGCTGATGACGACTGCTTCAAAACTTAGGCACCGCTCAGTTGTTATCCCCGAAGTGCTTCGCCACTCCTGGTTCTCTAGTAGGATGCCTAAAAATCCCTAAAACTGACTATAAGAAGCTAAGAACGAGAGAGAAAGTGAATGGGAGAATAAAAAGTGAGCCTTGACACCTCTATATATAAACCACGATCGGAACCTCCGATGGAACGATCGGAGCTTCTGATCCGATCGGAGCTTCCGATCCATGCTTCCGATCTCTCCCCACCAACCACGTTTATGGCTTCTAAAGGACGCCTACCGATGGTAGATCGGAGCTTCTGATCTCCTTGATGTCACTGCTTACGCATTATCTCCGACAGTTGGAAAATCGGGACGTTCGAAGCTTCCAATCGCTCTTCGGAGCTTCCGAACGTACCAGATCTTCTGAACCAAAAACTATGGCTCCGATAACTTTGGAGCTTCCGAACTCTGTTCAAAAATTTTGATCCTTCCGTAGCTTAATGCTCTACCGAACCATTATTGATCATTCAGGATCCATTCCTCAATTCCTTAAACCTATTTGAGGATCCCTTAATCATGTTTTTGTTGGAACACGTTCTTGTATCAATCTGATCTCATACCCGGAGCAGCGAAAGTTTAAAATTTTTTTATATTATTCTGATCTGGAACGATTCCAGATCATGGGCATCAAATCCTTACGATTAAAATTAAACAAGTAAAATAATAATAACAATTAATATTTTACCTCTTCAAGCTATGGCTTGATCTATGGACTCCAACAGATTAAATCTGCTCTTGTTGTAAATCCCAGGAACTGGTGACTTGCTCGATCAACTCCTGAATTAGGTCCACGAATAGAAAACTAAAACCCTTTGATTGATTGCACTAGAAATCAATCAGATGTTTATCGAAGAGATTTACAGATTTGATCTGTCAATTCAGAATGTAATTTTCCAAAAATCACATACTGAATTCTCTCACAAAAGGGAGACAGGATTTTCGAAAAATCCTCTTGAGACCTTCTCAAGATTTTCAAAAATTCCTTTTTAATTATGAGGTTGTCTGTCTAATTTCTGTACCGCAGTAACTTATTTATAATGTGGGCTGCTAACAGCTTACGGCCCATTAGTCATAAGTTCAAGCCTGACAAGCAAAGCCCGCATGTTCAGAAATTAATATACAATTCATCGTGACTCAGAATGATAAACCAATTTCATCATTGTTCATAGAAACCTTTTCTGCATATTTTAAAGTCAAAATAAATTTTCTGAATCCGAATTCAGTGATTTTCAAAAATGGCATCCCTATGTCATTTTAGGAAATCTCACTCCCTTTACTCTAAAATAAGAAGCCCTACTTCTCATATGATAAATTTAACTCATTAAATTTAATTATCTCAACGGGGATTAGAAATCTATTACTTGTGTGACACTCAATGGTTCAGATATACAGCTAACCGTGGGCTCACAACTCCTTGTGACTCGAAACAACGATTTCCGACTTGCCCATCGAATCATGGTAAAAGCGCCTAGAAACATCGCCCTATGATTCCCTAGGTATCACTGATAGTGTCTGCAAGAACCAGTAGGTTTTGGTTAGCGTACAGTACGGTCCCTTCATCCATATATCCCGATCGAATCAACAACCATTGGTACATCGAGAGTCATTCGAGATTCGATAACTATGCAATACATCTTGTAGATCAAATAGTGACATCGCATGTGCTACTAGGAAACCAAGTAACCTAAAGCACATCATGTACCCTGCCAAAAATTTGTCACACTAATATCTCCTCAGATCGCATAGGATATCCACACTCGCAAGCGTGTGGTGAATCCTTGACAACAAAGCATTGACTCCTATATGTGTCGTAACTGTACCCAATCTCCCTGATGACCCTCATAGAGTCGGTAAACGAGTCAAAGTACAGTACTAGCATATAGAGTCTCCATGATGTTTCAAGAAGTAAGGACTAATGGTGTACAACCAAAACCGCGGACTTATCCACTCAATTAATGATAACCACTTGGAAAGTCCGAATAGGATAGTTCGATCATCCATCATATGAATATCCATTTGCATGCTTCGAACATCTCTATGTTCTATACCAATGAAACGTGGTACTTGGCATCGCAAATGCTAGTCTCAATCTCGAGCGATCCTTATCCTTATTAGCGGACGGCTCAATTGACTAGGAACTGTTTTCTACTATCACATCTTACATGCACTCTAGTATATTCAAGATCTTTATCTAAACATCATATAGTACGTCACAACATAATAATATGATAAAAGATAAAGTAAATGCCAATATAAGAGTGTAAATTATATTAAACAAAGATTGTTTACACATAGAGTCACAAAAGCCCTTAGCCAGAAGTTGGCTAACCGGGACCCACTCTTTCAATCTCCCACTTGCCCTAAAGCCAACTAGTCATACTACGTAATCTCATTGCTTTGCGATGTTTGTCAAATAATGGTCCTGGCAAGGGCTTAGTAAGTGGATCAGCGATATTTTCTGCAGAGGCCACTCTCTCGACAGTGATGTATCCTCTTTCCACAATCTCCCGGATGATGTGGTATTTCCTCAATATGTGTTTGGATCTTTGATGAGACCTTGGTTCCTTTGCCTGAGCAATGGAACCAGTGTTGTCACAGTACACCGGGACTGGACCACGAAATTCCTCATCCAAACGGCCTCTTCAGCAGCAGCTGATGCTGCAATGTATTCTGCCTCAGTGGTGAAATCCGATGTGGTGTCCTGCTTGGAACTCTTCCAAGAGACAGCACCGCCATTGAGCATGAATACAAATCCAGAGGTTGATTTCGAGTCATCCACGTCACTTTGGAAGCTAGAGTCTGTATATCCTTTCAATTTCAATTCTCTTCCCCCATAAACCATGAATATATTCTTAGTCCTTCTTAAGTACTTAAGAATATCCTTCACAGTTTTCCAATGCATTTGACCGGGATTGGCTTGATATCTGCTGGTGACACTCAGAGCATAGGCCACATCCGGTCTGGTAGATATCATCCCATACATGATACTCTCTATGGCTGACGCATATGGTATGTGTGTCATTTTCTCTATCTTTTCGTCAGTCTTGGGAGACATAGACTTGGATAGAGAAACTCCATGGCACATAGGTAGATGTCCTCTCTTGGACTCATCCATAGAAAACCTTTTCAATATGGTCTCGATGTAGGTTGCTTGAGTGAGTCCTATCATTCTCTTAGATCTATCTCTATATATCTGTATTCCTAGAATATAGGATGCCTCACCTAAGTCCTTCATCGAGAATCTACCTGACAACCATATCTTTGTTGACTGCAACATCCCAACATCATTCCAAATGAGTAGGATGTCATCAACATAAAGTACTAAGAATGTCACAGCATCCTTAACTACTTTCTTCTATACGCACGGTTCCTCCGGGTTCTTGATTAAACCAAAGTCCTTTATTGTTTCATCAAATTTTTGGTTCCAACTTCTTGATGCCTATTTGAGACAATAAATTGATCTCTGAAGCTTGCATACCTTATGCTCGCTTCCCATGGATGCGAATCCCTCGGGCTACATCATATAGATCTCTTCCTTAATGTTTCCATTAAGAAATGCAGTCTTCACATCCATTTTTCATATCTCATAGTCATACCAAGATGCTATGGCAATAAGGATTCTTATGGACTTGAACATTGCGAATGGTGAAAAAGTTTCATCATAGTCAACACCTTGTCTTTGAGTATAACCTTTTGCGACCAATCGTGCCTTATAGGTCAGTACCTTACCATCAGGCCCAAGTTTTCTCTTGTAGATCCATTTACACCCTATTGGAACAATTCCATCGGAAGGATCTACTAAAGACCAAACTTGGTTTGTATGCATCGATTCTATTTCCGACTGCATAGCTTCAAGCCATAAGTTCGAATCAGCATCAAAAATTGCTTCCTTGAAGTTTCTTGGATCACATCCAATGTCGGGTTCACTTTGATCCCCTTCAAGAAGCAGACCATATCGAATAGGAAGTCTAGAAGTCCTTTCGGATCTTCTAAGAGGTCGTGTCAATTAATGGTTCCTGAGGTGTGGGATCGTTATTTTGTATCTCGGGTTCTTCTCGAATTTCTTCGAGTTCCATCATCTTGCCTTTCTTATCAAGTAAAAACTCCTTCTCCATGATGGTGACATTCCTAGAAACAAACACTTTTGTTTCAGAAGGATGATAGAAATAATATCCGATCGAATTCTTCGGATACCCTACAAAATAACATAAAGTGGATCGACTATCCAACTTATCTCCCACTGTCTGCTTCACGTAAGCAGGACATCATCAAATCCTCAAGTGCATAGCCCCAAAACGAAGGTGGGAGCTCAGTGAAGCTCATCATAGATCGAACCATGTCCAACAAAGTTTGATTGCGATGCTCCGAAATGCCATTTAGCTGAGGTGTTATAGGAGGAGTCCACTGAGAGAGAATCTCATTCTCTTTTAGATAGCCCAAAAACTTGGTACTTAAGTATTCTCCACCTCGATCTGATCGAAGTGCATTAATACTCTTACCTTGTTTGTTTTCTACTTCAGCCTTGAATTCTTTGAACTTTTCAAATGATTCAGACCTATATTTCATCAAATATAAATACCCGTACCTAGAATAATCATCAGTAAAGGTAATGAAGTAGGTGTGACCATATTTAGTACCAATACTAAATGGGCCGCAAACATCTGTATGGATCAAATCCAACAGATTTTGACAACGCTCGCGTTTTCCTTTGAAAGGAGATTTAGTCATTTTTCCTTTTAGGCAGGATTCACAAGTAGGTAGAGAGTTTATATCAGACATATCAAACATGCCCTCTCCCACTAGCTTGTTCATCCTCCTTAAGGAAATATGACCTAACCTAGCATGCCAAAGGTTTGCAGGGTTATCATTATCGTTTCTCCTTTTATTGTTGTTGCCGGTTTATCAACATAATTAACTGGAACGTCTTTTAATTTTAAGTTATATAGATCGTTTTAAAGTTTTCCATTTCCAATCAAACATTCATTCTTGTACATATTGCAAATCTCATTAGCAAAATTTCAATAAAAACCATCTCTATCAAGCATAGAAATAGAAATAATGTTTTAATGAAATCTGGCAAAAATGAAACATCTCTCAAAAATAGCTTAAAATTGTTTTACAAAATTTTAAACAAATGTCTCCCACAGCTTTGGCTTCAACTTTAGAACCATTCCCGAGCCTTAACTGGGTCTTACCCATCCTTAGCCTACGACTTCTTGTCATCATCTGCAAATCTTTGCAAATGTGAGATCCACATCTGGTATCCTATACCCAAGAAGTAGTATTAAGTAATACATTTATTTTAATATAAAAGATATCCTTTGCAGTTCGTAACTGCTCGATATATTCTTTGTTGTTGCGCTTCCAGTAACCAGATTTCTTGCAGTGATGGCAAACTTTTTTAGACTTGTCCAGTTTTGCATGTAACATTTGGCCTTGAGATCATGGTCCCACCATTTCTCTAGTTCGGCCAATCTTTCCGAAGTCACATCAGCCGGGGCTATTTTCGGAGGAGCCTTTTCTAGCACGTAGAAAATCTTCTCCGAACTCAGGACAATCTTAACTTACGGAACCAATCAGTATAGTTTGCGCCAGTCATTTTATTTTGTTTGAGAATAAAAACATGTGGATTACTCAAATTCATCATAATTAAATACTGAGATGAAAGCAGATAATTATCAGTGATTGCTTAATTAATTTACTAAGACATAAAATAAGGCGAGATTAATTTTATGAATTACACTCCCACTATTTTAACGATTTCACCACCCTCTAGTGAAAATGAGAAACTGATTTTCTTAGTGGGATCATGGAGTCCAATTGACAAATCATAGTCCCGAATAATATCAGCCAACCATAATTTTCAAAAGGTAGAGCCCAATTGCTTCCAAAGCAACCCCCATGTTTTTTATCTCATGTCAAATAAGGGCCCAATAATATTACGCCGTTTATTGTGACATGTCAAGATGACCCATCAATATTAAGTTTTGATGGACGGTCGCCATGTGGATCCCCAATAATATGAGCCAATCCCATGGGAGTTCCACCCAACTTACAATGTGTGTCGATCCAATGTACAAATTTCCGACAAACGGGCCCCCCCCAATAATATGAGATGGACCATGCCCGCGGGTAGCATCTCATACATTGATCGTTGATGGAAGGTAGGAACATTTAAACAATATTTAAATTTCCTTTTGTTAATCTTGATATCAATTTTAAATCATATTTAAAATGAGGGATTTTAATTTTGAAAATTTGTCTCATCATTTAAAAATTTGTATGCTTGTGGGATTCATGCAATTTAGTCTAAACATGCATACAACAATAATATCAAATATTATATAAAGGATGTTCGATGCCTAGATCTTATCGACCCGTGGTTTTCAATCACGAGTCTAAGTCCAATCTTAGGTGATATGCAAGTATGCAATGCAATCCTATTACATTGAGCTTCCAATTTACATTTCTTCGGTCTTTATTGTCTGTCGGGCCCACCATTGTCTTCAAATTTTTATCTCCCACTAAGTCTAATAAATTTACAATAAATTTCGATGACAAGTAGGGGATACATATTTAAGGGTGGGAACGGGCCATAAACCAGGCCCACTTTTATTACAAATGATAAATCAATTTGGGCTATAAACCAAGCCCATTAATAAAACCCAACAACAATAATAAAAACCAAATGTAAACAACCTAACATACACCTACAAAATTAGTCATGGCAATCGATCATCCTCTTATCCAATAATTAATTCAATAATTAAATCATTGGATAACATGTAATGGCAACATAATTAAAAAGATAAAATCAAATTTTATCTAATATAATCATAAGATCATATCTTATCATCAATTGTACCAAAATAATTAATTTTGTAAAATCTAATTTAACGGATAAAATTTATAAATTTTCCAAAAATTCAAATTTATCCAAAAATCAATTTTAAAAATTTTGGGCTCAAACAATTTTGACCCAATTCCTCGTGGACTAATCAAAAGAATTTTCGATCGGACCAAAAACTAAAATTTTAAAAATTTAAAATTCTTTAAAAAAATCAATTTTTAATTTTCCGGGCTGCCCGGGACGTTCCCGGGCAGCCCCGCCCCCATGTGGGGTAGGGCAACCCCACGTGGGGCCTGGGCAGCCCATCGCTGCCCTGGGCAGCGGCGATCGCTGCCCTGGGGAGCAATCTAATCGCTGACCTTGGGCAGCGATCAGCGCTGCCCTAGGCAGCGACGATCGTTGCCCTGGGCAGCGATCCAATCGCTGCCTTTGTTGGCCATAAAATTTAATTTTAAAAAAAATTTGTTCTGTTTTCCAAAAACCGAGGCCAAAATTTTGTACAATCAATAAATTTTAATCGTTTGATCTGAGAACAACCTGTCTCTGACGCCACTTTTGGAACATGTTCTCGTATCAGTTAGATCTGATACCCAGAGCAGCGGAAGTTTAAAATTTTAATTTTTTCTGATCTGGAACGATTCCAGATCATGGGCATCAAATCCTTACGATTAAAATTAAACAAGTAAAATAATAATAACAATTAATATTTTACCTCTTCAAGCTATGGCTTGATCTATGGACTCCAACAAATTAAATCTGCTCTTGTTGTAAATCCCAGGAACTGATGACTCGCTCGATCAACTCCTGAATTAGGTCCACGAATAGAAAACTAAAATCCTCTGATTGATTGCACTAGAAATCAATCAGATGTTTATCGAAGAGATTTACAGATTTGATCTGTCAATTCAGAATGTAATTTTCCAAAAATCACAGACTGAATTCTCTCACAAAAGGGAGACAGGATTTTCGAAAAATCCTCTTGAGACCCTCTCAAGATTTTCGAAAATTCCTTTTTAATTATGAGGTTGTCTGTCTAATTTTTGTACTGCAATAACTTATTTATAATGTGGGCTGCTAACAGCTTAGGGCCCATTAGTCATAAGTTCAAGCCTGACAAGCAAAGCCCGCATGTTCAGAAATTAATATAAAATTCATCGTGACTCAGAAAGAAAAACCAATTTCATCATTGTGCATAGAAACCTTTTCTGCATATTTTAAAGTCAAGATAAATTTTCTGAATCCGAATTCAGTGATTTTAAAAAATGGCATTTCTATGTCATTTTAGGAAATCTCACTCCCTTTACTCTATAATAAGAAGTCCTACTTCTCATATGATAAATTTAACTAATTAAATTTAATTATCTCAACGAAGATTAGAAATCTATTACTTGTGTGACCCTCAATGGTTCAGGGATACAGCTAGCTGTGGGCTCACAACTCCTTGTGACTCGGAACAACGATTTTCGACTTGCCCATCGAATCATGGTAAAAAATCCTAGAAACATCGCCCCATGATTCCCTAGGTATCACTGATAGTGCCTGCAAGAACCAGTAGGTTTTGGTTAGCATACAGTACGGTCCCTTCATCCATATATCCCGATCGAATCAACAACCATTGGTACATCGAGTGTCATTCGAGATTCGATAACTATGCCATACATATTGAAGATCAAATAGTGACATCGCATGTGCTACTAGGAAACCAAGTAACCTAAAGCACATCATGTACTCTGTCCAAAGATTTGTCACACTAATATCTCCTCAGATCGCATAGGATATCCACTCTCGTAAGCGTGTGGTGAATCCTTGACAACAAAGCATTGACTCCTATATGTGTCGTAACTATACCCAATCTTGACACCTGATGACCCTCATAGAGTCGGTAAACGAGTCAAAGTACAGTACTAGCATATAGAGTCTCCATGATGTTTAAAGTAGTAAGGACTAATGGTGTACAACCAAAACCGCGGACTTATCCACTCAATTAATAATAACCACTTGGAAAGTCCGAATAGGGTAGTTTGATCGTCCATCATATGATTATCCATTTGCATGCTTCGAACATCTCTATGTTCTATACCAATGAAACGTGGTACTTGGCATCGCAAATGCTAGTCTCAATCTCGAGCAATCCTTATCCTTATTAGCGGACGGCTCAATTGACTAGGAACTGTTTAGAATATACATTGATTATAAGATGTGTTTCATGATAGTCATTCAATTCTACTATCACATCTTACATGCACTCTAGTATATTCAAGATCTTTATCTAAACATTGTATAGTACGTCACAACATAATAATATGATAAAAGATAAAGTAAATGCCAATATAAAAGTGTAAATTATATTAAACAAAGATTGTTTACACATAAAGTCACAAAAGAACTTAGCCACAAGTTGGCTAATCGGGCACCCACTCTTTCAGTTTTATCCAATTGAACATAATTAAGAGCTTCATTAACTTAATTTGGAGATGGGTTACTACATTCTCCCCCACTTAAGAGATTTCGTCCTCGAAATCAAGTCTTAGGATAACATAACACAATAATATTGAAAATAACTTGTATCACAATGTTGTAGTTTTTACAATACAACTAAAACTGCTGAAATATAATACGTTCAAAACAACTCCGGATGCTCAGAGCGCATACGGCTCTCTAACTCCCAAGTTTCTTCCTTGGTGCCTCGACGCTGCCACTGAACCATGACTAGAGGAATACGCTTATTCCTAAGCACCTTGTATTTTTTGTCAAGAATTCTGAGCGGTCTCTCCTCGTATGACAAATCAGGCTCCAGCCGTACCTCCGTTGGTTGCAGAATGTGTGACTCATTTGTAACGTATTGACGAAGTAGCGACACGTGGAACACGGTATGAATGCTTGAAAGATACGGCGGTAACGCCATACAATAAGCCACATCTCCAACCTTTTCCAAGATCTCAAACAGACCAAGAATCTGGATGCTAACTTACCCTTTAAACCAAATCTCATCACCTTTCGGGAAGGTGAAACTCGCAAGAAAACATACTCTCCTGTATAAAAATGCAGTGGTCTGCGTTTGGTATTGGCGTAACTAGCCTGCCTAACCTGCACTGTCTTGATTATCTTCTTGATCAACTCTACTTTGTCCACAATCTGTTGGATCAACTCTGGTCCTTCGATCTGACGTTCTCCTACCTCGTCTCAAAACAAGGGTGTACGACAACGGCGACCATAAAGGGCTTCGAATGTTGCCATGCCAATGCTACGATGATAACTATTGTTGTAGGCGAACTCTATCAACGACAAATGATCCTGTCAGGATAATACAAAGTCCATTATTGAAGTTATCAACATATCTTCCAATGTCCAAATAGTCCTCTCAGATTGACCGTCTGTCTCTGGGTGATATGCAGTACTCAAACTCAGAGTAGTACCCAAAGCTCGCTGAAACCTACCCCAAAACAGTGAGATAAATCTCGGATCTCTGTCACTGACTATGCTCAAAGGAACTCCATGTAACCGTAATATCTCTTGGATGTATAACCTCACCATACGATCAAAAGTGAACTCGTGGTTATATGGTAGAAAATGTGTAGACTTGGACAACCTGTCCACCATGACCCAAATAGCAACACACTGTCTGGAAGTCATTGGAAAGTGGATGACAAAATCCATCGTCACATGCTCTCACTTCCATTTCGGAATCTCCAAACTTTGCATCAGACCACCTGGTCGTCGATGCTCTGGCTTAACCTATTTACAAACAAGGCAACGAGAGACAAACTGATACACACTATGCTTCATACCTTTCCACCAAAATCGGGTACGTAGATTCTTATACATCTTGGCACTGCCTGGGTGCATGGTGAACCTACTCCAATGTGCCTGATACAGAACTTCATCTCGCAGGGCTGAGTAATCAGGTATCACGACTCTACCAGACAAACACAACAATCTGTCTGTTTGAAAGTGAAAACCAGACGTATTGTCTCCCTGAGCAATTCTTGTTAATTTCTGCATCTTCGAATCAGAAAACTGCACTTCTCGGATACGAGCAAACAAGTATGGCTCAGTTAGCACTGAGAAAACTCGTATTCCCTGTTGTCTTTTCTTATGCCGAGACAAAAAACCTGAAGAACAACATTCTCGAATGGTACTAGCCCTTGCACTAATACTGAGAGAACTGATACTCACTTTCTGGCTAAGTGCATCTGCCACCAGGTTCGAAGCATCGGGATGGTTCTTGATCTCGAAATCATAATTTTTTAGAAGATCTAACCATCAACGTTGTCGCATGTTCAGCTCTGCCTGAGTGAACAAGTACTTCAAACTCTTATGGACCGAAAAGATCTCAAACCTCTTTCCATACAAATAATGACGCCAAATCTTCAAAGCAAACACGATTGCTGGAAGCTCTAAATCGTGCACTGGATAGTTCCCTTCGTGTTTCTGTTGGGATCGGTTACCTCGTGCCTGGAAGTGCAGCGGAAGTTTAAAATATTTAAGTAAAAACCGAGCACATGTGTAGCATTCAAAAATCAAACATCCATAGGGTGTTTAAGAAATAATTACCTATCAATCTTTAAAAGATTGATTATGTCTCCAACCAAATTTTGAACAATTTAGCGTTTAAGAAATAATTACCTATCAATCTTTAAAAGATTGATTATGTCTCCAACCAAGTTTTGAACAATTTAGCTCTTGAAAAGATGGACACTATCTATAAGCTTCCAAGAGCACACATTGCTCTAAAGTGGAACAAGCTTCCAAGAGCACACCTTGCTTTAAAATGGACTCCTTTCTTCAAATTAGGTCCACGAACAGTCAAACTAGATCCACCCTAAACATGCACTAGAATATTTAGAGCATTTTTCATTGAGAATTTATTTGCCTTTTCTCCCAAGTTGAAAGACAAAAATTGAGATAAAAATGTATGTATGTGTTCGGTCACCATGAGAGAATGAGAGGAGGAATATTGCTTGTTAATAAGTGCATTTTGTATGCATTATTTTGTGTTATTTTTATATTTATTTTGTGTGCATTCATATTATTTTTATTTGTGTTTACGTGTTTTAGTGCATGTGTGTGTATTTCATTCTTTGGGTTCTATTTGTAGGAAAAATGAAAATTAAAAGAGTTTTGAAGGCAAGTGAAAAGAAAAGAAAAGAAAAGAAAAAATATGTAGTGACCCTTACCTGGATCACCTACTAAACAGAACTTAGGCATGCAATTAACTTAATTTAAACAGATATCAGGATAATATTGCGGAAACCATAAACAAATACAATCCCAAGAAAAGGAATCTATAATTTATCTGAATATTATACAACCAAATCGAATAGCTGTAACAACCCAAATCAACAGAAATAAAACCTAGACGAAGCTCCAGCTGGCCAACCACTGACTAGCCCCTCTTGGATCCACCCGCCTCGTCCAATCGCAAACCTGCCCCATGGATGTCCAGAAACACAGAGTACGAGACGTGAGCATAAAACGCTCAGTACGAGAGTATGAGTATACATGCATGCAAAGTGAACTCCCTATAAACTCGAGGTCAAGGATCAGATAACAGAGACAGACCGGGCCCTGGAATGTAGTACGTTGTGCCGTCGCTTCAGGAGGTGGCTCCCATACCATAATACAAGTGGATATGCCAGACCCAAATCGATGGAAGTCCAACCACTAACAGGATAGGGAAAAACCCTACTAACAGACATCTCGAAGGAGATAGCTCAGTATGCAAATGAATGCAGCATAAATCAATGACATATAAACCATGCAGTCACATAATACATGCATACTTAGTCAGGATATCTCGAACAGCACTTTCGTACCTCAAAACAGTGCAAGCTCTACCAACTCTAGGTCCACACCTATAGTCTGCTCTACACTGCCAAATGATACTACTATCATTAAAGTGCTCTAAAAGCCTTAACTAAGCTATTGCATACTCCTAAATATTTATATGAAGCAAAAGCTATACCTTCGTCTGTCATTAGCCCTTTGATGTCGATGCTTCCAGAATATCGGCACAACTCTGCTACGACTATCGAACGCCTCGACGACTCCCAGGTCAAGCCTAGGAAGGCTAGAACAACTCGAATACGACTAGAGTAGAGAGGAAATCCGGAATTGGCAAATGAAAAGGAATTCTCAGCCTTCTATTTATAGACAACGATCGGAGCTTCCGATCCTCGATCGGAACGTCCGAACTAAGATCGGAACGTCCGATCCTGCCATCGGAGCTTCCGAAGATCCTGATCTTCCACGTGTCAAAATATCACTTGTTGACTTCGGATAGGGGTGATCGGAGATTTCGATCCTGATCGGAGCTTTCGATCTTGCCACACGTCATGCCTGATGTAATACCATCGGAGCTTCCGATCCTGCATCGGAGCTTCCGATCCTGTTCGGAACTTCCGAACTCACCTTCGGAGCTTCCGAACTCTATCCAAGTAATTATGATTAATTCCTTAATTACTGATTTTGGTTACGGGCTACTACATTCTCCCCCACTTAAGATATTTCGTCCTCGAAATCAGATCTTAAGTACTGAATGTAATACAGAAATCAGAAACATTCTTTATTCAAATCAAACGTTTACAGAGTTTGCAACTGAATACAACTTAAGAATGAAATCAAAACAACTCAGGATGGTCTTCACGCATCCTGTCCTCAAGCTCCCAAGTAGCTTCCTCAGTGCCTCGGCGCTGCCACTGAACTAAAACCAAAGGAATGACTTTGTTCCTTAAAACCTTATCCTTATAATCCGGGATACGAATAGGTTTCTTAACATAGGTAAAATCCTTGTTCACCTGAACCTCAGACCGTTGCAAAATATGAGATTCATCCGCCACATACCGTCGCAACAGAGATACGTGGAACACGTCGTGAATACTGGATAGATGCAGTGGCAAAGCTAGTCGATAAGCCAAATCGCCAATGCTCTCCAAGATCTCAAACGGACCGATAAACCTGGGAGATAACTTGCCCTTAAGGCCAAATATGAGAATCTTGCGGAAAGGTGACACTCTCAGAAACACTTTCTCCCCGACATCGAACTGCAAAGGCCTACGCTTGATATTAGCATAGCTGGCCTGACGATCCTGTGCAGTCTTAATCCATTTTTTGATCTGATCAACAATGTCTATCGCTTGCTGGATAAACTCCGATCCCTCAGCCTGTCTCTCCCCCATTTCTTCCCAGAAGAGTGGAGTACGACAACGTCGCCCGTACAACGCCTCAAAAAGTGTCATCCCAATACTAGTATGATAGCTGTTTTTGTACGCTAACTCGATCAATGGCAAATGATCCTGCCAGGCTGAACCAAAATCCATGACGCACGCTCTAAGCATATCCTCCAAAGTACGGATAGTGCGCTCCGACTGACCATCAGTCTCCGGATGATAGGTAGTACTCAAACTGAGAGTAGTACCCATCGCACGCTGAACACTCCCCCAGAATCTAGAAGTAAACCTGGGGTCCCGATTGCTGACAATGCTCACAGGCACTCCATGAAGTCGAACGATCTCCTGAATGTACAACCGTGCCATACGATCAACATTGTACTCCCGGCTATAGGCAATGAAATGTGCTGACTTGGTGAGTCGATCCACCACAACCCAGATAGCATCACAATTCCTCGAGGATATCGGCAAATGGGTCACAAAGTCCATTGTGATAAACTCCCATTTCCATTCAGGAATAGGCAGACTGTGAAGCAATCCTCCAGGTCGGCGGTGCTCTGCCTTGACCTGTTGACACACCAAACATCTCGAAACAAACTGATAAACACTGCGTTTCATTGCCTTACACCAGAAACGAGTACGTAGATCCTTGTACATCTTGTTGCTCCCAGGATGAATACTCAACTTAGTGCGATGTGCCTGAGACAAAATCTCCTCTCGCAACTCTTTATCCTGCGGAATCACAAGCCTACCAGACAAACACAGAAATCCATCTAACTGATAATGAAATCCAGACGAGCTACCCTCGTTAGCTAGACGAGCTAAACGCTGGGTCTTCGAATCAGACATCTGAGCATCTCGGATCCGCGAATACAAGGCTGGCTCAGATAATACCATAAATGTAGTGACCCTTACCTGGATCACCTACTAAACAGAACTTAGGCATGCAATTAACTTAATTTAAACAGATATCAGAATAATCTTGCGGAAACCATAAACAAATACAATCCCAAGGAAAGGAATCTGTAATTTATCCGAATATTATACAACCAAATCGAATAGCTGTAACAACCCAAATCAACAGAAATAAAACCTAGACGAAGCTCCAGCTGGCCAACCACTGACTAGCCCCTCTTGGATCCACCCGCCTCGTCCAATCGCAAACCTGCCCCATGGAATAGGGTGTCCAAAAACACAAAGTACGAGACGTGAGCATAAAATGCTCAGTACGAGAGTATGAGTATACATGCATGCAAAGTGAACTCCCTATAAACTCGAGGTCAAGGATCAGATAACAGAGATAGACCGGGCCCTGGTATGTAGCACGTTGTGTCGTCGCTTCAGGAGGTGGCTCTCATACCATAATACAAGTGGATATGTCGTAACCAAATCGATGGAAGTCCAACCACTAACAGGATAGGGAAAAACCCTACTAACAGACATCTCGAAGGAGATAGCTCAGTATGCAAATGAATGCAGCATAAATCAATGAAATATAAACCATGCAGTCACAGAATACATGCATACTCAGTCAGGATATCTCGAACAGTACTTTCGTACCTCAAAACAGTGCAAGCTCTACCAACTCTAGGTCCATGCCTATAGTCTGGTCTACACTGCCAAATGATACTACTATCATTAAATTGCTCTAAAAGCCTTAACTAAGCTATTGCATACTCCTAAATATTTATAGGAAGCAAAAGCTATACCTTCGTCCGTCGTTAGCCCTTTGATGTCGATGCCTCCTGAACTTGGGCACAACTCTACTACGACTATCGAACACCTCGACGACTCCCAGGTAAAGCCTAGGAAGGCTAGAACAACTCGAATACGACTAGAGTAGAGAGAAAATCCGGAATTGGCAAATGAAAATAAATTCTCGGCCTTCTATTTATAGACAACGATCGGAGCTTCTGATCCTCGATCGGAACGTCCGAACCAAGATCGGAACGTCCGATCCTGCCATCGGAGCTTCCGAAGATCCTGATCTACCACGTGTCAAAATATCACTTGTTGACTTCGGATAGGGGTGATCGGAGCTTCCGATCCTGATCGGAGCTTCCGATCTTGCCACACGTCATGCCTGACGTAATACCATCGGAGCTTCCGATCCTGTTCGGAACTTCCGAACTCACCTTCGGAGCTTCCGAACTCTATCCAAGTAATTATGATTAATTCCTTAATTACTGATTTTGGTTACGGGCTACTAAAAAATATTCAAGCGCTAAAGAATTGTTTGCACAACATGTAGTGCAAACGGGAGAAATCAAGCGCAATAGCACTACAGATGGTGCAAACAAGCATGTCTAAAATATTTTGAGAATTATATTTCTTGAAGGAAACAAATTGATACGGGATCCGGGCACTATAAATAGAAAATATTAATTAATTTTAAGGGTTCAGAAGCTCCCGAAGGCAGAGAGATTGCACAAGGGAGAAGGCGGCTGCTATAGGCTTGGGAAAGAAGATTTCTTTTCTCTCTTTTGTTCTTTTTTCTTAATTTTTGTTTAATTATTGTTTTCAATTATTGAGTAGTTTGTTTTTAACCAAGACGGCGTGATTGGGCAGAACACATTTATGTAAAAAAACTTGGATGATTGTTTGGGATTTTTCAGAGTTGATTTTATTTTATTGATTGTCAGATTTATATTTGTCTTGTGAATAGTCTGATCAACTGTTTGCTTGCATGTTAATTGATTCCAAGTCGACAGAGGAGGGATTGATTTTGATCACTCTGATAATCAACACATGGTAAAACCGACTAGAAATAAAATTCGATTTCAGCGTGTGGTTTGGTGTAAACTGAATTTTCACAAATATTTAATGCATTCAAATTTGATTAGAATTACGAAAGATTAATCCGTCAATATTTGAGTAGGTTTGATTGTTCTAGAAATAGACATTTGAACAAGTTAGGATAATTCCCGTAATCTAAGATTAAATTTGAGTCCTGAATCGGCTACATGTTACATGATTTGTTCGGTACCTACGTGTGTCATGGTTGTCTCGTTTTAATTAAATTTTCTTTTCAATTATTTTAATTCTTATTTCTTCAGAAGTTTTTATTATAAATTTTTATTTTATTTAAATCAAATTTCTCTTTATGATTTTGTCTAGATTAAGCTAAATAATTATTTCTTGAGAATTGACTGCAGTCCATGTGAGATCGATACTTGGACTCTCAGTCCACTTTACTATTACTTGACCTGATACGCTTGCCAGTAGATTCATATCACATCGATTTAACCGGTCACTTGTCTTGGTACTTAAAAATTGTGTTATGACAAAAGACAAAGCATGTATAGAAAAAATTAAACCATGCATAGAAAAGTATGAATCTTGTCTTTTATCCTTTCATATTCACTCTCTCTCTCTCTCATATATTGTATGGATTTATATGTCAAACATATACATACATGGCCCATGAACTTAATATTTAATTAATTATTAAATTCAAACTCATTTAAGTTTAATTAATTAATTAAATCCAACTTGAACTCATTCAAGCCCACTAGTAGAATAATTATTCAATAGTATTTCTATTTGGACTCTACAAGACCCAATAGTGTTTAATTAATCCAACACTTGAATTAATTTAATTATTTGGACTCTACAAGGCCCACTAGTATTTAATTAATTCAACACTTGAATTAATTTAATTAAGTTCATAATAATAGTTTTGTAAATTACATTTACAAAAAAACTAATTATTTATTCAAGTCAACTTTTAATCATGGAACATATTCACAAATTAAAAATTACTTTCCTATTTATTCTCTGTTAGAAGTCATACTTCTAATTTATCTCACTTATAAGCTGAAACAACCCTAACTTCTAACTTTTAAATAAATAAAGAAAATACGGAAAATTTAAAAAAATTTCGGCATGACCTATTTGTTTGACGAGTAACCCACCTGTCTCAAACAGCAGTTTAAAATAAACCTCAACCCGAGGTAAACATCCCACAAGGCATACATGAAAAGTAACTGGATTGACGCCAGACAAAAGGAAAAAAAATATAAAGTGTCTACATGCCAACATAATTGCAGGGAATAACACATCCTGCTACTGAAAAGGAAATGACATACGACAGTGTATATTTATTACAATGACATAATGCGGAAAGAAAAGAGCGGAAACGGTCAGGGCGTGCCTCCGAACAACTACGGACCCTGGAAATCCTGCCCCGTAGCCTCGTCTGCATACTCACCTGCACCAAGCATAATAGTGAGCCTAAAAGCCCAGCAAGATTTCAATAATACAGCAAGGGTTCAAAATAATGCATAACACTAAAAATAGTACTCCGTACACTTATGAACCTCACACGAAAGGGGAAAAGTCAAAACATGCCCGAAGTAAGAACAATAGCAATATGCAATGAAAAACACATCCATGAATCATTCATCCTTTACTTTTACTTTTGAATTTGGATCCTTGATTGTGGCTATGGTTTTGATCGATCAATGGCTATAGTATACAATGCCGGCAAAGAAACCGAATTCTTCTCGGCCCCACATTGCCCCTCTAATTGGTAGGAAAGTCGAGATTTCTCCCAACCCCGATCTACACGTCTAATTTGGTAGGGAAGTCGAGATGTCTCCCGACCCGATCTACACGTCTCAATTTGGCAAGTGACCCAGGGCATCCCCTGACCCATCATTGCAAGTCTAAGTCACAATCAACTCACTTCATTCTTTAACTTTTCCTTTCATTCAACATTTTCTCATTTCAACATTAATCTTTACAAGCATTCTTTAAATAAGACTTCGGAACTAGAATAAATGAGTTTGAAGTCACACACGCGAATAAATAGGCGTTGAATAATTTAAATGACACAACCTCAAAAGATAGCATGACATGAATTTTTATGGATGATTGGAGTGTAGGGGAGCACCCTCGGCTTAAAAGATTTCTCCTTCCACTTAAGTTTACGCCTACAAGGGCCTAATTCGAGCGGTTAACCCATAAAATCCATAACTCATCCTATTTAATTCTAAAAGACTTCCCGTTCAAACCGGCGCCTCAAATGCACCTTAAAATACACCTAGGATTAGTAGTCAACCATTAATGGTAGCCCGAACAACCCAAACAATTTAAATTTCCGGACAGCCCCTAAAAGATAGAAAAAATCTGCTCACGACACTCCGACTTTAAATGCACCTAACGTAATCGATTCTTATCCGAAATAGGCCCAATTTTCACCGACACGATCCTAACATCCCATAAATTAATAATATCAGGGATATCCCCTGCCCAGACCTCATAAACCAATCCGACCAGCCCTGTTTTCCCAAGACAAGACGAAGTGACAAAAATTCTGTTTTGGTCATCTTACAACTATGGCTACCCAAATTCATCCCTCAAGCTATTAAACCTCAAAAACCCTCAAGGACAACTATTAAACATGCCTATACCACCAGCTAGGGCCCTTGGACAAAGCTCTAACTTGACGCTACTTTACTTCTCCCCTTTTCCCCAAAACATTAGCCCGACGCCTACAAAACTCCACTAGGCGACCATCCAACCTATTTGCCCCATGACCAGCCATATAACTCATCTCTAACCCATCCAAATATACATGTTTACCCCAAAGAACAATCCATGGCAGCCCCTTAACTCCATTCATCCATTCACACAAAAACAAATTCCAATTCAACGTCGCAACTCAATTCGATTTACATCATTTCAAAGCATATGCATTAAATAACTTGCTCACCATCTTGTGAAACTTAAAATTCAACAAACACACACGAATAAGGATCGAAATCAACATAACCATTTCTGATTTTCTAATCACATCATGCAAAAATTCATTTAAGTGTATGTAAATCGTTCATATGAGCTAAAAATGTGAGCTAGAATTTAAAATACACAAAGTCACCCCAAGCCCTCTTGAACCCCTAAAAACCGAACACATACACACACAAGACCTACTGAAAATTTCGAAATACAGCTCCAACACCCAACCATTTTCGAAATATAAGCATTATATTACATTCAACATAGTAGCTATACTTGGGTTTTAAAGATAGGAAGGAGTTCTTGCCTCAACAACCAACAAACCAACTATGAAGAGAGAAGGGGAGGGGAGGCTGATGCTAGGAGGCCACAACCAGCAGCTGTTGAAGCTTCCCAGGGTGGCTCCGGGGCGGCTGCACGGCGGCTGAAGGTATGGAAGGGAGGAAAGGGGGCGGCCAATGGGTTGCTAGGAGGAGAAAATGAGAAATGGCATGAGAGAAGGGAGAGTGGAGGTGGGAGGCGGCTAGAATAGGATTAAAGTGCTAGGGTTTAAGTTGTGTGTGATATAATATGTATATGTATGTATAGGTGTGAGTGTGTGAGAGTAGGACAAGTTAAAAAGTGTTTATTGACCAATAAAAGTGCTAGTTTTGATTTTAAAATGTTAGCTTGTAGAATTGCCCCTATTTTAAATTTCTAAGTCTAGAATATTAAATTTTAAATGCCAAGAATAAAATTTCACTTGTCCTGGTCATAAAAGACTAATTTGGGAAATTTAAAGAATTACGCGCGAAAATGCGCTTACGCGATTTTTCTTAAACGAAAAAATCTAAAATAAAGATTTTTATTTTATTTTCTGCACCTCTCATGAAATTTAGGTCACCTAAATTTAAAATCAAGGATTTTTCCGCCGTGTTTGCCTTTGCCGCGCACCGAAGCCGGAAGTCACCAATACAAGAAATTTAAGCAATTAAATTTTTAACATCATACAAATAAATTCTAAGGATATTTAAATCATTTAAATTACCATGAATTTTACAAGTTTAAACATTAAGACTAATTTACGCATGGAATTTAATTTATAGAATTTAGGCATCACAAAAACAAATAAACGTTTGAGGGAATTTAAACAATAACTTAGAAATTAAAATCAATATTTAGTTTTTTTGATGTCAAAATGTTAAATAAAATATTTAAATAATAAACTGAGAGATTAAAATAATTTAAATAAACTAAATGATTGTTCAAAATTCATTTAAATAAAATACACAAGCGGAATAAAAATCTTTAAAACGACTTGGACAATTGAAAGCATTTAAATAAATAAGCTAGACATTTAAAATGATTTAAAATAACTAACCGCTAAACTTAAAATATTTAAAACAAATAAGTTGCACAATAAAAATTATTTTGGCAATTAAACTTAAGAAATTAAAAGTATTAATTAAATAGTTAGTACAATAAAAGCATTTAAATAAATAATTAATATTTCATTAACAAATAATTAAGATAAAGAATTTTAAATCTATTAAACTTAAAAATAATAATCTTAATATTTATTTAATTTAATGCATTCGATTTAATAGATTGGATTTTAGGTTCTACATAAACTCCTTTATAAGTCGTTCAACATATTGAACTAATTTTATTCTCAATGGGATCTAGAAAGCTAGTACTTGTGTGACCTTCAATGGTTCAATGATACAACTAGCAGTGGGTTCACATCTCCATGTGATTCGGGATCAACAAGTTCCTTATATGAGCATACCCTATATAGCTCCATTCTTATTTATCAACTCCTTGATAATAAGAACTTCAGAAAACTCGAGTCTGATAGTACCCAACCAATCATGTTAAACATATAGCAGTATCGCTTACATGACTCCCTAGGTATCAAATGATAGTGTCTGTAAGAACCATTCAATTATGGTTAGCGTAGAGTATGGTCGCTTCAACTCATATATCCCGACCAATTCGACAACCATTGGTTTATCGAGATTTTTCATTGAATCGATAACTATGTGTCATGTTGTAGTTGTATCGAAGGTGTAATTCAAGAAATCCCTTTCTTAATTACCACATACTCTGATCAGAGATTTCAAGCTACATATGCATGAGATCACATAGGATATCCATACCCGAAGGTAAGCGGTGAATCCCCGACTACAATGCATTGACTCCTATATGTTTCGACACAACACCCAGCATTGGCACCTGATGACCCCAGTTGAGTCCGTAAACAAGTCAAAGTAAGGCCTAGCATATAGAGTCTACATGTTGTCCCGGGTCATAAGGACTAATTGTGTACAACCATAAACTAGGATCTTTCCACTCGATACGTGAGAACCACTTGGAAAGTTCTTTAGGGAGGGTTGTTGAGTGCACTCTACAAGGAGAACCTATTTGCATTCTTGGACATATACCAAGGAAACGTGGTACTCACTCGCAAATACTAGTCTCAAGCTCGAGCGACCTTTATCCTTCTTTGTGGCGGCTGAATCGACTAGGGACAGTTTAGAATATAGAGTATTCCAAATATGAGTTTCATGATATTCATCACATGACCATCTCATATTTTTTTCTAATATTTGTATATTCAAGAACTTTATCTATGCAACTAGCATGGGTATATAGATAAAGATGTGCCAAATTAAATAATGTCAAATATTATTAGAATAAAGATTTTCATACAAGAGTTATCTCAAGGACCCTCGGCCAACACTTGGCTCGACGGGCACCTACTCTAACAGGGTCTTCAATTGTCTAGAAGCATAGGCAATCACATGCCCATTCTGTGTCAACACACAGCCCAATCCTTGAAGAGATGTATCTGTATAAACCACATAGCCTCCGGTCCTAGATGGTAATGCAAGAACAGAGGCAGTAGTCAATCGGCCTTTCAACTCGTCAAAGCTCTGCTCGCACTCGCTTGACCAGATAAAATAAACGTCTTTTCTTGTCAGTTGTGTCAATAGTCTAGAAATTCGTGGGAATTTCTCAATAAATCGCTGATAATACCCTGCCAAACCCAAAAAGATACGAATCTCTGAAGCTGTAGTCGGACGCGACCAATTCAAAATAGCTTCAATCTTACTTGGGTCAACTGATAATCCTTCTTGAGAGATAACATGACCAAGAAATACCACTCGGTCAATCCAAAACTCGCATTTGCTAAGCATGGCATATAACTGCTTCTCACAGAGAATCTGCAGTACAAGTCTCAAGTGTTGCGCATGTTCATTGACACTGCACGAGTAGACCAAAATGTCGTCAATGAAGACAACAACAAACTTGTCTAGGTAATCGCGGAATACTCTGTTCATCATATCCATTAACACCGCAGGCGTTGTAGTGACCCGTACCCAAAATGAGTAATTAAACTTGGCAATCTTGATTAAATTGGGTAAATTGTGATTAAGGAATTTACAAATGAGTCTAAAGAGTTCTAAAATGGATTTTGAACAATCAAAAATGGTCCGGAGGGACACACGTTGAGAGTTAGATTGGAAGCTACGTTGGAGTTCCAAATCTGTGGCGATCGGACGCTCGAATCGTGGTTCGGACGCTCCGAACCGATACAGCCAGCTATCCAAAAGTGACGTCAGCATGATGACCTAAGGGATGACGTCCATGAGGGGAAATCGGATGCTCCAAAGCCTAGATTGGATGCTCCGATGTGCTGTCCAGACGAGTGGCTCGCATGCAGCAATCGGACGCTCCGATCTGTGCTTATAAATAGAGGGTCCGAGAGCTCATTTCTTGCACCAATTTCTTCTGTCTTCTCTCGGTTCTTAGTGGTTTTAGGAGGTTTCCTAGCTTCTAGGCATACCCTGGGAGTTGGCCAAGCATTCCGATAGTCATAGTAGAGTTGTGTCCAGGTGTTGGGACCCCCGACATCAAAGGGCTGACGATGGACGCAGGTATAACTATTGAGTCCCTAAAAATATTAGGGAGTATCTATTAGCTTAGTTAAGGCTCTTTAGAGCATTAGCAGTGACTCAGATTAATATTGACTTATAGGCTTGGAACCTAGAGTGGTATTACTAGGATTTGCCTACTGTATTTTGAGGTACGTAAGTACTGACCGAGATAGCCGGCATGATATATGATATTATATGTTTCATTTTTATGTTCTTTGTATCTACCATGTTTTAGTGCTTTATCACATGCATGATTTAAGTTAGACAGCATCTCGTGAGATGTGGGTCAGGTGGGGAGGCTCAGCCCCCATGGTTTTGTCTATCACCGGGAGACGCCGCGACGGCGGAGACTGACGCTATGGTGATAGGGGAGTATACGAGTACCCTGCGGACTAGCTATCCAACACAGTACTGTATATTCATTGGCTCCCCTGAGCAGACTGATTTTACTGGGTTTTAACTCCATTCACATGCATCATATTTTGTTATATATCATTGCTTTCATATTGAGTGTAGTCGCTCATGTTCGGTGTTTTCTGTATGTTTTGGATACCCCATTCGATGGGGAAGGCCTATGGTTAGACAGTGTTGGTGGACTGCAGCTATGAGGAGACCAGGGGCCAGGTTTTCAATGAGTTCCCTTAGTGGTTAGGGATTCGAGACATTAATTCGATATGGTTTTATTATACAATATTTTTATTGATGGGTTTTCAGTGTCGGTTGTATTCTGCCGACGGCATTGGATTTAGTTCCCTTTTCTGTTCTGCCGTTGCATTCTGTTTATGCATTGCTTAAGTATCATGCATGCTTATTTAGTAATTATCTATAATAAAGTAGCGGATTCGGGTAAGGGTCGCTACAGGCGCATTTTTCAACCCAAAAGGCATCACTAAAAATCATAGTGACCATACCCTGACCGCAAGAAAATTTTAGAGTACACAGAGGTACCCTAAAGTTGATCGAACAAATCATCAATTCGTGGCAAGGGATACTTGTTTTTAATCGTCGCGCGGTTCAACTATCTATAGTCGATACAGATTCACATAGAACTGTAGTAGCCTGTAACCAAATAAGGTAATTAAGGGATTAATCAACACGAAATGAACCATTAAGGACTGATGGGGATCGGAAGCTCCAAAGGAGAGATCGGAAGCTCCGATGGGATCGGAAGCTCCGAACGTGATGTCAGGGACGAGCTCATCAAAATGACATCATTTCTTATGTGTTGATGGGACAGCGGAAGCTCCGATGTTGGGATCAAACGTTCCAACCGGGATCGAAAGTTCCGTGAAAGAGTGGGTGCCCGGTGAGCCAACTTGTGGCTAAGGGCTTTTATTACTCTATGTATAAACAATCTTTTGTTTAATATAATTTACACTTTTATAATGGCATTTACTTTATCTTTTATCATATTATTATGTTGTGACATACTATAAGATGTTTAGATGAAGACCTTGAATATACTATAGTGTATGTAAGATGTGGTGGCACATGGGGATGGCTATCATGAAACACATCTTATAGTCACTGTATATTCTAAACAGTTCCTAGTCGATTGAGCCGTCCATTAATAAGGATAAGGATCGCTCGAGATTGAGACTAGCATTTGCGATGCCGAGTACCACGTTTCATTGGTATGGAACATAGAGATGTTCAAAGCATGCAAATGGATATTCATACGATGAATGATCAAACTACCCTATCCGAACTTTCCAAGTGGTTATCACTTATCGAGTGGATAAAGTCCGCGGTTTTGGTTGTACACCATTAGTCCTTACTACTTGAAACATCATTGAGACTCTATATGCTAGTACTGTACTTTGACTCGTTTACCGAGTCTATTGGGGTCATCAGGTGTCGGGATTGGGTACAGTTACGACACATATAAGAGTCGATGCTTTGTTGTCAAGGATTCACCACATACTTGCTAGTGTGGATATCCTATGCAATCTGAGGAGATATTAGTGTGACGAATCTCTGGCTAGAGTACATGATGTGTTTTAAGAAATGGTTTCTTAGTAGCACATGCGATGTCACTATTTGATCTTCAAGATGTATTGCATAGTTATCGAATCTCGAACGACTCTCGATTTACCAATAGTTGTTGATTCGATCGGGATATATGGATGAAGGGACCGTACTGTACGCTAACCAAAATCTATTGGTTCTTGCAGGCACTATCAGTGATACCTAGGGAATCATGGGGCGATGTTGCTAGGCGCTCTTACCATTCGATGGGCAAGTCAGAAATTGTTGTTCCGAGTCACAAGGAGTTGTGAGCCCACGGCTAGCTGTATCCCTGAACCATTGAGGGTCACACAAGTAATGGATTTTTAATCCCCGTTGAGATAATTAAATTTAAAGAGTTAAATTTAGTGAATAAAGAAGTGGGACTTCTTATTTAAGAGTAGAGGGAGTAAGATTTCCTAAAATGACATAGTGATGGACATTTTTGGAAACCACTGAATTCGGATTCAGAAAATTTATCTTGACTTTAAAAGATGCAGAAATGGTTTCTGTGCACATTGGTGAAATTGGTTTATCAATCTGAGTCACGATGAATTTTATATTAATTTCTGAACATGCGGGCTTTGCTTGTCAGGCTTGAACTTATGACTAATGGGCCCTAAGCTGTTAGCAGCCCAGATTATAAATAAGTTATTGCAGTACAGAAATTAAACACAACTTACACTCAAATTTTCGAAAACCCTAGCCTCCAGTCTTGGGAATTTCGGCCGCCCCCCTCTCTCTGTCTTAGAGAATTTTTAGTCTGCGAATTTCGAATTTGCAGTCTGAATTAGCAGATCATATCTGTTCTATCTCTTCGCAGAAACTTCTGATAGACTTTCTAGTGCAGTCTATCAGAGGGATTAAACTTCTGTTCGTGGACCTGATTGAAGAATTGTTCGTCCATCAGTTCCTGGGATATACAACAAGAGCAGAGTTATCTGTTGGTGTCCATAATCTCGTTTCGAGATTTCAAGGTAAAAATTTAATTGTTATTTAATTTTTACACGCATAATTTAATCGTAAAGTTTTGATACCCATGATATGGAATCGTTCCATACAAAATTTTAAAACTTCCGCTGCACCGGGTATCAATTCTGATTGATCTGAACACGGTTTTCCAACAGTGGTATCAGAGCCAGGTTGCTCAGATCAAGCGATTAAATTAATCGATTGTACAAAAATTTTTAAGCCTTGGTTTTTTGAAACATAAGAATTTTAAAATTAATGGGCAAACCCGGGGCAGCGATTGGATCGCTGCCCCTTGCTGCCCGGGATCGTCCCGGGCGGCCCGGGAAAATTAATTTTTTATTTTTAATTAAAATTTTAATATGTTAAAATTCTATTTTTGGTCCGATCGAAAATTGTTTTTGATTGGTCCACGAGGCGTCGGATCGAATTGTTCGAGTCCGAAAATTTTAAAATTGATTTTTGGATAAATTTGAATTTTTGGAAAATTTATAGATTTTATCTGTTAAATCAGATTTTATGAAATTAATTATTTTTGGTACAATTGATGATAAGATATGATCTTATGGAAATATTGAGTAAAATATGATTTTATATATAAAATTGGATTTTATATGTAAAATATGATTTTATTTGATAAAAAGGTAAAATATGATTTTGTATGTACAATAAGATTTTATATATGGAATATGATTTTATCATTTTTAATTTAATTGTCATTGCATGTTATCCAATAAATTAATTTTGAATTAAATATTATTGGATAAGGATGATCGATTACCATGACCAATTTTGTAGGTGTATGTTAGGGTGTTTACATTTGACTTTATTATTGATTGTTGGGTTTTATTAATTGGCCTGGTTTATGGCCCAAATTTGATTTTATCATTTGTAATAAAAGTGGGCCTGGTTTATGGCCCGTTCCCACCCCTAAAATGTATCTCTTTATTTGTCGTAGTAATTTATTGTAAATTCACTAGAAATAGTGGGAGTCTTTGAAGATGGAGGTGGGACCAGCAAGCAATGATAAAGACTGAAGAAATGTAAATTGGAAGCACAATGTAATAGGATTGCATTGCATACTTGCATATCACCTAGGATTGGACTTAGACTCGTGATTGGTAACCACGGGTCGATTAGTAATGGAATCGATCATCCTAAAATATAATATATGATATTATCATTGTATGCATGTTTAGACTAAATTGTATGAATCCCGCAAGCATACAAATTTTAAATGATGAGACAAATTTTCAAAATTAAAATCCCTCATTTTAAATATGATTTAAAATTGATATCAAGATAAATAAAGGAAATTTAAATATTGTTTAAATGTTCCTACCTTCCATCAACGATCAATGTATGAGATGCTACCCGCAGATACGGTCCGGCTCATATTATTGGGGGGGCCCGTTCGTCGGAAAGCTGTACATTGGATCGACACATGTTGTAAGTTGGATGGAACTCCCATGGGATTGGCTCATATTATTGGGGATCCACATGGCGACCGTCCATCACAACTTGATATTGATGGGTCATCTTGACATGTCACAATAAACGGCGTCATATTATTGGGCCCTTATTGGACATGAGGTAAAAACATGGAGGTTGCTTTGGAAGCAATTGGGCTCTACCTTTTGAAAATTATGGTTGGCTGATATTATTCGGGACTATAGTTTGTCAATTGGACTCCATGTTCCCACTAAAGAAAATGTTTCTCGTTTTCACTAGAGGGTAGTGAAATCGTTAAAATAGTGGGAGTGAGATTCATAAAATAAATTTTGCCTATTTTATGTCTTAGTAAATTAATTAAACAATCACTGATTATTGTCTGTTTCTTTTCAGTATTTCATTAAGATGAATTCGCGCAATCCACTATTCTCTATTCTCGAACAAAATAAACTGACTGGCGCAAACTATACGGAATGGTTCCGTAAGTTGAAGATTGTCTTGACCTCGGAGAAGATGTTCTACGTGTTAGAAAAATCTCCTCCAAAGGAAGCACCAGCTGATATAAGTCCGGAAGAGTTGGCCAAACTTGATAAATGGTGGGACCATGATATCAAGGCCAAATGCTATATGCAAGCTTCGATGTCTGATGAACTCCAGAGGCGATTTGAGGATACCGTGAATGCTGCTGACATTCACGTACAACTCAAGGAACTTTTTGGGGCTCAATCGAGAGCTGAAAGGTTCGCTACTGTAAAAGATTTAATGACGTGTCGCATGCGTGAAGGGACTTCGGTCCGTGATCATGGGGTACGCGTGATTTGGCTCATTCAGAAGTGGTAACGCTTGATTTGGCATTAGAGCATGAACTCAATGTGGACTTATTACTTCTCTCTCTTCCTTCATCGTTTGACGGTTTTGTGGTGAATTTCAATATGAACAAGATAGAGGTCTCCCTTGAAGAGATGGTCAATATGCTTGTAACATATGAAGCCACTTTAAAGAAGGATAAACCGGTTCTCTTGGTGGGCTCCTCTTCTTTTGCTAAGAAGGGGCCAAGTACAAAGGTTAAGAAACGTTCTGCCCCATCCAAGAAAATCGGACCCGAGAAGAAGAACAAGACAAAGGCTTCAAACATGGAAAAGTCCAAGGATGTTTGCCATCACTGCAAGAAACCCGGTCATTGGAAATGTAACTGCAAGGAATATCTAGAGCAGTTGCGAACTGCGAAGGGTATGTTTTATATTGAAATAAATGTTTCACTTAATACTACTTCTTGGGTATTGGATACCGGATGTGGATCTCACATTTGCAATGATTTGCAGGTGATGACAAGAAGTCGCAAGCTTAGAATGGGTGAGACCCAGCTGAGGCTCGGAAATGGTTCTAGAGTTGAAGCCAAAGCTGTGGGAGACGTTTATTTAATTTTGCAGAACGATTTTAAGTTACTTTTGAGAGATGTTTTATTTGTTCTAGACTTGATTAAAAACATTATTTCTGTTTCTATGCTTGATAGAGATGGTTTTTCTTGCAATTTTGTGAATGGGATTTGCAATATTTACAAGAATGAATGTTTGATTGGAAATGGAAAACTTGAAAACGATCTATATAACTTAAAATTAAAAGACGTTCCAATAAATTATGTTGATAAACCGGTAACAACGAACAAAAGGAAAATCGATAGTCAAAACCCGGCAAACCTTTGGCATGCTAGGCTAGGTCATATTTCCTCAAGGAGGATGAACAAGCTAGTGGGAGAGGGCATGTTTGATATGTCTGATATTAACTCTCTACCAACTTGTGAATCCTGCCTGAAAGGAAAAATGACTAAATCTCCATTCAAGGGGAAACCTGAGCGTAGTCAAAATCTGTTGGATTTGATCCATACAGATGTTTGTGGTCCATTTAGAATTGGTACTCAATTTGGCCACACCTAATTCATTACCTTTACTGATGATTATTCATGGTATGGGTATTTATATTTAATGAAATATAAGTCTGAAGCATTTAAAAAGTTCAAAGAATTCAAGGCTGAAGTAGAAAACAAGCTAGGTAAAAGTATTAAAGCACTTCGATCGGATCGAGGTGGAGAATACTTAAGTACCGAGTTTTTGGACTATCTGAAAGTGAATGGGATTCTCTCTCAGTGGACTCCTCCTATGACACCTCAGCTGAATGGTGTATCAGAGCGTCGTAATCGAACTTTTTTGGACATGGTTCGATCCATGATGAGCTTTACTGAGCTTCCACCTTCGTTTTGGGGCTACGCGCTTGAAACAGCGGTGTTGTTGTTGAACAACGTCCATACTAAAGCAGTGAACAAAACACCATACGAGTTATGGAATGGCAAAGCTCCTAAGTATTCGTACTTGAGGATTTGGGGATGTCCTGCTTACGTGAAGCAGACAGTGGGAGATAAGTTGGATAGTCGATCCACCTTATGTTATTTTGTAGGGTATCCGAAGAATTCAATCGGATATTATTTCTATCATCCTACTGAAACAAAAGTGTTTGTTTCAAGGAATGCCACCTTCTTGGAGAAGGAGTTCTTATTGGATAAGAAAGGCGAGATGATGGAACTCGAAGAAATTCGAGAAGAACCCGAAATACAAAATAATGATCCCATACCTCAAGAATCTTCAGAGGACACGCCTATACCTAGAAGATCCGAGAGGACTTCTAGACCTCCTATTCGATATGGTCTTCTTCTTGAAGGGGATCAAGATGAACCCGACGTTGGATGTGATCCAAGAAACTTCAAGGAAGCAATTTCTGATGCGGATTAAAATTTATGGCTTGAAGCTATGCAGTCGGAAATAGATTCGATGCATACAAACCAAGTTTGGTCTTTAGTAGATCCTCCCGATGGAATTGTTCCAATAGGGTGTAAATGGATCTACAAGAGAAAGCTTGGGCCTGATGGTAAGGTATTGACCTACAAGGCACGATTGGTGGCGAAAGGTTATACTCAAAGACAAGGAGTTGACTATGATGAAACCTTTTCACCAGTTGCAATGTTCAAGTCCATAAGAATCCTTATTGCCATAGCTGCTTGGTATGACTATGAGATATGGCAAATGGATGTGAAGACTGCATTTCTTAATGGAAACATTAAGGAAGAGATCTATATGACGCAGCCTGAGGGATACACATCCATGGGAAGCGAGCATAAGGTATGCAAGCTTCAGAGATCGATCTATGGTCTCAAACAAGCATCAAGAAGTTGGAACCAGAAATTTAATGAAACAATAAAGGATTTTGGTTTCATCAAGAACCCGGAGGAACCGTGCGTGTACAAGAAAGTAGTTAAGGATGCTGTGACATTCTTAGTACTTTATGTTGATGACATTTTACTCATTGGGAATGATGTAGGGATGTTGCAGTCAACAAAGATATGGTTATCAGGAAGATTCTCGATGAATGATTTGGGTGAGGCATCCTATATTCTAGGGATACAGATCTATAGAGATAAATCTAAGAGAATGATAGGACTCACTCAAACAACCTACACCGACACAATATTGAAAAGGTTTTCAATGGATGGGTCCAAGAGAGGACATCTACCTATGTGTCATGGAGTTTCTCTATCCAAGTCCATGTGTCCCAAGACTGATGAAGAGATAGAGAAAATGACACATGTACCATATGCGTCAGCCATAGGTAGTATCATGTATGGGATGATATCTACCAGACCGGATGTAGTATTTGCTCTGAGTGTCACGAGCAGATATCAAGCCAATCCCAGTCAAATGCATTGGAAAGCCGTGAAGGACATTCTTAAGTACTTACGAAGGACTAAGAATATGTTCATGGTATATGGAGGAAGAGAATTGAAATTGGAAGGCTATACCGACTCTAGCTTCCAAAGTGACGTGGATGACTCGAAGTCAACCTCTGGATTTGTGTTCATGCTCAATGGCGGTGCTGTCTCTTGGAAGAGTTCCAAGCAGGACACCACAGCGGATTCCACCACTGAGGCAGAATACATTGCGGCATCAGCTGCTGCTAAAGAGGCCATTTGGATGAGAAATTTCGTCCAAGAGTTGGGCGTTATTCCTGAAGCTGTTGGTCCAGTCCCGGTGTACTGTGACAACACGGGTGCCGTTGCTCAGGCAAAGGAACCAAGGTCTCATCAAAGATCCAAACACGTACTGAGAAAATACCACATCATCCGGGAGATCATGGAAAGAGGAGACATCACTGTCGAGAGAGTGGCCTCTGCAGACAATATCGCTGATCCACTTACTAAGCCCTTGCCAGGACCATTATTTGACAAACATCGCGAAGCAATGGGACTGCATAGTATGACTAGTTGGCTTTAGGGCAAGTGGGAGATTGAAAGAGTGGGTGCCCGGTGAGCCAACTTGTGGCTAAGGGCTTTTATGACTCTATGTATAAACAATCTTTTTTTTAATATAATTTACACTTTTATAATGGCATTTACTTTATCTTTTATCATATTATTATGTTGTGACATACTATAAGATGTTTAGATGAAGACCTTGAATATACTATAGTGTATGTAAGATGTGGTGGCACATGGGGATGGCTATCATGAAACACATCTTATAGTCACTGTATATTCTAAACAGTTCCTAGTCGATTGAGCCGTCCGTTAATAAGGATAAGGATCGCTCGAGATTGAGACTAGCATTTGCGATGCCGAGTACCACGTTTCATTGGTATGGAACATAGAGATGTTCAAAGCATGCAAATGGATATTCATACGATGAATGATCGAACTACCCTATCCGGACTTTCCAAGTGGTTATTACTTATCGAGTGGATAAAGTCCGCGGTTTTGGTTGTATACCATTAGTCCTTACTACTTGAAACATCATTTAGACTCTATATGCTAGTATTGTACTTTGACTCGTTTACCGACTCTATTGGGGTCATCAGGTGTCGGGATTGGGTACAGTTACGACACATATAGGAGTCGATGCTTTGTTGTCAAGGATTCACCGCATACTTGCTAGTGTGGATATCCTATGCAATCTGAGGAGATATTAGTGTGACGAATCTCTGGCCAGAGTACATGATGTGTTTTAAGAAATGGTTTCTTAGTAGCACATGCGATGTCACTATTTGATCTTCAAGATGCATTGCATAGTTATCGAATCTCGAACGACTCTCGATTTACCAATAGTTGTTGATTCGATCGGGATATATGGATGAAGAGACCGTACTGTACGCTAACCAAAATCTATTGGTTCTTGCAGGCACTATCAGTGATACCTAGGGAATCATGGGGCGCTGTTGCTAGGCGCTCTTACCATGATTCGATGGGCAAGTTGGAAATTGTTGTTCCGAGTCACAAGGAGTTGTGAGCCCACGGCTAGCTGTATCCCTGAACCATTGAGGGTCACACAAGTAATGGATTTTTAATCCCCGTTGAGATAATTAAATTTAAAGAGTTAAATTTAGTGAATAAAGAAGTGGGACTTCTTATTTAAGAGTAGAGGGAGTAAGATTTCCTAAAATAACATAGTGATGGACATTTTTGGAAACCACTGAATTCGGATTCAGAAAATTTATCTTGACTTTAAAAGATGCAGAAATGGTTTCTGTGCACATTGGTGAAATTGGTTTATCAATCTGAGTCACGATGAATTTTATATTAATTTCTGAACATGCGGGCTTTGCTTGTCAGGCTTGAACTTATGACTAATGGGCCCTAAGCTGTTAGCAGCCCAGATTATAAATAAGTTATTGCAGTACAGAAATTAAACACAACTTACACTCAAATTTTCGAAAACCCTAGCCTCCAGTCTTGGGAATTTTGGCCGCCCCCCTCTCTCTGTCTAAGAGAATTTTCAGTCTGCGAATTTTGAATTTGAAGTCTGAATTAGCAGATCATATCTGTTCTATCTCTTCGCAGAAACTTCTGATAGACTTTCTAGTGCAATCTATCAGAGGGATTAAACTTTTGTTCGTGGACCTGATTGAAGAATTGTTCGTCCATCAGTTCCTGGGATATACAACAAGAGCAGGGATATAGGGATATAGGGATTTCTAGGCTTCTTTTTGGGAATCCAAAAGTGGCATAGCGATCCAGGAGTCGTAGCGGAGCTATGGCCTAGTTTTGAGGCAAGCGATAGCAATGGGCTGACGACAGACGCAGGTATAACTTTTGCTTCCTAAAAATATTTAGGAGTATTCAATAGCTTAGTTAAGGCTTTTGGAGTAATATAATGATATTTGTATCATTTCGCTGTGTAGTGTGGACTATAGGTGTGTACCTAGAGCCGGTAGAGCTTGCCTAGTAGTTGAGGTACGAAAGTACTGTTCGAGATATCCTGACTGAGTATGCATGTATTATGTGTCGGCATGATTTATACGACATGATTTTATGCTGCATACATTTGCATATTGATCTATCTCTTTCGAGATGTCTGGTAGTAGGATTTTTGCCCTATCCTGTTAGTGGATGGACTTCTATCAATTTGGGTCCAGAGTAACCACTGGTATTTGGTATGAGAGCCACCTCCTGAAGCGACGGCACAACATGCTACATACCAGGGCCCGGTCTGTCTTTGTTATCTGAACCTTGTCCTCTAGTTAATTAGGCGGTACACTTTCATTCATGTATTTATATAATACGGTATACTCATACTCTCGTGATGAGCGTTTTATGCTCACGGCTCGTACTTTGTGTATCTGGACACCCTATTCCATGGGGCAGGTTTGCGATTGGATGAGGCGAGTGGATTTAGGAGGGACTGGGCAGTGGATGGCCAGCTGGGATTTAGCATAGGGTTTTATTTTGATGTATTGGGATAATACATTATTCGATTTGGTTGTATAATTATTTGGGTATTTATAGATTTCTTTCCTTGTGATTGTATAATGTTTATTGCTTTCACAGTTTATTCTAGTTTACTGTTTTAATTAAGATAATTGCATGCTTAAGTTTTTGATTAGTAGGTGATCTTGGTAAGGGTCACTACAAGAACCATCCTTCTTTTTAACGAAAAGAACTGGCATTCCCCAAGGTGAAATGCTTGGTCGGATATATCCTTTATCCAAAAAATCTTGCAACTGCTGTTGCAACTCTATCATCTCTGCTGGTGTTAGATGATAAGGTGCTCGAGAAATCGGCGTCGTCCTTGGCACAAGTTCAATCCCAAACTCAACCTCTCTGACAGGAGGAAACCCTAAAATCTCATCTGGAAATACATCGGGGTACTCGCAAACTATCGGTAACTCCTCTACAAACTTGCTACCTACGGATGTATCAACCACATGGATAAGGTATCCTTCCCTACCCGCCTATAAAGCCTGACCAGCTCTCAAAGCTCAAACCCGAGGCATAAGGGGTTGCGCTTCCTCGCCATAAAAAAACCAATTATCGCCTTCCACCGGACGAAACTGGACAATCATCTGGTAATAATCCACCATAGCTTTATAAGAGGTCAGGACATCAATACCCAAAATACAGTCAAAATACTCCATTGCTAGAACCATAAGGTTTGCTAACAACTCAGAGCCCTCAAACTCTAAGGTACATCCCAAGACTAAACTCTTGGCCAAAGCTGAGTGACCAGTCGGGGTAGACAAAGATAAAACTACGTCTAGAGGTATGTACGGCAATCTATAGTGCTTAGCAAATCTTGCTGAAACAAACGAATGCGATGCACAAGTATCTATAATAACAAAAGCAGGAATTCCGCACAATTTAAATGTACCTGCAATAACATCCTCATATTCCTGCTAAATCTGATCCTGACTCAGTGCAAACACCTGTCTGAAAACACGAGGCCTCTAATTGGTGCTCCCAATAAAATGTCCCTACGACCTCTTCAGAATGGAACACTGAGAACCAGAACTATACACTGATCCTCCAACTGACTGTGGGCAATCCCTCTTCATGTGGCCCATCTCGCCATAGCGAAAACAAGCTCCTCACCTGCGGCACTTCTCAATCGGATGACAACCTCCACAAGTCGCACACTGACCCTTGTTTTTTTCCTTCCCAAAATGGTGAAAACTTTCTGAACCGGAACCAGAAGAAGAAGAAGACACACCCTGCTTCTTAAAAGATTGAGTCCTCAGACCCAAGAAATTTCCTGGTCGGAATGAAGGAGAAGAAAAGTTTCGGTTTCTCTTGAGGGTATTCTCTGCTTGGCGGCAACGGTTCACCAATACTTCATACGACGTCGGATCGTCGTTGATAGACACTAGAGAGTAAATCTCCGGATTGAGACCCTACGGAAAAAGATCATACTTGGCCTCCGAGCTGCTGGCAATGTACGGACAGTAAGGCAAAATCTCAAAGAACTTCAATTGGTACTCGTCAATAGACATGCTGCCCTCCTTCAGATTCATCAGCTCATTCGTCTTTGCCTGGCGTAGAGCTGCAGGAAAGTAAAATTTGGAATGTTGTACCAAATTATGCCCAATTAGCTAAGCCTCGTGTTGTTATGATCGGTGCGGAAGTAGACTTCCACCACTTACGAGCATTCCCATGAAGAAGGAATTTAACAGCCTGCATTTTCTGCTCATCCGTGCAACAATACACTTCGAAGCAAGTTTCCATCTCTTCCAACCAGTTCTCAGCCACATCTGGACTCTCACCTCCCTCTAATGTCTTTGGAGCCATTTGCACGAATCTGCGCAAATCAAATCTATCTCTATCATCTCGGGGGCTATGGTGTCTCTGAATCTAGAAAAAGTATCCAAAAATTAAACCTCAAGACTGTACACCTATGTCCCAAATTCAATGCATGCTCTGATACCAATAAATGTAGTGACCCAACCTGGAATCACTACCTGATCAAAGCTTAAGCATGCAATTAAAATAAATAGCTGAAACTAAAAACAAAATATAACATCACCGGCAGAACAACCGGGCTAAAATAAAATAATGTTTATACAACCCCATCGAAATCATAGTTCTAAAACCCAAATCATCATCCTGATACAGGAACAAGATAAATTCCACGGAACCAATGCAGCTCACCGACCGCTACCTCCGGGTTCGTCCAACCTAAGTCCTGCCCCATAGAATAAGGTATCCAACACAAAACACTATGGACGTGAGCATTAAACGCTCAGTACAGAAGTACATTACATATACCATGCATGCATATGAAGTATGACGGGTACTGGAAAACCAATCCAGAAGACTGCTCAGTCAAGGTTCCATGGCATGTAGCATGCTGGGCCGTCGCATCAGGAGGTGGCTCACATACCATAAAACCATGGATATAACCAGCTCCAAGTCCATGAAAATTCATCCACTAAAATACGGGGCTGAGCGACCCATACTATAGGCTATACAATCAAGGCATAAAGCTCAACGTTAATAAATTTATATTCAACCTGGTATCTCGGATAATACGTTCGTACCTTAATCTCAGCAATAAGAGAAACCTAGAAAATCCTGCTCATTATTCCCAGCCTATAATCACATAGACACTATGTCACTTATAGTGCTCTAAAAGTCTTAACTAAGCTATTACATACTCTCTAATATTTATAGGGATTCAAATTTATATATTTGTCCGCCGATAGCCCGCTGATGACTACTGCCTCAAAACTTAGGCACAGCTCTGTTGCTATCCCCGAAGCGGTTCGCCACTCCCGGCTCTCCAATAAGACGCCTAGAAAACCCTAAATTGACTAGAAAAAGCTAAGAATGAGAGAAAGAAAGTGAATGGGCGAATCAAAAGTGAGCCTCAGCACCCCTATATATAGACCATGATAGGAACCTCCGATTTTTCGATCGGAGCTTACGATCCATGCTTCCGATATCTCCACACCAACCACGTTTCTGGTTTTTAGAGGACGCCTGCCGACGGTAGATTGGAGCTTCCGATCTCCTTGACGTCACTGCTTACGCATTATCTCCGACAGTTGAAAAATCTGGACGTTCGGAGCTTCCAAACGTACCAGAGCTTCCGAACCCAAAACTATGGCTCCCCGATCACTTCGGAGCTTCCGAACTCTGTTCAGAACTTCCGATCCTTCTGAAGCTCAAAGCTCTACCGAACCATTCTTGATCATTTTGGATCCATTTCTCAATTCCTTAAACCTATTTGAGGATCCCTTAATCATGTTTTAGCCAATTAAACATAATTTGGCGCTTGATTAACATAATTTGGAGACGGGTTACTACAAGCTGGATTTAGTACGAGAATCGACAATAGCAAGAAAGATAAGAGTACAAATGAGGTTATTTGGAAACAATTTGTATTCTCTAAAGAAGGACATATAGATGAAAAGAAGAAACAAACAAATGGTGAGAAACCGAGAAAGGAAAGAGCTCGTGGTGAAGTGAGAACTGGTTGTAGGTCAAAATTTTTATTGTAAAGGCACAAAGTGGACAAAATTGGGTTTTCAGTGCTTTTATGGAGAGTCATAATCATCCGCTATCAACTCCTTCAAACGTGCATTTGTTACAGTCACATCGCAGTGTTTCGGCAGCAAAGAAAGCATTGACTCAACAATTTTCAGAAGCCAATGTGCCAACTTGTCAGCAAATTAGATTATTGGAGATAGAGTATGGAGGGTCTGAGCATGTTGGTTGCACAGAAATAGATCTTAGAAACTTTGAGAGAGAGCTGAAGGATGAACAAAAAGGTATCGATGCAGAAACACTAATAGAGTTATTTGCATCCGAAAAAGAGAATAATTCTGGTTTTTTCTTTAAGTATGAGATTGATTCTGAAAACATATTTAGTAGCTGTTTTTGGGCAGATGTTGTATCAAGGAGGGCATACAGTTCATTTGGTGATGTAGTTGTGTTTGATACGACGTATAACACCAACAAATATGGGATGATTTTTGCACGACTCATAGGAGTTAATCATAATCATCAAACAATTGTGTTTGGTTGCGGCTTTCTAAGTGATGAGAAAACTGAGTCTTTTGTTTGGCTACTTAACAAGTTCATAGAAGTCATGCCTACAGGTGCACCAAACGTGATCATTACTTACCAGGATCCTGTTATGACGAAAGCCATTGCACAAGTTTTCCCACAAATAATGCATTGATATTGTTTGTGGCACATACTGAACAAGTTCTCAGATAAATTATATCGTATGAATTTTCATGACCATTATCAAAGAATCAAGCATGTCATTGAAAATTCAACAACACCGGATGAATTTGAGAGTTCTGGGGAAGAGGCTATGAAATGTGCAAAATTGGAGCGAAATGATTGGCTGAAACTGATGTATGAATTGAGATAGAATTGGGTGCCAGCATATCTTAATCATGTTTTTGCAGCTGGAATTTCAAGTAGTCAAAGTTCTAAAAGTTCACATTTATTTTTCAAGAGGTATGTCTCAAAGAAGAACTCGTTGATGGATTTCATCATCTGTTACAATAGGGAACTCAAACACCAAAGGCACAATGAGATAGTTTCTGACCATTTTGATATAAATGAGCGTCCGAAGATCAAAGAAAATTTGCCTATGGAACATTAGATGGTTAAGGTGTACACAAAAAATAAATGGGTTGAGTTTCAAAGTGAAATCAGTGAGAGTCATGGCTACAAATCTCAAAAGGAGATGAGAAAGTGATCTACAGTGTGATGCATTATCAAAGCTCGTCTTCCTCTAAACCTAAGGTGATCACGCATGACAAAGAAAAGAACTACATATCATGTAGTTGTAAGAAATTTGATTTCAAGGGAATTCCATGCACGCATATGTTAGCTTATTTCGTTTCAACCAAGTGTTTCAGTTGCCTGATAAATATATTCTCAATCGATGGACACAACATGCAATGGTTGGAGCACTATATGCTATGGGTGAAGAAAATATCAACAATGATCCGGAGAAGCTTTTGATTTCACGACACTCGAGGTTATCCTTCAAGATTTCATTGATAGTTGATGAGGCATATTTGAATGATGAGGGAACAAAGCTCATGGAGGAACAATTGGATTCTATCTACTACAAAATTAAGGAAATTAACAGCAGTAGAACACTGAGCACTGGAAGTCAAAGGAAAAGAACTATTGATGGATCCCCGAATATTATGGATCCTTCTGAAGTGAAAACAAAAGGATGTGGGAAGATATTGAAATCTGCGAAGGAGAATTCAACCTCAAGATTCAGGCGATGTCATGGATGTGGGCTTCGAGATGTGTCCCATGATAAATGCAATTGTCCAAATTTGCGTGACGGGTACGTCTAGATTAATTTGTGTTTCATTTAGATTACTTTTACAAACCCATCAATGCCATTAATTTTTGTAATAATTTTGTCGCATCGTTTACCAGGTCAACTATAGATAATCAATACAACAGTGATGAGAGCACAGATGAAGAAGATTTGGATCTATAGTTGGTACTATAAATATTAAAGTTTACTTCCTTGTAATTTAAGTTTTGTGATTCTAAATGATGATCATATTTTTGTTGTCAATTTTGTGATTCTTGTTGTCATGCACGCCAAATTGGTTCATTCTTGTTCTGTTGTTCTGCTGTGTATTGTTCACTCTGTTGTTTTATTATGTATTCTTGTTGTCAATACATTTTCCTGTTCTTCTGTGTATTATTCATTCTTCACCTTCCGTATTTTGTTTATATTTATTCAAGAAAATACTCTATTATGATTTATTTGTTTGTTTTTTTTGTTCATTTCTTGATTTATAGATATATTGTAGTTATTGACGAAGTCGGAGAAGATTTAGAAATCTTGAAAATGGGAGAAAGAGGGGAGAATTGATGTCATATGAATAACTTGTGTGAAAAAAAGATTATCTGAAGCTCTTAGATAGAAGAAGAAATTAAGGGGAAGATCAAGAAACACGAAAAATGAAAGAAGGAGAGGAGTTGTGAAGGGAAGAATGTGATTGTGTTGTGAATTGTGATAAGTTTTGGTTTTTTGGGTTTTTGAGAGGGGAAAACAGAGTTTTTTTTTCCAATTTTTGTTGGATATTAGTTTCTTAGGAATCCTAGCATTATAGTGAATATCTCAATGTATTGTGTTTGCAAGTATTCTGTGCATTTTAGTGAATTATTTCAATGTATAGTGTTTGCAAGTATCCTAGCATTATAGTGAATTATCTCAATCCTAGTATTTTTTTGTGCATTTTATTAAATTATTTAGTAGGTGTTTTTGTTGGTTCCTATGATATATTCTGTGCATAAAGAAATTTTACTCAGAGGATTTAACAATGGATTTGGTCATTGATGTAGGTGCTAGCTAGTGTAAACCATTGTGTAATATAGGTTGCTCTGCAAATATTTCTGGACTTTATTTTTCAATTTTAATTTTGTCTTGTTGATGTATGCTTCTAGAGAACTAATTATGTGTCCTTGGGCCAGTAATTAAGTCATTGTACAATGGCTGCCCATTTTCAAAACCATACAACCAGAATCTGCAAATAAGTTCTTACAACAATTAACCAATTGTATAATTCAGATATATTGCCATAAAGATTTCTCAATTGTCAACTATAAAATACAACTGTATATTAAAATGTCATTTCTATCATACATTAATGTTTCAAAAGACGTTCAAATGAAACAACACTTCACAGCCATGTAGAAACCAAGCTCAATTTACCAAAAATGAAGAAAAAAAACAAACTGAATTTACAAACGAATAATATGGGCATTGCTAAAATGAATCCACTTTTTAGCATGGTTCATCGCTTGCCAGCCATGATGAAGGACGTAATTTTTTGGGGTGTAGCAACAACCAGTGGAGCTTTGGGGGAGTCGCTGAATGCGAACTGATCGTACATAAAACGAACTTTCGACTTTCAATAACCTGCAACATAAAGCAAAATTAGGGGACATCGGAACATAAATAAATTGATCCAACAAATTCTCCGATTTACAATTATCAAGACCAAAAAAGAAATTTACAGTCTGAAATAATAAACCAAAAACCAAAAAATGCAAAACTTTTGGCTTGAACGATTCAATCTACAGTTTGGAGGTCCACAGAACAATATATTTATTTACTGGTTTAAACAAAAAAACAAAACAAAAACAATTTGAAAGCTGAACTTTTTATTCTTACAGCACTATAGTTTGGTAATCCTTCTTGCCAAGAAATTAAACCAACATAAACTAAGAACTCAGAAATTTAGGAACAATTGAAGGTGATGGTAACTCAAAAAAAGAGCAGACTCGCCAATTTCGGGTCACAACCTAAAAGAATTATTCTAAAGCAGTGAGAATCAACAAGCTAATTAATTTTATGTTTGCCCAAATTTAACTTTTCATCAAGTTTAACAAAATGGAAATCATCTTTATATGTGGGAAGAACATAAAAGCCTTCTTATTGAGATCTATTTCCACTTTCCAGCATGATTTGGGTAATAACAAAACACAAAACAGGGATGCACATAAACTTATTCATAGAACCTTACTCTATCATTCTATTCGGAAAAAAAATAGTGCAAAGGAATCCACTCGGAAAAGATTTAAAAGAAATGTATGAATATTTCAAATTTTCTATAATTTTACACCATAATTTGTGAATATAAGAACACGAAACCTCACGTAGCGCGGCGGCGGCGAGGCGTGTGCTGGCGGTGGAGGCTGCTGCTGTGTATCGGCAACGGGGGCTGGTGGGAAACGGCTGACCCGGCGACGGGAACCAAGACAACGTTAACTTGAAGAAGCATAATAATGGTTTCAGATTATTTCATTTGATTTTTAGATCCAGAAAATGGGAACGATGGTTTGAAATTATTTTGTCTTTGGTAGGTGAAGGCTGTCGGAAGCGGGAGGAGGCAGGAGGCTTTGCAGGGAGCGGGTTGTGGGAGAAGCTTTTGAACGTAAGAAGAAGAAGATTTTGAATATATTATTTTGTATTTGTTTTTTAATTTTTTAAAAATTTAAAAAAAATACATGTGGCCACTAATGTGGCATGCCACATCAGCAGCGCAGACGTAGTGGGGATTTCACGTTTGGAAAGCTGAAAAAAAAACTATATATATATATATATACATATATAAAAGCATTAGTAAGTAGGGATATTTGGTGGTTTGGCAATTGGCACAAAAGAAAAGATAGTGTTTGCAATTCCAATTTGTCATCACTCGTTATAGTAGATGCACAATTACACAAATGCTCATATATTTAAATTAGGTGTTCATTCAATCAATAACTTAAATATTTTTAAATTTATTTAATTAGATCATTTTTGTATAATAAATATTTAATACTATAGCAAATTAACAATAAATTATATTTGTAATGCCTCGACTTTATATTAATTGAGTTTAATCGAGATAATCAGGGTTTTCATTATTTGAGGATCGTTTGGATATTCGCAGGGGGGTCATTTTGCAAACTTGGAGAAATAAAGGACTGAAATGCAAAATTGGAATTTTATATATTATTATTAAGCAAGTTGACTTGACCAATCATTTCCTCCTCTCCTTCCTCCCTCTCTCTCGATCTCTCTTTCTCCGAACAGGAAGCCATGGGAGACGCCTTTTTGAGCTTCTTCTTCCTCCGATTCGCTCGATCCGACCGTTAGATTTCTTTTCCGAGTTGAGATTCACGATCACCGCAACGAGGGCTTCTTTTAGACGTAAGTTTTGCTACGATCTCTTGAACTTCGATTTTGTTGAGTTGTCAGAATTTGATAATATTGGAGTATGTCGTTCTTGAGCTAGTATAGATCGTGTATTCGAAGTCGGTTTGGAAAAAGAACAAATTTTGGATTTTATATGATTTTTGAGGCATTAATTCGAGAATGGGGTCTTGGTTTTGGTTGGATTTTTGATTGATTGGTTAGTTGAGAAGTTGATATGAGTTGATTGGAGTTGTTTATTGTTATTGGAGATTTTTGGTTTGACCGGTTATAGCCGTTATGCCGTCGAAATCGAGTTTTGGATTATCGTTTGTTTGTTCGGTTCATTTCCGGGTTTGTTTGAGTAGTTGGATTGACACCGAATCCGTATCATCTTCATTTTTAGATTTTGGATTGGAGTTTCGGGTTTGAATCGAACTTGGAAGTTGAATCGAATCGAGAGTTGAAGACGGTATATTGATTGAATTTCTTTGTTTTAAATTATTGTGATTCGATTGATTATTTATTTGAGTTCGTTTTTATTTTCAGATTTGAATCCTCGACGGAGTCGAAAGGTAAAAGATGACTTTAAATTTAATGGGGTTGAATACTCGAGTTTGATTGATTCTCGAGCCCCGAAAATCACATACTGCATGTTATTTTCTTATATGAACTTGATTGATTATTTTAATTGCACTTGCATTCATATTGAGCCGAATATTCGATTCGTTTTGAAATAGACGGTTTAGGGAGCTATATTGAAGTGGTCTTGGATTTTGAGATTTTCCAAGTGCCAGAATACTTCTTATAGTTGCTCTAAAGTTTAGGGGTTGAGTTGAACGACTTCCACCCCGAATGGGTGTGTCGGTGAGTTGTTGTGAAGACTTGGCCCCGGGATCCCAACTGAATACTGATTGAAACTTTGATTATCTGACTTGATAGTCCTGAGCTTTGAAGCCATGCATATATTCACTTTCTTTTGAGTTATTAATGATTGTTTCGTTTTGATATGAGATGTTTAACCGATATTGTATGCCTGTCTCTTTTACTTAGAAATTATATTTCTAACCGGTTTATCTGGCTGTTGTCTTTGTTTGTATGTGTACTTGGCAATAGGAGCATCAGGAGCTGGACCTAGTCATTTGGGTTAGCTCGAGGTGAGATGATAGAAGTGAGACTTCGTGTGTCGTAGGGTTGCTTTTGGACTTGTATTCTATTTTGTTTAGTCGAACGATTATTACCGTCGAACTTGTATTGTTAAACATCGTTCTGTTGGTGTTTCGAACGCCTTATTTCATGTTTAAGCTATGATTGGAACCTTGGTTGTTTAGATTATCATTTTGAGCTTGTAGAGTCAATATTTTCTTGCCCAGGATTCAGCAACCCGAGGACTATGCACGGGCGTGCGACTTGACAAGCGGGCTCGCCTCATTGTGCAGAAATTTTGGTTTTTTGCCCGAGGGCTATGCGCAGGCGCACGAGTTTTACCGTGCGGGAGCGCATGGTGGCCGAGGGGCATGCGCGGGCGCGCGTGGGTTCCTTTAAAAAAAAAATTGATTCTTTTCTGGGGTTCTTGGTTTTCGATTGTGCTCAATTATTTGAGTTTAGAAGATTAGAAACGGAGTCTTACATTAAGTGGTATCAGAGCGATAAGATTCTTGGATTTGAACTAGAGTGAGCGGGATAGATCGAGTCCGCATGAATTGAACTCTCGCATGTGATTGATTTATTTAAATGATTATTTTTAAATACGTGCGAGCATGCTTTATTGATTCTTGAATTAATTGAATTACATGAGTAGTGATTTAATTTATAAAGCATGAATTACGTGATATATATTTGTCCTTGTACTATTATCTGTTCTCGTATATCATTGAGATTCATGAGTACTCAGAGCAGAGTTTTGGACACCGAGGTTATGAGATTGAGAATAAGTCTGAGATATTGTGTCCTAACCCTTGATATCAGATGGCACCTCGACGATCTTTGAGAAGGAATCAACCACCTTTGACTCCTCCTTCTACTGAGAATCCGCCTCCAGTGATAACTCCTCAGAATGATCAGGGTAGTACTGGAATGGATCAGTTTGATGCAACTGCAACCCCGATGGAGACTCTACTGAAGAGGTTTTGATCTTTCCGACCGCCTACTTTAACGGGTACCGAGAACTCCGTTGCTTGTGAAAGTTGGCTAGATGAAATGGATGAGCTCTTTGATTCCCTCGACTATACCGATGACCGCAGAATTAGGTTAGTCAGTCATCAGTTGCAGGTTGTTGCTAAGAATTGGTGGACCACAACCAAGAGAGCGAATGAGAACCGAGGCACCGCCATCACTTGGAGCTTGTTCAAGACTGAGTTCTTTAAGCGTTTCTTTCCTGTCTCGTATCGAAAGGAAAAGGGTGCCGAATTTGCGAATCTGAAACAAGGGAACTTGAGCATTGAGGACTATGTGAGCAAATTTGACAGTCTCTTGAGGTTTGCACCTCACGTTGCAGATAACGAGGAAGCCAAGGCCGACCATTTCATCAATGGCTTGAACCCTGAGATATTTACCTTGGTCAATACCGGAAGACCCAACAACTTCGCAGATGCTATGGATCAAGCGAAGGGAGCCGAAGCCGGATTCTTGATGCAATGAGTTAATCAGGTAGCTCTTTAGCAGCAACAGAGATCTTTTCAGAACCAGCCTGTTCAGTTTCAGCCTCAATAGTCTCAGTATCAGTACCAACCTTCTCAGCAGTCGAATCAGCCTCAGAGGTTTGAGGGAGGCAACAGTGGCAGAAACAGGCGAGATCAATATCGACCGAAGGGGAAGAATTTCAAGAATTCTGGTAACAGTTCATCGAGTTCCAGTGGTTCTAGGCAGTTCAGTACTGGACAGAGTTCAGGGTTTTCTTGAGCTTCATGCAGCAAGTGTGGAGGACGTCATCCGAGTGATCAGTGTCGAGGCGTGTTTGGTAGTTGCAACATCTGCCAGCAGCCGGGTCACTTTGCTAGAGTCTGTCCTCAGCGAGGAACCAATAGAGCTCAGAACGGCAGTTCTTCTCGACCGCCAGCTCAGCCCGAGAGATCAGCTTCTGCAGTCCATTCCTTTCAGCCTCAGCAATAGAATCGTCAGGGAGGTAATCAGAACCAGAACCAACCTCCACGACAACAGGCGAGGGTGTTTGCATTGACAGAGGATCAAGCCAATGCAGCCCCGAATGACGTGATAGCATGTAACTGTTCGATTTTTGGTCATCCTGCATTTGTTTGGATTGATACGGGTGCTTCTCACTGTTTTATCTCTGAAATATTTGTTGTGATGCATGATTTAATTGCTGAGCCATTATCTGATGTTGTTTCTATTACTTCACCTTTGGGTGGAGGAATTGTTTCGGTAAGAATGGTCCGAGATTGTGTAATAGAATCCGAAGGGAATTCGATTGAGATTGACTGCATCGTACTTGGATTATCTGATTTTGACTGTATTGTCGGGATTGATGCTCTGACCAAGTATAGGGCGACAGTAGATTGCTTTCAGAAAGTGGTTCGATTCAGACCTGAGATGGCAGACGATTGGAAGTTTTTCGGTAAGGGTTCTCGATCCAAAATTCCGTTGATTTCTGTGTTATCCATGTCTCGTTTGCTACAGAAAGGAGCAGAGGGATTCTTAATTTATGCAATGGATGTTCAGAGGTCTAGTCCTGAGTTGTCTGAGATACCCGTTGTTAGCGAGTTTCCTGATGTTTTTCCAGACGAGATTCCTGGTTTACCGTCTATTCGAGACATCGAATTTAGCATTGAACTTGCACCAGGTACTCAGCCTATTTCGAAAGCACCTTACCGTATGGCTCCGTTAGAGTTGAAATAATTGAAGGAATAGTTAGAAGATTTGATTGCCAAGGGATACATCCGACCTAGCATATCGCCTTGGGGTGCACCAGTGCTTTTCGTGAGGAAGAAAGATGGTTCTATGCGACTTTGCATCGACTACCGCCAGTTGAATCAAGCAACAGTCAAGAACAAGTATCCTCTACCAAGAATCGACAATCTTTTTGATCAACTGCAAGGTTCTACAGTGTATTCGAAGATAGATCTGCGATCAGGGTATCATCAGCTGAGAGTTCGCGATGAGGATGTGCCGAAGACAGCTTTCAGAACCATGTATGGGCATTTCGAATTCATAGTCATGCCGTTTGGTTTGACCAATGCTTCAGCAGTTTTTATGGATCTGATGAATCGTATCTTTCAGCGGTATCTAGATGAGTTCGTCATCATCTTCATCGACGACATTCTGATCTATTCGAAGAACCGTTCTGATCATGCCGAACATTTGAGGATTGTGTTGCAGACTTTGCGAGCCAAACATTTGTATGCTAAGCTATCAAAGTGCAAGTTTTGATTGGACCGAGTGGTTTTTCTAGGCCACATTGTATCAGGAGATGGAATTTCTGTAGACTCCAGTAAGATCGAAGCAGTCATGAATTGGCCGAGACCGACATCAGTGCCAGAAATCCAAAGTTTCATGGGTTTAGCGGGATATTATCGCCGATTTATCAAGGGATTCTCTTCCATTGCAAAGCCGATTACTCAGTTGACCTAGAAGAATGCACCGTTTGTTTGGTCTAAGCAGTGTGAGGCCAGTTTCATTGAGTTGAAGAAGAGATTGATGAGCGCTCCAATCTTGTCTATTCCATCAGGTACTGGAGGTTTCTCTGTGTACTGCGATGCTTCTCATCGTGGGCTTGGATGTATTCTTATGCAAAGAAAGCACGTTATAGCTTATGCTTCGAGGCAGCTGAAGCCGCACGAGACTCGTTATCCGATCCATGATCTCGAGCTAGCTGCAATCGTGTTTGCTTTGAAGACTTGGCGCCATTACCTTTATGGTGAGTCGTTTGAGATATTTTCTGACCACAAGAGCCTGAAATAATTGTTTTCCCAGTCCGAGCTGAATATGAGATAGAGGAGATAGATGGATTTGCTTAAGGATTTCGACTGTGAGATCAAGTATTATCCTGGAAAGTCGAATGCAGCTGCAGACGCTCTTAGTCGGAAGCTTTGTTCTTTGTCTCTTTCTACGATTGGTGTCTCTCATTTGATTGAAAACTGTTGTACTTCTGGTTTGGAGTTTGAGACCGATAGGAGATCCATCAGAGTTTTGGCGATTCAGGCCAAGCCAGAGTTGTTTCAGTCGATCAGAGAGGCTCAAAGATCTGATCCAAGCATTCAGAGTTTGATAGAGAAGGTCAGATCGGGTCACCAGTCAGAGTTTTAGGTCAGGGATGATGTGTTATTTGTGAATAGCCGTATTGTTATGCCCGATGTTTCTAATTTGAGACAGCGTATTCTTTGAGAGGCGCATTGCAGTCGGTTCAGTGTTCATCCTGGAGGTCAAAAGATGTATAACAACTTGAAGACTCAGTTCTGGTGAAAGCAATTGAAAGGAGATGTCACGAGGTTTGTGTCTCGTTGTCTGAATTGTCAGCAAGTGAAAGCTGAGAGGAAGAAGCCCGGAGGATTATTGCACAGTTTGCCTGTCCCGGAATGAAAATGGGATCATATCTCAATGGATTTTGTCACGAAGCTACCGCGTTCAGTCAAAGGTTGTGATGCGATTTGGGTAGTGATTGACCGGTTGACGAAATCTGCTTGTTTCATTCCTTACCGTATGACATACCGTCAAGATCAGATGGCCGAGTTGTATGTCAGAGAGGTCGTGAGATTGCACGGCGTGCCGAAGTCGATAGTATCAGATAGAGATCCGAGGTTCACTTCTCACTTTTGGCACAGTCTACAGGAGGCCTTGGGTACTCGTTTGCACTTGAGCACAGCGTATCACCCTCAGACCGACGGTTAGTCCGAGCGTACGATCAAGACTTTGGAGGATATGCTTCGGGCTATAGTGCTTGACTTTGGCTCAGGTTGGCAAGATTTCTTGCCTCTAGTGGAGTTTTTGTACAATAACAACTTCCAGGCGAGCATTGGAATGGCACCTTTCGAAGCTTTGTACGGTAAGAAGTGCAGATCTCCGTTGTTTTGGGATGAGATTTCAGAATCACCTGAGTTGGGTCCAGATATGATTCGTGTTATGGCAGAGCAAGTGAAATTGATTAGAGTCAGAATGAAGACAGCCCAGGATCGACAGGCCAAGTATGCAAATGTCAGACGCAGACCACTGTGTTTTGATCAGGGAGATCGAGTTTTTCTGAAGATTTCTCCGTTCAGAGGTACTGTCAGATTCGGGAAAAGAGGAAAATTGTCACCGAGGTTCATTGGACCGTATGAGATTCTGGAGAAGATAGGCGATCTCGCCTATAGGATTGCTCTTCCTCCGTCTCTTTCAGGTATTCATGATGTGTTTCACGTTTCGATGCTTCGTAAATACCATCCGGATCCGTCCCACGTTATTCAGCCAGATGAGGCTGAGTTGGATGAGACTCTGAGTTACTTCGAGCAACCGATTCAGATTCTCGATAGGAAAGAGAAGCAGCTCAGGAACAAGTCGATTCCGTTAGTGAAGATTCAGTGGAGTCATCACAGAGTTGAAGAAGCGACTTGGGAGACCGAATCCGATATGAGGCAGCGATTTCCAGAATTGTTCGATTGAGCTGAGTTCTTCTTCAGTATGATTCTTTCTGTTCAGTCTGTGATCTGTCAGATTTCAAGGACGAAATCGAATCGTAGAGGGGGAGAATTGTAATGCCCCGATTTTATATTAATTGAGTTTAATCGAGATAATCAGGGTTTTCAGTATTTAAGGATCGTTTGGATATTCGCAGGGGGGTCATTTTGCAAACTTGGAGAAATAAAGGACTGAAATGCAAAATTGGAATTTTATATATTATTATTAAGCAAGTTGACTTGACCAATAATTTCATCCTCTCCTTCCTCCCTCTCTCTCGATCTCTCTCTCTCTCCGAATAGAAAGCCATGGGAGATGCCTTTTTGAGCTTCTTCTTCCTCCGATTCGCTCGATCCGACCGTTAGATTTCTTTTCCGAGTTGAGATTCACGATCACCGCAATGAGGGCTTCTTTTAGACGTAAGTTTTGCTACGATCTCTTGAACATCGATTTTGTTGAGTTGTTAGAATTTGATAATATTGGAGTATGTCATTCTTGAGCTAGTATAGATCGTGTATTCGAAGTCGGTTTGGAAAAAGAACGAATTTTGGATTTTATATGATTTTTGAGGCATTAATTCGAGAATAGGGTCTTGGTTTTGGTTGGATTTTTGATTGATTGGTTAGTTAAGAAGTTGATATGAGTTGATTGGAGTTGTTTATTGTTATTGGAGATTTTTGGTTTGACCGGTTATAGACGTTATGCCGTCGAAATCGAGTTTTGGATTATCGTTTGTTTGTTCGGTTCATTTCCGGGTTTTTTTGAGTAGTTGGATTGACACCGAATCCGTATGATCTTTATTTTCAGATTTTGGATTGGAGTTTTGGGTTTGAATCGAACTTGGAAGTTGAATCGAATCGAGAGTTGAAGACGGTATATTGATTGAATTTCTTTGTTTTGAATTGTTGTGATTCGATTGATTATTTATTTGAGTTCGTTGTTATTTTCAGATTTGAATCCTCGACGGGCTCGAAAGGTAAAAGATGACTTTGAATTGAATGGGGTTGAATACTCGAGTTCGATTGATTCTCGAGCCCCGAAAATCACATACTGCATGTTATTTGCTTATATGAACTTGATTGGTTATTTTAATTGCACTTGCATTCATATTGAGCCGAATATTCGATTCATTTTGAAATAGACGGTTTAGGGAGCTATATTGAAGTGGTCTTGGATTTCGAGATTTTCCAAGTGCCAGAATACTTCTTATAGTTGCTCTAAAGTCTAGGGGTTGAGTTGAACGACTTCCACCCCGAATGAGTGTGTCGGTGAGTTGTTGTGAAGACTTGGCCCCATGATCCCAACCGAATACCAATTGATACTTCGATTATCTGACTTGATAGTCCCGAGCTTTGAAGTCATGCATACATTCACTTTCTTTTGAGTTATTGATGATTGTTACATTTCGATATGAGATGTTTAACCGATATTGTATGTCTGTCTCTTTTACTTAAAAATTATATTTCTAACCGGTTTATCCGGTTGTTGTCTTTGTTTGTATGTATACTTGGCAATAGGAGCATCAGGAGCTGGACCTAGTCGTTTGGGTTATCTCGGGGTGAGATGATAGAAGTGAGACTTCGTGTGTCGTAGGGTTTCTTTTGGACTTGTATTCTATTTTGTTTAGTCGAACGATTACTACCGTCGAACTTGTATTGTTAAACATCGTTCTGTTGGTGTTTCGAACGCCTTATTTCATGTTTAAGCTATGATTGGAACCTTTGTTGTTTAGATTATCATTTTGAGCTTGTAGAGTCAATATTTTCTTGCTCAGGATTCAGCAACCCGAGGACTATGCGCGGGCGCGTGATTTGACGAGCGGGCGCGCCTCATTGTGCATAAATTTTGGTTTTCTGCCCGAGAACTATGCGCGGGCGCGCATGGTGGCCGAAGGGCATGCGCGGGCGCGCGTGAGTTCCTTTAAAAAAAAAATTGATTCTTTTCCGGGGTTCTTGGTTTTCGATTGTGCTCAATTATTTGAGTTTAGAAGATTAGAAACGGGGTCTCACAATATTTATAAAAGGAAATAAACTTAATTATTCGAAATACAAATTAAATTCATTGATTTGAATTTTAAATTTGAATATACTTTCTTCTTTTATTTCAAATATTCGGCTACTTTCTAAAAAAATACCTTGTAGGAGTCACTAGGTTATTTTCTAAAATTATATATATTTCCAACAAAAAACAACGGTTAACCGAAAACCGAAATAATTTCGATTAAAAACCGAACCGAACTGTTTAGTTTGGTTCGGTTTTCGGTTCTGTATTTCAGAGAACCGACGGTTCGGCCCAAATGAAAAGCCCCAAAACTCACTAATAAGATCATCTCAAATATAAAAATTGAACAGAGTTTGCCTCTGGATAGAGTGCATTAATACAGATTCCTTGTCGCTTGTAAAGAGCAAGTGATCTTGTGAATAACACAACTCCTCCTAAGAGAGGAATTTTCTCTAATCAGAAAAATATGTAATGGTGAAGAAAAGCAAGACACTAATATTATACATCTTGATAATTATGGGATGTTAGAGGCAAAGTTAGAGTATATAGATAAGCACAACAAAAAAAAAAGAAAAAAGAAAAAAGGCGAACCTATGGCACCGGAATATATAGGGTCAACATACATTGGGTACAAACCCGAATCCAAGCCCACATTGATAATCACAACAAGTTTCTTTCTTGTTTTCATCGCCTGAATCTCTGCATCAAATCAAGACTATTAATTTGTAGCCACCAGCTGGAGAACCACAAAATAACGTCTAAAATGCGAATATACAGAGGAGAAAAGTTTTAATAGTCATCAACTAATCAGGAGATCACTCCAGCTTTATCCACACATCTGTACAATACCATCACATACAACCTACTCTCACATCCATAAACTGAACCCTATTGGAGGATCGTATTGATTTTCGTCAGTATAAAATGAAACCAGAGTCGCGATTCTAGCACAATTAATACAGATATCCAATCCCCCATAAGTCTCAACATGTTTCCCGAAAGCCACTACGAGTTCATTTAAACACAAAATCGGACGCTTCAAATATACATGAACACAAATCGATCGCATTTCCTCCGAGGAAAAAAAATTATTATAAAATTTCCCACTTACTCTTGTCGTGAGACAATCTATGTTCAATCATGAACAACAACTTATGATGATATGAGCACCTCAACTCCAAAAGTAGCATCTTTGTATTTCACTGTAGTTTTAAGTAGAGAAGGAAATATAATATCAAAAGCAAACAACATTCCCCCATTTAATTCTTATTGTTTCTTAGCATACAACTGTTGTAAATTAAACACCAGAAACCAATATAGAAAACAAGTTTCACAACAGCAATCAAGAACAAGTGTGAAAACAAAAGAGAAACGCAGAAGATTTACTTGGTTTGGATTATCAACCAATCCTACATCCAAGTTTCTGGGATTCATCCATATGAATTCACTATGAATCAATCAAAGTTCAATCGTTACAATCCCCTTTCTATCTCAACACATGAATAATCAGAAAAGAACAAAAAACCAAAGCTCAACACTACAATATAATCAATTCTTGATGTTCATAGCTCAGCTGATAGCTAACTTCAAAGATGACTCTTGAATGAAGGTGAGCTGCTGTTGTTTTCTCGGGAGACGATTGAGAGATCAGAAGAAATTAGACGAGTGAGGCTTCTCGATGATCTCGATCTTCAGATCTCAAATGCCTTTTAAACTGGCTTAACGACCAAGCAACTAACTTAATGACCAATCACAACCATTGGATTAATCTTAGTCTTGGAGATGAATCTCAGCCGTTGATCAGCAATTAATTTGTGAGACCTCGGTTCTAAACAATTAATCTCGGATTAAACAATAATTAAGCATACAAGCTCCAAGATTAAAAGCAATAAAAGAAATTTTTTTAAAAAAAAAAGGGCCTCGCTCGATCGGTAAGATTCAACCGATCGAGCGAGCAAGAAATGGCAAACTTACTGCCAGAAGGAACCAGCTCCTCTCGATCGGTGAGATCCAACCGATCGAGCGGCCACCTAAATGTAAAACAGAAACATGGCAATATGTCCACCGCTCGATCGGTACAATTCTACCGATCGAGCGGTAACAGTACAGAGCAAGAAAACGCAGCAAAAAATCATGTCAACGCTCAATTCCAATACATTCAAAACATAACGAGGTTCATAATACATGCAACGACAACATTCAAATCATAAAGCTAGCATATTCGATACAACATAAACAACGAAGTTCGAGATCTAAACATGTTCCAACATAAACTAGATAGACATGCTGATACGACTTCTAAATCGAGTCCCACTTCTATCTCTCACTCTTGACGCTAACCAGGTCTTCGCTGACTTGATCCTGCCCCACCTGTTGCCAAGTACACATACAAAACAAAGCAACAGTCGGATAACTCAGGTGAGAAATATATTCCCAGTAAAAGCAACATAACAAGTAAAATAACAACAACATTCTTTCAAGACAACAACATATTCAATGAGAATACGAATGAAATGCATGTCTTTAAAATCGGGATATCAACTCTGATAAACAAGGGATTGCTTCTATGCTTTTGGGATCCCAAGGATGAGACCACGTAACAACTCACCGATTCTCCCAATCGAGGTAGTGCCACGTATCTCATACCCCTAGACTTTGGTGTGACTATAAGGAGTATGCTGACACTAGGTGAACTTCTACAACCCAGGCCACTCGCAGTATAGCCCCCAAAACTTCTAAACAAAAAGGGGTTGTTCTGCCCACTGAAATCAAAGTTTTGGCTCAAGATGAATGCATAAGAAAAAATAAAGCATTTAAGCCATATAATAAAACTCAAACAACAAAATACATGCTCCACATTCTAGAAAAAGTATTGATGCAAGTATGTGATTTTAAGGGAAAACTCAAGAACCAACTGTCTCGAGTATGCTATCCCGCTAAACGATGACTGCTTGTACATTTCGATACGAATAGCTCCGACTCTGGATAAGCTACAATAAAAGGTTATATCAGAAACTATACAACCTAACAATAACAACGGCTCAAGGTAATATCTTTACCGTTCTTCATCCAACTCTTTGACGATCGACAGCTACTAACTTTGGGCTAGACAACTTCAAACAAATCTGTTCAGAGACAAAAGATGATCAACAACGACGATCAAACTCAAAAGCCAAAATTCTACGATTCAAACGGTTCAAAATCTCAAAACTCAAACCATTCTACCAGACCGAATCCGAGGTAAAATTCCGACATCATCAATTGGCGCCGTCTGTGGGAACGAAATTGAAACCCATGATCGTTCTTTACCGTGAGAAAAGAAAAAAAAATAGAAATCGGAAGAACAATAATAATTCTCATTGAAACTCAGTAATGGAGATTTGTCGTCTATGCCACAGAGCACCCATCTCACTTGCATACTAAAAACTCATGGGAGATATGTCGAAAAGAGAAAAAAAAATGAGAACTCTATCACGGAGCCCGCCGTCACCCAAACCACTGCCTGAAAGTCACTTCGCACCACCGCCTGCAGCCACCGCCGGGCCAAGTCCGATCCATCACCGTGTAGTCAACTCATAGGAACATCTCTCAGTTCGAAGAACCCCATCAATCGTCGCTTCTATCTTCAATACTTAGCCCATGAAGTAGGGGGTCGCGCAATCAAAGCTGTTTCGGTCGCTGGGAATCGAAGTAAAATCATCGCTGTTTCATGCGCGCGAAACATTGCAGCTCCTAAACATCTTCCAAAGGCTTGCCCTGTAGTAGCCCGTACCCTAATTGAGTAATTAAAGGATTAATGCTAATTAATTGAATTGGGTATCGGACGGATCGGAAGCTCCGAAGGCACGATCGGAAGCTCCGAACAGGATCGGAAGCTCCGATGAGCGATCGGAGGCACCGATGTTATTACGTCAGGCATGACGTGTGGTTGGATCGGAAGCTTCGATCAGGACCGGAAGCTCCGATCACCCCTATCCGGAGTCAACAAGTGATATTTTGACACGTGGTAGATCAGGATCTTCGAAAGCTCCGATGGCAGGATCGGACGTTCCGATCGAGGTTCGGACGTTCCGATCGTTGTCTATAAATAGAAGGCCGAGGCTTCACTTTTATTTGCCAATTCCGAGTTCTCCTTTCCATTCTAGTCCTTTTGGAGCTGTTCTAGTCTTCTTAGGCTTGGTCCGGAGGTCGGCGAGGCGTTCGGTAGTCGTAGCGGAGTTGTGCCCAAGTTCTGGAGGCATCGACATCAAAGGGCTAACGATGGACGAAGGTATAGCTTTTGCTTCCTATAAATATTTGGGAGTATGCAATAACTTAGTTAAGTCTTTTAGAGCACTTTAATGATAGTAGTATCATTTGGCAGTGTAGAGCAGACTATAGGCGTGGACCTAGAGTTGGTAGAGCTTGCTCTGTTTTGAGGTACGAAAGTACTGTTCGAGATATCCTGACTGAGTATGCATGTATTATGTGACTGCATGATTTATATGCCATGATATTATGCTGCATTTATTTGCATCTTGCTGTATCTCTTTCGAGATGTCTGTTAGTAGAGTTGTACCCTATCCTATTAGTGGATGGACTTCCATCGATTTGGGTCCGGCGTGTCCACGGTTATCTCGGTATGGGAGCCACCTCCTGAAGCGATGGCACATCGTGCTACATACCAGGGCCCGGTCTGTCTCTGTTATCTGATCCTTGACCTCGAGTCTTTAGGGAGTTCACTTTGCATGCATGTATACTCATACTCTCGCACTGAGCGTTTTATGCTCACGTCTCGTACTCTGTATTTTCTGGACACTCTATTCCATGGGGCAGGTTTGCGATTGGACGAGGAGGGTGGATCCAGGAGGGGCTAGTCAGTGGTTGGCCAGCTGGAGCTTTGCTTAGGTTTTATTACTGTTGTTTGGGTTTATACAGCTATTCAATTTGGTTGTATATTATTGGATAAATTACAGATTCCTTTACTTGGGATTGTATAATGTTTATGGTTTCCGCAGTTTTATCCTGATATCTGTTTAATTAAGTTAATTGCATGCCTAAGTTCTGTTTAGTAGGTGATCCGGGTAAGGGTCACTACATTTATGGTATCAGAGCATGCAAAAGAATTCTTGGGATTTAGTCTCATCTTGAGGTAATTTTGTAGATGTCAAATCGTGACGACCAGAGTTCTCATGTCAGTGTTGGTGGGCGTTGGGGTGATGCCGACCGGGAGCCTCGTCGAGAACGGCGTCATCGTCACCATGACGATGAGCGTTTCAATGTGCGTCGATTCTTAGCTATGGGTCCTAAGCCCTTAGTTGGGGGTGAGTCTCCGGAGGATGCGGAAAACTGGTTAGACCGCATGGAGACGACTTTTCAGACTTTCCAATGCACCGAGGAGCAGAAGGTGGAGACCCTTGGCTATCTTCTGGATGGGCGTGCGCGCAGGTGGTGGAGGTTTACTTCTGCACCTTTTGTTGCGGCAAGAGGAGTGGCCACCTGGGCCGAGTTCCGCACAGCTTTCCAAAAGCGGTATTTTCCTCCTGCACTCCGTCAGTCAAAGGCAGGCGAGCTACTGAGTCTGCGACAGGGAGCCATGTATATCGATGAGTATCAGCAGAGGTTCTTTGATCTGCTATCCTATTGCCCCGAGATTGCTGATAGCTCAAAAATGAATTATAATCTGTTCCTTCAGGGCCTTAACCCTGAGATCCATGACCGTGTGGCGGTTGGCGACGACATGTTCTACGAGGGTTTGGTGAGCCGTTGTCACCAGGCAGAGGACAACATTCGGCGGAACAAGTCTTTCTCTCAGTCGAGACCTGCTAGTTCTTTGGGTCCCCGTGCCCAAACTTTCAAGAAGTCTGGATCTTCTTCTTCCTCTGGTTCTGGAGGTGTTGTTCGTTATGGTAAGAAGGACAAGTGTAATCACTGTGGGAAGAACCATCCATCCGACAAGGGTCGTAGAGCTTCTGGAGCTTGTTTTCGTTGTGGAGAGACTGGTCATATCCGGAGGGATTGTCCACTGTCTGGGGGAGGCGATTCTGGTTCTGGTTCAGGATCGAGTTCTCAGGCCACCGTACAGCAGAGGTCGCAGGGACAGTCTACTGGGAGTTCTCATTTGAAGCCATGAGCTTCTGGCCAGGTGTTTGCCCTGAGACATGATCAGGCTGTGGAGGAGAATGAGAAAGTCATCGCAGGTACATTTTTGTTTTATGGTATACCTGCTCTTGTATTTATTGACACTGGTGCATCTCATTCCTTCATTTCTGCACATTTTGTTAAGAGGCATAAGTTACCATGCATTGCACTAGACGTAGTGATGTCTGTTTCTACTCCGACGGGCCAATCTTCTTTGGCTAAGCGTCTAGTGATGGGTTGTCCTTTAGAGTTCGAAGGGAACATTCTGTTAGCGAATCTCATGGTCCTGGCGATGGACGACTTTGATTGCATTCTGGGAATAGATATGTTGACTACCTATCGAGCTTCAGTGGACTGCTATCAGAGATTAGTACGCTTTCATCCGGAGGGGAGTGAGAGCTGGTTTTTCTATGGTGAGGGAGCGCGACCCCCGATGCCTTTGGTATCAGCTTTGAGAGCCTGTCGATCTCTAGAGTCTGGCGGGGAAGGCTACCTTATCTATGCAGTTGATTTGTCCGCTGAGAGTATTGGGATAGAGAGCATTCCTGTTGTGGATGAATTTCCAGATGTGTTTCCTGATGAAATTCCGGGTTTTCCTCCTGCTAGGGAAGTCGAGTTTGGCATAGAGTTGATGTCGGGTACTTCACCTATTTCTAGAGCACCGTATCGTCTGGCTCCGTCAGAGATGCGTGAGTTAAAGAATCAGCTACAGGATCTTTTGGACAAGGGGTACATTCGTCCTAGTGTGTCTCCTTGGGGAGCTCCTGTTCTCTTCGTGAAGAAGAAGGATGGGTCGATGCGGCTGTGCATTGACTATCGGCAGCTGAATCGAGTCACTGTGAAGAACAAGTATCCGTTGCCTCGTATTGATGACTTGTTTGGTCAGCTGCAGGGCACGTCAGTTTACTCCAAGATTGACTTGAGATCTGGGTATCATCAATTGAGAGTCTGTGATCAGGACGTAGCCAAGACTGCATTCCGTACTCGCTATGGGCATTACGAGTTCCTAGTGATGCCATTTGGTTTGACTAATGCGCCGGCTATATTCATGGATTTGATGAACCGCGTCTTTAGGGAGTACTTGGACAAGTTTGTCGTGGTCTTCATTGACGACATCTTGGTGTATTCACGTAATACGGAAGAGCATGTTTCTCACTTGCGGTTGGTACTGCAGACTCTTCGAGATGAGCAGTTGTACGCCAAGCTGAGCAAGTGTGAGTTCTGGATGGATAGAGTGGTCTTTCTTGGCCATATCATATCCAGGGAAGGGATTTCTGTTGATCCAAGCAAGATTGAAGCGGTACTTAATTGGTCGCGTTCGATGACAGTTGCTGAGATCCGTAGTTTTCTGGGTCTAGCAGGGTATTATCGTCGCTTCATTCTAAATTTCTCTCAGTTAGCTCGACCGTTGACGCAGCTTACCCGCAAGGGTGTGGAGTTCGAGTGGTCCTCCGAGTGCGAGGAGAATTTCCATGAGCTTCGACGGCGGTTGACTTCTGCGCCGGTGTTGGAATACCGTCAGGATCTGGAGGGTATGTAGTTTACACGGATGCTTCTCTTCAGGGGTTAGGTTGTGTCCTGACTCAGAATGGGCATGTGATCGCATACGCTTCTAGACAGCTGAAGCTTCACGAGGACAACTACCCAGTCCATGATTTGGAGTTAGCAGCCATTGTGTTCGTTTTGAAAATCTGGCGTCATTATCTGTATGGCGAGAAATTTGAGATCTTCACCGACCATAAGAGTCTCAAGTATTTGTTCACTCAAGCGGAGTTGAACATGAGGCAGAGACGTTGGATGGATTTGCTTAAGGACTATGATTGCGAGATTAAGTACCATCCGGGAGCTGCTAATCTCACCGCTGATGCTTTGAGTCGCAAGGTGCGATTATCCGTACTTCAGACTTGTTCGATGCCTAGTGCGATCAGTGACTGTTGTACTTCAGGTTATACCTTCAAGCATAAGAAAGGTATGCAGAGTATCCAGATGTTTGCGATATTATCTGAGCCAGCCTTGTATTCGCGGATCCGAGATGCTCAGATGTCTGATTCGAAGACCCAGCATTTAGCTCGTCTAGCTAACGAGGGTAGCTCGTCTGGATTTCATTATCAGTCAGATTGCTTTCTGTGTTTGTCTGGTAGGCTTGTGATTCCGCAGGATGAAGAGTTGCGAGAGGAGATTTTGTCTCAGGCGCATCGCACTAAGTTGAGTATTCATCCTGGGAGCAACAAGATGTACAAGGATCTACGTACTCGTTTCTGGTGGAAGGGAATGAAACGCAGTGTTTATCAGTTTGTTTCGAGATGTTTGGTGTGTCAACAGGTCAAGGCAAAGCACCGACGACCTGGAGGATTGCTTCACAGTCTGCCTATTCCTGAATGGAAATGGGAGTTTATCACTATGGACTTTGTGACCCATTTGCCGGTATCCCCGAGAACTGTGATGCTATCTGGGTTGTGGTGGACCGACTCACCAAGTCAGCGCATTTCATTGCCTATAACCGAGAGTACTCTGTGGATCGCATGTCACGGATGTACATTCAGGAGATCGTCCGACTTCATGGAGTGCCTGTGAGCATTGTCAGTGATCGGGACCCCAGGTTTACTATTAGATTTTGGGGGAGTGTTCAGCGTGCGATGGGTACTACTCTCAGTTTGAGTACAGCCTATCATCCGGAGACTGATGGTCAGTCAGAGCGCACTATCCGTACTTTAGAGGATATGCTTAGAGCGTGCGTCATGGATTTTGGTTCAGCCTGGCAGGATCATTTGCCGTTGATCGAGTTCGCTTACAACAACAGCTATCACACTAGTATTGGGATGGCACCTTTTGAGGCGTTGTATGGGCGACGTTGTCGTACTCCACTCTTCTGGGAAGAAGTGGGGGAGAGAAAGGCTGAGGGACCGGAGTTTATCCAGCAGGCGATAGACATTGTTGATCAAATCAAGAAACGAATTAAGACTGCACAGGATCGTCAGGCCAGCTATGCTAATATCAAGCGTAGGCCCTTGCAGTTCGAGGTCGGGGAGAAAGTGTTTCTGAGAGTGTCACCTTTCCGCAAGATTCTCAGATTTGGCCTTAAGGGCAAGCTGTCTCCCAGATTTATCGGTCCGTTTGAGATCTTGGAGAGCATTGGCGATTTGGCTTATAGACTAGCTTTGCCACCGCATCTGTCCAGTATTCACGACGTGTTCCACGTATCTCTGTTGCGACAGTATGTGGCGGATGAATCTCATATTCTGCAGCGGTCTGAGGTTCAGGTAGACAAGGATTTGACTTATGTTGAGAAACCTCTTCGTATCCTGGATTATAAGGATAAGGTTTTACGGAACAAAGTCATTCCTTTGGTTTTAGTTCAGTGGCAGCGCCGAGGCACTGAGGAAGCTACTTGGGAGCTTGAGGACAGGATGCGTAAAGACCATCCTGAGTTGTTTTGATTTCATTCTTTAAATTGTATTCAGTTGCAAACTCTGTAAACGTTTGATTTGAATAAAGAATGTTTCTGATTTCAGTATTTTGCATTCGGTACTTAAGATCTGATTTCGAGGACGAAATATCTTAAGTGGGGGAGAATGTAGTAGCCCGTACCCTAATTGAGTAATTAAAGGATTAATGCTAATTAATTGAATTGGGTATCGGACGGATCGGAAGCTCCGAAGGCACGATCGAAAGCTCCGAACAGGATCGGAAGCTCCGATGAGCGATCGAAGGCACCGATGTTACTACGTCAGGCATGACGTGTGGTTGGATCGGAAGCTCCGATCAGGACCGGAAGCTCCGATCACCCCTATCCGGAGTCAACAAGTTATATTTTGACACGTGGCAGATCAGGATCTTCGGAAGCTCCGATGGCAGGATCGGACGTTCCGATCGAGGTTCGGACATTCCGATCAAGGATCGGAAGTTCCGATCGTTGTCTATAAATAGAAGGCCGAGGCTTCACTTTCATTTGCCAATTCTGAGTTCTCCTTTCCATTCTAGTCCTTTTGGAGCTGTTCTAGTCTTCTTAGACTTGGTCCGGAGGTCGGCGAGGCGTTCGGTAGTCGTAGCGGAGTTGTGCCCAAGTTCTGGAGGCATCGACATCAAAGGGCTAACGACGGACGAAGGTATAGCTTTTGCTTCCTATAAATATTTGGGAGTATGCAATAACTTAGTTAAGGCTTTTAGAGCACTTTAATGATAGTAGTATCATTTGGCAGTGTAGAGCAGACTATAGGCGTGGACCTAGAGTTGGTAGAGCTTGCTCTGTTTTGAGGTACGAAAGTACTGTTCGAGATATCCTGACTGAGTATGCATGTATTATGTGACTGCATGATTTATATGCCATGATATTATGCTGCATTTATTTGCATCTTGTTGATCTCTTTCGAGATGTCTGTTAGTAGGGTTGTACCTTATCCTGTTAGTGGATGGACTTCCATCGATTTGGGTCCGGCGTGTCCACGGTTATCTCGGTATGGGAGCCACCTCCTGAAGCGACGGCACAGCGTGCTACATACCAGGGCCCGGTCTGTCTCTGTTATCTGATCCTTGACCTCGAGTCTTTAGGGAGTTCACTTTGCATGCATGTATACTCATACTCTCGCACTGAGCGTTTTATGCTCACGTCTTGTACTCTGTATTTTCTGAACACCCTATTCCATGGGGCAGGTTTGCGATTGGACGAGGAGGGTGGATCCAGGAGGGGCTAGTCAGTGGTTGGCCAGCTGGAGCTTTGCTTAGGTTTTATTACTGTTGTTTGGGTTTATACAGCTATTCGATTTGGTTGTATATTATTGGATAAATTACAGATTCCTTTACTTGGGATTGTATAATGTTTATGGTTTCCGCAGTTTTATCCTGATATCTGTTTAATTAAGTTAATTGCATGCCTAAGTTCTGTTTAGTAGGTGATCCGGGTAAGGGTCACTACATGCCTTATTCAAGAGTTTGAACACTTAGGGCTTGCATCCTAACAGTAGCATCGAGATCCATGCGAGTGCCCTTTAATCCGCACGATGCACTGCGCTCGGACTCAATTGTGCCATCGATACTTATACATATATATTGGGAGGAAAAATCAAATATGAAGTTGCACACCCACCAGCTGTTCGTTGGAATTACTCCGAGGGGATCAGTCCGTAGATTTGTTAAACGAGGCTGACATAATTTTCTCTAACAGTGTAAGCTTGAAGTCACCTGACAGCCTGCCTACGAAAGATAAGTTTCTCTTATGCTCTCAATATTACTCTTATTCATTGCATTGGTATTTCAAATTTACCAAAATTTGTAGCCACCCTGAGATGTTGAGTTTAGGTGACCCGTGACCCAATGTTTAAAAATGTCCAATATGGGGATATCACAAGTGAAATTCCATTATCCATCTACATGGAATCTCGTTTAACCAGAGTCTCTTTGAACCATCATATGAGGCAGAAGCCGAGCCCATTCCACCCGGTGTTTTTCTCTATTCTTTCTCGACTTTGTGGAATTTCAAGGTGTTGTTCGTCTCTCATTCTATCGGTGGTAAGATATATGGTTGAATACATGTTATTAATTGGCTTCTCGAATAATCAAATTCTGAGAGCAGTTTATGCATGCGATTGGGGCTGTTATAGTTCCATTTTGTGGCTTTCATCGATTCCTACTTTGTGGTTCTCGGTTGCATGGGTTTGTGGATTGCTTGTGTGGTATTGGGAGGGTTGCATTAATTCTTTGCTAAGTACACCTGGTCTTTGCATCTGCTGCATTATATATCCAATGAATTGTCCGAGGCATCGAGCTCTTTGCCTTCGTGGCTGGGTGCTCAGTGCCTAGGTTTTCCCGTTTATACCATATTACATGTTCGATATATTGCTCGATATGGATTTTCTTCAATCTGTGTTGCTGGTCGTCTCTTCACAATAGATTCATGGGTGAATATGTTCATATAATGGGGAATCCGGCCAAAGATAGGCTTCATTATGTTATTTGTTCAGATAGATCTCATATTTGCATGAGATTCAAGACTATGCCGCAAATTATTCGTCATACTTTTCTTAGCTCTCTGGAATGATTTCAAGTGCTCTATCAGTCTCAAAATTTTCTGATTGGGATGTCATTATAACTCCTAAATGACCTTGAGATATATGTGATCCGGCATCCACATCTTTGTAAACGGAGCCAAATAAAAAGGGAGTTTGGTAGATGTTATTGCCCATGTATCTTAAAGCTTTTCTATTTCTCAACCTTGACAATTTATTAAGATTATCGATGAAAGTCTCACCACTACCTTCATGAATCATTTATGGGTGTCGTAATAGGGAAGATTCTGAACTTTATTCTTTATACCTCTTAATGGAATTCTCTTGCATAAATAGGCGTGCGACTATACTAGTCCAGTGTCCAGATCCATGATGAGCCACCGGAGCTCTGTAAGTGATTCCAATATTTTTTTGGAATACGTGTATTCATGAGGTAACAATTCGAAAGACATGATATTATTCAAGAGCAATACGTGGTGTTGAGCTCGAAAATCGTGCCAGTCCTATGTCATATGTTTACCAATTATGGTTGGTCATATATTATCTAAAATATGAGTTTCTCATTATTGCTGGTTTATATTGGAGTAATATGTCAATTAGATTGGACCGACTTAATTATGCCAAATTGCGTTTAAAAATTGAATTTTTTATTTGGTATAATCTTATATCACAACACATTGCTTGGGATTCTATCGTGTATGATAGAGGCAGGATCTTTGGTGAAGGTTTTCTTAAATCGGCCCATGCATTTACAGGGTTATCTTGGATTCTTACTCCTTTGTATTTCAGTACAAATATTTTTACAGCTCGAGCATGCAATCTCGCAGTAAGGCCCAATTATATCATATCGGGCATGCAATCTCGCAGTAAGGCCCGATTATATCATATCGGGTATGCAATCTCGCTGTAAGGCCCAAGTCTATCACATCGGGCATGCAATCTAGCAATAAGGCCCAATTTATGGTTTATCACTTTTAAAAGTTCGGGCAGGTCCGGCATCAAAAGCCCACATCGGTGGCATCAAAAGCCCATATCAGTGGCATCAAAAACCCACATCAGTTGAACTCAAAAGCCCAGGCAGGTCTGGCACTCAAGGACCACATCAGTGGAACTCAAAAGCCCAGACAGGTCTTGTGGGAACCTCGGGTTGCTAATCTCATCGTAAGGCAAATAAAGATTAATACACAATTCATCTAATCATTTAAAAGTTGAAGTAAACCGCGGATCTCTATCAGACACTATGGAAACAAGGATACCATGTAGTCTGACTATCTCTCGGATATACAACTCCACATACTGCGTCATCGTGAAGGTCGTCCTTACTGGAAAAAAGTGCGCCGACTTTGTGAGTCGGTCTACTATAACCCAAATAGCATTCGAACTCCTCACTGTCCTTGGCAAACCAACAACGAAATCCATAGTAATGTTCTCCCATTTCCACTCTGGAATAGGGAGTGGCTTAAGCAATCCTGCAGGTCTCTGATTCTCCGCCTTGACCTGTTGGCATGTCAGGCACTCTGGCACAAATCGGGCGATGTCGTGCTTCATGCCCGACCACCAATACAACTGCAGAAGGTCCCAATACATCTTCGTACTGCCTGGGTGGATGGAGTACGGTGATGTATGCACTTCTGCCATGATAGTAACTCGCAGAGAATCATATGCGGGCACCCAAAGTCTATCTCTAAACGTCACAATCCCGTCTACTACAGATTACAAACCACTGTCTTTCTCCTCACCTCTCTATCTCAACTTTCTCAGCTGCTCATCATCTGTTTGAGCAACTCTGATACGGTCAAACAATGTGGTCTGCACTGACAAGGTTGACAATCTAGGAGCCCTACCCTCAGCATAGAACTCCAATCCGAACCTCTGAATCTCATCCTGCAATGGTCTAGCCACTGACATGGAAGCAATCACTGCTGTATTCCGGCTCAGCGCATCTGCGACCACATTAGCCTTACCCGGGTGGTAACTGATCTCACAATCGTAGTCTTTCACCAACTCTAGCCATCTCCGTTGCCTCATATTCAACTCCTTTTGGGTGAAAAAGTACTTGAGGTTATTATGGTCGGTGAATATCTTACACTTCTCTCCATAGAGATAGTGCCTCCAAATTTTGAGTGCAAAAAACACAGCTGCCAATTCCAAATCATGAGTGGGGTAGTTCTTCTCATGCTCCTTCAATTGCCTAGAAGCATAAGCAATAACCCTATCTCGCTGCATAAGAACTGCTCCCAAACCCAACTTGGAGGCATTAGTGTAAACCACGAAATCACCTTGCCCCGATGGCATAGCCAATACTGGTGCTGTCGTAAGAGCTTCCTTCAATACATCAAAGCTCCTTTGACACTCGGAACTCCAAACAAACCTAGCATTCTTCTTGGTCAATTCTGTCAAAGGCACTGCAATAGACGAAAAGCCCTTGATAAACTTCATGAAATAACCAGCCAATCCGAGAAAACTGCAATCTCCGATGTGTTTCTAGGTACTGACCACTCCTTCACTGCTTGAACTTTGGAGGGGTCCACCTCAACACCTCTCTCAAAAATGACATGGCCCAAGAATGCTACTCTCTCCAACCAAAACTTGCATTTGTCGAACTTAGCAAACAGTTTCCGTTCCTGGAGTACCTCTAGAACAGTCCTCAAATGCTGCGAATGCTCCTCTCTATCCTTGGAATAAATGAGGATATCGTCAATGAAGACGATGACAAATTGGTCCAAGAACGGCTGGAACACGCGGTTCATAAGATCCATGAAGACCGCTGACGCGTTCTTCAACCCGAACGGCATCACAAGGAACTCGTAGTGACCGTAACAAGTCCTAAAAGCTGTCTTGAACACATCCGATTCTTTCACCCTCATCTGATGATAACCGGATCGAAGGTCAATCTTCGAAAACACAGAGGCTCCTTGCAACTGATCAAAGAGGTCCTCAATCCTGGGCAGTGGGTACTTGTTCTTCACTGTCACCCCATTCAATTCCCGATAGTCTATACACAGCCTTAAGCTTCCGTCCTTCTTCTTCACAAAAAGGACTGGTGCACCCCATGGAGAGAAACTAGGGCGTATGAAACCCTTATCAAGAAACTCTTGAATCTGCTCTTTCAACTCCTTCATTTCCGTAGGAGACAACCTGTACGGTGCCTTAGAAATTGGCACAGTACCGGGTACTAAGTCGATAGAGAACTCCACTTCTCTATCAGGTGGGATGCCTGCAACATCGCTTGGAAACACATCCTCAAAATCTTTGAAGACGTCCACGTCTGAAATATCTGGACGTGTTGGCAACTCCGTCAAAGATAAACTGGCTAAGAATGTCTCACATCCATCATGCACCAACTGCTTAGCTTTCATGAAAGATATAATCCGAGTCCTCCTAGAACCCCTAGTAGCCTCAAACCAAAACGGTTCTTCACCCTCTGGTCTGACCAACACTGATTTCTGCTGAAAGTCGATCACCACTGCATTATTCGTCAACCAATCCATCCCAAGAATCAAGTTGAACTCAGGCATGGGCAACGCTATCAAGTCTGCAACTACTGTTTGCCCTTGCAACAGAAGTTCAAGATTCTTCACCATTCTCCTAGTGGACAGTTCTTCCCCTAATGGGATGGTCACTGTGAATCCACCAATCAGATCCTCGCACTCAATACTCTGCTTGCGGGTAAAAGCCTCCGAAATGAAAGAATGGGTAGCCCCTGAGTCTAACAAGGCTCTAGTGGTCACACCGGCTACTAAAATTCTACCTGCATTAAAGGTGATTACAACCACGAAAAGATTGAAAGCAAATAAGGCAAGTCCTACTTAGGTTCATTCTAAGCCAACGAATTCCATAATCAAAATTATCTATTTCAACACAACCAATTAACACGAATCATGCAACCTAAAACAAGTTCTTATTCCCAAAAATAAAAGCTCAAAATCGAAAATTGTATCTATGAATCAATCAAATCACCCTTAATTAAATGCTCTAAATATTACATGTGACGAGCGTGGTATCAGGATCGGCCTCCTCGGCCTGCATCACAAACACCCTCCCCTGAGTCGGCATGGCGCGCAATGGACAATCTGAAACCACGTGTCCTAGAATCTTGCATCGATAGCAAACTCCGGCACCTTCCAGACACTGTCCATGATGAGCACGATGGCATTTCGGGCATACAGGCTTCTCCCCAGTCTTGGGAGGAGCGGGTCTCGGTGCCTGCTGACCCTGGGGTCGCTGAACATGATGTCCCTGGGGCCTATGGACTAGATGCCCCTGAGGTCTAAAGGGTCCCTGCTGACGCTGCGGCCCAATGAATGGCCTCTTCCCATGCTGCTGCTACGGACCATGAGATGGTAGTGACCTCTTACTCTACGCCTCAGCGCTGATGTCCCTCAAAGTCTGTTCAGACCTCAAAGCTCGTCTGAGTGCCAAAGCATAGTCAGCTGGCTCCGCCATGAGTACATCTCGTCGGATAGTGGGTCGTAGCCCAACAATGAAGTGCTGGAGCTTCTCCGCCTCATCGTCCCCAATCAAAGGCACAAAGTGGCAACCTCGCTCAAATTTCACCACAAACTCAGCCACTGATAAGTCTCCCTGTCGCGGGCTCAAAAACTTTGTCTTCAAATGGGCCCTCACATCCGCAGTAAAATACTTTTCAAAGAAAAGTCTCCTAAACTCAGTCCAAGGCAGGGTAGTCGTGTCCACTGTCTTCTCAACTCCATCCCTAGGGCGGACTCGATCCGGATCTCCCAACTGCATGTAGCGAAAGATCACCTCAAGCGAACGGATCCATCCCTCCACTACCAGTGGATCAGTGGTGCGAGCAAAGTCCTTCGGATTCATCTTCCTAAACTGCTCGTAAACAGTCCCAAGTCCAGCCCTCGGAGCGTCCACATGTCGCTCAAGGATACGGGCTAAGCCCGCTAGCACCTGCGTCCCAACATCCGCAGCTGGTGGAGGTGGCGAAGGAGGAGGTGGCGGCGGTGGAGGAGGAGGTGGCCGTGGAGGAGGTGGTGGCGGATGCAGTGCACGTCCACTACGAGTGGCCATCTGTACGCAAGTTTAAATTCCCACATTCAAATTTCATGCCTTAAGAAAAAGATTTTTCCTCAAACTTTTACAAGCTCGAAAATTATAAGGATTAGCGGAAATGAACTTAAACAAATAGCAATAAATGCACTTAAATCTTACAGACTTTGAGGCGAGATCCCTTCGAGTTTTGGCAACCGGTAGTAGGCTCAGCCCAAACCAAGACCATGGGCTCTGATACCAACTGAAACGACTAGCTACTAATACTCAAATAAATAAAAGAGAATAATACGCGGGTTTTCGAAAATTTACTAAAAATTTCGGCATGACCCGTTTGCTTATAGAACAAACCACCAAACGCAGACAGCAGTTCAAAATATTTAAAATAGAACCTCCCAAACATTCCCATAAGTCCCAAAAACATAAGTATTAAGACAGCAGAATACCACGCCGGACAACCATAAGTAAAAGCGATACATGACAAATGTTCCTACGCAGGGAAACACATCCTGCTACCAAATAAAAACGAGAAAGTAGAAATGTAATTTATTACAGACACTCAAACTGAAAAGACACAGCGGAAAATAAATAGTGCCATGGTCACAGGTCTGCGCCTCCGGGAACCTCACCCAGGGGATCCTGCCCCTCAGTCCACTGATACTCGTCCTCACCTGAAAGTAGGAAAAAGTGGGGTGAGTCTAAAAGACTCAGCAAGGTAATGTGGGGGGGGAGGGGGGGGGGGGATAACGAGTACTACATAGGTACAAGCACACACAAAATTTAAAATAGTGCGTAACAAAATAATCGTTAGTGCCCCTGAACTTAAAAGTGATGAACATGTAAAATGAATAAATGCATGAATATGACATGTGCAAGGCTAAGTCAAATAACTCAATAAATAGCATAAAATGTATTGAAACATGGTAATATGAAATTGTGACTCTGTGATTTCGATCATGATCATGGCTATAGTACACAATGCCGCAAGGAGGTCGAGATGAAACCCAACCCGATATTGCCCTATATTAGTAAGGGAGATGAGAATAGCTCTGGCCCCACACGAACAGATGCTAAGGTAAGGAAACCCATAATGATTTGGTAAGAGAGGCCAAAACGTCTTTCAGCCCCACACAAACACATGAATATGTAGTCAAAACAATCTCACTTCGTTCAAAATATACTTTTTTCCTTTAGGCTACGTTTACTTCGAATGATGAGATTGAGTAAGGATAGATTAAAGTATGATTATTAATATAATTTGATAGGATAGAGAGGGGTTATGGATAAATAATACTATGTTTAGTTGAATGAATTAATTTTGGGATTGAAATTATACTTAAGAACAAATTGTTTCACCCTTTAGCTATCATAATAAATTAATAAACATATGTTCGGCAAAGAAGGGAAGAAAGTGGAAGATAAAAAGGAAGGGCATAATTAATTTTTTTCATTCTCTCACTCCATAATATTTATAATCCCATTAAAAAATTAGGACTAAAAATCATCTCTCAATCCTATCATTAACGGGCCTAAAGATTTATACCATTTTTTAATTTTGCAAGTAAACATATGATTAGTTGGTATTATCTATGTTATCCTTCATTTATAAAGTCAAGTAAACGCAGCCTTATTGAATTTTGAAACTTAGCATGCACATGTAGATGTAATGTTCACAAAAATATTGACTCAATGAACATGCAAAGGACTCGATGGTGAATGACTGGAATGGTGATTTAGGGAAGTACCAAGGGCGGGAGTCTAAACTATGGTTAAAGCACTTAGGTGAATGGAGCAGTACGCCCTACAATCTTAAAACTCACTCGATACTTGCCCAAAAGAGATTCTGCTTGAAGTAGCACTTCCCTAATCTCTTAAGTTTATCCCAGTCCCGTACCATTAACCCAAGTCTGTTTTTATCCTTGACTTAAAAGCTCAAACCCGAACAGAAATCTGTTTGCCTAAAATTCTGCCCCTCTTAAGTCTCAAGGCTTAAAAATTAGGGAAAACTCATCCAAATTGAATTTCGCTCGAAAGATCATTTCCCTAACTCCCTATAGCGTCCACCAGCCCTTACCCCTCTCCAAAATCTAGCCTCTAACCCGGTTGCATCACCACATTTGGGTCTCACCACAATATATCGCCTAAAATTCCACCCAATCAATGTCTAAATCAAAGTAATCCAATTTATCGTGCAAAAATCAAAGTAGACCCAAATTCCCGAATCAACCCACCCAATGTCTAAAAATATATAGGATTTTCTCAAATTTCAGAAGAAAACGAGCATCCATTTGCCATAAACCCAATTCAGCAAGAAAAAAACAGAAGAAAGGAGGAAATCAGAGATACATACCTGCTACAGAGGATCGTCTACTCCATTCTGAAATTGCAGCGGCACCATTTCATCTTAGAGAGAGTTTTCGGTTGATAGAGAAACAAAACGATGGAAAAATTGAAACGAATGTCGGTGTATTCAATCCAGAGTTTTAATGACTTTTAGTAACTTTTTAAAATGATAGACTTTTGTGGAGTTGATGGATTTTTATTAACTTTTATAAAATCTCACGGATTTACAAACAGATTTTCATGTATTCTTTGTAGACTTTTGCAGGACTTTTATAGAGATTTGTAAACTTTTCATACAATTACATGAATTTGTATTTTAAATATATCTTTTTTTTTCTTTGAAGTAATAATTTTTTGACATAAATAATATCTTTATGGAAAAATTACAAATTTAGTCATGTATGTTTGACACTTTGCGATTTTAGTTCTCTATATTTTCACGTTTTAGTTTTAGTCATTCATGTTCTATTTTTGGCAATTTCGGTCTTTTTAATTCAAAAATGCTTACGTGACACTGTACATGTCAGCTCCACATCAGCATTGAATTTGTGTCACGTTAGCGCCACGTCGAAAAAAGATTAAAATTGCCGAAAAAATTAAGATAGCGGTTTGCGATTTTGGTCCTCTATGTTTTCACATTTCAGTTAGTCCTGCATGTTTTATTTTTGGCAATTTTGGTCCTTTTATTCAAAAATGCTTATGTGACACTGTACACGTCAGCTCACATCAGCATTGAATTGATGCCACGTAAAAAAAGACTAAAATTGTCAAAAAAAAAAAAAGATAACGGACTAAAATTAAAATATGAAAATATAAAGGACTGAAATCGCAAAATGATAAACATACAGGACAAAAAAAATATTTTTTCCTAAATTTATTTGAATTTTTTTTTAATTTATTGATGAAAATGGATTTCATTTATTTTAAATGTATATATATATATTATTGTAACAAAATTATAAACTAAAAACTTTGCGATTGTGTAAAATTATTTTTAAAAAAAAATATATGATAACTTATAAATTATTTTATTAATTATATCATAAAAATTTATTTGTTTTTTTATCATGTCTATTATCCGCTATTCAAATATTTGAATTAAATCATATTATAATTTATTGAATCATATATTATTATCATTAAATATTATAATTATTGATATAAATCATATATTAAAAAGCACAAAATATTTGGAAAATTTTAAATTTTTAAATAATATTTTTTCTTTTGATTTTTGGAGAAGAACGAAAAAATAATATATAGGAGAGAGTGAGATAGAGAGGGGTGAGATAGTGAAGAGAGAGAAAATGTGAGAAAAATATATAAATTATGGGTTTTATAAGTTTAGAAATCCATCCAAATCTTTGGGTTAGACCAAAGACATTTTTTTACAAAATATAGTTGTACCTTAAGCATTAATGTTTGTATGTCCATGATTTTTATGGAGTTATTAAAAGTTCATTGACATTTTGAATAACACTAGACTTTTATAGAGTTTTTAAAAATCAAGGTTGAATACCACTTGACTTTTAAAACTCTAAAAAAGTTTATTTTGAATACCACAAAACTTCTATAGAATTTATAAAAGTCATGATTGAATACCACTAGAATTTTAAAATTCATAAAAGTCATTAATTCTTCGGATTGAATACACCCCCGAAAGTTAGGGATTTCAATTTGGGGTTTGGGGCTTTTACAGCGCGTGACTGGAACGACGTGAGCTATTCTGTTAGTTTTAACCCGCAAATAGACGGAATGACTAAACCGGGAATTTTTGGGAAATATTTGGAAAAAAACCGAGAACATAAAAATATTTAAGACTGAATCGAAAATATGTCCAAATATTTAAAACTGAACCGGGATTTTCCAAAATATATCCATCCAAATGCAATTTATTTGCATGGACCTGATCCAAATAAGGCCCACTTGGGAGTCGATTAATATGAATCTGGACCACCTTGTTAAAGCCCAATGACAATCTCCAATCCAGATCGATTTCAATGAGCTGTCCAAATTATTATTAATAAATTTAAAATAAATATTTCCCCCGAATTCAAAACAAACCTGTCCCCTCTGGCCCTCTCCTATGCTCAACGGCTACCTCTCTCTCCACGAAAACCCCCCCTCCCCTCTTCTCCATTTTCCGTTCAAGAAATGAAGCATTTCATGATGCCGCGAAGCCAAATCTTGAGAGAAAATCACCCTGAAACTGCGGTCAATGCTCCACTATCTTCGTCCCCAAACCCCAAATCGAAGCCCGGCACACCCAACCCTAGCAGCCGGAAGCACAAATCATCGTCCAAAGAGAATGCGCAGCCGATAAATTCAGATCTTAACGTTACGTCCTCCCCTTCGTCTGTGTCTGCGAAGTTGAAGAGTCCGCTTCCGCCCAGGCCGCCCCTCAAGCGCAAGCTCAGCGTGGAGTCTGCTGCTGCGGCTTCCGCTTTGGAGAACGGCCTGGTGCCTGTGAATTGCTCGGATTCTGGGGTTAAGGTGAATTGTTTTTTCTTTCTTGTCTTTAGATGAGTTGAACTGCGAACTGCATCATTTGTTGTCCGATCTTTGTTGAGGCGGCTTTAACACTTTTTTGTTGACCAAATTAAGGTTTTTGTGGTATGAACAATTTCTGATTTGACGTAGTCAGTGAGAATAATCTGGCACTTGTTTTCACCTTTTTGATTTTAGGCCTACTTAAATTGAGGGTAATGACTCAAACTAGTTGATGATGTTCTTACTTCGTGATGTTTGTCTCATTTTTTAAGTTTTGATTTTTTTTTAGCGAAAACCTAGGTTATGTACAATTATTTGTTCTGGACTCTTCTGGATTCACTGGATTTCATTCAGGCTGCTGTATATAATACAATATAGGACTACTGTAGTTGTAGGTTCCAGATAACATTAACTCCAAATACGATCTGAAATATCAGTTGACTCCACTTTGATTTTTTTTCATCCCTCAAAGAATCCCAAATGTCTGTTCCACATGATGGGGTTCAATTGATGGAATTCAGCCCTGGCCAATATGTTTTTAACATGGTTTGTTTCAAAATCTCCGTCTTCTGACAAAATTCTTATCAGTTCAATAGTTCACGGTAATTTTATGTAAACATGTGATTTAGGTAATAGTCCGAGTGAGACCACCAAATAAGGATGAAGAAGAAGGGCTGCACGTGGTTCAAAAAATTGGAGATGATTCTTTATCAATAGCAGGACAAACCTTTACATTTGACTCGATTGCAGATATTGAGTCAAACCAGGCAAGACACCTCACTTTTTACCAATCTTTAATTGTATAAACATTTTTCGCAAGATAACAAATGAAATAAGTTACTCATATTTTGTGAATATCTTTTTCAGATGGATATTTTCCAGCTCGTGGGTGCACCACTTGTTGAAAATTGTCTCGCTGGGTTTAACAGCTCTGTATTTGCTTATGGACAGGTATATCATTCAGTAATGGATTTTGCCATGGTACTTGAGTGATTTGTAAAAATACATGTAACAGAATTACATGCACATGGAAGAATTTCAGCAATTATTTCTTCTATTTTGTATTGAAGATAGCATGTCCATAATTTGATATAACAGACTGGGAGTGGCAAGACATACACTATTTGGGGTGCATCAAATGCCTTTTTGGAAGAAGATCAAGAAGGGTTAGCGCCACGTGTTTTCCGCAGGCTCTTTGAACGGATTGATGAGGTATTTAACTTTCATATACTAATAAATTTCTTGTCTAAAATCTAAACTGCTTGGTAGTCTAGCAATTTTAGCTTTATGATTATGATATTTTTAAATTTTTTTTTATGCTTTTTATCTTTTCCTTGTAGGAGCAAGTCAAGCAAGCCGACAGAAACCTTGTGTTCATGTGCCGCTGCTCTTTCCTCGAGGTAGGTGTCATGTATCTTTTTTGTGCTATTTTTACTTTTCCATGCCTTATGTTTCATTATTTTTCTACTGGTTACATTGAACATTGTGCTGACAGATTTACAATGAACAAATAACTGATTTATTGGATCCAAGTCAAAAAAATCTCCAGGTAAAAGAACGGAATATTTGCTGCATTTATGGTTGTATCCAATGGATGTCCTCTTCAAATATATATAATTGATTAGCTTAGTTTTTATCTCGTTTCAGATCAGAGAAGATGTTAACAGTGGTGTTTATGTGGAAAATTTAACAGAGGAATGTGTCTCCTCTATGAAGGATGTGTCACAACTTTTGATAAAGGTTTGGCCAATTATTCTTCTCTTTAAAAAATGCATAAACAGGTACTTCTCGATTTTGGGAGTACTACAGTTCATGCCTATTTAGGAAAGGGTTGATTTTTCTTAATTTCTACACACGAACTGGATACGCATATGTTCGCTTGCATTGTTGCATGCAAAGTTAATTGCTTCAGATTACAAACACTGATAAAGAGCTTATCAGCTTGTGCATGTTGTAGAATGCTTCTAAAACTTCCCGTGAATATTTCAAATCTTTTAAGTAGGCGTAGATTCAAAATTCAGTCAAAGATTTTTCAATGTTATGTGGCTCAATTTGTATGTGTTATGGCCCAGGGATATTGAGCGGGTTATGGGACGATTAACGGGTCTGTCGTTTAGATCGGTGATCTTTTTAGAGGATTTAAGCCCCTTTTTCCCTATTGTGATAATTGTGCTAAGGGCTCGTTAAGAGAGAACACTATGATCTCGTAATACTCTTTTAAAAGAACTTTCTTGATATTTTATTCATCATAATATGCTGGAATTTATACAGAAATTCTGACACTCATAAATAGAAAGTTCTCCTAGACTTAGGACCCTAATTTATTCTATGATACCGGCAGATCTGCTAAAATCAAGACTCCTTATTCTACTACCTAATTTATTCCCCGATTCTAGTGAATTACTTTATTTGAAAGCAGCTAAATAAGTAAAGTAGGCTGTTAGACCATTACAGTATGACTGCTGGTTTCAAAATTTACATAATACACGTGTATCTTGTGTTACATAAGATGTTTGATATGTTGAGATATGAAGATGATACATGATGATCCCTTCTCTAAAGTAGAAATCAGTTGAGGTTTACATAAATGTTTCGTGAAATCTGGTATGCGATGTGGTATAAAAAGGTAAAATATGCTGGCAATAACAAATATTAGAGGTGGATATGCATATGTTCGCTTGCATTGTTGCATGCGAAGTTAATTGCTTCAGATTAGAAACATTGATAAAGAGCATATCAGCTTCTGCATGTTGTAGAATGCTTGTAAAACGTCCGGTGAATATTTCAAATCTTTTAAGTAGGCGTAGATTCAAAATTCTGTTAAAGATTTTTCAATATTATGTGGCTCAATTTGTATGACTGCTAGTTTCAAATTTTACATAATACAAGTGTATCTTGTGTTACATAAGATGTTTAATATGTTGAGATATGAAGATGATACATGATGATCCCTTCTCTAAAGTAGAAATCAGTTGAGGTTTACATAAATGTTTTGTGAAATCTGGTATGCGATATGGTATAGAAAGGTAAAATATGCTGGCAATAACAAATATTAGAGGTGGATATGCATATGTTCGCTTGCATTGTTGCATGCGAAGTTAATTGCTTCAGATTAGAAACACTGATATAGAGCATATCAGCTTCTGCATGTTGTAGAATGCTTGTCAAACGTCCGGTGAATATTTCAAATCTTTTAAGTAGGCGTTGATTTAAAATTCAGTTAAAGATTTTTCAATGTTATGTGGCTCAATTTGTATGACTGCTAGTTTCAAATTTTACATAATACACGTGTATCTCGTGTTACATAAGATGTTTGATATGTTGAGATATGAAGATGATACATGATGATCCCTTCTCTAAAGTAGAAATCAGTTGAGGTTTACATAAATGTTTTGTGAAATCTGGTATGCGATATGGTATAGAAAGGTAAAATATGCTGGCAATAACAAATATTTGAGGTGGATATGCATATGTTCGCTTGCATTGTTGCATGCGAAGTTAATTGCTTCAGATTAGAAACACTGATAAAGAGCTTATCAGCTTGTGCATGTTGTAGAATGCTTCTAAAACTTCCCGTGAATATTTCAAATCTTTTAAGTAGGCGTAGATTCAAAATTCAGTCAAAGATTTTTCAATTTTATGTGGCTCAATTTGTATGACTGCTAGTTTCAAATTTTACATAATACACGTGTATCTTGTGTTACATAAGATGTTTGATATGTTGAGATATGAAGATGATACATGATGATCCCTTCTCTAAAGTAGAAATCAGTTGAGGTTTACATAAATGTTTTGTGAAATCTGGTATGCGATGTGGTATAGAAAGGTAAAATATGCTAGCAATAACAAATATTAGATTCAATTTGTTGACAGTCCTCTGATAAGCTTTGGTTGGCTTACTGCTATTTCGTGAGTTTCTTCATTGCACTTGACTTTTAATCAATGTAATATCTCATTTGCAAATCATGTAGGGATTGTCAAATCGAAGAACTGGCTCTACAAGTGTAAATGCTGAAAGTTCTCGCTCCCACAGCGTTTTTACTTGTGTTGTTGAATCGCGCAGCAAGGTAGTAGATTGGTTCATTGGAATTCCTTGCTCTTGGCCTTTCAAACTCATCCTATTATTATTTTCTCATTTGCAATTGTCGCACATCTATATGAATTATCAGGCATCTAATGGCTGAGTAATAAAGTATTTAGTTTTTATCATTTGCAATTGTTGCGCCATAAAGTATTTAGTTCTAGCAAGCTGGTTATTGAATTTATCAGGCATCTATATGGCTGAGGCTGAGTACATGCTATTTGTTTTAATTCACCAAATCATATCCTTATTCCTTACCAAATATCATATGTTACAGAGTGCTGCTGATGGTTTAAGCTATGTGAAAGTTAGCAGAATTAATTTTGTGGACCTTGCTGGATCAGAGAGACAGAAACAAACCGGTGCAGCTGGAGAACGCTTGAAGGAAGCAGGGAATATTAACCGTTCCCTTTCACAATTAGGGTATGGTTTTAAGTTATTGTTTTGCCCATTATTGAGTAGAGATATGAAAACGGAGAGATACTAATTGATCATGAGAGTAGCAATGCATTTCAGTTCTGTCATAGTTCACTGGATGATCCTTATTCCAATATTCGTTGACTGCCAATATACATCCGGTTGACATATGTCCCAAGTAGAGAGCTTATGAGTTTCAGATTGGAGTTATTTCTAAGAAGCATAAATTGTAACAGATATTGGTGTGAATCAGACAATGGAAAGTTTCATGTCTGGAATTCTTTATGATTTTCATGGAAAATTCAAAATTCAAACCGCTCTAAAAATTTAGTTGCATATAAATTTGATGAGATTTGAAACTGAATGTACAGTGTTTAAATAGATGGCATGACTGGAAAGCTTTAGTCTGTTCTATATCCTTCCTTCAGAGACCGCATGTTAACATGCTTATTTGTAATGCAGCAAACAATATTTTAAATTCATCTGAAACTTTTATTGACTATTTCTGAATCCAGTAGCTTCTCTTTCGAATAAATTTGACATGTTAATGAAAGTGAAGGAGAGATAGATGCATTATAGTAGAAATATAAATTGGCGGCCATTTCTTACTTGTTCATAAAGTAGGTGTTGGGGAAAAATGGTTAACTCAATGATTGAAACGTGGCATTTTTACTGTTCTATGGTTTCAAATATTTAAACATATTTGCCGATGATACAATTGATATCAGAGTCAATAAAACAGCAATTGTCGATGATTCAATTGATATCAAAGTCAACGCCAAATATTTGATTCCTATGAGTTGTAAGTTGGTGCAATTATTGGAAAGTGAATTGGTTAGAAATAATAATAATCACGGCAGTGATCAATACACGGTGCTTAGATTATTGTATGATTTCAAAAACTTTAGCTGCACCATTAATTCTAGTTGTAGTTTAAGGTAAAACGGCGAATAAACATGAGAAGTGCATGAGGTTCCAATGAGAAGTGCATGAGGTTCCATTGACTATTCATGTGGATTTTTTTTTCTAATTCTATGATTACTTAGGGAGATCTACAGGGGCCACATATTGCTTCCAATCTATCACTTGACTATCATGAAGAACTGCTGGTTTTAGAAATTGTAGTGATATTAATTCTCTGATTAGTTACAAACATTATGCTGCATGAATAACATGTAGACGATAAAGGAACACTCAGACTGTAATGTGATCGAGGCTTCTAAAACTTGCATGCTTATTTTGATGAAGTGGCTTCATCTTATTCTGATTTTTGCTGAATTTTTCATCTCTCAGGCATTGTTTTCTGATAAATTGAATTGAATATGAGCTTGTAAAATAGTTCAGCTATGTAGTCTTTACTTTTTTATCTGCTTTCTTTTATTCCATTTGACATTTTGATTGTACCTCTTGCTGATTTCATATATCTATGAAATTTTCAGGAACTTGATTAATATTCTTGCAGAAGTTTCTCAGACAGGGAAGCATAGACACATACCCTACAGGGATTCCAAGTTAACATTCTTACTGCAGGAATCCCTGGGTGGGAATGCCAAACTTGCGATGATATGTGCAGTTTCTCCATCTCAAAGGTTATATAGAAGCCATGTCTATAATTTTTGCTTTCTGATGCAGAAGCTATCCTTGTAACCCTGACTGAAATTATGTTCTATATTGCAGCTGTAAGAGCGAAACTTTCAGCACACTGAGATTTGCACAGCGTGCGAAGGCAATAAAAAATAAAGCAATTGTAAACGAAGAAATGCAGGATGATGTAAATGTCTTGAGAGAAGTTATACGACAACTGAAGGTAATTTTTTCGTATTTTTCTCTAGTTGGTAAGATTATAAATATTAAGATCCCCAACTCCTCGTGGAAAGAAAAACTGAATGCAATGTTCTCTTCATTACTTGACAGGATGAACTCCATCGAATGAAGACCAATGGCAATCAAACAGGCCAAAATGGTGCCTATGCAACTGGATGGAATGCACGGAGAAGTCTCAACCTCCTGAAATTTAGTCTCAACCGGCCATTGACATTGCCTCGTCTTGATGATGATGGAGATGCAGAAATGGAAATTGTGATGGAAGGTGAAGAAGTTGGTGAAGCAAATAAGAGTTCGGATGCTCATGAAATTGGATGTCCATGTACACAGTCCAGAGTTTCAAAAGACAGAAGTGTTGAGGAAGCTCGGTCTGAGATAAAAAATACATGTTCTGGTAAACAAGGTTACGATGATTTAGATGTTGATATGGATGATGAAGCATTTGAAACAGTTGATGAGGATAAAACTAAGCTCATTATTCATAGGCAAACTGAAAAAAACTCAGAGATGACACTTGACAATGGTTCTTGTGGGCCGAGGAAGTCGCTGCTGTCATGCCCCTCAATACAACTTTCTTCTGAACTTGAGAACACTCCTGAAAAGTCCATGAATTGTGCTGAAGATGATGGAGCTTCTATTCCCAGTATGATTCCTGATGATGTTTCCCTAATTCTGAAATCTCCAATTCCTAGTGTTTCTCCAAAATTGAATTGCAGCAGGAAAAGTCTTAGAACCTCGTCAACAGCATCAGCTTCTCAGAGTGTCACTCCTCAGAGGAGTAACTTTGAGGCTTCACAAGTATCCTTGGCAAAGCCTTCCAACAGCTTTTGTGCAAAATCTCTTTCTAATCGCAAAAATTGTTTTGCATCCAATGATCAATTGGCTTCCACTCTCCAGCATGGCATTAGAATAATTGAGAGCCAGCGCCTCAGTTCGGCCGTAAGAAGGTCATCGTTCAGATTCTCATGCATACCCCTTGAAGCAATGCCGGTTGTAAAAGTTGATGCAGGTGTTCAAACTATGTTTATTACTGAAGAGAAGTCCCTAGAAAATAATACACGAGAATCTGTGTGTCATGCATGCAAGGCCAGAAATTTACAGGAAGAGCTTATTGATGAAGATAATGGCCAGAATATGCAGCTAGTGCCAGCTAATGGATCACCATCACATCACGCGTTGAAGCAAGTTCCCAAAGTATATTTAAATAATAGCCATAAGCAGGATTTCTGTTTTCTTTCTATTTCTCTGTTCTTACATGTACTTATTTAATTTAAATTCAGGCAGTAGAAAAGGTCTTGGCTGGGGCAATTCGTAGAGAGATGGCATTAGAAGAGATATGCTCCAAACGGACTACCGAGATCATGCAACTTAATCGTTTGGTAGGTTTATCAAACCTTCAGACAACCAGCCATTGGACTTGCAAGTTATTTTGATGTTATTGACCTCTCTGAACATGAATACAGATCCAGCAATACAAACACGAAAGAGAATGTAATGCCATAATTGGTCGAACTCGTGAAGATAAAATTGCTCGCCTCGAGAGCCTGATGGATGGAGTACTGCCAACAGAAGATTTCATGGAGGATGAGCTATTATCACTAACACATGAACATAAGGCATGCGTTCGCTTCCTTTTTTCTTCTTTTTTTTTTTGGTTTTATGCAAACTGAAATATGAGAAGATAGTTCTGCTTATTATTCATTCACAATTTATTTTATATTTACAGATTCTTCAGGAACAATATGATAATCATCCTGATGTTTTGAGAACAAAAATCGAGCTAAAAAGAGTTCATGATGAAATAGAAAGATATCAAAATTTCTTTGACTTGGGGGAAAGGGATGTTTTGTTGGAAGAAATACAAGACTTAAGAACTCAACTACAATTTTATCTGGATTCGTCACATCCTAAGGCATCCAAAAGACAAACTCCTCTCCTGCAGCTAACACATTCGCTTGATTCGAAAGTGGCTCCCGCTTTGTGCACCATTCCAGAGCGGACTGAAAATTCTGAGGAGAAACTTCAGATGGAGAGAGTTCAGTGGACTGAAGCTGAGAGCAAGTGGATTTCCCTAGTAGAAGAACTCAGATTGGAGCTTGAAGCCAACCGATCTCTTGCTCAAAAGCAAAACCATGAATTAAATATGGAGAAGAAATGCTCGGAAGAGCTTAAAGAAGCAATGCAGATGGCAATGGAGGGCCATGCACGCATGCTTGAACAATATGCAGAGCTTGAAGAGAAGCACATTCAATTGCTAGCAAGGCACAGGAGGATTCAAGATGGAATCGATGATGTCAAGAAAGCAGCGTCTAAGGCAGGGGTGAGAGGTGCTGAATCTAAATTTATCAATGCACTAGCAGCAGAAATTTCGGCATTAAAAGTGGAAAGGGAGAAGGAGAGGCGATATTTTAGGGATGAAAATCGAGGGCTTCAAGCACAATTGAGGGATACTGCTGAAGCTGTCCAGGCGGCTGGGGAATTACTTGTGAGGCTTAAAGAGGCAGACGAAGCTGTAACTGCTGCCGAGGTACATTTATACATCATGCAGTGTTTGCATTTTTAGTTTATCTTCCGTATTTCCATAATCTCATTTCAAAATTCAAACAAATTGAGCGACAAACTGCTGTCATATACTTCTTTGATCTCAAATTCAAACATTCTAGCCCCTCCAAATTTTGAAGCAGCTTACCAAATTCAATATGATAAAATAATTCCATTTTTATTAATACGGAATGGCCTAAGGAGCATGAATCCCTTTGGCCCATTCAAGCTTCAATTCACAGTCATTTTGGAAGTATAATATGAGATCTCCCTTATTTTAATTTAGATAATGTTACATTCAAAACCAGTATAGTCATTACCTGATATTGAATTTGTGCCATGCATATCACATAAATTCTTGACCTACTGTTTTTCAGGCATGAAGGTCAAAAAACAATTCATCACGTATGCTTGGTGCTGTGTAGAAATATATAAATCAACTTGGTTGCCAAAATCGTTTGCACTACTTTATTTGGAATATTTTCATGCTTTCCACTTCTCATTGGTTCTGAATCATATTCCAAAGGACTTTCAAGGCTATCTAGAATTCAGAGCACTGTTTGAGGTGCAAGCTCCAGTTTTTAAGGCATAATCTCAAAAATTTGACACTGTCCTCTATAAATGAATCATAAGACTGTTGGTGTGGATGGGAAAAATGACCAGAAAACACCATGCCCTTGAAACACAATAAACTCTCACTCCATACATGAACGAGAATGTTGGTAACTATCCAAGTTGCCTTAACATCTGGAATTATGCTGTTAAGACTAGATAGCATGTGATTTTGTTTATAGTTTGTGGTTTGTTAGGTTTGATACTTAGATACTAAATTGAAATGATCAGGTGCTAGCTCTTTGTGGTCGAAATGGCTTGCATTTCTACTCAAATGTTAAACATATGGCGGAAATTTGTCTTCTTTAACACTAGTTTTTGGTTATGAAATATTGCAATCTCATTATTTGTTGAAAATATTTGAACGTAATTTTTATAGAAACTTTTGAAGACACTTTGTTATAATATTTGTTTTTTGAAAGAAATTGCCAAAATGTTTCCTGCATGTCGATAAAATTCACATTCTTGCAGAAGCGAGCTTTGATGGCGGAACAAGAGACTGAAATGGCTTACAGAGAGATAGACAAATTGAACAAATTGATTGCAGCCCCTTACAAAGAAGAATTTTCCGCCAAAAGCCAAGAAAACAATGGTGATAAGAATTGGCAAGAGGAATTTGCGCCATCTTATGATGTCGAAGAAGAGCCTCCTTCATGGTTCTCTGGCTATGACCGTTGTAACATTTAAAAAGTACTTCACAATAACCGTTTGTGATGTGTCCCATTGTTGTGTTGTATGTATTACGAGTCTCCCATACATAGCAAAACATTGTTCTTTTATCATCTTCGAAACGTATAGTTGACCCTCACCAACTGTGGGTGCTGGGTAATTTGTGTTTGCTTGCATCTATTCTGAGTTATCTGGTCATTGAATCACCAAAGCTTCGCTATATGAAAAATTTACCTCACGATTTGATTGCAAGAGTTGAATAGCAAGCTCTAAATCTTCGCACCATCTGTTTTTTGAAGAACAAATAACATATATTAGCATACAAGTCTTCTCCCGCTATGATGTTAGATATCAAATGACTCCAATTGAAAATGCAGAATATCAGAATGTTTATTGAACATATAATACACTTTGCTACAACACTAAAACACTGACTGAAATGGAAGTGGTCATAGTTGCTGTTGGAATGGTGACACTATTATTTGCGAGCTGTGAAATTCTACGGCAAATGGTCATTCTTATTATCTTGTTTTCCATCAAGTTGATTGAACATTACTTGATTGGCTATATTAACATCAAGATGGTTAGCATATAAGTCTCTATATTTAATGTAGTAGAACAAATGGATATAAAATAAATGTATGTATGTATGTATGTATGTATGTATGTATGTATTTTGCAGCAAGTATTGTCTATTAGCAATAGATAAGGGTGGACCAAGTGTGAAAGACAAATGGGGACACGGTGATGGATCTGAAAGAAGAAACAATGATGTTAACTACCTCAAGATCATTTATTTCTTTGGTTTGGATGTCAAGAAATTGTTGGGACAATGCTCAAGTGGCTCAAAGCTAACGTGCTAACTTGTAAAAAGGCAAAAGACAGTCCACAAGTACTTCAATATTTTGGCAGCCTTATTGTAACAAAATCTACATCATTTCATGGAGACCATAAAACAGGTAGCTTGTGGCATTGTCTTCTCTGACATATATCTATACTTGAACTAATATGTGTGGACCATTTTACCCACAAGTTTATTATTATTATTATTATTTTTTTTGGCTTGGAAAACAAGATATGAATTCTGTCCTCACCCATTTATTGGCCACTAGAATTTGGGATTTATCTTTTTAAGAAAAATAAAAAATTCTTTTATCGTAGGGAAACAAGAAAATAACCTTTTATAGAGCATAAATTCAGTGGGGCGAATGGGGTGTGAAAGTGACTTGAATGGAATAGCAGCCATTGGTTCAAGAATCATTATGCAAAGGATCAACAACATGAGGAAGCATTTTTTAACTTCAAATCAAGGATAGGAAAGTATTGACTTGGAATGATCTTTAGGGAATAATTTACTATTAGTGTAGCATAATCTCATCAAGATTCGAACAACGAAACAAGTTCAATGTATGATCCCTAGGAGTACTTTTATAAAATTCAAGTTTATGTTGAAGTATTGCATGTAAACTAATATTTTGCATGTCACGAGAGTTACTTTAAGGGTCGACACTAAGATGGATGGATGGTGGTATTATAAAATTATAAAATTTAATATCGGTTAGATGCTAGATTATTGAAAGGGCACTTTCGACCAAATACATTAATCAATAATATTGGCCCGTTTTTCTATACAATTTAAGCGGGTTAGGTTGAAAAATAAAGTTTGGTCTAAACGAGCCAACCCACACGGGTAGTGGGCTTGGAAAAAAAAAATTATTACTTTTTTTTTACTTTATGGTGATATATGCATTTTTTTTAATGAAATTTGTGAAATTTTTTATTAATTAGTTTATATAATTTTACATTAATTAAAATTTTTATTAATATATATCTATTATTATTTATGAAATGAAATGCAATTTATAATTAATTATAATACTTTTTTATTTTATTTATTTAATTAATTTTATTTGTAGTGAGCCAGTCTGTGGGCCCGCCTTAGGTTGAGTCGGATTGGATTGTGGATTTTCAGCCAATGTTGGGTCGGATTGGATTGAGGATTTTCAGCTGCGGAGATGGTCGGCCAGCCCGCTTTCGACCCGCCAAACGGTGGGTTTTTGGTTGGTCGACTCGTCCCACCATGGATTGGTCCTTCAAACAGCTCTATGAAACGATATATGCGCTAACCTACAACCATGGACTTTTGCGTGTAGGTCCAAAATCCGTTGAACCGCAAATCATAATCCAATTTTCGAATCCTAACCAATTCATAAGTGGTTTTTATGATTCCAAGCATTGAATGATTCTATTTTCATGATCTTTTGAAGGAAAATTATAGATATAAAAGCCTAGATCATAAGGACTTTCGACTCTTCAAGTTGATGGTTAGGAATCTTAGGACTTAGGGTTTTGGAAAAGGACAAGGCTACCTCCAATGTGTACGTATATATATACATGTGTGTGTGGTTTTTTTTTTAAAGTAATCAATGAGATTTATATGTTTAATAAGTCCATATAATTCATAACTTTTTCTTTTTTAGGTTATAATATTATAGTAAATGGATTTATATTAATTGTATCAAAAAAATATATTTATGTCGTGTTTTCCTATGTCGGGTAAGTGCACGTAGAAAATTTAAACGGGCCCAATTTTGTTTTTGTTTTTGTTTTTTTTCAAAATTAAGTTGATATTGTAGTTTGGTAAATAGGAAATCATATTATAAATATAAAATATATTTACCATTTTTTTTTATTTTTTCGGAAACGTTACAATGTATTTTATAATAAATGAAAATGATGAGATATAAATATTCTAATACAATTACATATCATCAATTAAAATTTTTTATGATATAAATTGAGGGGTATCTAAATTGAAAAGTAGAAAATTGCTTTTTAGGTCCTACAGCTCATTATTTTGGCCATATATGTTATCAAATGAAAGTTTAGCCCGCTATATTTTTTTTCTTTCAATTTTATCCCCTTTTTTTACTTGGTTTTGAGGTATAACTAATGCAGAGTCGATGTAGTTCTCACATATACGGTGTTACATCAACATTCAAATTAAAAAAATGTTAAAAAAATTACAGAACTAAAATTAAAAAAATGTTAAAAAAATTACAGAACTAAAATAAAAATTGGATAACATAGAGGACGAAAAAATATTAAGTAAAAAAAAAATATAGAACGTACATCTAACACTGCGGGTCAAACCTAGCACATTGGTCTAAATCCTACGTCTACTAGTTCGCTCTACTGCGACTACAATGAAAATATCCATCCATCACTAAATAAGCTTTAAAATCCTTAATTAAGCTATTTAATATTCCTAAATATTTTTAGGAGACCATAGCTATACCTGCGTCCTGTTGGAAAACGCGGCTCTCAGATCAATCGGTATTGATACCCGGTGCAGCGGAAGTTTAAAATTTTGTATGGAACAATTCCATAGTGTGGGTATCAATCCTTTTACGATTAAATTATTTGTGTGTGTAAAATTAAATAACTATTATTAAATTTTACCTTCAATCTCGAAGCGAGATTATTGGACACCACACAGATTTCTCTGCGCTTCTTGTATCTCCCTGGAACTGATGAACAAGCTTTCCTTCAATCAGGTCCACGAATAGAGGTTTAATCCCTCTGATAGATTGCACTAGAAAATCTATCATAAGTTTTCTACGAAGAGAATAAACGAATTTGATTCGCTATTCCAGACTGCAATTCAAAATCACAGACCGGAATTTCTCACGCAGAGAAGGGAGGGGGGCGGCCGAATTTCTTTTGAGAGAGAGCTAGGGTTTTCGATTTTCTGTCTCTCAAATTATCACCAGTTGTGTGTAATTTCTGTACTGCAATAACTTATTTATAATGCAGGCCACTAACACCTTAGGACCCATTAGTCATAAGTTGAGGCCCGACAAGCAAAGCCCGCATGTTCAGAAATTAATATAAAATTCATCGTGACTCCGATTGATAAACCGATTTTACCAATGTGCACAGAAACCATTTCTGCACATTTTAAAGTCAAGATAAATTTTCCTGAATCCGAATTCAGTGGTTTCCAAAAATGTACATCCCTATGTCATTTTAGGAAATCCTACTCCCTTACTCTTATTTAAGAAGTCCAACTTCTTTATTCATTAAATTTAACTCTTTAAATTTAACTATCTCAACGGGGATTAAAACTCCATTACACTGTGTGACCCTCAATGGTTCAGGGATACAGCTAGCCGTGGGCTCACAACTCCTTGTGACTCGGAACAACGATTTTCGAGTTGCCCAACGAATCATGGTAAAGCGCCTAGCAACATCGCCCCATGATTCCCTAGGTATCACTGATAGTGCCTACAAGAACCAGTAGATTTTGGTTAGCGTACAGTACGGTCCCTTCATCCATATATCCCGATCGAATCAACAACCATTGGTATATCGAGAGTCGCTCAAGATTCGATAACTATGCAATATATCTTGAAGATCAAATTAGTGACATCGCATGTGCTACTAAGAAACCATTTCTTAAATCACATCAAGTACTCTGGCCAGAGATTCGTCACACTAATATCTCCTCAGATCGCATAGGATATCCACACTCGCAAGTATGTGGTGAATCCTTGACAACAATGCATCGACTCCTATATGTGTTGTAACTGTACCCAATCCCGACACCTGATGACCCCCATAGAGTCGGTAAACGAGTCAAAGCACAGTACTAGCATATAGAGTCTCCATGATGTTTCAAGTAGTAAGGACTAATGGTGTACAACCAAAACCGCGGACTTTATCCACTCGATAAGTGATAACCACTTGGAAAGTCCGGATAGGGTAGTTCGATTATTCATCCTATGAATATCCATTTGCATGCTTCGAACATCTCCATGTTCCCTACCAATGAAACGTGGTACTCCGCATCGCAAATGCTAGTCTCAAACTCGAGCGATCCTTATCCTTATTATCGGACGGCTCAATCGACTAGGAACAGTTTAGAATATACAGTGACTATAAGATGTATTTCATGATAGACATCCCCATGTTCTACCACATCTTACATACACTATAGTATATTCAAGGTCTTTATTAAAACAACAATAGTATATCACAATATAACAATATGAAGAAAGATAAAGTTATTGCCATTAATAAAAGTGTAAATTATATTAAACAAAAGATTGTTTTTTACAAAGAGTCATCAAAGCCCATAGCCACAAGTTGGCTCACTGGGCACCCACTCTTTCAATCTCCCACTTGCCCTATAGCCAACTAGTCATACTACGTAGACCCATTGCTTCGCGATGTTTGTCAAACAATGGTCCTGGCAAGGGCTTAGTAAGTGGATCAGCGATATTGTCTGCAGAGGCCACTCGTTCGACAGTGATGTCTCCTCTTTCCACAATCTCCCGGATGATGTGGTATTTTCTCAGTACGTGTTTGGATCTTTGATGAGACCTTGGTTCCTTTGCTTGAGCAACGGCACCCGTGTTGTCACAGTACACCGGGACTGGACCAACAAATTCAGGAATGACGCCCAACTCTTGGACGAACTTCCTCATCCAAACGGCCTCTTTAGCAGCAGCTGATGCTGCAATGTATTCAGCCTCAGTGGTGGAATCCGCTGTGGTGTCCTGCTTGGAACTCTTCCAAGAGACAGCACCGCCATTGAGCATGAACACAAATCCAGAGGTTGACTTCGAGTCATCCATGTCACTTTGGAAGCTAGAGTCGGTATAGCCTTCCAATTTCAGTTCTCGTCCTCCATATACCATGAACATATTCTTAGTCCTTCGTAAGTACTTAAGAATGTCCTTCACGGCTTTCCAATGCATTTGACCAGGATTAGCCTGATATCTTCTCGTGACACTCAGAGCAAATGCTACATCCGGTCTGGTAGATATCATCCCATACATGATACTACCTATAGCTGACGCATATGGTACATGTGTCATATTCTCTATCTCTGCATCAGTCTTGGGACACATAGACTTGGATAAAGAAACTCCATGACACATGGGTAGATGTCCTCTCTTGGACCCATCCATTGAAAACCGTTTCAATATGGTGTCGATGTAGGTTGATTGAGTGAGTCCTATCATTCTCTTAGATCTATCTCTATAGATCTGTATCCCAAGAATGTAGGATGCCTCACCCAAATCCTTCATCGAGAATCTACCTGATAACCATATCTTTGTTGACTGCAACATCCCTACATCATTCCCAATGAGTAGGATGTCATCAACATAAAGTACTAAGAATGTCACAGCATCCTTAACTACTTTCTTGTACACGCACGGTTCCTCCGGGTTCTTGATGAAACCAAAATCTTTTATTGTTTCATCAAATTTCTGGTTCCAACTTCTTGATGCTTGTTTTAGACCATAAATTGATCTCTGAAGCTTGCATACCTTATGCTCGCTTCCCATGGATGTGAACCCCTCCGGCTGCTTCATATAGATTTCTTCCTTAATGTCTCCATTAAGAAAAGCAGTCTTCACATCCATTTGCCATATCTCATAGTCGTACCATGCAGCTATGGCAATAAGGATTCTTATGGACTTGAACATTGCAACTGGTGAAAAGGTTTCATCATAGTCAACTCCTTGTCTTTGAGTGTAACCTTTCGCCACCAATCGCGCCTTGTAGGTCAATACCTTACCATCAGGCCCAAGCTTTCTCTTGTAGATCCATTTACACCCTATTGGAACAATTCCATCGGGAGGATCTACTAAAGACCAAACTTGGTTTGTATGCATCGAATCTATTTCCGACTGCATAGCTTCAAGCCATAAATTTGAATCCGCATCAGAAATTGCTTCCTTGAAGTTTCTTGGATCACATCCAACATCGGGTTCATCTTGATCCCCTTCAAGAAGAAGACCATATCGAATAGGAGGTCTAGAAGTCCTCTCGGATCTTCTAGGTGCAGGCGTGTCCAGCAATGGTTCCTGAGGTGTAGGATCGTTATTTTGTATTTCGGGTTCTTCTCGAATTTCTTCGAGTTCCATCATCTCGCCTTTCTTATCCAATAAGAACTCCTTCTCCAAGAAGGTGGCATTCCTTGAAACAAACACCTTTGTTTCAGCAGGATAATAGAAATAATACCCGATTGAATTCTTCGGATACCCTACAAAATAACATAAGCTGGATCGACTATCCAACTTATCTCCCACTGTCCGCTTCACGTAAGCAGGACATCCCCAAATCCTCAAGTACGAATACTTAGGAGCTTTGCCATTCCATAACTCGTATGGTGTTTTGTCCACTGCTTTAGTGTGGACGTTGTTCAACAACAATACCGCCGTTTCAAGCGCATAGCCCCAAAACGAAGGTGGAAGCTCAGTGAAGCTCATCATGGATCGAACCATGTCCAACAAAGTTCGATTACGACGCTCCGATACACCATTCAGCTGTGGTGTCATAGGAGGAGTCCACTGAGAGAGAATCCCATTCTCTTTCAGATAGTCCAAAAACTCGGTACTCAAGTATTCTCCACCTCGATCCGATCGAAGTGCTTTAATACTTTTACCTAGCTTGTTTTCTACTTCAGCCTTGAATTCTTTGAACTTTTCAAATGCTTCAGACTTATATTTCATTAAATATAAATACCCATACCTTGAATAATCATCAGTAAAGGTAATGAAGTAGGTGTGGCCATATTGAGTCCCAACTCTAAATGGACCACAAACATCTGTATGGATCAAATCCAACAGATTTTGACTACGCTCAGGTTTCCCCTTAAAAGGAGATTTAGTCATTTTTCCTTTTAGGCAGGATTCACAAGTAGGTAGAGAGTTAATATCAGACATATCAAACATGCCCTCTCCCACTAGCTTGTTCATCCTCCTTGAGGAAATATGACCTAGTCTAGCGTGCCAAAGGTTTGCCGGGTTTTGACTATCGATTTTCCTTTTGTTTGTTGTCGCCGGTTTATCAACATAATTTATTGGAACGTCTTTTAGTTTTAAGTTGTATAGATCGTTTTCAAGTTGTCCATTTCCAATCAAACATTCATTCTTGTAAATATTGCAAATCTCATTCACAAAATTGCAAGAATAACCATCTCTATCTAGCATAGAAACAGAAATAATGTTTTTAATTAAATCCGGAACAAATAAAACATCTCTTAAAAATAACTTAAAACCGTTCTGCAAAATTAAACAAACATCTCCAATGGCTGTAGCTTCAACTCTGGAACCATTCCCGAGCCTCAGCTGGGTCTCACCCATTCTAAGCCTGCGACTTCTTGTCATCACCTGCAAATCATTGCAAATGTGAGATCCACATCCGGTATCCAATACCCAAGAAGTAGTATTAAGTGAAATGTTTATTTCAATATAGAACATACCCTTTGCAGTTCCCAACTGCTCTAGATATTCCTTGCAGAATGACCGGGCTTCTTGCAGTAATGGCAAACATCCTTGGATTTTCCATTGTTTGAAGCCTTTGTCTTGTGCTTCTTCTCGGGTTCGACTTTCTTGGGTGGGGCAGAACGTTTCTTACCCTTCGTACTTGGCCCCTTCTTAGCAGAAGATGAGGAGCCCACCAAGAAAGCTGGTTTATCCTTCTTTAGTGTGGATTCATATGTCACAAGCATATTGACCATCTCTTCAAGGGTGGCCTCTATCTTGTTCATATTAAAATTTACCACAAATCCGTCAAACGAAGAAGGAAGAGACAGAAGCAGTAAATCCACATTGAGTTCATGCTCCAACACCAAATCAAGAGTTGCTAACTTCTGTATGAGCCAAATCACTCGTACCCCATGATCACGGACCAAAGTCCCTTCACGCATGCGACACGTCATTAGCTCCTTAACAGTAGCGAACCTTTCAGCCCTCGATTGAGCCCCAAAAAGTTCCTTGAGTTGAGCGTGAATGTCAGCAGCATTCACGGTGTCCTCAAATCGCCTCTGGAGTTCATCAGACATCGAGGCTTGCATATAGCATTTGGTCTTGATGTCATGGTCCCACCATGCATCAAGTTTGGCCAATTCCTCCGGACTTACGTCAGCTGGTGCTTCCTTCGGAGGTGATTTCTCTAACACTTAGAGCATCTTCTCCGAAGTCAAGACAATCTTCAACTTCCGGAACCATTCCGTATAGTTTGCGCCAGTCAACTTGTTTTGTTCGAGGATCGAGAATAATGGATTACGCGAATTCATTGTATGAAATACTGAAAAGAAAAACAGACATATATCAATGATTGTTTAAGCAATTTACTAAGACATAAAATAGGCGAATTTAAGTTTATGAATCTCACTCCCACTATTTTAACGATTTCACTACCCTCTAGTGAAAACGGAAAACTTTTTCCTTAGTGAGAACATGGAGTCCAATTGACAAACTTATGGTCCCGAATAATATCAGCCAACCATAATTCTCAAAAGGTAGAGCCCAATTGCTTCCAAAGCAACCCCCATGTATTTACCTCATGTCCAATAAGGGCCCAATAATATGACGCCGTTTATAGTGACATGTCAAGATGACCCATCAATATTAAGTTGTGATGGACGGTCGCCATGTGGATCCCCCAATAATATGAGCCGATCCCATGAGAGTTCCACCCAACTTACAACATGTGTCGATCCAATGTACAACTTTCCGACGGACGGGCCCCCCCAATAATATGAGCCGGACCGTATCCGCGGGTAGCATCACATACATTGACCGTTGATGGAAGGTAGGAACATTTAAACAAATTTAAATTTCCTTTATTTATCTTGATATCAATTTTAAATCATATTTAAAATGAGGGATTTTTAATTATGAAAATTTGTCTCATCATTTTTCAATTTATTGTAATTATGTCTAAAACATGCATACAATCATAATATCATATATTATATATAGGATGATCGATTCCATTTCTAATTGACTCGTGGTTGCCAATCACGAGTCTTAGTCCAATCCTAGGTAATATGCAGTATGCAATGCAATCCTATTACATTAGCTTCCAATTTACATTTCTTCGTCTTTATTGTCTGCTGGGCCCACCATCTTCAAATCTTGATCTCCCACTAAATCTAATGTATTTACAATAAATAGCAATGACAAGTAGGGGATACATTTTAGGGGTGGGAACGGGCCGTAAACCAAGCCCACTTTTATTACATATGACATTCATATTGGGCCATAAACCAGGCCCATTAATAAAACCAACAACAATAAAACAAATGTAAATTCCTAACATACACCTACAAAATTGGTCATGGCAATCGATCATCCTTATCCAATAACATTTAATTCAAAATTAATTTATTGGATATCATGCATATGGCAATTTAAATTTAAACAGGATAAAATCATATTTTACATATAAAATCATATTTTACATATAAAATCATATTTTACCTTTTATTAAATAAAATCATATTTTATCTACAGAATCTAATTTTATAGATAAAATCATATTTTACTTAATATATACATAAGATCAAATCTTATCATCAATTGTACCAAAAATAATTGATTTCAAAATTCAATTTAAGGATAAAATATTAAAATTTTCCAAAAATTCAAATTTATCCAAAAATCAATTTTAAAATTTTCGGACTCGAACAATTCGATCCGATGCCTCGTGAACCAATCAAAAACAATTTTTGACCGGACCAAAAATAAAATTTTAACACATTAAAATTAATTTAAATAAAAAAATAATTTTTCCCGCGGGCCGCCCGGGACACTCCCGGGCTGGCCCGCACCCGTGGGCGCGGGCCGGGGCAGCCCGGCTGCCCCTTTAGGGCAGCGACAATCGCTGCCCTGGCGGCGCCTGGCGCTGCCCTGCGCAGCGCTCTGCGCTGCGCTGCGCTTGGCAGCGCTCGCCGCCCGGGGCAGCGATCCAATCGCTGCCCGGGTTTTGCCCGAATTTTTTTTTTTTTTTATTTAAAATATTTATTTTGTTTTAAAAAACCAAGACTCAAAAATTTTTGTACAATCGATTAATTTAATCGTTTGATCTGAGCAACCTGGCTTTGATACCACTGTTGGAAAACGCGGCTCTCAGATCAATCGGTATTGATACCCGGTGCAGCGGAAGTTTAACATTTTGTATGGAACAATTCCATAGTGTGGGTATCAATCCTTTTACAATTAAATTATTTGTGTGTGTAAAATTAAATAACTATTATTAAATTTTACCTTCAATCTCGAAGCGAGATTATTGGACACCACACAGATTTCTCTGCGCTTCTTGTATCTCCCTGGAACTGATGAACAAGCTTTCCTTCAATCAGGTCCACGAATAGAGGTTTAATCCCTCTGATAGATTGCACTAGAAAATCTATCAGAAGTTTTCTACGAAGAGAATAAACGAATTTGATTCGCTATTCCAGACTGCAATTCAAAATCACAGACCGGAATTTCTCACGCAGAGAAGGGAGGGGGGCGGCCGATTTTCTTTTGAGAGAGAGCTAGGGTTTTCGATTTTCTGTCTCTCAAATTATCACCAGTTGTGTGTAATTTCTGTACTGCAATAACTTATTTATAATGCAGGCCACTAACACCTTAGGGCCCATTAGTCATAAGTTGAGGCCCGACAAGCAAAGCCCGCATGTTCAGAAATTAATATAAAATTCATCGTGACTCCGATTGATAAACCGATTTTACCAATGTGCACAGAAACCATTTCTGCACATTTTAAAGTCAAGATAAATTTTCCTGAATCCGAATTCAGTGGTTTCCAAAAATGTACATCCCTATGTCATTTTAGGAAATCCTACTCCCTTACTCTTATTTAAGAAGTCCAACTTCTTTATTCATTAAATTTAACTCTTTAAATTTAACTATCTCAACGGCAATTAAAACTCCATTACACTGTGTGACCCTCAATGGTTCAGGGATACAGCTAGCCGTGGGCTCACAACTCCTTGTGACTCGGAACAACGATTTCCGACTTGCCCAACGAATCATGGTAAAGCGCCTAGCAACATCGCCCCATGATTCCCTAGGTATCACTGATAGTGCCTACAAGAACCAGTAGATTTTGGTTAGCGTACAGTACGGTCCCTTCATCCATATATCCCGATCGAATCAACAACCATTGGTATATCGAGAGTCGCTCAAGATTCGATAACTATGCAATACATCTTGAAGATCAAATTAGTGACATCGCATGTGCTACTAAGAAACCATTTCTTAAATCACATCAAGTACTCTGGCCAGAGATTCGTCACACTAATATCTCCTCAGATCGCATAGGATATCCACACTCGCAAGTATGTGGTGAATCCTTGACAACAATGCATCGACTCCTATATGTGTTGTAACTGTACCCAATCCCGACACCTGATGACCCCCATAGAGTCGGTAAATGAGTCAAAGCACAGTACTAGCATATAGAGTCTCCATGATGTTTCAAGTAGTAAGGACTAATGGTGTACAACCAAAACCGCGAACTTTATCCACTCGATAAGTGATAACCACTTGGAAAGTCCGGATAGGGTAGTTCGATTATTCATCCTATGAATATCCATTTGCATGCTTCGAACATCTCCATGTTCCCTACCAATGAAACGTGGTACTCCGCATCGCAAATGCTAGTCTCAAACTCGAGCGATCCTTATCCTTATTATCGGACGGCTCAATCGACTAGGAACAGTTTAGAATATACAGTGACTATAAGATGTATTTCATGATAGACATCCTCATGTTCTACCACATCTTACATACACTATAGTATATTCAAGGTCTTTATTAAAACAACAATAGTATATCACAATATAACAATATGAAGAAAGATAAAGTTATTGCCATTAATAAAAGTGTAAATTATATTAAACAAAAGATTGTTTTTTACAAAGAGTCATCAAAGCCCATAGCCACAAGTTGGCTCACTGGGCACCCACTCTTTCACGTCCGTCGTCAGCCCTTTGCTATCGCTTGCCTCAAAACTAGGCCACAGCTCCGCTACGATGCCTGGATCGCTCCGATACTTCTGGATTCCCAATAGGACGCCTAGAATTTCCTACATCTAAGATAGAAGGCTAAAGAATTGAGAGAAGAGAGGAACTCGGTGCGCTTGAAAATGAAGCTCGACACCTATATTTATAGACGGAGTTCGGACCGTTCGTTCCCCGATCGGAGCGTCCGATCTTGACATCGTACCGTCCGATGTCCCATCCGCACATAAGCAATGACGTCACCTTGCTGACGTAGATGATGACGTAAGCCTTGTCCTTGATCGGACCGTCCGATGCTGCCGACGGAGCGTCCGATCCCGATCGGAGCCTCCGATATCCACTTCGATCGGAGAATCCAATCTTCTATGACCCAATTTGCTTACTTTTGTTAATTATTCCTCTTAATTACATTAATTGGATGCAGGTTACTAAATTCTCCCCCACTTAAGAAATTTCGTCCTCGAAATTTAAGTCTAGAGAAAAACACGAAAAGTCAAACAAATGTTCTTTACAACTGAACATTACAAAGTACAAATCTTGCTTACAAGGAAAAGTACAAAATATCAAAACAACTCTGGATGCTCAACTCGCATCCGGCTCTCTAGCTCCCAATTTGCTTCTTCAGTTCCCGTACGCTGCCACTACACCATCACTAGAGGTAAGCTCTTGTTGCGAAGCACCTTGTCCTTCCTATCGAGTATTCTGAGGGGTCTCTCTACATAGGACAAATCCTGATCCAATTGCACCTCAAAAATGTGTTGTGAAAAATGCTCGCAAGCGTACGAGTGTCAAGTTTTAATATAGTGATAAATCAAGTATCGTTCCCATAGAGAGTAAAATGAAAATATTTAGTTCTTGTAAATAAAATAGTCCTAATTTTATCTAGAAAATCAATAACTTAGAGGTTTTGCAAAAAATAAAATAATCAGGGGATTTAAAAGCACGCACACAATTTTAAGAGATTAACAATCAGAGGAAAAATGGTTTAGAGATTTAGATTTCACCTGGTTTCAACAACAATCAATTCTAATTAATTAATCTTCATGAATTCCAGTCAATTAATAGCCAACAACACTTAAGTTTATTATTTCCCGCTCCCGAGCAACAAATAATGTTTATCAACTACAATTCAATTCTATTATCCCTATTAAGAATCTACTTGCATTGATCTATTCAAAACAATGTTCTTTTTAAAGCTCTGTTAAAATTATATACTCTCCCGAGTTATATAAATAATTAACAATGTATTTTCCAGTGGTCCTATTCAAAATCTCCTCTCCCGAGTGCCAGATTTCAAATAAATATTACAATTCAATTTATTTCCAGTAAATTGAAAAGACAATCAATTCTAGAAAAAAAATTAATCTAGAAGAAACTCAATTCAATAAAATCAAAAATTTATAATTGCGTCTACACCAAGTTCCATCCGACCTCTAGACTCTAAAAATTTAGTCCATAATAAAATTTTGAATAAAACAAATCATATTCAAAAATCCAAACATGAATTCAGAAATAAGTAAATAAAGGAAAGAAAAAAATTCGTATTTCGATGCCGTGTCCGGTCTATCGATCTCCGTCTTCGTTCTTCAATTAAGCTCAAAATCCTCCAGAAAATCTTCACGATCAAACTCTCTGATGTACACTCTTGTGTGTGTGGCGGCTCTCTCTTATCTCCAAAGATTTCAGACTCCTTTTTATATCGTCACAGTCAAAGCCCATTAAAAAGCCCAAAGTTTCTTTGCCCAAAATAATTACAACAAATCTTCAGCAACGGGGCGGGCGCTCAACATATCCAGTCGGGCGTGCACATAGTTCGCTGATTCAACTTCTTCAATCTCCAAAGAACAAGCGCGATAGCGCTTAAATCCTCTTCTTTAGCGCTATAAAGAAGCGCTAAACTCTTCCAAGCCTAAATAAAAATGGCCCAATAACGATATAAGCCCGCTTCTCTTCTATTTCTTTTTCTCTTCAGCTTTTTTTTCTTCTCTATTTCTCTTATTTCATCAATAATTATTTTTTTCCTTTCTTTTCCACAACAATTCAATAATGACCTAAAAACACAAAAATAACAAAACCCACACATAAATATGCTCTAAACCAATAATTAATAATTAAAATTATATATAAATTATGTGTATAAAATACGCTTATCAAATACCCCCAAACTTAGACTTTTGCTAGTCCCAAGCAAAACAATCAAAACAACTCAAAAAATTCCATATCATCAGACTAGCAACCAAACATCAACAATGATAGTCAAGAAATATTATGGAGCAATGGCCTCAGCAATAATTTTAAAAATTCAAATCCAATCTCATCAAACCTACTAACACTCAAAATTTTTAATCATAACTAGATAAACTCATAAACTTACAATCTCCGCAACTCACGTTTCAAAACACCTTTATCCAAGTTTAATTCACAAATTCATAGATCATGAGGACTTTTCAAGGTAGCAAAGGATCAAATATAAGGATATTAATAAAAAACACTCACAATCAGGTTAATTCAAAGAATAATAATGTGCGCGTGTTTCGATCAAAAATTCATAATCATTAAAAGTATCAATCAACAGTCTATAGGCTAAATTCTCGCAACTCTTCTCCACTAGTATATTAGGCAACTGAGACTCGGTCAATAGGACTTAATCGACTTATAATGTCAGGTCTGGCTATTGCCTTCAAACAAAGGATAAGAATTCAAAAGAGGGAGTAATTTATGCTCAATCTCTTGTTTTCTCTCCTTTTTTCATTCACTTTCACACATCTTCTTCACTTCAATTTTTTCATATTTTCTTTTTTTTTTCACAACTTTTTCATTTCTTTTCTTTTTTATTTTCACTACTATCTTTTTCTTTTCAATTCATCCACTAAACCATTCCATATTCACAAATATAAACTAGGAGCATATAAAATTCTAACATTCAATTGTCTTTTGATTCTATCTCGTCCTTGTGTCGGAACCGTATCGGATTTCGAGAACGAAATATATTCTTATAGGGGGAGAATGGTAACACTCCAAATTTATCTAAATTTACTTTATTTGAGATAATCGGAGATTACAGAGTTCAAGAGCCGACTTGATTTCGTTCATGGTTTATTTTGAAAATTTTGATTTTTCAGGGACTAAAATGCAAAATTGGAGATTGTTAGATATTTAAGCAAGCTTTGACTCATTCTTTCACTCCACCCTCCTCCTCCTTTACGTCTCCCTCCATTGAAGGCGCTCCAAGATTTTTTCAAGCTTTGTGATTTCAGTTTCTGCTCGATCCGTCCGTTAGAAATTATTTCTGAAGACAGATTAGCGATCACGGCTGCGAGAGCTTCGTTTTATACTAAGTTTTTCTTCGATCAGCTAGAATTCTATTTTTGGATGTCGTTAGAATCGATTGAGTTTCAGTTATGTTGTTCTTATCGTTTATTCTCAGTCGATTTTGAATTAGAGCGTCGTTCGGATTTGTTATGAATTTTCTTGTGATTTTCAAGAATTGGAGTTTGGAGATTTGTTTGTTTCGAGTTGTTATTGATGATGTGATATTGATTTGAGTTAGTATCGATATTATACTGCTGTCTGCGTTTCCGATTTGATGATCAGTTTATAGTCGTTATGCCGCCGGTTTGAATTTGGGATTTTTTAACCGTTTGAGTTGATGAACTTTGGCTATTGAGTTTGATCGTCGTTGTTGATCTTCTTTTGCCTCCGTAAAGATTCGTTCAAAGGCCGTTGAGTTGCAAGATTTTAGGAGTTGAATCGCTTTGAAGTTTGTAGTCGGTATAGTATTGATTTATTATTATCGATTGAGGAAGTTTGAATGAGTTTTGATTAAGTAATTTGTTGTTTTACAGAGTTGAAGTTTGTGATGCATCAAAGGAGGTATAAGACGACTTAGACTTGAATGAAACGATTAACTCAAATCTGACTTGATTCGAGTGTTCCGAATAAATCACATACTTGAATGTTAACTTATTTTCTTGATTTTAGTTGAATGAGTTGTGTTTTGCATTGCATTCATATTGAGCCAAATGATTGTTTTCATTTTGAATTAGACGTTCTGTGGATTATAGTTGAGTGGCTTTGTAGGCGAATTACTACAATTGCAGATTGATCTCTCTATAATACTCCGGAGTCTAGAGGATTGAAGTATACATCATCCACCTTAAAAGGAGAGTTCGGCGTGATCGTTGTGATATTTTATCCTCGGGATCCCAACCAAAGAAAAGAAGAGACGAGATGCATTTTGATTATCAGAGTTGATAATCTAAAGATTTTGAAGTCATGCATTCATTTCACTTTCATTTGATTATGTGAAAGTTGTTTTATATCAAGTACTTGAAGTTGTTAATTGATATAGCATGTTTGTCTCTTATACTGGGATTTATTCTCACCGGTTTTCCAGCTGTTGTCTTGTGTTTGTATGTGTGCTTGGCAACAGGTGGGGCAGGACCGAGTCAGAGATCGCATGGCTAGGTGGTCGAGTTGATAGAGTGAGGCCTTGTTATTGTAGAAGTCGAATATGTAATTGAACTTAGATTGTATTCAAACTCGTTATGTTTTGTATTGCTTTGAATAAGCTAGACTGAAGCATGTTCTACTATTTTGAGATTGTATGAAATCTAGAACTACCTTGTATGGGATTATGCATGTCTATTGGAGTAAGTTATGCATGTTGTATATTGAGATTTGAGGTGTTGTGTTGCATGTTGAGGAGAGCATTTATGTTTTTCTTTTCTGCAGAACTGTGACGCTCGATCGGTTGATTATTACAGATCGAGCAAGCACCCCTGAGCTAAAACAGAAAGTTGGGCATTTTGTGTCCGCTCGATCGGTAAGATTTTACCGATCGAGCGGGGGGCCTTTGTTAATTCTCGGCAGAGACTTTGTGTAGATGGCCCGCTCGATGGGTAATGTTTTACCGATCGAGCGAGCTCTGTTCTTTTAAAAAAAATTTATTGCTTTTAATCTTGGATCTTGTATGTTCAGTTATTGTTTAACCTGAGATTAGATGATTAGAATCGAGGTCTCACAGTAGTTGAGTCGAAGGAGTTGTGCAGCTTATCAGCTTTGTCAGTAGTTCCGAGCTTAATTGATAGAATTCAAACAGGTCAAGCTTTGGATCAACAATTGGTTGAGTGAAATGCCAGAGTCGAGGCTAAGGGCAGTACCTTGTACACAGTGAAGGATGATATCATGCAGTACAAGGGCAGAATGTGGGTGTTAGTAGTGGACTCACTGAGGGTATTTGTGTTAGAGTAGGTGCCCGTCGAGCCAATGTGTTGGCCGATGGTCCTTGAGAGAACTCTTGTATGACAATCTTTATTTTAATAATATTTGACATTATTTAATTTGGCAAATCTTTATCTGTATACCCATGCAAGCTGCATAGATAAAGCCCTTGAATATACAAATAGTAGAAAGAATATGAGATGGTCATGTGATGACTATCGTGAAACTCATATTTGGAATACTGTATATTCTAAACTGTTCCTAGTCGATTCAGCCGCCATAAAGAAGGATAAAGGCCGCTCGGGCTTGAGACTAGTATTTGCGATGTATGTACCATGTTTCATTCGTAGGGAACATGGAGATGTCCAAGCATGCAAATAGGTGCTCCTTGTAGAGTGCACTGAACAACCCTCCCTAAAGTACTTTCCAAGTGGTTCTCACTTATCGAGTGGAGAAGTCCTAGTTTATGGTTGTACACCATTAGTCCTTATGACCCGAGACAACATGGAGACTCTATATGCTAGTGCTTCACTTTGACTTGTTTACCGACTCATCTGGGGTTATCAGGTGGCAATGTTGGGTGTTATGACGAAACATATAGGAGCAATGCATTGTAGTCGGGGATTCACCGCTTACCTACGGGTATGGATATCCTATGTAATCTCATGCATACGTAGCTTGAAATCTCTGATCAGAGTAGGTGGTAATTATGAAAGGGGTTTCTTGAATTACATCTTCGATGCAACTACGGCATGACACATAGTTATCGATTCAATGACAACTCTCGATAAACCAATGGTTGTCGAATCGGTCGGGATATATGAGTTGAAGGTACCGTACTGTACGCTAACCATAATTGATTGGTTCTTGCAGGCACTATCATTTGATACCTAGGGAGTCATGTAAGCGATGCTGCTAGACGTTTCACATGACTGGTTGGGTACTATCAGACTTGAGTTTTCTGACGTTCTTATTATCAAAGAGTTGATCAATAAGAATGGAGCTATATAGGGTATGCTCATATAAGGGACTTGTTGATCCCGAATCACATGGAGATGTGAACCCACTGCTAGTTGTATCTATGAACCATTGAGGGTCACACAAGTACTAGCTTTCTAGATCCCGTTGAGATTAAAATTAGTTCAATGTGTTGAACAATTTATAAAGGAGTTTATAAGTAAAATAAATTAGAAGTTTGACTTCTAAATTGGAGAATGAATGGAAAAGTAAATTTTAATTTGTGAATGTGTTTCAAGATTAAAAGTTGACTTAAAATAATTAGTTTGTGAAAATGTTGATTTTCTAAACTATTATTTTGAACTTAATTAATTAATTCAAGTGTTGAATTAATTTTACACTAGTAGATTTTGTAATGTACAAATAATTAAATTAATTCAAGTGTTGAATTAATTAAATACTATTGAGTCTAGTAGAGCTCAAATTAATATAGTGTTGTATAATTATTGATACTAGTGGACTTGAATGAGTTCAAGTTGAATTTAATTAATTGATTAAACTTAAATGAGTTTAGGTTTAATAATTAATTAAAATAAGTTCAAAATGCCATTTGAATATATATGTATTTATATATGTATATATATTAACGTGTATATATATATATATATGATATATATATGTGTGTGTATGGAATATGAAGGGTTAAAGCTTTGAGTGCAATTTTCCATGCATGTTTTGGACTTTTTCCATGCATGGCTTAATTGTACTCATTTAATCCCTCATCTTTAATATATTATTTTGAATAATATATACACACATATTCCACTCCATTTGGAAGAGAGGTGGCCGAACACTCCATTAAAAATTCTCCAAGTTTTTCTTTCAATTTTTGTGGAAGAAGAAAAGGAAAATCTCAATGCAAAATTCTCTAAATATTCTAGTGCATATTTAGAGCGGATCTAGATCGTCTAGTCGTGGACCTAATTAGAAGGCTTGAAGTGTTGAATCCATTTTGAGCAAGGTGTGCTCTTGAAAGCTTGTAGATAGTGTCTACCATTTCAAGAGTCTAGTTGTTTATCAACTTGGTTGGAGCCATAAATCAATCTTTGAGATTGATAGGAAAAACTTCTAAACACCCTATGGTTGTTTGATTTTGAATGCTACACAAGTGCTCGGATCTCTTTTGTTAAAAATTTTAATATTTCCGCTGCGTTTCTGGGCACGAGTTAACCGATCACCTTCAGTGGTATCAGTGCCAGGTTACTCTTTTGTATAGAATTTGTATGATATTATGTTGAGGTAAATTTCTAACCGCATGAGAAAATCAAGATCTATCAATTTGGGGCTGTTTTTGGAAAAATATTTTTACAAAAATGTTGCTGCCCATTTCGGGCAGCAGGGGCAGTCCACGCGGGCAGCCCTCTTTTAATAAAAAAAAATAATTTTGGGTTGGCCGGAATCCGGCGACGGTGCTCCGGCAACGACTATGAAGACTTTGGTATTCCAAAAGGTGTTTTGTGATATCCAAGTGTCATAAGCCCTAAGTTGTTGAGATTGTAAAAGTTGATATTTTTATGCAAAATTAAAATTTTAAAATTGTGTATTTTCTCATAAAATAAATAATTAAAGTTGGACTTTGATTATTTAGAGTAAATGGTAATTTACAAGAAATTCGATTATAAATAAATTAATTATAAAGTAAACAAAGGTGTTTGTTTATTTTGTTAATTTAATTTATAATTGTGGTGGTTAGTGATTGTACCAAGATATATAATATTTGATCAATTGATTATTGAGATAATTAATTGATGATGTATGATATGTGATATTATGCATGGAGGATGATCAAAAGCCCAAGACCAATTTGCTAGGTGTATGCTAGGATATTTTGTGTTGAATGGTTGTAATAATTATCAAATTATAAAGTGGGTTTGGTTTATGGCCCGTTCTCAACCCATGAGATGTATCCCTATTTGCCATGGATATTTTAATGTAAATATTTGATAGTGGAAGTTCAAAATTGGAAGATGGTGGGCCATGATGAATTATGAAGATCCAAGACATGTAAATATTGGAAGCTTATGTAATTGTTGCATTTGCATCCCATGCATTCCCTAGGAATTGGACCTAGGCCCGTGTTTGGCTCACACGGGCCGAATAGTTTTGGGGCGATTGATCATCTTTGTTAATTTACTATTTATAATATATGCATGATATATTATAAATAATGAGTATGTGCGTTATTATTTTATAATAATAAAGTTGCATGAATCCGGCAAACATACGATCAAACATGGCGAGTTTTTAAAATTAACGATGAGACTATTTCAAAATTAAAAACCCTCATTTTAAAATCATGCCCGAAAAGGGGAATTATAAATTTGTTTATAATTTTCATGTCTTCCATCGACAATGGATGCATGACGAACGCTACCCGTATTCAATGCTCGGCTCATATTATTGGGGGGGCTTGGATGCCGAAAAGCTGTGACATCCATTGACATGGTGATGTGAACTACGTGGAACTCCCATGACTTCGGCTCATATTATTGGGGGAACTCATGGCGACCGTCCATTAAGGTTCGATATCGATGGGTAAGGCTTGACACGTAAAGATGAACGACGTCATATTATTGGGTCCTACTCAAGCGTGAGACAAAAGTTTACGTAAGGGTTGCATGGAGATGCAATTGGAAACTACCTTTTAGGAATTGTGATTGACTGATATTATTCGGGAACATGATTGGCTAATTGGACCTTATGTACCTACTGAGGAAAGGAGTTTTCCGTTTTCACTTGAGGGTAGTGAAAATGTCAAAACAGTGGGAGTAAAAATTTATAAAGTTAAAGTCCATACTTTATATCTTACTAAATATTTTAAAATAGTCATTAACATTTATCTGTTATTATTTTTCAGTACTAGTTTTTTTGACAATGTCATCAATTTGCAATCCGTTATCTACAATACTCGACAAACATATACTGACTGGTCCGAATTAACTTGATTGGCTAAGAAATCTGAAAATTGTCTTAAACTCGGAAAAGATTGCATATGCACTTGAAAAGTCGCCCCCTGCTGAGGCTCCGACTGGATGTAGCCCTGCTGAGCTACAAATTTACAAGGATTGGTGTGACCATGACTTGAAAGCTAAGTGTTATATGCTGGGTTCTATGTCCGATAAACTGTAGAGGCATTTTGAGGATGCTAAGAATGCTGCTGACATTCATTTGCATCTCAAAGAGCTCTTTGATGAGCAAGCACGCCTGCTTTGGCATGGACATTATATGCGTAGCTGCAATAAATATCTTGACCGGAATGGTTCTGGAAATGATACGTTCTACATTGAAGTGAACATTTCACTTAACTCTTCTTCTTGGGTATTGGATACCGGCTGTGGCTCACATCTCTGTAATGATTTACAGTTGATGGCAAGAAGTAGGAGACTCAGGGATGGTGAGACCTTCTTGAGGATGGGCAATGGGGCAAGAGTTGCTGCCAAAGCTATTAGAGATGTTTACTTATTGTTGGACAATGATTTTAAGTTATGTTTGAGAGATGTTTTGTTGTACCAGATTTGGTGAAAAATATTGTTTCCATTTCTATGCTTGATAAAGATGGATATTCTTGTTTATTTGGCAAAGGTGTTTGCAATATTTACAAGAATGAATGTTTAATTGGTACAGGACAATTGGAAAACGATCTCTATAATTGAAAGATATTCCTATGTATAATGTCCAAGAGATATCAACAACATCCAAAAGAAAACAAGATACTCTAAATACATCATACTTATGGCATGTTCGATTAGGTCATATATCTTTAAGAAGGATGAACAAGCTAGTGGGAGAAGGCATGTTTGATATGTCTGATATTAATTCTATTACTACTTGTGAACCCTGTCTAAAAGGAAAGATGACCTAAATTCCCTTTAAGGGCCATGTGGAGCGAGCCAAGGGACTATTGGATTTGATCCAAACAGATGTGTGTGGTCCACTTAGCATCACCACTAAGCACGAACATTCTTACTTCATTACCTTTACCGATGACTTCTCTAGGTATGGGTATGTGTATTTGATGAAATACAAATCTGAAGCTTTTGAAAGGTTCAAAGAATTCAGATATGAAGTGGAGAAACAATTGGGATGAAGAATCAAGGCACTTCGATCAGATCGAGGTGGTGAGTACTTGAGTGCTGAATTCCAAGAGTATCTTAGGGAGAATGGGATTCTCTCACAGTGGACTCCTCCTGGTACACCTCAGTTGAATGGTGTTTCAGAACGTCGTAACCGGACTTTGATGGACATGGTTCGGTCTATGATGGGGTTCATGGAGTTGCCGCCATCCTTTTGGGGATATGCACTTGAAATAGCGGCACTGTTGTTGAACAATGTCCATTCAAAGGTAGTTGATAAGACACCATATGAGATATGGATGGGAAAACCTCCAAAGTATTCTTATCTTAAAATATGGGGGTGCCCTGCTTATGTGAAGCAGACAGTGGGAGATAAATTGGATGCTCGATCCATTTTATGCTACTTCGTGGGATATCCAAGGAATTCGGTTGGATATTATTTCTATCATCCCAAAGAAACAAAGGTGTTTGTTTCTAGGAATGGGACCTTCTTGGAGAAGGAATTTCTATTGGATAGAAAATGGAAGATGATAGAACTCGAGAAAGTTCGAGAAACACCCACGATTGTAGAGCCCACACCCGAACAGCCAAGAGAGGAGATACAAGTTCCTAGGAGATCCGAGAGGGTCTCAAGACCACCTATGAGGTATGGTCTGCTTCTTGAAGAGGGCCCTGATGAGCCTGATCATGGATATGATCCAAGAACCTTCAAGGAAGCGTTATCTGATACCGATTCATCCAAGTGGCTTGAAGCTATGGAATCTGAGATGAATTCCATGTATTCGAACCAAGTGTGGAATCTTGTGGATCCACCTGAAGGAATTGTTCCTATAGGATGTAAATGGATTTACAAGAGGAAACTTGGGACGGATGGGAAGGTGGTGTCCTTTAAGGCTATATTGGTAGCAAAAGGTTATACTCAAAGGCAAGGAGTTGACTTTGAAGAAACTTTTTCTCCAGTCGCAATGTTCAAGTCTATAAGGATAATGCTTGACATTGCCGCATGGTATGACTATGAAATATGGCAGATGGATGTGAAGACAACTTTTCTTAATGGGGATATTAAGGAAGAAATTTACATGTATCAACCTGAAGGGTTCACATCTATTGGAAGTGAGCATAAAGTATGCAAACTTCAGAGATCTATTTATGGTCTCAAACAGGCATCTAGGAGCTGGAACCTCAGATTTGATGGTACAATCAAAGAGTTTGGTTTACTAAGAATCCTGAGGAACCCTGTGTGTATAAGAAGGTCAGTGGGAGTGCTGTGACATTCCTGGTACTTTATGTTGATGACATTCTACTCATTGGGAATGATGTAGGAATGTTGCAATCAACTAAAGTATGGTTGTCAAGTAAGTTCTCGATGAAGGTCTTGGGTGAAGCATCTTTTGTATTGGGAATACAAATCTATCGGGATAGATCGAAAAGATTGCTTGGTCTCACCCAGTCCACATACATTGATACCATCGTAAAGAGGTTCTCGATGGATGAGTCTAAGAGAGGACATCTACCAATGTGTCATGGCGTGTCTCTATCCAAGTCCATGTCTCCCAAGAATGATGCAGAGATAGAGGCGATGACAGGCATTCCATATGCATCTTCAATTGGTAGTATCATGTATGCGATGATATCTACACGTCCTGACGTGGCCTTTGCACTAAGTGTTACATGTAGATATCAATCGAACCCTGGTCTTCCACACTGGAAAGCTGTGAAAGACATTCTCAAGTATTTGAGAAGGACTAAGATTATGTTCTTGGTTTATGGGGGTGGAGAACTAAAATTGGAAGGCTATACCGACTCTAGATTCCAAAGCGATGTTGATGATTCGAAGTCAACTTCCGGTTTTTTTGTATTCATGCTCAATGGTGTTTCTGTTTGTTGGAAGAGTTCCAAGCAAAACAACACTGCGGATTCAACCACTGAGGCAGAATATATTGCTGCATCAGATGCTGCAAAGGAAGCTGTTTGGATTAGGAATTTCGTCCAAGAGTTGGGCGTTATTCCTAATGGAGTTGATCCAGTCCCGGTGTACTGCGACAACACTGGTGCCGTTGCTCAGGCAAAAGAACCAAGGTCTCATCAGAAATCCAAACATGTACTGAGAAAATACCACATCATCCGGGAAATTGTGGAACAAGGAGATGTCTTGTTAAACAGAGTCGCCTCCGCAGATAATGTTGCTGATCCACTAACTAAGCCTTTACCAGGACCATTGTTCGAAAAGAATCGCGAATCAATGGGTTTGAAAAATATGGGTAGTTGGCTCTAGTGCAAGTGGGAGATTGTTAGAGTAGGTGCCCGTCGAGCCAATGTGTTGGCCGATGGTCCTTGAGAGAACTCTTGTATGACAATCTTTATTTTAATAATATTTGACATTATTTAATTTGGCAAATCTTTATCTGTATACCCATGCAAGCTGCATAGATAAAGCCCTTGAATATACAAATAGTAGAAAGAATATGAGATGGTCATGTGATGACTATCATGAAACTCATATTTGGAATACTGTATATTCTAAACTGTTCCTAGTCGATTCAGCCACCATAAAGAAGGATAAAGGTCGCTCGATCTTGAGACTAGTATTTGCGATGTGTGTACCATGTTTCATTGGTAGGGGACATGAAGATGTCCAAGCATGCAAATAGGTGCACCTTGTAGAGTGCACTGAACAACCCTCCCTAAAGGACTTTCCAAGTGGTTCTCACTTATCGAGTGGAGAAGTCCTAGTTTATGGTTGTACACCATTAGTCCTTATGACCCGGGACAACATGGAGACTCTATATGCTAGTGCTTCACTCTGACTTGTTTACCGACTCATCTGGGGTCATCAGGTGGCAATTGTAACGTCCCAATTTCACAATCGAAACGTTACTCAAACATACATACTTAAATTCGGTAAAAATAAAAATTTTGCGGAAGCATCATCTTCTTTATTAAAAGGAGCATATAAAAATTTCACTTAATAAAATAGTATCTAAAAATCTTTGCCAAACATGGCCAACAACTAAAGAAAATTAAACTTGTTTGCCTCTCATCAAATAAAAAAAATGTTTTTAAAACATCTCCCAAGCTAAAACGTTCACACTCATGCATTGCCCGTTGGACCGACCCCGGCCTCTTCTTCATGCTCGGTCACATAATCATCAATATAAGCATCCACATCATCGTTACCTGCACCATTCAAGTATAGTGAGTCGAAAGACTCAGCAAGAACAAGCAGAAAAAAGGATTTTCTACTTTAAAAGAAAAACCTTAACTTAAACTTTCATGCAATAAACATAACTTTGATGTAGCCATAACATAAAAATATTTGAGGTGATGAAGTATGAGTAGTGTGGTAACCGTCATAACGAGCCATTCATGGTTTCCTGTTGATCAACAAGCATATGGCATTACGCCCGTAAACTTTCATTCTTTGGATAGCCGCTTCGGCGCTCATCCCGAAGTGCATACCCCATGTAACCATCCTGTGAGCCATGTTTGGATAGCCGCTCCGGAGATCATCCCGAAGTGCATACCCCATATAATCACCACAAGACGCATAATTCATCAAAATATTTTTCATGTATCATATCATTCATCTTATCAAATCATATCATATCATTTTCATAAACCTCGTAACATGTTCATAAAATTTCTCGTGATGCTACATGTTTAAATTCCTTCAAAACATTTCATGAGAAAGTAGCTTTCATGAGAAAATCACATAATCATGCAATACATAACTCGACCGTTCCACGTGAGGCATTCCGTCCGTTTCGGACCTTGAAAACTTTCAAATTCTTCATGAACATTCTTAAAAATAATTAAAATACCTTAAAATATCAAAATCAGGATTTTTAGGACTCAAAAATTCATAAAATGGGGTGGGAAAATCGAGCCTGAGGCGCGGCCGCGCTGTCTCAACAGCGCGGGCGCGCCGCCCGCTCGCGTTTTATGCGATAATGCGGTGCGGGCCGTCTGTGCGCAGAGATTTCGCAGCTCAGGCGCGGGCGCTCTGCTCGGCAGCGCGGGCGCGCCGTCGCGACATCTTATTCCGAAAACTGATATTTTCTGCACTATTTCAAAACCCACAATGCTTTGGGACGTTTTCCATCAAAAATACTATTCAACAACATCAAAATTTCAAAATAACTTGTACCAATACATCAAACATTTTAAAGATTTTGAATCAAAAACCTTTATAACTACTTTTACCCAAAAATCTGATCTATTGCATTCAAATCTTTCAAAACTCAATAAACATGAACTGAACACATCAGGAATGCTTCACGTATCACAATCAAGCAACATACTCATAAAATTTTCAAGAAACATGCATAGATCATTAATCAAACACCTAGGGTTTTACCTAAAAAAAAATACATATATTCTTGAATGGGTTTAAAAAAACAGTAAAAACTTGCCTGAATCGTCTGATTGGGATTAACCTGGACGGCGGAACGATCTAGACTTGAGAAGTCGAAGAACCCTAGCTTTGATGCAGCGTTCGAGTGAGAGAGATTTGAAAGAAAAGAGAGCGTTCAAAAAAAATGAGAGTTTAGAAAAAAAAATCTGAACGCTTATTTCTTTTGTGACTAATGGGCTCCAACACGGCCCATTAGTTACATTTAAAATCCTTTAAAATTTGAACTCTCCCAATACAAATACACTGCATACCTTTAAACTTAATTAAAAAAAAAATATTTTCTTACTCGTTTCAAGGCTAAACTCGTTTCTGCGACCCAAGATTAATTCCAACATGAAAACTTTAAAATCATACATATTGCATAAAATTTCAGGCATTTAATTTAATCACATAATTAAACATAGCAATTAAATATTCTAAATAACATGCATTAAATCATATAATTTAACCAATTAACCGTGATTAAGCTAGTGGACTTTTTGGACCTTACAGCAATGTTGGGTGTTGTGACGAAACATATAGGAGTCAATGCATTGTAGTCGGGGATTCACCGCTTACCTACGGGTATGGATATCCTATGTAATCTCATGCATACGTAGCTTGAAATCTCTGATCAGAGTAGGTGGTAATTAAGAAAGGGGTTTCTTGAATTACACCTTTGATGCAACTACGGCATGACACATAGTTATCGATTCAATGACAACTCTCGATAAATCAATGGTTGTCGAATCGGTCGGGATATATGAGTTGAAGGTACCGTACTGTACGCTAACCATAATTGATTGGTTCTTGCAGGCACTATCATTTGATACCTAGGGAGTCATGTAAGCGATGCTGCTAGACGTTTCACATGACTGGTTGGGTACTATCAGACTTGAGTTTTCTGACGTTCTTATTATCAAGGAGTTGATCAATAAGAATGGAGCTATATAGGGTATGCTCATATAAGGGATTTGTTGATCCCGAATCACATGGAGATGTGAACCCACTGCTAGTTGTATCAATGAACCATTGAAGGTCACACAAGTACTAGCTTTCTAGATCCCGTTGAGATTAAAATTAGTTCAATGTGTTGAACAACTTATAAAGGAGTTTATAAGTAAAATAAATTAGAAGTTTGACTTCTAAATTGGAAAATGAATGGAAAAGTAACTTTTAATTTGTGAATGTGTTTCAAGATTAAAAGTTGACTTAAAATAATTAGTTTGTGAAAATGTTGATTTTCTAAACTATTATTTTGAACTTAATTAATTAATTCAAGTGTTGAATTAATTTTACACTAGTAGATTTTGTAATGTACAAATAATTAAATTAATTCAAGTGTTGAATTAATTAAACACTATTGAGTCTAGTAAAGCTCAAATTAATATAGTATTGTATAATTATTGATACTAGTGGACTTGAATGAGTTCAAGTTGAATTTAATTAATTGATTAAACTTAAATGGGTTTAGGTTTAATAATTAATTAAAATAAGTTCAAAATGCCATTTGAATATATATGTATTTATATATGTATATATATTAACATGTATATATATATATATATATATATATATATATATGATATATATGTGTGTGTGTATGGAATGTGAAGGGTTAAAGCTTTGAGTGCAATTTTCCATGCATGTTTTGAACTTTTTCCATGCATGGCTTATTTGTACTCATTTAATCCCTCATCTTTAATATATTATTTTGAATAATATATACACACATATTCCACTCCATTTGAAAGAGAGGTGGCCGAACACTCCATTAAAAATTCTCCAAGTTTTTCTTTCAATTTTTGTGGAAGAAGAAAAGGAAAATCTCAATGCAAAATTCTCTAAATATTCTAGTGCATATTTAGAGCGGATCTAGATTGTCTAGTCGTGGACCTAATTAGAGGGCTTGAAGTGTTGAATCCATTTTGAGCAAGGTTTGCTCTTGGAAGCTTGTAGATAGTGTCTACCATTTCAAGAGCCTAGTTGTTTATAAACTTGGTTGGAGCCATAAATCAATCTTTGAGATTGATAGGTAAAACTTCTAAACACCCTATGGTTGTTTGATTTTGAATGCTACACAGGTGCTCGGATCTCTTTTGTTAAAAATTTTAATATTTCCGCTGCGTTTCCGGGCATGAGTTAACCGATCACCTTCAGATGACTGAAGTGCATACTTCTCTGTATTTCATTCACATTGGGAGTACAAAGATGTTCAAGGATCTGCATTTGTTATTTTGGTGGCCATACATTAATAAAGACATTGTTAAGTTTGTGAGTGTCTGACATGTCATCATGTTAAAGATGAGCATAAGAGGCCATCGGGACTTCTAAAACTGCTTCTGATTCCCACGTGGAAGTGAGAGGATGTCACTATGGATTTTGTGGTAGGATTACTCGTTACACCATGAGGGATGAATTTCATTTGGGTAATAGTTGACAGATTGACAAAGTATACTCATTTTCTACCAGTTAGGACTACCTTCTCGATGAATTAGTTTGCGGAGTTGTATATCAGTAAGATAGTCAGATTACATGGGATTCCAGCCAGGATAGTATCGCAGAGCAAGTTATCCAAATTCTTGAGGATGGGTATGTTCAAAATTAGGATAAAACCAAAAAAACCGTAAATCCAAATCGAAAAAACAAAACATCGAACCGAACCAAAACAAAAAACAAAATTTGAAATTCAGATTTAAATGTTAAAATCGAAATTTATTTGGTTCGGTTTCAAATTATATATTAAAAACCGAACCGATCAAAAATACCAAAATTTTATTAAATTAATAATTTTATTTATATAATTGTTTATATTTTATATTTTATGGGATGATATCTAGTGAATAAAGAATGATCTTTAAATTTTTAATTAATTATTGTTTATTTAAGTCATTTAAACTTTGAATTTAATAATTTTACAAAAAAATCATTTAAAAGATAGCATATTATATTTTAATATATATTTATAATATTAACTAAAATAATTATATCAAAACTAAAATAACCGACCGAAATAACCAAACCAATAACCAAACCGATTTAGTAGAAAACCAAACCGAAGGAAAACAGTTCGAATATCATATTATATATTTCTTAAACCAAAAACCGGAAAAACCAAAATAAAAACAGAAAACCGAACCGAACGATGAACACCCCTACTAGAGGATATTCTTAGGGAATATGTAACCGATTTCTGAAATAGTTGGGAGTCGAAATTGCCTCTAGTGGAGTTTACCTACAATAACAGTTACCAAGCGATGATTGGTATGGCTCGGTATGAAGCCTTGTATGGAAGCAGGTGTAGAACACAATTGAATTGGGATGAGGTAGGAGAAAAAGCAGTTTTAGGGCCAGAGATAGTGGCTCAAATAGTGAGTCTTGTGGCTACAATCAGAGATAGAATGCAGACACCCTGGAATCGTCATAAAAGTTATTCCGACGAGTGGCATCGGGAATTGGAGTTCGAGGTTGGAGATCACGTCTTTTTGAATGTGTCACATCTGAATGGGGTAATGAGGTTTGGAAAGAAAGGGAAGTTGTGTCCGAGATATAAAGTACCTTTCAAGGTCCTAGAGAAAGTAGGGGTTCGAGGTTAACGAGTTGATTTACCTCCAAATTTATCAGATGTACGAAACCTATTTCACATCTTCATGTTGAGGAAGTATGTAGCGACCCAACCCGAATCCACCACTAATCAAAGATTAAAGCTTAATTAAGCATGAAATTTAACATAATCAAATATATGCTATGGAAATCCAAATATATACTGGATGGGCAGAATACAACCGGCTAAATAAATTCAATAAATACAACCCAATCGAATAAGACTTAATAAAATAAAACCTAACAGCTACTCCTGCTGTCACGTTCTGGTCAGCACTCCCATATCCCAGGAAGAACTACCTGCAACTGCCCCGTCGAAGGGGTGTCTAGAAAACAAAAAACACTGGACGTGAGCTCTAATGATCAATACGCTAGTACGGGTAAACATTCACATATGATGCATGAAAAATACAATGTATAGGGATACATATCTGGGATTTACAAATCCAAACTGCTCAGACTGGCGCCTAAGACATGAGTAGTACCGAACAGGGAATCAAACCACTGGGTACTTCCACTCACTCAAACTGGACGTGGATCTAGAATGCCCTTAGATGTCAGTGTAGACTAAACTTGTCGGTGTATGGGGCCCTCGACATCAACCATCCCAAACAGGGCTGAGCGACCCTACTGGCTCATCTCAAAAGATGTATAGGCTCAATATGATATGCAAATTACGCATAATAAATTCATGCAATAACATGAAATCATGGTACATAAATGCAACATATAAGCATGCATACCCACTGAAAATCTCAGTCAGTACTTACGTACCTTTCTAAGGCAGTCCTAGAAGCATCCATCTAGGTTCCAATCCTACCATCCCGAACTACAAGTATATAATGAAAAATACCCATGCATCACTAAACATGCTCTAAAATTCTTTACTAATCTAATAGATACTCCCTAATACTTTTATGGAACTCAGACCATACTTGCGTCCGTCGTCAGCCTGCTGATGGCGACTGCCCCACAACTTGGGCACAAATCCGCAATTGCTCCGCTTCTGCTCCGGACACTGTCCGCTAGCACTTACTATTAAATAAGAGCCCCCAAAGCCATTAAAATGAGCTAGAATGGGAGAGGAAGAAGTTGTAAATGAGAAAAAAATTAGGCTCTCGGACCCCATATATATAGGATACGATCGGAGCGTCCAATCTCTTCATGCAAGCCACCCATCCTGCCAGCACATCAAAACGTCCGATCGGGACTTCGGAGCTTCCGATCTACCTTGATGATTTCATCCCTTACGTCATCACGCAGACAACACATAATGACAGTTGGATTCCTTTGATCGGAACGTCCTAAGTATCCACAGAGCGTCCGATCGTCACAGCTTCTGAACATCAACGTATCTTCCGAACTTCACAAGTTCGGATGGTCCGAACCTAGATCTGATCATCTGATCCTACTCGATAGCCTAAATCCTTTGGGCTATTTTTGAGTGTTCTGGATCCATTTCTGGACTCCTTATACCCATCTGTGCATTCCTTAATCACATTTTATCCCGTCTAAACATGATCACATGATTAATTATCAATTAATCATAGATTCTGGATTCGAGTCACTACATTCTCCCCTCTTAAAAGATTTCGTCCTAGAAATCTATGGAAACCCCGAGAAAGTAACATAATCCAACTCATTTATCCACACTGGAAGACGTGTTTTGAATATCTGGTCGAATAATCTTTCGACTGTCCAGACCTTGCTAAAACCTTCAGGGTCTAACCCACATTGATTCACAACACGACTTCTAAAGCCGGCATTGGAACTCGCACGCACTGTCAATAATCCAAGCTCACATTGGATTCTTACTTTGGACAATTTCCTTATCATCCACAATCTTGCTGGAACTGCATAACACCACTGACTATTGCAAGTAATTCACTGTCCATTGGAAACGATTCATCACCATCAACTGGTAATTACTCCAAAATCCCATGTCCGACGAACACATGAACAAAATTCCTCTTTTATCGTGAGCCAATATGTCTCACGACTGATAATGAATCTTGATACAATTCCAACCACTAGTCAAAAACGTCACTAACTGGATATTAACACAAAATCTCTCTGATATCTAACTCAAATACCATGAGATTACTGTATTCTCCTGACTACCTTCTTAATACCAATCCTTACTGAAACAGTAATGCTGACTGTGAATCTTATTCATGACACTTGTTGCGAAAACTGCAACTAATCATTCACCATCTCCAGATACACATGACCACCCCGATAACAACCATCCGAAATCATCTAAATATATAATACATGCACACTGTATCGTTAAATTTCATGAAACTGACATCGTATCCCCGATGTTACCAATTGCAAGATGTTTGACACACGTCAGCGATTTGTAATCTCAATGTCCCATTCTAGAGATCTTCTCTCAAAGTACATATCCGAGCTAATCAACTTGCTAAGGACAAAAGCTTAGCTTCCAAACATAGTATCCTTTATGAAAATAAATGGCCAACCCTGCCACTTACTCGCAAAGCGACAACATCGCTGCAGACCACTTTTTGTATCTGACAACTTTGGATTACATCTCTACTAGTATAATCACCACTTGTGAATTACTCCTACTGATCACTATCCATCTTGATCTGAATATTGCAACCAGAGGTAGCATTCCAATCTATTTACATTGGTCATCCTGTCACAGATAATAGCAATTTTGAAGCTCCCTAGCATAAGAGTACATACTTTTGTACTTATCTCGCTTGATGCTGACTGATATTTCCCAAAAGAATACTACCATGAAAACCTATGGCAACTCTTTGTCGACTAAATCAAATTGCGACAACATCATCGTCCACAATCCTTGATCTTACAAAAGTCTCAGATCGACATCTTCGAAATACACTACCATCATGCCGAACACTTCGATGGACTAACGCCATCCTCAGCATTAGTAGTTTGTATCGAATGATCACATCTGTCTCGTCACTCGAGATAACATCTGAACTTACAACAACGGTTATCCAACCACAACAAACCCTTGTAAACTTGACTCACTACTGGGATGAACAAAACTAGTTCACCTCGTTCCTACACGAAATCCTTAATGTTTCCGGCAATCTAGCTAACTTCTAGATCAATCCCGATTGATTTTAACGTCTCAATGGCATAGCACATCAGAACTGTAGCGACCCTTACCCGGATCACCTACTAAACAGAACTTAGGCATGCAATTAACTTAATCAAACAGATATCAGAATAAAACTGCGGAATCCATAAACATTATACAATCCCAAGAATAGGAATCTGTAATTATCCAATAATATACGACCAAATCGAATAGCTGTATAAACCCAAACAACAGTAATAAAAACTAGACGAAGCTCCAGCTGGCCAACCACTGACTAGCCCCTCCTGGATCCACCCTCCTCGTCCAATCGCAAACCTGCCCCATGGAATAGGGTGTCCAGAAAATACAGAGTACGAGACGTGAGCATAAAACGCTCCGTGCGAGAGTATGAGTATACATGCATGCAAAGTGAACTCCCTATAGACTCGAGGTCAAGGATCAGATAACAGAGACAGACCGGGCCCTGGTATGTAGCACGCTGTGCCGTCGCTTCAGGAGGTGTCTCCCATACCGAGATAACTGTGGATACGCCGGACCCAAATCGATGGAAGTCCATCCACTAACAGGATAGGGTACAACCCTACTAACAGACATCTCGAAGGAGATACAACAAGATGCAAATGAATGCAGCATAATATCATGGCATATAAATCATGCAGTCACATAATACATGCATACTCAGTCAGGATATCTCGAACAGTACTTTCGTACCTCAATACAGTGCAAGCTCTACCTACTCTAGGTCCACGCCTATAGTCTGCTCTACACTGCCAAATGATACTACTATCATTAAAGTGCTCTAAAAGCCTTAACTAAGCTATTGCATACTCCTAAATATTTATAGGAAGCAAAAGCTATACCTTCGTCCGTCGTTAGCCCTTTGATGTCGATGCCTCCAGAACTTGGGCACAACTCCGCTACGACTACCGAACGCCTCTCCGACCTCCGGACCAAGCCTAAGAAGACTAGAACAGCTCCAAAAGGACTAGAAAGGAAAGGAGAACTCGGAATTGGCAAATGAAAGTGAAGTCTCGGCCTTCTATTTATAGACAACGATCGGAACTTCCGATCCTTGATCGGAACGTCCGAACCTCGATCGGAACGTCCGATCCTGCCATTGGAGCTTCCGAAGATCCTGATCTGCCACGTGTCAAAATATCACTTGATGACTCCGGATAGGGGTGATCGGAGCCTCCGGTCCTGATCGGAGCTTCCGATCCAACCACACGTCATGCCTGACGTAATATCGATCGGTGCCTCCGATCGCTCATCGGAGATTCCGATCCTGTTCGGAGCTTCCGATCGTGCCTTCGGAGCTTCCGATCCGTCCAATACCTAATTCAATTAATTAGCATTAATCCTTTAATTACTCAATTAGGGCACGGGCTACTACATTCTCCCCCACTTAAGATATTTCGTCCTCGAAATCAGATCTTAAGTACCGAATGCAAATACAGAAATCAGAAACATTCTTTATTCAAATCAAACGTTTACAGAGTTTGCAACTGAATACAACTTAAAGAATGAAATCAAAAAAACTCAGGATGGTCTTTACGCATCCTGTCCTCAAGCTCCCAAGTGGCTTCCTCAGTGCCTCGGCGCTGCCACTGAATTAAAACCAAAGGAATGACTTTGTTCCGTAAAACCTTATCCTTATAATCCAGGACACGAAGAGGTTTTTCAACATAAGTCAAATCCTTGTCTACCAGAACCTCAGACCGCTGCAGAATATGAGATTCATCCGCCACATACCGTCGCAATAGAGATACGTGGAACACGTCGTGAACGCTGGATAGATGCAGTGGCAAAGCTAGTCGATAAGCCAAATCGCCAATACTCTCCAAGATCTCAAACGGACCGATAAATCTAGGAGACAACTTGCCCTTAAGGCCAAATCTGAGAATCTTGCGGAAAGGTGACACTCTCAGAAACACTTTCTCCCCGACCTCGAACTGCAAAGGCCTACGCTTAATATTAGCATAGCTGGCCTGACGATTCTGTGCAGTCTTAATCCGTTTCTTGATCTGATCAACAATGTCTATCGCCTGCTGGATAAACTCCGGTCCCTCAGCCTGCCTCTCCCCCATTTTTTCCCAGAAGAGTGGAGTACGACAACGTCGCCCATACAACGCTTCAAAAGGTGCCATCCCAATACTAGTGTGATAGCTATTGTTGTAAGCGAACTCGATCAACGGCAAATGGTCCTGCCAGGCTGAACCAAAATCCAAGACGCACGCTCTAAGCATATCCTCTAACGTACGGATAGTTCGCTCGGACTGACCATCAGTCTCCGGATGATAGGCTGTACTCAAACTAAGAGTAGTACCCATCGCACGCTGAACACTCCCCCAGAATGTAGAAGTAAACCTGGGGTCCCGATCGCTGACAATGCTCACAGGCACTCCATGAAGTCGAACGATCTCCTGAATGTACAACCGAGCCATGCGATCCACAGAGTACTCTCGGCTATAGGCAATGAAATGCGCTGACTTGGTGAGTCGGTCCACCACAACCCAGATAGCATCACAGTTCCTCGGGGATACCGGCAAATGGGTCACAAAGTCCATAGTGATAAACTCCCATTTCCATTCAGGAATAGGCAGACTGTGAAGCAATCCTCCAGGTCGTCGGTGCTCTGCCTTGACCTGTTGACACACCAAACATCTCGAAACAAACTGATAAACACTGCGTTTCATTCCCTTCCACCAGAAACGAGTTCGTAGATCCTTGTACATCTTGTTGCTCCCAGGATGAATACTCAACTTAGTGCGATGTGCCTGAGATAAAATCTCCTCTCGCAACTCTTCATCCTGTGGAATCACAAGCCTACCAGACAAACACAGAAAGCCATCTGACTGATAATGAAATCCAGACGAGCTACCCTCGTTAGCTAGACGAGCTAAACGCTGGGTCTTCGAATCAGACATCTGAGCATCTCGGATCCGCGAGTACAAGGCTGGCTCAGATAATATCGCAAACATCTGGATACTCTGCATACCTTTCTTATGCTTGAAGGTATAACCTGAAGTACAACAGTCACTGATCGCACTAGACATCGAACAAGTCTGAAGTGCGGATAGTCGCACCTTGCGACTCAAGGCATCAGCGGTGAGATTAGCAGCTCCCGGATGGTACTTAATCTCGCAATCATAGTCCTTAAGCAAGTCCATCCAACGTCTCTGTCTCATGTTCAACTCTGCCTGAGTGAACAAATACTTGAGACTCTTATGGTCTGTGAAGATCTCAAATTTCTCGCCATACAGATAATGACGCCAGATCTTCAAAGCGAACACAATGGCTGCTAACTCCAAATCATGGACTGGGTAGTTGTCCTCGTGAAGCTTCAGCTGTCTAGAAGCGTATGCGATCACATGCCCATTCTGAGTCAGGACACAACCTAACCCCTGAAGAGAAGCATCCGTGTAAACTACATACCCTCCAGATCCTGACGGTAATGCTAACACCGGCGCAGAAGTCAACCGCCGTCGAAGCTCATGGAAATTCTCCTCACACTCGGAGGACCACTCAAAATCCACACCCTTGCAGGTAAGCTGCGTCAACGGTCGAGCTAACTGAGAGAAGTTCAGAATGAAGCGACGATAATACCCTGCTAGACCCAGAAAACTACGGATCTCAGCAACTGTCGTCGGACGCGACCAATTAAGTACTGCTTCAATCTTGCTTGGATCAACAGAAATCCCCTCCCTGGATATGATATGGCCAAGAAAGACCACTCTATCCATCCAGAACTCACACTTGCTCAGTTTGGCGTACAACTGCTCATCTCAAAGAGTCTGCAGTACCAACCGCAAGTGAGAAACATGCTCTTCCGTATTACGCGAATACACCAAGATGTCGTCAATGAAGACCACGACAAACTTGTCCAAATACTCCCTGAAGACACGGTTCATCAGATCCATGAATATAGCCGGCGCATTAGTCAAACCAAATGGCATCACTAGGAACTCGTAATGCCCATAGTGAGTACGGAATGCAGTCTTGGCTACGTCCTGATCACGGACTCTCAACTGATGATACCCAGATCTCAAGTCAATCTTGGAGTAAATTGATGTGCCCTGCAGCTGGTCAAACAAATCATCAACACGAGGCAACGGATACTTGTTCTTCACAGTCACTCGATTCAGCTGCCGATAGTCAATGCACAGTCGCATCGACCCATCCTTCTTCTTCACGAAGAGAACAGGAGCTCCCCAAGGAGATACAATAGGACGAATATACCCCTTGTCCAAAAGATCCTGTAGCTGATTCTTTAACTCACGCATCTCTGACGGAGCCAGACGATACGGTGCTCTAGAAATAGGCGAAGTACCCGGCATCAACTCTATGCCAAACTCGACTTCCCTAGCAGGAGGAAAACCCGGAATCTCATCAGGAAACACATCTGGAAATTCATCCACAACAGGAATGCTCTCTATCCCAATACTCTCAGCGGACAAATCAACTGCATAGATAAGGTAGCCTTCCCCGCCAGACTCTAGAGCTCGACAGGCTCTCAAAGCTGATACCAAAGGCATCGGGGGTCGCGCTCCCTCACCATAGAAAAACCAACTCTCACTCCCTTCCGGATGAAAGCGTACTAATCTCTGATAGCAGTCCACTGAAGCTCGATAGGTAGTCAGCATATCTATTCCCAGAATGCAATCAAAGTCGTCCATCGCCAGGACCATGAGATTCGCCAACAGAATGTTCCCTTCGAACTCTAAAGGGCAACCCATCACTAGACGCTTAGCCAAAGCATATTGGCCCGTCGGAGTAGAAACAGACATCACTACGTCTAGTGCAATGCATGGTAACTTATGCCTCTTAACAAAACGTGCAGAAATGAAGGAATGAGATGCACCAGTGTCAATAAGTACAAGAGCAGGTATACCATAAAGCATAAATGTACCTGCGATGACTTTCTCATTCTCCTCCACAGCCTGATCATGTCTCAGGGCAAACACCTGGCCAGAAGCTCGTGGCCTCAAATGAGAACTCCCAGCAGACTGTCCCTGCGACCTCTGTTGTACGGTAGCCTGAGAACCCGATCCTGTACCAGAACCAGAACCACCTCCCCCAGACAGTGGACAATACCTCCGGATATGACCAGTCTCTCCACAACGGAAACAAGCTCCAGAAGCTCTACGACACTTGTCGGATGGATGGTTCTTCCCACAGTGATCACACTTGTCCTTCTTACCATAACGGACAATACCTCCAGAACCAGAGGAAGAAGAAGATCCAGACTTCTTGAAAGTTTGGGCATGGGGACCCAAAGAACTAGCAGGCCTCGACTGAGGGAAAGACCTGTTCCGCCGAATGCTGTCCTCTACCTGATGACAACAGCTCACAAAACCCTCGTAGGACATGTCGTCGCCAACCGCCACACGGTCATGGATCTCGGGGTTAAGGCCCTGAAGAAACAAATTATACATCATCTCTGAGCTATCAGCAATCTCGGGGCAATAGGATAGCAGATCAAAGAACCTCTGCTGATACTCATCGATAGACATGGTTCCCTGTCGCAGACTCAGTAGCTCGCCTGCCTTCGACTGTCGGAGTGCAGGAGGAAAATACCGCTTTTGAAAAGCTGTGCGAAACTCGGCCCAGGTGGCCACTCCTCTCGCCGCAACAAAAGGTGTAGAAGTAAACCTCCACCACATGCGCGCACGCCCATCCAGAAGATAGCCAAGGGTCTCCACCTTCTGCTCATCGGTGCATTGGAAAGTCTGAAAAGTCGTCTCCATGCGGTCTAACCAGTTCTCCGCATCCTCCGGAGACTCACCTCCAACTAAGGGCTTAGGACCCATAGCTAAGAATCGACGCACAGTGAAACGCTCGTCGTCATGGTGACGATGACGCCGTTCTCGACGAGGCTCCCGGTCGGCATCACCCCAACGCCCACCAATACTGCCATGAGAACTCTGGTCGTCACGATTTGACATCTACAAAAATACCTCAAGATGAGACTAAATCCCAAGAAATCTTTTGCATGCTCTGATACCATAAATGTAGCGACCCTTACCCGGATCACCTACTAAACAGAACTTAGGCATGCAATTAACTTAATTAAACAGATATCAGAATAAAACTGCGGAATCCATAAACATTATACAATCCCAAGAATAGGAATCTGTAATTATCCAATAATATACAACCAAATCGAATAGCTGTATAAACCCAAACAACAGTAATAAAACCTAGACGAAGCTCCAGCTGGCCAACCACTGACTAGCCCCTCCTGGATCCACCCTCCTCGTCCAATCGCAAACCTGCCCAACGGAATAGGGTGTCCAGAAAATACAGAGTACGAGACGTGAGCATAAAACGCTCAGTGCGAGAGTATGAGTATACATGCATGCAAAGTGAACTCCCTATACACTCGAGGTCAAGGATCAGATAACAGAGACAGATCGGGCCCTGGTATGTAGCACGCTGTGCCGTCGCTTCAGGAGGTGGCTCCCATACCGAGATAACTGTGGATACGCCGGACCCAAATCGATGGAAGTCCATCCACTAACAGGATAGGGTACAATCCTACTAACAGACATCTCGAAGGAGATACAGCAAGATGCAAATGAATGCAGCATAATATCATGGCATATAAATCATGCAGTCACATAATACATGCATACTCAGTCAGGATATCTCGAACAGTACTTTCGTACCTCAATACAGTGCAAGCTCTACCAACTCTAGGTCCATGCCTATAGTCTGCTCTACACTGCCAAATGATACTACTATCATTAAAGTGCTCTAAAAGCCTTAACTAAGCTATTGCATACTCCTAAATATTTATAGGAAGCAAAAGCTATACCTTCGTCCGTCGTTAGCCCTTTGATGTCGATGCCTCCAGAACTTGGGCACAACTCCGCTACGACTACCGAACGCCTCTCCGACCTCCGGACCAAGCCTAAGAAGACTAGAACAGCTCCAAAAGGACTAGAAAGGAAAGGAGAACTCAGAATTGGCAAATGAAAGTGAAGTCTCGGCCTTCTATTTATAGACAACGATCGGAACTTCCGATCCTTGATCGGAACGTCCAAACCTCGATCGGAACGTCCGATCCTGCCATCGGAGCTTCCGAAGATCCTGATCTGCCACGTGTCAAAATATCACTTGATGACTCCGGATACGGGTGATCGGAGCCTCCGGTCCTGATCGGAGCTTCCGATCCAACCACACGTCATGCCTGACGTAATATCGATCGGTGCCTCCGATCGCTCATCGGAGCTTCCGATCGTGCCTTCGGAGCTTCCGATCCGTCCAATACCTAATTCAATTAATTAGCATTAATCCTTTAATTACTCAATTAGGGCACGGGCTACTACAAGAACACACTGGGAGATCAGCGACAACAATCCCGCCAGCTTCTGTCTCATCTCATGACCAAAACAACTGATGTTAATCCTACTAATGCTCATCGAAATCCTCAACACTCGTCGGATCCCATCTCAAAGACAACTCTCGAGAATACTGTTGGAAATGCTTAAGCAAAATATTTGGCTAATAGGCCCCGAAAATTGTCATCCACTAACAACATGGAACAACAACTTAATCCCATTCTATAAACTTGTTCAGCCATTGATAATACCAAGCAATGTTCAGATAAAATCTGTACCTCCCAATCAAGGAAGTACTATCCTGAAACGTTGCTAAATATCAACGTCTGTTCTTACCTCTGATAACCTCAACAAAGCTATCAGAATAATCATGACCACATGAGTCGAAATGAAAAAATTCCACGTGATTAGCAGAACCCAAAAATCACGTCTCCTGCATTCCTAGAAGTCTCTAAACGACTAACGAATTCCTGAATGCACCCAAATCTCTTACCATTTTGAGGCATTACCAAGGACCAAATTCTAATCACTCGGCTCATAATACTGTCCCAAGAACTTCCCGATTCACTACATCCCGAGTCAACATTGATTGAAATAAACCTATGAATCACGTCGATCCGTTGTGGTTAATTCTCAACCTGATAGTAACCACCAATTTTAGGCAATCGCTTGCCAATTCTTGGTTTCTGAAAACTCAAATGGCTTGATCAACAACTCTGATCTCGCTGCCATAAGTCCTCTAATCCCAACACATGGAATTGCGAGAATCACACCGGATTCAAGACAACAATATTTGACAGAGTAAAACAATAGCTGAGAGTAGCCATTGGCACCAATCAAGCACCAGTTCGGGCTTACTATCATCTGCCTTGTCCATATGAAATGAACCCCAAGACTAAATAAGACCAAAACAGTTTACAATCCGAAAAACTGGATCATCATGTCTCAAGGAATCCCAATCGTATCTATGATTAAATCAGACGATACTCATAATAACCACTTATAGAAGTCCATCTACCTACTAGACCTAGCCGTTTAGTGCTATCCCAAATATCAAAGGTCAAAACCCTATCTGCTCAGAATAATCACTTATCAAGGAAAATCCCTCCCAAGACTTATTCTAACAGTAGAAATCCAAAACCTGCATCACTGACGAAAGCCAGATGATAACTAAACTATAAATACCAAACCTGGTATCAATCCAAGGTCATACGCGCTATAACTATTGCCAAATCCCTAGACTGAGTAGCCTCCCCTGACAACCGTTCCTGAAGAACGAAGGCTTCCAGGCAACCTCTAAAGCACGAAAAGCTCTCAGAGTAACACTGGCATGGGGTCGCACCTCCTCATCTCTAGTCCCGGTCACAGTCCACAACTCTTAGTATTACTCGACCTGGTGCCCTGATGGAAACCCATCATCATACTACAATAACCTAAAAAGTTAAAAACAAAAAATTGTTCTACGGAAACAACCTAGGTCCATGACCAAAACCTAACAAGAACCCTGCTCCAGATGAATCGCCTCATCCTTGGCACTAACATAGTCAAATGACTAGATAGATCATCCAAGTGAAAACACCTAGAACCAACCAACTGGAAACATGCAATTACCCCAGCAAGTCACTGTAGTCAAACACTAATTAACTAAGAATTGGATTAACCTCAAGAATTTTCCAAAATTAATACACAAGTATCATTGATACAAGTTATTTACGATTCTTATTACAATCCCATGTAATAGAAAAATCACTAGAATCCAATTACACTGAAAGATGTACAATAAAACTTGAATTGATATAACAAGTGTCTGGAATCATTAATACAGATGATTCAATACTTACAACTGAAATATAGTTTACAACAAAACTTAATACAGCATTTAAACCCAATTACATATGGAAATTTTACATTCCGACTAGAGATTTTGAATGTGAGGTTTCCTGTCTGCTATCCGAACGCATCAATACAAGCATATCGGGCAGATCTTTTCCACAAAATCTCCAAAATATCTCACTAATCTACCGGATACGTAACTATCATATGGTAAATTCCCTGATGGACGAGATAAGATCTTTATGACAATCTCTCCAACTTGTTGTGGAGAATCTTCAGAGGAGTGCTATACTAGCTGAACGAAATGGACGCAAGAATCAAGTGTGTCCCAACCAATCCTATGCTACTGCCTCTGACTTCTGGTACTCGATCCAAATCTAGGATCCAAATGAGTCGAAATCTTGATAACTCGGAGTTTAATAAACTTAACCTATGAAAATCATTCGATGATGATAGTCTTCGGGCATCCCAATTGATTCGTCTTCATCACATTTGAAGTCTCATCATCCCTACAAGGATTACCAATTATTCTTTTGCACTATGTCCCAAAAGTCTTATTGCATGCCATGATACCAATGAATGTAGCGACCCAACCCAAATCTACTATTAATAAGAGATTAAAGCTTAATTAAGCATGCAATTTAACATATTCAGAGATATGCTACGAAAACCCAAATATATACTGGACCGGCAAAATACAACCGGCAAAATACAATCAATAAATACAACCCAATCACATAAGCTCAATACACTAGTACGGATAAATATACACATATGATGCATGCAAAATACAATGTATGGGTATCCATATCTGGGATATACAAATCCAAACTGCTCAGACTGGCGCCTAGGACATGAGTAGTACCGAACGAGGAATCAAACCACTGGGTACTTCCACTCACTCAAACTAGACGTGGATCTAGAATTTCCTTTGATGTCAGTGTTGGCTAAACCCATAAATCTGTGGGGCCCTCGACATCAATCGTCCAAAACAGGGCTGAGCGACTCTATTGGCTCATCTCAAAAGATGTATAGGCTCAATATGATATGCAAATGCCGCATAATAAATACATGAAATCATGGCACATATAAGCATGCATACCCGCTGGCAATCTCAGTCAGTACTTACGTACCTTTCTAAGGCAGTCCTAGAAACATCCATCTAAGTTCGAAGCCTACCATCCCGAACTACAAGTCTACAATGCAAAATACCAATGTAACGCCCCGAATTTATCTTAACTGACTTTATTTGAGATAATCAAAGATTACAGAGTTCAAGAGCCGACTTAATTTTGATCAGGATCTGTTTTGCGAATTTTGGAAATTTCAGGGACTGAAACGCAATTTTGGACTTTGTTAGATATTTAAGCAAGTTTTGACTATTCTCCTTCTCTCCATCTCTTCCCCATCGCCTTCTCCACCATTGAAGATGCCCCATTTCACTTTCAAGCTTTTAGATTTCAGTTTTCGGTCGATCCGTCCGTTAGAATTTATTTCTGAAGGCAGATTAGCGATCACGGCTGCGAGAGCTTCGTTCTACAGTAAGTATTTTTTCGATCAGTTATACTTCATTTTCCGGATGTTGTTAGAATCGACTGAGTTTTGGATAGGATGTTCTTGAGATAGTTCTTATCGATTATTCTCAGGAAATTTTGAAATAGAGCGTCGTTCGGAATTGTTATGAATTTTCTTGTGATTTTCAAGAATTTGAGTTTTGAGATTTGTTTGTTTTGAGTTGTTATTGATGATGTGTTATTGGTTTGAGTATATTCGATACGTATACTGCTGTCTGTGATTTTAGATTGATCAAAATATAGCCGTTATGCCTCCGGTTGGAGTTGAGGGCTATAGTTTGGTTTGAAATGGATTTGAACCATTTTCAGTCAAGTATGATTGTCGATATTGATCTCGAGCCTTTATTACTTCTTCTACAGATTCGTTCAAAGGCCGTTGAGTAGCGAGGTTGCAGGAGTTGAATCATTTTGAAGGTTGAAGTTGGTATAATATCGACTTTCTTACTATCGATATAGGATATTAGAATGAATCGTGATTGAGGAATCGTTGTTGTTTTCCAGGTTTGGACCATCGACGTATTGAGAAGAGGTAAAGGACGACTTAGACTTGAATGGAACGATTAACTAGAATCCTACTTGATTCGAGTGTTCCGGAGAAATCAGATACTTGCATGTTATTTGATTACTTGGATTATTAAAAGAGTTATGCTTTGAACTTGCATTCATATTGAGCCATTTGAATTCATTCATTTTTATTTAGACAATCTGAGAATTATAGTAGGGGGCATTGGCAGGCGATTTACTGCAATGACCGACTTAACCCTCTATAGTTGCTCCAGAGTCTAGAAGATTGAATTATACACTATCCACCCCGAGTGGAGGGTCGGTGCGATTTCTGTGATAGTTCATCCTCGCGATCCCAATAGAGGAAGAGAAGAGCTGATTACCTTTTGCTTATCCAGACTTGATAATCCCAGATTTTAAAGTCATGCATTTCTTTTTAGATTCCTTCTTGAAGTACATGACTAAGATTTGTGTATCATGCTTGAGATTGTATATTTAGTTGATATATTGAATTATATTGCATGTTTGTCTCTTTTACTGGGAATATTATTCTCACCGGATTATCCGGCTGTTGTCTTGTCTTTGTATGTGTGTTTGGCAACAGGTGGGGCAGGACCGAGTCAGAAATCGCATGGATAGTTGGGATGTGAAGATAGAGTGAGGCCTTGGTGGTTTAAAAGTTGAATATGTAATCGAACTTAGATTGTATTCGAACTCGTTATGTTTTGTATTGAATAAACTAGACTGAAGCATGTTCTACTAGTTTGAGATTGTATAACCCTAGAACTATCTTGTTTTGGACTTTGTGTGTTGTTTGGAGGATTGATGCATTGTGGAATTGAAGAATTGGATTGTGTTAGCATGGTTTTGTATCTGTCATTCCCTTATCATTTTTTGGTGCAGTAGGGCACGGACCTTGTGCCACATCCGTGCAAGGGTCCGTGTCCCCTCGCAAGCTTTGGAGTTGTTTTGTTTCGAGTGCACGGACCCCGTGCCACCTCCGGGCGAGGGTCCGTGTGGTTGGACAGAAACTCAGGTTTTTAGTGCAATGTTTAAGCACGGACCCGGACACGGAGGTGCTGCGGGGTTTGTGTGTGCTTTAGTTAAATGCACGGACCCGTGCACGGATGTGTGCACGGGGTCCGGGCATGTTCTTTTAAAAAAAATTTCTTCTTTCTTTTATTGCTTTTAATCTTGGATCTTGTATGCTTAATTATTGTTTAATCAAAGATTAGTTGTTTAGAACCGAGGTCTCACATTAAGTGGTATCAGAGCGATAAGTTCTTGGTTGAACTAGAAGTGAGCGGGGTATATAGAGTCCGCTTGAATTGGCTCCTCGCATGTGTTTGAGTTATTTATTTGATTATTTAATTACATGCGAGCATGCTTTATTATTTGAGAATTAAATGAATTACATGATTTTGTGATTTAAATTTATAAAGCATGATATACTTGAGATATAACTGTTTTGTATTCTACGGGTGTCCGAAATTCTGAGATGTTGAAAAGGGCACCGAATTGTAGCAATTGAGATATCTTGTGTACTAACATTTGATTATCAAATGAGTCTTTGTCGAGCAATTAACAGAAACCCACCATCAGTTACTCCTCCGAACGAGCAAGCTAGTACCGTAACTGATCAGATGGATGCCACAACGACGCCTATGGAAACCTTACTGAAGAGGTTTCAATCGTATCCGCCATTTTTGCAGGGTATAGAGAATCCCGTTGACTGTGAGAGCTGGTTGGACGACATTGATCAGTTGTTCGATTCCCTTGACTATTCTGATGACCGCAGAACTAGGTTGGTTATTCATCAGCTGAGGAGTGCTGCTAAGAACTGGTAGATCACGACGAAGAGAGCCATGAAAGGTCGAGGTACAGATATTAACTGGAATCTTTTCAAATCTGAGTTTTATAAGAGGTTTTTACCAGTTTCTTACCAAAAGGACAAGGGAGCCGAGTTTGCAAATCTGAGGCAGGAAAATTTGAATATTGAGGAGTATGTGGCCAAGTTTGATAGTTTGCTGAGATTTTGATCGCACATTGCCGACAATGAAGAAGCAAAAGCCGACCAGTTCATTAATGGTTTCAACCCTGATATCTTCACGTTGGTAAACACTGCTAGGACTGATAAATTTTGCAGATGCCATGAATCATGAAAAAGGAGCTGAAGCAGGTTTGGGGAGACAGAGAGGAGCTCCAGTTGTACCTCAGCAGCCTAGTTAGTTTTAGAACCAACCATCTCTTTACTAGAATCAATCCTTTCAAATTCAAAATCAACCACCAAGTTTTGAGGGTGGTAGCAGTGGAGGTAATAGGAAGGATTACTATCATCCGAAGGGGAAGCAGTTTAAGAAGCACGGAAGAATTTCTTCGAGCTCTAGTGGCTCGAGGAAGATTGGATCGGGATAGAGTTCGAGTCATTCAGGCATGTCTTGTGCCAATTGAGGAGGTCGTCACTCCAGTGATCAGTGTAGAAGTATTTTTGGAAGCTGATATATCTATAACCAGGCGGGGAATTTTGCCAGATCGTGTCCTCAGCGGGGCTCTGAGCAAACTCAGAGTGGAAGTTCTTCGAGATAGACAGCTCAGCCTCAGCGGCAAGCCTCTACGGTCCACTCTTTCCAACCTCGGCAGCAGAATAGACAGGAAGGTAACCAGCATGCAAACCAACCTCCCAAACAGCAGGCACGAGTTTATGCCCTGACCGAGGATCAGGCTCAGGCTACACCCGATAATGACTTATCTGGTAAACGTTCAATTTGGGTTTTTCTGCTCTCTTTGGACTGATAGATACTGGTGAGTCTCTTGCCTTCTTATTGAAGAATCTGTTTAATGATTATCGCACCTCCTCATCTCTAGTCCCGGTCACAGTCCACAACTCTTAGTATTACTCGACCTGGTGCCCTGATGGAAACCCATCATCATACTACAATAACCTAAAAAGTTAAAAACAAAAAATTGTTCTACGGAAACAACCTAGGTCCATGACCAAAACCTAACAAGAACCCTGCTCCAGATGAATCGCCTCATCCTTGGCACTAACATAGTCAAATGACTAGATAGATCATCCAAGTGAAAACACCTAGAACCAACCAACTGGAAACATGCAATTACCCCAGCAAGTCACTGTAGTCAAACACTAATTAACTAAGAATTGGATTAACCTCAAGAATTTTCCAAAATTAATACACAAGTATCATTGATACAAGTTATTTACGATTCTTATTACAATCCCATGTAATAGAAAAATCACTAGAATCCAATTACACTGAAAGATGTACAATAAAACTTGAATTGATATAACAAGTGTCTGGAATCATTAATACAGATGATTCAATACTTACAACTGAAATATAGTTTACAACAAAACTTAATACAGCATTTAAACCCAATTACATATGGAAATTTTACATTCCGACTAGAGATTTTGAATGTGAGGTTTCCTGTCTGCTATCCGAACGCATCAATACAAGCATATCGGGCAGATCTTTTCCACAAAATCTCCAAAATATCTCACTAATCTACCGGATACGTAACTATCATATGGTAAATTCCCTGATGGACGAGATAAGATCTTTATGACAATCTCTCCAACTTGTTGTGGAGAATCTTCAGAGGAGTGCTATACTAGCTGAACGAAATGGACGCAAGAATCAAGTGTGTCCCAACCAATCCTATGCTACTGCCTCTGACTTCTGGTACTCGATCCAAATCTAGGATCCAAATGAGTCGAAATCTTGATAACTCGGAGTTCAATAAACTTAACCTATGAAAATCATTCGATGATGATAGTCTTCGGGCATCCCAATTGATTCGTCTTCATCACATTTGAAGTCTCATCATCCCTACAAGGATTACCAATTATTCTTTTGCACTATGTCCCAAAAGTCTTATTGCATGCCATGATACCAATGAATGTAGCGACCCAACCCAAATCTACTATTAATAAGAGATTAAAGCTTAATTAAGCATGCAATTTAACATATTCAGAGATATGCTACGAAAACCCAAATATATACTGGACCGGCAAAATACAACCGGCAAAATACAATCAATAAATACAACCCAATCACATAAGCTCAATACACTAGTACGGATAAATATACACATATGATGCATGCAAAATACAATGTATGGGTATCCATATCTGGGATATACAAATCCAAACTGCTCAGACTGGCGCCTAGGACATGAGTAGTACCGAACGAGGAATCAAACCACTGGGTACTTCCACTCACTCAAACTAGACGTGGATCTAGAATTTCCTTTGATGTCAGTGTTGGCTAAACCCATAAATCTGTGGGGCCCTCGACATCAATCGTCCAAAACAGGGCTGAGCGACTCTATTGGCTCATCTCAAAAGATGTATAGGCTCAATATGATATGCAAATGCCGCATAATAAATACATGAAATCATGGCACATATAAGCATGCATACCCGCTGGCAATCTCAGTCAGTACTTACGTACCTTTCTAAGGCAGTCCTAGAAACATCCATCTAAGTTCGAAGCCTACCATCCCGAACTACAAGTCTACAATGCAAAATACCAATGTAACGCCCCGAATTTATCTTAACTGACTTTATTTGAGATAATCAAAGATTACAGAGTTCAAGAGCCGACTTAATTTTGATCAGGATCTGTTTTGCGAATTTTGGAAATTTCAGGGACTGAAACGCAATTTTGGACTTTGTTAGATATTTAAGCAAGTTTTGACTATTCTCCTTCTCTCCATCTCTTCCCCATCGCCTTCTCCACCATTGAAGATGCCCCATTTCACTTTCAAGCTTTTAGATTTCAGTTTTCGGTCGATCCGTCCGTTAGAATTTATTTCTGAAGGCAGATTAGCGATCACGGCTGCGAGAGCTTCGTTCTACAGTAAGTATTTTTTCGATCAGTTATACTTCATTTTCCGGATGTTGTTAGAATCGACTGAGTTTTGGATAGGATGTTCTTGAGATAGTTCTTATCGATTATTCTCAGGAAATTTTGAAATAGAGCGTCGTTCGGAATTGTTATGAATTTTCTTGTGATTTTCAAGAATTTGAGTTTTGAGATTTGTTTGTTTTGAGTTGTTATTGATGATGTGTTATTGGTTTGAGTATATTCGATACGTATACTGCTGTCTGTGATTTTAGATTGATCAAAATATAGCCGTTATGCCTCCGGTTGGAGTTGAGGGCTATAGTTTGGTTTGAAATGGATTTGAACCATTTTCAGTCAAGTATGATTGTCGATATTGATCTCGAGCCTTTATTACTTCTTCTACAGATTCGTTCAAAGGCCGTTGAGTAGCGAGGTTGCAGGAGTTGAATCATTTTGAAGGTTGAAGTTGGTATAATATCGACTTTCTTACTATCGATATAGGATATTAGAATGAATCGTGATTGAGGAATCGTTGTTGTTTTCCAGGTTTGGACCATCGACGTATTGAGAAGAGGTAAAGGACGACTTAGACTTGAATGGAACGATTAACTAGAATCCTACTTGATTCGAGTGTTCCGGAGAAATCAGATACTTGCATGTTATTTGATTACTTGGATTATTAAAAGAGTTATGCTTTGAACTTGCATTCATATTGAGCCATTTGAATTCATTCATTTTTATTTAGACAATCTGAGAATTATAGTAGGGGGCATTGGCAGGCGATTTACTGCAATGACCGACTTAACCCTCTATAGTTGCTCCAGAGTCTAGAAGATTGAATTATACACTATCCACCCCGAGTGGAGGGTCGGTGCGATTTCTGTGATAGTTCATCCTCGCGATCCCAATAGAGGAAGAGAAGAGCTGATTACCTTTTGCTTATCCAGACTTGATAATCCCAGATTTTAAAGTCATGCATTTCTTTTTAGATTCCTTCTTGAAGTACATGACTAAGATTTGTGTATCATGCTTGAGATTGTATATTTAGTTGATATATTGAATTATATTGCATGTTTGTCTCTTTTACTGGGAATATTATTCTCACCGGATTATCCGGCTGTTGTCTTGTCTTTGTATGTGTGTTTGGCAACAGGTGGGGCAGGACCGAGTCAGAAATCGCATGGATAGTTGGGATGTGAAGATAGAGTGAGGCCTTGGTGGTTTAAAAGTTGAATATGTAATCGAACTTAGATTGTATTCGAACTCGTTATGTTTTGTATTGAATAAACTAGACTGAAGCATGTTCTACTAGTTTGAGATTGTATAACCCTAGAACTATCTTGTTTTGGACTTTGTGTGTTGTTTGGAGGATTGATGCATTGTGGAATTGAAGAATTGGATTGTGTTAGCATGGTTTTGTATCTGTCATTCCCTTATCATTTTTTGGTGCAGTAGGGCACGGACCTTGTGCCACATCCGTGCAAGGGTCCGTGTCCCCTCGCAAGCTTTGGAGTTGTTTTGTTTCGAGTGCACGGACCCCGTGCCACCTCCGGGCGAGGGTCCGTGTGGTTGGACAGAAACTCAGGTTTTTAGTGCAATGTTTAAGCACGGACCCGGACACGGAGGTGCTGCGGGGTTTGTGTGTGCTTTAGTTAAATGCACGGACCCGTGCACGGATGTGTGCACGGGGTCCGGGCATGTTCTTTTAAAAAAAATTTCTTCTTTCTTTTATTGCTTTTAATCTTGGATCTTGTATGCTTAATTATTGTTTAATCAAAGATTAGTTGTTTAGAACCGAGGTCTCACATTAAGTGGTATCAGAGCGATAAGTTCTTGGTTGAACTAGAAGTGAGCGGGGTATATAGAGTCCGCTTGAATTGGCTCCTCGCATGTGTTTGAGTTATTTATTTGATTATTTAATTACATGCGAGCATGCTTTATTATTTGAGAATTAAATGAATTACATGATTTTGTGATTTAAATTTATAAAGCATGATATACTTGAGATATAACTGTTTTGTATTCTACGGGTGTCCGAAATTCTGAGATGTTGAAAAGGGCACCGAATTGTAGCAATTGAGATATCTTGTGTACTAACATTTGATTATCAAATGAGTCTTTGTCGAGCAATTAACAGAAACCCACCATCAGTTACTCCTCCGAACGAGCAAGCTAGTACCGTAACTGATCAGATGGATGCCACAACGACGCCTATGGAAACCTTACTGAAGAGGTTTCAATCGTATCCGCCATTTTTGCAGGGTATAGAGAATCCCGTTGACTGTGAGAGCTGGTTGGACGACATTGATCAGTTGTTCGATTCCCTTGACTATTCTGATGACCGCAGAACTAGGTTGGTTATTCATCAGCTGAGGAGTGCTGCTAAGAACTGGTAGATCACGACGAAGAGAGCCATGAAAGGTCGAGGTACAGATATTAACTGGAATCTTTTCAAATCTGAGTTTTATAAGAGGTTTTTACCAGTTTCTTACCAAAAGGACAAGGGAGCCGAGTTTGCAAATCTGAGGCAGGAAAATTTGAATATTGAGGAGTATGTGGCCAAGTTTGATAGTTTGCTGAGATTTTGATCGCACATTGCCGACAATGAAGAAGCAAAAGCCGACCAGTTCATTAATGGTTTCAACCCTGATATCTTCACGTTGGTAAACACTGCTAGGACTGATAAATTTTGCAGATGCCATGAATCATGAAAAAGGAGCTGAAGCAGGTTTGGGGAGACAGAGAGGAGCTCCAGTTGTACCTCAGCAGCCTAGTTAGTTTTAGAACCAACCATCTCTTTACTAGAATCAATCCTTTCAAATTCAAAATCAACCACCAAGTTTTGAGGGTGGTAGCAGTGGAGGTAATAGGAAGGATTACTATCATCCGAAGGGGAAGCAGTTTAAGAAGCACGGAAGAATTTCTTCGAGCTCTAGTGGCTCGAGGAAGATTGGATCGGGATAGAGTTCGAGTCATTCAGGCATGTCTTGTGCCAATTGAGGAGGTCGTCACTCCAGTGATCAGTGTAGAAGTATTTTTGGAAGCTGATATATCTATAACCAGGCGGGGAATTTTGCCAGATCGTGTCCTCAGCGGGGCTCTGAGCAAACTCAGAGTGGAAGTTCTTCGAGATAGACAGCTCAGCCTCAGCGGCAAGCCTCTACGGTCCACTCTTTCCAACCTCGGCAGCAGAATAGACAGGAAGGTAACCAGCATGCAAACCAACCTCCCAAACAGCAGGCACGAGTTTATGCCCTGACCGAGGATCAGGCTCAGGCTACACCCGATAATGACTTATCTGGTAAACGTTCAATTTGGGTTTTTCTGCTCTCTTTGGACTGATAGATACTGGTGAGTCTCTTGCCTTCTTATTGAAGAATCTGTTTAATGATTATCGTGCCTCTAAACTTTTTTTGAGTCGTTTGAATTAACGAAAACTCCTGTATTGTTGTTAATTTTTTTATTAATCGGATCTATCAGAAGTATTAGTTGAAGCTAGGAATTCTTATCGATGATTTGCTTGTTTTTTTTTTTGTAATGATAATTGTACTGATCATGCAGAGCTTTTAAGAATCGTATTTCAGATTTTGGTGCCGGGCAATTTTTTGTTATTCTTCGATCTCTGAATTCTATTTGGATCGAGTTGTCTTCCTCGATTTTATGATCTGGTGATGAAATTTTGTTGATCAGCACTCCAGTATTCTGGAATTTGGTAAGGATGATCTTTCAGTACTCGATATTTCCTCTCATCGAGAATTTTGGATATACTCTTATTCAGAAGAATCATCACTCTAGTCTAGATTTCGAGGCAACTGAAGATGCTCGAGACTCAAGGACTGGCTCTGGACTTGAGCTCGCAGTGATCTTATTGATTGGAAGATTTGGCATCATTCTTTACGAGGAGATTTCCGCGATCTTTTCTAATCTTAGAAGTCAAAGGATTTGTTCTTATTTTATCTACTATCTGATTTTGATTGACCGATTGATGAATATGTCTTGTATTTTCCTACAAAATGATTCTCAGACATGATCAGATGTTAGATTTGCTGTCAAAAATTTTGTCAGATTGTATGATTTGCCGAAGTTTGTCTATTTAGATAGAGATCCGCGATGCGCTAGTTCTTTCGGCAAAGACTTTGAAGAGACTTTTGTTGTTTGATTACAACCTTTTTTAAGTTCAATATCCTCAGAACGACGGACAGCCAGATCAGACGAGTCAAACTTTGGAGGATATGCCATGAGTTGTAGTGCTCGACTTAGTACTAGTGGGCAGAATTCTAGATTATTGTGGAGACTTCGTACAACGACACCTATTTGATGAACTATTGAGGGAACTTTTCAAGAGTTGTACGAGAAGATAGGAAAATTCCCTTTAATTTGAGATGAATTTCTGTGTCTCAAGAGTTGGAACCAGAGATGATTCGATTTGTGACTGAGTATAGAAGAATTTTCTGACGAGTATGAAACGACTTTTGATAGACGGACGGAGTATTACTGAATTAACCGAGCAGAAATTCTGGACATATTTATGAGGAGTGAATTCTTATTGCAGTCTTTTGATTCCATCTCGTCTTATGCGTTTGACTCTTATTGATTTCAAGGACGAAATCTTTTCTTAGCGGGAGAGAATTGTAACGCACCGAATTTATCTTAATTGACTTTATTTGAGATAATCAAAGATTACATAGTTCAAGAGCCAACTTGATTTTGATCAAGATCTATTTTGGACTTTTTTAGATATTTAAGCAAGTGTTGACTATTCTTCTTTACTCCATCTCTTCCCCATCGCCTTCTCCACTATTGAAGACGCCCCATTTCACTTTCAAGCTTTTAGATTTCAGTTTCCGGTCGATCCGTCCGTTAGAATTTATTTTTGAAGGCAGATTAGCGATCACGGCTGCGAGAGCTTCGTTCTACATTAAGTATTTCTCCGATCAGTTATACTTCATTTTCCAGATGTTGTTAGAATCGACTGAGTTTCAGATAGGATGTTCTTGAGATAGTTCTTATTGATTATTTTCAGTCACTTTTGAAATAGAGCGTCATTCGGAATTGTTATGAATTTTCTTGTGATTTTTGAGAATTTGAGTTTTGAGATTTGTTTGTTTTGAGTTGTTATTGATGATGTGTTATTGGTTTAAGTATATTCGATACGTATACTATTGTCTGTGATTTCGGATTGATCAGAATATAGCCGTTATGCGGCCGGTTGGAGTTGAGGGCTATAGTTTGGTTTGAAATGGATTTGAACCGTTTTCAGTCAAGTATGATTGTCTATATTGATTTCTAGCCTTTATTACTTCTTTTACAGATTCGTTCGAAGGCCGTTGAGTTGCGAGGTTGCAGGAGTTGAATCGTTTTGAAGGTTGAAGCCGGTATAGTATGGACTTTCTTACTATCGATATAGGATATTAGAATGAATCGTGATTGAGGAATCGTTGTTGTTTTCCAGGTTTGGAGAATTGACATATTGAGAAGAGGTAAAAGACGACTTAAACTTGAATGAAACGATTAACTCGAATCCGACTTGATTCAAGTGTTCCAGAGAAATCACATTCTTGCATGTTATTTGATTACTTGGATTATTGAATGAGTTATGCTTTGCACTTGCATTCATATTGAGCCATTTGAATTCATTTATTTTGATTTAGACGATCTGAGAATTATAGTAGGGGGATTGGCAGGCGATTTACTGCAATGACAAACTTAACCCTCTATAGTTTCTCCAGAGTCTAGAGGATTTAATTATACACTATCCACCCCGAGTGGAGGGTCGGTGCGATTTGTGTGTGATATGAATTCTTAATGTATCGAAGGCAAACACGACTATATTAAAATTGTACCCTCAATCCAATAACAAAAGAAATCAAGAAATTTTCCCAATCTTGGAAACAATTAAAAAGTTTTGGATTATCCACCTCTAGCTTACAACGAAACTAGCAACAGATAATCACAAAGAAAACAATTGCTTCCTTGAACCTTTTAACTTGGCCTCTCGTAACTGGTCCTTGTGGTATCTTCAACGGATCCTTAGCCACTTGATCAGCATGCGAGCCATCCATGATCGCATCATCCTCCCCTTCTTGAAAAGGATTTGTCCTCAAATCTTGATCATCACCTACATCAAACGGAGACAAATCAGAAACATTGAAAGTAGCACTGACATTATACTCACCTGGAAAACCTAATTTTTAAGCATTGTCATTGATTTTCTCCAAGACTTGAAAAGGTCCATCGCCTCTTGGTAACAACTTAGAACTCCGCTTCTCCGAAAAACCCTCCTTCCGCAAATGCAACCAAACACAATCACCAGGTTCAAATACAACCTTCCTTTTACCTTTTTTTGCTTGCTTTGTGTATTGCAAGTTCTTTTTCTTGATGTTCCCTTTCACCTTCTCATGCAAATTTCGCACAAATTCAGCCTTTTTCTTTCCATCCAAATTAACCCTTTCACTAATAGGCAAAGACATTAAATCCAACGGGATTAAAGGATTAAAACCATACACAATTTAAAAAGGTGAAAAATTTGTAGTAGAATGCACACTACGATTATATGCAAACTCAACAAATGGCAAACATTCCTCCCAACTCTTCAAATTCTTTTTAATTATAGTACGCAACAAAGTTCCTAACGTCCTATTAACAACCTCACTTTGACCATCCGTTTGAGGATGACATGTAGTCAAAACAATAGTTTAGTAACAAGTTTGCACCATAATGTTTTCCAAAAGTAGCTCAAGAAACGAGTATCTCTATCAGACACTATACTCCTAGGCATACCATGTAATCTAACAATTTCATTAAAGAACAAGTCCTCAACATGAGATGCATCATCAGATTTATGACACGCAATGAAATGAGCCATCTTAAAAAATCTATCAACCACCACAAACACAGAATCCCTCCCCTTCTTAGACCTTGGTAATCCTAAAACAAAATCCATAGAAATGTCTACCCATAGTTTACTAGGAACAGGAAGTGGAGTATACTATCCATGTGGTTGTGTCCTAGACTTAGCTTTTCTACAAGTCACACACCTCTCACAAATATTCTCAACATCATTCTTCAAATGTGGCCAATAAAAATGTTCATGCAAAGTATCATAAGTTTTAGTCACACCAAAATGTCCCATTAAACCACCCCCATGTGATTCTCTAACAAGTAACTCACGAATGGACGATTTAGGCACACACAATTTATCTTTCTTAAAAAAATATCCATCATGCACGAAAAATTTATCTATTGGACCATGCAAACATGACGCATAAATCTCACCAAAATCAAGATCACTAGCATAAAACTCCTTCACATACTCAAATCCCAAAAACTTAGAATCTTGAGTAGATAGAAGCACATACCTTCGTGATAGAGCATCCGCTACCACATTTTCCTTCCCTTGCTTGTACTTGATAATGTAGGGAAAAGTTTCTACAAACGCCACCCACTTGGCATATCTCTTGTTCAGCTTTTGTTGTCCTTCGAGATGTTTCAAAGACTCATGATCCGTATGAATCACAAATTCTTTTGGCCTCAAATAATGCTGCCACGTTTCAAGCACACGAACCAAGGCATAGAATTCCTTGTCGTAGCTAGGATAATTCAACGCTGCTCCACTTAACTTCTCACTGAAGTATGCAATTGGCCGTCCTCCTTGCATCAAAACACCTCCAATCCCTACACTTGATGCATCACATTCAATTTCAAATGTATTAGAAAAATCAGGCACTACAAGTAAAGGAGCATTAATTAATATTTGCTTAATAATATCAAAGGACTTCTCTTGCTCCTCGCCCCAATGGAATGGAACGTTTTTCTTGATGACCGCAGTCATAGAAGCCGCCAAAGTGCTGAAATCCTTCACAAATCTCCTATAGAAACTTGCAAGACCATGAAAACTTTGAACTTGACCAATAGAAGTAGGTGTTGGCCAATCTCGAATTGCACTTACCTTGTCCTCATCAACTTTGACACCTTGAGCACTCACAACAAAACCAAGAAACACAAGTTCTTTTGTACAAAACACACATTTTTTCAAATTAGCATACAAGTGTTCATCTTTTAGTGTGATTAGCACAACTTTCAAGTGTTCAATATGCTCATTCAAATTTTTGCTATACACCAAAATATCATCAAAATATACCACAACAAATTTTCCAATATAGGCACGCAAAACATGATTTATCAACCTCATAAAAGTGCTAGGTGCATTAGTTAACCCAAATGGCATAACCAACCACTCATACAACCCATACTTAGTTTTGAAAGCTGTTTTCCACTCATCACCTTCTCTCATTCTAATTTGATGATATCCACTTTTAAGATCAATTTTACTAAAAATTCTAGAACCATGCAATTCATCTAGCATATCATCTAGCCTAGGAATAGGATGCCTATACTTGATGGTAATGTTATTAATGGCTCTACAATCCACACACATTCTCCATGAACCATCTTTCTTAGGAACCAACAAAACAAGTACTACACAAGGAGACATAGACTCACACACAAATCCCTTATCGAGAAGTTCACTTACCTGCCTTTGTAGCTCTTTTGTTTCCTCCGGGTTACTCCTATAAGCTGGATGATTCGGCAATGCACTTCCGGGAACAAGATCAATTTGATGTTCAATTCCCTCAAAGGTGGTAATCCTTGAGGTAGATCCTCCAAAAATAATTCTTCAAATTCCTGCAAAAGAGAAATAACACTGCTCGGAAGATTTCCGGCTATATCACTTGTGTTAAGGAGAATCTCCTTATAGAAAATCAACACAAGTGGAGTATGCACATGTAAAATCTCTCGCAACTCACTCTTTTGAGTCATATATATTTTTTTATCGGCCTCTTTCCTCTCAATTGTTTTCTCATCTTTTTTTCTTTCATTCTTTTTTTCTAAGGCAATCTCACTTTTTTGTTCACTCTTTTTTTCGGCCTCTTCTCTCTTTTTCTTTTTCAAATGATCCTCCAATACTTGCTTTGGAGTCATATGCAACAATACAACATAATCTTTTTTCATAGTAAAAAAATAACGATTTTTAAAACCATCATGTGTCATCTTCCTATCAAATTGCCACGTCCTTCCCAACAAGATATGACAATCTTGCATAGGAACAACATCACACAACACTTCATCCTCATACTTACCAATGGAAAAAGGTACCACAACTTGCCTAGTCACTCTCACCTCCGAACTATCATTAAACAATTGCAATCTATACAGTTGAGAATGCTTTAAAGTAGGCAAACCCAATTTTTCAACAAGCTCACTACTCGCCACATTAGTACAACTCCCCCCATCAATAATGACGCTGCACACTTTATTTTTCACAAAACATCTGGTATGAAATAAATTTTCTCTTTGATTTTCTTCCTCCTCTTTTTGTTGCACATTCAAAACTCTCCTAGTCACCAACAACTCTCCAACCACCGCATCATATCCCTCATCGTCAGGATCCTCCAACGCAGGCATACCATCATAATTCTCCTCCTCACTCTCCGACTCAAACTCACCACAAGCATTCATAATCATAATTTTTTTATTTGTACACTGACTAGCAATATGACCAACACCTTGACATCTAAAGCATTTGATATCTCTAGAACGATTAATAGGAGTTTCAGATTTATCTTGGACTCCTTGCTTTGGTGTTTCTTGTTTGGTGTCAATTTTTGGTTGGTCACTGGCTTGACATCCTCTCGTTTGCCAACGTTTGGATGCCAAGAACCTCCAACAGTAGAATTTTGACCCATGCCCCTTCTTTTGAGTTGTTGTTCCACTTTCATGTCAATTTGAACCATCTCCTCAAGATCCATGCAATGTCTAAGCTCCACTTGGTCTTGAATCTCCCTATTCAAACCACATAAGAAACGAGCCATAGTTGCTTCACGATCCTCTTCAATATTAGCCCGGATCATAGTAACTTCCAACTTTTTGAAATAATCTTCGACACTCTTTGGACCTTGCTTCAAATTTTGTAGCCGCCTAAACATGTCACGATATTAGTAATTCGGCACAAATCTCTTCCGCAAAATTTGCTTCATCTCCTCCCATGTCTCAATAGGACGCTCTCAATTTCGCCTCCTAGAAATAACAAACTGATCCCACCAAATAAGAGCATAATCCACAAACTCAACAACCGCCAATTTTATTTTTTTTGCATCACTGTAGTTGTGGCAGTAAAATATGGACTCCACTCTCATCTCCCACTCCAAATAATCCTCTGGATCAGACTTCACATGAAACGAAGGAAGTTTCATCTTAATCCCACTAATATTCTCATCTTCTCTTCCCCCATCAATGTATCTCCCACGCCTTGCTTCCCTTCTATTTCTTCCACCCTCTTGATCTCGCCTATTCCTACCCCAATTCTCACCAAAACTCTCATCATCCTCACTACCACCAAATTCAAGTTTACTTATCCTCTCATGCACCGTCTCCAATTCAGCCCTCATTGCTTCCCTCACCATCTTAGACAAATCATCTATTTGGGTCTTGGAAAACCCTTGGCTAGAACTATCACCTCCTTTTTTATTAGAACTCATTTTACCTGCAAGAAAAGTTTAGTAATAAAATTACCTCACACAAATTCTCACAATTCACTCCAAAGAAAATTCACTCAATCACCTCCCTTTTTTTCACTCAAAATTTGTGTAGGCTTTTTTGCTTTGTGTGGGAATGAACCAAACTTTCAAGTTCACAACCTGTAGACACTAGAAGATTGACTCTCGAAGATTGACTAAAACAAGAAGAAGAAGGTTATGGAATTGGATTTTGGACTTGCACCCAAGGATGAACAAGAGCAAAGTAAATGACCACAATTTATCTTGTTTCTTCAATATAATTTTTTTTGAAGATTTTTCGGTTCTTCAATATTTTTTTTTTGACGGATTTTCCACTATTCTTTTTTTTTTGACTTTTTTTTGATTTTTTTCTTTTTTTTTAGATAACTTGTAGCACAAGACACAAAACATGGGCAACAATATTGACACAGAAACGACTTATAAATTTTAAATAGAATAGACTCAGATGAAAGACGAAAGGTGAAGAACGAAGAATACGAAGAACACGATGAACGAAAAGTTATGAAGATAAGATACTTACTTGATTCAAAACCTTGACTTTGATACCAAATGATATGAATTCTTAATGTATGGAAGACAAACACGACTATATTAAAATCATAACCTCAATCCAATAACAAAAGAAATCAATAAATTTGCCCAATCTTGAAAACAAGTAAAAAGTTTTGGATTATCCACCTCTAGCTTACAACGAAACTAGAAACATATAGTCACGAAGAAAACAATTGATCACAACGGGACCTTCAGAAAACCTGTTTTTGACAACCCACGAGGATAATAAACCGACAAACGCCACAAAGTATGAACTTTGATAAGTTTGATTTTTGAACAAAGCACAAAGATTCAATAAAAATTCTAGAGAGAATTTTATGTATAAAATCTGAAATCATAATTGTTATTCAATAATGAATGTTTGTTGTATTTATAATACAACTAAAAAATAATAAAAGATATCACAAAATATATCTAAAGATATGATAATATCTCCTAAAAGTTTCCTAGTAGGAATAAAAGACTCAAAAATAGCATAAAATATCAAAAATAAGCTTAATATCTTGCACACACACAAACACCTTTGGTGTGTGTAAAAGTACATAGCGCGGGAGCTCCATAGGATGGCGCGGGCGTGCTGAAGTCACGCATATTCTTCGTAAATTTATCACTCGTCAGCGCGGGCGCGCGTGGGGTTCGCAAAATACAGCGCAGGCGCGCGGAAATTGAGGCATGGGCGCACCATAGCATCGACTTTGGCCTCCATTTTCTTCACTTTCTCGTCCTCCTTTGACCTCAATAAGATTATAATATCCTCCAGATTGAATGCCAAATATTCCAACGCCCTCTTGTGAATTTATCATCAATAATTGAAGTGATTCCTTGAACCTTTTAACTCGGCCTCTCGTAACTGGTCCTTGTGGTATCTCCAACGGATCCTTAACCACTTGATCAACATGCGAGCAATCACTGATCGCATCAGTGTGATAGTTCATCCTCGGGATCCCAATAGAGGAAGAGAAGAGCTGATTACTTTTTGATTATCCAGACTTGATAATCCAAGATTTTAAAGTCATGCATTTCATTTTAGATTCCTTCTTGAAGTACATGACTAAGATTTGTGTATCATGCTTGAGATTATATATCATTAGTTGATATATTGAATGATATTGCATGTTTGTCTCTTTTACTGGGAATATTATTCTCACCGGATTATCCGGTTGTTGTCTTGTCTTTGTATGTGTGCTTGGCAACAGGTGGGGCAGGACCGAGTCAAAAATCGCATGGATAGTTGGGATGTGAAGATAGAGTGAGGCCTTGGTGGTTTAAAAGTCGAATATGTAATCGAACATAGATTGTATTCGAACTCGTTATGTTTTGTATTGAATAAACTAGACTGAAGCATGTTCTAATAGTTTGAGATTTTATAACCCTAGAACTATCTTGTTTTGGACTTTGTTTGATGTTTGGAGGATTGATGCATTGTGGAATTGAAGAATTGGATTGTGTTAGCATGGTTTTGTATCTGTCATGCCCTTATCTTTTTCTGGTGCAGCAGGGCACGGACCCCGTGCCACGTCCGTGCAAGGGTCCGTGTCTCCTCGCAAGCTTTGGAGTTGTTTTGTTTCGAGTGACGGATCCCGTGCCACCTCCGGGTGAGGGTTCGTGTGGTTGGACATAAACTCACGTTTTTAGTGCAATGTTTAAGCACGGACCTGGATACGGAGGTGGTGCGGGGTCCGTGTGTGCTTTAGTTAAATGCACGGACCCGTGCACGGATGTGTGCACGGGGTCCGGGAATGTTCTTTTAAAAAAAATTCTTCTTTCTTTTATTGCTTTTAATCTTGGATCTTGTATGATTAATTATTGTTTAATCAGAGATTAGTTTTTTAGAACCGATGTCTCACATTAAATGGTATCAGAGCGATAAGTTCTTGGTTGAACTAGAAGTGAGCGGGGTAGATAGAGTCCGCTTGAATTGGCACCTCACATGTGTTTGAGTTATTTATATGATTATTTAATTACATGTGAGCATGCTTTATTATTTGAGAATGAAATGAATTACATTATTTTGTGATTTAAATTTATAAAGCATGATCTACTTGAGATATAACTGTTTTGTATTCGACGGGTATCCGGAATTCTGAGAGGTTGAAAAGGGCACCAAATTGTAGCAATTGAGATATCTTGTGTCCTAACTTTTGATTATTAGATGGGTCCTCGTTGAGTAATTAAAAAAAACCCACCGCCAGTTACTCCTCCGAATGAGCAAGCTAGTACCATAACTGATCAGATGGATGCTACAGCGACGCCAATGGAAACCTTACTGAAGAGGTTTCAATCGTTGAACCCGCCATTGTTGCAGGGTACAGATAATCCCATTGACTGTGAGAGCTGTTTGGACTACATTGATCAGTTGTTCGATTCCCTTGACTATTCTGATGACCGCAGAACCAAGTTGGTTATTCATCAGCTGAGGGGTGCTGCTAAGAACTGGTGGATCAAGACGAAGAGAGCCATGGAAGGTCGAGGTACATATATTAACTGGAATCTTTTGAAATCTGAGTTTTATAAGCGGCTTTTACCAGTTTTGACCGAAAGGACAAGGGATCCGAGTTTGCAAATTTGAGGTAGAGGAATTTGAATATTGAGGAGTATGAGGTCAAGTTTTATAGTTTGCTGAGATTTGCACCTCACATTGCCGACAATGAAGAAGCAAAAGCCGACAAGTTCATTAATGGGTTGAACCCTGATATCTTCACGTTGGTAAACACTGCTAGGCCTGATAATTTTGCAGATGCCATGAATCATGCAAAAGGAGCTGAAGCGGGTTTGTGGAGATAGAGAGGAGCTCCAGTTGTACCTCAGCAGCCTAGTCAGTTTCAGAACCAACCATCTCTTTACCAGAATCAATCCTTTCTAATTCAGAATCAAACACCAAGTTTTGAGGGTGGTAGCGGTGGAGGTAATAGGAAGGATTACTATCATCCAAAGGGGAAGCAGTTTAAGAAGCATGGAAGCAGTTCTTCGAGCTCTAGTGGCTCGAGGCAGATTGGATCGGGACAGAGTTGGAGTCATTCAGGCATGTCTTGTTCCAATTGCGGAGGTCGTCACTCCAGTGATCAGTGTAGAGGTATTTTTGGAAGCTGATATATCTGTAACCAGGCGGGGCACTTTGCCAGATCTTATCCTCAGCGAGGCTTTGAGAAAACTCAGAGTGGAAGTTCTTCGAGACAGACAACTCAGCCTCAGCGGCAAGCCTCTACGGTCCACTCTTTCCAACCTCAGAAACAGAATAGACAGGAAGGTAACCAGCATGCAAACCAACCTCCCAGATAGCAGGCACAAGTTTATGCCCTGACCGAGGATCAGGCTCAGGCTGCACCCAATAATGACTTATCAGGTAAACGTTCAATTTGGGTTTTTCTGCTCTTTTTGGACTGATAGATACTGGTGAGTCTCTTGCCTTCTTATTGAAAAATATGTTTAATAATTATCGTGCCTCTAAACGTTTTTGGAGTCGTTCAAATTGACAAACAATCCTATAGTGTTGTTAATTTTTCTATTAATCGAATCTATAAGAAGGATTAGTTGAAGCTAGGAATTCTTATCGATGATTTGCTTGTTTTTTTTGGAATGAGAATTGTACTGATCATGTAGAGCTTTTGAGAATCGTATTTCAGATTTTGGTGTCGGGCAATTGTTTGTTATTCTTTGATGTTCGAATTCTATTTGGATCGAGTTGCCTTCCTCGATTTTATGATCTGGTGATGAAATTTTGTTGATCAGCACTCCAGTATTCTTGAATTCAGTAAGGATGATCTTTTAGTACTCGATATTTCTTCTCATCGAGAATTTTTGATACACTCTTATTCAGAAGAATCATCACTCTAGTCTAGATTTCGAGGCAGCTGAAGACGCTTGAGACTCAAGGACTAGCTCTGGACTTGAGCTCGCAGCGACCTTATTGATTGGAAGATTTGGCATCATTCTTTACGAGGAGATTTCCGCGATCTTTTCTAATCTAAGAAGTCAAAAGATTTGTTCTTATTTTATTTACTATATGATTTTGATTGTCCGATTGATGAATCTGCCTTGTAATTTCCTACATAATGATTCTCAAACATGATCAGATGTTAGAATTGCTGTCAGAAATTTTGTCAGATTGTATGATTTGCCGAAGTCTGTCAGTTTAGACAGAGATCCGCGATGAGCTAGTTCTTTCGGCAAAGACTTCGAATACACTTTTGTTGTTTGATTACAACATTTTTTAAGTTCAATATCCTCAGAACGACGGACAACCAGATTAGACGAGTAAAACTTTGGAGGATATGCCATGAGTTGTAGTGCTCGACTTAGTACTAGTGGGCAGATTTCTAGATTATTGTGGAGACTTCGTACAACGACACCTATTTGATGAACTATTGAGGGCGCTTTTCAAGAGTTGTACGAGAAGAGAGGAAGATTCCCGTTAATTCGAGATGAATTTCTATGTCTCAAGAGTTGAAACCAGAGATGATTTGATTTGTGACTGAATATAGAAGGATTTTCTAACGAGTATGAGATGACTTTTGATAGACGGATGGAGTATTACTGATTTAACAGAGCATAAAATCGGGACTTATTTATGAGGAGTGAATTCTTATTGCAGTCTTTTGATTCCATCTCGTCTTATGTGTTTGACTCTTATTGATTTCGAGGACGAAATCTTTTCATAGCGGGGGAGAATTGTAACGCCCCGAATTTATCTTAATTGATATTATTTGAGATAATCGGAGATTACAGAGTTCAAGAACCGACTTGATTTTGATCAAGGTCTATTTTGAAAATTTCAGAAATTTCAGGGACTAAAACACAATTTTGGACTTTGTTAGATATTTAAGCAAGTGTTGACTATTCTCCTTTACTCCATCTCTTCCCCATCGCCTTCTCCACCATTGAAGACACCCCATTTCACTTTCAAGATTTTAGATTTCAGTTTCTGGTCGATCCGTCCGTTAGAACTTATTTCTGAAGGCAGATTAGCGATCACGGCTGCGAGAGATTCGTTCTATAGTAAGTATTTCTTCTATCAGTTATACTTCATTTTCTTGATGTTGTTAGAATCGACTAAGTTTCGGATAGGATGTTCTTGAGATAGTTCTTATCGATTATTCTCAGTCAGTTTTGAAATAGAGCGTCATTCGAAATTGTTATGAGTTTTCTTGTGATTTTCGAGAATTTGAGTTTTGAGATTTGTTTATTTTGAGTTGTTATTGATGATGTGTTATTGGTTTGAGTATATTCGATACGTATACTGCTGTCTGTGAATATAGCCGTTATACCGCCGGTTGGAGTTGAGGGCTATAGTTTGGTTTGAAATTGATTTGAACCGTTTTCAGTCAAGTATGATTGTAGATATTGATCTCGAGCCTTTATTACTTCTTTTACAAATTCGTTCGAAGGCCGTTGAGTTGCGAGGTTGCAGGAGTTGAATCGTATTTAAGGTTAAAGCCGGTATAGTATCCACTTTCTTACAATCGATATAGGATATTAGAATGATTCGTGATTGAGGAATCGTTTTTGTTTTCAAGGTTTGGAGAATCGGCGTATTGTGAAGAGGTAAAGGACGACTTAAACTTGAATGGAACGATTAACTCGAATATGACTGGATTCGAGTGTTCCGAAGAAATCACATACTTGCATGTTATTTGATTACTTGGATTATGGAATGAGTTATGCTTTGGACTTGCATTCATATTGAGCCATTTGAATTCATTAATTTTTATTTAGACGATCTGAGAATTATAGTAGGGGGAATTGGAAGGAGATTTACTGCAATGATCGACCTAACCCTCTATAGTTGCTCGAGAGTCTAGAAGATTGAATTATACACTATTCACCTCTAGTGGAGGGTCGGTGCGATTTGTGTGATAGTTCATCCTCGGGATCCCAATAGAGGAAGAGAAGAGCTGATTACCTTTTGATTATCCATACTTTATAATCCCAGATTTTAAAGTCATGCATTTCATTTTAGATTCCTTTTTGAAGTACATGACTAAGATTTTTGTATCATGCTTGAGATTATATATCATTAGTTGATATATTGAATGATATTGCATGTTTGTCTCTTTTACTTGGAATATTATTCTCACCGGATTATCCGGCTATTATATTGTCTTTGTATGTGTTCTTGGCAACAGATGGGGCAGGACCGAGTCAGAAATTGCATGGATAGTTGGGATGTGAAGATAAAGTGAGGCCTTGGTGGTTTAAAAGTCGAATATGTAATCGAACATAGATTGTATTTGAACTCGTTATGTTTTTTATTGAATAAACTAGACTGAAGCATGTTCTACTAGTTTGAGATTGTATAACCCTAGAACTATCTTGTTTTGGACTTTGTGTGATGTTTGGAGGATTGATGCATTGTGGAATTGAAGAGATTGTTTAGCATGGTTTTGTATCTGTCATGCCCTTACCTTTTTCTGGTGCAGCAGGGCACGAACCCCGTGCCACATCCGTGCAAGGGTCCGTGTCCCCTCGCAAGCTTTGGAGTTGTTTTGTTTCGAGTGCACGGATCCCGTGCCACCTCCGGGTGAGGGTCCGTGTGGTTAGACAAAAACTCAGGTTTTTAGTGCAATGTTTAAGCATGGACCCGGATATGGAGGTGGTTAGGGGTCCGTGTGTGCTTTAGTTAAATGCACGGAACCGTGCACGGATATGTGCATGGGGCCCGGGCAATGTCTTTAAAAAAAAATTTCTTCTTTCTTTTATTTCTTTTAATTTTGGATCATGTATGCTTAATTATTGTTTAATGAGAGATTAGTTGTTTAGAATCGAGGTCTTACAACTAATTCATCACTAAACATGCCCTAAAAGCCTTAACTAAGCTAATATATACTTCCTAATAATTTTCGGGAACTCGGACCATACCTGCGTCCGTCGTCAGCCCGCTGATGGAAACTGCCCCACATCTTGGGAACAACTCCACAATAGCTCTGTTACTGCTCCGGACAGTAAATAAGATCCCCCAAAGCCCTTAAAATGAGCTAGAATGGGAGAGAAATAAGTTGGAAATGAGCAACAAATGAGGTTCTCGGACCCCATATTTATAGGCTGTGATCGGAGCGTCCGATCTGCCCATCGGAGCGTCCGATCGCTGCATGCAAGCCACGCATCCTGCAAGCACATCGGAACGTCCGATCTGGACTTTGGAGCTTCCGGTCTGCCTTGATGATGTCATCCCTTATGTCATCACACTGACGTCACCTAATGACAGTTGGCTGCCTCTGATCGGAACGTCTGAAGTATCATCGGAGCGTCCGATCGTCACAGCTTCCAAACATAAACGTAGCTTCCGAACTTCACAAGTTCTGATGGTCCAAACCTAGATCGGATAATCTGATCCTACTCGATAGCCTAAATCCTTTGGGCCATTTTCAAGTGTTCTAGATCCATTTCTGGACTCCTTATACCCATCTGGACATTCCTTAATCATGTTTTACCCAATCTAAACATGATCACATGATTAATTATAAATTAATCCTAAATTATGGATTTGGGTCACTACAAAGTATGTATCGAACTCTTCCCATTTGATTTTCCATGAACCAGTTCAGTGGACGCTAGACTTGTCTTATAAGGAGATACTAATTCAAATCATGGAAAGACAAGTTAGGAAGTTGAGAAACTGAGATTGGGATGGTTAAGGCTATGTGGCTTAATCAACTAGTAGAGGAGGATACATGTGAGACTGAGGAAGATATGTGTAGTCGCTACCCAGAGTTCTTTGGTAAGTCAAATTTCGAGGACGATATTATTTTTAGGGTAGGTTGTGAGCTCCAGTAGTCCATTAATTCACTTAAGATAAATCTTAAATAATTTTTATTTTGGCTTCATGTATTTAATTATAATATTTAAAAGTTATGTTATGATATGCCTTATGTCTTAATGTTTCAAATTAGTTTAATGTTTTCACGTTTGAGATTTATTCTGGAATAAGAGAAAAGAGACTAGTCTACGAACGAGGTTAAAAAATATTTTTTTATAATTATTTTAAGTTTAATGTGGGTGCAATTTTATATAAAATTGAGTGGAGAAAAATTTAAAAATCAGTGTTTGCAACTAATAGACCGAATTCCAAGCCCATTAGTTATAAATTTAGTAGGCGTCAAGTTTTTCCACAATCTTTTCTCTCTAAACGCCGCATACCCCATCTCCCTCTCCATTATCTCGTTCAAAATATGCACAAAATAAGAAGAAAAACTCTCAATCTCGTTCGTGCAAGGCTAGATCGCTACAGAAGCCCAGATTATACCCAACCTACGATGATCAGGAAAATTTAAAACTCTATTGAAACAACCATTCAAGAATATGTGTAATTTGATATGAAAAACATGCATGATTGATATGTATGTAATGTATATTGCATTGAAGTTGTGATATTTTTATGTGCATGATGTAGTAATGTGAAACATGAATCGTTTTTGATGTTTTGTGTAAAGATTTTTGATTAGGAGAATTTACATTGATTAAATGCATTGTATAGTTCCTAATTATTATTTTTGGTTTGATTTAGGAGAAGAAGGAGAATGAGCAAAAGGTAGATGAATTTGAGAGGAAAAGATGGAAAAGCTATTGCGCAAGAATGAATTCCGGAGCAGTAATGATAAAAAAAACTTATTTTTTATGTTTGAGATATTCAAATCCGATCTTCACCGTTCAAAATGAATTTAAAAATATTTTAAAGCTGCTGCCCAAATTTCAGCTTGATCCGATGGCTAGATCTTGAGATATAAATTTTTCAAAAACGCTGCGCGCTGAGAGGGAGTATGCACGGACCCATGAACGGAGATGGCACAGGGTCCGGACATTTCGCGAGAAAAAAAAATTTTGAGGCAGAGAAACTCTCGCTCGATCAGTAGTTTCTTACCAATCGAGCGAGATGATAATTCGGAGAATTATATTTTAATTAGGAAACTTTCTTGGAAAGAACTCTATACTTTAAATATCATCTAGAACCCGAATTTAATCATCTTTTGGATGGCTGAAGAGTGAAGAATATATCTGGCGGCTAGGTTTTATCTTCCTTGTTCTTAGATCAAATTTCTTCCATCAATTCTTCTAAGTTTTAGTTCTTGGTAGAGCAATACGAATCCTTGAAGTTTATTTATCTCGTGAGATTTTGATTTTCATTGTTTGATTTTTATTTGAGTATCAAGAGTTGTTTGGAATTGAATGATATGCTTGTGTGTTTAATTATTGGCTGACTATCTAATAATTTTCTCATACAATCTAAAACTAAATTAGATATCAAATCCATAATTGTTTGATCCTTCTAATTTGTGAAGAAACTATGATTAATAATTTCCGCTTGTGAATTTGTTAATTCGTAGGAACAACAATTGACTAGATTAAATACGACCGCTTGTGTGTGTATTGTTTAGCTTCATCAATTTTACTAGTTTGAATGTTATCTTGGGTTTAAACCTTAATCGCTTGTATTTGGGTTAATTCATTGTTAAGGTTTGATCTAGAACACTTGTGTCTAATTTACTAAAATTAAGGTGAGATAGGAATTAAATTTCCAATGATGAATATTCAATGAGAGTTAATTATTTTTAGGAAGTCGATGATTGAGTGAATAACTTTAAGGTTGTAGTCGACCGATACCAAAGCTTGTTTTATTTAATTGTTTCGTTATTATTATAATATTGCATGCTAGTGATAAAATTTATTTTATTTTCTTTTAATTTTAGTTAGTTAATTCCAAAATCCAAAAATTTCCTTTTATTTATTTTCAGTACTTTTTAAGAACACAAATAAATTTTATTTTCCTCGTGGGAATGATCCTTACTCTCGTTATTACATGTTTATTTAGTTGAACTGAGTTGGGTTAATTTGGGCGTGATACGACTAAGAGCTACCAAATTTTGGTGCCGTTGCCGGGGAAGACGTTTAATTTATTTGTGTTTTTGTTTTTATTTTATTCACCGTTTTCTAATCTGTGTTTGCAAGAATTCTTATGGTGTAATACTTCGAGATGTCAAATCGACAAGTATTCACAAGTTTTATCCAGCAACACAAAGAGCCATTCTACGCAGCATGGGAGAGATTCAAGGATTTGGCAACCATCTTTCGGTATCATGATTTTTTCTAACTATTCTATCCTTACATTTTTTCTTGAGGGTTTGGATGCAGTGACAAGAAGATGGATAATTGATGGAGTTTTCACAACCGGTAGTTCACTATTTTACCGAGATGATGATAGTATGATACACCTGTTGGATGATATGGCGGAATTTGACTTTTACCGATATTGGGATCTTACACCACATGTATGAAGCCACCAATACCCACAAGATACTCAATACCCAGATTTTACAGACCAACCATTCGAGCTTCAAAAAGGAGGATGAAAGTTGTTCTCAATTGATCTTACATCCGCTAGAGTATATAATAAGCAAAATTGTGGCATTGACTAAGGCGGCTATAGAAGATCTAATCAATTCTAGATGACACCTTTTGGAGAAAATGGAGAATATCAAGAGATCAATCCTCCATGAACACCAAGAACCGGAAGAGAAGCAAGATACTCAAGAAGTGACAAACCCAATTTGGGTCGATGATGATGACTTAGAGAACAGGATTGGAAGTGCGAATCAAATCCTACTGAAGATTTAGAGGTGCTTGAGTTTTTTTTCTTATTGCACCTCAGTCGGAAGATGTTCTGAAAGAAATAGGGTATGATGGAAATATGTTGCCACTCAAGTTTGAGAATGACAGAGTTCAAGAATCTATCAATTTCAGCTCATCGATAGTATTATCATACACACATTCCCAAGATCCTTCCCTTCCATCAATACCAGTTTCAAAAGATGTTGGCATCCGAGAGCCCGCAGAGATGTTCTCTTCCCATGTTTACCAGCTACAATGGAGTGTTGTTGAGTTGACAAGCTTAAACTGCATACATCTTGCCAAGCTTGAGGGCACATGAAACAAAGACCCATTTGTGGTGCCATATGAAACTTATTTTGGGAGTCAGCCGCTCTTTGAGGAGTGCTTATGAGGGTCATGCTGAAGACTGAAAATCAGGCGCTGCTTGGGAGGCAACCCAAGGGGAGTATTTTCTTCCACATCTTTTATTTTATTTTTTTCTTTTCTGTTTCTCTTAAGTGTTATTATTACTTACATTGGGGACAATGTAAGATTTTAAGTATGGGGGAGAGAACTTAGCCTGTCATTGAGAGGATGTAACCGGTTTTAGAGAGAAAATTTTTTTTTAGAGCTCATAGTTAGCGATGAATATGACTGTTGAATTCACAAGCCTATGATGATGAAGTTATTTTAAAAAAAAAATTTTTGTGAAAATTTTTTCTCTTGATTGGACATGAGAACCGTAGGTTGAATTGTGAATAAACTTAAGCACACATGTTAAACCAGTTAAATGTAGCAAAGTAATTGATTATGTTTGTATTTGTTGGACCATTGCATGACAATATGTGTTTGTGGAGCCTGGTAGTGTTTTTGAATCCTGATGATCTTTTTAACATAGCATGTACGATCTTGGGCGCACCTGTTAAAACTTTTTAATGATAATTTTTTAGAAAAATAAAGTTGGCTCCATTCGGGTTATGTACAAGGGATTGAAATCCTAGTAGCCTTGTTCTTCACTAAGTATGCGGAATCAATGGGGTTAAAAGTTTAAAATTTTTGGAAATCAATAACAATTCCATCCGGGCCTGGAAAGCGATTGAAATTCTAATCACTTTTCCATGGCTCAGTTTGCGGGTTCAATGGGATTGATGCTCCATCCGGGCTATAGACGAGGGGATTTAAATTCTAATCCTATCATAGGTATAGCTAAGTTTGCGGGTAATTATTGGGGCTTAACAAAAGCGGGTGAAAAATCCGGATGTGCATAATAAATCTCAAGAAAGTCGTGTTTTTGTTTAGGAATTGTTGGGAGGAAGGAGCACTGGATTGTGATACTTACACCGATTTTTCATAGGTCGTTAAGCAGTCGTAAAATGGATTCTTTTGAAGTTGCATGTAATTGGAATAACATGAGACACACACATGTTCATGCTTGACTGATGGTGTATTATGGAAAATCGAGAGTGTTCATAATTTTTTTTTGTATGTTGGAACTTCTCTGAGGCTGTGATGTCCATAATTCATCCTTGCTTATGTTTTTTTGTGTTCATATTGTTTTTACATGTCTTGCTCGAGGACGATCAAGGTTTAAGTATGTGGGAGTTTGATGTGGTGATATTGTCTTGTATTTATTTGAGTTAATTTGTATGATTAGGAGAATTTACATTGATTAAATGCAATGTATAGTTCCTAATTATTATTTTTGGTTTGATTTAGAAGGAGAATGAGAAAACGGTTGATGAATTTGAGAGGAAAATATGGAAAATCTATTGCGCAAGAATGAATTATGGAGCAGAAATGATTAAAAAAAATTATTTTTGATGTTTGAAAAATCCAAATCCGATCTCCAATGTTCAAAATGAAGTTCAAGATGTTATGAAGCTGTTGTCCAAATTTTAGCTTGATCCGAATGCTAGATCTTGAGATATGAATTTATCAATAATTCTACGCGCTGAGAGGGAGTATGAAAGCACCCATGCACGGAGGTGGCACGGGGTCCGGACATGTCGTGAGAAAAAATTATTTTTGAGGCAGAGAAACTCTCGCTCGATCGGTAGTTTCTTACCGATCGAGCGAGATGAAAATTTGATGAATTATATTTTAATTATGGAAATTTCTTGGGAAGGACTCTATACTTTAAATAACATCTAAAACCTGAATTTAATCATATTTTGGACGGCTGAAGTGTGAAGAATATATCTGGCGGCTAGGTTTTATCTTCCTTGTTCTTAGATTTAATTTCTTCTTTCAATTATTCTAAGTTTTAGTTCTTGGTAGAGCAAGACGAATCCTTGAAGTTTATTTATCTCGTGAGATTTTGATTTTCATTGTTTGATTTTTATTTGAGTATCAAGAGTTGTTTGGAATTGAATGATATGCTTGTGTGTTTAATTATTGGCTGACTATCTAATAATTTTCTCATACAATCTAAAGCTAAATAAGATATCAAATCCATAATTGTTTGATCCTTCTAATTTGCGAAGAAACTATGATTAATAATTTCCGCTTGTGAATTTGTTAATTCGTAGGAATAACAATTGACTAGATTAAATACAACCGCTTGTGTGTGTGTATAGTTTAGCTTCATCAATTTCACTAGTTTGAAAGTTATCTTAGGTTTAAACCTTAATCGCTTGTATTTGGGTTAATTCATTGGTAAGGGTTGATCTAGAACGCTTGTGTCTAATTAACTAAAATTAAGGTTAGATAGGAATTAAATTTCCAATGATGAATATTCAATGAGAGTTAATTATTTTTAGGGAGTCGATGATCGAGTGAATAACTTCAAGGTTGTAGTCGACCGATACCAAGGCTTATTTTAATTAATTGTTTCATTATTATTTTAATATTGCATGCTAGTGATAAAATTTATTTTATTTGCTTTTAATTTTAGTTAGTTAATTCCAAAATCCAAAAATTCTCTTTTATTTATTTTCAGTACTTTTTAAGAACACAAATAAATTTCACTTTCCTCGTGGGAATGATCCTTACTCTCGCTATTACATGTTTATTTAGTTGAACTGATTTGGGTTAATTTGAGCGTGATACAACTAAGAGCTACCAAATTTTGGTGTCATTGCCGGGGAAGGCGTTTAATTTATTTGTAATTTTGTTTTTATTTTATTCACCATTTTCTAATCTGTTTTTGCAAGAATTCTTATGGTGTAATACTTTGAGATGTCAAATCGACAAGTATTCACAAGTTTTATCCAGCAACACGAAGAGCCATTATACGCAGCATGGGAGAGATTCAATGATTTGGCAACCATCTTCCGGTATCATAATTTTTTCTAACTATTCTATCCTTAAATTTTTTCTTGAGGGTTTGGATGCAGTGACAAGAAGATGGGTAATTGATGGAGCTTTCACAAGCTGAGATCTGTAGTTTTCAGGGTCTGGCAGGATATTATCATCGCTTCATCGCGAATTTTTCGTAGCTAGCTCGACCTTTGACACAACATACTCGCAAGGGCGTAACTTTTGAATGGTCCTCAGAATATGAAGATAATTTCTGTGAAATTCGTCGACGATTGACTTTTGCGCCTATATTGGCATTACCGTATGGATCTGGAGGGTATATGGTGTATACAGATGGGTCTCTTTAGGGGTTGGGTTGTGTCCTAACTCAGAATGGACATGTGATCGCATACGCTTCTAGACAGTTGAAGGTTCACGAGGATAATTTCCTAGTGCATGATCTTGAGTTAGCAGCTATTGTTTTTGCGCTGAAAATCTGCCGTCATTATTTGTATGGCGAGAGATTTGAGATTTTCACAGATCATAAGAGTCTCAAGTATTTGTTCACTGAGGCAGAGTTGAATATGATACAGAGACGTTGGATGGATTTGCTAAAATATTATGATTGTGAAATTAAATACCATCCCAGAGCTGCTAATCTCACTGCTGATGTCTTGAGTCGCAAGGTGAGAGTTTCCACACTTCAGAATTGTTTGATATCCAGTGCGATTTAAGATTGTTGTTCTTCAAGGTATACCTTCAAGCATAATAAAGGTATGCAGAGTATCCAGATGTTTGCAATTTTATCTGAGCCATCTTTGTATTCTCGAATTCGAGATGCTCAGATGTCTGATCCGAAGACCCAGCGTTTGGCTCGTCTGGCCAATGAGGGTAGTACGTCTTGATTTCACTTTCAGTTAGATGGTTTTCTTTGTTTGTATGGCCGTATTGTAGTTCCAGAGGATGATACTTTAAGGGATGAGATTTTATCCCAGGCTCATCGTACTAAGTTGAGTATTTATCTAGGGAGCAACAAGATGTACAAGGACTTGCGTGCTGAGTTCTGGTGGAAAGGGATGAAACGCAGTGTGTATCATTATGTTTCCAGATGTTTGATATGTCAGCAGGTCAAGGCAGAACACCAACGACCTGGAGGATTGCTTCACAGCTTACCTATTCCTGAGAGGAAATGAGAGTTTATCACGATGGATTTTGTGACGCATTTGACGGTGTCCTTGAGGAATTGTGATGATATCTGGGTTGTGATGGAATGAATTATCAAGTCAGCATATGTCATTCCTTATAACTGAGACTACAGTTTTGACAGAATGGCTCTCTTGTACATTCAAGAGATTGTGCGACTGCACGGAGTGCCTGTGAGCATTGTCAGTGACCGAGACCCCAGGTTTACTTCTAGATTCTGGGGGAGTTTTCAGCGCACTATGGGCACTACTCTGAGCTTGAGCACTGCTTATCACCCGGAGACTGATGGACAGACAGAGCGCACTATCCGTACTCTCGAGGATATGCTCAAAGCATGTTCTATGGATTTTGGTCCGGCTTGTCAAGATCAGTTGTCATTGATTGAGTTTGCGTACAACAACAGTTATCATAGAAGTATTGGAATGAGACCATTTGAGGCGTTGTACGGACGATGATGTCGTACTCCACTGTTCTGGGAAGAAGTGGGGGAGCGACAAGTAGAGGGACCAGAGTTAGTCCAGTAGGCTATTGATGTCTTTGGACATATCAAGAAACAGATTACATAGGATATACAGGCTAACTATGCGAATTTTAAGTGCAGACCTTTGTAGTTTGAGGTGGACGATAAAGTGTTCTTGCGAGTTTCACCTTTTTGCAGGATTTTGAGATTCGGTCTCAAAGGTAAGCTATCTCCTAGATTCATTAGTCCATTTGAGATTTTGGAAAGAGTGGGAGATTTGGCTTACAGACTGGCTTTACCACCATATTTGTCAAATATCCACGATGTGTTCCATGTATCACTGTTGCGACGGTATGTGGTAGATGAGTCTCATATCTTACAATCATTTGTAGTATAGCTAGATACAGATTTGACATATGTGGAGATAACTTTGTGTATCATGGGTCATTAGGACAAGGTATTGAGTAACAAGATTATTTTTCTTGTTTTAGTTCAGTGGCAGCGCCGAGGCACTGAGGAAGCCACTTGAGAAATTGAGAGTCTTATGCGAACAGACTATCCAGAGTTGTTCAGATTCTGTTGTATTTCAGTTGTATCTTGTAAAAATTTTCAGTTTGAATAAAAGATGTTTATCAAGTATTAAATGCATTTAGTACTTAAGATTTGTTTAGAGGACGAAAATATCTTAAGTGGTGGAGAATGTAATGACTCGGTTCCATTTTACAACATTAACTAAGCAAAAATGATTAAGCTTGGATTAGAGGCTTAATTTTGATTTAATTGTACAATTTTTGGATTTTTTGCCAAAGGCAGTTCGGAGGGTCCGAACCCAAGATCAGAGGGTCCGAACCCTTCGGAGGCACAAATGCTGGATAGGACATATGAGACCTTGATTCTAAACATCTAATCTCGGATTAAACAATAATTAAACATACAAGATCCAAGATTTAAAGCAATTAAAAGCAAAATTGTTTTTTGAAAGACCACCACTCGATCGGTTGAACTCAACCGATCGAGCGCGGCAAAAATCCGAGCTCACTGACTCCAAAGAACAAGGCTCACACTTGATCGGTTGAGTTAAACCGATCGAGCGAGGCAAAAATCCGAGCTCACTGACTCCAAAGAACAAGGCTCACACTCGATCGGTTGAACTCAGCCGATCGAGCGACAACAAAATTCCAAAAACACTGCCTCTGGAAATTTGAGGCTCGCGCTCGATCGGTTGAACTCACCCGATCGAGCGCACTCCTCTGTACAAAAATTCCAGAATTTAAACTAAGGCATGCATTCCTCCATTCTTCAATCTCGACAAGCATACTCAAACAAAACCGACATTCAGAATACAATACATGGTAGTTCTAGAGTTATACAATCTCAAACTAGCAGAACATGCTTCAGTCTAGCTTATTCAATGCAATACAATACACAAAGAGTTCGAATAAAAATCTAAGTTTGATTACATATTCAACTTCTAAAACACCAAGTCCTCACTTCTATCAACTAAACCATCTAGCCATGTGATCTCTGACTCGGTCCTGCCCCACCTGATGTCGGGCACACATACAAATACAAGACAACAGCCGGATAATCCGGTGAGAATAATATTCCCAATATAAGCAACAAACATGTAATATCAATCAATACCTCAACTCATGATATACGAATATCAAAAATGCAATTCAAAAGGAATCTAAAATGAAGTGCATGTCTTTAAAGTTCGAGATTATCAAGTCTGGATAATCAAAAGGTACTCCGGTTATTCTCTTCCTCTAATGGGATCCCGAGGATGAAATATCACACAAATCACACCGACTCTCCCCTCGAGATGGATAGTGCATATTTCAATCCTCTAGACTCTGAAGCAATTATAGAGAGTTAAGTCGGTCATTGTAGTAAATCGCCTACCAATTCCCTCTACTATAATTCTCAGAACGTCTAATTCAAAATGAAATAAATCAATTGGCTCAATATGAATGCAAGTGCAAATCGTAACTCAATCAATAAATTCAAGTAATTCAATTAATATGCAAGTATGTGATTTCTCCGGAACACTCAAATCAAGTCGGATTGGAGTCACTCGTTCCATTCCAATCTAAGTCTTCTTATACATTTTTTGTTGCTTCACAAGCTTCAACTCTGTAAAACAACAAATTACTCATTTAAAACTCATTCAACTTCCTCAATCGATAATAAGAAATCGATACTATACCGGCTTCAATATTCAAAACGATTCAACTCCTGTAACCTCGCAACTCAACGGCCTTCAAACGAATCTGTAAAAGAAGTAATAAAGGGTCGAGATCAATATCGACATTCAAACACGACTGAAAACGACTCAAATCAACTCAAACCAAACTATAGCCCTCAACTCAAACCGGCGACATAATGACTATAATCTGATCAATCCAAAATCACCGACAGCAGTATAATATCGATATCAACTCAAATCAATACCAATATAACAATAAGGACTCAAACCCAACAAATCTCAAAACTCCAATTCTCGAAAATCATAAGAAAATTCTTAAAAAATCCGAACGACGCTCTATTTCAAAATCGACTCAGAATAAACAATAAGAACTAGTTCAAGAACAACATAACCAAAACTCAGTCGATTCTAACAACATCCGGAATATGAAGTGTAACTGATCGGAGAAATACTTACTATAAAATGAAACTCTCGCAACTGTGATCGCTAAACCACCTTCAGATTTAATTTCTAACGGACGGATCGAGCAAAAACCGAAATCTAAAAGCTTGAAGAACATGGGAAGCGTCTTCAATGGAGGAAACCGACTTGGAGGGGGGAGGAAATGAAGGAGAATAACTCAAAGCCTTCTTAAATATCTAAAAAATCCCAATTTTGCATTTTATTCCCTGAAATTTCCAAAAATTTCAAAATAGACCTTGATCAATCAAGTCGGCTCTTGAACTCTGTAATCTCCGATTATCTCAAATAAACTCAATTAAGATAATTTTGGGGCGTTACAATTATCCCGCTCTAAGAATAGATTTCGTCCTCGAAATTAATACGGTTTCAATCACAAAGACGAGATAGAATCAAAATACTGCAATAAGAATTCACTCCTCATAAATAAGTCCAGAAATTCTGCTCCAATTCGAACTCTGTCTCTCAAATACTCCTTCAAGTCCGAAACACCATCACTGTACTATCTAAAACTGAATTCGGTTATTCTCAAAGCTGCTTCTAATTTTGGTTGAAACTTTGAATCGTTTGTCCCAAGAAATTCGGCATCTCAACAATTAAAGAACATAAGAAACTCTGGTCGGTTAATTTGGCAATACTCTGTCCATCTATCGAAAGTCGTCTCATTCTCGTCACAAAACCCTTCTATGCTCAGTCATAAATCGAATCATCTCTGGTTCCAACTCATGTGACACAGAAAATCATCTCGAATTAATGGGGATCTTCCTCTCTTCTCGTACAACTCTTGAAAAGAGCCTTCAATAATTCATCAAATAGTTGTCGTTGTACGAAGTCTCAACAAGAATCAAGGATTCTTCCAACTAGTGCTAAGTCAAGCACTACAACTTATGGAATCTCCTCGAACGTTTGACTCTTCTAATTTGGCTGTCCGTCATTCTGAGGATACTGAAATAAAATACGTTATGATCAAACAACAAATGTTTTTACGAAGTCTAAGCCGATAGAACGAGTGCATCAAGGATCTCTGTCTAAACTGACATACTTTGGAAAAACATGAAATCTGACGACCTCTAACAAAAATATCAATCCTCTGGTCCTGACAGAAAGTCATTCTGTACGGAAAACGGTAGCAGATTTCATCAATTGGACAATCAAAATTAGATAGTAGATAAAATAAGAACAAATCCTTTGACTTCTAAGATTAGAAATGATCGCGGAAATCTCCTCGTAAGAAAACGATGTCAAATCTTCCAATCAATAAGATCGATGCGAGCTCAAGTCCAGAGCCAGACCTTGAGTCTCAAGCATCTTCAGCTGTCTCGATGTCTAGACTAGAGCATGATTCCTCTAAATAAGAGTATATTCAAAATTCTCGATAAGAAAAAATATTGAGTACTGAAAGATCATCCTTACCGAATTCAAGAATATTGGAGTGCTGATCAACATAAATTCCATCACCATATCATAAAATCGAGGAAATTTTAACTCGATCCAATCAGAATTCAAACATCGAATAATATCATACAATTGCTCGGCACCGAAATCTGAAATACAATTCTCAAAAGCTCTGAATGATCAGAACAATTCTCATTCCAAAAGATAAGAAAAATCATCGATAATAATTCCTAGCTTCAACTGATACTTCTGAAAGATCCGGTTAATAGAAAATTAGCAACACTACAGGAGTGTTCATCAATTCGAACAGCCCAACAAAATTTAGAGGCACGATAAACATTAAACAAATTCTTCAATAAGAAGGCAAGAGACTCACCAGTATCTATCAGTCCAAAAAGATCCGAAAAACCCAAATTGAACGTTTACCTGTTATGTCATTATCGGGTGCAGCTTGAGACTGATCCTCAGTGAGAGCATAAACTCGTGTCTGCTGTTTGGGAGGTTGGTTCGCATGCTGGTTACCTTCCTGTCTATTTTGCTGCTGAGGTTGGAAAGAGTGGACCGTAGATGCTTTCCGCTGAGGCTGAGCTGTCTGTCTCGAAGAACTTCCACTCTATGCTTTCTCTGAGCCCCGCTGACGACACGATCTGGAAAAGTGTCCCGCCTGGTTACAGATATAGCAGCTTCCAAAAATACCTCTACACTGATCACTGGAGTGACGACCTCCGCAATTGGCACAAGACATGCCTAATTGACTCAAACTCTGTCCCGATCCGAACTCCCTCGAGCCACTAGAGCTCGAAGAACTGCTTACGTGCTTCTTAAACTGCTTCCCCTTCAGATGATAGTAATCCTTACTATTGCCTCCACTGCTACCACCCTCCGAACTCGGTGGTTGATTCAGAAACTGAAAATATTGATCCTGGTAATGAGATGGTTGGTTCTGAGACTGACTAGGCTGTTGAGGCACAACTGGAGCTCCTCTCTATCTCCACAAACCTGCTTTAGCTCCTTTTGCATGATTCATGGCATCCGCAAAATTATCAAGCCTAGCAGTGTTTACCAACGTGAAGATATCAGGGTTCAACCCATTAATGAACTGATCGTCTTTAGCTTCTTCGTTGTCGACAATGTAAGGTGAAAATCTCAGCAAACTATCAAACTTGGATACATACTCCTCGATATTCAGATTCCCCTTCCTCAGATTGGAAAACTCGGCTCCCTTATCCTTTCGGTACGAAACTAGGAAAAACCGCTTATAAGACTCAGATTTTAAAAGATTCCAGTTAATAGCTGAACCTCGATTTTCCATGGCTCTCTTCATTGTGATTCACCAGTTCTTAGCAACACCCTGCAGTTGATGAATAACTAACCTGGTTTGGCGGTCATCTGAATAATCAAGAGAATCGAATAACCGATCAATGTCGTCCAACCAGCTCTCACAGTCAATAGGATTCTCTGTACCCTGCAACAAAGGCGAGTTAAAAGACTAAAACCTCTTCAGTAAGTTTTCCATGGGCGTTGGGGTGGAATCCATCTGATCAGTTTTGGTACTAGCCTGCACGTTCGGAGGAGTAACTGGCGGTGGTTTCTGTTAATTACTCGACGAGGACCCATCTGATAATCAAAGGTTAGGACACAAGATATCTCAATCACTACAATTCAGTGTCCTTCAACCTCTCAGAATTCGGATTCCAGTCGATAACAAAAACAGTTATATCTGAAGTAGATCATGCTTTAAAAAATTAAATCACAAAATCATGTAATACAAATAATTTTCAAATAATAACTCAATCACATGCGAAGAGCCAATTCAAGCGGACTCGATCTACCCCGCTCACTTCTAGTTCAACCAAGAACTTATCGCTTTAATACAACTTAATGTGAGACCTCGATTCTAAACATCTAATCACGAATTAAACAATAATTAAGCATACAAGATCCAAGATTAAAAACAATTAAAAGAAATTTTTTTTTTAAAAGGCCACCGCTCGATCGGTTGAACTCAACCGATCGAGCGCAGCGAAAATCCGAGCTCACTGACTCCAAAGAACAAGGATCTCGCTCAATCGGGTGAACTCAGCCGATCGAGCGGCAACAAAATTCCAAAAACACCGCCTCTGAAAATTTGAGGATCGCGCTCGATCGGTTGAACTCACCCGATCTAGCGCACTCCTCTGTACAAAAATTCCAAAATTTAAAATAAGGCATGCATTCCTCCATTCTTCAATCTCGACAAGCATACTCAAACAAAATCGACATTCACAATACATGGTAGTTCTAGAGTTATTCAATCTCAAACTAGCAGAACATGATTAAGTCTAGCTTATTCAATTCAATACAATACATAACGAGTTTGAATAACAATCTAAGTTCGATTACATATTCGACTTCTAAAACATCAACTCCTCACTTCTATTAACTCAACTATCTAGCCATGCGATTTCTGACTCGGTCCTGCCCCACCTGATGTCGGGCACACATAGAAAGACAAGACAACAGCTAGATAATCCGGTGAGAATAATATTCCCAGTATAAGCAACAAACATGCAATATCAATCAATACATCAACTCATGATATACGAATATCAACAATGCAATTAAAGAGGAATCTAAAATGAAGTGCATGTCTTTAAAGTCCGAGATTATCAAGTCTGGATAATCAAAAGGTACTCCGGTTATTCTCTTCCTCTAATGGGATCCCGAGGATGAAATATCACACAAATCACATCGATTCTCCCTTGAGGTGGATATTGCATATTTCAATCCTCTAGACTCTGAAGCAATTATAGAGAGTTAAGTCGGTCATTGTATTAAATCGCCTAACAATGCCCTATAATATAATTCTCAGAACGTCTAATTCAAAATTAAATGAATCAATTGGCTCAATATGAATGCAAGTGCAAATCGTAACTCAATCAATAAATTCAAGTAATTCAATTAACATGCAAGTATGTGATTTCTCTGGAACACTCGAATCAAGTCGGATTCGAGTCACTCGTTCCATTCCAGTCTAAGTTGTCTTATACCTCTTTTGATGCTTCACAAGCTTCAACTCTATAAAACAACAAATTACTCATTTAAAAATCATTCAACTTCCTCAATCGATAATAAGAAATCGATACTATATCGGCTTCAATCTTCAAAATGATTCAACTCCTGTAACCTCGCAACTCAACGGTCTTCAAACGAATCTGTAAAAGAAGTAATAAAGGCTAGAGATCAATATCGACATTCAAACTCGACTAAAAACGGCTCAAATCAACTCAAACCAAACTATAGCCCTCAACTCAAACCGGCGGCATAACGACTATAATCTGATCAATTCAAAATCACAGACAACAACATAATATCTATATCAACTCAAATCAATACCAATATAAAAATAACGACTCAAACCCAACAAATATCAAAACTCCAATTCTCAAAAATCACAAGAAAATTCATAACAAATCCGAACAAAGCTCTATTTCAAAATTGACTGAGAATAAACGATAAGAACTAGTTCAAGAACAACATAACCGAAACTCAGTCAATTCTAACAACATCCGGAATATGAAGTATAACTTATCGGAGAAATACTTACTATAGAACGAAGCTCTCGCAGTCGTGATTACTAAACCACCTTCAGATTTAATTTCTAACGGACGGATCGAGCAGAAAAAAAATCTGAAAGCTTGAAGAACTTGGGAAGCATCTTCAATGGAGGAAACCGACTTGGAGACGGGAGGAAATGAAGGAGAAGAAGTCAAATCCTTCTTAAATATCTAACAAATCCCAATTTTTCATTTTAGTCCCTGAAATTTCCAAAAATTGCAAAATAGACCCTAATCAAAATCAAGTTGGCTCTTGAACTCTGTAATCTCTGATTATCTTAAATAACTCAATTAAGATAATTTTGGGACGTTAAAGGAGGCTATGAAGAGATCGGAGCGTCCGATCTAAGTTAGGCCATGCACTTGGTGAGGTGTCAGGACTGATTGGACGCGCAGCAGTTCGGAGCCTCCAAATTCAAGATTGGAGCATCCGAACTGTGCATGCAGTGACGTGGTCTGCATGCAGAGATCGGAGCATCCGAACCCCCGATCGGAGCGTCCGATCTCCGCCTATAAATAGGGGTTCCGAGCTCCACATTTCTCACACCATTTGCTCAGCTTCTCTCTCGGTCTTTAGGCCTTCTAGGTGATTTATAGCCTTCCTATGCTTGGTCCGGGTGTTAGCGAGGTGGTCCGAGGTTGTGGCAGAGAGGTGCTGAAACGACCCTTCCCTCTAATATTAATTAAATAGTAAAGAAAAAATGCGGATTTTTTTTAAAAAAATTTGCCATGACTTGTTTGAAAATAAAAAAACCACCCTGTCACACGCAGCAGTTCTAACAAAAAGGATTAAAAGCGATAAAATAAATCCAAGCTGCGATAATCATAAACTTCGAAAATAAAGGCAACCCCACACGGTTGCTATAATAGCGATAACAAACTTCAAATCATAAAAATTCAAGCACAGAAAAAACACTTCCTGGCTAATACTGAAAGTACTCATAGTAAAATTCTTTAATTCAAAACAGAGTCTTAAGCGGAACTAAAGAAAACAACAACGGTCATAGGGCCTTGCACCGCCAATGACCTCAACCGCGAGGATCCTGCCCCTTGGTCTCTAGGAACTCCTCCTCACCTGGAAAACAAACAAGCATAGTGAGTCTAATGACCCAGCAAGTATAAACAGTGTAATAACAAGGGTTTAAAAATAACTGCGGTAATACTCAAAATACAATACATAATATACTTCAAACTTAAGCTGTAAAAGTGCGTATGCTACAAGAGAATGAGGTAACATGTAAACGATGAACACACGTCAACTCACGCTATGAAACTCTTGAACTTTCTCAACTTAACTGAAACTCATGCATGACTGAATACTGAATGCAATAAGACGAGTCAAACTGATAATCAAACTGAAACTGTAAGCTTAGATCCTTGAATTGTGACCCTCTGTTTTGATCGATCAATGGCTGCAGTGCACTATGCCGGCAAGACGTCAAGATTCCTCCCGACGCACTTACGCCTATATCTGTCATTTGGTAGGGATCCCGAGATTTATCCCGATCTCACACTACCCGTCTATTTTGGTAGGGATCCCGAGATTTCTCCCGATCTCACACTACCCGTCTATTTTGGTAGGGATCCCGGGATGTCTCCCGGTCTCGATCTACCCATCTATGGCAAGTGAGTGAGGCATCTGTTGGAAAACGTGTTCAGATCAATTAAGAATTGATACCCGGTGCAGCGGAAGTTTAAATTTTTTTTTTTTTTCGATATGGAACAATTCCATATCATGGGTATCAAAACTTTACGATTAAATTATGTTGCAAGTAAAATAATAATAATCACAATTAATAATATTTTACCTCTTCAAGCAACGGCTTGATTATGGACACCAACAGAATTTAATCTGCTCTTCTTGTATATCCTGAGAACCGATGGCTTCACGATCAATCTCCGGAATAAGGTCCACGAACAGAAAACAGAAACCCTCTGATTGATTGCACTAGAAATCAATCAGAAGTTTATCGTAGAGAATAAACAGATTTGATCTGTTAATTCGGAATGTAATTTTTCACAAAAATCACAGACCGAATTTTCTCTAAAGGGACAGAGAAATTTTCGAAAATTCCCCTTTAAAATATATGTGTGATTTCGAAAATTGCAAGAATGAATTGTGTCAATTTTCGAACACTACACATGTATTTATAGATAATTTCTAGACTAGATTAAGTTATAATTGTATTAGGACTCTAACTCCTTAGGGCCCACAATCCATAACTTAAGCCCAACAAGCCAAGCCCGTTGTTATAGAAATTAATATAAAATTCATCATGACTCCGATTGATAAACCGATTTCACCAATGTGCACAGAAACCATTTCTGCACCTTTTAAAGTCAAGATAATTTTTCTGAATCCGAATTCAGTGATTTCCAAAAATGTCCATCCCTATGTCATTTTTGGAAATTCCACTCCCTTTTAGTTAAGAAGTCCAACTTCTCTTTCATTAAATTTAACTATTTAAATTTAACTATCTCAACGGGGTTTAGTAATCCATTACTTGTGTGACCCTCAATGGTTCAGGGATACAGCTAGCCTTGGGCTCACAACTCCTTGTGACTCGGAACAACAATTTCCGACTTGCCCAACGAATCATGGTAAGAGCGTCTAGCAACATCGCCCAATGATTCCCTAGGTATCACTGATGGTGCATGCAAGAAACAGTAGATTTTGGTTAGCGTACAGTACGGTCCCTTCATCCATATATCCCGATCGAATCAACATCCATTGGTGCATCGAGAGTCGTTCGAGATTCGATAACTATGCATTACATCTTGGAGATCAAATAGTGACATCGCATGTGTTACTAGGAAAACCGAGTAACCTAAAACACATCATGTACTCTGGCCAGAGATTCGTCACACTAATATCTCCTCAGATCGCATAGGATATCCACACTCGCAAGTATGTGGTGAATCCTTGAAAACAAAGCATCGACTCCTATATGTGTCATAACTGTACCCAATCCCGACACCTGATGACCCCAATAGAGTCGGTAAACGAGTCAAAGTACAATACTAGAATATAGAGTCTCAATGATGTTTCAAGTAGTAAGGACTAATGGTGTACAACCAAAACCGCGGACTTTATCCACTCGATAAGTGATAACCACTTGGAAAGTCCGAATAGGGTAGTTCGATCATTCATCATATGAATATCCATTTGCATGCTTTGAACATCTCCATGTCCATTACCAATGAAACATGGTACTTGGCATCACAAATGCTAGTCTCAATCTCGAGCGATCCTTATCCTTATTAGCGGACGGCTCAATTGAATAGGAACTGTTTAGAATATTATAGTGACTATAAGATGTGTTTCATAATAGTGATCTATCTTTATTCACTATCTCATCTTACTTACACTATAGTATATTCAAGGTCTTTATCAAAACAACAATAGTATATCACAATATAACAATATGAAGAAAGATAAAGATAATGCCATTAATTAATGTAAATTATATTAAACAAAGATTGTTTATACATAGAGTCATAAAAGCCCTTAGCCACAAGTTGGCTAACCGGGAACCCACTCTTTCAGCATCCCCCACCCATCAATACCCTGTCTCGTCACAATCAAATCACTTCGTTCAAAAAATATTTTCTTTTCCCTTCTTTGAATCGGCTCAAAATACTTAACACGCATGAATAAAAGCGTCTTCCTTTGTAACATTTCGCTCGGCTCAAAGATGAGACTCAAGCACACATGTATGCAACTATGGGAAATGAAACTCAACACAAAAATTGTGGGTGTTAAGTGTGAGAGTGGCTTCCCATAGGTTCTACTACCCAACCTTAACTCTATTTTTTTCGCAACCAAGGCATAACCCGAGTAAGCACACTAAAAAGCCCTTAACTCGATCTTACCTTAACCGAATTCGACCCCGCTCAAACCGAAACTCTCCAAAAACTACAAAATAACCATAGGCCTAGTCTATAACCTCATTTGACAGCCCAAGCAATACAAGAACAAACCAACCCCGGACAGCCCCTTTTTCCTCCTAAAATTCTGCACCGACACCTCGACTTCAAAGACCCATAACTCATTGAATACTTAACCGAAACGAGCCCATTTTATACCGACGCGACCAAAACATCATAACCTAGACATAGGATCAGCCCTAACCACGCCCAGACCTCGTTCGGTTCCTCCCCTACCCCGAAACCATACTGCCCTGCCCATGGAGATCAACACCTTACAACCATTCTACTTGGAGGAAACCATCCCAAGCCCTTTTCCATTGCCTCTACCTCCTTCCAAACCAGCAAACACACCTATAGACATGTCTTAGGACTTTCCACAAACACTTTGGCAGCCCTCAACCATACCTCCACTCCACAAATTCAAAAACATCAATTTTTATGCACCAACAAGCCTTGAATTCATGAACCCAATGCAACCAATTGCCAAGCAATAAAATACACTTCACATGATTCAAAAACAGCCCACTCACCATATAAAATTCGAAATTTAGGCTTGCATCACTTCTGAAATTTTCAAGAGTGACAATATGCATTGAAACCCAACATTTTTCTCATCACAATGCATCATTCAACTTTTAAACATGAACATATGTGAAATTTTTTAAATTTAACATAACCCTAGCTGCAAAATCCCTAAAAACCAAAACCTAGTCTTGCAAAAACATGAACCATTCAAAATATATCAAGAAACATGGAAAGAGGCTTAGTTAGCTTGCTTGAATGCCCAAGGAAATGAATATACTTGCCTTGATCTTTTCTACCCAAGAAAAATCGAAATGAGAGGGATGAAGGCTGGAAACACTTGACTAACTTGAAGAACAACCTCCCTAGTTGGCTTCTCGGCGACGACGGTGGTGGCAGGAGGCGGCAGTGGCGGTGGCGGTGGCGGGAGCTTGGAGAAGGGGGACGGCCGAAGGTGGAAGAGGGAATGAGGGAAAGAGAGGGGGGTTCGGCTCTTTGGGTAGAAAATGGGGCTAGGGTTTCCCAAAAAAATGTTTTAATTTGTGTTTAAAAGTTGAGTGTGTAGTGTGTACATGTGTGTGTAAGCATATGTGTAAGTAATTAAAAGTAGGTGTGAGTGTTGCTTTAATAGTACAACTTTAAAGTACTACAACTTTTGCCTACTAACTTACACTAATAAAATTCCTATGTTTAAAAACCCCAAATTAAAAATATTATATTGAGTTTTACTAATCGGGGTTTATGAAAATTTTAACTTTTGAAAAAGTTAAAGAATAAGCCCAATATTGCAATAATAAGAAAAATGATTTCTGATACCCGAAAACTTTTAACTTCTGAACTCTCATCTAATTTCCTCCTACCTCCGTACTAAACTTTTAAAATAACAATCTTGGAATTTACCGCCAAAATCCACCATCGCCAAGCACCGGAACCGGAAGTCACTGTCTCAAAAATTTCAATAATAATAATTTAAAATATTGGAGCACTTAAACTTTAAAGGAAACTTAAGCAATTAAAAAAATCCAAGAAATTAAAATCATAAATATTGAAAATGAATTTAGGCAATATCTTAGGAATTCAAATCAACGCTTTAAATATTTTGATGTCACTACAATAAATGGAATATTTAAATAATAGTAGAGCGATTAAAATAATTTAAACAACTAGACAAACATTTAAAATTAATTTAAATAAATACACAAGCAGTATAAAAACCTTTAAAATGATTTGGACAGATAAAAGAATTTAACTAAATAAGCTAGACATTTAAAATCATTTAAATGAATAAACTAAACAATTAATTAAAATCATTTAAATAAACAAACTTATACATTTAAAATATTTAAAATAAATAAGTTTCACAATAAAATCATTTAAATAAATAAATGATATTCTATTAACACATAATTCAAATAAAGAAATTAAATCAATTAAACTTAAAAATAATAACCATAATATTTATTTAATTTAATATATGCGAATTAGTAGATTTGGATTTTAGGTACTACAATTTCTTCCTCCCTTAAATGGAATTTCGTCCTCGAAATTCAGGATTTACTAACTAGGTCCAGATACATTAGACCCGGTTGGCACTAACTTTTCTTACCGAGCACCCACATGAGTTGATGCTAAATAGCTTACGATGTACACTCTGATACTTATTAGTGTCTATATCATCAAGAATTTGACTAATTCTTACTGCAATACATATTCACAATTCTTATTTGTTCCCAAATGATTGCTTCCTAAGAGAGATTTCAAATCACTGCTCCCATGTGACTTTAAAAGTTTTAATTCGTCAACTAAAGTCCTAAAATATGTTATACCTGCCTTGGTTCGATAACCTTAAATCCTGGATCGCAAATTCTAAGCATTAAAGTTTTGTATACCCAATAAAGAATTTATGTCGATCTTTACCGTAAATTAGAAGCTTTATAACCACGAAACTATGCTTAATGTCTATTTACCAGTTAAACTTAACTCATATAATCCAAAACTTGAACTCTTGAGAAATCCACAAGTTCACAGAATACATAGCAACTAAACACTAAACTTTTCTAAATAGGATAACTAAGGAACTATACAATTCTACCTCGTTAGACCTCGAAATAAGATATGAATCTGACCCATATTTCCCCAACATCAATACAGGAAACCTATCATGTATCACTAACAACTCTGTGCCAGCTCGAATGATAAAACAAATTACCTATCTCCTCAACAATTGCATAAGGACCGAAAAATCGAGTTAATTTTCATATATACCCAAGTCAATAGTACTACCGAACAATGATACCTTCAAAAACAACCTAACAACCATTTTGAAATTCTAAAGGTCTACGCCACTTATTAGCAATGATTTGCTTAATTCTCTTGGACTATGCTCAATCCCTTATTAGTTACTACATCTCACAACGCCTTTATGAATGATTAAAATTCTCTTATGCAACGACTCTAGTTCAGCTAACCTTTAAGCGGAACAAATGACTCTCCTCAACTTAGGATTGATTGATCCATTTCTCTAAATAAATCTAATCTAATCCTTGATAAGAAAATATAACCATATAATCCATTGTTGCTCAGCCCCAAGATGTTATCCAATAATATAAAGAATCCAAATAGGCAACTACACAGATCCCAATTATCCATTCACCAATTTATACTTTCGTCACTTAGACATTCTTGATTCTACAGAAAGTTTAATTCTTAGTTAAAATCTTCCAACGGATTTATCCAACTTTTTTATCCCAGACGCAACGACTAGGAGATTCATATTTACACCTCAAGTCAAATTATACCACGAGTTATTATCCACTTATTGGATTAGATAGCCTCTAAGTACCAAAAAATTCTTACATATCGCCTGAAGACATTTCTCAAATCCCTAGTTCAACTCGACAGCAAGTTCGAAAATCCAAAATTCCCAAATTATTATATCTACAGCTTGAATTTATATTTCAAGAACTTAGTATCCAAAAGTCTCTAGGGACAACTCTATTTCCTATCTCGCAACTGTTCACCCATTCAGCTTACCAAAAATAATATGTTTACTCTTAACGATCCTATTTAAAATTGAAACAACTCAATTAAATAATTTAAAACCTAACAATCTACTCACTAGAACTAGATACAATTGCTAGTCGCTACTCCTAGGATCACAACAATAACTTAGGATTTTATCTAGTATAAATGCTAAATTCCAACACTCTAAACGCTCACTAAGCGGCTACAAGACAATTCTCTACACAAGAATTTGAAATAATAATTGAAATTATGATCCACCCAAGTCCTCATCATGATGGATCATGAAAGGAAATAGACATACAAGTAATGCTGCTTAATGTGAAATGAAATGATGCAAGCATTACAAACAAAATGAGCTGAAAATGAAAATCTAGATAAGTGAAAACAACCAACTCATAATTAAATTCTCGGGATGGGTGAATAATAATGGAGGCTCTAAGAATAATGAATATGAGCCAACAAGATACAAATCTCGTGATCATTCATCCATGAGTAATGAAATCATGCTCAAACAATCAAAGCATGATTGAGAGCAATCGATGTGACTTCAGTCGAGAGAAGTCCACACAAGTCAATAATCAGGGAAAACAACGGTCCCAAGACATATTCAAATGTCAACCAAAAAATAAGTAGATCACCGAAAATAAGGAAAAAATGAATCTCACTCACATCAACATGTGACTCTAGAACCGAAAAAAAATTTCAAGAAGTGTGAGATAAGAATAAAGTTTTATTAAAATTCAACCTATGTCAAAGTAGCAGAATACAACGTTGACTGATGACATACGAATCCATAAATGAACAAAGGATGTGCAAAGAAATTTCGGATACTCAAAAGTATTCGTTGCAATGGATATGAACACAAAAGAGGAAAAATGAATTAATGATCGGAATAATAGTTCATATAATTGAAAGGCTCATAGTAACCGACTCACTATTTCCAAAATCATATTTGCCCATATAGCAAAAGAAAAAAAAACTCAAACTATCCATAATAATACAAACAAAGTATATACCTCAAGTCTTCACACCAGTTCGATTCACAACTTAACTGACAAAACATCCATTTATAAATTTTTAAGCAAACTATACACTTAGTTTATCCAACTAAATTCCATCCATAAGAGAATAAATTACTACAAGGGTGCATCAATTAATATTTCATAATGTGCAAGTTTAATGTTTTCAACCAACTCCTAAAATCTCATCAAGAATTGTTAACACTGCCTAATAACTCAAACAATTCTCCTGTATTGTCCAAAACTGGAAGGAATATTGGTACACCAACTCCGTTTAACTTGAAGTCGCATGCTAAAAAATAAACATTTGAATGATACACTTCAAAACTACTAACAGAAATTTTTAAATAAACTTAAACACTGAAATTACACATTTAAAGGATTTAAACATTTATTTTGAAAATATTCTTAAAAAGATGACATCAAAACATTTAAAGCAATAAATCAATTACGACTACCATATAAAATTCATTAAAACTTACAGACCTTGAGACGAGATCCCTTGAGTTTTGGCAACCGGCAGTAGGCTCAGCCCAAACCAAGACCGTGCTCTGATACCAACTGAAACGACCCTTCCCTCTAATCTTAATTAAATAATAAAGAAAAAAGCAAATTTTTTTAAAATTTTTTTTCCATGACTTGTTTGAAAATAAACAAACCACCCTGTCACACGCAGTAGTTCTAACATAAAGGAGTAAAAGCGATAAAAGAAATCCAAGCTGCGATAATCATAAACTTCGAAAATAAAGGCAACCCCACACGGTTGCAATAATAGCGATAACAAACTTCAAATAATAAAAATTCAAGCACAGGGAAAACACATCCTGGCTAATAATGAAAGTACTCATAGTAAAATTCTTTAATTCAAAACAGAGTCTTAAGCGGAACTAAAGAAAACAAAAACAGTCATAGGGCCTTGCACCGCCAGCGACCTCAACCGCGAGGATCCTGCCCCTTGGTCCCTAGGAACTCCTCCTCACCTGGCAAACAAACAAGCATAGTGAGTCTAATGATCCAACAAGTATAAGCAGTGTAATAACAAGGGTTTAAAAATAACTGCAGTAATACTCAAAATACAGTACATAATATACTTTAAACTTAAGCTGTAAAAGTGCATATGCTACAAGAGAATGAGGTAACATGTAAACGATGAACACACGCCAACTCACGCTATGAAACTCTTGAACTTTCTCAACTTAACTTAAACTCATGCATGACTGAATACTGAATGCAATAAGACGAGTCAAATTGATAATGAAACTGAAACTGTAAACTTAGATCCTTGAATTGTGACCCTCTGTTTTGATCGATCAATGGCTATAGTGCACTATGCCGGCAAGACGCCGAGATTTCTCTCGACACGACATACCCCTTTATCTGTCATTTGGTAGGGATCCAGAAATTTCTCCCAATCTCACACTACCCGTCTACTTTGGTAGGGATCCCGAGATTTCTCCCGATCTCACACTACCTGTCTATTTTGGTAGGGATCCCGGGATGTCTCCCGATCTCGATCTACCCGTCTATGGAAATTGAATGAGGCATCCCCCACCCATCAATACCCTGTCTCGTCACAATCAAATCACTTCGTTCAAAAAATATTTTCTTTTCCCTTCTTTGACTCGGCTCAAAATACTTAACATGCATGAATAAAAGAGGCTTCCTTTGTAACATTTCGCTCGACTCAAAGACAAGACTCAAGCACACATGTATGCAACTATGAGAAATGAAACTCAACACAAAAATTGTGGGTGCTAAGTGTGAGAGTGGCTGCCCCTAGGTGCTACTACCCAACCTTAACTCTATTTTTTTCGCAACCAAGGCATAACCCGAGTAAGCACACTAAAAAGCCCTTAACTCGATCCTAACTTAACCGAATTCGACCCCGCTCGAACCGATACTCTCCAAATACTAAAAACTAACCATAGGCCTAGTCTATAACCTCATTTGACAGCCCAAGCAATACAAGAAAAAACCAACCCCGGACAGCCCCTTTTTCCTCCTAAAATTCTGCACCGACACCTCGACTTCAAAGACCCATAACTCATTAAACACTTAACCGAAACGAGCCCATTTTATACCAACACAACCAAAACATCATAACCTAGACCTTGGACCAGCCCTAACCACGCCCAGACCTCGTTCGGTTCCTCCCCTGCCCCAAAACCAGACTGCCCTGCCCATGGACATCAACACCTTACAACCATTCTACATGGAGGAAACCATCCCAAGCCCTTTTCCCTTGCCTCTACCTCCTTCCAAACCACCAAACACACCTATAGACATGTCTTAGGACTTTCCACAAACACTTTGGCAGCCTTCAACCATACCTCCACTCCACAAATTCAAAAACATAAATTTTTATGCACCAACAAGCCTTTAGTTCATGAACAACCAATGCAACCAATTGCCAAGCAATAAAATACACTTCACATGCTTCAAAAACAGCCCACTCACCATATAAATTCGAAATTTAGGCTTGCTTCACTTCTGAAATTTACAAGAGTGACAATATGCATTGAAACCCAACATTTTTCTCATCACAATGCATCATTCAACTCTTAATCATGAACATATGTGAAAATTTCGAAATTTAACATAACCCTAGCTGACAAATCCCTAAAAACCAAAACCTAGTCTTGCAAAAACATGAACCATTCGAAATATATCAAGAAACATGGAAAGAGGCCTAGTTAGCTTGCTTGAATGCCCAAGGAAATGAATAAACTTGCCTTGATCTTTTCTACCCAAGAAAAATCGAAATGAGAGGGATGAATGCTGGAAACACTTGACTAACTTCAAGAACAACCTCCCTAGGTGGCTTCCCGGTGACGGCGACGGCGGCGGCTGGAGCTTGGAGAAGGGGGACGGTCGAAGGTGGGAGAGGGAATGAGGGAAAGAGAGAGGGGGGGGGGGGGGGAGGTCGGCTCTTTGGGTAGAAAATGGGGCTAGGGTTTCCCAAAAAAATGTTTTAATTTGTGTTTAAAAGTTGAGTGTGTACATGTGTGTGTAAGCATAGGTGTAAATAATTAAAAGTAGGTGTGAGTGTTGCTTTAATAGTACAACTTTAAAGTACTACAATTTTTTCCTACTAACTTACACTAATAAAATTCCTATGTTTAAAAACTCCAAATTCAAAATATTATATTGGGTTTTACTAATCCGGGTTTATGTAAATTCTAACTTTTGAAAAAGTTAAAAAATAAGTCCAATATTGCAATAATAAGAAAAATGATTTCTGATACCCGAAAACTTCTAACTTCTGAACTCTCAATCTAATTTCCTCCTACCTCCCTACTAAACTTTTAAAATAACAATCTTGGAATTTACCACCGAAATCCACCATCGCCAAGCACCGGAACCGGAAGTCACTGTATCAAAAATTTCAATAATAATAACTTAAAATATTTGAGCACTTAAACTTTAAAGGAAACTTAAGCAATTAAAAAAATCCAAGCAATTAAAATCATAAATATTGAAAATGAATTTATGCATTATCTTAGGAATTAAAATCAACATTTTAAATATTTTGATGTCACTGCAATAAATGGAATATTTAAATAATAGCAGAGCGATTAAAATAATTTAAATAACTAGACAAACGTTTAAAATTAATTTAAATAAATACACAAGCAGTATAAAAACCTTTAAAATGATTTGGACAGATAAAATAATTTAACTAAATAAGATAGATATTTAAAATCATTTAAATGAATAAACTAAATAATTAATTAAAATCATTTAAATAAGCAAGATTATACCTTTAAAATATTTATAATAAATAAGTTGCACAATAAAATCATTTAAATAAATAAATGATATTCTATTAACACATAATTCAAATAAAAAATTTAAATCAATTATACTTAAAAATAATAACCATAATATTTATTTAATTTAATATATGCAAATTAGTAGATTTGGATTTTAGGTACTACATGTAGCACCTAAAATCCAATCTACTAAATCACATGCATTAAATAAATATTAGGATTATTATTTTTAGGTTTAATTGATTTAAAATCTTTATTTGAATTATGTGCTATTAAAATATTTTATTATTTATTAAAATGATTTTTATTTTACTGACTATTTAATTCATATTTTTTAATTGTTTAAGTTTATTTATCTAAATGCTTTTATTGTACGATTTAATTGTTTTAATATTTTAAAGGTTTAAGCTTGCATAATTAAATGATTTTTTTTAGTTTATTCTTTTAAATGATTTTAACTGTTTAGATTATTTGTTTAAATATTTTCGAGTGTTCAACTTATTTATTTTAAATAGTCTTACTTTAGCGGTTAGTTATTTTAAATTATTTTAAATGTCTAGCTTATTTATTTAAATCCTTTTTAGTTGTCCAAATCATTATAAAGATTTTTATTTTCGCTTGAGTATATATTTAAAATGCTTTTAAACGTTATTTTAGTTTGTTTAAAATTATTTTATTCGCTCTGTTTGTTATTTAAATATTTTACCCGTTTCCGTGACATCAGAATATTTAAAGTGTTTAATTCTTAGGTTTTCTAATTTGAGTATTTGCGAAATTTAGGCCTAACACTTATAAAATACTACATATTATATTTTATGTATTGTGTTCCTTACCCGCTTAAACATATGTGTTGACCCGGCCCAAATGGATTTTCACCCGGCCAAAATTGCATCGGCCCATTAAAGATTTTTCCTCAGCCCAATCACCCGGCCCACTTGAATTTCCCCTTCTCCAATCATCAAACGAGGCCCTCTCATTTTTCCTCTCCATCTTTCATTCTCGCGATCGGCCTCTCCTCCCTTGCCTTCCCGATCGCCGCCTGCACTTTCGTGACCTATCATTTTTGATCGAAGCTCGAGCATAGCAAGCTCCTTCGTTCCAGTTCACTTCCGAGCTTGTTCCAGCTCGCTCTCGGTCATTTCTCCTTTGGTTGTCTCAAGTAAAGGCAAGATTTATAGGCTTCTTTGGTCACCAAATGGATTAATATGCCGTGTGTTTGTATTTATTTCTCGCATTTCAAATTTTATGTGAATTTATGAAGTTGCTCGTTCCTTTTCTGTAGTCGAAGCAATTTTCCCTGTTTTCCCTCCATTGTCGCGATCGGCCCGTTATCTGCTTTCCCCTTCCATTCCAGCCTTTGGTCGCCGCCAGCTGCTCGATTCCCGGCGAAGCTTACCCTCCAGGCAATCGAAACAAGCTCTTTCCTCCTTTCCTCCACTCGGTTTCCAGCTGCTCGAGTTTTTCCCTCCCTTTTTCTGATTTTTATCGATTAAGGCAAGATTATGGTTTCGTTCCTCCCCTTATAGATTATTATTGAATGCTATGATTGGTATTAGATGTTGAATAACTCATTTTCTAAAATCTTATAAATGTGTGTGCCCTGCTTCTGTTTGATTTTTACGTTTGGGTTTTTGGGATTTTGTTTGAATGTTAATTCGATCTAATCACGTTCATATGTGAGGAATGAATGATTTTAATGCCTTGAAATGTAAATGTAAGCGTGTTGGAAGCTGTTCAAAATTTCAAAAATCCCCTTGGTTGTTTTTTTTTTGAATTTTGTGTGGTGTGTTGACTGGTGGACTGGTTTGGTGATTTAGGGGCTACCACGGGTGATATGTAGTTCACGTGGTAGCTTCTACGATGGTTGAAGTTGTCTTGTAGGTTTGATTGGAGATGTATTAAATTTTGGGAGTAAGGGGCTTGGTTTTAGTAGGGGGCTGTGGGCTGCCTTCGAGCTAGATTTAAGGTGATTCAAGGTGAGTCTTAGGGGCTGGAAAGAAGGTTGAAGGATGGTCTTGGTCCTAAGTTTATTAGCTTGGAAATTGGGTGTAACGCGCCGATTTTATCTTAATTTACTTTATTTGAGATAATCGGAGATTCCAGAGTTCAAGAGCCGACTTTATTTTGTTCAGGGTCCTTTTTGCAAATTTTGGATTTTTGAGGGACTAAAATGCAAATATTGAGATTGTTAGATATTTAAGCTTGAGTTGACTTACCTTTTCACTTCATCCCCTTCCCCAACACGCCTCCTCCCTCTCTAGACGCCATGGACGTCTCTTTGAGCTCCCAGATTTCACCCCGAGCACGATCCGTCCGTTAGAATTTATTTCTGAAGGCAGATTAGCGATCACGGCTGCGAGAGCTTCTTTCTATTGTAAGTTTTTCTATGATCAGATACATTCTAGTTTTGGGATGTTGTTAGAACCGAGGTCTCACATTAAGTGGTATCAGAGCGCTAAGATTCTTGGACTGAATTAGAGTGAGCGGGGTAGATCGAGTCCGCATGAATTGAATTCTCGCATGTGTTTGAATTATTTAATTGAGCTATTAAATACCATGCAAGCATGCTTTATTGATTGAGAATTAATTGAATTACATGATTATGTGATTAAATTCTAAAGCATGATTTACTTGAGATATGAATTGCTTGGATTTCTGGTTCGAATTCGAATTTTCTCGGGATGGTTGAATTATTCGAGAAAGAGGTTTTGGACACCGAATGTTGGAAGATCGAGGTAATTGTGTTCTAACTCGCTTGAGTATGGGATACATGTTCTTGATGTATATTGAACAGGAATCGAACTGCATAGAATCCAGACAGGATAGAGTTATACTGCGTCTGATCAGATGGATATCTATTCGGCATTGATTGATGAGTTATTGATAAGATTTCAGTCATTTTAATTACCGACTCTGAAGAGTAATGAGAATACCACGGGATGTGAAAGCTGGTTAGTAGAGATCGATCAGACATGGGATTCTCTGGACTACACTTATGACTGATGGATTTTGGGTGAGTTCCCTTATTTCTTTTGAGGAATCTAGATGATGAATCCCCTTCTTGTTGAGATTTTGGGTTCTTTAGTCGCAACTCTGGATTTTGATTGGGAATAAGATTGAACAAGGCATTATAGTACTTAGGCTTTTGGATTTGGATTTTTATTATCCGTTGAATTGTTCCTCTGGTAAGAATTTTGATTCAAGGATTTCTTTGATATTATTCTATAGATGAACCGTTTATTTCAGAATTATGCAGAGGAATTCTCTTTGTTTGTAGTTGATGTTATAATCAAGCCCGAATTGGCTGATAAACCAGTGGTTGAAGAGTTTGCCGACGTATTCTAGATGAGATTTCTGGATTTTCTCTGAGTTATGAGGTTAGTTTCAGCAACGAATTTAGATCAGACATCATCAACTGAGATTTAGTAAGAAAGAGGTTTGGAAGACTGGATTTGGAACGAGATTCTGTGAGGAATTCTTATCGTTTGCGAATCCGATTACTTCGCAGATTATGTTCTTCTGTTTGGACTTCATCTTATGATACTAGTTCTTATCGATTGCAGAAGAGATTGATCAGCGCTTTAGGACTTCTTACTCCTTTCTGTTACTGATGATCTTTCAGTACTTGGTTTTCTTCTTATCGAGATTTTGGATGTATTCTTATTCAGAGAAATTCCGCTCTATTCTAACCATCGAGACGGCTGAAGACGCTTGAGACTCAATGTCTGAATCTGGACTTCGAGCTCGCAACGATCTTATTGATTTGAAGATCTGTTTTCTATTGTCTTATGAGGAAAGTCACGCGATCTGTTCTAATCTTTAGAGTCGGAGAAATTGTTTTAGCAGATGGAACTGATTTGAAAGCAGAGAAAATGATTAGATTGTATGAGATATCTGACTGCGAATCTTTATCTGAGGAATTTTATGTAGCAACCGATGTTTTGAACTGTTCTTATTTTATCTACTATCTGACTTCGAATGACCGATTGCTGGAATCTGCTACCGTTCTCTGTACAGAATGACTTTTAGTCAAGATTAGAGGATTGATATCTTGTCAAAGGTCGTAAAATGTCTTGTTTTTGCTGAAGTCTGTCAGTTTAGAGAGAGATCCTTGATGCACTCGTTCTTTCAGCAAGGACTTCGATGAAATTGTGTTGTCTGATTTCAACTTTTCCAGTTCGATACCCTCAGAACGACGGACAGCCAGAGCAGATGATTTGAACTTTTGAAGTTATTCCATGAGTTGTAGTGCTCGACTTAGCACTAGTTGGCAGAACTCCGAATTCTTGTGGAGACTTCATACAACGACAGCTTTTTGGTGAATTCTTGAATGCAATTTTCAAGATTTGTACGAAAAAAGAAGAAGATTCCCGTTGATTGGAGGTGATTTTCTGTGTCACTTGTTTTGGAACCAAAGATGAATCGAATTGTGACTGAGCATAGAAGGATTTTCCATCGAATAGGAGTTGACTTTGGATTGACGGACTTGAAGGAGTAACTTGAAAGACACAGTTCGTGTTGAAACCGTGTTTGATTTCGAGGACGAAATCTTTTCTTAGAGGGGGAGAATTGTAACGCCCCGATTTTATCTTAATTGACTTTATTTGAGATAATCGGAGATTCTAGAGTTCAAGAGCCGACTTTATTTTGTTCAGGGTCCTTTTTGCAAATTTTGGATTTTTGAGGGACTAAAATGTAAATATTGAGATTGTTAGATATTTAAGCTTGAGTTGACTTACCTTTTCACTTCATCCCCTTCCCCAACACGCCTCCTCCCTCTCTAGACGCCATGGACGTCTCCTTGAGCTCCCAGATTTCACCCCGAGCACGATCCGTCCGTTAGAATTTATTTCTGAAGGCAGATTAGCGATCACGGCTGCGAGAGCTTCGTTCTATCGTAAGTTTTTCTATGATCAGATACATTCTAGTTTTGGGATGTTGTTAGAACCGAGGTCTCACATTGGGAGTCAAATAGCCAAGTGTTGGTCAAGTAAGAGCTGGGATTGGAGCAGAATTTTAGTGAAGCTATGGGCTGCTCGGAAATTTGGGGTTAAGGCTGGGTTAAAATCAAAGTTTGGTTATGGGCTCAATTCTAGAGTTTTTCTTAGATGTCGGGAATATTTCGGTGAAAGTGGGAATTAATTTGGTTAAGTCTTGGTCGAGTTTTAGACATTAAAATGGATAGGTGCAGAATTTAAGTGCGATGTGGTTGCTGTCCGGAAACTGATTTTTAAACATGGGTTAAACTCGGGTTTTGGCCAAGGGCTCGGGTCTGGAATTAGTCTAGTATGTTGGAAAAATTTTGGTTCAAGCGGGAATCATTTCGGTTAATTAAGTTTGGGTCGAGTTTTAGATTTTTAGTTGATAAGACGCAGAAATATATTTGAGGCTAAGGGGCTGCTGCTCAGAAATTGTTCTTTTGAAAAATGATTGCTTAGGAAATAAATCCTGAGGATGATCTCCTTACTTAGTTCTAAGTGTCGTGGTGTAGTGGTTTCAAGCGGAATCATTTTTGGTTAAGAAACGAGAAAGTTACAAATTTTTCGGGCAAATCGCTCGAATTTGTCGTAAGTGCAATTTATGGGTTAAATTTTCCATCCTTTGGTTCAGTCTCTAAATCACCATCCCGATCATCCATGTGTGAGTTATATGCATGATTATTGATTAAAATTTACATGTACATCATATTTACATATGCATGCTAAGTCCCATATTCAAGAAGGAAAGAAAATATTTTGAACGAAGTGAGATGATTGTGACTACATTTATGGGTTTCCTTACCTTAGCATGTGTTCGTGTGGGGATGAGAGATGTTTTGGCCTCCCTTGCCAAATCATTATGGGTTTCCTTGCCTTAGCATGTGTTCGTGTGAGGCCAGAGCTACTCTGGTCTCCCTTACCAATATAGGAAAATATCGGGTTAGGTTTCATCTCGACCTCCTTGCGGCATTGTGCACTATAGCCATGATCATGATCGAAATCACAGAGTCACAATCAAGGATCTAAGTTCACAGTTACATTTAGAGATTCAAATAGAGTTTCAGTTCACAGTTTTATGACTACGTCACAGTACAATTTATGCAGTTACATTGATTATGTTTGACTTAGCCATGCATATGTTTAATTCATGTTCTCTCATTCATTTTGAAGTTTATTTACTTGTTTAATGTAAGGGTACAAAGCAAAGGTATTTTTAGTATCAGCTATTTTTAATCTGTGTGTGCTTGTATTTACGTAGTACTCGTTATCCCCCCCATATTCTTGCTGAGTCTTTTATACTCAGTACACTTATTTGTTTTTAGGCAGGCTTACGTTATCATTGAGATTGAGTGGCAAGAATATCGAGTGGACTGCGATGCGGGCACGACACCTCCCTCCATCCGATGCTAGTCTTCCGCAAAAGTTGTTCAAACTTGATTACTTTAAATTCTTTCATTTTACTGTTTGGATAAATGTTATTGTAAAGATTTCTAGAAATATTTGTTGGCGTGTAAATATGTAATTGCTTAATCTTTTGTCGTTTGGAATGTCAAATCTTTTTCTCCGGTTCTCGTTCATTTATCGGTCTAGTTTATTTAGTATTCTTGGTTGTACTTTTAGTTGCTGTTTGTGACAGGTGGGTTTAAATATAAATAGATAGGTCATGCCAAATTTTTTTTTGAAAAATCCGTATTTTATTTAATTATTATTTAAAGTTGAGTTAGGGACGTTTCACTACAGGTGCCCAAGTTCTGGGAAAGTCATCATCAGCGGGCTAACGACGGACGAAGGTATAACTCTGGATCCTTATAGTAAATAGTGAGTATGCTATAGCTTAGTTAAGGCTTTTAGAATAAGATTATGATGCATGAGTATTTTGCATTGTAGTGCTGACTATAGGATTTGACATAGAGTTGGTGTAGTTTTCCAAGTAGAATTAAGGTACATAAGTACTATTCGAGATATCCAGACTTAGTATGCATGTATTATGTGTTTGCATGGTTTATTTGATTATATGGCATGATTTTATCTACATATACCTGTCATGACTATATGTTGCATACATGAGCATATTGATCCAGTATCTTTGAGATATCCTGTAGTAGTTGGGCACTCACCCTACGAGTAGTGGATGGTTGGATTTGTATGTCTTGTGTCAGGTCACCGTTATGGTTGACACTTGTACTAGTATCAGGTCACCATTATCTATTGGGTATAGGAGACACCTCCTGATGCGATGACGCAGTGTGCTATATACCTGGGCCCGGTCTTTGAGCTTGTTTCTTGACCTGAGAGTCTTGGCAACCAGTAAACTTGCATTCATGCACATATAATATTGTATACTCATACTCTCGTACTGAGCATTTTATGCTCATGTCCTCGTACTGTTGTTTCTGGACACCCTATTCCATGGAGGTAGGTTTGCAATTGGATGAGGCGGGTGGTTCCAGGAGGGCTTAGGCTAGAGGTTGCCAGCGGAGTTATTTGTTTAAGCTTTCAGTGTTGATGTATTTGGGATGATACACTTTATTCGATATGGTTGTATGACAGTATTTACAGATTTCTTTTCTTGGAATTGTATTCGTTTATGTTTTCCGCCGATTATTTTTTATTCTTGTTTAATTAAGTTAAATGCATGTTTAAGCTTTTGATTAGTGGGTGATCACGTTGCGGGTCACTACAGTGTACGTTCCAACATATCATGTCTCATTTTCATTTAACTAGAGAAACCCTTTTCTCTAAAACATAAATTCTACTCGTGCGAGAGATTTCTTGTGATATTCATTTGATAGAACACATAGGACATCCACTATTTAAAGTGAGCGACTGAATTCTCAACTACAATGCACAAGCTCCTACCCAATTTACAATACATCAAACTTGTCACCTTATTACCCTCAAGGATTCGGAAAACAAGTAACAATTCAGTGCTCGTCAGATAGAGCTATAGTGGTGTATTGGGTCGTGAATATTAATGGTACACAACTGTAACTACAAATTCTCTACTCGACCAGTGGTTGTTGGATCATAAATCCAACATTGGGCTTATATGTAAATAATTATGTATTGTGGACTGTCAAATAAAGTTAGCCCATAAAAGTGATCTAAATAAAGTTTTGGTTTATTTGGGCTTTAATGTATCTAATAGGGTATGACCTTTAATGTGTAGTTACTAGTGGGCTTTTCTATTTGATTGATGGCTTAAATAGAATCCCAAAATATAAATATAGGGTTATGGTCCCCAGATCACACGATGTTGACGACAATTTCATTATGTTCTATTCTATTTCCATCGATAGTTAGAGAACGTGAGAGAACTGAAGGAACTCTCAAAGCAAATCGTGTTGATCTCGAAGGCCAAACCATGCAGATCTACAAATACCTATTGTTATGGATTCAGGTACACTTCCGCTTCAGTTTACAGTTTTATTCTTGATGATTTAACATGATGATTTTGGATTTAAGTTTATTTGGATTTTCCCCAACAAGTGGTATCAGAGTCACTCATGTTTAAATCATTGAGATACGATTTATATTCGATTTGGTCTAATCGAAAACAAAAAATTATGTTTTTTGAATTGATGTCGAATTTCCAAACAAGTTTTTTTTAATAAAATTTTATTTTCGGAATTTTTTTAAAAAAAAAAGATTGTAAATTCGAATTTTTTTAATTAGGGTTCGTGGCCGTCGGATTAAGGGCCAATCGGCTGTTCTACGGGCCGTTTCCGACAAAATTGGATGAGGCATTTTCTTGCCCATGACTAGGCCCCTCACACAGTATAGTTTATTTGCCGGAAAACGTCGCATAAATCTCAGATTTCGAAGCCAAAGCTGTGCTGCCATGGTCGGTTGCGAGCTTCGGAATTTCAGAGCGAAAATCGGCCGATCAAGCTACCATCAGGATCTGTGATGGAACAGTGGTGGTCGCCGCTCTGTGTTCTGTCGTGGGTCGGAGGTGATAGGTCGGATAAGGAGGGCGGCGGCGGCGACAATAAGGATGAGGAAGATGATGGGTTAGGGTTTTTTCTATTTTTGGCAATTTTCAAAAATTCGAAAATTTAAAAAAATAAAGGAAACGAAAATATTTCAGATTTTTGGTAAATTTTTCTAGCCCATCATATATTTTTTGGGATAAAGTTTAATTCGGTTATAAACTCATTTTGTTTTGGGTTTTAAGGATAATTTGGCTTAAAGGTTTAAATTTTCAATTATTCAAATAATGATAAGGTTATTTTTATATATTTTAAAATGAGTTGATTAAAATCAATTTATTTTGAAATATAAAATTTTTTGTATATGTAATTTTTATTAGTATTAATCGGCCCAAAGGAAGATCAGTTATTCGGTTTTCATGTGAATAATAATCGGCTCAAAGGAATATTATTATTTGGAATGTTATAGACTATCAATTTTCGGTATCCCTTATGAGGTTTGCATTATTTGAATTAATTGATTATTTTCTATGGATTAAGTTTATCAGGTCAATATACATGGGTCAGTTAATTTTTTGAATATACAAAAATCCAACCCGAAAAGATCACCCATGACCAGTAAATTGTCTGATTTGCCCACAAGTCAGCATTGATCGTACGATCAATGGTTAAATAATTTAATTTGACCAAAATATTTAAAATTTAATTTTTAATAAAATGGTAAATTTTCTTTGATATTAAATTTGAATAAAGGAATAGTTAAGGTATATATATTTTGGAATAAATTGATTGAAGCAACATTTTGCCAAAGTGACCTCTATTGTTGAAATTAATTTGTTTTGGAATATAAAAAGTTTTGTGCATGCAACCTATGTGAATAATTAATCGGCCCAAAGGAAGGTTATTATTTAACAGAATTACATGTGCAGTTGTGGTAATAAATATGTGATTATTATTTGGTTTTACATATGAATAATAAATTGGCCCAAAGGAAGATTTATTATTTGATATGTTATTATGATCAGTATTTGATTAATACACCAAGATATCATTTACAAGTTTATATTTTGTCCAAAGATGAAATATTAATGGAGTGTCCGGTATCTTGAGATGGAAATTTCCTCTATTTGAATTTAATATTACTTATTTGGGCATTTTTGTGAGCATATTTAATTTATTGATAATTTTCTGTTCAGTTATTATTTGGATACTCCTGCTAGTTTTACTGTTCACATCAAATTTATTCTTACTTTCAAAGATGATCGATACTTCAAGTTATGGAAAAGTTAACATCTTGATAGTTCTTGAAATAATGATCAAAGATATTGCAATAAAGATTGATTCAAGTATACCTTTATGAACTAGAGTTTTGAAAAGAGGGAGATGGAAAGGTAGGAGATATTAAATTGCATGTTTGATGATCATTAAGATAAGCCATTCAGGGATCCTTAGGGCAATATGTCGAAAAGATATAACTTATACAGTTAAAAATCACCTTAAGAATATTGAAAATGAGGTTTGTCAAGAATGAAAGGGTGAATTTTTTACGTTCGTGACAACTTCACTTTCAATGAGGTATATAGATAAATGATTAAGGATAAAGTAAACTCCAGATATAGCACTTCAAAAGAAACAACAAAAGAAACCGAGTTAATTGGAAAATAATAGTTGTTTCTTCTGTGGAGCTAAAAGGCTCATGAAAATAAAGTTTTTAAATTTGGTTTGTTTTAAGGTTAATTTATCTTTGATGTCTAGACACATGTGGTGGATAGATTTTGGTGATATCATCAGTGTGTCTATGCGGAGTTATTATTATTATTGCTAAAGTTCAAATGATGATGAAAGATTCATCGGTGTACAATGGCAAAACAGTTAAAGTTGAAATAATTGAAAATTTTAGATTATTGTTAAGGCCGGAGTTTTATTTGAATCTGAATCACTACAAGAAAAATGCTCATCAACAACAGCTAAAAACCGTTGTCGTAGACCCTTAAAAACTGTTGTTAAAAGCAGTGTTGTTAAAAGTGGCGTTCATAGACAACAGTGAAAAACCGTTGCCTTTTGGTCTACGACAACGGTTTTGCAACAGTTTTTCACCGTTGTGTTTTTGTGCATTTGACAACAGTTTGACAACAACTTTAAATTGTTGTCTTTGAGTGATATAGACAGCAGTTTTGCAACGTTTTTAAACCGATGTCTTTGGGTGCAATAAACAACGCTTTTACAACAAATAAAAACTGTTGTCTTTTTCCAGATAAAAAACAAAAAAAAAATATTAAATGCACAATTTTTCATTATTATAAATCATTTAAAATATAAAATTCAAAAATAAAATTTAATACACAATTTTTCAACATTTGAAAATAATATTTACAACATTCTACATTTGAATCATTTAAATTTGTTGAAACTTTTCCAACTCTTCCTGAACTTGGAACTTCTTGTCCTTCATAGATTCCAAGTTCACCGGCAGGCACCTCCTATTCAAGATCCCCTTGCTGCTTAGTGCCCTTTTCATGTTTATTCCTTCCTTACAATCCAGTGAATATTTGGGATCCTTCAAAGACATTATCGTGAATATGGTCATGTGTTTTTTGTCGTATTTCGAGACGCTCTTCCTTCAAGATTTATAGTTTCAGTGCATTTTTGTCGGCTCCCAGCTTGTAGAGCTCGGAATCCACTCCGTGACTTGTCGGGTACGACCAAAGATGTGCTTCAGCAAATGCTTCATGCTTATCTGGAAACCTTCGTTGGCAAATCCGAATCAACATTCCCGAATCTCTGTAAAATAGTTGCCGAATCAAGAGCTCCGTGAGCCAAAACTGACACTTGGCTTATAAGAAAATACGGTCCTTTCAAAATTATATTCAACACAAACTTATTCCAATTTAAACATGGATAATCAAACTTAGACTAATATCTCTCACTTGTCATGGGGAAAAAGAAAAATAAAAAAACTCAATAACTCTAAGACAGGAACACATAACAACAATCTTTCTCAGTTTTATTAACAATCTTGAATATAAGTTTGACCATAACCTAAGACAGGAAGACATAGGTGAGTAAACAACAAACAACAGCTCATTATTTGCTTAGTAAACTCAGAATTTACAATTCTCCAAACAAAGATAACTATGATACCAAACAGTAGGATCGACCTATGCAATCAACAGATTTCAACTTATGAATCTGGAAGTTCAATAATTTCACAAATAATGCTTACCTTTGACTTTGTATATCTATTTAATATCCAAAAGTATAATACAGAAGCATGGCATCATATCGTGCAACAAAAAAATTATAAGAATTTACTTTAATATAAAATTATTAATCCATGTACAACATATACTCACATACCCAGCTACATATAAAGGAAGAAGAAAGAAAACTTAAACATATTAGATAAATTACTCAAGATTATAAATTACACACTCCTATCTCTTTCTAATCAAGACTAGCTAGTTAATAAACACCAAAAAACTGTTTTTAATATTCGGCCGTATACAGTCTATGTCTATGGATATTCTGACATTCGAAACGAATTCGAAAAAACGAGAAATCTTAGAATTTCATAATTGGAAGCCCAAACTCAACCCTCATGAATTGTAGGATCATCTGAATCGACATAGTAATTGACGAGGTCGAGGAACCAAGAGATGCCATTGTAAGGTAGTATGATGGTGGACCTAGAGGCAGATGTCTTCTCCGATATCTTAATATATTTTCCTCTGGGATTCTCCTTCTGGTCAGAGTAGAACAGCTTGTGCTCCACAAGAAAATAAATCCTTAAATATAACAATATACATCATATTCCACAATTTTTCCGTTATTCATTAATCAATGGCTGATGTTACCTGGAAGTCTCTGGATGTTCAGGCCAACATTCGAGCTTTCACTGATCTTTTGGACTAACTAAAAGATACAACCTATCGTTCCAATCAAGGGATTGATTCTCGAAGAGAATATCACTGCCTATAGACCATCTGTATGATAAAATAAGATATTCTCATCGGAAAAAATCTTGTCCTATGGCAAAAGAAAATATCAAAATAGTAGTCCGAAAGTACACAAAATCGAAAGCAAACAACACAACATAATGGGAAAAACTCACCGGATCGGGACCAAAACGGGCTGGAAGAACATGGCTTGAGCTCATGTACTTTCTTTAATTTCGAATCCGAGCTAGAACAACCAAAGAATTGATCGAAATCGGTGTTGAAAATCGCCGGAGAAGAAACACACGGAAGCAGGTCGTGGCAGCACTTCGATCGCTGGAAAGGGGCTCAAATTGGTAGATCTTTGCTCCAAACGAAGATTACGTTATGGGGAACAAAATCTCTAAACTAATTTTCGGATTCAAGCAAAATGACGGCGATTCAATGGCAAGAGTTGAGCGGCTAGGGCTGACTCGGTTGAGGGAAGAGGGAATCACGATTCAGAATTATTCGAATAGTTATTGCTCCTAAAATGAAAGCCAAAGCCCAAAAGACAACAACAATAATACTGTAGTCTTATATATATAAAAAAACTTAATAGAAAACATATATTTAAAACCATTTTCTTTTAATATTAAAAAAAGGTAAAAAACGCACATAGACAACAGTCAACAATAACCGTTGTCGTAGGTCCAAAATAAACGCTTATAGACAACGGTTTTAAATAACCGTTGTCTTATACCCCAAAAAGACAACAGTTTTAAAATAACTATTGTATTTTTTATTGAGAAAACGTCCAAAGACAACGGTTTTAATTAAAACCGTTGTTATAAGGTGAAAGACAACGTTTTTTTGCATAAAACTGTTGTCGATTGAGTGTTGTTGATTAGCATTTTTCTTGTGGTGAATGAAACATTTATTGTACCGACTTTCAGGAAGAATAATTTTTATTTCTATTTTGGGAAAATTCGGTTTCTTTTGCTCATTTGGAAATGAAAATTTAGCTTGTTTCATGATTCAAAATTGGTTGGCTTTGGCTTTTCATCTCGTTACAATAATCTTTCTTCGGTTGATACCATTGTTTCATTTAATGAGTCCCTGAAATTAAGTTTACAAGACTCAAAGATAAAAATATGTAAATGAGAATTCAGTTACGTCGTGACATGAAATATTATCCGGATGGGGAATAAAAAAACTTATGTATGACGAAATTCTCAATCCTTTAAATTTAACATATTTTGATATTTGTGTTAAATGTATAAAGGGAAAACAAAAAAATTAAAGGAGATTAGAAGTCAATAAGAATTTGGATGTCTATGAACTTATAAATATGGATATTAGTGGGTCTTCCATATGATTTTTTGGAATGATCAACAATAATTTATATTGTTCATAGATGATTATTTTAGATATGACTTCTTATATTTCATTTATGAAAAAAAACTCATGACTGCAGCATATATCCTTAACAAAGTTTGATTAAAGTGATTCTTAAAGATCTAAGGGGTAAAAGATCTATGGTCCCACAATTAATTTGATTCTCAGTTAGGAAAATGCTTGGTTTTTGAGGATGTCGAGTTTGTGGGGGGAGATAAAGTTTTGAAAGTTGTCTTCAAGGAAGAATATTTTAATATTCTCACAGGTGTTATTGACATTGATCAAAATTCTATTTTGTCTTTGTTTAAAACACAATACGGTAAGACAATTTAAGAAAATCTCTCATTCAAGAAATATTCTGAAAGAACAAACTCTTACATCTCAATAATCTCATCATTATGGAGTCCACTCAAGAGAGAAGAAATACAGTCTTAGGTAATTTGATTGTATTTCTCCAAGATAATAATGTTGGAGAACGGCGATCAGATCAATCAGAATTGATACCCGGTGCAGCGGAAGTTTAAAATTTTTATATGGAACGATTCCATAATAGGTATCAAAACTTTACGATTAAATTGTGTGTGTAAAAATTAAATAACAATTATAAATTTTTACCTCCAATCTCGAATCGAGATTATGGACACCAACAGATTACTCTGCTCTTGTTGTATATCCCTAGAACTGATGGACGAACTGTTCTTCAATCAGGTCCACGAACAGAGATTTAATCCCTCTGATAGATTGCACTAGAAAATCTATCAGAAGTTTCTACGAAGAGAATTAACGAATTTGATCCGTTAAACCAGACTGCAATTCAAAATTCACAGGGTGGATTTTCCCGACAGAGAGAGGGAGGGGGCGGCCACTTTAAAGAGAAAAAACTAGGTTTTCGAAAATTGTGAGCCTATGTTGTGTAATTTCTGTACTGCAATAACATATTTATAATGTGGGTTGCTAACAGCTTAGGGCCCATTAGTCATAAGTTCAAGCCTGACAAGCAAAGCCCGCATGTTCAGAAATTAATATAAAATTCATCGTGACTCAGATTGATAAACTAATTTCACCAATGTGTACAGAAACCATTTCTGCATCTTTTAAAGTCAAGATAAATTTTTCTGAATCCGAATTCAGTGATTTCCAAAAATGCCCATCCCTATGTCATTTTAGGAAATCTTACTCCTCTACTCTTAAATAAGAAGTCCCACTTCTTTGTTCATTAAATTTAACTCTTTAAATTTAACTATCTCAACGGGGATTAAAAATCCATTACTCTGTGTGACCCTCATTGGTTCAGGGATACAGCTAGCCGTGGGCTCATAACTCCTTGTGACTCGGAACAACAATTTCCGACTTGCCCATCGAATCATGGTAAGAGCGCCTAGCAACATCTCCCCATGATTCCCTAGGTATCACTGATAGTGCCTACAAGAACCAATAGATTTTGGTTAGCGTACAGTACGGTCCCTTCATCCATATATCCCGATCGAATCAACAACCATTGGTAAATCGAGAGTCGTTCGAGATTCGATAACTATGCAATACATCTTGAAGATCAAATAGTGACATCGCATGTGTTACTAAGAAACCATTTCTTAAAACACATCATGTACTCTGGCCAGAGATTCGTCACACTAATATCTCCTCAGATTGCATAGGATATCCACACTCGCAAGTATGTGGTGAATCCTTGACAACAAAGCATCGACTCCTATATGTGTTGTAACTGTACCCAATCCCGACACCTGATGACCCCAATAGAGTCGGTAAACGAGTCAAAGCACAGTACTAGCATATAGAGTCTCAATGATGTTTCAAGTAGTAAGGACTAATGGTGTACAACCAAAACCGCGGACTTTATCCACTCGATAAGTGATAACCACTTGGAAAGTCCGGATAGGGTAGTTCGATCATTCATCATATGAATATCCATTTGCATGCTTCGAACATCTCTATGTTCCCTACCAATGAAATGTGGTACTCTGCATCGCAAATGCTCGTCTGAAACTCGAGCGATCCTTATCCTTATTCATGGACGGCTCAATCGACTAGGAACGATTTAGAATATACAGTGACTATAAGATGTGTTTCATGATAGACATCCCCATGTACTACCACATCTTACATACACTATAGTATATTCAAGGTCTTTATCAAAACAACAATAGTATATCACAATATAACAATATGAAGAAAGATAAAGTCATTGCCATTAATAAAAGTGTAAATTATATAAAACAAAAGATTGTTTATACAAAGAGTCATCAAAGCCCTTAGCCACAAGTTGGCTCACCGGGCACCCACTCTTTCAATCTCCCACTTGCCCTAAAGCCAACTAGTCATACTACGTAGACTCATTGCTTCGCGATGTTTGTCAAATAATGGTCCTGGCAAGGGCTTAGTAAGTGGATCAGCGATATTGTCTGCAGAGGCCACTCTTTTGACAGTGATGTCTCCTCTTTCCACGATCTCCCGGATGATGTGGTATTTCCTCAGTACGTGTTTGGATCTTTGATGAAACCTTGGTTCCTTTGCCTGAGCAACGGCACCCGTGTTGTCACAGTACACCGGGACTGGACGCCCAACTCTTGGACGAAATTCCTCATCCAAACGGCCTCTTTAGCAGCAGCTGATGCTGCAATGTATTCTGCTTCAGTGGTGGAATCCGCTGTGGTGTCCTGCTTGGAACTCTTCCAAGAGACAGCACCGCCATTGAGCATGAACACAAATCCAGAGGTTGACTTCAAGTCATCCACGTCACTTTGGAAGCTAGAGTCGGTATAGCCTTCCAATTTTAGTTCTCTTCCTCCATATACTATGAACATATTCTTAGTCCTTCGTAAGTACTTAAGAATGTCCTTCACGGCTTTCCAATGCATTTGACCGGGATTAGCTTGATATCTGCTCGTGACACTCAGAGCAAATGCTACATCCGGTCTGGTAGATATCATCCCATACATGATACTACCTATGGCTGACGCATATGGTACATGTGTCATTTTCTCTATCTCTTCATCAGTCTTGGGACACATAGACTTGGATAGAGAAACTCCATGACACATAGGTAGATGTCCTCTCTTGGACCCATCCATTGAAAACTGTTTCAATATGGTGTCGATGTAGGTTGCTTGAGTGAGTCCTATCATTCTCTTAGATCTATCTCTATAGATCTGTATCCCTAGAATATAGGATGCCTCACCCAAATCCTTCATCGAGAATCTACCTGATAACCATATCTTTGTTGACTGCAACATCCCTACGTCATTCCCAATGAGTAGGATGTCATCAACATAAAGTACTAAGAATGTCACAGCATCCTTAACTACTTTCTTGTACACGCATGGTTCCTCCGGGTTCTTGATGAAACCAAAATCCTTTATTGTTTCATCAAATTTCTGGTTCCAACTTCTTGATGCTTGTTTGAGACCATAGATCGATCTCTGAAGCTTGCATACCTTATGCTCGCTTCCCATGGATGTGTATCCCTCAGGCTGCGTCATATAGATCTCTTCCTTAATGTTTCCATTAAGGAATGCAGTCTTCACATCCATTTGCCATATCTGATAGTCATACCAAGCAGCTATGGCAATAAGGATTCTTATGGACTTGAACATTGCAACTGGTGAAAAGGTTTCATCATAGTCAACTCCTTGTCTTTGAGTATAACCTTTCGCCACCAATCGTGCCTTGTAGGTCAATACCTTACCATCAGGCCCAAGCTTTCTCTTGTAGATCCATTTACACCCTATTGGAACAATTCCATCGGGAGGATCTACTAAAGACCAAACTTGGTTTGTATGCATCGAATCTATTTCCGACTGCATAGTTTCAAGCCATAAATTTGAATCCGCATCAGAAATTGCTTCCTTGAAGTTTCTTGGATCACATCCAACGTCGGGTTCATCTTGATCCCCTTCAAGAAGAAGACCATATCGAATAGGAGGTCTAGAAGTCCTCTCGGATCTTCTAGGTATAGGCGTGTCTATCAATGGTTCCTGAGGTGTAGGATCATTATTTTGTTTCGGGTTCTTCTCGAATTTCTTCGAGTTCCATCATCTCGCCTTTCTTATCCAATAAGAACTCCTTCTCCAAGAAGGTGGCATTCCTTGAAACAAACACCTTTGTTTCAGCAGGATGATAGAAATAATATCCGATTGAATTCTTCGGATACCCTACAAAATAACATAAGGTGGATCGACTATCCAACTAATCTTCCACTGTCTGCTTCACGTAAGCAGGACATCCCCATATCCTCAAGTACGAATACTTAGGAGCTTTGCCATTCCATAACTCGTATGGTGTTTTATCCACTGCTTTAGTGTGGACGTTGTTCAACAACAATACCGCCATTTCAAGCGCATAGCCCCAAAACGAAGGTGGAAGCTCAGTGAAGCTCATCATGGATCGAACCATGTCCAACAAAGTTCGATTACAACGCTCCGATACACCATTCAGCTGAGGTGTCATAGGAGGAGTCCACTGAGAGAGAATCTCATTCTCTTTTAGATAGTCCAAAAACTCGGTACTTAAGTATTCTCCACCTCGATCCGATCGAAGTGCTTTAATACTTTTACCTAGCTTGTTTTCTACTTCAGCCTTGAATTCTTTGAACTTTTCAAATGCTTCAGACTTATATTTCATTAAATATAAATACCCATACCTAGAATAATCATCAGTAAAGGTAATGAAGTAGGTGTGGCCATATTGAGTACCAATTTTAAATGGACCACAAACATCTGTATGGATCAAATCCAACAGATTTTGACTACGCTCAGGTTTCCCCTTAAAAGGAGATTTAGTCATTTTTCCTTTCAGGCAGGACTCACAAGTAGATAGAGAGTTAATATCAGACATATCAAACATGCCCTCTCCCACTAGCTTGTTCATCCTCCTTGAGGAAATATGACCTAGCCTAGCATGCCAAAGGTTTGCCGGGTTTTGACTATCGATTTTCCTTTTGTTTGTTGTTACCGGTTTATCAACATAATTTATTGGAACGTCTTTTAATTTTAAGTTATATAGATCATTTTCAAGTTGTCCATTTCCAATCAAACATTCATTCTTGTAAATATTGCAAATCGCATTCACAAAATTTCAAGAATAACCATCTCTATCAAGCATAGAAACAGAAATAATGTTTTTAATCAAATCTGGAACAAATAAAACATCTCTCAAAAGTAACTTAAAATCGTTCTGCAAAATTAAATAAATGTCTCCTATAGCTTTGGATTTATCTCTGGAACCATTCCCGAGCCTTGACTGGGTCTCACCCATCCTTAGCCTATTACTTCTTGTCATCATTTGCAACTCATTGCAAATATGAGATCTACATCTGGTATCCAATACCCAAGAAGTAGTATTAAGAAAAACATTTATTTCAATGTAAAACATACCCTTTGCAGTTCGCAACTGCTCGAGGTATTCCTTGCAGTTACGTTTCCAATGACCGGGTTTCTTGCAGTGATGGCAAACTTGTTTAGACTTGTCCAATTTTTTCATGTAACATTTGGCCTTGAGATCATGGTCCAACCATTTCTCTAGTTCGGCCAACCTTTTGGCAGTTACATCAGCCGGGGCTGTTTTCGGAGAAGCCTTTTCTAACACTTAGAAAATCTTTTCCGAACTTAGGACAATCTTAACTTATGGAATCATTCTGTATTGTTTGCGCCAGTAAGTTTGTTTTGTTGGAGAATTGAAACATGTGGATTACGAAGATTCATCATAATGATATACTGAGATGAAACAGACAATTATCGATGATTGTTTAATTAATTTACTAAGACATAAAATATGACGAAATTTATTTTATGAATCTCACTCCCACTATTTTAACGATTTCACTACCCTCTAGTGAAAACGGGAAACTGTTTTCCTTAGTGGGAACATGGAGTCCAATTGACAAACTATGGTCCCGAATAATATCAGCCAACCATAATTTTTAAAAGGTAGAGCTCAATTGCTTCCAAAGCAACCTCCACGTTTTTACCTCATGTCCAATAAGGGCCCAATAATATGACGCCGTTTATTGTGACATGTCAAGATGACCCATCAATATTAAGTTGTGATGGACGGTCGCCATGTGGATCCCCCAATAATATGAGCCGATCCCATGGGAGTTCCACCTAACTTACAACATGTGTCGATCCAATGTACAGCTTTCCGACGAACGGGTCCCCCCAATAATATGAGCCGGACCGTATCCGCGGGTAGCATCTCATACATTGATCGTTGATGGAAGGTAGGAACATTTAAACAATATTTAAATTTCCTTTATTTATCTTGATATCAATTTTAAATCATATTTAAAATGAGGGATTTTAATTTTGAAAATTTGTCTAATCATTTTAAAATTTTGTATGCTTGCGGGATTCATACAATTTTGTCTAAAACATGCATACAACTATAATATCATATATTATATTGGATGATCGATTCCATTTCTAATCGACCTGTGGTTGCCAATCACGAGTCTTAGTCCAATCCTAGGTCATATGCAGGTATGCAATGCAATCCTATTACATTGAGCTTCCAATTTACATTTCTTCAGTCTTAATTGTCTGCTGGGCCCACCTCCGTCTTAAAATCTTCATCTCCCACTAAGTCTAATGTATTTACAATAAATAACCATGACAAGTAGGGGATACATTTTAAGGGGTGGGAACGGGCCATAAACCAGACCCACTTTTATTACATATGACAATTCATATTGGGCCATAAACCAGGCCCATTAATAAATCCAACAACAATAAAAACAAATGTAAATTCCTAACATACACCTACAAAATTGGTCATGGCAATCAATCATCCTTATCCAATAACATTTAATTCAAAATTAATTTATTGGATAACATGCAATGGCAATTTAAATTAAAAGGATAAAATCATATTCCATATATAAAATCTTATTTTACATACAAAATCATATTTTATCTTTTTATCAAATAAAATCATATTTTACATATAAAATCCAATTTTATACATAAAATCATATAATACTCAATATTTCCATAAGATCATATTTTATCATCAATTGTACCAAAAATAATTAATTTCATAAAATCTGATTTAACGGATAAAATCTATAAATTTTCCAAAAATTCAAATTTATCCAAAAATCAATTTTAAAATTTTCGAACTCGAACAATTCGATCCGATGCCTCGTGGACCAATCAAAAACAATTTTCGATCGGACCAAAAATAGAATTTTAACATATTAAAATTTTTAATTTTAAACTTAAAAAAATAATTTTCGCGGGCCGCCCGGGACGCTCCCGGGCTGCCCGCGCCCCAAAGGGGCTCGGGCCGGGCAGCCCGTCGCTGCCCCCCCGGGCAGCGATCCAATTGCTGCCCGGGTTTTGCCCAAAAAAAAATTTTTTATTTTAAAAATTTATTTTGTTTCAAAAAACCGAGGCTTAAAAATTGTTGTACAATCAATTAATTTAATCGCTTGATCTGAGCAACCTGGCTCTGATACCACTGTTGAAGAACGGCGATCAGATCAATCAGAATTGATACCCGGTGCAGCGGAAGTTTAAAAATTTTATATGGAACGATTCCATAATGGGTATCAAAACTTTACGATTAAATTGTGTGTGTAAAAATTAAATAACAATTATAAATTTTTACCTCCAATCTCGAATCGAGATTATGGACACCAACAGATTACTCTGCTCTTGTTGTATATCCCTGGAACTGATGGACGAACTGTTCTTCAATCAGGTCCACGAACAGAGATTTAATCCCTCTGATAGATTGCACTAGAAAATCTATCAGAAGTTTCTACGAAGAGAATTAACGAATTTGATCCGTTAAACCAGACTACAATTCAAAATTCACAGGCTGGATTTTCCCGACAGAGAGAGGGAGGGGGCTGCCACTTTAGAGAGAAAAAACTAGGTTTTCGAAAATTGTGAGCCTATGTTGTGTAATTTCTGTACTGCAATAACTTATTTATAATGTGGGCTGCTAACAACTTAGGGCCCATTAGTCATAAGTTCAAGCCTGACAAGCAAAGCCCGCATGTTCAGAAATTAATATAAAATTCATCGTGACTCAGATTGATAAACCAATTTCACCAATGTGTACAGAAACCATTTCTGCATCTTTTAAAGTCAAGATAAATTTTTCTGAATCCGAATTCAGTGATTTCCAAAAATGCCCATCCCTATGTCATTTTAGGAAATCTTACTCCTCTACTCTTAAATAAGAAGTCTCACTTCTTTGTTCATTAAATTTAACTCTTTAAATTTAACTATCTCAACGGGGATTAAAAATCCATTACTCTGTGTGACCCTCAATGGTTCAGGGATACAGCTAGCCGTGGGCTCACAACTCCTTGTGACTCGGAACAACAATTTCCGACTTGCCTATCGAATCATGGTAAGAGCGCCTAGCAACATCTCTCCATGATTCCCTAGGTATCACTGATAGTGCCTACAAGAACCAATAGATTTTGGTTAGCGTACAGTACGGTCCCTTCATCCATATATCCCGATCGAATCAACAACCATTGGTAAATCGAGAGTCGTTCGAGATTCGATAACTATGCAATACATCTTGAAGATCAAATAGTGACATCGCATGTGTTACTAAGAAACCATTTCTTAAAACACATCATGTACTCTGGCCAGAGATTCGTCACACTAATATCTCCTCAGATTGCATAGGATATCCACACTCGCAAGTATGTGGTGAATCCTTGACAACAAAGCATCGACTCCTATATGTGTTGTAACTGTACCCAATCCCGACACCTGATGACCCCAATAGAGTCGGTAAACGAGTCAAAGCACAGTACTAGCATATAGAGTCTCAATGATGTTTCAAGTAGTAAGGACTAATGGTTTACAACCAAAACCGCGGACTTTATCCACTCGATAAGTGATAACCACTTGGAAAGTCCGGATAGGGTAGTTCGATCATTCATCATATGAATATCCATTTGCATGCTTCGAACATCTCTATGTCCCCTACCAATGAAACGTGGTACTCTGCATCGCAAATGCTAGTCTCAAACTCGAGCGATCCTTATCCTTATTCACGGACGGCTCAATCGACTAGGAACGATTTAGAATATACAGTGACTATAAGATGTGTTTCATGATAGACATCCCCATGTACTACCACATCTTACATACACTATAGTATATTCAAGGTCTTTATCAAAACAACAATAGTATATCACAATATAACAATATGAAGAAAGATAAAGTCATTGCCATTAATAAAAGTGTAAATTATATTAAACAAAAGATTATTTATACAAAGTGTCATCAAAGCCCTTAGCCACAAGTTGGCTCACCAGGCACCCACTCTTTCAAATAAGGTCAACATTGACATGATAGAAAATGATTTATCAATTTCTATCAAGTCATAAAAATTCTAACTCTCGAAATGGATTGATGTCAATATAAAGAGATGAAATCTATGAAAGACAATGACATTTGATATCTTGTCTCATTGCCTAAAGTGTGACCTTCATTGGTTCTTAATGGATATTTAAAACTATGAGTATTCAAAAGGTAATGTGAGAGATATAAGACTTGTTTTGTCATTCATTAGATTTTACACAGTAAGGACATCAATAGTAAATTGTCTTTCTATTTGGTTTCTTTGAAGGACTCTTCAGGATTATATTTACATAGTACTGAATTTCAATCAATAAATGATATTTTTACATTTCATCATATGTGATCATCTCGTTTGGTTTGAGATGAATTTGGTCAATGATTGTATATATCATAAGGTGTGTGGGAGTAAATATTTTTTCTGGTTTTGTATGTGATGATAGCCTACTCGCTAACAATGATATAGATATGTTGCATGACACCAAGAGAATTCTAGCTAAGAATTTTGAGATGAAATATATTGGTGATGCATATTTTGTACTAGGTATCCAGATACATTAGGATTGCTCTCGATGTATTCTTGGATTATCACAGAAAAGCTATATCGAGAAATTTTTAAAGTGATATGGGATGCAAGATTATAAACCAGGTGATATCCCTAACTTAAGGGAGACAATTTAGTCTCAATCAGTGCCCTAATAATGATTTAAAGAAAAGAAATACAAAAGATTCTCTATGACTTAGCAGTAGGGAATCTAATGTATTGCTAAGGTTTATACACGTAAAGCTTTTATATACGTGATTAGGATGTTGGAAAAATATTTAAATAATTCAGGAGTAGACTATTGAAAAATAGTCAATTATGTATTATGAAATTTACAAAAAATAAGGAATTTTATGCTCACATATCAGAGGTCAGATCGGTTTTAAGATCATTTGGTATACTGACTCTGATTTAAGGGATGCCTAGATAGTGTGAAACTATGTTGGACTATTTAAATCTCCTGTCAACAGGTGTCATTTCACAAAAGAGTACTAAAAAGTCACTTGTTATAGTCTCTTTTGTCATGAAAGTAGATTTTATAGTGTGTTATAAGGCATCCAATCAAGTTTCTGATTATTGAAGTAAGAGTTCAGAGTGAATAATGTCTATAATGCACATTGGTACAAACTCCATGATTTTGGATCCACTTGCTAAGGGACTATCACCCAAAAGGTTTTGTGTGCACATTATTTGTATGGGTTTTTTTTATCATTTAAGGATATTCAGTTCAGTTGGAGTTTGTAATTTTAAATGCTTTTATAGACATGTTTCGGTTTATTTGGGCTTTAATGTATCTAATAGGGTGTGGCCTTTAATGTGTAGATACTAGTGGGCTTTTCTATTTGATTGATAGGCTTAAATAGAATCCCAAAATATAAATATAGGGTTATGGTCCCCAGATCACACGATGTTGACGACAATGTCATTATGTTCTATTCTATTCCCATCGATAGTTAGAGAGCGTGAGAGAACTGAAGGAACTCTCAAAACAAATTGTGTTGATCTGGAAGGCCAAACCATGCAGATCTACAATTACTTATTGTTATGGATTCAGGTATGCTTCCGCTTCAGTTTATAGTTTTATTCTTGATAATTTAACATTATGATTCTGGATTTAAGTTTATTTGGATTTTCCCCAACAGTGGTAACCACTAGAGAATTTTGGGCGAGGGTAGTTCAACGTACTTATCCAATAAGCACTTATAGGAGTATGCGGATTTCCCTAAATCTATGCTAATGAAACGTAACATCGACATAACACGAATACTGGTATCGATCGAGTTTTTCAATATCCCTCTTCTAAAAAGCTCATCGACCAGAAACTAATTTAAAAACTGTAGTAACTAAAAAGTGTGTTTCATGATTACCAACAATTGCGTAATCGCATTTCTCATGGACTATAGTAATCTCAAGGACTTTATATTAATGTTGATACATGAGTATAAATATAAAGGATCGGAATGCCAATAAAGTAATCATTAAGTTGAATAAAGAATGTTTACATGACAAAATAAATAAAACCCACAACCACAAGTTGGTTTGTTGGCCATCTATTCTAACAACAAATTGCCTCACCTATCTACACTACGTCTCTGAACATGCATGACTGTAGTAGCCCGGTTCCATTTTATAAGATTAAGTGATTTTAAACATGTTAGAAAATGACATATAATTTTAAAAGTGTCAAAACATGTTTAAGGATTCATTATTTGGTAAAAATAAGTGTAAAAACAGATCCGAAACGTCCGAAAATGGTGGGGTAGGTCTCGGGGGACCAAAACCAATTTTGAAGCATGAGAAACAGTTCGGAGCCTCCGGACAGATCAGAGCTTCCGATCCTGAGATCGGAGATTCCGATCTCAACCAGAAACAGGTGTCAAGGAGATTTGAATATGTGGCCAGATGCAGGATATCGGAGCTTCCGATTTTGGGATTGGAGCTTCTAATCTCGGCCGTCCGAAACGTGGCAATCATGCGCCGATCGGAGCTTTCGATCAGGCAATCAGAGCTTCCAATCATGGCCTATAAATAGTAGGGGTGGGCGTTCGGGTTCGAGTTTCGGGTACCCAAACTGACCCGATCAGGTAAAACCCGATCTGGTCGGTTATTTTTAAAATAATCGGATTCGGGTAAAAACCCGAACCCGTTTTATACTTTCGGGTTTGGTGTCGGGTTTTTTTTAAAAAACCCGATCGGGTATCGGGTACCTGATTATATTTAGTTTTAAAATTTTTTACACTACACGACCATATTATTAGAATATGTTGTATCTCGGCCCAATATAAAAATGAGAAGCCAAAATCTTAAATATTGTCGTCTTCTTCTCGTAGAAGCACTAAACTGAAGGGTTTCTGTTTCTGTCTCAATTGTCAATCTTTTGCCCTTTCTCTTGACTCTCGTTCTTGTTCGCTCTCTATCTTGTACCGCAATCAAAGCTATGAAGATTGAAGCACCATTCACGACAATCTAAATTCTCAAGTAGAAATAAAAAGTGGACCGTTACACTGAATTTGATGGGATCAGATGGATGACAACCGCCTGCGTGACTGGTTTCAGGCTTGTGTTTTGCTCATAAAAGTAGGTCTTGAGATTATTCAGGTTTTGGTCTTTTCTTGGTAATTTTTTTTCCTAACAATTTTATATTTTCTGATGAAGAAGTTTCAAAAATAAATTTCCATCGTGAAAGCAATAATCCATCCAAGGATTTGAAAGTCTTAATCGTTGCCGCGTATTATCGTCTTTGGGATACTATAAAATGGAGACGTACTTGGTTCAGGAACCCATAAAAAAGAATTGATTTAGAAGAAAAGCGTAAGGACATTGGCCAAAAAAAAAAAAAGTAGAACAACATTTCGGGTACCCGCACTGTGGTACCCAAAATTACCCGACAATCGGGTACCCGATATTTTTGGGTCGGTTTCGGGTAGTCAAAATGACTACCCGACGACCCGATAAACCCGAACCCGACGATACCCGACCCGATGCCCACCCCTAATAAATAGGGGACGAGGGGGTCTCATTTTGAATGCAAATCACACCTCTCCTTGGCCCATGTTAGCTCATTTTTATGAGCTTTTGGGTACTCTTATTTTAAGAGTTGGAGTAGGTAGTAGTTTTTATCTAGCGGACAGTGTCCGCAGTAGCAGCCAGACGACGGAGCTCTGGCGAGGCATCCAGGGGTCATAGCTAGGCTATGCCCAAGCTCTAGGGCATGCGACATCAGCGGGCTGACGACGGACGAAGGTATGGCTTTGGTTCCCTGAAGTAAATAGGGAGTAGGTTATAGTTTAATTAAGGCTTTTAGAGCCTAGTAGATGATGTTTGGCATGCTAGGTAATGCATGGTTATTTATGTTGTAGTGCTGCATGGTAGGCTTGGACCTAGAGGGGAAGCTTCTAGGATCTGCCTTAGCAAGGTACGGAAGTATTTATTTGAGATATCCAGATGAGTATGCATGTATTATGTGTTTGCATGGATTATGTGATTGCATGTTTTATATGTCTTTATATATATAGCATGTAACAACTGTATCTTGCATACATGAGAATATTAAGATTTTACCTTAGAGGTATCCTGTAATAGGGCGCTCACCCTACAAGTTGTGGATGGTTGGATACGTAAGTCTTATGTCAGGTCACCGTGATGGTTGGACATATGTACTAGGATCCAGTCACCATTATCCACTGGGTATATGAGTTATCTCCTGAGGCGACGGTGCAACAGTTACGTTAAAGTATAATTTGGTGTCAGTTTGATAACCTTGAAAAGATACTCGATTCTTGTAGTAGCCCGGTTCCATTTTACAAGATTAAGTGATTTTAAACATGTTAGAAAATGACATATAATTTTAAATTGTCAAAACATGTTTAAAGAGTCCTTATTTGGTGAAAATAAGTGGAGAATTAGATCCGGAACGTCCGAAAATGGTAGGATAGGTCCCGGTGGTACAAAAATGAGTTCGGAAGGACTAAAACAGTTCGGAGCATACGGACCAGTTCAGACCCTCCAAACTAGTTCGGGCCGTCCGAACCCAGTTCGGGCCCTCCGAACTTAGCAAAGCCTAGGTGCCAAAATGGCTCGGACAAGTGGCAGTTCGGACCGTTCGAACTCTGCCTATAAATAGGCCCTCCGAATTTCAAAATTTCACACCAAAATCAAGTCTTCTCTCTCGATCTTTAGTTTATTCTAGGGGTTTTGGGGTTTTTCCAGCCTTCCTAGGCTTGGTCCAGAGCTTGGCCAGGTGCTCCGGGGTTGCGGCGGAGCGGTGCCCAAGTTCTGGGGCAGTCTTCATCAGCGGGCTGACGACGAACGTAGGTATAGCTCTGGCTCCTTATAGTAAATAAGGAGTATGTTATAGCATAGTTAAGTCTTCTAGAATAAGATTATAATGCATGAGTAATTTGCATTATAGTGCGGATTATAGGCTTGGACATAGTGCTGGTCTAGCTTGCCTAGTTTATGAGGTACGAAAGTATTATTCGAGATATCCAGATTGAGTATGCATGTATTATGTGTTTGCATGAATTATTTGATTGCATGTTTTATATGCCTTTATGTATAGCATGTCATGATTGTGTGTTGCATACATGAGCATATTGAGCCTTTACCTTAGAGGTATCCTATAGTAGGAGTGCTTACCCTACGAGATTGTGGATGGTTGGATACGTAAGTCTTGTGTCAGGTCACCATTATCCACTAGGTATATGAGCCACCTCCTGAGGCGACAGCGCAGCGTGCTATATTCCCTGGGCCCGGTTTTTGAGCTTGTTTCTTGACCTGAGAGTCTTGGTATTCAGTTCACTTGCATACATGCACACATAACAACGTATACTCATACTCTCGTACTAAGCTTTTCATGCTCACGTCCCATACTTTGTTGTATCTGGACACCCTATTCCATGGGGCAGGTCTGCGGCTGGACGATGCGGGTGGTTCCAGGAGAGCTTAGGCGATGGAGGACCAGCAGGGCTATTGTCTAGGCTTTTGTTTCTGATGTATTTGGTTTAATACACTGGTTTATTCGATATGGTTGTAAATAATATTTTATTGTTGTTTAATATTTTCGCTGTTATTTCTGATGATTTATTTCATTAAGTTAAATGCATGCTTAAGCTTCTGATTAGTAGGTGATCACGGTGCGGGTCACTACAATTATGGTATCAGAGCATGCATAGTAATCTTGGGATATACATTGTTTGAATTGGGTTTAAACTTTAATCATCGTGTAAATGTCATGTCATGGTGACGAGAGTAGCCACGACAATGTAGGTGGACGCTGGGGTGATCAGGAAGATCAAGAGCATCTTCGGGGTCATCATCACCATCACCATGATGATCTCAGGCGTTTCAGCATGCATAGGTTTATGCAGATGGGTCCGAAACCTTTAGTCGGAGGAGAGTCACCGGAGGATGCGGAGAACTGGCTACGACATATGAAAGTTTGTTTCCGAGAGTTCCGATGCACTGAGGAGCAGCAGATTGAGACTCTTGATTTCCTGGTCGAAGGACGAGCTCGGAAGTGGTGGGATTCTACTTCTGCGCCTTTTATTGCAGCCCGAGGAGTTGCTACCTGGGATGCGTTCCGCACAGCTTTCCATAAGCTATATTTTCCTCCTGCTCTCCAACAGGCGAAGGCAAGCGAGCTGCTGGGTTTGCGTCAGGGATCAATGTCGATCAAAGAGTACCAATTGAAGTTCTTTGAGTTGCTGCCTTATTGCCCTCAGATTTCCGATAGCTCGGAGGCGAAGTATAATCTGTTCCTTCAAGGCCTTAATCCGGAGATTCATGACCGAGTTGTTGTGGGAGATGAAATGACTTACGAGGGATTAGTGAGTCGATGTCACCAGGCAGAGGACAGCATCCGCCGTAACAGATCCTTCCTTTCCTCTAGACCCGTGAGTTCTTTGGGTCTCCGTGCTCAGTCATTCAAGAAGTCTGGTTCTACTTCTTCTTCCTCAGGATTCGATGATGTGATGCGTTTCTGCAAGAAGAATCAAGGTCCTTGCAGACATTGTGGTGGGAATCATCCTGCCAACAGGTGCCGAAAGGTTTTCGGGGCGTGTTTTCGATGCGGAGAGATTGGCCACCTGATCAAGGATTGTCCACAGGCCGGGGGAGCTAGTTCTGGCTCAGGTTCTGGTTTTCATGCTTCACTGCAGCAGAGACCACAAGGACAGTCGACAGGGGGTTCTAATCTGAAACCTCATGTTTCCAGTCAATTGTTTGCCTTGAGGCATGATCAGGCGGTGGATGAGAATGAGAAAGCTATAGCGGGTACGTTCTTGTTATTTGATATACCTGCTTTTGCACTAATTGATATTGGTGCATCTCATTCTTTCATTTTTGCACGTTTTGTTAAGAAATATAAGTTTCCATACATCTTACTAGACACAGGGTTGTTGTTTCTACTCCGACGGGTCAGTCTTTGTCGGCTAAGCGTCTAGTGTTGGGTTGCCATTTAGAGTTCGAAGGGAATGTCTTGATGATGAATCTCATGATATTAGCATTAGAGGATTTTGATTGAATTTTGGGAATTGAGGTGTTAACTACATACCGAGCTTCAGTGTATTGTTACCAAATATTGGTAAAATTTCATCCAGTTGAGGATGATAGATGGTTCTTTTTGGTGAGTGAGCGCGACCTCAGATGCCATTGGTATCAGCTTTGAAAGCTTGTCGAGATTTGGAATCTGGCGCGGAAGGCTACCTCATCTATGCAGTTGATACATTCGCTGGAAGTGTGAAAGAGTGGGTGCCCGGTTAGCCAACTTGTTGCTAAGGGCTTAACATTCATTAATGGCATTTTCTTTGTCTTTCTTCATATTGTTATATTGTGATATACTATTGTTGTTTTGATAAAGACCTTGAATATACTATATTGTAAGTAAGATGAGATAGTGAATAAAGAGAGATCACTATTATGAAACACATCTTATAGTCACTGTATATTCTAAACAGTTCCTAGTCAATTGAGCAGTCCGCTAATAAGGATAAGGATCGCTCGAGATTGAGACTATCATTTGTGATGCCAAGTACCACGTTTCATTGGTAATGGACATGGAGATATTCAAAGCATGCAAATGGATATTCATATTCGGACTTTCCAAGTGGTTATTATTATTTGAGTGGATAAGTCCGCGGTTTTGGATGTACACCATTAGTCCTTACTACTTGAAACATCATTGAGACTCTATATGCTAGTACTGTACTTTGACTCGTTTACCGACTCTATTGGGGTCATCAGGTGTCGGGATTGGGTACAGTTACGACACATATAGGATTCGATGTTTTGTTTTCAAGGATTCACCACATACTTGCGAGTGTGGATATCCTATGCGATCTGAGGAGATATTAGTATGACGAATCTCTGGCCAGAGTACATGATGTGTTTTAGGTTACTCGGTTTTCCTAGTAACACATGCGATGTCACTATTTGATCTCCAAGAAGTAATGCATAGTTATTGAATCTCGAACGACTCTCAATGCACCAATGGTTGTTGATTCGATCGGGATATTTGGATGAAGGGACCATACTGTACTCTAACCAAAATCTACTGATTCTTGCAGGCATTATCAGTGATACCTAGTGAATCATGGGGCGATGTTGCTAGGCGCTCTTACCATGATTCGATGGATAAGTCGGAAATTGTTGTTCCGAGTCACAAGGAATTGTGAGCCCACGGCTAGCTGTATCCCTGAACCATTGAGGGTCACACAAGTAATGGATTACTATACCCCGTTGAGATAGTTAAATTTAAAGAGTTAAATTTAATGAAAGAGAAGTTGGACTTCTTCACTAAAAGGGAGTGAAATTTCCTAAAATGACATAGGGATGGGCATTTTTGAAAATCACTGAATTTGGATTCAGAAAAATTATCTTGACTTTAAAAGATGCAGAAATGGTTTCTGTGCACATTGGTAAAATCAGTTTATCAATCGGAGTCACGATGAATTTTATATTAATTTCTATAATAACAGGCTTGGCTTGTTGGGCTTAAGTTATGGATTGTGGGCCCTAAGGAGTTAGAGTCCTAATACAATTATAACTTAATATAGTCTAGAAATTATCTATAAATACATGTGTAGTGTTCGAAAATCATAAGCTTTAAGTCTTGTAATTTTTGAATTACACATATATTTTCTAGAGGAATTTTCGAAAATCCTCTGCTCCCTTTTGAGATAATTCAGTCTGTAATTTTTGTGAAAAATTACATTCTGAATTGACTGATCAAATCTGTTTATTCTCTTCGATAAACATCTGATTGATTTCTAGTGCAATCAATCAGAGGGTTTTAGTTTTCTATTCGTGGACTTAATTCCGGAGGTTGATCGTGATAGTCATCGGTTCCTGGGATTTACAAGAAGAGCAGATTAAATTTTGTTGGAGTCCATAATCAAGCCTTTGCTTGAATAGGTAAAAATATTTAAATTGTGAGTTTATATTTTTACTTGCTAGATTTTAATCGTTAGGATTTGATACCCACGATATGGAATCGTTCCATATCGAAAAATAAAATTTTTAAACTTCCGCTGCTCCGGGTATCACATCCGTGTGATCAGAGAATGCTTGTTCCAACAGTAGTATCAGAGACAGGTCGTAAACTTTGATCAAACGATTAAAATTAATCGATTGTACAAAATTTTTAGCCTCGGTTTTTGAAACAAAACGGAAAATTTTTTAAAAAAATTAAATTTGAAGAGGGCAATCGGGCAGCGAACGTCGCTGCCCAGGGTGCTCACGGGCAGCGACGAGCTGCCCACCTCCACGTGGACAATCCTGTCCCACGTGGAGGCGGGGCTGCCTAGGAATGTCCCGGGCAGTCCGGAAATTTAAAAAATTTGAATTTTTGAAATTTTTAAAATTTTAGTTTTTGGTCCGATCGAAAAATTTTTTTGATTGGTCCATGAGGCATATGATCAAATTGTTTGAGTCCGAAATTTTTAAAATTGATTTTTGAATAAATTTGAATTTTTGGAAAATTTATAAATTTTATCCGTTAAATTAGATTTTATAAAATTAATTATTTTGGTACAATTGATGATAAGATATGATCTTATGAAAGGATAAGATAAAATTTGATTTTATCTTTTTAATTATGATGCCATTGCATGTTATCCAATTATTTAATTATTGAATTAATTATTGGATAAAAGGATGATCGATTGCCATGATCAATTTGGTAGGTGTATGTTAGGTTATTTACATTTGGTTTTATTGTTGTTGGGTTTTATTAATGGGCTTGGTTTATAGCCCAATTTGAATTGTCATTTGTAATAAAAAGTGGGCCTGGTTTATGGCCCGTTCCCACCCTTAAATATTTATCCCCTACTTGTCATCGAAATTTATTGTAAATTTATTAGACTTAGTGGGAGATAAAGATTTGAAGACAAAGGTGGGCCCAGCAGACAATAAAGACCGAAGAAATGTAAATTGGGAGCTCAATGTAATAGGATTGCATTGCATACTTGCATATCACCTAGGATTGGACTTAGACTCGTGATTGAAAACCACGGGTCGATTAGTGATTGGGATCGATCATCCTTTAAATAATATATGATATTATTGTTGTATGCATGTTTAGACTAAATTGTATGAATCCCGCAAGCATACAAATATTGCATGATGAGACAATTTTCAAAATTAAAAATCCCTCATTTTAAATATGATTTAAAATTGATATCAAGATAAACAAAAGGGAATTTAAATATTGTTTAAATGTTCCTACCTTCCATCAACGATCAATGTATGAGATGCTACCCGCGGATACGGTCCGGCTCATATTATTGGGGGGGCCCGTTCGTCGGAAAGCTGTACATTGGATCGACACATGTTGTAAGTTGTGGAACTCCCTTGGGATTGGCTCATATTATTGGGGATCCACATGGCACCGTCCATCACAACTTGATATTGATGGGTCATCTTGACATGTCACATTAAATGGCGTCATATTATTGGGCCCTTATTGGACATGAGGTAAAGACATGGGGGTTGATTTGGAAGCAATTGGGCTCTACCTTTAAAAATTATGGTTGGCTGATATTATTCGGGACTATAGTTTGTCAATTGGACTCCATGTTCCCACTAAGCAAACAAGTTTCCCGTTTTCACTAGAGGGTAGTGAAATCGTTAAAATAGTGGGAGTGAAATTCATAAAATTAAATCTCGCCATATTTTATGTCTTAGTAAATTAATGAAACAATCACTGATTATTGTCTGTTTCTTTTCAGTATTTCATTACAATGAATTCGCGCAATCCACTATAATCAATTCTCGAACAAAACAAATTGACTGGCACAAACTATACGGAATGGTTCCGTAAATTAAAGATTGTTCTAAACTCGGAGAAAATTTTCTACGTGTTAGAAAAGAATCCTCCAAAGGAAGCACCGGCTAATATAAGTCCGGAAGAATTGGCAAAACTTGATCAATGGTGGGACCATGATGTCAAGGCTAAATGCTATATGCAAGCTTCAATGTCTGATGAACTCCAGAGGCGATTTGAGGATGCCGTGAATGCTGCTGACATACACATGTACCTCAAGGAACTTTTTGGAGCTCAGTCAAGGTCGGAGAGGTATGCCACCGTCAAAGATCTCATGACATGCCGCATGCGAGATGGGACTTCGGTCCGTGAGCATGGGGTACACATGATTGGGCTCATTGAAAAATTGGTAACACTCGATTTAACTTTGGAGCATGAACTAAATGTGGACTTGTTACTTCTTTCCCTTCCTTCGTCGTTTGACGGATTTGTGGTGAACTTCAATATGAACAAGATAGAGGCCACCCTTGAAGAGATGGTCAATATGCTTGTGTCTTATGAGGCCACATTAAAGAAGGATAAACCGGTACTCTTGGTTGGCTCCTCTTCTTACTCCAAGAAGGGGCCAAGTGGAAAGGGTAAGAAACGTTCTGCCCCACCCAAGAAAATTGTACCATAGAAGAAGGGCAAGACAAAAGCTTCAAACGTGAACATATTCTGAGATGTTTGCCATCACTGCAAGAAACCCGGTCATTGGAAACGTAACTGCAAGGAATACCTCGATCAGTTGCGAACTGCAAAGGGTATGTTTTACATTGAAATAAATGTTTCACTTAATACTACTTCTTGGGTATTGGATACCGGATGTGGATCTCACATTTGCAATGATTTGCAGGTGATGACAAGAAGTCGTAAGCTTAGGATGGGTGAGACACAGCTGAGGCTCGGAAATGGTTCCAGAGTTGAAGCCAAAGCAGTGGGAGACGTTTATTTAGTTTTGCAGAACTATTTTAAGTTACTTTTAAGAGATGTTTTATTTGTGCCAGATTTGATTAAAAACATTATTTCTATTTCTATGCTTGATAGAGATGGTTTTTCTTGCAATTTTGTGAATGGGATTTGCAATATTTACAAGAATGAATGTTTAATTGGAAATGGACAACTTGAAAACGATCTATATAACTTAAAATAAAAAGACGTTCCAATTAATTATGTTGATAAACCGGTAACAACAAATAAAAGGAAAAACAATAGTCAAAACCCGAAAAACCTTTGGCATGCTAGGCTAGGTCATATTTCCTCAAGGAGGATGAACAAGCTAGTGGGAGAGGGCATATTTTATATGTCTGATATTAACTCTCTACCTACTTATGAGTCCTGCATAAAAGGAAAAATTACTAAATCTCCTTTCAAAGGGAAGCCTGAGCGTAGTCAAAACCTGTTGGATTTGATCCATACAGATGTTTGTGGACCATTTAGTTTCGGTACTAAATTTGGTCACACCTACTTCATTACCTTTACTGATTATTATTCTAGGTATGGGTATTTATATTTAATGAAATATAAGTCTGAATCATTTGAAAAGTTCAAAATTCAAGGCTGAAGTAGAAAACAAACAAAGTAGAAGTATTAAAGCACTTCGATCGGATCGAGGTGGAGAATACTTAAGTACCGAGTTTTTGAGCTATCTAAAAGAGAATGGGATTCTCTCTCAGTGGACTCCTCCTATGACACCTCAGCTGAATGGTGTCTCGGAGCGTCGCATTCGAACTTTGTTGGACATGGTTCGATCTATGATGAGCTTCACTGAGCTCCCACCTTTGTTTTGGGGCTATGCGCTTGAAACGACGGTATTGTTGTTGAAAAATGTCCACACTAAAGCAGTAGATAAAACTCCATACGAGTTATGGAATGGCAAAGCTCCTAAGTATTCGTACTTAAGGATTTGGGGATGTCCTGCTTACGTGAAGAAGACAGTGGGAGATAAGTTGGATAGTCGATCCACCTTATGTTATTTTGTAGGATATCCGAAGAATTCAATCGGATATTATTTCTATCATCCTAATGAAACAAAAGTGTTTGTTTCAAGGAATGCCACCTTCATGGAGAAGGAGTTCTTATTAGATAAGAAATGCAAGATGATGGAACTCGAAGAAATTCGAGAAGAACCCGAGATACAAAATAACGATCACACACCTCAAGAACCTTCAACGGACACGCCTACATCTAGGAGATCCGAGAAGACTTCTAGACCTTCTATTCGATATGGTCTTCTTCTTGAAGGGAATCAAAGTGAACCCGACATTGGATGTGATCCAAGAAACTTCAAGGAAGCAATTTCTGATGCGGATTCGAATTTATGGCTTGATGCTATGCAGTCGGAAATAGACTCAATGCATACAAACCAAGTTTGGTCTTTAGTAGATCCTCCCGATAGAATTGTTCCAATAGGGTGTAAATGGATCTACAAGAGAAAACTTGGGTCTGATTGCAAGGTACTAACCTACAAGGCACGATTGGTAGCAAAAGGTTATACTCAAAGACAAGGAGTTGACTATGATGAAACCTTTTCACCAGTCGCAATATTCAAGTCCATAAGAATCCTTATTGCCATAGCAGCATGGTATGACTATGAGATATGGCAAATGGATGTGAAGACTGCATTTCTTAATGGAAACATTAAGGAAGAAATCTATATGATGCAGCTCGAGGGATTCACATCCATGGGAAGCGAGCATAAGGTATGCAAGCTTCAGAGATCAATTTATGGTCTCAAACAAGCATCAAGAAGTTCGAACCAGAAATTTGATGAAACAATAAAGGACTTTGGTTTCATCAAAAACCCGGAGGAACCGTGCGTGTACAAGAAAGTAGTTAAGGATGCGGTGACGTTCTTAGTGCTTTATGTTGATGACATCCTACTCATTGGGAATGACGTAGGGATGTTGCAGTCAACAAAGATATGGTTATCAGGTAGATTCTCGATGAAGGATTTGGGTGAGGCCTCCTATATTCTAGGGATACAGATCTATAGAGATAGATCTAAGAGAATGATAGGACTCACTCAAGCAACCTACATCGACACCATATTGAAAAGGTTTTCTATGGATGAGTCCAAGAGAGGACATCTACCTATGTATCATGGAGTTTCTCTATCCAAGTCTATGTGTCCCAAGACTGACGAAGAGATAGAGAAAATGACACACATACCATATGCGTCAGCCATAGGTAGTATTATGTATGTGATGATATCTACCAGACCGGATGTAGCCTTTGCTCTGAGTGTCACGAGCAGATATCAGGCCAACCCCGGTCAAATGCATTGGAAAGCCGTGAAGGATATTCTTAAGTACTTGAGAAGGACTAAGAATATATTCATGGTTTACGGAGGAAGAGAATTGAAATTGGAAGGTTATAACCGACTCTAGCTTCCAAAGCGATGTGGATGACTCGAAGTCAACCTCTAGATTTGTATTCATGCTCAATGGCGGTGCTGTCTCTTGGAAGAGTTCCAAGCAGGACACTACAGCGGATTCCACCACTGAGGCAGATTACATTGCAGCATCAGCTGCTGCTAAAGAGGCCGTTTGGATGAGGAACTTCGTCCAAGAGTTGGGCGTAATTCCTGAAGCTGTTGGTCCAGTTCCGGTGTACAGCGACAACACTGGTGCCGTTGCTCAGGCAAAGGAACCAATGTCTCATCAAAGATCCAAACACGTACTGAGGAAATACCACATCATCCGGGAGATTGTGGAAAGAGGAGACATCACTGTCGAGAGAGTGGCCTCTACAGACAATATCGCTGATCCACTTACTAAGCCCTTGCCAGGACCATTGTTTGACAAACATCGCGAAGCAATGAGATTACGTAGTATGACTAGTTGGCTTTAGGGCAAGTGGGAGATTGAAAGAGTGGGTGCCCGGTTAGCAAACTTGTGGCTAAGGGCTTTTATGACTCTATGTACAAACAATCTTTGTTTAATATAATTTACATTCATTAATGGCATTTTCTTTGTATTTCTTCATATTGTTATATTGTGATATACTATTGTTGTTTTGATAAAGACCTTGAATATACTATAGTGTAAATAAGATGAGATAGTGAATAAAGAGAGATCACTATTATGAAACACATCTTATAGTCACTGTATATTCTAAACAGTTCCTAGTCAATTGAGTCGTCCGCTAATAAGGATAAGGATCGCTCGAGATTGAGACTAGCATTTTTGATGCCAAGTACCACGTTTCATTGGTAATGGACATGGAGATGTTCAAAGCATGCAAATGGATATTCATATGATGAATGATCGAACTACCCTATTCGAACTTTCCAAGTGGTTATTATTATTTGAGTGGATACGTCCGCGGTTTTGGTTGTACACCACTAGTCCTTACTACTTGAAACATCATTGAGACTCTATATGCTAGTACTATACTTTGACTCGTTTACCGACTCTATTGGGGTCATCAGGTGTCGGGATTGGGTACAGTTACGACACATATAGGAGTCGATGATTTGTTGTCAAGGATTCACCACATACTTGCGAGTGTGGATATCCTATGCGATCTGAGGAGATATTAGTGTGACGAATCTCTGGCCAGAGTACATGATGTGTTTTAGGTTACTCGGTTTTCCTAGTAACACATAAGATGTCACTATTTGATCTCCAAGATGTAATGCATAGTTATTGAATCTCGAACGACTCTCGATGCACCAATGGTTGTTGATTCGATCGGGATATTTGGATGAAGGGACCGTACTGTACACTAACCAAAATCTACTGGTTCTTGCAGGCACTATCAGTGATACCTAAGGAATCATGGGGCGATGTTCCTAGGCGCTCTTACCATGATTCGATGGTAAGTCGGAAATTGTTGTTCCGAGTCACAAGAAGTTGTGAGCCCACGGCTAGCTATATCCCTGAACCATTGAGGTTCACACAAGTAATGGATTACTATACCCCGTTGAGATAGTTAAATTTAAAGATTTAAATTTAAGGAAAAAGAAGTTGGACTTCTTCACTAAAAGGGAGTGAAATTTCCTAAAATTACATAGGGATTGACATTTTTGGAAATCACTGAATTCGGATTCAGAAAAATTATCTTGACTTTAAAAGATGCAGAAATGGTTTCTGTGCACATTGGTAAAATTAGTTTATCAATCGGAGTCACGATGAATTTTATATTAATTTCTATAATAACAGGCTTGGCTTGTTGGGCTTAAGTTATGGATTGTGGGCCCTAAGGAGTTAGAGTCCTAATATAATTATAACTTAATATAGTCTAGAAATTATCTATAAATACATGTGTACTGTTCGAAAATCATAAGCTTTAAGTCTTGCAATTTTCGAATTACACATATATTTTCAAGAGGAATTTTCGAAAATCCTCTGCTTTCTTTTGAGATAATTCAGTCTGTAATTTTTGTGAAAAATTACATTCTGAATTGACAAATCAAATCTGTTTATTCTTTTCGATAAACATCTGATTGATTTCTAGTGCAATCAATCAGAGGGTTTTAGTTTTCTATTCGTGGACTTAATTCCGGAGGTTGATCGTGATAGTCATCGGTTCCCGGGATTTACAGGAAGAGCAGATTAAATTCTGTTGGAGTCCATAATCAAGCCTTTGCTTGAATAGGTAAAAATATTTAAAATTGTGAGTTTATATTTTTACTTGCTAGATTTTAATCGTTAGGATTTGATACCCACGATATGTAATCGATCCATATCGAAAAATAAAATTTTTAAACTTTCGCTGCTCCGGGTATCACATCCGTGTGATCAGAGAACGCCTGTTCCAACAAAGTGTTGTTATAGAAGCTATTCCTGTTGTTAATGAATTTACAGATGTATTTCCAGATGTGGTTCCAGGATTTTCTCCAATGCGCGAAGTTGAGTTCGGCATAGAGCTGATGCCAGGGACTTTGCCTATTTCTCGAGCACCGTATCGTCTGGCTCCATCAGAGATGAGTGAGTTGAAGCAGCAGCTTCAGGATCTGTTGGACAAGGGTTACATTCTTCCCAGTGTTTCTCCTTGGGGATATCCTGTTCTGTTTGTGAAGAAAAAAGATGGGTCTATGAGTTTGTGCATTGACTATCACCAGTTGAATAGTGTAACAATCAAGAATAAGTATCATTTGCCTTGTATAGATGATCTGTTTGATCAGTTGCAGGGTACTTCGATTTACTCGAAGATTGATTTGAGATCTGGATATCATCAGATGAGAGTCCAAGATCAGGATATAGCAAATAAAACATTTAGGACCATGTATGGGCATTATGAGTTCCTAGTAATGCCATTTGGGTTGACTAATGCACCACCTGTATTTATGGATCTGATGAATCGTGTATTCCAAGAATTTCTAGACAAGTTTGTCGTCGTATTTATTGATGATATATTGGTGTATTCACATGATGTGAATGAACATGCTTACCATTTGAGGCTGGTGTTACAAAATTTGAGGGATAGACAGTTGTACGCCAAATTGAGTAAGTGCGAATTTTGGCAGGATCGGGTGGTATTTCTTGGCCACATTATATCCAAGGATGGAGTGTCTGTAGATCCGAGCAAGATTGAGCCAATAATGAACTGGTCGCGTCCGATGACGGTAGCTGAGATCCGTATTTTCTGGGTCTAGCAGGATATTATCGTCGAATTTCTCGCAGCTAGCTCGACCTTTGACACAACTTACTCAAAAGGGCGTGAATTTGAGTGGTCCTCAGAATGTGAAGAGAGTTTTTGTGAACTTTGTAGACGGTTGACTTCTGCGCCTATATTGACTTTGTCGTCTGGATCTGGAGGGTATGTAGTGTACACAGATGCTTCTCTTCAGGGACTGGGATGTGTCCTGACTCAGAATGGGCATGTGATTGCATACGCCTCTAGACAGTTAAAAGTTCACGAAAATAACTACCCAGTGCATGATTTTGAGTTAGTAGCTATTGTATTTGCGTTGAAAATCTGTCGTCATTATCTTTATGGAGAAAGATTTGAGATCTTCACAAACCACAAAAGTCTCAAGTATTTGTTTACTCAGGAATAATTGAACATGAGACAGAGACGTTGGATAGATTTGCTTAAGGATTATGACTGTGAAATTAAGTACCATCCAGGAGATGCTAATCTCACTACTGATGCTTTAAGTCGCAAGGTGCGAGTGTCTGCACTACAGACTTGTTCTGGAATTAAAAATCTTAACTTTCCGGGCTTTATTTCACGGGCTTTCAAAGACGTATAAATAGGAGAGTACACATATCACCCAGAGACTGACGGGCAGTTAGAGCACACGATCCGTACTCTTGAAGACATGTTGCGAGCATGCTCTATGGATTTTGGTCCAGCATGGCAAGATCAATTGCCATTGATTGAATTTGCGTACAACAACAGTTACCATCGCAGTACTGGGATGGCTCCATTTGAGGCGTTGTATGGGCGACGATGTTGTACTCCACTGTTCTGGGAAAAAGTGGGGGAGCGACAGATAGAGGGACCAGAGTTAGTCCAACAGACTGCTGATATTGTTGGGCAGATCAAGAAGATAATTAAGGTTGCGCAAGATCGACAGGCTAGCTATGCAAATGTTAAGCGCAGACCTTTGCAGCTCGAAGTGGGAGAGAAAGTGTTCCTAAAAGTCTCCCCATTTCGCATAATTTTGAGATTTGGTCTCAAAGGTAAGATATCTCCTAAGTTCATTGGTCCATTTCAAATACTGGAAAGTGTTGGAGATCTGGCTTACAGGTTGGCTTTACTGCCGTATTTGTCTAGTATCCACGATGTGTTTCATGTTTCACTGTTGCAACGGTATGTGGCAAATGATTCTCATATCTTACAGCCGTCTGAAGTATAGTTGGACTTGGATTTGACATACGTGGAGAAACCTTTGCGTATCTTAGGTCATAAGGATAAGGTGTTACGCAACAAGACCATTCCTCTTGTTCTAGTTCAGTGGCAATGCCGAGGCACTGAGGAGGCCACTTGGAAACTTGAGAGTCGTATGCGTACAGATTATCCAGAGCTATTTTGAATTGTTGTATTTTCAGATTGTAACTTTTAAAATGAATCAGTTTGAATAAAAGATGTTTATTCAGTATTTTACTGCATTCAGTACTTAAGATTGTTCGAGGACGAAATATCTTAAGTTGGGGGAGAATGTAGTAGCTCGGTTCCATTTTACAAGATTAAATGATTTTAAACATGTTAGAAAATGACATATAATTTTAAAAGTGTCAAAACATGCTTTATTTGGTGAAAATAAGTGGAAAATCAGATCCGGAACATCCAAAAATGGTAGGATAGGTCCCGGGGGTCCAAAAATGAGTTCGGAAGGACCAAAATAGTTCGGAGCATACGGACCAGTTCGAACCCTCCGAACCAATTCGGGCCATCCGAACCCAGTTCGGGCCGTCCGAACTCAGCAAAGCCCAGGTGTCAAAATGGATCGGACAAGTGGCAGTTCGGACCGTCCAAACTCCGCCTATAAATAGGCCCTCTGAATTTCAGAATTTCACACCAAAATCAAGTCTTCTCTCTCGGTCTTTAGTGTATCTAGGGATTTTGGGGTGTTTCCAGCCTTCCTAGGCTTGGTCCAGAGGTTGGCCAGGTGCTCCGGGGTTGCGGCGGAGCGGTGCCCAAGTTTTGGGGCAGTCGTCATCAGCGGGCTGACGATGGACACATGTATAGCTCGGACTCCTATGGTAAATAGGGAGTATGCTATAGCGTAGTTAAGGCTTTTAGAATAATATTATAATGCATGAGTACTTTGCATTGTAATGCGAATTATAGATTGGACATAGTGCTCGTCTAGCTTGCCTAGTTTATGAGGTACAAAAGTATTATTCGAGATATCCAGATTTAGTATTCATGTATTATGTGTTTGCATGGATTATGTGATTGCATGTTTTATATGCCTTTATATAAAGCATGTCATGACTGTATGTTGCATACATGAGCATATTGAACCTTTATCTTAGAGGTATCCTGCAGTAGGGGTGCTCACCCTACGAGTTGGTGGATGGTTGGATACGTAAGTCTTGTGTCAGGTCACCGTGATGGTTGGACACATGTACTAGTATCAAGTCTCCATTATCCATTACGTATATGAGCCACCTCCTGAGGCGATGATGCAGCGTGCTATATACCCTGGGCCCGGTCTTTGAGCTTTGTTTCTTGACCTGAGAGTCTTGGTATCCAGTTCAGTTGCATACATGCACACATAATACCATATACTCATACTCTCGTACTGAGCTTTTCATGCTCACGTCTCGTACTTTGTTGTATCTGGACACCCTATTCCATGGGGCAGGTCTGCGGCTGGATGATGCGGGTGGTTCTAGGAGAGCTTAGGCGATGGAGTACCAGAAGGGTTATTGTCTAGGCTTTTGTTTCTGATGTATTTGGGTTAATACACTGGTTTATTCGATATGGTTGTAAACAATATTTTATTATTGTTTAAGATTTCCGCTGTTATTTCTGATGATTTATTTCATTAAGTTAAATGCATGCTTAAGCTTTTGATTAGTAGGTGATCACGGCGCGGGTCACTACAATTCTATTGACAGATGTCTTGAGCCTACTAATTTACAGCATGGATACGACAATATAAGAATTCACTTGGATAGTGGAAATATGAGCACTAAGGTATTCATGTGTGTGTTTTGAAATGGTTAGTTAAACTGGTGCAAGTTTGGTGCCCAGTGACTATTTGCAACTATTTGTTTAAGGTAGATACAGATGTTATAACCCCGTGATGGGGGAGCTAAATATTCTTTTTCATAAAGAACGATTGGAATTTTTCACTTTTTGGTAGACTGATAAGATGAGTACAGTTCTCAGATATTCAGTTCTCAGGAATGTTTTGCATTAATTATGGGATTTCAGTGTCAAAAAATTTATCTAGCAAGATTTTGAAATTTAATGGATACTAACAGGATAGCATCAAGTGTTAAAACAAGGAAAAAGGACAGCAACTGAGATCTAAAGTTACCAGATCTAGCAGGATTGTTGTCAATGATTTTTCGGGATGTCTAATGGATGCGTTAGACCATTGATAAGTCTGATTCGATGAGATCGAATCAGGGGTTAGCTAGATTGTTTTGATTTAAGGACTTTGCCAAAGAAGGATGAAACAGTTTTGTTCATCTAGTAGCTCAAGTCAGAATTCAACAAGAAATTATTCTCCGTGACAGGATAATCAGTATTCTCATTTTCAGGTGTTATCTCAAGTTATGATATAGATGTCATTCTAAGTGATACTAATTGACTTTTTAGTCAATAAGAATATTAGTATTGATAACTCCAAGAATAGAACCAGAAGGATTCAAGAAATCAAGAATTGTGGACAACAATGTTGACACATGTATTATGACAAGTGTTAGTCATAAAGTATGAGAATCCTTTCATTGTACAAAGATTTGCGCACGAGGTTCTTTTTGGTGGAAAGTAATGAAGAAAAATGTGTATCGGTATGTTTTTAGATGTTTGGTGTATCAGTAGGTCAAGGCAGTGAAAGAGTGGGTGCCCGGTGAGCCAACTTGTGGCTAAGGGCTTTTATGACTCTATGTATAAAAAACCTTTTGTTTAATATAATTTACACTTTTATAATGACATTTTACTTTATCTTTTATCATATTATTATGTTGTGACATACTATAAGATATTTAGATGAAGATCTTGAATATACTATAGTGGTATGTAAGATGTGGTAGCACATGGGGATGGCTGTCATGAAACACATCTATAGTCACTGTATATTCTAAACAGTTCCTAGTCGATTGAGCCATCCGTTAATAAGGATAAGGATCGCTCGAGATTGGGACTAGCATTTGCGATTCCGAGTACCACGTTTCATTGGTATGGAACATAGAGATGTTCAAAGCATGCAAATGGATATTCATATGATGAATGATCGAACTACCCTATCCGAACTTTCCCAGTGGTTATCACTTATCGAGTGGATAAAGTCCGCGGTTTTGGTTGTACACCATTAGTCCTTATTACTTGAAACATCATTGAGACTCTATATGCTAGTACTATGCTTTGACTTGTTTACCGACTCTATTAGGGTCATCAGGTGTCGGGATTGGATACAGTTACGACACATATAGGAGTCGATGCTTTGTTGTCAAGGATTCACCGCACACTTGCGAGCGTGGATATCCTATGCGATCTGAGGAGATATTAGTGTGACAAATCTCTGGCCAGAGTACATGATCTTTTTTAAGAAATGGTTTATTAGTAGCACATGCGATGTCACTATTTGATCTTCAAGATAAATTGCATAGTTATCGAATCTCGGACGACTCTCGATTTTCCAATGGTTGTTGATTCGATCGGGATATATGGATGAAGAGACCGTACTATACGCTAACCAAAATCTATTGGTTCTTGCAGGCACTATCAGTGATACCTAGGAAATCATGGGGCGATGTTGCTAGGCGCTCTTACCATGATTCGATGGGCAAGTCGGAAATTGTTGTTCCGAGTCACAAGGAGTTGTGAGCCCACGGCTAGCTGTATCCCTGAACCATTGAGGGTCACACAAAGTAATGGATTTCTAATCCCCGTTGACATAATAAAATTTAAAGAGTTAAATTTAGTGAATAAAGAAGTGGGACTTCTTATTTAAGAGTAGAGGGAGTAAGATTTCCTAAAATGACATAGTGATGGACATTTTTGGAAATCACTGAACTCGGATTCAGAAAATTTATCTTGACTTTAAAAGATGCAGAAATGGTTTCTGTACACATTGATGAAATTGGTTTATCAATCTGAGTCACGATGAATTTTATATTAATTTTTGAACATGCGGCTTTGCTTGTCAGGCTTGAACTTATGACTAATGGGCCCTAAGTTGTTAGTAGCCCACATTATAAATAAGTTATTGCAGTGCAGAAATTAAACAAGATAGGTCATAATTTCAAAAACCTAGAGAGCTTTCTCTCAAAGTGATTCGGGCCGACCTCCTTCCCCTCTCTTACAGTGTTCAAAAATTCAGTCTGTGAATTTTTGAATTTGCAGACTGATTTAACAGATCATATCTGTTCTATCTCATCGTAGAAACTTTTGATAGACTTTCTAGTGCAGTCTATCAGAGGGATTAAATTTCTGTTCGTGGACCAAATTGAAGAATTGTTCGTTCATCAGTTCCTGGGATATACAACAAGAGCAGATTAATCTGTTGGTGTCCATAATCTCGCTTCGAGATTTTAAGGTAAAATTTATATTGTTTTAAATTTTATGTTATCAATTTTAATCGTAGGAATTTGATACCCATATGGAATCGTTCCATATAAAAAAAAAAATTTAAAACTTCCGCTGCACCGGGTATCACTTTCTTTTCGATCCGAAGAACGATTGTGTTCCAACAGTGGTATCAAAGCCAGGCTGTTTTCGGATTTTATGATTAAAATATTGTTCAATTGTACAAGCCTCGATTTTTCAGAAAAATAAAACGAAAAAAAAAATTTTATTTTTCGGGGGACTGCCCGCTGCCCTGCGCGCAGCTGGGCCGCGGATGCGGCCCAGAAGCCCAGCATGCTGGGGCCGCGCCGAGCGACCCAGCGAAGGGCTGGGCCCCCGGCCCGATTGTCGGGGACTGCCCAGGATCGTTCCGGGCAGCCCAGAAAAAATTAAAATTTTATTTTTTTTGAAATTTTGAATTTCAGCCCGTTAATTGTTATCGGGCCCAGTTTTTGGCCCGATTGAAAATTGTTTCAGTTGGTCCACGAGGAAATGGGTCAAAATTTTTTGAGCCCAAAATTTTTAAGAAAATTTATTTTTTTGGATAAATTTTGAATTTTGGAAATTTATAAATTTAATCCAATAAATTAAATCTTTAATTATTAATTTTGGTAACAATTGATAATAAAATATGATTTTGTGTATAAAATTGGATTTTATATGTAAAATATGATTTTATGGATAAACTAGATAAAATATGATTTTATGTATAAAATAAGATTTTATGTATGAAATATGATTTTAATAATTTAAATTTTATTGCCATTGCATGATATCCAATAAATTAATTTTTGAATTAAATATTATTTGATAAGGATGATCGATTGCCATGACCAATATTATAGGTGTATGTTAGGTTGTTTACATTTGGTTTTAATTGTTGTTGGATTTATTAATGGGCCTGGTTTTATGGCCCAATATGAATTGTCATATGAAATAAAAGTTGGTCTGGTTTATGGTCCGTTCCCACCTCTTAAATATGTATTCCCTGCTTGTCATCGAAATTTATTGTAAATTTTTAGACTTAGTGGGAGATGAAGATTTGAAGACAAAGGTGGACCCAGCAGACAATAAAGACCGAAGAAATGTAAATTGGAAGCTCAATGTAATAGGATTGCATTGCATACTTGCATATTACCTAGGATTGGACTTAGACTCGTGATTGACAACCACGGGTCGATTAGTATTGGAATCGATCATCCTAAAATAATATATGATATTATTGTTGTATGCATGTTTAGACTAAATTGTATGAATCCCGCAAGCATACAAATTTTAAATAATGAGACAAATTTTCGAAATTAAAATCCCTCATTTTAAATATGATTTAAAATTGATATCAAGATAAACAAAAGGGCATTTAAATATTGTTTAAATGTTCCTATTTTCCATCAACGATCAATGTATGAGATGCTACCCGCGGATACGGTCCGGCTCATATTATTGGGGGGGCCCGTTCGTCGGAAAGCTGTACATTAGATCGATACATGTTGTAAGTTGGATGGAAACTCCCATGGGATTGGCTCATATCATTGGGGATCCACATGGCGACCGTCCATCACAACTTAATATTGATGGATCATCTTTGACGTGTCACAATAAACGGCATCATATTATTGGGCCCTTATTGGACATGAGGTAAAAAACATGGAGGTTGCTTTGGAAGCAATTGGGCTCTACCATTTGAAAATTAAGGTTGGCTGATATTATTTGGGACTATAATTTGTCAATTGGACTCCATGTTCCCACTAAAGAAAATGTTTTTCGTTTTCAGAGGGTAGTGAAATCGTTAAAATAGTGGGAGTGAGATTCATAAATTAAATTTCGCCTTATTTTATGTCTTAGTAAATTAATTAAACAATAACTGATTATTGTCTGTTTCTTTTCAGTATTTCATTAAGATGAATTCGCGCAATCCACTATTCTCTATTCTCGAACAAAACAAGCTGACTGGCGCAAACTATACGGAATGGTTTCGTAAGTTGAAGATTGTCTTGACCTCGGAGAAGATGTTCTACGTGTTAGAAAAATCTCCTCCGAAGAAAGCACCAGCTGATATAAGTTCGGAAGAATTGGCCAAACTTGATAAATGATGGGACCATGATATCAAGGCCAAATGCTAAAAGCAAGCTTCGATGTCTGATGAACTCTAGAGGCGATTTGAGGATACCGTGAATGCTGCTGACATTCACGCACAACTCAAGGAACTTTTTGGGGTTCAATCAAGAGCTGAAAGGTTCGCTACTGTAAAAGAGTTAATGACGTGTCGCATGCGTGAAGGGACTTTGGTCCGTGATCATGGGGTACGCGTGATTTGGCTCATTCAGAAGTTGGTAACGCTTGAATTGGTATTGGAGCATGAACTCAATGTGGACTTATTACTTCTCTCTCTTCCTTCATCGTTTGACGGTTTTGTGGTGAATTTCAATATGAACAAGATAGAGGCCTCCCTTGAAGAGATGGTCAATATGCTTGTAACTTATGAAGCCACATTAAAGAAGGATAAACCGGTACTCTTGGTTGGCTCCTCTTCTAACTCTAAGAAGGGGCCAAGTGCAAAGGGTAAGAAACGTTCTGCCCCACCAAAGAAAGCAGTATCGAAGAAGAAGGGCAAGACAAAGGCTTCTAACGGGAACAAAGATGATGATACTTGCCATTACTGCAAGAAACCCGATCATTGGAAACGTAACTGCAAGGAATATCTCGAGCAGTTGCGAACTGCAAAGGGTATGTTTTACATTGAAATAAATGTTTCACTTAATACTACTTCTTGGGTATTGGATACCGGATGTGGATCTCACATTTGCAATGATTTGCAGGTGATGACAAGAAGTCGTAAGCTTAGGATGGGTGAGACCCAGCTGAGGCTCGAAAATGGTTCTGGAGTTGAAGCCAAAGCTGTGGGAGACGTTTACTTAATTTTGCAGAATGATTTTAAGTTACTTTTGAAAGATGTTTTATTTGTTTCAGATTTGATTAAAAACATTATTTATGTTTCTATGCTTGATAGAGATGGTTTTTCTTGCAATTTTGTGAATGGGATTTAAAATATTTACAAGAATGAATGTTTGATTGGAAATGGACAACTTGAAAACGATCTATATAACTTAAAATTAAAAGACGTTCCAATAAATTATGTTGATAAACCGGTAACAACGAACAAAAGGAAAATCGATAGTCAAAACCCGGCAAACCTTTGGCATGCTAGGCTAGGTCATATTTCCTCAAGGAGGATGAACAAGCTAGTGGGAGAGGGCATGTTTGAAATGTCTGATATTAACTCTTACCTACTTGTGAGTCCTGCCTGAAAGGAAAAATGACTAAATCTCCTTTCAAAGGAAAATCTGAGCGTAGTCAAAATCTATTGGATTTGATCCATACAGATGTTTGCGGACCATTTAGTATTGGTACAAAATTTGGTCACACCTACTTCATTACCTTTACTGATGATTATTCTAGGTATGGGTACTTATATTTGATGAAATATAAGTCTGAATCATTTGAAAAGTTCAGAGAATTCAAGGCTGAAGTAGAAAACAAACTAGATAAGAGTATTAAAGCACTTCGATCTGATCGAGGTGGAGAATACTTAAGTACCGAGTTCTTGGATTATCTAAAAGAGAATGGGATTCTCTCTCAGTGGACTCCTCCTATGACACCTAAGCTGAATGGTGTTTTGGAGCGTTGCAATCGAACCTTGTTGGACATGGTTCGATCTATGATGAGCTTCACTGAGCTCCCACCTTCGTTTTGGGGGCTATGCTCTTGAAAAGGCAGTAGTATTGTTGTTGAACAACGTCCATACTAAAGCAGTGGACAAAACACCATACGAGTTATGGAATGGCAAAGCTCCTAAGTATTCGTACTTGAGGATTTGGGGATGTCCTGCTTACGTGAAGCAGATAGTGGGAGATAAGTTGGATAGTCGATCCACCTTATGTTATTTTGTAGGGTATCCGAAGAATTCAATCGGATATTATTTCTATCATCCTACAGAAACAAAAGTGTTTGTTTCAAGGAATGCCACCTTCTTGGAGAAGGAGTTCTTATTGGATAAGAAAGGCAAGATGATGGAACTCGAAGAAATTCGAGAAGAACCCGAGATACAAAATAACGATCCTATACCTCAAGAATCATCACAAGACACGCCTATTACTAGAAGATCTGAGAGGACTTCTAGGCCTCCTATTAGATATGGTCTTCTTCTTGAAGGGGATCAAAGTGAACCCGAAATTGGATGTGATCCAAGAAACTTCAAGGAAGCAATTTATGATGCGGATTCGAATTTATGGCTTGAAGCTATGCAGTCGGAAATAGATTCGATGCATACAAACCAAGTTTGGTCTTTAGTAGATCCTCCCGATGGAATTGTTCCAATAGGGTGTAAATGGATCTACAAGAGAAAACTTGGGCCTGATGGAAAGGTACTGACCTACAAGGCACGATTGGTGGCAAAAGGTTATACTCAAAGACAAGGAGTTGACTATGATGAAACTTTTTCACCAGTCGCAATGTTCAAGTCCATAAGAATCCTTATTGTCATTGCTGCATGGTATGACTATGAGATATGACAAATGGATGTGAAGACTGCATTCCTTAATGAAAACATTAAGGAAGAGATCTATATGATGCAGCCTGAGGGATTCACATCCATGGGAAGCGAGCATAAGGTATGTAAGCTTCAGAGATCAATTTATGGTCTCAAACAGGCATCAAGAAGTTGGAACCAGAAATTTGATGAAACAATAAAGGATTTTGGTTTCATCAAGAACCCGGAGGAACCGTGCGTGTACAAGAAAGTAGTTAAGGATGATGTGACATTCTTAGTACTTTATGTTGATGACATCTTACTCATTGGGAATGATGTAGGGATGTTGCAGTCAACAAAGATATGGTTGTCAGGTAGATTCTCGATGAAGGATTTGGGTGAGGCGTCCTATATTCTAGGGATACAGATCTATAGAGATAGATCTAAGAGACTGATAGGACTTACTCAAGCTACCTACATCGACACTATATTGAAAAGGTTTTCAATGGATGAGTCCAAGAGAGGACATCTACCTATGTGTCATGGAGTCTCTCTATCCAAGTCTATGTGTCCCAAGACGAGAAAATGACACACATACCATATGCGTCAGTCATAGGGAGTATCATGTATGGGATGATATCTACCAGACCGGATGTGGCATTTGCTCTGAGTGTCACGAGCAGATATCAAGCCAATCCCGGTCAAATGCATTGGAAAGTCGTGAAGGATATTCTTAAGTACTTGAGAAGAACTAAGAATGTATTCATGGTTTATGGAGGAAGAGATCTGAAATTGGAAGGCTATACCGACTCTAGCTTCCAAAATGACGTGGATGACTCGAAGTCAACCCCTGGATTTGTGTTCATGCTCAATGACGGTGCTGTCTCTTGGAAGAGTTCCAAGCAGGACACCACAGCGGATTCCACCACTGAGGAAGAATACATTGCGGCATCAGCTGCTGCTAAAGAGGCCGTTTGGATGAGGAATTTCGTCCAAGAGTTGGGCGTTATTCCTGAAGCTGTTGGTCCAGTCCCGGTGTACTGTGACAACACGGGTGCCGTTGCTCAGGCAAAGGAACCAAGGTCTCATCAAAGATCCAAACACGTTACTGAGGAAATACCACATCATCCGGGAGATCGTGGAAAGAGGAGACATCACTGTCGAGAGAGTGGCCTCTGCAGACAATATCGCTGATCCACTTACTAAGCCCTTGCTAGGACCATTATTTGACAAACATCTCGAAGCAATGGGACTACGTAGTATGACTAGTTGGCTTTAGGTCAAAGTGGGAGATTGAAAGAGTGGGTGCCGGTGAGCCAACTTGTGGCTAAGGGCTTTTATGACTCTATGTATAAACAAACTTTTGTTTAATATAATTTACACTTTTATAATGGCATTTACTTTATCTTTTATCATATTATTATGTTGTGACATACTATAAGATGTTTAGATGAAGACCTTGAATATACTATAGTGTATGTAAGATGTGGTAGCACATGGGGATGGCTGTCATGAAACACATCTTATAGTCACTGTATATTCTAAACAGTTCTTAGTCGATTGAGCCGTCCGTTAATAAGGATAAGGATCGCTCGAGATTGAGACTAGCATTTGCGATGCCGAGTACCACGTTTCATTGGTATGGAACATAGAGATGTGCAAAGCATGCAAATGAATATTCATATGATAAATGATCGAACTACCCTATCCGGACTTTCCAAGTGGTTATCACTTATCGAGTGGATAAAGTCCGCGGTTTTGGTTGTACACCATTAGTCCTTATTACTTGAAACATCATTGAGACTCTATATTCTAGTACAGTGCTTTGACTCGTTTACCGACTCTATTAGGGTCATCAGGTGTCGGGATTGGGTACATTTACGACACATATAGGAGTCGATGCTTTGTTGTCAAGGATTCACCGCACACTTGCGAGCGTGGATATCCTATGCGATCTGAGGAGATATTAGTGTGACAAATCTCTGGCCAGAGTACATGATGTTCTTTAAGAAATGGTTTCTTAGTAGCACATGCGATGTCACTATTTGATCTTCAAGATGAATTGCATAGTTATCGAATCTCGAACGACTCTCGATTTACCAATGGTTGTTGATTCGATCGGGATATATGGATGAAGGGACCGTACTGTACGCTAACCAATATCTATTGGTTCTTACAGGCACTATCAGTGATACCTAGAGAATCATGGGAGATGTTGCTAGGAGCTCTTTCCATGATTCGATGGGCAAGTCGGAAATTGTTGTTCCGAGTCACAAGGAGTTGTGAGCCCACGGCTAGCTGTATCCCTGAACCATTGAGGGTCACACAAGTAATGGATTTCTAATCCCCTTGAGATAATTAAATTTAAAGAGTTAAATTTAGTGAATAAAGAAGTGGGCTTCTTATTTAAGAGTAGAGGGAGTAAGATTTCCTAAAATGACATAGTGATGGACAATTTTGGAAATCACTGAATTCGGATTCAGAAAATTTATCTTGACTTTAAAAGATGCAGAAATGGTTTCTGTACACATTGGTGAAATTGGTTTATCAATCTGAGTCACGATGAATTTTATATTAATTTCTGAAAATGCGGGCTTTGCTTGTCAGGCTTGAACTTATGACTAATGGGCCCTAAGCTGTTAGCAGCCCACATTATAAATAAGTTATTGCAGTGCAGAAATTAAACAAGATAGGTCATAATTTCGAAAACCTAGAGAGCTTTCTCTCAAAGTGATTCGGCCGACCCCCTTCCCCTCTCTTACAGTGTTCGAAAATTCATTCTGTGAATTTTTGAATTTGCAGACTGATTTAACAGATCATATCTGTTCTAATCTCATCGTAGAAACTTCTGATAGACTTTCTAGTGCAGTCTATCAGAGGGATTAAATTTCTGTTCGTGGACCTGATTGAAGAATTGTTCATTCATCAGTTCCTGGGATATACAACAAGAGCAGATTAATCTGTTGGTGTCCATAATCTTGCTTCGATATTTTAAGGTAAAATTTATATTGTTTAAATTTTATGTTTATCAATTTTAATCGTAGTAATTTGATACCCATATGAAATCGTTTCCATATAAAAAAATTTTTTTAAAACTTTCGCTGCACCGGGTATCACTTTCTTTTCGATCCGGAGAACGACCGTGTTCTATACAGGCAGAACACCGATGACCTAGAGGATTGCTTCACAGTTTATCCATTCCTGAGTAGAAATAGGAGTTGATCATGATGGACTTCGTGACCCATTTACCGGTGAGCTCGAGGAATTGTGATGCTATCTTGGTTATGGTGGACCGACTCACCAAGTCAGCACATTACATTCCTTATAAACCCGAGACTTCAGTTTTGATAAGATGACATGATTGTACATCCAGGATATTGTTCGATTTCACGGAGTGCCTAGTGAGAATAGTCAGCAATCGAGATCCCAGGTTTACTTCCAGGTTCTGGGGGAGTCTTCAGCGCGCTATGGGAACTTACTCTTAGTTTGAGTACATCATATCACCCAGAGACAGACGGACAGTCAAAGCGCACGATCCGTACTCTTGAAGACATGTTGCGAGCATTTTCTATGGATTTTGGTCCAGCTTGGCAAGATCAGTTGCCATTGATTGAGTTCTCGTACAAAACAACAGTTACCATCGCAGTATTTGGGATGGCTCTGTTTGAGGCGTTGTATGGGCGACAGTGTCGTACTCCACTGTTCTGGGAGGAATTTGGGGAGCGACAAGTTGAGGGACCAGAGTTAGTCCAGCAGGCTGTTGATATTGTTGGACAGATCGAAGAAGAGGAGCGAACTAAGACTTGCACAAAGATAGACAGGCTAGGCTATTGGCGAATGGTCAAGGCGCATTACCTTTGCAGTTGGAATGTGAGTGAGAAAGTATTCTTGAAAAGTCTCACACATTTCGCAGGCATTTTGAAGATTCGGGGTCTCAAAGGTAAGCAATCTCCTAGGTTCATTGGTCCATTTCAAATACTGGAAAGTTGTTGGAGATCTGGCTTCCAGGTTGACGTTACCGCCATATTTTACTCTAGTATCCACGATGTGTTCCATGATGTTCCACTGTTACGACGTATGTGGTGGGATTAGTCTCCATATCTTACAGCCGTCTGAGGAAGGCCGTTAGGACTCGGATTTTACATACGTGGAGAGGACCTTTGCATATCATAAGATCATATCCAGGATAAGATGTTTTCTGCAACAAGGACCATTCCTCTTGTTCTAGTATAAGTAACATTGCCGAGGCACTGAGGAGGCCAGCTTGGGAACATTGACATGTCGTATGCGTACAGATAATCACAGCTTTCTTTTGAATTGTTGTATTTTCAATTTGTAAACTTGTAAAATGAATCAGTTTGCGAATAAAAAGATGTTTTATTAGTATTTTTACTTTTACATTCAATACTTAAGAAAACGGTTCGATGAACAAGATATCTTAAGATTGGAGGAGAATGTAATAAGCCGGGTTCCATTTTACAAGAATTTAAGTGATTTTTAAACATGTGATAAAATGACATAAAATTTATAAAAAGTGGGCCAAAAGCATGTTTAAGGAGTCATTATTTGGTAAAAGAGTAAGTGGAGAATCAGATCCGGTACGTCCGAAAATGGTGGGGTTAGCCCCGATGTCCCCCTGGGACCAAAAACCAGTTCGAAAGGCATGAGAAACAGTTCATGAGCCTCTCACGGACGGATCGGAGTTTCCCGATTCCTTAGACATCACGGATTTTCCCGATCTCAACCAGAAACAGGTGTCAAGGAGATTTTTAACAACGTGTCCAGATGCAGGAGATCGGAGCTTCCGATCTCGGCGTCCGAAACGTGGCAAGCATGCGCCGATCGGAGCTTCCGATCAGGCAATCGGAGCTTCCGATCGTGGCCTATAAATATGGGACGAGGGGGTCTCATTTTGAATGCAAGTCACACCTCTCCTGGGCCCATGTTAGCTCATTATGAGCTTTTGGGTACTCTTA